>NC_142205.1:48490000-50990000 GCF_049639895.1 Pseudopodoces humilis
CAAGAACAACAGTTCTTGTTTCAGAGCAGAGGGAACTGAAATACTCTAGCACTTGGAGACATGGTAATTAATGGCTCCTTAATAAGTACTTGGTGAAAGGCTTATGTACTGGGTGTTCCCTGTAAGTGACTGAAAGACACACTGTTGGTGTGGCAGAAACTCAGATCTCAGAGGTTTGTAGCTGAATTCTTTCATTAGGTCCTTGGTTTCTTAGCCTTTGTACTTCTACTTTAATGCTAGAACTCATGTGCATTCTTAACTTTGTCTGATATGGAATAAAATGGAAATGCAAAGGCCTTGTCTGCCCTGACAGTCCTTGCCCAAGAGGTTTTAGAAGTACATATTTTTTCACTAACACACTGGCATGAGTAGTTCTTTGACACTGTACATTTGCTTTTAGAGTCTGAGTTGGGATGAACTCCTTAAAATGAGTCCTGTAGACTGCACTAAAAATAAACTAATGTTCCACTCACATTTGAAGGCTTTCAGATATTGGATTCTAATGTAACTTTGTAGTATGGTTACTCTCTAATTAAGGATAGCTTCTGTGGGTTAGAAAGTGTGCTGTCTAACCCCAATGAAAATGAGATGTATTAGCTGTTTGCCCAGCAAGTGTTGAGTAACTGTTTTCAGTGTATTTAAAAAAAAGAACCCTTAACTATATCTATTTGGTATCTATACTGTAAAAAAAGAACAACTTTGCCGGAATGTAGTTCATCTTTTCATTGTAAGGATAGATTTCATTAACTTCCATAACAAATTTTAAGTTTCATGAATGAATCCATTGGTGTTTGACAAACTCTGTCTTGAAAATACATCAAATATACATATATGTATACAAATATACATATAAAAGGCCTCCATGATTGCTATAAATCGTGACTTTAATTTTCATAGCTAAGGACAAGTATTTCAAATCCTCTCAGTTTGTCTCTGTTTACCCTGACTTCTTTTACAGTTCTGTCCTCTATGCAGTTCTGTGCCTATAAATTAACTGAAGAGTAACATACTCAGGTTGTACAAGTCATCAAGTCCCGTGTTTATACTATCCTAAACCTCGTGCAGTTTTAACATTTGTGCAAAGTACATGTACAATTTTGAAAGAAAATTATCCATGCTGATCTATATGAATTCTAAGGACAAAATTGTTCTGCTTTGATGAACCTTAGAATTTTCAAGTACCTGCAAATAATCCTGTCAATCAACCTAAGAAATATAAAATGTTTTTCCTGACAGCAGTGTGCCATGTCATTATAATGCCCATTTTATATGGTAAAACTCCACCCAAAAAGACAAAACTGCAGCTTGAGGTAGGATGACAGCATCATGATATTTTTTAAGCAGATTTTTGAATAGACTTTTATGGAGAATCAATCTCTGGTTTAGTAGGTTACATGCATAGGCAATGTAACTGTTTAGTGTAAGGTAAATAAGCAGGAATAGCATCAGTCCAGGGGAAGGTGGTGTGCTAAAAGTAGATGAAGTTGGCTGAGAAGACATAAAGTAAATTCCCATGACCTCTTTTCCTGATTATGGTAACCACACTGCTAATGTGTAATTAAGAACATTAGTTTAGTAAGCTGAGGTACAAAGCAATTTTAATTAACAATCCTTTCTTTCTAAGGTTTAGCTGAGACTTACTAATTGAAGACTGCTCTTGTGCTGATGTTTTGGAAATGTATGATCAGGGAGAAGGAGGGAAAAGGGAAAATAACTTGCCCTTCTGCTCTGTGTGCTGCTTGCAGAGGAATTCTTGGCATTTAACACAATGAATTGAAAACAAGCTCTGTGCAAGTGGAATGTCTTTAGCAGATTTAAGGGAGTCCTACCTGTTGGTATAGAACTAAAGCTGTAGGGTCGCAGTTATTAAACAGTGGAAGCAGAACAGCTCTTGCAATTCCAAAAAAAAGTGGAGGGATGGCATCTGATGTTGGGGGATGGACAGGCTAGACTTCATTTGGAGGAAAAAAGTAGGTATACTGCTTCAAGCCAGATCTGAAGCTGCAGCTAAACCAGACAGCATGTTTTGAGCACCTCAGATAATTTAGTGTGTTATTTGCCAGAAGATGATGAAGAGCTAAGGGACATCCTCTAAATTTTCTGGTAAATATTTGTCTATGCTGAATTTCAAATTATTTTTTCTTGTTGGTGTTCTAGTTTCTGAAAAATTGCCTGCAACTGCTGGCAGTCAGCATGGTTTAGAGCAGTCTTTGGCTGTTCAAGGACAGAAGGGATTTAACACCTTTGTATCCTCTGTATCGTTCCATGCTTTCCATGAGCTTGACTTTCTGACTTGCAGCCAAGTCTTCCTGTCTGATAACTGCCTGCTTGCTGGGAATGCTGCCAAATGCCAGCACCTGTCAGAGCAGGACACACTGCAGGGACACGACCCCCCTCTGTTGATCCACAAGGTGTTGGGATTCAGGGGTGGGGGCAGGCCAAGAGGACAGCTGTGAATCTCCTCCTATTGGCAGGAGCTGAGCCATGTATTCTCTGATACTGTGGGTTTGCTGTATCAGGACTAAAAGGTAAATGCCCTAAAGAAGTAAGTCAGTGATCTAATCATATAGATGAAAATAAAAATGCATTATAGCTGTGAGCCTTTACTGCATGAAAGGAATTTTATTTTGTATAGCTTTAGGATAACCTTAGTTCCCTGCTCAGCAGCACACTTGATTATCCCATCTCCTGTTGAGATTTGTCTCTGAGGTTCTTCTCCATCCTTTTGTCTTCTAACAGCCCTCTGTGACTGCTCTGTTGTCCAGATCCATGCCTGCTTGCTGTCTGTGCATCTGCAAGAAATGATGGAACTAATTTAGGTCTTACACAGCAGCTCTGCTGCTTTGTTATCTAAACAGTTTTATTTCTCCTTACAAACTTCAGAGGAGAGAGTGAGTACCTTATCCTTGTCCAGTCCTTTCCCTGTGAGATAAGCTACAAAATCCTGGCTCTTCATAAGATAGGAAGAGGGTTTTTTTGCTTTAGTAATGCAAAGCCTTAGTTCTGTTCAGTGTTAAACATAGTAGTACTTAGTCAAATTAAAATAATATTAATTCTGAAGTTTCAATTCAAGAATGTGAAATTACTTTAAAACCAAAGCAATTGTTCATTTTTAAGAGTTAAGATGAATAAGTATTTGTGGTAGCTTTCTTATGAAAGTTTATTTTGGACAAATCATTTGTGAATGTTTCAGTTGTTTAACACAATTTTTCTTGAGTGTTGACAGTTGTTTTCACATACTGGAGTATGGGAATGACTTCACAGGAAACATTAAATTATTTATTCCTTGAATCTTGCAGCAGATGAAGATGTTTCTCCTTTGGTATTGCATTATGATCACCCCCTATCAGTTTGTGCTATAGGACCTTATCCTTGCCAGTTATTTCATAAACCAAATCCTATTGCTTCAATAAAAAGACCAAAAGGAAGCTTGTGTATATGTACAGCTTTTGTCTGGCAACATTAAGTCACCATTTAATGTGGGTAATGTTAGGGCAGGTGTCAGTCATTGCATTTTTCCATTATTTTGAAAAAATAAAAACAGGGAAGCAATTTTCAGTTTAGAGTACACTTGCCAGAAAACGCCATAACAAAGTATGGAGAAGGAGCTGGAGACAAGTGACCCAGGAACAGTTGCCTGGGAATGGCCTCTTTAGTGTCCTGTCCTTTGGCTTTTATCAAAGGGGGTGGTGTAAGGCTCGAAGAACCACCTATTGCTCCAACCGCATCTTCCCCCGCCCCTTGTACTCCCAAGACAAGGAGGTTTTGTTCAAATTTCAAACATTCTCATATTACCAAGTCAAGCGAAGGACACAGAGGGGAGAGGTTTGCTTTATAAACAGTAAGAAAATAGTGAGTCTGAGAAGATGGAAGCATTGAGAAGTGTTTGACATAGTCACAATATGTATTGGCTGACACTGTGACAGAACCTCTTCTCCATAAACAAAGGTATGTATTACTTATTTTGCTGATATTATTTTCAGTCAACCAAATGGCTATTTATTGAATTTATGCTGTACATTTAATAAGTAAAAGATAAAGCAAACATTTTTATTCATCACAACAAAAATTTTAAACATTTCAGTAAAAATAACCCCTAGAATGCCATAAAATACTCAGGATGTAGCATGTGTGAAGTTACATGGCACTTGAAAGGTTTAGGCCTTGGAAATTCCTAAAATGTCACATTTCCTTAAGTGTTACTGTGCAAAACCTGTGTGTGTTGTTGGGTCTTGAGTGCTGTAATATGGGATACTTCAGCAATACTGTTCAAAGTGCTAGAAGATAGACCAATACACATAAATGATTTTGTTCTTAATAATGTTCTTTAGACATTGGAGCAGGGTAAGGTGACGCTGAGCTTACTAGGCCTGAGCTGTAATCACCTGCACTGAGCACTGCAGGAATAAATTAGCTGGCTCTGCTTTCTTAAACACTTCAGTGTCTGACAGCTTCTGATGTTATCAGTCTGTGTGAGATGGCTTCAGATTTCTCAAACACTGTGTAGATGGTTAAGTCAGGACTTGGGATCATTATGTTTCTTACTGTCATATGTATGTTGGCAATGACAAAAGCATGAGAAGATTAGAGTGCAGGAGCATATTTGCTATCCTTTATTTTATGTTGGATTCTTCTGCCAAAGTAGTTACAGATTCAGCACTCCTTTCCTGGCCCCTCCCTCTCCCAGTAGTTACTTGATGCTTTCCAAATATTCCCCTCCTATTCCTTCTGGGCTGTACAATAAAAAGATCACATTTAAATGCTCTACCTCAGCTGGTCTTTAGGAGAAAACTTGTCTGACCTCCTGGCAGTTGCCACTTGACCTGATGGCAGATATTTCAGTGACATAGCATAAAATCATTTGCCTGTCCTTTATCTCACAGGTGCTAGTGATTAATGCTTTTCTTATTAAAGAGATCAGCTAAAAATTTGGATCATTTAGGGGCCATTTCTTTCCACAATTAAGTAATGTGTTGCTGGAAATAGAAGTGCTTTTCCCATGTTATTTTGAACCAATGTTTAACTTTGCTTCTTCACTCACAAACAATTACACCATTTCCTTAAATACAGTTACTTTCTGTGCCCTGAGGTATATTTGCTTAAAAAAAAAATCATAAAATGTTGGTAAAATGCTTAACATGCCTCTCAAATTTGAAGTTAACAACTGCTTCTCTTGTTTAGGCATTTAATCCTATACACAGCCTTGCCCCTGTTGAAGTATTTGCAGAAGACCTGCTCTGTAGAGCATCAGGGGGTGATGTGCATTAAGAGTTAAGAGAATGGATTCCATGCACTTGTTTGCATTTAAGTCACTGAATGACACTATTTGTAAATTTGCCAGTCAGGACAAACTAATGCAGTGTTTCTTTCACTCAAAGGTTTGGGGAAGATGAGCTTATAAAATTCAATGATCTTGAGATTCTCAGATGGATGTCACACCTGAGGTGCTTAGTGCTATTAAACTATTGCTTTCCGGCTCTTTAGTGAGGACTGAACTGTGATTATTTACAGGGTGAATCTTTCTTTCCTAAGGGATCATAATTAACCACCAGCAACTATGCTAGGAATCTCAACAACTTGTGGTGTTGAGCACTAGACTGATAATTGCTTACTTATGAAGCTTTCTCACTGGTTGTGGTGTGCTTTTCTGTCCTGTCTGCATTCACACCCAAAAATGAATTCTATATTTCTAGGGCAGTTGCTTAAGGCCATTTTTTCAATTGGTTCTCTTACAGTTATAAGCATTTGCTCACAAAGCTTTTCAGTTCTGCTAAAATAAGAATTACTTTTGAATGACTTTATAATCTGGCCATGTTGACATACTCTGATAACTATAGAAATGGATATAGAGAGGTCACTTCTTAATCTCTACCAACTTATTATCTGTTTCTACAGTCTAGAGTTTAGAAAATTATGTCCACAGTCTAGCTTCACAAGCTCATAAAAAAGGGAATGAGCTGACCTGAATTCTTATGTTTCTTTTCTCATTTTTAGGCTTGCTTGAGGGAACTCCTTTTGTTGGCCAAGCAAATAGAGACTGGGACTCTTAATTTTTGACATAAATCGTGATTCTACTTCATCTGTTTCATCCTCTACTTCATCCTCTGTCCTTTGCCAGGAAGATTCTACTCTGATTTATACTCAGACAGCACAAATGGACACAAATGACTTCTTCTAGTGTATCTACTTTTGAAAGACCTTTCACAGTGTTAATTGTGTAAATCCTCTACAGCATTTAAGGGTTAGGATGTTTAGAATCCAGTGTGGGAATTGAGCTGTAAAGTAATTGAACATTTCTACAGCCAGCTTCCTTAAGTTAGTGTTATTGAACTAGTTCTCTGATTTTATTTTTTGGCAATTTTTTTATGGGACCTGCAGTTGTGAATCTGTAACTTTTTTAATCTGTAACTTATTCAGGGGGTATTCTTTGTCAAATGTTTGTACTGTGTTATCCTTTAGGCAATTTAACACTTTCCACAGTTTTCCACAGCTGGTAGTAAATACACATTGGAAGGTTGTGGTGTTTTTTGGTTTATTTGTAGTTTCTTCCTCACTTTTTAAATTACTTTTTGACGTTTCAAAACTTCCATGTTTGAGTTGTGGTAAACAAAGGTGGTGTCTCTTTAGAGGGTTTTTTTTAGTACTCTGACCTGATGATATGTTAATGTTCATCTTCCAAAATATTCTTCTATTTTTAGCATATTTTTTTAGTCATAGAACATTTTTGTTTCTGTAAACTCACAACTCTTCTAATATCAGTGCTCTGCTATATTCATGACTCCAGCCTTGGCCTTCTGTACACATTGTGTATAAAGACATCACAGCAAAGCTGGCTGTACTCCTGCCTCAGCAGGTTTTAATCGTGTTAAGCCGAAAAGAGAGTGCAAGGTTTTAAAGCCAAAACAGTTGAATATGATAATCTGCTATCACTTACAAATGGTTTTCCTCAACAACTCCCACTCCCAAAAATATCTGAAAGCACATAAACACACACACACACACACACACACACTCACACTGTAAAATCCAACTCCATCACTAAATAAAACTCTTAAAATACTAAATAAAACTCTTAAAATACTAAATAAAACTCTTAAAATGTGTGTGCCATACCAATTTAAAATTACATTAGGAATTCTTATATAAGCAGCAAGTGCTCAAATCTGAAAATTGTCTAGCTAGATGAAACACCTGCTTTACAGGTGCCTATACACAGAATAACTATTCTGTTAACATTTTATAACTTTGTGTACCAATGAAAGAAGGTTCAGACATTTATACTTTATTTTGCTTTTGCTGCTGCAGACAAATCAGTTGAACAGTGAAATGCCACTGTGCACATACACAATACTGCTAAGTCAGAGTGCCAAGGAAATATATGAATTTTGCATATCCTCTCTTACTCTGCTCAATAGTGTAACATATCTTGGAAAACAGGGCACTGTGAGTAGATGAAATAGCTGAAATATTCTACTTGCTAGGAAATTTGTTGGGGACAGAAAGGAAAAACTAGTGAATGAACATTGATGAACAGCTGCTTGCTAGAAGTATTGCTCCCTTCTGCAGGTGAGGGACCCTCACAGAGGGGCTCTTGCCCCTGTAAATTCTACTAAGCTGTAGAACATGCTGTTATGTAAGCTGAATTTATTTATGGATGTATACATACATATACATGTAACCAAACTATGTATTTGTCGGGTGCTTCAGTTCTAGTTGCTGAAGGAAGACATAGTGTTAGGATTACCCTTCTGGTAGGGCTTGTTTCACTCCATGATTTTTAGCACATATGCATCATCTCAGTTAAATCCCTGAAGTCGGATATATCCATGACCTTTGTGAAAGTGTAGAGAACATCAAAACAATAATAGCTCTGTTTTACTGTATTGTGTGAATTTACTTTAAGGGACGAATATTCTGAAAATCCTTGACATACGTAAGTTATTAATAGCTTTCAGATTCCTAAGATAACTTCTGGAAAATTTGCAGATTCCAATTATGATAACACTGAATGCAATGTTCTTTTCTTCTTTCTTTACTAGACCATTCAGAACCCAGGATTGAAGTGCAGAATGTAGCCTAGAGGTGTCCTTGTACCTCTGTCTGAATATGTTAAAGATTTTGCTATAAATTGCTTAGTGGTAGAATATGCTGAACACCTCCCTTATTTGTGTTTATGCATAGTCGTGTTTTGTGAAATGGCACTCCATTGTGATGATGTTGCTGGTCTTGCAGCAGAATGATACTAAATATCTTTGAAGTCGGGTTAACTTTGATTATTTGCAGATACCTGCGGTTAGACAAAAAATACACTCAGGATGGAATTAAAACTGACATGTTTTCTGTGTTTAAGTAATAGCTCCAAAATGACTGAACTAATACTTCATTAAAAGTCATATCTCAAATTTAGATACTTTGTCATTTGTGGGCTATTATTTTTATAGGTTAAAGCACCACAGTTCAGGTATATCCTGAAATAAAACTCAGCATGGTGACAGTACTTAAGAACTCATGCGGGCTTGGCATAGTGTCTGCTAATTAGAACTTCTAAAATGTCGGTGTTAATTGTGTCAAAGAAAAGTGACTGAAGGGCCTGATGCTCTATGCTAGCCACTGCATTCCAAAATAGGAAGGTTTGAGCTGCATTTGTGGTTTTCCTCTGAAGTAAAATGTCTTGTACCTTGCATCATCTTTTCTGCCCTCTCATTTTAGTGTTTATTGAAAACTTAAGTTGGGTTAAATGCACAGCTGCCAGTCCCAGGGACTGGTATAGCACCTATTTTGTAGATGTGCTAAGCATACTGACATGAACTCAGAGCTCTGTGTTCATGTTTTCAGTAAGAATTTTCTATTTTGAGCACATTTAGCAGCTGTATTTCCAAGGGAGGGACTGATGTATTGAAGGCCACTTATCTAGAAAAGTGTCCCAAACAATTGTTTTCCGCCTGGATGCTATGATAGAAGCTGAAAAGACTGCTCTGGGGCCTCCCCAGAAATTCTACTTACTCTTTCATCCTACTGGATTATGAGGGAAAAGCCTAGAGGAGTCCTGTAGCTGGTTTGCTGTCTCACAGGGGTCATCTTGATCCCTGCAAAATCCAGCCTGTGAAAGACAACTCTAGCATGTTATGTCTCAGACATCCTGCTGACACCACTGTGCTTATCTAATTGAACTAATATTGACAAATGGCTGCTTCTCCTTTATTCTGGGGTAACCCTTGTTCTTTAGATACATACAATTCAGTGCAGGTATGTGAATAGAATCTGAGCTTGTAGCTTTCAGTCATGTACCGACCATCCCCTGGGGTCCTCTGGTGGATTTAGAGGTCATCAGCAGGTAAGAGGTCACTTCTCAGTATGTTCCTACAAAACACGTATTGTTTCATCAGTGGTTTTGAGGCTTTCAAGTTGTTAAAGCTAATTTTAGAATAATAGAAAATTTAAATTTAAAAGTGTGTTTGCAAGACTTGGGGAGACTAGGCTGAAATCCTATTAAAATTCACTTTGAATTTTTAAATGTAAAAATTCTTTTCTGTGATGGTACGCTTTAAAATAATATTTGAAAAAGAACTCCGAAATGTTGAACTTCCCTTTTCCTACAAAATGAAGTTTAACTGATAAAAATGTGTAGTGTCTAGTTTGCTTTTTTCCCCAAAAAAATTGCTGAAGACCTGTATTTTTTTCTAGAAGATGACTCTTTGGTAAAGATTATTTGAGCAATGAGAAGCAAAATGAGCAGTGCTCATCTTCATGGTGAATGCTGCTATATTTTTAAGACAGTTTATTATTTCCTGTCTCTCTGCACACCTATCTAGGATGCTTTGAGGCTGGCTCAGCTCTCCAGGCACTATCTCACTTCATACCATTCAAAGATGTAGCCCAACAGCTTCTGGCTTTGGGAATGAGATGCCTGTTTACCAGCTGAAAATTAGAGATGGTCTTGGGCTAAAACTTCAGATTCCAAACACCTTTAAGCTTTGATGGTAGCAAGAGGGTCTAAATAATCTTGACCCTATGCCAGCAAGGTGAGTACAGATAATATTTCTAAAGTGTCAGTGGGGTTTTACAAGCCTAGCTTTCTAATGAGCAGCTATGAACTGAAGATGATTTCATCTGCATATCTCCATTAATGACAATTCTTATCCTTGTGGCTGAAGATCCTTAAATATCTCTATAACTGAAAATCTAAATCGGGAAGAATTTAAGAGAGTTATTTTATTACAGAGGTTTTGTTTTTAAAGATATTTTTGAACAATAATTAGTCCTAAGGAGTAAATGTATTGTGTTTCTCATCAGAAACTGTATTTCAGTTTCACAGGGAGAGCTAATGAACTGGCTAGTGTAGGTTGTAGAACAAGTAATACCTCTTGGTGGTTGAAATCTTGAATGAAGTTAACCTCTTGTGGGATCCAAGACTCTGATGGTAGTGAACAGCACAAAAATGGTACTGATGGTGCAGCCTAAGAAAAGAAGCAGTTTATGATTGATTTACCATACCAATGCCACTATAGCTCTCATACTTCAAGGTCCATATCCTGCCCCAGGCACTTGTAATTTGCTATTAAATTATTTGAATTACAGAGTCATACTATTTTGTGAAAGTTGAGATCCCACTTTTTCCTTTGGAAGTTGTACAGTACAAGGAGTTTTGTGCCTCAAAGTAAAGATCCCTTCTAATTTTCTAGCTTCAGAAACTTTTCTACTATGATCTATAAGGACACTTTTCCAGTGCCAGTCCATGTACCCAAGCTTTCAAATATTAGTCAAGATCTGCAGATTGATGCGATTCAGGCTTTTATATCTTAAGGATTTTAAGCCAAAGTGTTTTTTGTTTGGCTTTGGTGAGAATTTCTGTGAATTTTGAGAATTCACAGAACACTTTGGACTGTGTGTCTAGAGCTCTGATCTCAGAATTCCCTTTCGGTATTTGGAAGAGCATATAACTGAGGAGAACTGCAAGATCCCTGAGCTTGCAATATTGGAGTATCTATCTTAGCATACTGTTCATCTGTAATTAATGACAGTGAGTCTCTGGAAGTTAAAGTATAGTGGCTGTGAGAGTTTGATTCTCTTTGGTCAACTTAAAAATGAACAAATGGAACTGCTGGGAATTCAGCCACCCCAGCAAAGATAATTCTTTAGAGAAAGTATGTGAAAAATGGCTTCAGTCTCATCGACCTGGGTACTTCCCCAAAATATCCATTGCTATATGCTATTTCCTTCAAGGCTGTTTAGTTACAGGATATAAGTTTTTTATCTTATTTATATAGCTAATTCAAACAAGAGTTGAGAGAAAAAAGGTGAAAATCTTAGTACAAAGGATGGGTGTGTCTATTTTACCTGCCAAATGACAGCATTATAATATGATTTCTGTTTTCAAACAGATTTTTTTTTCAGTTGTTTGAAAGACAATAAACAATGTTCTTTTGACTTTGTGGTAAGTAAATAACAAATCATGCTAGCTTTGATGTAATTAGCTACAAAGTTAGTGAATTTCTTAAAAGAAACCCACACCAGAGAGGTTTTGGCCCTGTATAAGACTGGGGAAGCTGATTAATTTGTCATCTTGCCCACTGCCAGACACCATCTGGTGCCCTGGCACTTTGTGGTAGTTTAAGTGTAACAGCAACATTTCACAGGTGTAAGAAAAGCAGGAACAAAACAATAGTGAATCAGGACCGTGAAGTACTGTTGGGCAATACCTGGTTTGCTGTGTACAAACAGATTGTTCTTTCAGTTTTAGAAGGAAAATTTGGCTCTGTTAGTGTTTGCCTAAGATTTATCAGACTTGACATAACAAAGATCAAACTCTCTGGTTAGGTCTGTACATCACAAAAATATACATAAAAGCTGGAGTTATTCTTCAGGTGCTGTGCTTACAGTTTGAAAGGTACACGACCTCTTGTCTTGCTGTTAGTGTGCCCTTCTAGTACTTGCAGGCTTTCTCAGTGACAGATAGTTTCAAAACTTTGAACTTCTTTTAAACTAGAGTAGTATGAATGCATCACTCTGTGAGGAAAAATTTTGGCTGTGTCTCAGAACCAAAGCAGGATTTTCATTCTGTCAGGGATTGCCAACAGAGAATAAATTGTAATGGAATTATCCAGGAATTCCTTTTTCAGCATTATGCAAATATGGGCTTAAGAATGAATGCAAATATGAGTTTAATTGTACTAATTTAAATGATCTTTTATATTTCTGCTAAAAAGGGAAGCCTTAATCAATTTTGAGATTAACTCTTTGGCTTCGCACAACAGAGCACTGACAAATCTTGATGCAACCTGTTTTGATTTATCTGTTCCAGCCAGGTTGCAGTTACTTCCAATTTATCTGTTGGTCATAAGACACTTTTCAAATCTAGATGTTTGAAATTTCAGAAAGAATGCAATAATCAACTGTTACTAGAGCTGCATTTAGAAACAAATACGCTGAAGTAGAAACTGTAGGAGGTGCCAGTTTTGCTACTAACATAGCTGCTGCCCAATGAATGTTGCAATTCCCGTAGCAGCAAGAGAATGTTGTGTTGATTTCCCTGGAAGACAGCCAAGATGCGCATGCAAATAGAGAAGTGGGTAGGGTGGAGCATCTTCAGCCTCTGCTGGTGGTAGAACCAGTACAGATGGGGACACTGGGGACGTTTGGAACAACGCATAGCTGAGTTGTGCCTGGGCTGTTTTAGCTGCCACCAACCAAGCAAGATGGAAGTGTAAAAGTATATCAGTGTTTCTGGCTTTAATTCAGAAACAGTGACAGGCTTTTCAGTATTAGAATTAATATTATTGTCGCTCTCTAGAGTTTCTTCCCCCCTGCCCAGTAGTAGGTTAGGCTGCTAGAACAGCTAGGTTTTTTTGTTTTTGTTTTTGTTTTTCCTAGAGCTAGATGCTTTGTGCATTGTGGCATGGAAATTTTTAATGAAGGATTTATCTAAATCAGTTCTGCTGCTCATGAAGTATCTTTTTAACCATGCGTCCTTCATTGTGCTATTACCCGAACTGCTTGGCACAGCAGTACAAAATTCTGGTTTCAGAAAATTTGGAATCCGGAACTGTGCCTCAGCTCATGTCATTCAGCGTAGTTCCACAGTGATCTAAATGACAATCTTTAAAAACCCCCAAACTCTTTGAAAACATGCTTTCTCTGCCCACTACATGGCTATGTAAGAAATTTTGTAAAAGGCAATTACAGGATGACTTAATAGTACAGATGTTTGCTGAGTTGGGTTACTGTCGTGCAGCATGAGCATTTTTATCTAAACCACTTGAGCAATAGCCCCCAGGAAGACACCTGTGACCAGTCACAGTTTCCTCTGTTTGTTAAAAAGTGTGCATTAAATCACATGCTTTTTTCAGCATTAATCCTGCCCAAAAAGGTAGACTAGACACAAATCCGTGTCTCAGCCTGTGGGAGGGAGGGGGCCTGAGAGAAGCAGGTTGCCTAACTGGCTGCCAACCGAAGGACTCATTCCAAGGTCCAGGAGCCTCGGCTCTGGAGATAGTGTTGGTGAGGTGTGTACGGCGGGGCCGTACCCGTGTGCCTGGCTGGGCCTGGACCTTGGCCTCCGTCATCCCTCCTGCCATCCAGTGGGTCATCCCAGGGCAGCTGGGTGTGGGGCAGGGTGCTGCATGGCAGGTGGGGCAGGCGGGCAAGCTGGGGCTACGTCTGGGAACGGCAGTGACCCTGACGGCTGTGTGACCCTCGGGCCCTGGACCGGGAGTTTTGCATCCTCCCCGTTCGCCCGCGCGTGGGCCGATCTCGGACAGCCCCGCGCCGCCTTCTGTGGCGGCACGGGGCTGCCCTCAGCCCGCGGGCGGCGGGGCTCAGCCGGCGCTGGGCAAGCGGCCCGACGGCGCGGCGGGGCCCGAGCAGCGGCCCCGAGCTCCGCCGGGAGCTCCGCGGCGCTGCCGCGTCCCCACTACGCCCCCCGGGGAGGGGCCGAGCGGGCGGGTCCCGCTCCCGCCCCTCAGGGCCCGTGGGCAGGGGCGAGGGCGGCGCGGCGGGACCGCGCCATCCGCCACACTCGGCGTGTCCCGCCGGGATGGACGGGCAGCTCCCGGGCGCGGGCAACGCGACGAGCTTCGCCGACGATGTGCTGCGCGTCTTCGGGGCTAACCACAGCCTGTCGGCGGGGCAGCTCTCGGAGCTGCTGCAGCGCCTGGGCGCCGCGCCCACCCTGGGCTCGGCGCTGCCGCTCGCCCTCCTGCACCACAACCAGGTACCGGCACCTCGGGGTCTCCGCGGCCCGGCTGGAAACGTCCCGGAGCGAGGGCGCCGGGGCGGCTGGGAAGCTCCCTGGGGTTTTAAATCTCGTCGCCCTCGTGTTTCCTCACGGTGAAGCCGGGAAGGAGAGAGGGAGGAAGGGAGCAAACGCGTGCCGGGGCTCTGGGCTCGGGTGGCGGGCAGAGGTACCGGAGCGCCGGTGAGAGCAGCCTGCGGCACGGGAGAGGCTGCCGTGCCTCAGGGAGCTGCTGCGGCGCGGGCTGCCCCGGGATTGGCCCTCCGTCCTCCTTGCTCGGCTCTTAATCTGTCACTTTTCCCGGTTAAATAGCATCTGTCCAACAGCAAGGAGCGAATGAGAACCAGCTAGTGACTCCCTCCGAGAGCTGAATAAGCACATCTTCAGGACTTGTTAAAATAAGGTTGTCATGAGACAGCAAAAAACTCGAATATACAAACAGATCTGCTTCTGTAAAGAAACTTTTAAAGAAATTTTCACGTCTTTTATCTAAGTTGAGTGCAAGGTGTACACCCGTCGATGAATCTACCAAAAGCCATTTAAACTGATGCTTAATTTACTGACTGGGTATTGTTGGAATATTACTTCTTTCTAAACATTTGTATTCTGTTTCATGTCTCCATAAGGAACTCAGATCTCTTTGCTACTTTTAAAGTCTGTGTGATTTAACTTACCTGGACTGTCCTGGACTGAAATTGTCTCCTTGAAGGGAAATTTTGAGATTGGTGGCGATTTCCATATGCCCAGAAAATCAGAGACACAAAGTTGGTCGCAAAATTGAAAGGAAAGCAGGAATGACTGTTTTATCTGGTTTCATTCCACTTCCTAAGAAACAGAAGAGGAATGGCTCTAGGGACCTTGAGAATTGTGTTTTAATATGGAGTAGTAGCTCTTTTGCCTTTTCTGTGAAGGAGACAAACCTTGAATAAGCTCGCTTTGTTTTAGAAAGGTTTACTTGGCACTTAACTGCCCTGAAATCAACGCAGAATTCAATGTATTCAGAATTCATTTTGCAGGAGTCACCACTTTCAAGTCTCACAAATTGAACACTGTTCCAACTCAGTGTGTTACAAATATAAACAGCCACTCATGCTAAATACAAGTTTGCAGTGTTGAGTATGGCTATGAAAGGCAGCTTTCTTTAAAAGGGCATAGAAATGAGTAGATTCTTCAGTCCTTCAGGTTTTCCATCTACAAAAGCACGTAGCTCTCGTACACAGGCTTTGGCACAGGCTACAGAAGGGAAGAAAAAGTAATGCTCTTTCTTATTACTACAAATGCATGTTCTCGTAAGTAACTCAAAGTTTAACTGAAACAATTTTTTTTTAAAGGCTTGTTCTAATTGTGTTCATGTTGAATAATATCTAGGGTGTCATACTGAAATGTGTCTGCTCTTTTTTGATGAGTTACTTGTATTCTTTCTTAAAATTTGCCTTATGGCTGCTCCATCAGCTGGAACCATTAAAGCAAATGCATTTTGATCCCTCATAGATATCAAGTGTGTCCATGACTTTGGGCAGGTGGTGCATGCAAATGCATATTCACACCAGGTAAATCCTGTGTCACTGTTTTAAACACAGTGAGTCTTACAAGTTGATAATTCAGCATCTGCTGGTTATGAGAGAATTCATGAAGTGGCCTAATACAAGTTTGGGTGTTGGAAGGCATCAGAGGCCTAAGCTTCACTGACTCTTGACAGAGGAAAGTGAATACTTTCTGGAGAGTGATTCAGGTCTTCCTCAAGGTGGCTGAGTCCATTCAGGCTGCCTAAGTGTCTGACTGTAGGAGGGCACAAGGTTTATCTCAGACTTTCAGTTCTTAACTTCTGTGTCCAGAGCTAGTGGGTTGACTTCCAGGCCTTTCTTCGAATCAAGATAACATACCCCTGCACTTCAGAGATTCCCTCATCCCGAGCCTGAAGGAATTTTTAGTGGAGAGCTGATCTGTAAGGGACAGGTGATACAGTACCTAGCAGGAAGGAACAGTCTCTGGAATTTTATCCCTGTATTAGTGTTTAGTTTTAATGTCTCATTCACAACAATTTTGGTAAGTGTATTAATGTTATGAGAAGATCCATAAGAAGCTCATCCATTTTCTTACAGGTTGAAAGTATGGGTGTGTAAGCCAAAACAAAATGGATTGATTTCTGTTTTCCTTTGATACCAGCTTAACTTGAAAATAAAAGAGAGAATAAAAAATTATTTAATTTGTTGGTGATAGTGTTTGAGTGTGTACTTGTGTGGGTGTTTGTGGTAACTTGTGTCCTATGATGTCTGTAAAGATGCTGATTTTTTAATGTAGCAGAAAAAAACCTGGATTTTTTGAGCACCCTTTTGGGATTTTTGGATTGAACTGTCACCAATTTCTTGTGCTTTTGGTCTCTTTTTGCTTTCATCATGCACTTTTAGAATTATTTTTATTTTGAATTTATATTTTCTTTGCTCTTCAATTTTTCTGTTATCATCTTTTCTTAATATTTAAGCTAAGGCTCCTTGTCAGAGAAATTAATGGTAGTTGAACAAATACAAGTACTGATCAGTGCTGTTTTGTCACATTTTACTGTGGAATTGCCACACATTTTAGTCCTACTAATAGGGGTAAAATTAGCAATTTCAGTCTAATAGAGATGATGGATTGTTACTTGCTCTGTATATTACATTATTAGCAAGATGTAAAAAACTATGAAACCATACTTTATTTGTCACTGAATTCATTGCAGTTTGGCAGCCATACATGTGTGTGCCAAAGGACTAAAACATGCTCAAAATTTTTGGTCAAAAAAATACCTGAAAGGTAAATGGGCATTGGAAAGAAGGCTTGTTAACATCACCTCTTTTCATGCTTTGATGTAATTGGTAGGTGCTAAAATCATGCTCCTATTTCCTTCTTTGGCTTTTCTCAATCCATATTTATGCCAGTCTAGATTTTATACCTGAATACTGTGTTTTAATGTAATGCATTTTATTTTTTAAGCAAAAACATTTTGACAAAATTAATTTTTTTTTTAAATTAATATTTGTAATCAGGTATAATTACCTTTCATCTCAGGATGAGCCAAAATCTAGTAAGTTTAGTTGATAGACTAGAACCAGGCTAGTATATTCTTTGATTTGAGGATTTTTTTGGTAGTTTTTCACTAGTTACAACTTGTCCTTTTGAAAGAATGGAGACAGGAGTGACAGAGTGTGGCTTAGGGTCTTGATCCAGCACCACTACCTGATGTTGCCTGGCCAGTGAGATGCTAAATAGGCTTAGTTGTTTTACCTTCCAAGTGCCTTATTTCTACAATATTTTCAGCAAATTTCAGTATTTGTGGACAGTTCTCAGCTCCCAGCATGGACAGCTGCCTTGAACATGTCATGGGGCACACAAGTGCATTTGAGCAGCTTCATCTGACTCTTTCTCATGGACAGCTGCTTATTGAAGGAATCACCACTTGTATCATCCAGTTTTTACCTGTCCTAAGTGACAAAAAGTTGTTACCACATCAGCATTAGATGCTTTCATTTCTTACAAGTAAGTTGAGGAAGGCACAGCTGTATGTCTCTAGTTTGCCTTATCCATTCTCAGACTAAGTTAAAAATAATCTATAAAAAAGGATAAAAAAAAAAGCACTTGTTAAATATGCATTCACTGCATTTATTGTTTGTTGTTGCTACTGTGGGACCCACTGCTCAGCCCTAGGGTGGGCTGGTATTTAATCTGGCAACATCTAGAAACTGCAGTGCAGGATGCCCTTTCAGTATTTCAGTGCTTCATGTGTAGAATGCTACAGATAAAACATGTAAAGCAATGATAAGAACACAGCAGAAGATCACAGAAGGGACTGATGCATTTCAAAGGTGGTTGTTAACCGTAGCATTTTTTGTTAATTTCTCCAGTTAGAAGAATCCCATATTGTTTGATCATTTTTTGGGAGAGTAAAAGTAAGCATTTGCTTGAATTACCTAGTTGATAGTTTAATATTTTCTAAGTCTCATTATTCTGTAACTGTGTAAAATCTACAATTCTAACCCTCCCCAGTTTTGAGGAAAACATTTTAAAAATTGTTTTTTAACAGTTCAGAGATGTTGAGTTATGTTATATATTTTTGGCAATTGTTTACTAAACACTCGATAACAGTCACATTAGAGGAAATCCTCTCACCTTATCACTGTGATTAGGTCTTGCTGCACAGCAGGGGACAGAAATGACTGCAGACCTGGTGAGTCAGGACATCATTTTCAGTCCCCTCTTCCATGAGGCTAAATTTTCTCTGTGATGAGATGGTCCATCAGTCTTACAAAATAAATATCTTATGTTTTTACAGCAGTGTGGCTGTGTTAATGTATTTATTTATCCTGAAAAGATAAATGCAGAGTTTTGCAGTGTGCAAATATGCCTTGCTCCAGTCCAAGGCTTCTAATAGATTCAGTCCTTTAGTTAATCCTTTAATTGTGCTGGTGAACTCATGCAAGCTTGCTTTTGAGCTCTTGGATGTATGTAGGAGTTTACTGAGAGTATGAGGTGACTTAAAACAATGAATCATTTATAAGAATCATTATCCTCTGGGTTTGTCCCTGATCAAAATAATAATAGTAATTAAACAAAATGCTGTTTCTCAATTTTGCATGAAAGAGCTCTTCTCTGGTGGTATTTTCCACTTCCATATTTGTGTGTAGGCAAAGTTACAAGTGTCAGGTTTATTAATTTATGCTGCGTCTGATTTAGTTTCTCTCCATTATCTGTTTTCCTACCTACAACATTGTTTGAATTGTTGTGAATTAATGTTAATACTAATGTATTGGTATTTAAAAATGCTACTACAGTATCCTGTATTTTAGAAATTAAATAGTTAAAGGTGATTTCTTTCAGAGATAGCCATGGCGTAAATTCTCAGCTCTTACTAGCTTGTTTTTCTAACCACAGACATCCAGAAATGGCTTAGTGAGCTGGTAATAAGTACTATAAGGTCTATACTGTAGACCACAACTATCCTCCCTTTGTTTTGCTGTGGGCATATTAGCCATGTATTTTGTATTATTCCAAAACACAGAGTTAACAGTAAAATGATTAGACACATAACCAGTTTAGAAAGCTCCACTGGTTTGTGTATTGTCCTGTTAAAGACTGTATCTTCAGTGATGATTTCTTTATTCACTACTTTTGTGTAGGTTAAATGGAGTAGCATGTTTTAAAGCAAAAAAAACATCTTCTGTTATTAGCTCTATTTTATATGTGGTACTTCTTTGACATTAGAATTGAGATTGAAAGATGAAATTATATGCACTTTGCTTCTTTATATTTGGGTCTTCAGGGTCTCATGGCCTTAACGAAATTTGCACTTAAGTTCAAGCACATGCCTGAGCCCTCCACTAGCTTGTTAAAGAGGAAGGACAGAAACATTCTGGATATAATTTAGCTAAAGTCATTTGAATTGGCCTGCTTGTTCTCTTCCTCCTAGCAAATCAAAGAGAGTCACATTCAGGTGATAAGTGCATTCCTTTCACCTTTTGGACAGTAACAGAAATATTTATTAACAGGAGCAGAGGCAGCTCTGATGAAATATGTGACTTGCAATCGCTCTGGCTTATCTCTAGGAGTTAATTGCCTTATAAATAATAATGTTGAATTATTGGAGACGTGCTGTGGAGTCTGAAGGCTGGCAAAACTGAGAAGAGCAGGGACTGATTATTTGTGTTTATATTGCTAAGGCTTCCAGTGCTCTCTGCCTGCAACCACACTGAGATTTGCAACAGGGAGAGTTATGCTGTAATTGATGTCTCAAATAGATGAAAACATTTGATTTTTTTGGTCTTGAGACTCAACCCTGGTATGTGTTTGTTGTGCACAATAACTGCACAAAACTATTGATTACACCCAGAAAAAGAACACTTTCCCTTATCATTGTAGGAAATAAAGAATGCAAATGAACAGAAAGTGTTAGATGTAAGATTTCAGCAGTTTGAAACATTTCACATAAAAACACTCAATTTTTCTATAGATGTATCTTTTATGATATTTTGTGGTTTGTGTTTTATCTTTTTTCTTGAAAATAACAAATGGAGGAACCAGCCTTTCCTTGCCCCTGGCCTGGTTTAGCACTGCCAAATACATTTATTGTTAACCCATCAGACACTGTTGTGTCCTGAGCTAAAGGCAATGTTAAGATCCCAAGCAGGAGTTTATCTTGTGGTTTTAAAAGACAACATTTGCCCTTAAGAGATACTGCTATAAGATAAATGAAAAATGTTTAGCTTTAGACCATTTTTAAGGAATTAGTCTGGGGAGATAAATAAGAAGCATTGTTGTAAAGCAGAAGTGGTCACTTACATGAATAAGCTGTCGCTGAATTACCAATCATTTTCTGGCATACTCTGTTACTGAGATTTTAACTGTATCTAGTCTGCTATCAAGTTTAATTATTTTGTAATTACATTAGGTTTTAAGTACTTTGAAGCTATTTTTCCAAATATATTGTGAGGTTTAACTGTCCAAGTTCTCAGGGCAAAAGATCTGCAAATGTCTCTTTAAAAAGTGGTTTATTGATTTGTGATTTATCTAACTTAAAGTACTTTGAATCATTTCTGCTTCACATTAAGCAATCACAGTATTTTCATGCACAGTGTACATTGTGTAGACTTCCCTGAAAATGTATTACAGTACTTGAATGTTGTAATTCTTAGATTTCTCACTGTACATCTTATCTTTTGATTTGCATTAATGTATTAAGTTGTCAAAATCCCTTTTGGTTTCAGTGCTTGACTAGTGAAGAAATCTTTTCTTTGCATGGGATACCGAACGACAGTCACATATCAAATTCCAGCTTCTCTACAATATGTCCTGCAGTTTTGCAACAGCTAATTTTTCACCCGTGTGATCATCAGGAGAGCTTTGTGGACACATCTAAACCACATTCTTCGCAAGGTTAGTTACTATTACTTGCATTAATGCTGTGACTGGAGTGAGGTTTCCTTAGAAGAATAGTAAGCATTTATCTATAAATAACAGGGGTGTCTTGTTTGGGAAGATATGGTTCCAAAGTGGGAACATAAACTGCTGTTTTAGGTCAGCAGACTGGCCAAACAAAATTGGTATCTCTTGACAGTGATCTGTTTAAAATGCTGTAAGCAAGGTGAAAGAACTGACTAGAAAGTTATGGAATGTTTTGCCCACTTAGGGAAGAGCCTTTCTGACTTGTTTTGTTTGGATAATGGTTTGTGCCTTGAAGTGTGAGGACTTGTAGTTATAGCTGGTTAGCAGAAGAAAAGATGAGTGTAAAGAAGGGAAATTTGTGCAGGTGATTTTCAGTGGGAAATGAGACCTGGTGGAAGCTGCATATGTAGAGACAGGGTAAGTTAAAATTACATGGGCTGCATTTGAGTGGAATTATTTGCAGGTGGACTGTCAGGTGAACCAGTGACTGGTTTACTGAGGAAAAATACTCATATTATTTCCAAATTCTGACTCCTGCTTTCATGGCATCTTTTGTGATAACCTCTCCACGTGGAGGATTGTTACATGGTTAAGCAGCCTTAATATTCTTTCTTCCTCTTTTCCTCACTATTATTTCTATATTTGTGCACAGAACTGTACCATCCAGTAAAAAGCATTGGACAGGGAATATTCATCTGATTAAAGAAATCACTTGTTGCACTAATAAGGATCAAATATATAATGGCTTATTTATTTGACTCAGTATTCCAAATGAACTTACTGTTCCAAGGGAGTCAGCTGAATTAATGTTAAAAGCTAGGGTGTTGGATTAGTAGTGCCTAATGTCAGTATTCGTAAGAAGAGATACAGAAGTGCTTTTTGTAACTTTTGAAATACTGATTAATACTATAATACTATTAATACTATAATAATAAGGTGATCACCTTTAATAAGAATTAAAGATCATTCCCAAAACTGTGTTTTGCTTTGTCAGTGAAAGATTAGAATTCTAATTGAGTAATCACTGAAACCATGGCACCAAGATTGCTTGTTTCACACAGAGATACATATTACCAAGAAGACCATAAGATCTGCATTGGACAGTAGGATCTGATGTACTCTTTTTTCTATTTTTTTTTTTTTTGTGAGGGTGTGCTGGTTGAGTAGGTTGAACATGGAATCCTTGACCTACAGTTAACCTCCTAAAGTACTTAGACCATCTCTCATGTTTTCCTTCTATCTGTCCAGCTCAGAAGCAATGTCCAGTAGCCAGATAATCAGGGCAGACTTCTCCCTGCCCCTCCCTTGGCCACAGCACAAGAAATCTGCAAGGCCCATGGTTAGGGCACTTTAAACCACTGTGACACATCGTGGTACCTGTTTGAACAGAGATTCCTAGAAAGGCCCCCCAGTGCCCAATGCAGCTGTTGATTTATACACCCCCACCCTATCACAAAGTGAATCTCTATCACAGTGCCATAGAGTCCAGATGTTTTCAATTACTGCCCATGGAGCAAAATCCTCCATGCCTGTTTCCAGCTGTGCCTATGTGAAGTTTCTCCCCAGGGACCCCCACTCTCTTAACAATACACCGTCTTCCAAAATACTAATAGGCAAGATGTGCAGAAGAAACCACTTCAATAAGCTTTAGGAACAGCTACTGAATAAAAAATGAGTGATGCCAAAGCAGAGTAGAAGTTGGAAGGCAAAAAAGATGTTGCATCTTTTTTCCTGGGATTTGTAGAACTCCCACCCAACCTATCTGATCTTGGGGCTCACTCAAGTCCTCCCCTTGCTTCCTTCTCTGAAAGATAATAGGTAGGTGTATAGAGATGCATCAAACGAAACTGCCCAGTGGCATTCCTCATGTGTAAGACAAACACTTTCTGTGCTCTCTGCTTGACTTCTTCAGAAAGGTACTTATGCACTTACTTCCTCCTCATCCTAGGACAATGTTAAGGAAGAGCCTGAGTCTGCCTGTTCTTAAAAGGAGCAGTGCTGAGCAGCAGTGTTCTAAGGAGGGCATCTTACTTGCACTCCTGCAGTTTTATTTTCTGTATTTCTTGCACTGTTTGGTATCTTGGCTGTCTCTTTATTTGGGTTACAGTTTAGAGACAGAAAGAATAATAGTAGATAGCAAAAATTGACTGAGACATCAGTCTTGGGGAGGAATTAGCACTGGGTCTGAGTGCCCTGCTCTGGTACGTAAAGTCAGACTACCCAACTTTCTGAGATGTGTGGACTCATGAAAAAGCTAGTGTGGATGCAGTTCTAATGAATAAAACCATTTTAAGGCAGCATTGCATACATGATACTGTGAAATACAGTCGCTAATGGAGGAACTTTGGCAACATTGGTTGTCTTGGAATTTTTTCAACTCAGTTTAAAATGTACATTTTTGCACAGAACATGGGCAATGTCCATGCACTAAACAAAAAGATTCTTGTACTTCTGCAGTTATTCCAAACTTAGACAGTGTTTTCTGACTCACGATGGCACTGGAAACTCATTTATTATAAATTTGATTTCAAAAATATATTTACAGTCTTAATTGTCATTTAGTTTAATAAAAATAGATCTATGTAGCTTAGTGAATCTACCCATATCTGGTTGTGTGTTTTTCCCCTCTCTCTGTGTAGCTCTCTCAAAACTGGCAAATGAATGTTGTAATTGGCATTGATACATCTACAAATGCTTTGAATGTTTCTAATGCTTTCTGCTCTTGACATAATATAAAATTCATTTTATAAAAACATTGTGGAACTGTATGGAGTAGAGCTGTCCCAGCTGCAGGTGAAGAATCTAGCTCAGTGTGTTTGCCAGTCGTGTTCCAGAAAATAATATCAGACTGTAATCCGATCTGTTAGTTTCTGCTATGCAGAGAGGAATTTATGGTATCTTCCCTATATAAACATACAAACTTACAGTGATGCAACTTTCTGGATTATATGAAACTGTTCTCATCTAGGCAACATTGCATTGGCATTGATTATTTTTTGTGGTTAATTTTTAAAGACAAACCCTCTGTCTGTGTGGATTACTTTGTAGTTCTGTGGCATCACTTGTGGCACCTTTGTAGACCTCTTTAGTACAACTTTTTAAAGTTTTTCTCTGTACTCACAAGGATTTGAGATGTCACTGGGAAAAAAAGTTCTCCATAGAGGCACAACTTTGTAAATGTTTACGAGCAACAGCAACCACACCACACCTCTCCAACCTATAATTCAGGCTCCAGAATAATTGTGGTACAGATTTGTGCAAGTCCTGGTGTGTGAACACTAAATATCTGAGATTATGCTTATGGTGAAGGAAACAAAATTACGCTGAATCCTGTTGCATTTACTGATTCTTAGGAAAGGTTTTTCCCATTACATACATAAGTCACATGACCTTTTTGAACTTAGAACCTATTTTTTTATGTTCATTTCTCTGTTATAATTATGTCAACTATCAGTTAGCTATCACTTCACTTGTTGATAAACAGTGATGGGCAGCATTTTCAGCCAGCAGAATTTCTTTGAATGAAAGGAGGAGGAAGGAGAGTTAGGAACTGAGATATCACCTCAGGGTGATTTGAAGGAGTCATTCTTTATCAGGAAAGATTTTTATATCTAGTATAGGCAAGACAACAGTCTTTTTGTCATGGATTTTCCTAGAAGTAAATGTCATTTGGATCTGCCTCTAGGACCAGTAAGAAACTTTGTCTTTTTTTCTATGCTACAGCTTCTTCAGCTATTTGCCTAAGCCTTAATTTTTACTCTTCATTGATTGTAGAGAGATACATTTTCAGCAGATAGGCCAGCCCATGTATTCTACTTGCGTGGTTTCCAATTTTTAATATGGTTGTCCCAGAAAGTGTTTTCAGATATTTCCTTTCTGCAGATATAGATCTTAACTGCCTATGCATTTTAAGAATTTTATGTTTGTGAGTTTTAATTTCAACCAAGGAATTACTCTTTTACCAGTTCCATGCCAATTTAGCAATTAGAGAAATCACAAGCATACTGAAGTGGGTGTTATACTAATATATTTTGTATTTCTCTTTGTTTATCCACAGTTTGGGGATTTGGGTTCCTGGCTGTGTCTGTCATTAACTTGGCATCACTTCTGGGACTGATTTTAACTCCTCTCTTAAAGAAGTCATATTTCCCCAAGGTTTTAACTTACTTTGTGGGCTTGGCCATTGGTACTCTCTTTTCTAATGCAATTTTCCAGCTCATTCCAGAGGTAAGCAAGGGGAGTAATTATTTGGTTTGAATACTAGTTTCTAAAGTGTATTGATTTTAAAAGCATGATGCAGTGGGGTTCTGTGTGTGGGTTTCAATCTCCAAAGAGTTTTGTGTGGGTTTCAGTGCCATGAGTTATGATCCCTCTCTGAAATGTGTCAGAGCCATCAAGATCTGTCTTGTTCATTGTGAAGGACCAAGGGCTATTCTTCCACTAAACAAAAGGAGAAATCCATTGGATAAAGTTGTAGTGAACTTTTAATAGGCTATACTGTTAACATTTTGTCCAAGTTTAAAAAATGTAATGAGATCAGAATCTTCTACAATTTCTGCTCATGGAAACCCATGGTTGGTATAGAGAAAGTTTTTGTAATAGAGGGATATCTGTGGAGTGTGATGTTTGTTTTTCTGGAAATGTACTAAGATTGCAGAAAAATTTGCATTGCTTTTTTTCTTCACTATTAGGCATTTGGGTTTGACCCAAAAGTAGATAACTACGTTGAGAAAGCTGTTGCTGTGTTTGGTGGATTCTATATTCTCTTCTTTGTGGAAAGGATTCTTAAAGTGATACTAAAGCTCTACAACAAGGTAATGAAACCTATCACTAACTGAATGAGTCTTGCCTTAAAGTACCTGTCATATTTTGTGAGGTACTTGCTAGATGAATAAAATGTGTGTGGGGTTTTCTATTTTAAGTGACAAATTCAGCCTTATTGTGTGTTCTGATATATCTGTTTAAAGCCCATATGAATAGGAAAAGAAATCTCACTTTTTTAAGGGAGTTAAAAGCAGCTCTGGGAATGGAATCCAGATGTGAGTGTGGTCTGCTTTCTTTGGTAAATGCTCCAGTTTCTCTCAGCAACCAAGTAGTTGCTGTGGTAGCTAAACACACCAGAAAATCATGGAAATATGTAACAGGTGGAGAGAATGAAGTCTTCCCATGGAGATCCTCTTTGGGCAGGAGAAAGCAGTGTGACAAGTACACCTTCTTGGTCATCTGCAAAGTACAGGTGCACTGAAGGCCTGACTGACCTTTAGTAACTTCAGCTCTGTGTTTCCCAAGCTCTGGTACACAGGATTGCTTCAGTGAACACTGCAGTTGTCTCCTCTTGCCCAGGGCTCTGCTTTCTACCCCTGTGTCTGAGTACTTGTATTCTGTGTGCTCATTTGAGCAAGGCTTAATTTGTCTCAGAGAAGGGCACCTCAAAATTGTTGGTCCTCCCTGCCTATTACTGCCTTTTACTGGTGAAAGGAAACTGCCCTGTCTTCCTACTCTAACCTCTCTGTTTTCTCCTCCCAAAGTGTTGCTGATACTGAAAATTATGATGATCAACTGTCCCTCATTTGCAATAGCTAGAAATAGAAAAAAATAATTTGTTTTTCTTTATTTATGTAAACAGACAAAGGCTAATAAGCTGTATTTGACAAGCAACCATGAATAACCAGCAAATGTTGATCACTTTTGGTCAGATTGGCTTGGGAGGTTCTACATAAAGGTATAAAAATGAAAAGTTTCCCATGTTTTCTGATGAGCTTAAAGTAAGAGATAAGTTAGGAACTTAGATATGTTTGGAGTTATTAAAAAAAAAAAATGTTCACTGCTGCTCATTTCAGCAATTCACTTGGTGTTGAAAGCAAGACAGCATGAATATGATCTTCCCCCCACCTTTTCCTTTTTATCTTTATTTTCTTACATTGCTATTTTGCTTTTGTTTTAATTAGCTACCTGCTTGTTTATTTGTCACCTAGACTGGCCATAATTACTTTGAAAATGGAGAAGAGAATCATTCTCAGGATAAGACTAACTCACCCAAACCACCATCATCCAGCAATGGGGGAAAGTGTTATGCAAATTCAGCTGTCATAGAGAGCAATGGAAATCTTGGTTTTGACAGCATCAGTGTGGTCTCAGCACAGGTATGAAAATTGTATCAGTTTATTTATTTTATCCTTGCCAATTATATGAGCATATCTGAGGAAAGTTAATATGAATTTTTATTGCTTTTTTCAAGTTTTTATAGGCTTGCAGCTTATCATGTGGTTGAACCCTATGAAAAAATACAGGGTTTTGGGGCAAGCTTGAAAAAGCTGAATGATGCACTCAATTTGTAGCCAACAAAAAAGGCTGTTATATCAGGGTTGGACAGAGAGATGTATCTAATCAGATTTGAATTTGTATTTAATTTGGTTAATTTTGGCTTTGTTATTGTTACTGTTTTGCATAAAGAGTAATAGTGTGTTTTACTGTTGTGGTAATGTTGATCATACAAAATTACCCATATTTTGTTCCTGAATACATAAAGCCGTTAAGTGTGAGAATCTGATTCTTCTGAATCAATGATTAAAGAGAAAAACTAGTACAGTAACTTCCAGGCAGTATATGGTGAGCACTGCTTGTGATAATGCAAGGATACTGTGGAAATCATGGAACTCATATGTTGAGACAGAAGCCACTCTTCCTGATTTAAGTATTATTATCTTTCAGATTTATTCTTTGTGTTTGTTTTCATACTGCAAATACCACTTTCTTCTGTCTGAGAAGAAAATGGAAGTTGAAAGAGAAAGTTTTGTGCTTCTTCAGTATTTTTCCACATGTAGAGAGGAGCAGTACTATGCAGGGAGGAGCAGTACTGTCCCTTATTAAAAAAAATTAAAAGCACATAGAAAAAAATTCAGATGTCTTAAGACAGACTTTTATCATAGTAGAGATTTTTGGTTTGCTGTCCATTTTTATTAGCCAGTAAGTTAGTTGTGGGGAGCAGAGAGGAGCAAGCAGGACAGCAAGCCAGAGGCAGTCGCTAACAACTGGGAGAAAATCTGGGAGTTCTGCATTGACCCTACAGGCATTTTGATGCACAGTTTAAAACACCAAAATTGTACTTGTCCTTACCATAGAAATGTCATGAACTGTGGTGGATACTGTATATCTTAAAAATTAGAAGAAATATACTTAATTGCTAAAATTACATGGGCACCAGGAGGGAATTAGTATTATGAGTGTCCATAAGTTTTATTTTGTAGATGTATAAAACAAGTAAAAGAAGGCTCTGCTCTCTGCAGAGAGAGAAGCAGTGTGGCCAGCAGGACTAGGGAAGTGTTCATTCTCCTGTGGCACTGCTGAGGCTACACCTTGAATCCTTTGCTCAGTTTTGGATCCCTCACTACAAGAAAGACCTTGAGGTGCTGGAGTGTGTTCAAAGTAGGGCAACAAAGCTGATGAAAGAGCTGGAGCATGAACCCTATGAGGAGCAGCTGAGTGAGCTGGGATTGTTTAGGCTGGAGCAAAGAGGCTTGGGGGGACCTTATCACACTCTACAAGTGTCCGAAAGGAGGCTGTAGCCAGGTGGGGGATGGTATCTTCTTTCCAATATTAAGTGACTGAACAAGAAGAAGCAGCCTCAAGTTGTGCCAGGGGAGGTTTAGATTGGATATTAGGAAAAAGTTCTTCAAGGAAAGGGTTGTCAGGCATTGGAACAGATTGCCCAGGGAAGTGGTGGAATCACCATCTCTGGAGGTGTTTAAAAGGTGCACAGATGTGTTGCTTAAGGATATGGATGGTGGACTTGGTAGTGTTAAGTTAATGGTTGGACTCGATGATCTTTGAGGTCCAACCTAATGATTCTGTGATATTGTGTAGCAACAAAAAAACCCATCATTGCTCTTGTCCTCCAGTGAGGTTCAAAGGTTAGGGGAGGGCCAATGTTGCCGAGGTGCTTTGGGGCAGTTAGGGTAATGACAAGAAGGTAGGTATGCATTCAGCTTTACAAGAATGTAGTATTTAAGACAAAAACATTTGGCATAAGCTAATGTGTACCCAAGAGAATTTTAATGTGTCCTCATTATTGACAGCTTGTTAAAGAGGGCAAATACAGAGTAGTCAGAAATCAAAATGAAGGCTTTAAAGAGGAAGTTTGAAGCCTGATTGTGCCAAGATGTAGTAACTGTTTTCAGCCATGGGGATCCAGCTATATTCTCTCCTTTAATGCCAGAAGAGATTGACTGCCAGTGTAAATGTTTAATTAGTCACCTACTTTCTGTTTTCACTTGCAGCAGTAATTGCAACCTTGGAAACCTTTGTGCTGTACCCAGAGTTTGTATCTACTATGCACTGAAATATGGCTTGACAGCAGAAACTTTGAAGGAAAGTTATTTCAGAGACAAATTGCTGAAACATCTGTGTTCTTGAGTGTACATTGTTAGAGTTGTATAACAAAACTTTACAGTGCTTTTATTGATTGCCTTGAGGCAGTGTCAGGATTCCTTCTTGGTTCTGTGGTTTCTTCCAGAGGACATGTCTGGTTCATGTCTGAGGGAATCAGACATGTGTTGGAAACAGCAATAGTAATCTGAGATGTCACAGGATAAAATAAGAGAGTCTCTGTATAATTTCTTAAGTTTGGGAATGAACAAGAGAACATTACTTTTTAAAAATCCCTCTGTGTTTAGAAGAGCATAAATACCAAGGACGTGTTTGGTTTACCATAAACTGTGGAGATACAAATGATGTAGGACTGCACTAATAATTAATAAAAATTAAACCTGATAGTCCAGCTGGGTATTACAGAGCTCCTTAGCTGGCATATCTTTTGATGTCTGCTGAACTACCATGACAAAGTGGAAATAGTCCAGAGGAAACAGACATTGTTAATTTTTTGCTTTGGAATCCTATGTGTTTGTACGGTATTTTGTCAGTAGTCTGCCTTATCTTAAACATGAAGAATGTGTATTACTTGTTCATCTACTTCTACTGGATACATGACCTAGTAAAGTTCAGAATGCAGTTCCAGAAAAGCAATTTCATTGTACTTTATATAATTTAGAGAAGTTGTCAAGACATCATTTAAAATTGATTACACCTAAGTATTATGATACTTCAGAGCTATACAGTAAATGTAAGTGGCAGATAGCCAGACATATATATATATATGTATATGTAAAACAGAAGTGTCTCAGAAACTAATTCATAGTTTATAAACTGCAATTGCTTCTGCATTTTGAAAGTTTGGATCAAGAAATTAATTTTTAGAAGTAAATAAATACTAACACCCTAAATTAATTGCAATTACTTAAAATGTTCTTTTTGGTGGGAAAAATGGGTGAATTATTTAAAATGAAAACTTGCGCATTAGATCAAGCTTCCTTTCCTCAGTGAAGCTAGAAACCTGTGCAAAAAAGGTGATGTGCTTTAGGCAGAAATCAGGATGTCCTACAAAACAATGCTTCCTCCAGCTTGTAGTCAACTTGAAGGATTGTCTCCAGGGAACAGGAAGATGGATGAATTGTTGTAAGAGCTTTGCTAATTGTATTTTGGTTTTCTTATACTTGTGTATTTTGTGTGGCTTGCTTTGTAATATATTATTCTTAGAGTGATGTTCAGCTTGTCTTCATGGATTAAGAGAGAGATCTATTGCTTGTAAGTGATCCTATATCAAACAGAAATAGTACAGATACAAATTGTTAATCTCAAAAAAATGATTGGTGCTGCTTGTGTTAGAGGAAATGTTGAGAGGAAAGCCTTCAAAAACTAAAGGCAAGCATGTAGTACAAATTTAAAACCTATGTGTTTGAGTCAGCAAGGAAGCTCGACTTTTTGATACCATTGCTCATTTTTGCATCCTAGAAGTATAATTTCAGAATTTCCTGTAGGCTAAATAGGAGCCGCTTTGTGGAAGTTTTGGCACTACTCAACCAAGGCTTTATTATCTGTGAGTTCCAGGCAGTGCAATAGGCACCTGACTCAGAAATTCCTGACCTGAACTTTTGTCCTGTCCCAAGGCAGCTCCTACATACAAGAATGTAGTCAGATAAGAGTCCTGTGAGCAAATCACGTGATAGACCTTAGAGCTCTGTCCGTAAAGATTTAATTAATAAGTAAGAATTAATTAATAATTTCATTTCCTTGAAGTTCAAAATTCAGTTTGCCTGGAAGCATTTGCATATGGCGAAACTAAAGCAATTTTCTAAGAACTAAAACATTCTTTTTAACAGCTTAAGAAAATTTCTTGGAATAGTCTTTGCCTTCTCCTAAGGAGAAGGAGGTGTTCCTCTACATCCTTGTACTTCATGAAGTGGAGATGTGTGTGGATAAGAAGAGAGCAGGGGATATTGCCTTCCTTCACTTAAACAGTGACTTTGACAGTGTCTCTCACAACATCCAAATTCAGGAAGTGTGGAATGGATGAGTGGACAGTGAGGTGTACTGAGAGCTGGCTGAATGGCAGATGTCAGTGGGCCAGGATGTAATTGAAGGCCTGTCACTAGTGGTGTCCCCCAAGGTTCAGAACTGGGCTCTGTATTGTTTAACCTATTCATCAAAGACTTGGTGAAGGGGCAGATGCCTCCCAAGCAAGTTCACTGATGACACAAACCTGTGAGGAGTGGCCAATACCCTGCAGTGCTGTGCAGAGCTTCAGAAGGTCCTCGACAGGTTGGAGAGAGGGGCAGAACAGAACCTCCTGGAATCCAGCAAAGGCAGATGCAGCATCCTGCACTGGGAAGGAATAACTCCAGGCACCAGCACAGGCTGGGGGCTGACCTGCTGGAAGCAGCTCTGCAGAGAAAGACCTGGGTGTCCTGGTGGAGAACAAATTGTCCATGAGCCAGCAGTGTGTCCTTGTGGCCAAGAAGGCCATTGGTATCCTGGGGTTCATCAGGAAGATCAGTGCCACAGGTCAGGATGTGATCCTGCCCCTCTGCTCAGCCCTGGAGAGGCACATCTGGAGTGCTGAGCCCAGTTCTGGGCTCCTCAGCACAGGAGGGACATGGAGCTCCTGGAGCAGGTCCAGTGGAGAACACAAGGGCGATGAGGGGACTGGAGCATCTCTTACGAGGAAAGGCTGAGGGAACTGGGCCTGTTCAGCCTCGAGAGAAGACACCAGAGAGGGGAACTCAATGTTTATAAACACCTGGAGGGAGGGTGTCAAGGGGATGGAACCAGGCTCTGCTCAGTGATGCCCAGCAATAGGGCAAGAGGCAACAGGCAGAAACTGATGCACAGAAAGTTCCACCTGAACATGAGGAAGAACTTTACTTTGCAGGTGACTGAGCACTGGAACAGATTGCCCAGAGAGACTGTGGAGTCTTTCTTATTAGAAACATCCAAGAACTGCCTGGATGCTATCCTGTGCCATGTGCTTGAAGAGGGGTGTTGGACCAGATGAGCTACTTTGGTTTCTTCTAACATGAACTAATCTGTGATTCCGTGCTATGTATGTCTGTAGGCACACAGAGGCATGTGTTACTGCTTATATATTCCAGTAAGTACTAGTTAATGGTTTATAAGCAGTTTTATTTTAATGGGGGAAATATTGTAATGCTAGGAAATATTCTGTAAATACAGTGTATGTATACAGAAATTCATCAAATGGATCACCAGGAACTTCTAGGGGGGCTTAATTTGTGCTCCCAGTTAAAATGGCCGTTCCTTTTATGTGTGTTCAGGTTTTTCATTATTTCATGGCACCACATGTATAAATTACTTCCACTTCTGGGAAGAATTGGTGAGATCCCTGGAGTGTATGTGCATTGCAGTTTTATATTAGCCTGTTGATTTTGTGCTCTGAGCCTTTAATTCTGCAGTCAAAATTAGCCACCGCTGTTTTTATTAAACATTCACTTTTTAGAAACTAATTTGAGTAGCTGGACTATCATTGCCCAAAATTAGAAATAAACTTTATGGAGTATCTGGATGTGTCTATACTGTAAATACATTCTACAGTATAGATGCATCGTATGTATCATGTAGATAGAATTCTGTCACTGTGGTAGCTGAGTGTGTCTCTGAGACCATGATGTAGTTCCAGTTGTTTTAAATACAGATGCTGCCAGTCACTGAAATCAGATTCTTCTGACTGTACATGCTTATGTAGAGGTGTCAGAAGAGGCTTGGGGCTGTCTTTATCTGACAGAGACTCCACAGAGACATTCAGACCACTGCAGCCTGAATTTCTTCCTGTCTCAGTGAAGGGCATCCAGGTGACACTTTGCAGTCAGAAGGGTGACTGGGTCCTGCATGTTGCCTTGTTGAAACAGAAAATATTTGGTGCTACTGCTGTGCCATTTGCTTCTTGGACAAAGCAATTTGGTCTCCATATGCAGCAGTGCTTGAGTTTATACTTGGCATTCATTTAAAGACAGAAGCATGATTCATTTGCTTCTTTATTCATTGTTTTGTGTAATTGTTTTATTCTATATTTTTTTCAGGAAGAAGCCACCCAAAGCAGCTTATGCAAGTGTCTTAAGGGGCGCCCACTGTCGAAGATTGGCACCATTGCTTGGATGGTGACACTGAGTGATGCTGTGCATAATTTCATAGATGGCTTGGCTATTGGGGCTTCTTTTACTTTGTCTCTGCTGCAAGGGCTTAGTACCTCCATAGCTATCTTGTGTGAAGAGTTTCCTCATGAACTGGGTAAGGAACTTCATTGCACACATTGTTTCCTGTGGAAATCACTGTTGTAGGTGGTTGTGTTGGCATAAATTTGGCAGAGGGTGAAAGAAAGTTTAGACAAATTAATAGAAAAAATGTCAAAAAGTTACTGAGCACCAAAACACACATCTGGCACAGGAAGTTCCCAACTGCAGGTGGGTGGAAGCTAGGACCATATATTGGACAGGTACTAATTATCCTGTTTATATACGCTGCAGACAGTGTTGTATTAATTAATTTTAAAACCAAAAATCACCATAGGTATTTGTGTGTTCCTGTGCTCTTAGCTCAATCTTGCAATCAGTATTTGTTTAGAGTATCTCAGTTTCCTTAGTATTGAAGGGAAATCCGCATCACGTATTTGAACAAAGAAAAACAACACAGTGTTTACAATGTGTATACAAATAATGTTTTTTCTTCAGACTTACTTTGAAATCAGAAAATAACCACAATATCATTCTCTGAATATAGTTTTCTTTTTGTTGTTGTTGTTGTTTTAGGTGATTTTGTCATCTTGCTTAATGCAGGAATGAGTACTCGGCAGGCTTTGTTTTTCAATTTCCTATCTGCATGTTCTTGTTACATTGGGTTGGCCTTTGGAATATTAGTAGGCAACAACTTTGCTCCTAACATCATCTTTGCTATAGCCGGTGGAATGTTCCTGTACATCTCTCTGGCAGATATGGTGAGATATAATTTCATTTTCAGTTATTTATTTCTCTGCAAAAAAAAATAGACTCCACTAAGTCTCTCCAGTAGAATTTAGTATTTTCTCCTTCTTTTGCCAGTGACTAATAACAATAATATTATTATTAATAAAATATAGTAACTTAAACCCTTAATAGAGGTGCACAGATAGTTACTGTTACCGATAGGTAAGGCTTTATAAAGCCTTACCTACTGGTAACAAGTTATGTTTATTCATGAAACACAAAAGCCTTTCACCTCATCGTGTTATTGAAAAGCAGTTTTAGACAGAGACAAGCCCTTCATTAATTTGGCCTGATTTAATCAAAGAGTAAAAAGTGTATAAACACTTTGTTTCAGCATTTTAAAGTGTCACAATATTTCACCTTATTATTTTAAAAAGTTCATTTTTCTATTTAAACCACATTGTGAAAGAAAAGCAAAAAAAGAAAGGTAAACAGAAGGAAGTTAAATATTAAGTTTTTAGTTGAATGAAAGGTGTTGTGTAACCACAGTGATAATGAAAAACTTGTTTTAAATTCTATCCTGGTTTAAATTAAAGAGTGCCAACCTCATTTTCATGGTTCAGGCAAAAATTTTTGCTGAGTTCTATTCAAAATAGTCTGTTTCTCATTTATTTTTCAACATGTGCTAGAAGATACATGGAAAAAAAAATTGTGCTAAAATCCAGATTGTATTTAGACATTAGGAAAAAAAAAAATCTGGATTCACAGGCACTTAGCAATATTCCATAATTTCCTCTTATGATGATGTTTTGTCTCAAAATGAGAGAGATATTTCAAGAGTTTTAAGTTTCATTATGTTTCATTCAGTGTTGTAACAACAGATGTAACAGGTGCAAAGGTGTTTACATCTGCCGCATGGGAATCCATTTGTGCGCAGAACTGGAAGAGTGAGGCCTGAATCTGAAAAGATTTGAGACCCCAGTTTGGTTCCATGTGCATTTAGGAACTTTCATATATTTATAGTGACAATTTCATTAAATACTATTATATTTTAGGTGATAGTACAGGATTTAATAAGTTGTTATAAATAATATAAGTAGTTTATTTTATAACCTTGCAGTACTTTAATTGCTAATGCTTTTTGCTTACCTTCACTCATATAATGAATAGCAATGTACTGAACTCTGATGTGTAAAATTTGTGGCATAAATTTATAGTGACTCAAGTTTGTTATTAAATCCTTCTAAGTAGGTAACATTCTTTTCTTTGTATATGTTGTTCTGTTCTCTCTGTTCCTCTCTATCTGTCTCTCTCCCTGTACCATCCTCTCTCTCTTTTTATAGGTTTTTGGATTGTATCAGTTACCTATCTGAAATTTTCTTCCCCCTGAAAAGTCTGAAATAGGGTATTGAAGTGCTTTGTACAGAGATCTGGCTTTCCACTTTCTTATGATTTTCACACACTTCTGGTTTCCTTGTCCAAAAGCAGGTAGGATTAACTGGAATTTCATGCCTTCCTCCTTTTCTTTTTGCTGTTCTTTTTTCTTCCAGTATTGGCATAGTCCAACCTCTGCCAGTAGGATCACTGAGTGGGGAGGCTGTGGGCAGGTGGGAATGTACACTGAGGTGTGTGCACAGATGAGCCTCCCTGTATGGCATGAAGTTAATCTGGTTTTGCACTGTTGTGCAAGAGTGTGACAGAGCTCTGTGACGATTTCTGGGAAGCTTTGGGCTCTTCCCACTAACCATAGCCTGTTCTTCAAGAATTGCATTACTTTCAATGACTGTTTTTGTGTTGTGAGATCAAAGAAAGATACAGTTTCTGAGTCACCCAGCCTGAAGGCTTCCTAACTAGGGCTGACATAAACTGTCTTTGTTGTATTCTGGTTATGCTATTCTCAGCAGAACAGGTGACTCCTTTGAGGCTTATTTCTCAAAAGCCACTGTGGTTGACTTTACCTGCAGCAAACATGTACCCTTAATCATTCCATGCAGGGAACTTCATGCCTGTGCTCTTGTGCCATCACCTCCACTGCTCCAGAGGCAGTATCTTTGTTTCTGCAGTTAGTAGCATGCTGATCAGTCACCCTTTGCTCTTGTGTTAACCATTAAGATGTATATTACAGAACGAAGAATCCCATCATGGCACTGTAGTCATATTGCATCTGTTACCACCAATTTCACACCAGTCATCTTCCTCTTCCTTGCTTGACCTGATGAGCCCACCAGACCTTCCACATGTAAAATATTTCTGATAGGTTGTCTGTGTTTTCATCTTTGCTTCGTTTTCCTTCAGGTAAAGCAGAAGAATCCTAATCTTCTGTTTCCCAAACAAGGATTTCTCTTTATAGGAGTGAAGGAAGAAACAAAACATTTAGCAATAAATACAAGGGCAGCTGCTCCTGGCAACACACAGACCAACAACTGGAACCTAGGAGGCTGGTGGAATCAAAAAGGGAAAATTTGCATGAGACACAGCCAGATGAAGCCACTGTAGAGAGGAACAAAACACCATTTCATCTTATCATGCTTGGTGGAGTGGTTTTTCAGGATAATTGGGGTCATATTTTCTTGTGACTGCCTTCACCCTCTGTTAGTTCTAATATTCAGTCTAAAGTAGCAATAGGGTTCAGTTCTTAATGCCTTAAATTAAGCACGCTACCACAAGATGGCAATACTTACTTAAAAATATCCCCTTTTTCAGTTCCCAGAGATGAATGATATGCTGCGGGAGAAAGTGACAGGAAGAAAGACGGATCTTACGTTCTTCCTTATTCAGAATGCTGGTTTACTAACGGGATTCACTGCTATCCTGCTGATTACCTTGTATGCAGGAAATATCGAGCTGTGAAAACAGAATCAGGATTGGAGACATCAAGTAAATTGCAAATGGAAGACACTTGAAATCCATACAGGGACATTGATGTAATCTACTCGGTTTTGAAACGGTGGCAAGGCCCGTCCTGTCCCTCTTGCCCCAAATACAGGAAATTCTTCTTTAGGACTTGCAGTTGAATCAAATAGTAGGAGCTGTCAGCTTCTGTATGATGCCAAAAAAATTATGCTAATATTTGTATTTCTACTTAAAATTATCAGACATATCTGAACTGTCATAGAGGAAGGGTGTTACTTGGCCAGTAGAATTATGCAATACATGCAACTACATGCAACTCCAGACCAACTGAAAGCTGAGGTCTACAAGGAAGATGGGTATTTAAGAGTAAATAATATAGTTTCATACAATTTTTAACCGTGATGAAGGCAAGCAGTTTCAAAACTGGTTAATTTTTATGACTTTTGTTGCAGGATTTGTCTGTGTAACATCTTCATTCCCAACCAAAAAAAGAAAAAAAAAAAATCAAACCATTTCAGAGTAGGTACTAATGAAGCTAAGATTTTTAATTACTAATTAACACTGGAAGGAAAGATACCAGTTCCTGCTTTTGATCTTTTCTTTTTATAAATGCACTAGGGAATTGTTGATTTATTTTGAGAACCACTTTTTTTTAATTAGAGGGAACCTGTGTTAAATTTATGACTGTTTATCAACTCCATAATATTTTAGAAACATTGAGTATTTTTAAAATGTTCAAGTATTATCAGTTTATTCTATGAAAATAATAAAGTTTTATACTTAAGTTTCACATATATCCCCTTTAAAAATCAGTTTTTTAGTCTTACCAAGGAAAATTTAGGGAAAAAAAAAACTTGCTAAAATCGACATTCCAGTATGCTTTCTTCATTGAATTTGAATGATTTCTTTGTGTGCAGTTGGGTGGAATGAAATGATAATAAAATATACAAATTCTTACCACAATCTGTTGTGTGTGAACTTTCTAAAATCATGCTTATATGTATGAGTTCTTCTGAAATAAACAATTCATCTACTCATTACTAATCTGTTGTAAGATGAGCACAAGGAAATTCATAGGAAAATACATTCCATTTCAATCACCACTTTGCTTTGAAGGAAGCGTTATTATTCTCCTGTAAGTTACTTTTTTCATTGATTTTTAAGCAAGTTTTACAACTTCAAAGGAAATGCTGTTTTTTGATGTATTTCATTGCTGTAGGAAGGTACAACTATTTTATTTTTAATTCTTTATTAGAATATTTTTTTCTACCAGGTAAAGTATTTATTTTAATACTTTATTTGAATCTCATCCGTAATTACCCTAGGAAAAAATAAGTTCTTTAAGTGTCTGTTTAATAAAAGCTTTAAGGTAAACTGCACAGGAGTTGTAAATAATACTTTAAAATATGTTATAAGTATTAAAATGTAAATATAGTAGCAAATGATACTTGCTGTATGGAAAAAGCATTTATTAGTCATTTTGTGCCCTGTAAGTTTCTGTGAAGAAGAGTGCACCGTCTTTCCTTTAATTCTTTCATTGTTGATTTCTTGGATATAAGCTGTTTGTAAATGTTACTCTTGTGTATGACAATAATGTGTTATAGTAACTATGAATGTTCATAGACTTCCTAAAATAATATGACCATTCCTAGTTCATCAGATTATTTTAATAATATGCCTGTATGGTACTTTTCACCTTTAAATCCAAAAATTTGCAAAGCAGATTTGCTTTTTGTTAATTTCCTAAAGAGGAAAAACTGAGACAAGCGAATCATTGGAATAACCTACTTTTAGATCACAGAGCTGACCAGAGACGGAACAAAGTCTGATTTTGAGTGTAGTGCTTTAATCACAAAACAAATTGCCATTTCTGCTAGTGGGATATTTAGTACATAAGAAAGCTTTTTGATTTCTGTATGAGCAGGTTTGTTTGTATATCTTGGCTATTATCCTTGTCCAGTACATATAAAATATATCTATTCCAATTCTAGGACTCTCAGTGATGTTCAAGATTTGCAGAGCAGGGCATCGACTTGAATTTCCTTCTCCAGGCTCTGTGGATTAGTAGGTTCCAGCAAATAATTTCATATATACATACACACCAAATGCATATTGTAGTTCTTGACTTTTATTTTACTGTAATATCCCATCCTTTCCAGGAATGCTGTAAGTACCTTAACAGCTCTTACACTTGCTGCACAAGTTATGTGTGTACCATCTGAGAAGAAACTCATCTCCTTGTCTTGCAGTTCAATTCAAAATGCACAAGTGTGTCAAGCTGACAAAGGTTGCTGGAATGAAGACTAGAGAGAAAGCCATAAAACTAGTGGCAGTAAATGTAATGCAGCTGTCAAAGGCAAGGTTACATTCTATTTTGGGGGTTTAATCCATACTACACTTCTTTTGTACTCAATATATTGTCTCTCTCTTTTTTTTTTTTTTTTTCTTCTCCTTATTATGGTGCTTTTGAAGATGATGCAATTTCATGTGTTGTGGTTGATATTATGATCATAATGCTTTGTTGTAATTTAAATACCCTCCACAGTTTTCTGCATCTTCTTCCATTTAAAGGGTAAGTGCTACAGTAAGGTTTGAGGTACAAATAGGAGATACAGAATGTCACAGGAAGTGAACTGCAAGAAAGATAGATGTAGCTTGAATTTATGAATTTAGGCAATAATGTAATTCTCCATAATACAGCTTTAACAGTTGCTCTGAGTGAAAGCACAATTCATAAGATCCAAATTTGATTTACTTTAGAGAAATAATAGTTCCTGACACTGAGGACAAACAATGTAAACGTTCTCCCTTATCTTGACTATCTCCATGGATAGTTGTCAATTTCCTACTGTTTTCTGGCTTTCTTCACCTTTAAACCACAATCAGACCCATGAAGTTGCCAAAATTAGCCTCCTGGTGTTTTGTGGAGTTGGTATTGGCAAAGCCTGAGTTATCAAAATGAAAATAATAATAACTAGTAATCCTGTTCAATAAAAGCATTTAGCTATTATACCAGGTATTTTCTTATGTAGAACAGTAGTGGTATAGACAATCAAAGACAAGAAGAAAATTTATTTATATGCATCTAGCCTTAGTCAGTTGGAGAAACAGCAGCAGTTGTCTCTGGCTGTGCTGGTTCTTGAGAAGATGATGTGCAGCAGGCATTCCTCTAGTGCTGAAGAGTGAAAAAAACAATCTAATTAGAAGAAACATGAAACAAGATTATATGAGTCAAGCAGATTTAGTTAGCTAGAGAATACAAAATGGCTTTAATGGCACTGGCCTAAAGGATTCAGAAACTGCACTAAAATGCGCTTTTCCAGTTCATGGGTGAAAGCTAATGAAGAGCTTGTTTCACAGTAAATACAACAATAAAAAACTGACTGGAGAAAGGTAAATAATTTCCAAGTTGTTTCTGTAAGACAAAGAAAAATTATTGCTATGTCACTGATTTGAAATTTTTTTATGTTCTTGAAATGGCTTGCAAATGAGAACTTATTTTAGAACAATTCTTTTCTCTTTGACAGAACCCTATTTGTATGTGATGCTAAGAAGATTTTGAAATTATTTCTTAGGTTTTCATATACTGAAATTAGTTAGCTCTGGTAAGGTTTATCAGTGTCCCTTTTCCTCACTTATTTTCTATAGCTTCTATTTTACAAGAAGCTCTTGACCATTTAAATAAGCTATTAGTAAGATGCCCTTTTCCTTGAAAAAAATCTTAGTAGTGATTTCAAATAGGTAAGCATTCATTAGAAGTAAGTTATGATGTGATTTTAAAACTCCTTTTAAAAACAGCAGACCCAAGTGCAAAAAAACTCTTCAGTCATGATGAATGGTGATGTATTAAAGAACATATTTCTCTGTGGCAGCAGAGGAATGGTCCTCTTTCAGTAAAGTTTATTAACTTTTCATTTCATTGGTATATTATAGAAATCAAAGACACAGCTTTTATGAATTGGCAAGGAATTAGATGAGGTTTCCTGACCCTTTTTTATTTAAAAAAAAAATAAGTCCATAAAAATTACTCTTTTTCTAATTATTATTTTTATTGCTCTTCCAGTCATAGCTAAGTCTATGATTGCTTGTCTTACCATAAAGAAAAATCATGTAGCAGCTTAAATGAGTGACATCCTTTGATAACAACAAAAGGCCTTGTTCACTGAAGTATTTGTAACAGATTTCTTCTATACTTCAGTAAGAATCAGCAGCATAGAGCTGATTTCTAGGTATGACCATACATACAATATTTTATATTTGAATTGCCTTCTGCCAAGATTGTTTTGTGGACTTAGGAATCTGCATGGTACAGCTGGGCTTGCAGTGTGTATAACTTCTTCCTTGAGGTGTGGAATGGGTTGTTCATGTCACACAGTGAAGGGTTGTGTTGGGAGAGATCTGTACAAGCTCAGATGAACCCTGCAGTGTATGTTCATCCATTGTGTGTGCAGGAAGAAGGACAGCCATGTTAATAAGGCAGTCAATCCTAATAAGAAAGCTCTACTCTGTCACAAAATTGCAGTAGCTGACAAGGTGATGGTGTACTTCTATGAAGTGGTATTAGTATATGTTTGCATGGTGAATTTTAGGCACAGGATCTTCTGTCTTACGTGTGTATTTACAACTACAAACTTGTTCTATCATGAATGTGTTCTTACACCTTTGGAATATAAACTGCCTTAGATCAACATCCTCACTGTTCAGTTTTGCACGTTCATCTTTTTGGCTTTTCTTTTTTCTTTTTTTAAATCGTAGAACGTATAGAATGCAGCTACAAGGTAGTATGAAACAAATCCACAAAACAGTAAAAAAAATGGATGACATAAGGACTTTTTCCCAGTCACTGAAAGTAAAGCTTCTGACTTTTGAAAAGTTAACAATGGTCACAGCAAGCAGAACCTACATTTTACATTTCATCTGAAAAATGATAACCCATGGCACTTAGAACACCGTAATGTAATGCTGGTTCAATGTGCTCTCTACACTTTATATGTCATCAGTTCTTGAAGACTTTTTGATCATTTGCTGCTGGATTACAGCCTCACCTAACCTCCTGTTTCCAACTCTACTTAGCCATGCTAGGGAGAAAGCTCATAAAGTAAAACATAACAGAGAGGTATCAGGCAGATCTCAGCAGTGCACCTTCAGAGCATTTCTTAGCTGTCAACCACTGTCGGTGGGTGTCCAGATATGTCTTGATGCTGTGTTGAGATACCACCCACACAAGTAACATCCTTTCTCCACCCTCTCATCTTCTGTGTCCCCACTTATTTCCTCTGGAAGGAAAGTGGCTTCCTAGCAAGGGTAGATGTGTGACTGTTTGCTTCAGGCAACTGGTGTACTAGGGACTGTGATTTCCTCTCCAGAGCACATTTGCCTTGTCATTCAGACACAAACATAGGTACAAACATAGTTATAGAGCAATAATTGGAGCTGTAACCACATTTGACTGGTAATTACTTGTCCTGTGTGGGTGTGAAGTACCTGCAGAGTTCCCAGCCTGGAGGGTTCAGGAAACATTACTTTTCTGAATTTTCAAAGTGAAACTGCATCCCAGTTTGTGGTTTAGAAGAAACTTGAAAATACTGTTATTGGTAGAAAAATTTGATCCAAAAGTGCACGGTAGAAGGCACTCTGTGAGCTACAATTTCTGCTTTGTCCCCAGCCATATCTACTCCATTTGTCTTCTGAACAACTAAACCTAAGGTTAGTATATCTGTACTAGCAGGTCAGAACAGGATAGCTTGGTTAGATTGCTGGTAGGTGATGGAATGCTGTGTGTAAGGGAGGAAATGTCTTGGTGTTTCTCCCTTTGAACAGGAAGGGGGGAAGGGAGTATATAAAGACATAGCTGATACCAGAAATGCAAGTCAGGGTGATCAAAATTTGAGAGGGCACAATTAGTAATATAATTGCACCACAGTAGTAATAATTATTGTAATTACTTTTATTTACATTAATTGAATTCTACACTAAATGCTGCAATTAGTGTCATGGACACATTGTGATTTGTGGCTTGTGAAGTGAAAGATGGTTCAAACAGAGCTTTCCCCTTGTGTGGTGAACAGTGACTTCCTTTTTAAAGTTAAAAAATGTTGTGGTTTTATACTTTAAACAAAAATAATAGGTTTTTTCAAAAACTCAGTCAAGGATGGGAACATATGGAAGGCAATAGCTCCTCTGGACACTACTCAGTCTTCACTAAGGGCAAAGGAGGGAGGGGTCTGTTCATCTGATCATCTGAGGACTAACTGATCGCTGTATAAACAGGAGTCATGATGTGGCTCCTGGCAATAACAGGCTCAAGCCAGAGTCTGAAAGGTGAAGTCCCCAGCACTGGGTACAAGGATGGGAAGAAGATGAAATATCAATATGGGAAGAGAATGGCACAGCACCTACTGTTGCTGTTGTGAGAGGAATTGAGGAGGAGCTGCTCAGGGACATGGTTTAGTGGTGAACATGGCAGTCTTAGGTGAATGGTTGGAATTGACAATCTTAGAGGTCTTTTCCATCCTAAATGATCCTATGGCTGAAAACTGGAGACTGCCAGCCCTTGAGAAACTAAAAAATGAAGAGAAGGAAAAGCTTGGGCCTGGCAGTGTACTTCTGAGAGGGGGGAAGTACTCCTTAAGGAGAACCAGCTGGAGGATTTGGGGGCAGAAATACTGAGAAGGCAGGGCTGGGTAACGCGAGGAACAGATGAAGTCTTGGGAAAAGAAAAATGGGAAAACTTCTGATGCTTTGCATAGACTGGAAAAGGGCAAGGAGAATAGGTAGGTGACTATAGCTTGTCATGCCTACTGATTTCTGTTAGCCTCACCTGGATTTGAAGCACATGCTATAAAGAATTGAAAGATGGTAGCATAGGAGATCCCCTGTTGTGTGGGAAAGACTTGGGCTTGGGCACAGGAAAGACTTACCGTGTGGGGATATATCAGCAAGGTGAGGTAAGTACGTGTGTCTGTGCTGTAATGTGGGCTGCAGATGGGACCAACACCCTGGCAAAAGAGGCTCCCACTGCTGTGGAGGGCAGCATATGCCAGGCCATGCCCTGTCCCTGGTGGTGTACATGAAGCCATTAGCTGTGGTAATTGACTTCACAACTTCTCTAGCAGGGTTGAGTGAGGCTTTTTGCTTGCAAGGCCGCAAAACAGCCTGCTGTGAAACTTTAAAGGTTTGATGAAGATGCACAATAAATGGATTAAAGAAGCATTCTTTAGGATGCTTATAATAGAACAGATGGTTCCTCCTGGCCTTTACTGGCATCTTACTGCCACTCATGCTTCTGTTTGGCTTAAATGTGACCCAAAGATGGACTTTGCTACCTGAAGGCTTTTGAGAGAACGGAACACCTGAGTTTGAAAAGAAAGTGACTGGAAACAGCATCAATAGAAGACTTTGGAGAGGAGGTTGAACTGCTTTGTAGAACTTTGTGTAGATTTGAGCTGAGGAGGAGGTAAGAAGGTGGTGTTGCTGGAAACTGTGAGGTAGGGTACCTGGAGAGCCTCTGCCACTGTGGTTGGCGTGGAGCTGTGTTGCTCTTGTTTGACTTTTTGAACCTACATTGGGTGCTGCTGCATTTCTGAAATGCTGAGGATAATGGCTAGAGAGCTGTGCTCTAGGGAAGCAGGAGGCAAAGGGACTAGTGGCAGGTTTCTCCAGGGGCAAGTATAGTAGAGTAGTAGCTGCTGCATGTAGTGCTTCTAAAGGAATCCTGAAACAAAGCCTTTATACAACATTGCTCTGAACTGTTGCAAAAAGAGCTGGAAGCTACATCATTGCTGTGGGGTGTAATTTGTGAACACCATAAAAGTTATGGCAGGGGAAGTAGCTGCAGGTCACTTGTATTTCTCCAGGACTCCTCAGCTGTGTATCAGTGTACAGCTGAGTCCAAGATGAGGCTGAGTACATGAAGCCAAGTACGTTGCCCTGCTTGCCACGGTTGGTACCAGAGAGTTGCTCAGCAGAGTATGCAGGATGTAACACAACATGCCTGCCACTGAAGCTGTCTCAGAAGAGGGGTAAATGAAATAGGAGGGTTGCCATGCTTCTCTCTCTGGGCTAATTAAAAGCAATTTGTTTATAGCTTTAATTTTCTATCTTTGTTCTGTTCTGGGGTTTATTATTTTTAAGAGTGCGTGAACTGTGATTTCTGAGAATGGTTAATGAGTTTTTGGTTGTTGTAATTTGAGCATAACAAAATTTTATGATAATGTCATCGGTATGCTTTTATGTGCTTTTGTCCCTTTAGGTGTCCAGACTTCTTTTTTGTTTGTTTGGTTGGTTTGGTTTTGTTTTTGTTTCAAAGCTGCAGAGGATTGATTGGCTGCCAGTGGCAGGATGAAAGGACATCATCTCAAGCTATGCTAGAGGAGGCTTGGGCTGGACATCAGAAGGAATCCCTTCACAGAATGGTTGTTAAAGGTTGGAGTGGAGTGCCCAGAAAGATGGTGGAGTCACCATCCCTGGAGATGCTGAAGAAATGACTGAATGTGGCACTTACTGCTATGGTCTAGTTGACATTGTGGTGACTGGTCAGGAGTTGGACTTGATCATGGAGGTCTTTTCTACCTGGCTGTTTCTGTGAATCTGTCATGAGAGTGATAACCCTTGAGTTCCTGAGTGTTTACTATGGGGAATGAAACCACTGGAGTCTAGTGACATTTTAGGGTGCCTGCCAGCTTAAACTGTTGAATCTCTTTTAGATGTTAGTATATTCGCTCAACTTTAAAGGATATGAATATAATTTCCTGAAGGGAGGTTTAGGAAAAAACTTTTATCACTTCCTCTCTGATCACTGTTGGCTGGGGTGGGGGTGGGGGAAGAGAGCAGCAAATCGCTGAAAGCTAATTAACAAAAAGAATGAATGGTAAAGAAGATACTGTATTTAATATAGGATAAACAAGGACTCTTGATAGCTCTCTGCTTGTGTTTTTGATCTGTAAGCTGAAAATTTCCTAGCACTTCAGGAGTTATATGAGCAAAATTGCAAAATAGGTATATGTTACAGTGGCTGTAATGGAGAAAATAATGTGTAATGTTTAAATTTAATGATTTCAAATGTCTTCTGTTTTCACCTCTGGAAAATAAGACATCAAAGAGGAGTAAGACACTGTGACTTGCTGACACTTTGGATAAAGAAACATTCAGCTTGTTTTGTGGTAATTCTTTAGTGAAAGCCTGGGGAATATAGCACAGAGCTGCCCAAGTTTCCTGGGTCTGCAGCAGCATGTACCTATAACAAGGCTGATTGTATTCATGTGGTAATGCAACCACTATCTGGTTAAATAGGGTATACGTCAATAAAAACTTGGCTACAATCATCCCCAAATCACACTGGTGAGTCCTTGTGATGGTGTGTGATCCCACTTGCACATGTGCTGACTTTCAGACAAAGGTTTGCAAGCTGGGTCTGAGTTCAGGCACTGCTGTGGTTTTGTGTAGAACATTTAAGTCTGTCATCTCCCTTAATTTTCTCTGCCTCCCTGAAATGGCAATGATAGAATAATGGTCCACCTTGTTTATCAGTTTAGAGCATTGCAAACTGTTAATGTTTATAAAACACTTAGAAAATGGATAGCCATCTTGGGTGAGATCAAGTTGCCACTCTGCTATTGCCACAGAACTCAAAGCATGTCAGTGTCAACTTGCCTCAGATCTGCTTTTGAACCTAGGCCTGACAACATTGAGGACAGATCCTGGGGTGGCAATTTGAGACTCATAAGAGTGGCAGCAGACCTACTTGCTAGACAAGTAGTTTTTTTCTTCAAAAAAGACACAGATCAAGCCAAAGTGCTTCAAACCTTGGAGGCAAAACACTGCTTTGCTTCTGTCTTCTCGGCAGGCAAGCTTCAGGGAAGTTTTTCAGGTTATTAAAAAAGAGATAAACTTTTGAGCCCACTGTGTACAGACTTGAGAATGGCAAAACAACATCTGACATGCTGGAAGCCAACAGGAAGAAGAGGGTGAGCAGCGGTAAGAAAAGGTACTGTAAAGGATATTGAGCAGTCTCATAGTTCTGCCCTTCTGTGGTTCTACTAGTTGGTATCAAAACACTGTCTGTTGAAAACCATAAACCTAACTTCTCCCTCAGACAGGAAATTCTTCTCCACAGATATTGCACAGTTCTGAAGGTCAGAACTTAATGTTTGTTAATTTGGTGAATAGTTGTAGCCAGGTCCTGGGTCTTTCCCCCATGAGTAAGATTTAGCATGGCTGACTGCTGCCATTAACATTTATTTGTCTGACAATCTAACTAAAGAGTCTTTGTTCCAGACACTGAGATCCAAGATGACAAGGTGGCATCTATCTAGTCACAAAAGTAAACTGCTTAGCATAGGCTGAATTTTTAAATTATTTTTATTCTTTCAAAGAGATAAAGAACAAAGAACCTCTCGTAACCTGGACAGACAAATGCAGGAGTCCTAACTGACGCTGCAAAATTGGAAAGATGTCCTGTTTATCTAGACCCAAGTCCAGATCGATGATTTGGTTCACATCATGGTCAAGGTAAATGAGCTAATGTTCCTTTTTAACAAGACCATATATTTCACAGCTGAATACAGCCAAGTAAAAATCTCCTTTCATCAAAAATGAACAGACTTGAAGGCTGGGATCAATATAATTCCTGTAAGACTTTTAAGATTACATAGGGTATATCCTTTATGGCACTTTCTCTTTGCTTTCTTGAACACTTCCTTTTCACAGAGTAGATGAGACTTTGGTTGTGCCCTTTCTAGTTAAAGAAAGTTGGAAGCCACTCCAGGAGCAGCTGTTGGTGCCTGCAGACTGGGATAATGGGAGGGAGCCAGGCCCTTGACAGCACAACCTGCCTGTGTGGGCTGCAGGTCAGAACAGCTCCTAAGTACTGAGCCAAGGTACTAAAGGCTAGAGAGGGATTGCAGGTGTGGGGAAGCGATTGCTGAGTCACACAGCAGTGGAAAGGCGGGAACAGTTGAGCTATGGAATAAACCAGAAAGCTCAGATCCCAGCAAAGATGTACGCACTGGAATATTTGTGATAAAAGACATGCACAGGCAGTCTGGACTGAAATAAAGCAGATGACATTAGACCATACTGCTCCCAGCTGAGAACTCAAAGCTGTTTAAAGCCTACAGCAGGCGATTTCAGGGACAGCAAGCTGGAGAAAGAGTTTGGAGTCTGGAAGCTTAAAACAGCTAGATTTGATTGCCAGTTTACTGATGCTTGCTTAGGCTGTTTTCTGGGTAAGGAATGACAACTCCTCTGTCCTGCCTTAGCAGCAGGGTGCAGCTGTGCTTTCCTACAGAAGGGGCTGAGGATAGGTTCAAGCTCAGTGCTATTACATAAGTGCTGTGCTTAAGCCTGAAAAAATAAATACTGCAACCTCTCTTTCTTTTTCCTATTAAAAAATCCTTCCAGAGCTATACTGAACATTTGCAGAATAAATAGGAGCAAAGCAAATTGGAATGGCAAGTCTCTTGCTTGAAGACATAGATACTTTAACTTTACATTCGGATATCCGTCGAATGTCACTTGGCCCTTTGGTAAAATAACTTGGGGGGTTTTGACTATTTATTAGTCTGTTCCTTTTGTGGGAACTGCTTGATCTCAGTGCAAAAAGTGCAAAAGGTTTTGGTTAAGTCAATAGTGCCATTCTTACCCTGTTGACTCTTAAAATTGAATGGCATACTTTTTTTCCTGAAATTCAGATATAAAAACTTCATCCACCTTGGGAATATTTGCATCAGGAAATAGTACTGGAAGAGCTGTGAGTTCTTTGTGCTATCTGAAGCTACCAAAGTTCTTGTTTGTAGTATGGAAAGAGAAACTACTGGAGCATCTAGAAGATTTCTTCTATTTGAGATGTCTTTCCTAAAGCTGCTGCTGGATAGGATCACACACACACAAAAATCAAGGGGTGTTTTTTAAGGCAAGTCCTGACTTAGTGTTCCCTTTGACCTAGTAATAAGAAGGAAAGAAAGGAAATGTAAATTTTGTTTATTTTAGCAAACTTAGAAATAGAACTTTCATTATGGTTTTGAAAAACTTGGATGGATTCTATAAAGGTAAAAATTCCTTACTCATGAGATATCCTCCAGCTCAATAGTATAGGAAATAAAGAACAATATAGGGAATTTATTTTTCCTCCCACAGTTGGCTATTGTGGTTTTCAAGAGGAAGAGAGCTATTACGGACTATGAGTGAAGCCTTTCTGATCTTGCTGACTGATACAACAGCTGCAGAAACTCGTTTCCTAGCCTCAAACTCCATTTTCTTTGCAATTTTCTCATCTTTGTTGCGAACAAAGAGTAACGTTTGTCTGTGTTACAGATCAGTTGCTGCTTTTGTAATAGCTGTAGTGTTTTCATTGCCTTTAGTGCTGCTGGCAACTCAGCTGATGATTTCATGGGAGAATTGCCACTGAAATACCTGGTTCGTGTCTGTAATGTTTGCGCATTTTGGATTCCGTATGAGGTGGTTTTTCTTACAGAAAAGTAACATTGATTATGAAACTGCATAATTATGGGCTGAGGGGAGAGAGAGCTTCTCACTGGGCTTAAATCCACCTTGAGCTCAAAGCAGCTCTGAGGTTTCGTGCAGGATCCTTCCTATAAATACTGCCTGTATTGGAGAAGAGTAGCACTCTCAGTTGCATCACCCCAGTTCTTAGTGAGGTCACAGACAGGAAAAGACATTAATTAGCTTCAAATGTGTGATGAGTTCCTGTTAATACCTTATTGAAAATACTCTTTGGAAATAACTGGCAATGGATTCGTTGTCTTAATTTGCACCACCTTAGTTTTGACAGGGAATTTGCCAGCAATTGAAACAAGAGATGGTGAGATATTTCAGGGAAAATACTTCTGCATTTGGTAGACTGCAGATGTTTCGTGCATCCATGCTGCACAGTTTGTTATGAAGACTTGAGTTTGGTGTTGCTTGTGTATGTTCCCTGGAAACATCTCTGTGTTGTTTCCTTGGAGCATGTATTAGCTGATGAGGGAAAAATGATTGTGTTACAAGTTCTTTTTGCTAAAGAGCTCCCTTCAGTGGAGTCTTATAGGTCCCTGTCTATCTTGTGTGGTCATTTCCATGCTTGTCATGACATAGAAAGGTCTTTGTGCTAGGGTGAAAAGCTTAAAATCTTGCAAATTCGAAGTGGTTTTCTTCCAATTATATGAGAGGTCACAGTTGGAGGCTGAAACAAAGTCAAATCCCTTTGAAGTGCTGAATAAATAGCACCAGCCTTCAAAAGGATGAAATCTGACAATGCCTGAATCTTACTGACATGTAAAAGACACATTGTTAGCTACTGGAGAAAAGGTTGGGTTTGGTGGGGTTTTTTTATAATGTATTTCTGCTCTCATTCTTTTCTCCAGCCCCCATCCTGCCATGACCTGTTTCATATGATAACAAGCAGTTTTACTTTTTTTTGTTTAATTGGAGCCAAATAATTCCATGCAACAGTTTGAAAATTTAAGAGAAATACCTAATTGGACTTTGAGCTCAAGCCTATCAATAAATGAAAAAAGAAAGCTCAAATAAGTAAAGGTACCACTACCAGTGACTATTACTGCTGTGAATAATTTTAAGCTTTTGTGCAACTGCATTTATTCCCCCTATTCTAATTCCTGAAGCATCATGTAGAGTATAGAAATAAAGTCTTCTATATGTCAGGGCGCTACAATAAAGCATGGGGAAATTGAGCAACTAGAAAAAAATGAATTAGGTATGTGTGGGCAAACTTTAATTTTACCTAAAGAATGTAAATTTCTACTTTTTAATTTTGGGTGCAAATACAGCAAATGTGCAATTAAGCCTTCTAGTAGGTCTGTAGGACTGGTTCTGTAATCCTTCCTTGGAACACAATAAATACAAACAGTAATCACAGGTTTAATGAGTGTAATCTATCATAAAATACCTAACAAAACACTATGTGCAGTATTACCTTCTGATTCATGCTTCAAATATTCCAGCTGTATTAAAGGAGCACAGCAATTGCCGAGTACCTACTGAGGCAGGAAGGAGAGAACAGTCTTTTAAATAAGTGAACAGCGTGTATCTGTATGATAAACAAGAAGGTTTATTTGAAATTCATTTTGCTCTCATTGAGGTGAGTGGAAGCATCTTGCTGATTGCAGGTGCTTTCCTTGCTGCTGCACTAAGGCCTAATTTATCTAAAACCTTCTCCAGAGATCACACTGAATATCCAACAGGATATTTAGAAGAGGTTGCCGAATTATGAGCTGCGAGACCCAATATTTGTCTTAACTGCATCTCCATGGGATTCTTATCTCTGTCTTTGTTCTCTTATTCACTTCAGATTTCTCACCTGTGCATTTCCCTTTCAAAAAGCATGTGGAATACCCAGTTTGCATGAAGTCAGGAACTGAAGGGAGAGTTACTGCAGAGCCAGTTATACAGGCTGTAGTTCTACACTGCCATTACCCTAACTCCTTCATGGAACACACCAGGGACCAATCTGAAAACTCCAGGTCTGTGAGTCTTTTGGGGGAAGCTAATGAAACTGGATAACACTGAAATAGATTTAAACTGAAGTTTCTGGCCAGAGTTATTCTAACTCAAAGCTTGCAGACTCGGAGTTGGGAAGCTTTTTCATCCTAAGATTAAATCAAACCTGGCACTGCCTGTGACTTCAGGCAGAACTTGCTGACCTTTAGGTTACCTTAGCTCTGTTACTTAGCTTCTCACACCCTGGAAATGTTAGGAGACATTGTTGCTTGAAAAGCAGATAGTTGAAAAGATAGTGTAAATGTGATTCTCAAGGGATTAACACTTTCTGGTATGATGGATGCAAAAATTTAATTATTTTTCTAGTTTCTTCCTGAGCATACAGAATAGAATGCTAGAGGAGAAGTACTTTGCCTTGGTAGAAATCTGAATTTTGTCTACAAACGTGTTCTGCAGACCTAGTTACTGTGCCTTTTCTATAGGAAATGACACCTAGTTGAAACCCAAGTGCTGGAAGTGCCACAGACTGTCTCTTTGGCTTTCCTGTGGTTTGTGTTGGGTAAATCCACTATGGAATCAACTAAAGGAACTGACTACTGAAAAAGCTTATGAGAATTTCTCTTCAGCTGACTTGCAGTGCAGTGTTGTTTCCAGGTGATCTGCCAGTCTGACATCAGTATTAAATAGAATATCACACCTCATGGACTAACCATCTGATTCATTGTGACAGTTTTTTTCTCTAATGTTTGAAGTTGTAATTAAGGGAGGAACATGTGGGAGAGGGAATAAAAGTCAAGAGATAAAATAAGAAATTGGATTTCAAAGGCAAGGAAAGAACCTAGTAATTTATTACTCTTAAGAGAAATAAGGAACAATTGCTCTTAAAAGCAATACTAACTGTGCAAATGGTTGTATGTCCTGATTAAGTGACCCCAAACCATCTTGATTAATTGTATTTAAATCTGGTGCAGCCTGTACATTTTTTTCATATGCTTGTAGAATTTAAATAGTAAGTGCAAGGAGAGATGCTCATTATGATTTTAATGGATAAAATGGATTTTAATGGGTAAAAACTCCATTTTACGTGCCCCATGTGTGCGATACTAAGCTGAAACTGTAGAAAGGGCTGAGCATATCAGCAGTCTGAGCCTGCACATTCTGCATACTGATCTGAATATTCTTGAGTTGGCCACAATTAGAAGAGATTTTAAAGTAACATCTGTTGAAAGTTAGCTTGTGTTTTGTACTAAGAGGGCATTAGTCACTGCCTGTTATAGACAGATGAATTTTTGGAATAATTTGGCTCACTGAAGAGCAGTGTCAGTGAATTCAGTTTCATTAGACTGAAGGTTAATTAATCTCTGAAAAATTATACTGGTTTATCTGAAAACAGTGGCATTTTCAGTCACAGGTAGATTTTAAACACCAAAGTGAAGCCATTACCTGGAAAAATATAATGGAGCTGTTGAAGACTTTAGTTTACTATCAGTTATGGGTTTACTTTACAGCTGTTAAAATGGAGAAGTTCTGTTGTACAAGTCAGAGTGAAGAAGCGATGGACAGCTTCTGGCAGGCAATTGTCTTCCATCTTTTATGGAAGCTTTACATGAAGGCTGTTGAACAAAGCAATATGGCTTTTTTTTGGCAGCAGTGGCCTCTCTGTGGTTCATATCAGAGACATTTAAACATTTTGGCCAATGCAGGAATGGATTCAGGGGCCACCTTGCTATGTCAGCCTGGCATGACTTAGACCCTGTGGCAATAGGATCTCTTTAAATCCTAACTATGAAGTACCTGTCAATCCACCTCTCCAGTTTCTAAGTGATCTGAACACAATAATTTATCAAGTAGAGCATCTTTCTTGATAAGAAAGTCTGGCATGGGGATTCTGTCCTTGTTAAAAGCCAAATGTAGCTGTCTGTGTCCCATAACTTGTAGTTGGCTGTGTGGGGAGGGCTGGGGAGGAGCATCACCCCAGACTGGCCCATGTTGTTCCCTGGGATGGATGTGGACAGCAGTGAGCAAACCTGCTGAACCTATCCCAGGTGACATGCCACTGGGGAATTGGCTCTTTTCTCACAGTACTGGGGCCATCCATGTGTGTTTAGTTACTTTTTCCAAGCCCTGTCTTCTGCAGGATGGCCATATTTTTGAAAGGATACTAAATGCTGTGGCTCATATTGCTTAGAGCAGATTGTGGAATAAGGCTTATTCCATGACAATCTTGCAGCAGAGTTGTGTAGACAACAGGGTCCCAGTCTGCAGTCTAGTGGGATACTTCTGTTTCTGGTGGCCTTAGTGCAGTAAGCTCCCATGGAAGTGGAGACACTGGAAAAGGGGGCTTCCCACTGTGCCTACTGTTATTTCTTCCAGCTGTTTCCTACTCTTTTCTGGTGGCTTCTGTTGTCACTAGTGCAGACAGGCTTGGAAAACCATAAAGGGAGAGAAGGGAAAATTTGTTTGCTCAAGAACTCAACATTGTTCTTAAATGCCTTGGAGCTACTAAGAGCAGTAGGATTTAATATGATTGAAGACCATTCATTCCAACTTCCTATTCATCCGGGGTGCCTAGCAGGCAGGGAGAAGGCACATTCTTTGAGACCTGTGCTTGTACTATCATGTGGTCTCCTCCAAATTCAGACTAGTCTAGATCTCTGAAACAAAACCAGAAAATTTCCTGCCTCTGAGAGAGTGGCTCTGCAACAACTTTTGATTTACAGCACGTTGGCTGTTGCTCGGTAATTATTCTGTGTGGGTTTTACTGCTTGGCAAATGAAAGATCACTTGTTCCTCAGCTGCTGCTGGGTAAGAGCTGGCATAGATCAAGTGCCATGGCTTTGGCTGAGGGTCTGAGAATCTAAAAGAGGGATAGCTTGCACTCTGGTTTGCAGGCTGTAATCTTGAACAATATTCAGGCATATTCATACAGTATGGGCATTTTTCTGTTTTACAGACAGGGATTTTTATATTGAATAAAATTTATTCTTCCAACATGGAGATTTTGACATTTCTCCTTATGGGACATGAGGTGTGCTGGATTTTAAACCTGATGTGATCTTCCTCCTTACTGTGAGGTGAAAGAAAATAAGACAGCTAATAGTAAAATTAAATACATACTGAAAATGGACTTAAGCCTCTAACTAATGAAACTTGTAATATATTGTGAGAGGTTGCAGCTACATTTGCAGACACAGTCTGTGTTCTGGTTAATGTAAATAAATGCAGTGCTCTCATGTTACCTTTCCCTGAAGGCAGCTGTGTGACTACAGAGATAGCACTTCCCTTCTCCCTTGTAAACTGCTCTGAGCACTGCCAGTCACGACCTGGAAGTGCAGCTCTGTTTCGTGGAGTCTGATCCCAGCAATAACCTTGCATGGTATAAATGACTGGTTTTTATTGAGCACTAACGTCACTTGCTTAGGTAAAAAAGCAACCTGTAAACCAGATAAAATCAGGTGGGACCACGTCCTTACGCTTGTCCCTATGCTGAAATAGATAATTACCTACGTAATTAGGCAGATGCCTCCAACTTGCCATCCTCATTTAAAGAAATAAAAGAGACAGCAATACCTTCCTGTTCATATGCAACAGTAAAATTAAACAGCCACATTTTTATGCCTGTCTGCACAGCTACAAATGAGTATACCAAGTGTAAGGTGGGAACAATTGGTATTAAGACTCCAGTTTAACACTTCCATGTGTGCACTGGCTGGTGCTTGACAGACTCTTTTAAAAAAGAAATGTATGTTTGCAATATTCCGTTGCTGTAACATAGGAATAACAAATGTAACATCAGGTTGGAAATGAAAAAGCGGAGCTTGCAGGTATGCCAAGACTAATCTAGTTGGAAAAGTTCAATGAAAGAAACAAAAAATGAAGAGTTTGGGGATGGGATACTTAAATATTTTTACATTAAAGGAAATGGTACTAGCAGAGTGGCACTTTTGTGTATATATTGCATAATTAATAAAAAAAACTCCCCTTGTCAAAGGGTGCTAATATGGGTATGGATCACATCAACTCTTACTGAAAGCACTTTTACACAAGCAGTGCAGCATTTTTGTGCACAAGCAGCTAGATTCTCTACTTTAAAGAGGGTAGGTTTTACTAATCTGTCTTAACTTCCTGTTGAGGATTTTGTTGGCCTCTTGGCAAAGCAGGCATGATTTGGAGGTGTACAGTAAAACAGTTAGTTTCTTCAATGCCTCCCTATTGCAATAAATTACACAAACCAGGTGCTATCCTATGTGCAATGGATTATTTAGAAGATCAGCCAACTTCTTGTGTATGTATCTTTAAGCATGATCATTAAATACTCCAAATCATAGTAAAGCTCTAAAAGCAGTTGAAAGGGAGGAAAATGACAGTTTTTTTAAAATAAAGAACAGATATTTGGAGCTGTCTTTTTTCCTTGAGGTGAAAACAATACAATATTTCCTTCTGTTTTAGTGGAGGAAGAGGGATCTAGATGAAGCACTTCAAAACAAAAAGAACATCTGTCAACCACAACTACAGATTTTTTTTACCCTGCAGTAAATATTCCTTTTCCAGACTTGTGTAGCTCCAAGGGAGATGTGGCATGAGTACAGCCTCACGAGGTCTTACAGTGCTGGAGAACAGGTAGGAAGGGCTGAGTGTGAGTGTGTTGCTCAATAGATGCATGAAGTCAGAAGAAACAAAAGCCTCAATGCTTAACCAGTACTCCTTGTAACTTGTAATTAATTAATTTACTTTACTGCAATAATTTTCTGTTTTCTTCTGGGGCATGGCCCATAAAATTAAATGGCAAAGAAACTCCAACGTAGGCATATTCTGAACAATAAAGCATCCAGTGTAATGGGCAGGTAGCCTTGCAAATCGGCACTTATTTTGAATGGGATCTGCTCGTGCTGTTCTGCTAAACCTTTTCTTTGGCTTCCCTCGAGTCGCTTTGGTTATTGTTGAGAGATGAGTAGCTGATCCATTCTTTCCAAAGAGTGGAGCAGGGCATCCTGGAGCCCTCTGTGAATCACTGCCACCGCAGTGCTGGTTTCCTTTTGCTGATTCAGCAGGGGCAGGCGGAGAGCTTAAACTCCTGCTATTTTCAAGATGCCTCTCCCAGCACTGATACCTGGTAACAAAGCCACCTGCTATTCCTGACCTTCCAGTGGATTTCAAAACAGTATCTGAATGTTTTCATTTGGTACCAAGGCTTGTAGTGCTCATTTGTTCCTTTCTTTCATTCTTCCTTCCTTTTTTTTCTAGTTTTACTTTAATCTACAAATGCTGTTTCCCTTATCTTTAAGAAATTGGGCTGAAACATCATGTACATCATAAATAATCCCATGCCTGAATTTAAACAAGATTTGGAATTCCTTTCTTATAGCTGTTTTCTTGTATACATCTGGTTCCAGACTAAAGGAGAGCAGAGTACAGCAGCCCCTGTTACTGACATTAGTGGCTTTTTCCTACTGATAGCTGGAGATTAGCATTCTGTGAGGTGGGGTGAATAACCATAGGCTGATCCCATGGTTGCTCTTAAGAACAGACTGGAATAGAAGAATTGTGATACAAATAGGTATAAACATTCATTAGAGATTAATTTTTTTCCCCCATGACCAGTGGCTGAGGCATGTCCAGGGTTATGTTTATGAATGTGCAGTTCCTACTATGTATGCATGTCAAATATGCTTTCAAATTGATGAATTCCTGGAATCAGCTGTATTTTTAGCAGCACTTGCAGTGACTAATTTATACGTATTTGCTTTCCATCAAGCTTGCCTTTTCGGTTCATTCTTCTGTATTTTGAAGTTATGGGTGATAGGCATGTCAAGTTAATACTTTCTGTATCTTTAGATTTATTCTGGTGTTATTGTTTCTTACTTGACTTTCTGATTTTAAGGGTAGCAAACCCTTCCCAGTCTTTCACAACTGCCCATCATGCAAATCATTTGCACATGAAAGACATGGAAAAGAACAACAGATTTTTAAGACTCTGTATGTGGAGGTGGTTTCAACCATGTTGTCCAAATAGGAAACAACTATTTGTTTTTTTTATAAATAACAGTGTGCTTTCAGCTTTATCCTCCATCATTTTCTTACTTCAGTGTAAGTTTTTTGTTGATGTTTTAGCAAGAATTACAGATTCAGCAGACCCTCTCAATGATATACTTAAAATGATTGCCAAGTATTTCTTCCAAGTTACTCATCCAAGCTCCTGGAGAATGCATGATTTACTCATACTGGAAACAAAAATGCACCTGATTTCAGAAGTGAACTCAGCCTGGCATTTTTTTGCCTTGTCACCTCAGCCCTGGAGCTTGTCAGGATCTTTCTTCCAGGCTTTCTGTGTGCCTTGGTTTATCAACATGTCACAGCTCAGCGCTGGTCAGAAGTTAGATGAGCTTGTTTGGTCTCTGGAATTAGCACTCCTAGGCTGCCCCAAACAGCCTAGACAGCTGTGCCCATGTTTATGGGCTGAGGAGTTAAATGTGTGTTAGCCACACTCTCTGCAGGTGGGACCTGGACAGGCGGGCGACTCTTCATTTAACCTTCGAGGCAGGCATTACGAGCACTTTGTACAAGAGCTGTAACTGAAGGGGCTCTCCATCCCAAGCCTGACAAGAAGCTGAAGCTATGCTGCAATGCCAATTAAGAAGTGGGCTGTTAGCAAGAATGCCATTGATCAAAACCAATTTGCCAAAATTACAGAAGAATGTTGAGCAGATATATTATCTGGATGAATACTGAGACTAACAAAGAATGTATCAGCTGAAATGTTAATCATAAATTATGCTTTCACATCTAGTGTTGGGACTGACAAGTGCAGTTATATCTGCTGAGTTAAGCCTTCTCTATTTCTTTATGATTTAAGTATTTTGGGGGCTTTAGTTTACTGCCCTTAAGACTGGGAGAACTGCATCATCCATTGTTTGCTCCCACTGTTGACGCACTCCACTTCCTCATACATTAGTGCTTTAAAACTCCCAAACTATCAAACTCCCTCCTCTCCTCTCAAACTCCTGCCTCAGCCTTGCATATGTCTGAATTATCCTGATACAGCATGACTTTCAAAAGCACCGGCTCCTCTGATGAGGTAAGGCTCTGCTGGTTTTACTAAAATGCAGTTGTGTAAATGTAGGGGGGAGAAAGCAAAGGGTGCCTCTGACAAAATGATTTTTTATAAAATAATTTGCTAGCACAGCTGCTGATGTTTCTCTGTTAATTCACATTTTGCAGTGAGCACAATGAGAAGCTGTTTCATCTAATGCAAGGTACTAATTTAAAGCCCTCTCTCCTTAGGTTGTGGACATTTGAAAAAAAATTAATTTACAGGGATCCTCTAGAGGCTACTGCATCCCAAAGTATCTTATGAAATTCCAGTTTAAAAATTATGAACAATCTAGGTTAATGTTTCTTTGTTTGCCCATAGAGATTAACACCAGGCTGAGTTGCTACAACATGTTAATCACTGGCAAGGGTAGTTTCAAAATGAATGGCTTTTAAGCCTCATTTATTTAAATATCCTAAACCATCTGAAGAGTGCTCTCCTCATTACTAACTTCCCATGCTGCTTCTCAGAAACACCTTATATTTGCTAGAAGGCAGTGAAAAATTCAACTCCAGGAGGCTTGCAGTGGATGTGGGTAATATGAAGCACTTGAACAATGCTCTCAGACACGTGGTGTGACTCTTGGGGATGGTGCTGTGCAGGGTCAGGAGCAGGACTTGATGATCCTTGTGGGTCCCTTCCAACTCAGCTTATTCTGTGATCTTTGCAACACAGCCAGCTGATAAGCTGAAAAGGCGCCACACATTTAAGCAACTAGTAAACAATTAAAGGTAGAATAATCACAAAATGAAGATTTTAGCTTTTGGTTCAAGCTTTCAGGTATTCTCTGTCCTTGGCAAGACATCTAGCATAAGCTGTAATGCTCTGAAGTCTTAGCCTTGCAGATACAGGTTTTCTATTTGAGCAGCTCTGAAGTGCCTGTTCAAAAACTTAAAGTAGCTGCTTACTAAAGAGACCTGAGAGGCCTGGATTTCCAAATGACTGTAGGCCTGATGATGGTCAGCTTCTCAGTTCTGAGCTTGTAGTTGTTGCATCCCTGATTCCATACCAGTGGGTGTTTAGTCCTCCCTGCAGTACTGCCAGAGCTCAGTGCCTTAGAGGGTCTGAACTGCTGCTAGGCTGCCAAAGTGCTCCAGGTAGAGGGCAGACAATGGGCTTCAAGTGCAGTGCTTGCACTGGGGGCCCTGAGCTTACCATTCTCAGCCCTTGTGAGAGCACTGCTCCTGGGGACAAAATCTCCCGAGGCGTTCTACACATGCACCTGTGGCAGTGTGCTGGCAGCCACACTGACTGTGCCCCCCGTGGAAAAAAATCCAGGTGGCATCTTGCAGTCCCAGAATAGACTTAAGTTACTTGCAGTAGCTGCTGTGCTCAGATAACACATCCTGCTGCCCAAATCTCAGCTGGGGCTTGAACAACAACATCATCCTTCTCTTCCCTCCTCATTTCTTTAAAAGAGAGTAAATGTTGCAATATAGTCCTAGTAGGTGGTCACCATATTTGAAATTGGCATACTTATTTAATGCTCTGTCTAATTTAGAAACTTGGTTTCTTTCATTTGGGGTTGAAAGCCTTCATTTGATCATTATTTTTCCATTCTTTGCATATCATGTTGCTATACAATCTTTTGTGCTCACTGCTGGTTATCTAGCTGGGTTGTAACCCATCCCCTCTGCTACTCTGAGACATAATGATTCATCAGAAACCCATATCTACTGAGAAAATCGAATAGATTTAAAATGGCACTTTCAATCTGTCGCAGCAATGAGGGCTATTACGCTCTGGTTGCTGGAGAATTTAATGTAGTGTGTGTCACTGCAATCAGCTGAACACATCAGCTGATAAGATTGTGGGTTTCATCCTGAAGAGATTGTGAACTGTCAAATAATGAAGATAAAGTACAGGAATTATGCCGTTCCTGCTATTATGCTCCTTGTCTGTGCCCCATCATGTCTTTCCTTTGCTACTGCATACATCATGTTGTGCTGGTAATGCTCAGGTTCATCAGGAGGGTCTCTGAGAACTTGAAATACTCCTTGCAGGACCGTTTTTGTAGCTCACTGCTGGCTGGGCTGGATTCTTTGCTGTGTGAGGCACAACTGCACTGTACCCTGAGGAAAAAGGGGAAAAATGCTGCTAGAAAACCACGAGACAGAAAAGACCGGGCCTGATGTGACAGTGGGTGTCACAGTTCTAATGGTGTCTGTAGAAAACGAATAGTTTCTCTCCTAAATTTTTGTTGTATTGAACTTCTTCAGTAATGACTCTTTATTAGGATGTGAGGCATCCCATGACTGATTAGAATTTGAAGCATCATGTGACTGGGGCATCTCTTATGAGGAAAGGCTGAGGGAGCTGGGCTTGTTCAGCCTGGAGAACAGAAGACAGAGGGGATCTTCTCAATGCATACAAATATCTCAAGGATGGGTTTCAAGAGGGTGGGAAAATAATGTTTTCAGTAGTGTGCAGTGACAAGAATGAGCAGGGTTACCTCCAGCTGCAGGACTGTAACAGGGAGAGGCCTTTTTCATGGTTATTAAGGCTGAGCTCTTCAAGTTCGGGCTCTTATATTTCAGCTGCCTTCAGTTCCTTTGAAAACACCACTTTCCATGTTTGATGGTTACCAGTGCTGTCTCTGGATCTAAAATCAGCGACAATTTGATCTTTTAAATAGTCTCCTGGGGGCTGCTTCAGTAGCTTTGCAAGAGTGAGCTTGAAGGCTGGCATATTACTTGTGTGCTACAATTCTGGGACAGTCCATCTTGAGGCCTTTCAGTGCTTTCTGCTTCTCTTGCTCTGTCAGCACTGGAACACAGCAGCCGTTCCTGTAACTGAGAATGTGTGTGTGCAGCTGGGCTGTCAGCAAGGAATAGATGTGGGCGAGTGGCTGAGGGAGCATGAATGAATGATTGAACAGAGGCAAATGCAACAAAAGATGTGGTTGGAAAGAGAAGGCTTGGAATCAGCTCACCCGCCGCTTTAAAATATGTTCTTTACAATGAGGTATACAAGCAAGAAGAGGATGGAGGGGTCTTTACTCCCCCAGATGCTGGAATCCAATGTGGTTTTGTCTTGGATGTATTCTATGCTCCCTTTAGGCATGGGAAAAATGCCCTGGTTGCCAGTGCTCTTAAAAAGTTAGATTTCCTGAATAAATACACTGCAGCTTCTGTGGTGAGTGTGGGGAGTCTTGCTTAACTTAATGCTCCATGGAAAGCTGCTAGATAAGGAGAGCTTGGCTGTGTGAGACTGAGCAAGCAACTGACTATGAGATTTTCTGATATCCTAGAACCCAGTGTTTAGCAAAAGTGTTTAGCAAATAGATTAGGTCAGTGAAGCAAAACAGACATGTTTCATTAGTCTGTTCAGTTTGATGCTATCTGAGACTTATTCATGGGGAGAAAAAAAGTCTTTCCCACCATTGAGCTGGTTTCTCTCTGGGCTGTGTTGTGGTTTGGTTGTAGCTGGCTTGCAGAAGTTAAAGGAAGAATAAAAAAGGAAATATCTGTGTGACCACAGAAGGGTTGGCTGGCATGCCACGGGGAAAAAGCATGTCCTTTTTGGCCTTCTGGGAAGTAAACAAAGCAGAAGGGAGACGTAAGAAGTGTGTGGGTGGATACCTCTCAGCTTTTCTTCCTCAAGCCATATAGAAGCTGAGATGGGAGGGGATGGAGGGAGGGCGGTGTGCTAGGCTCAGCTGCTCCTGCAGATGCAGTAAATGCTTGAGTGAGGTTGAGCAGGAGAGAAACAAACATTATGATTGTGTGACTTCCTTTGAACTAGGGGGCTTACATGCTTTCCTGTAGTGCATAACTTGTTCCAGCCCTATCTAATCTCATTCTCTTTGATTTGGGTTTATGTTAATTTGGTATTCTGAGGAAAATGGTGCGATATCTCAAATGCCTTCTCTCAGCTGCCTGTTAAAACAGGTATCTTGAGCTCTTCATTGGGGGTTACTCTGTAACCTTAGAGTTAAAAACCTCCAAAATGAAAGGAACCATTCTCCTCCCGGTGGTAAAACAGTTTCTTTTCACCCTGTTGCTGGTGTCCCAGAATAAGCCCACATTCTTGCATGTGCGATTTGAGTCATGGGCTTCCTCAGGAACACTACTACAATTTTTTCCAACATTTTGCTGAAACATGCAGGAGCTGTTTAAATTAGTTTGGAGAAGTAGAACTTACTACAACAGTACAGAATTTGTTTGAACTTTGCTTTGACTTTGGTTGGACAATGATCAGAGAGGCTTGCAGGTTAAATTTCTGCTTTTCTTCAGCAGTATCATAAAAACTTTAAATTATGAGTTTTACAAGGCAAAATTGTGTTTTTCAGCACTGGGCTATAGGAAGTAATTCTGTTTCAAGCACTAGCAGAAGTGTAGCTTTCTCACAGACTCTTTTGGGAAGCTGACCCATGCTCTGGGGAGCTGATTTTGTTAGTATCCTGATCTCAGCTTAATTTTGCAAGCAGTTTGTTTTTCTACTCTGAAATGCCTCCAGAGTGCAGTTTTGTTTATCTTGCAAGGCATACAATTAGGCACAAATCTGACATCTAATATGTAAAACTGGTAAAAGAAATAAGAACTGTGTTCAGATCACCAGTCAGAAATAAAATGCAGGAGCTGGTTAACGACACTTGAGCAAAACAAACAAACCCATAAAAATTGAGGAAACACATACTGTGTGATGGCAGTTGTGTTCAGTGTTCAAGCTCACGTAGCAGGAAATATTAACAAAAAGTATCCAGAAAATAAATAATCCTGCTGAGAAGTGTTATAATGTATCTTTCCCTGAGACTTCTTTTACAGTGTGCTCACATCTTGTAAAGATCTATTTTAGCTAGGCAGGAGAAAATAAGAAATGATGTGACAATGCTCAAAAGGCAATGAAGTTATCAGAGCACAGGAATACTGCCACTCCTTTCTTTCTCTGGTTTCTGGAATTACCACAGGTGTCTGATACTGAGAGATAAAAATACCTTAGTCTTTTCCCACAGGAGTTAGGGTGATTTTAGTCTCTTAATAAACAAAGATGAGCCAGGTATGGTATAAAGGCAACTTAAAACAAATTTGATGGATTAAGGAGAATCCTCTGTAGAACTGAGTAGAATTTTCTCACTTGTTTTGGTCTCATCACTTTTTGGACACTCTTCCTTTCCAGAGCACTTGTATCACCGTTGGGCCTGATCCATAAAGTGAGACTGAAACTCTTGAACAGGAAGGAAGTGCACTGCAACTTCCTTCCTGCAACAATAAAATATTCACTGCAGTTTATGGTACTTATGTGCCATTTGTGTAATAATACCAATCCCAAAGTTTTTCATGTGTTAGGGCTTTTTTTTTTTTTTTTTTTTTTAGCGAGGAAGCTTGCTTCAAAGGTAATTGATCTGTAGAGAGAGCATCAGGAAGTTCATTTGTACCTTCCTGTGGTTATAGATTCACTGAATCCACCCTAAAATAGAAAACTAAAGTAAGTTCTTAACTGCATTGTCTTTGATGGAGTTTTTAACTTAAATGAAGCTTCCTTCTTGCGCTAAAGGTGCAATTAACCTCTTGCCTAATCCTTTCCCACTCTCCATCTCCTTTGTGTCTCTCCATACTTCCTTGTGTGCTGTGAACTAGAACTATGACTTGGGAGAATGGCAGCTGATGTGGGCTCTGTTCGGTGATTGGCAGCTGCTGGCATTTTCTTGTCAAGGATTTGATGTCCAGGTTTTTGTCTAGACTTTGATGCCTAGTCAGATACCAGATTTGGGTGGAAAAGGACAGATAGACCTACTAACGGTAAATTGAGAGGGATGAGGTCATCTGCCATATGTTCTGTTACTTACTGCTACCCTGTGGTGCCTGACTTGTGTTCTGAGCGTGACTGAAATCTAAGCTGTATATAATTTATAGATTTTATAATATTATAATTTATATAATTTATATTATGTCTGTGGGACCCTCATCTCCAGTCTGAGGCCATGTGGGTGTTCCTGTGATGTAATAAACAGCAATGGCATGTGCCAGCCCATGCCTTGCAGGTAGAACTGCTTATGACAACCTCAAAAACTACAATAAAATATAACAAGTCTTCTTTGTGATCTCCATTTAAGTTTGGGGTTTTTTTCTTTATAAATATCTTTGTATGTCAAGACTTCTGAAAACAGCACTTAATCTAGCAGAAGAAGGTATTGCAAGCACCAGAGAAGGGACTGAATTACCCAAATCCATGCTAGGAAAAAGTTCTTCAGATAGTTATTAGACCTGTGTGTCTTGCCTTGAAATGCACTGGATCCAGATTTACTTTCTGAAGAGTTGCTGTAACTCAACCAAGCCTCACAGGTTAGTGCCCTGAGGTGAAATATTTTGGCCTGTCTTCTGCCAGGACTGATACTACAGATTCATAATGAAGTATTTCAGCATTAAAACTGATGAACTTTAATGCTGACTGATTAAAAATGCTGCTTTTTGTGTTTCTTTTTTTAACCAGACTAGGTACATTCTCTGTATAGGTAGCAACAGTAAACTTTTTCTGGTGAGCATTTTAGTACTGCATGTCACTTGCATCTGCAAACAATTGCAACTTGTGTGTGTATTTTTCATGATGTTGGACAGCCTTAATGGATTCTTCACCTCTGTGGAACTCCTACTGTCTGTGTGTATGGAGGGTCCTTGCAGAAGCAAGCTGGGACCTCAGTACTTTATTCCTGGTTGTCTTGTTCTTTTTTTCCTGTAAAAAGAAGCTGATCCAAGCCTTTGAAATTATTGTTGAGAATTGACAGTGCCGTTGGTATAGGTCTTATTTCTTGTACTGGGAGTCTGGCATAAACTGACTGCTACTTCCCTGGGACCACTTTCTGCCTCCATAAATCTTTTCCCTGCTCTCTTGATGCAGTTCTTAATTTCAGCTACTGCATCCCAGTGTGTCTGGAGTAGCTGAGTAGGTCCCTCCACCTTGCTTGTTGATGGCTTGTCTTGGGGCCTATTTCTGGAATGACTCACTTCAGCATTACTGAATTATGACTCTCAAGTTTGTCAGGAAGAAAGTTGGTTACCATAAATGAAGGGGATGAGCAGTCAGTCTACGTGGTTCTGCCTCCTCTTTGTGATTCACACCCCCTCGAGCATTGCCAGGACAACTCTTGTCATTTTGCTCCTGCTCTTATCACAGTAAATGTTTCCTATGAAGACTGAAATCTATCTTCATCACATTTACATTCCTGCACGGATTATAACGTCTTTAATAAAATTAAGGTAGGACTTGACATTTATTCTCAGTCTGCTGTGTATTACACTGGTGTTGAAATGCCATGAGTATTTTTTCATAGGGTGAACATCCAGCTAGGCCATGACACCCCCTCATGGTTGACAGGTGAGTTACCTCAGCAAAAAGTGGACAATCTTTGAGTGCTGCTGACTCACTGAAACCTCTCCTGTAATGAGGCTCCTGGCAGATCAAACTTGCTGATAATGGCAGTCACCATAAATCTCTCAGCATTGTTTTTCTTTCTCTTGGATGTCATGGTGTTAAAAGTATTTATTTTTCAATGAGTTATTGGTCCAAGTTTCATAGGATATGTATTGCCAGCTGGAAGTGTGGAGTGGTGTTATTGCTACTGAATCCCCTAGCTTACAATGAAACTAATATTTTAGCTAATATTTTAGAGTGCCTACAACCAGGATCTTGCTTCATTTAGGCTCTCAGGCTCCTGTGATTTACTTAATCATTCGTGCACTGCCTAAGAGGCACTTGCTGATGTTCCCTGTTAGTGAAGCATGTTAGTTAGCAAAACTTCAGGACTTCATGCTGGAATGTTTTTTTAGGAACATGTCTGAAGTTCAGTGGCACACCTTGAGGAAATGTATGGAAATCCTGCAGTAGAAAACAGACTGTGAATACTGAACATGAGAGGGGTGGGGAACAGATGCTATTTTTTTTTTTTTTCCACAGAAGTATGATGATTTTACTTGTAGCTTGAGCGTAATTAACTACACTGGGATTAAGAAATTCCCTTTGGAGAAGGAAAAAAAAAAAGGCATCCATCCCTTCATTTCTCCTCTGGGGCCTTGGCTGGCTGCCTCAAAGTATGGGTGGGTGGGAATTCTGTGTGTGTAAACAAAACCCAAATGAACAAAAGTCCCATTTTCAACTTGTTGCTTAGCCATTGTGGAATTTAATACCATAAAAGTTGCACTGTTATGGATTACACACAGTTTTCCAGGAAGATTTTGTAGATTGGCAAAAATTGATCTGATTTTGTGGGGTGTATTTTATTTGGTTTTGGATTTTGATGTTCTACATTATAATATCAAGAGTCAGAGGAGACTAGAGTGATGAACAAACCAAATCTGTGGTGTAGCAGAAGTAGTTCTTCATTAAAGTGACACTGCATCTCTTCCCTAGTGCTATCTTGCATCCTTTCGAGACTGTTCTGCACTCTGTAATAGAGCTAAAAATACTCTTGCTTTTTGTAAAACAGGGCTGCCCAAACCTGTAACGCTGGTGCTGCTGTACTTGGAATGTCTAGAGCAGCAGAATGATGGAGGATGAAGCAACAGAAGCAGAGAAGAGGAGTTGCTTTGTTATGGGTAATCCTAAACTCTCCTGGCTGGAGACTGTGGAGTGTCACATTAAAGATTCACATAGAGCACACTTCTGTTTCCTGAGGGGAGCTACCCTCAGGCTTCTGCTTTGTGTGCTTGGCAGTGTTGCTGTGTTGTTACACTCTATTTTTCCCTAGGAAAAACCATACTGTTTCCTTGATGTAACTGTCTGTGCTTTATTGTTGCAATTTTCCAGTTTTGTAGTTTGTTACCATTGACCACAACTCTCTGCATTGCCCTGGAGTTCAGGAGCCACTGGGGCACAGCCTCTCGCTTGGCAGCATGGAGAGCATCCAGATCTCACCTGGAGGTTTGGGAGGACTGACCCCCTCCCAGGAAAGATCCCTTCAACTCCTCTGCTACAAAAACAAAAAACAAATGGCAGAAAAGACAGCAGGTACCAACATGAAGAACCTTTTAATTTTTTTGTATTCTTTTTCCATCTATATGTCAACTCCTCAGGAATGCTTGCCAGAGGATACACTGACTAGCTAGGTTTGTAAGAATATAAATATTATTGAGGGGAGAAAGAAGGCCCTCTTAAGAGGGAAATAACAGCTTATATTCATTTAGATTTGCATATAATTCTCCCCACTCCCATTTCCATGTAGCCAGGTAAGATTTAAAACATCCCAGCTTCTCTCCTATAAAACCTGACAATCTTGTGGCCCTCAGCTCACTGACTGTATTTCCAGCTCTGGATTACATTACACATTTCAGGGCTTTTGCTGTGGTTCAAATAGCTTTATATGGTACACTAAGCTATGTTGCCACACTAATACAGCAGCCACTGAATATTTATGACTTAATAGCAATACATCTGCAGTGTTTGTTGAGAGATTCTAACAAAAATGCAGGTTTCCCCCAGAGAATAAATAATTTACTGAAAATGTTTAATCAACCCATTTAAAATAGAAAACAGATTTTTAATTAGTCTAAATCTATATACTTTCAAGATCCTGTCATTTTTATTAAATCCCAACAGTGGCCTTTTGGCTTATTTTTTATTTCTAATAGTTCACTTGGCAAAAAAATTTATTGCGATTGGAAAAATAATGAACCTTGAGGGCTTGAACTTTAAATCCACTCCCCTCTTCCAAATTTGGGTGTCACTTTAACACTTGGTCAAAGAGAAAAACATATCTACACCAAGGAGATTTTTTTTCCCCTTGTTTTTGTATATGAAATAGGGCAAGTCATCTTGCATTCTCTTGTATCATCAAATGCTCAGTTAAATTTTGTAGAATAGTACTATAGGAATGAAGACCATTATACCCATTAACCATATTTATTACTTGACTGTGCTGTGTTAATACAGTAGAAAGTAATTTGGTTTAGTTCTGGTTATAATTTACCTTAGTCAACTTACTAAACAAAACACAATTTCCTTGTAAACCAAATTCTCAGAATCACTTTAATGCATTAGTAGATAATTAGTACTTGTTTACACAGTTTGGCTTAAAAAATCAGCTTTAATGTGACTGCAATTACTTAAACTGGTGATGAAATACAATTATTCCTCGGACCATTTTTATACAGATGATTTTTTATACAGAGTGAATATAAAAATGTTTCAACAAAAAGTAAAGGCTAAATTTTATTTACTTTCACTTAATAATCTTCATAACCTTTTACAATCTTCTTCTTTTGTGCATAAAATCTACTTTTAAACAACTTATCAAGCACAATGGAAAAACTGAAATGACTTGAAAAATTATTAACCAAATCAGGCAATACATCTTCATATAAATTGTCAGCTGTCATCTTGGAAAAAGTAAAGAAAGAGTGTAAAACTTGGTAATGACTTTACAGGAAACATTATTAATTTGCTTTAGTGATACTGGTCTTCTTCCAGAGCTGGTCCTGGTGACAGAATCCAAGGCACTGGAAGTGCAGCAATAATCCCGTGGCAGTGTCACAGCAGGATGGGCTGGAGCCTGAGGCTGCCAAGGCACAGCTGGAACATGTGTGGGATGCCAAGCAGAGGAAACTGATGTGCAGCTGGCTGGAGAGCCACCCTGCAGGTAATGCTGAGAAATGCTACCTGTTATGAAATGGATGGGGCAGGTTTGTTTAGAATAAGATCAAACTGTATTTATTGAAATGAGTATGAGAGAATCAAAATCATTCTGTTTGTTCAGGTCCCCCAGCTGAATATCAATTCCCTTATCCTCTTCCCACCTTCTGTAAGCAAAATGGGATTCTGAGCTAAGTTAGCCAAGAACTTTGCACTGGAGTGGAAAACAATTTTTGTGAGAGTCAAAACATGAGCAATACAAAGGCAGGTCTTGAATGTTTATCTGAAATTTTTTGAAACACTCAAAAATTTCCCTGAAATTAGTCTTTTTAAAAAAAGTGGTTTCTTTGAACCAATCTGAAGACAGAAAACAGCAGAAAAACTATGGAGAGGCCATACTTTGCAGAGGTGGAGAACCTTGCAGTTTTATGTGGATAATTCACAAACAGAATTTATTGAATATTCTTGATAAATTATGTTTGCAAGTTCTCCCACATCTAATTCAACTCTCTCCCACATCATTACTTTCTTAAAGTGACAGAAATCACCTGTACTGATCCCAGGGGTAATTCCCCCTCTCCCCTTGCATGATTCATCTCACTTTAGCAATCTGGAATTTATAAGCATCTCTGATATTACCCAGTTTTTTGTAATAGTTTTCTCCAGCCTCAGAGCTTTTAAAATTCAAAGCTTTTTTACTCATTTAGTGTAGGTGACTTCATCTCCACTCAAGGAGACAGCTCTGTTAGGAATGCCCATGTAGGAGGTTAAGCTGCCTCTTGAAGAAGGAGCAATAGGTTTTCATTTTTGGCTCAGGTCATAAGACTATTTTTTTTCTTTTTTTTTTGTTGTTGTTGTTGTTATGAGAACTTTTGAAGAGGGGAGATGTGAACAAGTGATTCAGAGGATAAGCAGCAGCAGAGGAGGTACCTATTATTTTGTGGTGTGGACACTGCACTCCAGTGAGCAGTGGCTCCAGAAATGAGACATGGACACACATTTCTTGCAAGGAACAACTTCCCTCTCCTTTACATGAGAGTAGGGTGGTAGAAGAGACCCTGCTGAAGTTAATCCATTTTCTGGTCCAAAGAAACAACAACAGTACCACACTGCACTCCCCTCACTTGGAAAAGTTGGAGAGGCAAATTGAATCACAGTAACTTAACTAACAAAGCCTTTAAAATTACAGTTGTCTTCAGGAATAAATTGCATCAATTTGCTACTGTGAACAATATTACTTCATAATATTAATAATATTGCATAATAATAACATTAATGCTATAACAATATCTTAATATAGTAGTAATATAATGAGATATCAATGGAAACACACAGGTAGCAGATAGTAATAATTAAGCTCCCCAGCTATTACAGAGGTCATTAGATGCCCCCAACCCCAAAAAAACTCACTAGCACAACCATTGGAAAATTCTGCTGTTTATGGAAACAGTATCACCACCTCTAAGCTTCCCAACACTTAAAAGACCATTGGTCTTGTGTTTAATCTGGACTCATCACTTTATCTATAGCTTTCAACTTTATTCAATAAGTTTGATACTGCTTGTGAAATCAGGATGTAGGACTGGACTCTGATACAGCTTTTAGGTGCATACCCTGCCTTAGTGACAATAACTGGCAGGAACTCTGTTCAGCTGCACCCACAAGTGAGCTCAGTGCCTCACTGCTCACTAATTTGCCCTGCACTACACAAAAATAGGTTGATAGCTGATAAAAAGCTTTAGTACAAACCAGACTGTGTGATGATAATGGTTTATCTTCTGAAATCAAGCCTATGTCTGAGATGCACCTCCATCCTTCTGTTACACAAATGCACTCTGATGGAAAGTACCTCCACAAGTGTCTGTTTCCATGACAAACATTTGTGTGTGCATGTGCATCCATATAGCTGGTCTTACCTTGGGTAATTAGGCATCTGTTCCTTGTCTCTTGGGCTCCTAGGTGTAGACTAAAAAGAAAAAGATGCAATCAATAATAATTTAAATAAGTAGGTTAGGCTTGTGCAAAATATCTTTTGAAATTGAATAATTCAGAGAACACATTCCTACAGTGAGTCACTTTTTATGTTCTTCACTTCAAATATGAAGACAACACATGTCCCTGGGAGCAGGGGAGCAAGAGACACAGAAATAAGCAGTTGTTGTGTGGGAGAATGACATGAGGTGGATTTTATACAATTCTTACTTCCAACAGCAAGACTAGTCTCTCTTGCTGGCAATTAGGGGAGGTGAGAGATACATGGATATTCATTGTCTTGGTGAACTACTGTCAGCAGTGGGACTGTGAGCTTGCCTCATGATGACATGACTTGGTGACAAATAGGCAGGAAAGTGATTTTTGTTATTTTCTAGATTTAAACTTTGAGCATCATGAAGCTCAAGAAATTTGAAATAAGTCAGGCTAAAGATGTTCCTTTATAACTCCAATGCACTACCAACAAGTACTTTCAAGACTAGAAGTCCTGACTGAAATACTGTTGAAGCCATGAAGGAAAAAAACAGCTTCTCTATGACTTCCTCACTGTCCAAACATACAAAAGCTTGTATGTGCTTCAGGATCCCATGTTATTTCAACTTTGCTAAGTTGACTAAAGAAGTTTCAGTGCCTGTGAATCCAAATGCCAAAATTAGGGTCTGTCTTTGTTCATCTCCCTGTTGACCTACAAGAGACAACAGAAACTGGTGGTTGTGCTCAAAATAAGGGGGTGCTTTTTCAGTTTTCAGGGAACTCTACTTAGACACAACCTGCAAGCTGGAGAGGCATCAACTGATGAATAAGCAATCTGTTAGCAACTTGGATGAAAAAAAAGGCACTGATGAGGGCTGGGGAATGAAGCCAGACATTTTGGATAGCAAATGTAATCAATAACCTGCCAGTTTGTGGAATGTGCATAGTGCTCTTCTGGGTGTTTTTTGGATGAAGATGGGAAAGAGATTTGGTCTTTGGCAGCAAGCTGGGCATGTACAAATTTGGAAATCAAAATGTGGAAGAAGAAATTCTATGGAGGATGCCTTTACTGCAGTGGATTAGCTGACTACTTACAGGTCAGCAGGTCAGTATCAAAATGTCTGCAACAACAGCTAGTAAAGTTGCCCTTCTTCATTGGAAGGCCATTTCCAGTGTCAGTACCTACTGATTTAACAGCTAAGGAAGAAATGCATGTGGTTGAGTAGCCTGTGGAAAAAGCTTTGACCTCCACAGCAGGCCACTTGCCAGTCTTGCCAGGGAGGCCAAGACAGAACAGATGCAAAGACTGAATTGCTCATTTCCCATGGGTTTATTTGTCATTGGAGGACTACTAAAACATGTAATATTTTTTTTTCCCAAGACCTACCTTCAACCATTATAGAAGTTGCTGGCATTGAAATAATAACAGTTGTAGTAACACCACCACCAATAATAATAAATCAAGCTTAACACTTGCTTAATGCAGTATTTGTCTCCTGAAGTCCAGCTGAGTTATAGATTGTCCTCTGGGGTTTCTGTCTTGCTCATTACCTAGCAATGAAGCAGGGACACTTAATACTCAGCTCTTGATGCTATGGCAAGCCTGGAGAACAGAGCATCAGTCATTCCCAGTTTTGATGAGGAACTTGGCACTTCCCTCCCTGGCAGGCTGAAGGTCCCACAGAGATTGGCTATGGGGGGACAGTTAACTAAAAGCAACTCAAACTGTCTTATGTAGTTTCTGCAAGCTTGTGCATATTTTTAGGGGTTGATGACTAAATCTGTGGGATGTGACAAACAAGGTGCTGTAATGTAACTGCAATAGTAGGCAGATTTTGAAATTCCATGTTCAGAAACAGCCAAATAAGATTCTTATAATTCAAATGCCCAGTGATGTAGGTAGGCATCACAGAGTTTCTTAAATATTCCCATGTGCTAGGAAGTAAGGATGTGGGATGCACGTGAAAGCTATCTTGTTTTTTAAGACTTTAAAGGAAGCTTGTCTAGTAATCCTTGCAAATGTTGTTTCAGCTGCTGTCATTTGTTCTATCAGTGGACATGCACAAACCCAAGACTCTCCAGCCTTACCTAAGCTAAAGAGCATTGCTCAAAGATAAAGTTTCCCATGGGCAATAGGCTACTTTAGTTCAGTTGTTTGGTGGTGCACCCCGAAAAATCTGGGCTACTCAGATGTAAAAGTGGAACTTCTGTCCACAAATCTTCTATATAATTCCCTGAAATTTTATTTAAGGTATTTGTTTTTGTTGATTTTTTTCTGTTGGCTAAGAGCTTGAAAAAAAGAAAAGGTTACTATCAATGTCCACATGTCAGACCAGTATTGAGTTAAAGCATTGTCCCTGCCTGTACGTTCTACAAATGAATGTTCTACAGGCCTAGGCATTATCCAGTTGTTCTTAAAACAGGGTTTTGTAGGTATTTAACTCCAAGAGTGGCAGAACCTTTTGCTTTGCAGTTGATTTTTTTTAGGGCATTATTCAGTTCTATACTAAACTGTTACAAAATGAGGCATGAACTTTGAGATAGCATCAAATGTTATAATGGAAGACTGAAGTAAGTGCCAGTCTCATTAATAACATCATTACAGTGGAAGCAAGATCAAACTTATCAAGAAACTAAAAATTATGTTCCATACTAATTTCTAGGAGATATTTTCCTTTCTCATTAAAATAAAATCAAATTCCTTTTCTAACAGACTTCAGATGTGATCTCTTTAAATCCTCAATCAAGACTTCAAAAACTCTACGAAAAAGACTATCCAAATCCTGATTTCAAGCATGGAGTCTAGAGAGGGAGTCCCCATGTTTTTAAAGGTACAGCAGGGAGAGTCTGTACATACATGTAAGAAGTAGAATTCTTTGAATAAATCTGAGGACTGCTGACATTCACACATACCACTTTGCTAAATAGAATGTGAAACAAAACGTCTCTCAAATGAATGCTCTCTGGTCTGCTCCCCATAGGAACTTCATAGGAGAAGAGAAAGTGATTATCATTTTTGTTTCAGGCAATTTATGTCTGGACCTAGAGATCCTCCTTCTGCAATCCTTGATTACTCTTGCCATTGATATGCCTTCAGTTCTAGAGGAAGTCCTGTTTTTTCAAGCATTGAAGGATTTGATTTCTGTTGTTTGACAGAGATCATGATGATTCTTCCCACTGTATTTCTGCAGTGCAAAGCTGCTGATTTATATTCATCGCAGGATATATGACAGTGTACCAGAGGGCAGTGAGGTTAGGATCAGAAGGGAATGTAGCAATCATTATCTGAGTCACTGGATAATTTCACAAAATTAACAATTCTGGTGTTGATACTCAGTTTCTGCTGGTATGATTCGATAGTGAACTCTGGAAAAGGAGGACAGCTACAGTGGCAGGACTGCTGCTGTGGCCTTAAAATTAAACCCTACAGACAAACACTTTCCAAGAGTCACCCTCCTGTTCTCATGAGTTGCAGGAATCCCAAGCCCTCAGGCTCTGAGCACTTTGTGAAGGCTTTTGCTCAGGACACTGCCCCCCTACCAGCCACAGAGAATATTAAAGCTGAAAGATCTGGACCGCAACGCTGCTACCAGTCCAGCAGGAATTTCCCTTAATTAATTACAGTACCTCACAAGTTCACACGAATACAATGCTGTCAAAGAGAATAATGAAAGCAGTAGTGTGCATTTTCTCCCTTGCAGTAAGGAAATGAGGCATTTAGGTGGTAATTTTGAATAGAGATATACAAATGGTACAAAATCCAATGTGAAAAAACCATCAATTTTCCTTTCAGCATTTGTACTGAAGTTCACAGAAATCAAAGGCCTAAAACCAATACCAACTAATAGATTATTTTGTAAGAAGAAGAGAAAATCATTTGCAGGAAAAGCAGGTGCTTTATATTATTGTGGATGACATTCAATCAGAATGAGTTATAGAACATTCTGAGTTGGAAGGCACCTGCAATCATCATAGAGTCCAGTTCCTGGCCCTGCATGGGAAAACCCCAAAATTCCCCTTTTTACCCCCAAAAGGGAAAAAAGCATCTTAAATCACCAATGGTTCAGTTTTAAATTATGACCACAATACTCACAAAAACTGCTGTAGCAGTATAAAGTTCATCAAGAATTTGAAAACTGATGGCTGATTTACAAATAAAATATTGAAGTCATCAAGCAAATTATTCTAAAGAAACCATCTACCCAAATTCTGATGATGCAGTAGGAAACAGGCTACAGAAAAGCTGAGCCACAGAAACTGAGTAAATTTTCTGCCCCATTAACTCGCAGTGAGTTCATCTTTGGGATGAAATCTTGACATTGCTGAAGCTTGATTATGCTAAAATAAATGTGGTCAGATACAAAAAATGTTCATTACAAATTCAATGCCCAATCCAAAAGGGTTTGGATCAGACCTCTGCACTATACTTATAGTTCAAGGCTACAGAGTCCTTAAAGGCAGAAAAAGTTCAACTTACCATTCAGGTTTTCATTTTCTTGTCTGTTTCTGACAGTGGTGTCTCTAAGGTGATGTACTTTTTCCTTTAAGTAAAAAAACAAGCATAAAACCTGCAGCAGCACTCAGTAATGGAAGTTTACTGTAGAAATAGTAAGACACTATAAAAAGCTGAATTCTTTAGCATTCTGAATACCAAGCATCACTTACATGGAAAATAATTTTAAAAGACTGAAAAATGTTTATGATGCTAATTCTAGCATTTTTACCTAAGACTTGTGGAGTTATCCCTGCCAGCAGTAACTTAGAATTATCCTGGCATTATAGTACAGAGGCTTTTGTGTTCTTTTCTGTTTGTTTGGGGTTTTTTATTTTTATTTTTTAAATTTTTTTTGAAAAGCGATTTCTCCTCAAAAATCCAAGTGAAGGACAAAAAACTGCAGTGACAACATGAAGTCAGTTCATCATATTTATAGAGGAGTAAAAAGAAAAGACTTTTCCATGGAACAAAACCAAAGAAAAGTCACACATGCAATACAGGGCAAAAACCACCTCTACAAAGTAGCTTTTTCCTGAAGCATGGAAAACAGGCCAAGTAAATCTCCCTTGAAATAAGGGCATCTTAGAATTCACAAAAAAAATATAAAATTAGTTATAACTTGGTGCTGCTATCATGGCACGGATTAGCTACGATCTCCCTCCACAAGAAATGCCTCTGACTGAGAGCCATACCAGCAATTCATCCACATGCTTGGCTGCAGATGGATTTGGAAGGTCGCATTCTAGTGCTGTGCTGCTGGTGCCCAGCTTGGGAAATGGCCCCCCTAAACTGTTCCAGGCCCTTGCACTTTTGCTTCTAAGTGTTCCACTGTGATGACAAAGCTCAGACTTTCAAGCAGATGCAAATACAAAGAGCACTCTCCTTGCTGGCAGCAAGCTCTTCCACTTTTCCAAAGCAGAAGACTAGCTTTGCTTTTCCTCTTTCTACTAATGACCTAAAGGACAACAAGAAATTATTTTTGTTTATGCATGACCTCATATAAAATGAGGGCATAACCTCTTCCTCCATGTGTCATCTTAGAAAATTAACAAACCTTAGCACTTAACAAACCTGCTCTCCATGACTTGCAGCTTTAATGCAGTTCTTTCAGCGACTTAGTGTGTGGGCTTCTGTAAATCTTGTTTTTGTGCACCTCAATTTACTCCATACTTTGAATACAAAGGAGCTGTAGAGCATTGCCAATAATTGTGGATTTACTAAGTATATTCAACCCTTTCAGACAGGCATAAAGCCTGATGTAAGTTATTATATTTTAATAGATAGAATACACATATATTTGATATAGAAATGTTTCTCTTAGTTGACACTGCTCAACAGCATAGCTGGTTTGGCAACATAAGGTTTGTGGTTTCATGAAAGATGCACAACAGTTTAAAACACAAGTCTTAGAAGACCGGCATATTTAACTCTGGATTTTAACCAAACTCAGAAAACCTCTCAAACAGCAGTGGAAATGGGTATCTAGAAGATTCAGAACCATAGCCAGCAAGCTCCTTGGGAGCTGATTTGCATACAAATCACAATTATTATTTTTGACCTCATATGCAGGTGCCAAAACACAAGAACTTGCTTTTAGAACATCTGATCAAGATTCCTATCAGGGAACAAATTACAAACTCATACCTGTTGAGTGGATGGCAGTCTCTGCTTTTTGTTCTGCCACTCTTTAAATCTGTCAAGGGCTTCATCCACAGAAATTGCCCCTTTTTTCACCTGTTCCTGCAAGTGGATGAGTTCTTCCTGTTCAGGAGGGATCTTGTGTACAACAGTGCTGTAAGTTACTGTCTCAGTGTGGCTTCTGTGCGCTTCTACAACAAAATGTACAAAGTGAGAAATGCAGCAAATCAGTGAGGATTCTACCATTAATCTTTGGCAGCAGAGCAGCATCCCAAATATTTTCTTCATTACTACTTCCCTGGTCCACGGATTCTCCATTAGTGTTGGTTCATAAAAGAATTTTCTTCTAGCACTAGTTACAGTACCGACATTTTAAAGAAAATGGTTGCTATTCAAAACATCCACAGTGCCTCTTTGTCCCTTTCTTCTTCAATCTCATACATATCTCAAAAGTCGTGGATGAAATTTGGTCATGAAGCATCTTGAAATTTCACAAGATTGCCTTTCTCCAAGGAAGGAAATACATTATTAAATACATTGCAGCAACAAGAAAACACTGCAGCCCAGTGTTCCTGGAGATTATGATACATTGCACAGCTGAAGGAAGATGTTCATTGTCAGATTCACAGCTTGGTCCAGGGAGGAGGTGTAGCTTCTCCCCAGGATACTGATGCTGGAATGGCTGATCCAGAACACATGAGCAGTCATGGAAGAAGGGTTGTGAGCCCTCTATGAGGCTGTTGCACCTGTTTGACTGCAGGGGGAGTGTGGCCAGGCTAAAAGTTCAGACTATCAATATGATTTGGGTCAGTTTTTCTGTTACATCATGCACCACTATCTTCATTTCAAGCAAGGAAGGATTGTTCAAAGGTGTACCATTGATGGAATTTACAGTAGCAACATTGTTAGGTGCTACAACTCAAATAACAACTAGACTGCCACAAGTAATTAATTTTACATGCATCTTGGGGTACCCAGGAGAGAACTGTTGCTCCCCCCACTTCTGTCTTTCCATTACTGCTGGAATTACTGCACAGCTGAGCCCTCCTGTCCTTCCTTTTCTTGCCTTTAGGCACAATCATGAAGGGAAACAATAGAGTGTAAAGTACCTCTGACTCTACAAATGTTTCCTACAAGGCTATAACTTTTAGTCTTCTTTCTTTAATCTGATCTCTCAATGCTGCAATACCATTAAGGATATAAATTATAGGTGGCAAAACAGATGCTAAATCACCCAAAATCAAGTCACAGCAAAACTTTACTAGTCCTACTGAAAAAATATCAAGGCAATTAAAGAGCTAAATTAAACTCTGTACCAGGATTCTTGGCCTCGCAGTATGTCCTGCTGGTGTCACTGGTCGCTCGACAGGCCTTTTGCTGAAACACTGCAACAAAATTAAGAATATAAGGAAGTTGAAAAATGGCAATAAAAACCATCACATATTCTCAAAGAAGGAAGGAGACTCATAAAAGCAGGCTGGAATACATTTTTTGTTCTAGTCTAGGAGTATTTTTCAACCCACTTGTCAGTCTAATGTTAATTACTTGAAAAACTGTTCTGTTGCACAGAATGGCAGGATTACCGATGTTAGAGAAACCATTACAAGAAACTTTGAAGAAAATTAAAAGGATTTATCACACAAGTATATTACTTGTCTAGAAGAAACAGCAGGATCTCAGAGGTTTTCGCATGGTACAGACACTGTAACCTGTTCCTTATTTTATGGGGAAAGCTAAGGCAGAAAACCCCGCAATATTACTAGGTGGGAATAGCGACAGTGCTGAAGAAAGTGTGTGTGTATATTTGTGTCTACTTTACTCAAGCACCAGAAACAGCAAAGCACAACCCCTCTGTTAGAGTAGCCCATCATTCCCACTCCTGTGAAGTGCCCAGACTACAGCCAGCCTCGATACACCCTGAAATGCTGCACTCAAACTTTTGCTGGCAGCGTATGTAACACCCAGAAGATGGGAATTGCTCAGTTTCTGACTTAGTCTGTGTGGCAGTAGCTTTCTCTCAAGTCTCAGTTCTGATTTTCACTAAACAAACTGATAATCTAAAGCCTAGAATAATTCCTGCCAATTAAGTAATTCTCTGTCATCACTGCAATGCAGCAAATGTGCCAGTTCAATAGAGCAAATATCTTCCTGGGGACCAAGGCCCAGGCCAAGGCAGTTCTGCTCAAGCAGCAGAGCAGGCACGCTCTCTGTTAACTCTGCTAATTTTAACTTTTTAAATACTTTTCTCTCTAATTATCAAGGAACCCTACTAAGTATGGTTGCAGTGTTTTCTTCTTTTATTCTCCTTTCAGAGATGAAATTAAAGTAATGAGAGCACAGAGGTAATGCAGGCAGCTTGAATTTTACTGCATAAGGAGAAGGGACATATTCAACAATGTGCCTGATTGGAAAGCACTTTAATTGATAGGCTTTGAAATTTCTGCTGAGTTTTGCAGTGTTGGAGTAATCAGAAATGGAATTACTCCTCCAGTGAAAAGTAAAATTGTTAAAACCACTTTATGTGCCGCATCTTGCTGAAATGATTTTAGTTGGCAGCAAGTATTCAGTGTGGGTGAGGTCAGTGAAAACAAACGCCTGTTTCTGGAATGCCTGGAAAGGCAGGAACACTATTCTGTAAAACCACCATAGGTTTAGGGAGAACTCTGGCAATTCAGCCTTTCATTCCCACATTCCAATTACCTATCAACTACTTGAACACATCAGTGAAATAAAAGAAACAGGTAGTCTTGCACAGGGATATATTCCATTATTTTTTTCTTATGGAAGATAAAGTAAATATTCCTTCAGTAAAGCAATATTAATATAGCAATTTTTTAGAGTGTCAGAATGTCACAATCCTTCAAGTAAAGATACACATTTTTTAATGTATTTTTTCATTTCATTACATTTTTTTCTGGGCCTCTCTGGCACAGATAATCTGATTGAAATATTCCAGTACTTCTGTCATACTTACTGTGCACCCTTCAATAACATCTGTGTTATCAGAAAGAAAATCCTTTTGGATTTTAAATCATGTTGTGACTGGCTAAAATATCCATAGATATTCATAGGTCAAAATCTACATATTAAATGTCTTGACCCTATATATGCCATTTAATTTTTGTCTACAACAGACTTCTTTTGCAGTTTCTCAGAATTCAAGGAGGATGAGAGAACTAATAAGTAATTGCATTTCATTCCCTCTTCAGCTGCTACAGGATACAGATGAAGTTCTTCACAAGCCCTAAATACATTTTTATGTCTCAGGCACTAAGAACTCTCTGCAGGAATGTAATGTAATCTCAATATTCTTCCAGCAAAGCGAACTCTGAGAGAATGAAACTACTGCAATATTTTCCAATAGGACATGAAACAAGAAAACAACATTTAAAAAGTGGGACAAAACACAAATTTTGTGGCAAATATGCAGAACTCTGGGAAAATCCCTAACATAAGCCTTGGAAAGTGAGTGGGATCCAAGGAACTCTGAATTGGCTGTTTTATCTCAGACTAACTAAAGATGTTGTTTTAGGCTGTCTGCACGTGCAGGTAAATAATGCTATGAGGCTTGAAATTTGGTTAATATTTTCATGGTTAGCGCCACAAAAGGGTTAGAAACATTTGAAATCTAAGTCTTTTGTGTACAATTCTGAACTAAGATAGAATATTTTACAGTAACTAACTGCTAGAAACTGTGATGAGTATAAAGGGCCTAGAAAAAGAGAACGAAAGTTTTTACAATAGCTGCAGGTTGACAAAAAGAACAGGAATTTGATTTTCAGAATTAAATTCTAACACAAAGGTGTAATGTTAAGGAGTCACAGATGCACTATGACATTTCAAAAATTGCTTAGTGATACAATTAAGAAACACAGGAAATCAAAACATGGGAAGAGTTCTTCATGGGAGAGAAGAACTCATATCAGCTAAGAGGCTATGATCAACAAAGATATGGTTTCTAATTTATATTTTATTTTACTCATCTAAACTATGAGGAATGTTGCCTGATTTGTTGAATTGGCAACATTACCTCTAAAAATTAAACAACTGTGCACTAGTGATTTGAACAAAGCTAGACTGATGAACCTACCCTCTGAAAGAATATATGAGCTAATACATACTTACTTGACACTTTCAGTAGCACAAACACAAAGGAGAAAAGACACAGTGATTAAAAAAAACCCATCAATAAATACCACAATTTTGAATTCAGCTTGCTTAGGAAACTCAAGATGCATTTATTCATCAGCTTCATTGAGCTGATGTTCCAAACAAAATTATCTATGACTGTTTTCCTTAGGAAACATTCAAAATTAAAATACAGGAAAACAAAATCTTTATATGAACACATGGCTAAGTGATAATTCAAATTAATTAGTACACTAGGGTTGCACTTAGTAACACAACTCAGTTGCAAATTACAGTGGGTTTGCAAGCTGCCTCCTTGTTCTTAGTAGGTTTTTGCTTCATTCATTTTAGAATCGTCATGTAATTAATTTGTGATTAATGGAAGAATGGAGGAGGAGGGGTGAATTGCTGGTTAGGATATGTTGCAGAAAGACTCCTGCCTTTGCCCGTTCAATTTTTTCCACATTATTTAATCATTTCACCATTTAAACTGTGCATTCATAGTACCTAGGCAAATAAAACCTCCAAGCTCTTTCTTCTGGTAGGGATTGGATTGTAAATTAGATGTAGCGCAGCAAGAGATGACAAATACACAGAGAATACTAAAGAAGGAATATAGTAGAATGATGCTTTATTATTCAGGAGAGGAGAACTCTGCAGATGTTTGTTCACATCTTTTTAGAGCTCATTTTCCTTTTGCTTTGTTTGCTAACACACTGAACATCCCTCAGCATGAGGACTGGAGAGAGGTCATCAATGCAATGGTAGCCAGTAAGTTTTGTAAGAGATTATTAATGACTACTCCCAAAATTTATACAAAATATTTCACACATTCAAAATGAAAACAAAAAATTCCAGTGACTCATAACATGAAATCAACTAAGGAAATGGGACCTCGTGAACAGACATTTTTCTTTTCATAGGGCAAGGCAGCTGGGCATGGATTAAAAGCATATTGTCATGGCTCATTAATCTGATCTAGGTAGGTCCAGGCATTCTGGAGAAGGGATGGCTGTGAGGTGCAAGGTAACAAAGGCTCAAATCCCAGAAGCTGTCCTGTGAGGGTAGCATTGGTGTCTGGGTACACCTACACCATGGCAAGGGAAAGGGAAAAAGACTGAGCAGTTATAAGTGCATCAGTGTAGGAAAATGAGTGACCACATCTACACTGGCACAGGAATTCTGATCAGGCCTAAATGGGCAGCCTGACACTCAAGGTGTTTTTGAGAACACACAACAGTCATTTCATCAGAATAAAGACTAGGGGATGGCAAATGCACCTGCAGAAATACCAACCTGCCATGTTGCTCCCTTACATTGCCAGGGCTTTTCAGTGACAGCATCACAGCCACTCATCCCAACTTACACAGGCTATTGCCAGCCTCTACCTTCCACAGCTATTTGGTTGACTGAGAACGAACCACTAGGTCTTCTCAGACCAAAAGCAAAATTATTTTAAAAGGAATTGTGGAGTAATGACGTGAAAATATTAACCCAAAAATAAACATATGCTCACCAGCAATTCCCTTCACAATTTGCAGCGAGATTCTGAGTCTGACAAATAAAAGCTCAAATCTGCTAGAATCCCAGCAACTTTGGTCACAGAGGGACTTCAGGAGAATCTACAGAGATGGCTCCCCTACACTGAAGCAAGATAATAAAAATAATACCAGAACCCCCTTCTTACAGAAGGGCTAAAGCGTGAGTGAGGAGGGGTGGCACCAGTGGTTAGTTGAAGGTGCTGCTCAGAGGGTGGTGTCAATCTACTGTGTACCACAGTACCACAGACAATGAAAACAACTCTCACACCTCTGCTCTTGTCAGAGTTTTAACTCAGTGGATTGTGAAAGCTGGAAGGACTAGTGACATACTCAAGAATATTTGCTCCAGCATGTAAAACCTGAATATACTTCTTTAGTCCCATTTTTCTTGAGTAGAGAAAAGCAAAAAGAGAAGGACATGTTTTTACTTCAAATATACTATGTGGAACAATTTGGTTTGCAACCAGGCAGCATCCCATAAATATTTTCTCTCTGTGCACCTTACTTAGTACTTGCTTCAATCTACCAGAATTCAGATAGTGAAAAATTTGATTGAATGAAGACAGTGGGTGAAGCTGGTATACCACTCCCAACCAGGTCTGTAAAAACGGTCTAACTGCCAGCCAAACAGTGCTTCCTAGTATTTAATTCATGGAAAAACATCCTTAAGTTAGAAATGCATAAGGAAATTCATCTGCAGTGCAGTACTTTATACTCACTGTAGGAGAGTACTACAAAATCTCTCTGTGGGACATTAATGTTTTGCAATTTGCATGGCCTCTGAGGCTTCACTTTGGAAACCTCTGCTTTAGAGCATTTAAACAATCAGCATAATAAGAATTACTGACTCAGGATGTGATCACTGTATTTCCCAGTAATCAGCCTGATAAGTTTCCAAGACACTAACGGTTCTGCTCTGGAGTTTATTTATTCATTTCAGTGGGTTTATGCTGTCTATTCTGTTTGTGAGATATTCTGCTTCCCTAAAAATATCCACTGGATGCTACTTCTTCTGCATACCCTGTGATTTTGATGAGCAATGAGAATGTTATTCTCCACTGGAACAGTAACTGGAAAATATATTTTTCCACTTCTAATTTTTAACCCTAGGATGAAGTCCCACAGACAGCTATCTTTAAATAGCAAAATGTTTTCAATGCACAGAAGGGAAATACGTTACTTCAGGGATTTGTGAGAGGTTTGCAAAGGAATAAAAGCTATAGCACAGGAAATTTATGCTGTTGTGGGGCAGGTATCCTTGCTGCAGAGAAACCATTTCATACTAGTGGTCTGTGATGAGAGGTAAATGATTAAACAAGGACAGTAATATAATCCTTAACCCTGAGGGAGTCCTAGTAGGTCAGGCTTCAGAAATGGCAGGGGCACTGCAGAAACTCATGCGTCTGTCCCCCAGCTACACTGAGGATTTTGGTTTCCAGCTCAATCATACTTGGTATCAATAGGGAACATTAAAATAGCACTCTAAACTGAAAACACACCACCTTCAGATGTTTATTTAACAGTTGTTTTGGCAGCAGACAATTGAACAAAACACTGAAATAACCTTCAGAGGAGTACTAAGCACCTAAGGAATGGTAAGGGAGCACAGTAAGAGTGCACACCATCTGGACAACGAGCTACTTGGCACCAGTTTGCAGCTCCATTAGTTGATGAGTCTTTCACACACAAGATAAAATTCTTGCAGTGGTCTAAATTAAAGAACAAATGTACTCTTTGTCAATAATGCAGTCTGTTTACCAGTGTTCAATACAGCAGTTTGAATGTTCATTAAAATTTGGAAGTATAATAAATGAAACAGAGCAAAAGCGATTAGAACACTTATGTTTTAAATCTTTCAACTCCCCCATGTTTCCCAGAATTTATGTGTCAGCAAATTCAAGGCAGATGATCAAACTGTAAATTGTGGTAGTTTCAGTTATGACAGCTTGCATCACTGAGTGTTTACTGCCTAGGTTTTGAAGTGTAGATCTTGCTCTGAAAGTGACTCTTGTCAAGTCCCATGTTTGCTTTCTATAGATCAACAGTTTCCCTATCCTGTTCTGCAGAACACCAAGTGGGGTAATCTACAGGGAGCAGGCTTTCTGCCCAGTGTAAACTTCATATTCCATGTTTATTACAAAAAAAAATAAAGCTGTTTATTACAAAGAAAACTATTTGCTTACTTTCTTCTTTGTTGCTATTCTCATGGAAGCAGCATCACTTTTGTTTAAAGGAGAAGATACTCTTTTGTAATGTCATGGCCTTCATTCAATGTGTGGTGAAAGCACCCATGGAAATTCAGCCATTTGATTTGTCCAGATGGATATAAAGTCACCTGAATGCAATCCAGGAGGCAAAAGGCATTTCTGCTCTGCAATGGTTACTTCCACCCCTAAATAAATGAGCCCCTCTCCAGGTACATAAATTGAAAGAAAAAAAATCCTCCTCTTGCATCTCTGCATGGCACTATCACACCAGTCTCTGCAATCCTTGGGACATGAAGCTTTTCATGAACTCCCAAAGTACATGGGGATCCATTTGTGAGCAAATGTGTAGCCTTAAAACATCCTCACTCTGTGCATCATACTCCATTCTGTTTTTCCACAGGACTTGTGTCTTACTGAATGCCAGAAGGGAGCAGTTCTGAAGATCAACCTGAACTGTGCAGTGAACACAATCTGCTTCTTACAGGGAAATTAAATAATTTGTCTTATAAATTAAAAGGTGTTTAGAAAATAGAAAGTGAATACAGAGGAGGGAAGGATGGCTCAGTTAAGTAACTAAAAGTTGCTCTGCAGGACAGGATTTATCTTTCCAACAAAGCCCAGGCCAAAGGTCAGACAAGTCATTTAAGGCAGCAATCCGACTTGTAATGCCTGACATCAGAGTACTGACTAGACACAGTAAGGATTTAATTTGAAGTTCTGAGAGCTCATAGTGGCCACTGAAATCAATGGTGTCTCTGCTTTGAATGAGCAGTGTTATGTAATGCTGCCCACCTCAAGAATCTTAGTTACTACATACTGGGCATCCCAAAATTCAGTGGATGCAGAATCAAAGGGTTTATAACAGGAGGGTCTGAAACAACACATGGAGTCTAGGAGCAGGCATGAACTATACGTTAAAGAAAATGAGAATTAAAAATACTGAAGTATTTTTATGCTCACCCACTTTAAACACAGATGACATGAAAGAAAATATCTGAGAAAAATAGCTGCATATGGCTACCTACTTAATACTGTATTGTAATGTTCCTGGCAGGGAGAAAGGGTAAAACTACCTCAATTCTAGCTTTTTGATTATTTGACTTTGCAATATCTGCAACACTCTTTTTAATATAATAGATGAAAGCAAACCCCAAAACCATCATTCATTTATTTGCTGGATGAAAAATGTGTATATGCATAACTAGAGTTATTTTACTACTATAGAGTTACATTATTTTACACTGCTTAAATTATAAAGGAAGGGCTGCAGGCACATGCAGATTTTAATGGTGGATTGGAATGAAGTTTCCTGGTTCATACAGATGAAATAATCTTTTTTTTTTAATTTTATTTTTTTTATCAAATATAAGCAGTTCTAAAATAATAAATTGGAAATTGGGATATTGCTGGACTGGAGAGGAAATTATTTTAACCAGCGTGGAGGAAACAGATTGTCAATCCAAGTAGCAAGAAAAAAATCTTTCAGATGAAGATATATCCCTTCTGTCTAAAATTTCACTAGTTATCTCAGGAATCCCTGGACAAAAATAAGATATTCTAGGTCTGGAACCAGCAGGATAGGCAGCAAAACAGAGACCTGAGTGGTCAGCTGAAGCTTTCTTGAAGTGCTTCCGTTTTTCCTCATGTATTGTGTAAGCAAAGGAACACAAGCCAAAGGCTGATTTCACAGAACCACTGGAAAATGATTTGTCTACCAAATGAAAGCCAAGGTAAAAAACTTGTGTGTGTACAAATGGATATGTACACATACGGATATGGATATGTGGTTCACATGGTGAACCACAGCCCCTTCAGTGCAGTTCCTCTGATAGCATCTGCCTCAGCCAATAAACAAAGCAGAAACACTCCAGTGCAATATATGACAGTAAAAGCAATCTCCCAAATAAAGCATCTCCACTAAGGGTTTCCAAGTCACTGGCCTGTCTATGATGATGGTGGACCAAGATTTGAGACACTGCTCTAGCAACCTCAGTAAAAGCAGCTGTTTCATGCCTTCTGTAGCTGTAACAGGCCCCCTGTACTCATCCATTCTTGGATTACACTATAATGATTCATACTTAAACCTCCTGAATATGCTGAAAAAAGAGCAACTAAATGATGAATGCATTAGGCCATGCATTCTGGCCCTAACCTGGAGTTACACAGCCCAGAGGAAGAGACCTAGCTAGGAAGAATAAAAGAAACCACTGACTGGGACAGGCATGAAAGAGGAGGTGCTACTCTGTATTTGGTAGGATGTTTTGGGTAGCATTAATTCTGTTTTAGTGTAAAACATGGACAGCATGAAGTAAGCAATCCAATGGTGTCCTTTGACAATATATTTTTTACCACGTATTCTTAGGAATTGGCAGGCTTCTGTAGGAGAAGCTGGAGATGCAGGCAGGATGGATTTTGGGACTTAAAAAGAGATCTCTGCAGCATATTCACTGAATTACTTTTGTTACTTTCAAATTTGGTTTCAGTCTGAATGGGATTACAAAGATATCTGAAATCCCTTCTGGTCTTGTATTTCCATGAAATTGCTCAAAAAGGTTTCCCAGTTTTCATGGAAGTGGTAAAAGGACATAATTTTTCCTTCAAGAAATATAATGATCCTACCTAGAAATGCCCAGTTCTAGCATCTCAAATTGGAGAAAAGATATTTGAAAGAGAAATCCTCACATAGGCATTTCTCCCATAAAAGAGAGTTATTCTCATCAGAAAAAAAAAAAAATGAGAGAGAGATTTCAGTGTTAAGTAAAACCATTTTGATAAAGAAACTGGAAAGAAAGGCAATTCAAACAGCACATTCTACATTGCATTGCTGTAACATATGCACTCACAGTTAGCCCAATGATTCTTCATTTTCTATCATATTGTCATAATTTTTTAAAAGCTAAATAAAAACTGTGATACTATCTCTGATGCAAACTGAAAATTATTCAGAGATGTTCTCAGCTCATTTGAAGGGTGAGAATAGGTTGATTGAAACAAACAACGTGTTGGTTTGAAGGCAGCTGAACAGGGAGTTTAGAAAATGTTACTGCTCAAAGAGACCAAGAGAAGAGTCTACAGGCTCCCAGAAAATATTTACATGGCAGCAGCACCAACCTTGAACTATGTAGGGAGTGTTGTCCTCTCTGAGCAGTGAACACACGGGCCGAGGTGCAGGGGCTGGAGGCCTGTTCATGATAAAGGACCTGCAGTGCTTCCTTTTCTCCTCCTGCTGCTCCTCCTGCCCCAGGATGAGGTCGTACACACATTCATCCAGTGCCACACAAGTGTAGGGGTGCTCCTCCTCGCTGTCCTCCTCGCAGGTACCTTGGTCTTCTCTGCAGCATGCAGTTATGAGTCCATCACCCTGTTCTCTTTTACTCCTGTCCATCACAAAATTCCTCTCTGAAAAAGGAAGGAATTGTGCTGCATGTACAGGGTAAAGAAAGGAGATTATGACTTATAGCTTTAGAGTTTCCTAAAGTAGCTCAGAGACCTCATTTCACTTCTAAATTAAAGCACTCTCATTTTCAGAGGCTTCTGATCATCTAACTCAGTAAGAGAGGGTGCCCCAAAGGAATAATTCCAACTTCAAGGCCCCCTCATGATTTCACATCAGATCATCAAATGCAGATACTTAGCTATTGGCCACAAAATAAATGGATTTATTTGCAGAAATACTGAGTGACCCAGTTGCTCTCATGAGAGTTATACCACCGTGTAAGTCATGGTAACTAACATGTAACTCATGGTTAAGTAAGTGGTACCTGCGGCCCTTGGCATTCTGGAAAGTCAAGATGTTTGTTACCTGTTGCAAAAATGACTTTAGAACTGAAACTTAGTTTAGGAAATGTTGGATTTTGTGTTTCCTACCTCTTCAATATCCCACTGGGTTTTGAGGTCTTTACAGATCTACTGCTGGCCAAGGTGAAAAAGAAATTGAAGAACTCCTTTTCAATGCAGGTAAAATATAGGAGCTCTTACAATCTGTGCTAAAACTATTTAACCCTCCCCCCCTCCAAAACCTTCCACATCTCTCTGTGTTCCCTATACTTCATATATTTCACAGTACAGCTACTCAGAACTTGCTTTTCCCTAGTTTTTGCCTTTTACAGCATTAAAATTTTCCTAATACCTGGGTTTGTTTTGATTTGCCTTAAAACATCCACAAACTGGTAAGAGTTAGAAGCTGTCACTGAGGCTGGTCTTCCCATAAATGTTCATAAATTCCTTGGCATGGTTACCCATCTTTCCTGCAAAAACAGCAGACCTGCCTGGAATTCTTGTACTGACTCATGTTTCCCTTGTGCTGTAATTTACTGCCTGTACGTATGTGTATCTGCTAAGCTCAGCTGTGGTCACTAGTGGTGTTCTCAATGCTTTGGCTGCTATTTAAAGAATTACCTGTTTATGTGTTCAGAGGAGCTAAACAACCTTTGTAAGTGGGATATATTTGTTAATGGGATGTATTAATAATAGTATGTACTATTAACATCCATTCTGGCTAAGATACATGTTTTAAAACCACAAGTGGTGTTAATACACCTGCCATATATAATATGAATAATATTTTGTTTCTAGATCACTATATACTTTCTCTGTAGGACATTCTTTCTTTCAACTTCCACAGGGGCACTCTCAGGCCACTGCCAAACATGAAGAAGAGAGGACTTGACTTCAAGGTACTCCTCAACAACTCCTAAAGCAAGCAGCTGGCTAAAAAATATGTAGCAGTAAGTCATTACAGTTCCTCTTTGAAAGGAAGCATCATCTTCATCTAGAGAAATTCTGATACCTCATTCCTCAGTGATGAAACCACAGCTCAAAACAGAATAATTCAGCGCACATTTTAAATGAACTATCCCCACAGGAGCATTTTTAGATGAACTCTGCTATACCCACACAGGAGTTGGCACAGGACACCAGGAAACTTTCTCTGCTGGTACCCACATGCAGACAGAGAGCATTTGGCAGAGAGGGTGACATTACTGTGGTGATGTAGCCATATAAGAACTATTCCAAGACAGGCATTTATAACAAACCTACTCCAACAAATCCTGTGTGCCAAAACGGATCCCTCATTTATAGATACATATAGATGCAGTTGAGTGTTTTGTGGGAAGCAAAACATACCCTTAATGTAAATTTTATTCTGCCCCTTTTTCTCTTAGACTTCACTTATGACTTTCTACCTATAGCCATTGCTTTCCTGCAAAGCAGAATACAGGATAAAATCCTACCGATAGCAAGCCATTTCTGCCTAATTATGTGAATATCAGAGTGCTTGGTGAATGTAATTTAAGATTTTAATAGGTTACACCATGTTTGAAAACAGAGTTAACAGTAATAAGCTGTAGAGATACTGAGAAGCAATTTGTGTGCACACTTATCAGCAGTGTCTATAAGATATAAGAAAGGTTTATTTTCCCCCTATGCAACTATTTAAAATTGGTATTTAAGCTTGAATTATTTTGCATACTTGTTTTTCCCAATAAATAAAATTGGTGATCATCCCTCCTGAAATAGATGCAATAGTACTTTGAGTTTCTTATCACTTTAACAAAACCACAACACAAAATTTAATTTTTTACTCTGGGGAGGATGTATTAAAAAAAGGAAAAAAAGGCAAAGCATTTGTCAGAATTTCTGTCTTTCTTTTCAATCTGCAATATAACTTTTTACTTCTAAGTACCTACAAAATTGACTAAAATGAAGAAAGATACTGTTACTTCTTTCTGCATGGTCACTTTCTAACAATTCTATTAATTTTAATGTGAAACTTCAAGCTGTATATTAAATCACCATAGCATTTAATATTTTAAAATGGTAATAATAATGAAGTCAACTTGACAAAAAATACAGGCTTCATCTTTGTTTCAAGCCTCTCTTGCAAATCCAGTGCACCATGCACTATTTGGCAGCTCTTTGAGATAGGTGGAGTGAGGAAAAGCTGAACCCAGCAGCCCATACCACCAGTATTTACCTGATAAACCTGGTCATGAGTATTTTGATGCAGCAAAGGCCACATGCAGATGCTTGTTTTGCAGAGTTAGGCCCTCATATGCACAAGCATGCATATGTGATGGGCTGTCCTGTCCAGCTACTGCCAGAAGTGACCAAACCAATCTCTACAGCAGCACATTGTCTGTCTTGCACATGTTTGTATCTGGGGTTATTTTCCTCCCAAGATCTTACCTTGTAACGAATTATGCAGATTGTCCCGTCTTTGGATGCCAGGCAGATTTCGAGGGGGAGGAGGGGGTGGCCTCTTGCAGAAAAAGCAATCTCTCCTGCTCTCTTTGAGCTCATCCCCTACATTGGCATACAAACTGCCAGGACTGTTGTGAATGCTGTATGAATCCTCCTCCTCTTCATTTTCATATTCTGTCTCCTCTCTGCTGTCTTTTAGGTCATTCTTCTTTTCCTCATCCACCTTGACTTCTTGTTGGCGTTTCGATCCAACTGCATATTGATCTCTTGAGTTCTGCTTGGCTTTTAATATTAAAGAAAACATTATTTCATTTAAAAATTGTCATCTGGAAGCATTTCTTGTTTCAAGGATTCCTTCAGAAGCAACACAATGGCTAATAAAACTTTTATGAATTGATACAGAAGGAAAGCTGTCAAATTCTTACCATCAGTGAAGAGCATTTTAAATATTTACTAAATCAACAGTGGAAGTTTTCATTGTGTCTTGCTACTCTGATACACACCATTTTCATGTGTGCAATGTTAAACTTTTCTAGAGCAGCTGTCAGAATGAAATCACACACGTTTTCCTTGCCTCCAGAATTTCTATTACCTGACTTTCAAAGCAGCACAGTGCAACACTTGGCAAAATAAAGCCGTAGCTCACACATCTGTGTTACTGCTTTTTGTACAAGGGGATTTGGGTGCTAATTTGAATCTCTCTAAAATGAAATAAACACTGTCCATGGGAGACATGACTGTAGACTTGTGGAAACAGAGCTCTTCTGTCTCTAGTGACCCACAGACCTAGAACAAAGTGGAGGAATATGAAAGTGTACGTTTTAATCACTATGTACTGCATCAACATTTTAGTAGTCAATCTCAGTAAAGTAACAGAGTAAACTACACAATCTGCCAGCAGACTTTACTGAGCCCTTGAGGTAGTTTTCCATTCTGAGCTATAATTTGGTGATGCCTGCTTTTCACCACTGATTCAAATGGGAGGTTAGGGCATTTACCTGGCTAACATGGTTCAATTCATACTCTTTTCCCAGGTGTTCACCCTGAGTTGTTCCCATATACAATGTGACAGAGACAGTGAAAATTTTAGCAGAGCAAACCTGTTGTTTCACAGCGTCTATAATCTACCTCTATGTGCGACCAGTTTGAACTTAGCAAGGAAGAAATGTCCTTTTCATATGTATGAGAGAAAAATATAAAATTTTCAACAAGATAAAAAGAGGATTAAACTTAGTCTCATAGATCCATGATACTGTAAGATATATGCGAATATATGCCATTGGTAAATGTAAACAAGCAACATTGCAGTTTTCAAGGGGAATGTATATAACCACACAGATCATCAGCAGGCTTGTCACCAATTTATGCTTGAAAGTAGGAACATCAAGCTGCAAAATGTCAACTATCTATGCCTCCATGCAGGACTTGACTGCACCTGTAGGCTGTGCCTCCCCTTTTATGAAAGTTCTTCTCTGAGAACTTGGGGAATTCAGCAGTTTCCTAGGTTCAGAACAGAGATCACAAATTTCCAGAGTTTAAAAGGAGGGGTGATTGCACTGAGATATCTTGTACTGAGCAAGAACTTTATTATCCCAACTGAATCCCTCAATTGCCTTCTCCTTTTAGGACATCTACCCTCCCTGGAAGTTGCAGTAACACATGGAAATTGAAAGTGTTAGAGTAACTTACCCTCTCTGCCCATGAACTCATTCATTTGATACAGCATATGGTACATTCATTTGACCCCCTACCAACAAAGCTGTCTAACAGCATGACTTACCCACGGCTGGTGGAGTTTCTGAGCCTAACATAAGATCAAAAGTGTTGCTGTGTTCCACTTCCTCCTTGCAATTAGTGAAATCACTTGCTGCACAATTCTAGAAAGAAAAACAAAGGAGAATACTTGTTTTAGTAGGATCTTCACGTTTTGCTGTTGATATAATATACAACATTCTGCTAGGAGGAAAGTAAAGACAGGAACATCATGCATTTGCAGCTATGTAGTGGTAAACACACTGCAGGCAAAAGGACCATGCATCTCTGGATACAGTGAAAGGACACAATGTTCTGACACAAAACACCAAGTTTGCACAGGAAGGATTTAAGTTCATTGACCTTTCTCTTTCCCCTAGCACTTTGCTGGGCTGTCCAGACAGTTCCCAGCTCTGCTCCCAACTGTGAAGCACTCAAAGATTACGAGAAAGATGAGTAACAGCAAAACATCAAGTCCATAGGGCATGACTGAGGAGCTCAAGGGTGCAAGAAATCTCTGGGGAGTTCATTACAAACAGTGGCTTGTTCCAAAAGTCAAGTGTGTGCTGAGAAACCAGAAATGGGCATGAAAAGCATGTTTAGAGTTCTACCTCAGTGACCAAATGTGGCAGAGTGGTGTTTTATTCCTCTAGAATGCTGTTATGTTCACACAGTACTATGCAAAATTAGCCCAAGGAGGTTCAGAACAATCAGTTCTCTAAAACATTATCAGTGTATTTTCTCAAGCTGAAGAGGTACAAACTTCTGCTCACCAGTGAAAAGCAAGCCTGTAACACAGCTACTGACAGTTCTGCTGTCTAGAATATAGAACACACATTTATTAATTGCCGATTTTCAGAAACAACTGTAATTTCAAAAAAGTGACAGTTTTTTTAGAGAATCCCATCAGGACTGTGATTCTCATGTAAGTGCGATACGAAACTACCCTCTATAGACAAAATGGAGCCCTCAATAATTAATCAGTACTTTTGAATCACAAAATGTTAACTCCAGGGGCTTGGATATGCCAGCCCCAAAGCAGGTAGGGAAACAGCATGGTCCATATATCCTCCAGACTGCAAGATTAATTACAAGTAGAATAGTGGACAGAAGTCAAGAGGAAGAACTGATAGGCAATTACACCCTTCTGCATGGTACAGAACATGATTCTCAGGAGCTCATGCTGGACTCTCAAGGAGTTTGTTCCAGGTATCCTTCTGTCTCCTGGCACCCACAGCCACTGCCCAGGGATAGAGTGCTCCCTGCATGAAAGAGGAAAATATTTTGAGAAATAGCAGGAAGAATACCTTCTTCCTTGCTGCTGTTTTACACAGCCATCTCCTGAACACCAATCTGAAGACATTGCAGCCACCAGACTGTGCAACAGGTGCCTCCCTGGCTCTCTTTGCTGCTTTACAAACACACCTGGATCTCTACACATCTCCAACATCAGAGGATTCATCTCCACCTCCTGTGCCCATATAATGTGCACATCAGAGAGAGAATCTTGTTTTTCTTGAGCTCCCCTATTATTTATATAGTTCCTTTATGCTTCACAGGAACAGGATACATCTCTCAAAAGCCCCAAAGTTAGGGCTTTTCAGAATATTTATTTTCAAAATATTTAGGCCTGCATGTGCTAAATGTAAGTGTACATTGTGGGAGTAAAAAAGTACTTTGATATGTTTCCTGTGAAGAGAAGACGTGTGTAGAAGAAATCAAGCAAGGAGAGATCTAGATATATTAAATTCTCCTGCTATGACACTGGAGTACACCCAGGAAATTCTTTCAAGGTGAAATTTGAATGTTTCAGAAGACTGAAGGTCAGCTGTCCTGCTAGTTTATAGCTGCTCCACTGATAATGCTGAGACATAGGGAATTCAGGATGCAATTCAGAAGTTTAGCCCCTGACTACACATTTTAAGTCTCCTGGACCTGTGAGACACAGAAAGGCTGAAGAGGTGTAAACAGTCTTTAACTAAATATATTTACACTAGAAAACAATTCTGTATAATGAATAAATTATTGGCAGAAGTCTCCTCTGACACTGGGCATGTTGACACCATGCAGCTGAAAATAGTGCAATGTCTCCAAAGGCAGCGGAAAGTGTTCCTATTTAAGAATGCAAAGCAACGTAACTAAATTGGAATAATGCCATGACTCAGCTTGCAAACCTTGCCATGGTGCCCTGAACGAATGCCCATTGTTTTTTAAGTGTCTTTTACATGGTTTGGTCATGAAATTTGAGTGTAGTAGCACAGCTGAACTTCCAAGTTGTTTGAGCCTGTTTGGCTGAAAATGGGTCTTTGGCTTATTCTAGAGATCTATTATGGATGTCAAGCCACCTTTCAAAGGAAGAACTAGCTTAACTGGAAACCAGCACCACCAAAAAAAAAAAAAAAATTATTGCTCTCAGCATGAAACTGCACACAAAAGACTATGGGAGAGGGTTTTGAATGTTTGAAACTTGTTTATGAGTTAGCAAAATAATTTCCTTACCTCAGGATGCAACAGGAATGCTGGCGTGCATTGAAAGTTCTCTGAGAGACTGAAATTGTTTCAAGTCCTAAGATTAAATGCCACCTCTCAACATCAAAATGTAGATACCTAATTTTCTTTCATTTATCTATTTTAACTGTCTTGATTAACTGACTTTCAAAAAGGTAAAGTTTTTTAATAGCTTCAAAGCTGTTCCTCTGATACAAAGCCTGAAGTGATTTATCTTAGCACTTTACTCAGGAATTCATTAGGAAAAGTATTATAACCTGTCATGTTGTTCATGGAGGTCTCTGGGCCTTCAAGGAGAAAAGTGTAGTTGTTGGTTGCTATAAAGATGTTTCTGTATGATTGTATCAGTCTTGAAGGCAAAAAAGTTTAGAGAATTAAAGTCTTTGCTAAAAGCTTTTGGTATAAAGTACTGAATTTATTAATTATTTAATGATTTCAGATTCCAACAATAACCATCTTGTCAGCATTTTTTACAATGCTTTTCTGAAGAGCCATCTTTGTAAGGCACGTTTTTGAAAGATTTTCTCCTTGTTAAACTGAGACAGAGTCATCCACCCTGACAAGGGCTGACAGCATTGAAATTAGGTAAATTTACCTTATTGTATAGTGGGGAATGAAACATTAAAGAATTCAGATGAATCTAACCCAACAGTAGTGTTGTATCAAGTTACGGCAAGAGCGAGAAGCATCTGGACATCACCACTTCATTTATAAACAGTTACATGTAAATATATCAATCACAGCTCACATTAGCTTTATGTATGAGATATAAATGGATATATCTAAAATATATCCATACCTTGTATTTCTAGAAACAAAGTAAGAACTCCTGATTTGTGTAGGGCAATTTGATCTTCTTCTGGATTCTACGGCATTTCCAGCTGCTTGTTGGACAGAATTCAGGTTTGCAAGTAGACATCCCAAAAATACCCTCCAGTCACACTAAGGCCTGTTCTTCCAAGGCTGAGACAAATCTGGTTGCCTGATTTGTTTATAACATGTCACCACAACATTCCTTCTTATCCCACTCCCAACATTCAAAGTTTGCAGTTCTGCCAAGAGATGCGTTGCTCATTTGTCTGTCTCCCACTACTCTGTAGCTCAGCATTTCAGAGCAGAGGACAACTATGGCATGGCTGTCTTACAGGCACAGTTTTAAGCATCCTCTTCTGACTATCAAGCAACAAGATAACATTGTCTATTACTGCCAGTCACCCGGAGTTGAACCTGTGTTGATCACCAGGAAACACCAATTTCTACCACGTGACTTTCTTGAGATGCACCAATCTGACAGATTCCAGCAGCTGCCCTCTCCCTCTGCTGATCTGGAGCCCTGATCCTCCTGGGATTTTGAGAAACAAGTGGACAAATGCTGGTTAAGGCTACCACAGTCTATATGGGCTTGCTAGAAAAGCTGCAAGAGCAAGCAGAGCCCAGATCCAAGTACAGCAGTGCTTTTAAAAGTATCTGATACCAACTAAGCGGGTATGTGGATGTCTATGTCTTTGGAGTCAGGGTATCCTAAAGAAAATAAGTATTTTCTCTAAATATCATTAGAGAAGGAAACCAAGAGGAGATGGTCTCATTTGCACTTTTTCTTTCAGCACCTTTTGTTTCTTTTTTTCTCTCCAGTGCACATCTCAGGCAGTCCTTTCTGAAAAGTAAAATCAACAGCTTTGAAAACCTAGAAGCTGATGTGAACTGCAAACACTTCAAAATTTCATGTAACTGTATTAAGAGTGTGCCCACTCATAAATCATTACACTGGTTCATGGACTTGGAAGGAATTTGAAAAAAAATTTCTATTATTTAAATTGCTAATAAGGTACTGAATAGTACAAAAACCAGGATAACACTAATTAATAAGCCTTTCCATTTTCACAATGAATAGTTGAAAAAGACCCTTATAAAAACATTTCTAATTATCTTATTATCTTGTTAGCTCCATTTCATTTTGTGCCTTGATCCTTCTATTCTTAAGTGTCTATTCTACAATTCTATCTTGACATTAGTAACTTGATACTGCTTCTACTTAGTGTGGACTTCATTCTCCTACTTGGGGTTGTTCTCTTGCTACTCTTTCAACCTTTCCTTCCTACTGAGGTAAGTGTGCACTTGGATATGCTTTTTTAAAAAAAATATGCTGCTATTATGCTGTTATTTTTCATTCCTGTCATAGAAACTAGATACAATAACAGATCACTCTTACCAAGGTTACCCTGTCTGGACAACTTCAATGATTTCCTCTTTGTTTACACAGAAAAGAGCCCTCTAGCAGTTTCCTTCACTTAAAATGTCAAAATCTTATAAATGCATTGAAAAACTTGTTGGATAATGTCTCCTGCTGTATTCCTTTCCAGGCAGATGCTGGTGACCTGGACCTCAGCAAAAGCCTATGTGCTGGTACACAAACACACTGAAAATGTCCTCCCACCAGGAGTGAATTTAAGCACAGAAGAAAACAGGATGTAAACAGGGAAAGTAATTTCAGGACCTCAAGACGGAAGAAATTGTTTTCCTTGGCTGCATGTTTCCTCCATTTCTTTGTCATAGGCATACCAGATTTTCTTTCTAATGTTCTTGCTTTCAGAGAAACTGGACTGAAACACAGCAGTTGGATTTTTTTTCCCCAGCCCCAGGTGGTTTCTTGTAGCACTCTGACCTGCCAGCACTGTCTGCTTAGACTCTTGGTGCAGCAACTGAAGCAAAAGGGATATATTTACATTTGGCATTCATCTTCACAGTTTTTGCTCCTTTTCTCTCACCCTCACTGTGGTGTAGCCTACACTGTGCCCATTATCACTGCCCTGCCAGAGCTTTCCAGAATGAAAAGGTGAGAACTAGTGTACTGTAGGAAATATTTTCCATTTGCACTCTCAGTTCTTCATGAAATGCAAGCAGGCAATTTGGCAAACACTCTTCTTTCATTCAGTTCCAACTGCATCCCTGAGCCTAGTGACCAGCTATTCAGGTTATAAAATTTTTTCTAACTCTCAAGTCTGCATTAATTACTAATATTCACATATTCTACAATGTAAAATATTCATCAAAGTACTGGAAGTGTTTAAGTATTTATGACTCGTTTTTCCCAGGGTCCTGTATGAGCACCTGGAGAAATGACTGAAAAAGTGAGCTTCATAAAATTGATGGCATGCATGAAGACAGCTCCAACATTGTTGTTCATTAGCTTTATTAATGTCAATCACCTTTACTACCCTATTAGCTTGCTTGATAACTCAGGCTTGCAAAAACCATGAGAGAACCCTACAGCATAAGGGCAATGAAACATTCAATACAGTGTTATAATCCAAGAAAAAAAACAACCTGGTTGTAAAGACAGGCAAGTGGGAGGAACAGTGGTGGAAGGAAGCTTTCCTGCACATGTTCTGCAATAAAATACTGAAACACACAGCGGTTTAAAGCAGTGTGGGCTGCACAGCCCAGGGGCTGAATCCAGCCCTTGAAACACTTGAACTCGCCTTCCTGGCCTAAGCAAGACTTGTCCTAGAAAAAGCCAAGAACAGCATATATTAGCCTTCCAGCCAAAACTGCTGCTGCTGTCTGCTTGCTGCCCATGTGTCAGAGCAAGCTGATGTGGAAGGCAGTCTGCTCTCTCAGGAAGCACAGCTGAGCCAGCCCTGTGATTCCACCCTGCTGTCCTGCTGGGCCCTCAGCTTTGCTCTGTTTCACCACAGGTGAGTGAACAGAGCCTCAGCCCCACACACCTCGCACTCGTGCACATCTCAGGCTGTGCCCAGGAGCTGCACGTGCGGCAGCACTGCTGAGCCAGAGAGACCAGTGCATCCACCTCCCAGAAATGAATTAGAAGACCCTTCCCTGCTCTGCTTGTTTACAGGAAAAGTGTAAGGGCATTAGAAATCCCTGTGACTTTTCTCACTGATGCCTTTCAATGTTATGTTTCCCACAATTTCCCTTCAGTTTACTGTGTCTGATTGAGGTCTTGTGTTATCAATGCCAGATGTCCGAACTCACGGTGTCACTAACATCCATTAGCCAGCTGGGCAAGAGGCAACTGACTTACAACTGTGTGTGCCACACAAGTTAGACCACAAAAAGAACAGGTATTTGACATCAGTAACTGTTTTTGAATAAAGCTGCTAATTCTAGGAACAAAAGGCAATGACTTATCTCTTACTCAGAATGACTTCTCAGAGTAGCAAGAAATCATAATTTATTGCAAATCCCTTATGCCTTCCTCACACAGCTGCTTACACCATGTGGCTTTTTATTAGATGTCTGGACATAATAAACACAGCAGTGTTGTTGAGTCTTAAATATATATGACCCCTATCCCCTTTTGCCTTTAACATACATCCACTAGGTCTTTAACTCTCAACAGTTTTAAGTGTTCAAGGTCAGGATGGAGAGGGCTTTAAGCAACATAATCTAGTGGAAAATGTTCCTGTCCATGGCAGATGGGGTGGACTAGATGATTTTTAAAATTCTCCGATTCTACCTGAGCAGGACACAAGATTTTTGAATCCTTCAAAGGCACTTCCCTGCTGTGCAAAACTGCAGCATTATGATTCCCAGATTTATTTTTTGGGGCCATAGGCATATGCATAACTGCTTCAATTATCTGTATGGGTTTCAGTTTAACCCAACACTTTCTACTATTTTTAATGTTAATTCAAATCAGGACTATCATATGATCTGGTGGACAAGCATACTTACGTGCTAATTACATTAATCCTAACAAATTAGAACATAAAAACCACAAATAAGGTACAAAACTAAGCAAGAACACAGAATGACAGTAAAAATAATACTATGACATTCACAGTAATTTGTAAGATTCTCTCTGCATAAAATTTGTCAGAAGTCTCAACTGCTGCCATGTTTCCTGCAATGCTGAAAGATAACAAAATGCTAGAGTTCCCATTCCAATATGCTAAAGGTACATAAAATGTACATTAACTACTGAAGATAGATTACATAGAAAAAATTAGAAATAAAATGCTCCACTGCCAAAATCTAATGATGTTGCGATCAGTCTGGAGCAAATGTATGACTGAAACAAATGATTTGTACTATATTAAGAAATGAAACAAATTAAAACATCAATGAAACCCAGCTTTAGGCCGGGAGATTTTAATAACAGCAAAAAGGAATTGTTTAACTTGAAATCATCTATTGTAGTCTTAATTTCCTTCTGGGCTCCCTTATTAAACTATTTTATTTGCATGTCTGCTTTAACTTCATTACAAGCAGATCTACTGCACTGGCATATCAGCCAGCGTCCCTAAATTGATCCCCACTTGCAACATTATTTTGTGCAATTTCACACTTACTTTGTATGCTTGTCTATGAAATCATAGCACACTTTCTGCAACTTTTTTGACTCCTGCTTTTCACTGAGTTTCTGGGGAAAAAAAAAGCCAAAAAGAAAAGCCCTCTCTTTGTAGGAAGACACCCAGGGGGAAACAAATATACAAAAAAGACCCAGAGTAAGTAAAGGCTTCGTGTGTTGATAACTGTTCACTTATACAGCCTTCATGACTGTGGCTGTGAGAGAGAAACATTTACTGCAAGAGAAGCAAAAGGAGACTTCTAATCACAAAACTAAATTTACTAGTATATACAAAAAAAAAAAAAGCTTTTTAAAATCAAATTGCTGCAGTCTCCATTTGAAGAATTTGTGCTCGTTTTCCCTCTTCTGTGCATTTATGCTGTTCTCTAATCTAGCTACTAAGTATCAAGGGATTTTTCTTCTGAACATTCAAAAATAAAATTTCTCCTCAGACTCATTTTAGCTCATTTCTCCTTTAATGACAATTCTTGTTACTTCACTTTTCACACACCCACACAATTTTTTGAAAGACTTTCAAAAAGTACTGACTCCTCTGAACAAAATATCCACTGCTGTTTGACAGGCAGTGTAATCATTGCAAACTCCACAAAAGCACCCCATCTCTCACAGAGGTTAATTTTTCAGTCTAGCAGGGTAAGAATTTTTTCTTGCATTTCTGATTTTTTTTTCCTGACAAAGAAATAAGCATTCCCTAGAGAGCTTCTCTTTCACTTGATGACTGTGATTACATTGTTTGAACTCTCAGTGTAGTTACTAAATTACTGCTCCCTTAGCAGATCCAGGGAGAGCAGAGAGAGAATCACAGAATCATTTAGGTTGGAAAAGACCTCCAAGATCATCAAGTCTAACCACAAAGCTAACCCTGGTAAGTCCCACTAGGCCCTGTCCCTAAGAGCTGTGGCAGCTTGCAGGACCAAAGCCTGAACCAGCTCCACTCCTTTGCCAAGCCAGCACCTGCTGACCTTCTGTCTGTAGAACTTCACAGTTATTAATTTTCCCTCCACTTAATTTCTTTAATGCTTGGGAGATTTTGCTTTACATTTGCTGAAATCAGTTCATTAAACCAGTAATTTCAAGCAGCAATTTTCTGCTGGTGAGCACTGCCTGTGGAACCAGCAGTAGTACTGATACACTCTCAGCTGCAGGAACATTCAGAAATGCTCAGGTCCCTGGAATTGGAAGAGAAGGTTGAAGATTAATTAAGTGACTGACTGACAGGTAATACAGCAGATTTTTACATCTCATACCTGTTTACTTCTGCTTTTGTGTCTCTTAGATGGCACATAGAAAAGCTCTTTATTTAAAAATCCAAAACAAGAAAAAGTCATTGGCTCTGAAAACCTCTTTGAAACTCTAAGCAAATTATATAAGCAGGTAGGAATTTTGCCTTTGTAAAGCATAATTATGTTTTAGATGACTACAGTATTATCCAGGAGTATGAAATGTTTCAAGTACTGCAGAGTAAGGACAGCTAGACAGAAACACACCCGAAAGTGTAATGAGCAAGAAGAAGAGCAACACTTGTGGAAACCTCAAGATTAGCACAACAGAACAGCTAATGCTTAAGTAAGAAGAGTAAAAAAATGGCATTTAGCAAGGTTTTGGGCTCCTGAAAGAATCAGTGACTATCCAGAAGAAAAAGAAGAGGATGCAGAAGGCACTGAGTAAATGCATTGAATGCGGTCACAGCCCAGGCAACTTTCAGCTCCTTTTCATGTAATGAGAAAAAACATGATCTGGACGAGTAAAGGAACATTCAGTACTGTTTGTTTCAAAGCTCTGCGCTCCAGATTACTGACAAGGATGTTATGGGCCAGACACTAAGATAGTTGCATGGATGCTCCTGGCAGAACATTTATGATTTATCACTGGTCTCAGGGTCTCCAGCATCAACACATTATTCGTCATCTTCTACCCTGTGTTCTATGTATACACTGCAGAGTGCTACCCTAACATAAAAACAGCTGCTGTATTTTGCATGAGAACTACATTTTAGATGCTGAGTCACAGTATTGTCATTTGAACTCAAGTAACAGAAATTTCTAAGTTCTCTGATGACTTTGGAGATTCTACTCTTCTGTCCTGAATCTTGGTTAACACAGAATTTTTTCTTCTTTTACAGACACTAGCAGGAGTTTTTCTCTATCTAGGCAACTTTTAAAAACATATTGAATTAAAGGGGAGTAGGATAAAGTGTCTAAATCTGTGAAATACCATGGTATTTCTAGAATATGTTCCACATACATGTGTTAACAATAGTAAGAGTTTTCAGATACGAGTTTTTATATTCAGGTTCTTAAAATCTTCGCATTCCTAAATGATAGCTAAGCTAAAGAATGACAAAAGCAGTTGAAATAGCAGTTATTACCTGTACTGCATTCAACTGTGTCTATTAAAAACATAGATCATAGACAAAACCAACAAAAATTATCTAGTGAAGCACTTCTCTGAGAAAACACTGCTACAGCATGTGGTAATATCAGGCATTTTATAATAAACAAAAGCAGGAAAAATGTAAGAGGCAAATGTAAGAAGCATAAAAAAAAGTAAACCTTTTCCCCTCTGAAACAGGTATCATGTAAATTACACCCCTAGTCAATCAGATAAATAAATAGCCTCTGCAGAATTTAGTCTTCAAATCCAAGTAAGATCCTTCTCTTATTTTTGCTTGACTCTAAATGGATCTAAACACAGTGCACGTATTCGCTTTCAGATTCAACTGTTATAAATTTGCCATTAGTACTCTGGCCATTCTGCATTATTCATTCAGTTCAGGTACATCTTGCAATTTATGAACTGAAAGATGGTGATACTGTAGTAAAAGAAAGAAAATGAGATGACAGGTTCTGTCTGAGAGTTTATCTCCTTTTTTTCTAAAATAGAGATTATAATTTTTTCATTCTTTAAGCAAGTTCCAGGACTTACCAACAGCTGGCAAACTACTTTGAGAACTCTGGACATCAATTTAAGTGAAAGCTCTTCTCTCTCTTCCAAAAAGAATCTATGTATTTGGTCAGTGGCCTCTACACTACTGTGCTCAGACATGAATGATTTGCTGATTTCACATATTTCAATAATAGCTGCTTTTTTATTAGCTGTATATTTACTACTTTCAAATTGTATCTGTTGTCTCAGAAATACACCCTGTATTTATAGAAAACAGCTAAAAGAGACAGAAATTAAATCTAATTTGGCTCCATTTTGCATACACCATACAAGCAACATGAAGCTCATCTTCCTGGGTTCCTACAAGCCCTCTGACAATCCAGACCCTGAAACAGGAAAGTAACAGTAGAAAAAAATAATGCCAAGCTTCTTTTAAAAAGTCTAACAGAAGTACTTGCAACTGAGCAAAATAAAATTATTTTCAATTATCTTATATAATATAAAGTCATCTTGTGTTTCACCTGAATATTTCCACTGTAGAATCACAGAATAGACGGGGTTGAAAGAGACCTTAAATATTATCCCTCCTTGCTGTGGGCAGGGACTCCTGCTAGACCAGATTACTCAGAGCCCCATCCAACCTGCCCTGAACACTTCGATGGGTAGCACATCCACAGCTTCTCTGGGCAGCCTGTTCCAGTACCTCACCACCCTCACAGTAAAGGGTTTGCTCCTAACATCTAATCTCATCCTATCCTATTTCAGTTTGAAGCATTCCCTCTTGTCCTGTCCCTAGACGCTCTTGTAAAAAGGCTCTCTATCTTTCTTGTAGGCTCCCTTCAGGCACTGGAAGGCCACAATTAGGTCAATCCAAGGCCTTCTCTTTTCCAGTCTGAACAATTCCAGTTCCCAAGTCTTTCCTCATAGGAGAGGTGCTCCATTTCTCTAACCATCTTGTTGGCTATGAAGAGAAACTACTGAAGTTTGAGCAAACGATTATACAACATGAAACGTGAGTTAACAGAAGATGCTACTGAAATAAATAGAGGTTTGTTTGTTTTAATTTTATATGGTATTTCTCTCTGAAATGCTCCCATATCTTAAGGAAAACACCTAGCTATTTTAGCTTTGTTTGCTTACTGAACAGTAACAAACTACAAGTGAGCAGTCACATGTTCTTTCTGAGGGCAGATCTATGGGATTTGTACCTGGGATCACACACACTTGTGAAACGTGCTGTGGTATGGGGTCTCTGCCCCTAGACAAGAACAGTCTACTTGACCTATGGGGTTACCTTCCCTCCATCTTCACCACATCCTGATTTCAGTTGTAACTGCTTTCCATGTAATCTTCCAAAGCAGATAGATTAATATATTCAGCATTGTATCCTCTCAGAATTTTACATGAGCAAATATGGGTTGAACAACACAATGCACTGAGTATGTGCTATATATCAAAAAAATCTGTCTCACCTGAGGAAAGGCTAAACAAATTTTGTTTAAAAATTTGTTTTGCATAAATCTGAAAGAAATATATTCCCTGACTGATGACTCAAATACAATTAGTGACTGCTTGAAGAAGGTAAATGAGTACCTGCTAAAAGCTATAAAAACCACTTTTGATGGTATGACATGCATTGACACCTACTTCTGCTTCAAGAGAGACAAAGACAAATAACTATGTAATTTCTGATCTATGTAATTTCTGTTCAAAAAAGTGAGTAACAGCTTTTCTTCTCAGTTTAGGGTGGGGGGAGCCAATCAAACTGGAGTAATCAGCCTGCTTCTATGCTAATAACATCAGTATTGGGAAATGCTTAGCAGGCACAGCTCACTAAAACTGTATTTGACAGTCATTTTAATGGCAGCTGATACAAGATTATAATGTATACACAAATACTGATCTCAGATACTAGCTTTTCAGTGAGCACCTCCAGTTCTCAAACCCAGAAAGTAGGAGCAAATGACAAAAAGAGCCAATGTGGAAAAAGACTAAAGCATGAGAGAAAAAGGGCAAAGCAACCTGCATCTGACACTCATTGTGGGGTTTCCTACAGCATCATGTCCTTATTTACTACCAGCAAAGTTAGTCTGCTGCAATTACCTACTCAGTCCACTACGAGTTTCTTATCCACAGACAGGATACAGAAGCAGTTACTGAGGTTTTTCATTTACAGCCGTGGGCCAAGCTTTGCTTTATGCAGACACACCTGCTGCATTAGAGTAAAATGAGATGCTGATGAACCTGAGATGTAATACATGAGTGGACTGGGGCTTTTTTCCTGCTCCCATTTCTCTTTCAGACACCTTGGAGCCATACTATTAATAATACCCCACAACATAACAGAGAAGCAAGTTAAGCAATCTGAGGTATTAGAGTTACTAAACAATTAAGCAATTGGATTCTACCTTTTCACTTTCATTTTTGAAGAGAATTTCTGTATTTTTCCTAATAGGCATACAGCAAATTTTAACTAACTCATTCCCCTTCCTCTTCTCTGCCCCCAGCACCACACAGAAAGTAGCTATCGAGTGTAAAGACTGGGTAACTTTACAAGAACTCAGGAGCTGAAAGGACCCAAGCACAAGATGGAAGAAGAGTAGCAGCCAGTTACAGGAGTCTCATTTTATTCTTTCCCCTGAGGCCTCTGCCAGTCATGCGGTGCACACTTTGCTGCATGTGCATGCTGGGCAACATTTTTGGGGCAGATCCACATATGTATTAAATGTAGTGTAGGAAGAATAATCTAAATATCTATACAATTCACCTGTAAATATGGGTCTGTGGAGGGAAAAAAGCTACAAATGAACTACTGCTATCAACTATCACTTGAAGGTCACTTGTCACAAATGAGCACCTGTTAAATGTGGTTACACTGGCAAGTGGGAATAAAAAAAATAAAAAATATGGAGATGGCACTGTATTTATTACCTGTTGCCCATAGCACTCTGGTATTGTTTTTCAATGTCTTGCCTTATCTTTTTGTTTCGCTGTTAGAGTGTAAATTCCCTTTTGTGGAAATTTAATAAGGCATCTAAACTCTGTCATGCAATTCCTGTGATGGGTAAATATTGGATATTCATGTTTCACTGAACAAACTCACAGTATGTGTAACTTTGTGCAGCAGCGTGTGATGCTGAGGATGTTTAAAAAATGGATTTATTGTGGATTTATTTTAAAATAATCTCTAATGCTGAAGAGATGTTATTGCCACAGCAGGCAATTGTGGAACATTAAGAGGACTTTGCTGATTAAGGAGGAAGGAGTGAACAGTGTGAATAGGAAATCTTAAAATTCAATATGTTTTGAAATTCATAAGCTTTAGTGAAACTATAAAGAAGAGACAATACTACTGCAGGGGAATTACTGCTTAAAGAATATGAAAACCAGCAAGATCCAAGTGTATTTCATATTGGGATTTCTATTCCTGATTAAAATGCTTGAAAGATTTGTATTCTGAGTGCTGGTTGAATTGTTGCATTCATGAGTGCTGAGGAACCCAAGAATAAAAAAAAAATAGTAATTTTTTTTGCTTTGTTTTGAGACCCAAGAGGCAAGAGAGATACAAAAGACCAATTGTCTTGTTTTAAGAAACTGGTTAAAAATACCTAAACATTTCTGAAAAAAAAAGGAAGTCACATCAGAGATTAATATGAAACTTGCAATTTCCAGGCTGACTCTACTTCAGCAGCAAGGCAGTCTGGACAGATTGACAGAAAAGAGAGGTACAGACTGAGAGATAAACAAGGACCTTGGGGCCTGAGCCATGAATTCATTGACTTGCTGCACTGTGGAGCACGAGGCCCTGGCTACTCCTGCTGAACTAGTGAGCAGCAAACCCCACCCAGGAAGAGAAATTATCAATACAGAAGGTTTGGGGCTTTGACTTTGGGTCATGCCTGCAGTTCAGTGTTCCATGCGCAGTTTGTTGAAACTTCTTACCCTGGGGTTGTTGAGACTGTTGCGCTTGTGTTTCTTGTACTTTAAGAGAGTTTAGGTTAATAAAGGAAAACAAGCTCACAAGATCTGAGCACACCCCAGTTGATTTAATAATTTCTTCACTATCAATTCAAATGGGATGCCTTCCCTTCAGCACAGCAGGTTCTGCAGTCATACAAGTGCTTTGTTTGACTGATGCAATGGAAATACCAAAAGAATAAGCTAAATTTTGACACTTCACTAAAAGCCATTTCACAAATGATGACAGTGATTTGGCACATCTGGAAGAAAGGAGAAAAGCACCGACATACAAGCACATTCTCTTGCTTGGGAAGTTCTTCCTGAGATCCGTACATGACTCATAACCTGCCAGCATACTGCGAAAAGCAAATCATAGAAAGGGACTCTATAGCCCAAGGGACACACACTTCACATCATTTTCTCTTCCTATTAGGGAAGGCAAAGTTGAAAAAAATAATAAAATAATACCTCTCTCTCCTGCACAGTTTTGGAAACAATGGAGTCCTCTGTGACCCAGGTTTGTCTGTGATGTGAGTGAACAGAAGAGGCAATAAAATGTTTAAGAGAAGGATGAGGGAACAGATGAACACATGCTACCAAACTCTGTCTACCAACAAATGATTCAACATAAGAGACTGAACCAAGGCTTTTATACTTCAGCAGTCTTCCACTGTAGAAACTCAGGATGGTTGTTTACTGACTCAAAATCTTAATAGATGAATGACAGCCTTATTTCTGTGACAAAGCATTGATGTTTCTAGGGAGAGGAAGTTTTACTACTTAATACTGCTTTTACATAGTAGTATACCAAGGAAAATGCCAAAGTTAACACAGAAGTCTCATCTAAGATGGAAAAGAAAGCTACCTGAAGAGATTATTTAAGGAATATGATGGTGTTCTTCATCACAACCCATGTCTTCACATTGAAATAGCAACTATGACTCTTCAGCCTGATTTAGTGAAATACACGATCAATACAGAATATCCTTTACCAGCCCAGCAGATTTTAAGGCAATGTCTTATCTAGCCAGAACAGAGAAAGTGGCCAGAGAAATTCTTCATGTAAATCTTTTGTTTCAGAAAGCATCTAGCAAGGGTGCCAGTCTCTCAAAGACATTATGTTTTTCATTATAGTTTTCTGTCAAATTAATCTGTGTGACTATAGATATCACAATCTGAAATACTGTGCACACTCCAAAATAACATACAGAACATAGTAATACACAGTAATTACAGAAGTTCATCTGCATCATCACATTTTGTGGAATGCCTGAATCACAAAAAAGTATTTGTGGGGTGTATATGAATAAGCTTTCACTGAATTAAAAGGTTAAAATATTTCAATAAACCTAATTCTGTTCTATATTCAGTAGTAAAGCTGTCACTGCTATCACCTGTGGCAATGTTTTAAGCACAGGAGTCAATACGCAACAGGCATTTTCAAAAAAGAAAAAAAAAAAAAAGGAAAGAAGAAAAGAAAAAACCAGAAAATGGAAAAATAAGAAAAAAGAAAATGAGAGAAAAAAAGAAAATAAATAAAAAATCCCAAACCAGTGGAAGATGTACCAGAAAAATAAATAGCCACCAAAACCACAGAAAATGAAACAGAGTGACAAAGAGGAGAGCCACTAAAAAGAGAAAGCAATTTATAAAGCAAGAAAAAGTAACATTCAAACCAAGCTATGTTGCTTTTCAACATAATAGTCAGAATATTATGCCTCCTCTTCAGGCAGTCTTAAGAGAAGATAACCCTCAAACCTCAAATCTGGCAAGTTAGATTGTTCATGTTCTTCATATGAAAAGAGAGCTTTTTTTGTACACATATGGGATATTTATGACACCACTTGTGGCATCCGTGGCTGAAGGTAAATGGTTCCTGTGTTACAAGCAGCGCTTTGAAAATATAGTAATTCCTTAAACATCAGTGGAACAGCACAGCCATCTCCAGTCCTTTGCACTTAGCAGATCAAGCTGAAGACAAGCTTTTTATTTCTTTTGTGGGGTTTAAAAAGAAAAAAGACATCAAGAGTATCTGGAGATAGCTGCTGTGACCCTTGGGAAAGAATTGGAAACACCAGAAATGAGAAAATCCTGTGGGAGCTCTAGTGAGCAGTAGAGGAGCCATCCTGATGGACTGAGTTTGATGCAGAAGAACCATCATGTGCACACAAAATAAAAGGTAGCAGCATCCTCAACCAGCAAAAAGAGCAGTGATATAAACACAGGGAAGCAACTTCCTACAAATAAAGAGAAGTACACAAGCCATTCCTCAACACCCACTGAAGAAAACAAGTTTTGCACAGAGAACTGATGCCATTTTTATCTCCTGTTAACCACAAACATCATCACACTTAAACTTCCTCTTCCTTAACCAAGAATTAGCACTGGAAAATTGCTTCAGTGCTGAAGAAAAGCATGCTATTATCTACTCAGACTCACAATATAGACACCATCTCCCTGCATTGTTATTATTGCAGATACATAAAAACCAGTTCTGGTAAATACATAGAAAACTTTTTTCTTGTTTTTTTTTTCTCCTATCATATTTTAAGATGATTTTAAAAAAGGCTGAAGCTGAAAGGTGTGGTATTGAAAAGCTCCACAACTTAATATCCAAAAGAAGAATCAATTCTCTTCCTTTTCTGAAAACTAGAGTTCTTCTTAGCTGTCTATACAGGGTGCTATATGGTCTCAATTATATCCTATGCCAGATACCTCTTTGCTTTGGTGTTCCCTGATGTTTAGGCTGCGAGGGCTGTAGGAGCAAGACAGGCTCCTGAGACCCTCTAATTCCTTAGGCATTAATTTGTCATGAGCTCCAACCTTGTGCATAATGGACAATTTAAAGTTCATACAATCTCTAATTTTTTTGAGGTGTCTAAACTCTTTACCTAATGAAGTAACATAAAAAAAATACAAATATCTGTGAAACAACAGATGCTCGCATGCCCTACTGCACTCCAAATTCCTTGCCGTATTTCAGCATTCCTTGGGGCTAGGTCAGAGGTCCAACACACAGCTTTTCTAGACAAAAGGGCACCAGTTTCCCCTTTTTAAGGCAATCTGTTCCCTTCTCTTCTCCAACCCTCGCTACTTCAACCACTTATGTTTTATAACCCCCTCCTCCTCACCTGGGGACTCTTCCATCAGCCTCCTTAGGTCAGCCAAGTCCCACCAGCTGATCTGTTGCTAAGTTACTACTCCTCTGTGTTTCAGACTCAAAAAATGATCTGTCTGGGGCAACAGCCAACTTTTTGTAAAATATCACTCTAAATATGTGTTCGCTGTAGTTAAAATGACCTGTTATTTTTGCTCTCTGGCATTGCAGATACTTTCCCTCTTCTCCACAGTAGATTTTATAACAATACAGGAACAAAAGACCACCAAGAAAGAAACCAAGCTCCATGTACACAGACCTGCTGTAGACTCTGCTCCCAGCACTGAAGTCCCATGCTGCACAACAAACGAACCCAGAGCCCATCCTCTCCCTCCCATTTTAATAGCATGAGACAAACCTGGAGAACGTGCTCAGAGGTGGTGCTTTTGCTCTACATGAAGCTAATTGTGCCAGCCGTATTTTGCTGTAGCAAATGGATGGACTTGTGTGTATGGACTTGTTCTGCTGTTTCCATCAGAATTCAAATCCATTACAATTTGACCTTCTTACGCAGCATCTTCCAAAGTTCCCAGATCTTATTATTTTTTTCCCCCAAAATCTGCAGCTACAGCCTGATTCTTATTTCCCAGTGATTAGTTGTAAGCCCCACTAATTCCTATATCTCCCCATAATTATTCTTGAGTCCCTGAGCATCCACAAGTGGAGAATCGAGAAATTAACAGAAAATGAGACAATATTTTCCTCTTCCTTGATTCCTTCAGGCAAAACCTGTCTACAACAGATTTGATGAGCACTAGACTCCTGTCTCAGTCTTTGTTAGAGAGGCTGTTAGTGTTTCCAGACTGCAACAAAATGTTTCTCAAACTTTTCCCTATGTCCAACCGTAAATTTTACAACTGCAATACAAAATGCTGTGCTGCTTTTGTTTTGGATTCCCCCCTTTTTTTCTTGCTTTGGATGGCAAGAACACTGGCTGTCAGTTTACCTTGCAGATACACACCCAACACCCATTCCTCACAAACCTGTTACATTCTTTTCTTTAACCACAGAGAAATTTCTACCCTTTTTTTTTCCAACTAAGCACATGGAATAACTTACAAAACAAAGGCAGAAGGCTGATTGTTAAAGATCTGCAGCAAAAATCTTACTTCTTCCCTGTCTACCAAATAATTTAATAGGGGTTTTTCAAATGTGTTCAGCAGGAATTTGATGTTATTCCACAAAATCAGGAGATTAATTTAGTAGACACTTTAGGAGAAAATATTATCAGGCCCTTTAAAAAAATGACAGTTTTAAAGGAATAGAAAATTAATTTAGCAGTAAGCTGAATGATACTAAGTGCAAGGTTCAAAAATGAGTATCTTTACTGCAGAAACTATTTCCAACAGCCTCAATTGCAACAGACAGTATTATATTCTTGTATTTTACAATGCAAGTATTTGCAAGATAAAAGACTACTGACAGTGAACAAAGGCATGAAAACTCTGGTCTCAGCAGGGTTAAAAGTGTTAACAGTGTTAAAAACAATCTAGCTGATAGAGATACACAAAAGCAACCTAAAATAGCTAAAATTGATGGAAGGCCACAGAATGAACTTGCATGTGAAATTGTTTCAAGATTGTTGATGCAGAGGCCATTTTTTTCTGGAAAACAGTTTTTGTCATCTGTCTAAACAACTTCCAGTGACCAGAGAGGGGACTGACCAGCAAACATGATTGCTCCCTTCCCACATGTACATCTGCATTTCCCACCAAGAGGACTTCCAGAGAGCCTGCCAGGGAATCCAGACTGAGACACACCCTGCAGGGTATCTGCCCTGTAATGTAAAATTCAGCCTTTATGTATTTTTCAGATGCTGTCTCACAAGAAACTCTTCTTCTGGAAGCCATGCATTTGTCACTAATGTCTCCACAATCACAGAAGGGAATGAGGTCTGCAGGTTGATTGGAAAACCATTTATTACCCAGAGGCAGAGGGCCATGAGGCTTGGATGCACTATGTACATCCAAGCACACCACCACTGCCATCAGCAGGAGCTGTGTGCCAGGTGGGAATATAGGTCATGGCCAGGATTTTTTCCTTATTATTGGTGTTAGGATTCTTCAAGATTACCAACAAGGTGATGACATTAAAAAGGATAGTAGAGTGCAGCAAAGTGTGTGTGATTTATGAGCTTATAGTGAGTGCAAAGTTTGCTCTCCTTCTGAAAACAAATTCCTTTTTGTATTTATATTGCGGCATTCAACACATTGCATTGTCTCTGTTCTCCCTGTGCTTCCACCTCTCAAAATTCTACCTCAGTGTGCACTGAGAAACAATAATGAAATTGCAATAAAGCATTAAAAAAAAGAGGAAGAACAATAATTTTAAAAAAGCTATCCAGGTTTTCACTGAGAAGAGATAAAAGTTCCACAAGGGACCTTATTATTGTTATCAATTCTTATGCTGAAAGCTAGAAGTTAACACTGTAAGGAGTGATACTATACAAACCTAAAATAGAAAGCTCTCTCTAAGCAACAATTATAGCTTAAATGTTGAATGTTTGTGACTGTGCACACAACCCTTGGCTGTGTTATATTCTGTGGGGCAGATCCTTGGAGTCCTGAAATCAATTTATGTCATCAGAGGAGCTGCCTTATGAGAGTCTGACACTTTTTATTAAACTGAGAATACCAGTGCACTTACTTAGTTCCGTACCTCTTGACTAGAAGTCCAATTATTATTCAGGGGATTTAATGGACTATACTCATAGCTACTAGTATTGTTCAGAGTGTTATTATAACTGTTTTGAGACTGAGATACATAATACAACTTTTACAAGTGATTGCATGACCCACTGTCCCAATGCATCCCTATTTTCTTGTCTGATTATATTAACTGCCTAATGCACGCACACACACTGCTAATTCTGACCCCAGTGGAATGATATTCACATTGCCAGTAAGATTTTTTTTTGTTCCCTGTGAAAAATGCATTTTTATCTCAAATTACTCTATATTAGGGGAAAACACATAAGGAGAAACAAATGCAATGACTCTATGAAAGATTGGTGTGTGTATCTTCTTGGGGCAACCAGTCTCAGAGCTGCAGTCAAACACCTGCCTTGTGTTTAGTTTCATAGGTTTTGATCAATTGAAGTTGCTTCAAAGCTCTGTTCACATTCTCTTCTGATATCAGATTATCTTTGCATTCAGCCTTCGTTTTGAGCTATCACACACTCAGAGTCCCCTTGTACCAAAATATCAATTCAGTGTACTGGGAAGAAAAGTTCAAGCAAGAGAATAGCAAGTCTCTCTTTTTCTCAATATCCAAAGAAACTGCAAATATTTTCTGATTTTCTTGGTAAAGCTGTCTCTACCAAGCTCTTGCTTTGTCTGCAATCAAGGCCATTTAAAACTTCAAAATCAATGTGAAGCAGCCACAGACATGCATGAAGTGTCACTCCTGCACAGAAACATCTAAACCAGCTCACTGAAAGCTCATACAGCACCGTCAAAACCACAGCAAACATGCTCTCCTGTCCAGCTGGTGACTGGATATGGGAGATTAACACAGCATTCCCAAAGCCTGCAAACAGAGCATGAGGTTTGCCTCAATTGCCCAAAATTAAACTTCCTCATTTTCTTAAAAACACTACAGAGCAGTGAACCTTCTCTCCCCCCAACTCCAGCCTGAAGAGTAGTAAGATCCAGGCAAGAGTAGATAGACATGAGACATTGAATCCTAAAGGGAACAGTTTGGGGACTGTTAGAGGAAGAAGTGGGAATTAAAAGCCACTCTCTCATTTTGAGGTCGAGATGAAATTGTAGCTCCCGGGGTGACTTTCTGTAGAATAACCTGGTTACCTCTGTGCCTACTTTAATGTGCAAGGGAACCCATATTTTCCACTTCTCTCATGGATTGAAGCATTTTCTATTCAGCACAGCTCAATCCAATTCAGCTTTGCCAAAGCAAACAGCTGAAGAAAAATGCAAAGCTTAAGAGGTGCATGTATGTGTGAAGCACACATACAACCTCACATCCTATTTTGCAGAAACAAAGCGTAGACCTGTCCTGCACTATTTCACCACCAGCTCTTTACAGCAAAACACTCAGGCTCTGAACAAAGCCCCTTTGTTAAATAACAATCCAACAGGTAGAGGACCCTCATTTCATGCTTTCTCCATTAAAATGCAAATCTCTGCCTTGACACAATGACACTCAAAATGGGGTCCTGTACAAGTAATGCTGCACTGCAGAGCTTGTGTCGTCTACTGATAATGACTACTTTTGCAACCCTTTAATTGCTTTCATTGTTTACAACTTTGTGGACACATTTTCTTCAGGAGTGAACAATTTTTAATATAGTCTTAACAAGAAAGACATACTATAAGATGTGATTAAGTTTTCTGATCTGAAACAATAAATTCCATGATAAATTAACAGAAACAATAAAACAAGTAGCAAAAAAAGATTAATAGGATTCTAGCCAATAGGCTCTTCTAATCTGGGGATCTGACAGTTCCATAAAAATAGCAGACGAGGAGAAATAATAGCAAAGTTAAAATCATAACATTGGTAATATCTTATAAACCATGTATTTCAAAAGAGTATGTTGCAAGTGAAACTTTGCACCAAAATTTATTGACTAAAAAAATGACTAAAAAGTTATCTTTCACTTCTTCTTTTACATATGGAAATCAGAAAAGCCTCAGATCTTAAAGCACACAGCAAACTGGCCCAGCTAGAGAATTCACACAGTTGCCTGAATAAGAAGAAACTTTAACTACAGGAGACCAATGGTTGAAGACACAGTACTTTATGAAAATCCACAGCTAGCACTCATTTCTGGATGCCTATCAAAGAATATTGCTGCAAATACTGAACTGATAACTCACAAGAAGCATAATTCTGCTCTGCTCTTTGAAATTTTAATGCTGTTAAGTGTATGCTTCTTTTTATGAAGGTAAAACCATACAGGAAAATTCTGCTGTTAGAGCAGCAGAAACAAAGAATATTAGTGAGTCTGAACCCACTTTCCTTTTCTATCCAACAAGTCAGTGAAGGGTCAGTGTCAGAAGAGGTTTGATATAAGCTCCAGTTGCAAGTCCTTTTTGTGACAGCCTGTTGTAGTGCCCATGCGCTGCCTTGTTAGACCCCTGTATACTAACCACTTTTACACTATTACTACTCACCAAATCATCTGGCAAACAAGGGCAAACAAACTGTATTAGAACATTTAATTCCATTAGAAAACCGAAATGAACAGACTGGTTCAAACCAGTTCCAACAGGACATTAGCATCTCTGATACCCTCTGTATCAACTATTTTTTAGCTCGAGAGATCTCTTTTTTCCCTCTACTTATTAACCCACCATGACTTTCTGTTCCAAGTACTAACCCAACTTTCCACTGACCTAAGGGACACACTTTTGAACTATGAGCATTCACAACACACTGTGGGAATAATTTTCAGAAGTACAAAACCTGCTCTGTGCAAAAAAATATTTCTAACTCTGCTCTTGCTGGTTTCACCCAGTGCTCCCTAGCTCCTGCAGCAGGGAGATGCTGATGGAGGGATGTCTACCTGCCCACTCCCTGCCCCTCAACACACCTCTATCCCACTCCTACAAATGCATTGCTGAAAACCACTACTTATGTAAAGCAAATTCTTCCAAAAGCATGCATTCTGACAAAATTGCACCAGCATTGCCCCAAGACTGATAAAGAAATCCTAGTTTTACCTACACTCATTGTTTTTACTGTGATTAAAAATTAATTGAAAGACCTGGCTCAGTCCTCATGTAATAATATCTCCTTTTCCAAAATAAACGATAAACTCTTGAGCTGACACAAATATCCTGCCCTGAGAGATGTGACTTTCCTAAGTAAATTGCACCAATCAGTAAAAAGATCCATAGCAATACCACTATATGCTAAAACCTCTTCTCGACAGTATTGTCAAGCTCTTGACAGAACTGTATTTTATTCATGTGAACTTCAAAAAAAGCAATAAAAATCCTTCTGGCTGTTTCTGAATTATAAAATATAAAAATGCAAACAACATTCTTCAGTTCTAGTCACATTAAAAATTCCTGCTCAAGAGATGTAATAAATTATTTTCCTGAGACCTGGATTATAAAGCAACTTTTTCTAAGTCATAAAATCATGGAATAACTTTTATCAGCATGACAGTCTTTCATCAATAAAATTCACCTAACTGAAAACTTTCTCATCATACAGAGCAGCAAATCTACCACCATGTTATGCTACACACTCCTTAGAAAACTCTACTTTTTATTTCAATAGGGTAATGCAGGGTAATATAAACAAAGCACAAAATTATCTTGGTTGTTTTTCCCCCTTAAGTCATACTTGGAACCTATATCTTAGTATTTCCATTGTAGTAGTGAATAGGGCAAATAATAATTTCAGTGTTTCTCTACAAATAGTGTGTTAGTCTGTCCTTGCTTTTATTGTCAAGAAAAACTTGTGTCTTGAACTCACTTACGTTGTTTCAGCCTAACTCTCAGTTGATTTACAGAGCAGCAATTTCACTGCAGACCAAAGAGTTGTAATGAAATCAAAACCAGTCCTTAATGATTCACATCACTGAGCTGTCATTCAGGATCAGTTTCTGCTTCTTCACCCTCGAACACCCAGAAAATGCAGCAAACTCTCTAGACACAATTTTCATCCCCAAATTTGAACGAAATAAGCCAGGAATATTGTCACCACAATTGCCATTATTGTGTGTAAGGGTCAATGGACTTCCATAAATTCCACTCTGAAAAGTTAGGAGTTCCTTTTAAGGTAAAACATCTAATTGGTTCTGATTTCACTTTTATTGGCAGCCTAACAGTTAAAAAGAATACAAAGGTTACAGTTCAGCTATAGGGATGAAATTGGGGTAAGTTTTTAAAAATCACTCTCATTCAAAGAACTAAAATATTCAAGTCCCATCAAAAACACTTATAATTTTTAGAGTCATAGATGCTTTTGCAAGTCCACACCATGCAGCTAGACAGAAGCCTATGAATTTTGCATGCTTTGCTTTCAATTTCAGCAATGAACTGCAATGAATCTGGGACAGAGACTTTGCTGAATCAGGTCTCCTCATTTTGCAGGAACAAATACTTTTGGAGCTGCCATTAAGCAAGGTACCATAACTTCATTTAAAGGGACACAATTTCTTTTGTTCCAGATAACACAGAAAGCTATGAAACATTAGCATGCCCAACTGCTTCCTGCATCAAATCCAGGTTTTTAGAGTGAGACATCAAAACATGACTGCCAGTCAAAAGGTTGCAAATGAGCCCAGTGGAAGCTGGCAATCCTGTTTTCATTTTCTCATAGCACTGTCCAGACTTTGTGATATCAGCCCCAGCAAATACCTGCCACAGTGAGATCTGCTGTTACCCTGAGACAATGCCAGTGAGCTCCGTTATTAAAAAACACTGTGAGCAATGCAGCTGTGTTTTGATGTTAGTATGTCCCCAGCTCATTTTTATGCTGAAGTACACAAAACACTATTAAATATCATTCCACTAGAATAGAGCACTGCATTAGTTTAGCATTTTGTTGGGAAATCACACCCGGTGAGAATACATTTACTGCAGTTTGGTCCTGGAGGGCATAAAAATCAGCAAATGGATTTTAGAGCTAGGAGCTCCCTGAATCAAGAAAATCAAAATCCCAGGTCTTTGTCATGCTTCAATGAAGTGAAGCACTGGGATATACAGTGAACTCAGAAATCATCATAAGAGAGTCAAGAATGAGCACTGTGAGGAGAGAAATGAATAAATGGGCTTTCAGAGCCAGTCCCCATTCAGAGCAGACATGTTGTTGTTAATCTGACAACTACTTTTGTCCTTGCAACTGAAAAAATGAATGCATGGCTTTCCATTAATTAGGTTGGAGTGTTTTTTCAGGAAAAGGGTGTAACAAAAAAAATCTTTTAATTGCATGGCTTGAAAGTGGTGATGATTCTGAATGTTAATTCCAAATTATTACACATTATAGTCTCTTAGCCTTTCCCACTGTATTATTTCCCAATACAGCAAATCTATAAAGTAACTGTGTAAGAATTTGGAGCAAATTATTCTAAACTTTCCAGTTTCACAATTTTCTCATAGGCTTTACAATCTAAGGAAAGAAATACCATTTCAGGCTGACAACATACACAGCCACTGTGATCACAACACCTGACAGATCTGACCATCTGAATTAATCTTTGGCCTGGAAATGTCAATATTTGACTCTTCTCTAGTTTTTCTTTTAGTCACATGGGTCACATGGGAGATCACTTCAGAAGCATTACAATTGCAAAGCTGTTCTGACATCAACTTAGCCTTTAATCATGGTAACTTAAGACTTAGATTTTGAAGCTGCACCTATTTTGAGCCACTTTGCTGGAAGGACCTCAGTGGTACAATCTTTTGTGAAAATAATTGGGCAAAATAAGTATTGTTGTAAATATGGACAGGAACTGAATGGAAAATGGGTGTGAGATAAGCAGTCTTGAGCTGATGTAATGTTCAGAGGGCAAGGAAGTAGAAGAGGAAAAATGAGCTGCACCTGTGCATTTTTTTGGCTCTTATTTTGTGTATGGGTTTTCTGTTTTATGAATACTTCATTTTCATCACCCATTTACAGGCAACACTGCTTACTTCAGAGCTTGAAGAAGCAGAAGGGCTTGATCCCCACCTAAGATACTTATTTCACAGACACCCTAAGTGCAAAATCAGTTCTAGTCACACCATCCTTCTACTGCATTTTGTTTTGACCACTCAGATCAAATAAACAGCTCAAAATACTATTTTGAATCACCACTGAAGAGGCTCAACATTTGAGCCTAAATTTTGCTTCACTGAAAACTTTCAAGGTTCATACTGCTGGAGTTATCCTAGGGAGACACTGTATAGACCTATTTCCCATTTTATGGGATATCTGAAGATCAAATTCCCTTTGAAATAAACGTAGATAAGGAACCATATACAAGTAAGTGTCTTATTACTTCTTAGTAAATAACAGTAGCAATGAACATAAACTAGAATGTACTTTTCCCTATAGGTCACAAAAGAGAAAAAAAAGACACCTCAGAAAAAGGTGATATTTCAGTATAGCTCCTTTAAATGTATTCTATATTCTATTTTGTCTGTTACATTGTACATTAAATACATTTGATTTGAGCTTTCCTTAATGCGATTATATTGACTAGGGGGTGAGGGAAGCAGTAAGAATTGCCCTGTTTTGTATGTGTGCATCTTGGTCCCAGGAAAGGCATGTGACCTGTTTATTGTACATGACTACATGATTCATACTAAATCCAAATGGATTTAGTTGTGGTGTCTGCTCCTAAAGGTAAGATTAATTACACCAATACCAAGTCTGTAACGTAACCTCCCCCAGAACTGGCCTCAAACAACAGGAAACAGAGACAGCTGGAATGAGGCGTGAACTTTCCGCTGTCTGGTATAGTCAAACTCCAAGCAAAGCTTTTTCCTCATTCACATGGAACAACTTGTGTGCTGAGTAAAAGGGCATGAGCTCACATGGGCAGTCATCCCTGGAGCACAATCCCAAAGGTCTCTGCTCTGCACTTAGCATTTCTTCCTACAAAGGCTGCAGGAACCAAACACCTTCGCAAGGCAATGGTAGTTAAATTCCTTTCCACCAAATGCTAAACCTTTCATCATAGTCAGTTGCAAATGGACTGCTAAACCTAAGACCAGGTTTTTGCTTTTATAGCATTGGTGAAACTTGCATGAAAAAGATTATGCTCATGCATTTTTTCAGGATTACCAAACCATCTACGTAAACTATTGCAAATGATCAGAAAAAACCCTTTGTACTGACATCCTGACGACACTTTGGAAATACACATAATACAACAATAAAAGTGGCTACCATTCGTTACGTATTTCCAGCTGAAAACAATAAAATTCCAGAAATACATATTCAGTGGTAGTACATTACAATAACATGACTAAAACAAATTTCTTATACTATATTCTTGCTATGCTACCTTTGCATATACCTGAGTTATTGCATAGCTCAACTGTTCAAATTTCTTTTTCTAAACTCACGTCTTAAATGTAGTAGCATTAAGCAATAAGAATGTGAGATGCAAGTCATCTCTGCATGTAAAAGTGCTAATAGTGGTAGGTGTTTTTCCCTGTTTCCTCATCTCCGCATTTTATAAAATGAGAAAACATTTCTCACACCATCAAGGCAAGCAGGGCATGGCACATGAACTTTCCTCTGTCACTACTGCTTAGATGTGCTGCAGCACTCCTCCAAGCAGCCAAGCACAAAGAGGCTTGTCAAAACAGTGACGACATCTTCATACCTGGCTTCTAGGATTTACTTTGATGTAGAAAACTATCACTCTGCATGCCTTGAACGAATTAATTCACAACACTGACACTTCATGTGTATTAAAAAGGTAGGTGCAATTATAATTTTTGGATAGGTCAGCATTGTTTTGCTAATTTATACCTTCTTTGCACAAGATCTAAAGATGATTTTTATTTTTTAATCTGTTTTTCTGGTGTCAATCCAAAATGGACTTGCTTTTCTTCTAAATATTGTACAGTAGAATTGCTTGTCAAGTATGTATAAAGCATGTAAGCTGTATTTTTTAAAAAAGTATTCTCTTTTTTTCAGACTGTAACACCACAAGGCATTTACCATTCTGCACAATAATAACCAGAAACAATTCTGATAAAATCCACTATATAATCTTTGGAACATGTCATTAAGACATTTGTTTGAACTTCTCAAGGCTTTATTCTTCTGTCTTTCAGATTCCAAGTAAGCCACAAAGCTGCAGTTTGCAAGCACCTGACAGGGGAAACTAGCTCCACTGAAAACTAAGCAAGTATTTGGTGCTTATGTGAAAGGAGGATGTTGAATACCTCAGTCTTGCATACTTAAATCTTAAGTCTCACCTAAAATATTTTGGTAGCCTAAGGGCTTGTAACAATTCAAATAAACACCAGAAAAGATAATACTAGCTCACACTGAGCAGAACAAATGCAGGGTTGTGTTCATAACACACTCAGGGGTATCAAAACAGGTTGGTTGTTTTCCACACAGCCTTCAATAAGATTCTACAAACTTTCAGCTTAGAAGACCTGTCACTCCTCAATAACATGCAAAGGTAAAAACCTAAATAAAGAAGCTCCTCTATCAATGGAGAAATACCTCAAATTTACCACTACTTGTCCTATCTATCAGAGAGCTGTAGAACAGTCAGAGTGCTTGTCAAGTATGCTCACCTGCCACATCAACACTGAGAGCTTTCAAAAGACTACAAAGACAAGTAACAGCCACAATATTCAAAATATATAACTATCAAGAAGCATTGCATTCACAGATCACTCACTGCTACCTAATGTACACAGGCCAAATCTATAAACATTAGGAAATCCAGCCAAATGGATGTGTGGTGTCTGCAATGTTCTTGAATCAGTCCTTGACATAGACTATGGGAAAAGACCCAAAGTGTTCTGTGAATGGTTAAATTCTAAAGTTATGGTCAATCTGTTGAATTATGCCTAGAAGCTCTCTATTTTGTATTTTTGGACAAAGCTCACAGAAGAAATATAAAAAAGAACAATGCAGACAAATGACAAGTGGTGAACTTATATTATGAATATTCATACTTTTTTTTCTATATTTTTACAACCTATATCTTGTTCTTATCTAGTATATTAGTAATTGTCATCCAAGACAAGAAACAGGATATAGGGGAGCAAAGGTCCAAGCTTAAAAGCCAAATCTCTACTCTTCTGATATGAATGTATTCTTCTACAAACTAGTGATCTACTCTTTCAACTTTTTCTTCTTTTCATATCTTACCTTTAAGAAAACAGTAGAGTTCCAGTATTTGGGGTCCACTGGGCTTGCCAAAGTTGTTAACAGTCAATTTCATACTTTTACTCTTAGCAGTTTGCCAGTTCAGCTGATGTAAAAAAGAAAAAAGGGGACTAAAGACAGAATGGGAAACTTAAAAAATTAAATTAACGTAACCAAACCCTAATTTGTATATAGAACTGTGACATATTGAGATTTCAATGGTCAGTGAACATGAACTGGAGGCATTATCATTTTCTGGCAACCAGCTTATTGTTCCGTGTTTCTGCATAAAAATCAGTGTCCACAAGCCTTCCAAACATATGGAAGAGAAAATAATACTCAAGCCTGGTATTTAATTCCCAATGGTATCTAAGTGAAATGTATTACCCTGAAATCTAACTAATGACCTTCTGATTTGGAGAATATTACTTTCAATATGTTAAAGCACACTAGTGTAACTGATATAAGGTTTGCCAGATGCAATAAAATTCTGCAATCATCATATCATCATTTTGTGAAGCAGAAAGTAGTTTTGGGTTATTCTGAAAGACAAAAGATAACACTAGCAAGCTGCATTCACTCCCTTGGCCAAATGCAAAAGTTTTTAAACATGTTTAAAATGTTGTTCTCTTACCCAATTTATCAATTGATGCTTTAAATTCTCTTAAGTCTACTACTCTTTGACAGATGGCAGTTCAGTGTTGTTTTTTCTTTATGTACTAGCTGGAGGTAATGTGAGACTGTTTATTCAGTTGCTTTATAACACCAAGTAAACTCTGAACAGCAACTACTTTGGTGTCTTAATCTAATTACATCCATCCAGACATGAATGGGAACAGACAAGCACACAAGTGCCTTTCAGGTGAAGAGTTTCACTTGGAGTTCTTCAGTGAAGAACCCTTGTAATGAAATTTAACCAAGTCATTATTGGAATAATTAATGGGGATCATCTGTCCAAACAACTCTCTAGCTAAGTCATCTGAGTATGGTCTTAGAGGAGAAGCACGTTCCTCTGAGCATGCTAGTCCATCCACATTTTGACACCATTGATTTTTTCTTTTATATCATTGCATAATTAGCAATAATGCTGTGCTTGGATGAATCACACTCTTCTGGCATGTGTATTGATACTGAATGTATCAAAACTTCTTCCCAGTTACTTCTCCCCACCCATAAACTGCATTAAACCTTTCACTTTCTCTTTTTGTTTAGTAAACAAAACCATAGAGGCTAAGTTCCATGTATTTGTATTTATCCCTACTTCTTTAATAATCCTCCCCAATCATTTTTAGGCAGAAGCGAGTGTGCAACTGTGGACCATCTCTAAGTAAATAAAGACTCCAAAGCCTCTTAGAGTACAGAAATTTCAGAAAGGTACAGAGATTCACTGTTAAGCAAATCAAAACAGGAGAAAAGTCCTTTTCAGGCTGAACAGTAAGAATCTCAATGAAATGAGTAGAAAATAAACCATAATGTTAACATATATTACTGCAAATCCCTCATCATGAACAAGAACTCTAGAGCCTTACATGCCATCACACGCTAGAAACATTTTTCTGCTCTTGAATCCATGAGTCCATACAGGGTGATTTCTTCAGTTCAGTGCTGCCTCCTGTCTTTCCCTACAATTCTTCTATATGATTGCATTTTCCCTCTCAGTCAAGTTATTAGGCAAACAGTGTTCTGAAAAGCTGCTCTATATATACAATCTTATATTAATAAAAATTAATGACAGCATCCCAATATAGCATTGCTTCTAATCTCTTTAAGTGTTTTCATGGTTCCGTGATGAAAGAGTTGTAGACTTTTTTTTTAACATTTAAAAAACATCCAGTGCATGTCTCATAGAGACAGTAAATGATCAGTTGAGGCGGTTTTATTTGTTTCTTTAGCTGTGTGAGAGAAACTGTACGGATTTTTCTCTCTATTCTGACTGTAAACTGGAAGTCAGAAGTCTATCACCAAAAAGATCATGCTTTGGCCCTTTCATTGAGATGTTCAACAAAGACATCAAGTAACTGAACTGGTGACAGCATTCTGTAGAAGTAATACAAAGAACAAAAGCTAAATTAAATTCTAGCTGCCACCTTTCTTCTGACCTGAATAGCTAATCTAGACAGATGGCACTGCAGGTAGAAACCATTTAGCTTCATACCACAAACACAAATTTCTACATAAATCTACTTAACATGAAGTAAATCACTGAGGAATTTATTCTTTGTACAAAAGCAATCCTTTTCCTTCTAGTTTAATTAGGCAGGGAAATTAAATACTGTGCAAAGCAGGCAATTACTCCCCTACAGTAGTGTAAAAGGATGTCATGAACACAGAACAGCTTAAGCCCTTGGGTAATGGACAGGCAACCTCTATTAAAAGTAAGGAGTTGGTTAGCATCTCAAAAAGCAGAAATAGCTCCCACATTTGCTGGACTACATCCTCCTGGTGATATACATGTTATTCTAGTATCATTTGTCCACCCCCATCTCTGCTGCTGTCAGCACCGATGATGAGTGCCCAGCACCGTGCTGTACTGCTTAGCTAGAACAGAGATTTGAGCTGCTGCTGTCCATCATCTTTTCCCTCTCCACCTACAAACTCAAAAGCGAAGGAAAGAAACTCCCTGCCAGCATCCATTTTCAGACTTCAGAGGAATGAAATTTGAAAATATCCAAAGCAGCTATGGTGATTCTTTCTGCCCTGCCTTTTGTCTTCTGTATCTTCCAGCTTCTGAGGATTTTCTTTCTGGCACAGCTGGGAGTTACTCAGTCCTCTATGGGACTCAGAAGGTGAGAAAGGGAATAAATACACTATGTCATAAAACCCCATGTGACAGATGCACTTGAAACCTTAACCAAGCCAGCAACATTTTGGTAAAGGCCTGAGCTGTAGCCAGGCCAAGAACTCCTCTAGTTTCAATCTCTTCTCTGAGAACACATAAAAGAGTGACACTGCGACCATCAATACACAGGAGCTTGGAACACTGACCATGCATGTAACACAAGAATAGGAGGTGACTTTTCCAAGAACCATTTATCAAGGAGCACAGGAAGCTGTGTGTTACAAGGAGTCTCATGCACACCTTTCCCATTGCATGCAATCCTGACTGCAAGGCAATGAGTTTATCCCAAATGAGCTGTCCTTGGGCTCTCCCTGCTAGGCAGCCATGGCTGCATGGTGATGATGTCCTCTTGAACTGGGACACCTCTCTAATTTGTTCCTAGGGACAGAGACCTTTTACCTGTGGCAGATTAGTGCTAAGTGACCAATATCATACATAACCTTGTAGTATAGTAACTTTTATTTGTGCCTTGGTAGTTTTGAATCACTGTTCAAATGATTGTGCTGTGCAGTAAAAGTCAACCTTGCCATTGAGCTGCACTCCTATGACATTATATTAAAACCACTTTTGCTAATACCTCTGACTGTGATGCTTTCAGCAATTTAAATCACCCCTATGCAACACCTCAATCCTCTCATTCTACCTGCAGGCCTTATGGAAAGTACTGCTCTAGCACAGGTATTCCTGTAAGACACAATTGAAACTGGAGGAAGTACATTGCCTTAATCCTGGAGGCCATACGAGTTCCAGAGCTGAAAGGTCAGCACATCAGCATTAGTACAAGATGAATAAACAATGCAGGGTACTTATATCATGAACTCTGTCTCTTCTGAACTTCAAATATGTACCCAGGTTTTACAGTCCTACCAAAAAAACCCCTCCACAGCATAACCATTAAGTTACTGCCTTATGTGAACGTTGTCTGTGATTTATATCCACGGGGTGAGGTCTCCTCCTCCACATCGGGGTACATTGCATTTATTTCCCAGAAAATCACATTGTCTGTAAACTGGAAGATTGCCTGTACACTCTTCAAGATCCTCAATGCATTGTCCAAACTGAGTAGCCCACAAACCCATGGCCAGAGGACTCGTATGTAATCCTCTGCCTTAGTGTTTCCTCCAAAGTTCAGGAGAACCATGCTGTAGCCTAAAGGTTGTGTGGCTTTGAACGACATTGTATCTGATTCCAAACACTGGAGAATATCTAACTTCTCATCCCTACACTCCTGAGTCTAATGCCATTAAAGCAGGCTTTTTGCAGGAAACAGATTCTCTAGTCTTATCTTTTGGTATTCTTGTAGCAAAGGGGAGTAAAGTGGGGTGCAACTCATCTCTCTCAGCTCCGTGTATGGCTACTTACACTACTGTAACCAATACAGAGCAAACATGACACAAGCTGGCCCACTCTGCCATGTATACAGAATATTTGTGATAAAACCCTAGATATATCTGTATGAGCAGGTCCAGTTTAATGAGATGAGACATGAATAAAGAGGATAAGATTCTGGCTGCACCCCAATACTCTGTTATATAAGCATTAGAATTATGAAAATTTTCTTTTCATACTGCGACTTCTGCAGAGGTTAGAGGAAACTGTGTCACTATTCAGAACACTTCTGACTCAGGTCAGGAAATTCTCCATCTCCAAATGAGAAATAACTCCAGCTAGTGTTGAAAGATTCTGCAAAATCCTTTTTCTTCTAAAAATTGGAGAAATGTGATAATTCCTCTTCTTTACTAAAATATCAAAAAGAAGAATTCAGAAAATGGCAACCTTTTAGCCTGTCAGATGGAGTGAAAAGCACTGTATTACTGGCATTGGTTCTACAATTAGGATCAAGTTAATCAATACTTGAGTCACAAAAAGCAGACAATTCTTTTCAGTAAGTGATAACAAAATAAAAATTAAAATAATTATAAGTGGCTTGAACAAAGTTCAGTGAAATCAGCACTAAGGCTGAAAGGTAAAATGACAATACCTTCTGCTCTGAAAAGTTGTAATATTAATTTTCCCCGATTTTCCTATTATTTAAAAAATATATGGGTAGGGGAAGGCAAATCCTTGTTGGTAAAAAACAACAGATGTATTCTGCCATCTATCAAATCAAATTAAATCTATGCTCTGTAATTCAGCCATGAGTACTGAGTTTCTGTCATACACATCTCTCAAACAAGCATACTTTAGACATTCTGACAAAACCATTTCTCACATACATAAGCCATCTGAACATATTTGGACCAGTTCAGAATGTGCTGCTAGAACTGAAATCACCAGTATGGTAAAATCTGGAAACACCTGCTTAGAAAACACCATCAAATCCTGTGAAATCAGATTCTTCCTCAGTGGTATTTTAACAGTCAGCATCAGATATTTTTTAGCTGAAGCTATCTTCAAAATCACAGCTAATACAGCAATTTAAGAATGTATAAGCACATGGAGAATCTTAAATAAGGAAACCAGGCCCTAATCAGTAAGAGTATTTAAAAAAAAATGCCAAATAACTTAAAAATTAGAACACCCTCATGTTCTCTGAGAGCTCTCTTATTCCTTACAAGTTCACCATCATCTTTGCATTGGCTTTACTGAAGCCCTGCATTGTTTTGCTCACAGTTTATGACAAATAAATAAATCGGGAAAAAGCCCCAGTGAATAAATATGCAACACCTGGGAGTGAAGTTGCTCAACTAACAATTATTAAAGCATCTAGAGAATGTTTTGTTAAATATTGTTACACAGCAGAGAGAAGCGATAGGGCTTTTTAGAGAAGACACTCCTTACCAGCTTGTTTGCCTTGGATGTAATCTCTCATATGGGTGTAAATGAGAGTCACTACTAAAATCTCCATAACAAATAATGCTGGTGACTCCATAATGAGATATTTCACTCTCTGAAAGCCTTACTCTGCTTACATCAAGTCCTAGCTATTTCTGGTGTTCCAGCATTTTCTGAAAAGTTTCACAGAAAAGAAAAAAGGAAAAAACACAAAACACTTCATGAACAGTAAAATTTTTTATACCTAAATACTGATTTTCTATTTTCAGAAATATAGCTGTAGCAGGTTTGTATGTCTAACATTTCAGCTCCCTTAAAAAGTACTTTATAAAGAGGAAGTTTGCTACTAGTACATAGGCCCTTCTGGAAAAACTAAAACTAATTCTTCATAACTGAGAAATCGGTAAAATTTTCTAATGGTAGGCAGATCTCCTACATACAATAGGCTAAAGACAGACTAACTCCAGGAGTAAGGGAAATGAAACTAAAGGAAATATCCAAGGGATTAATTTGATGAATAATAAAGCATAAGGATAATACATTATCACCATCACTAATGTTGGAGCATATTACCAATGATTTGGCATAATATGGTGCTAATGTTAATTAAAATTACTGTGGGTTCAGAACTAAAACCCAGTAATTCTGACTGTTCGGCTAAAACCCAATAATTTGAATTTAAATTCACATCTGCCACGCTTCTTTTCTCTCAGCCTCCTCAATTCTGAACCATTAAGTGATGTAGCTATTTCCCCAAGCAACTGAATCAGCGACAGCTAGTATGTATTCTTCTTATCATCAGATTCTGCAGAACCTCCTGTGTGATTTAGTTCCATTTCTAGTGCCAAGAGCCTTAATAATCTCACATGAAAAGTATGACTCATCTTGGTTCGTGAAATTAGTAACCCAGAACAGACTGGGGAATCCCAACCCCCAAATATGGATTAGCAAGCATCAGATTAGCAAATTCAGACAGGCACTGGTCTCTAGACTGGATTAAAAATACACATATTAGCATGCAAAAATGGAGCCAGAAGCAATCTTCTGCATGAGTCCCAGCAGTTACGATACTAACAGATTCCATGATATTACTCTGAAATCTTCAGTAAATGTGTAGTAGTCTAAATTTCCAAACTGCTGCAGTATAAAAAAAATCACAAATTCAGTTCTACAATTTATCAGCATCAAAAGAGGGTGGTAAAAGTTCTGCTGGCCTACCCACAGGCAGTCTTAAATTTCTCTCAATTTTTGAATGCTGGCCCTTTCCTGTGATCCCAGACAAGAAAGGTCTTCTGAGCATACAATACAACATAATGGAACCTGGTCTGGACAGCTGGGCCCAGATCTATAGGAAACCGTTCCTCCCTCACACTGAAGCAGGAAAAGAACAGGGAGACTCCTCTCTCGATTGCTCCATTGGTAGGAGACGTGGCAGGTCCACTATATCAGAAATTAGAACCATAATGCTCCTTGAAGTCAAAACCCCTTTCTCATCCTGCATCACCAGAGAGGGGCTCCTGCATCAGTTACAAATCTTGAACTCCTACTGCAAGAATCCCTGCCAAACTTAATTTGTCTGTTTAGTATGAAATGTATAAATGATACAGCAACAGTTACTGAAACAGCTGTGACTGAATCATCAGCTACAGTAAACACCATTTAGAAAGCCCCTATCAAAACATCTTGATAATACCGCAAGATTTGGGAACTGCAAACACAGAAATAGACTTGCACAATCTGCTGCTCTCTGGATCCTTCAAAACCATCCTGAGAAAGAGGAGAGGTGGGGCAAAGCAGAAAAAGTGGCAGGGAAAGCAATTCCTTTCCTTTGCCTTACTTTTCCCTGCATAGACAACTAGTTGTAGAATGGAGATTGGAGAGCGATAACCTCTTCTCAAATTCCTCATATGCAATCTGACCTCTCAAAAACCCCTGCCTTCTCACGGCTCACTTGACAACACACCAGCCACTTCTTCTCCAGTTTTGAGAAAAAATAGCCTACAGTTTCTTATGAAAACAAGTGGCAAGGTAACATGTGCAAATCAATTCTGGACATGACTCAGAAGCCAAAAAAAGTGCAAACTTTTCTCTACTGACTATGTTTTTATTGGTCACAGCGGTACAAAAACAAAGGAGGAGCCCTGTCATACTGTTTCCACCAGATGCAAAATATAGCTTCCAGGACTAATTTTGTTCAGCAGTGCTTCCTTCTGATATTTTTATATAGATTGCCACTGTTTTTCATCACCTAGATCTAGCTATTCTTTGTTTTTAGATAAATACATAGGAAATTAGAGAATATATAATGAATCATCTAATTATAAACAGATAACACAGCTCAGTTGTCACTGAAGTTGCTCTGTTCCTATAATAAAGTTGTGAATTTTGTGACTGTACACTTAACATAATTAATCTAAAAATGTTTTCAAACTATCACTGTAATACACAGTGAAATTCATAGAATGAGAATTCTGTAGGTCCTTAAACCACTTACATGTCCACAGACTTTGTGGCAGGGAAAATCACAAAGAGAAACTGTGCCAGGCAAAACACACCAAAACAAACACAAAAGTCTATCTAGACTTCTTAAGCTTCGAAATAAATTTTACTTCTGCAAAAACAGTTTTTACTTCCTCAGCCCTTCACACTTAGAAGTTTGAAACATTTCATTTATCTGAGCCCACCTGCATTGGTATCCTTTCTGAATATATTTGATCTGCAAACAGAGGCTTACATAAGTAACTTTAGCTATATTCATTTCTAGCTGTCCATCTCCAGTCTACTACTAGATTTACAGCAGGACTAAGATTTGGAAACATCTAAGAAATACTGGTTGTTAAACAATGTCTTCCTGTCTGCCAGCCTTTAATACTGCATATTTGCCTAAAGTGCATAGAATTAATTTTGTATGTTGTCATGTAAGTGCTCAGGTTTTTTTAAAGGACATGTACAGGGTATACACATACAGACAAAGGAACACTTTGCACTGCCAGCTACAACATGCCAGAGATAATTTCTTGAGAATATTATGTTTATTTAGCTAAGTGAGGATATGAAGATACAGAAGTTTAATCACAAGATCTGTATGTAGAACAGTTGCTGTTTGCTGTTTAGAGAATAAGGTATTTTACTCAGAAGATCAGTGTGATCAAAAAAGTGCATCTACAACAGGAAACAAAAATTTCTGGTAAAAAGGCTACTTTTCCCATGAACTCACAAGAAAGACACACTTGAATTTTAATTCTGAATTTAGCAGTCATGTCTCCTTTGCTATGAAGCTGATTAATCTTTCCAGTAATTTTCTTGAAAAATACATTGATTCGCTCGGAGAACACATTCAGTTGCAAAATTTTTGACAACATCCACACTAGCATACAAAACCAGAACAAAATGCTCTTATCCCTCTTTGTCCATCACTGTTAACTGCAGAACCCCTCCTTGTTTTTTTTCTCTCTCCCCTTTTCTTTTTCAATGAAACTAGGCTAGTTTCATTGTTTTCCCAGAGCACTGTCTGCTTTTCTTTCCATAGACAGACAGACACATTATATGTCATACAAACAGATTCCATCTCTTCAGAAATAATGCTCTAACTTGCATTACCCTCCAATTAGGTAACTGCCTAGGTCAAATACCCTGTGTTCAAAAAACTATCAGGGTCTCTGTGACATGAACATCAAATCTCTGGCTGCCTTGATAATCCTCAAAGTGTGGCAAACAGGCAGAAATATAGTTCTTGGAGCAGATCACAGAAAATGTCAGGCTAAGCTATGCTCCAGCCAATGCTCAAGCCATTTCTTCTTTTCCTCTTTTTGTGTGTTAATAAACAATATACGCAGTATCAGACAGGGTAACTCATCATTTCAAAAGAGCAGATTTACTGCCTTTTTTCCAGACCTGGAAGCTATTTCAGGGGTAGTTTCTAAGGGTATTATCATTTAGATGTACTGTGAACCCCACTGAGGGCATTAAGTGGAGGTTACAAAGGGGAAGAGAGAGATAAGCCGGGACCCATATCTCAAGTTAAAAGAGACTCTTCTGATGTAAAGGTGTAAAACATTTCTCTGTGTGGAATAAGAACATACAAGGTTGAACAACAGCTCTGTCGTGTTCCAATTCCACCAGTCAGCACTACTAAGTCAGAGAAAATTAACAGTAGAATAAAATAGCTTTACATGTTAACATATCTACATGTCATGCATAATCAATACAGCAGCATCTTATACAAACACCATCATTTTATTAGGACACATAATTTAGTTAGCAATAACCAAAAAACTCATATGCACAAAAGATCTATGCATACATACAACGAAAGTTCCAGACTTCTACTCCCTTTATTTTTCTCAAGTCCTAGAACACACCATCCCATTACTTCTGTGTAGAAAATAAAATCTAACAGCCCCAAAGGTGTTCATCCTTTTCTTAATAATACTTTTAATTCTTAGTAATACTCCAATCAAGAGAAAAATGAACATAATTTTGACTAAGGCAAGGAGTGACAAAGAAGAAATGACAGTGAAAGCACCACAAATTTATTGAGGGCTTGAAAGTATGGAACAAAGTTATAGTAAAATGCAGCAGTTGCAAATAAATTGATAAACTGAATAGATATTTCAAATAATTTTTAAAAATTTACAATGAAAATAGCAACTAGGTCTAACAAAAAATAACTCAGTTACTTTGATAACTTTGTATTCAGCTGGGGGTTTGATTCTTTATCTACTAAGTCTCCTTGGACAGAATCATCTACTTGCTCAGCCCAAAGAACATAAGCTCACAGGCAAACTGTAGCACTGTCATTTGCCAAAATGATAAAGGAATTGAGTAGATGCTCACAAATCCATCACTGTCCCATTAACAGATAAAGTATCAGCAATATTGGTGGGAAAGATAAAACAAACAAAATGACCAATTACTAACCTAAATTTTATATACAAAACTTCTGTGAAATAGAATTGGTTGATTGTATAGAAATCAGTGAATATTGGATTTCTGCAATGATTCCTCCTCCCGTGGGTCCTGGCACAGCCCATGGATTAGTGTCACATCTACATTTTGCCTTATGCTCAGCACTGTACTATATACTTTGCAAATAATCTTAGGACTCTGAACTAATCATTCCCTCCCTTTGTTTGTTTGTTTTTACTTACTCCAGCCCTTGTCATATAAAAGGGTTAGGGAAAGAAGTTTTTTCTAAAGATGGCTAGAAGAACTTTTCTGAAGGAGATTTTCTCCTTTTCAAAGTTTTAGTGGCATACATTGAACCTGTGATAGTTCAGAGGTCTAATACTCCATTTGCTGAGTAGTCTCAAAGACTGAATAGGTCTCCCACACTGCAAAGCACAGTGCAAAACTAAGCTGAAACAGAGGCTGGTTTAAAGATGCCTGACACATTAACAATTTTTTTTTACCAACTTCCAATGCGCAAAGTTCAAGTAATTATAAAAAGACAAAAGGGGACTGATAAAAAACAAAACGTTCTTCAAGAGTCACTCTGAGGAAAAATTTAGCTTTTTCACATAACTGGGCTCTCAACAAAATATCACGTTACCCAGAATTATATCTATTAAAGACTTCTCCCAGAACATAAAGACTTTTCCTGGACAATATTTAGGTCCCTTCCATTTCAAATTAACCAACCTCACTCAGCCATAATGTCCAATCATCGTGTACAGACTGAAAAACGGTAAGAGGATCCACCAACACAAAAGAGACACAGAATTTTGTATTCCTGCAAATGCTATTCAAAAGCTGCATATCACTATTATTATTTTGAGTATTGTTGGTATTGGGTTTTTTTCGGTAGAATAAGGTTCTTATGGATGATGTTAAAATAAATACTATCCTTGTGTTAATGGGAAAAACCTACAATGGAACTGCATCTCACTCCTAATCCACAGTGTATCAAAAAAGGTGATTATAATGAAAAACAGATATAGAGAATATGACTTTTTATTGAGGCAGGTATGTTACATCCTCATGGTTCTGCTCTGTTTCAGAGATTGGCTGAGATAGGAGTAACAGAGAGCCAGATCCAGACTCAGAGGCTTAAAAATACACAGGAGACACTTCTCTGACATTCGCTCCTCTCAGTAGCTATAGACAGCAAAATTGTGGAATAACACATGTTAAATTTATGATTCAAATAATTTGTCTATATCTTTCTTCTATGCCCAGACATAATATATGATTTTAATGGGTCAGGGGCAACAATTTTGTTCAATTTCTGAACTTAGATTTCCAGTCATTTCTGCAGACCATTAAAGGTGTCAGGAACAGAGAGTGTCTAATCTGTCTAATTTGTACATTTACCAAATAAACTTCTAACTTTAATCTTAAAATATTAGTATGCTCTGAGAGCATGCAATATTTAAAAGAGATGGGAGCTGGGGTAAAAATTAAGTGTACAGTTCATCAATTAACCATTAATGTACAGGATGACAAACACAGGCAGATTTTTGTAATGTGAGATAATTCTAGTTGCAATTCATAATATCACATTTTAATGCACAAAGTTTCATGTATCTGAGCTCTAGGAAAGATCACCATGTACTTTTACATATAAACTACACTGATACATGAATATTATATCCAAAGCAGCACTCAAAGGATAACACGAAGAACATCTTTAGAATTACAGTGTTTTTCTAAAAACAGAATTGCAAATGTTATGAGCCAAAGACTAGAATAACTTTGTTAAATCACACTATTGACGCCAATTTAGATATAGGAATGTTCATATAATATTTCCTCTCAATGGTGAGATCAAAAATTGAAGACATCAATAACCATGAAAATATTTACTCTCCAGCTCACTCAGGGGCCATTCTAAACCACATTTCTATCCTCTATACTGTCATGTTATGAGCTTGGTATAGTACCAATAGAATCAATAACATTGATAAGACCATTACAACAATCTGTGTACTAATCTAACACAAAGCTTCCTCCAATCAGAAAAATCTGTGGATTAATCTACAGTTACTATCTAAACAAATAAGCAGTATTCAATTAACATTTCAATGTTAACTGAACTGTAATGAACACAATGCAGTTCCAATGTACTCTATATGCAAACTTGCTTCTTTGTTGTTTTATTTACTAAAAACCTAGTAGGAAATACAATCTTCCTTTCTGCATTACAATGGTGCATTTAATATGCAAAAAAAGAAAGAGAAAAGAAAAAGAAAGAGAAGTTAAAAATAAAAGCCCTAGTCTTTAATTAATAAACTAAATAAATGATATGAACAGTTGTCACTGATCATGACTGCTTTCAAAATTGAAATTATATGTTCTGGATTTTCCAGAATAATGTTTTTATCTTGTTCTGTATGTGCATGATTAACTCAGCCGTGCACCTGGGTCTGTCTTGTTTAACTGTTATGAAGAGAAGAAAGAATTATATAAAATTCACCAGCTTTTACAGTTAAAACTTCATTGATTGTGTCGTCAGTGATGACAGGTGTCCCTGGGACACAGTGACCAGAACTGACTGCAGATCTATATACCTGTACTAGATTTTGTCACCTTTAAACCTCTTTTCCTTGCAACACAAGACTATAATTAATTTGGAAGGCACCTTGCAGTAATATAAATTCTCCATGGAAACTTTTGTTCAATCCTTTGACCCATTTATGTAAGACAGTAAAGGCTATTAACTGGCAGCATTTTTTTAAAAATGCATCTAATTAAAAAGGATCTTTGAAGGTTTGATTGAGTGATCCAATTAGGAGTCAAACTTACTCTGTTACTTCCATGGTGGCACAGATCCTCATTTCTGTTTTCCTCAGTAGCCCAAGGGGGACTTGCTAGTGTCTTCCATATGGCAGGAGCCATCTCTGCCTACTTTTATTCTGGAGATTCTTAGAAAATTGTATTTATTAACAGCAGATGAACTCAGTTGGAAGGAATTCAGAAGGCCCCAGGTGGCCAACTCCAGGTCCTAAGCAGTTCTCTAATATTTCAAGGATGGCTCCCAGGTCATGTCCCAAGGCTATACAGGAACAGCAAAATGATCTGAAATTTTTGGAGCAAGTAAAATCGTGCCAACATGGCTCTGAAGGTTGGCAGCATCAGAGAGTGCTAAGATCCACTTATGTGCCCCACATTCACAGTGAGAGATGTGGGGAGCCTTTAACAACTGCCCAAGAACAGCTCCCAAATCTCTGATGTGTGAAGATGAAGATTGTGGCATGTGGCTTGTGGGGTTGAGGAGGTCTGCCCATGTCTGCTACATACGCAGCATAAATTTCAACTACAGTGATTGTGATGGTTATTTAACGCATATTATAAAGCAATCTATTAGCAGTTATGTTGGTTTTCTGCCCATAAAAGCAGACATCTTTACGTCAACTTCTGCATGTTCTCTTGAGTTTGGTAGAGTGTGAGAAGTCAGAAAATATTTTTAAGTTCTCATCAAATGAAGAAATGAAAATAATTATTACTAGACACCCTATAGTTCTGGCAATGAAATACTAAATCATTGTAAAACATATGAGGACAGGAAGAATTGAAAGCAAAATAAAGAGTGTACCTTCTGTTCAGGGTCCTCAGAGTTAAAAATTGAGACTTTGGAGGGCTGTGTCACATGGAACTAACACTATGCAGGGCAGAAATGGATTTTCTTAAGTAGTTTCCACATAATGGGCTTGGTAGTTTGAGAAATGCCTTTCCCTAATGGTCATCCTATTGATGTAGTGCCCAAAGACAATTCTTCTAATTAAGCAATAAATTAGAGCTGTAGCAAAGCCTGGTAACTCACTATTAGATCTGTGCAGAGCACTGAAACTTCAGATTTCTAAGAACTCAGCAAACCTCTTACCTAACTTTACTCATTAATTCTTGCTTCTCCACCTGGTTTTTCTTAGGGCTCTTAGACCAAAACACTTCCCTCAGACCTCACAATATCACTCAAAATAGAAGTAGTTTTGGCTCGCAGATTATAATTACAACAATAGTTTTATCAGCTCCTTACCTCTCCCACTCTTCCTTCATTTTCCTTCATTTTGAGCTTTATTACTGGTTTGTTTTTTTTTTCTCTGTGGTGGTCTTTTTTTTTTATTTGTATTTTTTTTTAAATTCTGGTTTTTTTACCTTCTGAGGGGCTGGAGAAAAGCACTGCTGATGCACTATCTTTTGCTGTGCTCAACAACTTGTAAGATATGACAATGTTTGATTCCTCACAGATCACTGGGAGGCAACCAAAGGGCATGTTCCAGGTAATCAGGCTGGCAGCACATGCTACATGAAGGTAAACCAGCTTCTTGACAGCCATGCACATACCTTCAAATTCAACTGACAGAGGCAAGACCTAAAACTTGCTTTTAGATTTTCCATTGAAATGCCCCAGTAATCATTCCTTCTGCAGTAAACTGGCTAGCAGATAATTTTATAAAACTTCACTTTTTTCTTTGCATTGTAAGGGCTTCTGAGATGTCTGTATTTAAGGAAGAAGACCTCTACACTTAATAATACACTTAGTGATAACATCAGTATAGGAAAGTTGACTGAAAGGTGAAAGGAACATTTGTTAAAATGGGAAACTGTGGGGTATTCTCTCCTTGGGAATATTTCTTGCTTTACTTCCTGCAACTGGTTTGTAATTTGGGTAGAAGATTTATGCCCTCACAATGAAAACACACTACATAGTGACTAGAAGTTCTCAACATCCACAAAAATCTCTAGCCTTCTACAAGTTTCCTATGTGTCTAGCTTCAGCAGTTTCTAAACAAGCTGAATAGAAAAATGACACTTTATACTCAACAGTATTTCATGTCCTATTTGGACACTTGCCATGACAGAGGCTAGACAGAAGCAGCTCATTTTCTAACACATCTGAGCTGGTGCAGAGTCTTTATCTACTTCGACTTATTCATATCCACATGTATTTGTAGACAGAGAGGCCAGATTTGATGTAGGCATGCCATTGATTTCTACAACAGCTTAATGTGGTCACTAATTTCCTCTCTCCTATAAATTATTGCATTTGCATTTTTCATTAACATAAACAGCTTAGCCAAATGTTTCTTTAAATGTTCAAACAAATTCAGAGCTTAATAATGCAGGTAAATTATAAGAATGGTTCTTTTCAGCCTACAGAGTACTTCTGAAAAACGGGACACTCTCCATCCCACCTTCCCAAGTGGTCCCTTAGCCATGTATATTTGCTGATGTCACACCAACAAACAATCAGAAAAACCTGTATTTTAGCTTTTACAATCCTAAATACATTTAAGAACTGAGGTATCATCATGTAATCCTTTTTCCTTTTTCCATTTTCCTTCCTTCTAATTCACAAGCATTTTGCTTGAAATTCCATTAGTATTAAGGTTTCCATTAAAAATTGTAAAAGCTTTTACAAGTAGTGAATTGCAAAAAACTGACTTCCACTGTGTCACTGCTACAGTTGCAGAATATCAAAAGATGAGATAAAATACCCATCAATTCTTTGGAAGAAACATTCTCATTCATTCTAAATTACACAGAAAATGCAATAGGCATTTTGTACAAAAGTAAGGTTTCCAAATCTGCAGTTCCACTTATCGTTCTTTTTGTAAGAGGGCTGCACTCAATTGCATAGTTATTGACAGGTGATGTAATCACAGTTAAGTTTGAGGTTCTAGCTGGAATAAAAGTCAATACAGAAACTTAAAAAATGTGTGTAGTAGTGTTACAGCTGGTTTTTCAAAATGAAAAATCTAGCCTTTCCTCCTCGATGCCAAAATTTTCTGTGCTCAGTCTGTACCTTATCTCTCCAATAAAGCATAAATTGCCTGACCTCAAAAGGCAGTATATGCCAGCAAGTTTTTATTACAGGGAGTACATCCCTCTGAGAACACATGCAAAAGAGGGAAATCTTGTCACCTAGTAAAATAAATTCCCCAAACCAAATATTAAACATAAAACGCCAAGACCTGATCATAGGAAGCCTCTCTTGAAGAATTTTATTTGTGAATATCCACTCACTAAAGAGTATCAAAGAATACAGTCAGTCACTTATTCATTTCAGCTAGGTAACTTCCAGTGTACCAAAAATGCATGTAAGTGACTTCTGGGCACTTAAATATTGTGGCAAGAATTAAATCCCAGCAGACTTCACCAAGGACTCACTGGTGGATTAGAAGGAATTTAAGAAACCAGATTAATCCTCTCTCTGTCACATAGTCTACCTGATATTTGAATGCAAAGATTTATGGGCCAGTGCAATACTGTAATAGCATTTCAAGTAATAAAAGAAATATTGACAACAATCAGATTAATTTAAGATTCGTCATCTTTCTACACGTGATCCTTCCCCCAGCAGAGAATTAATAGCTCAGGGAGATGTTGCAAACAGATGTAAAAATCTGTTTCTTGCTGAGGAGCTCTGCCACATTATATAGCTTTTTACAGAGACACATAGCTAAAAACAAATGGAAGAATGATACTTCTGGGTTCAGAAAGCACTGATCCCTGATGAGCTTCTAGAACTCCCTAGCAAATTATAAGAATCCTTGTTGAAGGGATTCCTGCAGTCTAAAGATTTCCTGACATTTGGCAATAGTAGCTACAAAGCCAAGTAAGATTCTTTTCATATAAAGCAACTGAGACAAAAAGTACGCTCAATATCCACAATACCCTGGTTTTGTAAACCATTTTCTATTTCATCAAGCTGAAGGTGCTTCAAGAGAGTCTGCATTCTGGTTCAACATGCACTTCAAAGTAAGAGATGAAAGGGGAGAGGTATACAATGATGAATTACTTCTCAACCTACATTTCTGCCCTTCCTTTAAGTTTGCTATGATTTATAGAAATACAGTTTGGCATTTCAGGAAGAAAAATTTCTTTCCTCCCTCCCTTGCTATCTAAAACATACATCATCCATAAAACAGGCTCTGAGTGAAAATTACGACCAGCTGTAAGAGTGTGTTTCTCTCTGCTACCGAGGGAATTTCTAGCAGCAGTGAGCTCAGTAACTGAGGATCTAGACTTTACAGGATGCACCTCAGAAGAGTTAGAGCTGCTGTAACTCTCCCTACTGGAAAGAAAACAAGCTGCTTCTGAACAGCCATGCAGGGCAATCTCAACCTACACTATTCTAAAGGAATTTCCAGTAGTATGTACAGAATTAAATACCTATTATATTTTCAATAGGTGCCTAAGGGATGCCTCAAGCAGGCAGACAGAAAATTAATTTAAACAAAAAATCCAGACAGAGCTTTGCTAGTGACAGAGGAAGAAGATTATTCTATAAGCCTCCTGTTTTGCTGCAGATTGTTACAGACCTGGCGACAGGGCAGGTTAAAAAAAGGTCAATTAACCTGCCTTTTCTGCCTTAGAATTCTGGTAACCAATTCTGAAATGTCAGAAGGTATTTTAAAAACAAAAACTAATTTGTGCTGTCTCAAATGTGTGGTGACAACATGAAATGATATCTCAATTTTTATATTTAAATAACATTTATGCCACCCCTAGGAGTCTGCTTTAAAGGCTGAAGCCAGCAATCAGAAAGTATTTGCATTAACCAACCAATAAAACACTTTCTGAATTGTGGTTTTTTTAGAACCTGTGATGTATACCACAGTGGTACACAGTAATCGTCCTGGCAATGACACATTCAGCTACACAGCTCTTATTAAAAGAAAGGAAAAATTAGAAACCCAAAGTGCTGGAACAAAGAATTACACCTATGCCAAAGCACAAATGGCTAAACAGGCTACCAGTGTGACCTCCAATTTTGAATGGTCAGATCACAAATCGAACATACTTCCCTCCTTACTCACCTAGATGAGAGATTTCTAAGCGTTATTTGTAAAGTCTTCCTTTGTGTGCTGGATAAGAACATAATTTCAGTGATTTCTTTATAATCTGGAGGTAGAATTATTACACAGACTTAGGAAGCCTCAGCTGGTGGCAGGAAGAACAAGCTTGTGTCAAAGCAGCTTTCAGAGACGGAGCATATGCAGAGGACAAACATCTGAAATAGAGCCCTGATATCCCAGAAAACTACTGCCACTTAACAAGGTCCTACCTCTCTCAGTACTGGAACACCTGACTGCAGATATGTTTTGACCTGTGGCTAATGGAAAGTATTTCCTATTGGCATTTGAGCCATCAGCTGGATCAACTGGGCCTCAAAGGCTTAAACACAAGGACTGCTGCCTGTATTCCTACTGAATGTCTCTTACTAGTTTGAAATAGATGCAATTTGGCCTATAAGCAATTGTGGAAAACATTCAAATACTTGAAGGTATAGAGGAATAAAAATCAAAAGACTAACGATTCAGGATATTATTGCAGAATGTTAAGTGATGTCCCTCTTTTATGCTACAGAAGAAGGATTACTTTATCTAAACTATAATGAAACATGCAGAAATTAGAAATGAATGCCCATTGAGTTGGCTTTGTGCTAAAACACAAAAAAATACAACTTGCTTAAAAAACTGCTGGCACATTTGAAACGAGTTTCATTATAATCCCCACTGAAGACTCTTTAGACACAGTTTCACCAATTTAGTACCTTTAATACAAGTCATTCAAGTACTGTAGTGTTCGATCACCAGAGCAGACATTTTCAAGGAGGGTTTGAAATGCAGGAATTCTGACAGACAAGGCAGACACTACCATGGTGGAAGCACAGATATATACAGGATCCTAATGGGGGTGAGGTTTTACCATTTAACAACTCTGCTCTGCACTTAACACTAGTACTAAGAGCAGAAAAATCTCTTCTGCCTGTGTTCATAGAGCTGAGGAGCATGCCTTGTTATGTGGGATCCTTCCCTTGTGCTTTGCTTTGACACATCAGGAGATCAGCTCCCAGCACAGCCACCAGGCACTCCAGATCTGTCTTCTGTGGCTGTAACACTCCCCACATCGACACTGCCAGTGTCCAGTTGCAGAAAGAAGTTTTCCCTTTAAACAAAGACAGGGTACTTGTGCCATTCAGATGACTCTGCCAGCCAACTCCCATGGCTCACCTTTGCCAACAGAGCCCTGAGCACCTTTTCATTAAGCCTGCTGGACAGGGAAGCTGGAGGGCCTTACCAACAAAGCAGCAGCAACTAAAAGCCCTGAGCTCTGATCTGCTCAGCAGAGACCAAAAAGAGCTGTGCAGCCCTGCACAGCCCACAGGGCTCGAAGGTAGAAATAGTAGCTGAGTTGTTAGCACTTCAACTTTTGATGCTCTCTCTCTCTAATCATCTCAGGGAATTCTTACTCCCCTAAGAATTCTCCAGCTCAAAATGACACTTTTGTGTTTATTTTGGTTTTTCTGCAGCAAGTGAAAGACATTTTGCAGGATTTTGGAAAAATCAAATGTATGTTTTAAAGCATACATTTTTCTGGAACCCTACTGCTCTTTAAGATAGAAGCAATGATTTACTATGTGTATTTTGGGGCCATTTCTTAAAGGAACAACCAAATACAATAAACACTTTTAAAACAGTGAGAGGTATGCCAAATGCAAAAGTACTTCTATTGTAATAATAAGTAATGTCAACACTACAGCTGTAATGGGAAGTTCCAGGAACATGGTTAAACTAAATTCTTCTTGGCTCAGAGCCATACAAATATTTCTTTTCCACATTCCCATCAATTACAGAGGTACAGTAAGTGTTTTTGTGCTTAAGAGCACTATTAGAGGGGACACAAATAAGTCATTTTTCTTGCAGTGGTTGAAGCTAACATTTCTATAAGATCATATTACACATTTGGCAGACTTGAGGCAAGCTAGATTTTTACTTGTGTTGCATTAGTAAGCCACACCATTTGAATCACCTGAAAACAGGTAGTACAACTGCATGTCCTATCCAAACTACATACATTTACAGTGTCCATGAGTAGTTTTCACTTCAGTATTGGTACAAGTATTCATGCTTGGGAAAGCAGAGAACAATTATTGTTAATTTTTTACATGCAATAACAATAGCAGGTTTGTACCATGAGATAATTTTTAATCAAAAATTACATTGTAGAGCTCAGTTGCCATTTTAAATACACGTTTTAGACTGACAAATTTATACTTAGACTTTATTAGGACAAGAATGTGATTAATAAAGAAAAGCCAACCAGAGGTATGCACATACTTTTTAGAGTGAAATAAATCACCCTCACAAGCACTGCCTCCCATCACTGACAAAGTCTATTAAAGTGTGAAAAGACTGTAGAATTGCAATGTCCTCTGTGTGTCAGCTTAGTCTGCCTGTACCGTTAATGCTTGTCTTCCCTTGAAGAAGCCCCAAACCAGATAAAAACATGATTACCCATTTTCTGAAGCTTCCAGTTCCACGTGGAGTACATGACAAAGACACAACAGGAATTGAGTGTCTACAATGCTAGTGTAAAAAATGAATGTCTTATGGAATTAATCATTATCATTAAACATGAAAAATTATCAATGGAAACCATGTTTCCAAATTGGTTTTTCATCCATGTTTCAACCCTTCAGCTCATATGACCATCTTAGAAAACAAATCAAGGTACTTCACCAAGAGTTAAGTATCACCTTATATTTTGCCTGTTCTTACCAATCCTTTACATACAACTTTACTGGGAATATCTGACCATACAAAGACAGCACCTAGCCAGATACATAGATGAGGGAGGTTAGGGAATACAGTTTCATTCTCTTCAAGCCAAACTGGTAAAAAAAGAACTGAAAAGCCTGACCTTACACATCAGACTACAACTGGCAGGAGATTTCTGATCAGTGCAAGGATGACTGTGGGGCAGCTACAGCAGTTAAAAAATCTTAAATGTGCAATTACTAACATGGTGATCCAGGAAGACAGCATAGTTTTATGGACAGTTTCATGCTGGATGGTAAAAATTAACATATTTTCTCGAGTTAAATTTGATCTCAATTGCAGTATCAAAAACTGTAGAATTATCATAACTGTATGTATTACTGTACATGTATTTTTGTAAGCACTAAAAGAGCTGAAATAGGTTAAAGCTCTCAAATGTCACTGTAGTACATTGCTTTTTTACTAGAATTCTGTTAGGTTTTATTTGCAATAATTTTCATGGTAGAACTATGCAGACACCCTTATTTTACTATTACATTTCATGTGGAAAGGCAACTATTGCACCAAACCCCTCCTGCATAGCCAGCTGAAGAAATATTTACTCAATCTAAAGGTGATAAAATTTACCCTTCCTTCAGAGTGGCTTGAACAACCAAGGCATGAAAACAACTCTTATTTGAATGGTGAAGAACGGCAGTGCTGAGAGAGTTCATAGTCCCTTTTAAAGTGACCTTTAAAGAAGTCTTTATTTCTTACTCTAGACAGCTGGTCTAGACTACCTACGATATAACCATTGTTTGGGTGCTGAAAGCACCAATCTAACAAGGCCACATTAGGTACTTCTGGCTCACTGTTCCCCTTTCCATTACATGGCTAAAATTCGAGCAGTGCAAAAGCTCTGATCTTCACCATCAGTGCACAAAGAAAGTGGCTGTACCCCATTTTGACCCCTCTTTCTGAGACAGGAATACAAAAGTATTTTCAGACATAAGGACTGCGGCATATTAGTCACTACAAGAAGTGACACTATGGGATCTCAGCAGTACATCTTAGCTCCCTAGTTGTAGATGACATAAGGAAAGCACATGGACTTACTGACAATTCTTTGATTAATTTTCTTAATTCCTTGTGCCCATGCTTCTTCGCAATACTTTCTGGATCATCTCCATATTTATTGGTTATTTTGCAAGCCTGTGTGGCCTCAGGGCAGCAGAGTAGACATGTTGCAAGCTTCTTCAAACCAAATCTGGCTGCACAGTGAAGCAGGGTAGGAAATTCTTCCAAATGGCTATCTGTATAATGGAAACAAAGTCTTAAGAAACAGAAGTTCTGCTTTTATAGAACACCTCTTATAAATGTCTTTTGAATATTAGTGCTGTGGAATCACAGTTATCAACCCCTAGTATTGAACTAAGACCCGAAGAATTATTTTTTCAATTAACAGTTTTACAGTGCCTACATGTATAATCAATAAAAGAGCATTTGCTATAACTGAGAAATCTCATTTTTATCCTGACAGAGGAATTTTAAAGCACTTCAGTTCTATTGAGAAATAAACTTTCTTGCAAAGGGCAGAAAATTCTACATCCAAGACATGCTTTTGCTTAGAATATCTTCTATTGGGGCATTTTTACAGATTTATGATACTATATTTTGATATTAAAAATAATTTCTGAAAATTCACAGGACTACCAGACAGTTGGAAAAATTTGATTACCCCTGTAATGACAAATCAGAGAATTTAAAGATCAAAAGTTTTTAGGGTTTATCTGAAATAACATTATATTAATTTCTAACCAAAACCATTTTTACATTGGAGAACTGGGACATTCAATTTATCATTTCAGTATCTTCCTGTATTTAAACTCTATGAGTGACCACAAGTTACATACAACAACAACCAAACAGGCAACAATAAAGAAAAACAGTTCAAACATAAAAAATGCTTCTCTCTGCATTCATACTCTACTTTCTGATTACTTGTGGCTTGCTGTGCATAATGGTCTATAAATTAGCATGCAGTGAATCTCTTCTCCAAGCATGCATCCAGCTTGCCCCAGGCGCCATCAACTTTTGCACCCTGAGGGTCCTTCCTACCCTGAGCATGAAGGAATCTCCTCCCTAGTTTGCTTTGAGCCTGGCTTCTGCTAGGGTTTAACTCACAGTTCCTAATTCATCTTATTCTCCATCATTGCCTGTCCTCTATGCAATTCCAGTCATTTACTCATTCCCATAATTTCTTTCTTGAAGAGCTCCAGTCTAGCTAATTGGGGCCTATAGAGAACCAACTCCACCACACATACTGCTCTCTCCTCAACCTTTTCCAGCTTTAGTGTAACTATTTTGAGATGACAGGAGAAGAGCAGCACAAGATACTCAACTTTGGGGTGAGCCATGTGATTCATGCATTGCTACAATTATGTACTGTTTTGTTCTCAATTCCTTTGCTAATAATGCCTAGTGTTTCATTAGCTTTTTGATCTGCTGCCTAGCAACAAGTTGATGTTATCATGGAACTGCATGGTCTTATTCCTCAGCCCTAATAGCCTGCTCAAATCCTCTCATTTTGGATGACACCATAGGACTGATTTCTTTCACTTACGCCACTTTGGTTTTACCTGTAATGAATATAATCTGATATTTTACTGCATAATCACTAATCCTCTCATTCCCCACCCCCCATTAGCCTTTTTCCTTACTACCCCAAACACTTCATATCACTAGCAAAAGAAGATTTTTCCCAATTACCTGCCTCGTGGTTTTGGTCAGTTATTCATCCATACCTAGTCAGTTATTGACTTAACTAGGTTCATTGACTCTTTAATAAAACCTACAAGAAACTCATAAAGTCGGATTTCACATTGCAGAAGACTTATTTTATTAACACTTCTATTAGTTTGTCCTGCAGAGATAGCATCTTAACCTGCTTCTAGGTCACACGGTTGCCTGAGAAACTGGTTTTGACATCAACTCCTGGTTTGGCCACACCTCCTAGTACTAAAAAAATGAAATATTGCATTGTTAGAAATCCAGATATTTCACTTTAAAATTTCCTCAGAGCCCTTAAAGAATGCTAGCTAGTCCAGGTAATTTTTTTGTGTTCAATCTGCCTGTTTTTGCAATAACTTCACGATCCCTTCAACACCAGTCTATTTTCACATGTCTCCCATCCAGGACTACAGCTTAAGAATTTACACAGTTTCTTATATCTTTCTTGAGTTTTATTTTATATACCTGTCATCAGTTGTCCTACAGGTCAGCCAGCACATTTTCAGCCCACAGTGTGCTGGAAGAAATTATGACTCCTTTTGGAAAGCTCTTAGCTGCCAGTCTTTAAAAAACTTTCTAATTTTTACATTCTTCTGAATAGTGAAAGTTGGCTCAGCAGTGGTGAATTTGTGTACCCTGCCTGCCCACCCTTTTTGCTCCAGCAGAATCATAATATGGGAGAGAGCAAAATCTCATCTCACCATTAAATATAAAGAACAAGCAGTTCTTAGAATAAGCATAGCTAAGTACTAACTGAGAAAAAATGTTAAGACTGTTTTGAGTGTATTTTGGACAAAGAATATTCCAGCACTATCCCACTCCAATATTATTTTGACAGGAGGTATTTGAGTGGGCTACAATTTGATCAAAAGTCCCATTAACAACCCTAAACTGATTTTTAAACAAATTTTGTGTTGCCTAACTTTTCTTTCCACCAGGCAAAGAAAAATCTAATCAAAAAACCATAAATATGCGTACTTCACCTGTGTAAATCAAGACACTTGTTTTAGAAGCCTTGGCAGATTGAACTTCCATCAACAAGAGTATGGGTTGTAGTTTATATTCCCTTGTATTTTCAGTGTGCTTTAAAATCTTTTGGGCTCCAATAAGAAATCTTAAAACTGCATAGCACCTAAGATTTTTTGAGACAAGTAGATGCTACACAACTGTCATTTGAAGAACTATCATTTTTAGCCCAGAGTATATGCATTCAACTTGTTATTTCTGACTTGTTTTTCCTAAATGTAGGAAAAAACAGGATTCTCTTAAAGCTCAAACCTGAGCTAATATATAAAAAAGCTTCCACAAATCCTCCAACTGCTTTTCTTAATACTTGTAGGTTTTGCTATTTTTTTTTGACGTTCAGCAATGCAGTAGGCATTGAGCAGTAATTGTAAAGAAGAGTAAACTTTATGAACTTTACTCAATAGTTTGCACCAGAAGATCAAATAAATAGAGTCACTAAAAAGAGCCTTAACATGATATTAATAACATACTCCAAATTAATTTTCACTCATACTAATGAAACCCAAAAAAAAAAAAATGGTTACTAATCTGAAAGGCAATCAAGTCTATATTACCAATGGACTGGATGCTATGATTTCTTCAGCAACAGAAAAAGAGTAGGTGGTATTCATAAGCCTACTCTAGGTAAGCCTATACCTGCCTAGAATGCATTTCTACACTCTTAAAGTAACACAAAACAGAGGTATTCCAAAACCACTTCAGCTGTTTTTTCTGGTCACCACTCAACTCCTCCCTAGCTGAGTTTGATATTCAGGCAGGACTCCTACACTTACATACTTCAAACATTACAGGGAACTACATCATTATCAAATGAAATATCTCAGCCAGCCATAGAGGATGGTAAAAATAAATAAATTAATAAATCAATTTCCTAAAACAAACATTTTTTTTCTATTGCTGCTTGTAGTAAGCAGAAAAAAAAAAGGTGGTTGTCAGGCAGGAAACTTCAAAAGCAGCATTGGTGGTATAGTGAGATCTTCTACATAAAACTCAAAGAGGAAATGAGTGGTTCAAACCGACACTTTTAGTCTCTTCTACTCATGAACCTGAAGCCTGGTGGCATCAAGTTGTGACACAAAGCAAAAAGTCATGATGAGGACCCACAGATGACTGAGCTTCACTAACTTAAGATAGTTTTCAATACTCTGATTTTCAGGCAGTCAACCAGCAGCACCCTGCACTCACACAAAGGACACAATCTTTAAGGGCCAAACTTTTCCAGACTTGCTGATAAATCCTCCCCCAAAGCATTGAACTACTTGAGGCCATCTCAGTACAGCTGTTGTCGTGGTAAATGCTATACTGACAGTGGAGATGGCTGCTGTTTTTTCAGCAACCTCAGCAACATTTCAGTGACCATTTCTGTATGCAGCTGTGGTACCAGTAGTCACCCTCTGCTAATAATAATTAGCTAGTAACATAAGCTAATAGCTTTACCTCACATGCAGTGAAGGGGGAAAGAAGTTCTTAGGCTTGGCTTCTCAGAAATTTCTCCCCAAAATCCATAGTAATTATGAAATACAGTAAGGTTAACAACCTCAAAAGAGATTATTGAAATCTCCTGGTCTTTGTTTTTTGCCCTCATTCTGAAAAGAGACACCACTAACTGTTTGAATCTCTCCCAAGTCACTAGGAAAAGGTGAAGAACTTCTCTCTTTCCGCCACGTTCTACAGCAGAAATTGATGATGACTATGGGTACCGCTGTCAAAATAACAGGTAAGAAAAGTCCACTACAAGATTCATGTTTGTTTTTTAAATTATAACTGTTCTTTAATTGCCAATTCTTAAAACTGAGTTGAGCTCTTAAGACAAACTAGATGTTCTGCTGTAAAGAAAATTCCTCATACCGTGTTTAACCGCTTTAACTAGTTTTGTATTATACAGAGTAGGAAGCGGCTGTAATTATTTGAAAGCCCACATGCTTCAGGAAGAAAACACCATTCTTGAACTTGCAAGTTTGTCACACTGAATTGGTGAAAATTGTTGGAAATTTTGCCTGCTGTTAAACTGGAACAACTGGTACACTTCAGCTAACTATACAGAACTGAGCAAAAGTAGTAGTTACAAGGGTAAAGCAACGAGCAGCTTTTACTCAACATCAGCCCTTTAATGGAGAATGTTAAAAGAGTAAAGCTGTGGCTGTTTGGCTAAGAGCACTAAGAACTGGTTAGCTGATGCTCACAAGCTGGAAGGAAAGGTTAAAGGGAAAGTTCTCAAGTGGCACATTTTTAAGTGCTTTAAGGTGGCTTCTTCAACTTTCAGCTTACATTGAGGCCAGTGCTTGCTTTTAATTAAAGTTCTATTTGACATACACAAGGTTAAGAGGGAATTGCTGGGGGGTTTTTTTGTACGTTTTGCCCTGTCATAATCCTTTCTCTTCTCCGCAGAGAATTCTGAAAAACCTCAGCTATAAAACAGAGCATAAAATCTAATATTACTGTATCGTAGCATTGTCTTAGCCTGCGGGAATTTTCATAAAATTGCAGTAAGGAAACAGAGCAGCCTACAGTGCTATTTCTGCACATCTTGTAAGACATCCTTCTTTTATTTCCCAAATTATTGAAACAGGACATGGCTGTTTTCCTTAGCAATTTAAAGAGAACCTAAGATGACGTCTACAGTGTTAATACCAGTACATTCTCCCTCCCCCCATTATTCTGCTAAAAGCTAAAATCCCAGACTCTATTTCTTCTTTTGGGATAGGTGTTTCTTGGAAAAAAGAATTACAGAAATCAGAATAGGATTTGCTATGTTGCTAGCAGTTTTAGGTGACAAAAAGCACTGTTTTCTACAAAGCAAGTTCAGGACTTTTCATAAGCATCAGTAGTTGAGTTTAATTAGAGATATAGTAATAGATAACTTGTAAAAAATGAAAATTAATTAATAGTGGAAAATGAAACTGGTTTTCTTCAAGTAAATTGCTATTTCTTGGACAGAAAACAATGCAACAAAAATTCCCAAATCTGAGGATTCTGAGAATCAGGGCTTTCCAAGAAGAATCATATTTCTTAAGAAATATTTTGAAATAGGAGTTTGGATTTGTCAGTATGCTTTGAACTGAATTCTATTACAAGAATATAAAGAAATAATTTGCATACAATATACCCTGAAATAAATTCAGTATGGAATGTACAATATTTAGACAGCATTTCCACCTTTAGTTACATTTTTCCACAAGGGATTACACCACCCCTAAAAATCCCAGACAAGTCTTGGCTCTGTCTCCAGTTAATGCTGTTCGTTAAATATAATATTTTCCAGTGGTTTCTATTCAGCCTGCATTTAGCTTGCTCATCTGTATCAGAATTAATCTTCTGCACCCTTGCCACCTGTCTTGACTATACCAGCCTAGACACTGAGTACTCACAAGTACTGCATTATCATACTAAAATAATGTTGAACAGTCATTTTGGGGATAGGAATGGCTCCTTAAAAGTTATGTAAGCAAACATGCATCTCATGATAGTTTTGATCTAAACCACTGTCTATATAGGAAAGCATACTGCATTATTTCATTATATTACATACCTTTTGTATTTACTTTTACATGCCCAAATTTTTAATTACACAGCTTCACGCTTTGTGAGAAGTCAAACCATGCAATTCATTAGTTATCCAATCAATTAACTAATCATAAGTTCTTCATTCTTGGTTCATTTTGAGGTCATACTGAGATCTTTCAAGTGCAGCAATTTATTAGCTGTACCCTGATGTGCAAGGATGTTCAAATAAAGCATCCATGTAGAACAACAGAGAGAAAGGTTTCTCTTCCCCATGCCTCATGCTGAAAGCCTGTGCTCCTCTCATTCACTGCTGGACATGTCTAGTGGCAGTTTGGGATGCTTCTGTGGGAGTCAAAGACACAGGTTTATATACCTTTCAGGCAGAAGAGGGATAAGAGTCTAAGACTTCCATATTCTGAGTGCTTCCAGCACTACAAACACATCCTTCTTTCATGAAGAATCTGGGCATCTAACTTTGCACCTTTGTTTTGGGCAATACATCAAACCAGTTCATTTTAAGGTCACTATTGGCTCAAGCAGTCAACTTGCTCTTGAAACACACAGGCTTTTTTTGGGGCCATAGCAGGTTGGTTAGCATTGTTCTCAATATTCAAAAACATCACCAGATCTAATAGTTATTAGAGAAGTGAAACATCTTTTTCTCATCAACTAGCATTTCACACTGGGAAAGACTCTTGAATCTGTGTTACCCTGCAGTCTTGCATAGGAAAATTGCAAGGACAGGTGCCTCATTTATTTGCTTCCACTAACTTTGACATTTAAGCTCATTTTTACATTACAAGTTAAATCATGTTTATATAATACAGAGGAGTGAATTGCATCAACAGAGAAAAGGAGAGGAAACATGATGACGATTCCAGTAGTGCTACATTCAAAACTTGTTTGCATTTGGTTATGAGCAGTGGGTTTACTGATTGTACAGAGCTTATTTCTTTCTCAAAACCATAGTCCAGCTACACAAAACAGAAGTCAAATGGCATCCTGAACACATCTTTCTCAAGTATTTTATAAGGAGAACACATTATCTTGAGTATTGCTTTTCCCCAAAAGTTTCTTAAACTGAGGTTTAATCCACATTTGAAATAACATCATAATGATGTTTTCAAAACACAAGCTAAATAACCACACTCTTGGTTTATTGCAAACCAGTCTGAATCCCAAATAAGTGGTTAATGAATTCAACCAGGGCCCTCCATTTTGTACTAACAGCAGCTTCTGTTGATGCATGACTGAGCTGTGCATGTAATGTATCTACCTTATAGAGAAATCCTATTTTAACTCACTGGGATGCCTTCTTTTAAAAATTAAAAATAACGAAATTATCTTTTGGCCAGAAGTAATGAAAGCCATTAAGTGCATAGGTAGTAAAAGTGACTGGAGAAGTTTAGTGCTGTTCTAAGATCAAAAGCCGTCCATTCTCTTCAGATACAGAAAAGTTTCAGATTTTCCCCATACTTGGAAAAAATGAAATTTAAACTGAATTGCAGAAGAGCAAATAGTAAAAAGCATATAATGTATAGGCATCTCCACATCTTATTCCCCATTTTCTCTGTAAGTATAAATTTTCTCAGCTGTAAAACTGCCAATTTGCAGTTAATCCAAAGCTGATCAAAAATCCAGAGAAGTATACATACAAAGTATTGAATCACAAAGTGATGATTTACAGAATTCTTTCTCCCATTTTTTCTGCTTATGTTGTCTTTATTTGTGGATTTGTGGATTCTTACATTTCACTAGAGGCTTTCAATACTTAAGGATTGTCTTATTAACATTTATATGTAATAACCATAGCATCAGTAATAAAAATCAATACATAGAACAAGTGACTCACTAGCTTGGTGATGGTGCTCTTCTTCACTTTGGAATGGGCTGAATTCATAAGCAGATATTTTGCTTTTCAGTAATGAAGTCAGAACATTGTCTACCTTCTCTACAGAAGAAAATTTCAATGCCTGCTTAAAGACAAAAGAGAAAAAATACTAGTGTATTTGCTGCATATATATTTTTAACTTTATCCTCAGAGTGCTGGTGAATCAAATTACTCAAAGCAGTATTATGGCAAACTCTCAGTAAGAGCAGCACAGTTTTTGAAAACTATAGAGGAGATATTTTAATACAAAGAATCATGACAACATGATCCAACTGTACATAAACATGCATTATAACATATGAAGTTCATCCATAACTTAAAAACTTCTGGGTGAAGTGTAAGGACAGGAAGAGCTATGTTTTACTACAGCAGTAATTCAGGGTGAGTTTAAGGATTATAGTAGCTCTCTGTTACCCAAAACTTTTACATTAAGATTGTGGACTTTTCCAGGTAGGAAACAGCTTCAGTTTCATCAGCCAAGACACGACATTGTTGACAGAACAAGAAACTGATAACAAGCAGATAGATCAGCTTCCTACTAAACACAAAGTCTTTAGACAAGGGAAATCTGCACTGACTGCCAGGAGATTTTTGAGTGTCTCTTTCTGGACAGATGGTTGAGATCTACACCTAACAACTTTAAAGGTAGCCATAATTAAGTATCTCTTTGCCTGGCCTGACAAGAGCAACCTGACTACAGAGATTTGAAGAGTAAGGGTATTTTACAACAAGTACTACAGCTCTAGTCTAGTCTGTGCTACACTGGGCACCAAAAGGAGCTCAGCCACAGCAGAGAACTCAGGGACAGTTGTTTTACTCTGCTCAGGGTAGCCCTGTGTTAAAGTTTGCCTTCCCACAGCTGGACTGTGGCTGGTCAAGACAACTCTGGGATAACTAAAATGGAACATCTTCAGACATGCTCAGCATATGAATTTAGAAAGTCTATGACTGACATGCTGAGGAGAAAATGACAGGGGGATGTACTAACGAAACATGAAGTTTAATTCCCAAGATTGCTAAAATGGAATTAGAAAAGTTAGTATGACATGATCAGAAAACACTGAATGCAGAGGCACGATATAATTTTCATCCAACTCCTACCAATACAAGAGACATTTATGCAGGTAGGAAGCTAACAATATGATTACTTATTTTTCCAATAATTAACCCTGAACCTTCCAATATTAAGATATGCAAAATCCATTGCATTTCTTTTCATAATTCACTCCCTTTCTGTGCTGTCACACTACATTCTCAGTATTTTTTATTCAATAATTATGAATATATGTCATAACCTTCAAAATCCAAAGCATTAAGCATTAAGAAAATACTCCACCTAGGAAAAAATATCTTTCAGGCTTGTTCTAGAATAACAATCTGAGTACAAGACTACTATGTAAATTCAGAAAGCATATGCAAAACCTCCCAAAATATCTATAAACCTCCAAACTATTAACATGTATAACAACACTACATTTATAAGTTATTAAGAGGAATAATATCAAAATTCAGTTAGGAAACCATACTATTCTCGCTCATTCCAAAGACATCTTCTTAGATATGTTATCATTACACTATATTAACAGAGTTCAATCTAGAGCAGGAAAAAAAACAAGTAACAACACAGGAACTAGCTCAGTTAAGTGTATATGGCAGATCCCGTGTCACGAGGAAAGAGGCTCAAAACCATTGGTACTCACTGAAGCAACTGTGTAGTAGATACAAATTTAAATGGAATAAAACAGTCCTTCACAACCTAAGATGGAACAAGTTCTTGAATAGAAAAAAGCTTCAGAAACTTGTAGCAAAATTTCTCGTACATCAACAGGCCTTCCCTCCAATGACCAGCCTGTCCATTTCTATGAATTACAAGTCAAGAACAATGCACTTCTTATACAAAGTTATCAGTGCAATCTGCTTCATGTTTTCCACTTCAACTTTTTGTTTTTCCTCTTACTCTTGGGATGTAAAATCTGAAGGCTTAAGCAATGATTTAATAAGCTATGCTGTTAACTAAACCATAATGGGGAGCTTTGTTGTACTACTCTACAGCAAAGATACAAAAGGAAAAAAAGATTAGTTAATTTAAAAGAAAAAATTTAATTTTAAAAAAAAAGGGCATCTATGTCTTTTATCTCACCTACAGGAGGGCCTGTTTCAGCACTTATGTGAAGACAACAGCTAAAACAGAACTAGGAATAGGGCCACTCTGCACTATCTAGTTCCATACCATAAAGGGCACCTCCCCAAGAAACAAGTTGGTTTAAAGACTTCCACTTTACTGCCCATTCTTGCCCCAGAGCACTCACAGACTCAAAGTCTGCTGTGTATATGTATTTTAACATACCCTACACAGAACTCTATAGGCCCAAGAAATCTCACCAACATTACAAACCTGAAGTTCCTAAGGAAGCTTCACAAAAGCAAACAGAAGCAGAACTGTATTTAAAGTTGAACTTAAAATTAAGCACCCTGCAAGAGATCTCTGAGCCACTTAGGAAATTGAGAAAGCCACCTAAGCAATAATGCTAGTTTCCCCCAATGTCCTTACAGCCCCTCAGAACTAAGCTAGTGACTTTGTAGACAATTTTTTCCCATACTCTGTGGAGCACAGTCAACTATTCTCTACTCCCATGCTGGGAGTCCTTCCACAAGTCTTACTGCTAGTCCCAGTACCACCTCCTCAGCTGTAGGCACTATCTCTATTCCCTCTCCCCTTTCCAGAGCAACAGGACACAGCTGTGAACAGAAAAGCCCCAGGTGCTGACCATCACACCTGGGCTTCCAAAGACATCCTTGAGAAAGGAGACCACCAAGCACAAATTTTGCTACTTTTGTCAATGAGATTACCTACGTTCTTTAATAACTGCTAACCAAGCCCTGAAAATGTGTGCCACTGAAACACAGCATCCACAGCCAGTAAATTAACATATTCCACGCTGGCTTTGGCAGTACTAACAAGGTTACATTTACATAAAGATGAACTTCTCCATTAGTTCTTACATATCAGACACTACTTTATATGCACTTCCATATCAGGATTGATTCTGCCAAAGAGAATGGGCCAGGTTTAAAATCAGTCAGGCATTTCTAACAGTTTTAGCCAGTGATAGAATATGGACAGCTTTCATACCTAGAGGAAAAGAAAGAAGCATTTTAAAATAACAGCTGTCGATGTTGCTGAGAGGATTGAAATATTAAATACAGTTTCAAATGAAGTATCTCTGGGGATCAGGCAGAGATGCATACAAAATATTACCACATAAGTCATATAGCTATTTTACAAGTTTTCATAGAGAAGGCAGCAGTTTATTTTCATGATTTTTTTTCCAATATCAACTGTAACTGGAATCCTGTTTAATGACTATGATAAAAACATCATTGAAGATATCAAGTATCTCAGAATCATAGGAGTATTATTCAACTGAAGTTTGTCATAAAGACTTCCTCAATCTCTTTAGATATTCTAAGTCACTCAAGCTAACATGAACTTGACAGTTTCAGTAATAAGAATATGACCTTAGCTTCAATTTTTTTTTCTCCTTTATTTTGAAACCTAATAAATCTATGCCAGGAAAGCCCAACACTAAATAATTGAATCAATATTTCCATTTGGTAGAAAAACTCTGAGAGAAAAATCAATACAGCATGTAAATCCAGCAGAATGCTGAAATTAGTTGGTGTAAAGAAAAAACATGAAATATGAAAAAGTTTAATTATGAATTATAAAAACCTTAAAATCAGTCTATACATTAGGTTACTGTAAGAACAAAAACTCCCTAAGAGAATTTCTTGAATGCAGAATTATGTGAGAGAGCCAGAAATCATGACCTTTATCCAACTTTCACCTTCCTTTATCCTCATAGCAAATCCATTCAGCATAATGGTTCAGTTATTATGATCACAACTCTTCCTACTTTAATATTTCAGTTTTTTTTCTTTCAAAACTCATGCAAAGAAACTTATTTAATTTTATTTATTTATTCAACTAAATTTTAAATACTTTTTTAGTTGTTTAAATTGTCTTGCTGATGTTGGTAAATGCTTTTTAAATTCAGAAAAATTTGGAACAGAAAATTACAATCTATCAGATGTAGCAAAGAATTTCATCCAGACCCATTACTTGTAAAATCTTAGATTATGCTTAATTTAAACCTTAGCTAATGCAAACCTTCAGTTGCTCTCAAAAAACAGATCCATAAATGCAGTGATACCATATTTTGATAGTATCCCACTAAGATCCACTAATTCATCTGACCATCACTAAAAGGAATGGATAGCTGCAATCCTATTTGTTGGGTTTTGTCTATCTCTTTGGCTTTATTGGGGGACAAAGTGGAACATATCAAAGGAGCTGGAAGGGTTGGCAAGACAATACAGAATATAATGTAAGCATTTTACCAAAGCACTGTGTCTTTGGTATGAACTAATGCAGCCATTTGCTTTCATCAAAGAATTTTAATAAGGAGATACTTCTCAGATTGTAAGTATTTGTGAAAATCTTGAACTTTCTCTTGAATCACAGAGTGATATTGCTTTGATAATAATTGCTGTAAGATTTTCCTATTTTCTATCAGTTTTGTTTTCCATTGTGTTTGATTGTTACTTTGCATAGATAAATGACTGTTGCCCCAGGACACTTTTGCAAACAAGTTGATAGTCTCAAAGGTTTTAATTATCCTGGTTAAATAGAAGTTACTACTACTGCTGCTACTTGATGGGAATTCTAATTAGTATCAAGTCTGTTTTGCTTTTCCTTTTGTGAACATATTTTAAAGATTAAGTTAAATTATGTTCTGTAAATTGCATCTTTATGATGTAGCTTGTTAACATTAAATCAGGAGCTCATTTAAAAAGTTTGCAGAAAAATTTTCGCTACCCAGGTAGTTAGTGTACCTCACTCTGAGGCCCAGCAGGTACCATTAAATGAGACAAATCTTCCAACACGTACGTAAACTTACAGAAGAATTACCATTGGTATACTTTACCACAGAGTAGCCATGACATTGTGTGGACTGTAGAGCTTACCCAATTAAAAACATTTTTTCGACATTAGTTTTTCAGTTACCAAAACAACAAAAATAATAGCATATAGCATTTTCACCTCATTTAAACCCTTGCTTATTATTCAGAGGAGTAAAGGTGAGGAAATGTTAAACATACTTCATAGCCATAACACTACAGCTGTATTTCCTGGTGTGCACTACTGCTCTGCACAGAATTATTTTTGTATTTGAATATGATTTGAATTGCATGTGCTTTAATAAATATTAGCCATGCTGGTTAAATGAAGGGTCAAACTCCTGAACAATACAAATAACTCTCCAGTGGAAATATCTTGTGTGTTGTAGGTATCTAGATTACCATGTTAATGATAAATTTTTAAATCATTATGGTAAACTTCTTATGCATAGAGGTTTAAATGAAACTTGTTAGAGGCTTACTTAGACATACTTCAAAATACAGACTAAAAAATGATGGATACCATAAAGAATTTAAGAACACATTTGCTTTTTGAGTTGCACTATTTTTTTTGTGCAACAGCCTGTTTTCCTCCCTAGAATAGAAGTAACTTGTACTTGGAAGGAATCTAGCCTCATCCTTAATAGAAAACTAATAATGCAATAAATCATATTTTATTAATCCTTTTGTTATGAGTGTAATGCCTTAGGTGGAGGATAAGGTATATTTGTCACAGGCAAATGAGATTGTCTGCACTGGAAACACAATCTATTATTTTTGTTCTGGCTTTGCAATTGCAATATAGACATTGTGGAAGGTCTTCTTGGGCTACCCACCATTCAACAAATGATACTTGAGATTCTGTCCTACCTTAATATAGGCTTCTTTTCCTGATATTTCTTATGTGCCACTGGAAAAGAACAGGCTGCAGAGCACTGCAGTCTGCTGTGCTGATCTGAAACACAGTTCAAAACCTGATTTTTTCTAAATATATGCAAAGAATCTGCATGGCAACCAGCAAATCACATGAATGATAATTCAGCAGCTGTAAATGGACTCTACATGAGCAGCAACTTACAGCTTCCCCTACAAGCTATGCCAGAAAAAATTGGTTTGATGGTGGATGAATAACAACCCTCCAAATACAATGTGGTTTAAGATTAATGCTTCTATTGGTTTCAGAAATACAAAAAAATAACACTTTAAATGAGAGAGACTTCAGTAATATTTGTTCTTATTTTCAGCCTCTGGAGTGCAGCATGTTGCTCACTGGGCATATACAGCACAAAGGATGTTTACATCATTCTCTAAACAAAACAAGAAAATGGAAAATTTGTTTTCTCTTGCCTGACTTGCTTACAACTAGACATCTCAGAGGCAGGCCTCTTAATCCTGAGCTTACTACTGAGCCATTACAAAATTACTGTGCAATCAAAAGATTGCATACCATCTCTTAGTTCATTTAGGCACTTACATTCTATTTTTCTTTAATTAAAATTTGAGAAGTCAACTTACCTGACAAGTGAAAGCTATTGGGTCGGCCACTTTCTTTAAAATGGGTTCAATTTCCTCTAGTGCAGTATAGTATTCAATCTGTGCTGTCGTCTTAATGACTCCCCCAGAGTAGACATTTACATATACAGGGCCAGCAGGAAAATCTTATAAAACACAAATCAAAACACCAGCTGAAGATATTTTACAGTCCCAAAACAGAGATCTTGGGGTATGAGTAAAAGAACAGAGAATAACACAGAAAAAACATAGAGTTGATGAACTGACTGGATTTGCATTTCACAGATGATTCAGTGTAGTCAGTTTTTTTATTCAGGTCTTTCAGTCTTTCACAAAGCTGACAAAAGAAAATGTGTATCTTTAAATCTGTATAATGCAAACCTATTGTATTGCTTCACATTAGAAAGGAGATGAAAACAGAATGCTTAAAATTTTCAAATGCCCTTTGATAGACTGATGACCTACAATCAGTGCCCTTATGCCTACATGTTAAGGAAAAGTTCATTTATCACAAATAGTGCAATCACTATTAATCTTAAAAACTTTTTCTTTATTGCAGTCAAGGTTTTCAAAATTGTATTTGGGCTAGGCTGCAGAAATTGCAGTATAATTAATTCATTCTGGTTGTTTACCTCATAAAAGCCAAGGAGAGAGGCACTTGTAGTCTGTTATTTGACTCCCTCTGTGCATGCAGCAGAAAGCCTGCTTTATGAGCACATTTCCCAACCCATTAGTGTTTGTTGTGCCAGGCATTCTGCTGGACCATACTAGCAGAGTCTTCTTGAAACACTGACTCTGCACAAAAAACAGTGAAAAAGGGACAATTCTGAAAATGGAGAACAGGAATAGGGACAGGGAAACTAGACTAAAAGTACATCACATTAAATCACTTAAATAGAAACTGCCCAAATGTGGGTTAAAAAAAAGTAAAAAACAAAACAACAAAACGCAGCATTTCTTCTATAACATCAGATCAGCTGGACCTAAAACAGGATACTTCCAAATTTCCACTTTTCCAGATTTTAAACAGGATAAACATCAAACACAAACGATATAAGAAACAGAATTAAACTTGCCTACAGCTCTCTGCCAATATTTTTGTATTTCATTTACTTTTCATATTTTATTTCTTCATCTACTACAGAAACCTTTTTGCGATCAACAGTGTTCCGACAAAAAAAAAAAAATTTTGGAAGAATCTTTTGAGACCTATGCATGAAGAGTGCAGCTTTTGTTCTCTGAAATCCAGTTACAAATGTAACTTCCTTGTTTGTTATGTACTTTCTAGTCAGGTTTCTAAAAGCAAGCTCTCTGCACCATCACAATGATAAAGAACTCTCAGCCCATACATCGCCATCATCTTAGGACAGTGTTCAGGATGAAAATCACAGAATAAATTAGGTTGGAAAAGACTACCAAGGTCATTGAGTTCAACTTCTGACTGACCACCAACCTGCCAAAAAGACCATGTCACACGTGCCACATGCAGTCATTTCTTGAACACCTCCAGGGATGTGACTCCTCTACCTCCCTGGGCAACCTGTTTCAATGTTTAACAAACGTTTCTGTGCAGAAATTCCTCCTGACGTCCAACCTGAACCTCTTCTGGCACAGCTTGAGGCCATGTCCTCTTGCCCTGTCACTGGTTGCCTGGGAGAAGAGATCAAATCCCACCTGGCACAGCCTACATTCAAGTGGGTTATAGAGAGTGATTATGCTTTTCTCCAGGCTGAACAATGCCAGCTCCCTCAGCCACTCCTCATGTGAGTTACTCTCTAGGCCGTTCCCCAGCTCCATTGTCCTTCTCGCACACAATCCAGCACTTCAGTGTCTTTCTTAAAGTGTGGGGCCCAGAACTGGACACAGCACTTGACTGGTGCAGTCTCACCAGTGCCGAGTCATAGAAATCATCAGGTCAAAAAATCACCAAAACATAGCTCCAAGAAGTCACAGTGGAAAACTGTAAACTATGTGTATGTACTTCCTCCTAAGGTTATATTGCAATTATTTTATAATAAAATATGATGGAAGTTCTTCTGGGAATTCTCAGCATGCAGCCCAATAGCAAACTATACTCTGAACACATAGGTGAGGAATGTTATAATTTTTAACCCACATCAAGAATGGGTATAGGTGCGCTCCTTAAATCTGCACAGATCTTCTAAGAGAAACTGTTAAATAGTTTAAACTGTTATCAACTAGTTATGGATGGAGCAATAGAAAAAATCATTAGGAACTAGGAAAGATGAGTGATACAGAGAAATGGCATGAATGTGAACAGAGAAAATAAATTATTACCTGCATCAGAAAGAATTATGGAGAGGAGAATAACTAGATTTACTGCATTAAATACAATATGAGACATTTAGTAACAGAGTAATAAGAAAAGAATATTAGGTTTGCATTTTACGGCAGTAATTTTGACGAATGTTAATCTGTAACTAATCAATGACATTTTTAAGCCTGCCACCTGCCATTTAACCACAGAAAACCAATCTAATAGAACCTAGGTTCCTATAAAACACAAGGCCTTCCTTCTCTGCATTATTAAAAGTGATGTGTGCAAAACTCATGTACAGGAAACATCCACAAAATAGCAGAAAGGGAAACTACTTATCAGAAAAAGTGAAGGAAGGTGAAACTTTTTAGTTTTTCCTAAAGATAAAGATTATTTTTCTTACTTAGGGCTTTCACATATTTGACATTCTGGTTCCAAGAGGCTGTCTGTGTTCTAATTCGTTGATTATCTGTTATGAATTCAATTTCTAGAGTTTCTTCATCTATTTCCTCTTTCAAGAGAATGAATATTTCACCAGGGTTCTACAAAATTAAAATATGTTCCCATTAGTCCTTCAGAAAATTATATTGGAAATGTAACACTATATTGAAAGTGTATTGAAAGAACTTTTCTTTATCAACAGCTTCATACAAAAAAATGGTACTAACAAAATATTACAGTATCTCACTGTTTCCTTTAGTATTTTACTTACATGAAAGATACAAGTACTGTAGGATTTTAAATTCCACTTACATAGGGATATTTTAAAAGAGTATTTTAAATGCATATGTAGGTGAATTGTTACATTTTCTAAGGCCCTTCTACTTTATAGTCTAGAAGAACAACATCCATCCTAATAAGAATAACCTAATATACTTTAGAGTCAGCCTCTTACAGTAAGGTGACAGTGGACAGAAGCAGCATATGATGTGAGACAATAGCTCTTTACTACCTCCTGAACCAGAGGCAAAATCACTCCCTTAGAACTGTACTGATCTCAACAATGAAATAATGTTATTATTAATATTACTTAATGTTATTACTAATATTACTTATTATTAAGTCATCTTTAAAAGACAGAAAACAAACAAAATCTGTGACATTGTGTGTGCACTGCAACCTCCATACTTGACCATGGCCACTCACATACAAAATGAAATGCAGTGCTAAATTGTGAAATAAACTTATGTTTTGCATAAACTTCCTCTGTTTATGCTGTCACATATTTCTCACAGCCACTCTGATTAAAAGCACATATGAACATTTACGTCCACTGCATATGCATGCAGATACGTACACATAAATATTTCTGATTTAATTTAAACTCAAACTAGGTCTGTGCTCACACAAGCCCTGTGTAATTCATGGTATGGGCATGTATGCATCTATACATATACCCATCCTGGATTCTTGCCAAGACAAATACCACATCTCTCAAGAAGTGCCTGATTGCTTGCTCCCTCTGAAGTCTAAGGTCCACAGGACCATAATACTTCAACTCGAGATGCTAAATAACTCTAATAGAGCTGTCTCCAAACTACATTACTTGCAAATCTTTGACTGTAGTGTGGATGCAACACAAAGGCAAACTGAATCCCACTGCAGTCTTGATGCACTCTCATTTTGGTCCCTTGGCAATTTTGGAAACAAATAACAGATATAGTATAAATGAGACTGCAGCAGGAGGAGGAGAAGAAAAATTACTGTTATCCTAAAGATTTTATCATCTAGAAGTCTTACCTCACATGATACTCTTCTCGGAAGCACCAATATTGACTGCTTGTTACTTTCTAATCTTTCAGAAAGTGCCTCTGTTTTAAAAGTGAAGTTTGTTTCTTCTGATGCTCCTGTGATACCTGACAAGTTAATATCAGAGATAGTCTGGTGATCTGAAATAAATAATGTGAAATAAGAACACTGTTAATAATCCTAAACCAACAAGACATGGCAATGATGTGGTTTCCAATGTATTACTCGTGTGGCATTTGGAGTCACATTAAGGACAGCACATAAAAGCCTGGCAAAATTCCCTTAATGTAAATGTGATGAGATGTCCTCCTTTGACAAAGAGTTTCCTTCTGAAGTTTTGATATTGCAGCCTTGATTTACGTGAACACTCTCCACATATGCTTTGTCTTCCTAAAAAAAAAGGGGCAGAGCCTTTGGACTGAAATAATTGTGAACAGCACAGTCAGGGAGATCAGGCAGTTCTGTCATCTCAGAATTTTCATATGCTAGGATAAAACACAATTTTACCACTCTTCCCATCTTTATAAACAAGGAGATGCTATATGGTTACAACACCAACCCACCTGTCTACAGGAAGAGTTTACACGAGGGCAGTGATACCTGTAACATGGTACTATGACAGTAGGCACAGATTTCTTTGACACAGATTCCATGCTCTTTGCCTGCCTTAATGGACAAAAGGATGGATGGAAGACATACATTTTTAAAATAGGATAATCTGAGTTTGGAAATGCTATGCCATTTACACAGGTAGCTTGCAATCAGTTTCTTTTCTGTTTTGCTGTACCAAAAAAGGCCCAAGAGCCTTCAGCGAATATAGTGAATCCTTCACCACATTGTAGAATTTTAATCATGAAAAAGAACTGAGAACTGCATCTGCAGGGCTCTGACTATGCCCGTGTTTTAGCAAAGGTATTCTTTACCTGCGGTGTCTCAGTTGTATCATTACTCCTTCTTTCCAGACACTCTATTACCCTGTGTGAAACACTCCCACCACCCATCTCAAAGGACTGCAGCAGCTCTTCATCATGGAGGATTAGTCAGTACACTGCAGTCACCTAGTTACGTTACTGATATCATTTCACGCTGTTCAGAGTTAAAAAATCTTGACTGGCTGATGAGACAATATCCTGAGAGACACCCATGCTATCTTGTATTACTGTAAATGATGAAAGACTCACAGTCAATTACATTCAAGGATACAAAGAACTTCTGAGGTACATATTTTCCTCTTAAATGGATATAGAATATTAAAATAAATTAGTGATGGGCAGAATGCAGAACAGTAGCAATTTGGCATTGCTCAAAGAAATACCACAGCCATTTTGCATTTCTTTGAAAAGGTGCCCAAGTGACTGAGGTACACAAACCATAACAGTGCTCCTTAGTGGCACGGAAACCTTTCCAGTCAGTGTCAGTACTGGAAATCTACAATTAGTTTTCTCACTTCTTGCTTGCCTTTATTTCTTCCATATGCACCAGTTCATCTGATACATGTTTCCTTGCTTTACTAATCTTGCCTTTCTTAAGGCATAGATTTAATAAAGTACCACGATAATAAATGTGTCTGCTAAATGAAGTTATGCCATGGCATCTACTGTAGAATCTTTTTGATTCAGGGATATGCTTTAATAGGGAAGGGAAGGGAAGGTGCGGGAAGGGAAGGTGCGGGAAGGGAAGGTGCGGGAAGGGAAGGTGCGGGAAGGGAAGGTGCGGGAAGGGAAGGTGCGGGAAGGGAAGGGAAGGGAAGGGAAGGGAAGGGAAGGGAAGGGAAGGGAAGGGAAGGGAAGGGAAGGGAAGGGAAGGGAAGGGAAGGGAAGGGAAGGGAAAGGGAAGGGAAGGGAAGGGAAGGAAGGGAAGGGAAGGGAAGGGAAGGGAAGGGAAGGGAAGGGAAGGGAAGGGAAGGGAAGGGAAGGGAAGGGAAGGGAAGGGAAGGGAAGGGAAGGGAAGGGAAGGGAAGGGAAGGGAAGGGAAGGGAAGGGAAGGGAAGGGAAGGGAAGGGAAGGGAAGGTGCGGGAAGGGAAGGTGCGGGAAGGGAAGGTGCGGGAAGGTGCGGGAAGGTGCGGGAAGGTGCGGGAAGGTGCGGGAAGGTGCGGGAAGGGAAGGGAAGGGAAGGTGCGGGAAGGGAAGGGAAGGTGCGGGAAGGGAAGGTGCGGGAAGGGAAGGGAAGGTGCGGGAAGGGAAGGGAAGGGAAGGGAAGGGAAGGGAAGGGAAGGGAAGGGAAGGGAAGGGAAGGGAAGGGAAGGGAAGGGAAGGGAAGGGAAGGGAAGGGAAGGGAAGGGAAGGGAAGGGAAGGGAAGGGAAGGGGAAGGGGAGGGAAGGGAAGGGAAGGGAAGGTGCGGGAAGGTGCGGGAAGGTGCGGGAAGGTGCGGGAAGGTGCGGGAAGGTGCGGGAAGGGAAGGGAAGGGAAGGGAAGGGAAGGGAAGGGAAGGGAAGGGAAGGGAAGGGAAGGGAAGGGAAGGGAAGGGAAGGGAAGGGAAGGGAAGGGAAGGGAAGGGAAGGGAAGGGAAGGGAAGGGAAGGGGAGGGAAGGTGCGGGAAGGGAAGGTGCGGGAAGGTGCGGGAAGGTGCGGGGAGGTGCGGGAAGGTGCGAGATAGTGCGGGACACGAAGGTGCGGGAAAGTGCGGGAAGGTGCGGGAAGGTGCGAGGAGGTGAGGGGAGGAGCGGGGAGGTGCGGGAAGGGAAGGGAAGGGAAGGGAAGGGAAGGGAAGGGAAGGGAAGGGAAGGGAAGGGAAGGGAAGGGAAGGGAAGGGAAGGGAAGGGAAGGGAAGGGAAGGTGCGGAAAGGGAAGGGAAGGGAAGGGAAGGGAAGGGAAGGGAAGGGAAGGGAAGGTGCGGGAAGGGAAGGGGAGGGAAGGGGAGGGAAGGGAAGGGAAGGGAAGGGACGGGAAGGGAAGGGAAGGGAAGGGAAGGGAAGGGAAGGGAAGGTGCGGGAAGGGAAGGTGCGGGAAGGGAAGGGAAGGGAAGGGAAGGTGCGGGAAGGGAAGGGAAGGGAAGGGAAGGGAAGGGAAGGGAAGGGAAGGGAAGGGAAGGGAAGGGAAGGTGCGGGAAGGGAAGGGAAGGGAAGGGAAGGGAAGGTGCGGGAAGGGAAGGTGCGGGAAGGGAAGGCGCGGGAAGGGAAGGGAAGGGAAGGGAAGGGAAGGAAGGGAAGGGAAGGGAAGGGAAGGGAAGGGAAGGGAAGGGAAGGGAAGGGAAGGGAAGGGAAGGGAAGGGAAGGGAAGGGAAGGGAAGGGAAGGGAAGGGAAGGGAAGGGAAGGGAAGGGAAGGGAAGGGAAGGGAAGGGAAGGGAAGGGAAGGGAAGGGAAGGGAAGGGAAGGGAAGGGAAGGGAAGGGAAGGTGCGGGAAGGGAAGGGAAGGGAAGGGAAGGGAAGGTGCGGGAAGGGAAGGTGCGGGAAGGGAAGGTGCGGGAAGGGAAGGTGCGGGAAGGTGCGGGAAGGGAAGGTGCGGGAAGGTGCGGGAAGGGAAGGGAAGGGAAGGGAAGGGAAGGGAAGGGAAGGGAAGGGAAGGGAAGGGAAGGGAAGGGAAGGGAAGGGAAGGGAAGGGAAGGGAAGGGAAGGGAAGGGAAGGGAAGGGAAGGGAAGGGAAGGGAAGGGGAAGGGAAGGGAAGGGAAGGGAAGGGAAGGGAAGGGAAGGAGGGAAGGGAAGGGAAGGGAAGGTGCGGGAGGGGAAGGTGGGGGAAGGGAAGGGAAGGGAAGGGAAGGGAAGGGAAGGGAAGGGAAGGGAAGGGAAGGGAAGGGAAGGGAAGGGAAGGGAAGGGAAGGGAAGGGGAAGGGAAGGGAAGGGAAGGGAAGGGAAGGGAAGGGAAGGGAAGGGAAGGGAAGGGAAGGAAGGAAGGGAAGGGAAGGGAAGGGAAGGGAAGGTGCGGGAAGGGAAGGGAAGGTGCGGGAAGGGAAGGGAAGGGAAGGTGCGGGAAGGGAAGGGAAGGTGCGGGAAGGGAAGGGAAGGTGCGGGAAGGGAAGGGAAGGTGCGGGAAGGGAAGGGAAGGGAAGGGAAGGGAAGGTGCGGGAAGGGAAGGTGCGGGAAGGGAAGGGAAGGTGCGGGAAGGTGCGGGAAGGTGCGGGAAGGGAAGGGAAGGGAAGGGAAGGGAAGGGAAGGGAAGGGAAGGGAAGGGAAGGGAAGGGAAGGGAAGGGAAGGGAAGGGAAGGGAAGGGAAGGGAGGGAAGGGGTAGGGAGGGGAGGGAAGGGAAGGGGAGGGGAAGGGAAGGGAAGGGAAGGGAAGGGAAGGGAAGGGAAGGGAAGGGAAGGGAAGGGAAGGGAAGGGAAGGTGCGGGAAGGGAAGGTGCGGGAAGGGAAGGTGCGGGAAGGGAAGGTGCGGGAAGGGAAGGTGCGGGAAGGGAAGGGAAGGTGCGGGAAGGGAAGGTGCGGGAAGGGAAGGTGCGGGAAGGGAAGGGAAGGGAAGGGAAGGGAAGGGAAGGGAAGGGAAGGGAAGGGAAGGGAAGGGAAGGGAAGGGAAGGGAAGGGAAGGGAAGGGAAGGGAAGGGAAGGGAAGGGAAGGGAAGGGAAGGGAAGGGAAGGGAAGGGAAGGGAAGGGAAGGGAAGGGAAGGTGCGGGAAGGGAAGGGAAGGGAAGGGAAGGGAAGGGAAGGTGCGGGAAGGGAAGGGAAGGTGCGGGAAGGGAAGGGAAGGTGCGGGAAGGGAAGGTGCGGGAAGGGAAGGTGCGGGAAGGGAAGGTGCGGGAAGGGAAGGTGCGGGAAGGGAAGGTGCGGGAAGGGAAGGTGCGGGAAGGGAAGGGAAGGGAAGGGAAGGGAAGGGAAGGGAAGGGAAGGGAAGGGAAGGGAAGGTGCGGGAAGGGAAGGGAAGGGAAGGGAAGGGAAGGGAAGGGAAGGGAAGGGAAGGGAAGGGAAGGGAAGGGAAGGGAAGGGAAGGGAAGGGAAGGGAAGGGAAGGGAAGGGAAGGGAAGGGAAGGGAAGGTGCGGGAAGGGAAGGTGCGGGAAGGGAAGGTGCGGGAAGGGAAGGGAAGGGAAGGTGCGGGAAGGGAAGGGAAGGGAAGGGAAGGTGCGGGAAGGTGCGGGAAGGGAAGGTGCGGGAAGGGAAGGTGCGGGAAGGGAAGGTGCGGGAAGGGAAGGGAAGGTGCGGGAAGGGAAGGGAAGGTGCGGGAAGGGAAGGGAAGGTGCGGGAAGGGAAGGTGCGGGAAGGGAAGGTGCGGGAAGGGAAGGTGCGGGAAGGGAAGGGAAGGGAAGGGAAGGGAAGGGAAGGGAAGGGAAGGGAAGGGAAGGGAAGGGAAGGGAAGGGAAGGGAAGGGAAGGGAAGGGAAGGGAAGGAAGGGAAGGGAAGGGGAGGGAAGGGAAGGGAAGGGAAGGGAAGGGAAGGGAAGGGAAGGGAAGGGAAGGGAAGGGAAGGGAAGGGAAGGGAAGGGAAGGGAAGGGAAGGGAAGGGAAGGGAAGGGAAGGGAAGGTGTGGGAAGGGAAGGTGCGGGAAGGGAAGGTGCGGGAAGGGAAGGTGCGGGAAGGGAAGGTGCGGGAAGGGAAGGGAAGGTGCGGGAAGGTGCGGGAAGGTGCGGGAAGGTGCGGGAAGGGAAGGGAAGGGAAGGGAAGGGAAGGGAAGGGAAGGGAAGGGAAGGGAAGGGAAGGGAAGGGAAGGGAAGGGAAGGGAAGGGAAGGGAAGGGAAGGGAAGGGAAGGGAAGGGGAAGGGAAGGGAAGGGAAGGGAAGGGAAGGGAAGGGAAGGGAAGGGAAGGGAAGGGAAGGGAAGGGAAGGGAAGGGAAGGGAAGGGAAGGGAAGGGAAGGGAAGGGAAGGGAAGGGAAGGGAAGGGAAGGGAAGGGAAGGGAAGGGAAGGGAAGGGAAGGGAAGGGAAGGTGCGGGAAGGGAAGGGAAGGTGCGGGAAGGGAAGGGAAGGTGCGGGAAGGGAAGGGAAGGGAAGGGAAGGGAAGGGAAGGGAAGGGAAATATCCATGGTTCCTTCAGAAGCTGAAGTTTCCTTGAACACCTAATCTAAGTTAAGAAGGTTCGATGACCATCACTAGCTAGTAAAATCTGCCCATCCTACTCCTGTTTATATCATCATGCCTTTAAGGCAAAATAATTCTGAATTAAACCTGTGAATTCAGGGTAGATTGTTAAAATTACTGAACCTACATGTAGATGTACTTTACTAAAGTAGCATGAATTCCATTTGCTTTAATTTACTTTAAAAATTAAATAGGCTGCACTGAAAAAGGCTATTCTGTTTCTGAATGAGAACCCCCACTGTCCAATGCACTTTAATCCAGCTCAGAATATAAGCACAATAATTTCTTTAATTATCCCTGCGAAGACTACACTTTATTTAGCACTGCTCTTCAGAAAAATGAAGACCTTAACTCTTGCTGAGGAAAACAGTTATGATCCTTTTACAGAAGGCATTACAGTACCTAAACAGGACCTACAAGAAACATGGAGAGGGAATTCTTACAAGGGCATGTAGGGATGGGACAAGGAGGAATGTCTTCAAACACAAAGAAGGTGGATTTAGATTAGATATATTAGGAAGAAAGGCCTTACAGTGAGAGTGGTGAGACACCAGAATAGGTTGCCCAGAGCAGTTGTAGATGTCCCATAACTGACTACAGTAGGCTGGCCAGGTTGGATGAGCTTTGGGCAACCTGGTCTGGTGAAAGGAGTCAATGCTTATGGCCAGGGGATTGGAACTAGATGATCTTGAAGGTCCTGTTTAACCCAAACCTTTCTAAGATTCTGTGATTATGTATGCCCAGAGCACATATTTTGGGATTGTATTCACATTTTAAGTTACTCATAAATCTTACACTTAAACACAGAATTCACTTCAGAAGATAACTCATATGAGGTACGTGCTGCTTCTGAATTTTTTTCCTGCCACTTTAGGCAAAGGAGTCTCACAGAGAAAAGAAACATTCTGTTATCAGATTGACAAAATGAAAGAAACGAATAACAAATCTGGAAGGCACTGGATTCTCAGATGTCAGCCATCTGTCAGTGATTGTTCTTCAAGGATCATGTAGATGCACTCTAATCTATGTAAAGTTCATGACAACTTTATTTCTACAGTCTGCACTCTACTTATCAAAGATTATTTTCTTCACCTTTTAATGCCAATAATTCATCTACTGAGAACATTAATCCTATTGCTAAAAAGTTGGTTTAAATTAGGATATTTTCTTCCCATTAATAATTGCATTTTAATATTTTTTATTGTGCCTAGTGACATCTAAATGCACTATCAGAACTTCAGCCCAGTCACTACTGTGATAGCACAGCTATTGCAATAGTAGACAATTAAGAAATGTGGCTCTTACATCAAAGACTAGGATATTTAAGAGGACTAGGGTTACCCTGCTGACTTGAAAGTGGCTATAAATTTATTAGCTAAAAACCATCAAGCAAGACTACTTCACTAAATTTAAAGTCTACCTGACAATCAATGAACCAAGTACAACAGCCCAAGAACCACAGGGTTCATATTATCGTTACAGTGCAGTCACCAAATTTTGGAGACATCATCTCCAGCACTCAAATTCTAACAAGCAATTGTACACGATCCGTCCTAAAATGTGGAACATGAAACAACCACATGAAATGTTGTTTGTCAGTGCTGAACAAGCAATACATCAGAGATTAAGCAAGCCTTGGCTTATTGGCATTAACTGAAACAAAGTAGATCATAAAGGTATTAATATCACAATAATGAGACTGTAGTAAGACAAATGGAGCAATGATAGACAATATTTGTTTTATGTAGGCAGAAGATGTTGCCAGATGTTCAAGTCTTTTGAACATTTAAATTTTGGACATCTTCATTGTTTGTCCTCTTTAGACTCTTGGTTTTAAACTGAAAGCAATGGCTAAGGAGCTCCACCAATTCCTGAGGCTTTCAGAAAAATTCAGAATTTACAACTGCGGGTGAAGATTATCTTAAAAGAAACATAAAAGGAACATCATTATTATGCTGGACTATGTAAGAGAGAGGATTTATTAAAGGATATTTGTTGCTTGGTGAATGTGTTCTTTTAATGCTTTATATAATGGTGACCTATTCCTGAGGTTTTTAAAATGTAACAGTAACAATTAAAATAATTAATGAATAAAACCGGACCCTTTCTTGTAGGATCAAAGTATAAGAAATTATTAACTATATCAAATGATGCATAGACAACACTATGAGACAGAAGCTAAAAAGAAAGGAAAAGTCTATGATAATCTTCCCTAGGGTAATCAGGGCAGTACTACAGGGAATTATCATCTGTTATAGAGGGTAATGTTTAATTTCCATCAGGTTACTTTTGTTGGCTTACTTTTGACAAATATCTGCTGCTGATGGCCACATTGAAAGGACTGATCTTAAATTTACGTTCATTTTAAATACTAAAATATAACACACATTTAATGTAATTTCACTGGGGACAGAGCTGATGTTTTCAATTTCACTTCAGTGTTCTCTCCTAATTCATGTAAATTCAATACATCAGCTTGGTATATTTTACATAAGACCCTTTGGAACACATTATTGCTTTCAATTTAACATTTTGAACTAAATTCATGACATGACTTTGAAATTGTATTCCTTTACATAGACTGAGAAATCTTCATACCCCGTCTCAAATCTCTTGTGTATTCAACAACTAATGCTTCACCACAGCTTCTAAGCAACTCTCCTGCCATATTCAACTTTCCCCCTCACCCCAAATTCTAACCTTTCAAATACACTCTTTAGTTATCCTTACTGCAGCCTACATGAGAATTAGAAGTGTTCTCTATCTTTGATTACTTGGTAGTTGCTACATGTTCTGAGTCAACAAAGTATGTGACAGATTTAGGGCATTAAAAATAGAAGAAAACAAACTTATGAAAGATTTATGTGTTTTCTAAGGCTACCCATGAAATGAATCTCTCAGTCAAAAATTAGGCTGGTTTTACAAAAGCAAAATGCCTGCTAGCTTTACAAATTTCAGGTCTTCCTCAAGTTTTGGTAAAGCAATGCCAGCTGAAGAACTGAAACTGTGGTAAAAAGAGGTCCTCAATTAGCCCTAGAGCACACATCATACAAGAGGATGACAAATACAGGTAAATCAAGTTAGGCCGATAATGAGGAATGGGAGGGTAATTTAGCACATGTGGCCACCTTGCCACCTGAAATAAAAGTCAGGGTGTTCCAGTGTCAAAGATTAAAATAAAGAGAATTACAGCAGATCCTTTAAGTGCAGGAGGCATCCTGTGTAGTATGGGAGGCCCAGTCGCCAGCACAACGTGACAAAAAGGCAGAGGTGGTGCCACTGGGTTCTGTGATGTATAACTGAAAAGGTTCCCATGTATAAGTGACTTCCTTGCAACTCAGAAGCCTGAAGTCAAACAGTTCTGTGAGTGCCCAGCAGAAATATGGATTTTAAAAGAACCATGCAGAAAAAAATGAAATAACCTCTTGTGGGAAAAAAAAAAAAACAGGAAAAAAAGAAAATACATGCACATCGTGTTCTTCTTGCAATCTACCATAAGTTTATCATAGACACTTATGAAAGATAATCTTGTTAAAGTGTTGGTATCTGCAAATGCTGTATGAGCTCAGCAGAGAGTGCATCAGAGTGGGATTGAAAGGGAGCTTCTAATTGCACAAATTGCTGTATAAATTACCTGAGCAAGGCTGTGAGAAACAGGGAAGCAGAAAACATCCACCACACTGTGCTTCCTTCAATGGGACTGTGTTCCTTGCATGAATGTGGGATTTACTCATTTTTACCATAAGCACTCTGTAAGATATTATTTCAAAGCAGATCCCCTTTTCTGCTCTGCTGAAGTTTTCTTTTACAAGGGTGAGAGAAGGCTTAGGAATGAAAAGGTTTCCAAAAATCACTGAAAATTATTAATACATACTCAAACACAAAAACATCTGACTTCAGTCTTAATTTCTTTCATTTGTTTTCTATGATGAATAAATTCCAAACCAAGAAGAAACATATTTATTAATGAACAGGCTTTAAATCATACTTCTCTATATGTTGAACCAACCATCTTTTGCAGATACACTGACATTATTTTTGTTTTTCTCAAAAGCATTCTCAGCCCCAGTTTCTCCTGCATGGTTGAGTACTTCTGTCAAAAACAGTAGCTTTCTGTAAGTTGGCCTATTTTGCCCACGTCTCCAAAATATTTCTATTACTTTATTTGTGGTGTACAACTTTTCTTGCAAATAAGCATCAAACTGACAGTTCCTTTAAAAGCTATCAAGAACAGTTTTTCCTTTTCTGAATATTATATATAAGTTGCTGTTTATGTCATCTTAGCAACTAATGGTGCTGTAGTTTTCATAAATGTCTATTTCTATCCCATAACAGCAATCCCTGAAACCCCCCACATCTATTATTTTCTGAGTTACTAACACATGCAAGCAAAGATTGATTTGCTGTGAAGATACATGTTCTCCTGTTCTTTTATTATCAGGTATGTTTTTGTACACAACAATTTATCACCCTGATATAACTGTAGCCTCATGGAGTCATCATGAATGCAACTAAATAGAATATGAAAGTCTTATTATATGTAGCCTTTTGGATCTGATAGTAAAAACAAAAGATCCTGCCTTCAAATAATTCCCCAAACTGCAAAAGACTACTTACCATGAGTTTATCAATAATCTTTAAAAAATAATTTGCATGAAAATGTAGGCATTTTTTTCATATATACTTTCATATGATTGTAACTCTATATTCAGAGGCAATAATTTAATATAATAAAGTTATAACAATTAACTAGTTCTAACTGGTCTGTGATTTGGAAGAAATATTTGATTTTGTCAGTCCTTTAGCTGGGATGAATATATTTAGATGCTTTTTGGGACTGATTTTATCTTCTACGGCATATCAGTTCATGCTTTTATTTTTTTCTGCAATGAAATCTGTGACTTTCAGCTTTACCAGCAGTACTAGGAACATTACTACTCTGATGAGTTTGGCACACAGCAAGACTGTCCCAGAAAGTTTCTATTAGGCATACTGATCAGTTTGGAAATAACAACTACCTGCCTGAGGTCATTTAGGTGCTGAGCAGAGCGGCTGTTGGAGACCAAGCCTGTTATTTCCAGTTTCTGGATTCTGTATACTTCTCCAGGGAGAAGCAAACTAAAGTCTGCCCCTCTGTGTGTACCAGAAGTTCTCAGTTATTGAAGCCTAATGTTTTATTAAAGAGTCCTTCCATCCACTTCAGAGTTACTGGAGTTCTACCACAGTAAGAACACTTGGGTGATTTTGTTCCATTTCTCTGTGCTATCAGCATACACACCTCTCACCTCTGTTTCAGTGAAGGATTATAGAGCACTAAACATTGCCCAAAATGAGATGCGCTGCTGCAACTGAGAGAGGCTATCCTCCTGCTACAGACTCAAAGTACTACTGAGGGCAAAAGGACTGATAGCAGAGGCATTCAGGGTTGTAAAACCTCCAAAATTTGTTAATCTGATAAAATGCTCCTGCAAATTCCTTACTATTGCAAAGGGGCCAGCTACAGCTCCCTAGGGGCACCTTTATCTCTAAACTCCAATTCAAGCCTCTCATAGCTGGCCTGGCTCAAACTGCACACTGTACTTGGACACAAAAGTGGAACACTGCTACATTTAGAAACACACATATATAAAAGGACACAGATAGAGAGGAGTCTGAGAATCAAAACATACTTCAGGGAGGCACAACATTCAAGCTGAAAAGGGGTTCAGGTTTTAACAGGAATCACCCTCAAGGAATGAGGAAATTCCTCAAGGACTGAGTAGCCAAATTTTCCCCTCTTAGCCATGTTTGAAGCTATTCTGTTTATGAAGACTATTCTTTAGAGCCATGAAAAAAGGACATGGATGGAAGGTCATGAAGTTTAACATAACTAAAGGACTTTAACTGCATTGGGAGAGGCTGGGGGGAAAGACACTGGTAGCAGGCATCCTCAGCCTTCACTCTGCTCAGACATATCATTAATAATATCAAAATGTGTACTGACACAAGACAATATACTCCATGTTAGAGCATCCCATAAATCAATCTGATAACAGAAACTAGCTTGGACTACAGCAGGTCATTTACCAAAGAGGGTGTCTTAGTCTCAGGATGACAGCAGAGCTTCAGTAACTGCACAGAGCTCTTATCAATGTCTGAATTAAATTTATGATGCTGTTCTTGATCTGTACAGCTCTAAATTACATGGGATTTGTCTAAGAGACCACATGTCTCCTGTGCCATGCTGCCACAGCTGCTGTCAGCAGAAAGACTCACGCCAGACATGTTTGGTATTAAAGAAGGGGGAAAAAAGTGAGTTGTCAGCAGGACTGACTCACTGGGGACAGGCTGCTTGGCAATTTACTCCCACCTTTAGTTTGAAATATCTAAAATCTATTGACCCTTAAAGTGGGCTAAAAGGTACACTGCTTTCTTGGGAACACAACCATGAGTGATATTTTTAGACACATCTGAAAACCATGTTTGTTTTCTAACTCCTGATTAACCCTTTTGTTAGAGATATAAATCAGATGGTAATCTGAGGTCTTCATCTTTTAAGACAATGTCCTTTAATCCAACAGAATAGACACATCTTCTTAAAGCGAGACTTTAGATAGCATTATAGGAAAAGAATAGCATAGCATAGGTACTTTTAGAGCTCTTTATCTACAGAGGGGATGACATTTATTTTGTTAAAAAATGCTGGCCTTTCTTCAGTTTAGCTTGGTAAAGGATACAAATATACATGTATGCAAATACATCTTACCTTGATGAGACCTCTGAGCAGGACCAAAATATGTCTGCTGTTAAACTTAATAGACAACTATTACCCTTTAAAATCATCTTTTGTGCTGCACTTTCTCACCCCTAATTACTTCAGTTAATTAATGCTAGGATTCAAGCTTTAGTGGCAAATGTTAAAAAAGACAAAGCTGTTTCACAGAAGGGGAGGAGCCATTTCAGAAACTGAGTATCACCTAATGGGTACCTAAATCTGAGTTAAGCTGTATTTTGCAGTTCCACAATAATGCATTCATATTTTATTGTAGTGACAAGGCTGTATACCCAGATTCTAGTACAATTGCTTCATTTTTCTACCTTAGTACAAATTAGAAATAATGATTCTTTGGGGAAAGAGAAATTCTTCTGAGGAACCACAAGGGATATTCTCAAATTGCGGCTCTGTAGTAATTATAACAAGTCTTTTCTTCTTACACAGAAACCAAAAATAAAGAAAACACATAACAACATTTGTGAGCATCTGAAGAATTGATTTATTATGTTATCACCTATAGCACCGAGTCCTCATATATTCATATTATGGTCATTAGCATTCCACAACTAGATCTTTTCCCTCACTCAGCAGCAAATCAATTGTTTTCACATCTGCTTGTAACTCATATTTCCCCAAAGGATTTCAGTGATCATATTGTTTTTCCATTTTCCAATGTACTGCCTGACCTTTTCCCTCAAGGTCTTGCACAATTCACTTTAGTCAATCACTTGTTATTGATTGTTAGCACTTGCTCATTCCCTGTCTATTTTTTGCTTTAATGAATATAGGGGTATTTTTTTAGTGATCTTATTTTTAATATATCCTGTCATCCATTCACTGTTCTTTGCACCCTTTTTGCTTTAGATTTCTTATTTAGATATATACTTCAGTTCAACTTTCATTCCAGTTAAATTCCAAGCTAAAATTCCATCTTCTTTCAGTTTATCCTTTCTTTTGTACAATGCTTGTATATACAAAACAAACTTGAGCTTTCAGCAAGCCACTATCCACTTTAGACCTCAGCTAAAGTGCCATTCTTTTGGGAATTTACAGGGCTCTGACAAAAACTCTTTCTTGGTTTATAATTTCTCCCGAAACTTCTGTTCTGTGTCTTTCAGACAATTTAGCACTGCATACACTTGCTTCTTATTGGAAAGAAGCAGAGAGAAGAGACAGTCCCGGGAAACACTTTTTCACAATTCTTCCAAAGTCAGACCCTGTCTGTTTACCTGAAGATTCCCCTACATTCTGGAGGGCATAAATACTGGCTATTTCGCAGCTACCATCCTATATTTCTTGGCTTTGTAAAGACTGAGGCACTGAATCTAGGAAATTCCTATCGTTCCACTTCTTGGGCTACTTTCCCCTCCAAAGCTCTGCAGTGGTATCAGGTAACTGTTCCCTGTTGCATCAGTACAGAAGGAATGTTGACCATGCATTTCCTTACACTTGTTTGGGCATCAGCCATAACCTCAAATACAGGATACCATTACTGACAATGCCTCATTTCTAACTGGCTCTTTCATTCATCACAACAATGGATGATCTCTTTGGTCCTCTTAGCAATAACTAGACATCATTAACCAGCAAAGGCCACAGACAATCAGTGCTTTCAGGATGACTGCCAAAAGCTGACTGAGAAGGTCTGTTCAGGAAACTGCTGCAAAGATTTCAAGGGAAACTTCTGCTTTTAATGCAAGTCTTTGCTGCAAAATCCCCTAATCACTTTATTTCAATATCAACCATTTAGTTGGCAGTAAATTTGGACTTAAAGCTGCTCTTCAAGCAGCCATAAGAAAACAAAAGAAGCTTGGAGGACCTTCTCCTCAGTCTTTTCTTTTATTGGGATCTGTTTTTTCTAACCATTCCTAATTTACTGTCTCAAGTTCTGGAAGTAGCAGTGATGAATGAGAGAAATGGTGGTGTCAACTTATTTGGCACCTGGATGATGAGACAGAAAGCCTTCTTTATACCAACACACTTCTTCAGTGCACTGACCCATGGCACATTCAACATGGGACCAAAAGAGACATCCATAGAAACCTTGACAAGAGGTCTCTAGGGATAAACTAGTGCAGCTTTACAGCAGCTTTCTGCCTGAGATCACACCATTACATCCAAGATGCCAAGAGGCTTACAAAGAGACCCTTATCAGAATATGGATAGGGGTTGAATAGGAAAGAGAGCCACTAACCTCAAGAGTCCAGCAGCACAGAACTTCTATGCCAGGAATTCTGGAGGAACTTACTCATCCCTTTCCATTGGTAAGCATGCTGGTGCTATTAAGCCAATTTGCAGCAGTGTCAACCCAGAAATAAAGTTCTCTAAGTAAGAACTGAGGACAGGAGACATGCTATGTAGCTCTTCACTAAAAGCAGGTTAAGATTTTGCAAATCTGTAATTCCTGCTAGAACTTTTTATAAACTTTCAAAGCTACAGATAAACCAAAATGGCAAATGTCAACAGGACCTGAAGCTATGATGCAGATCTTCTCCCAGCCACTGGCTGTCAGTGAATGATGCTGTAAATGTGATGTGAGTAGGACTGATGTAAATGAAATTTAAAATCAGCTCTTTCTTACAAGTGAAACTCATGCTGGGAACAGGAAAGGAAAGGTCTTCATGTCTTCCTTTTTCTCTACACTGAAATCACAGTAAAAACCCTGTTGTATCTCCTCCCCTTTTCACACTCCTCACAAGATTGTGTGGGTATTGATGTGGGGGTGGATGTCTGAGAACAAGGCATGTTCCTCTACACAATTATATGCTATGGTAGGAACGGTTTATTGCCTTTCATGTCTAATGAGATGTAAGAGAACAAATCTAATTTTCTGAAAAGTACTGGTTTTATTCTGTGAAATGCAAGGGGAATTCAACTCACCATCTACAAGAACTGGTTCATAGATGTAAGACACAGGGTCTCCAGGATTTTCATCCCATGGTTTATCTGGGAAAAAAGAAGAAAGAAGATAATATCATCACACTGATTTCCATTTCTTTTTTTGGATGAAAATCTATATATATTTTGAATGTAAGATAAAGTTAATTATAGCTATTATTCTGCAGATAGAAAAAAAATAAATCATAGAACAAATCCAAGGGCTAATACAGAGGAACAAGCCTAGAGAGATCTTTAGATTCAACTGCATTTATCCCTTTTCAGTAAATGTCCCTTTGACTGATTTTTTTTTTCAGTTTACCAGAGCTGGTGAGAAATGTGCACTTGAGGAAGAAATTTCCCTGAAAGTCAATACAGCAAACAATGGGAGAGCAGCTGGGAATAAGGAAAGAGAATAGAATCATGTGCAGTGAAGTGATAATCTGAAATGGATGCAGACATTGCAGTTTGGAACACAAGACAAATATTCAGTGCTCTGTTTGATAATACAATAGATCTGGTTATGGACAGTATCATAGCATCATAGAGTGGTTTGAGTTGGAAAGGACCCTGAAGACATCTAGCTCCAACTCCTTAGCCACGGGCAGAGACACCTTCCACTAGACCAGATTGCTCAAACCCCATCCAACCTGGCCTTGAACACTTTCAGGGATGAGGCATCCACAGCTTCTTGGAGCAATCCATTCCAGTGCCTCACCACCCTCATTGTAAGGAATTTCTTCTTTACGTCAAACTTAAACCTACCCTCCTCCAGTTCAAAGCCATTCCACCTTGTCCTATTCCTGGAACCTTCTATACTCTGGGCTGAACAAAACTTGCTCTTTCAGCCTCTCTGCAGGAGAGGTGCTCCAGTACTCTTAGCATCTTCATGGACTCCTCTGGACTTGCTCAAACAGGTACATGGGTTTCATATGTTGGGAGCTTGCAGAGTTGAATGCAGCACTGCAGGTGGGGTCTCACCAGGGCAGAACAGAGGGGCAGAATCCTCTCCCTGGCCCTGCTGCCCACGCTGTTCTGGATGCAGCCCAGGATGTGCCTGTCTTTCTGTGCTGTAAGAACATGTGTTTATCTTCTCATCACCCAACACCTCTGTCCTTAGGGCTGAGTTCAATACATTCTCCACCCAGACTGTGTTTGTATTTGGGATTGCCCCTATATGTGCAGGACCTTTCACTTGGCCTTACTGGCCTTCATGAGGTTTGTGTGGGCTGACTTCTCAAGCCTGTCAAGGTCCCTCCAAATGGCATCCTTTCCCTCCAGCGCATCAACTGCACCACACAGTCTGGTGTCAGCAGCAAATTTGCTAAGAGTGCACTCAATGCCACCAAAAATGATGTTAAACAGCATGCAACACACAATCACTGAATGGGTCTGGTCGGAAGGGACAACTCAGGAAGGGCTCATCTGGTCCAAACCTCCCTGCTCAAGCAGGGCCATCCGGAAACACATGGCACAGGATTGCATCCAGACAGCTCCAGTGAGGGAGACTCCACAGCCCCTCTGGAAATCTGTTCCAGTGTTCAGTTACCTATGTAGTGAAGAAGTTCTTCCTCACATTTAGGTGGAACATCAGTTTCTGCTCATTGCCTCTTGTCCTGTTCTTGGCATCACTGAGCCTGCCTCCATCCCCTTGACACACTCCCTTCAGATATTGATAGACACTGGTGTTGTCCCTTCTCAGTCATCTCCTCTCAAGGCCCAACTCCCTCAGCCTGTGCCACGTAAGACACTGTATTAACATTTTCAGGACCAAGTTTTGGGCTCACAGCCTTTTAAGTAAGTACGCAGGGGTGCTACCAAGAGAAAATCTGATTCTATTTTTTTACTATGAACTTCAAAAGGTGTTATACTTCATTTTTTCAGGCATAATTTCTTTAGTCTGGACTGCAAAACAACACTTATTTTATTCCATTTCTGAGAAGATGGCACTAATCTAACAGAAGTAACGTTATGGTGAAATTGCAAATAGCAATTTTGCTATAACAACAGTTGTGTGCAAAAAAGTATACAAGGGGTATCTTTACAGAGATCTTCTCTAGATGCCTTCCCATGATAACTTTTCAGTAATTGTGACTGGTAACCACAGTGCAAGACTCAATCAGACTCAGTAATATATTACATGAAGGACATATAAGACTACAGATCCACACAGCCATTTTACAGCATTGCATGGAAAAATACTTGCTGGGAGTCTTAAATTATTTGTCAGCTTTAGAAACTGTCTCACAACTGCAATTAAATACTGACTGATGACTGAGCCATAAACAGTACATAAATTTGGATGATGTCCATTTCAAACCTTGAAAGAGCAGACTGAAAATGATAAATCCATTAATTTATTTTTAAAATAAAAAAATATGAACTAAATAAACAGAAGTAAAATTGCAGTATATTAAGTTAGTACATGCTGTTGCACTAACGCTTATGTTCTAGTCATCTGACTTTTATTATTAACTAAACTTTTAATGAGTGTCATAAATACTGCTAAAAATGCTAAAAGAATTCTAAAAAACTGCTAAAAATCTTTAAGATGCCAGTGCACTCACTTTTCTGGGTGCAATAATTTTTCATCCATTTACTGTCAAAAATAAGAGGAAAAAAACATCACATACATGACACACACTTAAGAATCTAAGGGTACAGGTTACAATGACTAGCTACACATATTAGAACATGAGCTGTTAAGAACCTAACAAAACTCACAAATAAATCCTAACAAGTAAAGTCTTTCCTGAATTTTGCAGAAAAAAAGGAGAACAAATAGCAGAGAAGTCAAACAGTTTAAGTGACAGGGGATGGTAGTCTCAGCATCTCAACTGGGGTTGCCACCTCCAGACAATAACTTCAGTTTCTCTTCTGCTTTGAAATAGCCAGGATCTCATGTCAGATGAAAGAAGTTAGTGACACAAACCAGTATTTTGTTGGCAGTCATTACCAACCCCCGTCACTGCACTGGCATCCCTTCTGTGTGGAATGGAGAAACACAGCATCTCAGGAAGATGTAATACTCTGGTAATTTTAGCAGTCCCTGCAGGGCAGTTCAAAGACTCATTGGCAGGGCAAAATGGAAATAAGAGCTATACTGCAGCACACACCAACTAACAAAATGTCCCTTCTGCTCTTGTGCTTATGATAGAGTCTCACAGATTATTTTGTTTTAAAAAAAAAAAAACATAATTGGAATTTGAGGTACTCTGGAATTAGCAGATGACATCACTACCTTAAAACACCAACAGTGGTATGCACTGTTTGAATGTAAATACTTTGGGGAAGGAGCAAACAGAGGCACAACCATGTGGTCTCTTTTATTGAAACCTCTCCTGGCAGTGACTGAGGCCAGAACCACCCACCTACTTTCCTCTATTTACTCAGTCTTGCATGTTCAGGGGAGAAATCTTCACAACCAAGACTTAGGTCACGGTCACAGACACACACACACACGCACACACACAATTTAGTATTCACAAACAAAAAAGACCAAAAATTCTAGTCATTTTCTTTCTTCTTCATCTTTGTTTTTTTTAGCACTCTAGCTTAATTTTCACATAGACTCCAAGTCAGTGTCAAAATTTAGGTGAATCACTTGGCCACTGAAGCCAACAATAAAGTTCCCACTTAAATTAGCTCATCCACACAAGTCCTGCTCACAGACTAAGGAAATCCATTGGCATTTATTACTTGTATTTTAGTGTCAGTGTGAAGAGGATTTTACAGGAGAACAAGCAATGCAGTGGAGTCAAAATGTGAAATATTACTTCAGTATTCAATGTTATACCAAATTACAATAAAAGGGAAGAAATAGATATCATGAAAGTTATGGCAAAAATATAATTATTTCTTTCTCTTTCCTGTGGTCTGCACAATGGAAATTACCCCCTCAGTATTTCAATTGGTATGAAGATCTGCATGAGTTAAGCCTTATTTTAACTCACAGCCTGCTTTTTCCACATTTACTTATTAGAGAAAAACACCCTATGCTAGTATCTCATTTGTCCATATCTATATCCTACTACTAGTTGCAAAAGTAGTTTTCTTAACATTACTCTTCTTAGTCATTAAAATTGAGTGCAGATACATGGAATACCTTTCAGTTTAGTAAACAATCAAAAATTAATGGCACATTGCTGTCTCAGGTAAAAGTTACAAATTTGTTCTGAAAATCTTTCCTGGGCTGTCAAAGACTCTGGGTAACATTTTCTACTTGGGTTATGTTACTTCATGTCTCTCTCACTTTTTAATACAATAGCAGGTAATGAATGGATACATGTAGATTTGATGAGTGGTACTCAACTATAAAAGTTTGTACAAGTAAATTCTCTTCATACTTTGGATGAAGTAAGAAAAAAAGGGATATTGCTGCTTGGGGAAATGGCTGCAAGTGGAAGTGACAAGAGTTGCTTTTGCTGAGCTTTAAAAAATGAAACCTAATAAAACTGCAAGCAGACTAATAGATACTTATGACTCCTGTGCTGTACCAAGAATTCCCACCAAAAGTCTAATAAAAGTGTCAGTGCACTTCAGAAACAGTGTCACAGAAAATTATTTGTATTAGATAAGACCTGCTCTCTTTTTGTGCCATTAATACGGAGGGCAACTACAGGAGAAATTGAGGACATTTAAGAATCTAAGCTAACTACCTACAGATGCAAATATCTATCCACAAATCCTTTACATAAACACATGCTTTCCTGAATTTGAAGCCTTTCAGGATTAAACAGAAAAACCCCAGTTATGTTTAGTACCCCAGGATACTGAATTAATACATTGAAAATATGCCAATTTAATATAAAGAAAATGTACACAGTTCAGCAGACCAAGAAACAAGTAGTAGAAAGAAACAGGAGAAGGGAAAGACAGATGCAAGCAAAACATATCTCCTGATTCTACTTGCAACAGGGTTGGGAAAGGCTGATAAAGAAAAGTCAGAATTCTAGAGTCTCACTGGGCCATCTTAGATGTTAACATAGAATAATAAAACTTCTGAGTGTTCTCCTCCTTCTCTGGGGGTTATCTTTTTCATGGCAATACGTACAGGACCTATAAAATTCAAAACCAACTTGGAATCTGAATGTGGCATTTTCAAACAGTGACATACTTTACAAACAAATCCCGCAAAAGGAATCTTTTGACAGCAGTAAAAATACTTGTGTTCCTCTTCATGCAGAAGATGAATATTATAAAGTCTGTCAGCATTATGGAAATATATGTTAGAAAGGTCACTCTCCATGTCTTAGTTCTCCCTTTACTCCTCCTAGAACATGTTCAAACAGGTATGACAAACCATTCAGATTTTGTGTTTGAACCACATTGCAGACAAACAAGTTCTCTGCTGAGTACAAACCCCCCTGCATCTTCTATTTTATTGAGTTTTACTCAATATTTTAATTAGTTTTGGTTTTGGCTAGAATTTTTGGCATATATACTACTTTAGAGCCAGAAGGAAGTTTTAACAGATAAATCCCTGTCTGTTCCAAGAAGATGAGACCAGCACCATAGGTGAAATAATTGTGGAGGTATATAAAACAAGACTTATTTTGCACTTTTTCCATTGCAGGTTGTAGGGATAGAGCAAAGAGAATAGCACCTAGGAGAGAAGAGCCTGCTAAGAACTTACCTTGCCTATGAGTTTTCCTGAGTATGGGGAAATCTGTAGTGGAAGGCACCTATGCTATACCACTGTTAACATTCTCCAAGAGAATGTTAAACTGTGAGATAACAACCTGATTAAGCATCCATCTTCAGCTGTTCTAACTGCCTGCAGGCCACTCCTGAGCCCAGGCATCCATTAATCCTGGGATCTCGATGGCCCATTGTCCTAAGGGATTAACAGAATTTAGCTGGAGTGGAAGGCATGTGGTAGGGCCATCATAATTAACACACATTATTAAGTTTTTAGACTAGTAGAGTGACAGTTCTTGTCAATACTGAGGAGACAAGAAGATACAATGGTTGAAAGAATAAGTTAAGAGTATTGAACAATTTAGCAGGAAAAAAAAAGGAAGTGAAAGCCACGAAGACGGTACACAAAAGTGTTTTCATCACTATCTCTAAAAGGGTCAAGAATATAAGGGTCTAGGGATGAGCACTGAAAACAAAAGGGATTGAAAACAATGATCCATATGAAGATAAATCGGAAATGTGTGTTTGGTCCTGATGAAAGGCAAAAAAATGTGCTCCAAGGGAAAAATAATCCTTGTATATACTAAACAACCTCTTAGCAAATGATTTTAAATACAAGGCGAAAATCTTCTTTCCCAAATGTGCAATCTGTCAAAATCCCTGTTATCACAAAGGCTAAAAGCTTAACAGACTTAAAAGACTATTATATATACAGACACCATTATCTTTAAGCAAAGGTAAATAGTGACAAACAATGCACATCTTCATTCCTCAGAGTTTAAATCAGCACTCAGATGAAAGCAAATCTCTTAGTTGGAGCACTGTCACTGTGCAACAGAGAGCAGATCAGAGGTCTCATATCAAGCACTGATCTAAGCAGGCCTGGCTGATGGCCAGGGCACACCACAAAAAAGGGCCAGAGCAGTTCTAAGCTGCAAGTGTGAAGGAGGGCTTAGCCCTGAAGCACCAGGCATCATCACCACTTCCAGACCTGGATCTAACTCAGTCCACCGAACTTGTCTGATCCTGGCCACAGTCTATGCATCCCAAGTAAAGATGTACACAGTGAGACTGAGGCCTTCAACAGCTGTTCATTAATTCAGCTTTCTCTTCATCTCTGAAGTTGCTGATATTGGTCACTGTCAAAGTAGAGATCATAAGAACCCCTACTGAACATCTGGCATTACACATAAGTCCCAAGGGCACAGGCAATTAAGTATTCTTGTGAATGCATTGACATAAGCAAACAACTTTCCTGTGTCTTCTAGGAAACTTTAATGTTGCAGAAAGGTTTACAATTTCCCGTGCATGCATCAACTGATAGAATCTAAGCACAGTTACTTCCTATATACATACACACAGAGAACATAGACCCACTGTTTTCATCCCATTAAAAAACTGCCAAGAAGCTTCAGTCTGAAGCTACATATTGGATACAGACAGAAATGGCAAACATTACCTTCTGAAACCAAAACAGACAACTGTAATGAGCCCAAATCATCAAGTCTGAGATATGTACTGACAAAAAGGTTATTCAGTACTGAAGAAAAGATGGCTGGGGAGAAGAGTCTAAAATGTTCTTTTGAAAACGCTGATCTCATAGATAGATTAGCAGACTGTGTGTATACATTTTCTGAGCAGGTTTTAAAGCCCTATAGTATACTTAAGCTTACCTGCTTAAGCACAAGGCAGCAGGGACATCCAGCTAGGTCACTCATTCAGATGGGGTCGCACTACCCCAGTGTTCAAAAGAATATTCTTGGTTACTCATGTGCATCCAGCACTAGGTTAAGCTCTGAGTAAAAATCCTGAACTGCAGGATGTCTTCCTCAAGCACAAGCTCCCATTCCAATAAAATGGCACCTTGCATGTAACAAAGACAGAAGCACAATATTCTGCTTGGTAGACAAAATCTTGCCTTAATAGCAAGTGCTGAGAAGAGGTAAGAGACCTAAGGAGTACAAACAAGCAGTAGTATATTACCTGGTTGAATAATTTCTTTAACAACAGAAATATATTCCTCAGGTTTCTGATCAGTAGAAATCTCTTTGCTGCCACCAGCTAAGGTCAGTATCTCATAAAGAATCTCTGAATTCTCCACTCCACAAAGCAGAATTACCACATTATCCGGAGGTTTTAGAACTTGTTCCAGAAAATAACTTCTCTTTTGATTCAGGCAGTTAAGAAGTCCACATGAGAGTATCAGGAGTTTACACTTATAAGAGGGTAAACAGAGTAGCTCCTGGTGCTTGAAAGATGAATTCTCTAGATCGCAGAGTAAGATTCCTTCTTTGTTCACTATGAGTCCAAAAAGAGATTTTAAATACAGAGCCCACTCTTCTGCTTCTTGTTCATATATCACAAGGATATCCTTTGTATTTTCTAAAGAAAACATAAAAAAAAAATTAAAATGTGTTTTAAATCCATTACAAATATCAGAAGACAGATGGTTTGTTTCCCACCCCTAGTAAAAATTTGAGGTGCTGAAGAAATTACCTTCAGCAGAAATCAGCTCATCACCTTGAAATGACAACTATCTCCTTATTTCTAAGACAAAGATAAAAAGATTGTCCACAGAAATACTGGAAAAATAGCTCAGGATATTATGTTTAAAATAACTAATATTTCAAAATATATAAATATTGAAACTGCAGTGTAGGAAGCAGAGTGCATTCACACAATTCTGCTCACTCCTAGAGTCTTGACAAATGGGTGATAGTATTAAAAACTGAACACAGCTTTTAATGACAGAAGTAAAGACTATATATTTGGATGCATGAACATGATCAGACTTGATTAGAAAATTAATTGGTATGTTTAGGATATTTTTTCAGCATGGTGTTAGGATAGTAATTCATGATCTTTCTTTACTGTCCTTATTCTAAGAAAATTGCTTGAGACCTGACAAAAATAAACATAGAACTCTATTTTTTTAGTTCTCTTTCCCTTTCAGATGTAAAACATGATGCTAGCAAGAAAACTAATACTCTTCCACAGCGTTACTAAGGTGACAGTTCGAGACAGAGGCAACAGGCACAAGCTTAAACACAAGAGGCTGCCTTGTGCATTGGGAAATGCATTTTTTTTTAGTGTGAGCACTGGAACAGGTTGCCTGGAGAGGGTGTGGAATCTGTCTCCTTGGAGCTACTCAAAAGGTGTTGGATATGGTCCTGACTCTAGATGTACAAGAGAGCTCCCAGATATCCCATCTAACCTCAGTCATTTTGTGGTTGTGTGAAACCATTAAAAACTGTGATTTGATGAGCAACTCAGTAACAACATACATCAAACCAGGGTAGCTTAATAGTCCCAGAGTGGTTCACAATCACAGCCCTGTGGAACAACAATATGAGGCTGAGGAACAGCCACAGCTTCTGCACTTCACCTCTACCTGTAGTTCACGGTGTCTGCCTGCTGGTCAGGGTCAGGCACCCTGACTGACACTTGCCTGTAGCTCACCACAGCTCCTTAGAGTGACTAAGCTGCACTGTGAGGATCAGGAGACATGGAAACAGGGGGCGTACACAGAGTTAGAATGTTTTCGGGGCACACAAAGGATGTAGGCAGTGGGATGCACTGTACAGTTGTAGCTAAGGAGAATAAAAAACTTGTCAAGGATCCCACATAAGTCCACATATAAAAGAAGAAATGGAACCTATATCTCTAGTCCAGGATTAATGCTTAAAATATTTGTCTTCCCTTCCTTTTAGAAGAAATTCTTTCTACACTTTGTTCATCCATTCTTTACTCTGGAGATACTTGAAACAAAGTTTACCCAGAAAAAGCTGATTGATTGTAGAATAGGGACACTATCGTTTAGTGAACTTGAGTTCACTATATGTTCACAAACTGCTTGGAGGACAGGTGCCATCTTTTCAAGATTTGTGAATGCTCACCCTCTCACAAAGTTTTCTGTCACAGGAAAACATAAAAGGTCATGCTCAACATGGTAGCAGGTGACAATATTTCAAGTTAACTAACTCTTACCAGTACATTAGAGCAGGGAATTATTTGTCAAAATGTATTTGGAGAAGTGATTACTGTACTTCCCATGGTAAAAATAATCTGAAAAATACCCGTTTCTGATGAAATTCTGAAGGTTAATAGTAAAAGAAATAGCAGTGTATTTCTCATTTAACTCAGAGCAAAATTGTTTGGTTTATGATGCTGGGATAAAAAAAATCCAATTGCTGAAATGTCATTTTCAGAATCTCATCTGATCTTCCATAACATTCAGACAGACATGCACAAAGTAGAAAGAAAAGCTATTAATTGCTGCACAGTTTCAAAAGAAGAAACTGTATTAACAGTGCTGTAAAGCCAGAATCTCTTTCAGTCTGACCACACAGTTTCATATCACAGAAAATGGAACAAGCATGTACCTTCTATTTTCAGTCCTTACTTGTGGGGACTGACAGTGGTCAAATAAGAAATTTTTAGGCTTCAGGCACTAGCTCAAGCCTGTGGGAAAGTCAAATACACAGCTCTCTCACTCTGGTCTGAGAAATCATAAGGAGGAATCCAAACAGTCCGTAGAGAAGGAAAACAACCTTTGCGGGTGTTGTTTGTCCCCTTGCTGTTTACCTGTAAGAAACGGTCAAGGGTGTTGTTCCTAACAGTCCGATGATGGTGATGTGTTGGTTTCATGGCCAATGAGAGTTTTACCTTTTTGGACCTTCTCAGATTTGTCTTTAAAAGAAGATCTGGAAGAATAAAACTTGCTCTCTTTTGCAACTAAGGCTGGAGAGTCTGTGTCATCACAGTTCCTAATACAGTGCGACACCTATTAACTAAAAGTACTGTAGTGGTTCTTTAAAAATATGGATATAAAGACAATACTTACACCATAAGGAAAATTTTAGAATTAATTCTTTACACTTTGTTGGAATTTACTTAGTTCTAACTTCTAGCTGTAATATTATTTTATATTTTTCTGCAATCCTAAAGGAGCATCTATTCTTCTGCTCTCAGAAATCTGTCCCCTAAGGTCTTAAAGATGGGAATCTAAAAAGATTCCCATGAAGTAACTCTTTGCCTTGCCTTCATTACAGTTTGTAAACTGGGATTAATAATCCTCCTGCTACAATGAAGACATTATGGAACTCCTCCTAATTTTTTTTCTGCACTTTTGTGAACCCTCCTGCCTTTTCAAAATACTTTCTGAGAAAACCAGAACTGCACACAGGGTAAGGGTTCCTTATACAGTGCATGGGAAGAGAAAAATAACCTTGGGTATGCACATGGGCTCATAAAAAAAGAATTTCACATTCATTCACCCCTGCTCAAATGGAAAGTCCGAGGCCTGAGCACTCAAGAAACACTAAAGATAAAAGTGAGAAACATGCATTGAAAGGATAAAAGAAGACATAAAGTAATTCCACTTCCATACGGAATATCTGCACCAATCTGAAGCTTTGATCTTAGCTAAGCAGGAATGAGAAAGGGGTTTTATGATGTTTATTGAAGGCTCAACTGCATTTCTTCTTAACTCTATTGATTTTTATATATGAGAAAGAAAGCTTTATTTGTATAAGAAAGGGGAGTGAAATATATCTAACACCACACTTGATGGAATAAAGGCTCTGCAACACCGTCTCATAAAGCTCTAATGCAATATAGTTCCCCTATTTAATTTGTCTTTTCTATGTACAGAGGGAAGAGTCATGCTGTTGAGCAAGGGTTTTCATACTGCAGTTTGGTGCAATGTTTATTGAAGGAAGCAGCAAGTGCTATCAAGTTACCTATGGGGAACGAAATGTGGGTATGTTATGATTTATAAGCTTGCATTTTTTTTTTCCTGACATTGATCTGCCTTCTATACCAAGAGATAACTTCAGTTATAAGCAGGAATGTAAGGCTCACATTTTACGTTCCCCAAATTGTATTAAAAGGTGAAATATCACTATTTTGAAATGCTTGCCTTGAAATTTGAATTGAAATTTGGAGTCAAAGTTTACCCTACAAATAGCTACAATGTCCCCTATCAAAAATCTACTCTATATACTAGTAGCTTTTTCCTGTCATACAGTGTTTTTGCCTTCAGAAATTCTACTAAGATGCATATGCAGGCAGCTTACTTGAAAATTAAAGCCCAACAAAACTCTGCCTTCAGAAAAGTATTATTTTAACCTGAAACATTAAAAAGATCAAGTCTTGCTCTAATGCAGCACTACCCAGTACTGAATATACAGCAACAACGCTCAACTTTTCAGCCAGAGTTTTTACCCCTTCATTATTTTCATCTCCTAGTGAATAATTCTTTGAATTAACAGCACTTGAAATATAATGTAAGTTGAGATTAATTTTGTTCCCTTGAAAGTTAATGTAATAGAAACTATCATATCCTGACAAAATTAAGCTGTGCTTCATCTGCTCCTACTTGGAAACTGACTCAAAGGTAGAAATAAAATGTATTATTAGTTCAGCAACGAGAAACAGTAAGAGAATTTATGCAGTCATCCATAACCTGAAAGGGGCTCTTCTGACAAGCAAAACTCTTCTCTAGCTACTGGTGTATGGTTGACCAAGAAAGGATATCTCAGCCCAAGAAAGCACACCTCATGTCAACTGAAGGGCTCTTTGAAAAAATCTGCTAGATCCTATGAGACTACTGTGACCAAGGAATCAAGAACATGTGTATATAAGGCAAAAGAACATGTCTTTTATGGCAGGAATTATAAGACATAGTAGGGGAAGAGGGGAAAAAAAAAAGCAAGTGTATCAGAGAGTTAGAGTAAACCTCAAGAACTCTGCAATGCACCAAACACACCAGGATGGCAAAGAAAACAAATTGAAAATTGGGTTCTAGTAGCTGCTCTTTAACTGATTCTCAGTTTAAGAACCTTGCAATCTTGTGAAAGATAATTTCTGAGTGCTTAGAAAAGATTAAGAAGCACATGGTAACACTCATCTTTGAGAAAAACACTGCACAGGTGTCAGCTCATCCTCTATCTTTTTTAAGGCCTTTTAGGTTTGTAAGAGTTTGTAAAGGTTTGTAGGTGAAATGCTTTACTTCTAGACATCTTTGGCCTGCATTTTACCACAGTTGTTTCCAAAAATTCAGCACTAACATACTGCATTTGACTTAAATAAGGCTGATTACAATTAGGATAGGGTTTAAAAATTGGGTCTACAGTCCCACTACCTTAAGATGTTTTGGTGAAAAAAAAGTCAGGCTTGAACATCAACTTTTACCTAAATTTTAATGGAAACATGGATCACCATATTTCTCAGGGTTGTCCAGAGCCTTTTCCAGTTAGGGTACTGGAGCCTAACAATGGAATTCCCTGCTGTTCACTCAGCCACCCAGGAACTCGTATAACCACATACCAAGCCTGCCACAGTCAGCCCTAATAAAAATGTAATGCAAGTCTGTTTACAATCCTCAATCCCATCAGCCTTCAATACCTGTGTGAAGAAAACACCCTCTCAAACTACTCTCCACCACTGTGTTGAGAAAGGACAGGATCAACTGCTAGACAAAACACAAAATGTGTCCCTTTTATTTCTTCACAGACATCCACACTTGGGGAATGGAGGGTTGGTTGCTTTTTTAAAAATATCAAATCTTAAAAGGAAAGACATTTGGGAAAGAAATGTATGAACTCTGACAGTATGCAATGAACTACTGTCTATCAGCAAAAAATTTGTTAAAATAAGAACAATAGTTAAATATCTCAAAAGAGAAGTGGAAAGGCACAGAAGTTCTTGCTTACTTTCTCATAATATATTGATGAAAAATTTGGGCAACATAAGTGATATGGAATAACATCCATTGCATCTTTAATTCTTCTGTGAATAGCAGATTACACTCTCCAGGATTACCATACCTTTTCATGGTAAAACCTTACACAAAAAGAAGCAGTATTTTTTTTTTCCAGGCAAGCAGTGCCAGGATAGAGCTATTTAAGACTTTACAAGTTGACTGCACTCCCCCTACTTCACCCTATAGGATGAAACTATGGATATAATTAAGAGTCATAACACAATGAAAAAAAAAGACATGGGAAATGGAAGCATAAAATAACTCAGAATCCCCTTTTTGCTCAGAGATTTTCAAAACTTTTCTTCTAATTTCAAAAAGATTCATTTCCATCAGGGCTGTATGTAGGAAAATAATGACAAGCATATATACTAGTTCAAATGAGACTAGAATCTAAAGATTTTTAGTCTCTTGGCCCCTTGGCAATCTTTTGACAAAGATTCAGCCATTCATCTCTTCTCACTGCTTGCCCTGATCACTAAGAGTGATATGATAAAAACTGGAAAAAGTTTCACTAACACTTCAACAACCCCTGAAATCTAACATTTGGAAACAGAGTGAGAACATTTAATTCAGCACTAAGAAATGGTCTTACCATAGCAAACTGCCCCTCACCCATCCAGAAGGAATTGATTTTCCCAGTCAGCACACCTCACACACATCCAGTAAATTTGTCTCAAAATGCAGCTCCAGCTCTTGGTTGCTGGAATTCTGCAAGGCAAATCCCCTAAGCAAGCCAAAATGCATTCAACATGGGAAGGACAGCAGAAAGCACTTTAGAACTACTTGCAGATAATGGAAAATGTTTTCAAGGCAGTTCATGTTGCTTCTCTGAGGTGTTCCAGTAAGGGAAGTGAAAAGTATAAAAGCCACTTGCAAACTTTAGAAATCACAAAGTAGCGAAATTGCTCCAGGGCTGTGGTACACCTGTTTCAATTAAAACAGTTATCCTAAAACACAGGGCATCCCTGCCCTCACTGTATCAACCAGCAATGGCACTTCTACTCTCAAATGCCTATTTAACTAGCATGTAATAAGAACATTTTCATAATTTATGTACCTTCTGTTGGTAATTGCTAAATTTTATGTGAAAACAAATACTTGCTCTATCTGTGTAAAATAAAGCCTCACGTCTTCTTCCTTCTTACTAAGCTTAGTGAGATCTGGAATGGGCAAAATTAGGTTCTACAGAGAGGAACAAGTTTTGTACAAATGGCATCAGTTTACACTTGATCTAGTTGGTTTTCCCTGTAAAGAAATTCCATTGATCTTCCCCTACAGTAACAATGGGAACATGGAACCAAATAAATTCCTGGGGTGTATTTCCACAGCATTGACCTGGCACAGGTAGACCAGAAAGATACCTGACTATCAAACATGACAAAGCTAACATTATTCCCAAAAAGCTGTTTCTCATTAAGAAATATGTCCTCATTTCCTGGTTTAGGCCTCTGTCTCTGGTCTGTTCCATGAATCCTTACAGCTGAATACCTACTGATGGACAGATGCTTTCATTTTTAATGAACAAGGCTAAACACAAACATGGGGTATAGAGGTCAAAACTCATTTCTCTCTTAAAGTAGACCTTGTCCTTTATCACAATTGCAGTGACGCAAAATTTTCTGTCATTATAGCCACTTCCTTGAGAGCAAATCACACCTTCAGTAGATTTTAGTGCAAAACACCCAGGTAATTCAGAAATTATTTAGACATGAACAAATCATGAAGAGAAAAATATACTATAATGACAGCATGAAGAGCTGGAGTAATACACTACTTTTTTATGACTGCTGTGGAACAAGTCTTTAAGGTCACATGAAAACCTGAACAAGTCTTTAAAGTCTGTAAAACTAAAATCTGTATCAAGTTTGCATTAACAGATGCTATTGCTACCAGAAACAACAGCCACCTGAAGATTTCCCTTACACTAGCATTATAACTATGGTTTTACAACCATGAAATATAAAAAAATAAATAAATTTCGAAATGTACTGTTAGGGGAGACCAAAGCATTCTCTTCTTCATTTGATTTTTTTTTTAATTGCCAGTGTTTCCCTTATCAGGATCTCTTTAGATGTTCCCATCCTGACTTAGTGCAGGCAATTTTGGATTTATGATCACATTTAAATCCTACTCACTTAAATTCAAAGTTATTTTGCCCTCTCTTGCTTATTTCCTCTGTCCCCTTTGATTCCATTGTTACTTCAATTTCTCACAAATTCTTAACTGTAATTTCTTCAAAATAAGAAACAAATAATGGAATGCATGTTCTCCAGATATTATTTAGGGGAAACATTCCCATGAAATTCAATACATTTACCTCTATCACAAGAGAAGATATCTCAGAAAATAGCATTTAGCCAACAAAACAAAAACCACTGATCTTGCAAGAAATAACATTTTGGATAACTTGCTGTGATTCCAACAGCTATGGTCTGGTAAGGTCACACTGTAGCAACTGATTTACAAAACAAGAAGTGTCTTACACATTACATAGTCTAATTTGTGTGCCAGGGAATTGATAGACACTGATCATCAGGCAATGTTTATCAATAAATAGCACCACTTATTGCAATTTATGCTCAAAGATTTCTGTGTTCCCTGCATTTGTAGTGTGATCAAATACACTGAATTAACCATAGATGACATCCCAGCAATTCCTTAATTACAGATTATTGAATTAACCATAGATGACATCCCAACAATTCCTTAATTACAGATTACTACTGACACTAGAAATCTGTAGAAATCTGGCTGAACTCTCTCAGAGCAGTCATAGAATGGTTTGGGTTGGGAGGGACCCTTTAAGACCATCTAATTTCTAGTCCCTGCCATGGGCAGAGACACCTTCCACTAGACCATGTTGTTCAGAGGCCCATCCAACACGGCTCTGAATGTTTATGAATGTTTTATGGGGCATCAACAGCTTCTCTGGCAAGCTGTTCCAGTGTATCATCCGTACTTCTTGGGTTTCTAAACCTACTTCTTTGCCACAAGTCAGCAGAGTACTGAAGGAGGGCTTCTGAGATGCCACAAATTAGATGGTTTGATCTTCTCCTGCTTTTGCAGTCTGACTTTAAATCCATTTTTTAACGCATCTCATTTACTTGAGCATTCATCCAGAAATTTAAGTAAATTTGAGAAGCTGTTTTTGTTTGATGTATAGCATGTTCAAGTTATGAGGCTATAGAAGAAATTGTCCTCCAGTTTCAGCTCATTTCTCTCCTCCCTTTCTGACAAACATGACAGTCACTAAAAACACCCAAACAATAACAACAGAACAACCCAAATCTCTGATCAGTGTTGGACAACCACTTTATATTTTTGTTTTGACCTTTTTAACAGCATTCATGCTAATGCTGGACACAGAAGGAAGTAAATGAAGTAGAAAATCATTACATAAATGTGCAGCTTCATAAAATAAGCAATGACAGAGCTAACAGTGAATTAGAAACCAAACTAAATAAAACACTCAGGAACAACTTCAGTGGAAGGCTGACTTCTCTATATTAAACCCAGCTCTGCTTCCTCCCAACTGCCTTAAGACAAAGATTCTACAGACTAGATATTTAAGAACCTATTTTTATTTCTGTCCATCAGATAATGAAAACAGCTTAGTTAAATGAATTCCAACCTGCCTTCACAAATTCAACCACAGCCCTGCAAAATCGACTGTGATGCCCAAATACTGCTACAGCTTGCATGAAATTCAAATGACATTTTTCCAATAAGAATATCTCCTCAGTATAAGTTTAACACATGTAATTATCATCCCTCCTTGCAAAATAAATTCACAAATTATTACTGGTCCTAAAATAAGAACAAATTTGAGTTAGCTGGGTGACAATTTTGGGTCCTCCTCTAGTGGGGAGACCTTGCAGAAAGATTTTGTTTACCTGCTACTGCTTTAGACCACAAGGATGCCTCCTGGAAATAAACCAATTCTATATGTTGAGGTTCTTGTAAACAGATTTACCATGTGATAAATACATACCTGCCATACATTGCTCTTGCTGCAGTATAGCCTCACTGTGGGATAGAAACAGGAAAAGTATGTCTACACAATTATGTACACTGGAAGAAAAGTATCTCACCAGTCCTTTCACCTTTTCAAGCACACTATCATTCATTTCTAGCTAGAAAGGTACAGAAAAGAAAATGAAAACAAATCTCACCTGAACCGTTTTTGAGACCAAATTAAACCTTATGTCACTACAATCAGAGCACCTGTGTAGTTCAAACACAGTAAAATTCAGAAGCTTGAGGTAGACAGGCCAGGACCGAAGTATTATGAGGCATCCTGATTTTTACATCAAGTCCCTTGTTGTTTGACCAGATCTGTATAACTAAATTTTTACTTTCCTCTTGAACATTCAGAAAAAGAAAAATCTTAAAATAGAACGCCAGGCTGATGCTGTCATAGGTCTATTACCATCATCATTGTACTTGTATTTTATCAGTGTCTAATGTAAGACTCCTCAGGATCCCATAGTTTAACATGCTGCTGAGTGCCAGCTGCTAAACAATAACTACTCGCACATTTGGTAAAGGTACGGAACACAATGTGCAGTTTTAATTTTCCTCTTCTGGAGTTTATTCTGCCCATGCCCCATTTTCCATTTACTGCAGATTAATGTTATAACTGCACAAACACCTCAAATCTTTAGAATCATACCTCATGTGCACTGCCTGTGAAAGCCATAGGACCAGACTGAAGCAAGTCTAAAATAAAGTCTCTTTAGCATATCCTGCATGTGTCTCAGGCGCTACTGCTGCACTCTGCACATCCTGTTTAGTAAAGAACACTACTTACCAACACGGAAATAACCTTGCAGCATTAGGAAACTGAGTCCTTAGAGTGCTCCCTGACCACATCCACTCAGTGCTAGAGTACACTAACATGAGCATGAAGCTGAGCTCCCACTCTCTCGAGCACACTTGTGCCAAAGCAGGTGCCTCAAGAGACACTTTCGAACATAGCCACTTTTACTGAATCTATAGCTGGTACAGATTGCAGTGCCATATGCTCCTGTAGTGTTTAATGCACTTACAAGTACCTGGCCTGGCTAACTAGGACCACAACAAAGTGAAACATTTCTTAAATTAAATGCTTATTATGATATCAAAATTTAGTGATCCATATTTTAGCAATATACCAAGAAGAGAAATAACCACAAACAAAACATGTTCAAGAGTCAATCTCAAAAATTGACAGTCCTTATACCTCTTGAGAGACTTTTGATTCTGATCTTTCAGTAAGAAATAAAAACCTATGAAAGTAGAGGAACTTAAGTTTGGAAACACTCCTCTGAAGACTTCTACTACTTTAATAAAGACTTAGATGCTGAACTACCATTTATTCAATACTGGAATTTTTTTTTGTTACAAAAGAGTGAAAACTTTTTCACTTATTAAGCAAAACCTTGTTTAGGGGAGAGCATGTATATTTGGCAATTCAAATGTTGCAATGCTCATCTGTGGCATAATTGTGAGAGAAATAAAATAGTGTAATTGACTTTTATAATATTTTAAGTTAATGTTCAACACTTGATTTCTGATAAAAAGGACTAGCTTTTCATAAAAGTCTCAAAGTGTTACATCCAATGAATGAGTTGTCACAGTTTGAAAGGATAGTTCTGCCTTTTAACTATGTTATTTAAGGCATGGTTGTGTTCAAAATGAATTATATTCATTATTATACATGCCATTCTAAATGAGCATGGACTTAATATAATGTGGGAGTACAAAAACTATGGTATACATTATATATATGCAAGCTAAGATATAGAAACATGTCTTGCCATTTTAATTAATTCTATAAGCATCAGTTTTGAAATACAGGCTGTAAGTTTGCCAATGAAACATAGCTGTTTTTAAACTCTCTTAGAAAAACAACTGACAATAGCTTGGCAAGAACACTAGGAGAAAATTAAAATGAAACTGTCCTGAATGTACGCTTTAAGCAGAAAATTATTCTGTTTCCAAACTGCTAAATGTAGGATCTGGCCTAAACTTCCACTGAAAATACATTTTTCCCAATTCAATCATTACAGACTATTTCATTCAAGGCCAAGTTAGATTTGGCCTCCTCTAAAATAGCTAATCTTGAAAAGGGAAAAGAATTGATAAGGGAAAGAAACAAATTTTCAAGTTTTAATGATAAGATTACTGTGTTACAAAACCAGAATGCATGTATAAGAACCTTAAAGTTTTGATTAAAAACACTGGGAAAATTTCCTTTGCTAGTGCACAGCAACAAGACTTCATTGATTAAATAGAGTTATTCTGAGACACACTAGGCTGGGGAATTAGCTTTCCATGTTTACAGGTAGGAGTCTACAGTAACCAGAGACTCAGTGAAATATCTACAAATAGACATCCCAGGGGGGTGGAGGAAAAAAGGTATATTGAGTTTTGTGCATTTTTATTAGATTTTCCAGATACTACGGAACATCCTTTCCAAGTAAGACCGCTTCTATTATTTTATTAAATCTTTATAAAGTTTTCTCATAATATCTGCCTACCTTTAAAAAACACTGTTTAAAAGACTCACATGAATTTGAAATGCAAATTACCTTTAGATACTTAAAGTAAAATTAAGCTGCTAGAGTTTACTTTTTGGATGGAGCTAGAATCATTTACACACTCATAAAGATGTTGGGATCTACCTGACTTACTTGAAGGCCTTGCTTTTGTCAGGAAAATCCACAAATGCCAGAATTTTATGTCCAAAAAGGTGACAGAGGAGTCCTGCAACTTCATTTGAATAAACAAATAAAGGGAAAGATTCCAGTGGGGCACAGGCCCACGAGGTTTTCCCTCTCAAGGTTTTAGAGGGCACAGCCTCCTTTTATCCTAAACTCCCAGCCACACCTTACCCCCTTTCCTTCCCCACTGACTGAGGCACTGGGAAGGTACAGCCTTCCCAAACCACATACCTCATATTCCCCCCTTGAACCTACTATTTCACCCCAAAGTTCAGTAGTTCAGGCTTGTGCAGCCCCTCTTCTGTTTCAGGAGCCAAGCTCTCTGGGCTCTGCAACAAACCTGCTGCCCAGAGTTGGTGGAGACATTAACACTCATTTCAATGACATTAACACCCACACCTTCACCCATCAAATTGTTTATAGAGACATGAGCTTCCCTCCCAATCCCTCCTGTTCTTATTTCTCAATTTGTCTTTACAAACCCTTATTATTATTAACTTAACCTTTTCTAACAACCAGGAGCACTTGAAACAGCCCATCCTGACTTTTCCACATCTGGTCCCTGCACCAGGAGTGGCAAGTAAATACAGGGAATAAAGTGGACAATGACAGTTCATATTAGTCCACTGGAGCTCCTGGGTTAAAAAATCCCCCAAAGTAATGAATACTATTACACAGAGAAAAAGTATAAAACAACTTGGGGAACACAAGCCAACTTCCTGTTCATGTCTCATTGTCCCTGGCCTCTCCCAACCCTGTAGAATGTGTTTGAAGGGAATGGGCAAAGGCAGCTATTACGATAAAACACACACACATTCACCAATAGTGTTTGAATAAAATGTACCTGCTCATCTTTCCCACTTAACAAAAGAACATTTGAACAATTGTTCCCCCTTTGGCATGAAATTCAAATCAGATAGAGAAGTTCCCGTGTCTACTAGGAAGCACGTTTCTCAGTTCAGCAAGGGCTCCAGTGTGGTGAGCCCCCAGCACAACAGCAGATCCTGACATGCTCCACAATCCATTTCTAATCTTCTTTTTTATGAATGACTCATTGATCTCTTCCCAATTGCTGTTCTGTTGGCTGCCCCCTTCCCTTTGGTCCTGGGGTGCTGCCTGCACGTTTTGCCATCAGGGGTTGTCAAACCTGAGCCATTATCCTTGCTTGTACCTTTACTTTTCCTTCATCCCTTCTTTCATATCTTTTATGTACCTGAGATGCTTTTCTAACCAATTCCTGGAAGGGCTCACCAAGCCACCTCTCCAGCCCCTGCTCTTTCTGCATGGGCTCTTACCTTCCCTCACTTTGAATGGAGACTATAACTCATAAGGATTGTTTATTTCAGTTCCCTCAAACATAACACAATTGAAAAATAATGATCAAATAGTAATTTTTCAGAGGACTTTTTTTTTCCCCTCTTGAAATGCTACTCTATACTGAATTTACAATGGGAACAAGTTGTTCTAGCAGACACGGTCTGCTTGTACAACATGAGATACACTGGCCACGTTCTTGGGAGTTTTTATACATCATCTCAAGCACACTCCTGGCCAGCACTACACACTGCAGTCACAACTGAATTACAGGAATTACTGCAAACATTGCAAAACAATCTTAGTAACAAAATTCCTTAGGAAAATCACTTTATCTTGAAGTGTTTTATATGAATAGTGCATATTTACTAGTTTCCAACAATATTTAATATTTTTAAAGGGAACCTAATCAAACTCAGAAGATACCTGTTTTTCCTGCTGTTAATACAGTTCTGTTAATTAAATAAATTTATTTCTGACCATGCATATAATAATTTAACAAAAAGGAGGTGTCCAAGTCTTTTCAATCACAAATTTTAATAAATCAGAGGAACATGACACTTGTGGCTTCTGATTAAAGCACTGCTTGTTTTCATTTAGTGCTCACTAGATATTAGCATTAAACTGCTTTGAAGCCTGTACTGTATTTAGCCTTTCATTTTTACAGAGAACACAGCACTGCTTAGCATGAAGGCTTTTATTTTCAGTCTCCAAATGACTAAAAATTGTCCGTGTTCAATTCATTCCAGGCATACCATAATTTTTTCCTTTCAGCTATTTAAACCGTAAATATTTCACAAATAAATTAAAATTATGAAAAACAGAAGGGTACACTATATGAAAATATATTTAGCATATATTACCTTATTTCTTAAAAGTTTAATTCATAGATGTCATTCTATTCATTGTTCCATTTTCCCAAAGCTTCTAGAATTTTTTATATTTTCCACTAGAAAATAAATAAATAATTTTTAAAAATCAAATAATTCTATTTCAATTGTACCTCTAATCTGATATTAAAAACAAACAGAGAGACAAACGCCACTTTTTACTGACTAGAGTAAACAAACTTGAAATATTTATTCTTCATGACTTAACGCTCGCTCTTTTTAGTAGAGACAACTAAACAACTCAAAAAAATTAATATTTCATTTTGGGGTTGGGTTTTGGTTTTTTATTTTTAATTGGAAGCGAGTATAACAATAAATAGTGAGTGAAAATACCATTACTTCATTATATTTTGACAGGAAAATACCTTGCTTTGTTTGAGAGACACAACACATGCATGCCCCCAATGCTGAGAAATGTAGAGGATAAAGCACATTTAGGTATGAACTGAATGTGACAGGATCTCAATCAGGTTTGGGGACAGGGGGTTGCTTATCTTTTAGTCTGACATTATTTTTTGTAAGGAAACTCTTTCATGCATGTCTACAGTAAGGGATCTAGGACCAGGTGTTTGCTCTTAGACCTTGCTGCCCTATTCAGTTGCACTTTAACTTGGTATCGGGGCAAAACTCTGACAACCAGGAAAGCCTTTCTTCTGATGTTGGTTTCCTCAGAAAGGAAACCCAAGGATGCAGGGCTGGACAGAAGCTGTGGTACACTCCAGCAGAAAGACCAGACACAGCCATACATTTTTTCAGCTATGAAAACCTGCAAGATTAAGCAACTCACTTGAAGTAAGTTTACAATAGGTACAGAGAAAAAACTACGAAACTGGACATTGCATTTCAGCTTCATGGTCTTACATGAATTCTCTACTTCTTACACAGAAGCAACAGCAGTGAACCTTAGCCACAGACTGCGGCTATTTATAAACACCTGTGTAAAGTTTCAAGTCCTTTCCATCTGTTAAGCATGTGATCTGAATGCAAATAGGTGCTTTCCAAACTCATCTGTACCTCTGCTTGAACTGTCTCAATGTCAACATGTGTAAAATGCTTCTTATCTAACTGTACACTAAAGCTCACAGAAACATTGAAAAACAAAGTAATGATTGGGATGGTAAGACCAATTTGCTTTAACTGTCAGGCCTGTGATAGCATAAATTATACACTTTGGATTCATACAAAGCCTTGCTTTTTTACAATGCAGGGAGCCAATAAACACTAAATGAACATCAATATCATTACATGAAATAGATTCCAGTTTAAAAGTTAAATCTTGGTATTCATGACTCCCTATCTTCACAGTGGTTTCAAAAACATATTTTCAATACCATTCTGAAATTATTACTTTTGTTCACATTTAATAAAACAGGATTTTTTAAAATCACAGTTCACATTGCAGTAGTCAGATTTTGATTTATTAAAAAGGTCAGGACAACTTTATTTTTTTAACGATAGTCAGAAATGACTGGACCTCCCTTGGGTATATAATTATATCACAATCTATTGCTGCTGAATGCATTGGGTCACTTAAGCTTGTTAGAGGAAATAAAACATTCTTTATTACCTACAAGCAAATAAAGGAGTATATAAACTAATCAAATCCTGAAAGACCAGCTTCAAGAGATATACAGACAGGGAAAGAATCACACTGTGGGTCTTGTGTCCCTGGGCACAAATGTTCTTCTTTTAGGAAACTGAGATTGCTGCTTGCTTTCACCTTTTTCACTATACCAGTGATAAAATTTTTCAAATGTGGGTGGTCAATTGCTTCTATGCAAACTTGAGTAGCTGTTGCTTGCAAGAGAAGGGAGATGGGAGAGGATCAACATAAGGAACAAAGCTTGTTAGGATCAACTTTTGAATCTGAATGAGCATCCCAACACTTCTAAGGCAAATGATAGCTTTGAGGTACTTCAGTTCTGGCTTCTTTGATACTCAAATTACTAATACATTATTAATAATATTAATATTACTCAATTATTAATATTGAATATGAATATTAATATTTGTATTATGATGTTATTATTGAATCTGCTTCAAAACACCACTAGACCTCTTGGATTTTGACTCAAATCATTGTCTGAGAACTCTTCTTTCCCTCAAGTGAAGGAGCTAAAAAATTATTGACTACTAAAAATTAAGCACTCCCTAATTTTTGAGAAAAACAAAAATGAAATATTACTTGAGTCCATTCACTACCTAGATTCCCTCCCTGAACACCACTTACGTAAACATTGATCCAGAAACAGTTGAAGACACAGAAATGTACACTGTGTAAACAAAGGGCACACAAGGAAAGATCTCAAGGAAGATAATTACATTCCCGAGTGTGGAGAGGAGTGATGACACCAACAGGGCATAGCAATGAAGTTATCCTGACAGTGTCTCCTGTCTCAAATGAAGGCAGATGTCATCAAAGATCAGGCATTACAGATGTTTTATCTCTACTAGCTACAGCAGCTTTATTGGAATTTGTGAAAAGTTCATCTAGGTTAGGGTCTTCTACAGAGTCCTGGCAAGTAACAAGCCTGTCTCTCCCACCAAGCAGCCCAAACAGCTTTCAGATTTGAGCTAGACTAGGCCTTGGGTAATCCTCCTGAGGCAACCTCAGTACCTCACAGATGTTGTTCCATCAGGAGAAAACAGTCCTCTATGCACCTCTATACATATCAGACCTCTTTTTATAAAAGAAATGCTGTGACAAACCTGCAAGGGAGAGGCTTGTGTGTGGAGGTCACAGGTGGATGAGGCTTAGGCAGAGCAATATGTGTGAAAATGACAGAGACAAACAGTGCCAGAGTAGAAGGCCATTGCATCCTCTGCTGGCTGAGCCTACTGTTACTTGTTCGCCTGCCAATGTGTGGAACCGGCTGGGAGCAGCTGGGAAAGCAGCCATCCCTCTTTGCTGTTCTTACATGTTTGCTCAGCAATTACTCTAGCTATTTCACATGCATACTCAGGATTTGACTGCCTTTATTCACCAAGATCCAGACTCTAAACTATATGCCTCCAGGTCAGTTGTATCCTATCATTGATACAGAATGATCACTGAGTGTACTTCTGTGATTACAAGAGTAGTGCCCTGCCGACTGTTCACATCCACAAATACCAGTTTGCCTAATAATTGGTATAGCATATGCATATTTGGAAATGCTATTAAATGTAGTTTTGCTCATATATGCCACTTTCTTCTTTAAAGAAGCTTGCAATACTGAAAGTTTGGTCTAGATAGAAAACAACCAGTAAAATAACCACACCCATTTCACCACCAGCCCTAGGTAGAAAGCAAAGCAGTTCTGAGTTTTGATGTTTTATCTCCACCTAATTTATTATAAAACAGCTGGAAAAGTCACTTTGCCTTTCTTCCCTGATGTTTTTATCTATATAATGAGAATAGGTAAAGATGGCTTGCAAGGCTCATGTCATTACAAAGCTGCACTTGATAACTAATAGCTAATGTGGTTACTCTGTTATAAAATGATACAAAATATAAAATACTTGGTAAAAAGCCTGTCTTGACACCCAAAGCAGTCATTTAAAATGATGAATCAGAACAGAAAAACAAAGCACTGAGTCACTTTTGCAGGCTTAGGCCCTCAGACTTCTCTTCTTGATTCCTCATTCAGAAAATGAGGATAAAATATTGTCCCACCTAATAAAAGAATCAAAGATAAAGCTGAGCTCCCCACAAGCAAGTCAGTCAAACCTCTGGTATCTGGCTACATGTCTTCATTTCCTTTTAACTGAGTGCCCAGCTTGGCAGTCACTGGCTTGATTTAAGTGTTGCTGAGCCTTGCAATGACACATGAAGAAAATGGGAGCAGTAAATAGACAGTATTTCTGTGAATAAGGGAACACGACTGGGAAGAATGTGCACAGGGACATGGAGTCACAGGATTCTGGTTCAGATTAAGGGCTGCCTCTGATTTACATGAGGCCTTCATAAGTAATTTTAACTTTTCATCAAATTTTTCCACCAGTCAATGGTATAATGTGTTCCAGCACTACCAAGGGAGCAGCAGAATACACACTAAACAGTTTTGAGGCACCCAGATATTGCAATAAACACCAATAAAAGCATAAACAAATAGCTAATATTCCTGTGCAAAATCTAGCACAGCTTTGCTGTGCACTACAGGCTGGATCCCATATGGAAAGCTGAGAGACAGCAAGAGGATGATCAATTTTTAATTAATGTCACAACATATGATTAGCCAATTAAGACTATCCCAGAGAGGATACACATGTAGGACCGAATTAACATTGCTCGTACAACTTTTATTCTTTAATTTCCTAACTTTTTGGTGCTACATCTCCTCTCCTTCAGCAAAGCTACTCTGGCACTGCGAGACCGTAAGAGATGCATCAGACACCGCTTGCACTTGAGGGCTCCTTTCAAGGGCAGGGTCTCCTCTCCCCAGCACCGCACCGGGACACGACACCGTGTGGGACCCCCCGGCCCTCGCAACCCGCCCCGCACCGACCTGTCGGGCTCATGGCTCCGCTGCCTGCGCTGTCCTGGCCACCAAAGTCCCGGCCCGAGGGCTCTGTCCCGTCCCAGGGGCTCTGTCCCGTCCCAGGGGCCTGTCGGGCCCGAGGGCGGCGGGGCGGAAGCGCGAGGCCCTCCCCGGCTGCTGAGGCCTCGGGGCTCCGCTGCCCCCTGGGTCCCACCCATTTCCTCCCCTGAACACACACCCGCGCAGCCGGCATCGCCCCGTCACCAGCGGTAAGAGCCCTCTGCTGTCGAGCTGGTCTGGGGAGAAAACGAGTGGGCAATCCAACCTTTCCAGCTGTCTAAGAGTGTTGGGGTTTGGTTTTCTCTCACGCTCATCCCGTGGAGAAAAGCCCCTCACTGACGGAAGGCACCTGGGAGGTATCCCCCAGCGGTCAAGTGTTCTGGTGTGGTATGATTAGCCACCTCCACCATGTTGTGCCATGTATTTATTTTTTGGAGGGGTGCAGAGTGAAACAAAAACTAAAAAAAAATTCAAAACGAGACACTGCAAACACTTCAGCTCACTGCTGCTCTGGCCACCAAATTTAGTCAGGAGACATCAATCAAGGTGGCATTTCCAAGTTCAAAATAAGGGCCAGACCCACCACAAGGAGTTTCCCCATTAAACAGGATTACTCAAAAACTGAAAAAACCTTCTGAAATAAGTTTTCAAAGAAAGCAAACCTTTGCAATCAACTTTGTGCATAGATGTGTGCTTCTGCCCACCCAAACTCCCGTATTCACCTCCTGTACCTGAATTTTACTGCGCTGGGGCTGATTTTAGTGAAACATGGCGAAGGTTTTTAAGATTTCAAAAGTGAATTTGCTAAGTATCTATTTCAGGAATACACGTGTCCAAAATAAAGAGACTGCTTGGACTGAAGGAAAGGCTGCAGAATGAATTCAAGCAGTATTAGAGGAAGAAAAAATCACATAGAAGAAGTCTTTATAGACGTTTTAGCGTGACAAAACCTTCACAGTTTGCAATCAGCTGCAAACCACAAATTGCAGGAGGCTGGACTTCAGTCAGGGAACTACCTCTGTAAAGATTTTGCACACTGTGGGGACCAAGTCCAGCTGAATTACATGGAAAACTGAACCTTCTCAGCTCATCCTGTTTCTATCATTACACAGGTAGACACATTATTATTATTATTATTATTATTATTATTATTATTACTACTACTACTACTACTACTAATAATAATAATAATAATAATAATAATGTTTCAGGGGTTATTTTCAGTCACTTCTGCTAATGTGTGGGTGGGTTTGGTAAATTTCTGACTTGGTCTGGCCTACCACACAGAGGAAACACAGCTACACAGACACTGGGAAAATCTGGACTAGATCCAGTCATGTCAGTGTACATGTGCATCAGGAAGAGAGCCTGGAATGCCTCCCGTTGTTCCTTGCTGCCCATTTTTTACCTTTGGATTTTATTCAAGTGATGGGTATCTGGGCAATACCTCATTCTAGTACTGTATTTTTGGGCGCAAGGGATGCAGCACTACAGTGTCAATAGTCTTGAGCTGTGAGCAGGATAAACACGAATGAGATATCTCATAATGGAGGATGCAATATGTCAAAGATAAAGCATTTAGAAATACTGAATCTGACTATTTTTCCATGGCAATGATAATTGCTGCTTCCTAAAAGATGGGTTAGGTAACGTCATTGGATGCAGTTGGAATGATTGAATGTTCTGAACTGTGTGGATCTTCACTGTGGAAATAGGAATTCATAAAAAGAAAAACAGTCATTAAATACAAATGTATTTAAATATTTAAGTAACTAAAATGGAACTTGAAACTCTCGTTCCAGTAAAAACAAAACAAAATTAGGGAGTTGCCCTGGGTGTCAGGATGAGGGATAAAATGTGTTGTGACAGCCCAATTGTTTACATTTTGAGAGCCAGCACTGTGGAAATGAGTCCTAAAAGGATGAACATGATTTGCTGTACTCAGATTTTAAGCCAAATAACAGGCAGGCTTCTACTAGTCATAGAAAGAAAATCCTTCAGTGGGATCCTAAAGCAAGAGGCCCTGCTTTACATGGAGGCCTTGCTGAGGCCTCTCTCAGTGCACATGGTGTGCCCGGAGACCTGCAGTGGCCAGGGCAAAACCTGTGTTCTCCTCTGGTGGCCAAGGTGCTACATGTGGGGTGATCCATGTAAGGCTGTAAGGAGACCATCTGGGACAGATTACTGAGGAGATGGAGACAGAAGGTAGTGCAGGAGTTGTTTTGTCAGATCCCAGTTTAAGGGAGGAAAGGACTAGGTGAGGATCATGGCAGTCTTAAAGGACTGCTTGGTGTGGTGCAAGTAGTTCATCTTGGTGGGTGCACTTTCACCTCTCCCTGAGTCTGCTGGGTCTGTGCTTTTAGTTGTACCCAACTGAGCCTTTGCTACTGAGCTTAACTAGTTTACTCTTGAACACAGATTTTTCCTGAGCTGTGGTGCTGCCATCACAACTTTTGAGACAGTGATACTGGCCTGCCCAGTGAGAACAACCACAGGAATGGTGAGCACTCTGCTGGTCTCTGACTGTTTGCAGCTCAAGACAGTGGTAGGTATACCAAAGCCTAAAACCAGCAGAATTATTTCTACAAGCAAACATCTCAATTCTCTAACTGCAGGGTTATTTCCATCAATTTATACTGCTTTTACCAGCCCAGTCATGAACATTTTCTCTGCTGTAATGTCTGCATATACTAGATATTACTGCCAGTGTCAGTAGACTCCTACTCACAAATTAAGTTTGCTGTGGGGTCTGTCAGAGGTCTTCTCTACAAGTCCAGCAGAAAAATTAGGTTTCCCCAGTTCTTCAGCTTCCTAATGATTGCACTTTATATATATCATAAAGCCACAGAATTTATAATTCATGCTGGAGGTGTAAGAACACTCACTGTTTCTAGGCGAGGAAAAACTGCTTAAATTATTAAGCAACCTTGGCGCGTGTCATGAAGTAGTGCTGTGTTAGAGGGAAAAGAAACAAAAAGTCCATGTTAAATCATGAAAAACTTGTCTTGGGAATGACATCAGTGTTGTGTTTGTCTGTCTGTCCTTGGTATGAATTTCAAGCTTCAATTTTAATACATTTACTTGAAATATAAGCTTACTTTCAAACATCCTAGATTTGGGGACACTAATTTAGGGACAACTATACTTCTTCAATGCTTTTTAGCATTGGATTTTCGCTGATCTTGTCAAAACTTTCTAATACTGCTTTTGTTTTTCCCTTTGTGAACATTTTTCTATTGTTGGAATACTGGCTTTTCCTTATATAATTAATATCCAATACATTTCCAATATAATTTCCTACACATCTTACATATTTGTTTTCCACGGATCTGCTAAAATTTGAAAAGCCTTCTTTCTGTTAAAGAGCTTGAAATGGTTTTGAAAGCTTTATTCACTGTTCATGACTAACTTAATTTTACTTTTAGGTTTCATTGTAAAATCCTCTGACAATACTGCTAGGTTATACTACAATACAGATAATATTGCTATAATCACTAACACAGTCAGTTGGAAATATTGCATGTCAGATAATATTGTTAGTTTCTGTATTTGAGCAGGAGTTTGCATGTATTTTAGATTCATGCAGTGTAGTAATTTTAGTTTTTCTGCACATGCACACAGATCCTGCATTTTGATATTTGATGTTACTGCAAGAATTAACATGAAGTTAGCTGAGTGTCCAGTCTTCTTGCCTAGTGGAAAAAAGGAAAAATTAAGTACATGATATATATTTAAACACTGGTTAAATCTTATGAAGATATAGAAAAGAATAGAGTGTTACTCAGCTTGTATGATAGCTTTAAAGAAAGCAAGAAATTTGTGTTTGAGGCCTTAATTTTGTTATTTAAGTTCATGTGCACTAAAATAAAAATAAAGCAGATCTAGAACAGAACATGATTCTTAGAGAAAATGTCACTGTACACAGTTACAATCTCAGTTAAGAAAAAAATGGAGTGAGACAAATCTAATAGCTTTTTTCTTATGATTAAATTTCATTATGATTAAATTGGTTAATGACACAGATGAAGCATAAGAGAATATAAAATAGGTGGCCTGGAATATAAAAACACTGCCAGTATGTCTTGAAAATTATTTATGTCATTCTTTAATTTCATTCTTGTATGTATGAAAAAAAGCTGTTTCTTTCCCTAGCATCTTCAGTGGTCACAACAGCATTAGGTAGTTTTGAAAGAACTTTAGATACATTATATACGTGTGGGGTTTTTTAAAAGCCCTTTACAGGTATAACAGAGAGCAGAAATAAATTCTTCTCCCCATCTATGGAATATAATTTCATGTCCAATTAACTGTTACTGTGATTTTAAGCTTTGGAATGCATGTATAGGTCACATTAATCTGCAAGATTTTGCTTAATAAAAATCTATGTATTGAGGTTGCCTCATTTAAGCCTTCAGCGGTAATAAACTGAATTAATTATGTTGTGGTTAGAAACCAGTTCAAATGCTGTTTACAACATAAGAAAGTCAATGCTCCAATATAATGCTATATAGCAAGATGCTTTTACACGATTAGAAAGGTAATACCTGATGTGTCTTGTACGTCTTACAGTAATTGTTGGCAAATATGAATTTTTAACGTCTGCCATCAGGGTTGCTTTATACTTCTATTTGAAAATGTGTATTGAAGAACTACACCACTAATAAATAACTTGATGCAGTACCCAGCAGGATGTTAGAAAAATGTAGATTGAATTGATTAAGTAGACAGCAGAGTGGTTTATGGATTATAAGTAGAGCTTGGTCGTAAATTAACCGATGGCCTGTCTTGCCACATGCAGCCAGCAAACAAAGGAATGACCAGGAAGACAATAAATATTTCTTGAGGCCAGTTCAGACCCCCAATAGTAGTGTGTTTTTCCACTCCACTGGAAGCATCACTGGATTCATAAGTACTGGATTTGTTAGATCTATATTATTCACTGTTTTAGGGCTGTATTCTTGGCTAGTCAGGCTTATTGCTCTTCACTCTCATTGAGGTCCATGGACATACCTTCCTATGCATTACCCTTTCTTCTTCTTTTCTCATATTGTAATTTTTTTTCAAGTTAGTAAAAGATTTGCCAGGATTCCTAGCAAAGTAGTGACTGCTTGAGCCACAACAGAGTAATGCTTGTCTCATCTCTAAAATTAATTGCTAAGAGTCGTCTGGAAGACAGAGGAAGGCAAGGTTTGAATTGCATTCTTGAAAAATAGCAAGTGGCAAACAGCGAAGGACTAAGTTAAGATGACTTAATGGGATGGTAGCAACATGTGGAGATCTAAAACCAATGAGGTATTGACTTTGATGTCTGGGAATGCAAAGAAAAATATCCAATAATGAAACCAAAGCAAAGGTGATATATAGTTCCTGACCAGTAGTCAGCACTCGCCTCTTATTGATCATCTGTGACTGAGAGACTAAGGTGACCTATTTTTCTTCCCAGTAGTGATACAACATTATGCAGTCCTGACATTCTATTTGTGGAGAACTATTTGTTACTTTTCAAAGTGTAATTATTGTAATGTAATGGTTTGTTAAAACAATGCTGATTTACAGCCTCTGACTGTTAGTTCAGTAATGCTCATACCTTTAACCATTGACTATAGAATTAATTTAGTCCAGATTATAGTCATTATTCTTCAAGTAAGAAATTAATTTTCAGAGGCAACTGAAACAGTATGGAAAAAAAAATAACATGTCTATCAAGAAATATTTTCTAATAGCACAGAGTTTAAGTACTTTTTGGTAGTTTTCAAAGACAACTTGTCATGTGGCAAATGAATGATAAAGAACCTTTCACTGAAAGGATCTTACTCACTTTTTAATTGGAGTTACTCAAAAACAGGTTGTAGAAAACACTTTAAAATGAACAGCTCAGTCTTGATAGAAGAGACAAAATAGACCACGTGACCTAGGAGAACTTTGCTGAAATTGCAATCTAATTTTCCAGTATTTCTCTTTTCAATTAATGAGAAAATCCAACAGTTCCTATTGCAGAAGCAGTTTCAGCATATATTGCATTGCCATTTGCAATGCAAAAAAAAAAGCAGTTAACTACTTGCTAAAATATAGTTATTTTTCATATTTGCCATATTTGCTAGAGAGCTTGAGGTTTCCCAGGCCTTTTTAAAAGATACTTTTTAGAATGGCTGATAAATGTGATAAAGTAGATTTTTGTTTTCTCTGCTTCTTTTTTCCTTCTCCTGACTTTAAAAATCTGAAGAAACTGGAGCCAGTCCTTAAAACAAGAAATGGAACAAAGTCATGAGACAATTCAAACAGGAAACTGAGGTTACTGAGCCAGACTTAAAAGATCAGATTTTCTTGTAAGAAAACCTGAAACTGGGGAAGGATTTGAGAGGAGGAATGATGCTAATGAACATATGCAGAATGGTTCTTTAAAACATTAGAACAGAAACACTTGCGAAGAAGAAATAGGGGCATAGCTGACATCTATCCCCAAAGTTCACTCAGTCCAGACTCTGCAGAGCACTTTGCTGATGATGCTGTCGATAGAAACATCAGAATTCATTCAGAGTCATGACACTGAATCATATGGATAGAGGCTGAGTTTAGGAGCTTTTGGAGAGGATTGTTCTTGAAATGTGGTCACTGGCCCAGATTTTGCTGGCAAATCTGGCTGGCAGTGTTGATTCCCTACTCCCTTCTCTTAAAGAAATCACTTCTGTGGGTGGTTTCTCACCCTTTTCCCCAAATGTCAGTCAATGTGAAACTACCACATTCTGTCTGTCTGTCTGTACTGCTGCAGTACATGTGTGTGTGTCCTGTACAAATGGCCAACTAAGAAGTGTCAGTATCAGGGACTGAATGGGAGCTTCAGACAAAGCTTTTGGCTAAAAGATTGTAGAGGTGTAATTTATTATTTAGTATTTTTCTATATTTATTATTTATTTATTATTTATTTATTGTTTATTCATTATTTATTTATTTATTTATTTATTATTAAGGCCTTTATATGGTTTATATATATATATATATATATATATATATAGCTTATATTATCCATCAGGATTAATGATGACAAACCAGGTATTCAATGTGAATAAATCAAGCAATTATTTTGATTGTTAAAGATAATGATTTCATACAAATGAAGAGAATAAAGGTAAAATTGCAAAATAGTGAAAAGCAAAAGGACAGAAGGTCAAAAGAACAAAAGGCTGTAATCAGAATTATTAACTGCGCAATAAAACTAACATAGTTCACTTTTTACTTAATATTATCAGAGGTAGCTTATCAAGTAGAGATTTTGATGTTACTGACCCATACTAATGACTGTGGGCAAATCTCTTTGCTCAGCCTCAAAAGTTAGCCTTGAGGGGTGGCCCCATCCAAGAGAAGGATCATCACACACCTTAGGGAGGAATGCAAGAAACCCCCACTGTGTAAAAGTGTGGCTGGCCTTTTACAGTATAAAGTGATTGACTGTCAGTCATACACATCTTTAGATTACGTGTTGCTGTGCCTTCTCAGCAAAAGATGTTTTGTTGCTGGAAGAGCTGTTACCAGGTCTTTGGTTTCTTCTGCTCAACACTTGTGACTCTCATTTCCTTCTCAGTGCCTGCACATCCCTGCTGCTGTTTGCCTCAGTCAGGAAGTACCTTTCTTGGAATTGTGATGTTTGTGATTTGAGATAGTTTATTTTCAAGCTGGTATCAGGACTCTTCAACACGCAACCAGCAGGCCCTCCTTGCTCAATCCATTATTGTTAAATAGTAATTAATAATCATTATCTACTTAGTTCCTGCACAATTCAGCAGCCAAACTACATGTAGCTAATAGGCTACATGTATTTTAAAATTGAGCTGTACTGTCTTCAATCCAAATCATGTATTCTGGATGTTTAATGGTGCTCTGCAGCCATTCAGACTTGCTTTTTCACATTTTCCTGCTGCCAAAATGACTTACACTGCCTGTAAGCTGTGGAGTAGTGAAAAAAAGTGTGTGTTCCCATACCAGTGGAGGCCATTATACCCGCCTTAAATCCATCAATAGCTCTGGCAGTTTATGTGGCACAAGTGACTGGAAATGGACTGTCCCTTCTGGCATGTTTTTACTTTAAGAAAGAAGCAATGTCATCTCAAGGTTACATTGTCTTACAGATGGTGACATTTTGAGTCACAGTGGGATTCTTCCTGGCCAGTTGTAATTTCTTCCTTCTCATCTTCAAAGTGTTCTTTTAAGTGTTGGGATTTCCCTGGCCTGGTTGGACAGGGCTTTGAACAATCTGGTCTACAGGAAGGTGTCCCTGCCCCCAGCATAGAACAATATGATCTTTAAGGGCTCTTTCAACCCAAACCATTCTATGACTTCATAGAGGAATGTGAAGTGTATGAATCTCAAGGACTTGTGTTTCTTTTCTAGATTGTTTGCTTGTAGGTCACGCTGAACTATTTTGTTTTGTTTTGTCCAAAATAATATTGGTCTAAGGCAATAAAGTTCAGATTTTAACTTTAAATCCATGTTTTAAAAAATGTAATTTTATACCTCCTTTCTGTGTGGGTTGATACTCCTTTTCTCACTTAGCTGAAAGCTGTCTTTGGAATTCTGATCTCCTATCTCACAGTCTCACTACATACAAATCATTACATGTCCAGACACATCACAAATATTAATTGGTTTATCATCAAATTGCCCTTATGATATTGGAAAATATTTCTTATTTCAGTCACTCTGATTCTCTGTTGAGGCTGGATTATTTTCAGTACTTCTGAGTGGAAAAAAGCAAACAGTTTTTAGGAGTTTAGAACATGGAAGAGGGGCAGGTCTGAAAAACATAGTTGTACTTTTGTTGGTGCTACATCCACCCTGGTGGAGCTGCAGCAAAGCAATTGTAAATATGAGTCATTTCCCTCTGTCAAGGAAAGAAAAAGTCCAGATGGTCTGTCAGACTGCTGGAACTTCCAGCCTCCCAGAAATGACTTCTCCAGCACCTGAAGCAGGAGGGAGGGCTCACTGGATCCTTCTGGCATCTTGTCTACATTGCTTTGCACATTAAAGTGCAAAGACTGAGGTGTCTGAGACTGGCTTTCTTTGCACCATGTACCCTGATATCACTATTTTAGGCTTTGTGGCTTGATAGAGAGAGGGAGAAAATGCAGGATTTTTTAGCTTTGCAGCTTGCTAGAGATAGGGGGAAAACTAAGCATTGAAAGCAACTTTTAAGACTTGCACGTTTGGCATATACAGTATGCATTTTTTATTTTTCCTTTTTGAAGTGCCCGTAAAGTAGGTGGGTACTTGGAAAATAGGACAGCATGATGAGAATGACTGTTAATATTCAACATGCTTTATATGCAATAGCTTTGCATATATTTGTATTTTAAAAATTACTTTTTTGGCCATCTATTTTATAGAACTCTTGTGGTATACTAACATAATCAGTTTTTCTTAACTCCAGCTTGGAAACCCTTTATTGTTAAATAATATCCTTCCATTTTGATAAACTTATTTTTCTTACATTTTCTGTCCCTCTATGTACTCTATGGATAAATTACCACTTATCCAAGAAGTGGCCTGATCATTTCTAAAAGCCCAATAGAAGAGAGGGAGAGATGCTAAGTGAGTAATGCTTTTGCACCTTTAGCCTCTTGTAGCAAAAAGACCCAGTGGAACCTGGCATTTTTGAGAGCTAAAAAGCTCTGTGTAGCACTGTTCCATTTTGGAGGGTACATAGTAACATCTTACACTTTTTATTGGAAAATAAAAGCGAGATAATTTTCTGTCTGAATATATAATGTATGAATGACTGCTTTTGAGACACTGATACATAAATTATAGATAGCCTTTCAGATTCTGCACTATGTATTATTAATTAAAAACTGAAGATCTTCATCTACACCCTGATATCTAGGCCACTGGAGAACATATTTTGGTGTTGGGGACTATATAACCCAGGCAGAATGCAATAAAATGCTGCCATTTTGTTGTTTATGCATTTGGTAGCATTTTGGTACACAAAATGGCCAGAACCTTCTGCTATTAGAGTGGACAGCAGGTGTTGTGCCTTATGAAGAGGAGGCGTGAACAAGAATGAAGGTGGTGTTTTATTTTCCTTTGCACACACAAAAAATTATATGAAGAAATATTTGTTTCATGCTTAGCCTAAATTATGTAATTTCCCACATGACACAGCTTGCACTAGGAAATCTGTCTTTCTGTTCTTTATTCTGTTTTCCCATCCCTCTCTTTGCAATAGATTGTAATGTTATTTGATGCGTGTTCTAGTTGCCTGTTAGAGTAATTCTGAATTACAGGTTTAGAGGGCAGCTGATGAAAATGCTCAGAATTGCCTGATATTCTTAATAGCTAAGCTTCTAAAATAAAATCAAAGAGATACATAACAAAGCACATAATCACAGCAGGCCATAGTTAGCATAAATTCCTTTTAAGTTAAAGTGGAAACAGCCTATCTTAGACTGTTGATATGTTGGCTAGTGATGGTAGACCCACACTGAAGAGTGAACATGGAGAATGTTCATTGCTTGTTTCTTTAATCTGAGGATGTGCTAGAGACTTGAATTTGAGCAAATAGCCTTTGTTGTGTAAGGCAAACTTGAATTAAAACTAGTATCTGGCATATGCCTACAATCACAAATTTAACAGCAATCAGAATATGTCTGCCCAATTCCATACTTTATTTTTTAACCAGTTCTACATGGAGAACTACAGATGGTTTCGTGTTTGTTTACATTCTGTGAATCAGTTGTAACTGCTACTGTAATACATGTTCATGTAGCTTTTCATTTTTACTGACAGAACGCTTCATGCTGGGACTGTTGCACAGCTGGGCTATAAATCTCATACAAAAGTCAGGCAATACAAATGAAGATAAATGCAAGACACAAACTCCTGACCAGAATGAGAGCTTTATTCATCCTATAGCTTATGTACTGGGAACAGAGAAATCATTCTCTGACGAACAGACCAGCTTTAGAACATGTACAGATCTGAGATGTTTATTGTCTCACACACCAGGTCTTGTACTTCCTTAAGCAAAATTTCCAAAGATACAGGGAAATTATCACATCAAGATTCAACTTCCTGATGTGCATACATGATAAGTTAGAATAAAAATTGATGTCTAATTATTACTTACCTCAGGCAGCAAGAATAACAACCATTTATTTTCTTTTAGTGATAAGAAGGTAAAATAGGTGCCATCTGGTGATGAGCCAAATTATTTTCCCCCCACTGAATATTCCTGTGCTTGGAAGTAGCTGCCTTGTTAACGCCTTCCTTAAATGCAGACAGCTTGTTTATGAATCAGAGCTCAGCTACCAAACAGCCCTCATGTTAATATTTGAATGAGCTCTTTTCTGATGAATAATCTCCCTGCATTTCATTGCTGACTAAATGAAAATGGAAGGAAGGAGCTGGGGGTGAAAACTTGTGCGATTTTCTTGGACTGTAGTGGGGTAGCTGCTGGGATTTATAGGTTTCTTAGCTTCATTTTCCTCAGAGAAGGAGCTGATTCAGCACTGTGTGTTGTGGTTTATGCTGTTGGCAGGCTACCCTTGCAGTCAGCACAATCAGAACAATGTGGTCACCCTGTAATGCTGCTTGGACGGACTTTTAACTTTGACCCACAACAGACCCACATTTGATTGTTTTTCAGGAGGACCCCAACCAGGCAAAGCCTGAAGGATTTCCAAAGCTTCCAAAGATGAAGCACCACAGTTGTCTCCATCCCACGCTACTCTTCTCCCCTCTGCCTTCTTTACTCCTTCTTAACTGCTGCCTCCTTCTGATGTCTTTTAGAGAAACTGGTAAGTCATGGCTGCCAGTGTTGACATACCCCGATCATGGCAGGGCGTTGCTGTGTGCGGGTCAGAGCAAGCTGTGGTGCACCAGGGCATAAATGTATGACCAGCTCAGGGAAGAGGGCAGGGGCTGTGTTCGAGTGAAAAAAGATGTGGCACTGTAGGGCAAAGGAAACATCTGAGCTTTTTCTGTTTCTAGATTCTGGGAAGCCCATGTTGCCAGAAGATGTCCTTGTCATACCCTGTGAGTAACCTTCAGAGGCACAATGATTCACAGCTACCCCTCTGAGTCATAGGTCAGCAAAGTGACTTTCATTACATACTTCTCATGCAGCTTCTAGCTAGAGTAGCGTCAAGGTCAAAAATTATGCAGACCTGAAAACTAATGGAAACAAATCTGAAGTTACAGTACTTAGAAATAAGAACTTTGGAAATGACATTGAATCCGGGATACTGAACTTAGGACAAGACTTTAGATCTAGACAATGGATGGTATTGGTCAATCCTATTTCAAAATTCTGATGTTAACTACTGTCAGAGACAATGTTCTGGACTGGATGTACAAAAGTCAAATACAGGCTTATGGTACCTTTCCCTCTTGCTTTTCTGTGCTTCAGGAGACAATAGACGTCCATTTTCCTCCCTCATCAGTAATACATCTCACCTTCTGTTGGGATTTTAAGAGAGATGGGACCACTGGGAGACATCTTAAAGCATGATTTATTATTCTTCTACAGTCTCATGAAGGTGTGAGGACATCTTCACTGTACTCACCAGGTGGTCGTGGTCAGTGGTCACAAGACCACAGGTTACAAAGTCTTTTAAAAGTTAATTAGCCATAAACTACTGCCACAAAAGAATGTTTCTACTTTCACACCAATAGTTAATTATTTTGGCTTCTATGTCTTTGCCGCAATGCGGACTTTCTTAACCAATCATATAATGACACACAAAACTATTTGCTACATTTTAAAACTTCTTATTGCCTTTATAACTACTTCTATATCTTAACTTTAAAACCTTAAAACTTTCCACTACCTAGCTTAATGTTTTTCTGTCTAAACAACAAACTGTCATTCTTGTCCATGGCTTCTAAATCCTTATGGATTTAAAGGCAGAAGCCTTTTCCAAGGTCTCAGGTCAAACCCTGTATTCATTTCTGTGTTTGGAATTCCCACCTTCTTTTATCAGCTCCTACATACACGAGTGTATACAGATATGTATAATCTTTTAGTGAAGCCATATTTCTCACCCACCCATCCTATAAGTAATTTATGCTATTATCTGTCACATGTGCGGTTTTATGGCGCATGTGCAGATACAAAATCAAACGACTCAGGCAACGCTGACTTTCCTGTCATATTCCCTTGCTCCAGAATAAATTGTGCTGGTCTTTCTTTTAGCATGGAGCAGTTCTGTTAGCCTTGCCTTTTAAATATACTGTTTTAAAACAGTTTTTTTGGAAGAAACTATTATGGCAGCAGGATGCTGAATGGTGTGTGGGCTGTGTGAAAGTGGCTCAGGGATGTGAAACTCCCGCATCATGGCTCGTAGAGATTATTGGACACCAAGTAAGTAATGCAATAAAAGCTACACAATGAAAACAGTCAGTTGCTGACATTTATGATAGAGAAAAATAACAATTGTTCCTCTGAGCCCTTTCACCCGTTATGCTTGTGCAGAATGTGGAAGATGAGACACAGTGCTCGGCAACTGTATGCAATATTGTGTATTGGAAATCCTCAAAGCCAGGATTTTATCATCAGAATTAGAATTATGGTGCATACTGAGGAGCCATTTAGTCATATGTTTTTTGGCTGTGGTTGTGGCCAGTGCTGTTTTAAGAGAAAGAATAGTAATTATTGTTGAGGTAGACAGTGTAGGTGGAAGCTATGGTACAATGTCTTTTTCCTGGTGTTTGACTGAAGCAACTAGAAATTAAAGATTTAGCTTAAAAAGCTAGGCAACAGTAAACTTAAAAACAATGGCATACTTGTATTCCAGACAGCTGTTCTTTCTGGAATTTTGCTTTATTAATCATTCATTTCTCTACTTTCTCTTTTCTGTACTTTCTCTTTTCTCTACTTTTGAAACCTATGTGGTTAACCTAGTCCACTGAAATACGTATTCAGAAGGATGAAAAATTAAATGTCAGAATATAAAAATGTATGTTTATGTAGGTATGTATTAAAAAAAAAATGCTTACCCACATGCATGTATACATATACATATATTTATTTATATACACTTTTAAAAAACATTTTTGAAACAATTGTGTAGGATAAATGGTGTTTATAGAATAATAGTTTTAGTGGCAGACAATTATTATACTTTAATTGCTATGCTGTTCGTGAATATCTTAGTGTATTTCTTGCGATGTAAACTCACATCACACCACATATCTTATCTATTTTGTATCTGAACCACTCATGTTTGGACAATACCTGGAAAGTGTTGTAGACCCTTGTAACAGATTATTTTTCTCCTATATCTTTGATTAAATAGAATCAAGGCTCAAAACTGAAATACATTAGAGGTGTTTTGGTGTTTGAATTGAGCCCTTTTAAGTAGCTTTATGTATTTATTTTGTTTCACATATATTGTCAACACCATACAGATAGATTTATGTATATCTGTGGATGCTACATAGATGTGCTGTGTATATATATGCACACAGGATGTTTGGTTACACAAAATGATTTTGTGGACCACTTCTGTTTATCCTCTAAAAACTGAAGAGGAAAATAATTTTGGGTTAGGCAGTTAGAATTAAACATATGGTAGACAATTATGTTTAAGTAGAGATCTAAAAATTAGAAAATATGAATGCTATAAATATTTGCCATATTTTTAAATCAATAGGCATAGCACTCCTTCCTACATCCAAAGCTGTTACTTTGTATTTGGAAAGAAAAGTGATACCTTTATGAAGCACACACATGCATCTCCTTTGCTGAGTTAGCTCCTTACTCAGTGAAGATCATATTCTGCCCCCTTTTCATTTCAGTTAAACTGTAGGGGAAAATCCTTTCTTTTTTAAGTACAGCAGGTAGTTCTCATTTTTAGTATGTGGTAATAGGTCCCAGCAAGTGTTTCTATCAACAAAGCATTTCATCTAAGTCAGACATTCTTGTATCAATATTAAAAATACATGCAAATACAATTTGATATCAAAACATACCAGTACACTGAAATACTTAGGTCACAAGTGGTGTGAAAGCTTAAACTTGAAAACTCTCTCAGACTCAGAGAGTTCCAAACTCCAACCTGAGTCCTGAGTGACCAGTACAATTTGTAATATGCAACTAGTGAAAGTCTTGGGAGATAAGCTGATCATTTAAACATGGTAGGAAACAAAAATTTTAAATTTAAGCTTAAGGCTGTTATTGCCATTTTTTCCTGTTTGTAATTTTCTGCTCTTTATTTATTTTATTTTTTTAAATATTTAAATATTATTTTTTAAAATATTTTAAATAAATATAATTTTTATTTTTTATTTTCTTTTATTTAAATAGGTTGGTGGCTGTAGCAAGGCAGGCAGGCACAGAGCATCACTTATGTTGTATGTTAGGTGGGACACAGTGACACAACATTTCAGTGTTTTAGTGCAAGGGAGAGAACAGAAGGACCCTGTAAAATACACTAAATGTGCAAAGAAGCAACACCTGGGTGAAGAGATATGAACATCTCACTGTAAAGTGGACATGATGTTAGATCTCAAACAGACAGGCTTGTGTTCACATGGCTCGGGGCCCTTAAAATACCTCCTTTACTGCCTTCTAAGTTCTTTTATTACTTGGGTTAGGGAAGCAAGAACTGAAGATACCACTGACTTGTCTGAGTCAAGCCTTTTGAGCTGAGCCATATAAGGTCTTTCAATGCAGCAACTTAAATGCTCAGCAAAAAGCATTCTGTTTTCTGCAAAGTGTTTTAGTAAAGTGACCTCTTGAAATGTCCAACAGAAGAATCAGATGGAAAAAAATATAATAAATCCTCTGTGTGGTGTTTGCCACCCCTCAGAGTCTCTGAGTCCTGGATTGCTTTGGATAAAACATGTCAGTACAGCACTACCACCTCCAACAATGAAAAATGGAAATAATCAGAAAATCAAACAGGGTGGAGAGGAAGCCCACAACTTGTGCCTGGACCAGAAGAATCACACAAAACTCAAAGTACACAAGACCTGTTTGAGTCTTTCTAATTCCTTTTTTCTCCAATCCTGGATGCTCTTAGTGGTAAGTCAGAACTGCACCATGCAAAAGCTTCAGTTTCTTGAGAAGTGAAAACTGTGATTCTCCTGGATTTTACGGACTGTAATATTTGACCCATAAAAAAGATTATTGAATACTGTGAATGTTTTCCAGCAATTAAACTGAGGTTGTTCTAGTCATGACACAAGGGATGTTCTGTGGTCAAGATGGGACATGGTTGGACCATTTTTTAAAAATTGAAGCTTCTTAGCTCTCATTCTGCCAGTCTTTGATGTTGTAGCTGGTGGGAAATGGAAGAATTATGTTTGAAATTATAGTTTCCCAACAGATTGAAACTTTTAATTTGAAAACTGGCCCAATCATAATGATTATTTCTTCAGAGGGGGAGAGGCCTTTTAACTTTTTACAGCCTGTAGCAATTTTTCCAGTTATCTGGGGCATTTATAGCATAGGATGACATTGGGAAAGATACATAAAGGTCTTGAGGACTTACAGAGTAAGCAAACACATTTTATGGCAGCCTAGGAGTAGCTGGAGTCAAGGGTGAGTGAGGATACTTGACTGTAGGATAGCTCTTTTGTTCCCACTAATTGTCAGACTCAAGGCATTCATCTTTTGACTTTTTCCATACATCCAACAGTTACTGGGATGAGAAGCACTCATAGCCTGGATGCAGGCCCCTAATGAGCTTAGCTGCCCTCTGGCATGCAGGGAGGGAATACATGGCCATCTATTCATCCTGCTCTGTCACAGTCAGTAAGAATGGTTGTATGGGCTGTCCAGTCACAACTCAAGAAGGCTACAGGCCTCTCTCATCAGGTGTTAGAGGCCACCAGTATTTTCACTGGTGGGTGTTGTGTCATAGGTTGAATTTAAGATGCCGACATCTCACATCCACATTGTCCTCTTTGTTTCCTCTTTTCCCACTGCACATAGTTTCCAGTCAGTGGCCTTCTGCCGTCATTTCCCTTCCATCCTTCATCTCTTGCCCCCTTTTGTCACTTCCCTTTTGATGTTTCTTCATTCCCGTGTTCTGCAGGAAAATACACAGTTACCATCATAATAACCATCAATACTATTAGAGAGATGTTTCTTTGATCTTTTTCCAATAAAGTCATCACAGGAAATTTCTAATTTGTTCCGAAAGAGCGCTTCATAAATCTTACCACTTTCATAAACATCAATCTGGCATTTCACAAGGCTGCTTGAAAAGAAATTACTTAATGCTACGCTTATTCTTAAATTACTAATTTAGAATGCTATGACTGTAAATGCAAGGTATTCAAAGGACAAATCTTCTTCAAAAAAGAAGATCCACTGATCAGTGAATGGTGGAAGTTGAGAATGTATTATTAAGCTGTGTTCAGTTTTCTTATTTTTAAAATAATTTAAAGTACTTTTTTATTTCATAAAGACATTTTTGAAGCAATATCAAATATTTGGAGAATTACAAGTATAGAATCTCTTTTTTATTCATTCTACCCATAGTGTGCCTATAAAAAGTGAGAGAATTTATTTTCTGAATTCTCTGCAAGTGAAAGCAGATTAGGCCCTATACAGATAGAATAGAAAGAGAAATGTGATGGAATTAGAACTATAAATTATTCTTTTCCTGTTTTATATTTTATATAATATATATATGTATGTTTATATATATTTTATATATACAAATTTTATATAAAGTTGAAATAGTTACTTGTCTATTATTTCCTTTTCTGTGTGATTACTGCAACTATTTTCACTGCCTTCATTCACTTTGAACAGCTTCCTATCTTTTCCACATGGAAGCAGAAAAATAATGCCCCACGAAGCCTGTGAAAGGTTTCAGTGGAACCTGGGAAAACTTCAGCTGTCCCATTCAGGATCTACTGAAACAACTCAGCCGGTTCTCCTTTGTCGCTCTCCCTGTTCCTGTGCAGTTTGTGAAGTCGTGCAGGCTCCCTCTGGTGGCCCACGGCCACTGGCCAGGCGAGAAATCGCGTCTGCAACAGGGAGGTAGAACACAGGAATTTGATAAAGCAAGTGGTTCCTAGATTTGGCTTTTTTTATTTGTGGGGGCTGTCGTTAACAAGCGAAATTTATATAAGCATATAAATACAAAAAATATTGCATATAATTGAACATAAATATAATAAATATAAATATGTTGTGGTAGTCTAACAGTCTCTAAGTGAAGACTTTTATTTTATTTAAAAATGTTTTGGTATCTTAGTTGTAACCCAGCAAACCAAGCATGGTTACTTCCTTCCAAAGTTTGCAAGACCAATAAAGTTCATTTTAGCTGTTTTTATCATCAGGCACTTACATGAGGGCTGAAAAGGTAACAACCATCTTCCTACTGATTTACATTTACATTGCTAGCGCTGTCCACATTTCTTTTACATCTCCAATTATGCTTTGCAGAGTTGGAAAGTTTAATGAGTTTAGTCATTTAGATTCCATATCAGCACATTTGAGTGTTTGTCCTTTGCTTTGAATGGTGGCTGTGTGGACCACACACAACCCTTTTTCTTCTTTCCTGTTTGGGGTAGACTGTGAGTGGGATCCAGGATGAGCCCTCATTTGTTCAGTTTGCAGTACAGATAAGACATGATTAATAAAGCAGGGCATGGCAATATTGACCAGAATAAAGCTCTCAGAGCATCTTGAATGCTTTCATTTCTACAGGACATTGTTCTAACATTTTGTTCTTTGTACATTTTTCTTGTGTTATGTAAGTTTTAACAGCAGAGTTCAAAGTCTGAATCTAAATTATGAACCACTTCTTGGTGTTTTTAGCCTAATTCAGTGCCTATTAACATCAGTGGTCCTCATCAAAAGTAAATCATTCTCTTATAAAACATATTCAAAACAGAAAAGAACACCTCCATTCATGTTTTTAGAACTACAAAATATCTTACTATTTTTCCTACAGTGATTTACTTTTACTCTTCGTATCTAGTAGTGTAAAAGTCAATGTTTCAGACCCTCTACCATAGTAGAGTGTATCAGCAGACATTTTGTTAATAACTATAAATGCTGTATTGGCAATCGTAACAGAAAGGAAATTCAGTCTTAAGACCAAGAAGTACATGTCATTCCAAAAAAATATGTCAGGAGTCCAAGGTACAAGAAAAGCAATTTAACCTAGTGAAAGGTATTTTGTAGTGGGTTTTTTATTGCTAGTTTTTTAATTTCCCTAAAAATGATGATGTTAGTCCATGTCCTACTAAGCACAGACTGGTGCTGCATTTCCTGTAGCTGGCACAGCCAGTGGAACAAGTCTGTAGCAGAGCACTTCTGGGAGAGGATGCTTAGCCTGCCCGGGGTGGGAAATGAGGGGAGCAGACTCAAGGGCATGACAGAACTGTCAGGAGACACCTGCACTCAGGCACTGCAAACCACACTTGGGCACTGCACTGGCTACAGCTCTTTCAGAGCAGCACAAAATGTATGACTTTTGCCCATATTCAGTGGAATTCACCCCAGTGGTTGCCTGCCAATCAGGATCAGCAACCCTGAGCCTGCAAGTTGGCACAGCACTTCATGGAGTGACTGTGCTTTTGTGAGTGTGAGGACAACTCATCTATCTTTGCCATTATAACCATCCTTTCCTCCTGTCACTGTCATCTAGAAAAGCAAAAGCAAATGAACAGACAAACAAATACAAAACCCCCTCACCAAAGCAAACAGCAATTGCCTCTTCTCACAATTATGTTGTATAGGGCATCCACTGTAAATTGGTTACTTTGTATCACAGGTGATCTGAAAGCACATTTTACTTTGGTGTACGCTGGCATGACTTGAGAGAGCTCATTGGTGAAATGACAGCAAAATTTTGACTGTGGTGAATCCACCAGGTATGAATAGACTATAAACCAGACTGAACAGTCCTGAGGTTTTCGTGAAACGTTCTCTAGAAGAAATTCTAGGGGGGAAATAACAAAAATGAAAGAGTATATATGACATTTTGAGTCTACATGCTGCAGTGTCTCTGTAATGTGTCTAGGTTTGTTTTATGAGAATTTTGCTTTGCTCCTAAACTCTATTTTTAAAGAAGCACAAAGAATCATAAAAATAAACCTAGAACTATAGTGTTTTCTAAATTCTTGATTAATACTTAAGCATGGGCAATAATTCCGATGTACAAGGATGAATTCTGAGCATTGCCAAAGCTTTTAGTGTATGTTACAAGAAAAATCTTGTTTTCTAAGCATGTTAGATCTCTGGTTGGTTCCTGGACTATTTTGAAAAAATGAATGTATGAAGCCATTAAGTCCCAATGAGTTTAAAATAAAGGTAAATATTTCATCTCCTCCTTTCATTAAAACAAAGGAGACAGCAGCTTTTTGTGGCAAAGGATCATCTTCCATGGTGTCCATCAACGTGCTTCTATACTCACATGAAATCTGATCTGCATGTCTAAATAATTCAGATGATTTCCACCAATTTCAGCAGCTTCGGGACAGGTCCCAAACCTCCTGGTTAAAACTTACTTTTTCACAATAATGGAGTTCTCCTGGCACTTAAAAGTCTGCTGGGATTAGTTAAATCTAACATATTTACTTCTATATTCAAAATGTTCAAAGAAACAGAGTGAACTCCAGAAAACCATCAGCCAGGGCCCACCTGAGCTTTTGTTTTTAACTCCTAGGTCCACAAAAAATCTCATAAAGTAATGAGCTGACTTGCCATAACCTGTAAGAATCTGAATATGGTCTACAGATCTTAATCAATTCAAAAAGGAACATTTCCAATACATCTTAAAGTCTCTTCCACATGCTGGCAGAGGAAGAGAAATCTCTTTGAAGGACTATATCTAATTCATACTTTTGTGAGGGTTTATGAGGCTGAATGCTATCAGTTCCAGCTCTGCTAGGTGCAGTAACTTAATTTACTACTTTTGCAACACAAATCAAATTCAAATCAGAGTCCTGGTAGAGTGGGCATATCTTCTTTGATAATCTAATATAAAAGTAATTTTCAGTGGAGATTAAAAAAACCCAAAACTATATGTGATTTATACAGAAGGAAAACTCTTATCTATACTATGTTGAAACCTTTCTTAAGAAAACCCTGTGTGTGGCTGTAGTTCTTCATTCTGTGAACAGAGATGTATAAAGAAGAAAGCAGGGGAAGTCACATCAAAACTGCCAGGAACAGCAGGAGGACTGAGACAATTTTTAAGCTAGTTTCATACACTCACTTCTTTTTTAATTGCTTTGATCTTTTCAAAAGTCCATGTTATGCACTGAAAATCTGGAAGACAAAGCACTCTTAGCATGAATTTATCAGCTGTAGGAGAACTGATCAGCACTGGTGTGTGTGTATGTGTATACTTTATTAACAGAAGACCATGAAAAGGTGAAAGTAAATATGCTTCTATTAGAAAGTTAGAATTTTAGTTTTATGCTGCATTATGAAAAATTATTTTCCTGACTGTAATGTTGTGATTGGCTAGGAATGTGTTTTTTTTATGAGATAGAAGAACAGGGACAAGAAGGGGATATAAATGCTAGTGTGTGCTGCTCCTATAGTATTTTCCCAGCAGCATAGCAGCACCAGTTGGTTGCTATAACTGGCACAGGGAGAAGCACTTCTGATTCCTGCATGGCCTCTGGAGTGGCATGGGAAAGAGAACGCTTGGTTAAGCAGCAGGCTGAGAGTATTTCTGAGACTTGCTGTGTGGCAGCTCCAGACTTACATGATGTACCAAAAATAATTGCTGTCAGAGTGTTTTACTGCTTGTTTGCTTTGCCCTCTACTATATCCTTGACTGAATTAACATTGTATGACAGGAAGGAAAAGGTGCCGCCTAACAGGTAGAGCACTGTTTATTAAAGGGAAAGGAGAGGCAGACGTGGGTTCTTGTCCTTCTACCCAGAATTCTGTATTGTGTCATGAAGGTTTAATAGGAAACTGCAGAATGGGGCATTTGAGTGGGGTCTGGGCCTGTAACTGCTGCAGGATTGTGTTTGTTCCGTAGTCTCTTTCTCCTGCTGTATTTTGAAGATGAGAGGCCATGCAGAAAGCAGTCAGCTATAAATAGTGTAGTGATCAGCTCATTCTTAGGAGAGGGGAGCATCTGACAAGCTTTCCAGGTGTTCAAGAATGTAGGAGACCACCACCAAATTTCCAACACAAAATGGGACCAAGGTGTGAGGGAAGGCTGAAAAAGTATATACCATGTATTTTATGAATGATGTGCCCTAAAAGTGTATTATTTTAAGCAATTTACCTGCAGTAATGCTAATTAAAGACAGAAATTTGAGCAGAAATATCAGAATATCAGAAATAATTTGCCAGGATTTGTGGTGGTAGCCTTACAGTGCACAACTTACAGAAATGCATAATTATGATCAAAAACCTTTTTCTGCACTGCACAGGTCTGAAGGCATTCTTACATCACCTGAAAAAGCATTGCTTTCAAATGCCAAGCACTGACTGAAAGAATATAACCATTCAACATATTTTTAGGTCATTGTAGGGACCTATAAATCACAGCAGATAGGTCATGTGGAATTCTTGCTGGAATCACAACCTTTCCACTTCATATAAATCCTCCAACCACATGGTTCCTGGCCAAAATCAGAGAACACATGAGCCAGGCTTAACAAGCAAAAGTTATGAGGTATCCTATTTCTTTCTTTAGGGAATAAATGAATAAGCCAAGAAAACAACTCAGCAGGTCGCAGGAGAGCAGAACCTGGAGGAGTTACCACCTGTCAGCAGATATCTTGGCTCACAGCTAGAAATTGTAGTGTATGTGCAAGATCAGCATTTGGTAAGTTAGCCAGAAGACCACCTCATTCTCTGTCAGCAGTTGGATCACTGATTTAGCACGAGTAATTTATCAAGAGTACTTTAAGAAAACACTTAGAGGAGCATTAGATCAGGAGAGAAAAAAGAAAAAAAAACAAGGTAAAATGGAGGTGTTGTGTAGCTTTTAGGCAAGATGCTAAGAGGGTGTTATCCTGCCCTTGCAGGTCTATGGAGCATGCCCACCTTGCAGGCCAAATAAATTGCACAGAGAATTATCCCACAGGGAGCAGATGGTTTCCTCCAGAGAACAAATGAGAAGATAAGGACAAAACAGAGTTTCTAAAGAGGTACAAAAGAATTCTCTAATGAAGAAATAAAACCAAAGATCTGACATTTCATGTGGAAGTATAAATCTTTAGGACTGCTCACAGCTTATGCAATAGACAGCAACATGAGCTAGCAAGAAAAATAAGCCTTTTTGTAAAAAGGATGCCTTCCTGGATGCGCTCAACCACCTCATGAATCTGGGAGCACTAAGAGGAAATATTGCCAACTAGTATTGCTGAGGCCTCCCATGTGCAAGGAAGGGGTTTGTAAGCCTGAGTATCTAAGTGCTGTCTTGCAGTGGCAGCTTTTTCTTATCTCTTCTCCATGGGCTCATGCTGGGAATGTTTTAGAGAAGGGAATGAGGTGTTTTATTGGCTTGAGTTTTTGGAATGCTTTAGAGGTTTTTGCTGTGGAATCCAAGCCCTGGCAAAGAGTTCTGTGTCAAGCTATGCTGAAGAGGTGATGATGCAAAGTGGAATGTGGACTGTACAGAAGGCTGGGGAGAAGTGCCCTTTTCCTGCAAGATGAAGTATGGGAGAGTACCACCCCTGCCTCAGTGAGACACGGAATGAAAGTCTTTAGCCCCCATGGCTGTCACAAAGGTGTTCCTACAAGTCTCCCAAGCACATAAATGAAGAACAGCCTCTAAGGAAGGCACAACTTTGTGAAAGGCTGTGACAGGTTATCGCAGAATAATCACATTCACTACAGTTAGACATTAAGTATAATTCTTGGTCAGAATTAGTGATTACAATTCCAGGTTTGTGAAGATAATTAAAACTGCAGCCTAGCTAGGTCTTGGTTGCTTTGTTTTCTTGCTCTGTTTGGCAAAATGAAATTTGCAAGATTAATTTGCCTCAAACATGCTAAATGTGCTTTGTTTTTTTGCACAGCTGGGAAGTTCCTGAATGGCTGAAGGCACTGAGCCCTCACTGCAGCACACACAAAATGTAAAGAGACAGCTGGGTAACAGGCAGCCCATTAGGCCTTGTTGCTGTGTTCTCTCCATGCACTGCAGTCATCCTAAGTACAAACCTTTGATAATGTTAGAGGGGCCAACATACAGTGCACAATTTCATTTTGGAAGGAACAGAAAGGAATCGTTCCTGATATATAACTTTAAATATCCTGGTTAATTTTTCAGAAAAAGCAGTAAGACTAATAAGTAAGACTAAATTGAACTAGAACAGACTTTTTTTTTCTTTGTTCCTTTATTAAAGCACAATTAAAAAGCATCCTTTCTGCAAATGAGTAAAATTATATTGTAATTTACATTCATTATTAAGCTCATGCCAACTGGTATAACAACAAACTTCATAAAGTAGTCCTTTTGGAATTGTGTCACTGTTTTAATTACCAAACTCATCATGCATTTTGGTCATTTGTGTCTGTATTATATATCAGGAAAAATGGGCTTCATCTGAAATTGCATAACTGGTGATTGTTATCTATAATTATTTGTAGTGAAAACAACTAGTGGGCAGTTCCAGTCTGTTATTACTGTAAATCAAATTATTTCAGCTTGCACTCCTCTTGTTCTTGATCTCTGTATTTGGGATGAAATTTTGGTGTGCTTTTTTTCCAGAATAATTTCCAAAATATATGTTTGGGGCAGGGCATGAAATGATAATCCAACTATTTATAATAACAAAGAAGTAATGGTGTTAAACCTAACAGTGAAATTCATGAGAATGAATTGCAGTTTGCAAAAATCAGGACAACAATTCTTAAGCATGTTTTCAGAAGTCTTCATTCACTTCTACATGATTATAAATGCACTGTATTCTGATGTTGTGATGTTTTCTGACAGAAGGTCTTAAAATCTGCAATATTAGGAAGATTTAGGAAGATCTGTGGGCTTCAACAACTTAGTAACAGCAGCTGTTGTAAATAAACACAGTAGTGCTTAGGTAGTGTAAAAGAGTAAGAATTAAGTTGAAATATATACCTCAATTCTATTATAATACAAAGATACAATTTAAATTTATGGGAAGATACATTTTAGTTCATGAAGTAAGGAGCACAAAACAGATCTGCGATCCTGCAGTGGATTCACTCAAGCCAAACAATGTTGCAGACATAAGCATTTGGAACTTTCCAGAGGTGTGATAGCTTCTTGAAAGCTTGAACCTGACCTATTTTGTTCACTGCAATTTAAAACACTTGAGACTGCAGAGGCTAGATGAAAGGTTAGTGTTTTTCAAATGATAACATTCCAGAGCTGCTGAGACCAGCAGTAAAAGGTAGATCTTTAAGATAGGGCCTGTCAGGCTGCAAGAAGTTTCTTAGGGAGATAATTTCCATTTTTGTCTGTCAAATTGCTTCTGCTGCTTCTGCTTCCCTCACTCAGCTCACCAGCTCCTGCAGGTACACGGACTTTTCTGGTGTAACATCTAAAACAAACTCCACACCTTGCCCCTCCTGAAGCAAACTTGTATGAATGTAGGAACACATAGCATTAGTCTGTGTATGTTTGCTTTATGTCTGTGTTTAAAAGTAAGTGTAGAGATGAAATGGCAGACAGAAAATAGGCATTTTAACCAGTACAACCTGTAAGGAAAAAGCAGGTTCCTTGGAGGTGCAAGACAAGGAAACTAACATTAATGCTATGAATGCTTCCAGGCAAAGTGACCATGGTTGGTTTGTTTGTTTGCTTGCTTCTTTTATTGGACCTAAAGGGTTATTGAGGTGCTGGATACAGAGAGAAGATGTTTTCCTCAGCAGTTATGCCTGCAGAGAAAGGTTTGGGCTTATTCTCTTGCATGTTTTACAGCATATAATCAAATTATATCACTGGTAGAAAACAGATACCAAGCCTAGTTATCTCCAGGGGGGATCCTGTTGGCTTTAGAAGATGTGGTTGTTCTGGAGGCATAAAACAAAATTCTTATTGGAGGCTTAGCTCAGGTTGGTGCAAGCTGATAGTCTGAGCCAAAGAGTGTGATCTGGGAGGCAAAATTTTCCATTTCTTTAAACTTCAGAGAGCACAACCTTTGGTGCTCGAAACAGCCCAGTGCTGCCTACCAAGAGCCATGCTCAGGGTTTCAGGGGAAGGAAATACAAAGGCCTAATGCATTACTTTTTCTACAGCAGTATAAGTCAGTATTTTGTTGTAATTAAGAAAAATGTCTGACAGGAGCACTGTGATACAATCTGGGAGATAGTAATCCTAAAGCATTTTTATTTCAATTTATATATTTGGGTAAACTGAAATATTGAATATTCATCCAAAAAGAGAGAGAATTTGGAATTATTTAAATAAGGGATTTATTACCTACACTTAGTTTTTATTCATCTCAGCTACTGATTTAATAGCTCAGTCAGAATTCTCTAACTTTAAAGATTTAGTGAATTTATGGATTAAAATATTAAACTAGAATGAAACAATCTACACACTTTGTAATTGCAAATTGTCTGAGGGCAGGCTATTGCAAAAAGATTGGAGGTTTCTTTTGCTGCTTCACTCCTCAGGTGAGAAGTTGTGTTTTCAAAGTTTGTGACTTCGGATACACAGGATTGGTAGGGAGCTATTAGTAATAGTGAATAAAACTATATTCTATCTGCTAAGCTAGCTCTTTCAAACACAGTACCGATCAATATACTTTTAATTCCTAGTCTGGGGCATTGATTATATGATTATACTATCACAGCATTAAACTATGAAACCTCAGTAACTCATGCCACATCCAGAAGATGGATTATGTATCATTAAGCAGATTCCCTGGCATGTTGATCTGGCTTTCTGGTTTCCAGTGTGCTCAAACACAATGAAAACTAAAACCTTAGTACTGATCTTTTAAACAAATCACCATCAAACTCCACAACAACAACAACAAACAAACACCCCAAAACCCCCAAAAACTGCCCAGGGTGTCCCAAGTTGCCACGAGATGAAGAGAGAAGAAACCCATTGATGGAGTGAAGTGGGAGTGTGTGTTTCAGGGTGTTTTCTGAAAAAGATATGTCAGCCTTCTGTAATGCCCTCTGGGCAAATATTTGGCCTCTGTAAGAATCTTTGGTTGTTGTAAGAACCTTTGGTTGTTGTAAGAATCGGTTGTAAAGAAAAGAGAGGAAAAAGAATTCTTCTGAAAAACATTCTAGTTCAGCCACATTTTCATCAGTGAAAAAGTAAAGAACACCTATATGGTCCACCTAATTTGTTCTGAATTCAACAAATCCAGTTTGCCATCACAGATAACCAGTTCAAATACCTCAAGTTTAGGTAATTCATCTGTGTGCAGGTATGAAACCAAGGCATCTTGTGCATTTTATATGTTTGGATGGATGCTCACTATGTCACAAACCCGGCAAGGTTCTATGCTTTTCTGGACTGATTGCTAGAAGCTGTAGGAGAGGAATGGATATCCAGATACATCTAATGAGTATCTTTATACTGATCCTTAAACTTTGCTCTAGTGTTTGAGAAACTTGACTAAATTAACCAAATTGATGAACACAGAAGCTCTTTCCTTCTAGTGCATGCAAACCAAAAGCACCTGGGAAATACTGGATCTCTTTGGGAAATGCACTCTGCTCCTCTTCCTTTGGAAAACATTTTCTGATCTGCATAATCAACAAGACATTAGGGCAGAAAGAAATAGTGGGATTAAGTTCACTGGTATCCAGTGGTATCAGCTGTCTTCCATCATTCAATGAAGTCAGAATTATCCTCTTTAAAATATCAAGGTACAGTTAACCCTTGTCATAGTCTCCCTTGTGTCAAAGCAAATCAAAGGCCTTTGACAGGACAGAGATCTAATTCAAAAATGTAAGTCTGTACCAAGGAGTAAAATACCCAGTAAAATTGACATCTATGAATTTGTGTTTAATTGCTGCTTAATTGCCTTTTGTTTTGTTTTTTGTTTGTTTGTTTTTTTAATAGACAGCTCTATCTCTTGTAAACCTTTACAGTATAGGAAGGAAGGAAGTATTAAGGAAAGGGTATTTTATATTTTCTCTTCCACCCCCGCCTTTCCATTAATTACACATTAAGTGTCATCCTTTGCACTTGCTGTTTCTGTTTGTCATAGACTGAATGTGATTATTGACATTTTAGGGCTCTGAATCTCAAACCATGGGTTTTGTTACTTATGTAGTGCAGTTAATATCTAGATGGGAGATTTTCAGTTCTGTTGTTGATGTTTTAACAGGGTTAGTCATGTATGCATGACTGAATCCATCTCCTTTCAGGTTAAATGCAACTAATATCACATCAAGGAACAGATTAACATCCCTAGTAGGGGGAAAAATGTAGAATTCAGCTCTTTAATAGAATTACACTGGAAATTCAAGATAATCCCTTTCATCAAGTTACATTTGAACAGATCTTTTTCTCCAGATCAGTGGATGAGTTCTTTATAAGAGCTGCATATTTACTTGTCCCATTTAAAAAGACTAATTTTAACAATGTGTGTATTTATGCTTCACTGGCCTACTAAACATGATTATCTTGCAGTTCAGTGACTTTTAGATGTGCATTACTGTAAGACACTTAATGGTAGAATTGGTTCAGTGAACTCTCAGTCCTTTATAAAACTTGGATACATGTCCTAATAACTTCCCCAAAATCAGCCTTACATCACACAAATCAAGGAAAGGTCAAGCAGTGGATACCTGGAATGGGTATTAAGTGCATCCATGGTGTTCTGCAAGAATAACTGAGAGAAATTTATCCATCTATAGGTAATGTCTGTGGCCCAATATATGATGGAATAGCCATTTTTTGTTTGTGATGATGCCCTAGTCTTTCTACATGCTTTGCTAGCTGCTAGTTTCTGTAGTCTAAAAAGAGCTATAAGGTGCATACTGCTGTGTATGCCTTATATAGACCATATCTATATTTGACATTGTCTAAATTGCTTCTGGAAGCATCTCTGGCACTGTGTTAACACCTTCAACGTCCCTCAAAATGCTTTGGAGAGCACAAGTTACTAAAATTAAAATCCATGCTGGGTTAATTTTAGTTAATCATCTGTAGAGATGAGAAAGATCCAGGGTTAAAAACATCCTTTTTCACTTCTTATTGTTTTTACTATAGACTTAATATTTTAATGTTCTCATTGACCTGACAGGAAGATTGTGAAAATGTTCTGCTTCAAAAGAAGTCCAGTCTTCCCCATCAGCTTATGGATGAGTTCAGAGAGTAGGGGAAAGACAGTCCCTGTATTTTTCTCATTCTTCTTTATGTTTTTTCATGGACCTATTTACTAAACTGCTTTAATCTGTGTAACATATACAGTCTAATGTGAAATGTCAAGATTCAACTGCAGTTGCAAGAGTTAGCAATATCTTCTAGTATTCAAGACATAAAATAGGGTTTATTTTTTTATGACTTTCCCAAGCCATGCTGATGGCAGAAGTTAGTATATTTACAATTAAGTAGATACTGAGAAGAATTGAAAGACTAAATAGCCGCAGTTTTGAATAGTCCCTTGGAATTTCTGCAAAGAGGTAAAGACTCCTTCTTTCTTGTACAATATTAATCTTTGAGCCTAACCTATTCTTCCTCTTAAATTTTCTAATGCTGTTGTGCAGAGCTGACATGTCAAGCCTTAGGAGTTTACCCTTGTTCCACATCTTTATCAACAACTCAGTCTCTATCCAGGTACGTTTACTTGTGTTATATTGTCTTTTCAATTTTCATCCCCATCTTGAGGAAGAAGATAAAGATATGGTAGTGGGTTCCTTCCTTTATATTCTGAATTTATTTTTGCAGTCATCATACGGGATAGACAGTCTTACTTGGAAACCAAAAAGAAAAGGAAGGCAAAGTTTCTTTGAACTATTTATCAAAGTTAGTAATAGTCATAATAAAGTAAAGCAGGTGTTTAAACTTAACTGAAAGTCTGTGAGTTTATAAAATCATGAAATAGTAAATATATTTAAGCATCAAAACCTTAAGCAACAAGCACAATTACCTGTCTACTCTTTATTCACGAAGTGCATACCAGATAAATTCCCTTACAATTTTAGGGGAAAAAAAATCTATGGAAATGTCATTATTTTCTTTTAATAAATTTACAACATGAGAAAGGCTCTAATATTAATAATTTAAGTATTTTCTGTCTGTAGAACTGTTCAAAATTCTGCTTGGTTTCTCTCCTGAACTTAAAATATTTTTCACGTCTTTTAGCTCACACACTATCTCAATTCCTACCGATCCCTAAACCATACTCTTTGTTTTTTCAAATTTATAAAAAGAACTGTAGTTTTATGGATATATAGATATATTTACCTGGGTATCAATCCTGGGTGTCATTTTTATTCCTTGCTCATTGGCTCTTTTGTCTTTAATTTGTCACAGTTTCTTCCATGATTTCTCCTAAAACTGGATGTTTGACATGATCACCAGGACCTTGGGAGCTCTCTCCCTTCTTGTTTCTGAAAGATTAAGAGGGAGGAATAATCAATCAAATATAGGGCTTAAAGTTCATAAGCAAAGCTGTTCAGTAGCAAAAGCCTGATCCCTTGTACCAGCTAGCAGCCTTGAAGAGTGGTGGAGCAGTCAGGTACACGCCAAGTGGAGGGTGTCAGGCTCTTTCCAGAGCTATGTGGCTCTGCAGAGTAGTAAGTGAAGACTGTTGTTCCTGTCTCTCCTCTGTGCCCTCTACAGTAGTTAATTACCCACTACTTTTAGATCTGGCACTGAAAGCTGAAGCAGTGCTTCAATATCAGGTTTAAGTCTTGTTTGGTTTTCACAGGGGTGTGATAACCTGTACAGAGGTTGTTTCCTGGGTGTTTGGATTTTTTTCTCTGACAATCAATAGAGGTCTGAAGGAATGTGTTGTTGAATCTAGCATTACTTCTGCACATCAGGAAGCGAAATACAATTGGAGACCTCATGATTGTGCTGCATGAAGCATGCAGGTGACACCCTTGCAGGTTTCAGAACAATTGTAAAAAATACAGTCACATACTCCTCATTCATTTTCTTATCCACAGACCAACTCAGAAAACAGTCTCCTTCAGAGAGCACCAACTGGTCTAGTCAAATCAAGAGATCACCTCTTGGGAATTTAGGCTAAGAGATTCTCTCTGTTCAGATTCTTTGGCAACACAAACATAAACTTCCCCAATAGACAAATTAAGAATTATTGGAATAAATGGCTTATAGTTGAGGTAACATTTCTTAAGATGTTTAGAGGGGAAATGAAAGCATAAATTAGTCATATTGCCAGTAAAGTTATTCCCTGTCACAGCCTTTCCATTTCTCCTCTAAACCACTAATGAACACTCTAGCTGTAGAAGAAGCACAAACATTGTGCTCCCTAGTTTGTGCTTTTGGCAGTTCATAATATGTCAGTGTCTACACTGTCAAATTCTGCTTCAGATCAGTTGGCCACAGATCTGGCACTAAGACAAATATGTTTAAATTGCACACAGTCCAAAGAAGTGGGGAAGTCTCTGCAGGTTTAGGTATGAATACAGCCCTTTCTTCTGTCAGGTGTTTTGAAATTAGAAGTTTTCACTAAAATTACTGGTATAATCCCTGCTACAAATAGTCTCTGTTTCCTCTCTGTACTGGTAAGGTGCTGCTCCCAGTGTATAAACAAACAGTGATTCATTAGCACAATGACACAGAACAACAGATGACCTTGCATATGAATAGGTTATTCTTCTACTTCAGTTACCACAATGAATCATTTCCCTCTTGTGCTCCTCCTTCCCTTCTACTTGAGTACATTTCTTATTATTCAGAATTCTCATCTTGAAAGATCAGTTGTCCCTGGAGGTCAAGAGGGGAAGGATCCTCACTCAAACAGAGCGCAGAGGAACACAACTCTGCTGAGTCATCAGGAAGCCTCCTGGTTTTTCAGGCAGTTCTCTGGTTATCAGTGCTATATTTACTGTTTTACATTGGACCATACTTTCCTCTCAACACTTTGTGTCCTCCTGACACAAGGTATGTTTCACAAGTGAAAGCATAAGTTGTCCACCAAAATTCTTTTTTCTTCTGTGGAGGTCTCATTGACTACTGGAGACTGAGTGAATGTAAATTTAACATCAAGATTGTCCACTGGAAAATCCATTAGAATGAGTGTATTTTGTCAGTATTTAGAAAGCAGTTAGCACGTTTCAGTTTTCTTATTCTCCACCCCACCTGAACACAGGGAAGCCTTGTTCTGAACTTTCTATCCCCACAAGCCCTTATGTTTCTTAAAATACCTCTATATGAAGATTTCCTGAAGGGCTTCCAGAAACTGGTACTTAGTAGTATCTGGATAATTTTTCTGGAACTTTTTTGCTTAGGTAAATATTAAAAACAATCTCACATCTATATAGTGATTTGGCACCTGGCCATTTGTCCCTGCTGCATATCAGTGGTAGTCAGCTGAGCTGGCTGACTTTTACATACAAAAACATCCTGTTCTAGCTGAAGCTGCTGGTGAAAAGACTTCTGAAAAGTCTGTTGGTGAAAGCTGGCAATTGCAATAATCCTGTTCCTAGAAGTACAATGGCTGATATTAATAATGGCTTTGTAGGGCCAAGCACTCCCTTTGGCAAGGGGATATAAGCATTGTGCCACCCAGATGGATGAAGCATGAATTTACATACCTGGCCTGTTTAAATAATGCTGAGGTTTGAGGTGAGAAGAGTGGAGAATCACTGTCATTCTTCAAATGCTTAGTGACTTGCTGCAAAAGAAGGACAATATTTCAGAATCCATGCTGGATAAGACAAAAGTAACAGGCTTAAGTTATAGTAAGTAAGGCTTAGACACTAGGAGAAAAAGTGTTTTCCTAAAAATTTTCCAAAAGATAAGGATGAATTAATCATAGGAACCCAAGGGTATGTCAAGCCCATGGGACCTGAAGAAATGCTAAGCCACTATTCAACTTACTAGAGAAGTTGTGTCAGTCTGGTGAAGTTCCCACCAGTTGGAAAAGGGGAAACATAACCCCCATTTTGAATAAGGGAAAAAAGAAAGGCCTGGGGAACTACAGGCCAGTCAATCTCACCTGGTGCCTAGAAAGATAAGGGACCAAATCCTTCTGGAATCTGTGCTAAGACACATGGAAAACAAGGAGGTGATTGGTGACAGCCAACATGATTTCATTAAAGGCAAATCAAAGTAGTACCTCAGAGGCAAAGATCTTTCCTTACTTTCCATATACAAGTTACAAGCTGCAATAGTAATGGGCAAAGAGAAAGTTGTCATCTCTGCTTCTGCCAAGGACTTCCTTCAAGTGCTCCACTCATCCTCATTAATATTTTTTCATTTATGTTTATTTAATATTGATTATTCTGATACTGCAATTACAAGTCTGTAGACCCTGAGAAGAATGAAGTGCATCTGAAATGAAATACACAACTGTCATATTTTAATTTCTGGTAATTAGTATTATAATGATTTGTTGTAACTGTGGCTATCTAGCTATTAAAAATGTATTTACTGTCTATAATGCAAAAATTAGAAGGAAAAAGTAGTTCTTATCTAAGTATCATAAATGAGGTAAAGGATATAGATTTATGTTGTACATATTGAAAACATTTTTCCAGAGTACCAGGATATCGTTCTAAGCAGTTTAAACATGTGGCTACATAAATCAATTACATTCTTCTGAGAAACAGTTGGATGAAGCAATTTTTTATTTTTGAACCTCATGTGCAGCCATTCCAAGAAAAAGAGTGTATTTAAATCAATTACAGGATTAATCTGAAGAGAAGCCCATTAATAATCTGAGAAGAACCGACTAAACAAATACTACTTTGATTGCCAGCATCAAGTTCAAATTCACTTTTCAATTACTTCGTCATCATTTAAAGGTTTCTATGATCATATGGAGAGCTCTAGGCAGCTGCAGAACCTGACATGTGTGACAGAGTTAGACCAGTGGGTGGACTCAGTCACAGTAATTTTTTTTTCTGGTGATATATATAGTGTCCTAAAGCATCACAGCTTAAAGTCAACAGATCCTTAAGAGACAAATTCTAATGGGTTCAGGTAAACAGACAAGAAAGCAGACACTGCGTCCAAACAACATCTCAGAATGATCAATAAAAGTCAGCCTTTGACCCTGCTATTCATTTGTCTCTTTTTCTTATGAGAGAGATTAATGTAAGAAGTTACAGACTGGACTGAAAGTATTGACACCCCTCTGTTTTTTTCTTTAAGGTCACATGCACAGGTATCTGAAGGAAGAACAAATTAATTTAAAATCGGGTATGACAAAAGTCCTGAAGATGAAGCTAGGAAAATAATTGAGGAATATAATGTGAAATTATGAAAAGAGCACAGAAATATCCCAAATTCTGATTTGACTTGCACCCCAGAAAAGCCAAATCGTTTAGTGAAACAGGCATGGCACGTTTGTCCCCAGAAGTAAAGTTTATTTCAGTTCAGTAAAACATGTTTAAAGTATTATTTAAGTATTCAAGAAAAAATAGGAAATTGTTCTGGGTTTTTTTTCCTTTTTTCTTAAGCAGTCATTTTGTTCTGTGTAGAAAAGGAGTACCTTCAAAAGAGAAGCATGCTGTAACAAGCAGAGAGTCAATTTAAAAATCAACCTGAGTCATACCTTCAGTTTTAGTAGGGTCCTGATTTAAAGTAATTTGACACTTGCCATGTTTTTAGATCAAATATTTATATTAAATGGTATGAGATGCAAAAGAAGATTGTCCAAATATGTGTCAACCAGATCTGCTACATTTTGGAGGTTTTGCAGTGCTCACCCAACTCTGTTTACAGATAAGGAACATTTGCCATGTGTATTCCTTAAAGTCAACTTGTCCAATATTGAGACTCTCCCTCTGGTTTTCAAATATTCTGCATTTCCTCCAACTTCTGTGACCCACTCAATCAAACAGATGTTTTTATCCCTTTTGTACTTCCACTTGAATTGGTCTTTTTTTTGTAGATTAAATATTCACCAAGGAACCTGACTCCCGTCAGATGAGGAGTTCATTACTTGCAGGCTGAGCAGAGTAGGCAAACTCCAAATGCTGATCATGGTACAGGTAAACTGAAAAACTTCAGGAGACATGCATGATTAGGTAAGTGACAAGGGGAGAGGTTGCTGGGATAGAAAAAGGGCATGATTAAGCAATGGACAGCAGATCCATCCTGTTTCTCCCATGGTGGAATGCAAGACACTACAACTCAGAAGAGGTTCATGTAGAATATTTGGCCACAGAGAGTGTTTCTGGCTTTACCAAAACTCTAGGTAGTTAATTCCTGAAGATTATTCTGCATACCAAATGTTAATGTAAGAACATGAAATGCATGGGGGGTTGGGGTTGGCCGGGGGAAGAGAAGCACATTATTGTGATAAAAGTATTGGGAAAATCTGAAGTAGGTAAATATAGAATCAGTGCTGCAGTGGAATTATAGGTGCCATTCTAGGATGATGAACAGTTACCCGGGCTGCTGCTTAAGCTCAGAAAAACTAGAAGAAACTTGCACTGTGTTTGTCACATCCAAGAGATCAAAGTGTATGCTTGGATATAATCCAATCAGCAATAAAATCATTACAATTCTTTTTCTAGCAAATCCAGTCAATATGTCGATCATACAGATTAACACTCCTACGACAGCAGATGACAAAGATGCAGTTGATGAATTCTATTAACAGCTTGAAGAGACATTAATTAAAAATGAAGCAAAGCTATCACCCTTGCAAGTGAGGACCTAACTGTGGAAGTTTGGCTGTCAGATGTTTGGTTTGCCAAAAGAAATGGGAAATGACTACTTATTGTTGTTTTTAGAATGAAGGGGCATCTGGTTGAACTTCCTTGCCTTCATGTTCATTCCCTCTTCATTTAACAACTAAGCTGAATGTCCAAGATATTTGTATAGATGGCTATGGCACAATGAGTAAGAGCCAGGCAATGCTGAAGGATGAATATGCAACAAGCAAAGAACATCCTGAGTCCAAAGATAAGTTTTTGGCTTCTAGGATGTCAAAATATGGATATTCAGCAGCCCATTGCTTCTTGTCCAGACACAGAAAAATCTATGTGATGTCTGTCCAAAAGAGGTTGGTTGCATTGGCATGAAGGAGCAGTCAGTTAACCCAAATGGGCTATGAAATAAAACTGCCAAGTACAAGCTACCAGTAGACACATCCTGGTAAATCAGGACTGTGCTCTGAACATCTGTGAACAGCAGCAAGCAACCATTTCATAAGGCAGCATGTGAATAGTAACATATGCTGCCCAGACTTTTTCAAAATGTATAGAGGATTTTCTTTGAGACAAGCTCTGAAAGAATTTGCGAACTGAAAAGGAAAGTCATGTCCCACTCCTATCCCACCCCAGGAAACAAGTCAGATGGGTCAATGAGATGACAAGGCAAGCTGCAGTCCTAGATAATCAGCAGCATATGCTGGAGTTAGTGGAAACCCATGAGTGGAAACCACATTACGGATATTAATGTGGGAGGGAATGAAATATCTCTATACTGACCAAAGGAGCAGATGCAAGCAAACTTTGCCTAGTGATCAACTGCAGAAGAAATAGATAAGGCTCAGTTATTTGGAAACTTTTATATCCAACCACAAAGGTGTTCAAAAGGAAATGGAGGCAGAATTTCAATTCAGCTGTATCTTCTCACAGAAAAAAGCGTAAGAAATCTTAGAAACATTTATTAAAGTACAAGGTTCAACTGGTGCAAATAGGAATGGCTGAGGGAGCTGGGATTGTTTAGCCTGGAGAAAAGGGGGCTCAGGGGGGATCTCATTGCTCTGTACAACAACCCAAAAGGAGGTTGCAGCCAGGTGGGGTCAGTCTCTTCTGCTTTATCTCAAGTGAAAGGATGAGAAGAAATAGTCTTATTGCATCAGAGGAGGTTCATATTAGATACTAGAATTTTTTTTCACTGAAAGAGTGGTTAGGGATTGGAATAAGTTTCCCAGGGAGGTGGTGGAGTCACCATCTTAGGAAGTTTTAAGAGATGTGTAGATGTGGCACTTGGGGATATGGGTTAGAGGAAATTATGTGGGTGCTGGGTTGATGGTTGGGCAAATGATCTTGAAGCTCTCTTCCAAAAAAACTTATTTTTAAGTCCAAGAGAGTGAAGGGAAAAAAGCAGATAAATGCTTATTCTTCACCTAATTTTCTTCCCATTGTACATGGATCAATACCTTGATAGCTTAGCCTGTGTTCCAGGTCTATCTTCTAAAACATCAGCAAAAGCACTGCCACAAGCACTGACTTCACATAATTTATATAGATCTTACTCCAAATTACTTAAGCTGACACTAGAAGGAAGTATTAATGTCATCAGATGCAATATCCACCTTTTGGCAAATGTCCTCCCTGAGAATATCAGGTTAGTTATGTGCTACATGACTCTAATGGAGTAGTACTGGGAGGCAAACAGTAGTTAGCCTTAACATGGATAAATCTCTTGTACTTTTAGATCTCTGAAATCCAGTTATTATTTTCTTTTTACCTCACTGCTTTTGCAACCATTTTATATTGCCCAGTTGTATTTTTTATGAGCCATACCTACAGTAATTAAAAAAAAAAAACCCAGACAAACAAAACAACTAGTTAAAAAAACCCCTAGTTTTGCTTTTGATGGAAAATCTAAATAGATTGAAATACAGCACATCTCTGAGCTCTGCTGCTTTTATATCCAAACTTTGAGCTACAGTCAATGAGTTTATCATGCTCATTACATTTTTTGTCTACTGCCATGCATTCCATTTCCTACAGACTTTATTAAATACTACACATAAGTTCAAGAAACCATAAAGATATCTGAACTCACAGATTCAATAGGATAAACTGGCTCTTATAGTGCTTTTTTCCCTGCACACCCTCCCCATCAAAGTAAAACCCCCAAACCACCTATTCTGTTTCTGAGTTCTGCAGGATCTTCATCTGCCATTTCTTTTATGCATTTAATTGTGCTCTTTTCCTTCTTTTGATGCACAGAGAGATCAAATTAAACTGAGCAGTATGTAGTCAAGGCAGTGTTGGTCTTTGTTCTATTTGTTTCATCTGAAGCTGATCCCATATTCACAGAATCACAGAAAATTTACTCAGAATATTTGGAAGGGACCCACAAGGATCATCAAATATAATCCTCAAGTGAATGGCCCATATAGGGATAGAACCCATCACCTTGGCACTATTAGCACCCTTTTCTAACCAACTGAGCCCATCTCAGGGCTGATGCTCATTGCTTATGGTTCAATTTAGGTAATTAATTTTTTTAAAATATCAAACTATTTTCATGCTGTGAGAAAGGAATCTGTAGATCAGAATTCTCCCTCCCAGTCCTTGTTTTCTACATCCTAAATTGCAGGTTTCATGCTGAGTTACAGAAATAGCTGGAGAAGGCTTCATGGTCTCCAGAATGTAATGCAGGATACTAATTCTCTGCTCCTTCCTCTTCCATTTATGATTTTTCAGTCTTTGAAATACAATGCAGTAGTCATTTTGATGCTATTCAGACTCCTCTCTTGTGTGTTTTATAGGTGAGAAAACCACCACCAACTGCTTTTTCTGGATTTATTCTTGAAAAATTAAAACAGCATAATACCACAAAAGGGAAAAAAAGACAATATTTGATGAGCAGATCAAATGCACAAAATGATAATTTGGGATTTTTCCAAAGGACATTTTCCTTTACCCAGACATGCTTTTTCTCCTTGTTGCTGTCATGATTGATTAGTGAAGCACCAAACAATCCATGTAATTATTCACCAACTGCAGACCATCTGGAGCTAGGAATTTGCAGTCTCTTTCTAGAAATGTATCTGCACTGGGTTTGCTGCACGCTTTTGAGCCTAGTACTTAATCACTACATGTGGGAGGTGTTAACTAGGGAATTGCCTTTCCAGTCTAACTACATTATCATTTATATTGTGCTGTAAATGTCTGTAATATTTAAAATCCTTTTCAAAGGGTTAGAAGTGCAACACACATAACAGCTTATACCCCAAAGAGCATCGAGTTGAAGTGCACAAGTGGATCCCACAAAATAAAAGGCAAATGATGGGGGAAGAGTGGCTGCAAGAGAGGTAAAGGAACAGATGTCAGAATTTTTTTTGGAGGAGGAGGTGAGTGAGGAGGAGGGAAGTTGTTCCCATGTGAAAGATGATCTAAAATGGGGAGTGGGCGAAGGAAATGATTTGGAGTTTCTTACAAGTATGTCTACTGTCCTATCAAGAAGTGTTTGCGCTTTTGAAAGGATGGCTAAATTTGACAGGAAAAATAAACCTTTTAAACATACTAGCGTAAAAAGAAATGTAAAACTGTTGCCTATTGCACGGTTTAGACATCCTATGCACTACAAAATAGCTGTCATCAAAATAATGCATGTCTAACAACCAGAAACTTGTAAACTCAACCTGAACTGTATCTCTCATCCTTCAGAGACCAGGAAAAACAACACAGCCTTAAGAAAGACCTGAAGGTCAACAATTTGAACAGCAAGGTAAATATTCTGGCTTTGTGAAGATTAGGCAGGAAGGAGGGAGGCTTGTTCCTCCACTGGGAATACCATTGTGAGCACCAGACTCTGGCCCTTTACAGTTAAACCAGTGACTGCCCACGTTTTTCACTGTGGTGCTTCACATATGCCCAGTCATGACTGGGAATGCCACACCTTAGCAATATGGTCTTTTTGGCTGAGACTTTAGAAACAGCTCTGTCATTATTGTTGAAGCTATAAATATATGTTCAGAAGGAAACATTAAATGTGAAAGGACATCTATGTCTGGGATAATGTCCCAGTTTTCCAGGGGGAAACATCCACCCTGCTTCATGCATTAATATGCTTCTTCAGAGCTGGTTTCTGCAGCTCTTATATATAGTGGGGCTATTGTCTATATGGTCTAAGTATTTTGTTAGTATCTTAGTACAATATCTGTTCCTCCTTCCAAGACCCAACAACAACTTTATTTTACGAAGAGGGGATATGGGGGAGGTTTGTTGCATATGCAGTTTGCCTCCAAATGCATGCCACAATGCAAACGTATGGGCTGCATCTCTTTATGCTAATCAACATCATAAAGCCATGGCCTGGGCTCTGGCAGAGTTTTAACTATATATCTAAGGTCTCCTCCTATAATCTGTCCTTGCTACTCAAGAAAAACGGACCTTGTCTTAGTGCTGAGCCATGCTGTGTCATTGTCTGGGGGAGCACCGGTTCCTCCGGACCAAATTCAAACCAGACCGTGCTAACAATCCAACAAGATAAATGGTAATGTGCTAAAATTCATTCCCTGTTTAGACACTTGGTCCACTGGAATAGGCATAACAATAGCATATATCCAATTCATAACCATTTTTAGGCAGCACATAATGATAAGGAAGCCTCCCTAACACCCCTTTTTCCTGGTTTCTTACAAACTGTACCTAAGGAATAGGAGCCACCAAGCAGGCTGGAATAATCTATCTCCTATTGGGATGTCAGCTACTCCCCATATTTTGCCCCACTCGTTGTGTCTGGTTCTGTCATTCATTCACCATGATGCACTTTAATCTTATCCTTAAATAATTTTCCATCCCTTCCCAGCTTGGAGCTTCTTGAGTTTTTTCTCAACAATTTCCATCCCATATAAAAATAATTTAAAATAGTCATTAATATTAGTCTCAGATCCCTGTGGAATCAGTCTTGATGCTGGGCCACAGTTAATGAGCAGATTTTTGTAACTAGTTGCATATGGCAAATGAAGGGGCAGGCAAATTAGGTGAGGAATGATTCTTTCTACTAATCCTTTAATTAAGAAAAGGTGAGAACCAGTAAATATCACCAAAGTTGTCGTATAAGTCTTAGCAATATTTTACATTCTATCACACTTATTCTGTCTCTCTGAGCAGGCAGCTGCTAGACTTAACTACAGTAAGATAATGTCAGAAAACAGAAGCAAAATATTTTGATCTGGGGACTGCAGAGCTGTGGGTGGTGTTAACTGTGGCCTCCTTGTAGATCAGAGACAAACCAGGAAGAACTTCTAGAAGAGTGAGAAGCTAAACTATACTGTTACCAAATTAATGTGCTTTTCTTGCTTAAGTCACTGCAAGGTTCATCATAGTCTCCAGTGGAGTCAGAATTTCCTCTCCAATACTTAAAATTCTACCAGGTTAACAGAAAAAGACACAAAAAATTACTTGCTGTTCATTTTTGGAGACTAGATATATTTATATGTGTAGTTGGTGTACTCCACTTAGCCACATCCCAGCTCCATGTTGTGGAATACTCAACATTCTTTAACTTTTCCACGCTTAGGTGCCTTGATTTCTACTAGCTGGGAACCTTGGCATATGTAATGGATAGAAATCCTGGTCTGTGCTGAGCTTGTCTCTAGTCTGGGTGATCACAGGATAACTGAGAACATCACGGTGCATATCCACACATCACTTCAGATGCAGCCCAAGAAAGTCTCTGTCTTCAGAATGAAAGAGGTAGGTACCAACAGATGGACAAGTCTATTTACTTCCAGTCAAAGTTCAGTCTTTTTACCTGGAGATACTGCTGTTTCATTAAATAATGCTCATTGTGTAATGCTACTTAACACAGTATGAAAGTGCTTTAACCGGGCTGGAGGGTGAACAGTAGAATGACCTGCATTAGAAGGACAGTGGAAATCATTTGGTATTACCTTGTCTGATTCAGTCTATTCTTCCTATGTAATTTTTATTACTTTTTTGTTAAATTAACACAGGTCCAGCATGAAAAGGAAAGAGGGGAAAGAGAAGGAGAAACAATTGGCCTGTCAGGTAAGAGGAATCCCACCTCTATTACCCCTCCAGGATGTTTCTTCCCAAATACATTTAGTAGTCCCATATGCCAAGGAAACATATGACTCTTGGGGCTATATCTGGGCTGAGTATTTGCCAAGTTGGAAAAAGAAAAGGGGATTTTATAATCAGGTCTACCAAAATCCATGTTTTAGAGGAAAACTTCATCACAAGCAAATTAGGTGGTAAGGCAAAAATGCCTTCATGTTTTCCAGAAGCACCCTACATAGCCCTTAAAGCAAGTAAGTCCTGTAGTTTGGTGTTACTCATTCCTAAAGGAGAATTTTTCTTCCTAGCACCCAGGAGTGACCTCAGGAAGAAGGGAGAATTTGTAATCTGACCCGTAGTCAGTAGCTCTGTACTGCACCTTTTGCATACCTAGTGAGTGACATGGCCACTTTGTCACCTTGGCAAGCTGTGATGAGGCTGTATGGCCACTGACATTTTGTCTGTCCAGTCTCTTGAAGGACTCTGTATCTGTGCCATGCTGATCCATACACATGAGAGATGATTTCATGAGTAAGGGACAAGAAAGACAGGCAAAGATTTTTAAAATTGGGATGTTTTCCTGCTTCCATCTAAACTAAGACTAGTTATCAAATTAATTCATAAACACCATCAGCCACTGACAGTTATTTGCTGCTTCCAGATTAAACAGAATTCAGATCAGTCATCAAGAGGCAAAGGGTCTCTCACTCACTAGCAACCCTGGGAGCCATCAGTTTCCCAAAAGCACCAGGTTTTATAGGAATGTCAGGAAGTATGCAGTAGTCATGGTGTAGTGTATGCTTGAAATATTAATGAATTTTCTAGCTCAAATGTAATTGACTTACTGTAATTAAACAGCAGAAGACTTCTTTAAGATGCATTCCTAGAGAAAGTTAAATACTGTTTCTGTTACATGTCATTCTTCAAAGACAGCATCTGAAATAGGTATCTGAAGTGTAGCATTTGAACAGTGTTTCATTTACCCCAGACTTCACTGTAGCAGCCTTCCCTGAATTTAATAAATCTGCATCAGAATGAGCACTGTCCAGAGTCATCTGAGTCAATGAAAAGCAATTTAATTCACTGTATGGAGAGGCACAAGGTGTGTCTCTCTCCTCCTGCCCCCAAAGTAGATTAAATGAAAAGCTTTCTTAGGCATTGAATGAATGCTTTCAGGATTGTGTATCATACTCTGATCTCTATAAAATCTTGTGTAAATGTGTATATTTGGGTCACTGTGTATTTGTTCAACGATGGAAAGGTGAGCTGAACATAAATTAATACACTGCTCTTACCATACAGAAAGACAACTATTTAATTCACTGAAATGGAATAAAAATAAAAGGAGCAAAATAGCTGAAGTGCAAGTAGTATAAATACGATGGCTGTGATAATCTATGCATATGTGGTTTTATTCTTTGCAGCTCAATAACACCTTCAATGTCACTTATACAGGGCAAGCACTAGGAAATCGTGCCACTATTGGGCTCTTCGGTGACATGGCAAAGTGAAATATCCTGGGCTGGTGTAAATACATGAGACATGTTATTTAACATGGCAGTAATACTATTTCTGATGACTGTACATTAATGAAGACCATGAAGAGTGGGCCTGTTGCTCACCATCCAGCCACAAGTTGGTGTTCTTAGCAGAGGTCACCAACAGACACCATCCTTCACTGCAGGTACAGAAGCTGTGTGCTTGTAACAATGTTTTCATCTTCTTTGAGCTACAGAAATTGTAGTAGGTTGTAAATTGCGCTTTTTTTTTCATGTTGGTATTTGATGTCATCTGTTATGCCTATTTCATATATTCTGGTTTTCATGTTAAGGTTTCTGATAGCAGTTTGCATCTTCTTGAAGCGTAGATGTTACAATCATATGTCTGAGTGTAGAGGCCAGCATTTGTTATTATCTGATTTGGCCTGTACATGTTAACATTTACCAACAAAACTGAAATACATAGGATGGAGCACTAAGTGGTTTAGTTCTTCTGGCCTAGAGGGCAACTCTACTTCATTTTTTTGTTACCAAGGCAACAGTTTAGCTTCAGGCAACATCTCGTGAAGTTACTGTACATGCTCATAGGAGATTAAGCTTCTTCAGAAAATCAAACTATGACACCATGTGATTAGTTTTAAGAATGAATTAATGTAAGAATTGCAAAGCTAAACATAATCTCTGTAACACTAAGTTTACTTCTGTCTCTAATAAACTAAGTTCACATTTGAGAGACAAATTAAAAACCAACAAGCTTAACTTCTCTGGCAGTAGAAAAGAGGTCAGGAGGAAAGTGAGATTTATTCAAACAGATGTCCATATTTCTTATATTTCTTATAAGTAGGTTTATAGGGACAATATATCACATTTGTATTCAGTATTTGTTCATCAGAAACTATCTCACAATTCAGAGTACATAATTCCAGGTATTGTTAACATCTGTACATGCTATAAACAACTAATGTATAGTTAAATGATACCTTCTGCTGTTAGAAATTTTTATGGATCAAGTTTGATTAGCTATTTTGGAAGATATACAAGGTTTATGCATCAGATATGGCTGCCCTGCTCCAATCTGCTGTGAAATCCATGGCTAGAAAATGGAAAAAATATTTGCCATGTGCTGGGAATAGGTGAATTATTTAAATAAGAAATAATGAGCTGGAATATTGCACTGTGCATGTGCATGAAAAAGATAGCAGTACTTATCTGTGGAAAGAACTCCCAGCAGCTATTTACTGATTAAATTGGTTTGTGAGTCAGTCAGAACTTTTATTGCTAGCATGCCATACAGCTACAGTGCTTGGGAATCTCTATAACTTTTTGTTTGTTTTATTTGTGAAGATGAACTTCCAAACCAGTCCTGTGTGTGCTGTGCAGGACTTGAGCAATGTTTGGGCAATGTATGGGCAGCCCTTAGGGGAGGCTGAGGACTGGGCAGGGCACAAGAGTGTTGGTGTTCTGTAGTGCGGTTGTGTGGGGCTGGTTGCTGTGCAGTGTGGAAGGAGCCACATCCTTTTGCAGCAACAAAACTCCAGGCAGTGTGCTGGTGGGGACCCTGAGCTCCTGCTTTCTTTTGCATACTTCTGCCTGCATATTCCATGGGAAAAGGATCTTTGTGACTTATCTTTTTCATATGTTATTTCAGATAGAGCTAAAGCAAAGTTAGCAGGAAGAACCTTGCAGTATATATGTGCATATATACACACAAACATACATATAATATTTTCTTTTAGACATTCTGTATTGAGCTACTCTTTCCTAGAACTAGAATTCAGTTTAATGTCTAACATCCTCTCTTACTTAGCCCCATGTCTTCTGTGATGAAAGAGCAAATTCTTTCAGAGACAAGAAGCATTCCCATCAATAAAACAATTGGGACAACTTTCAGCAGACACGATTTTTACCCTGGCTTTCTAGCCACCAGAAAAAAAACAAAACAGAAAGACAACTCTGTGTCATCCCCATCATCACCTTTGCACCTTTTTTCCCATCCAGTTTTATTTAAGATACCTAAGTGGAACTTTGTAGGAGTGGGTAGACAAATATAATAAAACATAATAGCACAGAGACAACAGGGACAGATGATGGAGAGCGTGGGCTGACTGTTCATTCTCCCTTTTGTCTTTGTGAGAAAATCTTTAACAGTATCTGAATAGCAAGAAAGTATTAAGAAAGTTCAACAGCAAAAGAGAGGCAGTCAACATTTGAAAATAAACTTGAAATTTATAATTATGTTGAACCAGCTTAATATGTCTCAATGTACATATGCATCCTGGGAGAACTACCAAATTACATTTGGAATCCCTCTCAGCCTGGCCTCTACAAAAGGATTTAAACCTTGAATAATTCACCCCTCCTCCACATCAGAGTCTGTAGTAGTATTTTCATTATAATATTTATATGAGAACGTACATGAGCAGATCCACTGCTCTTGTCACCTGGGATTTCCCATGCAGGACCTTCTTCAGTCAATTCAACTTCCAAATATATTTTGTGACTCAAAATATTTCAGTATGAGAAGCCTATCCTTATCTGATTTGTTCTCCCTTCTGGTCAAAGAACAGCTCCAGGAGAGATATTCATTGAAGATTCTTTGCACCAAGTACTCTCTCCATTCCATCACACACAACTCTGTGGACCACACTAGGCAAAAATGTTTTTTCAGATGCTTTTAGCTGTCCTTCCAGCCTTTCCTTCTTGGAATGGAGTTTAAGCCTCACCTAAGTACTACATGAAGTCTCAGATACTCTTAGTGTGCTGTGATAAACAGAAAGTTTATTTCTGAAATGAATTCAAGATTCTTAGGTTTGACTCTACTAAAAATTCTCATAGTCACTGAATCCTACAGAATTTTAACAGGAAGCATAATTTATTATGCCCCTTTTTCCTCTAAGAAACACGACTACAGCAGAGATCATCACACATTTGCCTGTGATTTCTTCTGGTTTTACCCCACAGTAACTAGATTAGAAGAATTTGTCTCCCTTGTTAGATCCATATCTGTGGCAAAATCTCTTGTTGCAGATAAAACCTCTCTGAGGATATTAACCAATGATTCAATTAACCTTCCTCTGAAAAGTTTGTTGGTAGCATATGCAATTAACCTATCACATCTAAATTAGGATTTCTCTTCATCCTATTCTACTTTTGACTTCTAACGAGTCAAAAGTTACTCTCTTAAGATAACTTTATGGATTCTATGGTAATAATAAAATATTAGAATATCTATCTGTCCTCTTTTGAGTAAACATATATTTCACCTTCCTCTTATGATAAATCCTTTGCTAAAGAAGATAATGCTTTAAATCCAGTAGAAGAAAAGAGGATGGCTTCAAAGAGGAGTTTTTGGTTGCTTACTCTCTCTTGATTCCCAGACCATGGACAATATGTGTATGTCATATAGAATGTACTTGTACCTCATTTTTAAAATCAAGGGGAATGATCTTCCTTGTTTAATTCTTTAAGTATATGTTCTTCTTTATATCTGATAATATATCTGGTAGGTTTTTTTGTGGAAATTGTTGGAGTTTCTTTCCTCCAAGAATTAAAATTCGTCATGATATTAAGCAAGAGTCTTGTTTTTATCATCATTGTCTGGTTCAGAATTGAATCAGGTCTGAGAAGTCCTGCTTAATGATGAAAAGAATGTTGAATTTTGGACATGAAGATTTTAGTAATTTCAGTTGCTACTGATTTGTATGCAGAGACAAGACTACTAAAGAAATTAAAATTTGACATTTATCTCCTCATATAAATTGAATGATTTATTCTTTAAATCAAAGTAACCTACTTTGGTTACTTTGAAAGCCTTTCTTCATTCTTTCCCAGCATCTGATTAAGGTACATTTTTCTTTAGCAAAGAATTTTATGTTCAGTGAGTTCAAGTTTGCTCAGTCCTGACCTTAGAAACTCATTTCTGCCTAGAAAGTTATATTTCTGAAAATAAAGGTTGACTGCCAGTAGAAACCATGGGTAAATCTTAACAGATGGCAGTACATGCTGGAATTATATGAAATTCCTGCACAGGAGTGTACATACAACTTATTATGCACAGTTGTTGGGATCTGTGCAACTGAGTATGAATATATAGTGTGTGGGATTAGTTCTGCATAGAAAAAAGAGCTTGTGTGGACTGACATGGTGACACAATTGCATGTGGTTTTCACATGTGCCTGAACCTTGGAAAAAATTCCACAGAGCTTGCGAGGCAATCCAAGGAGTGTAAGTGTACAGTGTTTCCTGCCATGGCCTTGTGATATGTTTCTGAGATGGTTCATGTGCTCATATCCATGAGCTGAGCCTGTTTCAAAGGTATTTTATACTGAGATGTACAGATGGACAGAAGCATCTGTGGAGAATTTGGTCAACAAAAGAGCAAGTAAAGAGCTATAGGTTCTTGATAAGGTATCTGTCTTTTTTAAGGAATTTGACTTGTTCTGCTCTGCTAGGGTTCTATTATGTTCTGTGTCCCCAAGACAAGGTTCAGGTAGTATAAAATTACCTTATGTTCCCTCTGAAAATATTCTTTTACAAGAACTCTGCTACCTGATTCATCGCCAAGAACCTACTCTACCAGATATTGTGGCAGCTGGACCAGAAGGACAGTGTCTTGCTCACTTTATTTCCTTGGAAATTATTTCTGTCTGGCTAGGGAAAGAGCTGGATGTGACTTGCTGTGGTAAAATATAATCAATCTTGAACTCCAGAGGAAGCTTGAGTAGATTTTCAGAAGCTTAGGTGGATCAAATCAGCACATCCAAGCATTCAAAACTTTTCTGTTTTGTGAAATATGAGGGAACACTCAATACAGAAAAACAGATATTAGCTGAAAATACCTAAGAGAAAAAAAAGGTTTAAAGTGTTTAAACAACCTCTCTGCAAACTAAATAGTTGCTGGCTAGCATAAAAGAGTTAATTACAGCTCACTTTTCAGTAAGTAAGGACTTACTAATACCTGCAGGTGTCCAGTAGATTCTTTTATATCAGCTAGCCATAAGGGGTAACGTGATCCTCCACTGTATCCTTTTGAGTGGAAGTAGATGCATTTTGTAAGGTAATAGAGAAGATTAATAACTACATCTTCATTGAAAAGAAAATGAACACCACACAGAAAAGCCTTTCAACTCTTTGCAAGTTCAATCTGGGCTCCAGCAGGGCTCTAATCTGCCTTTTAACTCAAACTGAAACACTCAAATTGGAGCTGCTTTGTATGTTTGGATCATTGCTATACAGCTGAGCTTCAGCCCCGTCCCGTTGGAAATCTCCATGCCCTGTTGGTCTCTGCCTGCTGTATCCTCACTGTCGGATATGGCAATCAGCCTTGGCAGCTCTCAGTAAAAGCCAGCTACCAGCTGTTTCCTGTGACAGAATGAAGCCAGTGCTCACTGCTGATGCTTTCTTTAGGGCTTTAATGCCTTTTGTCAAGAGTTTTCTTTTTATTAAGAAGACTACTACAGCACTGCACATACAAAATTCAAATAGCTTTAAGTAAGGAAGAGACTTCAAATGTTTGGTATCTTGGTGTCAAAATGAGGACAGCAATGACAAGTGCATTCAAAAGCTATTCTGAGGTAATGCTTTTGCTGTTCTAATTGTGAGCCCATTAAATCATTTGCAGAGGACTGCATTCCCTCTGCTATATCCTGACACTTTTGGAGAAAGAAGGAGTTGAATGAAAAAACCTTTCTCCCCCACCAGAGAGAAAAACCATATCTTTTGCTGAGATACTTCTTTCTCTTGTAGATGTTCCTGACCACAAGGAACACTTCTTGACTCTCAGATGTCCAATGTCCTTAGAAAACAGGCTAACAGCACTAACCAAAATACTGCCAGTACATTTTGATTTGAAGATATATTCAGATACAGCATTGCTAAATTGGACTATAAACTCACTTTGAGAACCTTCTATCAGCAAATGGCCTGATACAATAATCATGGAACTAAAAGCTATAAAAAGTAATTTTATCAGTCATTAAGCAGTTCTAGGGAGGCAGCACATAGCAAAAACCTCAGTAATGCTAGGATAGCCATCCTACATAACAGTGTAGAAATTACTAAATTTCCTCTTTATGAAAAGCACAAACTGAAACACAAAAAGAGAGGTGCTCTTCTACATCAGGAGTCTGTTTTCCTTTTGCATTGTCTTTTTGGCCTGTGTTCACATTATACTGTCAATTATCTTGTCTTATATGTAAAGTATCTATGAAGTGCAGATGCTTGCAGAAACACTTCTTAAAATTCAGGATTTTATTTAATTAATGAGATAGACTTACACATGCTAATGCTGTGTGCATATCCACAGCCATTGGGAAACACTTCAATAAAAGTGGGACCTATGATCAATACCCCAGATATGTTGTCATTATTGACCTAAATGAATAAAATCAAAAATCTTCAGACAAATCTACAGCAATTCTCCCTTTTCTTGAATGTTGCAACACCATCTAAAGGCAGGAAACCTATGAGATACCAGGACCTGATTCACGGAAGGCATCTAAACAAAGAATCATACAGAGGTCTAGTTGACTCTTCAGAGTATGTAACATTCTGTAGATTACAACATTATAAGCTGTCACAGAGATTCCAGCTCATCTTCTCTCCAAAACACTTCTCTCCAGCTCCTTCAAAAACTACCAGCCATGGAGAATTCACTACAGCTGTTGACAATTTGTTCCAGTGCTTAGTTATCATCACCTGCAGAAATACAACTTTATTCCCCATCTAGACCAGTCCATCTGCCCCTTTTCTCCTGTTACACTCATGTCTACTAATCCAAATGGCCTTTTACTTCTCATGTTATTACTCACAGAGAGGGGTTAAATTGCTTCTTAACCTTTTCCACTGTAAGCTAAATAAACCAAGCTTTTAGTTCTTCACTGATGCAGGATATTTTGTAATCCTTTAAAAATTCTCATGGCTCTTCTCTAAATTATTTTGCATCATTTGCATTATCCTCCTTAAATTGTCAGTATCACAACTGGAAATAGTCAGCCTGTAACTGCAGCAGGAATGCCAAATGAAGGGGTTATACAAGCTTTCTGCTCCTACTAGTTTCTCCTCATTATCTACCCATTCTGTTTCATATATTGATACTTTTTGACAAAGGGAAGTTAGAAATCTTCTATCTATCCTGAAAGTTCTCTATGAGCCTGAACCATTTCTACTCAGTGCTGTGCTCTTTGCTCATAAAACGAGTGAGGGAGTCACAGGCTTTTGCAAATGCAAGCCAGCCACCAACACAGAAGATCCCACTTTGGGCATGTTTTAAAGAAAGAGTTGTTTTAGGGTCTGATGTTTCATCTTTTCCTTTACCTATTAAAAAGCCTGATGACAAATATGTGTTAGATTCCCAAGGATATGGTCTCAACATCAAGCAATGAATTGCAATAATATGAAAGGTCAAACTTGAAAGCAGACAGTGAAGAACACATGCTGTAGCTGTGTTCATCCCATCATGCAGGGGGCAGCTGGCCAGGTGTGCCAGAGATGAACATTCCTTGTTCCTCCTGTGTAGGGATCATGCTTCTGGATGCGTCATGTGGCTGTGTGGGGTGGCCTTTCAGTCCCAGCTGTGCCCATCCCTCAAGATACTGAGTCACACATCCATTCCTGCAGATGCATCTCGTATGCACAAGCCAGTATGCAGGCCAGTAATGCTAACGCAAAGTCGATAGCTGTTAACAGGTAAACCTGGCATATTTAGAGCCAGTTAGGATAACAAACCCATAATGTGCACCACTGCATTCTGATAATCTTGGAGATGGGCTGTGTGATTACCCCCATGTACCAGTCTGTTTCAAATCGTGCTGATACTTTGAGAATTCTGAGTTTTGGAGACATTCTCAGGGCTGGAGCACAGCCTGTGGTTTGAAAGGAGGTAGTGGGAAAGCAAACAAAGATAGAATAAAGTAGATTTTTGGTTCAGTTGGTGGGTTTATTTTCGTTTGTTGGTTGATTCACCCTTTTTTTTTTTGGAGCCCTTTGCCTTAGTTACTTTTTTACACCTCCTACAGTGTGGCATCTTCACAAACATAAGACAAATTGTGAAGTATAATACAGCAAAATTATGAAGCATGTGACATCAGACAAGATATACAAATGAAAAACACTGAAATTACTAATTTTGTAGCTCATACACACTTATGTCAGCAAGGGATATATGAGTCTATGTTTGTGTGTGTGGTTTTAAACAAGTTCCAGAATCTTACTCTTAACTTTGCTTCTATTGTTTTCTGTAGAGGCATTCTAGCTTTGGTAATACTTGGGAAATGTTAACCTTGTGTTATTTGGGAAATAGCCACAAAATTAATCTGATGCATCTAGAGTATAAATAGGAAGTCCAGTACTCTACTGCACTTAAACTAGGCTGAGGTGATGATCTAAGAAAAAGAGTTCAAAAATACCATGGAGATGTAATAGGACATTTAATCTCTACAACAAAGTGTCTAACACTAGGTTTGGAGCATGAGGTTGAAACGAATACCAAGAGGACAGGTTGAGTTTCCTAAGTGGATAATATTCAGGAGTTTAAATTAATTCAAATAAACTGATCAGGTGAGAAATAATTAAAAAGAGAAAAATATATAGATCATAATTATGGAGGGTTATGGCTGTATACACCATTTAGAAGTTTCCATTTCTCTTTCTAATAGGGAGGGAGGCAATGGGTAAAACTGGTAAAAGAATTTCTAGAATGAAGCCCTTTGGAGAGGAAGAGAGATGCAAAAAGCAGTTCTTTAGCCTTTATCACAGAAACTGGAAAAAAATCTGGGAAAATGTTGTTGTAAATAACCTGAAAGCTCCAGAGTAAATTGTATTTCCCATGGACTTAGGGATTTTAGAATTTCATTTCATCCTTTCATTGGTCACCCCATGAGCATTATGGTTTCTACTTTCCATATGATAACATTCTCACCACATCCAAGAGATTTAAATGATGAGTTTACTCTTGACTTTTGCAAAGATGGTCTTTGAGAAAATATTTTAAAAAGCCAATGTAGCTGTCATTTTTCAATTAATGAGAGAAATGATTATATGATAGAGGCACATGCAGAGGAAGTATGAGTAGCAACCATCCTCCTTTTATATGTCCAGTTTGTCATTCTGATGCCAGATGTCTTTTAAGAAAGATGTTCATTAACACTGAATCTCATTCTCCTTTTCCACATTCACAGCAAAACCAGTGTGCTTACATTTTTCTTCTTGCATATGTGAGCTGAATGTGCCTTTGAATGAGCATTACTGAGCTAGTGCATAATCTTTGTGAACTCTTGCTGTAAATACAGACAGGCTTTTAACTTCTACATTGTAAAGGAAACCTGAGTGTAATTTTAGGAGAAGTTTCATCAGGTGAGTTCTGCCCGCACAGAGCAGAAGGCAGCTCTGCATAGGTCAGTGTGGGCAAAAGCCAAAGCAGGTACTGCTGCTGCTGCTGCTGCAGAAATCTTGAGGTGATTCACAAGCACAAGATTGGATTCAATCTGTCATGGAAGCTCACCCCATTCCCCGTCTATGGAGGAGGGCTCCTCTAACCTTGCCATGAAGAAGTCATGCTGGGTTTACCGTAGAGAACTCTACTGTCAGCCTTTTAAAGAAGTCTGAGAAAAATGCAGACAGTGGGAGTAAGGATAAGGAGACTGAGAAGAGAATTCCAGAAGCATACTCCACATATAATTGGTTTTGGCTTTTCAGAAAGTGTTAGAAAATGAATGAACTTGAACAGAAACTGTTAGAAAATGAGTGAATTTCCACAGAAAACTGTCAGCATAAATAAAACCCATTAGCACTGCTAATGTAGATGCCTTATTGTCAGCCTCAGCAAGAGGGACTGATGGCAAACTTTCAGTCTTAGTCTGACCATGGTTCTTCCACAGATGTCTGTGCAGCTGGTGTTGTGCCCACCAGATGAACGTCATTCTCCAGTACTTTCAAACCAACCTCTCCTAAAAACTCTATGTTTAGCTCTAAAAATTACATGGAGTTAAATACAACCAAATTCCAGCACTGTACAAAGTATATGCTCTTAGAGATATAACCCAAACTTTTATACATGTATATAAAGTTTGGTTTTAATTTGCTATAAGTTTAAGGAAGTTGATCTGGTCTGGTTTGTTACGTTATTTTAGTAAACAAATGCAAAATGTTTATTTAACTTAGAGCAGCTCTAAAACTTGCCTACTGTAACCCATAATCCTCTGATATTTATAGACAAATGCTTGTAGCCCAGACACCATGAATGCAACAGATTCTACATAGCCTTCTGTGGTTTCTTAGCATAAAAATAATCTAGGACTAAACAAACAGTAAGGGAAAAAAAAAAAAAAAATAAAACCCAAAACCACAGAACAGAACTATTTCTACAACTAGAAGAATTGTGTCATGTTGTTAAAAAAAGTTCATGATTTCATTTTTGTCATATGGAACTTTTCTTAGCAAGGATCATCTAACACTACTACTAGAACTAACATGCCATCTTGCCTGTATGGTATCAAAGTACTCCTGTGCAGCTAAGTACAGCTGCTTCTCACAGAGATTCACAAAAAAATACCAAGTGGGTCCTTTATCCAGCTTACATTTTTTAAAGGCTGGACTTGCTCACTTGAATAACAAGAACAATATCTAGCAAAATAGGATAAAAATCTGAAAAAACACTCTCCCTGCCAAGAGTCCCAAAAATTTGGAGGTGCCATCAATAACTCTGTCATCACTGAAATGTATCAACAACTCAGAATATGAAAACACACATCTTACACATTTCTATTCATTAGTCTTCAATGCCCTGTTATGTATTTTCCCTTTCTTATTTCCTCTTCCCCCATCACTCCTCCTTGCCTCTCCCCTTCCCCTGCTTTGCAGCTCTCAGAAACAGTCCAGTCATCATAACACATACCTTTTTTTTTATTTCCTTTTCCCAAAACCTGCATTTCACCTACAAGTCTTTTGCATCTGTGTAGCTGTATAATAAACTGGCAGTCTCAATTTTTATTTATGAAAATGAAGTCATGTTTCTGCTCATTACGGTTGTAAAAATATATAAACCTCAAAGGTTTTAGGTCCAAAACAAATATTAAGAAAACCCTCCAAAGTTCAAGAATTGTCATTTTTTTAAGCCAACTTTTGTATGTCAGGCACCTTTTACTCATGTTTTCAATGTTCATATTTAGAAGTACTACAATCAGGAAAATTAAAGGTTATCAGAGGAACAACTTCTAAAAAAAATTGAATGCATGGCTGTATCAATGCTGAGACCTGGGAAGGTTTCCCCTATAAGTTTCTGTTTGGAAATCTCCAACCTCCAGAAAACACAGAAAAAAACCCCACAGATTAGGAAACAGAAGGCACTCTATGCAGAAAAAAAATTGTCTTCTAGTCTAATAAAACTATTTTTGTGCATTTAAAAGCAACTGAAAATGTAGATTAGCACATACTAATACAAAAGAAAATACAGTAAAGACATGCTCTAAAGAGGGAGTGGAAGGTTTTCCATTGAAAATAGAGAGTATGAGCAACTTTATCAAATATGTTGAACTGAGGATTTGTTCTATTACTGTCTCATCATGGCCTATCAGCATAGCACAATATCCATCTATAAAAAACCTCACTTATACTGCTATTGTGTGTCGCCCTGAGAATCAGACCTTTCGATATTGTTTTCATAATTTCTAGACACTTTCCCAGGAAAGTAACTATAAACATAGGTGTTTACACATTCCATTAAAGATATGCCTTTTGGTGGATGTCTCTCATGACCAGTGTGGTTGGGAAGGTGGTAACCTGACTATCCAATCCCTGGCTGTTGTTGAAAACCTATAAATACTGAAAGAACAAATAAACCGTCTTCTTCTTTCATCTCACTTCGAGCTGCATCTGTGTGAATCATTTCGTGTCCGACAGTGACAATTGTGTATTGCCTATTTATGTTGAAATTTCCCTAGAATAGTCACACAGTTTTTCTGCTTCACTGTTCAAACCATGCATGGTTTAATCTTTCAGTAACATTCAGAGGAAACACACATTTTCAGCATAAAATTGGCCTAATGCACCTCTTACATGCATGGAAGAAAAATCTACTTAGAGACTTCAGGCCTATCATATAAAATACAGTGAAACACTTTTATTTCTATGAAAATACATGGGAATGCAAGGTGTATATAAGGTGTATATAAGGCATAAAGGTGTATATAAGAAATATCCTACACAGTGTGATCCAGTGTTTTTATGGACACATAGTCATGATAGACTTAGCAAAGTCCAGCAACAGCTGATTAAGCTGCCACTTCTTTACTAGTCTCAGGCATCTCAAAGAACTGTAAGGTACTTCACAAGCTGCTGAATTTCAAAAACCTAATGAAATGTACTTGCTCCATCAATACAAGAGACAGTAAGTGCTCATTCACAGGCACACCCTTATTCCAAGACTTACAATGCTGTGCACAATGTCAAAAGGCTTTAATTTTGATTCCCCTGGCACAATTATTTTTTTCCTCATTATTAACCAACTGGGTATTTAGACATTTACCCTGATTTGTTCTGGCACAGAACCAGATTCAGCACAGATTTGATTGAAAAATTACTCCCCTAGTTACCCATCTGGACTACAACACTGTAAACTACCATAAAAATATGGATCAATACTAAACTCAAGTCCATTCTGATGTCCATCCTGATGACACAATGCATTGATTGAGCAGAAAACATTGACAAAATAAAGCAATTAGTTTAAATCTTGAAATAAAATTTCCAGTGTTTTTCTTCTCATCACTCTCAACAACTCACTTGTGTGTGTTTTCTGTGGAAAAGTGTCACATTCTTCTAAGTATTTAGGTGCTAAGCCTATTATGAAAAAATGCAGTGGGGCTCTTTCCCTGGGGCTCTCTCTATCTGTAACCAAGCATTTACACATAAAACATTAGAAACCCAGGTAAAACAACTTCTAGTACCCATATTTCAAGAATGTCTGACTGAAAATGTACTGCTGTAAGTCTGATCTGCAGAACCAATGTTCCACTCTTGTCAGGTCAACGTTTGCTTTACTAATTACTGTTTTCAACAAAAATGTTCACATCAAAATCTTAGAATGGTCTTAGGAAGTAGAACAGGAATTCCAGTGTACTCTGAAATACTGGCAAGGCAGGAAAATGCCATTAGAAGTGCTCCTAGGTTTATGCAATGTATTAAATTTGAAAGAATATACAAATAAATCGTAGTTTGTTTCTTATGAAATTACTTGTTAATAAAGTACAGAATCATGTCATTTTTTATGTACCTTTTTTTCAGCTGATCATGAAATCTGAGTCTATAGCATTGCAAGAAATTGCCCCAAAGGATTTAACATTTTTTATAAAACAATGGGAAAAACAAAAAAAACCCAAGAAGATGCCTTATGTTACACTGTTATTCAGCACTTGTTTATAGTACCACCTCAGTATCTCTTAAGATTTGACCACATACTTTCAATTCTGCTAGCACTGCCTGTCTCTGGCTGTGTTGGAGCAGGGCAGCTTCCATGGCACACCTTGCAGCCCTGCCTCTGTCACCAAGCTCCTTCTTTGGGCCCCTGCCTGCCAACTGCACGTAGGTTTGCTCTGCAGGGAGTCAGAGTGCAAAGGGCTGGGAAGAGGATGTGAGTCTGAACACACACTCCTTGCCCTTGTGCGCCTGGAGGCCAGGAAGTACTCTGGTTCCAATAGGAGTGTGGGAGATTTTAGTCTATTTATACAAAGGCTGACATTTCTGGGACAAAGTAGCATCAAATTAGGAAGAGCAAGGGGGCAGAGATGCTAAGAATCAGGGACTGAGCGAAGTTCCAAAACTTAGTTAAGAAATGACAATTATTATCTCCTATTACTGAGGACAATTATTATCTCCTATTACTGAGAGATTATAATGGCCTGAAGACAAAGATTTAACAAGTGTCCATGTACAACTTTCCTTGCTGGGATGATGGTTTTGCTGCATAGATCTTGCTGGCTGTAGTAGGAGTTAGGCAACTCTGGGACATGGAGCTTTTTGCAGCAGTATTTTACAATCTCTATTGAAATATGTATAGAAATATAAACTACTATTGCTTTAGTTATATAAATTTGGTGTTAAAATTTAGCAGTCATCCTTCTCCTAAATGAAATGGCTGACTGCTCTTTGAGGCCTGCAGACCATGAGACAGACCAGTGCGTTCAGATGCTTTGCAAGAAGAATTCCTTGACCACAGATTCTTCTCTAATTACTGCCCTGCTGTAAAATTAGATCGTGCACACCTGGCTCACACATGAATCGTACAATCTTCTTTGACTTCTCTAGGCCTTGATGAAAAGATAGACATATTGCTATCCCATATCTAAAGGACTAATGAAGTTATTTAGGGAGTGTTATGCAAGTTATGATTTACCTGGAAGATAGCACAGAAGTATCAGCTTATTTTGCAAGGAGCAGGGTAGGGCAGGAGCCTGGCTTACATTTACAAACATTATCTCTATTCTGTTGGAAATTTTCTTTCAGTTGGAAATATATTGACGTGACATGGGAAAAAAGGGGAAAACCAACCTCATTAACAGTTGTGGCATGGTTGCCTTTATTATGAAAAAGAGGTGACTAAGGGAGGTATGACACAGGCCTATAAAATGATAGATGGTTCAGAGAAAGAATGTAGGCAGTGATTACTCACTATTTCTTACAGTGTAAGGCTTCTTCAACACTCATGCTATGATGTGACTTCAAAATAAACAAAAAGGAGAGAGTTGTGCATGCAACACAGTGTTAATTCATGCAGCCAGCTAATCCATGGCATTATGAAGACAAGGAACTAAGAATGCCAAAGACTGGAATTTCTGTGGGAGACAGGTCAGTCAGTGGCTATTGAAAGGTATTTCTAGGTGCAGTTTTCAGCTTGGGAAGGTGGTTATGCATTTGGTTAGGAAGGTGGTTGAATATTGGAAGGAATTGCTGTTCATCTCATATTTCTTCTGTAGATAAATGCTAATGGCCACTGGCAAAGAGTGAATAGTGGAGCAGCCTTTATGTACCTTTTCCCCAAACTTTGTTGTTTTCCATAATGTAAGCTGTTCACAACAGTAAAAAAACTTTTAATTTTTCATGGCATTTTCTTGGCTTTTACCATCTGATAGGACTCTTATTCATGCCAGCACCTGGATTCTCATTTTGCCTATGCACTGGCATTTGTGATGAGCTTGAGGGACTGACCTGTCAAAGTCACTCTTTCTGTAAGCAACAGTCAGATACCTGTAGTTCTAAAGGAAGCCTTCTCATAAATTGAGACCTGTATGAGGAAACCTGATTCAGATTTCAAATGCTCCCATAAACTGGGATTAAATACCAAATTTTCTGTGGACATCATGATAAAGTTATGCTATAAACTGGAGTAGTTTTGTCATCAATCTTCTAATCCAGAAAGGACTTCAGAATTCCTTCCTGTGAAGGTGAACCACTAGGAATGGATACATTTTCTAGTGCCACAACAATGTTGTTAGAGTGGATAGTATATTTTTTCGCCACTTCTAAGGTCAAGTTCATTTGCTGCTTAGCGAACTCTTTAAAAGTGAACTGAAGTAGGTATTTAAGGTATTTAATTACTTGGCAGTAGGTAGTATTAGGTAGTGGGCTTTAGAATGAGCAATGGTAGAAAAACTGAAGAGAAATATTTTTTTCATTTGTAGGGCTTCTGCTTCCTGCTCCTTAATTTACGTACAGAAAATGAAATGTTAACCAACTATGAAAATGTATGCTAGAAGCTAAATATTGGGTGCAGGGTGTACAGAAGATATTTAAGTAATTACTTCCTGGAAGGCCAGTTTTTTAGTAAGTATACATGCTTAAATGTGAAAGTTAATTCCTCAGCATTGTACATTTTAATGCATGGTGACCTTCCTTGAAACTCCCAAAGCAGCTCTAGATAACTTTTTTAGGTACACATTTCCCCAGCTTCAAGATTCAACATGGACCCAGAAAATGATAAATATATGTACTTACATCCATTATTCATGGCCATTAAACATTAAATAATACAAGTGACTATTAACTCCTTTGTTGCCCAATTTATATACCCTGTATATAAGAGATTTTGTGTATACAAAGTTTTTAATGTATTTCTGTCACCACTGTATTTCTTCAAGTTTAAGGCTTATATTTCCAGATTTCAACAACATGCCCATGAACAGACCAGTGGAATTCTGTCTGATACTGTGCCTGAGAGTCTGAAGATACATTATATTAGAAATCCATGGGAGAAAATCAATGTTATGATTGGGAACTATACACTATAGATTAATTAAGGCCAAAGGCAAGGGATTAAACCCAGCACAATTGTTAATTCAGTTTGATTGCAAACACAGTTGTGAGCAAACTTCTTTGAGACTGTTCAAAGTTGAAAGTCCTGTTGGACAGCATTGACAAGGCTTTTTGTCCACCAGAATTTCAGAGCATCTCTGTCTCTCTATGAAACAAGATACTGTGATGCTGCAGTCGTGAAAAACTGCCAGTGTTCCCAGTGCTGCTCTGATGTGGAATGGCATGCCATTTGTGTGGTAATTTTCTCCAGATTGGCAATTACATTTTGGATTTATAAATCCCTAGCCTTATATAATGGTAAATCATTGTTATCAGTGCACACATCCCCTATGAGGTAACCTTTCCCTGCTGGACTGAGAATTCTACATTATTACTTGTCTGTATGACTTCTTATGGTAACTAGAAGAACAGTTCTAAGTAAGTAGTACAAAAAGTGACAGAGGGATTGATTTGGTTCTTCCTTGGACAGTTACCAACACAATCCCCCCTGCATCCTGCACAGAATGTCCTGCTGTCATCCTGCCTCATTGCTCAGATGTGGCAAAACTACTTGCAGCATTTAACCCAATGACCAGTAACATCTTTAATTAATGCAGCAAAATGTTGAGGTTAGAAGCTTGGTTTTTTTTTAAAAAAATTAAAACCAAAAAAAAAGTTGAAGACTTTTTCCAACTTCAGTCCATTTGAAGCAGTGCTCAGCTGGCAGGGCGGCCAGACCCACTAGAGTAAGGGAAAACACATATGGTGTGAGCATGAATGTTCTGATAAAGCAAATAAAATCCCAGCTGCAAACACATGGCAAACCCTTCATTACCGACCTGATCATCTTCATTTCATGGAAAACACCAACTGCTACAAATCTAGTTAATGATTGTTATGGCCAATTAAAGTGCACAAAGTCATCTATTGTTATAATTCAACGCAACTAGGAGCAACTCTGTGTATGTAACGTTTCCAATGTCTCACTGAAAATGAAGCATCTCAAAGCAAGTGCTGTTCCTCTGATGCTTGAAATGCAGCTTTCCAGAACTACGTTCTCTGCTGAATGTTTTTGATAATGGTGGAAAAACAATCTTTGATTTTAAGAACTTTATCAGCACATCCCTGTGCAATTTTAGTGCATTGCTCATACTCCATATAAAGTAGAAGCATTTCTATCTTTACACATCTCACACCTACTGTAATTCCAAAATATCTTCCAATTTGCAGAGCTTCTGTAAAAATTACTCTCTGCATAGTCTTTTCCGGGTCAAGCAGTTCTTTTAAAATAATTAATTAGCTCTGTTTTGGCTAAACAATTATTCATGACAGAGTCTCTGTTTCCCTCTGCTTTTTTTCATTAATTGCAATGCTTACCCAGATAGTCCCACTAAAAACTATGGTTTGCTTGGGAATCACTCGCCTTTACTGTGCTTTTATATTTGTTACCAGTGCTAGTCACCTCAATTATTATGGGACGTTTTTTATTTTCTGATTATGTAGTTGACATTTTTTATGCAAGGCTTTCACAAATGAGTTCTGCTGTGGGAGATGGGGATATAATTATGTTGCTGAAACTATGGGGAGGCTAATGGGGACAAGCATTTAATTAGCAACTAGAAGCAGTTTGAATACTTCAAAATAAGAAAGTTTTACATTGCTTACTTCAAACAAAATACATTGTTTTGTTAAAAATGCATTATCAAATTGAGGATTAGACTTGTGCTTTTATGAGGAGGTTGAGATTGTCAGTCACACATGTGACACATGCAGGCACATAATCACAGCATTACTGTGTTGCTCAGTGATGTCTGAGGACAACACAGAGTACTGAACAAATTTTACCTGCAGCGCAGAAGGGGCCAGAAACCACTGTCAGCTTAATTGAGTGCATAAAACCAGGAATTCTTGAATATATGGGAAAGGAACAGCATAAATAAAATGTTATTTCCTAGGAGAGAAAGTGGAATATATCAAACAAACTTTGAGTGAGAATGAAACAATCATACTGTGGAATCTCCCAGGAAAAGAAAAGGAATTTAGCTTCCCAAGATTGTTCCAGTTGGTGTTAAACTCTTATTACAGTGCATCATTTTACCCAGCTGTCTTCATAAATAAATCAGCACTGTAGCTTCTTGGGATCCAGTCTGACTGGTCTAGAAATACCTTTCTCTTGTGCTCTGCCTTTTTTTTAATTGGACAATGTGCTTGGCTCTCATCATCTTTGTTTACAATAGCCCACTGAGGACCAAGCACCATTAACATCCCTCTGTGGTTTGATTCCCGGAGCTTGTCTGTCAGTTTTGTTCCAGAGACTTTGCAGTCACTTTTGCTGTTTTGTCAGATGTGGCTCCAGAAATCTCCTTACCTCTCTGCCCCTTTGCCTTTCCAGTCTCCAGCTACTAAGGAGCCTCTGGACTTCAGAATTAACTTTGCCATGCCCCATTAAACACAGTTAGTTTATCTGTCTTGTAATGTTTCTACCGAGTCTGTTTAAGCTGATGCATAAGGATCTCTTCAGACACCTACTGATTGTGTCCCAGTAGGTTTTGCTGGTTTGTTTAAGCCTTAATAGTGAAGTCCTAATCTTGGGCCATGCAGATAGTGCAGGGCAGTTCTGGACTGCATCAGGACTGTGGGGCTGCAGAGCGTGTGCCCAGCTGGGGTAGGAAGCACAGCTTTCTCCTGGGCCTGTCCCCTGCCACAGGAACCCTGGCAGGTGCTCCCCCAGCTATCTCTGTGTAAGGCATAAAGGGCATATGCTGTTCATAATAGAGTGAGGAATGTTTTTATGCTAAGGAAAACACAGATTTTGCAACAGTAGGGACTTGTTGAAAGTGTAAGGAAGAGACATAATTTGCACATTCATCAACATAAATGTGCAAGCATTTTCTACCTGCATGTGCAATAATGGATACAGTAAAATTAAAGCTATTTAATGGCTTCTTTTGTAAGGTACCATCTGCTTCAGTGCAGTATTTAGCATTCAGGACTCTATTTATAAACAGGAAGAGGTGTAGACTTCAAAGCTGGATTTGCACATCCCAGCACTATGGCCACCTCACAAGCTATATATATATTTAACATGATACAGCTCTACAGGCCAAGACTTGTATGTTTAGCTGAAGGAACAGAATGTGAAAGTGAAGGCTTATACACCCTCCTCCCCAAGCTTAAACTAGAAGCAATCAGTGGGCGATAATTCTTCTTATCATTCTATTTCCATTAAATAGTCACCAGCATGTGAAAGTATATTGGAGAAATAGAAATTACATAACTGCTTTGCTATGATATGGATGTATTTATAAATAGGCACCACAAAATAATTACTATTATATTGATCTAACAGTTTGGTTTTAGTCTTGCCACCAGAAATTGTTCTTTACTGGTCAAAATATAAAACTGTGTGTCCAGGACATGTGTGCACGTAAAGTATTTGGATTTTATCCAGTTTCTGCCTAAACCAAGTAGCTGAAAGAGTGAAGGAACAGTCCAGAGAGATTTGTGGCTATCTTTCTGAGCTAAGCTATGAAGCAAAGCAGGCCAAGGTTTGCCTGTTTTCTACATAAAGGCAAGAGAGGAGGCTAATACTTATCAGCAAAGTAGATTTGGGGTTGGGTTATGTCTTTGTATGATAAAGTTTTCTGTTAAGAAAGGACCTTTAAAGAACATGGTCATGGTTTTTGCATCCCTGCTTTGTGAAACAGCCTGCCAGGCATGTCAAAATATTCACTGAAATAATTAGCAATTTCTTTAATTTTTTTTGCAAAAATGATTTCTCAGAATCTCCTTCTGTTTTTTTCTGGAATAGCTTTGAATTGGGAAACACGGCTATAAATTTTTGTTTCAGATATGACCCAGGGAAAAATAACTTATACAGGTTTACAAAAAAAATTAAATTCTTAAGTATGTTCTCATGGTTGCCAGGAGTATCATCTGCTTGCAGTTTTGGTTTCAACCTCTTAAGTCAGACAGAACTCTTGGATCACTGAAAGAATGGTAAGCATTGGAAGGCTCCTCAGGGAAGCTGCAGATACACCATCCCTGGAAATGTTCAAAAAATTAGTAAATATAGAACTTTGCAATATGGTTTAGCGGTCATGGTAGTACTCAGTCAAAGGTTGGATGTGATAATCTTGATGGTCTTTTCCAATCTTGATAATTCTGTGATCCATGTAAAAAATTTAAGATTTTATTACAAATTCAAATGGGTTGCAGATGTGAAAAACCCCACCTTTTTGATACACCCACAAATAAACTTAAGATGAAATCTAAGTGCAAACAAATGCAATACTTTTTTTGATAGAGAATATGAGAGCAAAACTGCCTGAATTGTAAATGGATTTATTTTCAGAACTTATGTTTGACATTCTTGGCTGAAAATGAAAAGTAATTTTGATACTCACGTTGAAAAGGTATATTTGCTTCCTGCCATGGTTGGCTTACACTGCCATCAATGTGAACTGCATTTTCCCTCAGGAAGCAACGGACTGTGCAGACTTTCTGCTTCAAACCTCCCTTTCAGTAGAACCATGAGTCTGGACCTTTATGTAGATTTGGAACAGGAAATTATGTAGAATTGCTTTGCTAAAGTGCTATATTTTAACGTGTCTTTCATAAAAAAATTACATGGACATTTAATCAAAAGTTTGAAGAGGAAGGAGGAGGTGGCTATAAACTTACTCATGCATATATTTACTTTGAATCTCATTGGATTTTAAACCAGACAAGAACAAATCCGTGTTCCAAGGAGTTAAAACATTAAGTAATGATGAATTTAATCGTTAAGATGACATAATCTCTCCACATTGTGTATATCCTGTCTGTCCTAACTGAATCATGGTATTTGTCCACAAAAACATTGAGGTATAAAAGTGATTTCCTTGGAAATAAGGATTTTGTCTTCAGACAATTGTGACATGATTAAAGACTATAAAATTGTTGCTAAATGCAAAGAAAATTGCCACCAAGCTAGGAAAATAGAAATACCTAAACACTTCAGACTAACTTCCCATACATTTGACAGCACAGGTTATTTATCTCCTATTTTATATGCCAGAATTGTTCATGTGCATGTTTATGGGTATGTACTAATCCATTTATGAAGAATGAAAGCTATTTATTGCCACTAAGATGAACATAAAGATAAGATCCCTGCTCAGTGACTCAAAGGTCTTATATGCGAGGTTTTGAATGCACAGAAGAGATGGGGAGTGTCTCCAAGTCCCTCCCATTGAATCAATGGGAGGGAGAATCTTCTTTATTTGCCTTGGAATCTGCTCAGGTTGTTGCAGATCCTAATAGGAAAGACATTAACATATATTCAATTCCACAGGTGTACTAAGTCTATAGACGCATTGGCTGAGGAATAAACCTTTTCACAGGTTTGGGGGTTTTATACATCTGGTGATAGACATCAGTGAGCCAAGGTTGATTGGATTATTACAAATAATTCCTGAAGGAAATTTGAGTCTGCTGAATAAGACCTGGGTACACATGGTTTTTCTGGAAAACTTTCTGCATACTATACATAATTTGGGGGGGAGGGTTAGAAATGCCCTTATATTGAAAAAAAATCTAAAAAAACACAAAGAAATGTTAATTTCATTCAGATAAGACATTTGGCCAAGGGGTGAGCAAGATTCATTGCAACTGAACAAATGTAAATGCAGAACTGATGGAAAGATTGCTCTTTCCATGCAAATATTTAGATCACTGGTTTCAACAGTGGAAGCTATATTCAGGGTCAGTCTCTTTATCTGGGTACAAAACAGAATATTTTAAAATTCTTCAAAAACCCCAAATATATTCAGAGCTATAATATTAAAAGCACAGGAAATACATAATCAACTCAAGTTTCAGAGAACCAATAAATTTCGAACTGCTAAATTTTGAGAGGAATTTTTTTTCTGGAGACATGTCACAGAAATTGGCCATTGTGTAGTTTTTTTGCCTGTATTAATAGAAAAATTCTATATTAGATGAAAAACAGTATGTCTTGATTACTCAAATAGCCCAAAGCTTTAGAGTAGATAGCATGCCTTAATTTTTTTAAGTACTTGAGAGTCTAAAACTGGTGAAATCTTCTAAACTGCTGGAATACCCAATAAATAAAAAAATGGTAAAAAATTAAAGGGATTGTTTTCTGCAATGTTCTGCTTCTGGGATATCTAAAACAATATTGAAAGCTGATGTAAATTACAAAAATACTACAAATTGTCCACAATTCCTGCTAAAGCCTATGAATTACTATTGTTTGGTCATGGTCCTGTTGTACTTAGATCTAAGCCTAAGATATCCACACACATACATGTATCATGAATAATTTTTCTTGATTCAGCTCTTTTCAAATGCTGCATGAAATCCTTTCCCCTTTCAGGAAAAACCTCTGACATCAGTAGACAAGGAATTCACCCACCTCATTAGTGCAGAATTACTACTGAATGTCTAAATTCTAATTAAAAAAAAAAAAAGTAACTGAGTTAATTTTACCATGAAGAGCACTTGCATATACATGCATATACATATACATGCAGGCACAAGTATCACACACAGGTACATGAGATACATGAGAAAGGTTTTGTTCAATTGTTTGTACACCCAGTCTTTTCAAATTGGTACTTGATCATGAGGTAGATACCACAAAAGTTCTACGGCTGTAAATAATGACCAACTCAGTTTCACAGTGATGACACTTCAAGCATCTATATATAGAAAACATGTATAATTTATCTCCATCATCACTTTTCCTTGCATGCATAGCTATCCTTTTTTTCAAGTTTTGGCATCTGGATAGCTGGTAGTAATTTATAATGAAGAAAGACTAACTAAGAAAGGCTCCCATGTACAAAGAAAACTTGAGTAATGATTTAAATGTGAAACACAAGTGGGACAATGATAATTCTGGCCATCTAAAATTTCTTGTTTTAAAATTAAATCACTTGCTAATTCAGTCTGACATAATAAGCCAAATTTTGCCTTCCTTATTTATCCTGTACATGTGGAATGTGAAGTTTGATTAGCAATGAATGGAGAAAGGATAAATATTAGGTGAGATATTGTGCAGTCTTTACCTGAAAGAGATGTTATGGGCCTTCTATGGAATAACACAGACTTATGAACACCCAGTAGTTGTATTTCTACACTTCATCATATATTTAGAGGCCATATTCCTAGAAATCCAATTAGAATATTTAAGAACCATATTAACTGATAAAAATGTGTCCTTGGACCATTATTATTTGCTTTACCACATAATACATCCAGCTCTTGCTCGTGGTTTGTTCCATCAGTTGACAGTCGCTATCCTGGGAGTGCACTGTATCAGGCTCACATTTTCTCCCTACCACTCCCTGACAGGAGGCTGTGCCCAGTGGGGGTCAGCATCTCCTCCCTGGCAACTGGTGACAGGATAAGGAGTGACCTCAAGCTGCACCAGGGAAGTTTCAGATTGGACATCAGGATTATTTTTTCCCACTGAAAGTGTGGTCAGGCATTGGAACAGGCTGCCCGGGGAAGTGGTGGAGTATTCATCCCTGGAATTGCTGGAGATGATTGGATATGGAGCTTAGTTCTGTGGCTTAGTTGGGATGGTGGTGTTCAGTCAGAGGTTGGACTCCATGATTTTGGATGTATTTTCCAACCTTAATAGTTCTATGATTAGTTTAGCTTTATAGCAGCACACTTTTTGATTTACAAGTGGTGAATCTCCATTGAAACCTCCTGATTGCTAAATTTATAATACCATCTGATCCTGACAATTATTTTTGCTAATACTGTCCCTCGAAGCCAGTCAGCCTCCTCTGTCCTATCCTTTCTGGCTGCCAAATCCCCATTTTTTACTAAATGTTGACAAAACACTGGTGCTACTGAGTGTCTATTTAATTTTGACTGATTTTCCTGCTGTATGAGATCACTGGCAACTGCTAGAACATATTCTTGCTTTCCCAAACTTTGTGTTTATTTCCCTGAAGATCTTGCCATCTGCTGTGCTCAGCTGCCCAAATAAGTAAAATTTTCCATGTCTTATGATTTTTTCCTTAAAATATTGTCTGTTATCTCAATATTTCCAGTTTCCTTCAGGTTCTTTATGATCAGGTCACCTCTAAATACCATGTATTATAACAGGCCATGTTACCAAAACCAGGAATATTGATTTTGTCAGCAAGACAGAGGTTATTGAAGCAACATTCAGTAAGTGGCATTCCAGATATTATCTAGAGGTCAGCCAACAGAACTGCGGACAAGAGGTTCATGTATGATGCTGTTCATGCAGTGTATATTTCTTTGGCCTTACGTAGCATTCACACCTCATTTATTTTGACTGGCTTACTGTTGCCAGCCCTGAGTGCTCAAAATCATGAAATTGGCTTGAAAGTGATAATGCTTTAAGCAATAATACATTTAGAAGTTCTTAACCCAGAATGCTTGCACTTTAAGCATTCTTCTATAGCTAGCAGGAAATGTGCTTTCTTGGGGGGAGGGCAGAAGTGACAGGAGGTATTCACACAAAATATTGTGAACCCCTCTGATCTGAGAAAACACAAAATATCTCACTTTTGAGAACTCCTTCATGCTGGCTGAGTGGCTGAGTTACACTTGATTTATACTATCATAAGTAAATCAGAATACAGCATAAATAAGTAAAAAAATGTATGCAACAAAAATAATGCATTTTTTCACCTGTTAGAACTTATACGATCACTGCCCCTTCCTACTGGCTCCATATTATTTTTTTACTTCAAGAATCAAGACAGGCTCTTGGAGACAGAAATGCACACAGTGCAATTACATAGAGAATTGAGGCAGTGAAGACATTGGTGCTGCCAGACTGGTTAGTTCTCATGTTAATCTGTTTATGCCCATCATCTCTACTGCTCAATGACATCACAAGAATAGTATGAGCGTACCTTGGGTCAACCTCACACTTGAAGCCTTTGCACTATCATAATGGGAATTGGCTTTGATTGAATGAAAGTACTGTGTGCCTTTGCCTTGACATGTGTTCAGAAATAGAAATGTGGCATTGCAAGGCAGGAGAAACAAACAAACAAACAAACAAGCAAACAAACACCCCAAATTTTGAATACGTTACAGTCAACCCTTTGAAAACTAGAACTGGGACACAGAGCAGAGATTTCTTGTGAATTTAAACTCTATTTTGTCAGTAGCTTCACCAAGCAAGATTTTCACATTCTTATACCCGGGTCCTGATGTATTTTTCTCTCTTTGGTGATTTCTAGTGGGATGAGAGTGGGTGGTTAAGGGAAAGAGCAGTACAAAGAATGAATGAGTATTGCTCCATGAGGATCCTGGGGACTCCCATAAAATCTAAAAAAGAAACAGTGGAGGAGGAAGTTGCTGGCTGCTGAAATGCACTGTGGGCTACATCCTGTCTGTGTGGCTATGGCAGAACTTGCACACCCTTTTTGTTTGTGTGTGTGCGCTGGGTGCTGAAATGACGCTGGCCACAGCAGCATGTGCAGCTCGTACAGAGGCTGTGCCTTGGCACTGCACCCTCCTGCCCATGTGCACACACAGAACACACCTGGTTTTGGAATCATCTGCATTATACAAATGGAAAGCTCATGTGAACCAGCACCTTGTTACAAAGATGAACTTTCCCAGGTGAAGGCTTTTCCTCCAAGACAATCTTGAATTTTTTGTCCTACAGTGCAGCATTTTCCTCCAGCTCTGTAAAACTTTCCTGAAATGACTTTATATCATTTTGTGTAGTTCAGCAGAGTGCAAAATAACCTCTTGGTGTTTGCTTTAGTTCTGTCATATTCTGTTTACAAATTCAAAAGGACCTAACATAAATAGCTGTCAACACTTAGATATTACTGTGATTCACTGACTTCACTACAAGAATTTTCGTATAGCGGCAGAAAGACCATCAGTATAAAAATCTTATCTTGAAAGCCACTGCAGTTGTTCATCTGTCTTTCAGTGAGTGTGTGCACAGTGAATCTAATTATGCTACTTGAGATATAATTACACAGCTGCCAGAACAGGACATCAAAATGGTACCTCAGCAGTAGTGTGTGGGCCTGAACAACTGAGAGTGAAGGGCTTTCTTTTCCCTGTACCGCTACAATACATACTGCTTTGATCATCTAGATTTAAAAACTCATAAAAATGGGGGACAAGAGAGAGAAAAAAAAAAATCTGTAAAATCAAAGGATGTATGTCTCATTTTCTGTAACTTTCTTTTATTAATAGGTTAATATTTCCTAAATTTCTGCTGAATTTTTTTGATGGGAGATCAAAACTAAATCCTACACTGCAGATTTCAGGATGGAGGAGTTACACTTTAAGGAAAGATGGTTTGGAGTCTGTTGTTTGTTATAGCTATTTAATATCTAGCCATAGACTAGGAAATCTTGCAGCACTGATATCTAGCTGCCTATCTGTGGTCCTGTGGCCTATGACATCTCAAACCTTTCATGTGGAAAGACATCAGCACACAGCAAACCTCGCAGACTGGGATTTAGATCATGTCTGCTGTGCCACGGGAAAGGAGAAGCAGAGAGACTTGTTGAGCCACCCTTACGTAACCATGCGGTGGACAAATACGTATCTGGCATGTATTACGTTTTGAAAAAGCACTGAGCTCCAGGCTTCTCAGTTCTCAAAATCAAAAATGTAGAAACACTAGAGCAGAGTTTGTATTGCAAAACAATGAACAGCTATCTCACTGCTAGAGAAAGATTGTGCAGCCAGGACTGTGATGTCCCCAGCTAGTTCCGTTTAGTATTACTGTCTGGAAATGCAATTCTGGGGACCTCAGTTTGACGTCTGTTGAGGGGTAGGTGTCTGTCCTTTTGTTCCTTCTCACCTACAGAATTCTCCCCATTAGTTTCGGCGGGGAGGGGGAGGGAGGGGGGAAACATGACTGCAGGTAATTATTGGGTGCTTGAGAAGACAGAGTTTGGATGGGCCCAGGGGAAGAGGGGCAGGTAAAAGAGAGGGTGGGACACCTGCGTGCTGGCTCTTCTTCTTCTTCTTCTTCTTCTTCTTCTTCTTCTTCTTCTTCTTCTTCTTCTTCTTCTTCTTCTTCTTCTTCTTCTTCTTCTTCTTCTTCTTCTTCTTCTTCTTCTTCTTCTTCTTCTGCTTCTTCTTCTTCTTCTTCTTCTTCTGCTTCTTCTTCTGCTTCTTCTTCTTCTTCTTCTTCTTCTGCTTCTGCTTCTGCTTCTGCTTCTGCTTCTGCTTCTTCTGCTTCTTCTGCTTCTGCTTCTGCTTCTTCTGCTTCTTCTGCTTCTGCTTCTGCTTCTTCTGCTTCTTCTGCTTCTGCTTCTGCTTCTTCTGCTGCTGCTGCTTCTGCTGCTGCTTCTGCTGCTGCTGCTTCTTCTTCTGCTTTTTCTTCTTCTGCTTCTTCTTCTTCTAATGCTTCTGCTGCTTCTGCTTCTGCTTCTGCTTCCGCTTCCCCTTCCCCTTCCCCTTCCCCTTCCCCTTCCCCTTCCCCTTCCCATCTCCTCTTACTCCTCCTTCTTCTGTGGGTCCTGCACCCCCTGTCCTGCCAGGACATCCTGCAGTGCCAGCCACCACCACGGAGCTTCTGATACATCTCGTCGACTGGCCTGGGATCTCTGCTCATTCCTGCTGTTCCAACTGAGTATTCAGCAGTCCTGCTGGATACCAGCACTGTCTGCCCTCAGGGGGTTTGTGAAGCAAAGCCTCTCCTCCATCCTTTCCAGCAGAGAAAGCTGTCACAGGGTCCCTGGTTCTGTTTTGTTACTGATGCCAGTTATTGTTGTTTGTTTGCCTTGTTATGCCTATCCCCAGATCTTTGCCTGAGAGCCCCTTGATTTCAAAATTATAGAAATTCAGAGTGGGGGGGTTTACATCTTTCATTCCAAGGGAGGCTCCTGCCTTCCCTAGCAGACACCTGTCTTCCAAACCAAGACAACATCTCACCTAAGAGGTTTGGTTTCTCAGAGATCACCATGGTACTTTCTTTCAGTGGCAGCCCAGGGCACTCTGAATTGCACAAGGACTATTCCCAACACTAAAAATATACTGGGAGACATATTTAGCTCTTGTGGAAGATTGTGGAGCTTCACTGAAATAATTGAGAAGTAAGGTAAAACCACTGACTTTTAATGGCTTGAATATGGCTTGAATGTATCCTTCCTTTTTTTTTTTTTTTCCTGATAAAATTGTAAACAAGGTGCAATTTAGGGCAAAGTTCTGGCTAAAATATTCCATCTAGCTAGTCTAATCGGTGAAATTCATCTGATAAATGAATGACAATATTCAAATGAATAGCTGGACAAAGTTAAGCAAAGTCATGATGGACTATGACCAATAACTTGTATTAGTATCACTAGAAATATGTCCTAAGTGTCAGTACCATGAAGCAGCCAATAAAGAGACTTTGTCACTGAACTGCTAAGAAAAAGTGCTGTGCTTTCATGCACAGCATCTTTTACTTGCCTACAGATATTCAGTGTGGAGTATTTAGAAGAAAAGACTCGCATAGTCAGCAGGCTGAATTGATAAATTTGCTGGCATAAAATGCCATAAAGAACTTTCTGAATTAATTGGAGGTGGCAGAGCATTCACCATTCAAATATATGATTCCTTGGAATGAGAAGCTGCCATGGATTCTAGCTCTTTGGATAAAAGCCAAACTTTTATGCAAACCAACAAGGCATGAGCTGTGCAAACTGCTTCACTGCATTCCTGCTGCCTGGTCTTGGTGACCAGTGCTCCAAGGGAAAGCTCCATCAGTGGGGGCTGAAGTTTCTTTCTGGCAGTGGCTGATGAGAGCAAAGTGAAGTTTTTCTCTTTACGCTGGGGGACAAGGATTTTGCTTTGCAGGGCGCTAAGACTGACAGAACTGTAATTATACTCAGGTTTACTGTGGATTATACAAATTAAATGATAAAGAAACATAGGTGTCTCAGAAAGAATTGCAGACTGTGCTGCTTGGGAGTCTCAACAGCTTGGTGTTGGTGAATGCAGGGTTAAGCAGTGCTTTCCTGAGCTGATACCCTTTCATTCTCTAGCTGTAGCTAGTCACTGTGTTATTTTTACTGGAATACAGTTCTTCATTTCCAGGCTATTAAAAGAAGTGATTTGAAAAAATGAATGCATAAACAAAAATGTACAAACACAGGGTTCACATTTAATTGGAATTTCAGTTTGGTTGCACTTGAAGCCACACTTTCTTCCTCTTGCATCCATTCTGTCCTACAGTATGACTAGTGGGCTACCTCTAAATTTGAGTGCTCTATGTTCTCAGCACACATGAATTTATAAATTGTGTGCATTACCAGTATTTGTGCAAATTGGGTTTTACACTTGGATGTGTTCCTGAGTGTATTTCCTAATCACTAAAGCCCTTGGGACCATCTAGTCCAACCTTCTTCATAGCAGGGCCAATTTCTACACTGAGTTCAGTATCTTACAACTGAAGCAGACGGCACCTTTTTATAGACACCCTGATGTGATTTAAAAGCTCCAAGTGTCCCAGCATATTCCAGGGCAAGCAATCCCACTGGTAAATTACTCACAGTGTAAAAAATGGTGTGTCTTGTTTCCAGTGTGAATTTTGCTGAGTTCAGCTTCCAAGATCTGCATCTTTGAATGTGAAATGTGAAACTTCTTGTTGTTTATTTCCTATATAGCTTATCTGCACAAGGAAAGGAAATGATTCTCTGCAATTGGCAAGTAGGATGGACAGAAGGGTATTAGTATTCTTGCCTCTTCTTCCTCCATTTGGAAAACCAGCATACTCTTAGTTGAAATTCAGTGTAATGTTTTTAGCATTACTTCATACCAGTTTTCCTATATGCTCTTCATAGAATGGGAATATTTATATATGAATGATATGCAGAATATGAAGAACTTTGAGGTAAAGGCCAGTGTCTACTCCTAGTATGTCAGCAGTTTCTTCTTCCTCAGTTGTGTGCTAGTATTTATTTCATTGGCCTCCCTGATTAATTTCATTGTTATTCTGGATTGTCTCGCCACTACCAATCTTCTGATTATTGCCAAGGCTTAGTAGTTTCTGGAGTGATATTATACAGCTTGTCTGGGAAATCTCAATGCAGATGGAAGCTGGCTGCTATGTGTGTTACTGTTGGCAGTGACTACATATTTAGTGCAGTATTAGCAATTTCTCTAAATAGGAAAAATCCAGATTTACTAAGCTCATCTCTGTTTGTGAGTGACATAGTCAGAGTTTAACCTAATTTATTTTGGTAGATAGTTCAAAGACCGTGGCCAGAGAAACCTTGAGGACATTCAAAGTACACACTCTGATTGGGAGAAATTGGTGACCACTTAAAATAATGGAGTTTAAAATTAAAAATCACCATAATACTTTGGAAAATGCTTCTGGACACTATGAGAGTATTTGCTGGGAGTCTGTGAAATGGTTCATTCCTGGGAAAGAATCACTGCAAACTGTCACAGCAGTGTCTTAATCATCCCCCCCCCCATCACTGCCCACCATGGGCTACAACAGAGCTAAGATGATGAGGGGAAAAAGAAGAAGAGGGAGGAGGGGAGGGAAGGCAGGAACGGCAGCTTTAATGCAAAGGCTCTTCTAGAAGAAGAATGTGTATGGTTACTGCAAGGTGCAATCTGCATCCTTAAAGGGAAGCATGCTGTAATAAAACTTTTCTGAAATACTGTTCCAGGCACTTCCAAAATGAGGGAGGAGGGGGAATAAAAAATCCAAACTAAAAAGAGAGAAAAGAAGAGAAAAGAAGGGAAAAGAAGAAAATTTTGAGGACACAGAAATGGAAGGAGGAGAACCAATCATTCCCCATTGCATATTCTCTATCTGAGCCCATGTATATGCAAGCGAATATCTGAACAAACATTATCACTGACAAAGATTCCCTTCCACAGCATATTTGTGTTGTCATGCATATGAATAATTGCATTAGTAAGGCAGAAGGTCTGGTTCTCATATTTTACATGCATCTATGTTTTGCACTCTAATTATATGGTGCTGGAAGCATCCATTTGTCTTGTTTCTTTCCAGTGAACAACACTTTTTTCCCCCCAGCTGACCCAATGACTGAAAAAAATTGGAGCAAGAATAAAAAGTGACAGCTCAAGCTAAGTCTGGACAGGAAGGAGGCAAAAGGAAAGCATTTCAGTGAAAAGATGGAGTTCAGGTCATCTGCCATCTGCTAGACCTCATTTAATTGTATGTATGCACAGCAGTAATCATTTTCCTCTGTCTCATCTCCCTTCCTTTTCTCTTCCTGTAAGCTCCATTACTAAAATAGGTAGATTCAGACATGAAATGGCATGACACTCTCTCCCAATTGGGGGGAACACGGCACAAGCACATGGTTCTAGCCCTCTCTGTGTTTGGCACAAGTCATGGTGCCAGGGCTGCTCCCAGCCTTCAAGTATCCAGGGCCCAGTGTATTGTAACAGCATCCAGATCCTTCACTGGTACAGTTGTCATCAGCACTCTCCTTAAGTGGAAAACTCCCGAGAATCCAGCAGAGCATTCATGTCCTGAGCTACTCAATTTTGCAAGTCTCACCAATCCCACTCTGAGGTCAGGATAAGCACTTGTCAATTTTTTAACTCAGAGCAAACCCATTTTTGCAGATATTAGATTAATTCACTACTGAGTAGAAGGCCAGCACTGTAGTACTTAAATGTCATTTATGCCTTATCTGAAGATTTTAATGGGACTTATTTGGTATATGATCTTGGCCTGGCCTTGGCACAAGGGCTATTTTCACCCGAAATGAACTACTGAAGGGCTGACAACATCCTTTGGAAGACAACCAGCAAGAAGTCATTACTCTTGGGATAGCTGTGAACTCCAGGAGAGTTAGAGAAATATTTCCTTCTTAGGCAGAAAGCAGTGTCATATAAAGGAACAAACGCAAGCGCTGGGTTTATTGGCAAAGCTAAGATAGCAGGAATAACTGAAAAGTGTTTGCTTCCACTCAATATGAAACATCCTAATAGTTTTGAATACTGTTAATGTCTGCTCCTTGCCTTAAGTTTAGATTATTTTCACAAACCATTAAAGTCAAGATGATGAAATTTTCCCATTCTATAGAGCACATCTATTTACAGGATGGATGTCTTCTGTACCAATAAGAATCATAGAATTGTTTAGGTTGTAAAAGACCTTTAAGATCATGAAGTCCAACTGGCAACCCAGCACCACCAAGTCCATCACTAAACCACATCCCTAATGCCCCATTTACAAGTCTTCTAAATTCCTCCAGGGATGGTGATTCCACCACTTCTTTGGGTAGCTTGTTCCAATATTTGACAACCCCAGCTCTTCACCTTGTTGACCCTCATGCAATTGGCCTCAGCCACGGATCCAACCTGTCCAGATCCCTTGCAGAGGGTCCCTACCTCCAGCAAATCAACACTCCCACTGTCATTAAGCTCCAGACAATCCAACCACTGTCTAACATACAGGGTTACCTCATCACCTCTCTGTCTTGCCTATCCCTACACACGCTGTAGTATCCATTACAACACTCCAGCTGTGTGACTCAGCCCACACTGTTGCCATGATGGCAACTTACGTCATACTTTTCCTGCTCACCTTGGTTTCTAGCTCCTCCTTTATGTGTGTACACATACACTGATGTAGATGCACTTCAGCTGAACTATTGATCCTGCCACCTTCCAAGAAGTGAAACCTGAATTCCTACATGATCATTCCCAGGCACTTCTGTTGTTTCTAACACATCAGTGACCCTCACATCTCTGCTGCTAAGGATACTTTAAAAGGAAAATTTATTATCTGAGTATTTTAAACTGTGTTCTCCAGTCCTGTGGATTCGATTGTGATCATCTAGAGCCAAAACAGCCTCTGGTTACCACTTTTTTAGCAATTCAGAAGATTTATGCATCTCTTGCTATGCTGAATGCCATTCTTTGAGCACAGAGCACTGAAACTTTCTTTTAAGAAATGAGGGAGGAGGAGGAAAGATTAAAGGGGCTCATATGCTTCTTACATAAAATTTGCGGAGCAGATGAAAAGCAATTTGATTAAAATATGATTGAAAGGATGTTCTGTGGCATGCCTGAGGCTGATGTTTTTAAATGACATAGGTGCATGGGGGAGAAGGGGAAGAGATTGGTTGTCAATATATATTGGCCTTTTTTAATGAGGTTAATACCAAATCTTGCAAGCTGCCCTGCAGGAAAGCTTCATGGAACTAGTAGGGTGCTACTTACAGTGACAGAATCCCTTTGCTGCTGTTGGTTAAGACAGCAGCACTGAATTTGCATCCCTGGTTGAGAATGTTTGTAGTCAATTAGAAACCAGGTTTCCCTTACATTAGGGCTGCTCTACATCACCCTGGGAACATAAAATATATTTTAAATGAGTGTAAGTGTAACTTATAACCATTAAGAAGTAACTTTGCATTGTACAGCAGTTTAAAGCCTTGGGGTAAGTGAGAATCTGGATTTCTGATGCGTAAATTATGGTCAGTCTGAAAATTAATTGAAGACTTTATTTTTGTAGTGCTACCACTAAGCCAACCTGAGTTATTTACATCTAATTCAATACTGCAGTTATTAGTTATCACATTAATTACTGCAGTTATCACATTAATTAGAGCTCCTTAAACTGTATGGTAATCTCTACTTTTCATTATATTGCTTTGAAAATATTTGGGAAATTTACAAACACACATGCAGAGGTTACGTTTTTCTGTCCTTTTTTATCCATTCTCAAGTTCCTCAGAAAAGACATAGCACAAGAGGTCAGTTTGGAAAACACTTTCTAGTCCATTGCTCCTTTTCATATTCACTATGCTTCTTTAAATAATACATCACAAGACACTTTACATTCTGAGACTTTTGGCAACTTAATCAAAGTTTTCAGTCTTTGGTCCTTGAGTATCAACTTATTGTGATTAATTATCTTACTCTTAGCACCAGTTATGGTCTGTTACCACTGAGCCCTCAGCTGGCACTGATGGTACTTGAATAAATCATTTACTCCAGGATGCGTTCCATGCATGTTGCCTTTAAAGTGGCAGTGATTTAATCTATACTGTTTTCAGGCCTTAAAGGCAGCAAAACGAAATTATAAATCATGGCATCTCCATGAAAACAAATAAGGCTTACTCTTGCAAAAGTAATTACACACATTCCTCTTTTTTCTTGTGTCTCTGTCATCAGCGTTACTTCTGAAAAAGGAGGCAGAAGGGCATCCTGGGTATTAAACATCCTGGGCATCTTGTCTTACTTCACAATCTGTTCATCTGCTTCTGTCACTAGTAGTTTTCAATAACACACCAGAGGTAAATCAGTTATATATAGATACTTATAATATAAAATTAATATAGATCTTGTTATTTTGCTGTTCCCATTTCCTTCAAATATTGTTCCTTTCTCTCAACAGGCATTGGTCTGTCATGATGTTTGCTACTGCAAGAACATCTTTAAAATGCAGTGAGCTTTCCTTCTATTCCTTTCTTAATTTATATTTTCTGGAAGATTTTAATATTCACTGGGATAACATCCTAAAGCCCCTTGCAAAATCTGTATTCTGCAGACTCCCATTAAAAGCGATGTCTAATTAACAACCAAAGTCTGCAGGATGAACTCCCTGGGAGCAAATGACTAATTCTTGATAGCAGGACCGTGTTTTTAAGCTGTTGCCAACATCTTGAGAACAGTTCCATGCTGGAAGCTGCTCCCAAGGGTCCTTTCTTTCAGTTTCACAACGTACTGGCATAGGCAGAGGCTCGGGGACGGGCACACCAGTAGGGGGAGATGAGGGGATGTCTTTCCACTTCTGGGAACCTTGGCACTGTTGCCTGCCTTCAGACACAGCTTTTTGTTTTTTCTACAGTAACACATTTTCACTGCACAAACTTGCAGTGCTTAATTAAAGCAATAATTTTAAACACATTTAGGCAAATCAGTGCAGTGTTCTACTGGATACATAAATTGAGTTAAATCTGCTGCTTGCACCAGTAAATTTATAGGGAGAAGCTACTCCTGCAGATCAAGTTTTAAGTCAGTGAATGTTTAACCACACTGTTGGGCTTTGCCTGGGCTACTGGCCCTGCAGCTGGATGCAATAGGGCAACTGGGACTGTGGCCCAGCTGTGCAGGAGCTAAAGCTTGGCTAATTTCCTCTAATAGCAGATGTGTCAGGCAACTCCACCAGTTGTTCTTGGCAGTCTGCAGTGCCATTTGGCTGTAGTTTTGCTTCTGACTCTTTTGCCTTTCATTCTTGTTTGCTTAGTCTTGATTCCTGGTTCCTGCTTCCTTTGTGTTATGCTCCTATACCTCACCTTGACAGTCCTGACTTGACTTAGGGACTCTGGTTTTCAAACACCTGGCTCTGTGACTTTCTGACTATGCTTCTCAGTTTGAGATGATTCTTTCCATCTCTGGTACTTTGATTTATTCTTACGTTGGCTTCACTTTTACCCAAATTAATTTCTTATCTGGCCTTCATCTTTGGGCTTACTGGAGTAGTCTGATGAAAGTACATGCCTCTTAGGAAATCTGAAGCTGCAGTGGAAGAAACTTGTGTTAGGCTGCTTCTCAGCAGTATTGGAATGGGGACAGATATGGAAGTCCTTTGCATGATTTCTCTTGAGTCTGCATGCTGTGAGGGATTACTTGTGGATCAGTTTTGCATCAGAGGCTTAATCTGAATGCAAATATTCATTTTCAGCCTTAGATGACCACATTTATGCTTCTTTCATATTGAAATCTGTTGTAGGCAGACCAGTTTTGGCATGGGGTAAGCAATTTCCAGGGCTCAAGGTTATTTTCTCTCACTTGTGTTCTTCTCTTTTACTATTTGTTGACTTTTCAAATGTCAGTCAAGCTCTGCATAACTGCTCATGGCACCAGTTGTTACTGTTTTCCATGTTGATTCAGTATCTTGGAATTTGTAGCTAACCTTTCTCTCTTCTTTATTCCAGATGCCATTGCTTGCATTTTATTGCAACACAATTAATTTTGGTATCATCCATTCCATGCCTCTCTATAGAATTATCTGTTTAGCTTTGCTTTCTAAACCAGGCACAGTATCATTAACACTGCATATAAATTCCGCTAAAAGCTTCAGGACCAAACCCAGAACCTCCATAATTAGCCAAGCCAAAAGCCCAACACATGTATGCCGGAAAAAATGTGCAAAGTTCCAGAGAGGCTGATGATCAATAGCTTAAGTGCCCTCAGTGGATGCATGAAGACCATGTGTGAAAAGAGGATACACTTAGTGATGGGCTATGTGTCTGTGTTTTGCCATCTGAACTTTCCATCTCCTTGCAAATATAACTTTATTTTAGAAATGTAATTTCTAAATGTAGAAAGCATTTTGATGATACAAAGAATTTAATTGCTACAGGCCCTTTATCTATCTTCCTCTTGTGTACTCAGGTAGAACAAGAGGGGGAAAAACTATTGTCAAAAGATCCTCAGACAGTGCCCCTTGATGGTGATCTAAATTGCTATGTGGTCTTTTGTATAGGCTGTCTACACTGGGGTGAATTTCTTCTCTTGGATATGATGGAGTACTGATAAATTATATTGCCTATTCAAGGCTAGTACACAACCCTTGGTATCAAATTTATTTTACTTAAATGTAGGTGAATCTAGTTATTTTGAAAGTTTTAGGTGGTTATTGTCACTGTTGTGACTGTGAGCTGTAACAGAACGTTGAGTTCACTATGGAGCAGCTCCTCAAGACACACTGTCAATGTATACTAGTATGGAGTGGTTTTAATCTTGTACACAATGATGCTACAAAGAGGCTGTAGCCTAGGCAATAGACATAGATTCACAGATCTTGAGACTCCCCAGTAATTTTTATATTATATACTTATATTGAAGTATTTCATATTGAAGTAAACCAAAACAATTGCACATCTACCTTGAAAGAAAAATCAGGAAAATCATTAGTTAAGGCAGCTCCAATATCCAGACTAACCTTGTTGCACATATTTTCTGTTCAGCCATCATAGTACTTAAGGGCCCTTGCTAATTCCCCTTTACTTCCCGAGATACTGTCAAACTTATATTTATTACAAGTGAAGCCAGAACTTCCAGAGGCTAACAGTAATACAGGAAGGACACCCCTGTAGCTAGAACAGTCTTTCTCTAATGATTAAAATTTTAAACTCTATCTCTTGCAAACAATACTTTAAAACAGTATCTTAATTAGTTGAGTCAGAGTGCAAAAGTATTGCTACATGTCTGTAAAATAGTCCTCACCTTGCTGCTGAAATAGAGTCAAGACAACTTGATTGCTAATTTTTCATGGGATCTATGATACAGTTTGAAATCCCTCAGTCTGTGTGTCTTTATGAAAGTCTGACTTAAAATTGCTGGCTTCTCTTTGTATGGACATTTATTCCTCCTTCCACTTCAGCTGGATGCTGCTACTTTCCAGAGCTGCTGTGTGCTTAAATGAATTGTCATGTCTCAGCTAAAATGGAAAAGAATTGTTCATCTGAGGCAAAGAGGTGGGTACTAACTTATTCTGGACTCGAAAAAAATCTCTCCCCCAGCTCTTACAGAGCTGTCCTCAAAAATCAGTAATCAGGTGTGACTGCTCTTTGGAAGATCAGAGCTTCCAATGTATCGTGCTGGGCTTCTGTTCTACTAGGGGATGAAATGACTAACAGTGCTATGAGGGATTAGTGATGCAAGAGGTCAAATTAGTGTTAGAATTTTTCCAGAATCCACTGACTTGTGCTCTTTTCATTCAAATATGTGATCTTCATATTGTCCTCCTGCTGTTAAATGAGAAAAAGGAATTTAATAGGACTCAGATCCCATGAAAAATAAATCCTTCTGTGACCAAGGAGTGTGAGCAAAACCTGAAGGACCAACTGTGTGGATGGATTTGAAGAACAGAATTAAGTCATAAGGAATGCCTATACAACCTTTACTACTAACACAAATCTGAAACAGAGTATCTCTAGTTTTTTACCATTATCAAAGAGCAAAGATGATGTTCGGTGATTGCTCTCTCTCTTCCTTTCCCTCCATCACATCAAGGACAAGGATTTTGCTACTGAAACAAGTACGGGCTAGGATTTCACCACACCAGGACAGAGTAGTTACGAGGTCTTACACTTGTGATCTGAATCTTGGCTGTATCATACCTTGCAGAAATGGCATGATACATGGTATTTAGCTGTGGTACTGACCTTTGTTTTATGAAAGTTCACCTGAATGCTCCTAAAGAAGAGATGACCTGAAATGGGGATTCTACCTTGGAAAGGAAACTAGACACATTCAAGAGATGAATAATCAAGACCCTCCACAAGATAAAATGAAAGAGCTTTACATAGCCTGGATGGCCTATTAAAATTGAAAACAAGAAGGAAAGGAAAACCGTTTAAAAAAAACAACTCCTGCATAGCCTTCAGAATTAATACAGTCATGCTGGAGCTGTGACACGGGATGTCCTTATATAAGCAGCAGCAACAATGATACTTTCCATGGTAAAAAATCAGAGCTGAAGTCTTGTCCTGTGATTAATGGGGGAGCAAATGTAAACTCGAGAGACCCAGCATCTCTGCTATTCCAGTCTATGAAGACAAATCCAGATGACTCATGCAAACAGCCTGCAGTCACAGAAGAACGGATCCAAACTGGTCTTCCACACCTCATGAAGCTGGGGCCCACAACATGTATGCAATACTGGCCATGCTGCATTCCTCACATGCTACTTCTCCTTCCGTGTCCAAGCACCAAGTGCCACTGGGTAGTGTTTCCCGGCAGTGGGGACGAAGATGTAGGGTTTTTTTCTGACCAGATTCTTCTGTGCACTTTATGCTTCATGAAGTATGCCTACCGCATGATGTCTGCTTATTTGTCATGGGCTTCAGGATTTTTCTGGGCATACATAAGACACCCTTGCTTGAGCCCTAGCTCTGTTTTCACATTCTCATGTTACCACTGCAATAGAAATCTCAGATGGCAACTTTATTACCCAGCTAGTCTGTGCTCCTGGGACAAGAGGATGGTCACAGCACATGGAGCTTACCACAGTTGTTGGAACAGGCTGAGAACTCACGCTGTTCCACTAAATGTCAGTCACATACAATGTCTTCCCATGCTCAGAGAAAATACCACAAGGACAGCCAAAAAAACGTCCCCTAAAAATGTCAGGCAAATCAAAGCAGAGTATGTGTCCCAACTGCCTTCTTATACTCTCTGTGGCTTTCTAAAGCAATAGTATCTGCTAAGCAAGAAACTTGTACATCACCTTAGGGGAAAATGGGAAGCCGGGTTAGGTGTCTGTTGATTCTTGGCTCATCTACACAAAAGTTATTCAACAACAAATCCATAAACATCCCACTTCCAGAACAGGTGTGCCCTATTTTCCTCTTTAATTAAAACTCACAGTGTTAAACTAAACCAGAACAGCTCAGCCTTATTCTGGAAATTAGTCATGAAATTAGTCAGGAATAGCTCCTCCTGTACAACATGTATAAACAAGCCCATAACAACATTTATGTTGTCTGGAATGGTGGATGACACCTTCACAAATGTAAATTACTTTCCAATCCTCTAAGAAACATGAAGCAAGAGTTGTTGTCTTCCAGCTGGGGGCGGCGAACACTTCTCACCCATGTTCGGCCGTTCCGTTTCTCCTCGCAGGCCCATTTGAGGGGACGGTGGTGCCCCAGCGTTGAGGCCGAGCGCTGCAGCCCGCCCCAGCCCATGCCCCAGGCTGGAGTGTGACAAGTGCGCCGGGCAAGACCCACAGCTACGGGCAATGGATGTATTTTCCCTCTATCCGAGGGGATGGATCAGCAACCCTCCGGCTCAGGATGCTATGTAAGAAGATTCCCCGTTCACGCAGGCCAGCCCCGGCTGCGCGCGTGCCGCTACCTGCGAGTCACCTCTCCGGGGACGCCCTGCTCGGGGCGGGCACCCCGCGGGGCAGGCGCTCGGAGCGGCCGGCGCTCCGGGCACGCAGGCGCGTTTCCCTGCGCGTAGCCGCCGCCCCCGTGAGCGGCAGGTAGCAGCCTCCCTCCCGCGGCCACAGGCTGGCCATGCCGTGCAGGATCGGGCCGGGCCGGGCCGGGCCGTGCGGCCGCTCGGTGGGGGCTGCGCGGCCCCGGCGCTCCGCGCGGCGCGGCGGGCGGGCGCACCTGGGCGGCGCGGCGCGCGCGGGGCGGGGCCGCTGGCAGTGAGTGGCACCGCGGCGCGGGCCAATGGCGGCGCGCGGGAGAGGGAGCCGGGCGGGCGGGGCCGGGCGGCGCGCGGGGGCTGCGCGGCGGAGCGTGTGCAGCGGCGCGCGGGGCCGCGGCCGGTGTCGGTGCGAGCCGGGGAGAGACCCTGCGGGGGGCGGCGGGGAAGACACGGATCCGGATCCCCATCCAGTGCGCCGGCGGCCGTGGTGGTGGCGGCGGCGGCGGCGGGAGGAGCCGGAGCGGCGCGCCGTGGAGGAAGGAAGCGCGGGGCTGGCCGCTGCGTGTGCAACCTGGCTGTTCCTGCTGCCCGCGTCCACTCGCGGCTTTTCCTGCCGGCGCTGCCTGACAGCCGTCCGCTGCGGGTGTTGTCGCCGGGGTCTTTGGCGGGGGGGGGAAGAGCGAGCCGTCCTGCACAGCCCGGAGGCGTGATTGAAAGCGAGCAATAATTAACTGGAGGAGGAAGAGGAGGACGGGGGTGGAGGAAGACGAAGGAGGAAGGCACCGCGCGGCAGAGCCCAGCCGAGCCAGCGAGCGGCGGCGGGACGCGGCAACTTCGGCCGCAGCGGAGGAGCCGGAGCCGTGACCGCAGCGGCCGCCGCCGCCTCAGCCCGCGCCTGCCCTGCCCGAAGGGGGAGAGCCTCGCCGCCTCCCCGGCCGCCGGACATGTCGGAGCATAAGGCCGCTGATCCCAAGTTATCGACGACGGACAGGGTGGTGAAAGGTGGGTGCTGCGCCCCCGCCGCCCTTTCGGCCGGGTCCTCCCGCCGGGCCCCCTGCTGCCGTCCCCCCTTCCCCGCCCCGGGCAGGTACCGCGGGGTTGCCGGTGGCGCGGCAGCTGGGAGGGGTGGGCTCGGCCTGGGGGCTTGCGCCGGGCCCCAGTGGAGGGTTTGCGGCTTCCCTCGCCTGCCTGCCCGGCGCTACATTGCAGCATTTCCCCCCCTTCCTCCCCCCTCCGCCTCCCCCCCCTCCGCCTCGAAGGCGCTGCACAGGGCTGGCGTGAGAGAGAGGGGGAGCCCCAGCTTCCTCCCCCGCCCCGGTGCCTGGGGGAGAGGAGGGCAGGGCTCGGCTCCCTCCCCCAGCCCGCCAGCTCCTCTGGGCATCCCCCTTTCCTCCTCCTCCGGTCCCCGCCCCCCGGAGCCCCCACTCCCCCCCCCCCCCGGCTGCGCCGCCGCCGCTTGTCACTGCCGTTCTGGTCCCCGCATGCAGCAGGGATGCCTGGAAACCTCCCCGCGCCAGCAGCCGGGGCTCCGCTCCCACACCGAGCGCCGCTGCTGGGGGGGAGCGGTTGCGCCGCCCGGCTCCCCCGTGCCCCGCTCCCTCAGGGCCGCCCCCGCGGCGCCCGCGGCGGGGATGCCGGGCGAGGGGGAGCGCGCCGTGGGCGCGGGCCGCGGGCGTTGTGGGAGGCGGCGAAGGCTGCTTCCTCCTCCTTCTCCTCCTCCTTCTCCTCCTCCTGCATCGCCGTCTCTAGCTGATGGCCCGGCCTGCTAGGATGTGAAGTTATCCAGCGGGCGTACCGTGGCCGTGCTCCCGCGTGTGCGTGCAGATGTTGCGTGAGGGTGCTCGGCACAAACACGCATGGGCTCCATGGTTTTTTCTCTTTCGGAGGTACGAGTGTGCTGCCAGCCTCGGCCGTATAAACAAATTAGAGTTTGGGTTAACAACACGTTGTACCCCGCAGTACAGACCAAGGTTTTATTTACTGGGGTGATGATGCCTGATGTAAATTGCACGTGTGCATTTCTCGGTGTGTAGGAAGTGCACGTGTATTTATTTAGTGGTCTGGGTTTTTTGTTTGTTTGCTTTTTGTTTGTTTCTTTCCTTCCGCACTTGGCACACGGCCAAGTGTACCCAGCTCTAGTGTATTTCACCCGGTTAAGTTATAACCCGTATGCTATGTGGACATAGCACAAATCCTAGGTGCAGCATGCATGTGTCCAGATCCTGGGAAACTAGAAATGGAAATGGCCTTGAAATATGTGCACTTTTGTATTTACATGAGTGTATGCCAGAGTGAAGCACTCAGTGTAAATATTATTTGGGAAGATGTGTTACCTACGGTTTTGTGTTTATATTTACATTTACCTTCGTATGCCTTTTTCCCCTCTTAGTTCGTTTTATGCCCCTCCAAAGGGAATTGTAGATACTCAGATATTGTAAGAAACATAATTGTAAGATTTTTTTAGAAAATCAGTTGTAAATTCACCTTTACCTTGTAATATCTGGAGTATTTACAATTTAAGTTGCAGTCTGTTACATCACACCAAGAGTAGGCTTTAAAGCCTGTGTTTAGCTGGTACTTTTCTTTTGTAGAAACAACAAATGGCCATCCTATTAGGAGAACTTAATTTTATTTTTTTAAATTTCCTTAATCTGCTTGGCTCTAATACATGGCCAAATGTCCTGATCTTTGCTGTGGCAGAACTTCTTTTGGCCTAAGACAGTGTTTGTCATGAATAGGAATTATTTCAGTATTTACAAAACCTTCAGTGCTTTCAGCTCATCTAAATGTGTTTTGTCAGGAATTGCTCTTTGCATTTTTCACACATCTAAATGTCTCAAACATCTAAAACCATTATTTCTAAGAAAACTTAGCAGTATGTGTAGTTAAATACTTTTATAATGCAACTCAAAGAGAAATCAACTTGATTAAACTGAGCTCAGGTCTTGAAGAAAACGGACATAGGTGCTGCTTGGTTGTCCACTGCCCCTGCTAAATGTTTGTCTCAGAATGTCAGTGTTTCAGTGTAGATCTGAAGATCTTGTTCAGGCCTCTATTAAATATTGAAATCCTTTTAAGGTCTTAAAATAGCATCTGAAGAGTGTAGCACACAGTAAACTGATTGTTAATAGGATTATTCTTTGCTGCCTCATAGGCACTTCACACTGCCTTCATATGGATGTTAAGGAAATCAAGAAGACGGTGGTAATAAAGGAAAGATAACTTTGATGTTTCTATCGTATAGGATGTGATTTGTACCCTCTTGAACAACTGAAACGGACTCGCAGTGTTAAATTAATAAAGAAGAATTAAATAAAAAGGTACATTGTGAGCACCTATATAAGTAGTTGAAATCTTTTTATTTTAGAGAGAAAAAACAGGTATTCTAACACTGGCAAGGTGTAACCTGAGAAAGCAAGTTAGTTAAGTTCTTTTAAGTTAGGATACCATGTAAGACCCTGAAAAGGAAATGCCTTTAACATGGATTTATTCTCTGGATTAATTTTTTTCCCCTGCTTGCCTGTGTGCGATTTTTTTGGTTTGATTTTATTGTGTTTTGTTGATTTTTTTTTTTTTTTTTAACCCTCTCTATTGCTGGTGTGTGAGAAGAGACATTTCCTTCTAACAGTAACTCTGAGCTGGCTGGTGAAAAATCCTGGCTTGGCACTGTTACATAACGATGGGATGGGCTTGGGGGATTACAGTTCCAGCAGCTTTGTGCAAATTGCTTGTGGCTGAGAGCTGCTTCTTTAGGGGGTTCCTGTGGGTTTGGTTTTGTTTTTTGCTTCTCGTGCCTAAAAAGCTCAAATATACGGAGAAGTGGAGTATTTCCATAGGCGAGGATTTAACCTCACACTCATTTTGCTTTGCTTTTTGAATTGTCTGTACTGTACTTAAACTGATTTGACTCAGAAATAAAACATGCTTTTGGAATGAGGGGAAAAAGGCTTGGGAGCCCCTAATGTTTTTAACATTTTGGTCTTCTGGCTTTGTTATGCAGATCTTACACTGTCATATGATGAGCAGTGTAAAGATGAAATTCAAGTTTGTGTGTAATGTTAACTTTCCAGAAGTAAATTAACTCCTGTTAAAGTTGACAAAACCATCGGTTTTGTTGAGCTAAATGAAAAAGAAAAATGAATCCAGAGAATGCAGTTATGGTTTGAGGGGGTACTTGCAATTTATTCTGGTGAGATGGTGTGTATGTTGTGGTGCAAATTACACAATTCATCTTTACTCTGGATTTTGTTATACTGTAGAGGAGCAACACTTCGGTCTGTTGACTGCAAATATGATAAACGGTATGTTCAGGTGCATTCAGAAGTTTGTGGGATCAAGGCTCAGGACAGTATACTGTTGCAGGAGGTGCTGACTCGATATAGTTATGAATTGAAATTCCTTGTCTTTTTCTTAGCTGTAAGGGGTAGCTTTTACTTGAACAGAACTGTCTTAAAAGTTCTTGTTCATCTTCAGGACTGAGGAAGTTATTCCTTATCCATGCTGCTTCTGATTCCTAAGACTTGCCAGCCAGAGTGTGGGTTTGGTTGTTCTTGTGAAGGTAGGAATACCTGTCCAGGAAAAACTGGACTGAGGATAGTAGCTCTTTCCACATGGCTCAGCTGCCTGATGTCAACAGCTTTGGCTCACTACTGACATTAGCAAGATTTGAACCCCACCCATGGGGAAGGAAAAGCCTTGTATCATGTTTCTTGACCTCCTCAACATATTTAGTGTTTTTTTAGTGCCTCTGAGGAATACTGCACTAAAGCATAAAAATCCTAAATAAAAGCTTTGAAGGTCAGCTGGGGTAGTCGTACAAAAAAGTGAAGTCGGTATTTCTTGGAAATCTTGCAGTTAGTTAGGTACAATAATTGTTCCAATTTTTTTCTGGGCAGGTCAGATGGTTGTATGCTTTTGTGTGGTTTTTTTTTTTTTTGGGTTTTTTTTTGTTTTTGTTTGGTGCTTTTTTCTTGGAAGTAGAGTTACAGTGAAATAATCGTCTTGGCTGTTTAGAAGGGCTGTAGCCATGGCTTGTGATTCTTGATGTTGGCAGTCTTTCCTCTTGTGTGTTGCATGGAGAGGCGTACATGATTATATTTGCAATTGACAACATGCAATAAAACCAGACACTGCTCTCTGCTGTCTTTGAATTTCAGACTGTGTCATTGTTAATGCTTTCCTAAAGTGCAGGCTGACAGTTGTTTGTAATATAATATGAATGCCAGCTCATGATCGATACGTAGCCATCAGTGTTAATTTCAGATTTGTGAGAGGTAAAATTGCTGTCAATAATGGAAACTCTAAACTTCATTGCTAATTCCCATTAGTCCGCGGAGACCTGTGCGTATTCACCAAAGGCTGGTGCTCCAGGCTGGAATCTAGCATTGGTGAATTGCAGAAGCCTGCCTCTGTCGCACTCTGAATTGAGTTCAATTTTTCCAACATAGATGTGTCCTGCAAATGCTTCAGTGGTTTTTGAGCAATTGTGTTGACCTGAATGTCTGTAATGCTGCTGGATTTGGCATGTATTTTGGTGTAAATTTGTGTATGCTTATTTATGACAAGGACCAAGGTTACTTAAATAGTTATAACTGTCTAATACAGTAAAGGATATGCCTCTCTTTTGAGGGTGCTGAAGATTGTGTCTACCTGATCCTCAGGAGGGAAAAGAAAGAGTTGCTTTGTAGCTGTTTCTATTGGCACAGAAAAGCTGAGTTCAGTTTACTTTTAATTAATTTATTGTTGTACTACTTAGGAATATACTGCTTGTTCTGAGGATTAGTGCATCTGGGTTCAAGGTGTATTACTAACTAGAGAATCCACCCACAGCTATGCCAGAAAGGTGGCACTGGTACAGCTGGGGATTGATTACCTTCTCTTCCTTATCCACTTTAGCCTTCATTTGAAGGAACAGGTGTACATCCACCTCAGATTTAGTAACTCCATAGCTGAAAATCTCCTGGTACCTTTATGAAACAAGCTGTGTGAGAGGCACCTAGGAGCAGAAAACAATTGAATATACTTGAAGAGATATTATGGTTGTTTAGGAAAGAAAATAAGGTTGCCGTGTTATGTTTTTTTATGTATGTAACTTTTTTCTTACCTCATGTTAAAACTAAATTAATACTTGTAAGACCAGTAAATTTTATCAACTGGATGACACTTAGGTGTTTCAGTCTTTGTATGTTTTACATGGTGTAAATCTGTGTGTGTGTATGTGGTACATGTGCAATGCTCGTGAGTGATTATGAATGTGGTGCTGAGAAACTGAAACAAAACCAAAGTACAGTCTTTGATGACTATGTGTAATAAAGCTGGTGATTTTTTTTGATTTATGAACTCACTGAGCCTCTTAGTCATTAAGACCATTTTGTAAATAAGCCCTTTAGTGAAGCAAATCTTTTGCTGTATAGGGGGAAAATCGTGCACATGCTGAAGGGTACATTTTTAACAGAGTTACTGCTGCCCTGCATAGGTGGGAGACTTTTCTCATGCTCTGTATGATGAGAGTGGCTTGCTGAGTGTGCTGAGTCGTAGGACTGATATGAAGTTGAGACACAAAATTGCCTTGTTTGTGTGTTAAAAACCTTTTGTGTGCTTCTGAATTACATGTTGGCTAAAGCTGCCTTGTGTTGCTTGCTCTTTTTGACTGAGTCTCGCTAGGGAGCTGGTGCTTTTAATACCGCTGTTGGTAATCTTGAAAGAGGAGTACATACTGGATGATATCAGCATTTAACTTAATTGGAAAATATGAGCCAGTTGAGGTAATTTTCCATAGGGGGATGTTGTAGAGAACAGTTGTTTTCTCTCTGCTATCCATATCCAAATTGAATGGTATTTTCTTCCATCACGTGTATCTCACTTAGAGATGATAGCTGTTGCATAGATATGCTTGCATTTCAGTGCAGGTTGTGGTAGGAAGATCACGTGCAAAATATATTTACCTTTGATTGTATAACTTGATATTTTAAATTATCTTTTTGTAGTTCTAGGCTTCTAGAAGTCAGCACAGTGTTTTCCGTCTGGTATTTCTAAATGGATTTTCTATCAAAAGTAATCTTGGATAATGTCAATAAATAAGTATCTGTAGCTTGGATACTCACAACTCAACAGTTTTTTTTTCCAGTTTCTTCTGTTTTGCTGGGTGGCTCCTACTTATAGTACAAAAGCAGGACTATAAGTTAAATTTGGTACTCCATTTAAGTGTAAATATTAATTTATCTTAGGCTTCTCAGTGATGTTGGAGCAGTATATAGTGGGGATTACTTTCTTCTTCATAGCTTCAAGGAATGTGGAAGAAAGTACTTCCTTAAGAGTATTTTGAGATGGGGAGATGCTGCTTAACACTTACTGTAAGCATGCCATAAAAGAAGCCACAAGTTTCTGAAGTAAAAGCCACTTCAAATCATCTTCATGAAAAGGTGCTTTCTTATATTCTTTTGTATGTGGTTTCATGAATCAAATATAGGCTATGATTTCACAATGGTTCTTCAGCTGAGTACTGAAATAATTTCCTCTTCTGATAATCCGTCATTTACCTTGACTTTCCCCCATAAAAGATCATTTTATGTCTGCTCAGTAATGGTGGAAAGTGTCATGTCAGCTTTGAAAACCATTATACTGCATGTGCAGCCTAAGTGTGTATGTTCACCTAAGTGTGTGGCTCACTGAGTGGTCTGCCACTTGGGTTGTAGATTGAGATGTAGAATTGCTGGAGGTGGTACTCCAGGTACATACTTACTATTTTCCTATAATTACTGAATGAAGGAAGAGACTGGAGATCACATGTGAAAAAACAGGGAAACAATGAGGGCTATGATAGTAAATCATTCTTTTCAAGGTAAAAACCTTACCCAGTTCCTACCCTATTTACTTGTCCGCCAGAAAGCTGCCACTGTTGAAATAACACCTCCAGATACTACCTCCTTGATAGTCATCTATGTGTATTTTGAATGGACTGATATCTCTATTTATAAGAGAGCTTAGACATGGTAACATTGATACAGCAACACTGCTGTATGAGGAGAACATGACTGTCTTCTTTAAGATTGATTTAGAATGCCAGCATCATCTCCAGCTAATTTCCAATTAACGCCATTTATGTTTGGAGCTGGAGAGGAAAAGAAGCAGAGTGGAAAGGCACAACACATTAAAAATGTTAGTTTAAATTGGAAGTTAGTTCTTGTGTGTCTGGGGATGCATGTGTCTAAGGTGTAGATGGCATCCTTTCACTTTAGCACATATTCAAACAGTTTTTGAAAACATTTCATTTGAAAACTGTCTATCGCTCAGACTTCTTTCTACTTGTAATTAAAAGCTGTGCTGAACTTCTGTTGTAGCTCCTATTTCTTCTCAGCAAGTTGGGTTTTTAATGCTTTTTCCCTCTCATGTTTCCAAATGCCCTTTCTTTTCCTATCTGTTCCTGTCCTGCATTTCTGCAAACTCTTCTCTCCTTATTGTGCTCTTGTGCTTATTTGCTTATTGCTAAGTATGATGAGCAGCCTAAGGTGCTGCCTGGTAGATTTGGGTGCATGTATTTAATGGAAGAGGTTCATAGAACACTGAGTCTTCTGGTGCATCTTTAGGTGCCTGGGGAATCCTGTGAGAACAGGGGAAGTATATTCTGCCTCTTCTCAGACTTCTGTTGTAACTCTGCAGCCAGCTGCTGACTGTAGCTTTCTTTTCAGTGAATAGCTCCACTGTCAGTGTGCTGCTCAAGCTCTACCCAGCTTGTCACAGAAGGATGTCTCTATTCTGCAGCTCAGCTGCCACTTGCAGGTTTCTTAGTGGTTTATGTTGAACACTCTGATTGTGACTGTTCCAACTTGTGTAGTTTGCGAAACTAGCGTGGACAGCGTGTTCTTGGTTAATTTGCAAGGGAGGTAGTATGGGCCCTCGTGTTTTGGTGCTTTTATAATCAGACGTGGAAGTTAGTTAGCAATGAAAGAAAACTTGGAGAAGTCGGTAATACTTGAGAAGAATCCTGAGACTCACCACAGATGAGTGAATTTTAAAACCCTCACCTTAAACTTTATGTGTAGAAGGTGCAGAACCTAGTCTGTATGGAGGCTGTACCAAACTTTTGTGGAACAGGGAGGGCAAAACCATGCTAAAAAAGCAAAAATCTTTGAAAAAAGCAGTGCCTATTTTTTCATCTTTCAGATAGGCATATCTGGGTTAATAAAATAAAGCTTTCAAAGTTAAAAAGTGCTGTAATGTGATTAAACATGTACTGATGGTGACAGCTATTGGTATAACAGTATTCTTTCCTATCTCCTTTTTCTCCATTCCATCTTTTAGAGGCATTCAGTTTAGACATTTTATTGCATCAGATTCCTCTTGGCCAAAGTCCTTTGAGTTATCTTGACTGTTGCACAATGTAGAGCTGATGGAGCAAGGAAAAAAAAACAAAACAAAATTGCTATAGAGCAAATTCTGCTACAGTGTTTGTTCAATACTTCCTAATTGTGCAGACTTGATCTTTTTGTACAATGCTGCCATAAGAAAGGAAGTGCACTTTGAACTTCTGATTGGAGTGGTGAAAATAACATGTGTTAATAATGGCTTACGCATATGTGATGCTACAGAGAGTCTTACAACAGTCACTCTGGGCATTGTTCAATAGGCTTAATTAATAAAGTCCAGACTGAAGAGTTTTGGTCTCATGTAGAGTGTGATTAGATTTTTATTTTTAATTTAGACTTTTATGAGTGTCTTTGAAGATAGGGTGTACAATTTTACTTTTTTTATTATTTTTTTTAATTTGCTGATAGTGACAGATGAGTAACTGTGTGGCTGCATAAAGTTTCAAAGTTGTTCGTGTTTTGAAGTGACCATCATTTAGAAAGAAATCCTTTCCAGTCTAGATAGATATCCCAAAGTGAGGAAAATAGGCTCAGCTTCTAACTTGTTATATGTTGCTATGTTTGGTTATAAGTACACGTTTAACAATTTTTTCTTTCTTTGGGATAAGGAACCTTCATTATCATAGGTATTTTGTTGCAGCTGTGTAACAGTCCCACACTGGTGCTAGAAAATGGGTCGAAGCAGTGTATATTTAGGTGGTCTTCTTTCTAGAGTATTTGCAATTTCTCTGGCAGTGTTTTTATGTCTTAAAGTGGTAAAATGGCTTCTAGTTTTCTTTATGAATTATTGATTTTCTTGATAACTATAGGGAAGATAAAAAGCAGTTCAGGATTGTGATTTCTTTGCGGTCTATAGCTCTATATGGATGATCCTGGAGGGCGACACATGGCTAGAGAGGAACCAATACTCTCTAATTTTCTTGAGAAATTACATGAAGTTACTTGAAATAGTATGTTTCAGGTTTTGTGGAGATTTTATGTGGGAGCATATGCTTTCCCCTAGCTTTTCCTCCATATGTTAAGGAGTAATGCTCCATTAGACAGACTTGTATCTGAAAATTCTTTCTGCATCTATATGTATATATATACATATATATATATGGGTTTTTCTATTTTAACCTTTTCTTTGCATTTGTGTACTTGAATCTTTATGAAAAAATATGATTTGGTTCATGTATAGTTCAAGAAAATTAAAAGCTTCTTGATGGTGAAGCCTACCCTTGGTTCCAGAGAAAAGATGTTTCATCATTGTCTTTGAACTTGAGACTTTTAGTCACACACCTTTTTTCAATGAAAAAAAAAACAACTCCAGGATTTATTAGTTGAATTCTCTTTTTATTACTGGAAAAGACAAATTTGATAATTTAATACATGTTATTTACCATGTTTTTTTAATGTAGGTGAACATAATCAACATTTTGAATAAAGAACCATTCATACAAAATCCCTTCCTATCCCCCCAAAACACTCAAAACCAACCCATGAACAGAAATTAAGAAATAAAATTCAGCAGTATTTAAATAATTTCTTAGTCTTTTTTCCATGATGCTTGCCAAGTTTCAGTTTGATGTAGATTACAATGGTCATACTGTGTTACAATCTTTAAAAAAGTGCAACTGGTCATTAGCTGCAATGACACGAACAGCTGTAGTACTTTGTGACAACAGCTGGGAACAATCTAATTCTCTTCAATAACTTTCTTTTGTTGTTTCTTTCATATCATTTTAAAAATGAGAAAGCGAGATTATTGTATTTGTTCTCTCTTTTACACCAGGGATTTCTTCATAGGCAGTGGTGGCAATTACATATCAAAATACGACACTGCTGTTTGTGACTTGGAACATTTCCCTCTGCAGGACCTGTTTCATAATCCGCTGAAATCTGTGGGAGTTGGAGTCTTTCATTAACTTGAGTAAACTGTGAATCAAGTTGTCATCCTAGGATTTCTTATTCTGGCCTTCCTTTTTCAGTGCTTGATTTCTCTTTGGTTTAAACTACTTTGTTATATCTGATCTTTCACAGCATTAGCTCTTATTTTAAGAGTGAGCTAAGTGCCTTTCTGCTTTGCAATGCTCATTTACCAAGGGAGGATGAACTTGTCTGTTTGAAGGTCGCTGGTTTGCCAAGAAAGTTTGCCTCGCTGTTGCTGTCTCTTCAGAAGTGTAGTATAAAATGTTTCCTGTGTAAGCGTATATGGTTCTTTATTATTGGAAAAACAAGCAGAAGACTTTATGTATACATTTTCTTTCTGTAACTCTTTGCAAAGAAGTTTTCTTCATTAATGAACACATTTGGGTCACCTTAAATAAAATCTGTTAAACTTATTTTTCGGATATAATAGAGAAACTCTTAAAATCACACGGGTAGTACTAAAGATGTATGTACCAGACAGGTGTGGGAGCATTATTTACTTCCCTGAGAAATCTGCTATCCTGTGTCACCCAAGCAGTGGTGTCCGTGATTACTAGAGGGGAGCCTAATGGCATAACATGGTGTATTGGGACTACAGATGGGGAGTTTGGGAAGAAGAAATGAAGAGCACAGTGGCGAGGGGGTGTGTGTTTAGTGCAGTGAAGTGTTACTAAGGGAATTTAGAACTAAGGTAGTTTAGAAAGCCAAAGCAGAGAGCTGTTTTGGTACTGCTTTGCCTCACGAGTCCTGTTGGCTCAGGTGAGTATTGTGGAGGTGCCTGTGCAGTAGGGCAGGAAGCTGAGTGGTAGCTTCTGGAGAACTTGACTCTGAACAAGCAGAGAACTGGCAAAGGCAGCTGGTGAAAGTTTGGTTTATATTATCAGAGAAAGAACTTTCTGCATATTAAAAAAAAAAAAAAAAAGTTTGCTGAGATAAAGTATTTATAGCTTTTGTTAACCATAACAATTTTTAATCTGTCCTTATGTTATCAGTAATTCGGAGGTGAATGTGACTTTAGGATGCTGTGTTTGGAGCATCCGGAGATAAGGTTAATTTTGGTTATTGGAAAGAAGTGAATTCAAAAAAATATACTTGTATTACAAAATGGGAAGAACCAGCACTCATCAAGTTTTAACTTCTGGGCTGTTGACTGCCTCGTCAGGTATGGTTTGATTTAGTTTTTTTTTTCTCCTCCCTTTATCATTTAATCTTCTGCCTTCCACTTCAGTGGAGAAATAGTGTATCTGTAATTTTTATGAATGATGTGTCAAAGTACCTTTCTCAATCGCTCTCAGTGAAAAAGCACAAGCTCTGACAGCTTCACAGAAGCCCAGAATGGTTAACTTGGAGGGACCTCTGGAGATCATCTGGTCCTGCCCCAGCTTTCTCAGCCTTTAACCATAGGAGATGTGCCTTGGTCCCTTAAGTCATCTTTGTTGCACTTTGCTGGGCTCTTAGTAATTGGTCCGTATCTCACAGTTTGTGTGATATGTGGAAGTATATGAAAGTTAATTTATACATACAGAAAGCTTGTACATTAGGGAATAGCATACTTCTATCCTTTTAACAAGGTACTGTTCCTTCCCTGGAGCTCTGAATCTCAGGGGACACCTCACATGTAAATACTGCTTCTTTACCACAGAGAAGATGAGGGATATCACTGTCATTAAAGTCTTAATTAAGAAGTCTTAAATGCATGTGAGTTTTTTGTGCACTATTAACCTCACATCTTGTATCCTATCGTAACAGACATATCTTGCTGTAGGTTATTTGTATAACCTTGGCTAATCTCAGAAGTACTCAGAAGTACTGTCCATGAGTGAGTTACTCTGAGGTATCCTTTTGGTTATAATCCGGTTGCTATGGCTTCTGAAATTGTTTTAGACTCTTCGCTTTCACCCCTTGATTTGTGGAGACAGAGGTTTTTATGGGGTTGTATTAGAGAATTTTCCAAGAGCTTTCAGGGCTGCATAAGGAGAATTGTTTGCAGCAGGTTGATAGAGGTGTATCCTCTCCTCAGCACTGGTGAGGCCACACCTGAAGTGCTGGATTCAGTTCTGGTCCCGCCAGTATGAGAAAAACATGGACATATTTAAACAAGTTCAGGTGCACAGAGATGGCCCTGTGGCATCTTTCATTTGAGGAAGTCTGAGAGCGCTGGGGCCACTGAGTGTGGCGAAGACAAGGCTCAGAGGGGCCTTATCTGGGTGTATGAAAACTGGTTTTAAGAAATGGAGAAGGGGCAGCCAAGCTCTTGTCAATGGTGCCCAGTGACAGGGCAAGAGGTAACAGGTGCTAATTGACCGCTCTCAGTGAGTTTCTGCTTTTCCAACACTAGCACAGGTTGCCCAGAGAGGTTGTGGAGTTCCATCCTTGGAGTCATTCAAAAGCCGTCTTGATGGGGCTCTGTGCAGCTGGCTCTAGCTGGCCCTGCTTGAGCACAGGTATTGGTTGGAGCAGCTGACCAACAGAGGTCCCCTTTCAACCTCAACTCTTCTGTGATCACCTTTTACTCAGCTCTCTTAAATGGATAATTAAAACACGTGATCAATTCAGAGGCCTTTTGATCCAGCATGAAATACAGAAATCTCCCTTAAAATGCAGTTATGTTTGCTAATAAGGTGTTCTACAGGAAGAATGCTTTGTGTGTTTGAGGGTCCACCATGTAAATAATTATCTTGGCATAGCAGCAAGGTACGTTGCATTGAGAAGATAGATACATATTTCTTTGAGTTAACGCATCCACATGTAGCTAGTAGTGATGCTGGCAAAATATTTGCACCTATCACTCTTGAGAAGTTTCAGAATCTCCCAAGCATGTGCAGCTCTGGAGTTTGGTGTAGCTTGAAAGCAGGACAGATAGTATGACCACTGTACTTTGCTTTGGGCAACTGTAAGAAAAAGGGAAAGAATTTTACATAAATCTTCCATAGTTACTGACAGTGCCTCTAATAGGACCATCTGAAAGGTCCCTTTTCTAATTACTGGAAGGAAGTAGTTGTCTTTCCCTAGTCCTTGGTTCATCTGATTTTTTCACAGTGGCATGACAGTTGAAATTGGGAGGGGTGGCAATTGTCTTTCAGCTCAGACACATTTCACTGGCACATTTTTTCTCTCTGCTTTCTCATGTTTGTTTCCTTATGAGGGTGGATGTTGCTCTTTAAACCTGACTAGGAAATACCTGAATCTTGCATGTGTAAAACTAAAATCAAACCTGAGATAAGGGAATCTCTTGATGTGGTATCAGAAAATGAAATGAAAATAGCATCTGGAAAAGTTCAGAGTATGACAAAATTATGTTGACTGCTTTAGAAAAGTTAGTAGAGCAACCATTCTAGAAGTTTTGAGCAATAGCAGATGGCATCACCTTCATGGGTAAGTAATCTGGATAATGGAGGTAGTATTTTGTTTTGGAAGTGTAGTTTCCAGGGTTGCTCAATTGACTAGATACATTTGAAGAAAAAGATACTGTAATTTAAAGCATGATTTGCCTTGGTGTATTATAAATCATAACATAAATGAAAATCTAGGGCAAACATACCATCCCTATGAAAGATGTTTAAATGCATTTACTGTCTTTGCAACACACTGAACAATAACTGGGGAGAAGGCTTTCTAGTGCCTTTGACTTAATTTCAAAAGCTTTGATTTAATTATCTGTAATTAAAAAAATGTAGTTCTCGAGAACTTACTGGTTGCCCAAAGGCAAGTAGTGTCAAAGATTTACCTCAAATTAAAAAAACAAAAGAAAAGAAAAGAAAGAGATAGGTTTAACATAGATACTATGACGTGGAAAGATATTCCTGGCAAATGACATCAACAAAGGAGCTGAGGAGGTGCTTTGAATACATGGAAATGAAGAGCAGATGGGAAAGCACAACAAGCTGCAGGTGCTGTTAGTAGCACGTGTTCACCTACCTGAAGCATGAATGGCTATTCCAGGGATATATATCTAGTTGTGCTCCAGGACATTTCTCTTGAAGTGGTTATGTCATCATCTTCTGCTCAGCTACAGCCATGCAGAGACAGCTTTTTTAGCACAGTGGGCACCTCTAAGTCACCAGAGGAAGTTGTTTCTATGGTTTATATTTATGAGATGATATTTGACTATGGAGGAAAGGTTAATGTATAGCTATTGAAATGTTATATTGAAATAATATAATTTATTTCTGGTGGAAGATACATGGTGCTGGGATTTGTTGTTGGGAATCCTCTGTATCCTGATGCTCTGTTAAGCTGAACATATTTAAAAGTGACTTCAGTTTGTGCCTTAGCTTTATCAGAACAGATGTTTCAAGCTGCTTCTAATAAATAATTTTATCATCAAATTCTAACAAATTACTATGGTTTCATAAGACTTGAGGCAAAAAAAAAAGCTTTAATATAACAAAACTGGCAAAACAAAACCTTGGTTCCATCATGATTCTCAAAAAATAAAGTTCTGTGGGAGAGTAGTGGATTCTTTCTGTGCCTTGATGCAGGGCCAGGATTTCAACTGCCTCCCTAAAGGTTCAGCAGAAACATTTTTTTGGCTTAAAAAACTCAGGTTTTATCTTTATTCAAAGATAACTGGTGGCAATAATACTACTTTTTCTAATGTGCAGAGCACCTGAATCAATGGTGAGATTAGATTACCTGTCTAGCCAGAGAATGCTACAAAATCCTTTCACAACTATATTTTAACTACAAAGTGAATCATTTTTGCTTGATTTCATGTTAATCCAGTACCACAGATTATTGTGGTGAAAAAAGTTTCTTTCAAAGTGTTTTTTTTATTTCCTATGCATCACTCTTCTGAAAAAAATACCCTTTAAAAAAGGCTAAAAGGGCATTTGTAGATAATAATCTATAAACATGGGAATAATACATGGCACCTATTTAACTGTTGGAGTCCTTGTTGAAAGCAGTGTGTTGGGGTTTTTTGTCCTTTTTGTTGATCCCCGCTTTCACCTTCTGGACATGCAAAAATAATATTTCTTGATGAGTACCTGCTAAGCTTTATCAGATGCCTTCTAAGTGAGGTGAGTCTTCAGAAAGTTTCAGTGTAGTAGGGGCCTAGGAAGGAGCAAGATGGGCTGGCTATGAAATATTCTGTGTTGCAGGAGGCTGAAAAAGCAACAGGCTGAATTTATTACCAGTTCAGTATACAACAACTGTCAGAGAGGATGCTGCTTGAAGCTAGGGAAAAGTCACAAGAAGACTTTGAAATACCTTTTGTTTTCTGCTTCAGCATCTATACATTTTAGTACTTCAAAGGAGAAAGAAGTATTCACCTTTGGTAGTGAGAGCTGCTGAGTATGATAAATGAACCAGAGAGGATAGTTAGCTACTTATTCATGATTGTGTATCTGCAGCACTGTGGAAGTCTCTGTTAAAGGTCTAGTTTCTCTTCAAAGAAACCACCAGAAAAAAAGATCCATATAGGCAATGTGTTTGTACACAGTAGGACTGTAATATCCTACAAACATCTTCCTGAGATCAGCAGGTGCTCTTAAACTTTGCTGTAGAATTGGAAATAGAAAAAGCTTGGATGTTTGCTATTGAATGGTTAATACAAGGCATGCTGCTAGTTAGTTTCTGACAGAACAGCATCCCCTTTTTGTCTAAGTGTGCCTGTTTCTGGTTGACTGGCACTGCAGCAGGAGAGGAGTATGCAAACCAGAACCATTCTAGGAGGGAAAGGCTAGTGTTAAAAGCTTTCTTCTTGAAACCCCACCAATTTCCTCTGTAGCATTTAACTTCCCATTCAGATAGGGAAAGAGCTATGGGTAGTTGTGTCGCCGGGCAGGTGTTGCAGAGTCAAAAGCATTAATACTTTGTGCTATGTACTGAAAAGATTCTGAAGCTTTAGAAGATTTTTTGCTGTTTTCAATCGTGTAAGAGCTTTAGGTCACAGGTTACTAACTCTAATTCCTGAGTTTACCAAAATGAGTGCCTTTTGATTTTTAAAAAAATAAATAAATAGCCAACCTAAGAAAAACAAACCTGTCTCCCCAAATCAACAAACATCTTAGAAAAATGTATGCATCTGTATGTGACTTTTTTTCTTCCTTCTCTTTATAAGCAAATTTGTAGTCTCCATAAAAATAAAGGATGTTTTCTTGCATTGGTGGCCTAACTGCTATAAAACCTGTGTTAATATGGACTGTTTAATGTCATGCCTTTCTTCTGTACCAAGAAAATGGTGATGACTGGAATGCATGTCATCAACTTCTGTAATCAGGGTACTTGAAATATTTACATTACTGTGATTACAGTAAAGCTTCTTATGTACACATGCACACACACTGTAGCTGCCTTGTATATTTTGGCCTTTCAAGTTTACATCCTCATTTGTCTCCTAATCTTGTGTGGGGTTTGTTTGTTTGTTATCTAAGATGCTTGGCAAATATGAATAAAATACAAACTTCTTTATCAGCCGTGTGAGGTTTGCCATGTGAACACTTACAAAATATCCTAGTGAAATGAAACAGGAGAAAAGAACAAAGTTTGAAGCTTTTCACAGGCCAAAGCCAAACACTCCAATGTCTGTTGAAGCTGCCAAATTCTGTTCTAGGGGGTTGTCTGTCAAGAGTCTAAAACCTTCTTGTGGATCCAGTGAATGGAATTGAGCAGCAGGGGAATAAATCTGGAACAGATTTGCTGCAAAGGCCTCGGTTTGGAAGGACGCCTCAAATGGCCAGAGCCAACCTACAGAGAAGTACCCATCCATGTTACTTTCTGTAGGTATGAGATGTGGAGGAGTTTCAGGGCAAGACATACTGGTCTGATTTGTTTTGCTTCTGTTGTGTGCAAGAGCTGTGCCCTGTTGGTGCCATGCTTAGCTAAAAAGACACTACTTTGCACTACTCCTACTTCTTGTTTCAGATCCTGATAGTCAGTCCAGTGGGAAATAATAAGGTGTCCCAGAATAATTACAGCTGTAGTATTTCTTGTCTGATGGGCGAAGTTCACAGAAAACCTTCTAAACCATGACTGCAGACTCATTTAATTGAATCTCATATTCTAAACTGAGCATACCTGGACTGAGTCCAGGGCATGAAACTGGAGAGGATTTGGTGGCACTAATAGACGGTGTTCTCCTGTAACTGGATTGCCAGGCATCTGCTGCCCGTGCAAGAGGCATGAGAGAATGTGCCCACCCAGTGGTAGTCAAAGAAACTTGGATTGCTCCTTGCTGGGGATCTTGTAGAATGTTTTGTGCTAGTACCTGGAGCTCCAAAATGAGGCTGTCATAAGTGCTTTCCTGGCATGAGGGCAATAGCCACAGCAAGAGAATATGGATTTTTGTTTGATTGTTGAACTGAAACTGTGGAATAAAGTCCTCCTTTTTCCTGCTGGGATGAAGGGTGATCGTAGATCTTATGCTCTGTGCACCTGGGTAAAACATTTATGTTTGACCTTTCCTTTTCTCAGCCAGTCTATAGTCTGTTTAAACCTGTCTGGTTTCATGTAACTTGTACCAAAAGTGAAGTGCCTTTTTTTATTGCTTGCCCCTTTTCCTGTGGAAAAGGAAAGAGTTCAGGCCTCACATTGCAGATGCTGATGGTTGGTGTTTAATTCAATTCATGTTCTTTGTGAAAAGAGGACAATATAAGAATAAGAAGTGAAAACAAATACTGCTAGAAAATTATGCCCTCATGTGCAGATGTGCGGTTCTGTAGCTTTTATCTTCCTTCAGAACTGGGGGTTTCTCTTTCATGCCTGGCTGACTGATGTACCTTGCTCTGTTGGGCTGTGCAGTCTGTCTTCCCTAACAGGCTGCAACAGATTTTTTTAATCTCTCCTTGAGAATTTCCGATTTTGCTGGTTTTTTTTTCCTTTTTTAGGTGTTCAGTCCCCTCTCCTAAAGGTTGCCTTTTGTATGCTGATGTACATAAACTACCTCAAGGTTTTCTTAAAGAATAGTGGAAGCAAGCCCACTAGTCCTCCCTGGAGAAAAGTGCAGTGAGGTCAGTGGTATTCCTTTTACTTCCCTTTTGGTTTTGTTCACTCCTATGCCTTGTAAAACAGCCAGGAAGATTTGTCACGAATCATGTTTATTTCTTCTTGTGCAGAATATAATCCAATATTGACTTTTATTTTCCTTACAATAAGTATTCCAAAATCCCAGCAGCAGAGTCACAAATGGCATTTTATTCTCATTTGGAATCTAGTGCCCCAATCTGTCACATCAATATGGATCTCAAAATAGTGCTGCTCGGTATTACCTGGGTGGGGAAAGCATTGGATTTGGCATGCATATATGTGTGTTCTTCTTGTACGGTTTTGTCTTTTTCTTAACTTAGACTATATATATTCCCTGCCATCTCCCCTCAGGTGTAAGAAGCATGATCTCCAGAACTAGGATTCTGGAAGAAAAGTAAGGTTTAATCTTTCAACGAGAGTATGAATTGTTACTCTGAAGCCTTGGCTCCAAATACAGTCAGTTGTCATATTTTCAGTAGCAAATCTCTTCTTTAGAGGAGTCACAACTTCCCCTTTTTGTCCCTTTTTTAACTGGAGTATTTGTTACCTTTTATTAACTTTACTTGAATTGTTATGGATGGAACATAAAGAACCTGCCTGCAGAATAATATTTAAAAGTTTACAGTGAGAAAAACTTAGGAGTCTGTTGCTTTTGTAGCACTTTTTGGTTTTGATTCGTCTTCTCTCTGATATAACTTCAGTGAAATCCAGAGTCTCTCTGGCACTGGGAAGTGTGTGAAAGGCCAAAATGTCTCATTCAGACAATGACTCAGATGTGCAGTCACTTAACTCTCCAAAGGCTTTGTTGTATCTTAAAACAGAGTGTACACTGCTCTGGTATATCCTCAGACCTGGAGGATGTTCATGGGCACTCAGCCAAATAGAGATTATCCTGACCCTTGCAAAGTGCTTGGATCCCAGTATAGTTTGCAGTAATTTGTTTTTCTATAGCAGCGATTAATTAAGACAAATACTCTCTGAAAAGCCTCTTAAAATTTTAGAAAGGTGAGGTTTTATTTTCTCTGATACATACCTTCCTTAGGCAAAGTGATTATTTTTTAACATCTGAATCTCCTGTGGTGATTTTTCTCCCCCAAGAAAATCTGTGTGGAATTAATACAAGAGCTGTATATAGAGAATAAATTGCTAGCAATTTCTCAGAGAAAATGTTGTAAAAAATTGAAAGGATCATAAGTTTACAGCATTAGGGAGGGCTACTAAGAAATAATTGTTCATGTTTTTACCTTGATCAGGTGGCAACAATTAAAAAAGTAGTTTTGCATTTCAAGTAGACATTCACATTGCTATTCATAAAGGCTTATGACTTGTCCATTTAATGAGAAGGACCAAGATTTGTCCTGTCTGCAGGACAGCTTGTTCTGTGGGTTAGAAATGATGGCTTGCAAAGGGAGTGGTGGTGGCATCTAGAGAGGAGACCTGTCCCACTTTATCTTTCCTTCCACTTTTATCCCTTGCCTCTTCCCCTCCTCCTCCCACTTTTTTCTTTTTACTAAACTGTGTCAATTTGTGACATGTTCCAATGATGATGAAAACAAAGTGTGTTGAAAGGTTGGTGTTCTTGGAGATCTGGTGCTGGCACTAGCAAGTACAGAAAATCAGATCAAATATTATGTGAGAGACTACTTCCATTTTGGTCACTGCAAAAGAGGAGAAAATTATACTCTTATAGCCCTCTTCTAGCTGAAGTGGGCTGTCAGGAGAACCATCCTCATGGGGATATTTGCATACAGAATTAAAAAAGATGGGTTGTGAAGTTCTAAGGAATCTAAGGGATTCCTTCTGTATATGTGTCACTTTTAAATTATTGTTGTTTTTTTACAAAAACCAACTTTCCATCTAAACTAAATTAGATGAAGAGAAGCTGAAGGGGATATTTGTGGATGTTTATAGAACTTTTCCAGTATTTCATACTGCAGCAGCATTCCTAAGCTTCCCCAAACTGGACTGGACATGAGCAGAAGTGGACCACATTCAGTCTTGTCTAATAACGTACTTGCTTCAGCTATACAGAGACTATTTTGCTTTTTATTCAGCTAATGTAAGAAGTAAGTAGTTCACCTAACCAGTGAAGGTTGTCAAGTGGTTGCATATCTGCAAGAAGCAGTGGTTTGGCTGCTGAACGTGCAGAGCAGTTGCAAGCACGGGTTGCTTAGGACAGCCCTTGTGGCTCATCTGGACTTTGTACAAGAAAAACTCTCTGGGGAAGGGTGACAGGCTTATGCTTGAGTTTGTGCCTGAGCCAGCTAACTGAAGTGACGAGTGCAGCCACTTCTTTCTTTACCCCTATCCCCTTCTAAAATATTTTTTTTTTATTTGCTGATGCAGGCTTGCAGTATGGTTGAAGAGCCGTTGATTCCACACATTGGCTGTGGTGCTCTCTGTACCAGCAGTCAGTCCTTTCTAAATGTATCAGATAAGCAAAACAGTTTATAGAGGGCTGAGTAAATTCACTTAAAGACTGGTAAATACTATTTGCCGTATCTCTGTTAACCTAAACAGTTTCTGTAAATGGCTGCTGGTAAATGATCTTCACTAAGTTCTATGAAAAGGAAGTATTTAGTTTTAGATTAGTTCAAGAGGCCAAAAGGAGTTTACTTGTCTGTAATGGTAAGTTCTCAAACAAATCACAAAATCATAGATGGGTGGTCTTGAGACAGGCTAATTAAATGTAGTAGGAATCTTAAATTCAAAGATCAGGTTTTCTCTTTTAGTTTTCCTGTTTTTAAAAGATTAGTTATTTTTCCCAAAATTATGTAATTTGGTGTTTTATGGAAGTTATTACCAATACCTAAAAAATTTGTATGCACTCACAATGATTAAAAGAACAATTTCGGTGTAGTGCTCTTGTAAACAACTGTGAGAGCTGGAGTTTGATACTTTGTTGTTTCATAGAAGTGCAGTTGGACTAAAATGCTTTTCCCGGCTGATATCTCATTTTCTGTTCCATGGTCAGCTGCAAGATAATTTAAGAGGCATGGTATCCTGTCTGTGAGAGAGGTACAACCCTTGACATTTTCTTGCAAAGCCTAGAAGATTACCTGTTTTCTCAGGGTTTTGCCTAAAGCCATGTGCAAAATGCTGGTTTAGTAACTTAATGATGTATTTCAGGTACTGGTGCCAGGTATTACTTATCTTATGATGTCTTGCTGATTAATATAAAAGTTGCAGTTCGTTTCAAACTTTGTCATCTTCTTGCTTTAATTTGGTGCTGTAAATTACTAGGAATATCTCTGACATCTGTTTTCTCTTGATCTGTGAAATGCTTTTGGTTTTATAATTTGCAAAAAAGTATGTTTTAAATGAGTTCTGCTGCCACCTATCCTTCTGGGGGGGGATGGAGGGGGACTGCCCAGGGTTTCTGAACTACTGAATACCAGTAACCTCTGCTTGCCAAGGGTGTCTTGGTTGTTGTTCCCCTCCATGTGAGAGCAGGACTTGCTGCTCATGGCCTGGTTCCTTCTGTAGTCTCCCACTACCAAGACAGAGCAGCTTCAGCATTTCTGGTACTGTTGCCTAGATTCCTGTAACATAATACAGGTCAGGAACTCTCACCTCATGTTAGGAAGGACCTGTGATCCTCTGCATGGTGTAGGATTCTTAAAAGCCTCTGTGCCAGTTTAAAATGTTTTTCTTTCTGTAGAAGGAGAAAAGAGAGAAGCTGAGGGTTTCTGCTTTTTGCTTCCCAATGTGAAGCTTATTAGCTGGTTGCTAAAACTTAGAATTATTTTATCTGTGCTGCAAGGCACAAGTAACTATTAAACCGGCTAAATAACTAACTAGAATAACTAAGTCACTGTTAAATATCTATTCTAAAATGAAGAAACATAGACCATTTTGTAAAATGTCTCATAGCACATCAGAAAATTGTAAAGTACAGCTATGGATGTGCTTGTCTCTTTTTGTTGACTTTTGCATGTGAAAAACTGCAGTAACTTCTTAAAAAGGCTTAATTGGTTTTAGCTTTTTAAATTTCAGCTATTTAAATGACCATGTATAGTATATGAACTATAATAGTCTCCAAAGATGAAGTGTAAGAAAGTCATGTGCATTTTTTTTAAATCGAAGGAGGAAGTAGACTTGCTATATTGGCTTTTGAATAGAATAGAATATTCTGTACATTTTGAATTCATACAGAAATCTTTTTCCTATACTGGAAACTCCTGAACTAATGCAGAGCTGTCCTTGCACTGGAACATTTGTCTGTGTGTAGGGGCATTTTCTTGCAAATCTCATTACCAGAGTTGTTGTAGCAGAACTTTTTTCTAGCTGTGTTCTGAGTATAGGCTCATGTGACTTTAAAATATAATCCTTACTGTTTATGAATGCAACACTGGGAATGAGGCCTCTGTAAATAGATCCAAATCCATATTTGTGGGTGGGAACATGTGAGGTTTTATGGTGTTTTTTTAATCTGATATCTTGAGACAAGCAGCTGCGGTGCCTCTAACATCACTCAAAGGGCTGCAAAATTGAATTAATTAGACACGCTTCTTTGACTGATATTTAGAAACTAATAGCAACCCCGTCAGTGTCCGTGATGAGCTGAATTTCACCCACCTGGAAACCACAGTGCTGTTCTCTGTTCATAGTGGAGAAAACTGAGCCACAGGCCAGACCGTAGCCTGTTGACTTTCTGCAGTGATTTCTTCTTTCCCTGGGGAAGGCTTTCCTGCTCAATGAGGGGTGAATTATTTGGGCACTGTTTTTGTAGGAGTCTTCTGTCATTCGGGATATCCTGATTTAGTGATTAGAGCATGGAAGATTATAGACCTGGGCTTCCAGGTTGGTCTTTTTTGCATCCATCTCTGTTGGGACCAAATAATCCAGGCTGAACAGAAGTTACGTTTGGCCTGATGATTTTTACCTCATTAGGATCATAATTTTTTTTAAAATACAGAATCTGCATGTCATTCATATGTTGGAAATACAGCAAGGGAACTCCAAAGCAGACCCACCAAAAATGAAACTAGCTAATCACAAAAGACCAACACTATTTTCTGCTGGAATTACAGTGCTGGGAAAACTTATAGTCTCTATAGATGAGTCAGCAGTGCCTTGGCAGCCAGGAGGGCCACCCATGTCTTGGGGTACATCAGGCACAGCATTGCTGGCCAGGCCAGGGAAGGGATTTTCCCGCTCTGCGGCAGCCTCACCTCGAGTCCTGGGGGCAGTTTTGGGCACCACAGTATAAGAAAGACATGAAGCTATTAGAGAGCATCCATAGAAGAGTAATGAGGCTGGTGAATGTCTGGATGGGAAACCTTATGAGAAGCAGGTGAGGTCACCTGGTTTGGTTCAGCCTGGAGGAGACTGAGGGCAGACCTCATTGCAGTCTTCAGCATTGCCACCAGGGAAAGCAGAGAGGCAGGTACCGATCTCTTCACTCTTGTGACCAATGACAGGACCCAAGGGAATGTTTGGATGTCAGGAAGATCTCTTGCAGGTGGTTGGGCACTGGAACAGGCTGTCCAGGGAAGTGGTGGCTGCAGCAAGCCTGAGTTCACGGAGTGTTTGGATAATGCTCTTGAGCACATGATGTGGTTCTTTGGGTGTTCTGTGCATGGCCAGCGGTTAGACTTGATGATCCTGATGGGTCCCTTCCAACTCTGCATATTCTGTGATTTTAGTCACTGACTTGTCCTTTAAAGTTCAGAAAAAATAATGGCAATACTTGAATGTCTACAGGTGCAGTATGAATATATTTCACATAATGTTTTAAAGTTTACCAGGTTTCCTGTGGGTAGTATATTTGCTGTTTTTTCTGACTTTATATATACTGCTTGTAAGACATGAATCTGATGGATAAAAGGTCTTACTCCTTATTTCTGTATCAAATTATTTAAAGATCCATTGGAGTTTTCTAACCACAAAGCAGAAACAAAGACATTTATCCCTTGCTAATATACCATCGGTTATATGTACAACATACTGTAACCTTCCAAACAAGCATGAAAAGTGCAAAACTTTTGAAAGGCTGGAGGATACATGTCAGGTATGGGATGGTGACCACCTTCCTCTGCATCCCTGTGCTTTCTGCCGGTCTGGCACTGGGATGGAAAGCTCCTCCAGGAATGGTGTAGTGGCTATTGAGTACTGTCCAGGTGCTCCCAGGCATCTCCCATCCTTCTCTGGACATGGTACTCTGGTGCCTGGCCAGGTATCCATGGTCATGAAGTCAGAAGACACAAATTTTATTTCCGACAGCTGGGTTGTGTGGATGATGCCTCAGTAGAGTTCCTCACTTGTTTTCCATTTAAATGTGGAGATACCTGCCTGCGTCACAGGTTGAAAAGTACACTGTGTTTCTTGGTACATGGCTTCATGTCTTTTTGAGCTGTGGCTGTAATTACAGTGTGGATGTAAAAGTTAGGGAGGGAGAGCTTCTCCCATGCAGTGTAACGTAGCATAGGGCTCACCGGTGGTGCCAGTAGCGTCGGTGTCTTTTGCCTTGGGTATTTATGGCAAGAGGTGTCAAGCTGAGGGTTCTGTGCCCCAAGGGGGTGAGCAGCACAGTGACAGGTATGGTTCTGCTGGTAGCACAGCAAGAGCCTCTTGCTGGATATTTTCTTGAGGATATTTTCAGCTACCTGACCTGTTGAACATTTTGTCTGTCAGGCTTTTAGATTAATGTAGATGGTAATGTGCTCTTAGAGCAATTTTGGATATTACTAGCTGCACATTTGTGAAAGCTTTCTCCTTGATAAATTTTTACTATGTGTGTTTCACAACTGGGGAGTAAAGCCTAGGCTCTCCCTCAAGCCTTAGGGAGCCTTGGCATGAAGCACGTAACAAATGAAAAACTTGGCTTGATCCAAAAAATGGGGTTTCATTTCTTTTCAGATGGCTGTCTTGCTGCTCCTTCTGTATAAATGTTGTCTCTCACCATAAAAGTAAAATAAATAAAATCTAAATAATTAATCCAATTAGTGGTTGACAAGAAGAAGCAGTGATCTTGGAATTTTTGTGATTGCTTAGGTGGCTACTTGTTAACAATTAAAATAAAGTTTCTAGAAACTGAGAATAGAAAATGTATTTAAACTCTAAGCATGCTTTTGTTAGATGTTTTTTCTTTTTTTTTGCAAGTGGTCTTCCAAACTTTGTTAAACAGAAGCATAGTGATGTGAAATAGAAACCATTGAAAAGGAAGACCAGTGTTCATGTGTTTCCTGTTTTACCATTATGTTGTGTTTAACTTGTCAGTGGCAAGATTCACATGACCTAAAACATCCTTTTGAAGAAAATTTGCCAGCTTGTATGACTGTGCTTATTTGTTCTGCATTTTGCAGAACTCCCGAGTGTGTTCATGGAAAGGCTTACTTTTATTATGATACATGATATTGTGAATTATCAAATACTGCTTTATTTTACCTCACTCACAGGAAATGAAGTGTGGATGACCTTAATTTAGTTAATTAGAAGTAGGTGATCCTTGAACTTTTTGGTATTTAACTTACAGAAAAACATGTATGACTGAAGTGTGAGAAATGTGCATTTCTCTTTTGTATGAATAAATAAGGATTTAATTGCTCCCCTAAGGAACAGGATTTAGTTTATATGTGTATGCCTCCTTCTAGAATGTAGCAGATACATTACTGTTCTCCCTTGGTCAGTCTTGCATGGAACAGGAAAAAGAAATACAAAGCTTGTGCTGTTCTTCAATCTACAAAATTATTACACTATATAAAAGCTGTTAAAAATACTGAAATGACTTGTAAGTTAGGTTTTCAGTTTTGGAGACTTCTTTGGGCAGTCTCCAGACGACAGAGAAGGTTCAGTGGTGAGGTGGAAGAATGAGGAGATGAATTGTGCCTGGACTCATCCAAAGTGGTGGGAACAAGGCAGCTTCACAGGTCCACATACGTGTTTCAGTTACACCATGACTCCATCTTGGGATGAGAAATTATGGCTAGTGTATTTTTTTCCTCTGCCAGGCTCTCTGTTGTCGTATTTTCCAACAAGAGGAAGCTTGTGCACGGTGTCTGGCAGGATGCCTGGGTGGCATGCAGCCTTGCCCTGGCCAGAGCTGCTGGATCCTGGGTGGGCTGCAGAAGGCACCTGCAGCTGGGCTCCTCACAAGCTCTCCTGGTTCAAGAAGAGGTGCTTGAGTGTGTCCAATGTATAAAATTCAGGATGTGAGGGAATTCACAGATGGGGTTTTGAGCTATGAGAAGGGATATTATTCATTATCTTCTTGTTTTAAACCCAGAAGCAAGTCTAAGGGGTTATAGAGTTAAGAAATGGTGCCAATAATGGGCATTGGAAGGGAGAACTGAGCACTCATGTGCCAAACAGAGCAACAGGAAGATAAGCATAGCTCCTGAAAAGCCTGGCACTTCTCCTGCTGAAGCAATCTGTATAATGTTACAGCTGACTGCTGATGCTACAAAATTCTGATCGATTAAACAGTAGTTTATTTATATGGATTTTTCTCCAAGGTTCTGTGATTTAAATTGAAGATGTAGGTCTTTAATTGAATAAAATTATTTCGATGTGTTGACAAAGCTGAAGCTTGCATATTTTTCTGGCTGAAGAATGGTTGGTCTTTCGGGACTTAAACAGTAAGCTTTTGTATACCTTTACAAACATTAAATAGTTTCTCAGCCAAGTGCATTGTTTTTAACCTACATAGGTGTGTTTCTGCTTTATTTGAAGCACATGAATAATTTACTTTTATTATCTGTGTCTTTATATGTGCTTGGGGAGGGCAGGTGGTTTTTGGTTTTCCCCCACTTAGAGGGAGCACATGGTTTTGGAAACATTGTCTTGCATCTGAAAACTTGGCAAGGGGTCTCCAGCTTGTGCAGTTAGATTAATTCCTTAAATAGTGACTTCTTTTTTGAGGTATTTTTTTGGTTCCTTCTTAGTTACATACTTTTGGAGATGATAATATTCTTTAGGAGAGTAAATAGGTATATGATTGTAAAAATAGGCTCTGTTCAAACTCTGACCACCAAACTTAATGTTAGCATATAAAACTCCATCTACAAACTGAGAGGAAAAAAGCATTCACAGAAATGAGATTACATTAGCTTGGTTAAAGCAAATGCCAGAGAAATGATTTCTTTTGAATGCCTGGATGATGACAGGCAGTGCTTCAGTCCACTGAGAAATCAGTCTGAAATGTTGAGCTAGGCTCGGTTGTTTGCTCTCAGACTATTAAGTTAATTCCTGGAGGAGGCGGGCTTAAGTTGTTTACTAGTTGATATTCTCAGTATTCACCATCCATTTATCACTGTTGAAGAGGATAATTTGAGTATTTTTGGAAGATGAAGCGGGAAGGGATTATAAACAGTTAGGAGGACAGATTTAGAATTTTGTATGATGAATTGGAAAAATGGTTTGAAATCAATGAGGTGAAATTCCATAAAGGCAACTGTAAAGTGTTATGCTTAGGAGAAATCAAATGCACAGATATAAATGGGCTAGGCAGCATGCTGGCCAGGAAGGACCCAGGAATCATAGTGGCTTTGCAAACTGAAGTTGTCGGGGGTGATGTGCATTACTCTGAGATTTCATTAGGGCTGTGTAAGTGATGAAACATGTCAGATAAATGGCAGAGGAGATAATTATTCTTCTCTGCTTAGCAGTGTGCTTTTAGCCTCTGGTTTAGACTTATAATTAAAGGAGGATGTGGTAGATAAAGGGGCAGGGTCTCATTGGCACCAACAAGGCTTGGACAGGAGGTTTGAAAAACTCAGCCTGTAGGGAATATGTGAAGGTGTTGAAGATTTTTAGCCTAGAAAACAAAAAAGTTTGAGAATGTCTGAATCTTCAATGATACAGAAAGATGCTGTAAGAAAGCTACAGATCAACTATTCTGTATTCTTCAGTCTACTGAAGCTAAAATAAGTTATTTTAATTTGCTTTAAAAATTAAAGTGGAGCTTTAGATTACAAGATTGAAATTTTCCAATTACAGATATGTTTCACAGTCTGAAAAAAATACTCCAGAGACTTACAAGAGGTAGATGAAACATTGATACCATTGAAAAGATGCACAAATAAAAGCTGACCTTCCCCATTCAAAAGTTCTCTCCCAAATTTACCCTAAATCAAGACAGTATAGAGCCCTTGGTCCCCTAGCTGTGGTGTACAGCATGGAAATGGAGGTCAGAGCTGGACTATGAAAGCAAGAGAGCAGCGAGTTAACCCTTCTGAGAGCTTGTGAGCTCAGCCTTAGAGCTACACTGATGTAGCCAGGGATATATATCTGCCTCTGTTCAAGTAGCTGCCTGCAATGCTTCTGCAGAGAAATTACGCTGTGCGTGGTAGAGATGGTCTAAAGATGGCAGAGTGTGCAGGGGCTGGTATTAGTCAGGGTTTCTCAGCTTTTTCTAGTCCATATCTAATTTTTACTATTGAAAATTCTTTGCTTATTATAGTATGTGGTTCTTGGAGTGGGAAGGTTCTTCGTGCCTCACTTGTTCTCTGCAGTGTTTCAAGGGTGAGTTACACCTCTTAAGTTGGGAAGAACAGGCTCGGATGATTGCCAGGGGCTGTCACTAGCCGGCTCAGAAGCAGGTAAAATAACAAAGCAGGCTGGAGTGTAAGCGTCCGAGTCAGCGCAGGGTTAGCTGCTCAGCTGGGTACATTCGCCTACTGGAGGCTCTGTGCTACAAGAGCTAAATTGGTTCTTGTACCTGAGCTAATGCACTGAGAAGTGGCCTGGGAGTCTCTGCAGCAGTGACCTACCTGAGTCTCAGGCATGTTCCCCAGTCTGTGGTACAGCCAAAAGCAGTCTTTCCTCTGCCCTGTATTTGGCACGACTACTCATTTTGAGCCAGCCTGACAATGTTAACTACTGTGTTTGGAGAAGTATTAGGTTGTAGCTAGAGTCAGAATGTTTCTTCTTTTCCTGTCCTCATCTATCCAAGTGCACAGAGCCCTGGACTTGGAGAAATGGTGTACTTGCCTTTTGATGTGACTTGTAGTAGGGGCTGCTTGCACTGATGAGTGAGAGATCCTTCAGAGCCGCATGACTCTTTTGCTTTTTACATACTATATTTTGAAACTGGTATCTTGACACTTGCACAAAAATGGGGGAATGAGACACTTTTTGGGGAAGAGGAAATTAATAGCTCTTATAGAAGATATGGAGCTTCTAGTTTGAGGCATGCTTGAGATTGGCTTTTGGGCTCAGTGAAGATGCTTTCAATTCGGGTGGTAATGTAAAGGAGAAGAATGCTTATTTTGGTAAATTTGTGAGGGGAAGATTAATCTGAGCCTTCTGTGAAATAAATTTATTCTTGGGGGGAGGGAAGTGCATAAAAGTGAAATGAGGTTTATACTCAGTCATTATACTCCGATTATGCAATTTGTAGTGGCTAAAATTTTAAAACTAATATTCGTGTGAGTTTGTCACTTTGTGAGTGATTGTCCCAGTGCTACAAACATGAAATTCCATCCTCTGTTCTTTTATTTTAGTTAAATGAAAATGGACAAACACAAAACATTGACTTTCAACATTGAGGCCGTTTGCCATTTCATTCTCGGGGAAGTCAGATTAAAATGTCAGGTGTGGAAGGGATGTGTTCTGGATAATTTACAGAAGATGACTATTTTATTTTAGCGCAGTGCAATTTCCATGCTGCTGCTGTTAATTCCTTATTCAGGTGCTTCTTGTGAAGAAGGGAACATTTATTTTGGAAAACCTTGTTAATTTGGCAGCTGGACCTGGTGGTATTCAGACTGCATGACTTCTGGCATGAAATGAAGACTAGTGTTAATCCCCACATTTTCTCTTTATTGTATCTCAGCTCCAGATCTGAGATAGAACACTTGATGTAGTTGCCTCTTCAGTTTGTTCCAGGATTTCACTGAAATTCCATTTCATTGCTCAGAGTAAAATTAATAATGCAAATATTTTCTCAGGTAGGCTTAGATTTGTTTTGTGACAGTCATTGAGATACGCAGATTAAATGATAAAATGGCAGTCGTCTTCTAATGAGCTCTTTCGGTTCACTTTGTCAGCTGCGAGGCTGGTTTCACTCAAACTGACGCCTTTGTTTAGCAGCTTGCATTAGCCTAGTCTGTTTTAATTTCATTTCCTTCCTTGACAGAATACCTACAGAAGTTTCTCATGCAGTTTTTCTCCAGTGAAAATAGCTTTGTTAATTAGCTAACATCACTGTGAGGGTTCCCTTTGCTTCTGGTCATTTCTTTTTTCTTCACTGTGTGAAAGTATTAGCTTGACTGTTTGCCATAGTATAGTAATGTTTTTTCAGAAAAACTCAAATATTTAGACAGCTGTTTCCTTCAGTCAGTACAGCACTGAAGAGGATATTTTTACTACCCTGACACTGTGCTCTTAAGCTAACTCATTAATTCATTTGGCTTGTTTTGCCAATTCTTCGCCAAGACAATTGGTTTGTGGTAGTCTATTCTCTTATTTCTTTATGACACTTTCTGCTCTCACAAGGTGCAGCAGGTATTTCATCAAGGGATTTGGCAGGTGTAATTTCGAATGGTGTCAGAGATGAACATGACTTCCCTGAAAACCTGAAGTAATAATTTTCAGTGTTGTAAATTAAGGCTTCAAAAATATTTTATATGCATCTGACATAGGCTTGTTGCACTAAAATGAGACCACTTTTCCCTTGCCAGCCTAGGCAGAGCTCTGCATGAGTTTCTGCACACCAGCACTTGTGAAAATCCCCCTAAACCACTCTGAACACTTCTCACCTTAGGTGAAAGGCATGTGTTACTTATCATCTGATAGGCTTGTATGTACCAGCAGTGCCTGCTACTTTCGCAGGATGTAAATATGCTACTTAAATGTCACATGCCTTGATACACTGATTTAAACTTGATGCTTGAGACACTGTGTTTTCAATGTATATCTAGAGTCTTACAAATCTGAGGCCCTTCCTGGAAGAAATTTGCTGGAATTCTTTGTGAGTGGCATTTACTTTAAGTCCCACTTTGAATATCATGTATTTAACAAGAATTTGTAATCACCTAAACAGTTGCATAGGAGAGCTTTTAAACCTGTAATTCTATGTAGTTCTCTGCAGAATGTCTTCCAGGCTTTCTGAATTACTAAAACTTTATATATTTTGAGTGAAATTTTCCTGTGTTTACAGTTCTATAGAACTTCCTAAATACTTTTGAAGACATGCAGAGCCAGTTTTTGAAATTTATGCCATGCTGGGAAAACAGTAGAGAACTTGACTAAATGAGGCTTTTCTGTCTACAGCTTTGTGTTTTGGCATTGTGAAGCATGGACTGATGTTTCTCCGTATGCACTATCCTTTTTTGTTAGAGATTGTTCTGAATAGCAGATTGATATGACAGAAGTACATTTATGTGAATATTACTTTGTGTACGTTCATATTGCTTCTATTTCTGGGATCATTTTAGGAATAGTGGCAAATTTAGATGAAGAATTTTGTAGTTATCATATGGCAAAGGTGTTCTCCCAAAAGTTCTCTTCTTTTCATAAGAATTTTAACTATTGATGTTCAGAGGTGAAGAACAGTCTCTTTTAAAATGTGGTTTTTTGGGGTTTTTTTAGGTCTTCATTATTTCTTGTTTTCCTCACAATTCCCTAGCTAGCCTTGTTTTCACCAGATAACTGATATTTATAGCCAGTTATCTCTGTTACTGGGAGGACTGAGCTGGCAAGGCTTGAGGGGGATTCCGGGAGGTGACATCATCTCATCTGCACAGCAGTCTCCTGATGGCACAGCAAGAAGGGAAAACCCCTTTACTATAGATGAGATGAGAGAGCTTGCGAAATGCCTTTTATAGAGAATACATGCAAAGATGTAGTGTCTTACCTGCTTCTTACTGCCTGAAGAAATAATGTCTCAAAACTCTTGTTGCAGGCTTTGTCTTGAATTTTTAAACTGTCCACCCACTCTTTTCTGTCCTGAAGACTCTTTTGTATTTCTTTTCAAGTGGAACTTAAAAGCTTTTTGAAGCAAAAGGAAGAAGATATTTTGATTTCCTTGTTTTCCAGATGGATGGCACTTTGAGAAGTTTCACTCTGACAATAAATGTGCCTTCAGTTGCAAGTGGCAATGGCAAAGGGGGATATGTGTTTTTTGTGTCTTGGTCCTCTTGGATACTCAGCATGTCTCCTTTTGCATATCCACTTAGATTGTATCATTAGGGGAAGTTAGTGTACATGAAGCCCATATGTAGCTGTTTCCCACCTATATTTTTTTTTTTTTTGGAGGAAGAAAAAGGCTTTGTATGGGGGAAAAGGGAAATCAACATTTTTTCTTATTCATGGTATGTAATAACATATTTTTTTGACAAGAGGTATGTATGGGCCTCATTTTCAGGGAAAGTACAAGTACCTGAAGATGAAGGATAAGCCACCTTGTCCTGTTTAGCAGATAAGGTTTTGGAGTGGATAAATCCATGGACATTTTATTTTTTCAAAGAATGATTCTATTTGCCTAAGTGCTGTAAGACACAGGTTTCTGCATTTGATGTTTGCCTTTGTTGCAGCCCTGAGCACAGGTAGCAGAGCTGAGCAGTGAGACAGTGACCACTCAACAAAAGCAGCACTTGGGCACCCCAGAATGCTTTTTGATTTGCAGCATGGCAGGGCTGAAGTTACTGAACTTGACTGGCTGTATCCTTGATTCACTTGCCTGAGTGCCAGAACATTTGAATTCCAATCCACCTTCCTGTTTGTTGTCCCACAGTGGTCCAGCAATTTCAAGTTTAGGGTAGTGCTTGCTCTAGAGATACTGGTTATGATAAATCCAGGTTAGGGATAAAACTAGCTAAAACAGAGACAAACAGGTTTTTTTTTAAAACAACATACCTACAGTGACATGTGCATTTCAGAAATGCAGGTGAGGAAAAAGTAGTTAGGGAGAGGTGCTTTTTAAAAAACAAACTGTTCTTTTTCTGATTGATGTTATAACACTTATTGTTGCTGGCAGGATCAGAAAAGTATAGATAAGTATCAAATGGAGAAGTATTTAGGCAGTTACTTGAAATAGCAATGACTTCCCTCCCCAGTTTGGTTCCATTTTGAGGCACAAAGCGACCTAGAGGAAAAAAAAATTGTTGTTAGGATGTGTTTTCAAGCTTGACAATACTGGGTATGTTTGTTTTTGTTTACTTTGAAATGATGTATTCTTGCATCTTGATTCTTGTGCAAAGCAGATGGCTAAAGGTGGGTAGGGGGAGAGGTGGTCAATGCTGCACCTGGGGCGCTCCTCCAGCTGCTGTCTTTCTCTTACAAAACCAAGAGGGAAAGAAAGTGGATTTCTTGGCTGAAAAATACACAGGGGTTTTTTAAAGGCAAAAAGATTTCAGTCTCAGCTGTCGAAAACTGATCCTGAGATAGGATTGATAATGTGCTCTTGTATGAGAAGCTTGAACCCTGTCACAGGTGGCAGCTGACCTACTTAGTCCAGCCGTGTGGAGAAGCAGTGGCCTGCCCTGGTGCCCAACAGGGACACACAGCTGCCCCTTGGGGACCCTGCCCTGGCTGTCTGCCCTACAAGAAATCATCTGTCTCCAGTGTAATTAGTGGCAGTGTTTAAACCAGCATACTGGCAACAGTTCGGTGCTTTTAATAAAAGCCCTTACCCAAGGGAGGAGAGATGAATGGGACGCAGTTCACAAAATGCCTGTGTGGTTTAAGCGCGTGCAAAAGAAAGGTGTCTGCTGACTGAAAGTTGATAGAATCTGCTGTGTAGATTATACCTCTTAACACCGTGATTTGCACATCCTTTAAAAAAAAAAGTGTTTCTTAAATGTCAGAATAAAAAAGCCTTGCTTTTAAATTCTTCAAAATAATATTTACTTGTGTAAGGTGAAGTCTGTATTTGGGCTCTTCTACTTTCAGTCATGATTAACTCTTGTCTCTTAACTTGCTAATTGCTTCATTGGATGTATTAATTCCCTTAAATGTTACTAGAGCTCTATCACTCTGGGATTCTAATTTACTTGTTTTCAGAATTGCAGGGGGAGGGAGGGAGAAGGACCAAGTAAGCACATCAGTGGGAGTTTCATTTATTTCTACTTGTATGTGGGTCTTTAAAGTCAAGTGAAATTGTAAATGTGTTGCATACCTTGCACTCCGGCAACCTTCCTGAGGAGGGAAAACAATTAACTCCTCTTCATCTCACTGGGCCATGAGTATGTGCTGGGAGCTGAGTGCTTTCTTCAGCCAGGGCCATTAGTCATACTGTGCAGCCCAATCCTTTGCTCTGTGAGGAAACTGATGCTTTTATGAACCTTAAAATAAAGGGAATAATGGGTCATGTATAGTGCAGCTTCTTAAAATTTTTTTAGTTAGGCTTTTATCATAGTTCTTCAAGAAGAGGTAAAGAATGAAAGAAAGAAGAGACAAATGTAACTGCCCAAAGCACAGCTTTTATTGGTGCAAAGGCCAGCATTCCCCTGCTGGGACCTGAAAATGGGTGGAAACCAGGTAATTATGCTTTCTAACAAAACATGGATGTCTCTTTATGCATCTGCCTGTTTTAAAAATATGCCTTTAACGTATATATTCTATTAGATCTGAAATATTTGTTTCTTTAAAAAACTTCTGTTAGTGGCCCTTTTATCCTTGATGACAATTTTGTGGAGTCAAAATTTTGTGGGTTTGACCAACTTGAAAACAACGCAAGGCAAACATTCGTCAATTGGAAGAGGAAAAGCAAGAGGGCTAAATATTTTCAACATGCTTTAAAGGCAGCTCTTCATGTAGCTGCTTTGGTTAATGAAAGAATTATGTCATGTGAAGCAGCTCATGTTGGTGTTGAGATGCAAGCTGCTGATGTGGACTCCTGAATTCATGGTACGACATACTAATTTATGACTGTTCGAAGGGTGGATGTCAAGTAGTTGGGAGATATGTAGGAGGACTTAAAGTTTCCATTTATTGAAGCAATGGCATGGGGGGTTTTGTTGTTGTTTCAGTTTGGGCTTTTTGGTGTGTTTTGTTTTTTGGTTGTTTGGTTTCTTTGAGTGAAGTTAAAAACCATAATAAAACAGATTTTAAGGGTCAGTTTACCTTTAGAATTTAGGTTGCATTTTCATTGCTGTATCAGTTTGGGTGTAAAAGTTCATAGTTTTCTTTTTATTTAAAACAAACTCTGTATGTCATATCAAGACATCAGGTTCTGATTTTCTGCAAGTCACACAGAAGCTGCCATTTTTGTCTATGGAAGCTGAATACCATGTGTAATATGCAGTGTATATATTTGTGGGAGCTCTGGTAGAATCCTCAAATGACCAAGGCCATCACACTCTCATCATTCACATCTCTAATACCCCACTTCACAGTGACATTATGTAATGAGTCCTCTGCAGCCCTGAACAGTGTTTGCCTTCTCCAAATTCCTTGTACACTGTGCAGCGTTGAAAATCTGTAAACTATCAAATTGCTGTATCTTGACATGATTTTTCAACCTCCTTCCCATCCTGTTTCTTGGAAAAGTAAGAGGTGTCTTTTTCTGCAGAGCTGTTGGTTTTTATTATGAAATTGTATAATGTGAGTGCAATTAATAGTACTAAGTAAGCTTTTAGCTATTGTTATTAATGTATCATTTGCAATCTGAAATACAGTAGTTAACTTCTGACCCTCAGACATATTTATAGAGTTGAATTTTTTTTGTTGGAGTCAAAACTACTTTTAGCCAAATAGCTGTATTTGAAGCCCTGTAGTCATTATCAAAGCACTGGCTTCTAGTTTTCAACATCCTGTAGTATTACATTAACTTTTTAATTTGTGCTGGAGGTTGAAAAACCTGCATAGAATTTCTGATAATTGTTAGCCCACACATTTTGGACCATCAGGAGTAGCCTCACCACCTTTCAGTAAGTATCTTACTGCACTTCTGGACATATTGCTGAAAATAAGCTAACTTGTAAAGAGTATTAATAAATAATTTTTAAAAGCATTGTAATTGCAACTAAGTTACCTCTATTTAAGAATTATCGTAGAATCATGAAATGGTTTAAGTTAGAAGGGACCTTAAAGATCATATAGTTCCAACCCTTGTGCCATGGACAGGAGCACCTTCCGCTAGACCACATTGCAAAGGCCCATCCAGCACGGCCTTGGACACTGGCAGGGATGAGGCATTCACAGCTTTTCTGAGCAACCGGTGACAGCATCTTAAAGAGCAGAGCAATAAAAAATACTTTTTAACTGGTTACTCTGGTTGGGCAAAACGGAACTTTCGAGTGCAGACAGAATAAGACTGGGAGCCTCTTTAACAGTGTTAATGTCCTTTAGACATCAGCTTTTGGGATTCTTGACTTTATATTGACAAACAATTACAGGGAATAATAGGTACAACTATTTTGTATTTGAGGACTTGTAAATATAACACGCTACACCTACATTAGTGAAGGTGAAAAAAAGCAAAACTGCTTTCTAGAATTTTTTCAAAGCACCAGGTTTCATTTCCTATATGAGCAAAGGCTCTTTTTTCCCAAGTGTGTAATGGGAAAAGGGATGTCAGAGAGCAGCACTGCTGCTGCTGCTGTTTGCAGCAGCATCCTTGGAAAACCTGCACAGCTGCACTACCAGCTGCTAAAAATTGGCAATGTGGGGGGAGAGGATATTCCTTACCTTGACAAGGACACAAACACTGTCTAACAGTGCCACCCAGTGATGTCTGCCATAACAGCACAGCAGAGCAAGGCACTCCATGTGCCCGTGGCGGGGGGGGGATCCAAGCCCCAAGGACATTCAGCCACAAACACAAACAGCTCTGCTCATGCCAGGCAACCTTCTGAGCTGCTTGTTTGGGCTGAGGGACAAGATAGATCTCCTTGCTGCTTGAGAGGGGCATCTTACTTAAGTGCAAACGTATAGGATGGAGTGCTGGGCCTCAGGAGAGATGTTTTGTGGGGTGTACAAAATGTATTTAGTTCAGCACGCCTCGTTCACACGCAGTGGTGTTAAACTCACAGTGCAGTTCTGTTGCTGTGAGTGCAGTAGGAGCTCAGTGTAGCTCTTTGACCTCTTTCTGGTCCATATGTACTAAGAACACTGTTGGAGAACAGAAAAATACAAAAAGTTGCAAATCAACTTTCAAGTGCAGAGTACAGGGCTGGAATTTGGCAGAATTGTAATTCTCAGCCTCTGGAAGGCATGCGGAGAGGTGGAAAAGTGACTAAGCTCTGCACAGGCAGGCTTAGCATTTTAATATGGTAACAGCAGCTAAGGTATTTTTAGGAAGGTAACACAGATAAATCGGGCTTCTCACAATCAAGCCATTTGTATTCAAAACTGTAAGGGAAGATATTACATAAACACACCACCCCCCACCCCCCGTATTTAAAAGTAAAAAACTAAAAACTCAATAGTGTGGTACGAGTCTGAAATGAAAAAGAATGGCTTTTATTATTATTCAGCATTTATCAAGCCAGATGGAGTCAATAAAAGCTACTTCAAGGCCACAGAAGATGAGGTGCCATCTTTTATAGCTCACACTTCTTAATTGTATCTGGCCCCAAAACATTTTGGAAAGAAACTGAAGCATTCAGAGTTCTGATGATGATATTGATTTATTATTTTGTATTCTTTAAAATATGAAATTAAGGTGTTACTGCTTCTAAATATAGAAGGCTTAAAGGCATTTTGAAGATAAAAGTAGTTGTTGAATGCTCATGCATTATCATACCTCCTAGAAATAGTTTGAGGAGAGGAGGGATAAAGTATTTACCTTTTTCCTGAATGTCAGTAGTGATGCTGCCACCTCATTTTTTTAATATGAAATATGCAGGATGGTAAAAAAACACGTAAAAATATTTCCCCAGCTCACAGAAATGATAGTCCTTTGTGCTGGAATGAAAATGATACAAGTGATCTCTTGATAATGTATTTTTTTAGACTAGTCTTTTACAGAATCAAATGCTTAGAATTTACTTGGTCCCACTGTGTGAGTGCTGGTGCTTAGCTTTCTTTTGGCATTTGTTCTAATATTTTCTATAGCTAAAGTTAACCAAATTTTCCCCCCTTGGTTTCTGAATGTCACATTTGCAGTAACATGCTGTGCATGTACCAGGACATGAATGTGTAGGTGTTTTGATCTGTGTTCGTTCTTTGCTCAGATAATTGTTAGCACTATTTAAGTATTTGCTTTCCTCGCTTAGATTTGCTTGTTCCTGTTGCGTTTGAAAAAAGTAGACTGATGCCATCTGTTAGTTTCAGACTTCTGTGTAGTTTGACCTTTGTAATCTTTGTCACATGTAGCACAGAGCTGCCCTTGCTGGAAAGTATTTCACAAGGGAGGCCCCTTCTCCTCCTTATCCATTTAGAAACAAACCTGGATGATCTCATTATTTTGTGGGGTTTTGTTGTTATTGTATGTTTTCTGAAAACTTTTCCCACGGAAGATACTTGATCAGTGTGTAGGCTTCAAACCTTTATCTGCTTACTGTTTGTGGCTGCATGTAGGCCATCATTTTGGTCTGCCATTTCTTTTAGTTCATAGAACTGTGCAAAATATGAGAATATACAGGAAGCTTGTTCAGTTGTTCTGCAGACATATGGTTTGTTTTCCTTTCTTAAACTGGTAAACCATTAACTTTTTAACCCTTAACCCAAACCAGGGAAAATCTTTTATTATAAATCTACATGCAGTCTTTCGTAGTGAAAAGGGAAGGAGAAAAAGGAACTAAAGGGGAGCTAAAGGAAATGTGTGAACTGTAAACAGAAATGCTCAATTCTCAGCGATTTCTGTTTTCTCTTGCCATCTTATTAAGGGATTCACCTCAGTTTTACTGAAAGGTTCATCAGCAGTTCAGAAAGTGAACTTTCAAATCACTGTGATGCAGTTTCAAATATATGCCACTATTAAAAATTCAGTTAGAATTATTTCGGGTATTTATAGTGATGATACATTGCTAAGAAAAAGAAAACAGTTGAAAAGTCTAACAAAAGAAAAGTCTTAAGATGCCTACATTTTCAAATAGGATGTATTAGGGAACTTGGCATGCTTAAACATAGAGAAGGAAACTATTGGTGTGAATAGTCTTTAAATACTTAATAATGGTGTTTCCTAAACCAAAGGTGTTCAGTGTGCTTCAAGCTGTTGAATGAATCTTCCTGGTAAAAAAGTAAGGTGCCTACAAAACAAAGTAAACCCCCCCCCCCACCCCCCAATCCTAAACTAACTACTCTCAGTAGTTTGGCAGTATGTTTTCTATCCAATGCAAAGCTTTTTATCCTCCCAAGATAAATAGTAGAACATTGGACTTTGGTTTTATTTATTAAGATTTTTAAGCTCGCATCTGTTGAAATAGTCTTTGTTTTCATAGTTAAGTGTGACAAAATGTATAGTGATAGAAGATGTTCCAAAATGTTAGACTTGAATACAAGCTGGAAGCAGTCAGTTTTATAAACAAATACCTGTATGAAAATGCTGGTCTTAAGATCTCTCCCTGTGTCTGTGTGGCAAATTGCAGACATAACTCGTGATAAAATGAAAGTAGGAATAATTGTCCTCTTACATCAGATGAGAGTTTTGAAGTGGCAGTACCTAACACATAGCAGGATTTCATAACAGAAATAGTAGAAAAGTATCTCTGAGGGTAACGTATTATAAATAGAAAGAAAAAAGACAGTGGTTAGAAAAATTATTCTGACTTTTTGAGCTACAAGAGACTTGCTGGCTCAAAAAGCAAGTGTCTCTCTCAACAAAATGTATTCCTTTATAGAAAACACTCAAAGGAAAGGCATACCAGGCATAATATTATTTAAACTACATTGTAAAACTGTCTATAACTTATTTGTACTTTTGTACCTCATATAAGAATTCTTCTTTCAGTAAAACTGTATGTGAACAATCTTCAGGCTGTAAAGAGGTTACTATACACTATTACTTTCCTATATTAATTAACTTTTCCTGTATTAATTAACTCCAATATTTATTAACTTTTGGATAAGAATGCTTTATATATATATACACACATATATAAATATATAAAGTCATTGCATGTGTATCCACACTATGAAATTATTAAAATCACATGTAGGAAATTAATATATAATTATAAAATGAAACACAAAGATAGTGACTATCAAGTAAAGCTGTTAGTGATGGCTGCCTAAGAGTTGCCTGTGCTGGGCAATGTTGCTGCAGCCAGACTGTATCTCTAAATGTTGATTTCCAAAGAAATTCCTGCCTCTAAATCTGGAGCTTCTATCCTTTCTGTTGTAGCAGTGCTGCCTTTAAATTTATTTTTGAAAAAATTTAAATGGCTTGGGTTGGAAGGGACCTTGAAGATCACTTGTTTCAAACTCCCCTGCTGTGGGCACCTTTAACTACACCAGGTTGCTCAAAGCCCCATCCGGCTTGGCCTTGAACATCTCCAGGGATGGGACATCCACAACTTCCCTGAGTAACCTGTTCCAGTGTCTTACCAGCCTTATGGCTTATGGCTGTTAGGGCTCTTCCTATGTTTCTGCATGTAAATCATTGGCTGATAATGAACAAGCAGGTGCCAGTCCTCTGGGAAGCTGCTGATGTGAACTCTGGGGCTGATTTGCAGAATCAGAGCACTGTATGCTTGACACCAGTGATGAAATTAGCAGAGCAGTTAGTGGCAGCTGCTAAGTCTGGAGGGATTGTTTTGAAATTGCATAAAGGAGGAGCTTCAGAACTGGGAAGGACCTCTCCTGGAGCACTGAGTCCTCTCATTTGTCACTTCTAGCATTCTTGCAGCCCTCTCCAGAAATGGTTCAAGCTCCACTTTAATTAACACTATTGAGATTTATTTCTCAGTCTACCTGGACTCAAAGACTGTGTGAGACCTCTTCAGTGCTCATGTCTGGCAAGCTTCTTACTGATGACCTAATTAATACCCATTTGTTCCTGGTCAGTGCTGTCCACCCAGATTTTCTGTATTTCTCTCTCTCCTTTTGTTGCCTGCTCCAGGGACAACACAGCCATCTTCTCCCTCCCCCCCCCCCCCCCCCCCCCTCCCCCCCCCACCCCTTTCATTTTTGCCTAGCCAAAGGAGGCAAACTCTTTTAGTTTCTCATAAAACAGACCCAGGGTTGTTGTTATAATCTTCACAGCCCAGCTCTGCTAACCCTGTTATGTATATTTCTTGATTGCAGGTCACCAGGGTTGTGTATGGTGTCCTACTGCTTGCTCACCACAACCTTCCCAATTAAAATATCTCCAATTTGCCCCATAAACATTAGACTTAATCTTGGAGGTCCATCCAACCTTAATAATTCTGTTATGTTCCAGGGTTGTACACATTAAATAATTTATGCTGTGTGCTACCTGTCTTTCCTCTCTCCTAAGTGTATTTAGAAACTGAAAGGCTGAATGGATATAGCTAACTTCATGAGGAATAACTTGATGCTGAGTGTTTGGAACCAAGGAATGTTTTGAAATTAGAAAGTTTAAGAACTAGAAATATGAAACTTTGACTAATGAAATTAATAATTTAACTGAAGTCAGTCAAGAAGAAAGCAGAGGACCCTCAAACCTCTCCTGATAAATTGATATCAGTGACAAGAATAATTTTAAAAGTTACTGCCTGATATTTTTAAATTCAACTGTGCAAAACAGCTGAAATCGTGCCCTGTCAGGAGAATGCTTTGAGTGATGTAATCAGCATTTCCTTTTTTAACCACAGTATTTCTCTAAGATATCATTGATATTCACTTCAGGAAATCTTCGGAGACAGCATGAACTAAATAGACTGCACTGGAAACACAGCTTAAAAAAATTATCTTAGATGTGATACACCAAGTCTCTAAGTGTAGTAACCAGCTTGAGGGGAATGACCAACTGATTTTTTACTGGGATAGAGTTATTTTTTTTTTCAGAGTAACTGGTATGAAGCTGGTGTTGGGATTTGTTCTGGAAAAAATGTTGATAGTGTCTTCACCCAGGACTGAGCTCAACACCTAATACCAATTGATCTGACTTTTCTGTTGGTATTTGTGGCAGAAAGTGCAATTTTAGAAATACTAAAGCACTCCTGGGTTTGTTTTGATTTTGTGCAGTAGTTTACTTCTTACAGAGGGATATTTTAAAAGTTGGGAAGAATTGAATAGTGGCATTTAGAAATTAAATGTTTAAACACAAAATTTCCATTGGTTCAGCTTTTCTTAGTTTCTTAGTTTTAGGGAGCCAAATCAGGCTCCCTAAAGTCCTATTTGCCCTGTTTCCTGTGTAACAGTCTCACAGGAGGTAAGCTTCAGTGAAATGCTGGTGAACAAAAGCTTGATTGCTGCCATGATGCTCCCACAACTAGTTCTGAAAATTTTTACTGCTGCAAAAATGAGAAGCAAGCAAGAATTATTGACATTTAATTATAAAATTATAATTTTGATTATAATAATTTTATATGATTATAATAAATCTATTATATATAATCAATATATAATATAATTGTATTATATATTATATATAATATAATTATAATTCTATATAATTAATATTATATTGATATAATATATTAATTACAATAAATTTAATTATAAAATAATTTTATTATTATAATTTTAATTATAAAAACCGCAATTGTTTGCAATCTACAGAAGTAGTCTGTTTCTAGTATAATTACTCTTCAGTAATTATCTCTCAATCCATCACCAGCTTCTGGTTGTTGGGGAGAGGACAGAGTTTGCCATTTTTTCATCTCATAGCCTGTTCCTGCTCTGTCCCCCAACATTCTCCAAGCTGACTCCCCATCTTTGAGTCTCTTCTGTACCCCTGCACCCTGGCAGTTGTGATGTTTCCATGGATCCAGCTGGCTGAGGAGCGTGGAGCAGCAGGCAGGGGCAGCTGGCAGCTGGCATCCCGGGGAGCTCAGCTCCACCAGCACTACTGTCCCTGGCAGCCAGCCACAGTGAGCTGCTGTGCAGCAGCCTGGTGAGCTTTCGGACTTGGCACAGCTCAGCTGCAGGCTCAGGTAGCAGAGGAAACAGAGCAGAGCTTTCCGACCCATCCTGAAACACCAGGCTCAGGTTACTGCTCCTAAGAGTTGAGCGGGAACCTTCGCTTCATACACCTGAGTCAGCATCTTGGGAGGACTTGCTGCACCCTTTCCAGTTTTGTATCTTTTCACTGTTCTTTTCCAGCTCTGTCAGAAAAGTTCAGTAAATGAGGGAGGCAGCTGAAGTAAGACTATAGAGAAGAGGGTCTGGGAGCCCTGAGGAGGGAGGGTGGTATTCTAACATGAGCTGGTTCTTGCTGAAGCAGCATAGGAGATGTAAACTGGATGTCAGGAAGGTAACCTGTTACCAATATAGTAACGCAAGGGACCCATCAGGGTCATCATAATCCTCATTCACCCTTAATTAAATATTACTTGATTAAATATGTATGTAATAAAAGGTAGAAGATGTTACAAGTTGACTAATTTTTTTTCTCTATTGTTCTCTGTAGCCCTTTCTACGAGAGTCTTTCAGTTCTAACTTCTGTTTCTTACTGATAGACTTTTTCCTGAATAGGGTTTTGTGTGGCCTGGTGTGACTGTGCTATTCTGAAAAAGCTGACATGACTTTAGTAACTTTTTTCAATTAAAATAGAATATACACAGGTATTTTATGAGTGCAAGTTGTTGCCCTTATGATGTTGCAGATTTGTAATTGTGTTGGAGTGAGTGGGAACAACCTACCCAAGTTAGTTTACAATCATACCAGGAAAGAAGATGGCTCTTTGCTTCAACAGTATTGGTCTTTGCTTTTAATCTTTAATTAACTCTGAATTTTACTAGATCTGCAAATAGCAGATGGTGAAGTATTGCCAAATTGCTACTCATCATCTGCTTCTCACATACATAATTTGTGAGAATGTAAGTATAAAGAAAATACATGAAAAGTCCTCAGTACAGTGTTCCCCAATAGCAGGAAGTTGCATTTGTTTTTCTTTTGGCATTTAACAAAGAGCAAGTGATTAAATAAAGCTTTTACGCAAAAGAAGACTTTCATAATTGATGTTTGAGAAACAAGCAAATAGGGCCGCTACTCCAAAACTTTGCATTGTACTAAACCAAATGAATAAATTCTCTTTAACTTTGTGATGTTCAAATGAAATGGAGAGTTGCCTACATATAAAGTATTTTGCTTGTTTCAGGTGATAAATGATGCCTTTTCTTACTTGCACTGGTGCTTCTGAGCTCTGACTGGGCTTTAGTAACTGAACACCAAAAGGGGAAGAAGGGCTTGTTAAGTTTAAGAATTCTTAGGGGAGGCTGGGGTGACTCTAATCTTGTTAGAAATACACAAAATTTCTCCTGTCAGCTCTGAGGAAACTTGGAAATGTAGACTGTTGTCTTGGCACTCTCTGTAAAGACTCTCCCTTGTTGCTGAATGTCTGTTATTACCTTTAAAAGAGAAAAAATCATCACAGGTCTGAAAGTAAAGCTGAAATACTGAGAAAACTTGCTTCTTGTCTAGTCATGCATCTTTTGATTTAAAAATATTTCATATGCAAGGCTAGTTTTGTTTTCAAGGCATTAGCCTGTAAATTGTACAGTCCTCAACTTGAGCATTATGCTTGCTGTAATTCAAATATGGGTTACATCAGCAGGTCTTTTTAAAGCAGTGATTTGAAGGTTAAGTGTAGGCTTGACTGTACTGCTCCTACAGTTCTTCACCATCCTCTTTCTGAAGGGTCATTTAGAGTCCTGCAGCTGGGAGGTGTCTGTGAAAATCAATGAGGTAGGACAGAAATCTGCCTCTGCCCTCTTAGAATTTATTTTGTTGAAGTTTTTTATACCAGAAGAAGAAATCAGCTCAGATTTTTAACCTAGGAACAAAAACCTTACAGCACTCAGCATTTAGGAAATGCATGACTAGGTAAAACATGTCTATATAAAAAAAAAGCAACAGACTTCAGAGAAAGTCTTGAGTGAAGGGGTAGGGAGAAAAAGAATAGGGTTGGGTTTTTTATCCCTTATCTGTGCTTTTTGACAATATTTTATTCATGGTTTTTTTTATGGCTTCTTAACTTGTCAATTCTATTCTAAGTTTGCATTTAGATGTACCCATAACCTCAAAATGATATTTCTCATACTGTCAGGGTTTTATACTTACTTTTGCTGTCTAGTAGAAGACATGGAAAACTACATCCTGAGTATATGGGTTGAAACTTAGGGCATTAATTCTGCCTTCCTCACAGATCAGTCTGTCATGTCATTTGAAAAACATCTGTTTTCAAAAGAGCTAGTCACTCTGAGCAGTGTTCTAAAGCCTTGGGAGGGGAGAAGGAATTCCTGAAAGGGAAAAAGTAAAATATATTTTGCTGAGTGTGGTTCAGGAGGTTGGTTAACTTGAATCGGATTAAACCTCAGAGCTCAGATGGTGTCAGTTGTGCTGGTGGGAGGCTGGTGGAAATTGACACTTTCTTCAGCTTGTAGGCATTATGCATGTGGGTAGTGTGGTTGCCATCTTCAAAAGAAATTCACAGAAAGATCCATGCTTAGGAGAAAAATGGTTTCTAATTTCTCCTTACTGTCATGCAAGTCTTCAAACCAAATGGGTGGACAGCCCAGCTTCTACCTTTAGAGTTGTATGTGTACTCCTGTCACATTGTATATAGCCAGAGGATGGACTGTGACTGGTGGGGTTTTGTTTTCCTTTGGTATCTTTTAACTGACTTGACTGTGGAAAATGTATGATGGTAGCTCCTTAGCTGAGAGGAGAGGTGGTTTTATGGGGGGTGTGTAGAGACTGGGGTCTGCATTAACTTTTTCTTTTGTCTCTACCTTAGTTAATTGCCTTCATCTCCTTTTCTAGGCTGCGGAGAGCAACATGCTGTGGGGAGCAAATATAACCTATTTAAGATTCATACTGTAGAAAGAGCTCAATTGTGCTGTCAAAATTCTGGTAGAGGAAGTCTAAAGATACTGGGTTAGTCATGCACATTTGTTGGCAGTTGTATGTTAGGAATGAGATTTGCCTGGATGGTCTTGTGGTTGAAGTCTCTGCTCCGGAACATGTTTCACTTTAGGACCAGTGTCTCAGCGTTTATTGCGTCAATGGAAAATTCAAAGAGACTTGAAAAGATCTTTAACGTAGTTCTGTCTGTTATGGTCACCCAGATGGTTTTGTGATCTGGATTATGGGTTTCTTGAGTTCTCACACAAAATGCAAAGTAGGCAAAGAAGCAGCGCCTGGCAAAGGGGTGAAATGTGCTTGCTGTCATGGAGCAGCTTCGTGTCAGTCAGAAATGTTTAGAGCATGTGACATCTAGTCCTGTGACTGAACAAACTTCTAGGTTCATCTAACAAAGCATAAAGAAACAGGTTGGTGTAACTTTGATTTTCTGTTTATTAGGTCATCTCTGAAATTCTAAATACTATCTAACTATAATTTCATATCAGGGTCAGGCAAAGCTAGAGGAGTTATTTTTTCATCGTAGTTTAATATACTGAATGTAAAGAAGTCTTCAGTAAAATAAGGGAGGTCCAACATTTTAAGAAAAAACCCGGAGTGCATCCCTTTACTCCTCTTTTCTAAGTAAAAGAGCTCGGACTAAACCCTTACTTCCTCTGCATTTTACTTGGAAATGAACATATCTGGTATGTTCATCTGAGTTTCAGCTGCTTTCTCCTGAGTGCTGTGAAAAGATGGTTATGCTGCTTATGCTAATCTGTAGATTAAATGCATAATTTTGTATATTTTGTCTCCAAACACAGAAAACAGACAGCTTTTGCTACTGTTAGACGTAAACCCAAACTGGAAACCTGTACTTACAAGAAAGTCATGGAGATATCAACAAGCTAAACGGATTTACAGTGACGAAAGCATGTTGAAACCAGTGTACAGCTGTAATTTTTAAAACCTGACATTTAATTTGTGCTTTGTAAATCCCTGTCTCTAATGGGGGAATAACAAGAGATTTAAGAGATAGGAAGATGTTGTGCTGGTAGATTCAGGTGTAGTTGGGGTTTGGGCTAAAACCTCATTTTCTGTTAGCTTGCCTTTCATCCCACTCCCAAAAATTCTGACAAGGAAAAAGAAATGTGTCAAAAAAATCTGTCTGGAATGAACACCACATTAGATGAAATATTTTTGTTTGTGCCTTTGTGATTTGTTGTATGATCCAAACCTAATTTTGAATGTGAATGTTTGGCAGGAGTTGCTGATGGAAGTGGGTTGTCCTAATCCCTTGCATGTGGGAATGTTACAGAAGTACATGGGAGTGGAAGAGAACCCCTGGCAAGATCAAACCTTCATGTCAGGCTACGGAAGGTAGCAAACAGCTGTGTCTGAACAGCAGAATTGCATAAGGACATGAAGATTATCCACTTCTTTTTCTCTTTATCCCTTGGCTTGAAACCAACGACTCTGACTCCAGTATAGTCTTACAGTGGCACGAGAGGATGGGTAGCAGTAGGTTATTGCTTTTCCTGTTACTTTTTAAAATTGCCATTGTGCGATTGTAACCCTGCTGGCTTGCACACCTTGCCTTTATCTTGGCAACTGCTTTGTTTGCTGTAAAGCAGATAAAAAGCTGTGTAATCTATGCGATTGGCACTTGCAGGAGATTTTTAAAGTAGATGTGAGGTAGCTGCCAGAGGTCTCTGAGACAGCTTGTTCTCCCCTTCCCTGGCTGCAGCATTGGGAGGGGCAGGTGGGCACACCGTTCCTCATTCCTCTCAGTATTGATTTCTGATGCTGGCCAAGTGAAGGGCATGTGCCGGGATTTGTTTTATTGATTGTTAACAAGGGCCAGTGCTCAAATGAATGAAGTTTCTCATGGCTTCTTGCATCTGTCTATTCCATTTAAAGAGAATTTTATGGTATATGGGTACTAATGATAAATATGATTGGGAAGGCCAGTGAGGGTAGTCACTGAAGAATAAGGATTTTGGAGGGACTGACTGTGTAAAGGCTAAGTATTCAAGTGATAAAGCTCTTCTGTCTTTTATGTGCATGTTTGTCATCCACTTTTTTGATTACAAGTCATCAGTGTTGAAGAGAGAGGTGTTGGAACACCACATTTTACTCTCTTGATAATTCCTAGAAAGTGGGGCAGCAGGGAATACAGCTCTGTGGAATGGTTTGATACATCTTTTCGTTCTCGCTGTAAGTGACTAGAAGGATATGTTAAAACAGAGAATGAGAAATACTGATTGGCCTTCTTCTTCTGGAGGCAGCGGTGTCACACCTGAAATCTGTCATTACCTAATTTTAATTTCCAAGAACATGCTTGTTGGTTTCTTATTTCAGAAATAATACTCCCCTCACTTCATTCTTCTGTAGGTATATTTAAATTAAAGTCTCTCTCTCTCTGAATTAATTCCTCCCTCAGTCATGCTGAGTGTGCCCTGTGTGGTTTGGCTTTTGATACGCATCTAGGGTTTTTGGTCCCCTTGGAATGAGAGCATGGTGAAGAGAACTTGTAGAGTCTCCATCCTTGGAGATGCTCAGTACCCAATTGTCCACACAGTCCTTAGCTTCAGAACTTTTCCCACCTGTGAGACTTTGAAGATATAAATGATAAATAAGGCAAGATTCATGAAAATGTTAGAGACTAAGGTTCAAAATCAGAGTAGTACAGGTTTCTGCTTTAGGTTAAGTTGTTTAGTTACATTTTTCAGTTAATGCTGTTGCATAGGCTTTTCTGCAGTTACTTTATTTGGCGTGACAGGAGACTGGAGCACAAGCTGCTGCTTCTTCTGGTTTGCTTTCCTCCTGTTTGACCTCTTTGTGTCTTCCACTGCAGTCTCCCTTAGCCGATGTTCCCTTCACTACTGGACTGAAGTGATGTATTGCAGTTGCTAGGGCTGTTTCAATCCACGTGCAAACAAACAGGCATCACTCGGTGACTGTCAGAAGCCTCATACTTTGAGTGAACAGGGAGAGAACTGTGCAGGCACTGCACCTCTGACAAGCCAAGGTCTGGATACCCTGTGGTGCTTGTGTCCCTCGTACTGTGTTCTTGCAGTTCTGATTTCTTCTCCCTCCCAGTCTTGAAGTGCTGAAAATACTCTGTCTGTGAAGATGCATTGCCAGTGAAAGACTACAAAAGTGTGATGTGTGAAGAGATTTTTAATGATAAGCACATTTCAATGGGTTGAAAAGTCATTAAAATAGGTATTTTGGCAACCAACTGTTTCATACAGGCCTCTGAAATGCTCCTGAGTATGAGTCTGAAACACCATTAGTTAAATGGAAAAAGGGCACACAGAGGTTTAGGACCACTCCTATCTTTTGTAATTAAGGAGCGGGGGAAAAAGGGAAAGATAAGTTACCTGTGCGAAGAAATTAGACCAAAACTGATGTACAGCTCAGAGTTAGAGGAGGAAAAACAGTCTTCCTCAAAACCAATCTTCGAGTTTCTAATTGAGGTCTTGCACTGTCTCTCTTGCATTCTAATACAAGCAGCAATGTCTTAAAATCTGAAAAGGCAGATGAAACTGAAAAACCACTAAGAAAATAACAGAAGGAAGAGATTTTTTAGGAAATATTAAATTAACTAACTTGTAACTCATGATGGTTGCTCATATTTTCCTCTACCTTCTATCCCACATTGCCATTATCTTCCCCTTTAAATATTTCAGGAAATCTCTACTAATGAATGATGCTAAATGGCTACAATACAGAGAGATGGTATTATGAATAGAGATTCATTTCATGTTTCAGTCTTCAAACCAGTTTCTAGCTGTAAGACATGGTAAGCCATAGGGAGTTGGACCCCAGCCCTCCTATGCTGGCCTCATATTTTCTTCTGAAATGTTTGTGTAGTGTGAAGAGACCGTAGGAACAGTTGGGATTCTTCACTGTACAGGAGAATAATCACCCCCTTGATTTCCCCCTCACACCCATGACTTATGCAGATACCTGACAGGGTATTTACTTATGTGCTCAAAATTTGCCTTTTCTCAGTTCATCTGAGACCTGTTTTCCTCCTTGCGTGTCTTCTATAGCATGTAATATGCACCTTTTGCTGTTGTGCTTCAGGTAAACCTCTTACTACTCTGCAGATTGTCACTTCCCATATTGTTTTTATTATTAGACACAGTTTTTAGTTTCTATCTACTCTTTATTATGTTAAAAAATACCAGTTGCTGAAGCTGATGTGCACAGAGGTAAATCCATTATTATCTAGGATATTGTATGAAACCAAGATTTGCTGACCAGAAGTTTTATTCCTGAATTTGGTGCCTGTTGATTCATCTTCTGTCTGTTAGGTCTAAGGCATTAGTCTAAGCTTTGGCCATGTACATCAAGTTTATGAGAAATTTCTCCTTTATTAATCTTCAGTAACTGAATTGCAGGTCTCTCACTGTATCCTTACTAGGCATAAGCTGCTAAGTTAGATTTCTTTACAAGCGTAAGCACTCAGCTGTTTCACTGCTTTTCCTCCCTCCTCTTACCTACTACCTTGCTTAAATGTGTGGAGTCTCACCAGGTCTGCATTCTGTGTTTTGTTAACTCTTGTTAGCTCTTCAGAATAAATCCCTGTGCTTCAGCGGTCATCAGGACAGGAGGCCCACCAGATTGTTAGTTTATCTTGCAGTGAAGCTGCTGTAGCAGGTTGACTTGAAATTTTATAAAACGGGATATTAGCAAAAACCAAAATGGGTGTTGTAAACATGGAAAAAGCTTTTTGTGTACTGAAATGACATTTAAATGAGCCTACTCTAGTTTTCTAAGCAGCATGGTGCAGTACTTATCCTGAAGTTGGAGTTCCTTATTTTACATTCCCTTTGAGCCAAGTCCCTGATAATAGATCAAACTGTCATTCTTAATGGACTCAAGAGCAACGAAATAAGGACAAAGTGTGATGTGTTGTAACAGTGTGAAACTGGAATCAGGTCTGTTACTGCAAGAGTCATAATGGCACATAACTCATTCCTGCACACAGGCTGCATCATCTCAGGATAATGATCTCTGCGATGAGACAAAGTGTTTCTGAGAGAGACTGCCAAAAATGAAGAATATGAGTAAGACAGTGGGGTGTTTTTCCCCTGCAGAAAAGCACTGTGTTCTGTAGCCCTAAATGTCAAATTAAACAGTAACTTTAAAGTATAAATAAATTTTGAAATAGGCAGTATCAACTGTGGAAAGCTGGAAACAGTGTAATAACATACTGGAAAAAATGAAATTTCTACTCCGGGTTGTGTTGGCTGTATAAATGATTTGGAAGAGCAGGTGAACAGTGAGGTAATGAAGTACTTATTTATTCAGGGTAGTTAAAGGCCAGCTCTGAAGAATTGTGCAACACTCTTACAATCCTGCTTAACTAAGTCACAAAATGGTAAATGAAGTTTGATGTAGATAAATGTGAGTGCGCCCTTGGGAATGGAAGACATGAGAAAATTACAGTTCTACCGTGCTAGGTTCTGACCTGGCTCTTGTCCCTTGTGTTTCCAGAAGCATAATCCCATGGGTCACTCTGGGAAGGCTGGAGCCTGATGCTCAGTAGGCCTAAGTAGTGCCCAGCAAATGGAGTGGCAGGTGTCACTAGCGGAAAGACAAAGGACAAGTCCCAAGACATTGCTGTACAGTGTGTGCCTACATCTCGTGTGTTTGGGGCAGCTCTGGATTACCAAACAGCGTAGTTAAACTATAAAGCTATTCTGAATGCTGTGGTAAACCATGAGGAAAGTTTGAAGGAATTCAAAATGTGAATCTGGGAGAAATCCATTGATAGCAAGTACAAAAAATATACTTCTCTCAGAAAGTTCCTCAACTCCAGGTTGTTCTAGTCTTTTGTTTTTAAAAGCAGGAATTAATCCTAATCTATCAGAAAGATTGACTGTATTATGATGATGATTCTTGTTTAAATAAATGTAGTGAGATACTAGATGTTTCGTTTTGAAATGTTAGAACACAAAAAACACACCTCCCTCAAAAAAACCAAAACAAGCCTCATCCAAACCCCAGCTATTCTCATGCTGCGAGAGCTATGAAGTGCTGCAGGGTGACATGCAATATTACAAATTTCTGTTCCTAAGAAGAAAAATACTCTACTTGAAATCCTTATATTAAGGGGGAAGAAATCAATGAGAATTTTCTTGGTGGAGCCTGTGAGAGTGAATGTTGCCTGGCTCTGTGGCAAACCTTGAAGGGCTGAGCTAATGCAGTCCTACCAGATGTTGGGGTTCTTTTCAGTTCTGTAAATGAGTAAGCCTTTCCTTGGGCCCAAGCCTTCACGGAAAGGAATTAAGGGAAGGAAAAAAACCCATCAATAGTAAAAAGGCAAAGCAGGCAATACAGCCTCCTCTTTGAATGAGAGTCTTGTCTGTGCATCATGGATAACTTTAACTTTATAGAGCTCCTCAGTATTTGTTTGGAAATAGTGTGTTGTCTGTTACTGCTTTAGGAGAAGTTATTTGTTTTTTGTGGGTGTGGTTTTAGTTTGTCCTTTTCTATTTTTAATTAATTGTACCAGCCTATTATTCAGAGAAACATCCACATCCCTGCACATCTGTGCCTCATAGATGCATTTATTCTGTGCTTGTGTTTTGCCATTAGGGTTTTTCAAATGGGTGCTTCTGAACACTGGGAGGCCAAGACTGCCTTCCAAATACTGTATTTGAAATGTTATTTCTTAGGTAACCAGGTAGAGTTAAATGATGCAAATGGCAGACTTCATAGTGATGGAAAAAGAAAACGGAATGCAGCGTGATTGCTGGTTCATTTTGAATTCTAGAGAAGAGGGTTTTAAGCTGTTTACATTAACATATGTATGTATATATGAGTATATATTTTGCTTTTTGACAGGCATTATTTTCCCTGTGGCAAGATTTTTGCAATAAATGCATCTTCAGTGTGTTTCTGTCTCATATTCTGCTGGAAAATGTAAGAAGTTTGTTCAGTTAAGTGAATTGTTAAGTATTTCATGCAAGGCAGCTCTTGCACATTCAATGAAAAGTCATGCTTTATTCCTTGCTTATAGACCTGGTTGCTTGCACAGAGAAGCAACCCTTCTGTGCTAAAATGTCTTTACATCTAACTCATTTTGAAGTTGCTGTATTTGAGCATTGCTGGAGTTGTGATTTCACAATGTTTAATCTCATTATTGAATCTGAAATTCCAAAGAGAAGAGCAAATTTGGACGCAGTCCAGCATGCATCCCAAAAATTTCAGGGTGAAGCTTGAGGTAAGAGGGACTGCTATGGAAACTAGATCAGTTCTTCTTTGCAGGATCTCTGCCAAGGCCCTTCATTTGTAGAGGAAGGCAATAATATGTTTTATCTATGTTGTCTCAATATAGAAAAAACCTCACAGTCCCTCATATGGAAAAGATGGATATTCAATATTTTTTTTTTTCATTTTCTGGTATGTTGTGAACCTCAAAAAACCCATTCATCATCCCCTGCCTTGCATTTACTATGAAGAGCAACATTTTCTTCTTGCTTGCTGGATTAGCCCAAACAATTTTGTTGGATTTTTTTTTTTTTCTCCTCTTGAAAACATAGCTTCATACATAGCTTCTAGCCAGGAAACATTCTGGAATTCCGTTTGGAAGGTTTTAAGCTTGGGGTGGATGGGGAAGAGACAAACAAGTTAACTCGTTTGACATCTGCTGCTAAAGTTGATGTACATAAATGTGTCAAAATTATTTTGGCTGCCTGCAAAAGAGGGAAATACTAAGATCATAAATTCAGTAGTGTTTTGTTTGTCCTGTCAGCCAGGATTGCTGATTCAACTGATGGTTGCTGGTTAAGAATTTGGATTAATGGGTTTCCTATGTATTTGCCCCTGACTTATAAGCAGGGTAGATTCTGACAGTGATATCACCAACACAGAAAGTATGAACATAGGACCAGAGAAATTTAGAAATTGCTTTTTTTGTAATACTGGGATTCCAGCAAGTAGGTGGGGTTTTCCCCCCAAAGGAGTTAAATCAGAAGCAATTAAGTTTGATTGTAAAGCTTTAAATGTAGAATTTATCCTTCTGAGTTTGCCATTACGTATTCATTTTAATTAATTTAATAAATTAATATAATAAATTAATTAATTAATAAATTATTAGGGCAGGAACATGGGTTTTAAGATATTTTGATAATGAAAAAAGACTGGATATCTGTGTACTGTTTTTCTTTAATGTATCCCACAGAACACAACCATTAAATAGGTTTCAGTATGAACTCAGTGGCCTTAAAAGTGTGGTAACTGCCTTTGTGCAGCCGAGTCTTTTGGTTTTCATATTTTCTCCACAGGCTTTCTATAAGATTGAACCTGTACCAGGTAACACCAAGGCAGGGGTCTTGAGATGATGCAGATTCTGCCAAAGCACATGTCTAATGGTACCTCAGGTAGAAAACAGTAAGAATGCAAGAGCCAAAAATTAATATTATATTATTAAATATAATTGATCTTTAATAAATATGATTATTAATAAATATTATTAAAATAATGTGTTTATTTAAATTTTAAGGTTTAATTAGGACATGCTATACTGAACTAGCATGAGGAAGGTTGAAAACTGTAACATCATGTGCATCTAGGGCAGCAGGGGAATAGATATTTTAGACCCATATTAATCCTTTATGGATGATGTTGCAATTAACCCAGAATCTTTGTGGTTATTGTTAGTCTAATCTTTAAACCAGGAGAAATGGTTTAAAACAGAAAGTTGTTCTGTGACAAGATGATTGACAGTGATAAAACCTGAGAAACTGGAGTTAGAGCTTTCTGACTTGTGTCTGGATAAGGCATGGATTCTTTGGTGCTTTGGGAAATTCCCAGTGGCACACATTCAAGAAATTAGGCACAAAGGATTTTGTTTCTTGTGTGATAAATCCTACTTAGTAAACATTAGTATCTTTATGTTCTTAATGCTAAGATAATATTAATCATAGAAAAGCCTTTGTGTCATACGAATGTAATATATAATACATTCGTACTTGCTTTTCACTTAGATGCGGGATTTTCTACTCAATTTTATCAAGTTGCAAAGCAATTTGAGACTGCTTGATTCTGCAGAAAATGATTCAGTTGAAGTGCACTTAATTTAATCTCCTCTGTTTCACTGAGTATTTGATAAAAGATAATTGAAAATGCTTCAACTTGTACTCAGAAAGTTGTTAAATCAGACTTTGGTTTGCTCTTTTTTCCTGTACCCTCTTAAAGGTCAGCGGATCTTACTTGTAATGTGAATTATGCTGGAGAGTAAGCCATTTACGGCCTGAGTTCAGAACTGATGGCGCACTCAGTTAAACATGCATCTAGAATGTGTTTGTTGTGTTAATTTCTGTCTTACAGTGGGAAGACTGAATTGGTAATACAAGGAAGGTAGTGCTGGCTGCCAGGTGGTTAACAGTCGATTCAATATCCAATGAATTCTAGGTTTTCCTAACAAACTTCTTTTAATTAATTTATAAAAGTAACTCAGAGAGGTTGGGGGGAACACATGAAAGGCTGGGATTGGTTTTGCTGCAAATTCAATAGACAGTAGTTTGCAGGAAGGCAAACTGGTGGTGGTTCTGACTTAACAGTTATTATCTCAGTCATTACCATCATCTTGGCAGCAGAAAGAGTGAAAAAGGTAACTCTTGTCTTACTTGCATGTCAACAATTTGTTTTGTTTTGCTTTGCTTTGTTTTTCCTCAGGGCTTCTTTAGTGACTCTAATTCAGTGTAGGGTGTTCTGTGTTTTTTCTCAAGAAGAAAACACTAGAAATATTAACCTACTTTCAACTGAGCGAATTTTTTCCCTTTTGTTTACTGCTGTTTTTGTTAGGAAATAGTCTCAGTCTTGTCTAACAAAATGGTGATAATTTTATTAAAGACTGTTCTTTAAAGCTATTCAGGATAACTAAATGTCTCACAAAAAAAATTAGATATGGTTTTAGCAGAACAGTCAAAGATTAACAAAGTTTGAAGGTGCAAGATAGGGAAAAGAAAAAACTTCTAAGCGAATAATGACTGTAATTAAATCTATAATTTTCTAGTTTAAATGAAATCTAATTTTTTTGCCCGTTGAGGTGAAACATATTCTTCCTCACATGGGAAAAAAAAGCCCCAAAGCAACAAAAGCAAAACCACCCCACCAGCAACTTTCTTTTCACAGACTCCAACAGATTAAGTGGCCACCAGTGGGTGGTAGGTGGAATTCATGGAACAAGTTGCATTTTGAGTGCTAGCTGGATTTTGGAGTATAATGGCTGCACACACCTCCACACACACAACCCCAGGTCACAGCAGTTTATTGCATTGTAATAAAAAGATGTAAATCAGACTTCAGTGTTCAGGAGATACACAGTGACATGTTTTCAAAACCAAATTAGATGAAAATCACTTAGGCATTTGCAGCTCCCATTGAGATTTTCTGTGTTAGGTGACAGGAATCAGTCCTGATGCAATACAGTATAAATATTGTGAATATTACAACTTTCTTCTATAGTAATTTTGATGTTTTAGTATATGGGGAAGGGAGGAAGCAGAATAAGAGAGGCAGATTTTGCAGTCTTTTAGATGAATATTACTAGAAAAGTGTGAAGTGAATGGTCAAAGGCTCTACTCTGTATTAAAACTGGAACCTGATTAATGGTCTGGGGACATTTTGGTCTCATCTAGTCTTCTTTTTTGTTCTGACATTTACTGGATAGTCTACAAGGAGCTAGTTTTAACAAGTATAGAAAAATGGTTTTGTGTATCTGGTCATAACAGGGTTTAGGGAAAAAACTTCTTTTCAGTGCAGAGGTGATTATTGATCTCTGTTGACTAATTATAAATTTATTTATCTTTAAGCTATTTTCTCTTTATATAGAATATTCTATCTTTTTTTGTGATTTGCATTCAGTAGATTAATAATGCAACTTTTCAGGTGCATTTACAAGGAGGTACTGTAGACCATGCTGGAAAGCTGCAGATAAGTCAGGAAAAGCAGACGTTTCACTCATTCTGCTTAGTATCTATTTTGTCACAAATATTAAAAAAGCTATAAAAGAGTGTGGAAGCAAGTTTAAATATTGTTTTAGCTCTCCAGTGGTATTCCTGAGGAACAGTTAGCAGAATGGGAGGGCTGGGAACTGCTACCATCTCACTAATTTGTTCTGTGCTGGAAAACTTATTAAAGCACTAGATTATTAAGTTGGAAACAAAAGCTATCTGTACGTTTTTGATTGTGTTTTGAAGACCTTCATAACAGGGCAAACATTTTATACCTGATAAACAATTAGCCCTTAGGGTGGGGAGGAGACAAGCATCTGTCCCTCAGTGGGCCCTTACCTACAATGTCTGCCTGGGTTTAATTTGTTTGTAAGCGCTTTTTTTGTGGAACAGGGAGGGCTTTTGCAAGACCTATTTTCTCCCTCAAGACCTCTGGTGATAAAAGATAGCATTTCAGTACTTCAGGCTTGGAGCTGCCCACTGGCTGCCTATAAAACATGAGAGACTCCTGTGTTCTCCTCTTGGAGCAATATTGCTTCGGGAGATAATAGCTTTGCTGAAGACAACTGTGGACGGAGGCAAGGCTGCTGTAGTGATTAGGGTGCAGGTGAATGTAGCCTGGACTGCGGAGTTTCTTCTGGTATACACTGCAGGTATAATGCATTATATAGGAAGGTTCTGAGAATCCAAATTGCCTGGGGTACTCACTGCCCTGAAATGCATTTCATTTGAACTGTTTCCTCACAACGTCTCACATGGAATAGATGTTCCTGGTGGTTGTGAGCTTTTGGGGGTTTCTGCTTGTATTTGTATTGATCAAGAGTTAGTATAGTTTAGAAGCCTTGCAGCCATTTGGTGTGTTTGCTAAATATGATCCTTGAGGATTTTGGGGGCATATGGGTTAGTGTCCATTACCTTTCGAATTCAGATGGAATTTTGTGTGAAGCGGTGAGACTTTTAAGACACATACCCAAACGTCTACAAAACTAGTTCAATTTCTTAGAGCAGTGCTGTCAGAAGTGACAAATTGTTCACATTGGTGCAGTGTGATATTACCTGTCAGCAAACCTGGAGAAGCTTTCTAGCTTTTTCAGCTGTGTGCGATGTGGATTGTTTTGTGTGAAGAGGAAATACAAGTCAGTATATCCTTTGGTACTTCTTTCTAGTTCTGTATAGCTTTAACAGATAAAGTCTGTAATCTGTAGTGTTTTCTCTTGTGTGCACGCAAACACAGACTGGTGAGTATTTAAGTTCATTTCAATTTCTGTAATCATAATTCACTCCTTTATTATTAAACATGTAAGAGTGTCTGTCTTGATACTACCATGGTGTGTATTATTTTCCTTATAGATTGTCTGTTAAATACAAAACATATCAGGGAGTTTTGTTTAGAATAATTGCGTATAGATAAGTGTTATAAATACTTAATGTCTGTGTGCTGTCTCTGTCCTCCACACAAGTACTAATGCTGTTGCTGCAAATAGTGCAGGGTAGAAAGTTAGAAATCACTTCAGCAAGTGTAATCACTGTAATTTTTGCAATTATTTTTAATGGAGCAGAGCTGAATGTGTTTGAAAAAACCCTCCACAAACCCACAAAACCTCTTGTTAAAGGAAATTTGTAGGGTTCTGTGCTCAGTTTGGGATATGTCTGCAGATTGTAAAGGTTTTTCCTTTGTTAGGGTGGTCCCCAGAGTAACTGCTGCCTTGGTCACAGCACATGCAGAGAAGTGGTACTTACTGGCTGTGCAAATCACCAGGTACGTTTCAGGTCACTAAGGCATAGATTTTGACTCTGCCTTCCACAGGCTGAGTTTACAACCCAGTGAGGCCCTGCCAGGGGTTTTGAATGTGTGCTGCATTAGAAATTTGCCTTTAAAACAGAATGTGAGAGGAGATAGTTCCAAAGTGCTAAATATTCTTAAATTTTGAATGCCTTGGGAAAGATCCATTTTTACATTGGTGCTGTTACTTCATTTGATTTTGCAGGCCAGCAGTACATCAGAGGTCTTGGAGATGGTTTTGTGTAGAAGTCTTATGAGAAGTAATTTTATTGATCATTGGTTCCTTAGGCTTTATTGAAACCATTACATAAAACTGCAGAAGAGTGGAGCAAACAGCAGGAAAGAGTCTTGTGTATGTTGTTACAGGTCTGCTTCAGGTAGTGTTTTGCACCCGAAATACTTTTTGTTTCCCTCTGCTTGTTAAGGCTATAGAGCGTTCTTTTCCCTGAGCATCTCTGACCTTCCTGCAGCCTCTCTTGTAATAGTGAGAGATCTGCATGAAGCAATAACCGGTGAATTCTCTGTCCTCATACCCCATCGTTTGGTTTATGAAATGTGCCTTTTACCTGCAGGTCTTTATTAGATACTTAGTGCAAGCCCATTGCTCAGCATGAGAAGTAACCCTGCTCTTGGAAAGATGCTGTTTTGATTTGCAAGTAGCAGGAACTAGACCTTTGAATCTATTTGAAGGCAACAGCCCTATGTTCTACTTAAGTCAGAACTGTTTTCCTTGGGTCAGGATGATGCACTGAAATGAAGTAATGCCTCTAACAGAACAGTGCAGCACTCTCTGAGTGAGAAAAGCGAAGCGGCACATCACGGATTTTACATGCCAGATGGCTTTTTGGTGCTAGGTTGTGATTTTGGCATGTTTCTCCAGGTCCTGCTTTCCTTCATTATAATAATATATAATTATGTAGCAGGTCAGCTATATTAGTTAATCAGTAATGTGAATACAGTGATATATGACACAGGTAGAGTCCTGTTTCTTGCTAGGGTGATTAAATAAAAAAATTCTGATGACCCTTACAGATAAGCTCGTCTCGTGATAATACAGCGAGTGACTGGACTTGAGACATTAAGAACCAGTGAAATGTATAGGCTGTGTCTTGTCATTTGCAATCCATTGGTGAATGGACCTGCTTATGTATTTCCATGATAAATACCATCTGAGACTTCTCCTCTGGCTAATGGTTCTTAATTTCATGTATAAGCAGAAATCTGAGAAACTTGAGTTATTTTCTAGAGCACTTGAATTCTGTTTTCTGCTTTTGCTTTTTATGGCTCCTTATGTGAAAAAATATCATAATTTTTTCTAAACATTCATTATTAATACTAATCTCTATTGATGTTAATACTCCCATGTTGCAGCAAAAACTTGCACAGTTGTCGCTCTCTTCTTCTCCCCACCTTAATCTTGTAGCCATACCTTCATCTCCGACTGGATAAAACTTGAGTTCAAGGAGGAATAAAAGTTCTTACCCCTGGGAAGGTGCACTAATCATACTCTATTACTTCTTCCTGGAGGAAAAAAGTGTCCTCAGCTTGTCTCAAAAAGTTAACTGCTTAGTGTAAAAGAAGAATTTGGACTCCTTAGGACCAGAGAAAAGTTATTCATGCAGTAGGGGTATGTTGCCATCAAAATTCCTGACCCTGCAACAGATGAGGCCATTTTTACATCTAGGGAAGCAGTGAATGTCAAATGTGGCAGTGCCCTTTGTAGCCAAAGTCATGAGTTTAGTTTCCCTGATGCCTGCATCTGCCTAGGCTGCAGCATCACTTTTCTTTCCTTGCTGTCTGATCTAGGGCTTTTGAGTCATCTGTGGAAAAATGATTTGGTCTCAGTCAAGATAGGGGAAGATAGTATTTTGAGCTAAGGTGTTTCAGCCAGCACTTCACTGGATAAATGGCTGATTAAAATCTCTCTTGATCTTGTTTTGAAATAATAGTGATCTGTTCTACATTAAAGGATTTGAGACTCAAGATGTGACCGAAAGTGCTTGATAGCCCCTTGGCATTAGCAAATGAGAGAGTCCCATTTTCCTGGTGTCTCTCTGTTAAGTGTGCTCCTCCGATAACCTTTTTATTTTTTGGGGGAGGAGGTGTGCTGGGAGTCCTGTTGTGCTGTGCTGGTCTTCACTGAGGCATCACACAGAGTCACCATGACTAACACATGATGGTGCATGACAGAACCGAGCACCCCAGTGCTGAGCCCTTTCTGTGTGTTCTGTATGTTTAGTCACTGGGAAAAAAATTGCTTTTACACAACAGATCTGGGAATAAAGCACAGGTGTCTGACTCTCACTTCTTCATTAAGCTGTTTTTTTTTAAACTCCAGTGTTCTGCTTAAGAACAGGATGTTTCAGAGAGTATGAGCAAAATGATAAATTTAGACAGATTTATTTTTATCTAACATTTATTAAGCAGCAGTTGAGATTTGAGGGAAGATATGGTTTACAAAAGATATAAAAGCATCTGTAATAAAAAAAAGGATTTGGGTTAAATATCCTTTTAAATACAGGACTAGAAGCTTTTCATGAGAGCTTTGAAACTGTTGCTGCCACATGTACCCAGAAAAAGCAGAAAGAGTGGTTTTTTTTTTAAAAAGTGCCTGTCAAAGTACATAATGTTCCAATCAATAAAAACTTGGCTTTTAAAAATGTTAATTTTTTTCTTAAAAATTCTGCTTTTGTTACTTTTAAAATAGAAGCAACTTTTTACAGAGGTCCAGGTTAGTTGATGGAAATGAATGTGCTTTGATGATGAATCCAAGGCAGAAGTTCCATGTGGATGTTCCATGAGACAAGTGTCGGTAGAGGCAAGCCATGAAAACCAAACAGAAATACCAGGGCTGATTCACAGCCACATTGCTTGAGATTAATGTCAGTGTCATTGGGTTTGGTTTGCTAAGTTTTATTTAGATACTGTGAGCAGGCTGAACCCAGTTTCAGAGCTCAGTGTGATCTGTTAATGCTGGATTAGAAAGGACATTTATTTAATGGCATTACAGCATAGCACAGTGGTGAATGTGGTCCATAATCTTTAATATTGATCTATGTGAACTCTAATAACACCACAGGAAAGCTAGTCCTTTGAGCATGTTGGAAGAAGAACAAGTTGTATATGAAACTATTCTTAAAAGTCTCATGGAAGAGTTTAAATTCTTTGCATCAGGAGAAAAAGGCACCATTGCATACAGGGCCCATGGAGGGCTGACGTTGCCTTCTAGTCATGCCCCTTCTGCAAACAAAGGGTTGAATTCCCCTATTAAATTGAATTTAAACTGAAATTAAATTGAATTGAATTCCCCTCATTTGAACTGGGGTAGTAGTTTGTGTATGGCAACCAGTATCTCTGATATCGGGCAAGAAGAAACCAATTGTACTAAGCTTTTGCTGAGTTCCAGGAGAAACCAGCCTCTGAGTAGAGTGAAGACTGAGGTGGAGATTTTGTTTGTTCGTTTAAAATATGATTCTGTGTAACATGACATGTATGTTCCTAAATCCTAATGCAGACAAAGCCAAACCATGCTGTGAGGACTAGTTGGTATATAGACATTAAACTGCATAGGAAAAAAATAATGACTAGTACCTCTTTATGTTGCTGTTTTTCCAAGTACATGACCTGACCCCTTGTGGTGGTTTCACACCACATAAGAAGGGGCTGTTATTGGATCAATAATACACGTAGCCTAGTGGAAATTAGTTTTATTATATAATCAGGTACAGATTTTCTTTTTTTTTTTTAATGCCTGTGTGTTTCCTGTCTATTGATTATGGCTGAACAAATAGAATTCAATTTTAGTGGAATTCTGAAATGATGTTTTTCACACTAGCATGTGCAGAGTTTGGCCAGTTCCTTGTACACCATAAATCAGTGTGAGTCAGTATAGATTGACTCATCCAGAAGTATGCTGATTTAAAACTTCTGTCAAAGGCTAGAATGCTACTAAAACAAGCAAAGCTCTTTGGGATTTAAAAAAAAGGAAATCCCAAAATTCAAACAAAACCTGAAACAAACAAAACACCCACACATCAACTGCTCTTTCCAGCTTCTTCTGAAGGTTAATTTGGCTCCGGCTACACTTGGTCCTTACACTGCTTATATTTGTAAGGCTTATTCCTTAGACTTGTCTGACTGATTTATGAGGTGCTGGTGTATATCTGCTACTTACTGCATGCCTCATGGTCAGTAAAATAATAAACGAGGTTAATATTTACAGGTCAGCATGTCTTTTTGATTTAGTTCACAGGACATAGTTCAGACATTAACGTTTTAAATGTTTTTCACATCCTGATATTTATTGACTTCGGTAAGGTGTTTGAGTTTTTTATTTGTTTTTTCTTCTTAAAACTTTGCTTTTTAAAAAAAAAATTTAAATAAAATAAAATTTACATGATTCAAAGATGCTGTTTGCAAGTCCTTTGGTCAGCATTCAGCAGCTTAGAACCTGGAAGAGACAGGCAGTAAAGTACCTTGGTCAGTTAGCATCCCTACCCCCTTGTCTTTGTCCTTCGTCCTTCTGCTGCACATTCTTTGGGAAAGTTCTCAATTGCTAGGTGCCAGATAGCCCTAAATTTGAAATGTGAGATATATATTTTTAAATGCTTACTTAGTAATGCTAGCAGGAATTTTCATTTCTTCTGCCTAGTGGACTTTGTAGGAGCAAGAGATGTTCTGGTGTTTCTTGTTCCAGGAATCAGCCTCTGCAGGGTTGACATTTAAGCAGAGCAGTTTCCATAATGTGGCATTTAAGGAGTGTTAGCAAACAGAATATCTCCAAATAAAGGATGATTTACTTGCATTTACTCACCTCCGCTTTTAGGAGTTCAAAGCCAGGCTGGATGGTGCCCTGGGTAACCTGGTCTAGTGGAAGGTGTCCCTGCCCATGGCAGAGGGGTTGGAACTTGATGCTGTTTAAGGGCTTTTCTGACCCAAACTATTCTATGAGTCTATGACTTGTTTTAACAAATTTGTCTGATGAGTGCCAGACTGTGTACAGTGGTCAATGTTTGGAAGCTAAATCCTGGTTGTATTTAAATCTTGCCCTGACAGAACAGCTTTGGAAAGGAGATGGTGTTTGCTTCCCTGCCCTTTTGCATGTCATGGAAACTTTTAGTTCTCCAAGCGAAGCTGATTTCTGACCAGATTTGGTAAAGGTACCTCATTATGCTCAGAAGGTTGTAGAGGAAGTTCAGTTTGTAGGCGAGGAATTATTTGCAGTAGTCCCTCTTTTAGGTTCCTTTGCCATATAAGAGACTGAAAGTTGGTAGTGTCAACTGACTCAAGTTAAATCAAAAAATCAGAAGAAAGTGGTGCCATAAATTTGGAGGTTACTTGAAGGTTTAACTGAAGGTTTTTCGGGTCCTAGAATTGAATATTTGCGGTTTATTCCCTGTAGATTGAAATAATTTTATGTGAAATCACTTCCTAATTGCCTCTGATTAGGACCAATATTGAAGCTTTACCATAGAAAAGAAATTATCCATCACTCAAGTATTTTGGGGGATGGAGGACTGTGCCTGATTCCTTATCTAAGTCTTGGAAGCGCTTTGGTATTTTCCATTGTTACAGGGTTCTTTTCCCCCTGACTTTTATCCAAATGAATTGTTCCCCTAAAGGAATTTAAACTCTGGGTAATTATTGTTCTCTGTTCCAAAAGTTAATAAAAACAAAGCTCAACAGTTTTCAGTATGAGGCCTATGGAACAACTTGGGTGTAACAAAGTAGAAAAACAAACTTTTCTGATGAGGCCAGGAAGCTACAATCACATTTTCCAGTTTTTTCTGTATGTGTTGGTCCAAACTGGGAATGTTTCCTGTTGAACTGAATTTTTCCTCTCTATATCGTAGTTGATTTTTTATCCAGGAACTGTGGGAAGAGTGAATAGTAAATGTCAAAGATATTTGTATATGATCTCAAACACAAAAAATAGAATACTCTTCTGTAATACTTCGTAGGGATGTGTGTTGTTTTGTGCTCTTTAAGACTGATAGGATTTGTTTGTTTATTCCAGTAGTTGGCCAGAATATACTCTGGGAATGCTGCCAGTGTATAGCCACATACACTACAATTTGATATTTCATACAGACCTATTTCTTTCAATTAGGAGTCTTTTCTTTCATATAGATTTTTAAAAGTGTACCTCCTTCCCTTCCCCTTTCCAGCCTGTACCTCCTCCTGGGTTCTTAGGGTTCCTGTGCTCTCTGTTGGTGTCTGCTGCCTGTAAATGTTCTGGAAAAGTTCTGATGTAATTTTTTTTCTCTAACTTTTCCTGAAAAACTGAAAACCATTTTTATTGGTAATTTCTTGACGATGATTGAAAATTAGATTTAGATTTGGCTTGTTACAGAAATACATATTTATCTATGTTACTGGTATCAATGCTTCAGTTCATTACAAAAGTGTTCAGAGTGGTTTAGATGGGCACATGTCAATCAATTCACCATCAACCATCAGTCAAGAGTTAAACCACCAAGGGAATCTTGTGTATTTATCCTGGCCTTGGTGGTTTTTATAATTATTCTTAATTTGAGCCCTGAGTAAGAATAATGGGCCACTGCTCTGACCTCTTGGAAGAACCTCTTTGTGTAAATTCTTCTTTAGGGTTTTAAAGCTTCCTGTGGTGAATATAAAGAAAATCAAATCCTGAAGTTGTGGGTGTTGTTTTTAATGGATTTTTTTTAAAGTGACTGAAGGAGCCATAGCTACTTACAGTGGTTCTTTCCAAGTATAATTTGACCTGCGTTTATGAGGAGATTGGTTATGCTCTTTTAAAGAGTTGAAGAAAAGCTTTGCTATATACTGTTCTTATTGTTAGGTACCGTGTATTCTGGAGGAGGCCAGTAACGCCATGAAAAGGCCATAGCAGTTTCTGGAGTGGTAGTACTGTAGCCTTTCATCCCACAAGAACAGGCACCTGGCATTCAGCCAGGGGCAACCCATCATACTTCAGCTTGGTAATTAGGCAGAAATGATAGGATTTCATCCCTCTTACGTGGTTCCAAGTTAATGGTGTCTTTCATTGTCCATTCTCTCTGCTGTGCCACTTGTGTGTTTGCAAGAAGATCCCTGTATGTTCATTATAATGGCAGAGGCATCTGAGAGGAGATCATCCTGTCTGAAACTTACCCGTATGGTTGAGATGTACCTACATAACTCGTGGCACAGTGTGCGAGTAAGTCCCAGCTCCACAGCTGGTCAGAGGCAGCCCTCTCCTGTGAAGTAACAAGGTGCACAGGGGTGAGACTTCATCCTTCCCTTTTAAATTTGAGGCTCAAATCATGCAAAGGTATTTTGCTTCCTAAGGTATGGAGTTACACTGCATGGGGACAGCTCGTGGTGTGCTGGAATGGGCTGTCTTAGAGAGAGACATTTCACTGGAGGAGTGACGGGGCAGTGGAGCACACTTATTAGAAGGCCACAGAGTTAGTGGCTAGAAACACACACTTATTAGAAGGCCACAGAGTTAGTGGCTAGAAACAGCATGACAATGTTGGGATCAGTACATGATTGACACAGGCCTTCCTTTTACAAACACTGTCCTATCATAGCTTTTGTCCAAAGTTAGGCACATTTCTCTGAGGCAATTCTGTCTTTTATGTCTTTTATGTTCCGCAGTTCTGACTGAAGTGTCAGATTATATTAAAAATAGTCATTGGAACTGGGATATTTGATGAAGCTTCTTTTGTTACTTTTTAAAATTTTTGTAGTTCGAGCTTTTGTACATCAAAAAATAACGCTAGCATGGCTCATCTCAGTCTTGTGAGAAGCAGTTTCCTTGCCAACCTGTAGTACCTTCTGTTTTTTCTAGGCCACAGGTGTTACTGCCTCATGTCAAGTGGCCTGTTTTCTGTGTTGTCAGCTGAGATATCTGTGGAAGGAACTCCTTTCTCTCTAAATTTGGTATATGTGGGTTTTGTTGAGGTATGACTCTATTGTCTGCTCCCAATTCGGTTCACGTACAGGTGCTGTTACTTAAAGGTGTCTTCATGCAACATCCTTTTTGATGGACTCTATGCAGTATTGACTAGCTTTCCCAGTGAAAACCTCAGCTTTCTTTAAAGCAAAATGCCTTGCTTTATGTGAGTGATGTTAATTTAATTACGTCTTTTAGCAAATACGGTTGTGAGCACTTACGATTACACTGCGAGAACTTGTTGGCAATGAAGAATAATTCATGCTAAATTTCTATAGGAATCCTTATAGCTGCTTCTTATTTTATACTGTAGATTTATTTTCCAGATTCTAATTTCCAACACTTTCACCATCTGGTGAGCAGATTTAGTAAAAACAGTCCTCAAATACGTCATGTCTTAAAATAGCAGGTGAAAGCTTGATCTTTTAGAGAGAGATTGCCAATTCCAGTGCCTACTCTAATGACAGTAGCTAATGTAAAATGAAACCTGATAGTTTTTGTTAGAAAACATCAGAACATGTGTTCCACTTTTAGCTCCTCTGAGATGATTTTTGTTTGGCACTTTTGCTGTCATATAAATAGTTGGAATTTTTTTTAATCAGGTATAGACATATTTTCCTGCCAAGTACATAAAAAGCTAATAAGAACTTGCACATGTTATGAATGCTGTAGTACAAAATTTTATATTGAAAAGAAATTTTGTCTTCTGAATAACTCACCCTTCTGCTTGGTACTCTTTTCTAAAAAAATACCTGCTAAGGAGGTAATGTGCAGGTTAAAGAAGAGATTGCAGTGATTCAGTGTGTCTGTATGGTTGTATTTGTCTCCAGAAAACCTGTGTATAGAGATGAAAGCATTATCCGCGTGGTGCCTGAGGAAATCTGTCGAGGGGGGGATGTTTTTCACGTGAGAACTCCATGTCTTGCATGGCTGAGCATCTTTGGCAGTGCCCTTTCCTTTTTCCACTGCTTTGGTGAGCCCTGCAGTGCCTGGGGGATTCCACTCTGTTCCCCTTTAGCAGCTGCGGAAGGTGGTGAATCATTTTCTTGTTTCAGTCTGTCACCTGAATTAAGCAGAGTTCCTGAAAAAAAAAATTCATCGTTCCTTCCCCTTAGGTTCATAGAAACCAAGTAAGCTAGAAGTTCATAGGCAACTGCACAGGAATTAGGTAATGTTAAACTAATGTCTTTAGGTTGAAAAGTTGGTCTTTGGCTTCTTCTTTGTGTTGCTGCGTAGGTTTTGTCAGACCCAGTATGGTGCAGAAATGCAGAACTCCAATTAAATAGTAAAAACTCCAGTATGGGAGTTACTGGTCAGCAAGAGTGTTCAAGATTATGCTATATGTTCAATGAACACATTATAAAATGGGTGTAGATTTTCAAAGCCAGACTGAAATACCTGTTTGTTAATTATTAAAAATGTCCTGTCTTTAAAAAATACAGCTTTGTTGGAGTTTCTGAGATTATTTTTGTCACAGTTTTAGGAAACTTCTGTACAGACTGAGTCTGAAGGTTATGAAGAAGTAGATGTAAAAAACCCAAAGCTGCAGAGTGACCTTTTAAATTTTTTTTGTGCCTATGGCTTAAGTGCCAATGTGTTTAATAACTTGTGCTCTAGGCACTGCTGTAGTGCAGATATTTCTCAAAATGGAGAATTGCAAACTGCCATCAGACGAATGCAGTGCATTGGGTTATTGCAGTGTTAGCAGTTATTGGTGTGTTTTCCTTACAAATAAAAAGGCAAACATTTATTTGTCATACAAGTATGGTGTGCTATAAACATAGTTATGTACAGCCATATAGCATAAGTTATATAAAATTACAGGACAAGCATTACAGGGGGAGATAATTTGGGAACTTGAATGTTGATGAAAGAGATTTTTTCTCATGGGCAGCCTCCTCTGAGAGTATTAATTTAGTGTACAGCTTCATTTTAAAATGAATAACATATAAACAAAATAATGCTTGCTTTGCCACATACTTGTATTTTATTTATGCGTGCACACATGGTCCACTCTAATTAAGAAGAGCTCTTTATGGTTTATTTATTTGTTCCAGAGAGGCTGCTTAATATTTGAGAGAAGCAGTAACAATGTCTGACCTTTGCAGTGGCTGTGTTAGCGATGAGATGGGTTTTGCAGGAGCCTGCAAGAACAGTAAAAGAACAGGTTGATCTTTTCCTCCATTTGCTGGAACATGCTCAAGAGACCTGAAAGCACAAGTGGAAAAATCCCCACTAGTAAGTGGTTAAAGAGTATTTTCTTGTGTTTTCAGATCTCTGGAGAATGTTACTGGCAGGCTGAGGGCAAGGGTTTAAAACTTTGTTTCTTTGCATTTACTGTGGTCCATATTTTATGACCAAACCACCAGGGTAGTATTTCACTTGGTGAATAATTTTGTTTGTTTTTTATGCCAAAATAAAGAAAATAATGTAAATGAGGTGGACACCCATCCAGGTTTTAAGTTCTACAGCGTGTGATTAGGCATGCATGAGTCGTGTGGTGGTCTTGTAGTGAGATTTGTCACTAAACTTCTAACAGTATATCTTATATGTAGATGCACATTTTATTGCCTCTCCCCTTTTTATGGCCTTTGCTTAATACAGGTTCCTGCCTGTTTTTACAAAAATATCCCCTGGGCGTGTGCCGTGGCCAGGAGGTCAATGGTGGCAGTTCAGTCCCCCACTCCTTCCTCTTCCTGCCTTTCCCTGGTGGTCTCTTCTCCCAGTTCCGTGCTCTCCCTCGTTGCATGTTCGAGGTTCTAGGGTTTATTTCTGATAAGAATCAAGTTTATTGTGTTTTTTGTTTTTTACTTATAAATGCTGATACCATAGATTTAAAAAAGCAGAAAAAAAAAAAGGAATGGAGAAACAGATACCTGTGTGTTCAGATGGTAACATTGCTCTCTATGAAGCAACGGAAATTAAATGTTTGTTGTATTTATAAAAGGATTTTGGTTAATACAGGCATTTGTTATGTGTTATTAGTAAAAATGATGTTTAACTGACTTCTGCATGAACGTGATCATTTCTTTCTTGTTCTTGTGTGGAAGCTCTGTGTACGTGTACATTCAAAGTTAATATTCTCATAATGGAAGATGCAATTTGTGGTCTATTCAGTCAGTCATGTTTTTGCTAATTAATCATGAATCATCTGCTATTGGAACAGTATCTTTTTTTCTTTAATTAGGTACGGGTGCATCTTTGTTAGAGCTCTGCCTGCAGAACTCTGAGTGCTGCAGCATATGTCATTCTTTTCTATATCAGTAGATTTTATGTCATTCCTTTTATTTGCTGTTGTCATTGCATGTGTTTTGCTCTGTCTTTATAAATGTAAAAATCTCCTTTCAGCATACAAACATACATGGTAGTTACCTCAAAGTACTGGTGCACTGCATAGGTTTATGCATTATGCCTTTGAAGGGGAACAGTGGCTGTTGTCTTGCTAAGGAATGCAAGCTAATGGTATTTGCTTCTTCCAGCCAAAGTGATTGCAGATACTTACCAACTTTTCCCTTTCCTCTTTTTTACATGCTCAAAATGCAGAATCATTAGGACTAAGTAGCCTTCCAGAGTTTTCTTTTTGTAAAAAGAGGATGGAGGCTTGGAGAAGTACTGAGCTATCACTCACCTTGTTTTTTAGGAAAGATTATTCTTTTTCTGTGTTGCATAATAATTTGTTTAGTTTATAAGTTTTCACCTTCTCCCCTTTTTGCAACATGTTTAAGTCTGAGAGCAGTCAGGCTTCAGTGTATTTCAGACACCCACATTCATAAATCCCCATCAGATTATTCCTGTGAATGGACTGCTGTAGCAGCAAAAAGGGGAAAAAAAATAAAAAAATAAGATGGGGATGGGGGGAAAGGCATTTTCTGAAGCTGTTTGTGGTAAAAATATCAATGGAAAATAACTGCGTAAAGTGATTTTCTTTTCTGCTGTTACTTCTGGTAGTGTAAGAGAAGAGTGCTTGGTTTGAACTTTAAATACTCAGTGTGAGTTAAGGGTTTTTGAAGTCTGCTGATAGTGAAATTAGAAGAAAACTGAAGCTAACAGATATGTTGATGTGCTATGTTGGGGTTTAATGTCTTATGATGGGGCAAAGCTGCCAGTAATACACTGCACAGGGGACAAGACCCTTTGGTGGGGACAGGGTTGCACTGCAGATGTGACCAGCTGAAACTGGCCCTGTGGCCATGTGTTGTCCCTGCTTGGAGCTCCAGAACAACCTGACCCTCTGGCAGCTGTGGCAGGGATCAGGATAATCACCCTGTGGCTGGTGAGGTGGGCACTGCCTAATGCCACTTGCACTGAACTGTGAGGGAAAGGGGGTTAAGCTGGGATAATGTTCCAGCCTCATCCTGGCAACTAACAGAATCACCTCCGAGCCTTCTTGTTCCAGCTGGCTCCAGGAGAGCAGGAACGTACAACTTCACGCCTCTGACCTTACATGAGGACACTATGCAGCTTGCTGGTTGCTGCCATGTTGCCAGGACAACATTCATATTTTTCCATTTATTTCCAACTTCAGTCTGATGCATCCTCTGTCCTGTCCATGCTGGAATGATCTATTCAGCACTGGTGGGTTTCAGATGTATCTTGTGTAGCAAACTATTACTTATACAAGGAAAACATCTTACATCCCTCTACCCAAAGGCATTAGAGAAAGCTGTGTCTTGGATTTAGAATTTTAATTGGAGTGTATCTATGCGTGTCCACGCACAGATATTAAATGTTGCGCTTGTTTGTGCATTTTATGCTGTTAATGGAAGGGGTGTCAATGTTCTCTAGTTCTACCAGAGCAGTTTAAGATCTGTTCCCTCCTTTTCCTGATATTCCCGTGTCTTTTGGGGGATTTGCTTGAATGTATCTACCTGTAATTATGGTCTAAATACTCCTCTCAGGTTTTTATAAGCATGGATTACTTCTTGTGTGTGTTAATAAAATATCTTGCAGAAAACATGCACTTCACTTGTATCTTTGGGAATCTATGTACAATTTAAACCACAAATTGTAAGAGGCAGTAGAAGATCTTTGGTAACATTGTTTTGCAGCAAAGATGTGTTTTGAAATGTGTCAGTAATGTGTCTTCTGTAAAGAGTGACCACATATTTTTTGGTTTTTTTCCGTCTAGCTGTCCCATTTCCTCCAAGTCACCGTCTCACAGCTAAGGAAGTGTTTGATAATGATGGGAAACCTCGTGTGGATATCTTAAAGGCACACCTTATGAAAGAAGGGAGACTGGAAGAGAGTGTCGCTTTGAGAATAATAACAGAAGGAGCTTCGATTCTCCGCCAGGAAAAAAATTTGCTGGACATAGATGCACCTGTTACAGGTTAGTGTGGAGTTATGGTGATGGAGAGGAATGGTTGCTGGCTGGGACATGTTTGGTAATGCATTCATTTATGTGGCTTCCTAAGGTGCTGAAAGGCAGCTTGAAAATCAGTTGTTCTCTCCCAATACTTGATTCACACTTTGTCTGCTAGCACTGGATAATGGAGGCCATCAAGCAGCTTGTAATTTAAAGGAAAGGATTACATCTGCTGAACCCTTTCTGTTTCTAAGGCAGAGAACAATTTTAGTCTTTAGGAGAAAATTAGAACTACTTTCTGAAACTTGATAAGTTACCTGGCCTTTTGCACCAGGTATTAATTCTGTAATTTTAGAGATGTTACTTATCATAGTAGGACTGTTCAGACTTACAGACAGCATTGAGCTCTGGATGTCATGTAGTTTGACAAGGCTGAGTGTAAGGACCTGTACATGGCTTGGGGCAATCCCAAGCACAAATAAAAGCTATGCAGACGATGGACTGAGAGCAGAGGTGATGAGAAGGACTTGGGAATGTTGGTGGATGAGAAGCTCAGCCTGTCTTGGCAATGTGCACTTGCAGCCCAGAAAGCCAGCAGTGTTTAGGGCTACATCAAAAGCAGCATGGGCAGCAGAGCAAGGGAAGGGATTCTGCCCCTCTGCACTGGTGAGACTCCACCTGGCCTGCTGCATCCAGTTCTGGGGCTCCTGACATACGAAGCCCATGAACCTGTTTGAGCAAGTCCAGAGGAGGTCCACGAAGATGCTCAGCATGCTGGAGTACTTCTCCTTTGCAGACAGGCTGAGAGATCTGGGGCTGTTCAGCCTGGAAAAGGCTTGGTGAGACCATACAGCACCTTCTACCTGAAGGGAGCCTACAGGAAAGTGAAAGAGGGAATTCTTACGAAAGCATATAGTGACAAGGCAAGGGGGAATGTCTGCAAACTGCTACATGGTGGGTTTAGATGAGACATTAGGAAGAAATTCCTTACTGTGAGGGTGGTGAGGCACAGGTTGCCCAGAGAAGTTGCAGATCCCCCATCCCTGGAAGTGTTGAAGGCCAGGCTAGATGGGGCTTTGAGCAGTCTGGTCCAGTGGGACTTGCCCTACCCATGATAGAGGGGCTGGAACTAGATGATATTTAAGGTCTCTTCCAAACCAGACCATTCAGTGATTCTGTGAGGGAATGATGGTGTAAGATTTACTGGAAATTTTAATTAGATGTTAAGGAAAATAAGAAGTGCAGAAAAAAAATTAGCAGTTTGTGTTGCCTGGGGGATTAATGAATTGTGCCGGTTGCAGAGCCCATCCTGCCCTTGACTATCAAACACTACCACCCACTCATTAATCCTCAGGAAATGCCTTATTTCTGAATTTCCTTTTCTAATTGTCTCCTGCCTCTGCCTGCATTCTGAATATATGAATGCATTTGCTCACTCTAATGTGTCTCCTCCCATATTTTGTTGTTGCTATTGGATATGAATGCATTTTTGACAACTAATTGATCTGCGGCATAGAAAGTTATCTGGGGGGGAAAAGATATCTAATTCCAGCCAGTTTAAACCATGAAGCCAAAGTATAAAACTTGGTTTAAGAAGTCAGGTCCTTTCATCACTTTTGCTTCTTGAGAGCCCTGATTAAAGTACAAGAAATAGTCATCTGCTGCAGAGGAAGTTTTTATTTACCAGTTTTTATTAGCAATGCTGGTAGCAGTCACCAAAAACCACACAGAAGTAATAAAACCTTCATTTTCAGGAAACCTTGTCTGAAACTGAGTGTAGTGTCTGGACTAGAATGATGCAGAATTTATTAAAGCTTGTAATTTTAAAAATTACATCCAACTAGAGGATTGTAGCTTGACCTGGAGAGGTAATGTGTATCATTTTTTATATAATAATTAGCTTGTCATGCTGCTGTACTGTTCTGATAGAAAAGATGTCAATCATGTTGCAGCTCGGATGAACAAAGAAAATAGAATGAATAAAAGGACCCTTAGATGACTGAGAATCAAGTTCTACAGATATTTTTTTGACACTTCAGGATAAATGGAAGAAACTGTAGAGGTGCAGTACCCTTGTCCATGAATGAGTGGCACACACACAGAAAATTCTACCATTTTTTGGGTTTTTTTTCTTTTTTGAGTGTGATTTTTAATTCACTGAGAGATGTAGACTGTAGGAGGACAGCTCTGGTGTGCTGTGTCCCAGCTGATCTCCATAAACCTGTGTTTAATGTTCTCGCTCTCTCTCCCTCTTTTTTTATTTTTTCTCTTAATTTTTTTTTTTTCTAAAATTCATTTAAAGGCATTGGAATTCTTCTGAATTATATTTTGGGGATTACTCTCCAGAAGTTTATCCCATTGTATAACACTGGTATAATACAAGTCTTTGATTCTTTTTTCAGTGAAGCCTACACCTTGCTTTGTTCCTGCTTTTGAAATTATTCTCATGTAGTGATTGTGATACTGCAGCATTCTTCAGGGTGGCTGGTAGCTACTTCCTTTTAAGCCAATGTAGGAAAGCTGGGCTCCTGATGTGTTTATGCAGGGTAGCTGAGAAGTGTTAATCTTCCGTATGAGCAAACATGAAAGCTGTAGTTATGAAAGTGATCATCAAAAGAAGGAAGAACTTAAATTGTGAGGGGGAGGTTGAGAAAGCTTGTGAGGCATGTTGCTGTGGGCCTGACAATTTTCTTTGTATGAGTAGTATGACAGCAGGTGACTGGATAAAGAGAATATCAATTGACTGATGATGTAGTGGAAGTGCCAGGTATACAGGCAGTCAGGAAATAGCTATGCAGTAGAGGAAAGCTTTTTTCCAACATTGGGAAGAACAAACAAAACCACTGATGGAGTGGATAAGAAAATAAATTTTAGGTTTCATACAAGAGAAGCAATCTTGTTGAAGAATGACAGTCATAAACCACTCATAAACCCCCCTAATATGGGTTCTTTGTGGGAGAGGCATTCATCTTTTAGAAATATATTTGTTGTTTGTTTATAAGATGGTGATCATCAAAAAGAAGAAAAATAGAAGCATGTAACTGCAGAAGTAATCACATTGTGGATTATTAGAGTGATATACTTGGATAAACATTAAAGAATATGAAAAATTCTTTCTTAAAGCCTTGTGCAGCCATCCAATCATTTGAAATTTCACTTTTGTTTATTTTAAGGGGTGATAAGATTGTCCTCAGAAGAAGTATCAGAGTTTTGTTTATAAGTAAAGTCATGTGCAATGAAGTGGGTACATATAAAGCCTGAATTTGAGCGAGAAAATGATAATTGGGCGCGAGTCATGCCAACAGCTTTAATGTGAAGTGCACAATCAATTATTTTGCATTTATGTATAAAACTTTGTGGTTAGCTGGAACCATAATGTGATTGCCATTTGAATTGATACATTTTATTTTCAAATTTTGCAAGGTTATTAGCCTTTTGAAGTATTCCTGATGAACCCATTTGTGAGCATAGCTCAAATTCTCATCATTTGCTCCATGCATACACGCATGCACAGCTCACTTCAGGTCTGGCTTACAGACATGGTGAGCTGTTCCTGCAGTTACACTGGGCTGCTGCGCATTGGGTAGGGATATGAACAGAGCCTAAAATAAGAGACTCCAGGTGCTCTGCTGTCAGTACTCTTCTTACATCTGGGAAGTGTTGAGGCAATGTTGTCTTGACTGACTTAATCTGTAACCTCTTGGAGAGATGTGAACTTCATTTGAAGCTTGTGTGTTTAATGAGGTTGATCTGCCACTAAACCACTATTCAGTGGAAAGCTCTCTTTGTGGCAGCCTTGGAATTTCCACTCCTGTATTATATTCTTAACAATATAATGACACATGGAGAAATTGGCTCATTTTAAATGTTTGGGTTTGTTTTTTTTTTTCCCAGAAGGCTAAGGAAGTATATCTCTGAACCACTCTGATGGCAGTATTCACTGAAGTCACTCTCCAAAGTACACTTGGGAATTCCAGATTTATAATTGACTGCGTAGCCTTATTACAGAGATTCATTACTATACAGAGTGATTTTGAGCAAGTGATACACACTGTCCTTTGTTTGTATGACTGACTGCATGGTTTTATGGGCTCTCACTTCCAAATCTAAAATACGCTGCTTGGGTACTGGCCATTCTTAACTGCATGCCAAGCATGTGTCCCTTTAACTTCAGTGCATGGGTGACTTTCTCTTTATAGTTAAATGTATACGTTCTTAGATGACACACATAGCTACAGGATAGACCTAGAACAGTAAAGTGATATATTCATCTAATATCTATCATTGTACATCTTTGCTTATACGTTTTAGATTATTTTCCTTGAGGATATTGTTAGATACACAGATCCTAAATGAAAATAGCATGGTACCTCTTGCACATACAACTGCATAAGTGAACAAACTTGTAAGATGTATATTGGTGCTTTAAGATAAGTATTTTTTCCCTGTTGATATCTATTTTAAAAGAAATTAACGTGTGCCCTTTTTTCTTGTCACATTTGACATATCTCATGTTTTGTGCTCAGTGTGCAGTCCTTTCAGATAGTTCTGCCCATCAGTACTAACAAGAGTGTCCTCTAGTAAACCAAGAACGTGAAAACCTATCTCATATACATCTTTATAAAACTCTGCTTTTTAGGATGTGTACTGAAGTGTGATACATTAATATTACCAAGGCAGCTGTCTGTGTACAGGTGTTCTCAACTCTGTGTAGACTGCCCCCAAGCAGTGTCCATGACAGTGGTTTCCGGCTTGGTGGCTGTAGTCAGGCTATGCGCAGGCACAGGGCCCAGCATCTCTTACTCCTTCGTTTAGAAAAAAATGGAAAATAGGTAAAAATGGCATATACTTTTGTTCTAAACCTTCACATGCTTCATTGAAGTCCTGATCGTGCTAGGCCACGTGCAAAGCTTTCTGAACTGCCAGGTGCATGCAGCTTGGTAGGTGAAAAGAGGAAAGCATCGGGGAAGACAGAATGAGAGTTTGTTCTTGTAGTGTAGAAAGTGTCTCAGTCTCTGCAGAACTCCTCAGCCATATTGTTTTTCTCTACTAATCCTGTTTTTTGCAGCTCCCACGTTTATGGCTGTGGTAGGTGCAAGGAAAATGCTGTTTGCAGAGCCTTCCTTGCTATTATCTTTGCATCACATAATATAAGGTAGGGTGTTTGTATCCATTAGGTTTGGAAGTACTAACCTTGTGCATGCTAAGGGGAGATACACCCACTTTCACTAATCTTGCAGTGTCTTTGGGTAAAAAGTTCCATTGGCTTGGTTGATGCCACGGCATTATGGAGATCCAACTTAAGTACTCGAATTGCTTGTAATGTTTGCGTCTTTGTGAACACACAGTTTTTGCAATTCAGACTCTAAATTGATGAGAGGGGAAAAGGTTGTAGGCATTTATGGACAAGCCTGTGTGGGAAAAACTGTGACAACTTGGGTGACCTTTGGAAACTTTTGTGCATTACAGGTCCATAAAAACTAGAGGGAAAGCCCTTTCCTGCCTGCATGTGCCTTTATGATCTCTGAGGTTTCCAGATATTCTCTGGGTACATTATTCCATGGAATAGTAGGGTGTATGGGCCTGATTTTTTCCTCATGTTCCACATATATTTTTCCTTTGCCCAATTTCTCTCATTTGGTAGCAGGAAATAATATTAGTAGGTTGCTGGTGCTGTGCAAACTGAAACTTTGTAAACAGCAAGAGTTTCTAGCTAAAGTGATCAATGTTGAGGTAATAAAAGTATTTATGCCCACATTATCGTAAAAGAGAATATTGAGAAATATTGAACAATATAGGAGAAAAATAACATTGATTTGTAGCATGCATGTGAATGATCTGATCCAATCTGAGAGTCAAACTAAACCAGTTCTTTCTGACTTTTACCTTTGATGTGGTTTAAGATAAAATTTCAGCATGGAAAATAGGCAAGATTGCTTATTAGAGACCTACAAGTATTAGGTCTATCCATATTTGCGCAGCAGAGTTTGTTTGAAATTAACAGTTCAGTAAAAGTAATTACAGTTAAAATTTCTTTATTTCACACTTAGGGTTAAACACTATGCACTGTGATCACTGTTGAAGAAATTATTGAATTCTTGAATATACAGGACATGTATATCTAAAATATTTACCTATGTGCCATGAAAAAAATCACATACATGATCAAATTGTAAAGTGTTTCTAAATGGCTGGTGTCTTCAGACACACAACTCTTAAAGCTTAATTGCTGGTTTGAAATCTAGATGCCCACAGTTTCTGACAGATAGGAATTGCACTTTTTCCTTCCGTGTCATAAGACATTCAGCATAGTTATCTTTAAAAAGCATCTTTAATTTTATTTGTAGTACTAGGAGTGAGCGTGTGATGGGGTCCGCCCTCAGAACAGGATGCTGGTTACAGTGCAACACTTTTTTCTGTATCTTGGAGATGCATGAGAGTTGCAAATGTTCCTGGTATAACTATATCAATTTGAGTTGCTGTGTAACACCTGAGACCTGGACACGTTTCTGCAAATTAGTTGTGCTCGCAGATTTAATGGCCTGTAGTTAATTGTCCTTCATCATAGGAAAGTTAACTTTGCCTGGAGTGAGGTAAATGTTTGAAGTGAACTTTGACTTGTTTCTTTCTTAATATCCATTCACATTCTCATTTGCATAGATGAGATTTCAGCAGGACAGGTTGGAACTGGGAAGTGGAGGAAAGGGAAAGTATTAATAGCACCACATACTCTTGTGTCTTGAAAACAAATGATAGTCCAGTTGTTTTTACATGTTTTTACTGTATAAGACAGATTTGCTTTCTCAAATTAGACTTTATGAAGAAATGTTTGCCATAGTTTTTTAGAATGCGTTAATACCTTCTTTTCTCAGTGTAACATAAACACAGTTTGCTGTTGCAGCATTTATTTTCCATTACTTTATCACTGTTGAGTGTCATTAAACTACAGAAAACCTGCATTTAAACTTATGTTAAAAATAATTTACCATATAAACATACTGTTGAGCAGCTAAAGTGAACTTGATTGGATCCTTTATTTGGGTTGCTGATTAAAACTGACACTACTCCAGATATTTTGCATGCTTTATTGAGAACTCATAATGCATCCAATCACTTACGGCTTAAAATCTGTGACTTCTGTGAGAAGGTAAAGATGTAAGGCTGTATATATTCAGATCATTTTTATCTGTTCCTTCCCTAAGTGCTTCTGTTGGTTCCCGGTATAGATTGAAATATGTCTGTCTGCATCCCTGCCATAACAAAGCAGTTGTGCCTTGTAACTTAATTGAGCTGCTTCAGCCATTAGAATCTGATATTTTGGCAGAGTTGATGTTTTCTAGTAGCAGCTGCTTAAATCTATCATTATTGCCAAGACAGTGGATACTACTGGTGGTATTCTTTACAACTACCTCAGTTGTTATAAATGATGTATCTGTGGTTCACTTTATTTGGTGCAAAAACTGTAGTCAAATAAGCCAAACTGAAATTGTTGAATCTGAGATTGTTTTCAGATATGGAACTTAATTTGATGCTGTGAAACGAAGATCAAAAATATTTTGGGCTTCAAGTCAGTACAGAAATTGCATTGATTAAAAAAATAACCAACAGCAAAAATACAAAAACAACTGCTTGCAAATACCTAAGCCTTTAGGACTTTGTTCTTGCCATCTTTTATTTAGTGTGTGGGTGGTTCATCATGTAAATACTGACAGCACAGTATAGCACATTAGCATTTCTTCTAGGACTGTTCCAAGCAGACAGGGTACATCACAGCAGCGCTGTTTATTATAGCTTCTCAGATATTTTTCTGAATCTTGTAAATCAGGGTTTTTACTTGCTTTGCAATTTTGTAGTCAGTGGAAAATCTTGAATTAGAGCTGGGTCTTTGACACATGGGTTCTTTTTTGAAAATAACCATGATATTTTTACTGTGTAATCCTCATTAAGAGGAAAGAACCTTTGTTCTTGCCTTTTGTGTTCTCTTAGCTTTGCCCAGTTATTTTTCCTTTTGATTCTCACCTCGGTTAATTTAACTAAGTCTTAGGTAATTTTCTATATTAGTAAGGGATGTGGGAATGCAGTGGGATCACTGCTGAAATCACAGCTACCCATGTTCCTCCTTCCATCCATTTTGGATGGAGGAGCTACTGAAATGAGTAAGAACTAGAAGCAGAACAGAGGGAAATCCAGCCTATGTTTGCCTTCCCTCTTGAAAAATAAAAAATCTACCAGTCACAGGTGAACGAACCAGAGTTCCCCATTTTGTTTGTGAAATAATTATAGAGTCATGATTTATATGTGTGTGAGGCTGAAAGGGGGATTAATTTGGTCTTAATCACACTGTACCTGCAACAGCTGTAGCATGGCTGCAGTGGAAAAATCAAGGAAAGGAGTCAGAGGAGTACGAGTGGGTGGACTAATAGTAAGTCAGAGACAAACAGCGTTTTGTGTCAGCTGATTGTTGCCACTGGAAGTACCACTGTGTTAATCTGATTTGGGAATCGCTGTACAGAGGTGTGCCTCTGTTGTTCAGAGTCTGATTGTGCATTTGGACCTAACACCAGCTGTCTCTTGCCTTCATCTGTGCCCTATTTTTGTGTCTAACCTTTCACCAAAACCTGCTGAGAAGCACTGACAAGTGCAAAGGAGATAACTAATAGGTTCCTTCTTAAAGACATACTATAAACATACCTCTCATCACTTAGAGCATAAATCACAGAACATTAGAAGTTGGAAATGATACTTAGAGGACATTATTCTGAGGTGCGTAATTCTTCTACTTCTTCCTGCCTTTACATGCTTTTGCATTAGCATTTTAATTATTCTAAGAAATACTACCAGAGCCGAGACATGCTTTCTCTGTTTTTCTACATTTATCCAGAGAAAACATTTGTAGAATAATTTCCAGGTGTATATAATATCCTCTGTGAAGACACTGCCTTTTTAAATGAAAAAGAAAGTTGTTGTAGTTCAAAACATTTTAATTAGTTTTTAAAAAATAATATTTTAAAATGTTCTTTACAGCCTAAAAAATCCATGATCTCCAAATAAATGTACCAATTAGGAAGATCAGTTTTGCTGAACAGGAACATCTTTTCAATCTGCAGTTGATTTCAGAAAGTCATGGGAAGGGTCAAAGGCAATTCTGGTAATAATGTACATGATTTGTACTGGTGGTGTATCAAGACATAACATTTTCTTTTGACACAGAGGTCATTATGTGCATCTTTAGGGCATTAAAATGTTAAATGGCGAGTTTCAAATTATTCTTTGTTGCTCTCTCTGCATTGACTATGCTTGCTCCTGCTTCTCTCTTCTCTTAGCTTTGGGCATCTAAATCTAGTTGAAATTCATGTATTGATACCACTTGGGGTGCTAATTGCTTCCAGATAAAAATGTTCTTGAGAAGTGAGGAGGATCTTGCTTCTCCTCAACTAAAGGAGATTCAGCACAAACTGAATTTTCAAGAGGAGTCTGTGTCCTATGACATTTTGCCTTTGCCTTTCCTTATTGTGTATTGAGCTTAGCAGTTGTGTTGAACCTTGTGGATTGCTTGGCTTAAATCAGTGTTGTTCCTTCCTGTGAGATTTTTATAGATCCAGCTAGATCATCTTTAAAGTAGGCAACCCAAGGGCAAATGGCAAAGGGCTAAGCTCCAGTTTCAGAGCCTTTGTGTGAGTCAAAACCAGCCATGGTGCGCAGCACAAGGGAAGGCGCTGTGGAGAATCCTTCTCGCTTGTCAGGTGTACTAGCATTAGTCCTTTCAGATGGTACTTCTGAAAGTTCCCATGTTGAGTTTTTGACAGTCATTCTTACACCTCTTCTCACTCCAAATTTACTTATGAAAAAAATTTTACAAGTAGAAAACACCCCAAAAGTATTGCTTCAATCAGAATAGGTTGAATTTAGATGTCAAAATGAATGGCCTATGAGAGTTCATTATGGGATTTCATTCATCCAAAAAAAAAAAATAAAGAAAGAAAAAAAAATTAAGAATAAACAAGGAAATAAAATTCAGTGAACTGTGTCAGATTTATTCTTTATTAACCTGCATTAAATAAGAAAGAACATTTAATTGTGTCAATTTAGAAAACCTGAAGAAAACAACACATAACACATTTCAGTTCATTTTTCATGCATGTTCTTCTTTGTATTTGGTGCCCCCTGTACATACAGGTCAAGAGCTTAGTGTGGCAACAGGGGTTGGGGACATTGCTAGTGGCCACAGAAATGAATCCTGCGACTTCAGCTGTTGACAAAGTGACAGAACACTTTCATTTGCTTTCTGCTTGGCTTGATTCCTGTCACAGGCAATAGTTGGAGTTGTCTAGAGCAATAAATTATGAAAGCTAATGTAGCTTCTTTGTTCCACTTAATTTCCTTTGGTTCTCATCAGACTTTAAGAGGGGGTAAAAAAGCTAGCCTCAGTGCAGTGTACACAACTGAAAGTATAAGAGAGGAAGACGAAAGAGCTGCTTGTAATATCAGCCTGCATACATAAAACTAGGTTATCTTTTTTCCTCAAACAGTCTAAAAAACTTCAGTTGACAAGGTAAACCTCCTTTGAAGAGAAAATCATGTTTTCATTCTAAACAATTAAGAAAATATTTGTCTCTAAAAGGCATTTAATTAGCACTGCCTATGGCAGGAAATAGCCAAAAATTCTACTTGAAGGGAGAAGTGCATGGGAAGAGTGGTGAGGTGAGACTGTTCTGCTCTCTAAGTACAATAAAGCAAGCATTGTTATCGATCTGGGTATGGTTTGTGTGCTAAATTTGTTACTGGAATGATTGAGAGCAGCAGATTAAGAATAGGCTTGTAGTCTGCTGTTTCTTGTAGAATTACTTGGAGTTACGAGTGTTGTTTTTTTTTGTTTTGTTTTCATTAAGGTAAGGGAAACAGTTTTCATTGTAGTGGAAAAACTGAAATTTCCAAATACATGTAGAGGTTAGTTATGGCCAAAACCATCTCTTGCCAGGGGGCCAGTATCAAATGTAATTTGTAAATCCTGTGTATTGAGTAGTTCCTCTTTGAAAACCCAGTGCATTGCACCTGGATTTTATTGTAAAATTAGGGAGACATCATTAAGGAGATGCGTGGGGAGAAGACATCAGCATGGTGCAGAATAGTGCTATACAACAGAATCCTTGTTGAGGGAACAAATATATCCTCAGTAAAATGATGATTTTAGCAATGAAAAATGACTTTCAGATCATTGATGCCAATCTAGGTCTTCACTAGTGCTTTTGCTTTTTCCAGTCTAGAAGCTTGAGGCTTCAGAATATCAAAGCTCTTATCAAATGCAGGATCTCCTCTTGAAGGCATGATCTTAAAATGTAACTGGTTGAAGATGCCATCTGGTGGTGTGTGTTTGGTGTGTCTGGTTGCTTCCTGATGCACCTGCCATCAAGGCCATGTGTTCTTCAATGTGCAAGAGGGGAAGTGTAACCACAGTGATAAGGCCAGAACAAGGAGGTCTCCAGCTGTTGCTAGGGGACCAGGCTGGAAGATGACCACAACTGTGGGAGACCAGGTAAGTATAAAAAATTAATTCAAGTCAGCTTTTACTTTGAAGTCTCATTTTCTAAATAAGCATTTGGGAAAAAAAATTGGGTTATTTTACTTGGGGAGGCAGTGAAGAATAAACTGGATTTCTGTTGGATTGAGCCAGCAATGAAATTACAAAGGTCTGAAGCCTTTGCTTGCTGCAGATTTTTATGGTGGAAGGATGTATTTCAACTGCATAAACAAAACCTGGGTGTGCAATGGGGGTGTGTTCTAAAACCTCAAGGTCTGTATATTCTTTTATCTTTAAGAATATCTGGAATATGAATATCACTTTTCCTAATTTTTCAGTGGAGCTTTTTTCTTTGAGGAAAGCTTTTCAGGTCTAACATTAATTGAATGGGGAAAGGTTAAAACTTTATAGCAGTAGCAGTTATTCACTGTGCTGTTGAAGCTAAGTTACTCACTTTAGCTAGTTTAAACAAAATCAAAGCATTAGTCTGCCAAAAGACATCTGTCTTCTCATAACATTTTCAGGTTCTTTGGCGCTTAATTCATCACACTCTTTCCCTAGGCACCAGTGACCTACTCTCCAGACTGCAGCTTTTTTCAGCATAGGTTTCATTCAGTAATGAAGATGTTATTTTTGTTTTTTTCTTCCCACATTAAGCCCTTTTCTTAAAATTATTTAGGTTGACAGTACCTTTGAAAATCACATTGCACTGTGTCTTGTTCAAAACAGGGCCTGGTTCAAATGTAGATCAGACTAAATTCTGCTACTTCTTTTCTTAACTAATCCGTCTTCTTATTTCCAACTTACACACATTCATCGTTCCTCGTAACATGATGTTTCTGAACAGACCTCCTACTATTCCAACTGTCTTCTGAGGGAGGTTAGCACCTCACAAAAGCTATCATATTCTTCAAGCATCATGACTGTCCCTCATGACTATGCTTCTTACTGTCTGTCCCTGTTTTATCAATTATCCATATTGTCTGTTTTGCTCCAAGAACCCCAGTGACTCATCTGGGCTCAGATGGTTTCATTCTAAGCCTCTGAAACATTTCTTTGATTCTTCATAGAAGAAGGACCATATGCAGTTCCTTTTACCTTTTTGTTCTTTTCCCATGGTGATTTTGTACTTGAAAAATCTGGCCTTGGAAGAGTCGTTGTCTGAGCACTGAGATGTCTCTTATCTGAAGACCAAGTCCTTTCACGGTTCATGGGAAAGGCCACGTTGACATTTAAGCTGTCATTGGAAGCTATTGCTCTGCAATGTGCAGCTAATGATTCTTCCCCTTTACCAGAGTGTATGGAGGAGAGCCTGGTGTTTGGAGGCTGTTCTGGGTGCAGCAGCTGTTGCATGTGCACCTTCCTTGAGTACCTACCCTGTAGGTACAGTCTGTGTTTGCGCTCACAGACCATTGCTGATCCAAGCATGACTTTGAAGAAGGAATAATAGTGAAGATGTGTTCAGCTGATGTGTCACCATCCCAACTGACTCTGTCTTGGGGACAAATATTATTTAAAATATTAGTTCTGTGTCCTCAGGGATACACTGATTCTGTCTTACAAAATATGTGACTGGTACCTTAATTCCATTCTGAGGTGACGCAAATCTCTTAAAACTTTTGGAAGTGAAGTATTTGGTTCAACTCCTGTTAGTATATTGGGATATGGGGGTATAAAAAAAGGACTTCCCAACACAGAAAAAACATGGAAGGTATTCCAGGTAGGAAGAATATGTTTCTAGTTGCAGAAATTGAATTAATATAGACAAGAATTTAATGGAAAATACAGATGCTAATGGTTAGAATTTTTTATTTGGTGTCTGGTCTGCTGCATTTTACATTTTTTCTTGTGAACTAGAAACCTTTTCCAGTAAACAAGTATTTATATCTAGAGCATGTATCATATGTGATCTCAAAGCACAGTTGTTACAGCTGATAAATGTGTTGTGTGGGTGCTGTATTGGTTGTGAGGCTCTGGTGTATTTGCATGCATAGGGGCTATAGTGTAATTAACCACATTAAACTGAATAACAAACAGCCTCCCCATTGTTTCTCTTTATGGAAGTAATTAGATGCTGAGAGAACTATAGCAGGAAATAGGAACAGTTTCCTCCAGCCACCCCTCAAACAGGTTTTCAGTTCCAATTAAAATAAATTACATTTTCAACCAGAAGAGATTACTCACATGATATCTATGTCATTTATAAACATCATGGAAAGCCTGTTGTAGAAGTAAATATTAGAAAGGAGAAAGAAAGGAGAATAATTCAGAAAACCTAACCAATAGGAATTAAAAACTGATTCTTCGAATTGCTCGGTTAGTTTTCATTGAGAAATCTACCAGAGGTTGAATAATGGGGCTTGAAAGCCTCATCACAAAATTTTGGGTATTAAAGGTTTCTGTAGTTAAACTATATGATGTGCTTTGAAACTTTGACTAAAGAGCAAAGTTTCATAGTTTTACATATTTTTTAAAAAAAACCCTTTATCCTGTGAGACTTCTTGCAGAAGTTGTAAGTTTCTGCCCAACTCCTTTAAATTTTGATCTATCTGATGTTCCCAGTGTGTATTCCTCTCTGCTGTGACAATAGAATTTATAAAACAAACAGAAGAAAGCTCTTCATTATGATCCAGTTAGGTGGAAGGATAGGATTTTTTAATCATTATTTTTGCTGAAATCCCATGTGTTTTATGTAAAAATAAACCAGGTTTTTTTTTGTTTTAAAAGAATCAGTAAGAAATAAGAAGAAAAAACACATAGTGAAAATCATGTGAAAAAGGAAAACCCTAGTCTTTTCAGCCATGAAAATGTTTTAAAACAAAGTCTATATTTTCAATCTTAATAAACTATATAAGGGAAACCAGCTTACTAAATGTTGTCTAGTACATGAGCCTCTTATCCTCTTCCTGAGATAAAAGGATAAGTAAGATGGTCCAAAAAAGATTGAGAGATGAGGAACTTTTAATTCTCTATTATCATCATACAATTCCAGTGACTTGAAAATCTTTTGATAGACATTATGATAAGTGATGGCTGTCTTTTTAGCTTAACCATCCAGAAAAGGTTACTACAATCACAGGGAAGAAAAATGCTGTTTCCTGCCCTTTCCTTAATTATTCTGACTGTTTGGGAAGGTTTAAATATCATTGTGAAAAAATAATTAGTATATTAGTACCATTGGTTTCCACATGTTGAAAGTCTTAATTTCTGTGGCTCCTTAATCTGGGTCTCCATGGTACCTGCTGTTTACATTATTTCAATGCATTAATCAAACTGAGGGGAATGTGGTGTGGGGAAGATTCTTGGATCAAGCAGAAGGGAGCAAGTATATTTTTTAAATACTGTGTGCAGGTGTGTCTAGTGGAGGAGGATTTTGACAATGCTAATGCTTGATGATCTCTTCTTGTTATCCCTCCGTGCTTTCTTCTCCATTGCGTAAATACACTTTTGAAGCGCTTTATGCAATGCATTTTTGTGTCCAAATTCAATAGACTTTTTGAACGAGAGAGAACTCCATCCTCCAAAACGTAATTTGATCTACAGTAATTTGATGGTTATGGCTGGTAGACTGTGTCTTGATTTTAGATATAGAAAAGAAAAAAAACAAAACAGCTCAGTTTTGGATAGAAAAAGCAAAGAAAGAAGCTAGCTGATCGATACATGCTTGTCACGTTGGGGTTTGGAGCAACCTCACCTTTCTGTGAGTTTTCAGAATGGCTTATTTTGTGATGTTTAATATAAAGATGGTAATGAATTTTGAACTGAAAATCTGAGCTGCATTTTGCAGATATGATAGCAGTTCATGTCTCTGCAAATGTGTGGTAAACTTTCATGTAAAAGCATTGCAATGACAATTCAACTGGGACATTAACAGCGCAATGTGGAAAATACCTCATTCTCCTCCCACTTCTTCCCCATCCTTTCATCTACCAGAGTAGTCTAATTCCTGGCAATCTTCTTATTTTCTCTGCAATTTTCCAGTGTCCTTGATGATATCAGAAAAAGTACAAGTCTTAATTGCTTTCTTTTTTGAGATGTATGAAGAGATTGCTCTCCATTTTTTTTTTTTTTGTTTGTTTGTGTGATACATGCTTTTTTGGAGTTTGAAGTTATAATGCTGCGACAGTTTTATAAAACTGTCTGTAGTAGTAAATTCAGCTCATTACATAAGGAATTTAGAGCATGTTCTTGTACTGTCACTGCTGTTAGTTTGCCAGACACGTAACTGTAAATACCTTTTTTGGTCTGATGCAATCAGTTATTGTAATACAGTTATACATATTGTTGGTTGAAAAGAGCAACCTAAGGCCTGCAGAACAAGTTTCCTCAGCTGAGCAGAACTGGGCACATAGGTCCACCATTTTCCTTTCACCTCCTGAAATGCTGAGCCAATGTAAGTGACCCTTTCCTCCAGCGTGGCTGTTGACCTCTTGAGTGGCATTTGTGGCACTGGGCTGGCTGGGGCTGTTTCGTGGCAGCAGCCCTGAGCTGCCCACCAGCTGGCCTGTATCCCTGGACTGGAGAGGTCCCCTGGACCCAATCGTGTTCAGCTCTTCCAGCTTGCTAAGCCCACTGAAGTCTGAATTGGCAGAAGTCATGTAATTGAGTGTAGTGCCTGGCTTTTTGCTGGTTTAGTATGCTTAAACAGTTCATTTCACTGGAGGATATCTGAGACCAGGAGCTGAAGTAAGGGAGCAAGGGGCACTGCAGTGGCCAGGAGCATGATTGGCTGCTGCTGCCACAGACCCCAAGCCTGAAATGACATTTTATTTTTAGGGAAGTTGAAGGTACTCTGTTATTTCTTTGAAATAAAGTGTTTTTCTCAGTGCTTGAGAAAGAATACCTGCTAGTCAGTACCAGTACCTGGTAAAGTCAAATGTATAGTCTGGGCATGTTCAATATACTTTGGCTGTGCATAATTTAAAGGTAATGCTTTTTATAATATTATAATACCTTTAAATAAAAGGTAATGCTTTTAAAATTTTCCTATGTTATGATAGTGAAATTATAGGAGTAGTGCAACATTTCTTGAAAAGAAATTAGCTGTAATCCTTAAATTGCTACTAAATGGAAAATCTGCTGATACTTCTTTGAATATTTGCAGAATTATACTAAACTTGATATTTGAGTCGTCCTGTGTCAAATGAACTGTGATGCTTTTGTCATCAAGAAATTCAGTACAGCATGACACTTCTTTGCTGCGATTTCTATCTGGTAAATATACCAGAATTGTACTTGTGAAATTTGCTCAAAACATGAAAAGGCTGAATATGCTTTCATGGAAATAATTCTCTGTGGAACCAGTATAAAGGAGAAGCTGTTCATTTCTAGGCTTAAAGAAAATCAAATTGGGATGTGTGGTGTGTGTGTGTGTGTGTGTGTGTGAATAAACAAGATACAAAGCTTACAAACTTTGAGTTGGGTTTCATGCACTTGCCTGTATATGTGCACACATACTGCACTCTATGGTGGTGAAGCATCAGATAATGTATACATTTGACATTTGAAAGTTACTTTAAATGGATCTGTTAGAATGGGTCCAGAGCAGGCCATGAAGATGCTCAGAGTGCTGGAGCACCTCTCCTGTGCAGACAGGCTGGGAGAGCTGGGGCTGTTCAGCCCAGGAGAAGAGAAGGCTCTGGGGAGACCTTCCAGCACCTTCCAGTACCTGAAGGGGGGTTATAAAAAGGAGGGGGAAAAGGATATAAATATAAAAAGGAGTTTTTATATTGGCATATTAGGACAAGTGATTTTAAACTGAAAGAGGGCAGGTTTATATTAGGTATCAGGAAGAAGTTCTTTGTTCAGAGGATGGTGAGGCACTGGATCAGGCTGCCCAGAGAAGTTGTGGATGTCCCATCTAGTGGAGGCTGTCCCTTTTCATGGTAGTGGGACTGGAGCTATGTGATTCTTAACACCTCTTCCAACTCTATTCTGTGAGTCTGTGATTCTATATTTGTGCTTACAGAAAAAAAGCTAACATTTTTCTTCAAAAGAAACAACACTTCATGTGTTAGTGCTCAAAATTATGGTGTGGATTGCAATTGTGTTTGTAACTTGTGTACTAAATACTAGCTGATTATATATTAAATGCATCTCTTGGTGAGGCATGCCCATATTTTGCTGCGATTTTCCCAGCATTTTGAATAACATCCTTGCAAGTTTCATTTTGTGATACTCCAAGGAGTATCAGTTTAAAAAGTAATTTTTGGTGTCTTAGCACCCATTTGCTTATTTTTCTCCTTTTCAAAGATTATGAAGACCTTTCATCTCTGGTAATAAAGAATATGCTTGCTCTAGGTTGTATCCTCTTTATCATAGAATGAGAGAATTGTTTAGGTTGGAAAATACCTCTGAGATAATCATTGAGTTCAACCAGTAACCCTGCAATATGTGGGGGTTCTAATGTGTTCTAATGCTAAACCATGTCCCCAAGTGCCACATCCACACATTTTTTGAGCATTTCAGGGGATGGTGATTTCACAAACCTGGCAACCTATCCTAATGCTTGACCACCCTTTCAATGAAGAATTTCCTAATATCTAATCTAAACCTCTTGTGGCACATCCTGCTTTCAGGCATTCATAGAGAGCGACAAGGAGCACTGAGCCTCCTTTTCTGTAGGTTAAACCATCCCAGCGCCCCCAGCTGCTTCTCATCAGATTTCCTCTCTAGACCATTCACCAGCTTCATTGCCCTTCTCTGGACACACTCCAGCACCTCAGTGTCTTTCTTGTAGGGAGGGGCCCCAAAACTGAACACAGGATTTGAGGGGTGGCCTCCCCAGTGCTGAGTACAGGGGGATGATCCCTTCCCTTGTCCTGCTGGACACACTATTGCTTATACAGGTCAGGACGCCCTTAACTTGCCAGCTAACCTCATCTAAAGAATGCCAACATGTATTTAACTTTGTATTCAGTTCTGGTGGGAAGCCTTATGCTGTAATTCTGATCTAGGCTGTGGACACTTGAAGTGATTTTTTTTTATTTTATGTTGTCTCCTCTCTGTCTTCTTTTGCAGAATCATAAGCAGTTATTGTGGTATTCCCAGCCTTCCTGGGACAGGCACTCAGCATTATGTCTGTTTCTATTTCATGTCTGGGTGAAGACTATTTAAAATACCTAGACTGAGAACTACTTAACTCTGTTTAAATTTTTTTATTAAATCCCATTTTCTTTCACCAGAACCTCTTGCTTGAGTGTATGGTGGCAGGAGGAAAGTTTAACTTCTCTTTCTGGAGAGAACTTGATGCACATTCTCTCAGGTGCTCCCTTTGGTTAGAAAACAGTGTCTCTCAGACAGGAAAATCTAAATCACTCAGAAATATCTGCTTCTGAAAGTATCATGCAACATGTTTTTGGAGCAATTTGTGTTGTACTAAGTTATTTCATATTGAAAGCAGAACAGTGCCTTTGCCTGGTCAAAAGCCCCGTGCAAATTCATATCTAGTTGTCTTCTTTGACATCTCCTTCCGGTATCAGCTTTCAAAGCAAAAAGCGACCAACCTTCTGTTCACATCATCTCTCTGCTTCCTCAATGCATCTGTACTTGGCTCTTTCTCTTCACTCTCGCTGGAGCTCTCTTCCTCTCCTGGTTACTTCCTTTCCTCAGAAACATGTGGAATCTGTGCAAGTTTTCACTTTATCTCAGCTGCCCTTTAAAGGCTTTGTCTATGGACTGATGCATAGATAATGTAGAACTTCGTCTGAAAGGTTTTTAGATTGGTGAAACTGAGTTGCAGATTTTTGATACCAGTGTGCCAGTCCTTTATCAGCTGTTGTGGTCCATATGTGAGGTTTAAAACATCGGAGTCCCCATAGGGAAGATGGAGATCTTTCACCTGCAAAGCTCAGTAGTCTAAAGTCAGAGCAAAGCAGTAAGTCATGCCCTGCCCCAGAAAGTCAGATCCGCCCTTTGAAGCCTGGGGAATGTCGTTGGAGGCAAGGTGGAAGGCAGATAGCTGAGACACCCTTTCCCTGGCTGTAGGCAGGTGGCATGTTAAGCCTCAAGGCACATGACACCTCTCAACTGCAGGAGAAAAGTTCTAGCCACCACCTATGGCTTGGACCTTTTGTAAGGCAGCTAGTTATAAGTACAGCAATGCAAATGCAGTTTTTACCTTTTTTCTTTTAAATAGATTTTTGCTAAGATTCATTATAAACAGAGTTGAAAGGACTTGCTTTTTAAAAAGAAATGAAACCTCTTTTTAGTTCTGCCTTTAATCCAGGTCACCTCAATAGACTCACAGTGAATCTCACAGAGCTGCCCTAGTACCTGTTGAATATTCATCTGCATGAAGGAAACACAAAGTTTCAGTTTAACAAACTGTTTAAATTGACTCCCAGGGTGTGAGGAAATGTGAAGATGCATTACTTAATCTCAAGTGTTTGTTACAAATTTTTAGTATATTCTGTAGAAAGATGCATCATTTAAAAGGAAAAAAAAAAAAAAGTTGGCAAAATCATAATGTGAAGGAGAATGCCTGTCTCTTCCCTCCAGGAAAATGGATCCTGCTTTAGATGTCCCTGAATTAGGGATAATTAGAGGTCTTTGTGGGTTTGAGTTTTTTTTTTTTTTAAGTTCAATTAAAATACTTCTCTTTACAAAGAAGTTTAAATTTACTACAATTTTCATCTCAGACTTTTTTTACAACTTGTGCAGTTTTGGAATTATACAGGTAAACTGCATTAGCTCCTGGTTGGACTTTCAGAGCTTTTAGACCTTTTTTTGTGTCTTCTGTCCCATAGTATGAAATACGGTTTTCTGTATTTGGTAATGCAAGTAGTAGTACTGAAGCAAGTGCTGGAATAATCCTATGTAGTGATTTTACACTACATCCAGGATAGACTTCAGTGACAGATGTGACACCACAGAAGCACCTAGAATATCTCATTTAAAGGAATGCTAAATGTCTTTTCTTGTCTGGAATTAGATGTTAAAAGACCTTTTTTCCCTTCTTGGAAATTGGGCTTTTGTGTTCTTCCATCTGAGGAAGAATGAACTTCTAATTCACTTAGTGAGGTTGATTTTTCAAATAAGAATGACAGCAAGCACTGTTTGCTGTGGTTCTCAAAGGAAACATAAAGCTTGGCTCCCTGCTTAATGGATGGCTGCTGTTAGTCCTGAGCAATGAGTTTTGCTGTAGTTAATATTTCATAACTAGGCAGAGTGTTTGCTGGAGTGTTTTAATGTCGTGGGCTCTGGTCTTGGGAACAGCTTAAGGGTTCTGTACCCATGTAAACTCTGTGTCACTGCTGATGTTTGCAGAGCTTTCAGCTGTGCTTTTATTTGTTTATTAACATTTTATTCCAAATATTTTTCCGTCAAACATCTTTTAGGTGTCTCCTAATTTTGTAATAGCATACACACAAATAAACCTGAAGTAAGTATTCTTTAAGTTATTTCTGTCCCAAGGTACAGTAGGAGTACAAACTTCCTGCTTGGTGTTTCTAGAACTTGGAGAAAGTTATACTGAGTTCTCTTAATTCTTTTATTCCATGAGGTGGCTGCAGTATGTAGCAGGAAATATCATAAGAGACCCTGGTGTTAACACTGTTTTGGTTCCTACATTAGTAGCAACTTTTTCCAGAATCTAATGTGCCTTTTCCAGTCCTTATTTTGTTCAGCTATATATATGTGTATATATATATATATATATATGTATATATCTCAATACATACTGTCTGGGCAGACTGATAGCTCTTGGCAGCTGTTTGGTGTTCTTAGCATAAGCAGCTCATAGGCAGCCACTAATTTTTTGCTTTGCCACAGTATCCTCTGTGGAGGTGACCATTTGTATTGGTCCCTAACACAGTTTCCAGCGGCTGTATTACTGAACTTCTTTCCTGTAATGATGTTTTTGTCACTGGATTGTCTCTTAAAGAAGGAAACAGTTATTTCTCATAGGCTGAGTTAAGCCTATGGTGGCTGTGAGTTCCAGAGGCTGTAGGGGGGACAGTGGCTGAACACTGTTGTGGTTGTGTCAATGAGACTGCATCTTAATGCAGCTATTTCTGGGGAAGGGCAGCAGTACAGGTGCATAATAATCACTGAGAAAATTTATGTTTTGTTAGTAAACTAACTGGAAGTTCTCTAAGGAAAGCCAAAAAAAGCAAAACATTATTTTATTTGTGAGCTGACCTAAGAAGAACATGTCAACTTGTTAATTCCTTAGTCTAAACATATCTGGTAATATTGCTCTTTGACATGTTGTTAGTCCCCTTCTTTAACATTGGGGTCAAGCACAGTCAGAGGTTGCAAATGCTGTTTTGTATTGTTCAGAACAGATGACCCCTCAGTGGTATTTAACCTCTAGTTTTTATTAAGTTTCCTCTAGTATGTGTGCATCTCTCCCCCCTTCTACTAGTTCTGTTCATTTAGGCTGATTTTTCTTACCAGCAGAGATGAGTAAGAGCTAAAAACGGACCCAGTTCAGATGCTGTGATGGAAATAAAAAGGAACATGTACCTCTGGGAACAGCAGGACATGTTTTCTCTTTAGCATGGCTAGATATGTTGCTCCAGTCTTAGTGCTGAATACTTAAAAACCCTCATATGTTAAAAAAACCTGGAAAATTAAATGTAATTTGTATTCTCTTGAAGCATGTGAAGGTTTGAGGCTTTATTCTTTGAAAAGGTATGTTAATTTGGTGCTTGTCGGAAAGGTTATGTGAGGAGCTGGCCCACGTGTAGTACTTTCTGAAGGCAATGGGGTATGGATGAAATATGTAGTTTGCTTATTTACTGTTCAGAAGAACACAATGTCAAACAAGCAATACAAATTCCAATGGTAGCATTCCAGAAAACAGAATATTTTGGGAGTTAAAAAGGTAAATTGAAATGGATTATGAACTCCCAGAAAACAACATCCCAGCAAATGGTAGGATATGAAGACTGAGTTAATTTTCTTGTACTCTATTTTTTTTATTCCACCCCGAGGATTTGTGTATAATGATGTGTTCAGTGGGCTGTCTGTAGCCAAAGGCTTTTTAGAAAGTAGTCTGCCTAGGTCTTTGTCTCATGTTACTGAAATGGATAAGGATTTACAAGGGACAGAATCAGACAGATGTTAAAAGGTTTTGAAAAGCTCCCCATTCATTCATGCTGACAAGATTAATGAGGCACTTCCCAGCTCAGGGCATAATTTTTATATGCAGTTTATGCTTCTCAACTGAAAAAAAAAAAGTTCCCTTTTTAATTCCTTCTCTTTAACACAAATATTTTGTTTACTTGTTGAGACTCCACTATTGACTATACCTTAGGAATTCTAAATTAATTTAGAGCATTCATATGTGTATTTTCTATCTGCTTCCATGAGAAGCTAGTGGTGCTGATGTGAAAAGATCCATCAATCTTCTGCATAAGTTTAAAGCACTGTAGAAAAATATAGTAAATTGAACCAAAATAAACTAAGAACTCCTTCATTACTAAACACTGTAGTAACAAGAAAGTGTGTATGTAATACATTAAGAACAGAGTGTGTATTTGTTCTACAGGTGCATCCTAAATGAATAGAAGTACTGTGCAGAAGTAATTTTGATTTTTTTTTTTGGTCTTAAATTTTTAATGAAGTTGCTTCCACTCAGGTGGGCAGCATCTAAAATCTGTAGACCATATGGTTCTCTCCAGGAGAGTGAAATGCAGAATTGCAGAGTGAAATCTAATGGTGCCAGACCATGCAGGACAATCTGCTGCCTGAGCTTGCCTTAAAAGCAGAACAGGAGTAACCCAGAATTAACAGATGAAAAGTGGTCACAGGCCAAACTGGGGCAGAAAATAATTTACTGGATTGTTTCTTGGGGAACACAAAGCAACTTGAATAGCAGCAGGTGAAATTTAAATGGATTTTAAATATATAATTGTGCTTGAGGCTAATTTGCTGCTTTTACCTATTGGGTTGCTAAACAGTACAGTGGGGAAGGACAACTGCTTTTAAAATCCATGCCCCCTATTCTGTGATAAACCCATAAATATGTGACTTGCTGAGCATCAGCAAATAGATTAGCAAATAGCAGGAGTACCTCCCTTCCTGGTCTTAGAGCAATCCCTGTAAATCTTGTGGTTTTTTTCTTTCTTCTCTCTCTAGAAGGCAGAATCCAGAGATTTTCTGAAGTCACATGTTCATTTATATGAGGGATTTCTTTCCTGCCGTTTCTGTTGTAATCTAGACTGCCGAATTTCCTGCAGATAGTGTAACTGTGCCTTGTGTCAAAATGGTGGTTGTTTCTGTCTCAATGTGGGATTGAGCATCTTTTTCTTTAGCCTTTGAGGAAATTTCCTTTCTCTTTAGCAGACATACAAGTATAACTTGAAAGCCTCTGTGTGAGAAATTCAGGCTTGCTTGCATAAGCTGCTGCTTTCATCTCCTTCAGCACATCTGCATCATACTTTCCCTCAGGGGGCTTACAGTGTCCTGTCTAAGAGGAGGGATGGGTTTGCATCTCAGAGAATAGGCAACAAATGCAGGCAAGCATTAATTTAATATTTCTATAGCAAGTAGCTAGGTGTGGTGAAAGTTTGGCAGCAGATGGACACTCAACTAGGAGTGAAAGCAAGAAGGAATGTGTCTTACACCATCCCTGGCTGGAGAGAATTTCTTGATGAAAATTAAAATGGATGGTTTTTCTATCCTAAAATGTAAGATGAGTGGGGTGATTTTCCTTTTGAATTAATTCTCTTGGCAGCAATGAAATTCTGGTGTATAACAGACTGCTTTGATGGTGGGAATAATATAATTATTCTATAAGCATGTGTTGTCTTTTACTCATGGGATTTTTTAATATTTTGCTTTTATGTATCCTTTTGCTCATGTATATGTGAGACTGTCAGAAAGAAATCTGAGTTTTTATTGTCTTGTTTAGGATAAGACTTTTTCATTTTCCTATACAGAAACATTTGAGAGAGCAGGTACCAATATTTATTTTCTTCCAGGATTGAACTTGGGGCCATCTGTACTATTCATTCGTGGGATGCATGGGATTCTTGTGAAAGCTTTGCTGGTGGTGGCCTATTTATCTGGCTGTAGGTGACTGTGGCAAAAGGCAGTGGGGCTAAATGCAGTATCGAAACACAAGCATCTCCCTTGGGGGTTTCTGGTGCATGCACTGGGGCTGGATGCTCCTTTTCAACAGACCTTTAACTTCTGCCCTGGGGCTCCACAGTGCCCAGCCTCTGGCTGCGTGTCAAGTGGAGGGCTTGGGATGATGAGTGGGCTTCTTTTTATCTAGCTATCTACTGCAGAGGAAGGTTGTTTGTAGGTGTTTGTGTGTCACTGTGTCAGTGAGATAGCCAAAATGGGGGTGAGGCAACAGGGATTACTGACCCTGATGTGAGGAGTACACACCGCTGACACAGAGCGGTGAATTCAGAGAAGGAGACTCCTGATAGTCACATGACATATCACAAAAACTCTTCTAAGAATCAAATTTGGGCATGTATTTAGTACCACCTGAATTTACTATAATACTGAATTATTTTAATCTCTGTCATCAGAGGGTTTGTTATTGTAAATTATTATTTAATAAAAGAAGTAGTGAGCCCTGCTAATCAGATTGCAGTAGCATTATGCCAAGCTCTCTGTAGTCATCTAGTAAAAGACAATTTCTGCTTTACAAATCAATCTCTTCCACTAAGTCCGGTCCCCTCTGTTGTTGTAGGCTGGGGGCAGGGGGATCCTTTTTGGTGCTAAGTAATTGGGATAAGAATTGGAGTTAAACATAATTTGGAGCAAAACACTTTTTGTACTACATTACTCATCAGATTTTGGTGCAGTTGCCAACATTATTCTCACACTAAATTCAAATACAGCATTATACCAGCTACTAAGAAGAAAATTAAGTGAATCCCAGCTGGAGCCAGGACAAATAGTTACGCAATTTTTTCAGGTTCAGCTGTGAGACTCTAGTAATCTGTGATGCTGACAGTGTCACAGCAGAGGAAACTCTGCTTTGGGATCATTACATGAATGAGAAAGATAAATCTGCAGTAGTATAAAGCCAGCAAAAAGACATATATAGCATATATGTAACAGTTCAATTTAATGTTTTCTAGAAAATATATTTTATTCATCTTTGCCATGATTTTTGCAAATTTTTGATTTGCACATATTTCCACTGTCTCAATCAGATTTTAGATCTAGAGTTTCAATATATGAAGTATTGTGAAAACTATGTCAAGATTATAGTATATGGAACTTCTGACCATTTTGGTTCTACAGATGTGTAGGGCAACTTTTGCAAGGCTGGTATAGCTGGTACAGGCCCAGAACGTCAAAGAACTGGATATGGAGATTATAGAGATCTTAAAAATGGAATTAGAAGGAGAAGTTAGTTCCAGCTCTTTATCCCCAGACACCTATCACAGTAGGAAGCTACTGGAATGACTGACAGTGCATAGTTCAGCCTTACAGTTTTTAATGTGCATCTTCAAGCAAACTTTTTTTTTCAAGAGTCCATTACTGAAGATGATGATTTTTTACTTGCATCAAGATACATTACATTTCTACAGGGTAATTGAGCATCTGCAAACAAGGTTTAGAGGAATTGAGGAATTTTAAGGGGGCTGTTGTGGAAACTAGCAATAATCTGTCTCAGCAAAATGCATGTATATAAAAGTGACCCAAGGGATTTCTGAATGTGATGGAAAAAAATAAATTTGCTCTTCATGGAATGTTGTTTTACATCACTCTCATACTAATTGCTAGCTCACACTGTGTTACTGTGTTTGGATATGTACACCAAATATTTATGACTAGTCTCTTGAAACTGAAACAATTAAACGTGCTGTTCTTGGAAAAATGTCTAAGAACCATTCAAACAGTTGATCGGTCATTGCTAGCACTTTCTTTGAGGAGCACAACTTAGATCCTAGGTATCTAGTTGAGGTTGCAGAGGGTACCCCAGAGTATTGGTAGCATGTTGCTAGGGCAGGATGCCTATTACCTGGTACACATACAAGTGAGGGGTTTTTGAGAGACTGGCACAGTACCTGCTGAAGACAGTAACTGGAATCATAGAGTCATAAAATGGTTTGGGTCAGAAAGGACCTTAAAGATCATGAGCCGGGACACCTTCACTAGGCTGTGTTACTCAAATGCCAGCAGATGAACCCCTTGTCCATGACTCCACCTGTGTGGAAGGGGCAGTGTGCCTATCTGCACATTCACCAGCCAGGTCTAGCCAAACAATGGGATTTAAAATAGCACTGTGTTTGCTATGGGAAGTGTTTGTGTTTTTGACAAGAATATGGCAGTGTCTTGGAGCAGGTCCCTCTTGTAGGTTTTCATATTTCAGTGCAAGCTTCTTTCTAGAAGGGTTAAACTGCTTCTAAGCAGTTGTGAGCTCAATGGTGCGGGTGGGTGGCCTTTGCTGCTTATTGCTGCAGAGAGGTTGTCTGTGCTGTGAGGTGGTTTCCATGCAGAGTCGGGGTGAAGATAGAGCTTGAAATTCTGTGCCTGGGTGTCAATGTGAAGAAGAGCAAACCAACTTGTATTTCCTCTCTTGAGTCACCTACAGAGGTGACTGATATGTAGCTGCTGCTTTTGTCAAATAGGTAACAGGTCATTGCTGGTGAACAGTACTTTCCCTTGCCAGGGAAAGAACTTGAGCGCTATGCTGAGTTTGCCCTGTTTCTGTGTGGTGGCTGTGTCATGCCAGGCAGCAGATGTGCTGCTAGGGAATCACAGAATCATAGAATAAGCTGAGTTGGAAGGGACCTTCAAGGATCATCGAGTCCAGCTTCTGGCCCTGCACAGGACCATCCCCAAGAGTCACACCATGTGCCTGAGAGCATTGTCCAAACACTTACTGAGCTCTGTCAGGCTGGTGCTGTGCCCACTGCCCTGGGGAGCCTGTTCCAGTGCCCAAACACCCTCTGGGTGAAAAAGCTTTTTCTGATATCCAACCTAAACCTTCCCTGACACAATTTTAGGCCTGGCTGGAGATGCTGTGCCTGATGCACCCCAGGACGTGGTTGGCCTTCTTGACTGCCAAGGCACTGCTGATTCATAGTCAACTTTCAGTTAAGCAGGACCGTCAGGTCCCTTTCCACAGTGCTGCTTTCCAGCATCTCATTCCCCGGTCTGTACATCCAGGGCTGCCCCATCCCAGTGCAGAGTCCAGCACTTTCCCTGGTTGAATTTCATATGAACTTCATATGAACTTGACCAGCAAGTCTGGCAGCAATGCCTCTTACCTGAAGTTGCACCAAACAGAAATAAGGTTAAAAGGGTTAACCAGCTGTCGAGAGTTGTAGTCATCTTCTTGGGCAGAGCCTCTCCCCTGTGATGAATGTTGATTGACAGGAGCAGAGTATGTGTCAAACCTGGGATGATCTAGAGTATATGGGTTACAGACATTTGGGTTAACAAGGTACTTTTCTCTGAAGAGATTGAGAGAGACCCCAGGACATTGCAGCAGTATGCAATTAGGAGACCACCTTGCAGGGTGTTTTGAAGAAGGACGTGGCTTTTGCTGTCCATCTGGACTTTTGCCACAACTTTGGTCATCCTAATGAACCATTAGGTGATGAACTGTATGCAGCCAGGTGTAGGCCTTTGTGTAGGAGCTTTGTCCTGCTGTAAAAGAGTGCTGTCAGTGCATCTTTGAAACCTCGCTCGTCTTCAAGGTACAGTTAATAATTTTGTGTGTGCTTGATGTAAAGCAAGCTGCTAATATTTTCTGGGAGCAGATATCTGGCAGGCAGATAAGAAAAAATGGGAGCTCCTTCATTCTGCTTCATTGTAGCTGCTGTGGTTCACTGGAATTTATATATGCTGCTGAAGTTTTCCTGAGACTTGCTTTGATTTTTATTTTTATTACTTTTTCCTCTATGTATGGTACTCGGTCTGTAGTACCACAGCTCATAAAGCTTTTTATTGAGCCAAAGCTGTGTTGGCAGCACCATGCTGTTTCCAGAGACAAAGGGACTGATGGTCAGTAGTTAGAGGGCCTGTGGCTGCCAGTTTTAGGCATCTGAGATGTCACAGCTGTACTATGTTTCTAGAGCAAATGGGAGGAGGGGAGATGGAGAGGCAAAATTTCAGGCATTTCTCAGACATTTTGGTCATCCTGCTCTCATGCTGCCGCAGAATTGCCGAGGTTGGAAAGGACCTCTGAAGGTTACCTGGGCCAGCCCCCCTGCTGATTTAGGCTTGCTGTATGTAGGTGGTTTTTAGTGGTAGCATTAGGAGATTAACCACCTTTGTGTCTTGTGAATAGCTGTGGGGACTTCAGGTTTCTTATCTACAGTTTCAGAAATGACAGGATGCTTTACAGACCTTTTCTTATGTTATGTCCTTGTTCAGGCATGTGTTGAGGGGAGAGTAACCTAGCAATTTTGCACTGACAATTGTATTGTATGCTTTCAGTGAACGCAGTTGTGTGATCTCATTTTTCTGTTGTTTGGACGCAGGTGATGTCTTAATTAAGGACAGGATGCTGAGGACAATGTTGATCACAGATTGCAGTTATGGAGAAAAGGTGTTGAAGTATGAGATTGGCCATCATGGTGGTCTGTTACGAAGCTGGCTGCACCATTCTTGACAAGTATGAAATGATTGCCTTTGCAGTATGTAACAGGGGGGTAACAAAGAGGGAAAGGAGAAAGAAGAGGGAAGCCAGGCAGAAAAAGTGAGCAGGCATAGTGGCTGATAACTTTGCAAAATGCAATCTATCTGCTTTGTTCTCTCCATGTGCAAGTGCAGGTGTTGGAGACAGCTTTGAGAAAGTACAACAGCAACAGAAGAAGCTGCTATGTTGCATCCTTCCAAGCTGGAGCTTAGTACTGAGCATAACAGTTCATTTCAGGAGTGGATCACAGGATACCACAATTTAGGGTGAAGATACTCCCTTTGTAATATTGCATGGACAGCAATAGGCCTGCATGACAGCTTCAGTGTACACTGAGCATCTAGGAAGTCAAGTCATTGCTGAGGTCACCAGGGTTGTGGCTCTCACCAAAACCTGACAACCTTGCAATGCTAAAATGAAGTGCCCTGAGCCCTGTTGAAGGAGGTGCCACTTTCCAGAAGGCTTAGAGCTTCATCAGGAGGCAAATTGTATATAATATTTTCATTAATTATCTTGGCATAAGAGAGTGGGCATGTGCTAATAAATTCTGCTGAGGACACTCTGTGGGAGGCACTGTCAAATAGAGGACTGAAAATGAGGGAAGAACTGGAATGTATTAAAGGTTGCAGTAGTAAAAATGGGATGAAGTCCTTAGTTTTGTTCACGAAGCTGAGTGATTCCGTTGTTAGCATCCTGCTCATCATCTTGTCTGTGGAGGAGAAAGTCCTGGCTTTCACAGTTAATGGCAGAATGGCTGTAAGTGTGAAAAAGATAAATTTTGTCATGTCTGAGAAGACATTTCTAATGAACACAGACAAGTGTTGTATTGATTTTCATCCATGTGTGGTTAAAAGTCCTGGTTAAACTTTTCTGGAATAACAAACATAATTCTGATTGTATTCAGGTTGAAATGCAACAAAAGCAAATACAGACAAAGTGCTCCAAGGGTGAAGGATGCAGAAGCAATAGAACAGTGCATACCGAAAAGGTTGCTAAGAAAAAGCCAGAGGAACAATGGCTTTTTAATGGCTTTCTTTAAAAGCCAGTGGTGGTACAGAAACAGGTGGTCACCTATTAATAACAATAAAAGTCAGCTCGGAATTGGAAGAAAAGTTACCTGTCTGTGATGAGAGGCCCAGTTGACTGAACTGTTCTCAGTGCATGCATGATATCTTCCCATAGTGTGATATCACTGGAAAGTCTTCAGCTAGCCCTCTGAGGGCTTCAAAAAAGCAGCATTAGGGTAGAGGTAGCCACATGATTTTTTTTGTTTGTTGTTTTGTTGTTTTTTTTTAATTAACACACTAGCCAGAATTCTTGGTGGGTTTTTTTTGAGATTTCATATTGCAGTATAAAGGTGGAACTGTATATAGATTCTGAAAAAAAAAATAAAATTGAAAAGCCTCTTTAAAGTATCTCTGAGGTAGATAGAGTATGGTGAGAAAAGGGCCTGTTGAAGAACAGCAAATCTTAAATTTGCTTCAGTATATTGAAAATTTAGAAGTACAAGTCTATTCTTGTGAAGTCTTCCAGTTGTAGATGCTGGTGGAGTTGGTGCTTCTGCCTGACTTACAGGGTTTCACTGGAGATGGAGCAAAATTAAGATGAAAAACAGGAATCCAAGAGCTATTGATTTAATTTAGTAGGATTTCCTTTTCAAAACTGTTGGCATACTTAGGGAGTTGAACTTTTATTGTACGGAAAGCTATAGTTTAAGCCACTGGAGGTATATTAAAAGACTAGGTCAGTTGCATTATTTTTGTTTGCTCGTCTCTATTGGCAGTATATATCCAGCGAAGGAACAGTAGTGCTTTGTCAGCGGAAAATGAGAGGAGCCTGCCTATCACTTATATCACGGATATTTGGCTCCTGCAACATGAGTGAGTGGGCCAGGTAACTGAAGTGGGCAAATTGAGCACATGGGTAGTTTGCTGGCAGCCAAACCTATCCCATCACTTAAGAATATTGAGCATGGTGGGAAGAGGAGGCTGGGCTTGCAGGGGGGAATAGGAGACCCTGTTGGGAATGTCCATCTGTTCTTCATGCTGATGAGGTTACGTGCCTATGATTTCTTGGCTAGAGAAACTTGACTTAATAAATAAATCTTAAAAAAGCTTCTGTGACTAATAGCAACAATTTGTGCCAGAAGAGGATGCTATCAATTTGGGAGTTAAAAAAAAGGAAAATGAGATGTCTTCACTGTGGATCATTCAGCATCCAAGTGAAATTATTTTTTTCCCCATTAAAATATTTTAACACTTTAGTATCTTATTCAAACTAATAATTGCATGTTTTGAGTATGCTAGTGCACATGTTCTTACAGCTGCTGTTCTCATGTGGGAAAAGCAGTGCTATTAACCCAGCCTCCCACTGGGGTTATAAACCTTGCTATTAAGTGTTGGGAGAATGAATTGCAAGGAGCTTATTTGAAGGAGATACAGATTCATTTCTGCAAGTGAATTGTGCTCTTGTTTTACTGTATCACCATGAGTTAGAAAGAATAAAAGTTGTCAAAGGTGGAAAGGTAGTCAGCTTTCTACAACCCATGAAGTGAATTACAGTTCTGGTATATAATTTGTTAAGTCAGTTCAGTAAGGAAAAAATTTAGGACAAATTCCAGTATAAGATTGCTTGCTATTAAGTAACAGTGATTATGAGTAATTAAGAGTAGTAAGAAGATGGGTACTGGTATTTTTGAAGCATTTTTATTAGTTTTATGAGGTTTTCAAAATCATTGCACTTTTCTAGGGTCTGTCTTGTCTCCTCTTTTGATTGTCAGTATCATAAAGTCACAGGCACTTTCTTTATACTAACAAGTATGGAAGAAGAAACATTTCTTTGGTACTTCGATTTTTTTTTTTTTTTGTCCTTTACAGTAGCCTGCCTAGTCCTCTGTTAGGAGTCATTAGGCAACATATTGACTTTTTTTTGAATCTTCTAGCTTTTGTTTTGGAAAGCCAGCATAGCCTACCAAGTCCTCTTTATGAATCCAAACAGAAGTTATTACATGAGGATGTGGGTTAAGTCTTTGAAGTGAAAAATATATTACTGAAATTCCTTTACACTTCTAGGGATATATAATTAGGAAATATCATCAAGTGAGGAATAGGTCTTTTTATTTATAGCTCTTGGTTTTTTTCTTTAATGTAGGAGTTTAGGTTAGTATATAATAATTTGTGTTATGTTTTGGCTTGATCCTGATAATGGAGAAATGTCAGTAACTGTTCCATCTGGTGAGTCAATAATTTTCTTTCCTGAGGAGATACATGAGGAGTACTCTAGAAGAATAAACTCTGCTGCAGCACACCATACAGTTATTGTACTTCTACGTAAGTGCAATGAAATGAACGCCTCCAGTAACATGTGGAGGCATTTAATTATCAGAACCATTTGTTATTATTATTTGATTTGCTGTTAAGGAGAGTAAAGAGGAAAAAAAGCCAAAACTCTCCTGGGAAACCAAAAGCTTTTTAGATGTGTTTTGTGGTTGTTTCATGCTAGTTAACTCCAGGATTTGGTTTCAAAGCCCTTTTAATAGAAATGCTAATGGGATTCTTCTCCATCTTAGAGTGTGCAATAAGAGATTATTTTGTGGGAGCGCAACATGAGCTGCACAAAGCAAGATACCTTTCAGTAACACTGTCCAGATTTCCACAGAGCTGGTGTTACTGGGATAGTGTTTCATAAGACTGGGGGGAATGATTCCTCTCTAGTCATTGCTTATAGGCTTGTTTGGGGCTTGTCAGTTTCCTGGCAGTCTGCTCTGGACCGTTTGCTTAAACTTGTGTGTGTTCTCTAATAGTGAGTGTACGGGTAGGCAAAACCAAAATAGCCCCACCACCACCCACTCGGGATAGGTGCCTCCCTCAATGTGCACTTCTCACCTGTGAGTGAAAGCTCCCACCTGGAAACCTTTTTCTTCCTATCTGCAGTTGCAGTGATCTACTGCAGGGAAACCAGGAGTCATTGGCCAAACAGGTTAGCATGGACACCTGCCCCGGTTTGATTGCAGAGTTTGGAGCTTCAGGTGGGCTAATTTACCTTGTTTTTTGTGAGATTCCCTATTCCTGCTGGCCAGCTGCTGTTAATCTCTAATATGGCTTTGATCCATTCATGGATTAGAGCATCTGAGAGGCACAGACAGGACAAAGGAGATTGGAGCAGGAGGAGCTTGTTACCTCCTGTGAACTCTCTATTTAGTTGTACAGTCTCTTGGTCTGTCTTCAGTTTGTGACAGCTCATCTTGGTAAGTACTTAGTCCTGTGTGGTTTATACCACTGATGATGTTAAATCTTTACTTTATGAAAGCAAAATTTTACAATATGGGTCTTTCATTTCCTTTATTTCAAATCTATAAGATGATGTTTCTTCCAGTATCTCAGGTCCTTCTGGGGGTTTTAGTCATACCCACTATAATTGTTACTAGTCTAAGTTAAATATAATGCTGTTCTAAAGTTATTGGGCTGTTCAGTAGATTGTACTTTGAGCTGTGGACTTCAGCTTTCTGACCAAAAGTTGACTCTAGGCCTGATGTAAGTGGATTTTTTCTCTTCCTTTTGCTGTCACCCTGCCACAAAGGTAAACCCTTGAGATGAACAGCTGAGGTGAAGGAAAATGATCTAATGACATTTGTTGGTAATTAGCTGTAAAAATAGGTACTACTTGGGATTGTTTCCCTTAATTCTTGTTCATGCCAAGGCATCTTGTAAACAGATTTTGTTTAGATTTAGTAATTTCTGGTTTACATTGTTTATTTTCAACTGGGAATGCTGTAAATCCTTTTCTAATAATGTGTCTATCTGATGCATTCCCATGCAATATTAACATCAGGCATGCCCTCTCTAAACCTAATACAGCAGAAACTGCTTCCCCTGGAGGTGCAGAGAAGCAGAATTAGGTTTGAATGGAAAAATCAAATAAAGCTGAATTGAGAGGAGAAAGAATTTGCATGAGTTTCTGAAGTGAGGGCTGAGTGTATTGTATTATAGGCTGTACCCCTGCTCAATTTAGTGGCTAGTGTAAATGGGGCTCCTCAGTGTAGCACAGAACCTTTCCCTGCATTATACTGCCCATCACAATCCTTAAAAATTAATTTGAAGTGCAGCCAGCAGATACTGCCTTACTATATTGTAGAGTAGCTGCCTAATGTTTGACAGCCATTTTGCATTGTGAGTGCTATGCATTGATTAACAGCACAAAGTCTTTCAGAAAAAGCATTTTCATTTCTTTAAACAAGAGAAAAGGAGATGTAGATGGTTATGGAAAGGAATACCAACTGCTGTAGTACCTGAGTCTACTGGCCATTCATTCTGGTCCTTGCTCAGCCTGGCAGCACAAGGCAGGGTGACTTGGCTCCACATCAATCATTGCAGTGCCACCATGAATATGTCAGCTTAAGTCCAGTGCGAGAGGGGATGCTGCCTTCATGAGGAGGTCTTGGTGCTGACTTACACAGATGCTTGATTCATACCAAATCAGAGTCTGAGCTGATGCAGCTTTTTTTGATAGATAAAGTATAAAAATTACAGGATTTAACAGAGTGTAAAGGCTTGGAGAGAGTATTAAACTTCAGTGCTGTTTTGCAGCCTCATATGCATTTTTTCTGTGTTGGGAACCTGCTATTTTTCATGTTTTTTTCTGATGGTTTTCACTAAAAACAGCCATATACTTCCCTTTTTGTTTTGTTTTCTGTTGAAATAAGTATCTGTCTAATAACACAGCAGCAATGAGGGAGAATTTTTGTCTGGGATGCAAACTCTGTATATGACTCATGTATATGGGAAGCATAGACTGACAATTACAGAGGACCCATTTTCTGTAAAAAATGACTTGAACTAAGCATGAAACTTGATTCTGACTTTGAATATACACTGGTTTTGTTTACTCATTCCTTTCAGAATGGCAGATTTCTTCTGGCTTACATTATTTAAAAAATAAAATACAGTGATAGAATATTAGATGACAACTGTTGTCTTAAAGTTCTATTCAGGAATGGGGTTTTTTTATCATCTGTACTTCATTTTTTCTTGACCTTTCAGTTAAGTGTGAACTCATTCTAGCATTGAGACACGGAATCAATTCTGTGTGTCACAGGTTTTCTAGCAGTCCCAGTGTCAGGACAAGCAAGGGCCTAGAAAACTGCGTTCCCTTCCTTCTCTCCTGCTGTAGCTCTGCTTTCTTTGTCCTGACATACTGAAAAATAGGGTGAAATGAAGCACAAGGGGAAGAGCAAAGCTAAAGTAGGAAATCACAGTTCTAAAGGATATATTCAGAACAATTATAACACTGTGCCTGTACTTTATTTCAAAAGTTTATAGGTATATTTGCATGATCATATTTTTTTTCCTTAATGTTGCTCTTTATGTAATTTGTTGTGAAATTTGTTACGCTGAACCCCTCACTGTCTCCATTCCTAAACAGTCATGCCAACTAAGGACAGCTAAACTGTGACTAAATCAATATATTTTCCCTCTTTTTGTATTTAGGCACCCTTTTTATCCTGTAATGATTACCTAACCAGGTAGCAGAAACAAACGTTTTTACTTGTGTTATTTAATATGTATATTAAATACACCAGGATACACATGGTCATTGAAGATGAATACAACCTTTTTTATTTCCTCCTGAATGCAGAAAACTACCATTCTTTTTTGTAGAACAATCACATTGTTTATGGAGGGAGTTTGAAGAACAGGAAAGTGGCCTTGCAGCTTAGAAATTGTTCCTCTTACACCCTGTGCTCTCTTCTCTTGACACTCCATTTCTCTTGTTTGAGGAATGTATCACTAGGTGAATTAGTGTATTTTAAAACCAATGTACACTCCTAATATTAAATAGCTTTCTGGTCTTACAAATGCTAACAAAATAACTTCATGCTGGTAAGCAGCTAAAAAACTGCATCAGGCAATAAAGGGTATTACAGTACTGTAGATAAGAATTATAAAAACTAAAGTGAAGGTACAAGGAATAGAAATGGCCTTTTAAGTTAGCATATAAACTCTTTTGCTCATACCGTTTACAACAGAGAAATATCTCCTGATTGCCCAGTACTAAAGTAACAAAAGAGGCAGGCGCTGATTCTTCTGTTCAATTTTGGATTTGACAGAAAAGCCAGGTTTTGCAGCCTGCCACTTGCTTGCATTGTCGCTAATTGAGTTTTAAATGTTGCACTGTTTCCTGCTGTAATGATGATTTATATCTTTCTAGTTAATGAGCTTAGATAATTAGAGCGTCCATGTTCAAGGGCTGCCTTGAAAACCACAGCAGTGCTTCTGTCCACTGAAAAATTATCTTAAATGATGGTTCTTTACCCTTTTACGTAAAAAGGAGCTTCATAGAATACTGTTCTTGTAGGTAGCAAATAAAAACCTCTGTTAAAGATGGAACCTCAATATAGAAAAGCATTTTGGATAGTCAGGTGTGAAATAATCCCATAAATCGTTATGATGAATGATCTACAGAAAGATGACAGGGTTAGTCCAGTTCTTAATGATGCTATCTTTTAATGCCTTTACATGGGTGTGAGACTTGGCATTTTACAACATCATCCTCTGTGCCCAAAAGGACAGTATCATTAAAGCAAAGCAAGAAAGACAATGATATTTACTAACTTTGGGTACCAAACCCAGAAAGAAAACCAGCAGTAAGTGTTTATTTAAATATTTTGTTCTCTTTGCAAGCGTTTCTGGACGTGTTTTTTTTCTGAGACAGCAGTCTGTAAATGAGATCTATGTGACAGGGAGTACAGGGAATATTGAGAATCTTTGCTCCAATGCAAATCACATCTGATCCTTATTGTCATCCATGCTGATAGCTTGCTAAGAATGTGAGGTTTAAATAGCATTAAATAGATTTTTTGTGGTGTTGTTTTTTGTTGGGTTTTTTGTTTGTTTTTTTGGTTTGGGGTTTTTTAGCAGAGATATGAATACCTGTAGTAGAGCTTTGTTGTAATAATTTTAAAAGGAAAAAAAAGAAGAAAACTGCTTCCCGCACTTGCAAGATTTGTGCCTGGTGCAGAAGGCTTACTAGGCTCATGTGGCTTTGTTCTTTCAGTTCCCTTATTGCTGGTCTTTGTTTCTAAGAGCAGATCAATGAGAGTGGCTCAAAAAAAGTCCTGAGTCCTTTCCTACTGAAGCTTAGGACTGGAAATGGTTCCTTACTCAGGTAGGAAGGGACAGCTCAGATACTTCCAAAATTGGAGGAGGATCTTCTAGACCCTGCCCTTGTAGCTGCACGCTTGGCCATCTTTTCCTCGATGGAAGAGATGACTTGTCCACTGTTGATGGAAGTAATGTTGTCCATGGCAAGTTTCTAATCCTCGATCGTCTACATGATACTGTCAAAACATTTCCAGAGTTTCAGGTTTTTCCTATGTGATCCAGTTTCAGTGAGCCTTTAATCAAAGCTGAAAAAGTATTCAAGATTAACAAAATACTACTTTTTTCATGTATTTAATTCTTAAAATAGTCTTTTAGACTTTCATAATTCTTAAACAAAGGATTAATTTAAAAATGTCTGTTTTTTGTTGGAAAACCTGAAGTATTTCCTAGCTGTATGTGCATTCTTTTGAGGTAAGAGAATTAGTTGTTGGGGTGGTTTTAATTTTTTTTTTTTTTATTTTAGAATTGTCTGTTGTCTGAGATATCATGAAAAAGAAGAAAAATGGGTTGAAAGCCTGTTCTTTTCTATGTGCATTATTTCATAGCACATTCATCAGCTCTGCTTCCTGTGATGCATAGATATCCCTGCTTTGCTTGGTCACCAAAAAGAGACACACACAATTATCTTTTTTTGTGGGTGATGATCTTCTAAAACCTGATTGCCTTACTTGTGTGTTTTCTGAAGATAAGGTCCTGTCTGCACTGACTCATATGTTTTTGTTACAATGATGTGTCTTCCTTTTTTTATAAGAAGCTTCTGTTGATTTTGCTGCTTTTTTTTCCTTTTGGTCACATGCTTTTCAGCTTTCTAGCAGTCTATTTATAGTAGACAGACTGTTGAAGGTCTTGAGTGAAATTTCTTTACCAAGTTCAGTAGTAAATATTTCAATTTGAAATATAGATGCACAAGGCTATTGTATGAAATTTTCAATGAATATATAAGCTATAAAACTTCTGGAGTACATGAAAACTTTTGGATGCAATAAATACAGGTTTATGATCCAGTAAGTGGGTTTTTTTATTACTTGGCCAGTTACAAGAGGCTAAAAAAGAGACTGCCAAGCAATTTCTGCAGTTTCACTGAAGCACAGGCAAGCTCTAACAAACATATGAATACATTAGAATTTTATTATTTTTATGTGCCTGAAAGGTTTTGGCCTTTAGGTCACTTCAAATAACCAGGTTATTGCAGTCCAAAAGAGAAGCAAGCAGTCTGGAAAGTCCATGAAGTGCAAATAGCATTTTTTTATTTTTATTTTTTTCTTAGTACACATTTTTCACTTGACAGTATCAAATCCACAAAAGAACTGTTTCCCTAAAATTGCTGGATTGTTGAGAGCTAAATTTGACCGATCAAACCATTACAAGGGAGAAGCAGCAGCAGCAGATACCTGTAGTTCATAAAGGAATGTATAAAGAGGGAAAAGGGTTTGGTTTCTTTAAATCAAGGCAGCATGCTCTTTTGAATAAAGCCCCTTGCCTGTTTGCAAGCTAGGAATAGAATAGGTACAAATGTGCAGTAAAAATAATATTAATGCTATCAGCGTAGAAGATACCAGGTTCACTATTCTTCTTCTGTAAAAAAGACAGTTACTTATTACAGAAAACAAAGGGGATTAGACATTAATAAAAAAATGAATGAATAGGAAATCTGGGTGGATCCACTCCTTGTAGCAAAGATCTGTTGAATTGGAGTTATGATTTCTTTCAAGGTGCTGGAGTCCAAACTTTCTGACAATGTGTGGATATATAAGCAACGGTGTAAAATTTAAGGATCCCTAAGTATCAATGGATCCATACAGCCTTATAAATGCAGGGTAGAAGCAGATATGATTGCTTAAAAACAGTGACATCTTGTCTGTCGGCTGTTTTCCTCGCCAACGACAGCAATTTTGTTGCAAGAAAATAAGTAACAATGCTGGGTTTACCGAATTTGCCTTGGCTGTGTGGGAAAGTTGACTCTCTTCATTTGGCATTTGGATTTCGAGGGGTTTTTTTGGGTAATAGTAACTTTTGTTTTAGGGAATGTTCAGCTTTCCCATGATGTTTTGGTTGATGATTTCATTGTTCTAGCGAAGTACTCTGGTCTGAGAGACTCCTGGAGCTGCCTTGATAAGGGTCCGTGGTTTTGAGCACTTCCTTGGGTTTGACTCTGCTTTGTTAAACAGAAACACATATGGCTTGTCACCAGCCCTCATGGGATGGAACCTCATAGCCTATAAGAGCTGGTGAAAAGTGGCATTTCACTCTGAAATTTAGTGGTTATGAGGAGTCACGAACACCACACGGATTAATAATACACTAGATGAAGAATTCCAAGTAAAAAAGATACTCCTTCTGTGAGCATTTCCAGCTGATGGCTTTTGTCAAATCATTTTTCACCAGGAATGTTTTCATGGTCCTTGTTTCTTACAGTTGTGAGCTGAATTTCAAGCTGCAGGAACTGCAGGAAGCTGCATGCTAAAGAGAGATGAGGAAGATAGATGCAATTTTTTGAATATCATGAAAAGGATTTTTTCTTTTTTTCAGGACACAAGTAAACTAATCTCTGGCTGGTTTGGGGATTAGTATTCTAGTATATTATAGTTAGAAAGAACATTTTCTGTAATGATTTAAACTGATAATGTATTTGATCTTAGCCAAAAGCAGACAATGTTCTTTCTGAAAAGTGAGTCATTCTAGGCAGTAAGAGAGTTAAAGAGAAAAGTTCTTCTGAAATAAGGAATTAACTTCTTCAATCCCTGCATGAACGTAGTGTTGTGTTTTAAAAAAATAAAATAAAATCACCATTACGCAACTTGCATGAAATGGGAACAGAGAAATGCTCATCTCTTACTGCTCCATTCAAGCTTTATTTATTTTTTTTTTTGCTGTGTGCTCTGGTGGGACTGTGTTACCTAGAATTTGTATTATCTGTTCGACTAGGGCTGATTCAAGCAGCAGAGTCTTTTAACCTGCAAGTAGAAAGTATAAGGTGTGGAGATCCTTGGTTAGAGATGCTGAATTCATATACATTAATTCACTTACCAAATGCCACTGAAATCTTGTTTGACTGATAGGCATCATGTGAAACACTTACCTCCCCTTGGAATATCTGGTCTGTAATCATTAAAAATATATTTACTAACTGTGTTAGAAGCCTGAAAGGATGTCGTATCTGAGCTTACTGGTAGACTACAGACCAGAAGAGTGCCATAAATGCCACTTCACTGTAACAGAATTTTTCTTCAGTTTTTTTCACCTGATACTCTTTTTGCAAGTTGGTGGCCTTTTCTTCTTACCTCTGCTTCTGAATAGCACTTTCTTACCTCCCAGAACAACTTACTGCATGTGAGGTGGTTGGTGGCTGCCTGCTATTTCTTTCCTTTCACTCTCCTCTTCTGACTTTCTGGGTTTTTTTCCCTCTTCAGCAAGACATTAGGACAATTCTTAATATAGTGTGAGGGCCTGGTTAGCTTGCTTGAGGAGCATAGAGCAAGAGCTAGCCCAAATCTGCCTGTCTGCCACCCTAGTGCTGCCCTGAGTCCCTTCTAATTTGTTTGCACTCATTAGGTGCCTAACAACAAGGTTATACAAAGAAACATAATTAAGGCTATTCAGTTCATCAACATGACTTCTTTGTGTTTATTTTCATAATCATTGTTAAGTGATAGCAGTTTGTTTCTGGTACTAGGTATTCTTAAAGATGCCTTTTAACCTCAACCATTCTATGATTCATGTTGATTTAGGACCTGCATATAGATTTAACCATCTACTCAAGATCATGTTTATGTTTTCATCAAGGGGAAACCAGGATGGTCAACTACTCCTTGCAGTGGCTCTCCTAATTAATCCTGTGAGCTTTTACCAGGACAAAAAATTACTTTGGAGAGCTTTCTCTTGAAAGCACTTTCCTCAGAGGTTAAGCATTTTTCAGTAGAATTAGATTTGCATAAGACTTTGGTTATGTAATTTAGATTCTGTAATTTCTAAAAGTCATTTTCTGCGTTTTAAACTAGAACTGGGGAAACTTGCACGTTGCTTGCTTTTCTTTACACTATACCCATATCCTATCACATGAACACCCATGGTACAGAAGGGCTGGATTACAGTAATGGCTCAAACCCAGTAAGACGAGTGCAAAAACTGAGATTAAAAGCTCAGTAGGTCTTTGCTGCTGGTTCTTTTCATTCATGGCTCTGAATGAAGTCCAAATGCTGCACTTCACTGAATTTCTTTAAGCTGATTGTGCTGGCTCTTCCAGCTCAGGATGCATACATCTATGTTGATACTGATGGTTGCTAATTAAGAGCACAGGAATTTGAGAAATACTATTTTCGTTTTCCCTTCTGTTTCTGGGAAGTACAGAGTGCTATAGATACAAAGGTAACAAACAAATGCAGTTTTTTGTGGTGAGCGAATGTTTGTTTTCCACTGATAAGACAAACCATTGGACTGAAGGAAGGAGGATGCTCTTTGTTATAGTGTTGCTTCTGATTCTTAATAACACACTTAGTGGGGGTGGGATGAAGCATATAGTAGGGCTGTGATGGCACAGAATGAGGCAACCATGACAGAAAATGTTATCTCCAGGTAAAAATGGAAAACCTGTATTACCAGCCAACATGAAGGTTTTATGGATGGGTTTTTAGATACCAGGCATTCATATACCAAAGCTTGACGTGCTGTTACGCTACCTGTAAAATCTTGTACATTGTTGTGTGCTTGGAAGGTGATTGGATTGCAGTCTGTAATACTGCTGTAAAATTCTGCAGTAAGGCAAGCAAACAAGGATACTATCCATCATGCCCCTGTGAATAACTGAGGCTTTCTTTGGGCTTTATGTAGCTGCCACTGTATCCATGTAATACTAGTGCCTGTGTTTTAACTTTACTGGGGTTCGGCTTAGTGCTGCTGAGAGAAATACTGATTGTAGAGAAACCTATTCCTAAGACTTGAAGTAAATCATCAGCAAAAATAATTATCCTGCTATTTGAACTTCTTTTTAAAAGTCCTTTTCTTATTTTGCCTTGTTTCACCTTCTCTAAATTTTATTTGGAGGATTGTGTTTAAAGCCAGGCTGTGCCTGCTTCTTCTGCATGATCTTCCTTCCTCCTTGAAAGGGCTGTCTGCCTCTGGTGTATTGAATCAGATGCAGCAATATAAGGATGCATTGCACCCTCTCAGGCTGTCCCTGCCTTCCTGCTGACCGAACCTGTGACCTTATAAACTGTTAAAATTCCTTGGGCCTTTGTTTTTCACATCTGTAAAAGCTGAGGTTAAGAAAATTTTCCTATTGCTATAAATAACCTTGATCTCAGGAAATGAGCTGGAAATCCTGACCCAAACACCAATGAAGCACTTTCCTCACAAGTAATCCTATTGATGGGGTTATTTGTGGAATATGCATTGCTCCCTGATGCTAAGGGTACATTAACAGGAGATAATGACAGTATACTTGCTTTTACATTTGCTAAGGAAGATGCTCAGGGGCAGTGGTGACCTTGGGAGGGTGGCAGAGGAAGAGCTGGTTGTTTCTTTGATGGGAATGAATGCTGATTTAGTCCTTTCACGTTTTGTTTCTCCCTCTGTGACCTAGTTCAGCACCTTCTGGTATATGTGATGAAAGCACCTACCTCTGTTGATCTTGGAAAAAAAGATCTATAAAACGTTCACATCCTCCTTCTACTACCACTCCATTATGTGGCTTTGATCTGGAATTGGAAATTTTCATTTGGCACCTCACTGCTGTGATCCCAACTTATTCTTCTGAAAAATTCAGCTGGGTTAGGAACATGGAGAGAAGGGATTTTTCTCTGCCAGTGTAGGTTTTACAGCACTTGGTAGAGCTTGTTTCTTGTGACCTGTTGCTGGTATCACCTGTATACACAAAGGTACTCCTCTGCTGCCTAAGCTTATGTACCTGGTTTTTGTTTTGTTTTGAGATACTGCAAATAATATTGTGACATGGAAATAATATTGTAGAGCTATTTTTAAAATCTTTGTGCTGAAGATATTTTTCTGGGCTTGACGTTTTGAAGGGCTTCTGCCACATGGGTTAGGGTTTGGGGCCTTTTTTGCTTCCTCCTTCACCAGAGAATATTAATGTCTGTTGTCCTGAAGGTCTTTTCTGATGTGATGTTTTCCCTTCTCTACTCTTTTTCACTCTGCCTCTTCAAATCAAGTGTCATTAATTTGTTCTAGCCTTCAGGGGATGGTGGGAGAAAACTAACGCCTATTAGAAGGAGTGAGCGTGGGTGATCTTTACAGACACTAGAGCTGCAAGTGTTGGCAGAGCAGAACACAGTATAGTGTCCTCATGTGTTGCACAGAAAACAGATTTTCCCAAGATGCTCTTTGTCTTTTTTTTCCTCTATGCAAAGAAGGAAAGTTGTCAGTCAAATAACACTGGCAAATCTGGCCTTGATGCTTCATTTGTTGTTTCCTTTGCTGTAGCTGTATGGCCAATGGTTTCTGGATTTATCTTTGGTTAACCAGGCCTCTTTATGAAAATACGTAATTGCAGTTTTTTGTTAATGCCAGTTCACTCTGGTAGTATAAACTCATCAATTTGCATGCAGTGACTGAAGGGAAAAGATAGATGAAAGCCTATTATAATCACGTTAGATAACGAGATATGAATATGAATGAGATCATGCTTCTTTTGGAAGTAGAGCTGTGTTGTTCAATAGACTCATTATAACAAACATTTATATTAAAGCCCATTACGTTGAGTCTTGTAGTTGTTTTCTTAGGACAAGTTACTTAGTGAGCTGTCTATGTGATTCTGACCTTAATTTCTGTAAGTAATGAAGTCTGCAAGTTCTTTAAACAGCTCACAAACAGGAACAGAACTATATGGCAATGCAACAATGTATGTAACTTAACCAAAAACTTCGTGTCTTGAGCTGCCCTTTAATGAGCAAATGTAAATAAAAATTTCTGGAGTTTCTTCTTTTATTTTGTACTTCTTCCTTGTTGTTCTCCAGAAAATAAGGAAGAAAAATGCCCTTTCTTTAGTGATTAAAAAAAAGTAAATATATATGGAATAAAACTGTGATGTTCTGAACATTTCATATTGCTATGGCAATATATAATGTTCCTCAGATACACGCTTACACACAAACCTCATTCAAGCTGTAAGATTGTATAATCAAAGACACGTGACTGACTCTTATACGTGACTTTGTTATTAAATTTTGAGGAAAGTCAGCCTTCTGGTTAATAGTTGAACCCTTCAAAAACAGTGCAGTAGTTGTTCTCAAAGCACATGAGAATTTCATGCATATAGCTCTTGTAGTTGTTTTCCCTCATATTCATGAGTCTCTGAGGAAGCTCAGTCTTTGATGACTCAGCTACAAAAGTTGGTCTAGTTGATTTTGCTTTGCCTTTGTGTATCCACTGTAAGTACTCCTTCCTACTTGGCTTCTTCACTTAGCCTTTTGTAACTTTTCCTTCCTTCAAACTACTTGCCCAGAGAAACCTTTAGGACATACTTCTCATTGGACATGCAACCTCCTTACTATGTTATTTTGTAGATCTGTACAAATGACCAGCCACGAGTCTCCTCAGACACGTGCAGGTTTACATGGTACAATTGTTTCTTTGTCAGTAGGGCTTTGTAAGTACCAGGTGTCTTTGAAAAGCAGTAAGGCTATTGGAAGCCTGTGCTCATTGGTGGAATAGTAAGCAGCTAAATGCTTCCGAAACATTGTACAAAGCAACCTCCTTTGGGATTTGCAGTCTAAATTCTGCAGTGTAACTCAATAGGGTGTTTTCTTCCCTTAGGTATTTTAGTATTGTGTGCTGCTTTGCTCAAGCACAGTCTCTTGGAACTCATTGCAGAAACAGTGAATATAAAGAACAAGTTGTCAAGTGGTGGATATTATTCCCTACACAGTGGTGTAAAAGTTATATTTGCTTGATTATTGCTAACTGTCATACATGTATGAGTTTGCAAATGTTGCTTCTGGAGCTGTTAGATATCTGGAGTGTTACATATCTGCTCCTAATACCTGATGTTATTTGAAGATGGGTATATAGTCTTGCAATACATGGAATGAAAATACACTTGAAACAGTAATTGTATTTTAGTATCAGCCTATAATGTTACACCATTTAAGTATGTATCTGATAAATGAGAAAATAAGTGCAGCGTGCAAACTGTTGCAGATAAAAAAATTTTGAATTGACAGTCTTTAATTTAGTGTGGATATAAATTTTGTTCTTAATGCCCATTTGGAGTGGGAAACTATACAGAATATTCTTTGGACTGAGCTTGTACATAGTGAAGAGCATTTAGTTATCTGAAGGAAAGTATGTGAAGAGAATTCACAGACTTCTTATTTGTGCCAATAGACACTGCACTTTAAATCACTGTTATACCCCTTTGTCATCTATCAATAAACTGGCAAATGAACTGCTCAGGTTTGAATTTCCTACACTGCTAGTACCACAATGGCTCCTGTTTCAGTATTTCTTGTTCCTTTGACATAAAGAAAAATCCTCACAGAAACATAAGAAGCCAGCAGAAACATAAGTTAATTTGTATTAGGATGACAAAAAACATTTCTCCTGTGTCTACCCGTGACCAATTTCTATTTTTATAATAAAATTATATTTTATAGACAGTTAAATTGGAAAAAATCTGCTGCTATAGGTTAAGGTTGTGTAGTGATCAAAGTACACATCATAACAAGCAGAAAAATCTGCTCAGAAACACGATTTCTCAGGAATTGCAAGGGCAGTCCTATGAACTTGAGTCTTGTGAAGGGGCCTGTGTCTTCCTTGAAAACTTCCTCAACAGAGATAAATTTCTAAGGAGTCCACAAACAACTAGTGTTTCTCAAACTTTGTGATTTTACCAACAGTTAATTTGTTGGCCATCAGGACATTAGTTTCAAATAACTTAAAAATTTCTTTACATTTGAAACATTTCTAGTGTGTTGTGCAGTTCTGGACCTTGCTGCCCTGAGAGTTTAGGTTAGGATGTTGACAGGCTCAGATAGACAAATTCTTAAGCAACAAATTTGATGCCTGAACTGATCCCTGGAAATAGTGAATAGAAAAAGCTTTATTGTCCAGCTGGCAATTTTAGAATACAAAGGAAGTTGAAAAGCACTGGCTAAATTAAGCAGTGCTGTCTTCATAGGGGAGAAGAAAATTGCTGTCAGGTTACTTTTTTATTATAAATTAATGAGTGTACAAAGGCCATCACTTGATGGCACTTTCAGGAAGTCACTTGATATTGGAAAGTATGTGAATGCCTCCTCTGGATTTTTTTATTTATTTATTTTTTTAATATGAACACAGCTGCTTTAAATGCTAATCCTGCACACATAGAAACCAAGCTTTACGTTCCCTGTGTTCATAGTTAAAATCCATAAGTACATCAGTCCTGGAGATCTTCATTAAAAATTGAATCTCCTGCTTTACTGTGCTTGGGATGTTTTTTTTGTTATTATTTGATAGAAAAATGTTCATATCCCTTTGCACGTGTTGTTTAATAGTAAGAGCTCCAGTACCAAAAGAGGGCCTGTGCCAGGTGTAACGAAACAGGATGTGTCTGGCAAAATTAACAGGAACAACAGATTCAATGCTAATGCTTGTAAGAGAATAAACCTGAATATATAATAACTGGTGTGATTTTAATTTTATTTTTTTCCTGTAACAAGAAGGACACAGGTAGTGGACTTAGCACTGTGTGGAGTGGATATGGAACCTCTCCTGTAGGCTTTTGGTGGGACAGCACTGCAAGTTCTTTCTTAGTGATGTGAAGCTGCAGCGTGACATGATGACTATGGCAGAGTTACTGGCTGGTGGATGTTTCTGCCTTTATGAATGGAAATATAATGCTGGATCTCTTTTGCCCCCACCTGATGAAAGATAAAGCATTGATTCAGCTGCCTGGGAAATCTTCCAGATCTGAGATTCATAGGAATTTAGAGTTGGAAAAGAAAGGTGGCAGAACTATAGCTTTAGAAGCAGTTGCAGTTCTTTTCAAACGATAAATGGAGCATAGTACTGTATGCATGCAAAATTGCCCCTTTAATTAATTTGTAAATCAGGCTATTCATGAGAATATGTTTATATGGGTTTTACAGTGTAAAGTCTGTAAGCCATTCCATCCTATTCCAGGCAAAATACTAATTCAATTAACTGTATGTAACATTGTAGTTCTCCAGTAGTAACTCTGGGATTTGACAGTAATAAATTAAACCATTATAATTCTTTATTTTGAGCATCTTCCTCCCTCTGATTTTACCTGCTGATTTTAAGCTTCTCTTTTGGAACTACTTAATTTGACAAGGTTAATTTTGAGTGCTGGGCTTTTGGGGGGGGGGTTTGTTTTGTTTTTCCTGAGTACATTTTGGTATCTATTGCTAAGTATAAAAGAAGTAGGCTGCTCTGTGCAAAGTGCCTAGAATATCCATCAAGTACCCATTTTCGAGACCAATTCAGACTTTTGCAACTTGTGGGATTGCAGAGCTTTGGACTTTTTATTTCTGTCCTGTTCACTGATTTGCGCACTGCTTTTCTGACTTCTGACAAATTCAGGGACAATGCAGCTCCTTTGCGGAAAGCTTTCTAACCTTTCTGGTTTCTCTGTAATGGGCCCAGTACATTTACCTGTTCACACATGTCTCACATGTCTGCATACCAAAAGAAAAAAAAAAAAAAAAAAAAGTCTAGTTTCTTTGTGCTTTAAGTGAAAGTAAAAAAGTTAAATCCATTTTAAAATCTTTCAGTCTTGTTCAACTTCAGGTTTTTGCAGTTGGAGCAAATGGGGGCGGGCGATAATTGGTAGAGCTGTACAGTTATGTAACTAAAAGCTTTTCTGTTGCAAGTTAGGAGAGCAGATTGCCTGGCCATCAAATTGTGACACGTGTTTTTAATCTTCCCACAATGTCCATGCAGAGGAGTACAGTCAAGAAGTATGTATTGGTTTGGTAGATTAATGCATTCAAATAAAGATGTTACAAAATAATTTCTTTTGGGGTACAAACTTTTTTTTTTAGAAAAACAGTGGTGGTGTTAGACCACGTAGGGATTTAAATAGTATTTATTTTGCATAATTAATGGCAGATATTTTTCTTGGGTTGAAATTGTAACTGTTGATGGCTTTTAGCATGAAAGTTGTCATCTAAAACTCACAGTGGGGAATCAACTAGTTAAAAGATTATAAAGTGTATCACAGTGGTGATAAGATAAAATATGATATTTTATGGGGAAAATATCACATTACTATCACAGAAGGAATGGTCAGCTAGCCAGGAATCATGAATTGTGTCAAATTTCACATAAATATTCATGAAAACAGTGACTGAGATATCAGTGGGTTTTTTTCTGTACCCAGAGGGTGAGAGGTTGGTTTGGTTTGGATGGGGGTTCTTTCTGGCTTTTGTATTTAGTTTTTTTGATGGAATGACACTATATGGGTTTTATTGTTAGTGTATACATTCAGGGAAAGGGGATACAAGTATAAAACTATAATGTGAACTGGACTGAGATGAAAGACAATAGCATATGAACACTTTGCACTGTAAGTTTGTTGGATTTGGTACTGCACCTGTTGTGTATATAGTGCTCTTTTTGTGGAGTTGTGGCTTCAGCTTCTCCATGGCATGTTGACAAATATGAAGTCTGCTTATCTGTAGTGGGACAAAGCTTTACGTGAAAGAAAGCATCTGAATTGTACTTAAGGTGGGCTGTTGCTGCATGATAAGGCCTATCTGTGAAAATGAGATTTTTTTGTTGGGTTGGGTTTTGGGCCATTGAAGGGCAAGTTTAACCTGACCTCAGCACCAGTCAAGGCTTTTAACATCACCTTGGTTAATGATCATTGCCATAAAAACTCCAGGCTTGACCCTAAATGGCGTGTGGGGGGGGCAAGTTCTCTTTTGAGTAGCAGAAACAAAGCAGGTTTCGACACTGCACTCTTAGGCATCCATGGGCTTCTCCAAAAGCATTGCCTGCCTTGCTGCAGATGCTTGAAGTCACCCACCAGGGAGTCTGCAGTTTCACAAAAGAGCAGAGCCAACCTTTGTGCCCCAAGGCACAGACAGAGGCATCCCAGCCTAGCCCAGGATTCGTGTCACTTGTGCTTGGTCTGTCGTGTTTATTTGGGCTGCTCCTTCTAGGGAAACAGCCTCTTAGATTGGCTTCAGTGCAATGAAGGTGAACAAATCATAATTATGGGAGGTTAAATAAAAGGGTAGAGGTTAAAGTGTGAAACACCAGTGTCCCCTTGTGTAAGGCATGGTTTGGGAAAGCAAGCAGGATGTTTTTCTGTTCGGAAAGCAGAAGTCAGAAATGTGTCAGTTAAATGAGGCGTACAAAGGACAGGTGTGCTTTGCATTTTATGGAAAGCCTGTTGCTGTTCCTCTGGGTTTAAGACTACGAAGAATAGAGAAGTAATTTTAAAAGAAAGAGTAGCCTTTCTTGAACATGTTCTTTTTTTTGTGGCAGCTTTGGTTTGTCTTATTACTGTTGCCGGTATTGTGTGCTCTGGTGGCAGTACCAGGAATGGACAGGTATCTGTAAAAATCATTACAGACTGGATTTACCTGATGACTCTCCTTTAGTTACTTGCTAGCCTTTTGCACACACATATATGGATGTACATTATAGAAAACAGCTTATGCTTAGCAGCTGCCAGTGCTCAGCTGCTGATTGACTAGTGGATGATGCACAGAATTGTCATAACACATCTTACAACGCAGTGACTTTGGATTGTGCATATCTAAGATGATTTTTGCATGGTGAATCTAAATATTGCTCCTCTTCTGTTCTAGTTTGTGGAGACATCCATGGTCAGTTCTTTGACTTGATGAAACTGTTTGAAGTAGGAGGTTCTCCTGCCAACACGCGGTACCTCTTCCTGGGGGACTACGTGGACAGAGGGTACTTCAGCATTGAAGTAAGTTTCTAATTTCTGGGTTTGGGTGCAAAACCGCTTGCAGCGTATTACGTATATTTACCATCATATCTTACTTAACTAGTTCAGGAATACTGCGTCTCTTCACAAATACCATGTTAATGTTGCTGGTGGTGTTTTTATAAAGGTTCCTTGGAATCTAGCCAAATCCCACTATAGCTGTGCTGGAAAGCTGACACAGAATGGTGCTAACTAGTGGCCATCTAAAGGCAGAAGGCAGCCTGCAAAAGCTAAATAGTGTGAGTAGACGTGAGCTGTTAGAAAATAGACATAACAGAAAAACTTAACCTGTGACCCATAGTTTAGTTTGACTTTTAGGTTTATTTGATCTGAGTTTCCTGGATGTGAAATTTTAGGAGAATGGAAGGGCTAGATGAGAGGTAAATGGGACAAAAAGACAGCACACAGCATGCTGTGCTGGAGAAGATGAGTAAGTTCTGTTTAGATATGGCATGCAGGAGTGCATGATCTCTGGCTTTTGATGCAGCACTTGAATCCACAGAGAAGTGATGCATGAGCACCCTGTTGGTGGTGCTGAGACCTGGTATAGTCTCCAGGTCAGGCCATAGAATGTGGAGGTTAAATGACATCTTCAGCTGGCTTGTGAAAGAAAGTGTCCTGTCCAACCTGCCAGCTTTGACTAAATAAGAATCAAATACCAAACCCAAATCCTCTGTTCCAGTGCCCGTAAAACAAACTGGATGTTTTCTTCTGTCCTGTGTTATTGCTTGATTTTACAAACTGACAAGATGAAGTACGCAACTGTTGAATAAAACGTGATGTGGATTTTTTTGTCCAGGTTATAGCTGATCTAGTCATTGAACAATCAGAAGCCCTTGCTGAACTCTAGATCTACAGCTTAACTGTTTCTGTGAGAAGCTGAGACTCGAGCTCCCTCTGAGTCAGGGCAGAATGCCCATTACCTGTTGGAAACAATATAGATGCTATGATACATGTCTGTGTGTCTGTAACTAGATTAGATGGCATCATGTGAGAACACATCTACTGCTGTTTCATTCTACATCCCACATCCAAGTACACTGTTGCCATATTGGTATACAAGTATATAAAGCCAAGCAGCTGAGTTGTTTATGGTGTTTGGAAAACAGATCAGTATATTATCTTGCCAGTGTTATGTTTAAAGTGAGAAGTTTCTGAAAAATTAGATTCAATAAAATTACTTTTGTTTTATTAGTTCATTTTAAAATTTCAAGTGTTAACTGAATCTTTTGGCACTTTTACAAATAGAAATATGCTATTCCAAGTACAGATGTGCTAAAAACTTCAAAATTGCAAGGTTCTTTCACCCCCATGCTAAAAGTCAATATAGTCAGGATTTAGTCTCATACTGAAGTCAGAACTTTGATTGTGATTTTTTTTTTTAGCTTGAGTTCATTATTTTCTTGAGAACTGATCCACAGTGAGCTGTGAGCTAAATCACTGCTATGGATTCTCATGCTGGATTGCTTGGGGAAGATTGGGAAGAAGGAGCAGGAAGAGCTTCACAGACTTAAACCATTGTGCAGCTCTGTCTTGAACTACCATTTTTGAGTCGTATTAACCTCATTCATATCTTCTGTAGTCTTTGATTGAGACAAGATGTGTTTGGAAGAGGAAGGTTTTGTCTTCACTTCTATATACACATGCTTTTAATAAAAGAAATAGAACAAGTGGATTTGCTACAGCTTTCAAGTACTTCTCTGACAGTTTACCAAAATCTGTTTCAGGGCTATTATCAATTAAAGAAATAGCAAGACATAGAAAACCGTCTATGTATAGACTTAAAATTTCTTATTAGCAACCTGTGCATACATACTTAGCACATTCAATTCATTGAATTCAGATTTTCCATTCAGGAACATGGCTTTGTCACTGGAAGCAGTATTGGCTTCCACCAGCGCCAAGGAAATATCTCAGCTGTCACTTCTATTACTTCTTTTGTATGTTAGGTTCTCAAATCACTACTTTTATTTTTTTTTTTTTGGTCACATAACTGATTTTCCCCACCTGTCACCTTGATTAAAGAATGTCTTTGAAAGGGAAGGCAAGTTTCAGTTTCATAAGTGTATTTAGATGTAGAGCTGTGCAGTCAGGCATGAACTCAGCACAATAAGTAGTGACAAGGAAAGGAAATTTGTGAAGAATGCAGCTTGGCATTTAGAGGGGGAGAATGTTTTTGGTGGAGAAGGGGACCTAAGTACATAGATCAGGCACCACCTCTTGTCAGTACTTTGTGCTGGGGAAGTCATGCTGATAAACAGCCCTAGCCTCAGTTCATATTTCTACCATGCCAATCACATACTGATCTTTATTCCATCCATCTGCTGGCTCCCCTTTCTGCTATGGAGACAAGAGACTATTGCAGTTCTGGGGTCTTCCCAAAAGAATTAAGTAGCTGGTCCAAGGTACTAATCATGAGTAATGCAAGCTTTAAAAAATATTCCCCTTGACTGCCGTGTGATCTCCAGTGTAAAAGTGACACCATTGAGCTTAGACCAAGCTGAGTTCTGATAGTGGGCGAGATAATCCTTCTCTGTGGGCTGCAAAGCATTTGGGATTCTTCTGGATGAAAGGTAGTACATAATGCAAGCTATTATCATTAAGAACAGAGAAAGAAATTGCATAAAGTAGGTGGAAGGCATTTGATAATTCAGAGGGAAAAAGAGAAAAGTATTTGTATAAGGCACTCAGCAGAAATGTCAGTCCTTGCCCTATGGAGCTTTTGATCCAAGGGCTCAATTTTTAATGTGCATGTTCCATTTTTGCTGGAGTTAGCTTCACTCCTTGAAGAGAGGGGTGTGTGTTTTGTGTCTTTTATATTAGTTCTAACCAACGAGTCAAAGGATGAGAGACTGATAGAGAAGTTACAGCAGATAAAATTAAAAAATGTCATTGTAGGTAGAATGAGACGAGGTTTCTTGTGACAGACGGAATGTTTATTCCAGATCTGTGTTCTCTTTTCCATTTGACCTTTTGGCAGAGCTGGACATTTCTTCACTTTAAAACAACACATTTCTGCAATTTAATACACTGCATTTGTTTCCTTACCTATGTAACTGGTAACATTTCCCTCTTGTGCTTGTGCACTGTTCCAGAGGTTTGACTCCAGAGTAGAAGAAACCCCTTGGTTTTAGCTTTCAAATGAATTTTATGGTCATGGAGAGTAGAAACCCAAATGATCAAAACAGAGGGCTATTTTTAAATCTGAAGAATAGTTAGAGCCTAAGTGGTTCTGCAGGAATAGGTTGTAAGCAAGAATGACTAATCTCTTTACCTGAGTCTGAAAACTCTTTTTTGAAAAGCAGACAAATGCTGTGCTGTGTAGGGAAGAGCACATACAGACTGTTTTTCATCTCAGTCTTTGCAAAATTACAGAGTAAAAGCCAACTATAATGCATTATTAATAATAATATGTAAAGCAACTGTTGGAACTGTTTTATTGCTCAATTCCTTATAACAACATACTGTTTTATATGTCACTTGACCATCATAAGGTAATAGTGATCATTTTTGGCAGAGGAAAGAGTTAAAATACGGAGAGTTGTACCAATGTGCAAAACTAACAAAGCTGTAGTTATGTTTTAAAATTCAGAACATGCATACATTTCCCTTCCTGAATGCACAGACTGAAATTTCAGAAGGTGAAACTGGTTTTGTGGTATTTCCAGCAAGAACAAAGTGAGGTGTTTGGACTGAGTCTGGAATTTGACCACTGGATCTTGCACCAATTAAAAAAAAAGCATCTGGTGCTTGAGATGCTTCTGAACTCAGTGAACTGTTGGAAATTAAATGGTCTCTCCCAAGAAAAGAATTACACATATATAAATTTATGTTAGTAAATGGTGGGTGAAATTAATGCTGGTGAAGTTGTGTGTATATTATCTGTCAAGTCTCTGTGAACTTTTAAGGACTTAGTTGGAAGAATAAATACCTTTCAGCATCCTCTGTTATTGTAGTGTGTTAATGTTTTCCAGTAAACAGCTTGATTTAAAATAATTTGGGCTGGTCAGGAATACTTCACCAGTGAAGGCAACAGTTTTTTCAATTCTCTTAGAGCAAAGAAAATCCTAGGACTTTAATTGTCCTGAATTTCCTTGTCCTTTTCTTCTGTAGACTAGTAGCAAATATCTTTTTTCATAGCAACAATTTGCATCTTGTGAGATGTCATTTTTGTATAGCAGTGCTCCTCAGAGCTGTGAATATTCAGTAACTCAGCAAATTTGGATTATTTTTATATATATTAGATTTCCAAGCTGGAACATCTGTGTGTGTCAGGGATGTCCTTGCAGCTTGACTGGTACTGTGCCTGCTGTTCCCAGTGTGAGTCCCCAGCATGCCAAGAACCCCTTTTGCAGGGGGAGAACATGTGATGGCACCATTGCCCCTGTACTGATGCCATCTCTCTGTGGGACACATCTCAGAGAACAGCTGTGGCCTAGACACAAGGTCCCAAAAATGAGAGTTAGGAGTCATCACTTGAATACCTGTTTAGAAAGTACTAGCTATGAGGGTTAGAGGAACATTTATGAAAAATAATTTCCTAGTCACTTTCCGGTTGAAAAAGAGGTACTTCTTTTTGGATATTTTTTATCTTTTCAGATATTATTTCTAAAGGCTGAAAGGGGAGTAATGTGATATAAACTTTAGCAAACAGTATATTGTGATTTTGCTGCAATCCTGCTTGTGGTGAAGACAATATGACTTTTTTTTTAATCTGCAGTGGTGTTCAGAATTTTCTTTGTGCTCAAGGGATAGTAGTTCAGAAATGGCAGTAAGCTGTGTCTCTTATGAGCATTCTGGTTACAGCTGCAATGTACCTTTATTTGTCTCTGAAATCCTGCCATAATAAATAGTCACCCCAGTAGCATGAATGCAGCTACGTGTGTGAAAAGGTACATGGTTTCCATTGTGATACTCCATTTTAGAAAGCTGTATCTCTAGTAGGTACTGTGATGGCATCATTATTTCAGTGCACCTAAAGTAATCCAATTTCTGTATTTAGGTGAGGTGTGTGTTAGTGCAAAAGCTATGCCAATTCCACAGGTCACAGAGCATCAGTGTGTGGCTCAAATTATTCTTTCAAGTGTGAATTACCTCACACTTACTCACACTTTATTTTCTCTGCTGGAGGAGTGCCCAGTGCTGTCAGTCATTTGGTGGGGTAGTTCATCTTTTGTGGTCAATGCGAAGCCACACAGCTGGCAGTGAGCTGCATCTCTCTCGTCCTTGGCACTACCAATGCTGGAGCACCCAGAAGTGAGCACTGTGCTGCTGTGGTTATAATCAAACGGCCATGGTGATGATTTTTCAAGGCTCCTTGCTTTAGTCACATAGCATGAAATGCATAGAAGAGCTGTGGGGCCTTTGGTTTTCTTTTCCAGGATGGGGCTGAGATATGGAATTGTGCAGATACTCAAATTCAGCATGCAACAGTGGAGTTAAATCCCAAGTATGTTTTGAAAATGTGGGCCTTTGGCTTACACAGTGCTTAATTGCACAGACCTTTTCTTTCCTGAAGCTGAGGCTGCCAGAACCTCAGCAGGCAAACAGCTTGACTAGGGAAGCTAAGAGGTGGACAGATTACCTCTTTGTTACAAACTTATCTACAATTTCAACAGCTGAAAGATACAAAATAAGTAAGAGGGGTTTGAGGATACTCAGCTAAGAACTATAACTTCTTTTTTTTATATATATATATATATATATAGGTTTTTTTTATAGGTTGAAATGAGACAGGCAAAAATACCTTACAGATGTCTAGATCGCAAGGTGCTCACTACATTTTGCATAGAGGTACAGCAGAGCTGATGTTCAGTATGATCTTAATGAAAAAGTTGAAGTGAGAAAGGTATTTTAAAATTCTATGTCAGGGAAGCAGTATTACAAAATACTTAAAGATCTGTAGCTTAGATTTTTAACAAGGACAATTTATCATAAATATTCTGACTCCAGTAAGAATTATGATATGTGAAGCACAGGTAGGAAAAAAATCAAAACCAGAATGTTTGATCATGATTTGTTGTTTGAACATAAGCGTTTTTTGTATGTAAATGGCTAAGTTGAAAAGCCATGAAAATCGTTGCCCTCATATTTTCTCATTAGTTTGCATGGAAAAAACTCTTCCAATTAGTTCTTATTTACTATTACAACATCACTGAACTACTGAAAGGAAAAGGGAGCAAATTAAAGGAATTGTCTAAACAAAATAAATGCCTGATATAGTATTGCTGAAAACAAAAAATGTAAATAGTGGGCTTACATTGCTTGAATAGTGGCAGAGAATTAGAACTTTCTGAACTGTATTGATCCTCTGTTACCTTCTGTCTGGTTCTCATGAGTACTTCAAAGGAAGCATAGAAAAAAACAAGAATAAATCTATGATAAGCAAATAAAGAGCTACCAACCTGTAAACAAATACCTAATGCCAAAAAGTTAATTCTGTCTCTCTTTATTTTCCCTGCTTTCCAGATCTGGACAATATTTTAAATATGTAGTGCTTGTTTAAATTTTGCCAGAGCTTTAGGAAAGTGAAAAACTTAAAAGGGCAATGTAAATTACTTTTTTTTTTTTTTAATATGCCATTTAATTTAATCACTAATTGTGCTTTTCTAAAAGTGTGTTGGCAGGATTAGAAGCTCCTAACGTAACTTGGATATGACTTTAAAAGCTGAAGCTTTTCTTGCATGGGTGGGGATGTCTCTTTAAACTTCTCTCACAACATTTACATGAAATTTTTGCATGAGTCTCTAAGTTTCAAGTGGAAGGTTCTGTAAATTGTTGGAGAAATGAAGGAGTCATCATCAAAAAGAGAGAATTGCTCTGATGGTGCGGACAAGTTCAGGTTTCTTGCCCCATTGGAGTGAAACCCTCAAACCTGCTGGAGTTTACAGAGGGACAGAAGACTTTATCCAGGCACACCCTTTGTGGTTGTTTTGAGCCACAACAGATGATTCCTGTGACCTAACACCATAATTCCATGGTGGATTACATTAGCATGATTTCCCTGGCATTGTGACATCTCTTTCTTGCTTCCTGCAGTGGCAGTAGTGCCAGGGATGTGGAAGAATTGGAAGAGCTGGGAGGCCTTCCATGTGTTTCCAAGGAGGAGAATTAATTTTACAATTCCTCCAATATATTGCCTGTATTTTTGCTGTTTTCCTCTGTCTATAGGCCCTCTGAGTAGAAGAACAGAAATTACAGATAAAGAACAGATGAAGCATTCAGAAGTTTACATGTAATAAACTCAAGGCAGTGAGGAGTAGTATAAAACTCCTGCTGCGGTGTGATTATCTATTGGTAGTGTGAGCACAGACATTTTAATACTGAATCCCTCCTTCTTTTCCTGTTTTTTTTTTTTATGAGTTGACTGTGTAGCAAAAAAGGTAGCTGAAATCTACATGTTGAGATGATTAAAGTTTCTATTCAGCTGTTTTTCAAGGCACTCTGAATTGCAGAAGGGAATCCACACTATAATGTAGAGGCATTACATTTACAGGAATGCTGATGTTGTTCTACTCCAAAACAACAGAATGCATTCTGAATTTCCAGTCTATTGGTTATTAAGTTAAATTACTTTTTTTTCCCAATGGAACAGAGAGGAGTCTTAGGAAGTAGATGTAAATTGAAGTGGGGGGTTTTGACACCTTTTGTTTCTTGTACAGCATTTCTGCAGTTCATGGTTATATAAGCAAGGAAAGGATGGAGGAAAAACCATTCAGACAGTTTTTCTAGCTTTCTTGTTTTTGAGAGGATTCTGTGATCTCTACAGTGTCCTTGCTGGTAGTGGGCTCATCTCATGGGATGAGTGGGTTTTATTTCCATCAACTTCCTTGGAGCTGTGAGCTCGTTTTTGAAACAAATATTTTTAATTGGGTGGTTTAGTAAGGTCTGAGCAGAGCTTAGGCTCTCCAAGTCTTTTTTTTTAATCTTTAAAAACATGTCTAGAAGAAATGTCACCTCAAATAGAAATCTTTAGGAAAGAGAAAAGGCATCGTAAAAGCTTGGTAGTAACTTCATTTAATGCGTGAGCTTTGTGGATCTTTTTACCCCATTGTATATGGAGAACAATGTTAAGTGAAAAATGAGCAAGCTGAAAGCTGAGGTATTTCCTGAAGTGTGAGTTAAATTGTTTTGAGGCAGATTTTCCTTAAGCCAGGAAATGCAGGTCTTCCGGTGAAATTGTTTCCACGGAAGGCTTCTGCACGACTTTCCAGGTGGAGAGCGTGCACTTCATTGTAGAGATGCACAGCAATTGGTGTGTGAGAGCTGGGGCTGCTGACGGCAGTGTCACTCAGCAAAAAGTGTAAAATACTATCAGAATATACCCACATGGGCTCCAGTCATTCCAGGCTGAAGTACAGAGAGGTGTTTGAATGTAGTATATGAAGAATGAAGTTCATCAGTTGAAAATAAATGCTTTGCACAAATTTTACTTTTTCTGCTTTTTTTTTGTGATGAAGGGGAATGTAAATCGTTCTGTCATTAATTATGAATTCTGTTTTTACTTTCTTGTTCTGATTCGCAGTGTGTGCTGTACTTGTGGGCCTTGAAAATCCTTTACCCCAAAACACTGTTTTTACTTCGTGGGAACCATGAATGTAGACATTTAACAGAGTATTTCACATTTAAGCAAGAATGTAAGTCTATCTTACCTTTCTCCTCTTAACTCCTTTTTCAGCAACTTAATTTGTAATTTTAAAAATACTTGATACCGGTTCACTATTAGTAAATTTTCATGTACTTTTCATGTTGCCAGCCATTAATTTTAAATTGTTGTTAAATCCCTGTTCCCTGAGAGGGCAGTCACCTCTCAGTGGTGTGGAATGGAAGGGCTTAGAGCCCCACACATGTGAGCTTTTCAGCCTGGTGTGGGAGCATCCTGGGGCTGTTGTGGGTCCATCTGGGCCTGGATGCTCTTGGTAAATGTGTTCTGCTGCTGACGCTTTTTGCAGCAGCTGAGGGTTTGCTGCCCACGCAGCAACCTGGCAGGCAAAACCTGCTGGCACACCAGCCCTGGCACCTGTGTCAGGTTCCTGACTGCTAGTTAAGGAGGGCCTTATCTCATGGAGCAGGAGAAAAATACAGGGAATCTTTATTTTAGTTTTTCCTTTAGGTATAGCATTTTTTCATTTATCCTGTGTATGCTTAAACATCTCAATGTGCTGTTTTTATATGAATTCCTTTCTGTGTTGCAAGAAAGGATGCAGTGACACATAAAAGCTCATTAGATGTAGACCTTTACCTGCACATTGAAGCTTTTTTCCCCCTGTGACACTGTAAGATAAAACAGTGGCCTCAAGTATGTGTTTCTTATTTACAAGGGGGATAAAGGAAATGTCAATTGGCTCAAAGGCTTCATGGTTTACTGAGTTTAAATGCATATTGGTAAATTAACATTTCGGCTTCATTGTACCACCTCGTTCATTTCATAATGGCATTTCTGTAGATAATTAATTATAAGGGACTGGGCTAAAGTTCTGACTATTTCATAGAGAGTATATTGAGTGATAATGATGATAACCATTCAGCAGATGTTTTAAGGCTTGCTCTACAGATTTCATACTGAGTAAAAATGGTAGACTGTAATGGTATATTCAGTTGTTTGTTTACAGTTTTTTAGAAAAAATATGATAAAGTTTTATTAATTTCACCTCAGAACAGGAAGAATTTTTCCAGCAGTGGATTCCTGAAGATATTTTTGTAAGAAGCAAGAGTTTGGGTACAGTCCTCAACACCAGATAGAATAGTGAGAGAAAAGGTTTGAGGTATTAAGCATATTCCTTTTTCCTCTTAAATATTGATGGTGCTTTCTATTACCATCTTAATTTTTAAAAGGTAAAATCAAATATTCAGAACGTGTATATGATGCCTGCATGGATGCCTTTGACTGCCTTCCCTTGGCTGCTCTGATGAACCAACAATTCCTGTGTGTACATGGTGGCTTGTCTCCGGAGATCAACACCTTAGATGACATCAGAAAAGTAAGTCTTTGAGGTATTACACATTAGCACAATGTAAGCACCATTGGACGACTCCTTGTGCCATGTTAAGTGTTGTGCTTTCTTGGAGAAGATACAAAAGAGGTCTAGAAGAATCTCTCAATATACAAAGATAAAACAAGTAAAGCTCATGTGATTGCAATTAATGGAGTTGGTATCTTTTTTAAATAGTCAAGAGCTTCATTCTCAATAAGTCCAGCCATATTTTTGGTATTTGAGTGCCCAGCAGATAGTCTGATTGAGCCTTAGTAAGTTCATGCTTGTGTACTCTTATGTTCTGAGAAGTTTCTCAGAAATGTCCTAGAAGTTCAGAGAACAATGTCAAATGGCTTCTTCACATGTTCCAGTGTTATTGCGTGTTATCAAGGATTAATTTTTTATTCACGTGTTTTGTAGAAGATATCTCAGTTGATATTTCTAAGAAGGGATATTTAAACCATTAATTCTTAGTTGTTTTCAGAAAAAAAATACATCTTGTTTGCTGTTTGAGACTTTCAAACACGGATATATATTTCTAAGCTTTCAAATTAGTAAAAGGTAATTTATATTCTGAGGTTAATTTGTAGTCTACTGAGAAATGAATATAGTTAAAAAAAACAACAAATTGAGCCAGTAATTACATGTTTTGGTTTAAAAGCAATTAGCTTAAGATATTAACTGCACTTTAAAAAATTACTGAATGCAAAGTTTTGTTTCTGAGGTAAAGGTTCACTATCTCAGTAAACAAAAATACTCTGCATAAAAATTAGCTGGCTTTGCAACAGCATAATGGCAGAGTAGAGTTGTTTAGCTCTCAGATTCTAGATTAGGTTCATTAACACCTTCCCTTCCCCCTGCCCAGCCCCGCGGGTTTATTTATCTTTGGCAATCAGCAGAAATTGGGTTTGCATATTTATGAATTTTTGTTTAATTTAAAGGAATTGTAATTACACAAGTATTAATTGGAGAGGGCTGAAATAAGACGTGTAGATATGCTGTGAATATGTCAAGATGAAAATGCGAAGGTAAAATTGTAGAGATCTCTTATTAAAACTTCGAGTGTTGGAAACTTACAAAACCAGTTTGTTCTCTTTGAAATTTTTTTGGAGTGGAGAAGGTATCTGCTAGCTACTGAATCATTGCTTGATCTTTCCAGTCAAAATAGAGAATGTTTCAGATTGCAAGCCTTATTCATACTCCATCTTATCAGTTCTGTTCTTATATGAAAGAATTCTTGAGATAACACATGGTGTTTTTATCTTAAAGAGTTCTTGCCAGAGAATACTGATTTTTATTACTTTATTATTTTGCTATACTTCGTCTTATTTGTGGTATGATTCTCTGTAATTTGAAGTTTTAAAAGTTTACCTATAGTAAGACCAGAAAGAGAAGTTTTTAGCTTCTTAATTAGGGTTAAGGTTACAGGAGCAACAGGAATGTCATGTCAAGATGCTGTAATGCAGAGATATTGTCTTGATATTTAGATACAATTTTTTGTGAAAATGTACATAAATGTAAATGGGAACTTGCTTTGAAATAACTACTGTATTTTCTTGAGGTGCCCTACTTACATAAATTGAATGCTCTAAGGTTTGAAAAATCATGAAATACAGAAATATTATATTCTCCGTTGTCAACTGGAATGCTTGCAAAAACCAGTAGAAAAGGCAAAAACAAAACCCCAAAAAATTAATATAGAATGGAAATCCACTGTATCTCTTAATTTTCAGTTGCATCTGTTCCCTCTATCCCATGTCAGTGTTCGCAAGGAGTGTTTTGCTGTTACTCAAACTCCATTGTTTTAAAGCTGAAGAACAGACTGCTATGAGTTTCTTTTTCGCCTGATCATGCAATGAAAAACAGTAATTTTGCTTCAATGTTTCTGTGATACATAGTTGAAAGAAGTTAGTATTTCTTTGTCTCCTATTTTTCTTAGTTAGATCGATTCAAGGAACCACCTGCATATGGACCTATGTGTGACATCCTGTGGTCAGACCCGTTGGAGGACTTTGGAAATGAGAAGACTCAGGAACACTTTACTCACAACACAGTCAGGGGGTGCTCGTACTTCTACAGGTGATTATTACTACTTTGAGTAGTTTTCTGTTGGTGAACTGGTTCTGGTTTTGCAGTATAAATGTTTGCTTGAACTTTGTGGCACTGCTTAGGTAATTAGGCCTTTTTTTCTGCAGGCTAACCTTGTTTTCAGAAAAAAAATCATGCTTGCTTTATTTGAATCTCTTCTCTTATGCCACACTGGGGAAATTCTAAATCACTTAAATTTAATTTTCACCAAAGCCCGTGTATTTTGTTTATTTCTGTTCTTTTAAGTTAGAGAATGAATGTGTCATTTTTAAAACGGGGTACATAACTGCATTTCTAGTTTGAAAGTCAAAACTTAATTTCCAGTGAAAGGTGCCAGCACTGGAAAACTGATTACCTATTGTTCTGCAGGGTAAATAAAAACAGTAATTTCCCCCACAGAGGTACTTTTTTTTTCCTCTCAGTTTGAACAATTTTTTTTTTATTTTTTTTTGTTTGGGAATAATTTTTCTTAAGAAATTCAGAATTTGAAGAGCATTTGTTAAATGGGATGTAATAATATCTGAAATGCAGACAAGTGCCTGTGTCATTCTTGCGGAAACACGTATCTCCCTTCCTTTGACAGTGTGGGGATTGTAAGGAATTTGGACTTCTTTTTTTTATTTATTCTGGTAGTTAAGAACAACATACAGGGACACCAGAGTAGCAAAACTAGGAGGGGAGGAGGTTAAATGGCAAAATTAGCAATGTATTCAGTGAAATATTAATTAAAAATTCCATTTTTGTTCAGGAGCAATGTGAAGATGCTATTGAAATGTTAAGAGGTTGTTGAACTTCTTGAAGTGAAGCAGTTCTGCTTCAGCCCATGCTAGTTACATACAAATCTAAGTTTTCTCTACAAACTCAGCAGAAGGGAGGAATCCAGCTCTTTCACTTGCCTTAGAAAATCTCACCTTGAACGCTGACTGTAGCTGTTTGGTAACATATCAAAAGTAAATCAATGGCTTCCACCAGCAGCCAGGTGACAGAGCCACTGGAATCAGCCTCCTTGTCGGTAGTGTTACCAGGAAGGTAGCAGATGGTTTGATGCTAAGAAACGAGATTTCCTGCTTCCTTCTTGGAGCTGTAGTTGCTGCAGCGTGGGGCCAGCTAAGAACAGAGCAGTTTGCTCCACAGCCTGGGCTGCTGGAACTGTCTCCGCTGGGGAAGTCTGACAGCCACACTTGGGTCCGTGATGTTTGGAAGGTGCTTAGCAGATGTGTTTGGGCTCATCATGAAAGGAATGGCAAACTGCTGCAAACAATTGATCAGTGCAGAAATGGGCTGAGACTGAGGGGTAAAATCATTGCTTATGATTTTTATGATTAGCAGCAGCAAATGTTGGTGTGTACCTGAGACTTCCAGGCACTGCACATGCAGGTAATAGTGATTTCCTGTCATGAATACCCTGGCAGACATGGCTTGTGCTTAAATACAGAGCTGCGTATTTACTGGAAAAACCTCTAGATTTTAGGTTGGGGTTTTTTCAGATGTCTGCTCCATACAGTTGCCATAAAATTCCCTTAATATATATATCAGTTTCCTCCAGAGAATGTATCAGACCTAGTCTGTGTCCTGACGCATATTCAGAAAAGTGCATGTTTCAGTAGAAGAGGAAATACTCAGAAGACAGCTAATTATCAGATCATGTGTGAGGACATGTAACTGTTTAATGATTCAATTAGAAGGCTAGTTTGGAGTCACGTTATCTGAGATTATATAAAGACAAGCATTCCTTTTAAAAGAAGTACCTAGTTGCCCTGGAAGATGACTAATTGCTTGCCTAATGATTATACCTGGTAAAAAAGCTATCCATCAATGTGGAATGTCTAATTTTCTTTGCCTTTTCTAGTTACTTCCTGATTAAAGGAACAAATTTTCCTAAACAGCCAGCTCAGCTTGTAAAGGAAGGACTGAATTACTCAGTCCTCCTTCAGGAATGCCTATTGATAGAATGATTGTGTTTATTCTGCACTGAATAAAATTTCTTAAGTTTCTTCAGTCATTTCCAGAACAGGAAGTTAAAAGATGATAGCAATGAGGATTTTGAATGGAGGTCAGGAAGATTTCAGTCATATCTGTGAATCAGTCAAAGTATTATTAAGATCTCCTAATTAATTGCAAGAAATATCTGTCATAAAGAACTTTTATTTATCGGATATGTTCATTATAATGACAAGTTGCAAGTTACTTTGCTCTGACTTAAAGTTATTTCCTAATACAAAAATGCTGTGAGGAAAAAAAACAGTAATGTGGCTTTCTTACTGTGCATGCATCATGTTAACTGGAACCTCCATCTCAGAAATCCTATGCATTCAGCCAAAACCCATTTGTGAAATGTTGGGCTGTTTCTATGAGAAAGTATAAAGACTGTAGCTTACAGTAGTCTGACAGGCTTCTCACTGCATTTCTTACGTGATCACTCTCATACAGCCTATTGAATTTCAAACTGATCCAGTATTTCTTCAAGAAACGTCCTTTTATGTAAGAATTCTTGAAGCTGTTGTGGCTAGTTGTAAAATGTCAGATCTTGAGACCGTAGGCATACCCTGTCATTTAGAGATGTAAAAGATAGTCAGCCTGATTTTCAGAAGTGCTCAGTCAACACTTAATGCGCACCTTTAGCATCTAGCAGCATTTTGTACTGTGGATTGTCAAAATAGCACAATGCCAAAGTGAAATGTTAACTGCGAAATATAAGGAATTCATGAAACTATATTAAAGTTTCTGTACCTTAAAGAGAACAAAAAGTGATACGGATGGGATTTAATTTTCCTTATCTGAAGTTTAAAATTGTATGTCCTTTGTAGTCATGGTTGATGCAATTTTGTGAAAAAGTAGAAATAATTAATGGAGTGCAGGTTGCTTAATTTGCTCTTTTATTATGAGTTAAGCTTTTCTTTCATCCATACCCAAAATAATGTTGTGTTCCAAGTGTATTACAAACAAGAGGGAATTAATTTGTCACAGAGTGATATTAGACCCACAGGCAAACAGTTTTTCAGCTGATCTATCTAGTAAAGAAGTTTTCCTGTTTACCAGATTATCTAGTTCTTACCTTGAATTTTGCTAGCAAATATTTATTTGCACGTAGTAATTTGTACTGATCTTGCCAATGACCCTTTGCACTTCTTAGGCCAGTGGTACAGAAACTCTCAGGCATTCTTATAAGAAACAGGTTGGACACCAGGAAGAACTTCTTCAATGAAGGGGTGGTCAGGCATTGGAATGGCAGTGGAATGACTGCCCAGAGAGGTGGTGGAGTCACTCTCCCTGCAGGTGTTCAAGAAATATTTGCCAGCCTTGGATAGCAGTGAAATGCTTACAGATACTCTGGGCTAGAGTAATAATTTTGGCCCTAGGAGCACATGATTTCAGTGGTGCACTTGACATGCAAGTTCAGTTTGTCAATATGCAAAGATTAAAGAAATGTCTGCTGAAAGCTTTTGAAGACTGTAGTGTATTTCAGCTCAGGGTGGAAGGCACAGTTGTATTAATTTTTTTTTTATTTTTTTTTTTTATTACTAGCATTTTAAACAGATTCTTTTGCCCACTTCCCTACTCTTCTTTCTCCCAGGCCAGAAGCTTTTTGCTGCCCTCACATGGTCTGCCCAGATGTACTGGCAGAATTGCTTGTGTGCTCCATCAGGCATGGGAAAGCATCCAGTTTTAAAAGAATGACTCTGCAAAAAAGATGTGTTTATTTGTTCTAATCCTGTGCAGTTCCCTGTTCCACTTCCCAGTGCAGCTCTGCAGACAGCACAGCTAAGAGCAAGCAAAAGCTGGTGGAAGGGGATGTTCTGAGAGTTGCTTAGGACAGCAGCAAAAGCATTTGCCTTTGGAGACTCAAGTGCAAGGCCAATGGATTTTGCAGGAAACCTATTTTATATGTGCATGTAATGTTGTAGAAGCTTTTGGACTAAATTTGAATGTTCTCTTTTTAAAGAAATACTTATGCCTCTCTTCCAATGGCATGATGAGGGATATGAAAAAAAATTATGTTAATTCCATCTATTTTTTCCAGTTATTGGTGGAAAAACAATTTGAAAACATTTACCATTTTGGTTCATGTTAGCAGAGAATTGCTTCTCTTTTAAAACTGCCCAGAAGTAATCAGTGTTCATGCAAAAGAGACCTCAGAGCTGGTAAACTATGCATGAGGCATGCTAATGAAAGAAGATGCCCAAGTAGGGAGTATCACAGTCACGTACTCCATGGGGAATAACATCTCTCCAGCTTAGCAGAAGGGTGTTTTGTTTTCTCTGTGAGTCACCGCTCCTGCGTGATTCAGCATGAAGGCAGGAGGCTGGGTCGCTCTGGAAAAGCCTGTTGCGTGGGGGATTCCTGTTTGTTTGTTTTCCCTCTTGGCCAACTGCTTTATTTCGGGATCATCTGAATTGCAGTCTGGGCTCTGCAAAGCAGGGCAAGGAGAAGAGTGTTTCTGGAGGGATAGCGCTGTGAAAAACCAGTAGGGAATTTGATTGCAAGTCAGCCATTTTAATAAAAAAGATAAGAAAAAAGATTTCCTAGCAGAAATAATTTCTGTAAAAGTTTATTTCTGATAACTTTTGCCATATTGTTGGTTTTGTTGGCTCTTTGTAGAAGAGCTCTTATTTTTACCTCTTTTTATGATATGTACTTTTGTGTTAAGGAATATTGTTTAATCTAAAGCAAACAGATACTAAAGAAATGTGGGATAGCATATGTGATAGCTGCAAATGATAGAAAGTTTGCTTCTCCCCAGTCCCTGCTTCAACAAGAAGCTCAAGAAAAATGCCTGCAAGCTGCTTTGCCTTTTTCAAAATGAAATATCCAGATAGACTGTTCATGGGTTGTGGTGGTCTGGATAAAAGAGTAGCTGGTACTTTGATGGTCCCATGCTATTCACTTGTAAGAAAAGAAGACAGGCAAATTGGTTTTTTAGTAAATTTGCATGGAGCACTGTGTGACTTCTCTGCCTTTGTAGGTGTGGGCCCTGTGGAATCAGCCAAATTCTGCTAGAAGTCTTATTTTACACAGATTCATAAAGAACAAGATAATTAAGCAATAAAGAACCCCACGACTTTTGTACTTGAAATGGGAAGAAGAAGTTATCGTATCTATTTAAGAGCATTTTTTACCACTTCATTATATCTTCTTTAAAAGCTGTACCTAACACTGGGTGAAAAGAATACTATGGAGGAAAAAAAAAGTAATAGCCTAGACATTTTGAGCAGCTGCACTGATAATGAACATAATCAACTGTCTATCAGATTTTCATGACAGACCCCAGTTTTCAGAAGTTAATGTAAAAATTTCTAAACAAAATGTACCATAAGTCTACATTTAGTCACAATTAATTATGAAAAGAAATGTATGCAAATCAGTTCTCCTTTGCCAGTGGTTTGAATGGCAGCCTGTCAGCATTTGAGATCATTGCAGTTGCCAAAACGATACCCCACGTAATCCGGGAATTGAAATTGGTTTATAATGACAATCCTTTTAGACAATTCCAAATACGAGACCTGCATCTGAGAGTATATGCTGGGTGGCTCAAGTCCAGAAACAGCAATATAGCATTCCACTGCGTTTGTAGCTTCTAGCTGCAAATGACATTTCAGCTTCAAAATACCCAGGAAGGTTTGGAAGCAAGTACTATAATTTCTCTTGGATAAACTAAAGGAAGATGGTGCTTTAGATTGGGGGAGGGGCTGTGTAAGTTTTCATCTTTTTCATGCATGAAATTAGAAACTGATTGCAAGTGGACTGAGTTGGTCCATGAAATCATGCCTGGGACAGCAGTTTTTTGTATAATGTATAGTTGAAATTTTTTACTTTTTTTTATCTTGCTCAGCATGTTTAGCTCAGATGTATTTAGTGAGCACATTTTTGGGGTTTCAGAAGTCACAGGATTTTAAGTTGCCAAGGGGAAAGATAATTTGTTTATCAAGGAGATAAAGCTCAGGAAGATAAACATCCCCAGTTTGAAGATTGATTTGCTTTTCTTCTTTCTGTCTCTCTCCCTCTCTTTCCACTTAACCACCTTATTTTCTGGCGTCACAAGCAGCCACTGCATGGAGTAGTCAGTGGGGGAAGTTTTCTGTTGCAAGCAACTGTTGTATTACATTTTGCTTTTTTGGAGTACATGAAATCTTAGAGTAATAAGAGAAAGTACCTTTTTTCTGACAAGCCATAGGCTGATTGTTGTTATGTAATGAATTGCAGATTGTAGCATTCCTTTCCATGCAGTTATGGGGTGGCATTAAAAAGCCACTGCTGGTGATGTTGTCTCTACTGAAATCTGCCTGCAGAGCAGGCGCTGATTTCATGAATGATGCATGTTTTATGATACATTTTTTGAAAGCTAGAGCTCTGTGTGCTGCTTTTGATAATGCCATAACAGGTGCTATTACTTTTTTTCTGACAGTTACCCTGCTGTATGTGAATTCCTACAGCACAATAACTTGTTATCCATACTCCGAGCTCATGAAGCCCAGGACGCTGGGTAAGTGTGTGTGGAGAGGGGGCAATAATAATAATTATGTATAATGGCCTACCATTCCCAAACAGAGCACAGAAAGGAAGAGCAGCTGAGTTGAACTGAGAATGAACTGGAAAATATAAGTTGCAACAGCTCTCACATTTTACTAATGCTGAAAAAATGCGCACTGGCATTACAATGGTTTTTATATTATTAGTGAGTTACAAGATATAATGAATCCTTATATAGGCCACGTACTTAGCCTTGGTGATTTTAAGTGATATAAAATGACCAAATTTTTTGGATGCCACACATGGAAAGAAAAAAAAATCATTTCAGAAAAAGGTTTGCGAATATGGCAGAGTCTTTTGACACACTGATTGCCATGATGCCAGAGAAGTTATTTGGCTCATAAAGGCCAGAACTGCCATCTTTTAGGACTTTCTCAGCTACTTGAAACTTTTGGGCCTACTAGTTTTATACTTCCTAAAAAAAAAAATAAAACTGTGGAACTCAATAGGCACATACATTTTTCTGCAAAGTATCATTACTGAATTCAAGAAATCTAAGCCATTGCATGAAAAAACAGTACAGGTCAAATATCAGGTAGTGGTGATGGTTCCCCATAAAACTATTGTCATTATAAAGTTAGAATTTTTTGTGCTGCATTAAAAAATTACTTTAAAAATTCCTCTTATTTGAAATGTACCATACTTGTGAGATATTAATGAAGGATTGGAATCTGAATAAACAGCTTTGGATATAATGCATTTACTATTATTGTTGTTGTTGCTGTTATTATTATGTTTGGAGGTTAAAACTTTATGCAGCTTGAATGGCAATAAAATACTAATTAATGGCGTTGTAGGAATAAGGTCAGTATTCACTATGCATGTAAAAAGGTGTTCTGAATGTTTGAATTGTCATGACTTCAAAATGGTAATGGAATTAAAAGCAAACTTACTATGCCAGAAATACCTAGCATGAGATATGCAAGGGTAACAAAATTTCATTTTTCTTGTATTGCTTCCCAATAAAGGATGAAAAATAAAATTTTGTGGAAGAGATTGCATTGAAACTATACAACAGTTTCAGTGCAACTTTTGTGGATGTTGGCTAAATTCTTAGGTTTCTTGTAGCTGAGACTAAAGAACGATGATTAGTGTACTTGTGTCTAAGTACTGTTTGGTTGTTTTCTTTCCAATTACTTTTAGGTTTAATGTTTGATTATTTGTTGGTCCAATAAGCCTTTATTTTTTATGAGGACATAAGGTTAGGTAATGAAAACATGCAGGCATAAATAAACTGACTAATAGAGTGGATAAGATTAGACACAGCACTGAAAGTTTCAGATGCCCTCTTTCCCCTTCCCTTCTCACACCACCTGTGTCCCCTGGCCTTGCCATTGCTTCCATGCCTGGAGAGGGCAGGCAGTGGGAGGGTCAGGGAGGATGCACACTTCCCTTTTGAAGGCAGGACCCTCCCCAGGCACCTGCTGGTGCTTGCTTCACACACAGTCCCACAGAGGGAAACTCTGGGAATGTCCTGGGCACTGAGCAAATTCACAGCAAATTTTCCACCTCTGGCTCACTGAATTTCAGACAGAGATGCAACTTTGAAGCATGCATCCCTGGTCATATCAAGTGGTTATAATGAGAAGGTTTGCAGGAAATACTTCCTTCCTGTGGCTTTTAAATAGCTCTATGCGTGTTTTTCAGTTTTGGCATTTGTTAACAGCCAGAGCACTAAGGTACTAGGCAATTTTTTGCACTGTATGTGGTCAGTGACAAATATACATTGAGTGCTGGGCAGTAATTGGTATCTTTTCTTTCTTAGGTATCGTATGTACAGGAAAAGCCAAACAACAGGCTTCCCTTCGCTAATCACAATTTTTTCAGCACCAAACTATCTAGATGTATACAATAACAAAGGTAAGAATTCCTGTTAATGTACAATAGACTTTTCTTCTGTTTACTCGATTATGTTGGTGTCTTTTCATTCCTTTATCAGTTCATGCCCATTCCACTTATTATATAATACAAATCTAATTAAATTCATTGCTGGCAGATGTATGTCTCTGAACATAACTATATTTTAATATGCCTTAGGATATTCCTGTATTTTGACTGCAAGTTATTAAGTAAATGTTTCACGGGAAGCAAAACTTAAAACAGCTCTATTAACTAAGAGAAGTATATTAAGAAATGCTCTGGGTGAGATGTTTAGAGCCTAGTGTTCCTTATAATTAATTGTCTGTTTCTTGCTTCTTTCCAATAAAATTATTGGAGTTTGTATGTGCAAACTGTCTAGACAGTTAAACTTTAACAGATCATAAGTGGATAAAGCATGGGATGGATGTCTGTGTTCTTTTACATTTTGGGTTTTTAATCCTTGACCACTGAAGTGGAGAAAGCTAAATATAAATAGCCCAAAAAAAAAAAAAATAGCTACTACAGAAATTAGAGTCACTGGTCACTGTGACTAGGCTCCACTGAATAAAAGTCTTTGCAGCTTCTCTGAATTTATTAATTTATTGCATTTCTGGAAATCTCTAATAAACTGGAAAAAAAGAATTATGTTTCTAAAAATTAAGTTTTCTAGTAAACCTGTCTTCCTGTATCTTGAAATGAGCAATATTGTTTACTTTCTCCTAGTCCCCAAACGATAAAATAATTTGTGTTCCTCTGTGAAAAAAGTAAAATAATTCTTTCTCAGTTATATTATTGAAAGTTGCTCCCTTGCAAAGAGATCATTTTCTCTTAAGAAGTGATATTTTTAATTTGCTTGTTTGCAGAGGAAGCAAGCAATACTTCTTTTTTAACTTGCAAAAGAAAGCTTCTTCAGGCATAATTTTGTTTTATAAAATTTATAGTCTAAAAGCTTTTATGCCATGAGCTGTATGCAAGGAAAGGAAACACTTCACTGGTACATAATGGGGTTGTACACCTCAAATTTCTCATTAATTTGAGAATTACTGTTTACTTGTGGAAGAATTAATGTGTTATTCTACAAAACCATGCAGGCAGAGCTGTCAGTAGCTACTTCTGAAAAAGTTAATGATGTAGGGGCTCTGCTAGCAACTTAAGAAGTGCAGGATGAAGTAAGAAATATGCTCATTTTCTTGGTAAGATCATTGCTATTGGTGGAGAAGTGTGTTTACTCTCCTGGTTGGCTGCTTTAGGTCGGAGGCTGAGCCATCACAAGTCTGTACAAGGAAGGTGGTAGAAAGTGTTCACCTTTTGTTTCATAGGCATGGAAGCAGTTCTCTGCAATGAAGGCAATGGGTGAATTATGGGAAACTTTGTCTCGAAGGCAAATGTTAAATGGAAAGCAATGATTTACAATGTTCAAAGCCTTGAATTTGAAATTTGGCAGTTTGCATGGTAGAGAAGTGCTTCTGTTATCTCCATTTCCCTTGTTCCAGGATGCTCCTTTGTCGCAGGCAGGTCTTATACGTGGTGGAAAGCCCATTCTGATGGAAAGCTGTACATACACCATTTACTGAGAGGTGCTGGTTATCTGTGGCCACAGCTGGAGTTGGTGTGCACTGCCAGCCATACCTGGTCAGACAGCTCAGGCAATTCAGCAGTGATGTGGCATCAGCACCTGTGCGCCACCCCTTAATACAGAATTTGTTGTAAATTCAGAGGCTGACCTTTAACAGCTTTGTAATGGATCTCCATTGAGTTTATCTGCCTCCTTTTCTCTCATTAGAAGTTTTGACACATTATTTCATGTGACTGATTGCACTGGCTCTTGGCATTTAAAGTACATCATGCACAGTTTTTCATGCTGCATTGCTCATACATCTTTATCTGGACAGTCTCTGGGTGCTTGGTTCCCTCTTCAAGGAAAAAACCCACTATCATATAGAATGAGCCCAAAACATGGCTACTTGTTGGCTTCCTTGGTTTGCAGCAAATGGATTAACTGAGAGCACAGTTTCTGACTGATTTCAGGAGAAAAAGGAAGATATTTCCATCCAGAGGTGTTGTCAGGGCAGTTGCTCTAGCTGACTCATCATGCAGTGATGATTGCTTTTTACAGGTCATCTGGAGGTTTGGTTACTGTCAGTCCTTGAAAAAGGAGTTACTCTCCTACTAGTAAGCACCTTCCTTTCTAGTATGCATTCTCAGTGTTCCTCTGGTTGTCAGCCAACAAAATCACCCTGAATAAATTCCTGAGAGGCTCCAGCTCTCGCTGACATGAAATGGGTTATTTTTAAATGCAGTATTGTTTAAGGTAAGTACATTTTTTTAAAAGCTGCAAAAGGCTAAGAATGCTCATTTTTTACCCCAGGTTGATAATTCTCACACCCATTAAAGCAGATGCTCTGAGCTTCTTCAAAGCACTTTGTGAGTAGACCTGTTTGCCAACTTTATCCAAGGGCTCCTTCAGTCCCTGCTGGAGGGCAGCCATGGGATCAGATATGTCCTCAAAGAACAATAGGAAGGCAGCAGTCTCAGTGCAAAAGAAGGCTTGACAGGAGTGGCTGAAGATACCCAAATAAGCCCATGTTCAGCATACTTCCTGCTAATCATGCTGCCATGGAGCCTCTGCATGGGCTGTCTCACAGTGCTGACCCACCATGGGGACCTCTTGTGGCTTTGCACTGCTGGATTCTGGCACCAAGGGGAGTTTTCTGTATCCCTTTGGTTCCTGGCTGTGGCCTCGTGCAGGCTGTGTGTTACTCACACACCACGTGGATGCAGGTGCTGTCACAGCCCCGGGCCACACACACAGAGCTTCGGGTGCCAAAGTGAGGTTTTCCAATTAGGAGGCTCCTGTCAGGGCTTCCCTCTGTAGTTAATGGAGACAGAGGCTTCAGGAGGTGATTCACAGACTCAGAAACTGCCTCAATATTGGGAGCCTTGTGTCCTCCTTTTTCTGTAATTATCCCTCTCCATTACTGTTATTAGTTCCTTCCATATTCATTATAATGGCGAGCTGGAAAAGGGAAGGAATTTTTATATGGTTTTTGGCAACTTCTGAGCTACTGTTCAGTGTCTTCATAGCTTTCTCAAACATTTCTGCTTTCATTAATTTTATTAAAAGGCATAAAGATATTTTAAGATTATTATTAATACTCATTACAAGAAATACCAGTGATTCTTCTATGACTACTGTTTCTGGGGAGAAAGTTTATGCAAGAAGATAAATGTTAATTGGATTTTGGTAGTTTCCAGTGACTTCAGAAATCATCTGTGCTGATCAAGAAACTCTGAGAAAGTTGTGTAAGTACAGATTTACCCCTGGGTTCCAGGGTGCCCCATAACTAGGAGAAATTCTCAATAGCAACGGAATAAGAGGGTGCCAAAAATTACCATGTGGTATGATCTGGCCTTGTATCATGTCTAAACTTTCATTCCTGCATTCAGTATTTCTTAATGCCTTAATTAGGGCTTGCTGTAATGCTGTTTATGCGTACACACACACCCCAAAAATAAAAAAAAAAATCAAGTGAAAGATTATTCAGAAATTCTGCAGAGGCAGAAAAGTTACTTGTGAAACACTCATAGTACTGGCATTTTCGTGTCTGGCTGTCACTTCAGTAAGTGTGTGCTTTTTGGCTGAGTGAACAGTTTTAACTCGCTGTTTAAAGACTATTATCTTTTGAACACTTTTAGAATACTAGGTTTTGTAGTGGAGAGGGAGCCACCAGAGAATCCAAAGTTATTAAAAAAAATCTCAGCATGAAGTTTCTTCCAACATGCTGCAATATATGCATGTGTTGTTTCTGAAAGGGAAAGCAGGGAAAGAAAGTCAGTATGCAGGAGAGTTTGTGACGGTAGAAAAATGAAAACCATCTGTAAATCTCTATGCTTCTTCATGTATCATAAATAATATGTCAGTGCAGTGTGTGTAAAGTATCAACATATGAAGCATGACATGGATGATACACATGAAGAAATGTACCTGATCCAGACGGATCTAACAGGAAAATTATTTTCGCCTGGAAGAAGACTGAGTAGTATACCTGGAAGACAAGGATGATCTGTGAGAAATATTAGCACTTTGAGGGGAAGAAAAGAGATGTAACCTCTGTTTGCCCTATCAGTTTTCTTTAATGCGTTATCTCTGCTGCTGTGATGAATTCTTGAAACAAAAGCTTTTAAAGAAGAGTTGTCAGGGTATCTAGGCCTTCTCATTGCTGAAGCAGAGAAGTTTGCCAAAAGTGATTTTGCATTCTGTTGATAAAATCTTGAATGTTACTTCGCTGTTTCTTTGCAAGATGCGATGGCACACATAAAATAAAAGTCTTCAAAATTTTATAAAGAAAGGTGTTTCCACCTACAAATATCTTCACTTCTGTACTGGATTATTTAGACCATTACCTTGTATGGTAAATAATTTTTGTCCTTTGAGAATATTTAAACTCCTTGAGCATTTTACAAACCCTTATCCCTGACCTGACTTGGGCAGAAAATGCTGTGGTTACTTAGCAACTCTTCTTGAGAAGGCATTGTTCCCAGTTGCACAGTTACTGCTGAAGTTAATTTGGCATTAAATCAGAGATTGAAATTTTTTTATAGGTGTGAAGAATTTGAGGGACTTTCACTGATTCATTTTCTAAATGCAGAATGATTTTTCTGAAAGAGAATTACAAGAAAATTAGTTAAATTGTTCGCTAAAAATATTTATGTTGTTCATCTAAAAATATTCTGGGCTGGTATTTCTACCAAGCTCATTATTTTTTTCCTCTAATTATTTTTTTTCTGATGGGAATGTTTTCAATTAATTTACACCAAGAAATGATTCAGCAGATTGTGAAGCAGGATATGTATGGTCTTTGAGAAATTCTGAACTATCTGTCACACAGTTAAGTGTTGCTCAGGCCTTAACCTACCTCCAAATATATAATCTTTTAAAGCAGCATTTGAGATGCCAGAAGGTCTGAGACATCCACTCATGTCTGACAGGTGTGACACAGTTGTTCCGGGCTCGTCTTTAACTGAGGGAGACCAAAGAGGTACAGCACTAGCTGCTGTATATAACCCTGAAAAGACTAGAAGGGCTGTCTCCGTTTCTAGCCAAAGGAAGGAGGTTTCCTACCTGCACAGTTTTCAATACCCGTATTTCCAGCCTTAGAGTAGCTGTTAAATGCTTCAGCTAAACAGTACAAATGCCCTTTGCCTGCTGCATTAGTGTTTCGTTTCACTCTGATGTGATTTCAGCATCCAGTATCTCAGTTTACTAGCATTGGAAATAAGTGTAATGTCATTTAGGCTATCTGCACATCTTCACTTTACAAAACATTAGCTTTTATAACATATTTACAACAAGTATCAAAATTAGGTTAAAATGTGTGTGTGTTTTAAGAATAATAAGATTCTTTCTCTGGTTGGTGATTATACATGATAATGGCTAGTGGCTTGGTCTGCTAGCATCTGTCTGAGTATGTGTTTGGAAAGAAAAGTATTGAGGTTGCAGCCTGGAATAATAAGCAAATGTTGGAGAGAGTTGTGTTTTCCTCTCTTACGGGTTTCATAACCAAAGGAGCCCATCCCACTTCTGTAGCCTCCATCAGCGGCTGTGTGACCTCCACTCTGAGAACCTTCAAAAGCTGCATACTCTTTCCGGGCTGCTGCTTCTCCTGTAGCTTCTTAGGCATCAAGATAACGTGGACAAAGGAACGAGGAAATGAAATCCCCAATCTTTTCTGAGCCAACAGAGAGGAAAAAGAGAACACAAAGAAAAGGGGGTAGAGAAGCTCAGAGAAACACCTACTGTTACCTGAGAAGCATTTTCTGCTTGATCCTGAGGAAGTTTTCCTCTTCTGACTACTAAGTAGTAATCAGAACTGTACAATCATAACAAGAGCTGACTTGCTTCATGTCAAATATCATCTTCATTACTTACCTAATGAAAATATTTTGTGTACATTGTGCTTGTAAATTACAGATTTTTAATTTAAAATGCCAGAAAGTATTTGTGATACTGGTAACTACCCTACTTTATTTAATTCTTTCAAGAGGAGAGTTATTTTAGAAGGTTTCTTTGTTATTACCCTGCTTTATTGTATAAAGTTATTTTGAAGTAATTTGTTGAGGAGATGTACAGGTCATTTACAGGGGAGAATTTTTTAAAGTACTATTATCGGGACGTTCTTTTGTAAGGTATTCAGGTATACAAATTAATAAGGTGTTGTGAGGATATTTTTACTATAGTAATCTTAAATTATCTTCCTTTCAAAGAAAACAACCCAACTAAATCTGTTTTTACTTAATTTTATGTTTTGCAACTGTACTGCATAGGCTTCAGGCTTTTTCAGAGGCCAGTTTTAAAAGTTCCCTGTAAAAATGATTTTTTTATTCAAATATCACAGAATTTAGAAATGGACTTAATAGATAAGTTGAAGAAGTAGTGGGAAGGGGAACTACCTCAGCTCACCAAGATGATGAATTTGGAGTTTTAGTACTTCTAAATGAATCTTTACAACCATTAAGTGGTCCTTTTTGTGTGGTTTTGACTCATTTTTTTGTGTAAAGCCGCAAACTATTTATTTTTATTATGCAATTGTGTCACTGTAATAGAAGAAGAATGAATTTCGATCTGCTGCATGTGATTCCAGCCAGACTGTTGGAAATATTCAGAGCATTGACACTAGTTTTCTCATTTTTGCTAATAGCAGTATTAAGCCATTTTTTCTTCTACTGAGCAGCAGAATGACTGCCAGTTGTCAGACTGGGATGGGCAATAGTCAAATGTGGTTTATTTAAATGGAGGGTGTCTGCCTGGCAAATGTTCACATTATTGCTAGCAAGCTGTTTTCTGTGTCTGTCAGTGAGTATGTTTCAGAAACTCCCAGCTCACTCTGGACTCTGTCATTGACCATGAAATGGAAGACATTTAACATCCTATTAAGTATCTGTGAAGCAACAGCCTAGAGCATAAAAGAAGGTTTCTTCTCTGATTGACATGCAGTCAGTGAAAAGAGAGGAATAATCAGAAGAAATTGTTCAGCCCCTTCAGCCAACACTGTATTTCCTACAATGCTGCCTCACATTGCAGTTGTGCAACTTTATTGCTGGCTATTAAGTGATAACCAGTCCCTGGAACTATATTCCTCCCTGGGGAGCCAGAAGTGGGAAGGCTGGAGAAAAGGGGAAAGCATAGAATAGTACTCCTTCTTCTTGTGTTGGCTGTTTTTGTTGCTTGTGTTGATTAAATATCCTCCATGCAGTCTCCTGTAACTGCATTGTTTAAAGAATTTCATGTCTTTAAGTCACTTTGGTGGTAATCTCAAAATTAGCTTTTTGGATTACCATTTCAGATATGTGGCTGAAGTCCATTAACAAAAGTTAACACTGAACTTGGTTCAGTGCTTTAAAAAGCGGGTGTGGCATAAATATCTGTATTTCTGCCTATGAACAGACATAGTCTGTGTGTTTCTGTGTTGATAAGAATGATGAGAATGTTAAATGGTGCAAGACAAATTGTATTAGTATTGATTCATATTATAGGGAGCACAGTCTGCCGTGCCTAGAGTTTGCATAATGTGAGAAGCGAGTGTCATCTCTTGTACAATACTGTGAATGAAATATGTTGAAAATGCCCATCAGAAGAGCAGCATTCAGGCTGAGTCAAAAATGTTTTTTTCTGTTATCTCCAAGGCATGGTTGTGAGGAGCTCAGATAACTGTGTGAAATGGGGGGCTCTGAATGCTCTGCTTCATTCCTCACTGGTAGCGGATCCCAGAGCTCACATTGTTGACTACTCAGAGATATTAATTCACTTACCAGCCCATCTTTGTGGCAGGGAAAACTGTTGACACTACTTTCAGATGGAAAATGGCTTTCCACTTCAGAGAGGCTTTATCCTACTGTAACTAGCATTCAGGTAGATCAAGTGGGTGGAAGCTGCTGAACAGCTCTGTGGGCTGTGCGTGCTGTCAGTGTTCCTGGTCTGATAGCCAGTCACACACATGGCTGATGTCTCTTGTATTTCTCCCTTCTAGCTGCAGTATTGAAATATGAGAACAACGTTATGAACATCAGGCAGTTCAACTGCTCCCCTCATCCGTATTGGCTTCCAAACTTCATGGATGTGTTTACCTGGTCCTTGCCATTTGTTGGTGAGAAGGGTATGTATGTAAATCACTTTGTTCATAAAAAACTGTAAAATTATTTCTTAGTCACTGTGCATGTGGCCTCATTTATTTTAAAGGGCAAGAATAATTTGAAGACAGATGTCTTGCTTTTGAAGACCAAGTTATAGAAATGGACCTGACCGAGGCAAGCCATTACCAGTGGTTAATCACACTTCTCATATTTTTTTATAATTTCCACTCTTTCCAGGTGATTATGCCATTATCTTTCTGCTGCATAAATGGATTTTATGGCATTGCATCCCAGAGGTGCATTCACTAAACAATATTCTGATTTGTTTTTCCATTGTAAGCTCTTGAACATTCCCTTGGATACTGCTTACTGCTGAATGGACATCTCAACAGACTTCACTGCATGGGGTTACATCTTTACTCACATTACCTTTATGTGAGTAAAGGTAATGGGTTGCTTTTTCATCAGCAAGCACAGAGCTGGTGATATTAAGATCCAGTCTGGCTAACTGTTCCTGGAGAGAGTAGAGGGATGCCAGTAGGAAGGAAAACCTGCTCCTCAACCCCTTCTCTGCACAGGACATGTGGTGCCCCATCGCTGGCAAGGAGGGTCTAAAGAGGACAGCTGAGACTTTATTGAAACCTGATGCTCTTGATGTTGCCTAAATGAGCAGCTTCATGCTATGAATGGCAAGCACACAAAAGGCATGAAAACACTTCGGTCTAGCATATTAAATGAATCCAGAATACAAACTGCCTAAACCCCAAGTCATTTATTCGGTGCCCGAGATGAAGCTTCCTTTGATCCATCCATTATAGAGTATTGCTGCAACAGCAATTACTGCCAGAAAACTCTAATAAACTCTTAAAAGCTGCTTGGAATAACATTTCTCTCTTTATAGGCAACTGGAAATACAGCCAGCTGTGTCTCGTACCTGCGGTCATGACCAGCTTTGTTTTGAGCTACTCTTTTGTTTGGGGAAAGCTGCTGGTGAGACGCCTGAGGTCTCCGTGAACAAAGCAGATAGACAATGAAACAGGGATTAACAAAGACTAGGCAGCTGTTTGCACTAATGGAGACATTACATAATCCTCACTGACGAGTGTTGCAGACTCTTGTGAAGCAGACGAAACGCTTTCATTTTCTTTGGCCGTAAAGGCCTCGGCCAGGCTGTTTTTAGGTTGGGCGTGTTCCCCGCACACGTTGCAGTCCTGTAAGATGTTCTCTAAGGTCACTTTTTCAGAGGCTTCCCATCATCAGTCTGCTCAGGCAGAGCTGCGGGATGCAGGGTCAGAATTGATGAGGTTCTGAAACCATGGTGTTCCTCATTCTTCTTATGTCTTGGGGGTGTTTCCTTTTCTCCTTCATGTCTTTCACTTGTCACACTTACCGATTTCTTGGAAATTTTAGAGCCCAAAGAAGTGAAATCAGTATTTTCCTTTCTAAGCAAAACAATATTCAAGGATGTAAGAGTTGGTGTTCCACACAACTTGTTATTTATTTTCTTTTTTTTTAATATAGATTTTTTTCCCTCAAAGGCCAACCAAGGTAGGAAGCTGTTAGCTTCACTGGTTGTTGTTAATGTGGAAAGTCTTTCCACTAATACTGTCAGGGGAAAATGTTAAATCCTTCACTAAAGTAGGAAAAAATCTAGCTTCATCCCACCCTTCTAATTTTCCAAGCCTTCATAGTAGTCACGGAAGAGGATTTTAATAACTACTCGACTAAAAAATTTAAAGTTTCAGCCTGTATAGCTAGTACAAGGCTAGACAGGCCTGGTAACACTTATAATGTTGATTACTACATGTAGGTGTAGTGAAGTTTTTCTTAATCTACTAATTGCTTAGCATTTTACCTCGTAACTTTGGCTTTTTTGTTCTCTAAGGTGTATCTCCTTGGTCTTGATTTTAGGTGGGGTTGGTTCTTTTTCCCCCTGTTCTTACTCTGTGTGCTCTCTGTTTGGTGTCTCACAGTTGTCTCTCTGGAAAGAAATAAGACCAGAGTAGGGACAGCCTGTGGCTGCCCCTTTCATGCCCAAGTTGCAAAGTAAGCAAGCTGAATATGGTCTAAATTCTCCAATAATGATGTTTCTGTTGAATATAGAATAGTTCCACCTCAAAGGAATGTACACTGTCTGGTCTGTTTGTCCGGGAATTCAAGGGACAGCGAGGATGTCTTAAAACGGTTAATGTCTTGTTGAACTGGAAGTAGTGTCCAAAACCTGGATAAATAAAGAAATCCTCTATGATACCTCTTGTTGTACCTTCTTCTACTGGAATGTTGTTCCCATTCACTGGGCAGGGAAATCAAATCCTATTGCAATTTAGAAGAGGAGAGGGGTCAGTTTGTTAGCCAAGTTGAATGAAAGGCAAAAAATGTGTTGAGGGGGAGAAAAAAAATCACTGACAGCTGCAAAAGGAGAGATCATTAGCAGATATTTTTAAGTCTGTTTGCTAGGTTCATTGTATTTGGAAAAATATTTCTGGAAAATTGTACTTTTTGTTAGCTACACAGGACACTTGCACGTTCTATTACTACAGGTCCTCTTGTTTAAAAAGAGGGTCCCATTATTGCGCTGAATTTTTGTTCACACTACTACAGCTAGAGCTGGCTCTCTGACAGACCAGGGAAGCTTAATATCAACATTTTGCACTTCTTTTCCGTTTTAGTGACAGAGATGCTGGTAAACGTGCTGAACATTTGCTCAGATGATGAACTGGGAACAGAGGAAGATGGATTTGATGGTAAGAGCTTCTACCCTTGGTTGAGATTGTTTGCTTTGGAATTACTTGAAAAGTTTATTTACTAACCGTGAAATAATTTTCTGAGTCCCAGTTGAATTCTGTGCCACTGAAAGCAACTGTTGTGCTAGACTACAATGGATTTGCTTCCCATATGCTTTAGAAAGAATTAATGGATCTGCCCTGTTTTAACCCTTTTCTTCATCTCAGTCTTCTGGTTAAAAAACCTGAATTTCCATCCATGAAATCTGGGTTGTGTTGAAACAAAGGAGTCAGATGATTTCATGCAAAAGATCACAGGTATTCTCATAGCAAGTTTAATTATGTCAGTGAAATATTCTTCCTGCAATGAAGAAAGCTTTCTGCAGAGCTCCTTCCAAAAATGTTGGTACTGCAACTTTGGAAGATTTGTGCTTGAGGTATTTCTTTGGTCACTTCTTTTGATGTGCTTGAGTGTCTAAAAGGCTTGAAAGAGCAATACAATCATTAAAAATAAGCATGTAAACACAGAAAAAGTTCTAACCTGACATTTCTGCTAAGAGAGAAGTGGTCAGTTTTGTTATCCTTTGGGTTGAAGTTTATATGATGATTAGCTGCCTTTTACCAGTTGGTTTGACTGTAAATGATACTTTGTAGTTTACAACTTGTAGATTCTTAAAAGTCAATTTATTTTATTAGTCCTAATTTTCTGTTAGGCTATGCAAGAATAAATAGCAGCTCACCAAAATGTCCTTTTTCAACTGAGAAAAGCTGAAAAAAATCCTGTGCAGCCCTGACATTCTTACTCTGAATGCTTTCAGTATTTTTAAAAAATCTATTCAAAGTAATAATAGATAATCTGTCTAAGAAAAAAGAAAACATATGAAAAGAACAGAAATATTAAAAAATAATTTTAAAAAATAACCTGGAAAAATCTAGCACTACTGAGTATTCTCAAGATGTTTTTAGGCAGAACAAATGAATGAGGAGAATGGAGAACTTTCAAGTAAGACAAATATGTAATGAAGTTGTAATTAATAATTAACATTCTCTTTCAAAGTATTTATTTTCAATCTTTGGAACAGGAAGCTAGATCAGAGGTTTTGCAAAATGTTTCCTTTGTGATGGAGAAGACTGGTATGGATGATAGTACTTTGATTTTATTCTGAAAAAACAGATGGAATTCCCTGTTCTGCATCGGCCACAGAGTGTGGACATGAACAATTATCTTGCAGGACTTGGGACAAAGGCTGAACTATTGAAACCAGTAATCAGTGAAGGGAAGAAAACACCTGTTTGAATATTGTGCCCATTTTTTTCCTCATGAAATTTAAATAACTCACTACTGTGTAATTAAAGTAGTGTGTGAAATTGTATGGAGGCATACAATGAGTAAAAACTGTGTCAAGTTAAATGCAGTAGCAACAAACCATGTGCTTAAAATCCTTGGCTCAGGAAAGCTCTTAAGCACAGGCTGAAATCCCCCTGATTACAATGCCAAAGCAGCAAAGACTTTATGGGAAGGATTTTTAAATTAATTCAGCCTTGGCCTAATGCTTTCTTTTAAAGTTGTACTGTAAGATTCCATTGGGCATAGACAGGCCAATGCCTGTACTCTTTTCCTAAAACTTGGAGTGTCATCATTCCCATCCCTAAGTTATAGATCAGGAGCATGTTTTCAAAAGCAGAATCAGAAATAGGGAGGTGTTAGGGGTCTTGAGGGACAGCAGCCCTCTCCAGCTGTAGGAAGTCTCTGTATCTACTGTGTTTTTTCTGAGAGGAGAGTGAACCCCCATCCCAGCTCCCTGGGACTTTCACCATGGCACTTCTCCAGACTTGGAGTTTGCAGCATTGGAGGTGTCTAAGCAGGGAGACAGGCTGAAATCCTCTGGGCTCGCATGTGTGTGTACTGTATAACAATAACTAACAGCAGTAAAGTTTCTAGTTGAGGAATAACTAAACCATTCCTACTGCTGTAAAACTAATACTGTTACCTAAATCTCTTCTCAGTTTTTTCTGTATAAATTATTTTCTGTGTAAAGCATTATGGTATGGAAGATATTAGAAATGTAGTTGTCTTTAGCATGTGTAACTAAAAACCAGAGCTGGCATATGTTCATGTCTGCTTTCCCAGGTAATCAGTCCCCTTAGAGCTGTAGAATGGGCTCTGTGGCAGTGGCGCTGCAGCTTGCTGTGGGCTCACACTTCTGCCTGCAGCCCACTGGAGATGTTAGGCTCATGGGGGTGGTACACATGGAAGAGACTGAAGGATTCAGACATAGAAGTAAATTTGAGGTTGGTTTAAATTTAAATATAAGCTGATATCTGTTCTGATTTCTTATCTGTTCAGCAAACAAAAATCTTCTTTCAAGTTGAGTTTCCTCTCTTTTATTTTTTTTTTTCCTGAAAGCCTTGCCTTCTGGGGGAGAGAAGTACAAGATATGTTTCATTTGTGTTCTCAGTGAAACAGACCAGAATGATTACCAGCTCAATCAAAACTGTTTCTGTAAGGACAGTCTACTGACAGTCTTGTAGTGGCTTAATATTTCCACTGTTCTTCAGTAATTTCTGTCCAGCTCCCTTGGAGGACTTGTCCTGTTTACCTGCTGACATTTTTTTTTAGCAGTATTTCCCATAGAAGGAAATGCCTGATATCTGCAACAGCAGATGCATTTTGTTTATTTAAAAAATCATTGCTATTTTTAGATCATCTATAGTTTTCAGGGCTCACTGCTGATTTCCTTTCTCTCCTTGCAGTTTGAACATGCCCTGACCTGGGTTCCCTCATGTAGTGAGAATGGTCCATCACTATGGTTTGCACTGATCATTCATTACCTTCTTTTACATTTTCTTGCCTTCTGTCTTCTCCTCTCATTCCTTCATTCAAAATAAAGCCCCACCAGTATTGCCTGACTTCACTGCATGGTGTTCTTGTGAGCCCTTTTTATTTATTATTATTTTTAGTTCTGAGTCACGTATGTTGCATCTAGCCATGAGCAGGATGCTCAACAGCATGTATTCCTTTTTTTTTCTTCCTGCCCCCTCACTGTTCTTTTTCCCCCTAAGGAAACACATCATGGGGATCTGATCAATTTGTTGTAGGCAGTTTCTGTGTAAGCTTACTGTGAAAAAAAGCCTAAATATCGTAATGCCCTTTATCCCATATGTCCCTGCTGGCCTGTATTGGCCTTTTGGTTTCATTCGCTTTAAGAATGAGACAATATGATAGGTCAAGTTTCCTCATCTCTGATAGTTTCCTCTTGCTGTACTTTCTCTTCACTATTTGCTGTGGTGGTTGCAATGTAATCTGATCCAGAAAAAAATGTCGTGGGCAAATGTTAGTTCATGTGCTGTGTGTTTGTGCATCAAACATATCACTTAGCAACAGGAGCTGCAAATACCTCTACCTAGCCAGCATACAGTCAGAGTTCTGTTTTGTTTTAATTAGCAACATTTCTGGCCTCATGCATTTGATTGAATAAACTTAAACTGCTAATTAAAAGGGTACAATAATGCAATAAAACATCTGACACAAATATACTGCTTGCTTTGTATGCATCCTTATCATGATTTGGCATGAAGACACTCCTAAATTACCTACATTATTTTTTGTATTGCCTCCAACACTAGCTCTCAGTCTTCTCACAGAAAAGCCAGTCAGAGCTATTAGCTACAGCATTTATTCCTTAGTTGGAAAACAGCTTCCCAATACAGTGCTGTAGTTCCAGCCTAAGGAGAATTCCTAAGTCAAACATCTCCTGCCAATCATATCCTGGTTTTGCTGTGAACAGTAATATGTGACATTTGCCACATCTCCTCAGTACAGTAAACCGTGCCTGAAGCCAGCTCAGCAGCAACTAATAGAGACCGATAGAGCAAAAGCAAGGGCCTTATCCTTAGGTCTGTTACCAGTGCCTTGATTCAGATGTTCATGGTACTGCCTGATTAGTGTCTTAGCTTGGTAATGACTTGATTTTTAGCTGAGAGAAAATGGAGGGGTTTTCCCAGTGGTTTGCATTTGTTTTCCCTCCAAAGCAGCAAGGCTGGACTGCGAGTGCATACTTAATTTATGGGAGCTGGTGACAGAGTGGCATTTTAATGTGGTCTTTGTATTTATTATTCACTCTATGATTTGGCCAGATGTGGTTGTTTCCTTGCCCAAAGCATTTTTCCTGTGAGCCGTATTATGGCACCTCCGTGTGCTCTGCCTCTGGACCAACCTAGCAGCATGCCCTAGATGACCAGTGTCCCTGGAACATGTGCCATGGTGCAGTTGTGCCTGGGCACCAAGTGGTGCATTTGTCTTGCCCTCAAACAGTTGATTTTAAAATGCAGTACCTTGCACGGTGGTGGCATTTGAATTTGCTCACTGAGAGCTGCTGGAGCATTTGGAGGAAGGCAGGTGTGCAGCGGGGGTAGCACAGATGCTGGTAGGAGCAGCAGACTTGGCTGTGACAGTAAGCAACCCTGTGAGATATCAGGTGTAAATAAATTGGAGGAATTAGTTTGACCCTTTAACAAAAGAGGCATCATCACGCAGGCACACCCTATATGGCCAGGGTGGGGCTGGTTTTGAGAAGTGACAAAGCCTTTCTCACGTAGGAGAAAGTCTGTGTTGGAGAGGTGGTAACACCACTGCTGGTCTGCATGCATGTCGATTTCCTGCAAAACCTACTAACAAGGCTTTAAGCTGAAAAGGTTTCAGTTTTGAGGTTTTTTCCCTACTATTTTCAATCTGTTTCTTTCCTTTTGGATGTTCTCTGCTTAATTTGTTTCTTTTCTGTTTTTCAGACTTTACTTAAACATTACATTTCCATTGATGTTTTCAAATGTTCTGTATTATTTTTTATTTTCCTTCTACAAACATCACTGATCTTTTTCTTTCCCCCTCTTTGGAATTCATAAGAAGATCCCATTTATGCACAGAAGAAAGGTATTCAATAAGTTGGAAGGCTTAAGTTTTAATAATTTTCCTAATGCTTAACTACATAATATATATTAGGATACCAGTGAGAGATTTGGGGTTGACTTTTTTACTCAGCACTGTTTTAAATCTGTTAATCCTACATCTCAGAGTATTGTCAGCATTTATAGTCCTTTTTTTTTTTCCTTTTTGTGCTTCTTAATCTGAATGTTTAAATTACATTTCATATAAATCCTTCACACCCAGCTTGCAGATTCTGTTTTGATACCAATCCAAAATCCAATAGAACTTGTTAAATTACTGAAGTAAGATTCAAAACTTTAATTTTACCCTCCAAATAATTTTTACACTTCAGTCTTGAACTTTAAAATACAGTTCCTTCATTCAGAAAAAGGTTTGTTTTGTTATTGGAAGATCTTTTAAAGATATTTTACAGCCTAAATGTGTCTATGACTCTAAGAATTGAAGGTAAAATCTTGAGAGGCTATCAGGCAATGTTTGCAAGGGCCAAAATTAACCCTTTTACCTATAGCCAGTTCTCAGGTTTTCACCGATTTACTTTCACATAGGTGTGTGCTTAAGTATAGCTCAAGTAATTCATCAGGATTTGCAGTAATAGTGAATTTCAGAATATTAGACTAGACACACTTGAAATGTGAATCTAAGATTTATGTATAAATAGTTAAGAAATCCACATACTCTGAGGTTAGTGATATTCAGTCAAAACTAACAGAGCAGTAGAACATTGTTTCAGGTGCATTATTTAGAAAATTATGTTAATAAAGCCAGAGAGGATAAATGAAATTACTAATATTTATTAAACATATGTCATTTTCACAGATTTGTTACATTAGAAAATTCAGTGGAGACCAAAATCTTTTAAGTACATTTTTTGGTAACTTTTATGTGTATCAACGAGATACAAAATACTCCCTTTAACACTGCTGTGTTTTATGATTATGGAAGGGTTGTTTTTCTTTTTTCTTTTCTTATTTTGTATTGAAATGTAGGACATTATATTTCACTTCAGTCATAAATTATATTTTCAGTTTTCAGTTCTCAAATATTCTAGACTGTAATCTTAGTTGCTGTTCAACTTTTTGAATATCCTCATAAGACATACCAGAATAGTGTGGACTCGTAATAAACAAGTAGGGTTGTGATGCTTAGGGGGGGAGAAAAGAAGACGAATCATGCTTAAGTGTTTTCAGGATATGAAAGGCTGAAAACCATGTCTTGTCTGTCTTGAGAGTACAGTTCTGTGAGATCACAGTAACTGAGGCAGGAAGGTACTGCCTTCTATTCCTGGAGAACTCAGCTGAATCAGTATTATTTTATTTAAATTTTTCATTAAGCTGTTAAAAGTATATTACATTAATTCAGTTACAGCTGAACTACAGCTGTTTCTCCCACTCTTTATTGTCTAGAATTAGACATTTATGCCCAAGTGTTCATATCTTTTTTTATCTTCAGATGTTTTAATATTTGCTTTATATTTTTATCTTTATATGTGGGAGATTTGAAAGCCATCATTCTGAGTATCTTTTATGGAGAAAGCTAACTTTATTCCACCCAAAACCAGGACAGTATCCTGGTATTGTATCATATCAGGTCCCACATTTTCCAATACACCATCACCTTTCCTGTTTTTGGTAGATAAACACGCAGCTATCGTTCCCCTTAGTCTGTGGGCTATGCCTAAAAAGCCCATTGAGTTTGTTAATTCCATGATCTTGAGCTCCTGTCATAACATAACATAACATAACAGTTTTTCAGGGCAGGAAAGATGGTGTGTGGTGTTGTGAGGTGTTGGATTGTTGTTGCTTGCTGAAGCCAGTTCTGATTCCATTGCCACTTGTCCAGTTTCATCAAAACATATTCTTCACAAATGCTGCCCTCCTCATTTTTTCCTCTTTCTGCTGATTAAGCTTCCCTGATGGGCTCTACAAAATGGATCAATTTGCTAGGATTTGAAAACATAAATTTTCATTTTTGCCCTTGAATTCTGGAGTAACAAAGAAGGAAGTGTTACTGTGATATGTAGTGATGTCTGAACAGGCAGCAGTTGTCAGGCAGCATCCACACAAGTCAAGGTTAGCTGTCCTGCAGGAACCTTTAGGAGAAATCTTTGTGATGTATGTGGTTATGATCCTGAAAATTAATGAAACTGGTTTTCTGAGTATACCAGAACATTTTCTTGGGGATGTGGGGGATCCTTTGTAATAAATACTGTTTGCTTTTTCCATTCATGTGGTTCTCTCTTGCGTGTACAGATTTTGATGATATCCAAGTAACAAATGCACCTCAAACTCAGCCAAATCATAGTCTGTATTGCATTATACTTTTTTTTAAGGCAGAGTGCTGTGTGAGTTTACAAATTTCAAAGCAGTTGTAATTTTGAGCAAGCCATAGCAGTGATTAGAAGGAAGTTGCTCTGTGGAACTCTCTTAGCCACTGCCAGCCAGCACAATTCCTACCATCTCATGCTCGTTTCCAGGATTCTGCCCTTAGGTTTTATTATCTCTTAAATAATTTTTAACTAGGAATGAGAAAAATAGTGTTTTCAGTTTTGACTGCAAAAATGTGGCTTAGTTTGGCAAACTGTAGAATTAACATGATGTTTCTTGTATTTAGTGATGAATTGTTACAAATCCCTATAACTGTTTTTAATGTCTTTTCCATAGGAGCAACAGCTGCTGCTCGAAAGGAGGTTATAAGAAACAAGATACGAGCAATAGGAAAAATGGCTAGAGTTTTCTCAGTGTTAAGGTAAGGTTTTGTGCTCAGTTTTTTTTTAGTGTTGAAGGATCTGTTTGAATGGTTACTTAGAGCACTCGACTGTTAATCAAACAGCAAATTTGCTATTCTAGTATACCACCCAACTGAGTTCTACTGCAGCCTTTTAGAGATTGTTTTATTTATACAATGCTGCCATTTCTTTTGGCTCTGAATAGTCTTCCTCAGGGCTTTTGTTGAATATAAAACAGACAAACAAAAGACATCAGCAAAAAAAATTCCAATTACCCTTTTTAAAGACTTTTGTTCACCAGGTGTACTAATTAGCTTTTAGCCACTGTGAGGCAAGTGTTAAATGTGGAGAAAGGGTATGTTATACATCACCTCTCGTTAAAAAAGAAGTCTGCTGTCACACTTAGTCACCCACAGATGTTGCTAGAGCCACAAATAAAGATGACTAAAGATGAAAGCATTAGGGTCATTTACCTAGAAATCCAGGAAATGGTTGTGCAGGCAACAGCAGCTTGTTCCTTTGGGCTGCACTTCCCCAAACACATGAACATGAGTAACTAATTGCTACCCAATGTTTAGAGCTCTCCATTTGATGTCTCTGAGCAGAAGAGAAAACATGCTGTACTGTGCTGAAGTCTAAATATAGAAAATACAGTTCTCCTTCCCTTTCAGCAGAGGGATTTTTTCCTCAGGAAGCTGTATGTTGGTCTGCTGTTGATGGCTGTTATGCTTAGTGAAAAATCAAGGGTGTTCTAAAACAATTACTGTTATGATTACATGATTGATGTGAGAAGAATAAATAAAACAGTTTCTTGAAGAATATGCTATTTAATTTCTGTAGAAACTGTTCAGCTTGCTTGCTTTGAATGCAGCATGCCAGCAGTGGGCAGGTTTTCTGTAGGACTTTGCATGGGCACAGCAGCTCACCCACGCCTTGCAGATTGCAGCAGCATAGCTTTAAATAGCAAACTGAGATGGAGGACTTTGTACCTGGGGTTCCCAAAGTGTTACGAGTGACTTAGTGGTGATGCATGAGCTACTTCAAAGTGGTGCCCATAAAAAAATAAAAGCTGGCATCATGCCTTTTCCCTAAACAAGATGGGGGAGCAATCAAATGTTTCCACCTGCTCTTTACCAAGTCTGGCAGAGAGCCTGGAGGTGGCTGCTACCACCTAAAAAAGCACAACTATTTTTCTCTAATGATAGTTAAGCAAACAAAGTTTGGGAAACTTGGCTTTCTCCCATAACCTTGAACCACAGGTTTTGGATTGACTGTATTCTGCTGTGAACCCCCTTTTTAAATATAGGATTAATTCACAAGAATTAATTCTGCTTTAATAAGCAGAAGGATCGGAAATTGGATGATCAGCTGATAAATTTATTTGGGGTTTTACAACTCACAGATGATTGACATCAGCCATGTGTCAGACTTCTTCAGAGGGATCTGTAGGGCAGAAGCTTTTCAAGGGTGGAAGAGGGATACAGAATAATTCCTGCATGTGCTCTGTCTACAAGGATATGTATAAGCCTCATATCTTAAGTCTACCCCAGGCAAAACCAGCTCAGCCTTTTACAGCTCTTGATTATTGATGGTCCTGAAAACTTTGCAGGGAAGACTGAAGATGAAGAGTAGATTTGTTCTCCCTTACCTTTAACTAGCAAATACAGCACATCCTCACTGTGATGCAAGGCATATTGGATAATTCAATAAACAGGTACCTGCAATGCCTGGTTTTGGTGCCCAGTCTTCTAGGGGGATGAGTGACATTTCATCCCAGCCACCACTGGGAATACCTGTTCTCTTTTTTCTGAGAAAGGCTGATTCTCCTCAGCTAGGTGGCAGGCTGCTGGACAGCAAAAATTTCGCAAGGTAATCTTGCAAGCACTGTTCCTATAGAAAAGCCTGGGGTATTTTTTCTGTCTTGCCAGCATAGTCCATGTAAGACACGAGTGTGAAGTAATTGTGTGTAACCCTAAGACTGCAGCAGCACCATCTTCTAGCATCTATGTACCTACCTGTTCTGGAAACCTTTGAAGTTCCTATTTGAGTCATTGTGTTTTATGGAATTTATTTCACTAATTCTTGAAAAGCTTCTGACTTTCTGAATGACTAGCACTTAATCTGGCCATCTGCAAAGGACTTAGTCATCTCTTCTTTGGCTGGAGTGGTCCCTTTCCTTGAGGATGTAACTTGAATGTAAAGCTGAAATCATTTCAGCCATTTTAGTGAAAAATATTAGATAACAAAATAATGTTGTATTGAGTTTCAAATGTTGTAAATGAGCTTTGATGAAAATAGATACTGTAGAAAGATTTGCTTTAGCTAAATGGAAGTCTTCACGATTCCTTGTCATTGCCTGTCTCCAGCTTTCTTTCTCTTAATCAGTCTATTATCCTTTTTTTGAAATAGAAATAAATTACATCAAATAGAAATTAAGGAACACTGAAGGCTAAAACATCTTGATATTTGCGACACACATCTTGTGGATATGCAGTTTAAAGATAAGAAAAATACAGTCAGTAAATTTAGCCCATGAGGGTGAAGCTAAAAATGCCATTGCAGTTTAATTAAAAAAATTATATGTATATATATATATATTTGTAATGTACTGAATAATTGAGAGAAAGCGAAAGCTTTGCTGGGTAACTGTTGATGATAAAAATACTGTGTTAATTCTGAAAATATTTTGCTCTTGAATTAGCAACTTGTAAGCAAAATGGTCACAATTTGATTTTGACTATTATATCATGAAAAGGGAGTGCAAGCAGAATTATTTTCAAACTAAAAATAGAACTTGAAGAGTATATGTAGTAGGTAAACAAGAATTGTTTAAAATACATGAGTCATTCAGGCCATGTAGATACAAAGAAAATTTTAAGTAGTAGAATTGCTGAGAGACAGTTTTTATAGACAAAACCACATTATCCTCAAGTGAATGTGCAGCTAAATTCTGTCTTTGTATTTGCTTCCTCCAGCTTAATGGCATTATATACTTCAAAGTAAAGCACTTCAAAATGGGTTTCTCTTAAGGAATTGGGGTCAATTTTGCTGCTGAGAAATATGTCATCACAGGCAGCATTACAGTCCTTGTAGCCTTACTTAAAGGCTTCTCTGGATAGAGCTGTTGTATTCCTCTTGCAATGTATTTAAAAACTCTGTTTTAAAACTGTATTTGGAGCCCAGCAAAGCATATTTCAGTTTCCTAAAACAATTGTCTTGAATCCATATTATTTTTAGCATGCAAAATTATTAAGGACAGTACTAGCAATGATGGAAGTGCATATTAATTTTAATGAGCTTTTAGCTGCCTTTCTTTAAGTGGATGGTGATCATCAATAAATAATGCACCTGCCTGCTAGTGTAGACAAGAGCAAACTAACAGTTTAACTTGATTTTGGACCACACAGTGAAAAATGCCTAAATGCATTGTTGGCAATATCTGATCCTTCTTGTCCTCCTCCTCTCAGATTTGGGGTTACAGACATATTGTTCCATAGGTGCAGGTTATAGTGTTAACTACAGTAGGGGAGTTGCACATGGTGTGATGCAAAGGTTAACCATGTACACAGCAGTGAAGGGGACTTCACTGAATTTGCTGATTCACAACAAATTCAGTCCATCTTAGCAAGGAGATTGGAGATGACAAAATCGTTGCAGGGCATGTATAGCTTAAGATGTCTAAAATATGCCCTATGTCTTTTTAAAAATATATTTGCTTACTTTTGGTGGTTTTATTTTTCATTTCTTTTTTAACTTTTGCAGAGAAGAGAGTGAGAGTGTGCTGACGCTGAAAGGTTTGACTCCAACAGGAATGCTGCCCAGTGGTGTGCTCTCTGGAGGAAAACAAACACTGCAAAGTGGTAAGCCTGTTTGCCTGTGTGTCTTGTCCTGTGTAAAAAATACAAGTGGTTTTCAACTGCAGAACCTAAGTAGCCATAGCTGTCTCAAAAATAAAACAACAAAGGACAGAAAAAACCCCCAGGCAGTTTTTTGGCCTGGAGCATTTGTGAGCAATTCATCTAAGGCCACTTCTCAAGACTTACTACATACCATAAATTTTCAGAGAAAAGGGGGGAGGGGGGGACCCCCTGAAAATCAACTGTCTAAAATGGTGGCTCAGCATTGTATATGAAGTGTACTCTTTTCAGAGTTTGGAGCATCTTTTGGAGTTGTTTTTTTTTTTTTTTAAGAGCAGCCCTTGATACATGGAGTACTGAAGGTTCAGCTTAGCTAATGACACTCAAACTCTTGTTTTATCTGATTTGTTCTTCCTCACAGAGAATCACCAATGGAAAATAGCTCTAGAATTAAATTTTCTCTCCTAGAAATTCTAGGTGACAGCATGAGAACAAATCCGCTCTGATTTAAGCCCAAGTGAAGGGAAGCTCTTACAAACACTGTGCTTGCCTTGTACACAAACACAGTACAGATTGTCAGTTTTATACCAAGTGCTTCTTGTTACAGGAAGTTGGTAAGTCTATAGTAGGGCTGCCTTTGTTTCCTTTTGGAATAAGGAGTGCAAATTATTCAATTTATTACTGGAAGCTCTCCTTTTTTTTTTTTTATGTGTGTATTGCTGTGGAGTATATTGCAGGTACATATAAAGGTCTTTCATTTATTGAGGTTCTGTTGGCAGTAGATGTAAGAAACAGAAATGCTTTATAACCTTGACACAGTCTCAGCCTCTTGTTTTCCTGTTTCCTTCTTGGAGCATTCTTCCTCTGTATTTTTCCCTTTACTGTCTCTTTTATCTAGAAGATTCAGATATATGGTGGTAAACGTCCTTTTCCTCTTTTTTCCCTTCTCTTTTTTCTTGTTGATGACTTTGTGTGTTATGGACATAGTAACATTCTGCTTTGAAAATGCTGCAATATGATTTCACAGGAGGCATTTTTCAATGGGTTTGTGGTTTTCACCTAGGCTTTTCTCTTCATAGTTGCTTTACATTTGTCAGAAAATTTGGTCCAAGGAAACTGCTATTGTTGCCCTGGTAAAATATTAGGAATAGAAATGAATTAGAGAAAATTGCCAAATGTTCTTGTTACAATGGCTAAAAGGAAACTCTCCTCATACTGCAGTATTCTGGCTCAGTAAAACATTACTATACACAAGCTTCTGCATCAGTTAACACATAGTACCCCATTCACCAAATACTCTGAAGTTCACATAGTTTCTGTTAAGCTCACATATTGCCATATGTATTAACAGAAAATATGAGTAGTATGTTCTGTTGTGAAAGTATACATTTTAGTCATCATTTTTTCTAATGTTTCAGTGCTGGTTTGGATCTGGTTATTCATTTTAATTTCTCATCCTAGTTATCATGTTTGCTTTTCTTTTAAGTTTGTGTTGGTTTTGTTCCTTGTTTTTTGGCCATCTCTCTTGCTCTGCTGCCTGAGAGGCATAGGCTTACCTTGGTGCATGAGGGTTAAATCCTCTCATTTCCCCATGCAGCAAGATAATAGTATAGATATTTTAGAATATATCTTAATCCATGTTTTAACATTTTAACTGGGGTGGGAGAAAAAAAAAAGTTCGGGTTTTGTGTACAGGAAAACAAGACAAAAAAGAAGAGAAGACTTCCTAAAAACTTTACTTCTTGAGCTATTCTCTAAACCAGAGAAACTCTTGAAAATCAAAATGTCTTTTAAAATATTTGCTATATTGGATTACATTTAATGATTTGCATCAGCTTCTAAATCTCTGTAAAAAAAAATGCATCCAAAGCTGATGGGTAAAATTCAAATGAAAGTATGTGTTTAAGAACAATTAATGGTTTCACAACAGTGGTAGCATGGTATTCATAACATTGGAGCAATCTCCCAGTTACAAGCTCTGCTCTCCCTTACCAGGCTTTGCAACTTTGGAGGTCCAACAGTCAATCTTACATCTACATCCATTGATTTAAATAAAATATTAGCAACATGTTGTTTTTCAGAGACTGGCTTGACAAAAGGAAAGTTTACAGATGGAGAAGACTGGGCAAGGTTGCAAGCAAAGGCAAAGCTTTCTGAGCATCCCATGCTGTGGGGGTGTTTCTTTTAGTCAGGAGAGAAAAAAAATACAATTCTGTAAAGTTGTGTATAGAATTCCTTTGCCTTGTATTGGCATTGTTACTTTTCAGCTAATACTGCAAGTTGTATGAATTTTGTGCAATGGCTTTATGCCATTTTCTGTTCTCTTTTGAAGGGCAAGTCAAACTGCTCTTACTGAGAGCTGGGATAATTATATAATGACCTTTTCAGGTCAGATGTGCACCATAGAAGATATTTACCTTTTGTAGTTCTTTTGAGTCAAAAGAAAACTTCTTAAATGTGTCTTTAACTTTCAGTTTGTAGAACTTCTGCTTTAAAACAAACTCTAGCTTAATTCAATTTGCAAATTATTGTTTTTGTGTAAACATTTCTCTGTGTGTCTGTTTTGCCAAAATCCAGCACTTACAGTAACATTAGTGTTGTAGCTCCTTTGCTATTCACTGACTTGTTCTTAGAGTTAAAATCCTCTGCTCATTTTTTCTCATTCGTTTTGCTACCCCTTTCTTCTCTTCAGCTACTGTTGAGGCTATTGAGGCTGATGAAGGTAAATTGGCCAGTCCCCTTTCTGTTGGTGCCACAACAGATAAGGGCTCTGCTGGGTGTATTCATTTTGCTGTAGCTTGTACAGATTGTGTGGGTGTTGGGCTAACAATTGTGGCTCGGTATTAACCAAAATGTAATTGCTTTAAAGGGGAAAGTGTTTTTTGGTTTTTCTTTCTGTTGCTGCTGTTGAGGTTTTTTTTCTTTCTGTAAGTCACAAACACGTTGGAATTGCTGTATGTTGAACTAAGCACTGAGTAATGTCACAGGAGAAGATCAGGGAACTTGGATTTCACGGGACATGACTTGGCAGCAGCTCGTAAATGCTTTGTGACACATAGCTCAAAAGCTGTGCGCTGGAGGCTGGCTCAAACTATCCTCAGCAATTTCTGGTCAAGGAAAACACATAGCTTTTTATATATTCTCTCCTTCTGTTACTGTTTCTTTTCCCTTTTTTTTTTATTTATGCTTCAGTTTGTTTCCTTGCTTTTAGGTCACTAATAAAAAAAATTTATTGGTCTTTTGTTATAGTACAGCATGTTTCTGTTTCCCTTTAAAAGTAAAACAACATGAGACATTTGTCTGCAAGATGTCTGCTTCTTTTGGTAGTGGCAGTTTACACACTGGATATTTACATTAGAGCAGCCATTAACACAGGCACCATTTTAGCTGCATATAAAGTGACTGTCTGCCTTGGAAGATTTCTGAATGTTGAAGTATTGAAACCTGGTGTTTTGTTGACAGACTTCTAATTTAACCCTTAACAATTTTTAACACTTCAGTTAAAATCTAAGTAGCCGTGTATTGCAATGCAGATGTACAATATTTGTTCAGTATTATAAAGTTTTGGAAGACGAATTTTCAGAATTCCCCTTTAAAACAAAATTCTTCAGTTGTATTTTGTTCTTGCCCCTCTCAAATTTTCTGTGGGTATTTTTTTTTAGTTATTTAAAAAAAAAATCCGGTTATTGTTGTCCTTTGGTAAGATGTGCCCTTTCGGCCAGTTGAATTTGTTTTTGAATTTTGTAAAGCAGTGAATAAAATTACTGAACAAGCAAGTAAGAGAAAATACAACTGCTTTCTAAATAGCAGTGAGTAAGCTGCTATTTATGTTGGAATTATCTATTCCTATCGGCAATCTCTAATCTGCAGTGTGCATTCTTGTTGACAGTTTGGCTGTTTTCTGTGATTTTCTGTGACTATGTGTTGTGTTTTAGTAGACTCTCAATGTAACCTGCTAATATTCGTTGTCTGACCAGCAACTACAGCAGAGCACCTTCCTTAGTGTTACAGACAATAATGTGTCTAGTGGAAATACAATCCCTTAATGTGCCCCCATGCCAGCAATATGCACCCCTCAAGTTAATTCTTGATTTGCCATCCTTGCTAGTTAAACACCGTCACCATAGTCACAGCTACTGCTCTACACAGGTGAAGCTTCTGATGGAGGAGAAGTTTCACCCTTTACCAGTTGTCCTTCAGGGCCAATAACACCAACTGGGCTGCGCTGCTGGCAAGCTCTAGGACACGGAAACTGCTTCAGCTTCAATGCAGCCATCCATTAAAGTATTGCTTTAAGGGATTGGCATGGGTGCTTGTTAGACATCTTCATTTTGTGGTAGAAGGTAAATAAAAAAAAAAAAAAGAAAAAGCCAACCAAAAAGGCAAACCTTAAGAAAACTCACTGTACAACCTGTTCTGTTTTCACTGCTCTGTCCCTGCTCACTTGACTAATCACCATTATGTTGTTGTTTTTCTGAGTTGAAGTATAATACATGTTAAAAGCCATGCACTCCACAAAGTTCCAATATAACATTTGTGAAACTAGCTAAAGAGCTAAATCCTGAGGCAAACAGGATCTATCAATTTTCACAGGAAAGGGTGGCACAATCAGCATGAAAATGCCTTTTCTTGCTCCCCACTAAATACAAGGAGTGGTAGCTTGGTACCAGGGATGTTCTGGGGTTTGGGGTGTGTTAGCTTTTTTTTAACAGAAGTTACCAGCATGTCCAGAATCGGGACGTCATATTGGAAGGAGAGTATTTGGGGGTAAAGAGAAGAGAAAAGGGGAGAAGGAATACTGAATTCGATCTCTGAAACTCCCCTACCGTTTCTCTTTGGGGAGTTTGCAGTTTTCCTGGTACTAACGCACCATTTCTGCTCTATGGCACATTATGATAGAGGCCTAGCAGAAATTCCAGTTCTGGAAGTGCAGTGCATTGATTTGGTACCGATAAGAGAAAAAACACACAGAAGCCTGTGACAAATTATCTATGGGGCTGTGACCTGCTGTTTGCCTACAGTGCTTTTTTTCTTTTTTGCTTTAAATCTAAAGATCTTCAACACTTCAATTAGAGAGAGAATAAAATTAAATAAAAATCACAGTCTGTGAATACATCTCTCAGCCTTTGCCTTCCTTCTGAGGTTGGTGTGGCCTCACCAATGTTGCTGCTAAAAGGCAGATAGATCAAAACTCCTCAGGATCAGTTGGAACTTTGGTCCTTTGTCAGTGTGTTTCCTAAGGTAAACTGTATAGCTGTTCCGAAATGACAGTCTCCCTGATCTGTGTTGCACAGTGTTCCTGCTGTTTGACTCAAGCTGCTTTCTAGAAGTCCAGGGTTGTATCAGGGAGGATAACTGCCCCAAAAAATCAATAAGCAGCTCACCTGTGTTGAGAACAGAAGGCAGCTTGTTGTAGGGTAACCCCAGATCTTCCCTAGCTTCAATGTATGTCCCACAAAGTGGCCTCACCGTGTCATCACCATCTGGAAGTAGCCAGCACTTTTTGCATGATCTTTGAAGGTCAGGTGGGAGTTTTGCCTGATGAAGGGGCATTAGGGAAAGGCATGACGTCCTTAAGACTGTAAGTGATGACAGCAAATGCCGAGTCACCAGCTCATGGCTGTGCCCTCAGCACGGTTCCAAAGTGCAAACTGTAGTTTCATGTCAGCATCTTGGTGTTCTAAACTGAGCCCCAGTGGACAAAAAAGTACTGGAAGTTGATTGTGTTGAGAACAACAGTTGTGTTGGAAGGGATGGTGGTGGTGAAGCCCCCAGCTCTTTCTGAGTGTGGTATGGAGTTGGTGGTGGTGTCAGAACTTCTCATTGCTGCCTTCCCAAGAAGGACTCTCGCACTTGTTGCTAAACTGGGGGAAAAGCTGCTGAGAGTTTTATCTTGCTAATTTTATTTTTCAATAATCCTTTATTTAGCTATCAAAGGATTTTCACCCCAGCATAAGATCACTAGCTTCGAAGAGGCCAAAGGCTTAGATCGAATTAATGAGCGAATGCCTCCGCGCAGAGACGTGCCATCCGATGCCAACCTTAACTCCATCAACAAAGCAATCTCCACAGAGACTAATGGCACGGACAGCAACGGCAGTAATAGCAGCAATATCCAGTGACCACTGTCCGGGAGGGGGGTTGAGCTGCAGGGCGCAATGGGGTTGCTGCACGTCAGCAATGGGATGTTCTTGCCTCTGATAATAGCTTACTTGCTCTGGGGGCCAGGTGTTGGATTCAGTTTACAAAAATCATCAACAAAGAGATCGTCAACTTTAATTTGGTGGGAGGGCGGGTGGGGGAGAGACACCTCCTTTGGATATGCCTTTAAATGCTTGTAGAAAAATGGAAGCTCATGCTGGTATATATTGCAAAGTTAGGGGAATGAACATGTTTTCCTACTACATTGGGAACGTCTAGCTATGTTACTGAAAGGCCTTTTATTATGTTACTGGACATGAAAACTTTGTTTAATTTCTTACTAACTATTGTACGTTTACAGTTGCAGCACTCAACATCTACAACATCGAAACATTTTTAACAAAATGTATAAACTAAATAAGGACTATTTATTGATAATGTTTTGCTACTCTTGTCAGACAATGGCTATGAAATAAATTAGGCACTCTTTAAAAATATAGAGAAAAAAAGAAAAAAAAAAGTTGGAAATTTGTTTAAAATGCCAAAAAAAAAAAAAAGAGCGAGAGAGAGTGAGAGAGAGAGAGCGAGAGCGACAGTTTAATTTTGTACAGATTATGCTTACCTCAGGTTTCTTTAGTGTGCTTCAATGCCCTTCTTTAAATATAACACCTTACTAATTTGGCAGCAATTATCTTTTTCTTTGTTAAAAAAAAAAAAACTGGAATAATAACATTTATCTTTTTTTGCTGTTTATATTTAGGGGGGTTTGGTTTGGGAGGTTTTCTGGGGTTTTTTTGGTAAAACAAGTCTTGGTTGTGGCTTGCTGAATTTAAATATTTATGAGTGGTGCATTTTTAAGTATAGTGAACAAGACACCATATTAAGTGCAGTGAAAAGCATCTATATTCTGTAAAAATCTGCCTATGCATGTTTTTTAAGAAAAAAATGGCTGTATAGGCCTGTATGGGACTGTAATGCGCTTAGTGGTCTGACTTATACTGGAAATGTATGTATACTGGCGTACTTTATATTCTCTAAAAAGAAAATGCTTAATGCCTTTGAAATTTTGTAATCAAAAAAAAGCTTTGAAAAATCTAAGGGGGGAGAGTATTCTTAAAGTTTTTAACATAAGCTTGTCAGTGCACATATAGATGGGTAGCATGTTTAGCAAACCTTGTGAAATTTAAATAAGTTTGTAGTTACATGTGAAATTCTAAATGCATGATAACTGTTAATGTCATAATGGTTTAGTCATTTTGTTCTGTTTTGTCATGTGCCACAAAATGTGTAATTTTTTCACTTTTTTCCCTTTGTATATCAGTTACGGGTTTCAACTGGTTCATTCTAAAAAAGAAAAGGAAACAAAACAAACAGTCCATTGATATTTTTTAACAATTGTATAAGTGCCCAAGTAATTCACTACAGCCTACAGCCTTGCCTTTGTAATTTGACTTCGAAATGTTGGCAATCAAAGCATGCACTTGTAACAATGAAAGAAGCATTTTATATTACTACTCAATAAAAATGTGCATGAACTTAAGCATTCCTCCCTTTCTTGCTGTCTCAGTGGCAGAAGCATGCAGACACCACATGTGTGTGCTTCTTGCTGTCTTTTGCTTTGGACAGGAGAAGACCGCTGGTGTAAGAGATGAGTGACTTGTCTCACGATTCGAGGTCAGTTCTTTAGTAAGAAATGAAGCCATGTATTACCCAGCTGCTGTAGCCTACTGAATGTCTGCAGACTTCCCCCAAGGTCTGGTTAGAACATTGGGTTTTCACTAAAATGAGTTGGATGTAACCCACAAGTAGAGTGCACGAGAAAACAAGCCCTCTGTGTGCTTTCCCCTTATCTGAAGTGTTTGAAAAGGTCGAGTGTCATTTACAATTACAATTTTATTTCAAATGCTCTCTCTTTTAGTCAGAGAAGAACTGTCAAAGCTCAGCCTTCTCACTTTCTCCCTAACTGTGCTCAGCATCCTTCCCAAGTCCATCATCCTGCGAAGAACTGACAGATGATGCCAAATAGTGCAGTGATGTGGGTATTGCTTCAGTCCTTCTTTCAGGTACCATTATTAAATATAGGCTCACTGCCTGCTTTCTTACATGTTTTTCCCACTTTAGCTCTTGCTAATTTTGACAAAATATGGCAGGTGGCAAAAATAAAGAGGTTTCATAATATCTGGGACTATTTTGGATGTAATTTCTCATTTCAGATGGTGTAGAGGTACAGCACAAACACATAGAGTCTGTGTGTTCATCTGCCGGGCAGAGCTGTTTGTCCCTCTGGTTCATGGTCACGGTGACAGTTTGCGTGAGCGCTTTGCTTGCCCACTGAGCCCTGTATGCGTGCTCTCTGAGCACCGCGGGTCACCTGAGGTAAGTTCTTCCCTGAGACGCCCTGTGCTGCACACAGCAGCACTGCTGGGCAGCACAGCAGCGTCTGCTGTCTGCTTGCATTTCATTTGGGCCCTGGCAGTTCCACCAGCCAGTCTGACAGTAAGAAAGGGGGTTTTCTGCTCAGCAGTGACTGTGCATAGGCCTCTCAGTTGGTAGATTTAACCCAAAAGATCCGTGCTGCAAATCGGAGGTGGGGATGCAAATGTCTGTTGTAGTTGCTGGAGAGTTCATTAGATAGGCAAGTGTCTTGTCTTTGAAAAGACAGGTGTCTGCTAAGGAAGGCAGAAACCTCCCTTGAAATGTAAAAAATGTAACCGCCCTTCCTTCCCCAAAGAATTATTATAATCTTGAAATCAAGGGGCTCTCAGGCAATGATATGGGAATAGGAATAACAGTTCATTACTAGGAAAATTAAAATAAAAATGCAGTAGTACAAAAAAAGAAAACCAGCAAAAAAACAACTCACTGACAGAGGCTGAATACAGCCTGACACCCTGTTGGTCAGGGTGTTGGTAGCAGTCCAATTAAATGGTGGCTGCAGCCCTCCTGGAGTGACAGACATGGTTCTGTTCAAGCAATGATCCCATAGAAGGGTGTAGTTTTCTTCTGAAGGTCCAGGGCTGTAGATGGGTCTGGTCTCTCTCCTCTGGGAATCCAGTGGGAAAAAGGCTGCCTGTGGTGTTCTGAGTCTCAGATTATATCCAGGTAGGAATGCTTGGCTCCTCCCCCTGGGTGGAGCATTTTACAATGGGATGATGTAATTTTATCAGTCATGCAGTGAGACTCAATGGATCATTAACAGAAGAGATCCCCCTGGAGGGAGGATGGGTCATGGAAGAGATCAAGAACACTGCCCCACCTGGTTTTAACAGATGGTAATAGAATACTTTTGATTACATCTTGCATTGCAACCCAAGACAGCAAGTCAGCCCAGGATGAGTGATCCACTAGGGAATATACAAAGTGTCTGGTCACAACAGAGATTTTGGAACTTTTTACATCTGAGAAGAATGAAGAGTGTCTGGAGCAGGCAAAATTGGAGTGTCCTGTGTATCCAGGTAGGATGGCCTGGCTCCTTCCTGAAGCAAGCCCTGCCATCCTCCTGTGGGGCAGTTTCTAGATGGCTCCAAGGGATAGTCTAAGCTATACTCAAATGTTCCTGGAAGGACCAAAAACAATTTCCAAAGCTTGTCTAGTTTCAGGGCATCCGATCTCTTCCAGCTTTCCTTCTTTTTTTCCTAATGCAGAAGAAACTGTAGATGAATTTGAAGAAAAACCCTGCTGTCACTGAAGGCTGAGTTTTGGATTCTGTGGCCTCATCAGTGATGTGTCACACACTGGACTGTGTCTCCCAGTACAGATTCTTTCCTTCTTACTGAATACCCCACCTTAATTCCAAAACTATCGTTGGTGCCTACTTGAGAGGTTTACTGTATTTTTTAACCACTTAAATCTTGCTGTGTGAGATAGCGTTTGATACATGTCTTATATTTTATGCACTACCATAATTTTGCTTTTTAACAAATATTAAGCTATTAAGCATGAAGTGCATTAGCTCTTAGTGTATATTTTCTGCAGAAGACAACATTCAGATTTTGTCTGGGTTTTCCTCCAAAACTGCAGTAAATTTAACCGTGCTTAAGCTTGTTGCCAGTGTTGCCAACTGTTGGGCACAGGCAGGAATTCTATCAGCATTTTCCTCTTCGGAAGCCTCTGGAGGAGCCCTGATCTCTCTCCTCCCTAGCTTTAGTTTTTAGTGAAGTGGCATTCAGAGTGTAAAATAATGAAAATTTGGGGTCATTTTTTGGGCACAGGCTGAATTTACAATTTTAGTCCTTAGAAATCAGTTTCCCTTCTTTTTTCAAGATACTGTTGCTCAGATTAGTCAGATTGTTGAGTCTTCCCACTTCTTTGACTGAGAGAGAGATGTGAGAATCAGCTACTCCCAATGTTAAAAAACCACAAGTGCCAAAACAACCATTTTGAAAAATAGTTTTCAGTTTGCTTTCTTAGTTGCTTTTGGAGTGATGTTTAATCTCCTTAAAAGTGGCCATTTTGGGCATGCAAAAGGATGAGCTTTCTTGGTCTTCAATGATTATGGGGAAAAATGTATCTACAGTCACATTTTAATATGTAAATGTTCATACTGTAGGCATTTTTACGGCAGTAAAAAAAGATGGGCTGATGGAGCTAGAGATAGGGGTTGGGGTTTTGTGTCTTGCTGAGCTGACTTTACAGTATCAGGCCTGTTAAACTTTTATCTTATAAAGTTTTGTGAGGCATTATTATTTTTTAATATATTTTTTAAATAACTCAAGAGCAGTTTCAGTTTTATATGTGACACCAGGTTTCATCTGAGAGCTTTGTGCTCTGGGCAGTATTCTGCCAATGATTGCAAAGGCAAGGGCTGCCTTGGCTCTGTCATCCCTGACAGAATCTTGTTTTAGGTAAAGTAATTTGGCAAAGAACGCGCTAAAGGACTGATTGAGACACCAGTGGGAAGCCTGCAGGCATAGTGACAGACATGACAGTGTCTGCTCTTTTGTGAAGCCCCACTTTTGGCCATCACTAGTTGCCCTAGGATTCCCCACGGCCCCCCTTCCCTATTGGGCAAAGCCTGGCATGGTTGTTTGCTGGGAGTTTGCGTCTGGACACCCAGTTAGGCAATTCTTACAACAGCAAGACTTGAGCAAGAGGTGGTTGTTTCATATTTTAGCTTTTGCATTCCTGAGGCAGTTGATTCTGATGACCATGCTGTGATTGAGCAAGCCCATTGCTGTCAATATTTGGCTATTTAATAATCTCTTTTGCTTTAGATGAGTAGTTGAACACTGTGACCTGGGCTAATTTCCCAGTGTTCTGTGCCAGAGGAGACTGGCATAGAACATAACTGCTGTTAGGTTACAGCATTGAGAATCAGTGAGGCCAGCAGGCACTGCTGGGATCGGCTCCTTCAGCCTCCCCAATGGCTCACACAGGATCAGCTGGAGCAGGTTGACTGGGACCAAGTACAGTTAGGTCTTTGGTATCTGCAAGGATGAATACTCTGCAACCTCTCTGGGCAAGCTGTGCCAGTGCTTGAGAGCCCTTAAGAGTAGAAGAGACTTTTTCTTACCTTTAAAAATTTGCTGTTATTTCAGTTTGTATCCAGTGGCTTTTGTCCTGTTGCCAGCCTCACCAAGAAGAGCTTGGCTCTTTCCTTTTACTCCCCCATCAAGTACTTACACACCTTTCATCCAGGCTGAGCAGTCCCAGCTCTCTCCATCTCTTCGGGTCTTCCAGTCCCTTAATCACCTTCATGGTCCTTTGTTGAACTCACTTCATTAAGTCCACGTCTTTCTTGTGCTGGGGAGCCCAGACTTGGATACAGCTCTCCAGGTGTCTCTCACCAGTGGAGAGTGAGGGGGGAAAAAGACCTACCTGGTTATGTGCCATTAAAGTTCTACAGTGTATGCCAGTAATTTAAGACAAGTGAAGACATTTCTGGCATTGTCAGATGAAGAGATGAGAGCCGTACCTCAGAAAGTGGAAGAAGCAGAGGGATATTGCAAGTGCAGAACTGAGTTGTACTAAGGTACAGATCCAAGAAGGTAAGAGAAAATTAATGTCTTGCCAGACTGAGAGTACAGTGAAAGACTGGAATAATAGTTGTTTGCCAGTTTTGGTAATAAATTTGATTTCCAGATTATCCAGGTAAGTATTGATGGCAAGAGGGAGGACCCTCTTCCCTCTTTTTCCTATGTCCTACCTGTTGCTGATCCTTCAGAAGATGAAGTAGTCACGAAAAAAAATCTTACCAAATCTGTGCAGAGGGTAGTAGTCCCTTCCTGCATTCTGAAGCAAGTGGCTGAAGCCCTGAAGCATGTGATGTGTATAAAGTCCTTATCGTGGTGCAGATCTGCACATTATCCAGACATCACATAAATGAGAGATCTGGTGCCTCTCTGGGGAGGGAGAAGTAACCTTCTGACAAGGTTGCCTGAGGAGGAGGTAATTTGTTTATCTGTCACTTGGTGGTTTATTGTTTTCAGTACATATTTAATAAGCTTTGTTCTCAGACTGCATTTTTTAAGAAGAGCAAGCACTCTGAAGGGAATATGGGTCTGACACTGGCTGAGCTTAAATAAAGCTGCAGAGCTGATGGACTGAGAAGGCCCTGCAGCCGTGGACCAGAGTGCCAGAGAAAGGAAAGGAATGAGTAGTTGAACTGAGAGGAGAGATTGGGTTATTTATTTCCTTCCTTTTTCAAGGTAGCTAAGAGAGGAAATGATGGTAGCAGCGTTACACTGCGAGTCTGAGATGACGAGATAAGGAAGCTGTACCAAGCTCCCAGGGCTTTGGGTAGCCCATGACAAAACTAGGCTGATAAAATTCACCTTAGACTAGATGTGCACTTAAACATTACAGTGGAGTTCAGGCACTGACCTGAAGGCAGTCCTGTAGAAAAGGAAAGCAGGCAATGGCATGGGAAGTAAAGGTTTGGAGAGCAGACCTATGAAAAGGAACAAGCTGGGATTCAGAGCCCTGGCAGAGGAAGAAGCACAGATTGTGGGACACAGTGATGCACTTCGTACATGCTGAAGAGTTGAATCAGTTCAGCCTTAGTGCAAGGATGCCTATTGCTAAGGAGTTTGGACCTTCAACAAGTGAGTTGCCATGAAGTTAGCTGGGATGGCTGGCTAAAGCCTGGGCTCTTTGCAGGATAAGAGGGCAGGAATTATGGGGACCTTAAATCTCAACTAGCCTTGTAAGGTAGAGCTTGCAACTAACCATCTCAGAGAAAAATAAAAAGCTAACAAGGCATGGAAAAACTATCTGTTATCTAAGTTGGACATGGCCAGTAAAGTCTAGGAATACAGTAAAAACCAGCATGAGTCCAGCTAACTTATCTTTACTGATCGTGGTTGAAAAGCAGCAGAAAACTTTTCCAGGCACTTGAATAAAAAAACTAGGTTAAATAAGTGGGAAATGATGCAATGAGGATAAGGGAGAGGTCTAAAGTATTGGCTAAAGGACTATGGAAGGAAAGCCAAGAATGAGATTTAGGATATGGAAACTACAGGAGTCGAGACAGAAGCAAGTTAAGAGTTGAAAGCACTTATTCCAGGAAATTGCAGAAGTTTCTTTCCTAGTCACAATAGAAAATACCACATTTGCTTGCTTGTCAAATAGCAATGCTCTTTAACAGCTCTCTGAATGGGTGGTATGTTTTCAAAATATACTTGGAGAATATGTAAGTACAGAAATTTATATAAATCAGGAGCAACCACAGGGTGATTGGTCTGAGCGTAATCATATGCAAGGATTTAAATCTTGAAGGAACTACTGACCACAATGTGTGCGAGGGGCTGTTTGCTGCAGTACTGTGCGGCAGACACAAATTATGAATGTTAGGAACATGTACACAAAAGCTGAAGAGGAAAGGAGCCAGATGGAGGGAAGATCACAACTGTCAGTGTTGGAGAGGAAGTTACAGATACCAAAAAGGTTCCTCAGATGCAGCAGATAGAAATTTAGCAAAGCAAGAAATGCTTGTGGCATTGTAAATTGTTTCATGCTTCCTTTTTTTTTGCATCTGCTTCTCCATCCACTTTCAACTTTCCTTGGGAGACTAGGATTACTGAGGGGCATCAGGATTCCTAGGAGATATTGCAGCTGGAGGAGGGAAATTTTTCCACATGTTCCTCTTTCCCTTCCTTATTCCCCTCTTGTCCCTTTCTCTTTTCTGTCCCTTGTTCTTTTCCTTTATCACAGCCACCATTTTACCCCTGGTTCCTTTTCCCAGATCCCCTGGGGTGCCGCCACTGCCTGTGTGCTGGGCTCAAGCTTTTTGTTCCTATTAACAGAGTTAGGACTGTTCCTTGGGAATAGGTGGTGTTAGGAAAACACTGATATTTGTGGGGAAAAGGTGACTGGACAGGAGAAGAATATTTTTCTCTTAGCAGATGGGAAAATAATATTGGTAACACACTTATAGATAGATTATGAAAAGTGTTGACATTGCTGCAGAAGTAGGTTGGCATCAGTAGATGATAGTGCTGATCCTTGCTGAGGAGCGGGTGGGGAAAACAAGCAAAGGGATCAGCTCTGGGTAGGGGGAGAAAGGGGGCTTCTGGCTTTTTCTGCCCTCTGTGTTAGTGTTATTTTAGTTACAGTGGAGGGGAAAAAAATGGTTTTGCCTTCACTATCTCACAGCAAAATCTGTCTTGGCCCTTTCACCCCTACAGCTTTTTCTTGTAAGGAGTGATTCATGCGTGTGCTTGCATATAGAAATAGATTTGCAAGACTTGCCAAACAACGCACCTCCTAAAAGCACAGCTGGGTGCTGACACCGCAGTGTTTCCCTCAGTCCAGAAAGTTAAATCCAGAAATAACCTTCCATCTCTCACAGCTCGATGACTCATGCAGGCTTTGGGGGGTGCAGGGATTCCCGTCCCCAGAAAGCCCCGCTGCTGCTGCCAGGGAGCTCGGGGAGAGTCACTGCCAGGGAAGCAGCTCCTGGCAGAGCCTGCACCATGAGATGCCATCCAGACCATCAAGTCAGAGCAAATTCTTTCTGTGGGGACGCAGAGTTTTACACCCAAAGGGGTATAAAAGCAGGCATGCCCTGGCCCAGGCTCCCTAGGGGATGTGCATCTGCAGCTTCCCGATGGGGAATGGGGGGAACGATGTGGTCCTGATTCACCCGACCTTCCCAGCCACAGCTCCCACTGTGGCTCGGCTGGTGGCTCCTAAATGACACCAAAACCATCATGTGGCTTGTCTGAAACTTGAGGGCTTTTCATCCCTCTGGGGTGAACAAGCACCTCTGGGGTGGTCTTCCATAATGACAGAATATATGCTGTGACATCTACTGGAATCTTATTCCAACCTCTCCCCATCATGGTAGGGGTTGGAACTATTGAGTTTCCTTCCAACCCAGGCCATTTTATGCTTCTGTGATCTACAGTAATTACTCTATTAAGATATAGACAGCACTAAGATAAAGATACCTGTGCACTAGTTATAGTTGTTCTGCACTGCCTGGAATTTCTTGCTGGGCTGGTCTTTGGCATCTTTGCTCCCATGCCAGTCCAACAGTATAAAGATTAAAGTAAAACTATCTATGGAAATACTTTACTTTCTCCACTACCTGTGGATTGTGCTTTTATTATTGTTTTTTAACACAGTTAACCCAAGTTCATCTTTGTATGTAGTGCATCAGAATCACTCCTAGCTCCTCACAGCTTCATCAGGAGTGTGAATGTAGCGTCAGCACAGGCTCTGCCTCCAAGAAGTTACATGCATAGATGTGTGTGTGTGTGTATAAATATATATGTATGTTAGCTAGCACAGGTGTTTTAGGGAAAGAATATGATCTTTTTTCAGCATTTAGATTGTCTCAGTATCACACAGTTATCAGAAGACAAGGTGTAAAAGTGGGATATTGCCATGTCTGCCTTTTCCCCCGCCCTTGCTGTGTCTGCATATGTAACCTGGCCCTTCCTCCGGGTTTCTTCACTGCTTTTTCCCAGAAAGACCAAGGGACTTTCTTGTCCCTCTCTGGGAAAGCTGAAGCACAGAGATGACCCAGTGATGGCTTAAAGCCTCTCAGCCTGTGTGGCAATAGCACCAGCACCAAGAGCACCTGCAGCCCATCCCCACAGCACCAGATCCAAGGGGACTGGGGCAGGGAAGAATAACTGCAGCTCCCTAAGCCAGAATTTCTCAGGAATCAATGCACGGCCCAGCAAACAGCACTTCAGAGCTGAAAAATCTATCTGTGGGTAACATTACTGTTTCTTTTCCTACTGTTGCTGGGCTGGCAGCTTTGCCTGCCCTTACCTGCACTTCCTTCAGGTGAAGCAGGAGGCCAGAGATGACCCCATCAGGTGAGGACCTGCTGCAGAGGAGCCAAAGCCAGCAAGCCAGGTCAGGAGCTCGCCTGCTCAGAGCACACTGCACGTGTTTGCAGAAAACCTGAACCTGTGGGAGCTGAGGGGCAGCCTGGCCAGTCACTGGGATTCACATCAGGATGACGAGAGCACCTGTGTTATGGCGAAAATATTCTGTGCAGTTCAGTAAACTTGATGCCAGAGTATTCTCAGGGGAAGAAAGCAATACAGTGCAGAGCAGCAGGACAAAGGGATATCTGGGCTACTTAGAGTTGGAAGGGAGTTTTGAGTAATATTATTAAGTGTGATGGGTTTTTTTTTTTTAATGAAGCTTGTGGAGGAATATCTTTGTATCTAATGGAATAACTGTCATTATTTCCTGGCTCTGAAATATTTCCAGTCTCCTGCAGTATCGCATGTACTGGAGAGGTCTCAAGGATTGCCTGTTTGCAAGGGCAGTGAAAGGCCAAGGCTCAGGGAATGGAAGGAAATAAGAGAGCAATGAGAGAAAATATGATTTTAATAGCAGAAAAGGCATTTTTTTCCAAAGCTCCTATTCTTCTTTTTATAACAAAGATTAATTAAAGATAAAAATCCCTGAAATATACATCATTTGAAAGAGATCAGCTGGGAATGAAGCTTTAGCAAAATTGTCAAGACTAAACGCACCATTTATCTCTGCAACACAGCTGAGATGCAACAAAAAATGCATTCTGCTGAGCACTGAAAATTAAAGTAAGTCATGCTTGTGTGAGCATTTGTACATCACTGGAATAAAACCCTGGGGTTCTGTTATTGGCTTTGATGCTAAAGTCTTTGGGATGTCTCTTACAGGATGGGCTTGCCTGGTTACAGGCAAGCTGCTGCTCCATCGGTGGCTCACCATGAGTACATCCACAGTGGCTGCCGAGAACTGAGGGATGCCATGCCTTGGAAACCACCATCCCTGGAAGCGTTCAAAAGCCATGTGGATGTGGCACTTAGGGATGTGGTTTAGGGGTAAACACGGTGGTGCTGGATTAGTGATTAGACTCTATGCTTAGAGCTCTTTTCCAGCCTTAATAATCCCTGGTGATCACCCAGACTTCCAGGCCTTTGGGGAGGACCTTGTCCTCCTCAAAAGCTGCCACCATCCCTAGTGATGCACAGAGTGCTTGGTGGCTGCCTGATGTCTTCCAGAGCCTTCTCCTAGAGCTGCAGTTTCACAGTGTAGCTCAGAACAACAAAGGCTTGCAAGGTACATCCTTCAAAGGGGTCCTTAATGGAACCTTCCCTGAGCTGAATTGCACCTCCTGGGAAAAAAAGAACTAATTCCTTTCTCTTTTTCCCTTTTTCCATGGCAGGTAATTCACTCAAACATCCAGCAAGAACACTCAGAGAGGCCAGACTATTTATGGTCACCTCCTCACCCCGCTGCAGGGCGAGCAGCAGCATGGCCCCGCTGAGGAGCTGGCAGTGCCATCCCCCCCTGCCAGGCGAGGTTCGGAGCATCCGGGCCTGTGCATCCCTACATTTAAGCGAAACCAGTTGCCATGGTGACAGCGGGGCTTACTAAATATGGCCTCTGATGCCCAAAATCTCGTGGGTGGTAACAGCTCAGGTGTGTGCAGGGTTCCTGCAGACGCCAGAAACCTGCTGGTGTGGCTCACCACAGGGGAAGGCGTTTGGCTGGTGAGTGACCGAAGGCCCTGCTCTGGTGGTGCTGTTAGTTATGTGTTGCTGATTTTTGTCTTCCGCAGCACCCCGGGTGGTCCCCAGGCCATGCAGACTGGCTCGGAGACCCTGGGCTGCAGCTGGTGAGAGGCTGCAGTTGATTTATCTCACAAGTGCAGGGAGGACTTGGAATTTCACTCCTTGACGTGGCACAGTCCCTTGCTTAAAGCGGCGTAGCTATTCCTGTGCTTATCTGTACAGGGCTGCATGGAGGGAGGGCGAGATTACACCTGATACAATTATCAGTCTTGTAATTACATGCAGCAGCCCCAGACACCCTCTTGGGCTTACTGTACGAGTCTAGGCATGGGAGTATTACAGGCTAAGGAAAACTGTGTTTGCCAGACCTTTTCCTGCAGCTTTCATGGAGAGCTGTGAAGTACAGCAGTGTGGGTGAGGCTGGAGGGCTGGCCGTGCGTGTGTCCATCCAGCTCTGCCCAGCGGTGTCCCACTGAGGAGAGGCAGGAGGTTCACACACTGGTGGTCCCCATGGTGCTCGTCCCTCCCAGGCACAGGGGTGGCGTTTGCTCGCAGGAGGTGGGAGCTTTTCTGTTCTGTCTGCCCATCTGCACAGCTCTCACACTGAGCTGGGGGTTGTTGGAGCAGTAGGACGTGAGTCCACAGTGCTCCCAGCTCCCTGCGACAGCCTGAGCAGCTTCTGGGCTCCCCTCCCAAGATATTTCAGTGCAAGGCTCCCCACAGTGTGGGGCAGGACATGGGGCTCCAGCCCCCACTGACAAAAAGCTCTGCTCAGGTTTTGGAGCCAGCAAGGCAGCCCAGCAGGAGCCACACACTCATCTCTGCAAGCTGTGGGAGATGCACATGGAATGAGATGGAGCTGGAGCATATAGGGAAGAGGTGCAAGGTGAGGATCCCACTATGCCTCACGGCATGCAAAGGAGGAAAAGGGAATACATCAGAGGCTACAGCTCCTGCTTGAGCTGTCTCCTAGAGTTCCCCAGCTTCTTGGAGCAGCCAAAACCTTTCTAAGATAGATTTCCTGAAAAATGACAAACAGCTCGTTCTTGAGGTATGAGGCATTGGGAGAAAAAGGGCAAAGAGTGAGAAATACGATGCTGCAAAGCTTCCAGAAGCCATTGCAGCTGATACATAAGAAACCTGGAAGCAAAGGCAGAGAGCGAGGGAAGACTGTGAGGCAGCCCTGCAATGGACAGCTGCTTGCTAGAAAAGCAGAGACAGGAAAGGGGGGCCAGGCACTCCAGTTTTGCAGATGAAAAGCATGTATACATACAGAGAAGAATTACAGCAACAGGAATTACTGGGATGGTATAAAGGCTATTGGGAACATCCACCCTCAGCAGGACCCCCAGTACAAGACTGGTGGTGTCTGTGCTGGATCTGGTCTCCAGTTTGGTCCAAGGCACTCAGACAAGTCTGGGGCACATGGGGCTGGGGCTGAGCTGGAGCTGGTAGCATCCAAGGGGGCAAAGAATTTAGTGGGAATCAGGGAGGGAGCCTAGAAGATGGGAATCGCACATCACCCTCATTTCCATTTCACAATGGAGGCGAGGAGGTGTCTTTTGGAGGTTGGAGGTGGTTGTACTTTTTAAATAGTGAGTGAAATGTGAAAAATAAAATTGTTCTTGGTCCTACACCCTCGGAATGATTTATGTTGGTATTTAATCCTGCTTGTGTTTCCCTACCCAGCACATTCTGGTTTTTCTCTGTGCTTTTGGGAAAGCAGTGGGAAAGCAGCACGCTGCTAATTACAACCCCGGGTTGTTTGGACACGGAGGAGAGAGAGCAAAGAGAAATAAATAAATGAAAATTCCCATCACCATAATCCATTAACATGGGTCCCACTCTTTGCAAAGCCCACAGTTGTATTCCAGGGAGATTGCAAGTTACTGGCAGCAATTTTTTTGGAGTTTGGCTTGCTCAGGGTTGGACTGGTGGCAACATTTGGTCTCCATCGTTTGCACTGCTGAGACAAGATAAAATGCGTCGGTGTTGGAGTCTTATTTGGGGAGATCTGCATAGCCAGGGTGGTGCATCTGCCCCAGCCCTGCAGGGGATGAAGGAGTTTTTTGGGGCTTTTGCAGGGTGGGACTGCTGGGGGATGCCCAGGGAAGCACCGTGCTCCGGGATGTTTGCTTTTATGGCAAGCATATCTCAGGAGCTTATGTTTCAACTTCCAGGCTCTCCTTGCATCCATGTGCTGTTGGACTGCACAGTTGTTTCCTTCATTAAAAACAAATGTGAAGGCACGTGTGCTGCCTCTGGGCAGGGACTCAAGCCCTGATCACAGGAGCAGTGGTGGGCATGCGCATCCCCAGGATGCTCCTTTTGCTTCCTCCCTGGTGTCTTGGCTGGTGGGGCTGGCAAGAGGGAGCTGTCAGTGGATGCAGGTAGGGGCTGCTGCTCTCCACATGGTTCCCACTGCCAGTCAATTAATTAATAAAGCTTTCTGGCACTTTATCAGATCCACAATTCAGTCAGTTTAGGCTCCCTGCGGCAAGTCATCCGTGACTGTTTTTATTCACTTTTCTTTCTGGCTGCAGGTCCCTCAGCAGGCTGCCTCAGGCCAGTGAAAAATCAGGCAAGCTGTTCTCAAAATGGGGGTGATGCTTCCCCTGCTCAATGCCCTGCCTTGCAAGTTTGACTGAGCTCTCTGCATCATTTCCTTGAGCCCATCACCATGGCATGCTTCAGAGCAATTGTGCAGTGGCCAGCTGCCAGCAGGGTTTTTCCTCCTTGGGTGGGGTTCTTTTGCTTTGTTTCAGGTTTTTGGGGGAATTAGGGGGCTTTTGGTTTATTTTCACAAGGGCGACATTCGCACAAGTGGCTGGTGGATGAGAGGAGAACAGCCATTCCTGAGTCACATTCTGTGGGACGGCATCTGCTCTCTTCCCTGTATCAGGGACAAGAGTTCTGGGGTTAATGGAGCTTTTCCACACACACCTTCCTCCATGCCTGATAGTTCTTGTAGAAACAGTCCTTTCCTTTGGAAGGGAGCTGTGCAAAAGCTATGCTCCTTGGGGATGTGCTGGTGATGCCCATTTCCATTTCTGCCTCTGTGCCAGCTCCAGAGGCAGCCTGGGAGCTGGTCCCTGACTGGTTCCTCTGATGCCCCCTGAGACCTGATGGCTCCTAATGAATGAAATACAAAGTGAGGGAAAAAACCCCTCCTCCTGCTTTTGAAAATTGAGGTACTCCTTTTGTTTCATCTTCAGAAGACAGAGCACTGGGAAGTATCAGATTATTGCTCCTCCATCAGCCTTTGTCTTTTCAGAGAACGAAAGTGTTGGAGGAGAGAAATGGAAGTCAGTATTCGTATTTTTCAATGGAAGATCAGAGTCCCAATCCCTCCAACCTTTGACATGTAGAGTTATTCTTTCCACACCATAAAATCTTGGAGGGTTGAAACTACCAATGATCATTAATGTTGTTACTAATTGCTTGTCTTCCTTTAGGTATTAAAAATGCACTCAAGGCTCACCCTTCTGACCCAAAAAAAATGCCACATTTTGCTTTCCAGGCCCTGCTTTTTCCCATTGCAGTTGCCCTCACCTCAGCTGTGCCACTACAAGATTTGGTTTGAAGAGTTTCCATGCAGTCACACAGTGCAAACCCCAACATCTCCTCTCCCCTTTCATTCTCATCCTCCTCCCACTGACCTTGTGGTCCCACAGGTTTCAGCATGGAGGGACACACATCCAGAAGTGTGATCTGAGAATTTACAAGCAGTTAAATAATCATTGGTTTACCTTCAAAAGCAAATTAACGTTATTTAAAATGAAACAAATTTGCCTTGAAACCGGCAGATTTGTATTCTAGGGCATGAAGAAACTCAGGGATTTAGTTAACTTGCATGGAAAAAAAACCAAAACCCAAACAAAAACCAAAGGGAAAAAAAGCCCTGCTGCAAGCAGTATTAGCTGCCAAAGCCGTAATTGTGCAAAGCTGGAAATCCCTTGCTCAGCTCAACCTAGCACACTGGTATAGCATCTTAAGTGAATTAGCTGGCATTGGAAAGCTAGCATTTCTTATAAATAATAGACCAAATGTTTTTTTCAAGTCATCCTGACAGTTTTCTTGGAAATCTGAAAATACAATACTTATGTTAACCAGCTGTGTCATCTGGATCAGCATGTCAGTTTTTCAATGGGAATTATTAGAGAACATCTGTAAAGCAGCACAATTCATATAGATTATGAAATAATGCCTCTAATGCAGAAATACATCAGCTATGAAGTGATGATTTCAAAATCATTATCCCTGTAATTTATTAATATGTTCGTATTACATAGTAATTTATGCTGTTATTTTGTCACTTCTTGTTGTTGTTTGGCTTCTATTTTTACATGTTAATCTTCTCTGCGCAGACAGACTACTCAGCTGCCTGCCCAAAAGCCAGGACACTCATGCATGCTGCGGGTGGGACTCCCTGGTCTGTGTTTTGGGATGATCCCAATTGCTCCTCTAAGCTTGGGTGCATTCATAAATGTTAAGATCAGACCAAAAGAGGAGGCAAGGCAGTGTGATCATTGTGTTGACTGAAGGAAAGCTGTTTGGTTATCTTGTTCTTCTAATTGTTTTTAGGCTGCCAGGAGTGAGGCTGTTTGGCCAGCACAACCTTTCTTAAGGGAGATCTTTCTACTTCTACCACCCACACCTTTGGTACCCTCTGATCCCTTCTGCAGTCACTGGGGCTTTCAAATTTTGCCACACTGGGTAGTGACAAACTGCCCTAAACCCCTTCCTTGTCTGAGTCTTAAAAAACCCAGAGAAGGGCTCAGTGATGAACACTGCTGGTGGTTTATTTCCTCTTCTCTGTCTGGTGGAACTGTTCTCCAGGACATGCCTGTCCGAACCCCAAAAACCCATCTCTCATGTCTGTGTGTCTCAAACCTCAGATAACAGAACTGAAGAAGTAGGCACAGAGGAGAAATGTCAAAAAGGCCCACAGTGTGGCTCAGTTGGGTGCTCTGGTGTCTCATTTTCTCATCAAGAGCATCCCCATGGCCAGATGAAGTCCCAGGGTGATCTGTAAGTGACTGTGGTTTCTAGAGCCTGGCTAGAAGAACTGGGGAGGTTCAGGCACTGGGATCCCTTTTAAATCTTGAGATTGGAAAATGGCCATGGAAAGGGAGGCCCCAGAGCAAAGCATCAGGGTTATCCCGTACAGGGTGGTGACGACAGCTGTTAGTAACCATGGAAGATTTAAATTTAATTCCATACCCACGTACATTGTCACCACTCAAATTAGAACAGCTATCCCACAGCAATGTGAGAAATCACAGGGCTTTAAAAATACATGGTAATTAAAACTATTAGAAAAATTAAACATTTTTATACCCTCATTTTCCCAGTTCCCCAGTGGGATTGTGGTACTGGTAATTTAAGACTGGGGGGGAGGAGAGGAGAAGATGCACGTATCTTGGAAAGTTAATTTGGGCCTGAAGTGAAGGAATCCATCCTGTGCTACAAAAATTGTCAGCAACTGCAGCTGAAGGAAGCAGAAACCACTCTGTCCCACTTGTCATACAATTGTCCATATGGAAACACTTATTTGAGAAGGAGTAATTGAGAGCCTTAATATGAAAATCATTTCAGATTTGCCTCTGAGCCAAAAGGTCTTTCTCCTTCAAGATTAAAATTTTGCATTAAATATTAACAAAAGAACGAAAGCAATTTCTGCTGAGCATTCCTGGTGGGTCTGTGAAGCCATCAGGAAGGTGTTCACAGGGGGTTGCAGTTGTGGGAGGCTGTGTGCCCAGGGCAGGGCACTCCCAGCCTCATGGAAGGCAACTGGACCCTGGCAGGGCTGAGATTGCAGCCAGAAAGTCAGCCTGGCTCAAAAAATTTGAAAATGAAAAGTGAGTTTTCAGAGCACAGACTGAAAGAAAAGCGGTTCCCCTCTTAGGAGGCTTGCAGTTTAAGCAAAGTATTTTGGGGTTCAGCTCTTTGCTGTAAACCTCTATATGCCCGTGGTTTTGCACAGGGTCACTGCAGCGTTGTCAGGATTCAGTCTTCTCCCTTCCTCCTCCTTCTCCTGCTTTGACAAAGAGGCAATTGTAAATAATTTAAGTCTGTAAATTTTCCAAGTCAACGGCTGCCCATTTAAGAGAGAGTCTTTAAGTGCACTAATGTCATTTGTGCAGTAGTTTGACGTTCAGGATTACAGACGCCAGGTAAGGTTTTAGTTTAGGGTGTTTCTGGCTAGAGTAGCCTGGTTATTGGAGAAAGATTAAAAAAGCATATTTCCATCTCTGCCTAGTTTTAGGAATGGCTGGATCTCGATTCGGTCCATCTTCCTCTCCACATGCTCTTTGTCTATAAAATTCTCCGTGTGCAAGGGTGTTGACCTGGCTCATGGGTGCTGGAACACTCCTGGATGGTCCCACCAGCTTCCCACTTTCCCCCTCTTCCCTTAAACTAAGTGTTGGAAGAGAGGAAGACAAGCTCCAAAAAAAAATGAAGGGCAAAAACTCCAAGCACACCGTCTGTCTAATGCCTGGCACAGAGCCAGGCTTCCATGCATTTAGAGCAAAGGATACAAGCAAGTATTTATTTATTGATTGAGAAACGGTGCAGTGTTTCTCCGACTCGCTATCGGTTTCCAAATCTGATTTAAATAAACTCTTCCAGTGCATAAATCCAGGCAAAATGTCATTCACCATATGTTTATTACTAAAACTTGGCGCTTGCTTGCATCAAAGTAGTTTTCACACGCAGGCTGTTTGTTACAAAACCTCAGTGAGGCAGGTATAATTAGCACTAGCGCTTGAGGGGGAAAACTGGGGCTGAGAGCAGAGAAAATAATTTCCTTGCTGCTGCAGAGGGAGTCGGTGTGGGGATTTGGATTAGAAACAGCCTCTCCTACCTTCCCATTCTCTTCATGCAGATGACTAGATTTCCATCTTTTATTAATTTATAACAATTGGACAAATTTTACCTTGCTCATTTCCTAAAGAAAGAGCTTTAAATGCTTGTAAGACTAGCTTAGAAATACCCAAAAATATGGGCTTCCTCCTTGAATGGCCACAGCTACCTTGCGAGAAAGCGGTGTGATTAGTTGCTGTATGCCATTTTGCATACAATTAATGCTTATCAAGTGGAACACAAAACGCTCTCTGAATACATCATTTATATAAGCTTTATAGACAATCCACTCTCATAAAGCCAGCATAACTCATTCTGATGAAGCCACGCAAAGAGCCTCACAGAAATTAGTAGCTAAAGCAAGATCATTTTGCATGAAACTTCCCCAACCTTTTACATATCACCACTAGGATTATTATCAAGTGTTCAGAGATGCTGGAGTTTCAAATGAAGTTTGTGAGCTCTAAGTGGCAAAAATGACAGATCTTTTTTTTCCTTTCTTCTCACTTCAGTGTTCATACGTGAGCAAACAAAATCATAGGCTGATTTTTTTATATTTTCTTGTCTGCAAAACAGACCTGTGAAAAGATTAAATTCATGTCCAGGTATCCCCTTTTAAGTAAATTCCTAATAAGTATGAATCCTAACCCTAACCATTTGGAGGCACTTAAGTTATAAATTAAGTAAACATTTTTTCCTGCAACACATATTGTAGGTGTCCTTCAGCATGTGCTCAGGGAATTAGAGCTCCTGGTTTGTGGCTTCAAAACAGGCACCTGTGTGGTGCAATTCCTACCTTGCAATATACTTTTTGTCTTTCAGAGTTCCCATCATGTGTTGGCTGCTCCTGTTGGATCTGGCAGGGTGGCTTTTTGGATCATGCTCAGATGGAGGAAAGGTATTGCAGCCCCAGGTTAACTGGTAGCAATTGCAAGTGCAGCGGGATGGTGCAGTTGGTGTAACACATATGATGTACACAACGTCACTCAGGCATTTCCCTGGGTCTTAGTGCAGTATCAAAATTAAATTAATCTAGTTCCCATTCCCAAGAAGAACTGGGAGCATTATCAGTAAATTTAAGGAATGATGCTACTGTTATTTGGTTATAGAGCATACTATTTTAAAAGCCCTTATGTTACTATTTCACAAAAGCATTTTTAGTGCATCCAAGGAGCTACTTGTGCCTTTAGAGAAAGGACGTTACCTGTCTTGTTTTCATCGTTGTGCAAAAAAAGTAATAAAAGCTAGCTAAATTATATTTTCAAAGGGTTTGTTTCCCTCCTTTTGCACATGCCCTCTGTGGAATTTTCGGCAGCCTAGAAATGAACCTGCTGGTTGGGCTAAAAACCAAACAGCATGTCAGGCTTACGTGGCAAATGGCTCTGATGCTTTTAGGCTTAGCCCATTGCCAACACCGGTTTCCACACGGCACCTGCTGGGCTCGGTTATCTTTGCTTTTGGCTGATTCTGCAGTCACACAGGGAAGAGCCTGGAGCCAGCCCATGAAGTGCAGGGTAAACACCCCAAATATTCCAGCAGATGGGAAGGCGGGCTCAGAGAGCAGGTAATGTCTGGGTGGACAGCTGGGCTCTCCTGGCAGGCACAGTGCTGGCCAGGCAGGTGCTGCCCCTCTGATACACTTCTGCAGGGGCAGCTGAGGTTATTCATCAACCCCATTTCCTTCTTTCCAGCTTCTTTACTGCTGCTTCATTTTGTTATGGGGGCTTTCTTTTCCTTTGAGGCCTTGAAAGCGGCAAAGCTATCGCTGGTCCATTGCTGCTGCTTTGGGTTAGCAAGTTAGAGAGAACCAAGTGCAGGGGAAGCACCTGGAGTGCAGGTTGTGCTGTCAGCATCAGGGCAGGTAAGGGAAGAACAGAGGGAAAAGATCATTCACCGCCTTCCTCTGCGTCAGGCCCGGGGTGGGAGGAAAGGGCTGCTCCTGCGTCACCTGCGCAGATGAAGATGCCTTGGCATCTTCAGCAGGAGCAGCCTGTGGAGGGCACTGCTTCAGAGGGCTGCAGGGATCTTTGTACCCTCCTGCCCATGGCTGTGGCACAGGGCTCAGCCCCCACCCACCACCACTGTCCCCATGTGCAGCAAGGATGGGGAAGTGGGAAAGAGAGGAAACGCAAAAAAACCCAAAATTTTGACAGAGGTGTCGGTTTAAATATTTTATCATTTAGAATCACTTTAAAAATCACAGCTCTGAAATGAACCATAGAGTAAAACCCTGAGCCAGAAAACAATTATCTCCCCACATCAGCCCACTGGGACTATTACAGAAGATGGGTTGATTTCAGAACGGCACTCTATGGAAATTAGAGTTTTACAAAGCCTCAAAGGGAAGGAATCAAAAGATGTGGAAAATGTTTTTTTAAAGTGTATCTTGTGATAAGAACTGGAAATTTTGGAGCAAGGCAGTTGATTTTTCTTGAGAAATTGGTTACTATTTTGGTAGGGGAAACTGAAATTGAGGAGAAGATGCCAGATTCTGCCAGCATGGTTGAGGCTGCAGTGTGCCATCTCTTGGATGTCTTTCTTTTCCTGGCTGCTGCCAGCATGGCTGAGATGATCATCTTCACTTGGGCTTTGGCTGAGTATTTTCACTTCTTGGAAGTTCTGTTCTGGTTATTCATCAAGATACAGGGAGGGGGAGGAGTTAAGTAAATCCTACCACCCTAGGACAACATTTCCCTAAGCAACAGAGTTGTTTAGAAAGGAAAATAAAATAAAACCATGTTAGATGATGCACTGAAATGCAAATAGCTGTTGACTGTGCAGGGATGAAACAACCAATTTCATATCAGCAGGGTCAAAAAAAAGAAGGTTTCAAACAAAATAAAAACAGGGTTGGGCAGAGGCAGGATAAAGGCTTTGAAAAAGATCAGAGAAGGTGCAGTGCTCCCCTCTCCCCTGCAAGTAAGCTGTGCTGGAAAAATGGCAACAATGGATGAGGAGAAGGCTAAGGTACTCAAGAACTTTTTGCCTCAGTCTTCAATGGCAACCTCTCTTCCCACACCTCTCAAGTGGATGGAGAGCAGGATGGGCACTAGGGAGCAAGACCCTCCCATGGTAAGCAAAGATCTGATTCCTGACGGTGTGAGGAACCTGAATGTACTGAAGTCTGTGGGGTCTGATGTGATGCGTCCCAGAGTCCTGAGGGCATTGGCTGATGTAGTTTCCAGGTCACTCTCCATGACATTTGAAAAGTCATGGCATCAGGTGAAGTCCCAGGTGACTGGAAAAAGGGGAGCACTGTACTCATCTTTAAAAAGGGTAGAAAAGAGGAGCCTGGGAACTACTGACCTGTCAGCCTCACCTCTGTGTCTGAGAGATCATGGAACATATCCTTCTAGAAGGTCTGCTAAAGCACATGGAAAACAGGGAGGTGATATGGGACAGCCAGAACAGCTTCACCAAGGCAAAGTCCTGCCTGACCAACCCAGCCGCCTTAGTCTATGATGGAGTGACTGCATCAGTGGACAAGGGAAGGGTTGCAGATGCCATTTATCTGGACTTCTGATCCTTACAGGGTTCCCCACAACATCCTTCTTTCTAAACTGGTGAGAGAGGGATTTGATGTGTGGACTGTTAGATGGATGTGAAAGTGGTTGGATGGTCACATCTGAGTGGTCAGTGGATGTCAGAGTCAGGTGTCTGAGTTGGGACCAGTGCTATTTAATATCTTCATTAATGGCATAGACAGGGGGATTGGGTGCACCTTCAGCGTATCTGCAGATGACACCAGGCTGAGTGGTGCTGCTGACACACCTGAAGGGATGGGGTACCATGCAGAGGGAGATGGACAAGCTGGAGAAGTGGGCTCATGGAAATCTCATGAGGTTTAACAAGACCAAGTGTGAGGTGCTGCACCTGGGTCAGAGCGACCCTGGTACCAACACAGGCTGGGGATGGACAGACCAAGAGCAGCCCTTCAGAGAAGGAATTGGGGGTGCTGGTGGGTGAGAGCATGGACAGATCACAAGAAAGGTGGAGGGGGTCTTTTTACAGGATTGACAGGACAAGGGAGAATGGATTCAAACTAGAAGAGAATAGGTTTAGATCAGGCATAAGGAAAAAAAGTTTTTTACTGTGAGGGTGGTGGGGCACTGAACAGGCTGCCCAGAGAAGCTGTGGATGCCCCATCCCTGGCTGTGTTCAAGCCAGGCTGGATGGAGCCCTGAGCAACCTTGTCCAGTGGAAGGTGTCCTTGCCCATGGCAAAGGGGTTGGAACTGGATGATCTTTAAAGTCCCTGTCAACCCAAACCATTCTATGACTCTGTGAAAATGAGATTTCACAACAGCCCTGTAGTAGGCATATATGAATGGAGATGATGGCAAGCTGAATGGGGTTAATTAGGAAGGTAATTTTGCAGACAATTACATTATTTGTTTGAAATGCTGGATACACGCATTTAAGCTTATTTCAGTTGCCATAACAACCTGATACAAGCATCATATAATCTTTTATCACATTATCTTGGATATGATTACATTATTTTACAACTTCGGTTGCTAGGAGAGCACAGTACTTTCCTGCATGCTCCAAACAATTCTCACTTTGCAGAGACATCAGCTTCTGGCAGCTGGCCTCTGAGATAGCTTATAGAATCATTAGCAAGGCAAGGAACTGAGTTACATGCGTAGGCGTGAGTTGCACTGGGAAAACTCTCTGTGAGAGGATGGATGGGATTTTCTCCTGCCACGGTGCTGGCAGGGGAGGCTCTTTTTGAAGAGCTGGGAACCAAGGAGGCAGAAGTCCAGGGGCCAGCCTTGGAGGGAGCTTCATTTGAGACTTAGCTTAAGTTGATGAGCTGATGAGCTTCCTGTGCTCTTGTTTTGATGAGTTTGTATTATAGAGTAGAAGTTGCATTTCATGCTATCGGTTTCCTTAGATGAAAAGGCCAATAAATGTGTAGTTATGCCTCCCCAGTTGCTTCTGACATGACAGCAGTAGCCAGCTCCCTACCAGCAATGCTTCTCTACCTCTGATATGTCCAGAGGGTTTGCAGATTCTGGAGTTTTCCACCTTATTAGGTCTGTGTGTGGATGGTGGTTACAAGAGGTAATATGGAGGTCTGAAATTAAAAAGAACCTGAGAAGAACACTGAAATATTTTTAACATGTGTTTAAAATCCAGGAATGTTAGCAGAAGCATAACTTTTATTTTCTTGTCCCTTTTAGATTTATTTATGATTACAGAAGCTCTCTGTAAAGACTTTGTTCTTAAACCACACTTAATAGCAAGAAAGGGAAGAAAATGAGGTTTTCTTTTTCCCCTTCGATCTCCCTCCATCCTGTGCCTTAAATTGAGATTGCAATTAAAACAAAACCCCAGCTGCCCAAGAAACAAAACAGAAATTCACAAGGCGGCCTAAATATCAGGCTCATCTTGTTTTCCTTTAGCCTTCTGCTTTGAGAGTTACAGCAGCTGGGCAATACAGGTGGCAGTGTGAAGACAGGGATTTGAATAATATCACACATGTCTTACAAGGAAAACATGGAAACATCATGTTGACTGGTCCTGGTGATGGCTGCGCTTCCCAGAGGTGTGGAGGGGCAGAGATTATGGATATGGGCCTGCAGAAGAAGGGTTTGATCTCCCAGACCACGGTGTGCTTGGCAAAGCTGCCAAACTCCCATGTCTCAGCAGGACGGGACCCTTCCTCCCCCTGCACAGAAATGTCAGGCTTTGGCACCTGCAGAGTACCTTGCTGCTCTGGAATGAGAGCACGGCTCTCCAAAGTGTCACCAATGACCCAGTCCCCAATTAACAGCATGGCTTTGTGGGTTTCTGACACTATACTTAAAGCTCCTGTGGGCTGCTGCAGCCTACAAGCCAAGGATCATTTCTGCTTTGCAAGACTCAAAGGAGAGGAAGGGGAAAAAAGTTGGGAAGGGAAAGCTATGGTTTCATTATTCCATGCTAGCAGGATAACAGAATACATTTCCTTTATTACTAAAATGTGTCATTTGAGAAAAGATCCTGCCGTCTGATCAAGCTCTCCATTAGTTATTTTTGCATGTGCATGCACAAATCCAGCAGCTAAGCCTAGAGCACTGCTGTATATTGGAAACCAGAAAATGCTGCAGGGTGTTTCTAAAGAATAGCAATTTGGAGGTTGTGGGTGGTTTGTGGGTGTAATCAAAAAGGCTGCATACTGAGGCATCTGAATTAGGCTTCTCTTTAGACTGCTTACAGCCTCTATCAAGATTGTTAAGAACCTCATTCTGCCACTCTTACCCTCACCTGGTAGAATTTTCTCCTGTGAGCAATTTTATTGGCGTACCACCCATTGTATGAAGAGGCCTAGCACAGAAGCTGAGCTCCAGTGTGGCTGAACACAAGTGGAAAACCACTGAGCTTTACCATTCAGACCGCTGCTCCCCTTATTTTAGCACCTGCTGAGAGCTGAGATCAACTGGTGAGCAAGCCACGGTGCACTGGTGACACCCCGTGTGTGTCCCCCCTCCACGATCAGCATCCTGGGGGCTGCAAGGCCACCAGGGTCAGCACCAACAAGGAGGGTGAAAACTGTGTGCTCACTTTCTGCTCTCCTGACTTGTGCTACCCCCTACCCACCATGCCACAGCAGTGGCTCAACCTCCTGCTGCCCCAGCAGGCTTCCCCCCACTCCCACCCATGGTGAGCTGCCACAGCCGCCACTGTTTGAGATCCTCAGTAGCTCTTATCTTCCAATTTTTTTGTGCTGTTGTTTTAGCTTGGGTGTTCTCTTGGTTGTGTTGGAGAGATAGTTTTGCAGAAGGCCCCTCCTCTTCCCCCTGAGGATCCTTGTTCTTGCTTGTCTTGAAGGGACCCAGCAGAATGTCACCTGAGTATCTTGCACCTCGGGTAGGCTCGTGCCCTGTGGGCAGCCAGCCCACAGCAGAGGCAGCTGACCCCAGCCTTGCCTAATCTGGTTGATCAGTTACTGTGGAGGTAAAAAGACCCAAAAATCTTTAGTCTCTCTGCAGCTAAAGTTTCTCCTGGCTTTTACCTGCACTAGCAGCACGCTTCCTGGCCTGTGTGCTCCCACTACGTGCCAGCGCCGGAGCAGCACATGAGCCAGCTCAGCCCAAACCCTGAGTGCAAGAGCACGTCTAGCAAGTTCCCCCGGTCATTTACAGCCCTGATTTGCTAATGGAAAGTTAATCATTGGTTCAAAACTGTGCAAAAGCGTTAAGGGAAAAAAATCACAAGATCACAGGAAGAACTCTAATGTGTTTCCTAGTATGTCCCTTTCATTTGCCTCCACAGATCGCAGTTCTAAATACCTTGGGGAGAAATGTGTCTGAGCATTTCAACACCTGGCAAATATTAACTATCTCACAGCAGGCTCAGACAAGCGGGTTTGGGGGATGCTGAGGTCTGTGGAAATAGTCACTTTCAAAATCTGCCCTTCAGTTAAGTATTTTTCTAAACGACCACCACAGGACAAAGTAAAGCCACAAAAGCACTCACAGTATTCAAAGATCCTTCAGTGCTTAACAAATATTACTTCATTAAGCTTTTTGATATCCTTCCAAGGTAATTATGGCATTGTTATCTCTTCCTGCTTTTAGAAGAAGAGAAATTAGGTATTCTCAGAGAGTAATGCAGAGTGAAACTCGGTAAAACTGGCTTGTGATGTCCTGATAGTTCTTTGCAGGTGCTCTCACTGCTCCCTGTGCTCCTGACCTGTGGTGCAGAGGAGCTCACCTGTGTACCCTAGCTAAGAAAGGTAAACACCCTGCTAGATGAGCTCTTTTTTTTGTAAAAAGGGGTTGGGGAGGAAGAGGTAGGAAGTCTGTGCTCAGTAATGCTGAACAATTTTCTTTCTGAAATCTACTTTTCCTGCTTAGAAGTGGTATTGAATTGACTGCCCATTGGAAGCAAACAATAACATGAACAGCAGCCCACGTGTGAGGAAGTTGAGCACAGAGGATTTCTTATAGGTATGCTCTTTCTTATTCCCTAACATTCATTTCTGTCCTTCCCAGGGAATAGTGGATAGTGGGCTGGATGAACTTCATCAATTTTATGTATGTATCAATTTTATCAATATGTATCCGTTTTAGTGACCTATGTGCTTAGTGACCAAAGAAAATATGAAAAAAACCCTACAAAGTCTTGAAATGTCCTTCTTGGTAGGTCAGGGGGACCAGTCCTGTGAACCACACCTGATAATGTATTTCTCCATCAATAAAAAGCAAAGTGTCTTTGCACCCTCTATTTTTTTTCCATGCAATGTCTTCTAAAACAGGAATGATATACAGCTGGTTAAAAATGCATATGGCAGAGAGAAAAACAAAATTCTGCTGTTTATGCAGAATAAGCAAGCAGAGAATGTGGAAGTGCTTACATGCCTGTTGGTAATTTTTTTTGTGAGGTTAGGGTTTTTTTGATGTTTTTTAGAGAATATAGTCTGGCCACCCATAGAGAACAAACTTGAGCCGTGGTGGACGGGCGTGTTTGCCTGGCAGCAATGCAGCTGTGCTCTTTAAGGAGCACCATCCCATAGAAAAAGAGCCCACAAAGCAAAACAGGCTGGCCTTTTTCTTTGCTCAGACTTGAACCACTTGAACAAATAAACTGCGGGGAGAAGGAAGTGCACCCGAGACAGGATATTGCACACCTGGATCCACAGGCTGGCAGACATCCCAGTCCTCGGGTGTTGCTGCTCCTGCCCACAGGATTTTTGTAGTCATGTCCCTACCCACAGCTCCCCTCGGTACATGTCCAGTGAGATGTTTGTCATGGAAATAGCACAGCTGTGGTGGCCTTGACAGCTGCCTCTCCCTCAAGCAACCAGTTTTGTCTCTGCAGCAACGTGCATGGTGGAAGAGTGGCGTCGGCATGTTTGCATTTTAGCTCGCTTGCTTTACTGATTTAGTATAAATTACCATGATTTCTAGCAAACCTGAATGCTTATAAAATTAATGAGGCAAGAGGAGAGCACTATAGGTAAATGCCAGGGAGCAACCTGTACTTCTGTCTTTTATGGCTGTATTTTTCACTGTCTTCTGAAACCTGCCACTGAGGTACAAACTTCTCCATGCTGTAAAAATTTTAAGACCCTAATAAAAATAAGATTGAATACAATGGCCAAGAACTAGACACTTAAACAACACTTAAATACACTGAAACCAGGCACCGACTCACAAAAGAGTAATTATCCTCCCTGTACTGCTGTGCTCCTTTCTCTCTGGTGAGTCACACAAGGTGGCATGAGAGCAATCATCTTGCTCTCTGCCTGGATTTCATGGCAGCCTTCCTAGACAGGAGGGGGGATTGACTGATTGTTTCAAAGGAACAACTAATGGGAAGCTTGTCCCTGAGAAGGCTTTATTTGCTGCTGAGCATCGGCCGCTGTCACATGACGGTGAGTGTCCCAGGGCATGGTGATGTGGTTGGGCACACAGGCCACTCACTGCCTGTGTCCTGAGCCAATGGAAGTGGAGCCAATTGCAACTCAGAAGCTGTATTAACTTGGGTCCCAGCCCCGAGCAGTAACCTGGTTTGTTGGCCAGCTGTTCTTCAGCACCACAACCAGCTTCCTTAGGTGGTCAGAGGGTTTGTGCCTTAGTGCTCTGTGCATCTCCACAACAGATACTCCTGGAGAACGTCAGTCTTTGTGTGACTCCTCATTTCTGTCGTTCAGGCACTGATGAAGGCAGATGTCTACAGTCTCACCTGCCTGTACAGAACACCGGTTCATTCCTTTTGGTAGCAGCCCCCTCCTGTAAGGGAGCAGGCTAACCAGCACTGACTGCATAACGTACTCTTTCCATAGGTCACAAGCTATTTTTTTCAAGGGAGCTTTTGTCTTCAACCCAGACAGTAGGTCAGTAGATTTTTCCTCACCTGTATGATCAGCACAAAGTCACAATCATGAGTCCAGAAGTAATTTCTCTGTCTGACACATGCCAAAATTCTACAAGTGGAACAAATGCACTACATCATCTCATACAATGTTCCTAAGAAGTGGGCAGCCCAGTTATGCTGGCCCTAGGTGTGACCAGCCAAGAAGGTACCTCACCTGGGAATATATTTCCTGGTTTATAATTTTACCTCATATTTTTTTTGCAGCTGCTGTGGTGTTGGTTGAAGCTGCCATCCCTCACATGCTGTGACTGCCACCTCCAACATGACAGTGTGGGGGATCAGGTAGCTCCTCTCAAACCTCTTTCCATCCAAAGGAACTGGGAAAAGAGATGCAGCTGATTGTAACTGAGATATGAGGCTACTAATCTCAGAGGGCTGCGGCATCTGGCAGAGATCAGTGTTGTAGGAGAGATCCCAAACAATGTGGATGCCTGAGGTAAAACTCTGGTGGTTTTGGGACTATGATTTTCAGCCAAGAAATGTGCCTCACCCAAGGCAGCCCTTCATTCTTTTCTTCAGTGTTGGCAAAACAACCTCTTGGATCAAGTAATGCTTGGGTCTAAAGAAACTTGGTTTAGACAAACCATAGCTGCTATTTCATTACATCCTCTTGGTGTGACTTTCTAGAGATTTGTGTCTTTTATTTTATGGTAGGGTGTCAATGTTGGTGTGCAGTTGGTGCACCTACCTCTGAATTTAATTTGTTCTCATCTCATAATTGCATCCCAGAGGAGATGATGAGTCTTCTGTAGACAAACACAAGGGTACAGTTGCTATTCCAGGTCTGCCATATGCTCTGGCATTAAGAGGCCTCCATGGATGCTCAGTTGCTCCCAGAGCCTAAACTATCCCTCTGATCTGATAACAGTTCCTAGTCCTTCTGCCTGAAGACCCCAGACTGCATTTCTGGACCATGCCAAACAGGTGCTTCAGATTAAGACTAGATAGTTACACTCCACAGGTGTATGAGCTGCTTAAATAGTGTCAGAGTTTCCTTACAGACTTTTTATTAACAGCTGACTTCATGCCTGGATTCAGTCAGGAGAAGATGTTTGCCAGTGTGGGTGGTGGTCCTTGATTCAGGGCCCTTGGATTTAGATGATGACTGGAGATGTTCAGCTTTTCTAGAACATCCAGTCCAGGTGTCCATCTGAAGCAGAGAAGAATTAATTGCTCAGCTAGGGAGGTGTTAATTGCTGTGTTGTTACAGCTACAGCTGATTAGCTGAGGCTGCAGGCAAACTGTGCTGCAGTACCTTCCACCCCCAGGATGGTTCCTGGTGGCCATGTGGATTGCTGCAGCACAGAAATCTTTGCTATGGCAGAAGATCTACTGAAGGTACAGGTGGGATAGAAGGGGAGTGAGTGCCCCTCCAGGCTTGCTGGACTGGCTTTGCCAAGAGGTGTTTAGGCAGCCAGAAGGGAGGTGAGCTGCAGTGGAATCAGCGGCAGGGGAGCCTGCTGAGCCTCTCCGCCACAGTCTAGAGAACATAGCTCATGTCCTATTCTTTTTAGTGCTGAACTTTAAAGATTCTTCAGGTACTGAGCTCTGGGGCCCTCTATGCTGTTGGAAAGTTGTTGTCTCTTGTGGAGGCATCAGATTTTCTTTGGGGAGACAGCAGCACACAGGGCTTGCTGCTTGTTCAGCCTCACGGCCCCAGCCATGCTCTGGCTGCAAAATAACCCACAGGTGCTGTCTCTGGCATGTTCCCTTTCCCCTCTGCTGTGTCACAGTGCAGAGCTGTAGCCAGCAGTGTGTATCTAAAGTGTTCACTTTGTCCTAATGGTTTCTTAATCGTGAGCAGGAGGGGAGCAGGGGTGGTGTGCTGACACCGTATGAGCAGCAGACAGCCCTGTCCTCAATACCTCAAGGTACTCTAAATTAATGCTGATAAAGCTGGCAGCCTATGCTAATCCTCAAGTAAATGCATGAAAACTGATTAATAAAACAAAGCTTCAAGCTCCAGCGGCTCCTGCATTCAGGTCACCGACCCTATTTTAAGAAACAGGGTTTTGTGCTTGTCCATGGCTCCCATTCCTGGGATGGGAAGGCAGAAGTGACAGCTAGGGCCACATGCTGGTGTCTGGTGGGGCATGGCTTCACCCAGGTGGTTCTTTCCTGAATAGAACCGAATTGCCATTACATACTCTTTCTTACTAAATCCTTCTCCTAGTCCTAGGAAATGTTTCCTGATGTTTTGAACTAATGTTCTCATTATTTAGTAGTGACAAAAGAATATATTCTGTTTCCAGGAGAGAAAAAGCCTTATTTTCTTACTATGTTTATCTCACTTAGAAGTTTGTTCTGAATGCAATGCTATTAAGACAGCATAAATTTAAGCCAGGAGTGGTTTATGACATACATGAAGTGTATCTCTAATTTGTTTATAGTGGTAAATTGGGCAGGAGGTAAAATGCATATTACTTCTTCTGGACACAATCTGAGGGCTTAGCTATATCCAGTTCAGCCAAAGCTAATGAAATATTTCAGTTCAAGAAGGCTCTGACTAAAGGAACTGCCCTCAGGGTGGGGTGGGGGGCAATGGGAGTCTTTCCACTAATGCTTTCGGGGTGTTGGATTTGAGGAGTGGGGCCAGCAGCATCTTGCTGTGCCCACCATGGTCTCTTGCCTGCAGAACAGCCATGAAATCATAAATAGCTGCAGGTTTGCTGTATTTTAACGCCAAAAATTTGTCACATACCCCTTAAGAGCTATCCTCATGGCTGACTGTTTTGCCAGGATTAAGCTGCAAAGAATTTAGAGATCCCACCAATCTCAGTGCTGGGATTTGCCTTTATCCTTAAAGAGGGCTGTTATTATTATCAAGTTCTTTGGCAGGACAAATTTGGTCAGAAGATTACAGATTGCCATCCCATCCCAAACAATCCAAGCTTGTAACCCATCACATGGACTCCCTCCATCTACCCTTTGGGTCTCACTCAGAGCCAACTGGAGCTTGCCAGCAGGCACGACACAAGGGACTCTCCAAGGATTAAACAAAGAAATTTTCTGGCCAGAGCTTATATCAGCTGAAAGCTGAGCCTGCCCTGGTGAGCTGTTGTCTCAGCAGAGATCCCTACTTTTATTAAATGTTTAAAGGCACACATTAGTCCTGAGCATGGGCATTCACAGCCATTTTCTTCAGCCTTTGCAGGGAACTATAAGCTGCAATTTGGATTCTCTGCAAAGCCCTCTGAGCACAAAGCCTTGCACCGGTGGCTAATGTTTACTCCTGCTGCAAACTGAAGGGTACATTTGCAAGCAATAGGGGCACAGAAAACATTCATCTCCTAGGCATTTTATAGGTGCAGCATCCTAGGTTCTGACTTCCAAGTGCATTCTTTCTTCAGTGCGACATTTGTGACAGAAAATTGGATTTCACTGAAGTATGAGGGGTTCAAAACACTCATTGTTCCTGTCTCACTTGAAAAACAGCTCTCTCTCAGCCCCTAATATATTAATATCCTTCCCCTGTCATTTCCCCCAAGTTAAGCTACAATAGGAATGAAATTCAGTGGAAGTTGAAATTACCAGATCATGTTTGCCTCCATGATGATGGAGATGCTCCATGATGATTTGTTGCCAAGTTGCATTTAATCAGCATTTTTCAGAGACTCAAGGACTGTTTTTTCTTCCCCTACCTTCACTCACCAAAGTAAAATTAAGTTAATGCCAGGACTGGATAAACCTTCTGTGTTTGCTTAGTCTAGTTTTCACAGGGAAGTCTAAGTTAAAATAAAGTTGTGCTGGTCCTGTGCTTGAACCAAGGAAATTGAGAGGCCTAAGGGGTCTGTGCAAGGGAGAGAGCGCATCTCCATTCGATGTGGCATAGAGCTTATCCCTCACTCTCCCTGGGTCCTGGAGACTTCACTCTGAGCTGCTTTTCATGGGGACCAGCATGCAGCCCCTTGAGGAAGCTGTGGTGCAACTCATATTGCTCTGTTAGAAGTGAAATCTAAATTAAGATGGTGGAGGTGGTGGGTTTCCAGCCGAGGAGAGGAGCAGAAAGACCTGCCTCCAAGAGGAACATAACCAGCCGGGCTCTGTAGAAGGATTTTGGGACTTGCTAGACATTTCTTTTTTAAACCTACAAAATCTGAAAAGCAAATTAATAGGCTCTTTGAGTCATTCTGTGAAACCCATAAAAAGCTGTGAAATTTCACTCAACAGCTAAACTTCTGTGTAGATTGTTTGGGCTATTTTTCCCCCATAGGGAGGGGAAGAGCAAGAGCAAGAAGTTACCAACTGGGAAGGATGAATGCCAAAAGAGACCCTATGCCAGAATTTAATTTCATTCCTCTCCATCATTTTTGTGGAAAACCTATGAATAGCTTTAGTCCCAGAAGGCTTAAATGGAGGACTGTATGTGGTGCAGCAGTTTTGCACTGGACAGCTATGTAGAATGGTGAAAGTCATCTTAGAGAGCTGACCCTTGGCAAGGGGGATACAGTGACAAGCACATGTGTGTGTGACAAGGCATACATGTGTGCTGCATCGTCTAGAAAAACCAGGGCAGTGAAATATGGTGTTTTGTGTAAAGCACAATGAGTATGGGTCATCTCTGTTTTACGCTACTTTAGATCAAATCACCACTATATCATTTTGGCTTTTTTAGCAGACCAAAATTTTGAGCACTGTGTGTCATTAATCATTTTACTCACATGCCAAAACTTTTCCTAGGATGAGAAATAATGAGACATAGTACTGCATCCTGGTGAAAGATGTCCTTGTGTTTTCCTGGGAAACTGGAGCACAAACAGGGAGTAGCCCCTGTTCCTCTCATGTTTCCTTACGGCCTCTCTGCCTCCATGCCCTTCTCTTCTTTCAGGAAATCCAGCTTATCTGAGGGTCACTCAAGCATCTGCAGGTAGAACTCTCACAGCTGACAAGCTCCTCACATTTAGCATATTTTTTTCTTTTCCCTAGGCCCTTCCACATTAAATTCACTTCAGGGCCAAAGAAACCTCATGCTCTTCAGAAACATACTGTGTGTTTTTTCTGGTCCAGCATTGACAGAAAGCCTGTGCTCTTCAAAACCTCCCTAGGGGCCTAGATGCTATTGCATGTGGGATCTGTATTACTCAGGCTACGAAACATCCCAACCTCAGATCTCCACATTCTTTGAGGAAATGCAACTGTCTTTAGAAAGGAAAGATTTTTTTTCTACTGAAGGACAAAGTAGTATCTTCTGTGCTCAGGGCAAATTTCTCCTCTCAGATCAGCATGACAGATTGTATCTTGGGTTGGGAGCAGCTCAGACATATGGGGAACGGGATGGGGAGCTGTTTTCCATGCAGTGAGCCTGTAACCCTACAAGGCTGGTGTTAGCATGGCAAGCCAGTAGTCATCCCCTTGAAGTTTAAGCTGAATAAGAATTCAGCAGCTCTAGTCATTATTTGAAATTCTTGAACTGGCAAGATTATTCTGATATTTCAACCTCCAGAACCCCAAACTCAGTCCCCTAGGATTTCTGATACTCATTATGTCCTTCACTAATGGAACACAGCAAATCGACAAAGCCAGGCATTCTGCTGTGGCAAGGTCACAGCAACCCAAGATGAAACAAGATCTGTTCCAGGCTTTAACATAAGTAAAATTCAAATTTAGGTTTTAAAAAATATCAAGGATTGGAGAATCCTCTGTTCTTTTTCTCTCTCTTGCTTGTCCCATTACACTCATTATTCTGCTTTCCTGCATGACATCTGTAGGAGTCCAGCTACTAACCCAAGGGCACAGCAAATCTTTCCTGTCATGATACAGCAACACAGTATTGAAGAATTCCCTAAGCCAGATGGAACTGGTTCAGTTTTAAATAAGTCTGAGAATAATGCTGCTCAGTTAACACAGAAAAACTTTTGTACTTTGCTATCAATATCTTTGTCCCTTTGTATATATATCATTATAGCATTTCTGTGCTGTATGTAAAGGCTCACCCTTAAACACAGAAAAAACATTCTTCTACATTCTACAAAAAATTTATTTTATTCCACTTGTGTCCTTCAGCTTGCTCTAACAAGTAGGAAAGTCACTAATATTGCACACTGTGGTGTTTAAGCAGTGTGAAATGCCACCTGAGCATAGAGAGTGGGGCCCAGCTCACTGACAACCACAGTGGTGGCTGCTGAGAGCCTGAGCTTGGAGGTTGCTTTGCCCCCAACACTCAGTCCTTCTGCTGACCCCCTCGTGCTGCACAGGGGACAGAAAGGAGAAATGTTTCCATGTTTAGTAGAATAAGAACCTGCAGTTCAGGTTCTTGTGCTTTCTGCCCAAAGTTTTACCAGAGCCTGTAGCAGATTTCCCTTCAGCACCCTCCGTTTCTCTGCCCCTACCGCGCTTCTCTCCCAGGGGTTGGGGAAGAAAATGTTCTGACGTTTCAGACACTGAAAACACAGTGTGAACCCACTGATCACTGCTCTGCATCACAGAAAGACTGAACCAGGGTGGCTAAAGGGTGGTCACACAGCTTGGTCTCCTGCCTTCCCTGCAAGGAAAATAATGCTTGCTGGGATGCAGCTGAGGGTGGGAATACCTTTAAGCCTGGCATCTAAATCTTTCAGACTTTGGCTTTAATCACTTCTTCAAGAGGCTGAGTAGGAAGTTAAAACAGCTGGAGCCACAATTTCAGGGTATTCTTGAAGGTGATTAGTCTTTTGCAGGATTTTTTAAAGGGTATAAATATATCCTGTGAAAATTCAAAAACCTTGCCATGGTGTCTGTTACAGACAAGGGAAAACACTTTTTTCCCCCAAAAAGCCCATCTGAGCCTTAAATCAGAGCAAGCACTGTGACATGTTTACATTTGCGGGCGGAGGGGGTGTTGGAAGAAGCATAATTAATGCAGGAGAAGATTGTCTTGGCATTGCTCTCTTCTGCCAGGAAACTCAGCACCTGAAAAGCCCTGGTGCCACTCTTATGCAGGAGAAGAGATGTTGCCATGCTGATGAGCTATGACTTGTGGGGAAACAAGTCCAAGAGAGAAGTCTTCAAATCACCCTGAGTTTGAATCTGGTGTTAAGAAAAACAAAAGCAGCCTCAGGTATTTCTGCTAAAAAAGAATGGAAATGTAGTTATAGGGAAGGTGGGAGTAGGGGGAGATGAGAGCTATGAAATGCATTTATTTCAATCTTGTGAAGTACCATAGCATATTGAAGCACTTCAGTGAAAATCAGGAGAGATGGATTTTGACACAAATGTGTCTTCTAAATCAGCTAGATGCACGTCTCCCTGCCAAGATTATGCATAGGTGAACTTTGAAAAGTGCTAGCCTCATCAAAATGAAAAAAACAGATCTCTCCTTCCCATCTCCAGACAAGCTAAGCTCTGAAGGAAAATATATCGTTAGCTGCAGGAATATGAACTTGGATGAGCATCTAGGGCTGGATGGACCTCTGGAGATCAGCTACTGATTTTTTTTTTTATTCTTTTTCCTGAGTCTGAGTAGCTCTACAAGGAAAATGTAATTTTGTGTTACTGAAATAAAATCAATTTCTCATTTCTTCCTACTTCACAGAGGCCCTAACTTTACCAGCTACTGTTGCAAAAATAACTGGAGTGTTCATAACTGAGAATTTAAATGGAATATGAGGTGCTATAATCCATCAGCACACTCAGCTTTCCTTGCACACAGTGCAGGAGCGTTACCCGGAGTAGAGGCAGAACCTCTCTTCTAACACCGCCGGGATCCATTGTGCTGTTGTAAGCTAAATTATCTCAAACAAACTACAGGACATCTTACTGGTGTCAGGAAAAACTTTCACCTTCTTATCTTTTCCCCTCCAGTTTTCCAAGTGGTTATTTTCTTTGGAGTCACTACCAAACGTAACCACAGTACCACAGTAGTCAAAATGCTGTTGTGCTGCTCGAGCAGCAGAGAGCTGCGTAAGTGGTGTGGAGGAAGATTAGGAAGGAACTGAAGAAGTGGAGACCAAATCATCAGGAGCTTGGACACCATCTACAGCTACTCTGGCCTGATAGGATTGCCATGTAGATGGGTAGAAACCATGGTCTGTCTTTGCCATTCTCTATTGTGTTGTGATGCTAGCAAGATTTGTGTTTGTCTGCACTTCCAACGTTTTCTTTTACTTTTTGGATGTTTCTGTGGATTAATTAGAGTAGAAAGAGATAAATTATGAACTAGAATATTTTGTTATAAACTTAGATCTCAGATAGATGAAAGAATATATTTGAAAAATATGTAAGTAGATTTTGAGTCTGAAAAAATACCTTATTTTACTATGAAAAAGATAAGTAACATTTCCCAAATATTTAATTTTGGTTCAAAACTCACAAAATCATGCTCTGATGTGGTGCAGAGAAAGGTTTGTAAGATGATCTTCTCTGATGTTCACACCTGGAGTGGACCCATAAGTAGCCAATGTTCACATGAACACTCCATCTTGTTGGCTTGCTGTTGCCCATTGGGCATGTTCCAATCTCCAGTGTACACGTTTCCAGCCAAGACTTCACCCTAAGTCTGAAATTTAGGAAACTTCAGGCTCTTTTACCAAACCTAAAGAAAGGCCACATTAGTTGTGGGAAGCAGTGACCCTGTGTTCCTTCAAGGCTGTCTGGGAGCAATGACCCATCACCCCTGTCTTTGCTGACGCTCACGGTGAAAAAGAAAAACATTTTTCTGTTGACTTCAGCGAGGCAAGGAGTGGGCCCAGCTTCATTCACACCCACACTCTATGTTTAATTAGAAACTATTTTCCTCTAAGAGCAGGCATTTGAATTTCTTGAGATGTTGCAAAGAGCTTGAAGTAGGAGCTGCCGAGAGGTGGGGGTGTTTCACGTAGGAGGAGGCAAATAACTGTTGGAGAAAAAAAAATAATTAGGGTCTTGGATCAGTGTAGTTTTGTAATGTTCCATAATTAAAGGCTGTTTGCATGTTCTTCATGAAACAGAAGAAGTGTTTTCTATCCCTTTCAGTATAAATTTGACGATTATCTGGCTAAATCTATTTCCTAACCGGAGTTACTGTGGGCTAGGAGTGCCCCGCATCAGGGAAGGTACCACTTCCCAGGGAAGGCCATGAGGAATGACCACCCTGAGCCGAAGCTCACTTTTCTTTATGTGTCCTTTTCTAGCCTGCCAGGACATTTTTCCATTGTGTGCCTTCAGTCCTGTCCCAAAGGGTAATAGTTATTTATTAGTGTTGTAAAGAGAAGGTTTGTGCTTGACTAAATTCGCAGAGGCTGTGTCCATAGCCTCCTTACTGCTCGACCGTCAGGATTTAGGAAGGAGCCATTAACTGTTTGCCTTGTGTGTGCAGTTATATATGGAATAACTGCAGGTTACAGCCCCTGTGTGACAGCTTAATGGCAGCAGTAAAACACAGCTCAAGTCAGAGATTTCACCAGAGTCCTTCTAATTTGTGCCCTAAAGACATCCTTGGAAGTTGGCATTTGTAAACACCCTCGTGGCTTGCACAATGTGCAAAACACAGAACTGGGGATTGAAAGTCGATCTCTGACCACAGGGAGATAATAAAAATACCCTCCTTACTATGGCAAACAATATCCAGCCCCTACAATGGGAAGGTCACAACTGAGATGACCAAAGGCCTTTGAAAGCAGGTAGTAATATTTAGAGAAGTGCAAACATGGTCTGAAGTGTCTCCAAGGCTACTCCTTTCCTTGGGACATTCCTCTCTTGGGACTCCTTCTCTAAAGGAAAAATTGCCTTTGGCCTTCCAATGAAACCTTTCAACCCACCATGTCCATCTCTGCTGGTGGAACACAGGAGGGATCATCAGGGCTGACCAAGTGCAAGCTCTCAGTTCTCTGCTCTCAGTTAAAGGTGTGAGTGGAGCTTCCTGGGAGTTAGTAGCAATTTCAAGCTGCCTTATTAGGCTCTTCAAAGCAGATAAAGACAGGCAGGCATGTGTGTGGAGCCATCCCACGGAGACAAGCTGGACTGACAGCTGTTTCTGAAACCTGGTGATAGGAGTGGCAGGAGGTGCTGGTTTCCTGGTGTTCTGGAGCTGCTCAGAGATGCTGTCTGATGGCAATGATGGGGAACCTGGGGGGATGATGATAAGAGGGAGATGTGCAGTGACTCCAGTGCCCACTGCTTTGTTGGATCCTGGCACAGCCCTTCCTTCTGCAGCTTAATTCATTCTGATTACTTGATAGCTGACTAAAATTGAGTAAAACTGTCACTACCAGCAGTGAAAATTAAGATGTGCTGTGCTACTTGTGTTGATTTTCCTTTCAGTTTGGAGGATAATGTGGTGCTGAGGCACAGTGCTGCGGTGCCTGTGCTGCAGCCTTCCCGTTTTGCTCTGGGGGTCCCTTGGCTCCTCTCAGCCAAGAGGAGGAGGAGGAACTGGTGGTGTGGCACAAGGAGTTACCCTCTGAGCATCTCTCTTCCGAGGGACAGGGTGTTTTAAACAAGCCGCTGTGGGCAATGCACGGTGTGCAGCTCGTAAAGTGGAAAATTACTGCTTCACACTGCAGGGTGGAGGCTACCTTAGGAAAGATGATGGTGTTATTATAGCCTCAGCATGCTGGCTGTGAGGTCTTTTGTAAGAGGAGCCAGGGAATGGGATGTCACTGAGGATATCAGGGAAGGTTTAAGGAGCACGAGTATTTCAAGGGAATGGCCAAAAAAAATCTTTATTTGCAAGGGACTAGGAGCCAGTGCCACCTCACTCTGCAGTTTGCCATCTATTTAACCCTCTTGCACTTGATATTACTGCTCTGATTAACAATTCTTCATAATCTGTTACTGGATATTTTAATCACTGAGTAGCCCCTGTTAGGCTCATTGCAGTCCTGTAATTTACTTGTAAACACCCCTCATTAGGAATTTCACATTGAAATGTAGCTCTTCCACAGTCAAAATTTTACAAAGGAAGAGTTTTGGTTTTGTAGAAAGGAAAATGCAAATTAAATTTTTCATTTGCTGTAAGGTTAGCACTGACTGAAATTTCATGTTTGTGACATAGAAACAAAATCTCATTTCAGATTTTTGCCCACATGCACTGTTACCACTGATGATCAGTTTGGGACACTAGGTTCTGAAAATCACTGTTTTTCTGTATCAGTGGCTCCAAAATATGTCTGCTACAAATAGTAGCAAACTCACTTTTGGGGAGGTAACCTTTAAATGAGTAGAGATTTTTTTTTTTTAGTGCCATTTTCTAGCTGAAAATGGGGACCAGGGTACAAGTTACTTTGGCTTTCTGACTTGCTCTAATGTTTTCTTCTGACTTGACCCAGAATTGTTCTTTTCCTCTCAATGGCTTATTATATTGTATTTTTTAATTATGTTTTTGTGTAATTACTACTTGAGAAAGGGCCCTATCCCTCTATTGTAGGGCTTCTGGCACAAAGGGAAGCTAAACATAATTGCAGCTTAAATACGTGATCATATTATAATAAGGGTTTTATAATCAGGAACCCATTATAGATAGAGGTGGAGTTTTATCAAGATACAGTTTAAAATGTCCTGGTTTCAAAAAAAGCTTAAAAAACAGTATTGAGGTGATCTGCTAGAACTTCATTTTGGATAATACTAATTTCCAATACCCCACAGCCAAGACCAACAGGCTCTTTTAATTTTGGGGAACCATATAATAAAGGCTGTAGCAGTGAGTTATGTGTCCTCTGTGGTGGTAGGCTGTGATTAAAGGGGAGGTGGACTTCCTCCTCACACAACTGACCAGAAAAAAGCCATGCTTCTCTCATGGAGCTATCTGATTTCTTGTTGTGCAGCACATTCATGACTAAGTAACCATTCCTGCTGATGCTGCAGTCCCAGGGGAAACCCAAAATGAAATCCCAGGCAGCAATCAGTGTAGCTAATTTTCTTTTTACAGTTTTTTTCCTTTTTTTTTTCCTTTTGTGCAGTGGAAATAAATAATTGGATGCCATGGACAGCAGTTTGATCCAGGAGCTATATTCTTTTCCTCCCAATAAAGATAACAGTGAATTCCCTCCTTTTAAAAAAAATTCTTTTATTGAGCTGCTCAGTGGGAAGTTCTGAATCCTTCATGCAGTATTAGGGAATTTATTCTAGTGGAAAATTTACCATTCCTAAGGACCAGAAGCGTAGCATTAAAAATCACTAAAGCAGTGCTGTTTACTCAAGACAATGAGTGTAGTCAAGTTTTACCTTCTCCTGCTGATGAGCAAATTCATGCAGAGACGATAAGGGGTCTGTCTAGGGAGTCTTCAGAGGGAAGCAAAGCCCAATGGACAACTGATGTCCTAAAAATTATGTTGCTCTCTGAAGATACTAATAATCAGGGAGAAGGTCCTCATTCTGGTGAGGTTTATTTTATTTTGTTACTGATAGATACTATGAAAACCTCGATTCAAAGGTTTAGTGCCATTCTAGATAAGGGAAAGATTTTGTGAATGCTTCTAAACTGACTCATCATTTGGTTAAGCCAACCTGTCAACCAACAACCTGACAATCTTTGATAGGTCATTATCAAGTGATTCTTAAACTGATTTATCTAAGCTCCTCCAGTGTTTAGAGAACTGGAAAACTCAGAATTTGAAGCTTGCTGCTGAATCTGGCTTGCTGAGTTACTGAACTTTGAGGAAGATGGCAGTGGAGACTGTATTGCTTTATTGTCTTCTCAGTTGGGGAGTTATGAAGGGGATTTTATAACAAAAGTCAAAATTACAAGTAGGAGTTTAAAATTAGGCATGAAAATGCAAATATATTATAAAAATGCAAGATTCGAGATAATAACCTGAGTGTAGGTTGGACAGATTCTTCAATCTAAAGAAACAGAACATTTTTAGTCTGCTAAGGGTCCTTCAAAATCAAATATCTGAAAAAATAGGGGAAAGAATGAGGATGCGCTAAGAAAGGAGGATGGCAGCAAAGCTCAGAGAAAAGGACCATTTAAGCAGCATTTATGTTTTTATAACAGATAAGGTATAGAAGATCCATGAGAAGAAAATTACTCTCTTTATATGATTTCTCCAAACTCAAAAAATGTTGAGTTGAACATGATGCTCGTTCCACACAAGTAGCAGAGAAGAGGCTGCAGCCAGCTGTCCCAGCTGAGGAATCCAACAGTACTGTTTCCAAAGAGGAAATGAGAAAGGAACTCTAAGGCATTATGGGAAAGTTGTATCTGGCAGTTAATTCTTTCAAATATGGCTCAAAAGTTGTTTTCCATAGGACAACATCCCAGACATGAGAATTTCAAATCTATTTTTATTTAAAAGGCAGAGAACTGGTCTGTTTGTGGGGGTTTGTAAAATCTTCTGTCTGTCAGAAGGTAAGTCTGATGACAGAACACCAGGATAGTATTTGTATGGGATGTGGATAATCAGAGGTGCAAATTGGAGAGTATCCTGTGTCTTAGGTGAATGCCCTTCCAACTGGCAATTGCCACCTCTGTGGTCTGCTTCTCCCCTTCTTGAATGTCATGTAATTTCTTCTCTAGACTTGAGCAGAGTTGCCAGTGAGTTTCATCAAAACCAATATGTTACTGCAAAAAAGGTCAGTTTTGACTTGTAATGCTTTTTTTTTTTTTTTAATTAAAATTTTTTGATAGAAAATACTCAAACCAGCTCTTATCTCAAATGTCAGTGTCATTCTTTCTGTAAAGGAAAAACTTTGTGGAAGCACAGCATATTTCCTCCAAATACACATTCCCAGAGACAGATCCCTTCAAATGAAAATGTTTATTCTGAGCCATCACAAACTTTATCCTAGATTTTTATGGCTGCCTTGTTTTGGAAACACACAGCAGTTGCTGGTAGTGATACAATAAAAGTCAGACTTTGGCACAGCTGAGTTTAAAGTCTGAACCACACTAAGGTAAAACTAAGAAATAGAAGTGCTTCAGGACAAATCTCTTGTATTTCTCTAGACACAGAGAAGGCAATGAAGTGAGCAATCCTGTACCCTCTTCCAGCTGGTACCCTCATACACTCTTCACATGCAGCACCAGGTAGAGGATGTTTGCAGATGAGTCACATGCATCAGGGCCACTGTGGGCAAACTCTCAAATGAGAGTTTGATCAGGGTTTCAAGACACCAAAAAAAAAGCTGCCTGGTCACCCAGGCTTTGTTGGGTCAAGTAGAAAATGTTCATTGCAAGACTCAGCCATGTGGAGAGGACGGGTGAATGTCTTCAGTTGTTCTCCAGTTTTCTTCTCCTCCTTTGATGGCTGGCTTGTCAACAAACTCACTTGAGTCCAGTGCTTTTCATTTCAAAGCTGACTTTTTGCAATCATTTTGACTTGTAAGGAATGGGATGGGACTTAAGCCTATAGACCTCTAAGAAGTTAATTTCTCTTACAAAATATTTTTTATTCTGGCAGAAAGCCCTTAATTGCTAATGAAAACAAACCTGAGAGTGTTGCCTGTACAAAAGCTCTGCTTTAGAGAGAGCCTTGCTATGCAAATACTGTCACTCAGGTCTGTAATGATAGGTGAACTACTGAGGGGAAAGGTGGGCAAAAGATTTTATTGAAGACAGCAATAAAGATTGTTCTGTGTGACTATCACAGGTGGAAATCTGAATTATTTTCCCACCAAGTACTACAGCATCAGGTATCTGATAGAGCACAGGAAGGAGATCTCCATGTAGTGGAGATCTTACATGGAAAATCCACCATGACTTTTGGCAGATTTTCATGTTTAATATAAAAATCCCCCAAACAACACATGGCCTTAAAATTTATAATTTAGAGCAAATCTAGACAACAACAGCCCTAGCAGTTTCACCAATTCAAAGGACAGTGCCCAGCTCATGGACACTGCTGCAGGTGCACTCTCAGGTATGAAGGTGCCAGTTAAATTTTAGGAGCAGCTTGGACAGAAATGGGAACCTGTTGTTGCAATCAGCATGGGTCTGTCAGTGAATGCTGAAGTTCTGTGTGACAAAACACAACATTTTAGTCACGTATCCTCTTTCTGCTCCATCCTCAGCAATGAATCTGTCCTTAAGAGTGGTGTGTCTGTTCAGCATCCAGTGAATGGGGGTTGATGAGTTTGGGTTTTTAGCATTTGTAATGTGGAGAACGGAAATATAAAGCTTGGTAAATACTAAAAAATTAAAGCGCACCAACGAATGTTCAATTGCTTTGAATTATGAAGTGTATCAGTCAGCAGGGTATACAACCAGTTGTTTAAACTTACTTTTTACAAGGGGGTAGAAATACAGACTGGAAAAGGAAGAGAATAGATTGAAGAATATTCAGATAAGATGAATGTGCTCTAGTCGGTAGGGCCTAATGAAATTCACCCCAGAGTGCTTAAAGGTGCTGTCTGAAGCAATCGCTGAGCCATTAGTGATTATCTTTAAGAACTCACAGAGGAGAGAGGAGGTCCCTGAAGACAGGAGAAGGGCAAACACAGTGTATTACATATTTTAAAGAGAGGGAAAAGGAGGACCCAGGGAATTACAGACCTGTCAATCTAACTTAAGTCCTTGAAAGATTCAGGAACAAATCATTAAACAATCAATTTTGAAGTAGCCAGCTGATACAGGAAAACACAGGCTTGTCAAGAACGTTTGATGTCAAATCAATCTAATTTCCTCCTTTGTCACAGTAGCAAGTCTATGAATAAAAAGGAAGCAGCAAATGCACCGGTGCTTGGTTTTTAGTAACGCTTTCTGACATATATGACAGACTAAAGAATATGGTATAGATATAATTACAATGGGGTAGGTGCAGAGCCTGTTGAAGAATAGCTCCTCAGCAACAGCTATCACTGGATCACTGTCAGGGGAGATATTTCAAGAAGGTCATTCAGCAGTTTCCTTATGCTCAGTTCTTTTAAATAGTTTTTTTATTGACAACTGAACAACAGGCAAGTGAAGTCAATCTGTGGATGTCAAAATTAGGAGATAATAGAAGTCCTAGGAGGTCAGGATCTGAATTTTAAATTATCTTCCCAGCTTCTCTGTCTTTCCCAGGGGGAGAAACTGCTCCCAAATATTTAAATTAAATTCCTTCAGGAACAGTCCAAAGCTCTGTGGTTGGGAAAGAGAGATGTATGTGGATACAAGGGGTGGATGAATGGCAGGGAAATACTTGTGAAATATTGAAAATATGAAAGGCAGTGGCATATTTGTAGAAGACTTGAGTATTGAAGGGACTCAAGAATTTTTTGTGTTCTGGGTTATGGTTCAGGATCATCATCCTCGAGATACAACCAATATTTATTTTCCTCTCTTCACTGCACCTGGGGTACTGCAACCAGGTGCTCCCTTTCCCTGCAGATGAAGAGAATGACAAAAACATCCAGGTAAATCAGACAGAACACAGGGCACTGAGAAGCACAAACTGTGAAGAGATGCCAAGGGAATTGGGTTTCTTCACATTAAAGAAGGGAAGGCTGACAGTAACATGGCAGAAGATGTCCAGTGTAGAGGTGGGGGCTGTGAACAAAACAGCAATAAATTATTCTCTTTGGTTGTGGAGAGGACAGAAAGCAAAAATTGTCTAGATTTACCAGTTAATGTCAGGGTGAGAAGGGCTGGTGCAGTCATGCAAGGATGCTCTTTGCTGCTGGCTTTTTTCTTTTCCTTAGGACAAGTTACACAGTCCCTGTTGGGAACTCCTGGCTTTGTGTCAGTGTGGGGAACTCATGCCATGCAGTTTCTCCTACAGCTGCACATTTCTACTCATAAAATATATGTAAAAATGTTCTTATCTCTCAAGTTTCTATTTAAATGTTGCTTTGATTATATGCCAGAAATTGTTTGATTTGATGGTCTTGCATTGCTCACCATGAAAATGTCAACATTTATCCCCCGTTACCATCCTCTGTATTGAAGACACTGCAGTATTTTAGTTCATAATAAGCCAGCTGGTCCATTACACATACCCTCTTTGAGAACATCAATTACTGGCTGCTTTAGACTCCCCTTCCTTCTCCATGGCAGCATCACTCCAAACCTTATTTAGTGGAAATAAGAGACAAAACAGGCTTATATCAATATTAATTGACAGTGTTGTGAAAAAGATTATCTGAGAATCTGTCCCTTGGAGACAGCAACAGAGCAGGCCGTTGCATTAAAAACACCTTAATGCAGCTCTCCAGCAGAACAGACACCCCTAATGCCACCACCTACTGCAACCCAGACAGTCCCTTCTTTAAATGATACGAGGCTGTGAGAAGTCCTTGATTATAGGGTACATGAGCAATAACCCCACAGTTGATGTCTGCTGGTTTGTTAGAGTGGCAAACACCCTCAGATTTGCTTTCAGCTATTAATTAACCAACCAGTCATTAACTGCTACTAACAATTGATTTACAGGGAATTACTGCTTAAATAGCAGGAGGTATTTAAGAGGAAAATAAATTAAAACAAAGAACTGTTGGATCCTTGGGCACAAAAAGGACTCCTTGTAATATAGAGCATAGCTTCTCCAGCACTGTAATTACAGAGTGATAAACAGTGATTGGGAAGTATGTTCCTTTCCAGAGACAATGACATTATGTCTCCTGGAAAGAGCCCTTTTGTCTACACTAATTGAATGATCTGAAATGAATGATGTTATCAGAAACCTAACTGAGGCAACTAATGTTATATTTATGGGTTATCAAAAATGTTTAATCACAGCTGCAGTCTCTCCAAGATGTGTCATGGACACTGCAGCATCCAAAAATATGATTGAGGGCCAGTGTGGCACATTATCTTAATTAGAAAAGAGAATTACAAGTTCTTCCATTGGTTCTGCCTCCCTCCACACTGGCAGAGCAAATGAGACCTGTTAACCTAAGCACAAGAAAACACTGCCTCCTAATGACATTTTTTCCTCTCCATGGACAGGGAGCGAACAAGTGGCTGCATAAATTTTTCCTAGGAAGTAGTGACCCAATTCAATTTACGGAGCTTGCAACACGTGAAACCCCACTCACGACTCCTGCTGTTGAATTTACCCGTGTTTGTGCCGCCAAGGTCAGCGTTTGGGTTGACTAAGCTGCTGAGCAGTTCATGGGGCATTTGCCCTTTCCAGGACAAGTTAAACCATATTTCACTGCCCTCTCCTGGAATGAGAGGCTGCCTGCTCTGCTGCCTTCTAGGCCTTTTTGGTACCCTAGTGCCAGCAAAAACGTATTTAGTTCTGGGGGCACAGGGAGAGGACTGCTGCTTTTTCAGACCTGAGGCTGCGATTTTGCGATTTCTCTTGCTCTCAGGCTCTGAGTGAGACAGATGGGAAAGGGATGGGAAGTATCACTGAAAAAAATAGATCCTGTCTTTCAACTTTTGAGAATGTTTGCTTTCATTGAATATATGTTTCCCCTTCACCTGCATTTCTGAGAGTTGGTTTCTTGTAAATGGGCTGGTAAAAGTGTGACCCATCCCATGTGGGCACTGAGGAATAATGCTGAAGGCGTTTTACTTGAGGATTAGGTTAATAAAGTAAATAGGAGCAAAGGAAAATATCTGACTTGCTGTAGTAAGAAAAGTCACATCTTGGTCATTTTTAGAAAGTAAATTGGCAAAGCCCTGAGTCCTGTTCTGCTGCTTCCTGCCAGCACCTGTGTCCTAACCTGTAGTCTTGCCTCTCTCACTTTCATTTGCACGGATAAATCAGTGGAAATTCAATACCTAAGATGTGGGGACATGGAATCCCCCCAGGTTCCAAACCTCTGATTTTGTATCCAAGGTCCAGAAATGCTGTAAGGATTATTTCCTCAGCCTTGAAATTAATGCAGACACTTCTGAATAAAACTTTAAACTCACAAGCTTTCTCTTGTTCAGCTTCAGCTGGCTTGATGAGCACATATATACATATCTTTTTTAGGTTTAGCTTTGTTATGGATATCCTGGAAAGGAAAATCCATGGTAACCTCTTGTCTTGGACAGCTCCCCTGCCCTTTCTGTCAATACATACAGCTACAAAAGTATTTAACTTTTTGATTGCCTGTAGGATACATATCTGTTTATAAAAGGCTGTAGAGAACAAAAAAAAAAAAAATATAAAGCAGGAAGAGAGGGTTGTGATATTTTGTGTTTCTTCATCCTACCATTCCAGAGTGGCTGGATCTCAGTATGTTTCTGTACCAGGAGGTGGCACTGATAATTGCAGGCATCTGCAGCAGACCCAAAGAGAAAACTGGCGGGTAAAACCTCTCTGTTGATACAAAGTATGACTACCGTCATGTAAATCTTCAAAAAGGATGTACATGTGTGTTTTAGCTTTATTTAGCTGCCTGCAGAAGAATGGGAGACAGCCTGTCTCTAGCCAAAATTCTCAATTCAGTCTCAAAATGGCAGTGGAGGAGTTTTATGAGTTGCTATAGGATGTGCAAAAATGAGTAGCTGCTGGCAAGGAGAGTATCAGTAGTGGGGTTCCCTAATGCATTTATAGTATCTCAAAACATCATCAAACTGTTACCCAGTCAGACATACTTATTCCTTACAAAATATGCCTGAGAATGTTCTGGTGCTCCTGGGGGCAGCAGAAGTAATACTGGCATGGTTTTTGGGCTGAAAACTCTTCCGTGATGGTTGTAGAACTCAAGTGAAAACCAGCCTAAATACCTTCAGGCACTGCAGTACATGACTCCTAGATATCTGGGACAGGGTAAGTGCTTTTCATCTTGGTATGAATAAACAGATATCAGAGAATCTTACTCAAGGTGTTTCTCAGCTCATTTGATCCATGGATGGTGGTATTCTGTAAGATATCAAGAGGCATCCTGTTAAAAAATTACAAAATTATTTTAGAACTGTCATATATGTGAGTTAGGAAAGGAAAAAAATTGGACAATTAAAGTAAGAAGTGAACAATCATGCCTGAGTTTTGGTTCTGATTGAAAATATTACAGTAACACTGTGCAGAGTAGTCCAAACAAATGTTTGTTTTTAATACATATTATCACTCTTGCTTCCATGGTGTCTTCTCAGGACTGGGAGGAACAACAGCAGCTTCCTGCCTCTCCTGAGGATGCAGCTTTTCCCCACTGGGTCTGTCAGAAAGCAGAAAGAGCTCTTCTTGTCTTGGAAAATATGAAGGGGGCTTGTAGTAATTCTTCCTTGAAGGCATTTTGGATGTGCTAGAAGTGTGTCATTCAAATCTCCTGTCAGCCTAAGAAATTTTAAAGCCACATTTGTGATCTCCAAAGAGTTTTGTAACTGCACAGCTGTAAGCATGAAAAAGGGATGTCTTCCTCAAAACTCATTCTGGAGCTTCCCTATTTAGTTTCCTAAGCCTGATGGAGACATAAGCACGAGGTGCTAAATTACAGCAGCTGTGCACATGCCCAGATGTGAACTTCTCCCTGCACAAGGCTTGCTTCCAGTTCTTGGCTCAGCTCAGGCAGAGTTAGCTGGGCATCTCAAGCACAGCCCTCTGAAGGCTTACCTTGGAATGCCTGAGGAGTAAGATGTAGCAGGAAAACGAAATAAATTGTGCTCTGTTGGAGGACTCAGTATTTTTAGACAGTTGATATAACTGGTTTTGGTGGGATATAAAGCCCAGTTCCTCTCATTAGACAGTCTATCCAACCAGAGCTGCAAATTTCCTCAGGCCAGGGAGCAAGCAGACTGTTTTCCAATTTTAGCTCTGTGTGTGAGTATGAAGGAGCCAATAAAACTAATAAAACAATGATTGATTTAGTTGGTCTAGTGATGTTTGCCTCCAACTGTATCACCAGCTCCTCTCTAAACAGTTACCACAGTAATGAAAATATCTGTAAGGATTTAGAGGTTTTTAGGGACAACAAATGCATAATTTAGTCCAGGAAATATCCAAGAAAGAAATGATTAGGAGATCATCCTGGATTACTTCTCTGCATGTTATTTCTCTGGCACATCAGGACATAGCCACAGTTCCTATCCATTTGCACACCTGTTCTTTGCTCTTACATCTACATCTCCCAAGATCAATAGGGATTGTTTATTGAACAAATTTGCTCCTTCTTTAACTAGGCTTAGACAAAGTCAGAAGAATATGCCTTGCCTAAGCAGCACAGTTCACTTTTTATGCTGCAGGAATCATCGTGACATTTATTTAATGTCATCTCTCTTTTTTCTCACATTTAATCAATATTAATTGATCTCTAGTGGTCTTAGTTCAACTTAATGAAGTATTGCACGTTTGAAACAACCATAGAGCTAATGAGGTAGATACGGTAACTGCTTTGTTGGGTATTTTTTTTCCTGTTGTTATCTAATTAATGCTTTTTCTTCTTTTCCCTAATTTCCTCTTTCCTTTGGAATACAAATTCAAGGGACTTAATTCAGGGAGAATGATTCCATTGCTCCAATGTTGAACTAAAGTATTGGAAAAGCTGCTAAAATCCATGCCACAACATTAGTAGCAGCATTTGAAGTGAGCTTATTTTATGTTCTCTCCAGTCAAATGGAGGTTTTTTGGTGACTATTAGAGAATTTAGGTCAAACTACAGTAAAAAGAGGCTCTGAATAGAGCCCATGAGCAATTTTAAGACCCTGATTAGTTTGTGGGTTTCAGGTACTTGAATGAGCTTTGTGTGAGGTGTTGCCTGCAGTCATGGATAATTCACAGACTGGTCATTATATTATCCCTTCTTCTTTTTATATTTGAAACACAGAAAAGCATTTATTCACTCTCTCAGGTTTTTTTAAAGGCTTGAGGTATCATTAAGTCCCTGTTTAAGAGTCCAAATAAATGTTTCAAGGGTTGTGTGTGAGCAGGAAAGGTCTGCAGCAAGGCCTGTGAGCAGCTCTGAAATTGCCTACAAAGGTTTTCCTTGCTCCAAGCCATGCAAAATATTTGAGCAGAGGAAAGAGGGGAAGGCTGACATTTGGATTAAGAATTGTTGAGCACTGAGTGTTTTTGAGGCTGAAGATCTGGCAGCAAATAAGGTGAACCGAAGTGTAGCTTATCTGTTTGGCTGGATTTCCAGGACTAACAAAGTCCCTCATCCAGGAAGTGTACTAATTCCCGGGGGAGGAGTGGGGATGGAAAAATATTTTTTTCACTCAGGGTACTTTTACAGGTGCTCTTCCCTTTTGACAATTATTCCCAAGCAGCTTCTTTCCTTCAGCTGTGTGCAAGGCTCACCTGCACCTGGGTGTCAGAAATTTGCACTTGAAGGGCCATTTCTTGATGAAATATCAGGGCAGGGAGCTTCACAATAGCCTTGAGATCGGTCTGTAGCTGTCTGGACCTTTGATCCAGCATTTCTCTAACCAGAAGTTAATTCTGTTTCACCCACAGGATTTTGTTCAAGTTGATTTAATCCAGAACGTTTAAGATATTGACAAACAGTAAAGAATAACAACAAAGCACTGACTGAAAGCCTGAGAAAAAGAGTCTAGGGTGACCTTGTGGTGTCCTTCCAGGGGGCCTACAGGAAAGCTTGAGAGGGATTTCTTACAAGGGCATGTAGTGATACAACAAGGGGGAATGGAATCAAACTGAGAGAGAAGGTTTAGTTTACACATTAGGAAGAAATTCTTTGCTGCAAGGCTGGTGAGGCACTGGCACAGGTTGCCCAGAGCAGTTGCAGGTGCCCCATCCCTGGGAGCGTTCACAGCCAGGCTGGATGGGGCTTTGAGCAACCAGTTCCAGTGGAAGGTGCCCCTGCCCAGGCAGAGGGGTGGAAACTGGATGGTCTTTAAGGTCCCTTCCAACCCAAACCATCCTATGGTTCTGTGAAAGAGGAAACATTTCTCTCAGCTGGTTTTATCTGAAACATCTGATGTTATTTCTGCCTAAGTGGAACCCCACAATGAAGAAAACATTTCTTAAAGAAAAAGAAGTGTCACATGGTGTGAAAAGGAGCTTGTGTTTGGTATCCATGCTGGAAGGAGAGTATAGATGCAAAGTTCTTGTCTCTGCAAGTTCTTTATAGAAAAGTGTTCCTTAATTTCCTGGGGATAGAATGAAAGGCAGAGAGAAATTCAGCTAAAGAGGGTTTAATAGACTCAGAAATATTTGTAAGAATTATTTCAACCATTCCATCTTATGGTATTAGGTTATGATGCTTTGATGTTTAATTTCTGTACACAAAAAATACCTTTCCTGGAAATGATAATTTGATTTCTATAGCTTATTTCCACAACGGCTGAGCAGGTTTGTGACCATACCAGGTGAATCTGATATTTCAGTTTAAATGGCTCCAAGAGCACTGAATGAATGACGAGGAGCATCTCTCACATCTTGCTCTATATCTGAAACCCATTTTCATAGACAGGAATGTCTCCTTGGAGAGAATTAACACTGTCTGTTAAATACATAGAGGGAAGAGAGACTTCTTAAACACAATGTTCACATCTTTGTGCACATTTTTTTCTCAAAATGTTTTGGCCTTGAGTGCAGGAAGCATCTCGTGTCACTTTATGAGCAAGCTTGAAGTCCACATAAATGCAAATATGCCCCAGGAATGAAATAAAAAATAAAAACATGCAAGTGACAGGATCCTGATTCAGAACAGCATCCGGGTACCTGCACTGGGACTTGTCTGAAATTGCTTTGCTTTGCTCTAAGACAGTAGCCTGGGTTTCTGGATGGACCCAGGGAAACTTGAAAGGCATTGTTTTGAAGGGCTGCTGCCTTTTCCTACAGTTCATCACAGATCTTGTTAGGAAATGAAGGAGAGGAAACTGGACAACTGCACTGCTCAGCCATGAGGAAATGCACAATGAGTGTGATGAAGCCAGCAGCTGCAGGACAATGGGAACAGGCTAGGGCTATTTTTGTTAGATGTGAACAATCAATTGAACGTGTGAGACTTTATCATCTTCCCTTCTCGCCTTCTCCCCCACCTTTCTTCAACACTGGAAATTTTCCCAAAGAGAAACAGCTTTCCTTTTCTCTTAGCAGAGTTGATTACCATAATAATTTTCTCTTTCATCTCAGAGCAGGTTTCTTTTGGAAGCCTTTGATGGCTTCCTCTGAGCACAGTTATTGTCTTGCTGTGGCTGAGTGACTTGCAGCTGGGTCATACCCGGCACTGTGAAACCTGGGAGAGCATTTCTCAGTATTTACAAGTGGGTAAGGGTCCCCTCCTCTCTCACTTGCTGGATGTAGAGGCTGGGAGCATTTCGCCCAGAGTTATCCTCAGGGCAGAAATCTGAATTTGAACTGGGCATAGCTTTCACAGATGGAAAATAAACAGCAAGTGTTTCCATCCTATCAGATGTAATGAAAAAAATACATAATTAAGATGGTAATCAGTGCTCCAATAGTTGAATTCTCTGTTGTTTTTATGACTCTTTTCTCAGAAGTCCTTTTAAATGTTACAGCAATATTAGCTCCAACTTACAAATGGAAAAATAGAAGGACATAAACACATGATTTATGGTGTTAAGTGAAAAAGGAAAGAAAAACCATATTTTTTACTGTCTCTAAACAGAATTGCATTCTTACTTTATATTCAGATATGAGTATAACCCTCACAGTACAGTTATGTCTAATTTATATCATTACAATGTTCTATGTAGCAATACCAGATATAGTACCCTAGATTCTCATATTTCATAAATATGAAAGGAATATTAATTTGTAAATGAGCTTTGCCAACATCTTGTGATATTTCAAGCATGCACTGAAGCAACACTTCAGGTTTGCTATTAATTTTTTTTTAATCTTCACTTCTTTGCTGTCTAAGTCCTTCTCCCTGTATTAAGCAGCCTATTAGTCATGGAAGATCAATACTTCTTGCACTTCTATTATCTTGGTATCACTGAGATCTGGCGAACTTTGTACCACAGTTCTTGCTACTACTTAAATTTCATTATAATGATATGTTTACATTGGTAAGAATTCAATCAAAATTGAATGTGTTTATAACACCACAGTTTAGATTAACAGCTTACTTCCACTTTACTACAAGGAAACTGCTAAATTGACTGTAATTCCTAATCAATGTAGGCATAATTCTTGGAATTTAAATAGGTTTTTAAGTGTTGCTAGTGCTGCTAAAGGTGACATGGATGTCCTGAGATTTATCATCCAGCTACTGCAAGATCCATTTCCAGTCGATTGTTTCATTCTAATTCCAGTTACCAAACCCAGCAAGATTTAATTACTAGCTTCTTTTTTTTCCAGTGCCTTTCCTTCACCTAGGCTTGGTTTAATGAGCAGCAATGTTATATCATGAAAGAATCTCAAAACGTCTAATGACTCAATCCATCATCATTATAACACATCTATGCCTACTGCAGAGGAGATGCTGCTGGTGGGTACAGCTGTCTGATTCCTTCCTTAACCCCTAAGGATCATAAACTTTCTCTCATCATCCCATCAGAGTGATAACAACTCCTCACTTCACTACACTTATCCAAATATGCTTCTCTATTCCTCATTTGTGTCTACCAGTTCACCACAATTGTTCGCAAAACCAAGCTCAGTTTCACCGGGAAGAGTTGCAGCTCAAACTCAGCTCAGTACTTAGAATGAAGATCACAGATTTCTCAGAGTAGTGAAGTTGATGGTCTTCACCTTGAAAAATCATTCTTTGTCAGTGTTTGACTGTGTTTCATGGGAGGACCCAAGTGTGTTTCTGAGTGTGCCTCAAGCACACACTGTTCCCATATTAGAGAGCAGCAATCCCTACTCAATATATCCATCCTTGCTCTCGTGTGGGAAGAAAACTCACCCACCTGGTACTAGGACATTTTTGGAATAGGTGGCTCATTGAAATTGCCAGGCACTTTCTGGGCATACCATGGGACTTGGCCACTGCTCAGCCCAAATGCACCCAAAAGAGATTTGACCAACTTCTCTCCCTCCCTTGTTGTCTTCACGGCCATCATGTGAGAGAGAGAGTTTTGGACTTGCATGTTTGAGCAAACCCTTTCTTGGGTACATAAACACTGTTCCATTGATCAGAGGTAAGATGGCATCCTGAGGGAGACCAGCACTGTAGGCTGGGCAAAAGCTCACACTGAAAATATATGCCTAATTCCTATCAATTTAATTTCTCTTGCTGCTCAGCTTGAGTGATGGAAGCCTTAAAGAAGGTGTTGGGTCAAACCCTGCCAAAGATATTTTCTTTCTGGATGTAGCTGTATTGGACCAAACTGATATAAAGACTAGGAAATAAGAGCTTCCAGACAAGTAACCCTCGTCTAAGTGTTATAGCACTGTGCTTTTTATTTCTTGCCTTTTCTATCTCCTGACTGACACTTTCTGTACAGAACAAAATAAGATTCAGAAAAGCCTTTTAACAGCTTACAAACTTCCATAACTTGATTTCCCTGGTTTCCTGACAAAAATAAAATGGAGCTTCAAAACCTCTTCTCTGAAGCAGCTGGAACTCAACTTATCTCTTGCCCTTTTGGCCCTTCCTGGAAAGACTGCCGCCCTCTGACTTTGGCTCTGAATTGCACAGTGAAATGCTTAGAAACTGGAGCCAAGCTTGGTCAGTGCTTCTGAGTATTTAAGAGCTCTGTCATCAAGACAAGAACTTTCTTTTCAAATCAACTCAGAAAAAAATATGTAAGAGGAACAAGAAAGATAACCTCTCAGCTCACACAACACAAAGCTTATTTTTGATGCCATTGGAGAGGGACAACATTTTTAATTTCTAATTCTCACAAGTGAGTCTAAGTTCAGTGAACCTGGGATCTGTTTCCACTCTCTCAGACACAGCAAATCAAAAGCAGTTTCTTAGCAAATGAATACACTGGGCTCTCCATCTTATTGGAGTAGGCAAGGCTGATGAGCCCCCAGCTATGAGACTATCTTCAAACCTGCCTCAGGAGCTCCAGTGTGAGCAGATGGGTCCCTTCAAAAGCCCCCACCTCCCCACTGCTCACTGCTTTCGCAGGCATGGACTGGCGTGGGTGCAAACGGTGCTCAGGGCTGACTGGATCCTGTCCCATCCTCTAAGCAGCTTTCCTCTAACAATGGAAAAAATCTTTCCCATTTCCAGTCCTTCTGCCTGAGACTGTAAATGTGAGTCATTTTCCCAGTGAAGAAGTTTGACAGGTTAGCAATGGCAGGTTGTTAATACTTATGATGACTTCAAGTACAATATCAGATTTGTTGCCTGGCTTGGGGTTTGTCTAGACGAGTTGTTTTATTAGATAGCAGATGGTTTGGAAATTGTTTGCAGTGACAGGGCTGAGAAGAATCTGAATTCTCTGTTCCCAGATCAGAAGGAATGGGCTAGGAAAAGTGGAGAGCAAAACTCCCACGTTTCCCATTCAGATTGAAAAATGCATATAGATATAGATTTAGATATAGGTATTTGTGTGTATATTATTGAGGAAAATTTGAGGTTCACTTTGTTTATCATGGATCCTTAAGCAACTCTCTTCAATCATAGGATTTCCTTAGTACACCCTTAGTGCCAATATTGATATACTGAATTTACAATCCTTGAGAGTTCTTCACCTGAGTCATTCTTCACCTTTCTCCTTTGCCCTTCTCAGCCTTTCTCAGTCCCCATTCCACCCTTCTCTGCCTGTCTGTCCATATCTTTTGCCCTTCATTCTCCTCTGCCTTTCTCTGCCTTCCTTCTTTTTCTTCTCCCTCCCTTCTCTGCCTGCCTCTTGTCTCTGCCCTTCTTCAGCCTTCTCTGACCTTCTCTTTTTCCCTGATCCTTTGTCCTGCTTCCTCCTTCATCTCCACCCTTGTTCTCTGCTGTTCTGTTCCATCTGCCCAGCTCTCTCTAACCTCCTGTGACACTCTTTGAACTTCTCTGACTTCTCTTCACTTCTGTTGTTTTCTCTGCCCTTCTTTAACCTCTGCCCATCTCCACTCTTCTCTGCTTTTCTACCAGTCTTCTCTTCCTTATTCACCCTTCTTTGCCAATCTTTTGCTCTTCTTTGCTCTTCTCTGCAGCATTCACCCCAGCTCTGCCCTGTTGTGTGCACCCTTTTTTGTCATCCTTTGATTTTATTGCCCTTCTTTCTCCCCTTTGCACACCTTTTGGTCCCTTGGTCACTGCCTGTCCATCTCTACACACTGCTCTCATCCCTTTTTTGCCCTTCTCTGTCCTTCTTCACCTCCTCTACTCTGCTCTCCCCCATGTTATAAAACCATAACTATAGGCCATACCCCCAACTCCCTTTTCCTTCTTTTCTACCATCTTCTCTGCTGTTCCCTGCCTTCCTGTGTCCCTCTCCACCCCTTTCTTCCCCTTTTCACCTGCTTGTGTCACCAGGATATCTGGAGTTAACACTGTTAATTTATTTAGTGCTATTCCCCAGGATGAGTAAAAGTATTTTTTTCTGTACACTTGAAGCTAATGCTTGATGATAGCTGCACATCACCATAGAAACCAGGACAGGTTCTTCTGTAAGTCAAAGGTTAATTTATAATTATTTTTAAAATCATCTTGCTCAGATGCATCAGTGTAGACAGGACTTGTCCAAAATGTTCTTTCTTACCAAATAATCTATCTTTCTATTCTAGCTCTTCCAAAAATACATTAACATGGCTCCTGTTTGCTTAAGGCAGAGTCTCCATAAGGTGTTATACAAGATAAGTGTCTGGTTCTGAGTGTTTGTAGCTATGTTTGCAATTGACAGAGTTACTGACAGCCCCAGCTCTCTGTGGGATGGCTGTGGACCAGAGCACAGATGACTCATTGTGTATGATGTTGTTTCACACCAAAGTGTTTGCTCTGTATACAGAACATGTGTGCGAGTCAATAGCAAAAAAGTTCGAGAACCACAGCTTAGATGAAAATAAATTCACATTGACTGAAATCATTATGCCCAAGTCAGAAACAACAACATAAATGTCTTTTTAAAGAAGTTTTACTTGGTATGGTTCTTGTGTCTTCTACCAGTGTTTGAGGGTCAGGCAGTGTGAAAATAGATCTTGGCATTTCCTTTCAGCAAAAGCCTTTTCATTCCAGAGATGGACAGAAGGCAGTTTGGGAGTTTGGGTCACTGCTCAGATTTCCCCCATGCAGCAGCAATACCCAATAATTGGGTGCTATTTTTCCTTTGAAAACACAGACTTTTGCCAAAACTGTTTTTCTCCCCCACTTGTCTCCCCAGCTGCCTTTTCAGAGTTCAGCAGATATCTGAATAACTGAATAATTGTATTGAGAGGTGTTTACTTGCCTTATTGCAATTTAACCCTCCCCAACAGCCCTTGCACATCTATAAGGCAGAGTTAAAGTCTTCTTGATCTGGTGAAGTTGTTCATGTCCTCCTAGGAACAGCCTCAGTCTCAGGCTGGCTGAGTCACATGGAGGTATTCCCTCAGCTGCCTCCTCTCTCCCCAGCTAAACTAATAAGGATCTCTGAGAAAGGCACATTACCTCAGTCCCTCAGAATGCTTGACTGTACCTTTGGGCCACATCTTCTTTTATTAAAAAAAAACCTCTACAATGTATGTTGGAAGTTCCAATGTATTGATGTTCCAATCTGCAGGACATTAAACACATATAAAGGTGATCTCCTACTGTAGTGTCCTCTTTATGAAGATGTGGTAGAGGGCACAGAAATAATCCTCTTATCTGGTTGGCAAATAACAAATTGCTTTTGTGCTAGTGTAGGAGATTAAACTGTAATTTACGTATAAAATCAGGTTTCTCATGGAGAATGGGTGTAAACCCACAATTCAGGAATCTTTACTGGGCTTTGAATGGAGTCCACAAGAACTTGTAGGTGATGGACTGGTTCAGACAGTGCTGTCTCATGGGGATCACTAGGATGAGTCACCCTTACTTTTGTGGAGGCTTCTGTATGTGGCACAATGTGCTCTGGGAACTGAGGAGCAAAGGAAATCCTCTGTCATTCCTCCAAAGTGTCTGGCAATGTCCCTTCTGCAAAGTATTTCCACACCCTAGACCTGCTCTTGCAGTTTGTGTGTTTCTGGAGCCCAGTAGCCAGTGAAGCCAAGATGTTCACACCCTCAAGGAGTGTCCCGAGACATGGCTAAGCTTCATCAGCTGCAGGGCTCCAGATGTGGCCAGGCTGGGACAGACAGGGAATTCCCATTTTCTTATGCAACAGACAAGCCACAAGGCTGCAGTACCATCCCTTTCTTTCCTGTGCTTGCAGAGGCTGAGCTGTAACAATGTCAGTTCCACCCCAGGCGAGGAGCCACCTCCTGGGACCAGCCTGAGGGACAAATCCAACCTTGAAAAACAGCCAGCAGGATGACATGCAGATCAAAGGGGTATTGCAGAGCTCAGCTAGAACAGATCCCTTAGAGACTTTTTAAAGCATTTTAGCTCACCCTTAACTTCCTTGAAATGGAGCACAAGCTCTCTCTGGAAGAAAAAGAAAAGTAGAGTTTGATACATGCCCTGAAATGCACAGGCACCTGAGGAGTATTGCCATTTTCTGTACCTGTTTGCTCAGTGACTGTGTTATTTTCAAGATGCTTATTATTCCTGTTGTACCTTCAGGAAAATTACCCCACAAATCTCTGAGGCTGGAAAAACTCCGTTTTAAGTGTCATAAAAAAAATTTTAAATTTGTGGTGTATGTGTATGTATCCAGTGTCCCACAAAGTGTGGGCAATGTGTATGGGTGTGAAAGAATTCTCCCAAGAGCAAGAGCTGGAGCAGCTATTTCAGTATCTCATGTGCCATGGTAAATTTATTTTTAATGAGAGAAAGATTGAGTTTTTTGGTTTGTTTTTGGTTTGTTTCTTGTTGTTGTTTTCTTCTCTTTTTTTCCCAGTCTCCATGCTCTAGTTTGATTTATCATCCATCAGTGGACATAAACAGCATAAAGTGCACAGGAGTATCTGCGTGCCAGTGCAGGTTTCCAAAAGCACACAAGCTACAGTGAGCCATCCTATTTTGCAGTTAAATTCCATGTCTCTGATGGATTTCCCCACACTGTTGCTAGGAGATGATGGTAATGCCTAACAAAGGATATATTGACAAAAAATTTTCCAGAACAAATCTATCTTGTTATGGTAAATAGAGACTCACATAAAATGGATATTGCTGGATTTATTTCCCTAGTGGTGGCACTGTCAAAATTGCATACATCAAGTGAAGGTGAAATTTCCCCATCACAAATGCAGTCTTGTTTTGTTTTGTTGACATAAGTATTTTCAGTGTGTTTAATGCCGAAAGCGCTGTTGCCTTCCAGTGTGTTTTGTTGCTAGGCTAATAGGATGAACACATCCTACATCAGCGATTTTCCTTCTTCCCTTCTCTGCTACTTCTCCCTTTCAGGAAGAAATGTGGTTTATCACAGCGGTTCCCTTCTTTTCACGACTCTTGTGGGAAACATGGATTCCTTCTTTTAAAACAGGGAAGAAGTGTGCACAACTCAGGACATGTCGAGATTTGGCAAAGAAGCAGCTAAATGCAATGGAAAAGCAGGTCAGCCTCTTGCTTTACAGCTCCAGGCACATTTACGTTAAAACAAAACACAAAGTTAAATGGAAATCTAATAAAGAGAGGAACTTCAGGAATTCTCATAGAATGATAAAATTTCTAGAGAATGACAAATTTTCTCCTTTTCTTCTGGTGACATAATGAACACACAAACAGATTTGAACAGCAAAAGCCAACGTGACTTGAGCCATATAAAAAAAAACAATTTTGCTGGAGAAAAGGCTTAGTTCTGGTGTGGCATTTATATTTTCCCATCCACTGCAAGCCCAGCAATCCCTACGCCACCATAGGAGTCTTTGGCTCTAAACACATGCAAGTAAACAACTTGCTGTCCAGGAAAATGTCAAGGCTGAAAATGAGATTGCCTCTTTCAGGGTAGGAAAGGAGTCAGGGAGAAACACAGCCCCCTTCATTTTCCTCTATGCATCATTGCACAGAGGGAGCAGAGAATCTGAACTTTTTTGACTTAAAGTTGCTGTGTCCCTGACTCCACAACTGTGCAAATACTGGGCTGGTTTCACCTTGGGTGTGAATCTGCTCACAAAGGCAGGGCCATTTTTGTGACTGCGCAGACCAGTAGCAGATGTGGTCCCCTTCTCCTCCATTCACAAATGCATGGTGTGGAAGGTAACGAAGGCAGAAATTGTCACTTCCTATCATCTCACCCAGTGAAAGGTGAACCCACCAGCTGACCAGAAAAATTCAAGTGGGAAAGGAGGTGACACATCATGCCTGGAGTCACTTGGTACCATCATGGCCATTCCCTGTTTTGGGGGAAGGAAGGGAAATGCTGTTTCTGTGGTATTGATGAGAAAGCCTTCAAGGATCACTCTTTCCACCACAGTTCTGAATGTCTGTGTCAACTTTTGTAGCACTGGCAATCACAAACAAAAGTTGCCACAAGTCAGAAATCTGCATTGAGTTTCTCGATTCGCTTGCACAGGGTTTTAACTAGACATGAATGCGCTGAGATGTTATCTCTATTTGTTTTGATGGGCAGGAGAGAGGGGACAGGTGGGAAGGGCCTTGCAGCTCCTACTGTTACTGCACTTATCCGGTTTTCTGCTGTAATATCCTGTTTTTAGATGCTTGCATTTTAGCCAAGCTTTAACCATTTAGGATGAGACTGACCATGCTGGGATGGCGCAGGCCTGCACCTGTGAAATATAAGTTTAAAAAGAAGAGTGATGTAATTTTTTTCCAGATCAAAGCCAAGTGAGGGGGCAGGGGGCAATATTTTATTCTATATTAAAAGATCACTGCAATTTCTTTGCTTTGAGATTTGGCATGGTAGTAGCCTTTAGGTGAAAAGGCTGTTTGCTGAACATATGGCAAACCAAGCACATTTAGCCAAAATTAAAAAATAGTAACAATAAGCCCTTAAAGTATAAGCAGAGCACACTTGCATTCAGCAGAAGCTTGGTTCTCAAGACGGCATTGCTTAAGGATTTGCTCCTGACTGATGTGTCCTGGGGGTTTCCCCCAATTTACAGCCCTGCAGGGTGGGGATCCTCTCCCCACAAACCTGTCTGCTGGTCACAGTGTAGGACGCACTTCTTGGTTATGTGCAGAGGTACAGCTAGAGAGTGGAAAATAGAGAAGAACTGGGAGCTTGGACAACCTCCACCCGAGCTGAAATATATATGCCCTCTGCTAGGTAGCCATGCCTTCTCAGCTGGGGCTGACCACAGTGGGATGACAGGCTGCAAACAAAGCACAGCACCACTACAATGCACCAGGCAACCTGGAGGTTTGGGAAAAAATCTGTTTGATGGGAAGAGACAGAGAAAACATAGCAAAGATGACAAAAGAGATTTTGTGAGGAAGGGAAATTTGCTGGATAAACTCTGAAGGCAGATTGTGACAATCAGGAGCTCTAAGGAGAGCCAACAAGTAGCATATTAAAATAGGGCCATGACACTGGGACAATGACTACTGGGAGACAGTGAAGTAACAACATCAAGAAATTAACAGAACAGGAAAGGAAAACCAGAGAAGAGAGAGCTTTTCCTTCTCTCTTTATGTTTATTCCAATAGCTTCTTATACATTTATTTTCTTTATCCAGCTTAGTGTAGTACATATCCAAGGGTCATTCATGGGGATGGCTAAAAATCAGAATAGTTTTCTTTAGCCCTTTCCAGCTTTAGGCTGAGCACAGGAGCCACTCTCTTTGCTAGACACACTGGCTTCTGCAATCTTTGTGGCACTGGTGACTTTTTTTTGGAAAGATCAATAGGTTGTTAAGCTCCCATTTTCTACTGCCTGTTGTAGAACAGCAACTTGCAGCTGCTCCTGAAAGCCATACTCATACCATTGCTCAGCTTCAGAGAGCTCACAGTGTTGAAAGGCAGCACTCTTTGCAACTCTTGGGTGTCAGCCAAAAGCTGAACACTGACTTTCAAAGCACTTGAGTCCCTCTTAGTTTAAATGGAGCTTAGACCATCAGGTGTGATGGCCACGAAGTTTTGTGAAAATGTTGGTGACCAGGCTTCACTCACAATGGAAAATTTTTGACTACCAAAGAAATTGTCTGAAAAATGCTCTTATATGGCTTGATGACTCTGCATCACAGTCATTTGCCAGGTATTTACTAGACTTCAACATATTGTCTTCAGCAGGCTTGAGTCAGCATTCAGTAAGTTGGTCAAATGTGACTGAACTCTGCGGCCTCTTAACTGTGAGTTAAGTGTGTTTTTGCTCCACTGAGTGTTTTTTGAAAAAAATGTATTTTCCGGCATATCCCCAGTATTATAGGGACTGCCATTATCCACATATTTAGTTCATGCAGTGGTAAATTAAAATGGGAAAAGCCTTTTCACAGAAGCTGCAAACAGAAGAAAATCTTTGCTGTATGCAAAATGGTATTTCTGCTGTAGTGCTGCCCTTACAAAGAGCAGCCACAACTCTTTTCCTATCCATCCAAATTAGATATTTTTCAGTACTTGAACATAACATTCATCTGCCTTGAGTGGCTCCTGACTCTGTGAAGAGCAGATGGCCTGTGATTGCAGCACTGAGTGTCTCAAAGCTCACCAGAGTGACAGTAACTGCTTTAGCTTCTCCTACATTTCTAACACTACTCTCCGACATCTTAGTTCATTAAATGTGCCTTGGGCTGGAGTCTTGTCTCCTTCTCCTCTATTTCCCTCTCTCCTCTGCTCACCTGTGAAGAGTGTTATTAATTCAAATACATTTCAGATACCTCTGTTCACAGAAACCATATATATGTACTATGGGTCTCTTTACAGAAATAGCTGCAGTTGGCTTCAGTTTTGCACTCTGCTCTCAGAGAGCTGGTATTAAGTTTGCTGTGGTCTGTTCAGGTGTGTAGACATAGAAAAAGATTCCATAAATTTTATGGACTATATAAAGAATATATAAGGTATTAGAGAGGAAAACTCTGGAAACATAATAGTTTATAGCTATCTGTAAACTGTGAAATACCAGATTATTTCCTGATTCAAGTATGAACATATACACATTGTATGATAGTCTTATGACAGATATTGAACTCTTAAAAAAACATTGCAGTATCCCACAAAGATTTTTTTGAGAAAAAGAAAAAAAAACATCTCTATTAAGGTAACTTTGTCTTCACTAACAGCCAGTATGAGTTAATTGCATTGAAAGGAAACTATTTTCTAGTGTTCCTGTTTCATTCTGCATGAGAGACTGAAATGTTAATAATGATTAATGGTTAATAATGGTTAATAATATTAATAATGGTTAATGACTCAAAACAATGTCATTTGTGGAGGCGAGTAATCGGCTCATGTATGCTGACCTGAGAGGAAGCTGTTGTGTCTTAGAAGGGGTCATAAACTATCAAAAATCCCCAAAGAGCCCAGAGGCTCCTTTCTGGGGCCTTTCATCCTCATCCCTGATGAATCAGGACTGCAAGCATCACCTTAACCAACAGCTCACTGCAGGAGCCATGTGTGGTGACATCTTTCTACTCTTATCCTTTCTTTCTCTTTCTTTCCTTTTTTTACACATTTTCTTACTGTTTTTATGCCTTTATATAGCTGTATTCCTACAGATAATGACCAGAAGAGCTACACATCTCCTTTCCATTGCAACCAAATTGTTCTAAAATAAACCCTACATAGATATATTTATGTTCATTCAGTGTTGTTTCAGTTTAATCCACCTCAAGAGATCTGTTAAGGAGAACCTAAGTTACCCTCGCCTTCAGGGGCAGGTCATAATGCTGAGATATGGGTTCTTTTTGAAGAAAATTTTTTTTAGGAGGCCGTAACTAGTTCTTAATTCTTCACTGCAGTTACCTCAGTCAATCTATTAGCATGAACTTTATCAAGTGAAACCTGCCCTGTTTTTCAAAGCACAAAGTCTAAAGACAAAAGTCTAAAAGTTCCTTTTGAAATAAATATTGGTTGTGTTCATTCACTAAAAACATTTATTGTTTCTTCTTCTACAGTCTTAATTTTCTAGAAACTGCCATTGTACAGTCTTCATTTAATGTGAAAATTAATTTCTAATAGTAGAACCTTAATGAAGATCTTCCAAGAGAAGAATACAAAGTTAACCAGATTGTGAGAATATATATTCCAAGTAGATGGAATGGGATGTCAAATGTAATTCTGGAAGTTCTTTGACAACTGAGGAAAGATATTCAAAACCTTAGCAAATCTTTAATTCTTATTGGGACATAACTGTGATAGCACTGTTGTGGTCTCATTCCAAATGGAGCATTATAACTAATTACAAAGTAATGAAGGTTGTAACATTTACTATTATTAGACTATATTTTTATTATTATTATGAGATTATGAACTTCCTTTTTGCCTTGCATTTGTGTCCTGTTGATGTGGTTGTCCTTCTGTACAACTGCTGTTTAAATCATAAAATATACAGGATAAAGTCTTGTTTGGATCCAAGTGTGGCATGCAGAGCAATCTAGCCGTAGTGCCTTTAATTAGACTACAGCTATTTTGCATATCAAATATACCTGTTTGAATTTCAGCAGGAGGTGATGTAATTTAGATACAAAGACCGTAGACTGTGGAGGCCTTTGTGTGTAAAGACACCGCTTAAATGTAAACCACTGTGCTTTGCTACCAAGTGCACGAGGTTTGATCAGCGAAGGGGGCTGGGGAGCACCAGCAGCTCTCAGTGGAGATGGAGCTACTTGGATCCTCAGTGAGGGAGAAGTGTCTCCTCTCCTTTCCTTCCCAGGATTTTGCTCAGGGCGCTGGGCTCAGGATCCTCAGATCTGTGAGCAGTCTGGCAGAAGGACCTAAGGGACAATCAAGTGATTTTTTAAAATTAATTTTCTACCTCTGTTCCTCTCTACTTTGCATGCAGATTTGCTGTAATAAAAAGAAAACTGGCTTTCTAGCACAATTCCCAGTCCATCCTCAGACATGTCACTTAGTGACATGTCTGAAGATGCACAAAGTCCCAGCTGCTGCAGCTCTGTGGCAAACACTTGCTGTTTACTTAAGTATTAACCATAAGAAGTTTTATTTCTCATTTGCTATTTGCTTGCCAGGATTTCAAGTGCAAAGACAAAAGATCTGGGGACTACACTGTTTTCAAACCTGCAAAAATTCAGAGGAGGAAAACATACCACAATTCCAGGTGCATACTTCAGTAGAGCAACACTGAGGGCAAAGGTTTTTCTTTCTCACTTGCTTTTCAATTTCTTTATTTTTTCCAAATAGTTTAATTAGTTCAGATGATTTAATTAGCAATTACGCTGCTTGGGTTTGCTCTGAAAAGGTTGGACTGAGTCAAGTCTTGCCCTTCCTTTTGCATCAAACTAACAATATAAGAATGGTTAAGCAACAGGGAACTAAGAGCAGTAGGTTCACAGGAAACGAAGCCTGGAATCAGAATTTGGTCACCAGAGCTGCTGGCTTTGGCTCCCTTCGCAGTGCAAGGCAGAAGGCAACGTCTAGTTTAAAAAAAAAAAAAAGAGGATTTTCAGGTATAGGCAAGGAACGCTTGGCGGGTTTATTTTAGTTTGTTGTTTTTTTAAATGTTACATTCACTTCAGAAGGCTTCATCGTGGGGCTCAGTGCCCAGCGCCGGCTGCCCACCAGGGCGAGCAGAAGCAGCCCGGCTGGAATCCTGGCTAGAATCCTGGCTGGAATCCTGGCTGGAATTCTGGCTGAATGAATGCTGGTGCCACCTGGTGAGGGCCGGGGAAGCGGCAGGGCCCTCGCAGCCCTCAGCCGCAGCCATCGTGTGTCACCCCCGGGCGGGCACTGCCCCTTCCCCCCTGCCCTGGCAGCCACAGCGGGAGCGGCCCCAGACGCGGCTCCCGGGACGGCTGGACAGGCGGCGAGGCCTGGCCACTTGTGGCTGTTCACCGCTCCCACCGCCGTCAAGGAGAGCTTCAGCACTCTCGGTGTTTGTTAACAAGCGCCATGCTCGACAGTGTGGGCACTTGGTGGTTTTGTTTCTCGAGGAGAGGCTGAAGGCACTGGCCCATGGAATCGGGGCTCCCCCCGAGCCCTCTTCACCCGCAGCGCCTGGGGTAAAGTCACCCGGCAGCGAGAGCGCAGGCCTCAGAGACGTGAAGCCCTGAAGAATTAAATGAAATTCTGGAGAGACGGGGGAGATCCCCAAGTCGTGGCTCTGGTAAAGGAAACTGACACTGCTGCCCTGTGCTTTGCCTTGCCCATTGCCTGGCCAGGGAGTGTGTTTGGGCTGAGGGGAGGTGCCCCGGCAGAAGGCAGTGCTGGTACAGGGATATGTGCTGGGAGCACGTGGGAATAGGGAAAACGAGGGAATTTTAAGAGTAGGGAAAACTCTTAAATAAGAGAGAGGAGCTGCTCAAGCTCCTGGAAGACCGGGCTTCACTAACACATCTCACAGTGTGGTGTGTTGGCTTCGCAGACCTACATTGTCCTCCCCTCTTGCCTAAATCGAGCGTGGCTAAATTCCTGCAGTTGCAAACATGTGGTTATTAGTTAAGCTCCTTTTCCTCTTGACCTCTGTTTATCTCTTCTCTGAAAGTTTACTTGTATAGCCACACATTACAGATTTTTGTTTGTTTGTTCTTAGGAATTATCTTTATCAGCCAGGCAAATTGGGATGTACCAGGAAGGCAGGGAGCGGCATTGCTTTTATTTTGCTGACAGCTGTCATGATGGGTGGTGACAGCAGAGTTTCCATCCACTGTGTGGACAGGTTAGTTATTTGAATGTGACATGACCTTCAGATTAGGTAATCATGGGCTGCTGCTTTTATCAGATCCGCCAAGAAAAAGGATTACTTCCTTCAAAACCAAATCAGAATTCATGACTTTTCCCAGGGAAATGTCATACTTTTGGGGTATAATAGGGAGGGTGGGTTTTTTTTTTTGTTGTTGTTGGTTTTTTGTTTGTTTTTTGTTTTGTTTTGTTTTGTTTTGTTTTGTTTTTTTGGTGACCAAAATCCTTGTCTTGTATGTATGAAGGAAGCAGAGTAAAATATGACCTTGACATTTCTTAGTGATGCTCTGCACATGTGATGCTGTGCAAGATAGTGGTTCCTGGAATCTTGGAGCTTTAGATAATGTAGGCATGGGCTTATACATCATTTTATTTTCAATCCACTGGGCAGTATTAAACAAGGAAAATATTTATTTCACATAATAACCACAGACCCTGTTATTCAGGGATTATTACAGTTCATTCATATGCAAAGAAAATAGTCCAATAGTTGCTGTTCAGTGTTTTTTGGAACAATAGTCTGATGTCTGTTTAGGTTGTGTGCCTAAGCCGTCTCTCTTCTGTATTGAACATTGTGGTGTAAGATTTGTTAAAAAATAAGAGCTTAGCCAGTTTGTCTGAACACTGAAGTCCCTTGCACATTGGGTTCAAACTGTGGCAGAGTTTTCTTCAGGGAGGATATGTTAACTGCTGCCAAATATTATATTTACATCAGGAAGTGAGATTTCCGCCACTGGAAACATGCACTGCCAAGTACAGCATTCCTAAATAAATATGGAAGCACAAATCATTGTTTGTGGTCCACCTATTCATCCATCTGGACCTCTGTACCCTGATGTCCGAAAGCAAAAGGGAGTTTCAAAAGTACACAAGAACACTTTTCTCCTCATTTGACTTAGGCCCTCACCAGATTTCTTGTCAGAAATCAGTGAGTGATGATGCTACCCCTCCGTGGCAGGAACCCTTTCCAGAAACTTCACTTCTTATGTGGAAGTGGGATGCAGTTTAGCACCAGTCTCAGGGTGACTGACCTGAATGAGAGGCAATTTTCACTTTATCCTAACTAATTCCACCAATTTGAGGCAGGCCAGGGCTGGTCAGCTGAAAATTCTCACTGCCATAGTTTTTTGGTCTGAATTTTTATGAAAGTGATCTGTGACTTGCAATTTTTACACACATCTGTGTGTGTATGCAGTGTAAAAACCTCATTAATGTGATAATATTAATTTGATATAACCTGAAACAAAGGAGTGCTTAACTGACTTAGCACTCATCTCAGTTTTCACCCTGGGAGAAACTCCCACTAGCTTTGCTTCAGTAAAGAATGGGAAAGAAAGAAAAGAAAAAGGCTGTGGAAGGTAACACACCTCAAGTTAAACAAACAACAGCTTCACTGACCCCACGTCCAACCTGAGTCTACATATTATAGATTTATTCAGGCAGTCATCCACCTGCCTCTATTGCCATAAACACTTCCATTTAAATATGGAAGGACCTTAGCATAAAGGAGCCTATTTATTATATGCAGAGTAATGATTACACCCATGTGGGTGCTGTGAGATTCATTTGCTTTTTCAATTCAGATGGACCTGTTAGGATGAACCAGGAGGCTGTATCTGCCAAGGAGTCCTATGTTAAAATCTGGTGAAAAGAAAGAGGCTTTTTTGTATCCAGATGATTTCTCCTTGCTGTTCTGGCCCATGAGGGCAGTGGGAATTAGGCATGGTGCAGGGTAATGTCAGACTCACTCCTGCTACTACCAGCCAGCTCTGAAAGAAGGAAACTGTGTTACTGCCAGATTTGCTTGCATTTCCCACTGTGATATGCACCCAGAACAGCTCAACTGCTCTAAAAGGTCTGGGACATTATTTCAGTTTCTATCAGTCTCTCACAATTGCTAGCTAACGTCATTTGTTTGTTTGAGGAGATAGAGCATTGTGACTGCTAAGTTGTTTATATCCTATTCAGGGATGTTGCAGAATGTCTTCAAACAAAAAGTGTTGACACTTTGTTTTTAAATTCTTTGGGCAAATTAGTCTGTTGTATGTTCAAACCTTGCACTCACCAATGCTGCTCTTGCATCCATGTACTCATATGTTTCTGTAAAAAGTGGTTTTCATTCTGTGCCTATTTTAACATGTTTAAATAGCAGTGTTTCTATTGTATATTTATTGCACCTAAACACATATATACATAAATATGTAACTCTATTAAGGCTTTTCTCCTTTGGGGGCAGTTACAGTCTGCTTTTCAGTAGACACATAATACATTTTAATGGTCCAATTAACCAGCTTTAGCAGTCGTGGAACTCCACAATGCAGTTTTGCCACACTTTCTGTGCAAAGGTTTGTGAGGGTAGCTATTGCTGCATTGTGTGACTTGTTAAGTGTAGTTGAGTGTGCTGCATTTTGATCACTACATTTAATAGTGTCTGCTTTTTTTTTTTTTCCTTGGTGGAACTCAGATATATGCAGTCCCTTCTACTATACATCATGTGCCACTGTAGTCTGGGCTTTGGCTAAACATGTTAAATCTCCAGTCTGTGCTTAATGACAGGATGAAGAATGGTGTTTTTCTGTCTCTCCTAGGAGGAAAGCATATCAAAGTATTACTCGTGGTGGCAGTATGCTTACTATGGACACTATCTTAGAAATGACTTGAGATAATTATAAACTGTGATTTATATTTGTATGACTGGAAAGAAAGAAAACCAATTAATGCTGGCCATTACATAGCCCTGTGCTAGTAATATATAGGCAACAGATCCTATCTGTTCTTTGGGGATTGCCAATTGTCTGGTTTAGACAATACTAATACTATTAGTATTTGGAACACAATTCTGTTAAGAAAATTCCTTCAGGACAGCTTGGCACCTCTGACTTTGGAATTGGAAGGGTTGCAACAAGAAAAATGAATGAAAAAGAATGAAGCTTAACCAGCATTTTAATTAAAAAAAGAAATGCATTTGAAACGGAAAATAAATTACAATATTTTGTATTTAAACATTAGTTTAATTAAAAATAAATTATTATCCTCTCTACATGTGTTACAACATCCTGAACCACTTGCAATGGCAGAAGACAGCTAGATTTGAACATGAGTGAGAACTGAAGTATGCCTCATGACTTGCACCTGTAGGGATAGACAGTGTTGCTAGTGGTTCATTGAACAAGTTTTCGGAGCCTGGTTGTGTCAGTCTGAAATAAGGGCAGAGCAAGGCATTCCTTCCCAGAGGTGAGGAGCTGCAACCCATGAAGTTATGCAGTACAGTTTACTCCATGTGCCCCCTCCAACAGCTCCAATAGTGCTGTCTTAAACCCTGCTGCTCTGCTGGATCTTTGATGGGCAGCAACTCAGTTGAGAATCTTAGCAGTGGCTCCAATGTCCTGTGGCTGTTGTGTAAAATCCAAGGGTAAATGGTTCTTCCTTCTGTCCTACCCTTCTGTTCAGGCTAGGGCTATAGCAGCTCTTTAACTTTCACAGCCATAAAAACACCCTCTCATGTATAGCTAATTCAGTATCCAGGATATTCATTTGGAGGAAAATATAAGGAAATAATGCTTGGCAGATTTGTGATCTGAAATCTAGAGAATTACAGAGTACCAGAGACACCACTCGTATCCTGGCTTAGCAGTTCCCATCTTACAGCATCATTCCTGAGACCTCTGTTTGCAGAACATTATGCCAAATATTTTTTTTATCATTCACACTTTGGTTGCTCTGTCTAAAGAACCTTGAACAGGCACAGAGAGAAAAATCATTTTATCAGTTTTGTTTTGAAAGCTTTGGAAGGAAAAGCAGAGCGAATTCCTGAGAGCCTGCAGGAATTCAAGGCTAAAGAGCAGAGGAGCTGTGGAGGAAACCTCAGAGTTACGAACCTGTTTCTGATTCAGCTTGCAGGAATCTCAATGGAAATGATTTTAATGATTTTGCTGGGAGCTGAGCCAAGTTCTTTTACAAGATAGGGTGGCATTATGCCACTGCAAACTGGGCGATAGGACTCTGAAACTGAATATACAGAACTTTGATATAGGGAAAAGACTGGACAAGACCAGGTGATAAAATCCTGTTGAAGAGAGGGAAAATAAAGCAGTTGAATTATTCTTGCAATGCAGATAGAGGATGTAGGAACCTAATGGCAGCTCTAGCGTCCATTAAAATCCGTAGCTGTTTTGCCATGGCTTATAATAGGGCAGGTGTTACAGCCATTAGAGATTGGGTTTTGCCCTTTTCCACATTACTGAGAAAACTCCAGTTGACTTTCTAGAGTGGGGAATTAAGTCTCCCAGTTTGTAGCATGTAAATTATGCTTACTCTATTTGTTTTGTGCAAAAGTTGCTACAAGAAAAGAGTAAAGATATATGAAGAATGACAAGTTGAAACATCAATTCACTGAAACTGTGGAGCTGCTTTTGGCATTTTTATGTTAAAACTTCCTTTTGAAATAGTCCCACTGCTATTACATGGGTTGTCTGAAGATAAAAAGAAGACTAAGGGTGGCCTTTTCAACAGGGATTTCCTTCTCAATTCAATTGGATTTTCACACTGGCAGGTCAGGGAAATGCTTTATAGAGAGAACATAACCTAAATCAAAGCCCACTTACAACCCCTAGTCCAGTTAAGTCCTTGTCCAATGTCAATTCATGTCAATTCCTAATGAAAAAAAATAAATAAAGTTACTATTTCTATAAATTTTCTATGGTTGACTGCAGTGATTCATCTAATTACTGCTATTAGTCTGACCAGTAATAAAAACACACTGCTAGTTAAAGCTTAGTGTACAAGAAGCTTGATAAAAGTTATTCCAGCCACCTTGAAAGGCACTTGTTATTCTTTGTTGAAGTTATCCTCTAAGTAATCAAGGAATTCCAAAAATGCAGGTCAAAACACAGTTTAATTCCCTGCACACAGCTGGACTACCCAGCAGTCATTCAGATGGGACATGAGGATCCTGGTGTGTTTCATGGTCATGAAATAGGCAAACATAACCTTGTCTGGTTTTATGGGGTGTTTTTTAAGAAGCATTGGGGTACAGTTGGAGAAATCATTTTATTGCAGAACCTTTCCAGGACACTTTGCAACACCTTTTACTTTATACCCCTGCAGACATAAGCTCATTTAAACCATGCACGCATTTGAGATCCCCTGGAGTAAACTATTTATATTTTTTATTTTCAGCATGAAGAAAAAAATCAAGACTTGAGAGCTAATACTTGTACATAGTAACACCCTACCAGGTATCTCTGATCTCACTGAAATAGCCAGGTCTCTGTGGGAGGGTTTTTCTGTGTTTACGTGAATTAGTGCAGCAAGGAGATGCCTTGGAGGAATCCTGTATGACAGCTGAGGGAAGAAAACACCTTCACATTTATTTAAAATTTATGTTTCCTTATTTTACAGCTTGGTTTTGTGGGAGATAGTCTGAGCTGGTAATCAATCCCCTTGCTTCTCAGGCACACAGAATGGAGAGGTCTGTCAGGCCTCAAAAGCAAGACAAGGCTGTTGGCAACAGGCATGCTTGCCTGCTGCAGGGTTCACTGAAGGGGACTGCAGAGTACCCCTGGAAGTGAGAATTGTTTCTCAGAGAGCCCAGTGGGTCACCTGGAGGCACTGGGGGTGTTTGTGGGACAGTGCTGGTGCTGCCACAGCTCTCCCATGGAAGGCGAGTGAGGAGCTGGTGAGTCTCTCTTACACTGGGTATTACTTATTGTAGCATCACACTCATTACTGTGCAGACTTGTCCAGTAAAACAGTAGCTGAGGATAGAAGGAAGGAAGTCAGTGAATCACCAGGAATCTGTGCACAGCCCTTCCTGCTTTCTTTTGAGAGATTTCGTTAAGCCTTTGACTAATGATAGAGCTGAAAATGCATAAGACCCTGTTAATTACGGTGGGGCTACGCTTTAAGCAATTCATAGGTGGGATATTTTCATAATTGTAATAATGTTTGCTCTTATAGCTTCCTTTGCTGCAATATTGAACCACTCTTCAATCACAACCAAATCAGACAGATTAGGAAAGAACAAATCCTATTCTGCATTTTGGGTACTGCAGATATCTACTGCTAAATAGTTCTTACCAGTTTAGTAACTTTATTTTAGCAGCAAGAATGGTGAAAATAAAGCTGGGATTTGGCCATTCCTGAGTTAATGATCTGAGTCTTGCACCCGTGGCAATGCTGCAAGTGGAAGCCCTTGAAAATTGGTCTGCAAAGTTTCTTAACATTGTACTCGAGCACAAGTGTGCACTAAAATCCTTGAAGCAACGGTGCCTGGCTGAGCTCTTGAAAGTACAGCTTCAACAGGGCACTGCAACTGTTCTCTTACTGTTGTCTCCCACTGCCAGAGAGTCATAGAATGGTTTGGGTTAGAAGTGATCTCAAAGATCATCCAGTTCCAGCACCTCATCCCCATGGGCAGGGACACCTTCGAATAGACCAGGTTGTTCAAAACAGCCTGGCCTTAAACTCCTTCCAGGGATGGGTCATCCACAACTTTTTTGGGCAGTCTGTGTCTCACTACCCTCACAGTAAAGAAGGTCTTCCCAATATAAAATCTAAACCTACTCTCTTCACTTTAAAGCCATCCCACCTTCTCCTATCCAGCCATATTTAGTTTTTAATCCTGCTTTCTGCCCTTTTTCAGAGGGTAAGCAGTTCTAGAAGATAAACCTAAAATCATTCTACAAAGTTGGAGATCCTGTAAAAAGATCTCCTGCAAAAATGTTTTCTCCTTTTATCCAGGGAATATTCAAAGTTTTAAACTCATCAAATTCACATGACTTGCCTTTTAGATCTTTGTTTTCTCAGACCTGTCAGTAAAAACATTTGCCACCTTGCTTTACTCACTAATTAGGGTGGCTACAATTTTAAGAAAGCTTCTTCTTCATGCTATTTTTAGTGCCTCTTTGGATTAATTCCCTACTTGTGTATGACCAGGCAACACTATAATCTTACAGTCTGCGTTGCAGTCCTGCAGAGCATGACTTTTGTGAATTCATCTTACACTAAATTCAATTAAGGAATTCAGAAAGATTTTTACTCTGTGTAAAATTATTCAAATGTACTCGCTAAAAAAATTCCAGACAGAAAATGTGTAGTATGTGCACTCTGAGGACGTCAGAGACAAAAGCTGCCCTGGTCTGTAAGGAATAAATTAAGACAAATCAGTGCCAGGTGTTCTGAGGATAACCAAAAGAATATAAAAGGGCTGTACTAATTAAAATAAAAGTCAGTTTCTAAAAGAGGTTAGTAAAATGGTTACAGTTTTGTGTATAGGTGAGGCATGACAAAATAAGAGCATAATTACATTTTTATTTGTAAAGAGGACTTTCTAGGAATAGAACAACACATTTGGTTTTGATTTGTGCTTCTGCTTTGGCTTTGGCTTCTTATTAAGTTTAACTTTGGTTTTGATTTCAAGCATACTTTGTTTTTTGTGTTCTGGAGGGTCTTGACAAGGAATACAGAATCTCTTTAAAAGTAGCCAATCAAAATAGCTTATTTTTGGGTTTTTCTTCCAATTCCTTGCACAGCATCCTGTTACCAGTTGCATAGCAGAGGCAAATCCACTTCTCCAGCAGAAAAAGGCAAGTAATTTCAGCTGATGGAGTGTAGGAGGTCCCTGGGACCTCAGGGGTCCCTTGTCTTGCAGAAGGTGGGAATGGTGCCACTGCAGAGGCTGAAAGCTACGTGAGAGCCTGTGTAGCCCTGCTGGAGCCCTGGCAGACAGATAAGCCATTAGTGCCTTTTGCACAGATAATGAGAGGAAAGGAAGGAAGCAACTGGGGAAAATGCAGCAAGACCTGAGACCACTTCACAAGAAGCCAGAAGGAGGAAAGGAAGTGAGGCTGCGGCGCCAAATTTGTTCTGGTGCTCATTGTTCCTGCCATCATTCCTCTCATCCACCTACAGAGTATTATGGCAATGGTGACATTCGGGGTTGTATCTAAAGTGGAAGTAGAAAATTAGAGCCCTTCTGATTTTGTATCTGACCTGAAAGTAAAACTCTAATAGTAACTGAAAATCTTGGTGCTCTTATTTTAGAAGCTGAAATTAGGTTCCTAAACCTGGCATTTAGGTGCCTAAATGAGCTACTTTCCCAGAACCTGCTTGGCAATTACCAGTAGCAAAGATCAAGCTACTAATCCTGGTGGCTAAGAAGGATTTAGGAGCCTAACATTAGACACTCATTTTTGGAGCATGCTGACACTGAGTTTTAGCTCATTCCTGATTTATGTATTTCTTTCTGTGAAGTCTTTTTTTCCAAATACAAGAAACTTCTCTTAATGTCTTGTATTAATAGATAGTGTTGGCAATACCTTTGCCCAAACCCATCCCAAAGACCATTGCTGAATATTACAGGAGTTCAGATTTACTGACTAAAGTCTGCCAGCAGTTCTCCCTGTTTTACAGGCCAAGGAAATGCATTTGGCAAAAAGTGAAAACTACATTAAACTGAAGGAGGGTGTTAGCAGTAAAGTAGCCCCGGCTCTTCCACATCTGATATAATTCCCCATAGTAACTTAGGTAGGAACATCAGCCAGCTGCAGAAGTGTGAATTCTATCTTAATTTTTCTCTCCTGGCCAATTATATGTCATATTTTCATGACCTCCAAGAGGATAATTTGGCTAGCAAGACCTTAGTTGTGTTGGTCTGCCACTCAGTCCTATGGCCAGAACCCACTCCAGCTGAGTATGAACTGTATATACTGTTGTATAAACATGGAAAAATATTGCTTATTTTCAATGTAGGTAAAAAGGGGAGAAGAATGTATGGAGGTGCAACAGAGGGGAAAAAGCCCAACAGAAGTTATATTTGTTTCAGGGAAATGAAAAGCATGTCAAAACTGTTGAAAACCGTGAAACAAAATGTTAGAAGTCTTGCAAAAGTCAAAGCAAGAAGAAAGAGGTGTTTGGCCAAGCTTTTAGCTCTATATTGTTATGGGAGGCATAGAAACCAGGAGAACTGGCCACCTTAGAGTGCTTTCTTTATTACCATAACATGTCTGTATGCAAGGGGGTCTATTTGGTAACAGCTGGACACTCAGGTATCTGCAGGTCACATGTGGTTATGAGAGGGAACTGATTCCTGAACAAGGAGCAGCTGAGCTGCAAAGGGCAATATCAGGGGCTTTATTGATGTATAGATCATATCTGCCTCACTTTTCAAAGTGAATGGGATGTTTGCTTCTTGTTCCATGCCCTGATACTTAGAATTGCATATGCTTGCTTGTTTTCATGCCCAGTGAATGTCACAGGCTAATGGTTCATCAAGTTCACAGCTAACTCAGCCCTAGATCTGATGTGATAGAAAATTCCTGTTGTTATAGACAAGTCCTGTTGTTGTTGGTATTGTTTCTAACTTGCAGGTTCCGTTCTGTCACATAAACTGGGCTAATGCCCAATGGAAATAAAGATTATCCCTATTCTATATAGTCCTCACCCTGAGTGAGGCCAACATAGTAATGTATATGGGAAAGCAATGTGAGACCAGAATAGGCTTCTGGAGATTTGCAGAAAATAGAAATATAGGACTGCTATTTGCATGCCACTATTCCTTTTCCAGGGTCTGTTTCTATGAACACTTGAATGTACAACTTCCAGTATTAAGATGTCCAGCTGAATTTAATAGGAATAATGATACACACTCAAAATATGGATTTGTTAACCTGTCATTAAAGTGAATATTGAATAGGTATGAGCAGAATTTTCCAAAGTAATCAGACCTATTGCTGCTCACCTAAATTGTTGAAAAGTTGGTTCCAGATTTTTTTCATTGACTTCACTGGGGGTACAATTAGACTAGTCTGGAAGGATCTGATGAATCTTCCCAGTAACTTTATGTAGGGAGCAGATCTGGCCTGGCTTGAGCGCAGATCTAGTCTTGCTGGACACCAGGAAACGTTATTTTGAGTTAAATTCCTCAGCAAATACTATTATTTACTCCCCAAAACATGCATTGAAAGCATATATATCACCAGCTGTGAAGATGATCAAATATTTAAACAATTCTTTATCAAACAGACCTTTTAACAAAATGTATAAAAACTCACTAAATTTTAAGCTTGACAAATAGTATTCCATCAGCTCTACTGTTTGAAAACAGTGAGAAAATCCATTTTAGAAGAGGGAATAAAGTAAAAATATGGCCTGAAAGAAGCATATTTCTAATGCAGTTCCCAGAGTTGTCAGCGACCATTAATCTAGCCTGGATGAAGACACCTCCCAGATATTGTTGATTTTGAAGAATTTTGTGGCTCTTCCTGTTTTTTTGCAGTGAGTGGCTCAATGACTCACCCCAGGGCCTCCCAGCCAGGATCCCAGGGAAATGAAAGTACTTCTAACACCTATTGCTACCAAGAGACTGAAGTGCAGGAGCTCTCCTTTCCTCTTCCCCCTCCAAAAAGCCCCACCAATCAAAAGGAAGGTATGATTGCTATAAAGATGTACTTAATCAAAGTAGGGAAACCACAGAGGGGGCCTGGCTGTGGCTGCAGTGCTGTTGCTCCTCTTGTCCCTTGCTCATTTGTGTTCTGCTGGAGGAGCTCTAATGTCTAGATATTACTTCCATAAGATGTGTACTTTCCAATGCTCTTTTTGCTTTTAAATACTGAGCTGATCCAGTCCTAGTTGCAAGCTGATCCAAGTATCAGGTTATGTAGTGATTTCCAGCAGCTATAAGCTAGGTTGAAACAGTCTCTTCTCATAAAGTTCCATCGTGCAGTGAGGATGACAGAAAATGGTCATACCAATTAAATGAAATAAAAATCTTAGATTTCCTCAAGGAGTACTGAACAAGTGCCAATACTTTACAGTTCTCCTACTGCAGCTGAAGGTACCCTGCAAAAATGAACTTTCTGTCAGCATAGTAATACTCCTGTAGAAGAGGAGTTTTGTGCAGTCATTATATCCACTTCAGTAAATGTGACAATACAGGATGTCATGTCACAGGTCTGGGCTGTTTCTACCCATCTTTCACTAACACATGGATTTGACAGGCCACATTGAGGAATTGACACCTAGGGCAGCCAAAGGTAGACTTTGCACTTCATCTTGTTACTTTGATGGACAAACCCCTGGGATCCCCAGCTACGGTCTGCACATGCAGGCTGAAAATGGCTCTGCATATCTGTGGGTGATGACGGAAGTTAGATAAATAGTGGATTAATAAATGGATAAATTATACATTTTCCAAACTGAAATTCTACTTCAGGACTCTCAGAATAGCAAGGGCTCTACAGAAATACAAGTCAGATTTCTGCTTCAAGCCGTGGTGCTTTATCTCCGATAGACACTTTACCTGTTGTGTTCCCGGTGATGGCAATTCTCCATCTTCAGCCAAACCATTCAGACAGTAGAAAGTCAGATGAGAACAATATGCTGTCCTTTTGTTGAGTGCTTACTTCCTTCATTAATGTGATGAGGGTACTCAGCCTGAAATGATGGTTGTGTGAATAGCACTCTCACAGCCTTGACATTGTTCCTCCTTTCTTTGCCCATCCCTCAAGGAACAAAAATAACTGGTCTGCGAAAGTAATTGTTGTCCCCCTGCTACTCCCAGCACTGAACAAAGATGAAATCTAAGTATTAACTTCAGTGTCTAAAGTGCTGAACTTCTGAGTGTAACTCCTGTTGATTTACCAGAATTCACTGGGGTTTTGCATTCTAGATGAGCGATGGGATAATCTAATCCAGCTGTAAAGGAAAATAGATGATCTTAACCTGCTGGAGCGTAACACATAGGTTGTATGTGGTCCTGTTCTTCATGGAGAGATAAAGGAGAGAAGGAATTTCTAAAAGCTGTTCTTTGCCTAACCATCTTCTCATGGTACCCCAAACTAATTTGTATAGGTCTTGACTATAAATCAGCACTTTTTAATGTTAAGTTGAGATAGGGTGTTGTTGCTGCAAAGACTCATGGTGTTAATGTCCCTGAGCATAGTTTTATAACTCCAAATATTTGACATTTTATAAAGTTCATTTTAAAAGGCAATTGGCCTAATATGCAGTGGTTTATTAACAGCTTTTTGTTACTACAGGCAGTTTTCATTGCTACTGGACAGGCTGAATTGCAGTATGTGGAAACAGAATGCTGGTAGTTCATTTTATTCTGTTGTTTAATGTGGGGTTTTTCCCTTAAAAAAGTTGTAGTCTTATCCCAGCTGTCTGGAGCAAAATTTTAGATGCGTGTAAGCACAGATGAATGTCAGTCGTGCATTCCTGATGGCAAAGCAGTATAAGAGATTGACAAAAGCATAGATGTGTGAAATATTTTTTTGTGTGTTTTCCAGCTCTTTGGGGATGATATAAAATACCTGCTTCTAGCAGGTGCCCAAGATGCTTTTATTTTCAGTTGGCTACTTACTGCCTAACTCTTACATGCTGTGGGAAAGCATTTATTCCCATCTGGATTGCTGAATAAATTGGAAACTAGAAATGCAGAGAACAGGAAAGTGTTTGATATCTGTGAAGGGGCAGATATGCAGTCTTCTACGAAGCGGGAATGCTGGGGGTATATTTTGGCACAGGGATTTTACCTACTTTTCTTGGCAACGTTGTTTCCTTATCAGACCAGACATGCATTGTATTTTGCATGTGTCAAAAAGTGCTTGCCAGCAGGACTCATTCTGATAGCGACAACAGGAAGTCTGAAATACACCAAAGGAATGAAGTCTTGGGAAGCCAGACACAGAGGAGCAGCAGTAATAGCTGTTCTGGATAAGGAGGTTAAGCCACAAAGAGTTCAAGCCTATCAATGCTGGAAGTTGGATTGCAGGAGACTGTAGGTAGCTGCAAACTAATAAAAAAAAAAAAAACGCATAAGGAAAAATGCCAAGCAGAGAAGAGCTGTCTTAAATTTGAGAGGCTCTGCTCAAAAAAACAGGATCTGATAGATATTGTCTTGGAGCGTAACTTAGTCTCAGATTCATATGTGACTTCTGGCTTTTTGCTGTAAGTTCCAGAAGAAGTTGCTCATTATGAAACATCTCTTTACCTCACTCCTTTGATGGAATAAGAGATGCAGGAAATGAGCCTGCTGGCCCGGCTGTTCCTGCGTACTCTCTATCTGCCCAACATTAAATTCTGTGCAGCTGCCAAATCTCCTGTAACTCTCCTTTTTCCAGCCCCATGACCTGCAGCTCAGAAGCTCCCAGGGTCTTCAAAATAGCCCAAGTCCTCCAAATCTCACAGCATTTATGAACAGAAACAAAACTGAGCAATGAGGAATCTGGAGACGTTTTTATCAGTGGCTCCTTTAATGAGCGGATGAAAATTCAGGTTTATAATACATGCTGGGATACTAGCACAGTAATAGTGTTGGCTGCTAGGAAAGCTATTAATGCTTGTCTTTAAGTAAAATAGGCTCTTTAAAATCAGATATTTTGTAACGTTCTAAGATGTTTCTGATGTTAGTGGCCTTAAAACAAAGCTGACATTGTTAGAAACTATAGCTTAGACAGGCCAAGGCACAGAGTATACCCTCATAAGACTGATGAGAAATCTGATACATTTTTCCATTGCTTGTGCAGAGGAAACCAAATGGAAAAGAGAAACCAGAGAAACTCAGCTCAGCAGCTTAATGTCTAACAACGTTTTGCACAGTAAAAATGACAAGTACAATTGTAACAGAAAACACATCCTGCTTTTCAGTTCTGGGGTCCACTGCAGTTTCATACCACTGCTCAATAAGAATGAGTTCACTTCAGTTTACCACAATAAAGATGAGCTATATCTCTGGATAGATAGCAGTTGGATTTATCCATCCTTTTGGAAAATTAAGGCATTGTTCAAACACATATTTGTGTTTTGTTTCTTCCGAGACAGCCAACCGTATAATCATTCCATGAGCTTCGAATAACTGAGACTGACTCACAGTTTCCCATTTCATTAGCTCAGGACAGGATGCAGATCCTATAAACACATTCCGTGTGAGTCTTTACATGACATGAAGTTCCTTGCTCTAAGTTTGCAAACCCACTGTTTTTTATATCCCTAGAACAACTGTTTATGGTCTCTCTCTTCCAGCTCTTCTGACTGCCCATATCTAAGCATGAAATATGACTTAGGACTGCAGTATTTTTCCCTTCATAACTTTCTTCTTTCAGCTACTGTAGTTCTGCTTAAGCTTCTCTCTGACTAACAAAATCAAAATATCTGCCCATCAGTAGCTCACTAATGGTGAAAGAATGGACCTAGGATGCTGCCCATGGAAGCACCTTGGCTGTTAAGCTGTGCATTGCAACTCCATTTCTACAAACATAGGCCCGATTTATACCTATTGCAAGTGAATAACCACTGATCTAGATCCTTCAAACAGGTTTTGAGTCCCTGTGGTGTATCAGTAGGGTTCCAGGTATGTAAGAGTGGGAAAGACATGTAGTAGGAAAGAGCAGGAAGAACATGCTCTGTGGTAACAGATATCGTTACAGAGTCTGTTGGTAGAGCAAATAAACAATCCTCTGATAGCCAGAGACGCAGTAATTCTATTGGCCTTGGAAAAATATTTTGTAAAAAAACCCTCATGGACTAAATGTGTTCTGGTCTTTAGTTGCCTTCATAAAGGTACTTTTAGAGATTTAGTGGAATTTTTCACATTAGCAGCTGTCTCTAAATCAAGTCAATGAGATTGAAGTAGTTCCATCCTATGAAGAAAAGGTGGCTATCTTGGGTTTTTGAGCACTTAAATACATTCATGAGCCTGGTCTTTCATATTTTTATTATTTTGTGCAGAAGAATTTGGATACTGACATTTCTAGTCCATGAAATATTCCAGTGTTTCAAGAAAAAAATTCAGAACAAAATATCTACATTTTAATATGTCCCACAGCATGAATTTTTAGAGAAACTTCTACACATAGCCATTAAAATATCTTGGTTTTCTACTGCTAGATTCAAGTTCTTTGAAGCTCTAATTTATATAAAAATTTGAATATATGTAATAGGCTAAAACCCAAATACTTTTAAAAACAATTTTTAAAAGGACAGAAAGCATAACTAAACCCAAAATATTCCTGCACTGTTACAACTGCATTTTTCAATGCAAATTTACCCTTTTTATGGACATAAGTATAATGAAATGTACAGATAAGTCATAGGTAATTTCTGGTGCAATATTTCTTTAGGTGTGTTTGCTAAAATACAGATGGAGCAAAACAATAGAGTTTCAGGTTAGTTTGCTCTTTTTTATCGTTCTGCTTATATAAGAATTAAAATAAACATCAATGGAAAGGATAGCAAGCATCAGTGGGAAAGGCTGAAAAATTTAGTCAGTGTGTTTGTTTCTTCACTTTAGTAAAGTACCAAAGACTGTATTTTTTGTACCTTTTTATTTTTGCTTTTGTAAAGACTTTGACAAATTGACACTTCACACCCACACTGGAAATTGTCAGCAGCCCACAGCAAGGTAGCCCTTTGCTGTCCACGTTATTGCCTGTTTTATGCAGTGGTGCTTCTAGGATATTGAACAATATGTAAAATTTTTACATTCTTTAAATCTGAAGAGGACTATTTGAACCTCATAGGAAAACTGTGCGTGAAAAGGCAATGTTATGCTCCAAGCAATGTGAACTAAGAAAGAATATATAAATACAGCCAGAGACCAATAAAGCTGTAACTGCAAATCCACTGTGGCTGTAAGTGGTTTCCCTTTAATAATGAAATACCACACAGGCAAAAATGAATATATAACTCATGCTACCCCAACCCTTATTGGACTACAAAATAATGGTATTTTAAAACAGAGAGTCCTTTCATTCTCTAGAGTGCTCTTTGGTCATGTTTCAAGTCTTCTTCTGCAACTAGGAGGGCTAAAATCTTACTTGAAAAGATGTGAAAACTGAGTCACGCAGTCATTTGTTCTGGGGCTTGAAGTGAAACTCCAGATATCCCAACACTGGGAATAACACCACAGTTGGCAGGAGTACTGATGACCAAATTTCTCAGTAAAACAAAGCACACGTTGGCACTGAAGCTAAGTTTCTCAGTTTGAGGAAAGAAAGAAAAACATTTATTCAATAAAGCAAAACTTATTTGCTGGTAGGAAGGAAAAAACAAGAATTCTTTTCAGTGAACACATAGAAGAATAATCATTTGCTGCAAAGATCTCTAAAAGCTTTTGAAACCTTAAATTATTTCTTGTTAAAGAAAAAAAAACTGTTTCCATTGACAAGAGTTGTGAGAATCTCTTCTGCAGCTCAGATAATCCAAGCCAGAAGCTACAACTCAGCTTTAGCCAGAATTTTTCTTTCAGTGAGATATTTGAGCTGTCCCTCTTCTGTTCCTATTGTTTCTTACATACATGCTGCTGGTGCTGCCCAAGTTTGATCTAGAAGCAGTTAGCTGCTTTTAAAATTGACATGAGTATCTGAGAGGGACGTTGTTCTCTTGATGTTTCAGGGAGCAGAAAGTTGCATTAGGGCTCTGTGACATAGAACCTGAGTTGGATGACATAGCGTAAGGCAAAGACACTTGGTTCTTTCTCTTTATTTCCCTCCCAACCCCTTGTGAGAGGCTGGGGAGGCTTTTCCACACTTGTAGCTACAATATGGGTGACTATTGCAGGACTGCAACACTTTGTGCCCTTTCTGCCTTCAGTGAGTTGCGGGGAGCCACCACACTTATCATCTTCAGCTGCAGCAACTACTTGGAGTGCTGCTGTTCAGATGAGCAGCAAACCATTACTCATTTGGGCATTCAGATAGTTTCTCTGGGTCTCAAAACCCAAGGAAAGAATTCTTTCCTCATACCTTCATGCCTCTTAGGTCTTGAAGAGATTTCATTTCACTCAATAAAATAATATCCCTTTCCATATCTTTCTTCAGCATTAACATTTCAGGTGCTGGCAATAAAAGGTTAGAGTCCCTCTTATTGCATTAGGAACAGTACTGACCTGGGATGAACTCACTGTCACAATAAAGATTTGTCATCTTTATTGAAGACTTTCTGCTCCAGTAGTTATTGCTTTCCTAGCCCATTCTAACTTTAGGTCCTACGTCAGCAGAAAATGAGCATAAAAACAGAGCACTGGAGCAACTCCCTGCCATATGCTCCGATGAACTTGGCAAACGTGTCATTGTGTGGCTCACCTCTTGAGTCAGGTTTTTATTTCTGTGGGATCCTTTTCAATAATGCTGGAAACACAGTCCAGCTATGGAGGACTTACATGTTTGTGTATCTCATGGATGCAAATACCTACGTTTGTCCAAATGAAGTGCGAGAAATTCATTCTCTGCCATCAGATTTCTGTTGAGCTCCTGTCACCTGCAGAGGACCTGTCACAGTCTTAAGATATAGCAATGTAATTTCTTTAAACAAAAGTTGTGCCACTCTTCTTCCAATTAGCAAGCAGCAGGACAAGAGGAAATTGTCTCAAGTTGTATCAGGGGAGGTTCAGGCTGGATATAAGATTTCGTCTTTCTACAACCTCTTTCTACAGAGGGGCTTGTCAAGCATTGGAACAGGCTGCCCAGGGAAGCAGTTGATTCATCATCTCTGGAGATATTTAAAAGATATGTAGATGTGGCACTTGTAGACTTGGCAGTGTTGGGTTAGCATTTGGGTGCAATGATCTTAAAGGTCTTTTCCAACCTAAACAATTCTATGATTCCACACAATTCTGTGATTCCACACACAATGCCATGCTACCATTTTCCTCATCCCATGGATAAAACAGCACTGTGGCCGGAAGCACTGTGGGTTAGCTCTAAGGAGTTCCTGCATGTGAAGCCATTCCAAAATTTCCCCTTATAGCTAGAACCTGTCATGAAGAAAAAAAATGTTCATTACTGAAATAAGCAGAGCTGGCTATTTAATTAGTCAGGCTGTTTATGAGGTCAGTTTTTCCACAGTTTTTTCCTGAGAGCTGACAAAGAGGGAGAAGAGCAAACATACTGTGCTTCATTCTCATTATGATTGAAGGCTTGTGATTAATTGCCATCAGCTGCCTTGAATCATTAAGGTGCAGAGCACAGAACTATTACAAGATCATGTTTTGATAGCCTTTAACTCTAGAGCTCTGCTTAGGTTTCTTCCACAGAAGCTGGAAAAATTGTTGTGAGAAGGAGGGATACAAAATTTCACAGTGTGTCCTGAGGAGGAGAAGAGAGACAATCTCTGCTGGCTGGTTAGATAGCTCAGGTGAGAGGCTTGCTTTGGGGTCTGTACTCCCATTCCATGGCACAGCAAGTTCCTAAAAAGAAGAATAAAAAAAACCTTTCTATTACTAATGGAGCAGATACAATTAAGGCTACTTGCAACTTTTCAAACTAAGAAATTTAATAAAAAAAAAAAAGAGGACCCATTTTCATGTAAAGGAAAAACGCCCACCCCAGCTCTAACTTTGCACAGCCCAGAGCCTCTCACTGCTGGAGACTTGTTGAAGCCACTTCCTCTCCCTATTCTGGTGGCCCTTGCATCCTGTTGGTTGAGGGTGGCAGCTCTCTCAGGGAGACTCTCTACCTTTAACATGAAACAGCTGTGGTTTTCACCAAGACCACCTTACACAGCCCAGAAAAGAGCCAGACACGAGCTCTTGCTGCTTGTTTTGCTCCTCTGTTCCTGGGTGTGTTATCCCCAACTACTTGGGCTCACTCACTGCTGACAAACACGTGCTTTAAAAGTATCCCAAGCTCCAGTATGAAAGCTGGTGATGTATAGCATCTCCTAAGGAAAGATTTGCCTCTGTTCAAAAACCTTCCTGACCTCATGACTGAAGAAGAACAAAATAATGTGTTAACAAAAACATGGTTCACTGCCAAAGAAAAGGAGTTCCTGTAAGGACTGAAACAATAAATCTCCTCTGTACTGAACTCCCAGTGGGAGTATGTTGTGTTTCCTCCTGTTCTTTATCAAAGTCCCCAAAATAAGCAGGAATGGGCAGTGACCAAGCACAGTCACCACACACCTTTTTCCATGGAGTAATTAAGGCCTGCCTCAGAGTGAAAGAGCACTCCCTGCCCAGCTGCCTAAGGGAGAGCTGACAGAACTACCACCAAGCATGAGGCTCCTGGGGACTGCCTTCTTTTTCCTTGCTGTACTCTGTGTTTGCACTGTAGGAGGTAAGTTCTTTGGCTTTTTTGGATAGACTTGTCACATCTCTCTAGTGGTTTGTGAACAAAAGCTTAGCTGTCAGTCACTGGGTGCTTTTTTTTTTTCATTTCTACTACAGTGATTGAAAGACTGTGTGTTGGAGGAGAAGGTACTAACTGGCAGTTGAGTTATATATGTTCTGTGAAAAACTTTCCTGCCATTGTATTTTTGTGACAGCTTTCTTTCTAGGTGTCGTGAAGCTCCTAAATCTGAGAGGAGTCAAAAGCAGAGGTGTATTTACAAAAGTTATCAAATCTGTTTTTCTTCTACATGTTAAAGCATTTTTTGCAAAGATGGCTTTAAGGGGTGAGTTGAAATGTCTGAAAGATTTTGCAATTTTTTTCTCTTGCATATTAGATCCATCCTGACAGATTTCCCTGGCACTATGCCAGCAATAAGTTTGGCCAAGAATGTCTCTCAAAAATTATCTTAATTTTGGCCCCAAAGATATAGGGGCTTACAACATTTTTATCAAGTGTCAGTTAATGAGGGGTGCAAGCCTAGGGGTCATATTGGTTACTGGGTGCAATATCTTTTAGGAATGGTTTTTAAATGCACAGATTTAATACAACTTTTGGTGTTCAGGTGGTCACTGAACTGATGTTTTTGTTACTCTTCATCTTGAAGGATCATGCTTTTAAAAATGGAGTTAACTACTAAAATCTGAAAGGGTGAAAGGAACTGCAACAAGGGCCAGAGTCTATCATAACCTTTGTCAAAAGATACGTTTGCAGTAAAATCTGCCTTTTATCTGTACCTTCATTTCCTGTCTCTCTGGGATAAAACTTCCACAAATGCCTACAGATTGCCTGAAAAGGATCTATTAGCCAGAACTTAAAAACTTGATAATACTAGATTAACTGATCTAAATGAAGTTAATCAACTTTTTCTCAGGTTATGTGTTGAAATGTAGTCTTTCATGGTGTATCTTTTGCTATTGCTTGGGCTCATTGTTAGGAAAACAGATCAATAAAGGAGATTAAAAATAAGCCTGTGCCACAGAAAGAACTGCTTTTAAAATTATGTTAAGTAAGTACAATCCCCAAAAGTCTGTGTTGAAATACTATTTATTCTCTGTCTGCTACTCCTAGTAAAAATAGTCTTCCTGTCATTGTCAAAGCTTTAATTTCACAATTTCTAGAAAGCAAAGTGAAGTTGCATCAAAAAGAGCATATTTAACACCAACAGTCCATAAAGCTTACCAGAAAGCAACATGCAAAGGTGGGAGGAATCCTGCTAATTTTGTACAATCCTTTCTTTAAAAAGGTTTTTCCCTCCTCTGCATGATATGAACGTGGCAGAACTGATGGCAGTGAATAAGCAGATTTTATATATGGTACATTTGTTTTGAACAATTTTAGTTCTGTAAAAATAGAAAAAAAAAGTATTTTTTAACACCTAATTGCAAAGTAGATGTGGTAGTGAAATTCTGTAGGTAAATTCACATTAGAAAATCAAGAACATTTATGGGAAAATTTTGTGTATGTTTTTATCTAACTTGTGAAAGTAAAGTTACATGCTCTGGTCAAGCTTGCTTCAGGCAGCCCCATGCATCAACCTGTTAAGACAGAAGTAGTTTTATTGTCTGTTGTGCAAAGATGGACCAAAGTATTTGGATTTCCACTTTTTGTGATTTCTAGAGTGCTCTGGTCGTCTGGGCTGCAACAGCAGAACCTTGTAATTTGAAGCTGGGAAGTGATGGTGGGGAGACTCACACGAGTCTCTCTTGTACTCAGTCTCCCTTTTTTGAGCATTGGAGACAGCAACAAGACTTTTCTCCCCCTGTTTTTAGTACTTTAAAATTATGATCAGTAATTTTTAGAGAAGGTCAAATCACACCCTGGTGTTTTAATACTCCCCCAGGTTTTGGAGAAGTTTGCCTTCAAAGCTCACAAAGACAAATGTGTGGGCTTCCAGCTTTTTCATGTGCTATGCACCAAGTGCTTATCTGTGTATCTTTTGTATATCATACAGAAGTGGACTAGAACATTTCCACTGTGGTTAGTAAAGAACACACCTCATCTCCTGTGGGGCTTCCAAATTTCATGCTTTGTCTTCAGCTGTATGCTCATACTGCTTTTCTATGCAATTTTCTAACTTATCTTGGGATCTTTCATCCTCAAAAGCCCCTAATGTTTTGGTGGCGTCTTCCCTCTGTCAGCACATCACTAGAGGCTCACCTATGTACAGATGTGGAGCCTGATAGCCCCCTGATGACTTGTTCCTCCTGCCTATACTTTTCTCATCCCTCTGGGGATAATGAAATGACGTGCTTAGAACAGGAGTTCCTTCATGCTCATCTCAAGGTGTTCAGTTCTCCTGGCATATTGCCCTTTATTCTTACCTGTTCCAAAATGCAGCTCAAATAAAAATGCTTTCTAGGTTGGTTCATAGTGTTTTCAGCTTTAAACAGGCAGCACTGGAATGTGTCAAAAAATACAATGTCAAATTATAGTAATCAAATATGAATGCTCTTGAGTCTGCCTCAGGATGTAATTATTTTAAAAATGTGTAAAGGTGAACTTTTTTTCTCCTAAAAGATGAGACGAGAAGCCTTGGCATGTGCTTATAATGTTAAATGCTTAGATGTTGCATCTTCTCGTGCCTTGGTCTAGGAATACAGCGTGGCTGTGGCTGCACAGCAAACATCCTCCACAAAGTGCTGGTAGCACAGCACCACATCCTTCTCACACAGGCTCCAGGCTGGTTTCTTGCAGAAATGATGGCAGAGTACAGTGGGCTCTGCTCCTGAGCATCTGAGCTGGAATTAATCACTTTGCATTGGACACGTCCAGGCGTGGGATATTAACGCCCGATTGCTGACCCCTGTTGACAGCCAGAAGTAGCTTTATCCAAGTGCTCTGTCAAGGTTGATGGCACTCCAAAGAAACAAGGGTGTTTTTCTTTTTTGAAAGGTAGGAGCAAATCTTTGCATTGAGACTTTGGTCCTGATGCCCCTGAAGTAATTTGGAGTTCCATTTCACTGTGCATCGGCCCTAAAGTACGGCCCTAAAAATTCCCAGCCTCCTTCCTCATTAAGGGATGCTGTGTAGCTTCCCAAGCCTACAGCACAGCTGATTAATCCCAACTCCCAGGCTGATAGCTCAAGAAAAGTTCCACTAAGCCGGGGCTCCTGTAGTGATTGCACACATTTGCAGCTGTCTGAATGCTGCTCTTGTTGATGTAAATTAGAGGAGATGGATAGCCCTTTCGTTTTCCATCATCTGTGCTCTCTGCTCAAAGCCTTCAAGTACTTTAAAAATTAAGTTTTAAAATTAAATACTAACTAAACTGTTTTGAGCAGTGAAAGCTTTTGAGAATGGTCTCCCCTCACTCTGGGTTATTATTCAAGTTTATTCTCTGGACAACCAGCAAGGCACAGACTGTCAAAGTTGAATCATTGTCTCATTTCCAAAAATTTGAGAAATGTGAATAGGCTTTAGATATGACTTTCTTATACCTTTAACTTGCTTGAGCCAAAACTCTGCATGTCTTGAGAATTTGCCTGTTGTGGAAAAAAATAATTGTATTTGCCACTTTCACTGTTTCTAGCGGTTTGCCAAGACTAGCTTTGTCAAAAATCAAATTATTGTGCTGGAGCTTATGATAGCCTTTAATGGAATATTGAACTTTTATTCCTTTGTTGATTTTTTTTCCTTTTTTTTTTTTTTTTTTTTTCATTTTCCCTGCTACCACATTCCTTTCATTCATTAAATCCTTTGCATATTGGGGCAGTTTACAGCATTTGCTGAGGATAGAAGCAGATGGCTTGATACCTGCTTGGTTATGATTTACAGCCAAAATAAATGGAAAACTGAATATGAAGGGCAACTTGCCCACAGCATTCAGCTCCAAAACTGGGAATACATAATGCTGTGTAACATGCCCAAAAATTGGTTTTCTCTTCTGAGAATTTACAAGAATGTTTTCTCCTTTCTTTAGCTGACTCTTTGTATTCAATCCTAGAGTTCTTATTAATCTTTACTAGTGTATAAATTAGTAAAAAAGATCTGCTGAGGTTTCGTTTGGTTTTGTGGGGTTTTTTCCTAAATAGGAAAGTACCTCGAATTTGGACTCGGGTTGTTTATACATTGTTTATACTGAAAAAGTACAAATTAAAAATAATCTAAGAAACTCTTAACCTTGGGACAGGAGTACTTTTAACTGGTGCTATTTGATAGCCAGACTAAGTTCAACATGTAAAATCTTATGGAAAATTATCATTTTTATTTATGGCCCTTATGAAGGGGGAGAAAGGGTGGGGTTGTTTGTAATTTTTGCTGCAGTTGCTCAAGAATGTCTCCTTAATGGGATTATTTTGCAATTCTGTAAACAGAGAGACAAAGTTGGATTTGTGTGTAGCAAGTGTTATTTCCAAATACAAGTCAAGAATTAAAGACCTGGCTTCTTTAGAAGACAAACATCTACTTTTGGTTTCAACTTGCACTCTAAAAATGGGTTTCTCTATTAAAATAAGTTTCCCTTTAAAACAGAAGGGTCAAAACCCTGATTTGCACCATGTCCTGCCCTGCTAGTTGCTGTCATTGTTCCAGCTGTTGACATAATCAGGTAGCGATACCTTGGCATTCCTCTCGTGAAGATGGATCCCTGGATGCCCTAACAGTGGCATGTGGTATCAACCAGACCTACCTGTGCTAGGAGAAGGGGTTTGACACAATTGAATATGATGTTATCTCCACACTGTGCCTTCTGGCCCTACCTCCCCATGCATGAAGACTGAGCTGATGCTCACTTGCTGATATGATGGCTTGGAATAAAATTCAGCAAGTGTGATCTGCTGGGGTCTTGCACAAAGGTGTAGGAAGCCCTCTGCTGCCACCCACACATGTACTAGAGGCTGGTCTGGAAGGGTCCAAATTAATTTCAAAATACATTTTTATCAGCAGTCAGAGTAGCCAACAACACCTTTCAGGCCATACTAACTAGCTGATGCTCCAAAGGTGATGTTTCATACTAGGAACAGGGCAAGGATTTTCTGACTTTTATGTGGAAAGTGGAAGCTTGTCTTTGGTACAAGTGCAAATTCTATCCTCTTCATCAGTAGATCAGTAGAGTAGTTTAACAACAATTTTGAATCCCTGGGTTTTTTTCAGTGACAGGAACGTGCTTCTCAGTTTTAGCTGCATGTTGTAGATAGCAACAACACTGTGTTTTCTGAAACCACAGGGCAAGTGGCACTTAATTTTGCATCACATTTATCTGCTCTAACCATTCTGCCTTGTCCTATCACTGACAAAATTATGTGTTTTGCTGGCATGGGAGCACTATACCAGCCTTGCTGTCTGAAGATTTCTACAAGATAAGTAATCATTCTAAAATGCACAGTTTGTCTTAATGGTGTGATTTCTCAGTGTGGTACTTGGTTTGAGGAGTGTCAGTGTAACTTTAGGGTTAAATCAATTAACATGATATTATTGAGATGTTTATACTTCCTGCAGATTTCATCTTTCATAATCTTTAGCAGGAGATGAATGTTGGTTTTGGGCTTGAGAAATTCTGCTATTGAAGCAACAACTGATAAGAATGGGAAAAGCTTTGGATTTTAGTTGGTCTGAGAAAAACAGTGCCAGGAGATCTACTAACCTTCCTGGCCAATTTGCATTATTTTCCTCTGTAAAATACTAACTTGTTGAGATTGCATGTTAATTACTTTTAGTGATCAGAACCCCATATATTCCTTAAGTTTTTATTACTTTTCCTGCTTTTTCTCATGCTCAACATTGAGTCTAAGGTTTTATTTGAAATACAGTGTTGATAGCCTTCTAAACATCATTATAAGGGTGCTATCTATCCCACTGTGAGGCTAGCCAGAAATCATTTTTCCTAGACAGATGAATTACTCCATCTCAGCATGGGTTATAGATCACAACAATATAGATGATGTAAATATAGGTGTTTGCAAACTCATTCAAAGGTTATAGAAGTAAAAATATCACCAAATATTTCTAGACAAAATGGCAAAAACAAGTGATGATTACTCTGCAAAGAAATGTGAAATTTAAATCTTTTCCACCCAAATTCCTGGTATCATGTCCAGTAGAGAGGTGCAGCTTTTGACATGATACATGGCTAATACTTCCATGGCCATTCAAAGTCCACAAAAGCAAAAATTTGGGGGTTTTCTTTACCCAGGAATTCTAGACACACTGAAACTCCTGCCAAGTTGTCAAACCTCTTCTACCCCAAACTCCCACAGATGTTCATAAAGTCAGAAATCTGAAGTGTTTGGGACCAGTGTGCAATTCCATTGTTGTTACTCATTCTTGCATGGGACTTTTAAAATCTCTTTCTGAAAACTACTTAATTCTTTGAATTATGGAGCTTTCTGGACATCCTGCAGAGTCCAGATGGAGTTTGGACATCCTCTGTTTTGACTCAGATCACATAACCCTTGGAATTTGTAGCTACACCAAAGGCTGGCTGCCCAGAAAGGCTCTTCCAGCAAAGCAATTTTAGGTTCTCTTTAGGAAGGTTTTTTCTTATAAAAGTAGTTTATAAATATATTTTCTGTTATTCTGAAGACAGCAAATATATTTAAGAAACTGTTGGGCTTGCAACAACTCACTAGTTTCCAACATGCAACAACAAAAAAAAGAACTTACTCGAGATCTATGCCAAATAACCCAGTCCCTGAGATGTGCAAGGAAAGGATACAGCACACATACTTGAGGCAAAAAAAATCCTCCCAGTGCACAGCAGTTTTTGGTTCTGTGCACATTTTATCCTGTCTAGTTCAAGTGGCTCTAGAGGATTCTACTACTTCTGCAAGCCATTCCCTATGCTGATGGAGTCATGTGGCTGGCATGTCTTAATGCTCTTGAATTTAGGTGAACTAGTGAACAATTTATCTTACTGTCTTAGAGATGCTTTTTTGTAGTGCACTGTCTGCTTCTTCCCTAATTGTTTTCACCTTGTATTTCCAAGAGCTGGCAGAAACTGCTGTTTCCAGATGCAAAATGGGAAGTGGGGATTGATCATTCATGGGAGGAAAGGTTGAAGAAGAGGAGAGAGGTTTGTGTAGGAATGGAACAACTTATTCACAATTATAATTGTTATAGTTGTAATTGTCATGGGGAATACAATTGCTCTTATTGCCAATAAAAGTACAAGGGATGTCTATAGCTGTTCACCAGCATGATGGGATCAGCTCCCAGTTCACCATGGTTTCCCAGTGCACTGACTGGGAGCTGGGATTTTGACAAGCCTGAGCATCCTGAATGTGGGTCACTCTGTTCCACTAGGAAGCTGTTTTTCAGAGTGGGAGCCAGCATGGCTAATGCAGCAGTTCCCACTGCTCTTTGATAGGATAAGTCCTCACTGTTGACACTCTGTTTCAAATGCTCTTTGTAGTAACAACTTTGGTTTTTAAATAGGAGTGCTTTATTACATAAAGCTTGTGAGAAAAGACTTTCACTTTTGCATCAAATCCTAGCAGTTGTATCGGATTGGTAGGAATTCAGGATAACATGAGTATTCAATCAGTTTGGCGAGATAGAAACAACAAGGTCTTCATCAGCGTTATGTGCCAGTTGGAGAAATGAGGTATTTTCAAAGTCTACCCTTCATCATTGCATATAAAGTAATTCCAGTGAGACTGTAGTGCACTCAGGGCTTGCAAAGCCCATTTGGGCCCTTCCCTTTGGGATATTCTGTACCATTTAACCTTTGTTCTAGACAGTGTGGAAAAGATGAAGAGAGTCTCAATGGACCCTTGAGCATGGAATTACATTAATTATAGAAGCGATTTACAGTGTTTCCACAGCATTTTCTGACAGGAACTGCTTTTTGATGTTCCAGAGGCTTTCAGAGCTTTGTCAGGAACAGAGTGGCATGGGCGGGTGTGGCTAAAATGGGTGGCTAGGCTGATCCCGGATGTTCTAAAAATAAAAACATCATAGCAGACACTGCAGTGACCCTTTCCTGAATTATAAAATTAGTCATGCTGCTGGAGATGCATTTGGGTCACAAACATAGCACAGAGCTATATGACTTTCCTAACTTCTGCAGCACATTGAAAAGGAGAGCTACTGACTGACCCTGGCTCAGCTTCCGCTCTGGCTGTTTTGTATCTGCCCTACCCAAACGTGCTCTTTCATGGGAAACAAAAATAGGCCTGCAAGTAGCATGTTAAGGAAAAAGCATTGTAAGCATTACAGTTTTCTCTCTGCCTTCTGGGTGGGGGTGGCTTGCACCAACACTCTTACTCCTTCCTGTTGCAAGGAAACAGGCTCTCCTTTATTTCTTTTTCTTCTGCTGCTCAGCAATGCACAATATGTCTAAAGCTTTCTATATGAAATTGCACCCACTAAGGACATTTTTCAAATTTATTTAGCTTGACTAACACAAGGGTAAGGGGGGTGGCAGTTCATTTTCTGTACTATAATATAGTCCTCAGAAACTCCTACCTTTTATCTTACACATGGACAAACAAATATATCACCATCAAAGGGTGGCAATCTGGTGGTTTAAATAGCTTTAAAGGGTTTAATTAAAACCTATTAAATAGTTTTAACAGGTTTAAATGAAGAGGAGTGCGAAGCTTGGAGCCTTCATTCAAGGCAGGCTGGAGTGCCGATGAGCATGCTGAGCACATTTATTGTTCTGTGGAGTGCAAACAATGTACTCATCCCTCTGTAGTACAGAGTAATAGAGATATCCACCAAGCTTCACATGACCAGAAGGTGCACTGAGAAAGCTTGTGGTTAAAAGCCTTTGATAGGGAGTTTGCATTTCTTCTAAGGCAATAAAAAACCGCTTTAAACTGTCTATTTAAGTTCCCAGATTTCTACATCCACACATGCAGAGAGGCAAATCATGCTGCGCTTGGGTTGCTTCAAATGCTCAGTAACACGGGGCACTCATCCAACATTTCTTGTTAATGTTTTGAGGAGGGGAGCCCCTGACAACCTATAGCCATGTTGGCTGAGGCTGTTCCTTGGGAGCTGCCTTGTCAATATTTCTCTGTGCAGCATGTCCCTAAGCAGGAGCAGTTTGCTGGGTGCTGTGGGAAGGTTTTGTGGGAGCCTTTTGCCTGGGGACTGGTAATTCCCAGCAGCTCTCTGCTAGTGTTAAGTGTTATCCCATAGCGTTTAATGTTAGCCCCATGCCTGGGTGAGCAGGAGGAGCTCTGGGGCAGTGCTGGCACCAAAGCTGCATTTCCTGCTTTCTCTCTGTTCCCTGCTGGAAAAATTGTGGCAGCTACCTCCCTTTCCTTCCTCCCCTCAGCTCTTGCTGCTGGCTGCCTCCAGCCCACCCAGTTTATGTTTCCTCTGCAGAAACCAAATTCTACATTGCCCCAATTGCTGCTGCTCGTTCCCATGCCGTGCAGAAGGAGCCCTGTCTCCTTTTCCAGCTACAGGGCTTTACATTTATGCTCCCCCTTCCCTAATGTCCATCTCTTTCACATGTTTTCAGGTGCTTTTGCAGGGAGAGTGTTATGTGTCTCTGGCCCAGGAGCTTCTCCCTGCCTTTGTGTCTTCCCTTATTCTCATGCCTGTAAGTTTTCCCCACTCTTCTGCAGCAGGCTGGCTCTGTCGTGGGACACCAGCCTGCAAACCAGGACCAGCAGCTACAGAGAAGTAGAAAGTTGACCTGAAATGTAAGATCTGCACATGTAGGATTTGTATAGTATGTTCTTGGTTTGTTGCTGAAGAGAGACGTGACTGAAAGGAAGGTAACAGCTTGGCAAACCGGAGGTGGTTTCCCACCTCCCTAGGCAGCGGGAATCACAGGCTTCCAGGTGGTTGGCATCAGGCAGCAAAGGATGTGGCCTTTCTCCCTGCCTTATGGTTTTAATATTGCCTGTAGTATCTAAATACACCTCACAGGGGTTCACCTTAAGCATGGCTAGTGTAACTTTGTCCAGGGTCCACGTTGTCCTTCCACCTGCCAATGTAAGGAGAAAATCCTGAGGTGGAAAATGGCTTATGTTGCAGGAGGCTGCATTAAGAGCTTTTGCAGCAGTGCAAAACTATTGTGAGACCAGGCTGGAAAAACACTTTGCAATTCTGACTTCTGATGATAGTGAAGTGGCTGTGACCCAGCATGGGGCTGTTACCAGGGACACAGCTTTCCTTTCACCAGGGGCTGTGACAGCATGAGTGTTGCTTGCAGGTCCTGTTACAGGCACATCTGAATGCATGTGAAAGGCATATCACACTTTGAGTATTGCTTTGCATACTAAAGAAGTATGAAAACACAAAGGTTGTGGAGATTTTTTGAGTTTGTTTCAAATTCATGAAGTTTGCAAATGGCTTTGTTTAATTTAATATTGTTCACTAAATGCTTATCAGCTGTGTCAGTTGGTTACCAGCTTCGGCCGTTCACAGGATTACATCAGAACCTTGGTTCCCATTTAAAATCTAGTTTATGTGACTATAGAAAGAAAATCTTAAGTATGAGGCCTGAAGGATTAAATGCAAGAAACTATTAAGTACTAAAACCAGTATTACTTCTATAAGATTAATTCTTTCACAAAAAAAAATATCTGGGGAGGGTTTATTCATTTTTTTCTAAATATTTATTTCTGGAGTGTTTCATTAATAGATTTTTTTTATTTTTTGATCTTCAAATCGCAAGAAAGGATGATTTCAAACAACACTGTTAAAATTGCACTTAAACCTCTTCTAAAAGTACATCTGTATTTTTGTTTTTTGGATAATATATGAGCCTTTACACAAAATGCACTACAAAAGAAAAAATAAATTTATCTCAAGGTTTAAGGTAAATGGTCATGCACTGGAAAGAAAGACAAATGAGCAGTGAAAACAGAAATAGGAGAAGTGCAAGGACTGTATTGGGCCTGGGGAAAGATCATATAAGAGAATGTAGAGATGAAGCAGCATTAAATGAAAGAGAAAAATGTAACAGACAGCAGAGCTCCAGGTAAGAGTAAACAAGTTGTGTACATTGTCAGGCAGCAGCTATTTCTTGGGAACTCTGAGTTCCCAGATCAGTACCAGATTTGCTTACAAGGACAGCTATCAATTTCTCAAAAAAGGACAATTTTATTTTTTTTTTACAAACTATACAGTCTTTATATGGGTACTGCTGGAACAGTGGTTACAGGAGGCTCTTTCATGGTCATGAGGGTTGGCAGAATTATCATGGGCTAGAAAGAGATAACTATTTATTCCTGATGCTGTGGAGAAACGGAAATCAAAAAAACAACTTTGACTTGTCCATCACTTGTCTGTAGTCGCAAAGGTCTAGGGTCACACAAAAACCTATAATTTAACATCCTGAAAGAGAGTAGGTTTAGATTAGATATTAGGAAGAAACTTTTTACTAGAATTTGAATAGAATTAGTTAGGGTGGTGAGCTACTGGAACAGGTTGCCCAGGAAAGCTGTGGCTGCTTTTGCCCTGGAAGTGTTCAAGACCAGACTGGATGAGCTCTGAGCTCATCCACTGGTTTAGTGGAAGATGTCCCTGCCAACAGCAGGGAGGCTGGACCTAGATTATCTTTAGGATCCCTTTCAACCCAAAACATTCTGTGATTCAATGATAATATATAATAGACAAACATAAACACCTGTAGATTCTGCTTTATAACCTTGAAATAAGGAATTTTCATGTGCAGGTTGTCAGGACACCTCTTGGGTAATTGTTCCCAGGTACAGCCTATAGAGCAGGAGGTTCTGACCTGAACCTGTAATATATTCCATCCTCATCAGCAAAATGGTTAAAACACCAGCTTCTGGCTGTTATGCCAACAATTTGACACAGGCACTGAAATACCTGCAGAGTTTATAGTCCAAATTTCTCTTGTCCATTCCTCTCATTCAAACTTCAATGGACATAAGTTTATTCCTTGGTCCTGGCTGCAGCTCCTCACCTACTGACTGCTGCTGTTGTGCCTCCCATTAATCCTTCCCTCTCTAGGCTGAACAAATGCAATTTTTGCTGTCCTTCCTGAGAGGTCATTTTTCTCTAGACTCTTGATGATTTTTATTGTTCTCTGCTCCAGGAATCCACATCCTTCTTAGCATACTTCTGAAGCTGAACCAAGTATTTTATCTGAATTAAAGGATTTTAGCCATATGATTTTGTCTGTGTAGTGCAATGTCAAATGAAATGCCAAAGAGGCCATTCCACATGTTATCTGTAGCAATAGTGACTTTTCCATAAAAATAATTTCTTTTCAAAGTTAGATACTGATGCCGAACCAGACAGTGCTTAAATTCAGTAATTCATCTAATGAATATAATCAATATATACTTTGAACAATCTATTAATTTTTTTAAAATGTTTTGCTTCAGCATTCAGTTTTGTATTATCTGTTTCATGTGGTGTTTGAAACTTTGTGGTTTGTAACCTGTGGTATCCTGTAAGGTATAAACAGAAGTACTGCTATAATAACATGCAATTGTTCCTTTTTTTATTGCTGTCCTGATTATAGCAATAACAGGCACCTAATTAACATGAGGTTATAATCTGTTTATCTTTCCAGTGTAAAGGTAAAAATAGAGAGAGAGAGAGAAAAGGTTATGAGAACTCCAAGCTCAGATCTTAGAGACTGAAGCCTACATCAAAGCTGCAGTTTGAGGACAGCTGTGGCCATCGGTCAGTCCTGTCTAAATTCAAGGACTCCTTCTGAATCTAAAAGAAAGTTCAGTGTTTCAGTTCATCCATTTTGAAATCTGAAGACTAATGTGCTTTCATTTTAGAGCAAATATACCATTTAAATCCAACTTAGAAAAGACAATAAATGGAAATTCTGTGAACCTGAGGTAAAAAAAAGCCACAACAGCAACTCTCTTTTCAGTTTGGTCTTGTGGCTATGTGGCCATGTTCTTGGATCTCTTAGTTCCTTCATATTTTTCCCTGTGACCCTGCCTTACAGTCTCTAGATCTTTCTGCCCTTCTCTTCCCCCTCTCTTGTTACATTTCTCCCAGTCTGGATTTCCTCTTGCCTTACTATCTGCTTTAAAACATGTTTTGGTTTTTTGCTGGTGTTTTTCTGGGTTTTTTTTTTTGGATCTTACCACCACCAGCATTCCCCCTTTACTCAGTGCAGTGTTGTGTTGAGAGGCTTTTAGCTCCACATGTGTTCTCCAGACACAAGGGTGCTGCATCCTGGGTCTCTTATGCTCTTTTAGCTGGGTTTATTGCCAGCAAACACAGCAAATGGCAGTGGTTTCTGTGTGAGAACAATTGCTGAGTGGATTTTGGCTACTCCTACATCAGAGTTCATCCATGTGCTCTTATATCAAAGAGATCACTGCATTCAAATTTGCTAAAAAACAGGCGATTGTAACTCACTTGTCCGTCGTCTGGGGCTGCAGCCAACCTGACATGAGCAGATAAATAAAGGTTTCTGCCCCTCTCTTTGTCTATCAACAGTCTCTAATGGTGAAAATTATTTTTTTCTCTATCATTTTTTGATCTCTTGCTTTTATCTCCCATAGGATTCTCCTTAGTTACAATTTAACATTGCAAATAAGAGCATAATAAGCCACCACTATTATATCTTTTAATCAAACAGTTTTCCCCCCACAATGCTGTCAAGTTTTAAACATTTTTGCATTATATTTTCCACTTATTTTTAAAGTATACTTAATTATTCACCATTTTAAGAAAACAATTAATTCATAAAAGTCTACTGTACTCTGTTAATTGAATTTAGCTTAGTTTATCTCTAACCTGTGATAAAATCAACAAATAGTGAGTCATAAGAAAAATATTCACACTTTTGTTTTGAGGAAACCTTGGCCTATCAACATGGTTATTAAATGGAACACCTTTAAAGGATGAATAAGTATTGCAGTGAGTTTCCTACAAAGTCATGCTGAGTTAGAGGAAGAGTTTTGGGAGGAGTGAGTTTGGGAATGAGGTGATTGGCCAGCTAGTGCACTTAGCTGGCTTTACAGACACGGCAGCTACTGAGATATGTTAAAACAAAACCATATGAAATGTAGGCACTGTTGAAAAAACATTCTGTTCTAGTGCTGTGGCCTTGTGGTGTGGGGGATTACAGGAGCTTTGTCAGCAGCACATAATGAGAATGAAGAGATGGGAAAATGCTCACTGTTTAGGGAAACAAGATTGCCTTTAGATCTCTCTGGATAAAATTTGTTTTCCAAGTATTTCAAGAGTGGGCTATGAAGCATTACTCTGACTGTAATGGGTAACCAAATGGCAAGAAAATCTGTGTTTTAAATGCAGTGTACATGAGTCTGTGTGTGGTGTGACTGTGTCCATGTGTTCTGGGGAGTAGAGCTGGGGCACCAGCAGGCCCATGGGCAACTCATTTAATTTTATACAGGATATTCCCATGTCAAACTGGGCCAGCATGTGCTATGACAAAGCAAATTACAGAGGCAACAGCATACCTAGAAAAGATGCCCAACAAAGTGAGGCTCACTGGAGAGAGACTGAGACCCCTTAGAGACATTCAGGTGCCAAGAGGGCTGATAGACTGCTTGGAGGGGAGTAGTGAGGGCTCACCTGGCTAGACCTTAATACATTTCTGCAGAGCCCTTGCAATTGTATTATGTATTATTTTTTTTCCAGGTTAGATCTGTGGCTCTTGAAGGCTTCGGGTGATGCTCATGAAATGTTAATCGGAGCGCAGTACACTGAGCAAAGGGAACAAAACTGACTGTTCTTCCCTGTAGCCAAAAAAAGAGAGAATGCCAGCTGATATTACCATGAATGGAGTCACACAAGAATACTGACATGCTGTCCTGACTCAGTTTAGCATGTCTGTATTACAGCATGCTAATGCAGCCTGACAGGATGTCACGCTTCAAACCTGACAGCACATGGGGATTAGCCTGTGCCATTTTGCTCTCCCATTCAGTTACAGAGTTGATCTATTCCTCCACAAATGTACCCATATTTGTCTCACAGCAGCCTAAAATGCTTGAGAAATGCCTGTTTCTGACTCAGTGCAGCTTTTTCTCCCCCTTCAACACTCCCTAATTTCTTTTAGTAGAAAAATATGAACACCGCAGCAATCTTCTTTGAAGCCAAAACACTTCTTGAGTTATGATGTTATAACCTTGAAGAACAGTAAGAAGAGACAGAAATTATTTTTCTTTTTGTTTGTTGAAGTTTCCTTTTTGGATGATTTATTTGTTTTGTAATATTGAAGAGCCACCTTCTAATGACCTTTTAAGATTGGCATCATTTGCAGTAGTAAAACCCCAATAGCTGGAGCACTGCATTGAGGGGAGTGGGGAAAGTCAGTCTTTCAATGTGGTGCTTCTTGAGCCATGTTTCACTCTTCCTTTCACATTTAGGGATCAAGGTGATGCTGAAAAGCCCTCCTGAAGTGCTTGTACTAGCCAAGGAGCTAGTACAACTTTGTTACTTCAAGGCAGGAGAAGGGCTGCTTACTCCAGTGGCTGGTTACTTTAGTTAATCCTCCACCCTGGAGACTGAGTGCAGCTATGGTTATATTCAAGGGGAGGAAGAGCTAGCAGAAACCACTTTGTCTCCTTTTCCCCCTTCCCAACTAGTCTGGGAGACACCAGTGAGAAAAGACCATGCAGTCCAAGATGGGAGGCAGCAGCAGATGCTCCCCATTACAGCTGTCAGGGCAAAATGAAGATATTTAGGCTATAGCTTGAAAATGTTGGTAGCAGAGTTATATGATTTGGTTGTTTCTGCTAACAAGCTTCTGAACTTGATTTTCCAGGAGGGTCCATGCTGCTCTCTGCTATTATGACTATATAGTGCTAAATAGATCTGGATGGTGCAGAAGTGATGTGATTCTTTCTGTTTTCTTTCAGAAGATGGCATTGAAAACACTACTACCAAGCCAACCACTTCTACAGCAACATTAAAAGCTGGTAAGACTTCCAATTTGCTGTACCTGGTGTTCTGAAGATCCTGTTGTCTTTCTAGTTTTCAGCTTTTCCAACTTCTGGGAGAAATCAGGTGAATTATTTCATACAGGGTGATCACAGAGACATGTATTTACCGCAATCTTTTATGAAACTCTGTTGCAAAGAAAGGATTGAAGTATCTTAGTATGGAGACAGTTAATCTGAGCAGGCTACACATTTTTTTGGTGGGGGTGAAAAAGGTTCTCCAAGTTCCTATGCTCTCAAGGAGTAGTTCAAGTGAGATCAGAGATTAATAAATTACCAAAGACTCCCAGTTCAAGAGGATTTAGCAGAGAAAAGATGTTAAAAGTCAGCGATTCTGGTCTACATCTTTGGCTGTCACATTCAGTTCTCTTTATTGTGCAGCTTTGTTATGAAAATGTGTGAAAAATCAATATTGACCATATTTAAATCATGTGAACTACTTCAATAGTCTGAATATTGAAGACTGCTGCATATAATAAGTTATACATGTGAGAGAAGAAAACATGGACACAGTATTCTATTTTTTGATAACTGGGGATACTAATGAGTCTGCTGTGGAGCTGAAGGCGCTGACATGATGAAGTATACACTTGAAGTGCTAGTAATGGAGGTAGATGAGATGCAACCAGGTGAAATATGCATATATTATGTTTGTTACAGCAGAAGATTTTGACCTATTTAAATGGTGTTGCAGTTCTTCTGTGCAGTTCTCAAAAACCCTGATGTTTATGTCTGTTTAAAACACTTGATAAACACCCAATGCCTCACAGTGAATTCACTCTTTGAATGTTCCATTGAAATTTTTCTTGCAGCTTTTTGTCATGGAAGGGAAAGCAGTGTTGGTATTTATGCCACTGTGAGAAAAGCATTAGAAACCCAGTATGAGATTCAAGCAATTTGTGAGTGTAGAACAAGGAGGCCCATTCCTTGAGGCGTTGCTATTCTAGGTGAACAGCTAGAAAACTGAGAGCAGAGAAAGAAAGTATAAATTATATTTCAAAAGTTCCAGTGTGAATATTGTATTTAGAAGTACTTAAGTCATGTGAGAGAAAATTACATGGGGTATAATGATTTATTCCTATTCTTTCACATATGCCATCCATTAAAAACGCTAGAAGAGGTAGTATGTGGGTAGAGGTAGTAGTTGTCAGGTATTTAGTTGAGCCTCTGTAGCTGACAGTAGCACTTCTTGTTTGCATTAGATCATGGAATTGAAAGCTGGACTCTTAAATTGATTAGTTATGGGGGTTTTTAGTCCAGATTCCCTGGATGTACTTTGGTAAGTCCATTCCTTGAAGCAAGTGCCAGGGGTACATACAGCACACCATCTATGCACAGCAAGACAAGGTTATTTAAACCTTGCTATTGCCTTAGTGATGTTTGGACACCTCTGCTCCCATCTCTCCATACTGGCAATGACTGGGAAGGGATCCCTGCTGCCTGCAGGAGCCCTTTCCCCTCCCTCCCCTTAGCCTTCAAGTCTCACTCCTCTTGAGGACAGAACTAGGAGGCGCCTTTCAAAGAGTACTGAGTTCACCCCAAGGAATAGAATTTAGTAGAGAATACTATTCATATTGCCCACAATGTCCTAAGCTTTACTGTACTCCAAAGAGGAGGGCCTACTGGGTGCTCCTTTTTCTCCAGAAATCTGGGTGCAGAGAAAGAAGGTCCAGGAACATTAGTCAATGAAAGAGACTCAAATGTGTCTCAAGGTAGTCAAGCACAGGGAAAAATTGCCCAAAGACTAGTGGAGTCTGTTCCCCTTCAGCTCTTTGCCTGTGATCTATTAAGTTGTGTTCCTATGTATCACAATTCTTTATGGAGATTTTACATCTCTCCTCCTGCTAAACAGGTATGCAGCAAAGTGCTGCTCAGAGGGGTAATCCAGCAGCACAGTCAATCCATCCATCCACACCAGGCTCTGTTCCCTTCACTTATTCCCTTGGAAGTCAAACCAAGCACCTCTGTATAACCCCCAAAGATCATGTGCCTCTCCTTTAGGGGCTGGCTGGGAGGTACAATTGCTGACAATAGTACCTTTCAGTAGGAAATTGCAGATTGTTCACAGGCCAGACCTCCCCTCTGAAACCAACCATATGTACTTCAAATCCTCTTTCAAAATGTGTGAATAATAAGACTCTGTGAGGGCCAGCCTTTAAACAGAAATTCACTGCCTTGGAAAGAGAGCACAGCTAGAGGAACGTGGTGTTTATTTAGGCATGATAAAATAAATCCATAATTATGTGAATGCCTTTCTTGCAGCAGTGGAACCTGCGACTACAACAACTTCGCAAACAATAACACTGGCAACGCCCGTGCTGACAACTGCAGTCAAAACTGCAGATGAAAACATCACAAGCAGTAAGTGAAAATCACAGAGTCAATTGATGATGTTCTAGTGGTCATTGAGGAAATTAGGCACCAGTGCCTCTTGCTTTGGGAATTTGTTTTACAGAGAATGTATTTGGTGAAACCTTACAGGTGTGTGCAGGAGCTTCCTTCTGGTCAGGCTTAAAAGAAGCTCCAAGGTACACCTTCCAACTGCACTGTCATGGGCTTGTCTGCAGTGGGATAACCCACCTATGGGACAGGGAGTGGCTTTCCCTGCAGTCAATGGGGCCTTTGCCCCTGTTGATCTTGAATTTCAATTAAATATCCTCTTGGTAATTTAAAATTAGTCTGAAAGCGGGGCAGTAGGTGTATTTTATGTGTGTTTGCAAAATAGAGGAAATAAATGGAATGTCTTTCCTGTGTTAGGCCCTGTGTCTTCTTCACCTAATGCTACGTCACAAACAACACAAGGTACAACAAAACAACCTCCAGCAGTGACTTCAGTAGCAAGTACAAGTCTCAGCACAACAAACAGTAAGTGACGATTTCATTGAGCCATTTCTGAGTCATTTCTATGCTACATTTCTGTAAAACTCTGCAAAACAGTAAAAGGAGGTCAAAAAGGGTAGTTTGGGAAAGCACAGCTATTCATCCTACCATAATATATATCTTTATTGAAGCTTGCCCTGGGATTCTCCACAAAGAATATTATACCTTTAATTTATAGTGGAGGTGATCTGAAGCCATTACACAGGATGTTCATCTCCCTGTAACTGGGAAGGATGCATTTGGAAGGGTTTTAATTTCTTCCTTTCTTCTTTGTTGTTTTTTCTTTTTCAGTAAGTATGAAATAAAAAATATATTATTTTATGTGATCAGAATGGTGTCAGAACAACACCCCTTTGTTTCTTATTTTTATGTGCCTTACACTATTTGTATTATGTTTCATATTATTGCGAGTCATAGTACTGAAGGAGAGGTGGTACTAATTACTCTGCATCAGTCTAAGGAGATATTTTTATTTCCTATAAATCTTGAGAATAAAATGTGTGTTGGCCTGGAATATCAGATTGGATTTTAGAAAAAAAAATTTTAAAAAACCTCAAAAACAAACAAAAAACCCCAAACAAAGAAATAAAACCCACAAAATCCCCTAACAAAAACCCGACCAAACTAAAAATCAAACCCACATACCCAACAAGTAGTTAAGTTAATTTTAAAAAGTATAATAACATCCCAAAGGAAGTCAGTAAACTTAAGATGAAATTCAGTCTCCCTTGTCTATGATATGCACTGTAAATGTTTGCTTCAGTCTTCTGATGAACCAGAGCTTTGGAACACTCATTTGTTTTATTTTTAATTGACTAAAAAATTAAAATAAATACTCCAGATATTTAGCTCAGCAGTCAGTGGTACACCAATGCAATCAGAATTGAAATTTACAGCATAATGAACTGTTACAAATTATTAGAATGTGATTTCTCTTCCCTTGTCTTATTTCTCTGAAAAGGTATGCTTGTGAAGTAGTCTGCATGCTTTTTTTGTGCAAATTTTCCTTTAAAGCCACTCCTTGTGGACCCAAGCCTGTGAAGCTTCCTGGAGAACTATTCCCCTTTCACTTCGTGGTTTCATTTTCCACTGATGCAGCTTTACCGCTGTGTGTTGTGTAAGGAGTGGCCTGATTGTCAGCCCAAAATCTCTCGGGTTTTGGCTTGGCTTTTAAATGCCACTGTCAATGAGTCACAGAACACACACAGCCTGGTCAATGCATGAGCTCCTCAAAGTGATACCAAAGGCCCAAAAAAATCCCTTTAAACTTGTAATTGTGGCACTGCAGGCCTGTCAGAAGCCCGCAGCATGGCACATTGAATTACGGATGTAATTCCTGCTGCTTTCATTTTGGCAGAAGTTCCTGGCTTGTGGCTACTGGAGCAGCACAGCCACCTGGAACTAAACCTTGGTGACAGGTAGAGCTCCCGGCAGGGGAAGGAAAGCTAATGAGGAAAGGCGTGCCTGCCAGTGCAACTTAGCTCCAGCCGCTGCTCTGAGCTGAAACACTGGTGCTGGAGGTGCAGTGGGCCTGGGCAGGACGCTTCCAGCAACGTGCTTCCTTTCCATTCCTCTTGCATTCTCTTCCCAGCAGCTAGAGTTCAGTCCGTAGTTGCTTGTGTTGTGATTTTCTTTTAAAATTCCTCATTTAAGCTGAGCTTTCCTCCCCTCACCCCCAGACTTGTGGTAAAAAAATGTTTGGTAAATTAACCTAAAAACAGGGCTTTCCTGCCTCTCAATCCCCTTCGTAAGAAGGAGAAATGGGACAGTGTGTCCGGGACATTGGGAATGCCCTGAATTACAGAAAAAAAAATGTATCTTTTTTTGCAAAAGTGGTACTTGGAAAAATCTGCATGTGAAAACCAATTTTAGAGGGGTGTTTTAGGACAAAATTCTGGTCTACATTTCAAGAAAATCATAGCCTTGGCTAGAAAGCAGTGGGATGGGGCACAAGGTGTTGGTGTTGGGACAGGGCGTGGCTCTGTGTGTATGACCAGCCTTGCAGAAAACCCTCAGCCGCCTTGGCCACCATCCGGCTGCTGGCTACAGCCATCCATCCCTGCGTTTCCCCTCCAGCAGGGTGTCCCCAGCTTTATTCACTGCATCCTCCCAGCCCCTGCCGGCACCCCCGGCAGCAGCGCCGGGCTGCGAGAGAGAGCTGCACTCCCTGGAGCCAGCGCGGGCACAGCAGCACTCCTGCTCTCAGAATGGACAGGGGAGGAAAGCTGGCTGCTGTCTCTTTGTCTTTTTCACTAGCAGTCGTTTCTCCCCATTACTGCACTGGCTGTGTGAAACTGAGGCAGAAATTGGTGGTGCCTTTGTGACACTTCAAAATTTGCATTTGCTATGCCTGATTTTTAATAAAAAGCAGGCACCTCTGTCGTTTTGTAATGGAAGTCATCCCTTTCTCTACTTCAATCCCTGCTAAAAGCTTCAGCAAATGACTGCATTCACCCAATTGTGATTTGACAGGGCTTCCTGTCTCTGCTGCAGTTTCTGTGGCTGCTGTCACCTTTTATTATAGATTCAGGAAAAGCCCCCAGTGCTCCATACACTGAAATCATGCAAACGTCTTTGTCCTTTGGTTTTTTCCAAGACTTCAGTGTTCTTTCCCTCTGCAGGCCACAAGTACAATCTCTCCTGTTTGCCTTCCTGCCCTCTTTATTGTATTAGAAGCCAACATTAGACTGGTCTCCTTAGTCTTCTTGTTTGTCATTATAAGGCGTCAAATCCAGGAGCTCACATTAATCAGTGACCTCACTTGTGCAGTTCAGGCCCTTAAAACAAGAATTTCTATTGTGTCACACCACAGAAAATTGCAGTTGCAATCGATTTCGTGTCCTGGGACAGCTGAAGTTATCAAAGAGAATAAGAAATTAAATGCAACAAAAAATTCTGTTATTCCTCCCTTGGATATGGAGCAAGCATCTTATGTAAGATCAGTATTCAAGGTGTTATGTGACAAATAGGAGTAGATTTTTGACTGTTGTGTTTGAGTTATCTCATGCTGCTCTCCTGGATGATGATACATTATGGTGCAGCATTGTACTATATATTAAAAAGTGACAAAGGGAAACAGTGGAGGATTTTTTTTTTTTTTTAATCAAACTACTGGTAATTCAATTACTTCAGGAACACCACCAGAAAAGCATTCTTTTAACAGGTATTGTATTTTAACAGTTTGTTAGCACATGCTATAGGTAAACACTGGATATAGTTGGCTGCTGAGACAGTTTATGCAGAGAGAAGTTTTAAAATAAGTATTTTAAAATACTTTGGGGTTTTGCTTACCAGAAAACATAAAAGCTGCAGAGAGCACATGCAATCAACTGTGGATGTAGACATTAAAACTGAGACCTGTTTGGTTACTTCCCTAGCCAATTTTCATTCCTTTGAATGGGCAAAAATGTCATTGGGATCGCTACAATTGGATTTTTCAAACCCTTTGTGCACTCATTAATGCAAATGGCTTTTCAGGCTAGTGATTATGGGGGCAAGGCCTGTATATGTGTTAATGCTAAAAATACAAGCTCAAGAGAAAAGCTTTAGTCTTCCCTTTTAAAAAGCTTTTGTGCTGATATTTTAACGTGGTTTGGGTGAAGTTCATTTTGCCCCTTAAAAGTGTTTCCTCAATTGATTTATTGGTCAAGAGAGGTTTCAACACACATAGAGATGTCTATATTCTTTGCAGAGCAGAGAGTATATGCAGGGTATTTTGGGTTACTTGAAGCATCTTACAATGTCAAAACTAATTAGGTAGAAGCTTACTGTAAAGAAAGTTTAAAGTACTGTCGGGAAATGCCAAAATGTATGTGGATTATATGTAGGTTAAGTAGAAAATCATGCTAAGATCGAGTGAGGATATATGTTGAATTTCAGCTGGTTAGAGAAAATGAAGGGTTTTCAAAGCATAGAGAGTAAGGAAATTCCTGAAGCTCAGACAGCAGCTTTGCAGGGCAGCTTCAGGTTCCCTGTTGTTGATTATCCCTTTGCCAAATGCGTGTTAACACACTGCCATTTATCTTATCAAAATGTCAGCAGGGAGAGCTGCATCACCACCGGAGAGTTCTGCTGTTGCAGCAATCATCCCCATTTGGACAGCTATTTTACACTCCGTACTGCTTTACCCATTTTTATTCCTAATCAGCTGTTGACAACACACCCATGAGCCGACGATGCGAGCGCTTTTGCAGCAGCAAGAGCAGCAGCAGCCGCCTTTCTGCGTTGTGCTGCTCTTCTGTAAGGCCGGGCCTCCCTCTTCCCCCTGGCAGCAGGCAGGAATGTGCGCTGCAGCTGGCCGAGGCGAGGCGTGATGAATGACTGCAGCGATGTGTCAGCGGGGATGGCGGCACTGAGTCACCGCGCCCGCGCACAGCCCCCCGCCCGGCCCCGCACCGCAGCGAGGGCTTGCGCTGCCTCCCGCCGCCGAGGCGCAATTAAAAGCTCGCATAGATACGAGTTACGGGATTTACCGAAAAGGAGCGTCTCTAGCAGGCGTTCTGTGCTGTTGAGTACATGAGCAGTGGCTGGGTAGGGATGCTTCTGTTCCCACAGGCTTTTGGTGCAGAAGCTGTCTCATCTGCTAAATGTGTTGGTGGTAAAGCCTGTGCTGTGCATTAGGCGTGAGGCTTGGATGCTGCTTAAAAGCTGCTTCAAAGCCACGAGTCAGCGGAGAATTGGGTTGCTAGGATTTAATCTTGCAGTGGAATTAAGGGAGCCTTACCCACCAGGTCGCGTTTTCCGCCTTGGAGGTGGTGAAAACTGGCACACGGATTTTTGCCCTGTAGCACATCAACTTTACCCCTTGACACTGGGAGCACTGAGCCTGTTCTGCAGTCTGGCAAAATAAATGCAACAAGCTTTATGCCAAGCCCCAGGTAAAGGTGTAAATCATACCTGGTGCTAGCTGGGTCACTGGGAGAGTCTCACCCAGGCTAAATCTAAAAAAAAATAAAATGGAAATGCCATCATCCCTCCCCTCCCGATCCCCTGCCAAGGTATATCCAGCGCACAGCCCGTGTTCCTGAGAACAATCTGTTCTCACCGCTCACAAACACAAGCACCCAAGGCTGGGTTGCTGCCAGGACTGATAGGATACGTGGAAGGAGTGATCCCCATGGGAAAACAGCCCTCTGTGGGGTTACAGGGTAACTGGCTGCCTCCCTCCTCCTCTCTCCCACACACCTGATTGTTTCGCAGTGTTCACAAAGGATGTTTGTGTTTGAGTGTCTCTGCACTGTTATTCTGACTTACTTTTCATTTTCCCATGCAATCCTTTAGTAACCTATGACAAGGGAGCCACAAGATGGTTGCTGTTACTGCTACAAGCCTGTGCATCTTATAGGGAGAGGGAGGTTTGAGGTTCTTTTCCATTTTTAAAAGGTGATCTCAGATTAAAATTCAACATATAAAATTTGAGTCTGAAGCCACAACAATAAGAATTAAATGTGGAAAAAGTTTGCTTCTAAAGATTGATTCAAAGCTTCCATGAAGAGAATGTGGGAATTGTTAACATTCTCAGATCCTTGCACTATACCATAGTAAAAAATGAGGTAGAAGGGCTTTTTATACTCCTCCCTACTGCAGGTTAGTCTTGTATATTGAAGGGGTACAATGCTGAAGTTTCTGAAGGAAGCTGACATGAAATTCTGCTTCTCATCACTAGAATCCCAGTGAAAGTTTTAGGCATTTAAGTTGATTTGCATAATTTTCATGCCTCAAACTTAAAAGACACTGTCCCTGGCTGCCCAGATTCTCGCAGTTTCCAAAATTATATGAACCCCCTGACTCCAGTGGCTTCAGCTCACTCTTTCTTAGCTTACTGATTTTTGAAGCTTACCTTTCTGAGCTACTGCACTTAATAAACAAGAGGGGAAAGGAAAGGCCAAGTTAAAGGTGTGTAGTTGTAGAATAGGGAGCTTTGGATTCTTTGGGGGACCAAACTGGTAATCAATTTCTAGATAAAGTGTATGTTGAAGCATTCCTCAAGATTTACGTATTGCATGTGTGTGATGTTGCTCGCTGATTGAAACATGTTTTCAAGTTGTTTTAGTTCCAGTGTTCAAAATTCGTATGAAGAGGCACTGAAAACAGTTTACAGCTCAATTGCTGCTCTGATTTATATCGGACAGGAAGTTTGAGGTTACTCTTGGGCCACCTCTATGTTTTATTCAGTAGGCACTCTCTTGTCTGTTGTTCTTCTGAGGTTTGACGTAGGAATTATGGGCATTGCTGGAATATCTTAAATTATTTCTGGTCATTCAGTGACCTTCAGTTCCATGGGCTCAGGCCATGCCCTGCACCATTGTCTTGGCCTCACCTTAGGCTGCAAATCTTGTGACACAATGGCCTTGACCTCCTGTTGACTGAGAGGAGAAATAAGACAATTTATTTCTCATACATTAATATTCAGGGATATGCTATTTCCTAGGCCTTAACAGCACAGAATGAAATAATTAACTCTTTGTTTAATTGCAATCCTTAAACTTTATACAGTATCACATTATTATGTGATATGTATTAGTATGTCACATATTATGTGACAGCTGTAACTGAAGCTTGATTGATTGATTGAAAATATAGAGGGCAGTAAGTTGAGCTTCTCTCTTCTGCTCATGTTACTCTTGGTGCAACACTGTCTAACTATTCTAGGGTCCCAATTCAGAGCTCTGGGTTGTCTTCTGGCACAGATAGGAGGCTGTTTCTCTTGCTACCATGTTTTGAAGGTGCCTCAGCTATGCCAGTAGTAACAATTCCATAGGGTTGGTTTGTTCCTTGAGAGGCAGTTACCAGAATATGTAGTGCTTTCTTACCTTAAGTCTTTTTTGTGATGGTCAGAGCGTTTGTCTGAGGGATGGTCCAGGATCTAAGACAATGCTTCTGCAGGTGCCTCTTACCTGAACATCTCTCTAATTTCCAGCTACACAAGCAAGTGGAACACAGTTGGCAGAAAATAAAAATTCGGATGCTGCATCTACTACAGGACGGTCTTTTTCTTCTACAGTCTCTCCAGAAAGAAACACTTCTGCTTCTGGAACCTCAGGTAAGCCTTGAAAATATACACTGTCTTTCTCTATAGAAGCAGTCAAAAGGATGCAAGCCTTCTGAGAATTTTGAGTCTTTTCTTCATTTGTTGTGCCTTGTTCTGGGATGAGGACCACATCTCCTTATTCATGCAGAGTACACTGTGTCCATGTCATCTAGCCCTGAAGTTATGTTGAGTGATGGGTGAACTTCCAAATATTCAGTTGAGATACGTGGTGTCATTACAGGAGGATATAAATTACAAGTGATAATAGTAATCTTCATATATGCTGTGCGAGGTCATTGTGTAGCATTGACTGTCAGAGGAGGTCACCAAGATAAATTCCCTGGCTGCAAGGCAGAGGAGACAAAGGAGAAAACAGCTATAATTTTTTACAGTTATTAAAAAATCTGGAGAGAATTTAATGCACATTACCAATTAAACAATGTTGTTCAAAGTACAACATGGTCATGTGCAAGGTCAAAACCATATTGATTCTTCCCAACTCCAGTCCAGTTTTATTGTTTTTCTGGGTGTGTTTTGGTGTATGCATTCACTGAGAAACACTGTGGTGAATGCAGATGCCAGGTCATATGAGTGATCATTTGTTATGCTTCTAGCTGGCTTAACTTTCCTTGGTTTTGAAGAATCACTTATTCAGGTTTTCTTAAGGTCGCTTGGGCCTTCACTTCATTTGGTACTTACTCTTAGCTACATGTGTATAAATCCAACAAGGACACCGTCTTTGTTTGCATATCCCTATTATTAATAGTAATGTTTAACATCCCCCAAGGGATGCAAGACTCTTTTTGCAGCCCCTGGATTGTGTTTGTGGGAGATAAGCACATGTGTGTACTGTGAATTTTTCCTCATAAAGGATAGGATTGGATATAAAAGCGGAGCAATATCATATGCTCACTATGCACTGGAATGCCTAGAAGTATGCAAAAAGATTATAAGCATTTTAATGAAGTTAAAGTCAACTCAAGGCCACTGATTCAGAGAGAAGTCTTTGCAATTATTTCAATGAGCCCGTTCCCCATAATGTATATACTGTGACCTGTGGTTACTTGACTTTCCTGTTAGATTTCATGTCTTTTGGCAAATATAGGCATAGTACAGAAACATCACCATTTCTGTACTGCAATAAAACAGTAAATTACAACATTTTTAATTAAAAGGTCCCTCACTCGGGTAAATTCTCCAGGTTAATATTAAACTGACTATGCGTCATGTGTATTGAATTACCTACTATGCTGTGCATGCAATTACATTTTACACTTAAAATTTGTCAAGAAAGTTTTAAAACCTTCCTGGGGTCTGTTTGCAAAAGTCATCATCTTACTCACCTTACTCTGCTGTAAAACCAATAAATCTCCTTGAGCTCAGAGACTGCCCAAGATGCCAGAACTATAATTGCCTGGCTGAGGCAGAAAGAAGCCATCTATCCAGAGGCAGTCTAGGTATCATTGGCACAGCCAGTGCTCCGAATTCCCATAAAACAGCCATTTCAAAATCACTTCTGCTTGCACCAGGATTTCCACACTATCACCTTTCCTGTCTCCTCACAGCACCAGCTCCTTGCTTCTTTCTTGAAGCTTATAATATGCAAGAAATCCCCTTTCTCACCCTGATGTAGCTTATCCCAAATGGTTAAGCCTTAGACCACCCTTGCTCCCTTATTCTCTGTATGTGTTAAAGGCTTAAAGTAAAAATGTCTTGGTTCCTTCAAAATAGATTTATTCTCCTGTGTGCAATTGCTCAGGCCCAGGAGAAGCCATATGCTGCACTCTAATAACTTTAAGGCAATGCAAGTGAAAAGCTGGTTGTTTCATCTTGTGCTGAGACTAGAGGAAATGCCACCTCTCTCACTGCCATTAGATTATTTATTTCTAGGTCTCCAGAATTTCACATTCAGGGGCTGGATGCCTTTTGTTCACCAGAGCAGGGACTGGTGTGTGCCAAGGCTGCAGCCCTTGGGGGATAGAATAGCTTGCAAGCTGGAGGTATCTGAGCCACGTCTTCTGCGTGGGAGCTCAGAGGAAGACAAATTAATGTGCAATGGATCCAAACCAGAACATTTCTATTTGGTATGCCCAACCAAAATAATCCAGCTGGCTAAATATGTTTAGTTTTGAGACCATTTTCCATTTTTAAAAAAAAATGCCATTTTGGTGAAAGTTTCCTTTCTTGATGCAGAAAAAGAAGAAAGCACATTTTGCAGAGAAATTTCCAATCAGCCGTATCAAAAGATCAGGGTGTGGGAGGAGTGCTACAGAGAGCTGGAGAGCGACTGAGATGAGTGGGGGAGCCTGGGAAAGAACGTGTAGGAACATCAGAGAACAGTATTGCTGTATTAAAGGCGATTGAAAGCACCAGCCAGAGAGGAGGTGCTGCGTAGTGCTCACCCAGGCTCGAGGAGGCAGTGAGGACTGTTATTAGCAAAGAGAGCAACCTGCATGCGTGCCATTGACACATGCACTTCTTTAACTTTGGTTGTCATGTAGAACATACCTCCCACTCCTTCTCCACCTCCACAGAGGACTGCTTGCTAATATTTAATTTTCTCCTTTTGTTTAATTAATGAAAAATTGGAGATTAGAGTCTAAATACATCTGAGAAATTGCAAGTATTGTGGCTTATTTATTCTGTGATCTAAACAACGAAAAAATCCATAAAGCAGTATGAGCTTAAGTTCACCCAGCAGGGTGGTAAGATTAAATGATCTATTATAATAAACTGTCAGATGAATCAACCTGCTTCATCTATTGATATCTTTATTGCACTCCTCCAATTATAAATCCTACTCACTTGATTCACAGGAGGCATCTCCCTAAGAAAAAATTTTATGAGTAAGACTAGTAGGGTTTGACTCTTTCTGTACACAAACTGCAGGAACTCTGGATAGTGATATTAGATAAAAATTACCCACTGTATCTTCAGCTCCTTCACAAAGAGAGACACACAAAAACAAAAGTTTCTGAAAAGAGATGGAAAACATAGCAAAGCCTCAATTAACACTGTTACAGATCTATGGTGTGGTCAAGGCAAGAAAGGCTTTTTCAAGTTTTTAATTTTGCCTTGATTTATATTGTGGTATATCCCCTCTGAGTAATCAGCCAAATGTATTCATTTGTTTTGCCAGTGAACACAGTTGGATGTGGCCGCACTCCAAAAAACAGAAGTAGCAAACTGCAGGGTATCCAGGCTGCTTAGGTAGCAGCTATTGGAGAACAGAGTGGGGAGAGTTTAGTTATTGGTCTCTTTCTCCATCTGTCGAGCTTCTCACCAGTGCTGAACTGACTCAGGCAGGTAATTTCAAATCAAATCATGGTCATGTGCCAAATTTTTTATCCTTGTCCTCCTTACTGCATAAGGAGGAACCCAGCACAGCCAGGGTTGCACACCTCACTTCTCATGATGAATCTGGAAATCTTCCCAGATTATTTATGCAGAGCGTCTTGCTTGCAGCCCGAAAAGAGGTAGCAAGCTCTGTACAGGCAGCTAGAGCAGCTACAGGAACTGTTTCCAAGTGAAATGCTGCTTTTCCTTCTGTCCTCCTCTTTCTGGAGAACAGCAGCGTGTGAGCCCACACCAAAAAGAGCACTGGATGGTTATTTAGAAAGTGCAGACTGAAAACACCTGCTGAATCACTCCAGTCGGCACAGCTTTGTTTGCGTGGCAGGACTGAGTGATCTCTGAACAGAGGGTGAACCAGTGCCTTGCTTGCATACTGGAGACAGGGAGAGAGAGGAAGGCATGAGATTTTTCCAATTCAATTTTTCATGCTCTAGCAAAACCTGGCTGAGATACTTTCTGGAAAAATGCTGGTAGTTTTATTGAGTATAGGTGTGTGCAGTTAAAAAATAACAGAGGCCCAGAAAGAGAGGGCAGTCGGATGCTCTCATGTTTCCTCCCTGGGATAATTTCTCCTGCCTGGGTTTATTGAAGAGGCAAGGTCTGGCCAGGACAGCTGCATGGCTTTTGGTTGTGCCAGTGGGTACTGAAGCACATGTCCCCCAGCCCTTCCTGGAGGAAGGAAGACATGAGGAGACTTATGTCACCTGCACTTATGTCACCTGCATTCAGGTTTGAAATGCTGTCAAGTCTTTGAGATGAACTTGGGTATCAGTTTTGGGCTTCATATGCTTTTTCTATTTATTTATTTGTTTTAATTTGAGCCAAGATGCTTCGCCTTGTTTGTAAGAGTGAATGTAAAGGAAAATGTTCAATTATGTTACAACGTTGGACCTCTTTCAAAGGAAAGTTCTGCAGACTTGAGAAACAAAGTTCCAAGTGACCTGTTTGTAAGACTTGACAAAGTCTTCTGCCTTTCTTCGAGAGCATGAACACACAGGGGCTTACAGTTGCTAGTTTGCCCACATGATGTGTGATCGCATGGTATTTTTATTATGGCATCCCATACCTTATAGACTGAAGGAAAGGCAGTATTGTGGTAGTAAGCAATCATATCATATTTAGATATTTCCTTAATGCCAGGTATGTGTCCTCCTGCATCCTGTACTGTGTGTTCCTTTCACAAGTGATTTATTAACTTCCTGAAGGCTTTTGCTTGGTTTTGTTGGTAATGTTGCCCAAACACGCTATAAATATTGCCTAATGATTCATCACAGAGATCCTCTTAGAGCACAGTGATATTGCTGTTTGCAGATGGATTGATGAGACGACAAAAAGCTTAGGAAAACAGTCTCCTCTGCATTCTAGGAAGCTAGGGTGAGGTAACTGTATACATTCAGGATACTTAGCATTGCAAATATTTAATATGTTCAAGAAAAGCTCTTACTGTTGACTTCTAAGTACTTAGCTTTTCAACCTAAACATACTTCTCATGAACGTTTGTGATTAAAATGCAGCTTGAGTTTTGTCACATGTACCATTAGCAGCAGCAGTTATTTGCACCCCAGCGGCTGAAGTGATCCATGGTTTTAATTGTGTGTAGAGAGAAGGAAAAACAAGAGCAGCATTCTGGTTTTCAAAGAGTATGTTCACAGCAATAAAACAATGTGTGTTACAGCCCTGCTGGTAGGGGCTGTCTTTGTGCAGAGCAGCACTCCACAGCACAGAAGGTGTAGTGAGGGTGTAAGAGTGGATTTGTGCTCCCTGAGGAATCTGGTTTAGAAGAGCGCTGCAACCTGGGCAGTCAGAGGACAGGCTTAATGCCTGCCTGGAGTTACAGCTGCCTTCATGATGTTGCCTCTGTGACCCCCACCCTGGCACAGCTGGGCCACAGAGGACACAGCCACTCTAATTTCCAAGCCTGCTGCAGTCTAGACATGCAGGAACAGCAGCATGCTAACAAAAGAAAAATAATGTTGTGCACCAAAAACTTGTGAAGTAGCTGGGGAAAGCTGACAGTAGAGCCAGTAAGCATTGTGCTCAGTGCTCTGTGAGGTAAATTTCTTCCTCATTACCAGTGTCTCTTGCTTCTGCTGCTTGGCAGTCTGCTAGCCAAAAGCACCTAGATAATAAACAAAGATTTCTTTTTAAAGGGTTTTGTGACTCTTGAAGATGTGTCTCAATTAGTTTCTTTTATTAAAACACTTACTTGTCAGGTAAATGTCAACTACTCACTCCCAGGCACTTTTTTGGTTTTGGAAGGAGGAGTTTTTAAGGAATGTATCAATTAACTCAGAATTTTCTTCTCTTGAGCAGAATAACAACCTAGCATAGGTTGGGCTTTGGATTCTGCTCCCGGCTGGAGACTTACAGCTCAGACTTTCTGGGCTTGGGAACAGTGTTAGCATGTCACTTCTGGGGCAGAATTTGTTGTGGGGTACTGAGCATGTTCCTAGAGTTGCCAGTTTGCATGATGGGTAGACTCTGGACATGTAAAACAGATACTAACAAACCTATTTTTTCTGTTTTATTGCAGGCCTTCCCATGAGCTCTCCAACAAGCTCAACAAGTAAGAGCAATAGAAGAGGTTGCTCTACGCACACTGATGAAAAGGGCTGGTGTGGGGTGGAAGAAAGGACAGCTTGAGGAAGGAAATATTCAGGGAGCAAGAAGGATCTAAGGGAATAATGTACCTGAAACACAGTACAGAGCAGAGGAAGAGTCATGTTCAGCTTGTAGCACTGAGTAATTTTGCTGTGACTTCAGCTGAATATCATGCTGGAATAGCAGATACTGGAAGGAAAACAGGGTGGGACCACAGAAAAAATCAGGCCTGGCATATTATGTGATGCAATGGGAAGCAGTTATAAATAGAGTGTTTACCAAGGAGCTTGCTCTTGTCAGTGGCTCTCATTCCTTGTCCTGTAGTGAGAAGCAGCAAGTCCCAGAGTAGGGCAAGTTTCCTGTGCTAATGAACCTGTATTGTCTTATTTTCCTTTCTTGGGGCTCATCAGGAAACAGCCTCTTCTGTACTGGTCTCTGCAATTCTTGCTACTGCTGCCTGTAAAATCTTGGCCCTCATGTTACCATGATGGATGTATTTCTCCAATTCATTTTATTCTGATCCCAGATTATTCCATAACTGGAAAATACCTTCCAGATCCAGACAAACTAGACAGAAGGGGGGCCGACTTGTGAGAAACTTTAATGGAAGAAGTGGGAAAATGAGCTTAGTTCCTTACCCTGTTTTATTCAGTCATGTTTCTTTTCAGCTGTCATATTTCTTACTTATGGTCACAAGTAATTGAAATGCTAACCCATGGGTTTTTCTTTCCTTCATTACTCACATCTAGGTCAGTTAACAGATAACCAGGGAAAAAAAAAAAAAACAGAACAGTGGATTTCAGTCCTCAGTTTTTCTCCTGAGGAGAGGGACACATGTCCTGCACGAATGCAGGGATACACATTCCTGTTTTTCAGTGCAGTTTGTTTCTGTTGACATTTCCAGTCAGTATCCAGGGTAACTCATTGTCGTGATAATTGCCTGCTTGCCCTGTATATCATGTAGTATACCAGATAAGGTAACAAAAAGGCAGTAGTATTGCCTTGGGAAATCTGAAGCAATCACATGGAATTAAGAATGCATAGGAATTATTTTAGTCACTTGATGATGGCTCAGTTTCCAGCCTTACATTATCACCCCTCAGCAGACAGGCACCAAGGGAAAGAGAACTTCAGCTTTAAAGAAACAGTGATTTTTCAGAGATAAAGTCTTGGACAATCATTGTTTCCTGCACCATAGCATCAGAATGTCTCAGCTATGACTGTATTGTTTAGGCACCACACAAGCAGTTAGTAAGTGATTTTTCCCTAGGAGGCTTCTGTCTGTGTCCAGACAAAGGTAGAAGAGTGGGGAAGGGGTAAAGAAAACAAACACAAAACATTCTTTAATAGTGGGTATGAGTTTAAAATCAGTTTTGCAAGGAAGAGGAATTCCTACGTGGTTGGGACAAACAAACCTTATTTATTACTGTAACTCCATGGATTAGAGTTACAAGTACTGCCTATATAAAAGTTTCTGTAAAAATAGGGACTTTTCTGTAAAAATGTCTTTCAGAGACTTAGTAGAACAAAACTGTATTCTAGACCTCAAAATGGCCATAGGCTATTTGTTTTAATGAATTTCATACCTTCCACCCTACAGTTTGAGTCCTCTTCTGTTCTTTCAAAGAGGAAGCATGCAATCCTACAAGTGTGGATTGTGAGTAGGTACCTGACCAACAAAACCTCAGTGGCTGCCACCATGTTCTCACTATTTATATATGGAGCTATAACCTCTGCTAGGACTCTTTTTTAACAGATCACCCTCCCCAGATGCCTTTGTTTGAGAGCCACTTCTGATGTTTAGCCAGGCAACAGAAATGCTTGACCTTGCATCACATCTGTCCAGCCAGTCAGCTCCTTCAGTGGCAGTGAGCACTTGTCTACTCAAGCCCCCATCCAATATGGAATGCAATCCCATGTGCTATATAATGTACCTAGGGATATGCCAACATTTGCATTTTCTGTTTTCTCTCTGGAAGTTCAGTGATTGTTTTTTTTATAGTCTGTATGCAGCAAGGTAATAAGTATTTTGCATTGCTGATACCCGACTCAAATTCAGGTTAGCACCCAAAGGTAGAAATGCATTCTTTTAAACCCAGCCCTAAAAAATGTCCCAGAGGCTCACAACATTGCTCTCTCAAAATGTGGCAGAGAGCAGGCACATTTCTCTATTACAACACTCAAGAGACTTGCTGTCTACTAATATTGCACCTCTTCAGACTTCTTCATCTACTATTAGCACTTTTTTTATTTTCTTTTTTTTTTAATTAGCAGTGAAATATTTTGGTCTTTCTTCTCTTGGAGACAGGTCTAATTTTCACTCTCTTTCCTGCTTATTTACTTGTTAAAAGCTCTCTTGCCATTTTGAACAGTACCATAACATCTCAAAAGTGAAAAAGTTTGTAGCTCATAACCTGTAAGTGGACAAGCAGATGATCCTAGGGAAATCTGCACCCATACAAACTGTGTGTTTCTTTAGGCCATGCTAGATAAATTTTTCCACCCCTCTTGCCAAATTATCTAAGTATTATTGAGGAGAAATATAAATGTGAAGCACCAAGTGAAACTCCAGAACTGGGGACACAGTAGCTGTTTTGGGAGGGTAATTTTTCAGAGGGAGTTGTTTTGGGAATTCTGACAATACATGTTTACCTGAAAGGCGCTATTTCATTTGCAGAGCCAACTTCTGAAAGTCCTAAAAGCAGTTCTGGAAACCAGACTCAGACAGGGAATGATGTCAACTATTCTAGTGAGTATTTTTACTTAATCGTCTGACTTTTGAGTTCTCAGTTGATCAGTTTTGTTTTTGATGAGTGATTGGAGTAGCAGACAAATGAAACGGGCACTTTTATTTCGAGCCTTACCAGACTTAGGCCCTGTTACAAACCATATTTAAATGCTGGTTATAAAACTCTTCTCGAAGAGTAACAGAGTTCAATAAATTGACACCACTCTCACTGTAGAGCAGCACAATTATTCCCGAGGGCTGATTCAAAGTGGTAAAATTGAAAATAAAACAAAAAATAAGAGAGTCATCCCCTGGGAGAGAAGACACAAGGGAACATACAAAAAAGTTGCTCATATCCCTGTTGTACATCTTATATGAATGTATTGTTTTGAATGTATGATATGAATATATTATTCATATTGTCATGGGAGAGAAGGTCTAGGAGGCCGTCTTCTGCAGACTCTTTAAGCACTTGATATTTGTGTGATGCATGCTACTTAATCTTTCATTTTAATATTATGCATCTCTGGGGCAAGAATGTTGCTGCAGCTTTGCTGTTTCCTACCCAGAGTACTGACTAAGCAAAATATGTTTGATATTTTCTCACTGTAAACAGTCTCACTCTAGTTCCATAGATGCAAGGACGCATCTATATGAATATTAAATATTAATTGCATCACGAGCCATTGAATTCAGCCTCCCCCTGACACAGGGCTTAGGCCAGCAGGCGGGAGAATGCCTGCTGAATTTGAATGTGGCCAGTTGCTGCCAGAGAAACGATAAAAAGGGAGAAGCTGAGCTTATATATTTCCAAGGGAAAGCTTCTCTTCATTACATAATTCTTTCCTTTTTTTGCTTCTTGGCTGGGAAACACCTGTCAGGAAACGGCAGATGGTGGGAAATAATAAAAGGAAAGAAATGTCCTCATTTTAAAAGGAGATCTTGCATTTTCTATCCCTGGTTGTAAGTGCTGTGGGGAATGTTACTGAATTATGTAATTCCTTGGTGTCTTTCTGGGTGCACAATGTTAAAAGCAAAATAATTGCTTCAGTTGCTGAGCTTCAGACAGGTCTTTTTTTTTTCTTTTTTTTTTCCGAAAAAAGAGGAAAAAATAAATTGCATGTTTAAGGAATTTATTTCTAGAACACAACTTTCTCACAAAACCTCTGGAGGCCGTCAACACTGGGGTTGAATGATAAGTGCTTTCATCAAAATTATGGTGGACCCAGTGGAGCAGGTGCTGAAACCTTGCTCTTCTACTGAAAAATGAGTATAAACAGTTCCACAGGGGAGCATGAGTGTCAGGGAAGGAGTAAGGGTGGGAGGAGGAAGAAGCCTAAGTCTTCCCTCCACGAAGCATCCAAGCTCGAGGTTCAGTGGTTTCAGGAAGAATAACAGGAGTAGTAGGATACTGTCTCCAGAGAAATGGGTAATGTTTGGTGAAGTGGAGCTGGAAGTGCCTCTCACTTTAGTGTATGCAAGTACCTATACACAGAGGCAATGTAAGTCAGAGGCAGCAGCCAAAATTATGTTCTCCCTCTTTTGCAGATGTTATCTTGCCAGTTGTCATCACCCTGATAGTCATTACCCTCTCTGTCTTTTCACTGGTGGCTTTGTACAAAATGTGCCAGAAGAAAACTCCAGGTATTTGGTTTGCTTTCTCTTCAGGGGGGGAAATCAATGTGCTTTTTATTATTATAAGATATCTTTTGGATTACCTTAACCATCACTGTTTTGGTAGTCTGATGGGAAAGTTTTTCGTGTTTTGCCTAAAGTGGGAAACTAACACTTCATTTTCAAAATCAGTAGGAAAACCAGAGTGAGTAAAAATTATTTTTTTAGAATATATAATGCTGTAAAACTTTTTGTTCATGCTTTTGCAGCTACAAAGAGCTAACAAACACCTGTGCTAACACAATCAATCAGATAGAAATAGACAGTGAAAACTAAATTTGAAGATATTAAACAAAATAACTTTATTTATTTTGTCTTTCTTCTAGATACAGGCAAAATAATATCAGTGTTTTCTTTTGGGATATACCTGATACATACATGCAGACACACATGCACATGATGCATGAGTAAAATTTTCCAGTTACAATATATTGCACATGGAGCAAAATCCCTGAGCAAACAGTATTTTCAGAAACAGTCATTTTGATAGAGCAGCTAAAGTCAGTATCTGTTTCTCTGCTGTCCACTAAATACTTAAGATAAAGGGTTGTAATGAAGTCCATTTGCCAAATGTTTCAGGTTTTCCCAAGTAGGCCAGGTAAGTGTAAATTTCCATTAAGTGAAAACCCAGATCTGAATCCAGACTGTGGTTTTTTGGTCCCTGTGAGCTGGCATGAGTTAGGAGACTTGTGCAGAACTGTGAAATCGTCAGGCCTTGGAAATACAAAATCACAACAGGGTGTTGAAGCTGTAAACCAAGACAAACAGTGTGTCACAACCAATTTAGCCAATGACATGGAAGAACAGACCCAGATAAGCAGAGGAAGATGTGATCCTTACTTAGGAAATTACCAAATATTCAGAGTCAAGAGATAAAGACACTAGATGAAGAACATTTCTTTACCAGCCTCCCCTATGCACAAATGTCATCAAGTACTGTATTAGCAAATTCATTTGGAAGATAGAGTAGTGCATCTGTAGTGCTTCCTGTAGGATTTGCCCAGATCTATCCAGTGCACTTCCCCTGTGCTTGGTGCCATGGAGTTAGCTCCATGTCTCTGATGTAACCCCCTGGCCCCTTCCATCTGCCCACACTTGCACATAAGCATAAAACACATTCAGCATGTGATTCATTTTGGGGACAAACCTGTTCCTCATCAATGGGGATGACAAAATCCCCTGGGGTACAGCCTCAGGAATGCCCTTGTTCCCTCAGTCCTCTTACCCTGTATCTTTTAGCTCACTTGCTGTTTACTCGAGAACCATCGCATGTTTGCATCCTCTGTGCCAGCTACCCAGGAATTTGGGAGCTTTTGGGAAAAATGTGCTTCTGTCATGCTGTTGGACAAGTCAAATGTCATTCTCCCTGGTTTCCAGAAGTGTCAGTAAAAGCAGCATCAGTTCACTTCCATAGATGACCAAAAAAATAACAATTACTATTCAAGCTGGTTGATTGTGTTTATGAACTTAATGCAATACTGCAAAATTACAACTGAGCTTTCTGCCAGCAACTGCAATAGCCATGTCTAAATGTTTGGGGTTTGAATTCCAGCAATCAAATTGATATTAGCTTTTTTTCTTTTTCCAGAGAGACAAGAGAATGGCGCTGAACAGTAGGTTGAATCCTTCTCATGGCTTTGAAATCTTTCACAGGGCACTTGTAAATGTAGCAGATTTTGAATAGGGTTTTCTCTTCTCTTTCTCTGTTTAGACATAGCAATCAGTTGCCACCCCAAAGAGAATTACCCTGTTGGAAGTGCTTCACTTGCAGTTATTGTAGACATGTATGCATGATAAGCAGCTGTTTCAGTATGGATAGAAATGTGGTGACTCTCAACTCTTTTACAGTTGATCCTTTTGAACAGCTTATGCTGTGCCACAGGACTCATTGGCCCAGTCTCTTTTTCTTTTTTTTTCTTTTTTTCCCCCACTTTTTGCCCCATTGATTCCTCTCCTCTACCCCTGCCTCTTTTCCCACTCCCCTTATTTTGTTCATGTTTTCTCTCTTTTTAATGTGTTTCCTTTTTATTCTGGATTATTTTTATATATATTTCTCTTGTTCCCCATTATATCACGTTCCTCTGTCCCATCTTGTTTCCACTGCACCATTTGCACAGGCTCAGTTGAAATATTAGTGACATAAGAAGTATAAGGAGAGGGAAACTGAGAAAGATCCATTGGAAGATACAAACTAAAGACCATTGAGCCTGGCAGTGGCTGCTTGAATGAACAAAAGCAACATTTAAGCTGCTGATTTACTTGGTAGCCCTGACTCCCTGGACATCTGAAGTGGTCCTTCTTCGCAATTCAACATGGCTAAAAGGCTTGCATTGACAAAAAAATATTGCTCCTTTTCCCCCAGATGTACCTCTTCTGTGAAGTCCTAGACTAAACCCAGAGTCATGAAACTTGATTTATTACATATTTTAAGATAAAGGTATTTTCAGAAATGTTGGTTTATGGTATTTTCCACCACTCAACCCCATGCAAAGCCCATTTTTAGCCTGCCAGTTTAGACTGAAGTAGATGCTGCCTCCTCAGGACCAAATCTTAGTTTTGTTTGGATGATCAATATGTGTGCTGGCTGCTTAAATGTTTTCTGACTTCAACAGGGCCCAGTCAGATAAAGAAGGAGTCAAACTTCTTTCTGTGAAAACAACTTCTTCTGAGACTGGTGAGTATTTCCTTTGTGTGTATGTCTGCTTCCCTGTCTGAGCTCAGGGAAGAGCAGTTTTTGGGATGTCATTTCCAATAGCAAACCCATCATCAGTTCCTGTCAGGTCAAAGTCACTGCAAACAATTCCTCTACAGAGCAGATCTCCAGACTGGGATCCTGTAGAGCTGCAGTTCAGCTGTACTGTGTGTGCTGCCAGTATTTGGGAGTGAGAAGTGTGACTGGTTTAGGAAAATACTTTATTTAAATCATTGATGGTAAGTGATATAGCTAGGAATGTTCAGGAGTGACAGTGATCATGGTATTTATCAGCTAGATCTGGCTGTACAAAGAAGTTTGAAGACTGGTAATATCAGAATCACAGAATGTTCTGAGTTGGAAGGGACCCTCAGGTGAACTTAAGTGTCAAAGATCAAACTGACAACCTTGGTGGTACTATTACTGTGCTCCAACCAACTGAGCTAATATCCCAGGGATCAAGAGGTTTGGGAGTCAGTGCTGTTTGTAATCAGGATTCTGTTGGAGCTGGTGTCAGCAGTTTTCAGTCAGCCCCGTACTCAGTCACCCTTTGCATTCAAAATCCTACACTCATTGCAAATCCCTCTGTCCTGTGCTTCAGGTTCTTTTATTCTTTTTTCTTCTTTTATTCTTTTACTCTTCTATTACCACAAAATCTGTGGTAATAAAGTGTAAAGGAGCAAAGGTTACTGATAACATGCACAAAAGAAAGAAAATTCACAAAGCAAAGAGATGGATGCAGTTATAGGTTCTGCAAAAAAAAAATGGAGTGGCACAAAATAAGACTGAGGCAAAACAGAGTTCTGACTAATCAATCAAAACCTCTAAATCTCTCATGGCAGAGCTTCACCCAGTGCTTTCTCAGTCATGTCCCACCTCATCTGCAAAAGTCCTCCCAGAAAGAAAGTCTCTTGCTTTCTACCTTTTAGGTGTAATACTCTTTTGTTTTTAAGCTTTTTGGTCATCTGTTTCTCCTACTGACATTTTTGAGGCTGACCAATAGCTGCTCTCTCCTTTTGTCCAAATCCTTGGGAAGTCCTCTGAAATGCAGCACTTGATCTGAACTATCCTCTGCTTGCTGGAGAGGCACAGTTTGGACTCTTGAGCCTTCTCTGCAACTCCCAGAAGCTTTTGTGCAATCCTAAAGATCCACAGGGCATCTCTGGCAGCCCTTGCAGCAAACCAGGGTCATGCAAAGTCCTTGTGGCCTCTTGACAAAGAGTTAGGGGCTAGAGGAGGACAGGAAGAGCCTGCTCCATCACAGGACATATCATTCTGTCCCACTGATGCTGGGTAAAGGCTAACTACACTTTGGCACTTTAGAGGCTGCACTTCAAAGCATCATGATTTGGGATATATATATGTATGTATGTATGTATGTGTATATATATGTATGTATGTGTATATATATATATTTATTTTATTCTATTTTTTCTTAAGATTATGTCTTTGGGAACAGACTTTTGGCTTTGAGTATGGAGTAGTATGTAGGCTTTCTTAAAATTGTACCTTTCTTTTGAAAGCTGAATGAAATTAGAAACTAATTAATGGATGGTTTTTGATTGATTCTTCCCCCATCATGCCATTTCAAAGATAAAGTGATTTCACTGACTGTAGCAGAATTGGTTTTGGTTTACAGCAGGGTAAATGGGAAAAGGCACTGGCTCACTTTGTTTTTCTTTTTTTTTTTTCCACAAGATGAGCTTTGTTGCCTGTTAATCAGCTACTGGCTCACCAAATTTCTGAGCATCTTCCATCCAGAGGATGTTTGATATTCTTTTCTACTGAACTATGATGTGTGCATGCTAAAATTAGAAGGATTGAGTCATAACCACTTAGAGGACAAGATTCTTGCCCTCTTCTCATTAATACGATTCATATTTAAACTAGCTGCCATTTTCTCTTGACTTCTTACATCGTTATATGTTTCAAAATTAAATATGCTTTCACAGAAACTGAAGTCCTGCTTTTAGCTAGGTTTTTAGAGTCACTTCAATTTTTAAATTAAAACACTCTGGCAGAGGGATCTGTTTCTTCCAGAGGTTTTTGTCACTCATACAGGTATTTCAGATATGTTAGTATGCCTCCCCATTTGAATCAGATTTGCTTGCTTCATTAAAACTCAGGCAAAAAGGCAAATGTTTCTCTTGGTATAGACAAAAGAGCTGTCTGACTCGTGGGCCTTCTCACAACTACTGACAACAATTGCCCTGCATAAAACTTCTTTACATGTGTTCTTTTTGCTCGGTCCAGCTGTCTATAAAGTGTGTGTTGTGGCTGTCTTTGTACGCACCAACAAAACTAAAAAAAGTTGTGAGTAGAAAGACTAAAATTAGAAAGATCTAAAGAGCAGTCTTAACTTTACAGGCAGGGCTACATCATCCTCTCACTATCAAATGGCAGCTCTCCTCCCTAAGGTCAAGCATATCTACAATGAAGTTCTGCTTTGATATGTATTAAAGTTAAGCTTTATTAGAAACACACATTCTCTTTTTTTTTTTTTTTTTAATTTTTGCTTTTTATTCCACACAGAAGACTTTGAGATTGTATAAGTTTGCAAAATATATACAGGACAAATAAGGACCTATAAACTGTTCAAGCAAGCAATCTAGGAAGACCCTGTGTCAGTATTATGCATAGGTCTTGATCGAAGTTTATGGTGAGTTTGATCTTGCCTTATTTTATCTGCCAAAAAAACTCTGTCAGCTGCACATAGTTGAAAGAGATATATGTGTCCAGAGGGCTGTTTATCCCATCTGCCTTGGACATCTATCTTGGGCTGGAATGGGCTGACCTGTGGCGGTTCATTGACTCCTGAAGGATCCTATTTTAGGACTTCTAAAATTAGGTTGTGAATATGAAATGAAAGAAAAAGGAAAGACTTCTTTTTCAGAGGCACAGCTGAATTAAATTTAATCAAGAGTATTATTTCAAATACCTACAATTAATGTGAAAGAGTACAGGAAAAGAACAGTTCTCAATTAAGCCTGGATTAAAGTAATGTTTTTTAATGGGGTAGTATCATCAGGAACACTAGGTAAAATGGAGCTTTAATATTGTCATTTTTTATAACTCTTCTTAGAAAGATGGAATTGCTAATGGCTTTGAGCTCTACAGCACAACTGGTGTAGAATGGATGTAAAGTATAAAACCAGAGAAAACCAAAATAGACTCTAAATTTTTCATGCATGTTTGTCAGTGAGCTGCAACACCTGATGCAAGATAAGTACCTGTTCTTGCATCTTACTTGAAAACTCAGCTTGGATAAAAATAATCTCAAAACTAATGTACAAATGCAGGACTTACAGCAGCCATTTCATGTTGATGGTACAGGCAAATTTAGGGCAGCTGTCCCTAGGGAGAATAAATGGTCTTTTACATTATAGTGTTCTAGAAAATCTACCTCCAAAAATATTTGACATTCAACATAGCCCACAGAACTGCACATTTTGCTTGTCAGTGACAGTTATATTTCCTGAGAATATAAGAGGAAGGGTTTTAATTGATGACTAAGAGATCAATACCATCAACCATGAGGTTAAAGTATTGCCTGTCTTGAAAACAGACCTAAATTTTTCTGTAAGGGTTCTTGTGCATTATGCTGAAAAACAGCAAAGTTATTGATCACCTTTTTAGGAATCATGAAAAATGTTGAGGGAGTAAAATTTCTTAGTAACCGAAAGGTTGGTGAATAAAAATTTGGGTAAAGCTACTCCATACAGGTGCATGATGTGTGATAGAAGCGTTGATACCCAAGTGATGACTTCAGAATTTTCTTTTATGGCCATTGCCTGGAATAACTATTCTAGAGCAGGTAAAATGTATGAAAGGCCTTTTTAGTAGAAGCACACCAGTTCAGTATTCAATGTAAAGTCTCATAGGGATGTGCAGGTGACATAATATTTCAGACATGCTAGGTATAATCCTGGCACCTAAGCATAAGCTGATTCAATAAAGCATGATTTATAACCAGACTGAGCTGTTTTGAGGTGAAAGGGTAGGATATGACTTACTTGGCTTGCAGAGATATTCTGTTCTGCTCTGAATTTGCTGAAAGGGTGTTAAATGTATCAGAGCTGAGGTAGCTCAGATTTTGGTGAGGCACCTGAAATGGAAGGTGGCTGGAGAAGGATTTGTGGCCCATGTCTGCATTAGGGCTTCCCGAGATACCCACTGTGGACAAAAAAAGAAAACTTAGGTGTTGCTACTGAACAGAGATGGGAAAATGTATCAGGCAAAGATGGATATTTGGGAGCCTGTTCTGCTTGAAACCCCTTTAACTTATTGCAATCACAGTGGAGAAAAAGATCAGTTAATACCTAGAGGTGCTCTCTGATGACAGTGCAGTGCAGAGACAGCATGAACTGAGGAAGCAGGAACACTTGTGTTCTCCATATGCTCCACATCTCTTCCCAAAGCTGCTGCTGTTCAGCAGTAATGATGGCCTTAGAGCTGTTACCTGCTGCTTCAGCTGAATGTACCTCAAGACAACCCACTGCTGTGCTAGGCCTTGGATGTGGAAAATCCTGTGGTGTTCTGAAAGTGTGGTCAGATGACAATGTCTTCATCACTGCTTTCCATAACCCTCCAAATCCTGAGACTAATTGTTCTGCCTCACTCATCAAACCATAGATGTGGTTTTGGTACAGTGGGACTAATCAGGAGCTGGTGCAGACCTTGTTTCCTGTTATGCTGAGTACATCTGAGCATGGGCCGTGGCATTTAAGAAGGTAAGAAATCTTCGAGGTTTACCTCATTAGGGACCCAACCCAGGGAAATTTACCTCTGCAAGGGGGCATGACTCCACAGTGGGCCATGAGGTTTCTTAACATGCATTGGGACTTTGACCTCTTTCTCATTGTGTCTAGGATCTCTATGGATGTCTCTAGGAGCAGGTGAAGAATCTGAGTCACTAGATGAGTCACTCTGTCAGTGGAAATTCCCTTCCCTCTTCCACTTACTTGCAAGATCAGCAGTGTAGGTCAGTGAAGAGCAGTCTGCTGGCACGCTGTGTGCTTAGGAGTGGTAACAGCAGGTGCTCCTGCTAATGTAGGATATGATATTGATTATTTCTGTTTCCTAGTCTGAGATGTACTTTCAGGGTCTTATGTTTATACCCCTGCACGTAGAACACCTAGAAGCTGCTTTATAGAAAAGGGTCTCCTTGCAACAGTGAAAGGTATCAAGTTCCTTCTTCCCTCTCCTTTTCTTTCTCATTTGCTGATACTCTATTTTTTGGGTCTTGTATTGTATAATAGCCTCAAGTTGTGTTTCTTTCTTCACAAGAACTGTAGAATAAGCTTTCTTAGCTTGTGGCTGGACTCTGTGTTTACTCACACCACAAAGTTCTGACTGCACACACTTCCAGCTGAAACTTTTGGACAAAACTGTTGTCAAAAACATAGTCAAACTGTAGTCAAAATAGCATATGTTTCCTTCTGTGTTTCTAATTTGGTTTGTGAGCTGTGCATATCTATAAGGATTTTTAAAGCAGTCTCTTACATTCAGCCTGCGGAGGGTCAGGTGATGTTTTCCCCTGGGAAGCACTTGCTGACTTTCCAGCCTGCAGTTTTCTGAGATGCTCCTCCTGAGGGAGCCACCTCGTGCCCTTTGCTGCCCGTTCAGCAGCAATTGCCTCTCTGTTCTTCACCTGAACACTCCCACACACCCTTTCTCTGCCTCGGTGGATTGTTCAGATCCTTCTGTTGTGCTGGCAGCGGTGAGGAGCAGTTTGCAAGAAAACATGAACTGTGTGGCAGGGAAGCTGCAGCTCTTGGGTGAGTGCACTTGGAGGTGCTGGACCCACTGGCCCGCACCAAACCCAGCCACTGGTTCCCACTTAATGCTGTTCTCCAGCATCTTTCTTTTAGTTCAGTGTGGTAAAAATAGACATTTTGATTCCTGTGTCTGCAGAGTTAGTTTTATACTTCTATAAAAGACAGGCTTCTGCAATCAGATTTTATGAAAAGCTTGCTTTAATTCTTTGCTCCAAATCTGATTGCCACTTACAATAAATTTCTCAGCAGCAGATATTACAGTGAAATAACAGCACATCGAAATTCTTCCTACAGACAATGTAGTCTGAGATGCAGTACAACCTATTTTTTAAGTGAAAAACTGTTTCTACATTCTTTTTCTTTTAGCTTTCCCAATAATGTCAGAGGGTTTTACCCAGGTCAAAGACTTTCTGTACTCATAGTACTCAGTTTGTACTCTCTTTTATGTCATGATGTTCTGCAGTGTATGTGTATTCTGAATAATATATTTGGATTCTGAATCAAATGTGGAGGGGCAGGAGGAGAGGGAGAACTGCAGTGAGATTAATACAATATCCTTCCACAATGGTGAGACAAAGAAATGTTTGTTCCAGAGCTTCAAAACTGATCTTACTGCAATCTGTAATTTCAGCTGATTGTACCCATTACTTATTCACATAGATTGGCATCAGAATGCAACATTAATGGTTGGAAATGAGTATATTTGTGAGTGAAAAATCAAAACAAATACTGCTCAAGTGAAATTTTAATTAGGAAGAAAATGCTGCATTTTCACTGCAGCACTATTTATTTTCTGGTTATCTTTCAGCTTGGAAGATCCCTCCGTGGCTGTGTACAAAGTCTACTTTCCATGTACTTAAAACAAATATGTTAAAGGATGATGATTTATGAGTACATTTTTCTTTCTTGTACATCTTCCTTGTCTTTATCCTTTTGAACCATGACCGTGTTGTAGAGGAGGAAGTGTACAGGGCATATTGGATCAGGCCCAGTGCCTACACTGCCAATTTCTTTGGGTGGATCAGCCACCAAGGCTGTGGCAGAAGTGTTCAAAGGGTGCCACGTGGAGGCTGTGTATGTGAAAGACCAGTGCTGTATTGTACAAGTTGCTAGAGCAACATCTCCTTTAGTATTGAGGCTAAGGAGCCATCAGCTCCACCTGCTATACCTGCATCTCTGCAGCCTCAAATCCAGTCACAGAGGATTTGTTAGAGGGTAGATCACATGAGGTGAAAGGAAGTGTGACAAACAGGAAAGGAGTCCAATAACATCCTACACCATAGTCTTCCAGTAACCTGTGGCTTGGAGACATCCTTAATCAGGCTTTTTATCCTTGGTGTTTCATAGTTTTCAGTGGCTTTTAATTCCACAAATTTGTTTGCTGTGGTATCTGCAGCCCCCTGCAGCAATAAACCTGACAGTTTAACTACACATCAGTATATGACAGTAATAGAGACTTCACGAGGCCTCTGTCTTTGTTTTTGCAATCCAATTTCAGACAACAATCAACAAACAGGTGCAACAGTGGAGGATGAGAGGGAGAATAAAGGCAGGCTTTGCATGTCAGCTAAAACTTCCATGTCAGTGTCTGATTTCATTTCCCAAATATTCTGCCTAAGGCCTCTTTCTCAAACTGTGCATAATTTCTTTCAGTTTTTTAGAATTGCGTGATATATATGAGGTTGGCTTCTCCCTGCCCTCTGCCAATCTGTCTGAGCCCACAACTCCTCCTCCATCAGGAGAGGTGTCACATGGCAGGACCACAGGTAAAGGGGGTCATGTTACACCTGCAGCTGTGCAGTTGGTAGCATTTTAACTGCACCAAATACTTTCTTCCAGTTCTCTTCATCTCCCATTTTGCTGAGGCCACTCACTTATTTTTCAAGGTAGACAAACGTACAATGAATTTTCAGCCCATTATCAGAAAGTTATTGCCATAATAGACATCAAATTAGATCAACTAATACCTTAGGCAAGAAACTGAATACCTATGTAGTGAGAAGCTGATGGTTCAAGTTTCTCCTGATACCTTCCATCTCCTGGTGTGTAACACCAGAGTTTGTGTGTCATCCTTCTCTAAATGCATAATCCAGAGAAAATAAAATCCTTTATTCATTGATGATGTTGTGCAGCAATTTCACTCTTCTTGGTGCATTTTGTGGAAATATACCCTTTCTCTTTCAGTGATAGCCTCAGGTTGCACCAAGGGAGTTTGGATATTAGGGGGAAATTTCTTCACAAAAAGGGTTTTTAAGCATTGGAACAGCCTTTCTAGGGCAGCAGTTGAGTCATCATTTCTGGAAGTGTTAAAAAAAATGTGTGGATGTGGCAGTTGAGGACATGGTTTAGTGGTGAACATGGAGATGTTTCTGGGCTGACAGTTGGACTTAATGATCTTAAAGGTCTTTTCCAAACTCAACAATTCTATGATCCTGTGACAGCCTTCAAAGGATCCAGGTAATGTATCTGAACTGGTTGAGCACCTCCACTGCACCTGTATTTTCTCAATCAGCAAAAAATTCAGTGTGAAATAATTTCTTCAATCTATTAAAATGCCATCTGTTCTAACAAACTACTAAACACAAGCATTTGTTTTTAATTTCCCTTATGGGAAGAAAGGCTTTGTCCATTTGTTTTGGTAGGTAATGGTCTGGGGACAACTTTGGGGTTTTTTCAATCTTGGAATCTATTTGTGTCAGTTAAGGCTCTTTTGAGATCAGTATAAATGTCTTCTTACTTGCAGCTAGCCCAAATATTCTTTTTGGTTTGCCCTTTGAGTTGCAGCTGGGTATTTAGCAGAATATCAAGCTGCTGAAACATTGAATTCCAAAATCAATCTGGACACCTCTCTGGGCAATCTCCAGGTGTACTGCAGCCCTATATCCAGACCCATCCACTACCTTTTTATCTCTTGAACAGAGAGCACCTGTGACCACTTCTTCTCCAGTGTACAATCATTGCCTCTTCATCACTGAATTGTTGGCTGGCACTAATGATTATAGACCTTACGATACAAATATCTTCAGGCAAATTTGCAAGCGTGGAGTAGCCATGACTTGCTTTTGTTTCACAAGGCTTGTGGGCTCCTGCCCTCTTGAAGTCCAGCAGCAAAGCAACATAGAACATCCCTGCCTGCATCCATCCCTCACCAGATACTGATACAGTAGGGGGACATTGCCCCAGGCAATAGCTGGGGGCAGTTCACTGTTCCAGGGATAAAGGGTACAGCACCAGGAAATCTGGATAGGGCATGTGAGTGTCTGTGTGCCTTGGTCTCAGGGTCTGCAGAAAGGCAGAGCCACCCCTCTGGCCTGGCCACCGCTGTCAGCAGGTACCTCTCAAGCACTCTGCCTTCTCAGCCAGTGCTGCTCCCCCATTCCATACTCTGATCCATGGTCTATTGGCATAAGTGGGATGTTACCCAGGGAATTACGTTACTCTGGAGCCTGCCCTTAGAAATGTTATTTTCTTGGGGTGCTTCCATGTAAATCTGCCTATAGAACAACCAGCTGAGAGTGGAACTGATAACAAAGTGCTGATATTTGCTATTGCTACTGGATATTATCTACTGCATGGCAATATATTTCACAATTAATTTCTCCTACACATTCTTTTTTAAACAGCTACCAATTTCTCTCTTCTGTCCCCTATTTAATCTTCTGTTTCTGTATATTAAACAAGGAAAGAAGAAACATGCAGAAGGAAAACATAAAAAATTAAAAAATAAGTGAGAGTTCTTGAAAATCTCATTCCTTTGCTAGTATAAAGCTGTGCAATATTTCAACTGGTTCACTTTATTTTAGCTTTTCAGTACAAAAAAATTTAACAAAAATGTTTCACCTACCAAAAATATGTCTTGTTAAGATGTTCCAGTTTTTCCGTAGCAGAAACTTGTGCTTTCCTTTGCTCTACCTGAAATCTGACATGATAAGAGCTTCTGAAACTCAATCTTAGCAACACTTCAAAATTATTTTAATTTTATTTTTTTTTTAAATTGAACACTTGGGAAGTGAACTCAATTTCAGCACAATATTGTTGAATGGTTTTCAGCAGATACCAAGGCTTCTACTCATCTCCAAAAAGCTGCACTGAATTAAAGTGTCTTTTTTTTGCTGTGAAGAAAAGCTGTCTGAAAACTCTTGATAAGTCTTTTCCATTCTCTTCAGGAGTGCAACTGTTTAATTTGGCTGCTAATTATTTAAATGCCTAATCAGTGAATTTTTTATAATCCTAATTTGTATTACAGTTTGCAGCCCTAGGCCATTGATCATTTGTAGCTTTCTAATACATATTCACTTCTCCTGGAAAGCAATATATCACTTCCTTGCCTCTTATGTGGGCATGAGGAATTAAATTGTCTCCTGCAGGTGAGAAGAGAGGCAGGAGGAGATATTTGGATTTTCCTGCCCTTCTGCCTGTTTCCATGTGGCTCTGGCTTCTCCAGGGAAGGGATATTAAGAACTGTGTGAAGTTCTTAAATGTTCATCCTTCTGCTTTGGAGGAAGTGAGCTGATGTCAGTGTTACTGGCAAAAATGAATTTTATAGTTCCATCTTCTTATTTTTATAATTCAATGTTCTTATCATAGCTATAAATTAATTAAGTCTTACTCTTCTTCAACCCCCTTGAGAACTGCCTTGGAAAGTACTTTATGGTTGTAACCCACCATTTATGAGCAAAGCACAGGGGAAATAATCTATAAAATAGGATGACTGGTAAAAATCTATTGTGCGGACAGTTTTTGCTGTTAAGTAAATCTGACAAGGAGACTGGCTAGTTTGTACAGTGGCCAGTCATGTGCTCCTCCTAGACTCATTGATCCTTTTGTCTTTCCAAGTTTTTCTGATGCAAATGTATTTTCTGTTTCTTAGGAGAGCACTCATCTCATGGGAAGAATAAAACTCGGCAACTTTTCACATCTCAGCAGTAAATATGTAAGTTTATCGCCTTTGTTTTCCATTCTATAACATTAGTGTTTGCTAGTCCCTTTAATACCTTTTAGTCTCAGTATTGTGCCATGTAACTAAAAAAAAAAAAAAGGGTTAAAAATGCATCCCAAAAAGAGGAATTACTTTAGTTGGCAGCAGCCTCAAGGAAAAATGGCTTAAACAAAGCTCAGCTGGAGCATGCCATCGTGACCAGATTCACAGGCAAACTGTGAGGCTGAAGAATCTGCCAGCTCACAAAGACAGACCTTTATAGGCAAGAGCATGTGACTTTAACTGCACAGTATTTCCTGGATGTAAACCCCTGGGTGAATTTTCTTTATGTTTATGTGAGAAATAATGGATTTTTAAGGGCAGATACCTATAACAAAAAAAAAAGAAATTTGGTATCCAGAAGTTCTTTATTCCTTTTTTTTCCCCAAAAAAATCTGAATCTTTTTCACTTCATGCAAAAGCCAGCCCTTTAATTCAGGTGGTTTATTATGGCTTGAAATCCTCAGTGTTTAACATACACAGGAAATGCTGGATGGTATTTCTATGTGTGAGAGGGCAGAGAACATCAGAGCACCTTTGAAACCCAGTTTTTTAGGTGGTGCACTTTCCTTCATGTATGAAGCTTTCTCGGGCAACACAATATCCTCTTCCCACAGAGCTGCTTCTCTCATTTGTGGAGAACTGTGGAGAGCTGTGGTCCTTTGCTGAGGGTGGGAGATGGAAGCAGCTGTTGAAGGGACCTGTGTGACCAGGGTGGAGCAGGAGGCAGGGGACAAGGATGGCCTGAGGAACTGGATGCCGCAGAATGTGTGGAATGGACCCGACAGAGGCTCTGGCAAAGCCCAGACTCCCACTAGCACTGTCAAATGAAGCCCCTCTAGAATGGGTCCCATCACCCTCACTGAGAAATACCTGGTTGACCAGAAATGTGAAGAACAATCTTTGATGGCTTTGACCTATTCTCATTTCCCCTAGGTAGAGATCAAGCTTTCCAGATGCTAATAAAAAGGACAAAATTACTTCCTTTGTTCTTTGAATTAGAGCAGCAGAACACAGTTTTGCCTACATTACTGAAAACCCAGAGATGGTTCATTTTGGATGGGTCCAGGACAAGGGCCTGGACAATTAATTTAATCCTTATTGTCTATCCCATACTGGATTTATTCTGTGTCTTCCATTTTAGCTTACTCTTATGTTCCTCAACAACCTTACCTGGAATAATAATCTTGAGATATTCCTGTCATTTCAGACGTGAAGCAGCCTGTTTTATCACAATATGCAGGAGCATCTCACCAAAGTTGTGTTTCAATGGGAAATGTGGAGAGGCTGAAGCTTTTTTACCATCAGGACACTTGTGTTAATGACCAGGTTTTGACTCCAAAATCTCAAGCATCTCCTTTCCCTTCTGGAATGACATGTAATTTTTTGATGGCTTAATAACTGGTATATCATGTATATTTATTATTTTCACATATAGTAAAAGCAGGGAAGCAAGGTTGAAGACAATGTAAAAACAAGAAGGGTGAAGATAATGTAAAAATTTGGTGATGTTTCCATAGTAGCTACTAAAAATGTTTTGTGCACACACAGGAAGGAATATGTCTGCATACTTTGTTGAACTTATGGTAGCTAGGGATATTTTAATTGTATGTTGCAGAATGGAAACAGGGCCTGAGCCTTGCAAAAGGACTGGGCAAACAGCCACTATGAAAATTAATTCAGTGATTTGCATGATACTCCTCACTGTAGCACATTCCTTGTCATAAATGTTTACAGGGTGGGATGCCCGGCTGAGATGCTGAAGTGTGTGCTTCTTCTCTGTGAAGGGAGGAATATACCTTGCACTGAGGCTCTTTGAAATTCTGCAAATTACTGAATACAGTCCTTTCAATGTAGCAGGCAATAGTTGGTTTTCACCTGTTCCTTGGCTAATTGCACTATGTGTGCTACAAATATGACTTCCATATAGCCTGGGGCACACAGTGGGAATCAGCTAGGTAAGCAATTTCACAGACTAACTTTCTTCCCTGTGTTCTGAGTAATGCATGGGATTCCTGAGGGTTATTGAATAACTCTGGAAGTTCAAAGAGTGTTTCAAGTGCTAATTACAGATACTCTTAATTTGTACAGAGCTGACAGTTCCAAAATATCAAGTAGTGCTTCTACCTGTATGTACCCTACCTTTCTAGAACTATAAATGTTTGAAAGTTATATTACTGTGAGCATCTGCTCAGTCTCAATCCACTGACTGTAGCATTCAAAGAATTACTTTTTTTTTAATTGGGAAATGGAAGGAAGACAACTTGTGGTCTAAGTCCAGGACCAAGCTCCAGGACAATCATCTGAGTTTTGATACCTATTGATACAATGCATTTGAGGAACTTTTCTCTCCAATTTCCTTCTCTGAAATATTAAAACTTGCCTAGCATTATAGTGAGAGATTGAGAAGATTTATTAATTCATGTCTATAGACAAATCTGAAAAGTGCTAATTTCCCTGTGCTTGGCTGTTGCTCTTACTTCCAGTTTGGTGGGTCTGATAATCTTCTGTCTTGGTGGCACCATGAGAGACTTCTGGTAAAGCTCGATAAAAGATGGGGAACAAGTGTCCATGCTGCAGCTGAACTTACATGGTTCATTCAGGTATTCCTGGATCACTTGTGTTCCTCAGGAGCAGAAAAGTCTTGGATGCCTACTTTGGAAAGGTCAGGCCATCTAATAGTTGCAGTTGGCATCTGCAACTGTTCTGGTTCCTGAATAATGAGGTTTCCTTCAAAAAAAAGCAGTCATTCTGGATTTTCATGTTGATTAAGAACCTGAGGTATTTTGTAGTGTGTTGTATCATAGTAAAAGGAGAGTAGAGAGAAGCAGAGAAATATTTTGAAATATCTGTGTTTTTGTGCAAAATCTGTTCAGAAACTACCATATTGTGTCAAGAAAAATAAATTTACTGCCTATTAAAATTTATTACCTTTACTAAGTAGCTCTCCTTTTCTGTTTGCAGAAATGCAATCCATTGCCAACAATTATTGTCCATTGCTCCACATGCCTGTTTCACAGAATGAGGTAGACCCTTTATGGCAAGCCTGGAGAGCAGACATTTATTCTGGGCATGGTGGTGGCAGGGGCTCTGTGAAACCTTGAAGAAGCCATACTAGAGGTGGCAAGTAGAAACTCCTCCTCATCACAATCAGTGATGGGGAGAGGACAGGCCTCTCTGTAAATCCTGATACCAGAAAAGTGAAAAACAGCAAAACAGGGAAGGCGTTTGGGCTCTTCATGGTGAGGGGCATGGTAGACAACCAAGCACTCAACAGAAGGCTGGGAAACATCTCTCAAAGAGGCTGACTTGTGCTGTATATGAAGTAAAAAGGTGAGTTTAGTGGACAGCAGAAATAAGAGCCTGAGATCCTCTTAACCCCAGAAATGATAAAACTTTTGGTAAAAGGAAACACATGAACTTCCATTCTTGTTAAGAATCTCAAGGGAACTGATGTTTGTATGAAGAAGACAGATTTTCTTGAAGGATATCTGTAAAGCCCAGAAAGTATTTGAAAGAATATTTGGGGCGCTTTTCTTCTGTAGAGTTGGAGGTGCTGGAATTGCCTTTAATGGGAGGTGATGAACTATTTGCAGAGAGAACTCTGTATTTAAAGAAGTTACATGCAATGGCATAGGTAGATGAAAAAGAAATGAAAAATCAATTCAGGTTGTCTGGCTCAACAGCTCCGCTGTAATATGTGTCTAAAAGAGCCACTAGAATTTTTCTAATCACTAGTGTGTAAAAAAAAAACCCAAAAGTTAAAGATGGTCCTCCAATATAAAGTTTGTCTATAGGAGAATACTAGGAAAATGTATCTATATTTGTATAAGTCTTCTCAACAAAGTTTGACTAAATCCTCTGAGGACAGTCCCATCTAAATTTAATGTTCTTCAGCTTCTGTGTCCTAATTTGTTAAAGAAGTGAATGACATCCACTTCACTGTGGAATGAACATGCCCACAGAAATGTAATTAAACTGGATCTGCTTACAAATTAGTTCAGCTCATGAGTTACTTCTTAAACAAGTTTGTAGGTCAATCACATGATTGTGATTTATATGTTACAATCAAAGACTATAGAACATATTTGGCTGGCAAAGATTTTGGGGTATCATTGATCACTGCCTGGAAAGTGTGCAGAGCTCAGGTTTGCCAGGAGAAGGTGTTTTCAAGATTTCTTATCTCAGGCTTAACTTGGGAAGGCGAGTCACTGTCTTCAAGCACAGAAAATTTCCCTCAGCTCTTCCCAGAATCTAACCCTGCTTAAAAGTAAAAAGATTTGCAATATTTCGGGAGTGACCAGTTGCAGCATGCTGGGATTTTGGACACAGTCCCAAACAAGGCAAGTGGGCACTGAAGAAAAAGAGCCAACCAAACACAAAAAAAAAAGGTGTGGCACAGTGTATTGACAATTGCCTTTCTACTCTAAGATGCTGTATCAAGTAAGTTATTTGACTCACAGAAAGAAAAATACTTTCATCATTATTTGCAGGGAAAAGGTCTAGAAATGAGAAAAACAACATAGAAAAGTTGACAATAATTATTTCTAAACGGTAGATGCTGAAAAGGTAGGCATTACATGCTTTTCAAGCACAAGCAGCTTATTAGCCTTCTAAGTACTTCTATATTTATCCTTCCATGTTTGGCTGAGGGCCTCATGATGGTTGCTCATGAATAGGCCAGTCTTTTGGGGTTTATTCTGCTTATTGGATCACAGGAATCATTCTGGCTCTTGACACTTCATTGTCTGTGGTCAGAACTATTTTACAGGCACTGTTCAGAAAGCTGCTTAAATGAAAAATATTCCTCAGTCTGTTTGTTGTGGGAAAGTTGTGCATCCTGCCAGCAAGGCTGTTGCAAGGGAAAGCAGAAGCGCTGTCGGGATACTTCACCTTCCAAAACGCCCAAAGGCATCTGTGGTTTTGGAATGACTCTGCCCCACTGAAGAGGGGCGAATCATTTCACTGCATATCAGTGCATCAGTGCAGTCTCTCTGGCTTGGGACAGGGAGGCCATTGGCAGCATCTGTGAGACTCCTTGGTTGTCAGCAGCCCAGGATTTGGCTTTTCTGCTGTGCCCTGTGATGACAGCACTGCCTTCACAGCCTTCCCTTCAATTTTTGGGCAGAGTGCTGGCTATTGATTTGCTGTTGGATTTCTGCAGCACTCCTGGGACCTCACTCACCAGAGCATTCCCCAGCCTCAGTGGTGTGCCCCAGCATGCTGGGCACCTCTAGCACACTGCCTACAGCAAAGCACTCTCCTCAGGAAGCTTTAAACATACATCTCAGGACCTCTCTGGCACCATTAATTATGGCTCCTCAATTTCTTCAAATTAGAACCCTATATCTAATAAAATAAAAGAGCTTAAAGATTACTCTATTGATTTCCAGTTGAGGCAGCTTTTCAGTTTATGGCCAAGGGCAATCTATAAAACACAGACTTCAATTAACCCTGATGAATGCAGCTGACATGAAACATCAATACCCTCAACATTTTCAGCATAGACAGCTGAAGATCCACCTTTCACATTCCCTGTGGAGAGCCACAGCAGAGGCACTTCCCTATCAGGCTGCACTGGGACAGGGACAGAAACCTCTCTGCTGCCACAGCCATCTTTATTGCTGGCAGTGCTGGCTGTACCTGTTGGTGTCCCTCTGTCTTTGCTTCATCTTGAGGGTAGGACTAGACATTAAAGGTCACTTCCAACCCAAATTATTCTGTGATCTTCTCCTCCCATGGCTTTGCAGGTAGGCAGGGTGAAGACCCACAAGCAGCCTGCTGGTGGCCTACAGGGGACACCCAGCAGGTCCTGCTGGTTCCTGTGGACCCCGTGCCATGGTGGGCAGCTCTGGGGCTGTTCTTCAGGCATCCATGGGTAACCCTTCATTCCTGGGCTGTATCACTGTGGCCTCTGCGTTGTGCTGGGCCTGTTCCCTGGAGCAGAGTCCTGTAATTTCAGGGTGCTAAGCTGCAGAGTCATTTAACTGAGGTCAGAGCTTCTGGGGTGCCTCAGCAGGGCTGACCCATCAAGAGCTCTGTTACACATCAGGACCCTCACAGGTGGCAAAATTCCAAAGAGAGGAGCAGCAGTCAGGACCGCTGCCTGGCCAAGGGTGGAACACAAACCTGCCTGTGGGACGGTGCCTCAGTGCCTCGCATGGCAGGGCTTCTGTAGCAGCAATGCCAGCTTTTGGGGCCACATCATAGCACTCAAGGGAGCAGCAATAAACACTGCAGCTACAGAACTCAATACCACAAAAAGCCCCACTAAATAAAACTGGGAAGAAAGAAGGTGCTATGTGGGCAAGGAGCATTTTGTCGGTTTTCATCTCTGCTTTCCACAGAGCATTTATTTTCTCTAGATTTTGTGCTTTCTGATAGAAAAGCCACTGTGTTACTGTGTTCTTTATTATTATTAACAACTTTCACCTTTCTCATTACATCAGTAGGACGCTTCCCTGGTCAGGGCTGCTGTTTTTCTAATGAATGTGGCTCATTTGTCTGTTTCCCTCCCTCCCTGCTCTGCTTTTTGTCTGCTTGCTCTTTGGGTAGTAATTTGATGTATTGAGCTCTCACCACCTCCGCTGCCCCTGGGGCTGAAGTTCTGACGATGCTAAACAGTTAAAATGCAATGCAATTACAGGCAGTACAGAACAGCAGAGAATAAGCCAGCAAAAATTCAGTCGTGCATAACACTGTGGAGACTGTGTGGCTGTCAGTCTCCAACTCCCGGAGATAATTTGGGCTTTTTAAGAAGCAATAATTGAGCCTTTTGCATATGCTGCGGTTATGAACTAGTCAAAAGCCTGTTTGCTCTGCACCCTGGAGCACCAGATGGATTGGATAGTCCCTGCAGGTCTTTGGGGCCTGCCAGCTTTACACTTCAAGACTTTTCTAGCTCCTGTACTTTTAAGTTATTCTTTTGACAGCTCATACCTTGTCTGAATTTAGCTGGCAAAGTGAGGAAGGAAGGGTGAAGAAGAGCATACCAAACGAAATCCATATAGCTTGGGGGAGTTCAGAGGCAGAGATGAACTTTGCTGCTCACATCAACCTAAGAAAGAACCATATAAAGGAGAAAACCACATCAGACCTTTAGCCTTCAGAGTAAGGTAAGTGCTGTGTGCTGCAGGTCAGGCTGTGGCCACAGGTGTCCCATGCCGGTCAGTCTGATCACACTCACTTCCAGTCCCATCTTCACAAATCCCATGTGCACACTCTAAAGACTCAGTACTAGGAAGCTCAACAGAGAGCTGCTCCTAGGAAAAAAAAAAAAAGCGATTGGAGGGAGACTTTTTTCCCCTGACATTTTTAGCAGCTGACCTCATTGAAGAATACGCCTGATGGAAAGGGCAGAGAGGAATTGATTGCAGGTACCTGCAGCTGCTCTGCTGACCATCAGGGCTTTGCATTGGACTTGTAGGTCAAATTTCAAAGTTGAGCTATGGAAATGTCTAAATGCTCCCCCCTTGCAGTCAGAGCCCCTGCTGATGGAAGGGGGAGCAAGAGGCAGGATGTGAGAGAAGCACCTTCTGGGTGCAAGCCTCTCATCTGCCCAATGTGGCTTGCTTACCACACTCTCCCTCAGTCCCTCCCTCACATCCACAAATCTGTGAGCATTCTTTGCAGACAGGAACAGAAAATACTTAATCCTACTGCACTACAGTTCAAGCTCTGCTAAATGCTCTTCATGAAAAGCCTGGCCTGCACCTCTGGGAGATGGAGATAAATGGAGCCAGGATGTGAATCAGACTGTGCTTTCATGTTGCCCAAGCCAGATGATTTAGGAGCCATGGCAAGCTGTCATGCACTTGTGCCAGACTGTGCACAGCTGAGGTGCTGGGAGACACAGTGGTTGCCCACCCCACAGGGAAGCGGGCCCTGAGGCACTTGTGTTCCCCATCACCCCCGTAATTCCTTTCAGGTGCCACTACTGTGTAATCACCAGGGAAATTTTGCCTCATGTACCACCCTCCCTCTTTCTCAGGTAGGTTTCTTATTGTGGGGGCTGCTTTGCACCCTCCTAAATACTTCTCTTGGCAAAGGATGGAAGCTTTGGGGCGTCTTCTATCCTCCAGAAACCTGGATATATTTGGGTCGCCTTCAGTTGGCTGAGCTTGGCTGCCAGCTTAGGAGCCGGAAGGCTGAGCACTGGAAGGAGGGGTTTGCTGGGAATCTGTGCAGTAGTTAAGTACATTTCAGTTCCTGGTCCTTGGCATGGGATGATGATGGGTCTCACTGAGGGGAGGAAATTGTTACTGTCCTGTAGCTATGCTCCTTCCCTTTTGAGATGTGCTGTTTTCATCTTCTCCCTCAGGCAGTCTGCTTTTGCCTTCTCTAAAAAAACACAGTGTTACAAGGGGGAAAACATCCTTCTCTCTCCAGGCTGTGCCTGCTGTTCTCACACAGCCATGAAGGTGTCTGCATGCTGAGAGGAGCCCTTTGTGATGGGCACCTGGCCCCCTCCAGGCAGCCAGCATTGAGCTCTGTACCTAAAAACATATAGTTCAAAACTCCATGTTAAGCTCAGTGTTCAAGGTTGGTGCCCGACTCCCTGTTCCTAGTACCCAGCCCCAAAACCTGTACAAGATGCAATCTGGAGTGATGCTTCCCCCTTCAAACAGTTCTTCACAGCTCATGATTTTTAGGCTTCTTTTAAACAGCATTTTAGCAGTTCTTTGAAACTTTTCTGGCCTGAAGCAGTAGCATGCACAGGACCACGACACAGCGAAGGTGATGAAATTCTCATCCCTGAATGGTGAAATGTTTGAATGAGAAGCACAAATGGGAGCTGGCCAGGTGGGGAGAGGCCAGCCTGCTGAGTCACGCAGTATCTTGGGAGCCAAGGTAAGGGATGGTTTTTGATAAATGAAGGAGGCCAATATGCTGCATCTCTGCTTTCTGGGCTTTCAAAGCTCTAAAGAAACAATTTTTCTGTGTCTACAGATCAATGATGGAATGAGCTGTTTGGGGATTGTCCCCTTAGCAGGGTGTGTACCATGTACTCTTTGAAGGAATTTGCACCTGTGCTATCTGTAGTCTGGAAAATACATCCTTGCCTCTCTCCACGTGACTTTGTTAAAATTGCCCTTTTCAACACAGCCAGGCTGGGTCACCTGTGGTGGTGCACACACTCAGTTTTCTACCTCCATACAGGTCTTAAATTAAATCCAAAGTATGAGGAAGAATCCTGACACTGAAAATGTCAGTGGGGTTCCTGCGTCCTTGGGGCAAGCAGGTGTGAATTTATGTACCTGTGCATCCTCTGGGAGAAGAAAATTAAAGTGTGTCATTGCTCTATTTTCCTGAACTGCACCAGGTGATCTGATAATATTACAGCTGTCTCGGAGGGACTGCTAGGCAGAGGTGTGGTTCTGAAGAGGAGAGAATGAGCCTTGTTTTCTTGCACTTGGAAAAAAGTTTGTCTGGAAAAACTGCAGTTTTCTGAGCCTTGCCATGGACTGCAGAAAGGAGGTGACTTCTAGATCCAGAAATGTTTGGTTTAAAAATACTCCAGACTTTTTTTATTTCCCTCCTCATTAAATGAAGACACTTAACGTGCTGGTTTATTGCGCCAGTTTAAGGAACAGAATCATTAGGATTCAGTGGCAGTGCAAAGACAATGCACTAACTTTAGCTGAGCTTCAGTCATTAGACACATAGGGTTTTTATTTTCCATAGCTGTGTCTGACATATTAAATTAGTTATTTTGCTCCTGTGTGTTGGAAGCAGCAGGAATTAGTGTAGAGTATAAATAAGATACCTAGTAGAGCAAAATAAGGAAAAGTTAATGACCACAAGTACTGGAGAAAAATTTCAGGTACTCGAGATCATGTTCAGGGAAAAAGAAACCCTAACTATTATGGATCAAATAATCTCACAGCTTTCAGAGAACTCTTTCCAACAGAGCACATGAATACTTAGAGTCTGTGTTTTCTAAGAGAAAATGAGTGACATTATTCCCATGTTACCAAGGGGAAAAACAAGAGCAAAAGCGCTTCACATTGCCAAGGCATGGCATATGCCTGTGGTGGGGACAGGAACAGCAGCCATCCAACTCCTGTTTTGGTTTGCAGCTTTAATGTCCAGGAAAACACATTTCAGGCCTGAAGTCCTGTGAATGAAATAGAAACCAAGGAAAGTTGCAAGGGCCAGCCATCTTTTTAGAGACTAATAATGCCATAATGTTAACCCATCCCATTTTATTTTTTTTTAATTTAAATTTAATTTTAATTTTTAATTGTTCATCCCTCCATGGTTTTGTGGCTTACCTGAAGCTATGTGACAGCAGGTGCCTTACCAGAAATATTTAGCAGGCAAACTTGTTACATCAACCTCCAAAACTGCCTCTTGCCATCTCAGAGCATCAGTGGCCCATCAACCACTCCTGTGCTATTTGTATTCTTCTCCCGTATTAATCAAAACTGGTCCTATTTTAGCTAAGCTGACTTGCAATTTCCAGCACACCATAGCAGATTGCTAGAGAAATACTGAAAACTTCTGGAGCAGGTGTAAAACAAGCAAACAAATCAAAGCAGTGGTTTGGATCTGTTGGAAGAAGTAAAAACACAGCTTCCCAAATATGCAACCTATGAAATACATAAACTGCAATAGAGAACTAAAGAATTCCTGTCCTAAGGATACCTGTTAAATGTTAAAAGGAAGCAGTGCTTTTTGTATTGGACAACTTGCAGCAAACTTTTATCTTTTAATCCAGAGGGACTATAAATATCAGTGTAACAAAATCACCTTTCTTTTTTTTCCCTTTCTCCTCAAGCAGCAAGAAATTTGGCATTCTGATTGCAAATGTTTTTAGATGAACACTGGGTGCACCACATGCAGTGGTGAAGGTAGTGAAGTCCATGATGGTTTATTTTCCCTTGGGGTTTCCATCCCCAGGAAGTGGAAATTCCACTGATGAAACAGAAGAACTTTTCATGGAGAAATGTATGATGAGCCCTTGTGCAGGGCTCCCATGCAGGGAAGGATATTTCAGCAGCCCTTGAGCTGTGAAGTACCACGGCCAGCTGGCAGATGGAGATGTTCACCAGCACAGAAACTAGAGCTTGGGAAGTGTAGGTCTTGCTTAGCCCTGCAGGTGATTAAAGACTTGTGCCCTCAGCACAATGCTTTCTCCCAAATGGACAGGTACATACCATGGGCACTCACTGGTCACGTCCCTGTGATGGATGGGGCCACTTGCTGCCAGCCCACATCAGCACCCTCGTCCCCTCTGGAGACAACTAGCTTTTGCAGTGGGAAAGGTAAATGGTGGTGATGATGATGATCATGATGATGCTCATGGCAGTTCCTTTCTTTACCTGACTACTTACTTCTGTCTTCTGTTTTGTAGGCTAGGTGTTGAACACGGCAGTCTACACATCTATATTGCTGTGGCTGCCCTTAAGCTTGCAGGCTTTTTAGAAGGGTAAAGAGCTTCAGAGAAGCTGGCAGTCATCAATAGAATGCTTTAACCACAACATTATGGAGCAGCTTGGACCATAAAAAAGCTGTTTGGATACCTACAAGTTATTCTCAAAGAAAACTGTTTTCTTTGCATCTGTGCACAATCTGCTGTTCTTTCAGTCTCCAGAGCACTGAAATAACGATATTTTCACCTAAACATCCACCAGACTGTGGCCTGAGAAATACAAGGCCTTGCATCTCAAGCAGGGCCTGTTTCTTTTTCCTGTAAGACACACACTGGCCACAAGAACTACAAAGTACATTTCCCCCAAATCAGTGACTGATGTGATGTCACTGTGTGATGAAAAGAACGAGCTTCTGACTGCTCAAACCAAGAGCCTTATTTCCACCTGTTAAACAACATCTCTGTCTATCAGCACAGTCTAACACAGAAGAGCAGACAGACTAGATTTAAATCAATCAAAACTCTATTTAAAACTGAACTCAGAAAAAAATGAAACAGGAAAAGCTATATATCTAAAGAAACGAGACTCTACACTGCCTGTTCTCCAAGATCCTCCTGAGTCTGTCCTGAGAATCACAGGCACTCAAATATAAATTGGATGGTATAGCTCTGGACTGAGTTCTGCTCTGCAGGTTGGGCACATCTGAGCAGTCTCCAGGGCAGCACGGAGGCACGCGCTGCAGAACAAGTGGCCGCATACAGTTGACACAAGCTCTCGTCCACTCTGCACAATCTGGAAGAAAGAAAACAACAACATGTATTGGGAGGAAAGAATTCGAGTTTGCTGCTCTATTGGCACCAGGCAAATGAGACTTGAGAGCATCTGGAATCAGTTAGAATAGTGAGGGACCCACAGATCTGCCAGTGCCATCCTGGCAAGGGCTTCTCCCTCTACATTCACCACCAAGAAGTGACTTGTGGAGCTTCCCAGTAAGGACTGTGCTTCCAGCCAGCTGCCCACATCAGTCAACTGACTTGTGCAACTCCCCTTTTGGCTTCTTCCTCCTCCCACAAAGCACAAAGGATGACAAGAGGTGGAGCCTTACCTCTGAGTAAAAGTCCATGCAAATTGGACACTTAATAACCACTCCCGGCTCTGCGCTAGAGGGAACAGAAGCAGAAAGAAAGTGCAGCTGTTAATATCACTACACTTCAATGGTTCTTGATACATAAAATCTCACCTAATCATGACACTGCACTGACTAGCCCTGGCACATTTCCTTTGAAGAAGCCTGCTGTCTTTAACTCTCTCTTTCCTGCATTTAATGAGGATTTGGGGTCTCCCTGCCTTGAGGGAAAGAGCATCCTGGTTTTCACTAGGAGAAAGGTGCAGTCAGTCACCCTGCTCTGGCATTTGAAGTAAGAGCAGTCTCTAGCGCTGGCCAGTTGGTGTTTGGAAACTTGGACTTCCAGCGGCTCATCAGGAACAGCTTTGGAACTACAGCATCCAGCTGTCCTCTGGGAACTATTCAGCATGGAATATTCATTCCAGGACCCACTTCTAACGCTACAGAGTAACACGGCTCCGGCAAGATCCAGCCCCAGGAAGGAGCCTTTGGTCAATGTTGAATGCTGCAGCACTGAGTTCTTTCAGAGCAGTTCCATTCTGGAACAGAGAACTGAAGGAATAAAGTATTCCTTTGCTATATGAATCCCAAGTGGTGGGATTTGTTCACCTGCAGACAGAACAACCAAAACTTAAACATGTACAATTTCATTGGCTAAAGGCATTAGGGTTAAGAATAGTGAAAGCCCTTGAGGTGGCATACTTAAGACCTGACACCTAAAAGGTCCATACTCAATTTCTCTCCTACATTGCCTTTCCCAAAAGGTTCAAAGCACACCAGCTTTATTAAAACCTATGCCTTTCCCTTTCACCCCAAAAAAACACTTTAGACAACCTTCCATCTTCATTCTCATGTTCTTTGTCCTCCCTAGTGACACAGACACCTGGTTTCATTTAATCAGCCTAATGCACTGCATCTTTCTAATTCTGCTGGAGCGCTCCTACAGCAGGACTTTGCTGTTTCTCTGCAGAACGGGGATTTTACTGTGCAGGCACCCAGCTTCAACTGCAAGATCTCCATCCCAGAAGCAAAGAAATCAGGGCTTGTGACATCCAGCACTGGCCATAAAAGCATGACCTGCACAGCTGCCTGCGTGCAAGTCTACCTTGGGAAGAAGGGCTCCAGTTCCAGGAGAAAGGGAGCCAGCTGGCAGCATTCCAGCAGGCAAGTTCTGCTGGAATTTGCCCAGCTGCTGCCTGCTGGCCCCATGATGCCAAGCCTCATTTCTTGCAATGGAAGTATTTCCATATCTAACATGGCTACTAGAACTTGTCAGAAAAAGCAAATGCAATCCTGAGCTATGGCCTGTGACCAATGCCCTTCCTTGCCATAGCCCCACTCTCATCTCTAAGGTTCTGTGGCATCTGCCTTGGGCTGCCTTTTTCTCCCTAAATGCAAATGGCATCATTTGATCATCATGTAACACAGGAGAAGTATGGAAATAAGTAGAGTAGGGAAGGCTTCAAAGATAAACCAGGCATAGCAGTATAACTTAGTCCTACACAGAAAAGAAACAAAAGCACAACATTCTGTGTTTGGTAAAACATGAGCCATACGTACGCTGAACGTTCAGTATCCTCCTCTGATGCCTGTTCTGCAGGGGCTGCAACAGCCATAGGTGCATCATTTGCTCCTGATCCATCACCAGAGCCATCCACCTGTTCCTGACTGTCCACTGCCACACTTCTCCTTTCTTGTCCATGCACTGTAATTGAATTTTCAGAAGTTAGATCTATTATTCTCTCTCTCCCTGGAGCTACCCTTCAAATGAGTTCTAGAAATAGTCAGTAATGGTTCCTATTTTAAATGGACTCTGTTCATCTGGGTTAAAAACAATCTGAAACAAACTACTTTCCCAAAGAGTAAGGCTGAACCTTTCCAGACATTGGGACTACTTGTGGATGCTAAATGCAAAAAGCAAGCAGGAACACCCAGTCTGTGTGAAACTAAGTCACACAAGCTTCTCCCTCTGGCCTGAGAAAGCATAATGAAAAATCCAAACAGTCCTTGCTAAAGGACAGCAATCTTTGCAGGTGTTGTTTAGAATCCTTGTTGTTTCCTTGCCAGAAACAGTCAAGGGGTGCTGTTCCAATTAACCAATGATAGTGATGTGTAAGTTTCATGACCAATGAGAGCTTTACCTCTCAGACCTTCTCAAACACATCTGTAAAAGAAGATCTGGAATAATAAATCTTGCTCTCTTGGACAAAGCAACTAAGAGAGTCATATTGTACTTCTCGTTGCTCCTAATACAGTACGACAACTACTCTGCTACGGACCAACACAAAACATTTGCTTTGTTCACTCTACACACAGCTAAAAAGGTGATTCTCAAGGACAGTCCCTGGAAACTACAAAATTACTTGGAGCAGTGTCCCCTTAAAAATTGTCATCATGTCCCTCCTGACTTAAGGTAATTTGAAAATGGACTTCTATGGGATGCAAAATGTAGAACATATAAAAGATTTCTTAAGGAAGGATGCTCTTTGTATTGATATATTTCATCCTTAAGGAAGGATGCTCTTTGTATTGATATATTTCATCCTTGCATATTTTCAAGCCAAATCAAGCGGAAGGGAGATTTAATCCATGAAATAGACAGCAACTAACAAACAAGCTCTAAGTGATGCCCATGGGTTAGAAAAACAAATCCCTTGTTGGTAGAACTGCCTTGTTAAGCTTCAGGCCTTGGCATGTTTCAAGGAGCTCAGACCCAGGGAAAGGTTAACAAAGCTTCAGGAGAAGGATGCCCACTGAGAGTGGACACAAAGAATGCAGAATTGAGGGGCCAAAAGGACATCCAACACAACTCCCAAGATAAGGAAGCAACTAAGAAACCCAACTCTCCTGAAATCACCTTTGACTGGTAAAAAGTAATTCCTGCAGGGGGAGATTGCAACCAGCCCAAAAGAAGAGAGAGACTGAGCAATAGACGGAGTGGACTAATTCTAGGGAGAAGTGAGACAATCGGTAACCAAAAGAAGGCAGAAGACTCATTAGGAAGATGACCGTGTCACTTGTAACCAGTCAATACCAATTTCTTTGTTTGTTCAAATTTGTAAATAATGGAAGTTTTGATAGTGAGCGTGTCTGATAGGTGAAATAGCACTGAGCACCCAGACTGAAAGTGCAACACTGAAATAACCAATCTATGTCTCTCCCAAGTGTACAACTATTGACCTGTTGCACCCCAGTAACAAAATCCAGTTTTTGTGGGCAACATCTTGACCAAGTTCAAGAGCGATCAATTTTAAATGGCCTGGTCTGTAACAGCCAGAGGGTCAAGAAATGCTGTTTGCTTTTTAACTCTCAGAAAATGCAGGCACCCATGACTTCTGCAATTCCATTCTCCATGTGATACTAATCAATCACTAATCAATTAAAACTGTAGCAAGCATCACCAAATTCAAGTTCCTTCTGCCTAAGTATTCAGCCTCAACTTTTATGGCAGGGATTTTCCACTGTGACTGATAGAGGCCACCACACACACATTGGATCCATTCTCTAAGACACTGGCTAGCAGCTTGAGCCTGTCCTCTGCCTTTTACTAAAAGCACTTTCAACCCCTGCTGCTTGAGGTGCTTGGAAAAGAAAAAAAATAATGATTACATTCTAGATAAAAGTCCATTACCAACTGTAAAACATCAACTCACCTTCAGGAAACTTCCATTGATGCACATGAGAAGGGAAAGAAAAGAAGATACAATTAGATTTGGTGAGCCCCCTGTGCTGCATGCAAACCTCAGCTCAGAGAGCAGTTCTAGCAGAGGAGTGAGGAAGGCTAGGCTATCACCCTCCAAGTTGGCTTCAGAACATTCAAAGCAGGAGCACAAACAGCTGCTGCCCTGAAAACAACCAAGTGGCTGCTGCTGATTCTGCTCTCATTGATGCAACAGGGTACAAACAGAGGCAGCTTAGGAAGCACCTGAAAACCCTCCTCCCTCCTTCCCCTGTTCCTGTGCCCTAATTCAATTTGGCCTGGAACTGTTTCTTTCCCTTGTTCTCCCTAAAACTGGAAAATTCTGCTATTTGAACTCTAAACACTTCATGTTAGATGAAAGAGCTGCTGAAGAAAGGAAACCACAACAGGCATTGGCAATAAAGAACTCTATCAATCAGTGCTAGAATTACAAGGAACACATGGATCTGCCAGTGCCATCCTGGCAAGGGCTTCTCCCTCTATGGACACCACCAAGGAGGGACTTGCAGGAATGGGCAACTTGGAGCTTCCCAGCAAGGGCTGTGCTTCCAGCCAGCTGCCTGTAGCACCCATCTAAAACAACTGAGTTGTGCAGCGCCCCTCTTTTCCCTTCCCCTCCCACAAATCAGAAATGACAACAACATGTGGGTCCTCACCTCTGCGTTGTCATCCTCCCAATTTGGAGGACTAACGAGACCTCCTGGCTGTTCACTAGAGGGAGCAGAATCAGAAGAACATGCAGCCATCAATTTCACACAGCACACAGGCTTACCAAAACATATAATTGCAGAAATTGAAGTAACCCCTTATTCTAATTTGGCAACATCCCAGCCAAGAAACACAATCAAGTGCAAGAGCTTTTATGTTCTGCAAGCATTTCCGTGTATCACAATCCATAAGGTAAGAAACATTACAATAATGACTTCCTGACAGAGAGGAAATATTTCTCCTGGATTTTGCTGGTTTTAGGGGTTTTTCCCATTACTTCTCTTCCAGACAGGCTACTATGATTCAAGTCAGAATTCTCCAAACTGAATCAAGTAGAACCCAAAAGATTGGCAAAAACCTGTGTCTACACAGAAATTACATCAGAAATTACACTTTGGAGAGACCCTTTATCTGTCACATACAATTCAATATCTCTTGGTTCCTGTTGGAGGTTGCTCGCTAGTACTTGGTTTGAATTCTCTGCTGATCCAGAATCCAATGGGTACTGCTGGCTCCCCTCCCAGTCCTGCAATGGGGTAAAAAAGGAGACAGATTATGAAGAGCTCAAAGCCACCCCATCCTGTTTCCCCATTTCAGTTCCCTAACTGGATTTGGGCTAGAAGCTTTTCTTTCCCTCGTTAGCCCTAAACACTTGGCGTTGGATGAGCAGCTGCTGAGAAACGGAAACCACAGCCACAGGAATTTGGGGCAAAATGTTTGCTGCTCTAGTGGCACCAGGCAAACAGGACTTGGAGTATGTGCAGTCTGTCAGTCAGTGCTAGAACTACAAGGAACACATGGATCTGCCAGTGCCATCCTGGCAAGGGCTTCTCCCTCTATGGACACCACCAAGGAGGGACTTGCAGGAATGGGCAACTTGGAGCTGCCCAGCAAGGGCTGTGCTTCCAGCCAGCTGCCTGTGGCATCCTGCCTAAGCCAACTGAGTTGTGCAGCTCCCCCTCTGGCCCCTCCCCTCCCACAAAGCAGAAAGGACAAGAACATGTGATAAGAACATAATCCTCACATCTGTAATGTCATCCCGCCATGTCGGAGGACTCTCAAAACGGTCTGGCCACTCATCAGAGTTAATAGAACTGAAAGAACATGCAGTTGTTAATTTCACAGTGCACAGAGGGCTACCAAGACATAAAATTGAAGAAATTGAAATAACCCCTTATTCTGATTAAGCAGCATCCCATCCCAGAAACACAGTCAGTGCAAGAGCCTTAATGGACTGCAAGCATTTCAGTGTATCACAATCCATAATGGAAAGAAACATTCAATAATGACTTCCTGAATGGAGAAGAAAGGTTTCTCCTGGATTTTGCTGGCTTCTAGGGTTTTTTTCAATTAGTTCCCTTCCAGACAGGACATTATGGTTCAAAGCAGATTCCTTCACACAGAATCAAGCAGAATCCAACAGTTTGGCAAAAACCTATGTCTACCCTATATCAGCAATGACACCTTGGGGAGACACATCATCTGTTACATACTCATCGTTGTCTCTTGGCTCCTCTTCGTTGTCACTGGGCCAAAGCTCAGCTGAATCCTCTGTCTTGCTGGAATCCAGGGGATACAGCTGACTCTTCTCCCTGCCCTGCACCTCTGAGTTTTCATCCTCCCTAGTCAGAGGACTGGCGGGATCTGTAGGCTGTGCACTAAAGAGAACAGAACCAGAAAGAACATGCAGCCATTTCAACATGGAGCCAGTAATTTCCCTGGGCACCAACAGTTGCCAACAAAGAAAATGCTGGTACTTAAAACATCCCCTATTCTGAATATGAAACATTCTCACCCAGAAACACAACCATTGCAAGAATTTTTATGTACTGCAAGCATTTATGTGTGCCATTCTCTGACATTCAAATTTAGATGGACCGCTTCTAAGAAGCTAAGGCTTCACAAACAGAGAAAGAAGGTTTCTGCTGGATTTTGCTGGGTTCTCCTCCAGGCAGACCGCTATATTCCAGGTCTGAAGTATTTGCACAGAGTTCTGCAGAACCCTACAGCTTGGCCAAAACCTCTTTCTACCACATATATGAAATCAGAGTTTCAACAGACACTTTCTCTCTCACATACCCATCATCTTCTCTTGCTTCCTCTTCATCATTCCTTTCCAGTGGCTCAGCTGAATTGTCTGAGGCCCTGGAAAGATGTGGCTGCTGCTGGCTCTGCTGCAGGGGTAGAACGGGGTAGAAATGGACACACTTAGGAACCAGTGGAACTTTACACTTCCTGCTCCCCCGTTTCAGTTCCCTAATTGGATTTGGGCCAGAGCTGTTTCTTTCCCCCTTTCTCCCGCAAACTGGCAACTTCACCTGTGATAGCCTGAGCACTACTTTTTAGAGGAACAGCTACTGAAGAGAAAAAAAGCCCTCTACCCAAACCTGCTCTTGTGTTTGGTCTAAGTGGAGCTGGGTCATGCAAAGGCTGTTGTGAAATTGGAGGCCTTTTCTTTGCATGGGTTCAGGAACAACCCTGTCAGGATATAACTGCCATGCAATGTTTGCTGCATGTGTCTGCTTTGCACAGCAGCAGAGGCATCCCAGATTTGATCAGACACACTGCTCTCAGGACTGGATCAAAGCATATTCTTTCAAAATAGTAGGGGAAAAAGAAAAAATCCCAAATGTGCCCCTTTTAAAGACTTAGAGGAGTAAGAAACAGAACTAGTGTGTGTCCCAGTCAGCTGCAGTTGCTTTTTACATCCAGTGACAGGGGGACCTTAAACTGATGCTGCAGCTAAAACACTTCTTCAAATCAAAGACTTCCTGTGCTCTCTTTTGAATCACTGAAGCAACAACTTCTTTTAGCTTGTTCATCCACTCTCTGCAACTGATTCTCAGGCATGCTGATGTGTTTGCGAGTGTGTTTGGGGTTGACTGGGAACAGTGTCTAATGTGATAAATCAGAGCCATCTTTCAACCTTGGAGGCCAAGGGACTTAGCAAGATTCCAGAGGGCAAGAAAATTCATGTGGATGCAAGATGAAGAGGAGTGTGCCAGTCACTACTTACCACAGGAAATTCTTCGTCATTGATGGTGATGACTTCAGGCTCGGAAGATTCACCTGTGAGATCTATGATTTCTTCACCAGTTGAAAAAGAGAAGGTTAAAACTGAGGTCAGAGATTGCAGAGGAATGAAATGGGCTGCCACTGTGGAACTGACTGTGCTTGGATTCACAGTGCCTAAGGTCTCTTTTTTTCAGGAATGTGTTCAACATTTCACTCACAGTCCACAGGGAGCATTGCCAGCCCTGTCCCCTGAAGGGGCAAAACAAGAGGAAGAGCACCTGAGCTCCTCACAAGTTCTCTTGGATGACAACAGCTTACGGCAGGTTCACCCCAACAGATCATTCCTCTCACATAGGGGAATGTTTAGCACACAGGAGAAAAAAACAACCAAAACTAGAGGGGATGCTAATTTTACAGTACCATGCTGTCCATGCTCCCCTGAAGAATGGGCCACAGCTAATGACTAACTTTTCTTCATCTTTCTCCAGCTTGGCGGATCCCAAACTCAGCCTGCCACTTCCACTGTGGCAGCTGCAGTCACTGCCAGCTCCTCAGAGCACATATTCAGGTGTTTGAGCAGCACCTGGGGCCTTTGCTACACAGCTCATCTCCCACTAGAGACCAATGTATAGCGGTCAGTAACAAACCAAAACAGCTGCCAGTGGGCTGGTTGTTTAGGGATGCCATACCAGGTGCTTCCTCAACCCCAAGGTTCCCTTCCTCCCCAGGAAAGGGCCTAGGAACTGGCAAAAGCACATGTTCAAATGAGCTCCAAGCCTCCAGAAGCAGGTTCTGTTCTTACCAGGCTCTAGAGCAGGTGAACAACTTTCCTCATGGTCTGTTGGCTCTGTCTGCAATGTTCCAATTGCTCTGGAGGGCAGCAGCCTGCTCTGTTTCCAAGGTGGACAGGAATCACACCCCTCTCCCGGGCGCTTTCGCCGACGCTGAGAGAGAACAAAGCCTTAGCATTTTCTGTTGCACTCATATCAACATGCCACTTGCTTTTTGCCACACCAATGACAGCACACAAGGATACAAAAACACTCCTGCAAAGGCTGCAATATGCATCCAATGGTGCTATGGGCCATTCCCACCCAAGTGCATCTCCTCAGAAAAAAGACATCACCCCTGATCTCCGACCAGCTGCCTCACCAAGAAAGAGCCTGTCCCAATGGCTTGAAAATGAGGAGACCAGTTCCCAGTTCTAGCAGGCTACTACTCACAATGTAAGCATTTCTGAATTACTGCTAATACCCACAGAGATCCAAAACCTTCAATATCCCAGGACACAAAATTACGTGAAGTTTTCAAAGGTTTCCATTCCTGTTCATTTGCTACAAACTCTTGAAATACTTCCTAGAAGTACCCCGTAAAATGTTTCAAGATTCAGAACAGCATTGAGTAGCGATGTACTTACTGAGCTCATGGTATTTTCTGGTCTAAATGCACCAGCAAAGTAGGTGGGACAAACACCAGAAAAGGAATGTCAGGGATTTGATCAATCCCTTTTGTTCCTTTGGGTAGCCCACTGAAGTTTTTTTGGAGTGACACAAAATTGTTGTTCCAAACCTATCAGAAAAGTACAGGGGAGTTGATCTATTTGGAATGCAAATTTTCTTGAACACCCTCATGCCCCAAGACTCCCATTCCCAAGTCTTCAGGTCCTGTTCAGAGCTAAAGGGGAAGTCCATGACTCTGGCACTTGAGCCCACCTGCAGCCCATGCTGCAGCCCAGACCAGCCCCTCAGCATGACAATCAGAATTGTCAAGCGTTGTCTGCACTCGCCTGTACAGTCACTCCAGAGTTTGGCTCACAAATGTCAGCAGATGACTCTCTATTCCCACCCAGGATGGAGAAGACGGATGCTCTGCGTCTGCTGCGCAGCAGAGAATCCGTCAACTGGCTCAACAGACTCCGTGTCAACAGAACCTTGGGAGCAGGAGTGCCCCTGGCAACCGGTGCCAACATTTCATGCCCAGCTAAAGGGGCTCCACTTTGCTCACCCATGCACTTCCAGAAGGCCATGGAGGCAGCGCAGCCATTGCCTGGTTCTGCTGCCACCCGCTCCATCAGGGTGCTCAGGGCCCTGTCCTGCCTGGCCTGGAACCTTCCAGGGACAGGGCATCCACAGCTTCTCTGCACAGCCTGTTCCACTGGCTCACCACCCTCCTGGCTCTTGCAAACATCTGCTCCCAACCTTCCCCTTCGACGTCTAAAACCTTCCCCTTCCCCCATGGCTCTCTGCCCCCTCTGGCCACTGGAAGGCCACAGTCAGGCCTCCCCAGCCCCTGCTCCTCTCCCGGCTGCACAGCCCCGGCTCTCCCAGCCTGGCCGCACAGCACAGCTGCCCCAGGCCTCCACACATGCCCAGGGCCGCCTCCAGCCCTGCTCCACAGGCACATCCCGCTCCTGCTGGGCCCAGCTGGACACAGCTCCGCACGCGCGGCCTCACGGGCACAGCTGTGCCTCCCACCGCCTTCAGCCTCAGGCACCTGAGCACCACTGGAGCCTTCCTGTGCCCAAAGAACCCACACCAAACCACACCTGCCCAAAGCAAAGAGAAATTTAAACCCTTCCTTAACCCTCCTCCTCCAGCTTTATTGGTCTCTTGCTGGTTTAACTCTTATGGGACTGCTCTAACTTGAACCCAAGTAAATAGCAATTAGAATCCATGTTTGGTGGAGTTTGTTGTTTTTTTCAAACTGTTGAAACTATCTAACCATTCAGATCCTTATTTCAAGTCTCTGAAATCTTGACATTGCCAGGTGTTTCACTACTCCTCTACTAGAATTTCCCAACAGGCCTGAGGAGCTTTGCTCTGCTCCCAGGGACAGCACCTCCCTCCTGAGGCCCTGCTCTGCTCTCCAAGGAGACACAGCAAAAAAAGCAGAATTAATAATCAGTTTGCCTTCAAGCCACAGGACCTGTGTTCAGAGGGATGGGCTGGGGCTCCTGAGAGCACCCGGGAACCCATCTCAGCCCTGCCAGATGCAGGAATGCTCCTCAGCCCCTGGTCCCTTTGCTTGGGTGCCCTCTGGTGTGGGGAGAACAGTGGCAATTGATCCAGGGCTGTGGAGGAACAAGGATATGTTCAGCTCGTGCTCTACATGAGAAGCCTCATTTCTTACAAAAATTTCTCGCTTACTACAACTCATCCTTTTGGGTAATTAGGTATCAAGTATTGAAGAATGGGTGGGGATGACTCTTCCATCTTTTGAAAAAACCCTAAAGGAGATTCAATGCTTTATATAAAATGTTAAGATGCTAAAGCAATTCCAAATGTGCATTTAATAGATGAATAATTAAGCTCCTTGTATGGGTCCCAAAGCACTGAATAGGAGAAATGGACAGTGCAAATATGCTGTCTCTCTGTTCTGGGCTTCTGAAGCTCAAAAAACCCCAATTCTTCTCTGCTTACAGATCAATGATGGAATCAGCTGAAAATGTGTTTTTCCTTCTGCTGACAACTATGCACCAAGATCGAAAACAAATTTTAAAACACCAAAACTTTAAAAGAAAATTGCCTCAGCTGATGCTGTTGAGCCAAACCAACATCGGTTTCAACTTACTATAAAATCAGCTGAGTGCCATTTCATTGCAGGTCAATTAAGATCAAATTGACTTGACCATAAATGCTTTCTTTAATGAAATTTTCTCTTTTCAATGAAAATACCGAGCATAACATGTCACCTACAAATATAGCTATTTAAAAAGACATTTCTACTTACTGCCATTGCATCCACCAAGAAGTTAAAAGTCTAGCAATAATGAGAAACAGAAAACATTGGTCTAAAATTTATGGCCACCCTATATGTAAATCATTTTATGTGTGTCTGTGGAAGTACTATCTTTGAGTAATTTTGACAACTCAAGTAGTTCTCATTAACAGGACAAATCAAAAGATCACTTTATCAGGCTAATACTAATCTTTTAATTTTATTAAGATCAAATAAAAATTAGGGGATACAATGAACCTTGTTTGTTACTACCTCTGCCTAATTATGGCAATACTAAGACATCTTGAAGTATGACTGAGGACGCAGGTAAATAACAGAATAAAGACAAAAAACCCCAATTAAGGGTCCATGTCCACTCAGATAACCAAATTTTAACACATAGAGGACTTAGTTCAATTTGGTCATCTGAGTTTTCTGTTTCATGGCACAACAAATTTACTGTTGCATTGTTGACCTGAGATCTGCCTTTGCCACTTTTTTACTTTTACATAACAGAAGTCATTTTCTTTCCTCTCTTATGTCCAATTATTATATCTCTGGACAATTGCATTTCTCTTCAAGGTAACTTAGGATTAAACTCCTGTAATTGAAGGAAAGGAGCTACAACACAGTGTACTGCTAACAGCTCCAGGTCAGGAACCAACTTCATCCATTCAAACACACATTCCTTCAAAAGCCTCCAGATTCGAACTCTAATGAAACCTTGCAACACGAAATGCAGCAGTTTGTTAACATACCAGTTATTCTCCAAGAAAATTGCTTTCCATCTTCTGGGTGTGTGCACAACCTGCTCCTCTCTCCATCCTCTGAGCATTGGAATCATGACATTTGCACCTAAACATCCACCAGATTGTGGCCTGAGAAGTACAAGGCCTTGCATCCCAAGCAGCGCCTGGTTCTTTTCCCTGTACAACACACTCTTGATTGGCCACAATTATTATTAAATTATTATTAAATTATTATTTATTGGCCACAAGAACTACAAAGCTCATGGCTTTAGCACATTTCCCCCAAATCAGTGACTACAGTGTGATGAAAAGAACGAGCTTCTGACTGCTCAAACCAAGAGCCTTATTTCCACATCTCTGTCTATCAGCATAGTCCAACACAGAAGAGCAGACAGACTAGATTTAAATCAATCAAAACTTTATTTCTAACTAAACTTAGCAAAAATGAAACTATGTACAGGAAGAACTATATACATAAAGAAACAAGCCTCTACATTGCCTATTCCCCAGGATCCATCTGACTCCTGAGAAGCAGAAACACTCCTAAATAAACTGGAATATACATTTCTGGATTGCATTCCGCTCTGCAGGTTGGGCACATGCTGGTAGTGTCCAGGGCAGCAGGGAGGCACGTGCTGCAGAACAAGTGGCCACACACGGTTGTCACAAGCTCTTGTCCACTCTGCACAATCTGGAAGAAAGAAAACAACAACATGTATTGGGAGGAAAGAATTCGAGTTTGCTGCTCTATTGGCACCAGGCAAATGAGACTTGAGAGCATCTGAAATCAATTAGAACAATGAGGGACCAAAGGATCTGCCAGTGCTGTCCTGGCAAGGGCTTCTCCCTCTACATTCACCACCAAGAAGTGACTTGTGGAGCTTCCCAGTAAGGACTGTGCTTCCAGCCAGCTGCCCACATCAGCCAACTGACTTGTGCAACTCCCCTTTTGGCTTCTTCCTCCTCCCACAAAGCACAAAGGATGACAAGAGGTGGAGCCTTACCTCTGAGTAAAAGTCCATGCAAATTGGACACTTAGTAACAATTCCTGGCTCTGCACTAGAGGGAACAGAAGCAGAAAGAACATGCAGCTGTTAATATCACCACACTTCAATGGTTCTTCATACATAAAATCTCACATAATCATGCAACTGCACTGACTAGCCCTGGCACATTTCCTCTGAAGAAGCCTGGTGTCTTTAACTCTCAGTTTTCTGCATTTAGTGAGGATTTGGGGTTTCCCTGCTCTGAAGTGTCCTGGTTGAAAAAAGGTGTAGTCAGTCAGCCATCTCTGGGATTTGAATCAAGTAATCCCCCTTCTCTGATATACCCCCACACTTGTCTCCAAGGTTCTGTGCAAAGCTGTACATCTGCCTTGGGCTGCCTTTTTCTCTCCAAATGTAAATGGTATCATTTCATCATCATGAGATCTCTTTTGAATCACTGAAGCAACGACCTCTTTTAGGTTGTTCATCCACTCTCTGCAACCGATTCTCAGGCAGGCTGATGTGTTTGTGAGTGTGTTTGGGGTTGACTGGGAACTGTGTCTAAAGTGATACATCAGAGGCATCTTTCAACCTTGGAGGCCAGGGGACTTAGTAAGATTCCAGAGGGCAAGAAAATTAATCTGCATGCAATATGGAGAGGAGTGTGCCAGTCACTACTTACCATAGCAGACTCACCATCACCGACAGTGACAACAGCAGCCTCCGAAGATTTGCCTGACACACCTATGAATTCTCCATGAACTGAAAAGAAGAGAACATTAGAATGAAGGTGGGAGACTGCAGAGGAATGAAATGGGTTGCCTCTTTTGAATAGGCTGTGCTTGATTTCGATGTGCCCTACGTTTCAGGAATGTGCCCAATATTCCGCTCAAGCTTTGCCCTCAATAGTCCACAGGGAGCATTGCCAGCCCTGGCCTCTGAAGGGGCAAAACAAGAGGAAGAGCACCTGAGCTCCTCACAAGTTCTGTTGGAAGACAACAGCTTATGGCAGGTTCACCCCAACAGATCATTCCTCTCACATAGGGGAATGTTTAGCACACAGGAGAAAAAAACAACCAAAACTAGAGGGGATGCTAATTTTACAGTACCATGCTGTCCATGCTCCCCTGAAGAATGGGCCACAGCTAATGACTAACTTTTCTTCATCTTTCTCCAGCTTGGCGGATCCCAAACTCAGCCTGCCACCTCCACTGTGGCAGCTGCAGTCACTGCCAGCTCCTCAGAGCACATATTCAGGTGTTTGAGCAGCACCTGGGGCCTTTGCTACACAGCTCATCTCCCACTAGAGGCCAATGTATAGCGGTCAGTAACAAACCAAAACAGTTGCCAGAGGGCTGGTTGTTTAGGGATGCCATACCAGGTGCTTCCTCAACCCCAAGGTTCCCTTCCTCCCCAGGAAAGGGCCTAGGAACTGGCAACAGCACATGTTCAAATCAACTCCAAGCCTGCAGAAGCAGTTTCTGTTCTTACCAGGCTTTAAAGCAGGTGAACCACTTTCTTCAGGGCCTCTTGCCTCTGTCTGCCAACTTTCACCTGTGCTGGAGGGCAGCAGCCTTCTCCGTTTCCGAGGTGGTCCGGACTCAAGAGGCTCTCCAGGGCGCTTTCGCCGACGCTGAGAGAGAACAAAGCCTTAGCATTTCCTGTTGCACTCATATTAACATGCCACTTGCTTTTTGCCACACCAATGACAGCACACAAGGATACAAAAACACTCCTGCAAAGGCTGCAATATGCATCCAATGGTGCTATGGGCCATTCCCACCTATGTGCATCTCCTCAGAAAAAAGACATCACTCTTGATCTCCGACCAGCTGCCTCACCAAGAAAGAGCCTGTCCCAATGGCTTGAAAATGAGGAGACCAGTTCCCATTTCTAGCAGGCTCCTGCTCACACTCTAAGCATTTCTGAACTGCTGCTGTGAGCTCCCACAGAGATCCAAAACTTATAGTATTCCTGAACATCAAGTTACATGAAGTTTGCAAAGATTTCTACTCCTTTGTAGCTTTTGCTACAAACTCTTGAAATACTTCCTAGAAGTACCCCGTAAAATCTTTCAAGATTCAGATCAGCACTTAGTAGCAATGTACTTACTGTGCTCATGGTGGTTTATGATCTAAAAGCACCGGCAAAGTTAGTGGGACTAACACCAAGACAGGAATGTCAGGGATGTGATCAATCCCTTAGTGTCCTTTGGGCAGCCCACTGAAGTTTTTTGGGAGTGACACAAAACTGTTGTTCCAAACCTATCAGAAAAGTACAGGGGAGATGATCTATTTGGAATGCCAATTTTCTTGAATACCCCCATGCCCCAAGACTCCCATTCCCAAGTCTTCAGGTCCTGTTCAGAGCTAAAGGGGAAGTCCGTGACTCTGGCACTTGAGCCCACCTGCAGCCCATGCTGCAGCCCAGACCAGCCCCTCAGCATGACAATCAGAATTGTCAAGCGTTGTCTGCACTCGCCTGTACAGTCACTCCAGAGTTTGGCTCACAAATGTCAGCAGATGACTCTCTATTCCCACCCAGGATGGAGAAGACGGATGCTCTGCGTCTGCTGCGCAGCAGAGAATCCGTCAACTGGCTCAACAGACTCCGTGTCAACAGAACCTTGGGAGCAGGAGTGCCCCTGGCAACCGGTGCCAACATTTCATGCCCAGCTAAAGGGGCTCCACTTTGCTCACCCATGCACTTCCAGAAGGCCATGGAGGCAGCGCAGCCATGGCCTGGTTCTGCTGCCACCCGCTCCATCAGGGTGCTCAGGGCCCTGTCCTGCCTGGCCTGGAACCTTCCAGGGACAGGGCATCCACAGCTTCTCTGCACAGCCTGTTCCACTGGCTCACCACCCTCCTGGCTCTTGCAAACATCTGCTCCCAACCTTCCCCTTCGACGTCTAAAGCCTTCCCCTTCCCCCATGGCTCTCTGCCCCCTCTGGCCACTGGAAGGCCACAGTCAGGCCTCCCCAGCCCCTGCTCCTCTCCCGGCTGCACAGCCCCGGCTCTCCCAGCCTGGCCGCACAGCACAGCTGCCCCAGGCCTCCACACATGCCCAGGGCCGCCTCCAGCCCTGCTCCACAGGCACATCCCGCTCCTGCTGGGCCCAGCTGGACACAGCTCCGCACGCGCGGCCTCATGGGCACAGCTGCGCCTCTCGCTGCCTTCAGCCTCAGGCACCTGAGCACCACTGGAGCCTTCCTGTGCCCAAAGAACCCACACCAAACCACACCTGCCCAAAGCAAAGAGAAATTTAAACCCTTCCTTAACCCTCCTCCTCCAGCTTTATTGGTCTCTTGCTGGTTTAACTCTTATGGGACTGCTCTAACTTGAACCCGAGTAAATAGCAATTAAAACAGAATCAAAGTTTGATGGAGTTTGGTTTTTTTTTTTAAATTGTTGAAAGGATCTAACCATTATTTTAGGTTTCGGAAGACTAGGCATTTTCAGGTGTTCAGCTATTCCTTTGACAACATTTTCCAACTGGCCTGAGGAGCTTTGCTCTGCTCCCAGGGACAGCACCTCCCTCCTGAGGCCCTGCTCTGCTCTCCAAGGAGACACAGCAAAAAAAGCAGAATTAATAATCAGTTTGCCTTCAAGCCACAGGACCTGTGTTCAGAGGGATGGGCTGGGGCTCCTGAGAGCACCAGGGAACCCATCTCAGCCCTGCCAGATGCAGGAATGCTCCTCAGCCCCTGGTCCCTTTGCTTGGGTGCCCTCTGGTGTGGGGAGAACAGTGGCAATTGATCCAGTGCTGAATAAGGATATTTTCATCTAATGCTTTACATGACAAAGATAATTTCTTACAATTTTTCAGTTAATACAATTTTTGCTTTTAGATATTTGGCAACCTGCTGAGTGTTTAAGAGTGGGTGGGGATGACTTTCCCAGTATTTTGAGTCCTTTTTCTGGGAGATGATGCAAAGCCTTGCTCTGGTCATCACATCCACATCCTTAATTTCTCATATTCAGTGCTTTGAGGCTGGTATGAGGTACTGAATTATTTATATATTAAATACATATTTGGAATTGTTTTAGCATCTTAACATTTTAATATGAAGTGTTAAATCTCTTTTAGGTTTTTTCTTATCCTCTTCCCTTTGGACCTCACATCTTTGGAAAGCAAAAGTGGTTAAGATGAAGTGGATTTACAGGCGTCTGAAACATCCCATGTGCTAAAGCATGTGCCCACTCATGCTCCAGGTACAGCTGATGTTGTCTAAGTGGACTCAGTGCCATGTGTATTTTGGGACAGGACTGGGTGGCTTTTAGCAGAAATGTGTCATCACGGGTAAGGGACAGGGGACCACTGAGGAAGAGGGGCAGATTTTAGTCAGTCAAACATTTGAAGGCTCTAGGGCTTGATCTCCCTCATCCCTGCTGGACAGTGGCATCAGGGACTGGGAGATCTTTAAGGCCCAACACATTTTAATTAAAGCTGCTCTTGAAAATATTCATCACTAGGTAGTGAGAGGGAGAGAAACTTCTTGTCCTTTCACTGCACATCCCAGGGAAGATGCAAAGGCCACATTCCTCTTTCATCTCCTCCTGTGTGGATCACCTTTGTAGCAGGGTGCAAGACCTTTGAAACACCCATTGCCTTTCCATTTTGGGAAGGAAGAAGTTTGCATCTACCAACTTCCAAAAATAAAACCCAACAGCCTAAACTAAGCCCATATTGAGCTGGCTTGGTATATTAAACACCTGGAGATAGAGCATTTGTGTTTTCATATGATTAGCTATGGTTTGTCAGGAATTTTTGGCAGGAGAAGACAGCTCAAGGAGCAAGAAACCCAGGGTTCACTGGATAGGGATTGTCAGCTCTGTACTCTCCCAAATCAGGGATACCCTGAGGATCAGAGCAAGGGCCATGAAGTAGTGAAAGAAGGGTGAATGTAGTATAGGATGTTGTATACCAAAGCACTGCAATCACTCATGAAAAGAAAACCTACAATGATATGAGAAAACCCATGTTCCACCCAGGTGGGTCAGTGCTGCTTCTTTCTCTCTCTGACTTTCTCTAACAACCAAAATTATTTTGATCTGAGGGCAGAAAAACAACTGGATTGCATGAGGCAGCAAAGATCCAGTAACCAGCCCTGTCTTTCAGCCCCATGACCATGGCCGTGGTTGCCCACAGGATCCTGCCCATGGGCAAGTTGGTTTCCCTACTGGGAAACACAAGCCAAAAAGGGCTGCATCACCCTCATGGGCTGCCCTGGACACGTTATTGGTGGGAGACAGCCAGACACCCAGCTTCCCACACAGCTTGGCACAGGGACAGGTCTGCAATCCCTACAGCAATCCTGCAGACCAGTCCCTCTAAATCCACCATCAGGATGTGGGGAAATAGGCAAGGATTACCAAAAGAAGCCCCAAAAAGATGATAGTCTTGACAAATGATAATTTGTATCAGTCTCACTGAGGATTGCATTTCACTTCATGCATCAAAATGTGCTTTTGCTTGACTCTAGCAATGGTTGTGATTTCAGAGTATGTTTCCTCAAAGACTGTTCAAAGTAAAACCATTTTTTACCCTCCCTGATGGTAGGCAGTAGGGGGTGGCTTGTTCTGCGGAACAAATATGTCTCTGATTTCCTTCTCTCATTTTTTACTAATACTCCACAGAGGTTTGAAATTCCTCTACAGAGTCTACATGGTCTTGAAAGCTGAGCAAGATTTATAGCTTGCTCTGGATCTGAGACAACATCTATGAGTGTGCTTGCAGGGAAATGTGCATATAGGACTTTTCAGGCAGTAACCAGACAGGGAATGTTTTTCCATATATACCTTATGTTGCTTGTTCATACCCCAGGCCTAACACTAGGAAAACTCATCTTCATAAATTGCTTTTTTGTGAAGGCAGGTATCATACAGCATTTTATACAGTGTTAGGCAAAAACTATCTCTAAGAATTGGGTCACTATGGTAACCGCTTCTTATCTCAAAATCAAATAGCTGTTATGGCTGTAATTAAACAATATATGATTTCTACCAAGAATTATCCTGAATTATAACTCATTTTCTGTCACTAGCTGGAATTATTTTTATTGCCCCCAAAGGCATCAGCATTTCGTCTAATTCAGGAGTACAGAACTTCACAGAGAGAGACTATAATCTGCTTTGAATCTACTGTCAGAAATCATGGTCAATGACTTCAACCTCTTAAATATTTCAACAGACTCCACAAAACATCAGTAATAATTTTTGGGGAAGGCAGAAGATAAACAATGTCTCCTGAAACTTGTGTTTCATTGCAGCTAGCCACATGTCCTGAGCCCAGTGGTGCACAAGAGGGCCAGGTTTGCTGCTGTACACAGGGAGTGGGCAGGCCACAAACTCAGATTTTCCTTTAGCTTAAGCAGAAACTTTATTTTAAAACAAACAAAAAAAGAGATTGAAAAAAAGAAGAAAACCTCTCAGCTCCTCTTCCTTGGGCACTTTTGCCTATGACTTCTGTTCTCAGGACCAAGGTCATGCACATAAACCTTGGCAGACTACCAGGACACAGTAACATCATTCACAGGTCAGTCACTGTGACTGCCCTTAAAACCATGACATAAGCAACAGGAGCACAGTGCTCCACCTAGGCCCAATCAAGCCAATGGCAAAGCTGGTCTCCAAATAAAGGGGAACAAACCCACCTTACGATTAGGTGAGCTGCACCAGCTGGCTGTGATGAGAGTTATCCACATGTGGCTTCAAGGAGGAGCAAAGCTGCCAGTGCTAATATGAACCACTTCCAAGGGAGTAGAAGTAGGGTGGTTTTATTTTCTTCTTTTTGGCCTGGGGCTGTACTAGCTCAGAAGATTTTTAGAAGGATTTTTTGGTGCTCACACCTAGGAGGTTGGTTTTTTTGTTTGTTTGTTTGTTTTGGTGGGGGGAGGACTGCAGATTGTTTGTTCTCTAGCTAACACATTATTGGGCAAATATACACCTATGTGCTATGTAAATATCAATAGAATTGTTTGCCTGAGTGTTCCTTTTTTTATTTTTCTCTTTCCAAGAGGGAGGTAAAACAAACATTTATTTTTTAAGAAAAACCTGTATATTTTTGAGGCACTTGTTTCTCCATACAGTTGTGAATCCCTGTGGACTCTTGAGTGTTTTCTCCTGGAAGTGAATTTACTGGCTGCAGTTATTCCAGCAGGAAACCATGGAAAACTTTTTGGTGCCTAAAATGAGCTTTCTCTTCCTGATCTGGAGAAGCAGCTTCTTGTGTTCCAGATGAGCAGTGATGTTAACTTAGTGAGCCATGGACTAATATTTTTTTATTCTTTTGGAACTGTTCTGGCCATCCACGCACCGCAGTGGCTCTCAGTGGAAGAAGATTTACGAACCATCGAGTTACCTAAAGAGTTTTGGAAAAGGACCCTGTAAAAACCCAGAACCCAAACATGTTTGTGGAGCCAGAGCATTGTACCCAGGACAGTGCAACTCTTCCTGCAGTGGCACAGCCTGAGTTTTGGGACTTGCACTGGGATGCTCTCAGCACTGACTACAGACTCCTCATTACAAGTATAACACTGTGGGCTTTCCAGGTAAACCTCGTGAGTGGTGCATGGCTTCATGATGCATGGACTAATAAATAGCTTAAGCTGCTGAAGCACATTCCAACAAAGCACAGTTCAGAGGTGAGTTGGCTCTGGCATGCCGTGCAGGGGGCAGGAGAGGATGCTGGCAGTGGGAGGGCTCTGCAGGCTCCTGCTGGGCTGGTTCCCCAGGTGTGCAGGGACACTGAATGGGAGGGGCAGCATCAGAGAAATGCCCTTAGGCAGAGGGGCTTTCCTGACCCTGCACTCTGCCCTGTCACTGCTCAGGGACAGGACTACGTGAAAGGCAGCTCCTTTGGCAGAGGAACTGAACCTTCTGGCCTTGAGGTTTTTCTGTGACTTTGCCCTGGGCATCCATCCCTTAGCTCTACTGCAGAGCATCAGTATTTTGACCTTTCCTCTGTTGGTTTTTTCCAGATCCTCCCTGCTGGTTTCTCTGCTCTTCCTTGGCAACTCAAGCTAATGTTTTTTCCCCCAAATCCTAGGCTGGTGGCTGGTTTGATTTTTTTTTTCTCTCTTCAGTTTTTGAAATATCCAGTAATTCTCCATTTTTTTCCTGTGCTGCTGCAAAAATGTCACAGCTGAGCTGTGGTTCAAGCTACAGGAAAATATCCTATGCCCACCCCCGCCCCCAGAGCAATCAGGTTTTGCACTCATGATGGGTTTAATGTCAAGCAGTGTCTTCAAGTGGGATGTCATTTGCAGGGGCTGGATCTTTGCACTGCCATGAATTGTTAGCCTCCTCTGCCACCCTCATCTTTCTAGTTTCATGAAGGCAGCTGCTTGCTGGCATAGCCCTACCCTTAAATTCAAGAAATGAACTTGTCTGTGTTGACACTCCAGACTACACTTTTAGTTTTCAAGAGAGGGTGTCTGCAGTGTGAAATCCTGCTCACCACCTATGGTTCATAGTCACCTATGTGCTTCATAGTCCCAGCCAGTGGGAATAACAACCCCTCCCTTTACGAGCTGGTCCATGAACAGTGGTGTTGAGAAGTGCTGTGAGCAGCAGGAAAAGTGGTGTGTTAGTGCTGCACCCTTGAAACTGAAGAAAGGAGGCCTTTCTTTACCTGGCCCTCTTATTTTGAACAGACTTTCCCTTCCCAACTCTCCCAGCAGCACTTAGAGTCAGAAACAGAAGAGACCATCAGAAAGAATTTTGAGGGAGGGGACTTGTCTGCGGCACTGCAATTTTGGAGGTCCTTGTGCTGAACTCTGAGGAGCCCTTGGCAATGATAATTACTCAAGATTGCAGAGGCTCTGCAATCAGAGCCATGCTAAGCTTGGAGGAGCCTGCTTCAATTTGAAGTACATTAGCCTGCTCAGCACTGGAGAGCAGAAACCAGCATGATGCACCCTCATGCTGTGAAGTGAGAAACAAATCCTGCTGTTTGAGCTGGCTACCAGGATGGGGTGGCTCTTCAACTACCTTCTCACACTGAATTAATTTCCTCATCCTCTGGAGAGGGTAGGACAAGATGGTCCTTGCCCATGGGTGTCAGAAAGAAGGGAGACTTGCTCACAAAACTTGTTGCCCTCATAGAGTCAAGTGTAAAGGTGGTCAGGAAAGGAGCAGCTGTCCTGGCAATGCTGCTCCTGTCCTCGGTGGCAGTGGAGCCTTTCCTCCACCTCTCTGCCAAGCACTCATCCTTTGGATGATGGGAATACATTTTAGTCAGTATTTTCTAAATGTTGGAGCATCCACAAAAGGCTTTTCATTCTACAGTTTTCAGCCATTATATATATATATTGGGAGAAAAAGTATCCTAAATCGTATCTTTCAATGGCTACAGGAAACTACTTACTGGTCTGGTTCCTACCTCATGTAAGAAGGAAAATGTGTGCAACTGGGTTTGCCCCTCATCATTGAAAAGTTGAGTTCTGTTACAGTTTTTACTGCTGTTTTGTGACTAAGCTTTGGGCAAACAGCCTGGGAACTGTTGAACATGCCAGGGACCCAAGGCCCTGACTCATTTGTTCATCCCACTTTATAAAATAATTTAATAGAAAATAATTTAAGTGTGGACTTAACTGTGCTGCTGAACTGGGACTTAAGAGTCAGGTCCCTGCTGGATTCAGTTCATCTTAAGCAGATATTTATTAGAGCTTGGGCAAAGCCACTGATATTTTGCTAAAAGTGTTTCATAAAAATGCTGTTGGTGATAACTTGGACACCACCACACAGGCATTTTGGGAAACAAATGAGTACCAACCGTTGTTGTGCTGGATGAGTCGTACGGGAAAGGGGGAAATCTGGCTAATTTTGCTCTTATTAAGGCAGTCAGCCATATTGATGTGAGTGGCAAATGGGAGAGCCAGGTGAAAGTCAGCTATGACAGAGTCCATGACAGCCTGCAATTCATTTTGGAGGAAAACTGTCAGTAAAAAGGATCTGGTCATCATTAAGCTCCAGCAGAGTTTATTCTAATTTTGTCAAACTGACTCCTTTATTAAATGGTTGCTTTACAGGGAATTGGAGAAGTACTGGATGTGTGGTAGCAACAGGTAGAGGTTGTCATCCCGATTCTTCTATTTTCTCTGAACTCTGAGAAAGTATTTTCTGCTTCTGAGAGGCTCTTCTCCCAAAATCTACTAACCCTTCCCTGAGCAGACAAGATGAAAGGTGGGGAGGGAGGGAATACCCTTGTTTCTGTCAGAGCCACCTGCTGCTGTACCTCAGCTATAGATGATACTTTAGCTTTTAGTTTCCAAACAATGTCCAGACATTTGTCTTTTCTTAAGGGATGACTTAATTCCTTTTGTGAACTTGTTTTGGGTTATATATGTGACTATATTTCAATGCCTCTTATTAATCCCATATTGAAGGCAAGCATAGTAAAAATGTGAGAAAAAGACCTACAGTTTGGTTTTGTTTTGGGTTTTTTGTTGGTTTGTTTTTTTGTTTGTTTTTTGTTTTTTGTTCTTTGAAGGTCTTTTTTTTTCTCCCATGTTCAGGGTGTCCTCTGGGTTTCAATCCAGTAGCCCTTCCATCTTATAGTGCTCATCTAAAAGAGCCACAGGACATGCACCAGGGCATTTGGCGGAGCAGAGAGATGAACTGGATTTTTGCATTGTACTCCTCTTCTTCCCTGTATATGGCAGGGGATGAGGCCAGACACACCTCGGTGTTTGCTTCTAAGGCTGGGTTTGTGATGCAGAGTTGTGCTGGGGCTGACAGTGCACTGCCAGCTCTTGTGGGCTGCAGCATCCCCTGCACCACTCAGCGTCCTGCCAAGGTGTGTTCCCAGAGAGGCCTGAGGGCCCACCTTTAATTAACACCTTCCCATCCAGGCTTTCAATAACCTCGCGTAGTTTCAGGGTGTTGTGGCTTTCATCAAAATAAACAAAAAAGGAATTTGCCAACGGACAGGGAATGTTGCTAGCTGCTGTCCCAGCAGTTCCCCACTGTGTGGCAGAGATGGTTTTGCAAAAGGCCCTAAATCCTTCTGAGCAGCTGCCAGGGAGCATCCCATGCAGAACATGAACCAAGTAGAAATGCAAAGCTCATCTTGCATCTGTCTTACCTTAAGAAATTCTTAGCATGCTAAGGACACTTGTATTACAGTATTTGTACCTTTTTAATTCATAAGTGAAAGCGATGTGGAGTATCATATGCGATGTCTGAGAGCTGATTGACAGAGCTGTCAGCTGCAGGACACTGAAATGACAGCCCTTTAAAGTGCTGTCAGGTCTTGTTGGACACTTTTATTATAATACTTATTTTAGCCTCAGGAAGACAAATCCATTGTGTCTTCCCTTTCTGGGGGTCTCCTTAAAGTACTGCTATATAGTGGTGGAATGTTTAACAAAAATGGCTTTCTTGAAGTTGTCTACACTGTAGGTAAGATCTCCTCCCTTCCCAGAGATGGGAACAACACCAATGCCACAGCCAGGGGCTTTGAGCAGGTTTCCCAAGACACAGAGAACTTTTCCAGGCCTTGTGGCCCTTGCCTTGTCAACATCTGATGGATGCAAAAAGTGCAAATGATCTGCTTAACCACACTGCCAATTCCTCTCCTACGGGAAGAGCCCAGCTCCTTCCCAGCTGGAGGAGGTTTGGTGCAGTGGGGCAGTGCCACAGCAGACCTTCCCCTAAACCCACCCACAACCATTAAGTCTCCATTACAGTATGCTGAATTCACTCTGCAAATGGAAGATAATGTCTCCTGAGGAAAATAAACTAAAAGCGGGGAAGGGGATTGGCAAAACAAAAACAACCCTTCCCACTGCAATAACACTTTCAATTAAGAACAAAACGGAGCAGGAAGCTTTGAAGCTTGACTTTGGGCAGAAAGAAAAGGCCCTCTCTGAGAGCCCCGGGTTTCTGTAGGCACAGCACAGCGGCTGCTGTCTTCTTTTTACGTCAGACCATTAATGCTGTTTTTTCGCCCCTGGTATCAACAGAGCTTGCCTGGTAGGTAGGTGGGGTATTGGGATTTATATTGTAGACAAATTCAGGGAAGCTTCAGTCCTTTTTTTTTTTTTTCTAACAAAGCTTTTGAAAGTCCACTGGGGACCCCTAATGTTCAGCTACTGCTGAAGCAAGCACTTCAGAGCCAGAGCTGCACAGCTTCTTTAGCCATCTATGGGTTTGATCATTCTGTGGGCTTTTATTACAGGCAATAACACTCCCTTCCCCTGCTAAAAGTCATCTTCTTAGGAAGCTCTGAGGGTTCCTCAAAATGTTTTGTAAAACAACATTTCAGTGGTCATAAAAACATGCCAGCCAAATAAAACCGGGATGGCCCTGAAGATGCTTTGGGAGACAGAAACCTTTTTTCCACCTGCATAGCAGGTAGGATCCCTCCCTGCCCCAAGCTGTGGAAGCAGACACCCCCAACATGCCCAACAGAAAAGTCTGCAGAAGAAAAGTGGATAGCAGACGTGGTTAATGTAAAAGGAGTTGGGAGGAGTAATCCTGTGGGGATTTTAAGGATGGCAGGGACAGACTCTCTTAGCCCTCCATAAATTCCCACTGCCGAGTCCCTATTCCCACACATCTCCCTGTGGCTGCCTCATTTTTCCCCCAAAAAATCTCCGCTGCCCACCTTCTAAGGCCCATACCAAGCTGGGCAGCCTCCATGACCAAAACCTACAGTCTTTCCGCTACCTTCAGCCAGAGTAGATAGGAATTGCTGTTACAGGGTTTATCCTAGTTTCCTAGGGCCTCTGCTGGTGGTGCTAAACAGGACACACAAATACCTCCACAACAGCCAGGTTTAGGATTTTTTCAGCCAAATTCCTGGGGTCAGCTTTTCTCTCTCTCTTATGACAGGAATGTGCTGTCTCTCCTAGATTAGCATTAATATAATTCTAATTTTCCCCCTCAGCCAAAGGCAGCAGCGTGGTCAGTACTGGGAGAGCCACACCAAATGCACCTGAAAGTCTGAGCAGAAAAATGTTAGAAATGCAACTGGAGTAAGTTACCTTCCTCTTTCATGTCTCCATCTCCAAGTAAATCAGAAAAAATCGTGCTTTCTAAGTGCTTTCTAACATAATGAAAGTCAATTAGAGTGATGCAAACGGAGCTGATAACTGCAGGTTTTCATCACTGACTCCGTGCTAAATATCTACACTCTGTGGTTTGCAAGGAAGTAAGGGTGCATGGAGAGGAAAGGATGAGGTTTTTAAAAGCACTTAAATTACCTCTAATTAGCAGCACAACTGTAGTCAAAACATAATGTGAAGATAATAAATTGATATTTGCATAATGGAAATACTACCAAACTGTACTTCAAAAAAATAAATTAGATTATAATTGGAGCTGTGTTTTGGGAAAGAAAAATCCTTCTAATTGCCTGAGTACAGGCAGTGCCAAGGAGGGGAAAGCTGGCAGCTGTCAGGGAGGTCCAGCCACTGCTGTGTGGGACAAGTGCCCCACAAGTGGGGGCCATTCCCTGAAAGAGGAACAGGGTGCCCACATCTACCAGAGGCCAGAACAGCCATGGCAAGGCAGGTCTGGGGAGAAAAAGAAAAAAAACAGGAGGAAGGTGAATGTGTGCACTCTCAGCCATCAACTGCAATACCTTGAACTGAAAGAACATCCAGGGCAAAATTGTACGGACAGCAATTAGGGCGGGAGACACTTGTGTTTCAAGAGGAGGTGGTGCAAGGGTAAAAATGCAAGCACTAATCCTGTAAATTACAGGAAAACAGTGAACATCTTTTTCTGGTAAAATCTCGTCGTCACCTTGAGTTCCAATGGCTTCCTCCTGCTGCTTTGATAACTGACTTTATTAAACTAACAATTGTTTTCTTTCTGTTGAATCATGTGCAAAGTTGTTTGCAAAGATTTCTTGTCCATTTCTTACTACTCTTTTTTAGTAAAGAGGGCCACTTGGATAGCAATGGATGACAGGTCACTCACCCATTGTACAAGTATGTATACCAGTAAGGAAATTACAGCTGATATGTTATATTCCAAAACAGCTGTTTTTTTGAGAAAGCAAACAAAATTATTAAACCCTGTTACAGAAGTAAAGGCAGCATGAACCTTGAGGCTGACTTGTTGCCTGGTGGCTGCAGGATCTTATGGTTGCTAGTGCCAATTTTGTTGTTGGGCAAGGGTTCAGGTGGGAAAATTGATCAGCATACAAAAACCTGCTCTCTCATTTCAGCTGGGGGACTGTAAAAGGTGATTCCTTAAGTCCTGTGTGTACTGGGTTTGTGTGGCCTTATTTTGATAGTGAGGGGGGCTATGGGATGGCTTCTGTGAGAAGCTGCCAGAAGCTTCCCCCATGTGTGACAGAGCCAATGCCAGCTGGTTCCAAGGTAAACATGCTGCTGGCTAAGGCTGGCCTAGTCAGGAGTGAGAGTAATGCCTTCATGATTACATATTTAAGAAGGGAAAAAAGTTACTGCACAGATGTAATTGTGGCCAAAGCACATGGGGTACACCCCATGAAAAGTGACCAACATTGGAGCAGTTAGCGGAGAACTGTCTCCTCTGGGAGGGACCTCACACTGGAGCAGAAGGACTCTTCTCCCTGAGGTGGCAGCAGTGGCAGAAACAGCTGTGGTGGACTGACCATAACCCCCATTCCCCATCTCTCTGCACTGCTGGGAGAAGAGGAAGTAGAGCAACAGAAGGAGAGGGGGATGAGGAAAAAGTTGGCTTTAAAATTTATTTTCTTTTTAATTATTCTGCTCTGATTTTTTCAGTACTAAATTTAATTAATATCCCCAAGTTCAGTCTGTTTTGCCCATGATGGTATTTGATGAGTGACATCCTCCAGTCCTTAACTCATGAACCTTTTGCTGCATATTCTCTCCCCAGCCCAGTTGCAGAGGGGAGTGAGAGAATAGCCTTGATGGGTATCTGCCATCCAGCCAGGGGCAATCCAGCACAGTGTGAAATACAATGATCCTGCTCACCAGGCCTTCTGTGTATTTGCTCCTCACATACCCAGGTGAGCTTATGTCATATCTGGGCCACTAATAGCATCATCCTGCACCCAGTGGCAATAGGAAAGGTGTGAAAGGTGCATGAGTTTGGCCATCACTGGTTGGCAAAAGTGTGCAACAGCATATGTCTCTCTGCAACCATGCTTGGATATGCCTCTGACACTGGCTACTGCAGTTAGGGAGGATAGAGAAAACAAGGAGGATGATTTTGGGGGTAGAAGAGTGGCAGCACACACTGGTTCTGGGTTTCAGTGGGGTTTTGAGACAGCTCCTCATGTTACTTGCCAGGTGGATGCTGTTTTGTGGAGGCAAAGACAAGGTTTTCCTGCTCACAGGCACAGAAAGAAGGGTACCACAGGCCTGGAAAGGATGCCTAGTGCACTTCATTGGTGCATATTTCTATATAGGAGATGTAAAGCATAGGTCCGGTTTCTAAATCAAGGGCTACTGCCCATGCACATGAGAAATAAAGGGCAGGGTATGAGATGTGATGCAGTACAAGCCTCACGTCAAGGGAAATATTCCCCTGCCTTCAAAGGGTCCTGGCTCAGGGCCATGAAAGAGGCCATGGAAATAAGCTCCTTTTTGAGTTGGCAAATGGTGTCTTGCTTTTCTGCTTGAGGAGTAGGAAACAGGGAAACTCACCTGGAGCTCTGCTCTGCTGTGCAGTTTGTGGTACCAGATTTAACAAAGGGCTGTGTGGGAGAGAGAGAGAAAGGAGATGAGTGGGGGGAGCAGGCAGCTGCCCCACAACTGAGAGCACTGGTGTGCAGCATGCTGACAGGGACAAGCTGAGGGAGCCAGGCCAGATGTCTCCTCTCTGTTCCTCCCCTGTTGGGAGCAGGATATAGAGCTGGCCCTGAGGAGCCCAGCCTGGGCACAGTCAGGAGGAAAAGAAGCAAAGCCCAGTCATCCCTTCCTTAATGTGTGGCCATCACACAACCTCCACCAGTCTCCACTGTGCAGGGGGCTGGCATGTTGTGCCAGCTGGGATACCCCCCAGTTGTTGCCAGGATCACCCTAGAAAGATACTGAGGCTGACATCCAAGAGGGGACAGGAAAATGGGAGCCTGGATAAAATCCTTCACACCTTTGCCTACGAATCATGGCACAATAGCAATTCTCAGAAACCAAAGCTTGAACCCCACCATGAGCTTGCCGTCCCATTTGTTCCTTCAGTGGCAGCCCCTTGTTCTCAGGCTCACCAGTGTGGCCTCAGGCATCCAGGGGAGTGCAGGACCTTGTGTCATGCAACAAGTGAGCTGAATAATCATGGTAGGAAGAAGGAAAACATTGCACACCAACAAAAGCCCTGGGAAACAATTTTATTGCTAGCAAAACTCTGCAGGTCTTTGTTTAGTGAGCACACGTCCCGTGAAATGCAATTGCTCACTGTGGTTTTAAACTGAGACCACCCTGAAAATGAAGGTAGTTTCCATTAAATTGAATTTCTTTTCCCCAGAACTGGCATGACAATGGTAATGTTGATAAGGAACACTAGCTGCTAAGTGAGAGCATAATTTGTATTTTCTATTAAATCACAGTCATTTCCAGTACAAATGGATCATGCATGCATGTCATGCTGATTTACAGCCTTAGTCATGATCAGTTATCGCAATGCCTAAGCAGAGCATGAAAGGTGGCACAAACATGCAAGCAACACTGCACCAAGCCAAAATGAATATTTGGATCTAACTTAGCATTAGCAGATGAGTTGGTACAACTGTGATGGGAGTTTTTTTCAAAAATACTCATATGCTTATCATCAGTATAACATTGAAGGCTACTGATCTCCTCCATCTCACCTTTCCAGTGGTCTTCACAAGCGGCAAGCCGGGAAGCAAATGGAGATGGAGCAGCAGCACATGACTGCTATAGACCTGACCATGAAGATGCATCACAAAGCAAATGTAATGTCCAGTGAATTATTCAAATTCCTGAAGACTAGGCAGTCAGCAAGGAGAAGGCAGGGTTGCTGAGTGCAGAAGACAAGGTTGTACAAATATCGGTGTTGCAGCAGTCATTCAGGGAAGGTTTCTGCTCTTGATGTTTTCCAAAAGTTGCTGAGCTTCTAAGAGCCCATGGGCTGCTGCCACACTGAGGAGTTTCTCCGCTTCCCTGAAGGACATGAAACCTTCATCAAGAAAATCTAGGAGGAAATCCTAAATTCATTCCTAGCTAAATTTTAACTACACAGGCTTTTATAAGAGGACCACAGCTACTGAATATGAAAACATCTGTAAAGTTAACTCTCCCCTATTCAGAAAATTATCTGATTTTCCTTCTGCTTTTTCCTGTGGTTTGAGCACATATGTTCTGGGTTTGGTGTTTTATCTTAGTTGAAGGAGAAATGGTTTTGGATTTCTTGATATGCCACCCAATATGTGAGCCTGATCATGCAATATGCAGTGGAGACTGAAACAAAATGCACTAGCTTCAAATCACAAGGTTTGTCCAAACAACACTTTTTTAGCTTCATTTAGAGTACAACTGGTCGCACCCGCCTCGGTTTTTATTTTCAGGCTTGAAGCAAATGAAAATAATTAAAATTGAATGATACAAAATCAAAAAATGGCTGGGTTTCACTGTGATGGGATCAGTTTCTTCAACTTCACTTAGCCCTAGGACAAGTTGTCACAGTGACTATACAAAGCACAAGGCAAGTTTTCTTTATCTCTGGGCCTTGCTGGGAACACTGGTGTGAAATGTGCATGTGCACATCAGGGAGAAAAACTCATGCCAGGCAGTTTCAACCCAACTCCCAGGCAGTAAACAGGAAGCTTCTCATTGACTGGATGGAAGGAGAGTGAAAAGGGAGAGTTTCTCCCTTATAAGAGAAAGACAGGTATTTATAGCAAAAAATTCACATGTCACTTCAACAGCTCTTTCTATACCAATATAGGTCTTGTCCCTTGCTTTCATTGGGAAATCATCATGGAGAAACATATGCAGACCATGGGCATTATAGGTACTGTGACACACTATTTTTAAAATGTCATTGGACTGTGTTTTCCCATTTCCCTGCTGCAGGCAGGGCTGCATTACTGACAATACAAAAAGAGGGCATTAGAAATGCTGGAGTGGCTTCATGCATGGAGTACCTACAGCACCAGGTTTCCCCCTGTCCCCAAGAGGAGCTGGGAGTGAAGCTGTAATGGGAAGGAAGAGGATTATCTCACCCTTCTTCAAGTGCCATGGTCATGTTTCTGAGTGTCCCCACTGCCAGGTTGAAGGAGGAGTGGGGATGGCCCTGCCCCGCAGCCTGCCTACAGCCAGGAAGAGACAAGCACGGAAAATGGTAAGAGAAGTACAGGAGAAGAAAACCAAGAGTTTAAATGTTCTCAAGCAAGGTGAGAGTTGGTTTTGGCTGAGAGTCACTTTTCTTCCTAGCAGCTGGTAGAGTGCTGTGCTTTGGATTCAGTACAAGAATAATGTTGGTAACACACTGATACTTTGGCTGTTGCTGAGCAGTGCTTACCCTAAATCCAGGATTTTTCTGTTTCCCATGCTCTGGCAGCAAGCAGGTGCACAAGAAGCTGGGAGGGAGCAGGGCCAGGACAGCAGACCCAAACTTGCCAAAGGGATATTTCATCCCATGGAGCAGCTCATGGTCAGCGTATAAACTGGGGAGGTTGGTCAGGAGCTGCTGACTGCTCGTCAGGGACAGGCTGGGCATCGGTCAGAGTGTGGTGAGCAATTGTACTGGGCTCACTTCTGTTTCTTGGGGTTTATTCCTTTCTTTTATTACTACTGTTATTGTTATATTTTACTTTATTTCAATTATCACGCTGCTCTTATCTCAATCCATGAGTTTTACCTTTTCCCAGTTCTACTCCCCATCCAACAGGAGGGGGAGAGAAGGGGAGAAACCAGTGAGCAGCTGCATGGTGCTTAGTTGGTAGCTGAGATTAAACCAGAACAGAGCAAATAAGGGAAAAGTTATGTATAATTCACTTTTTGAAATGTGACTCCTTTGAAATTTCAGGCCCTGATTTGGGAAACATCCTTATTCAGAAAAGCATGAAGGCTTGAGCATTTCTCTAGGTAATGGATATCTTTTATGATTCCTCCTTGAATTACATCTCCTGCTGTCACAGGCATAGTTCTTTCAACCCTATAAGTCCAGCAGCTTGATGCTGTTCTATTCCTTGAGCAGGCAAAGATACCATCCAATATGTCTACTCCTATCCTCTTGCTTTTTGGGTAGCACAGTAAATTTCCCTGTCTTTAGTTTTTCCCATTTCTTACCAAGAATGGCAGGATTCCAGGGGATTCAGCCCAGGCTCCCACCATTGGTGTGACTACTATGGGTACCACAGCAAATGCACACATAGGCATGGCTGTGTTACTCATGTGGTAGAAGCCTCTTGGGAGGGTGTGCTGAGAGCAGGAAAATAATACACTGCTGTAAATTGATTTCCCATTCCCTCAGCAGCTCCTGGCTCACTCCCCTCCTGTACCTGTGCATGCTTCCTGCAGCTCAAACCTCCCCATAAACCCATACAGCAGCACCAGCATCCCTCTGTACTCTCGCTGTCAAGCTATTTCCTTTCTTTCCACTGATTAAAAAAAAAAGCATAGCAGGTAGGGAAAGTGGATCAAAGCATAATGCAACCCACAGTGAGAAGTCAGGAGCTCCTGCTGTCCCTGTTGCCACCTGTGAACCTATTCCCAACAGCACAGGACAGCTCAGTGCAGGTTTCCCCAAAAAGCTCTGCCAGCTTTTTCCTCATCCCATACCACAAGTACCCTTTCCCCAGAAGGAGCGAATTTCCCATGTCAGGAATTGCTCGGGGGATTTCTGTGCCTCACCTGAACCAGTGCATGGCCATCTCCTCGTTTTTTTCCACTCCAGCTCCTGGGTGTGAGACAAGGTAGCAAAGTCACAGACAGGTTATGAAATACAGTCCAAAAAATCCAGCAGTGTGTTGGTATCACAAAGCCACATTTGTGGTTCTGGCTTATAAGCACGCACACTCTGGCAAGAAGTTAGCCACATATTGGAGAAACATTACCTTGCAAATACCTCTGTCCCAGGATGTGCTGGGCATTGGGGTACCCCAGGCAAGCATACACACGAGCCACATGGAAATGGAAATCCTCGTAGCACAGGGGGATGTAGAGCAGGAGGAGGCCAGCAGTGATTACAGCTGCCAGCTGTAAAAGAGAGGAACAGTCACGATGCAAGGGAGAAAATAAGCTGAGTGCTACAGCAAATATTTCATCTGAACTCTGAAGTCTCCCAAAACTATTCCCCACAGAGAAACGGGAGGAAAGGCCCACACAACCGCAGAAAATCAAAGTCACCTTTGATAGAGAGCTGGCTCCAGAACTTCCACTGAAGCTGGCAGAAAAGACCCTGCTGAATTCAGAGAGCAGTGTATGAGCTCCTGAGTTATTTTCCCCTCTAAGCTCTGCTATAGGCAAAGGAAACTACAATCATTTGATTTTCTAGTGGTCCTCTTGAAGAAAAGGGAATAAAAAAAAACCCTAAGGTGCCATCAGGCTTCTAGAAACAATTAATCAAAGACACTTGCCAGAAGGAGTGTCATTCTCCAGGCACCTGGGGACTTGTGGCCCACCACTGCCCACATAATTGTCATACACAAGTGAACACTCACAGAATCACAAAATGGGCCAAACTGGAAGGGACCACAGAGTGTCATCTTGTCCAGCCTCCATGCTCATGCAGGGTCATCCTAGAGCACATTGCACAGGATTGCATCCAGACAGTTCTTGGATATTTCCAGTGAGGGAGGCTCCACAGCAATTTGTTCCACTGTTTGGTCACCTGCACAGTAAAGTTCTTCCTCATATTCAGGTGGAACTTCCTGTGTGTCAGTTTCTCCCCATTGCCTTTTGGCCAATTGCTTAGCACCAGTGAGATGTGCCTGGCTCCTTCTTCTTGACATCCTTCCTTCAGATACTTATTAACTGTCTCTTCTTGAGGCTGAATGGGCCCAGCTCCCTCAGCCTGACCTCATTGCCTTGCACTGGACCTGCTCCAGGAGCTCCATGTCTCTCTCCCTTTGAACATCCACAGCTCATAAACCCTTTCATTCTGTGTTACAGTGAGTACATGCCTACACCTGACAGGAGAATAACCTTGAGTCTGAAACTCTTCTTGCATCCAAGGTATAAATCAGTGAAAAGTCTGATGAACTGCACCAGCAGAGAAAAAAAATGAGAGACAAGAATAAGACTGTTTGCTTTTTTTGATGCCAAATTGGATTTTCTTTGTTCAGTGAGCTAGCTATTAGCTTCCAGTGAGAGGAGCTGGCAACTCATGCATCCACATCTTGGCAGAGTCAGATGTTCCTGGCTGGGGGAAGAAGAACATACTTAGGAAAAGGCTGTAGGAGGCCCACGTGGAGCCTCTTGCCTGCACAGGTTTCCAGAAGCCCTTTGCCTCCCTGAAGGGGAATGCAACATGTCTCACTAGTGGTGTCAGCCCTGCAGAAGGTAAAACCCTTCCCTGCTACAGGGGAAGATTGACCAGGTACAGTCCTAAGTGTGGACCACGTGGCTTTTTGGAAACATCAAGGAGGTGAGTGTTGATCAGTCTCTCCCTGCCACACTGTGCTGAAAGAAACCATGTAGATGGTGTGTGATCTGCAGGAGACCATTAATACCTCATCCTTCAGCTCTGTAGCTTTGGTGAAACAGTGATGGACTCTTGGAGCTGATGTTCATGGGGACATGCTGAAGTGTCTGCGGGTGCTCTGCATGCCACCCTCCCTCCCTTCTGCACATGGAAGCAGAGCAGACTTTTTAACAGCCAAGACAGAAGCAAGCCCCCAAGGTCTGTCCAGCTGTCCACAACTGTTGCAGAACAAGCTCACTTTTTCATCTGGACATAATTTCTTGCTTCAGCTACTTGTGCATAGTGCTACAGCACATATGCACATTCGTCACCATGTCATGCTCAGAATGAGCCAAGGGGACAAGAAGCAGCTGCAAAGGATAACAAGATAAGAGCTTTAATAGTCAGGGGCTATTCTGGCCACTCAGGATGGTTTGATGCAACTGATACAGACAGGTACAAAAACCAACTCTCCTTCACGTTTTAGGGAGGCAGGGGGAGGGGGTGTAGTGCTCAATATATCTGCTGACCACTGCAAAGAAAATGATGCATTTAGATCCTGATCTACTGCTCAGTTGTCTTTGGAGCTTGAACACAGAATTGATGTGGGTCTGCAATTCCTTGCTGTTTCATGGGGGCTCCTGCATTCCCACACATCACGATCAGCTGCAGGAATTGCTGGAGGCACAGATTGCCAAGAGCTTGTTAGCTCCTAATTGAGACCCAAGTCCTGGTTTGGGCCCATCTCTAACTGGGATTAGTGAATGCTGAGGATTAAATGAGCCTAGTTATCTTATTAGGCTAAATAGATAAAATAGGTGAGCAATAATGACATGCAAATGCCTCAACATTTGATTTTCTGACTGATAAGTTTAGGGATGTAGGAAACTTGGACACACACACACACACACACATTCCCCCATTCAGCTTGTGTGGTGCTGTTTTCAAAGTGCTGATGGGTATGTCAATCCCTGTAAATCAATGGCAAGCCCAAGAAGAAATGCAAGTCACAGATCAAACTGATTATTGTTGAATGCTTTTGATCTTATTTAAGAGGAGGAAATTATACTCCTGGTAAAAAAATGCTTCTTGCTGGAGATGTGGCTGATGTTAAAGGTCCAGCTGAGGCAAAGCTGAGTACAGATCTATGGTGAAGGGTAGGACAGTGCTCCTGAAGCAGTGCAAAAGCTGATGAGTAAGAGTCTGGTTTCACACAGTGGCTGTGGGCTGTTACTGTGCTATTTTGTCACTGTTGCGGTGGCTGGGACACATCAGGGAATGTTTCACGTGACTGCAGGAGACAGAGCGCACCATACCGCAAGAGGCAGTGGCAGTGCTTCTATAGGTGCAGATCTGTGACCTGCAAGATGCTCACAGCTGTGGTGTTCTCCTTTGTCCTCCATGATAAGTTGCCTGAAGCCTCAGGAAAGGAGTAGGAAATGTAGCATTTTGGAGGAGCTGTCTCTATTGCAAGTCTGGTACATCCAATACATGTAACAGCCAACAAATGACCAAGCAGGTGAAAGAGGAAAGGATATGGTCAGAAGCAAGGTCACAGGGGAAACCTCTGTGACCATGCACCAGTGCCATGGGGGTACATCCTGGCATATATGCTCTCTGTGGGACACCACCTTTCCACAACGATGTCAGTAATGATCAGCCATGCCCTGCTGGCTCCACCCTCACTACTGCAGAGATGCTGTGTCTGGCTCCTCTCTGGATGTTCCCCTTTTGTCCCAAGCTGTTTTTTGAGGGGAGGCTTTCAGCTTTTTGCAGTTGTGTAGCACTGACCTGTATAGCAAGTTCACATTTCACAGGAAGTTCCTTTAGAAATTGATAACTGAGCATCCCTAATCTGATTTGCTTGTTCGTCTGTTTGGGGGAATTTGTGTTTGTGTGGTTTTGTTTTTTTTCTATTTTCTCTTCCTAAACAGCAAGAAAAAAGGAGACCTATGCATGACAAAAGGCAGGTGGAGTGCACTGATCCCAGCTCAAGAAGATGGTACCACAAATAGCTGTTGCTTGGCTGCCCACCACTACCTAAAAAGGCATCTACAAGCATGCAGCTAGTCCTATACCAGCAGAGACATTAGAAAAAATACTCCTTTGTCATGTCATGGTGGTTACATCTGAGCTCAGGTAAATATTGTGCTATTTAAACTGTCTCCAAGACCAAGAGAGGAGGGAAGTGCAGCTGCTGGTGCACAGGGGGTCACTTTGAAGCAAGATCTGTCTGGAGAAGGGATGAAGGAAGGAGATGGAAGTCCCTTGGGCTTCTTCCTTCTGCAGGTCCTTTCCCTCACAGCCAGCACCAGGGACTAAAGGCACCAACAGACCCTGAGACCAAGAGCTCCTCAGGGACCCCAGCTGGGCAACAAGTATTAGTCTACCTCAAATGCAGGAAGGAACATGGGGAGCCTGTTGCATTGCCCCATGCAGAGATGTGAAGCAGATCACTGCCCTGAAACAACCTTTGTAGTCCTGTGTGGCAGCTCTCAGTTGCTCATCACACCCTTTTCTGTGGCAACCCATCAGAAAGCACTTTGCACGTTTCAAGCCCTGCATCCTTGGGGCTGCTCTTAAAGCATGGGGAAGCCCAGCACTGTTGTTGGGGCTCTGCTGAGGAACCAGGCAGTGAGGGAGACAAATCAGGCTGTGCACATGTATTTATGCAATCTGGTTCCTATACAGCACCCTCAGCTTCTTGGCTGCACCATCACCCACGTGCCAAAGCCAGGTGAACAGGATCAAAATGATGACCAAGAGGAATGCCTAAAAATACCACTCATAATCACTGCATTTGAAGATGCCACATTACTATATGTTAGCAAAAGCCTTTGCTCCCCATGCTGAAGGGCATTGCAAGCCTCGCAATTTTTAGAGGCTATTGTGTGCAAGCAGCTCCTGTGGCTTTGACCCGCTCTGGCACCTGTGGCTTTCAGAGGCAGGGTGTGACTGACATAACACCTGCTGCCAGCACTCCCACCCTGAGCCCATTCCCACACTCACCTCCCAGCTGCTCCATGCCAAGCTGGAGGGGTGGGGGTTCCCACTCCCCGGAGAAGGATTTGCTTCACAGGTATCAGCTCTGCCCCTTCCCGGCTGTCGCCACCGCACTGCAGGCTTGGTGTCCCCCATCTCTCCCTCTGGCAGCAAGTCTGAGCACCTCGTCTTAAGCTGCTCCCTCCCTCTCCGCAAGCACCCACCACCACCCTGCCATAACTCTTACCCATCACTATCCCTTAGTTTTGCTCCTGATTTACGGCAGCAGCAGCCCAGCTGCTTCACTGAGATAAGAGGGATGGATACACATCCCCTTGAAGAGTCACAGAAAAGATGGTCCTGACGAAAGCCTTTCAAACCACCAATGTTTAACTCTCCCTGTGCTGAATATTTCTCTTCTTTCAGACTGCTCCCAGGTGCTTCAAGGTCTCACCACGGTTGTATTTGACAAACTTGTTTACATTTTTTCTGCTTTTTATATGTGTGGGTCTGGGATAAATGCAAGACCATGGAGGCCCAAGTGAGAAAATTAGAAAAGATGCAATGATGTATAATTGAAATTTATCCAGACATACAACCCCCCACAAAATTGACAGGATGGGAGGGGTTTTTTAAGCTAGAAAAGAGCTCACTTGTTAAAGTCAATCATTTTATAGCTGCATAATTATGCCTCTATTCATCTGCTGTAACTTCACCTAGTGAATTTCACATGCTAAATTTTGTTTTGCATTCACATCGAAGAAAAAAAAAAATCCCTTCTTAACACAAGATCCCTAATGCATGCTATCTTTCCTGCTCTGAAGTCCTAGCAGAGGATCTTAACCAGATGGCAGCCAGGCAAGGTCCATCTCGTGTGAAATGCTGACCTTGCCTGGTCTCCTGACAGCATAAAATAAATATTTTTCTTTCCAATTTTACAGCAAGATAAGTGCTGTGCTTTGGTTCTAATGGCAACCCCACCCCCAGAGAACAAGGATACCTCTTTGGTGATGATGACTCAGCCTAAAAAGCCTTAATGAAGAGAAAACCCTACATAGTTTCATATTTTATTTCTTATGTTATGCTGCCACCATTGGGACAATATCATTTGGTCAGTCACAGCTCCTTTACAGTTGAAGAGATTCATCTTTATAGCCCTGGTCAAAGCATGACTCATTTTCACAGTATATCAAATTTAATTGGGCAGTTACAGTCATACTGCAAGATCAGATGCTTCCAAGTGCAAACCTCTGCATTAAGGAGACCTGGAAATTTCCAAAATAAGTCCAGCACAAAAGGCCCTTCACTGCAGCAAACAGTAAAGAAGAGATGAAAGAAGGTGAGGAGTCTACTTACCTACTTGCCTTTTTTTTTCCCTTCTTTAGGCACAATTACTAAAATTTAAAGATAAATGAAAAAACAAAAACAAAACCAACCTCTCTGGGAGTCACCGTTCTTGGGAATGAGATGTCCTTATCTATAATCCCAATTTTTGGCAGAATTGAATTCCTGAGTTAATCTCAGTGTTGTTTGTAAAGATATGTCTGTAGCAATTACCCCCCTGGATCTTTGACCTTTGACTTATGACCCCTCACCTTTGATCCTTTACCCCTTACCCCTGGCTCTGGAGCCTGTCCCTGGACCCTAACCTGGTCCCTAACTACTCTGCCCTGTCTGTACCCAGCCCTACTGCTGGGTCCTGCAACCCCAAACTCCTGGTGTGTAACCCTCAGCCCCAACCCCTGCCGGTCACCCTGCAGCCTGCACGTGTCACCCCTACCTTTTTGGTGTGCTCTTGTCCTCCTGGGAGGGCTCTGGTGTTGGCCTGCTGTTAGGATTGCTGCCTGCTGCTGCTGCCACAAGGGATGAAATGGCATCCTTAGGGGCACTGCGGCTTTCTACTGCTGGTTTTTATTTTAAACCAGAGAGAAAAATTACGATCCCGCTTAAACACAGAAGAGCAGAGGAAACCAAGTCTCTGCGAACCCAGAAAGGTTTGAAATACACCCAAAAAACGTGATTAAAACCAAAAAGTTAAATGTTGGTGCCAAAAAATTGATATGTTTCATTTAATGGTGAAGGTAGGTAGGAAGGAAGGTGCATAGAGAGTTGGGGGACAGGGAGAGAATGACAGGGGGTAGGTAGAAATGTACCACCCTTCCAGGGGTCCTGATGATATCTCATTTCTCCCCTCCATCTGGTCTTCTTGGTGGTGGGGGTCCCCCACCGCTGGGGCCATGCCAGAAAGTATAGAGTCCAGTGAAATTTGTGCTGACACCCCGACTCACTCTGTGAAACTGGTAATTTCTCACTACAAAACAGGCCCTGGAGCCTGCAGTTCTTTGTTGCAGATGACCAAAAATGAGAACCTGTTATTATTAATTATGTACTATTCAGTGAGGGCTAGGCTGTCTGTGTTACAAGCCAGGTGTGGTGCAGCATCTCATTCCAGCTGTGAACTTCTCTACAAAACCCAATTTTACACCATTTACACCAGGAAGAAATTACAACTGTAGTAGCTGCCTTCTACCACCTGAGAAGAATTGGAACCCTTCTACTTGCAACGACTTTGGCAAGGAAAGGGCAAACCCCTCAGTGAATTTTCTCTCCAGACTACTCAAGGGCAGGGGGCATTTCTTTTTTCCTTTAATTTTCACAGAATGAGTTGTGTAGGACCATTTCCCATTCCTGCAAGGGAGCATTTTGTTTGAAAACCTGGAAAAAGCCACCTTCAGGAAAATACCATTTTCTTCCCATTTCTTTTTCATGTTTTCCAGGTTGCTTTCTTACACAGAGAAACTGGTATAATGAATTTTCTATAGCTGGTAAAAAGCCTATTTGATTACAATGTCCTCGGGACAAAGGTATCACAAGACAAATTAGATTCACTCGAGAGCTCCCCAGTTTGAACATAATTGGAGTAGGTGCTTGCAAATGACTTTGTAGACAACATAAAATATCATGTAAATATAGCTTTAATTACTAAATTGAACAGAGATCATATATGAGGAAGGGGGAGGACCAAAGCAAACAGCAAAAAGAGAGTGTTGAGGGATAAGTTTCTGTGTAAGACAATGGGAAGAATGAGGTTAAGGAGTTCTAGCTGTCACCATTTCTGACAGACTCTCATTTCACCTTGCCTAACTAGCTGTAGTGTCCTTTCAGAGCTGGCTAAACAAGAACAAGGTCAAAATCTATTCAGGCTAGTCATTTTGACACTATTAATAGTAAATACAAGGGTGTACCATGAACAACAGTGCAGATATAGGGGTAGGTCAAGTATTTCCTGAAATCAGTATGCAAGTGTTATCTGCAGAACTATTAGAGAGATTTGTATTTTGTTACTAGTATAGAAATTTATCAGAAGATAAACCCTCCCGCTTTCCAGCTGATCCTCAGAGGGGCTGGGTGCAGCTAGGTTTAATTCTTTTATTATTATCAATTCAGCACTCTAAGTTCAGCTGCATTCAGTATGATCCCAGAAGCACCAGTACAGTGGGTCTCATTCACAATCAGAGGTTCACAAATAGTGTAGCTCATCAATGAGACACTGTCTGGTTGGCTTCAGGAGAACTTGCATGAACGTAGACTCACAAATGATGCAGCTTATTGGAACAACAGATTGTAGATTCTTACAGATCTGCAGTAATGGATTCACTAGATGTGCAAAATATAAATATATATTACTATGTATAAATGTTTCCAGGTTTGTTCTAGAGGTGCAAATCTAACCAAAGAGGCATTCCAGCTTTGGGGAAAGGAGAGAGGAGTAGAGACAAGTAGAGTAAACCCTTTAGCTTGTCTGTGAGGCAGTCATATTCTCAACCTCTGCCACAGAGGATTTCAAATACCAAATCACATTTTTTGGAGAAGTGGAGGTGAGAATGTAGTCAAATATTCTATTAGCTGCTATCACAAAGGGGAGGGGCAGACACTTTATAATGAGGAATAAATGAGGAATGTTGAGAGTTACAAAAAGAGAGATTACAAAGGCCGTATGTTTTGGACAAGAACAGGACTGTGACACCTGATTGATACTCCCTCTTCTAGCTGGACTGCAGTGATAAGAATCACCTATCACCTATCACCAGTGATAACCTATCACCCCATCAGCAGGACATCATGCCCATGGTAATCCCTTCACCATGTATCTCCCACTATATCTCATTCCTACAATGTGTGAAGCTGTTTGGAGATAACAGATTGATAGCTATTATATGTTAAGCTGAACAATTGAATCCATTCATCACTACAAACAATACAACAGGGCAGCCAGAGAGGGTGGGATTTTCCTGAGCCCAAATACAGCAGCCAGCAGGGAGACCCAGCTGAGCAGAACCCTGTTATTTAATAGAGATCCCGGAAAAGGGCACAAGGGAAGCCCTCTGCAAGGGGAAGAACCCTCGGGGCAAATACAAGTCATACTGGAATTCATCTACCACAAAAACTAGAGCCTAAATAATTTAAGTGGTGTCTAAAAAAAACCCCTAACGAGCTATATTACTCACCTAAGGGGAGTTAGCTCAGAGTTTGGCACACTAAAACCTCTGGCTAAAAACTGGGTACTAAAAACTGAACTGCTTAGGTGTCACCTAAAAAAAAATTAATTTCTCAAATGCCTGGCTTTTGAAGTTCCACAGATATCCAGATTTGTATCTTGGGAATACCGTGGCAGACCTGAGTGCTTTGACAGGTATCTCCCACTTAAACTTATGCAGAGTCACGTTCAGCTCCACAGTCCAGCCAGGGGTTTTGTGGCAAAATAAAAATAGGGGTGGGTACGACTGGGTTGCCCAAAAATAAAGGACTTTAATAACGCATAAAATAACAAAGGAGCATAAGATGTGCACAATATAGGGACAACCTCAGAAGATGCAGAGGCAGGGCAAACATTAACAATATATAAGGGATGATCTGAGGGTAGGGGTCCAATCATAAAAGAGAATTAGGAACATAACCATAAATATAAAATGTAACAATCAATCACTAACCATAACTAGAAACACAACCTTATATGAAATAATTCTATTAACATAAGAACTTCCATGGTGCAACAACACTTAACTCTTACTTGCCCTAACTAACAAGGTTTTTCCCACGGCCTTAAGTCCATGGTTGGCTCAGGTTGGCTGACTCCCACAATGCAGGATACAGAAACTCCAAAGTTCTGAAGGCTGTGGTAGAAAGAGCTTTCTGGGAATGCTTCATCAGTCTACTAAAGATGATCTCCACCACTTCTGCAGAAACTAAGTTCCTGCAAAAAACGCATTTAAGAAAGTCCAAACAATATAAAGTTCATAGCTCAGTACTTATTGAGGGGTGAAAAGTAATACCTGCTTCAGAGAATTTGTTTGTATTTTTGAGACATTTGGAAATAAGTGCTTTTTCATAAGGAAATAATACCAAGTAGTAGGCAGAGTAGAAAAGAAAGCAATACTACACCCCAGTTCTCCTAAGGCTCTGAGAACATAGCTGGGCAGTTGAAGGTCCCTCAGTACAACTCTGTCTCCAAGGCAGAGGTAACCTTTACCCAGCAGCTCACACTGCAAGGCTGACAGCCTCTCAGCAAGGACCTGCCCCAAGCCGGCTCAGGAGGGCACCAGCAAAGCCATCCAGCTTCCCAGAACAGGAAGTACCGCGGTCCAGGACAAGGCAGCAGCCGCCTGAAAGCTGGGTGGCATGTGATGGATTGCAGCAAAAGCAGCTCAGGCACAGCCTACCCAGCACAGACAGTGCTGCAGTGCCCACACAGTGCCACACAACATCTTTAATGACAAGCACCAAAAAACTTCATAGTAAAAAAGCAGGGGCTCAAGGGCTGGGTAAATGATGCAAAGCCCTTCACCACTGTGGCCTCCAAAGGTAAGACACTTGGGGACAGGCTTTCAGTACAAATATTACAAATATCATGAGGAAGATGGAGGTGGCAAGTGCTCCCTTTGGCTCCTTTTGTGAATGTGGGATTGAGGACTATAGGTAGGTATTTTAACCTACCAGACAACTGCTGGGAACTGAATACAGCATAAAAGAGGCAGTCCAGGAAGTTCTTAGAGTGTGTGGATGACAACTTTTTGTCACTGGTGGTGAGTGAGCCTACTAGGGGAGGGACTACGTTAGACCTGTTGTTTGCAAATAGAGATGGGCTAGTGGAAGATGTGATGGTTGGAGGCAGCTTGGGACATAGTGATCACAAAATTATAGAGCTCTCAATATTTGGTGAAATCAGGAGGAACACCAATAAGACTTTTACATTAGACTTTCAGAGGGCAGGCTTTGGCCTATTAGGAGACTTATTCAGAGGGCTCCTTGGGAAGCAGCTCTTAAAAACAAAGGAGTTCAGGAAAGGTCGGCATGCTTCAAAACAGAGATCTTGAGGGCACAGGAACAGACTGTCCCTGTGCGCCAAAAGACAGCTCAGTGAGATAAATGTCCAGCCTGGGTGAGCAATGAGGCTGTGAAGGAGCTTAAGAATAAAAAGAGGATGTATCATCTTTGGAAGGAGGGTCAGATTTCTCAGGAAGTATTTAAGGGGATTGCTAGGGTATGTAGGAAAAAAATTAGGGAGACCAAAGCTCAGTTTGAACTTAATTTGGCACTTTTCTTAAGAATAATAAAATTTCTTTTAATAAATATATTAATGGTAAAAGGAAGGGTAAGACCAGCCTTCGTTCTCTATTGGATGCGGGAGGAAACTTAGTAACTGCAGATAAGGAGAAGGCAGAGGTACTTAACACCTTCTTTGCCTCAGTCTTTGGTGGGAAGACAGCTTGCCCTCAGGACAGCTGTCCTCCTGGGCTGGTAGATAGTGTCAGGGAGCAGAATGGTGCCCTGATACCCCAGAGGAGACAGTCAGAGAACTGCTGAGCCTCCTGGATGTTCATAAATCTATGGGACCAGATGGGATCCACCCCAGGGGGATGAGGGAGCTGGCAGATGAGCTTGTGAAGCCACTCCCCATCACCAACAGTCCTGGCTCACTGGTGAAGTTCCAGATGACTGGAAGCTGGCCAGTGTGACACCCATTCACAAAAAGGGTGGCAAGGAGGATCCTGGTAATTATAGGCCAGGCAGCCTGAGCTCAGTACCCGTAAGGTAACGGAGCAGTTTGTACTGAGTGTCATCACACGGCACTTACAGCATGGCCAGGGTATCAGGCCCAGCCAGCGTGGGTTTAGGAGGGACAGGTCGTGTTTGACCAACCTGATCTCCTTTTATGACCAGGTGACCTGCCAGGTGGATGAGGGAAAGGCTGTGGATGTGTCTATTTGGACTTCAGCAAGGCTTTGACACTGTCTCCCACAGCACACTCCTGGAAAAGCTGCAGCCCACGGCTTGGACAGGAGCACTCTGTGCTGGGTTAGGAACTGGCTGGATGGCCCAGAGAGTGGTGGTGAACGGTGCTGCACCCAGCTGGGGGCCAGACACCAGTGGTGTCCCCCAGGGGTCTGTGCTGGGGCCAGCTCTGCTCAATATTTTTATTGATGACATGGATGAGGGTATTGAGTCTTTCATTAGTAAATTTGAGGATGACACTAAGCTGGGAGCGTGTGTTGATCTGTTGGAAGGTAGAAGGGCTCTGCAGAGAGACCTGGAATGGATGGATGGGCAGAGTCCAGTAAGATGATGTTTAATTAGTCCAAGTGCTGAGCCCTGCATTTTGGCCACAATAACTCCCTGCAATGTTACAGGCTGGGGATGGTGTGGCTGGACATTGCCCAGGCAGAAAGGGACCTGGGGGTGCTGGTGACAGGCAGCTGGACATGAGCCAGCAGTGTGCCCTGGTGGCCAAGAAGGCCAGTGGCTCCTGGCCTGTGTCAGGAATAGTGTGGCCAGCAGGAGCAGGGAGGTCATTCTCCCCCTGTACTGGGCACTGGTGAGGCCACACCTGGAGTTCTGTGTCCAGTTCTGGCCCCTCAGTTTGGGAAGGACATTGAGACACTCGAGTGCATCCAGAGGAGGCAACGAGGCTGGTGAGGGGCTGGGAACACAAACCCTGTGAGGAACGGCTGAGGGAGCTGGGGTTGTTTAACCTGGAGAAAAGGAGACTCAAGGGTGACCTTATCACTCTCTGCAACTTCCTGAAAGGTGTTTGTGGTCAGGTGGGGGTCGGTCTCTTTCTCTAGGCAGCAACTGACAGAACGAGAGGAAACAGTCTTGAGGGAAATATAGGTTGGATATTAGGAGAAAGTTTTTATAGAAAGGGTGATAAAGTATTGGAATGGTTTGCCCAGGGAGGTGGTGGAGTCACCATCCCTGGATGTGTTTAAGAAAAGACTAGATGTGGCACTCGGTACCATGGTTTATTTGAGGTGTTAGGGCTGAGTTGGATGCAATAATCTTGAAGGTCTCCTCCAACCTAGTCATTCTGTAATTCTGTGAGGTTATTTATGCTCACAACTGGGGTCTGAAGTTACTTTGGGATTGTTCCTGTGTACCTAAGTTTGCTTCAATTTATCTCTTTAAATAGCAGAGAGGAGAGTTCAGGTTGCGCTTATGAGAGTGTCTTGTTAGCTGGCATAAGCTGATCTGAGGCTGGTTTCATGTACTCTACCTGACACATCCCTAACATGATTTGTATGGTAAATACACATCCTTGCTTTAGCTTAACCTTTGGTGTTAGGCTGCCTTGCCTGGTAATTCCAGCTGTAAGGAGCTCCAAGCAGCTGAAAGCATGCAGCCAAAGTGAGCTGTGTGGAAAGTTTCCACAGACAGGGAATGTCTGTGGCAGGGATTGTCTCCATCTGATAGGAGGTCTTTTTGTTCCTCTTCCTAGCACTTCTGTGGACATAAACCAAAGAGATTTTATTTTTTTTTACTACATCTTGAATGGTGTCCCACAGTGGTATCATGGCTTGCAACTTGGTTCTCTTTTCATGCAAGGTAAAGGGCACTTGCATCCTTGATTTTGAACAGAAATCGTTTTTAAACACCACGTTGAACAAAATCTTGAGTTCTGCAGGCTTTTGTAAAATCTTGAGGTTTGTTTTCAAACTTAAAAAAAACCCCAAAATTTTTCAAACCCTCTTATCTTTTTTTCTTGCTGAAGGAGAGTATGAACAACTGATGCTTCAAACAGACAGAAGCACCAGATAGTTACATAAAAACAGATCTGTGCCAGATCCATGCATGTAGGAGTGTCTGCTCTCAATTCAGTCCTGCCTAACTCTTCACATCTGTGAATGTGCCTGGAAGTAGGTCTCCCCACCCTGAGGCGATAGCAGCTGGGACTAGATGCCCGAACTGAAAACAGGGTGTTGAAGGCATTGATGATGTGGCCTTAGACTGTGTAGAGATTGAAGCAAAGGGTTCTTTGTAGCCAAGGGACCAAGTATTTGCAGTCAGACATTGGAGAAAAAGAGCCACAAAGTACTAAATATTTACTAGTTGAGTGAACAGCTGGAAAGACCTTTAAGTAAAGCTGTAGGGATCAGGACATATCCTCCTGTCTTAGAGTACTTCGATTGTTGTAGACTTAAATAAAGGGGAAAAGTTATTTCGAGGAGAGAACTTTATGCATTCAGGTCTACCTCCCATTAAATGTTTGGCTCTAAGAGTATTCATTGTGCTCAGGACCCTTCAATAACAAGGTAGAGGAAATACAAGCTACACCTACCAAAGTGGTGGTTTGTGATCAGATTGGTAAAGTGCATGACAGATCCAGCTCCTCTTCCCTCTAAAGAGCTATTCAGCCATCTAAGGGCCAAGGTTAAACGAGCTCTCCCCGAGCTCATTACATGCTCACAGACGAACAGTAAATCTCTCAGATAAAACAGACTTACAGTGTTCTGGAAGACTGAATTGTTACTTTTTTGAAGTTTAAAGAATAGGACCGAGAACACCCTCAGCTGAGCTCTGAGGTTAAATGGTAATGTACTGAAAATGGCACTCTGAAAAAACAAGCGGGTTAAGGCTTCAATTTAGGGAAACACAGGCAGGGGTTCAAAGTACCTAAGGTGAGGACATTTGCACTGCATTAATTGTTACACTTGGAACAGAATCAATGATAAACTGCTTTTAACTATAGTTTGTGAAACACCCGGCGAAACAAAGGGGTCTGAGGGTGAGTGCCCCTAAGCATTGGTGCATCCCCTGCTTACGACAGAGGTAAAAAAAATAAAAATAAAATCAGTGTACGTGCGTAGTTGTTGGCACTTCCCCACCCCCGGAATCTTGAGGAGTTGATGCGAGCTTTATTCGACGCCCCTGAGCAGTCTCGTGTCCTCGCCAACGCAGTGTCATAGCCCCTCATCCCACGCCCGGGCCATAATCTCCTTCAGGCTGCTCCTGAGGCGCTTTACACACAAAGCCAATTAACTCCATTGTGCAAAGAAAGATTCGCCGGCAGTGCGGCGGCTCTGGAGCGATCTGAGCGCACAGGAGAGGCTCGGTGCCGGAGCGGGACCCGGCGATACAGAACCCCGGGAAAATGAGTGGAGGGACTTGGGGCAGGGTCTCTCCCGCCCGTGACCCGCTGCAGCCCCATTCCCAGTACAGGCTGCGAGGCGAAGGAACCCCAAAGCCGCGGGCCACACGACCGAGATTCCCCCACCTTCACCCCCTTCCTGTCTCTTTAAGTGGAGGCGGGGCCTCTCCAGCTCCCCACGTCGAGCGGCCGGCCCCGCCACGCCTCGCCATTGGTTGTCGCTGGGGCAGAGCGGCCGCCCCACCCGCCGCCATTGGCTGGCGGCGAGGCCGGGGTTCCCGGATGCGGCCGCGCGGTGCGGTTATAAAGGGCCGGGGGAAGGCGGGAGTGGGCGCAGTTTGAATCGCGGCGGGTCGGGATAGGTCGGTGCTGTCGACCGGCTCGGTGCGTGCGGGACGCTCTTTGCTTCAGCCTTCCCCTGCGTGACACTGCGCTCCGGTTCGCTATGGTGAGGAACCACGGGAGCCTCTCGGGGCGCGGGCGGCGGTGGCTGGGGCCGGGGCGGCTCCGTGCAGCCGATACCGTGGGGGGAACGCGTGCGGGCTTAGCTGGGGGAGGGCGGAGGCGATTGGGGGTGCGGGGAGGGGGGATGGGGTTGGTGGCACGGGCAGCGGCGCCCCGGGGACGGGGAGCGGTGGCCGCGCATGCGCGTTTTGAGCGGCCTGTGCCGCGCGGTGCGGTGGGCGGTGCGCACGCGCCTCGCAGCCGCGCGTGCCGCTCTGCGCGGGGGGGGAGGGGGTGGGCGCGGGACGCATGCGCGATGGGGGACGTCAATTCCTGCTCTTTTCCCGGCGTTTCCAGGCTGGTGGGAAAGCTGGGAAGGACTCCGGGAAGACCAAGACCAAAGCAGTGTCCCGTTCCCAAAGGGCTGGATTGCAGGTGAGTAGGGGCTGGGATATGGGTTTGTGAAAGTCAGTCTAGCTTTCCATCTGTTGATTTGTTTGTACAGGGTGAAAGCTTCACGCTCTGCTGTCTGGCTGCTGTCTGGAATGATGTAAGGATCATAAACCGGACGTTAGCACATCCAACCGGTTTTAGACCTTTATCTAAGTCCGTGCAGGGAGGAAAGTAATTCCCTTTTGGCCCTTGCTACTACTTGTACTTAAAATCGTGAAAGTTGCTGATATGAGTGTGGCATGCAGTGTATTACATGGATTCTCAAGTTTTGGGATGCAGCCCTTGCTTATGCCACTGGGATTCCGCTGCCCAGGATGTGGTTTTGCATAGAGGCTTTCTATTTTCATAGCCTGTTCATGCTTTTGTTATTTTCCAGTTCCCTGTTGGCCGCATCCATAGGCACCTGAAGTCTAGGACAACCAGCCATGGGCGTGTAGGAGCCACAGCTGCTGTGTATAGTGCTGCAATCCTGGAGTACCTGACAGCTGAGGTAAAATGCCTGCAAGGGTGCAAGCAAGTTGGTGAACCCCTGAAAGGCATAATGACCAGTGCCTACTCTATTTGAACAGTTTGTACTTGGTTGTTAACTCTTTCTGTGCTTTGAGACACTTTTAAGTGCATACTTCAGCAGAAGACTGTGAAATACAAGTTCTCTGCGTTTCATGTAAATCCCGCAGTGTGACTTGTAGGAAAAATGCAGTGTGTGAAGTAACTTCATAAATGGGCAATTACAGCACGTCATATTTACTGTAGAACAGTTACTCTGTCATTGGGAAAACTAAATGCAGAGCACCAAAGGAGGACTCCCTTTAAAAGAGACATTGTTTGCCCTCTTGGTGTCACTGACAAGTGACACTGTGTGGAATAGAGAATTAAACAGCTAAGACTGTGCTATTGGTCTCATTGGTTGTGTAACCATTGAAAAATGGTCTTGTTTCAGGTCCTTGAGCTGGCGGGAAATGCATCCAAAGACTTGAAGGTGAAACGTATCACTCCTCGTCACCTGCAGCTTGCCATTAGAGGAGATGAAGAGTTGGATTCTCTGATTAAGGCAACAATTGCTGGTGGTGGTACGTCAATTGCTTGTTCTCTTGGGGTACTTGGGTGGCATGAACTGTCACAGACTTGAAGTTCCTTAGTGTTGTCATTTTACCTAAAGTATGAAATTTAGGAAAATCATTGAAGAGAAATAACATGGTCTTAACTGTTGTTCTTTCTTAGGTGTAATACCACATATCCACAAGTCCCTCATTGGCAAGAAAGGACAACAGAAGACTGTCTAAAGGATACCAGAATTCCTTGTTATCTCAGGACTCGAAGTACTTAATTGTCCGGTGTTGGTGATTCCAGTGGACTGTATCTGTGAAACACAATTTTGCCTTTTTTTAACTTTTGAGAAGCTAAAGCTCCCTTGAGCTTTCTAACAAACCAAATTTCTGCATTGGAGTCTTAACCATATTTAAGTGTTACCATGGCTTCAAAGAAGCTATTGTGTTTGTAGTGGGTTGTAATTGAGCTGACTGTTTCTGGATTGGTTTAAGTAAAGGAAATGTTTGGTTTTGTACAGACTTTTCATCTATTAGAGTGGAAATACTCAATAAATGTTATGTCAAGACTGATTTGTCTCTTTTTCCATTAGCCGGAAAATGTTTCCACTGTGCAGCTCTTAGGGTTGTTCAAGGGCCTGTAACTGACAACCCTTCCTGAAATACAGGAAATCTTGAAATATAGCCTGAGAATACTGCAGTTAGCAAATACCATATAGTGAAAGGGCCCAGGGCTTGTCCTGTAAAGTTACGTTCTTCCTAACTGAACCTGCTGTGTCATGTGCTGGGCTGATGAAAGGCTGATGTTACTTAAGGCCAGTTTTACTCACTGTCAACCATAGAGGGAAAGGGTCTGTATTGAAGGAGGGTATATGATAAGATGAAGGGGTGTTGAAATTCCATGCTTCACATAATTTTTTGCTAGAGCCTGGCCCCCTGTTATGTTTCAGCTTGCAAAAGCTTTGGACAGACAGCCATGAAAGCAGGGACTTGTAGTGCAGCAGCCTTTAAATTCTGCCATGCAGTAGAATCCTCAGCAGCAGTGGATTAGAGGGAGGTCTGGGCACACCTTCAGCTGTCCCCCACTGAGCCGGTTCATTTCCTACAGCAAAGCCCTGCCTGTTGTGATAGGAATGGTTACTGTGTGTGGCTGGGGATAGCAAGCAAGCTCCCTGTCTTCCAGAACTGCAGTCAGCAGTGAAACACTGCAAATAGAGATTCTGCTTCTGAGAACAGGCTCTTGTGTTTCCCTCAACTCTTGCAGGCAATAATCTCTGCTGCAGCACTGTAGCTGGAAGGCGGTGACCTAGATCGGAGACGCGGGTGAGACCTGTGCTGACTGCACTCTGGCGCTGCGGTGCTTCCCTGGAATAGTACCCGAATGTTTCCTTCGCAGCAAAGCAGTCCTTGCCGGGCTGTAATTGCTGTCATTAATTACAATAAGCCGTTACGAGGTGCTAATGAGTACCTTAAAGCATAGTCAGGCAATGACAGTGGCACCGCGCGGGCTCCTCTCACTTCTGTGCGGAGCCGCAGTGCTGCGGCAGCGCGCACGGTACTTTTCCATGGCAGCCGGCTCCTCTCGCCTCTGGGCGTGCGGGCGGCCTCTCTCCCGGCCGGGACGATTCCCAGCGCCCCCGGCCCCTCCAGCCGCTCCAGGCCGGGCAGCGGCGGAGCCCCGGGCGGGGCGGGGCGGCGCATGCGCGGCGGGGCCCGGAAGGGGCGGCCGGGGCGGCGCCGGGGCGGGCGCCGCGCTGGGGCTGCGGCAGCGCCGGGGCAGCGGCGGGATGGGCCCTGCGGAGTGAGCACCGCCCCGCCTGACGCCCCGCGCCGCTCTCGGCGCCTCCGCCCCGTCCGCCTCCGCTCTGGCTCCGGGCCCCTTCTCTCTGCGCTGCGGCGGGCGGAGGCGGCGGAAGGAGAAGCCCATGGAGGGGAACCGGGACGAGGCCGAGAAGTGCATCGGGATCGCGCGGGAGGCGCTGGAGGCCGGGAACCGCGACCGCGCCCTCCGCTTCCTGGGCAAGGCGCAGAAGCTCTACCCGACCGACACGGCCCGAGGTGAAGCCCGGCCCCCTCCCCGCTCCCGCTGCCCGCGGCCCGGTTCCTCGGGACGAGCCCGGAGCGACCGCGGGGCCCGCAGGAGGGCGGGCGCAGGGGGGGCCTCCCCCGGGGGGCCCTGCAGGATGAGGCGAGCGGGAGCCGGCCCCAGAGGCAGCCCGGGGGCTGTGGCGGGGCGCGCGGCTCGGCTGGGAAAGGAGGCCGGAGTGTGTGCCCAGGAGCAGCGCTCAGGGCAGGTGCCTTCCCCCCGCCAGTGCATGACTCTGGCGTCAGGCGCTGCGGAGGAGTGGGTTTACCTCCCCCGGTGCCAGCGGGGATGTCCCAGGGCCGACCCAGCTCCTCGCCTGCATTCCCCCTCCTCCCTACAGCCATCAGTAAAAGCGCAGCCATACAGACGAGGCTTAGCCCCGATTAACATTAGGACATCGCAGGCCCCAGGCCGAGACAGGCTGGGTTGGCTTCTTTTCTGTCACTGTGAATCACCTCTCACTAACAGCTTGCAATGAGAGCTGCAGCTTCAGAGTGGACCGTGTCTTCGTTCTCTGATATACTTGTGGTTTGGGTTTTCTTTGGTTTGGTTCCCTTTTGGTTGTACAGCAGCCACATAGGAATTGCACACGGGTTTACCTTTCCTAGAGAAAATGGAATATGTGGCTCCCTGCCAAGACTTAATTAGCTCTTCTGACTGTTTTGTGCTAAAAACTTGAAAAATATTTAGCAGCCTTTTAGCAAAAGGTGTTTAAAAATAATTGTTTAAAAGGAACAGTAGTAAGGTTTCAGTGTATGTAGAACTGTTACATGTCTTGGAGCCTTTCTGTCACACAGTGCCAGAAGTCAGCTTAAAACACCTTTGGACACAGCAGGGACTTGTTGCGTCCCTCTGGTTCTCACTTACGTGGTCTCTGCTGTGGAAGGAGTAGGAGCAACTTCAGTGCCCTGTACCATTTAAAGGCCTCAGCACTTGCCATTTCTGCAGTGTAAGTTTGAGGCAAAATCTTGACTGGAAGTTGCTGTGAGGAGATGCAATGAACATTTTTGGGCACCTTAATCTCCTGACTTCTTATATGCAAACAATAAATGAAGATTTCACTGGCACTTTTTTTAATTAGTTTTTAATTTTCAAGTGTTTTGTTTTTTTCTCCTGCAAGAGCATGGATGTTGCCATATTCCCCTAAAATTCTGTGGCTTGAGAATATGACATGCATGAAAATACTTTGAGCTTTTTGGAATCTGTGTTGGTCAGGAGGCAGAGGATTTCCTTTCAGGTTTTTCCACAAAGGAGAGCAAATAGCTTAGTATGCTTCCCTCCGATTGTTATCATCTTCTGTCTCAAAGACAAGAGTTAGAATAGCTTTCAGTGAAAAAAAAAAACTTCATCTGACTTGTTTTGAGCATTGGGGTTTGTTTGTTTTTTTTTAAAGTAGGACTGCCAGTACATAACCACCCTTATAAAGTATTCAGTGCAAGAAATAGATGGCTAATTAGGTTATTGTCTGTAGGACACTTGTTTTATTCACTGTGGAAATTAGCAAAGTCAGTCACAAATGAGGCACAGACTTGGGGGAAAAGAAGATGGCCTTGTGGTAGTGGGCTGTAATCTGGAGAATTGAGTCTTTTAAACTAAAAGCTTCACAGAATTTCTCTGTGATATTTAATAAGTCAGTTCACTCAGTTTCCATTAGTGACCAGCTAATTGTTTGTGCTTCATTTTTCAGGTATTCAGCTTGAAAGAAGGGCCTGATTTGTGGAACTGGTGGGCAGTTAAAGCTCCATCTGAAGCTAAAGAGAATTGCAGATGCCCTAATACCACTGAAAAAGTTCAGGCCCTAGGCCTGATTTGAACTAGGTACTTAGAAATTAGGGGACTCTGTAAACTTGTAATATCTCTGTGCTTCAGTTTTCTAGATGTGGAGGTTGTTAAATCTTTTAAACTCATCTCATTTCCTCCCCAAATAACACAAACTCATTAAATTTATTTTGGTTTTAAAGTTTGAGGCACCTAAATGGCCCTCATAAAAGTGCAGTAAGGTGCAAGGACACAGACTGTCTTTTTTTCAGGAAAGGTTCTAGAAGGGGTGCAGTAAATCACATCTGACATTTTACACTAAGAACAAATTAAACTGCTCTCATTGGCATCTTTTAGTGGGGGGTCCACTTGAAGAAAAAAATCCAACCCATGATTCTTAATTTAGGTAATCAAAAATGTGTCACAGCACATACCAGAGAGAAAGAAGCAGTCAAGGTTTTGTGAGCCCATTTAGTTCTGACACAAATTCTGATTTTACAGTCATAAAGTCTTTGGTTTATATGGTGCTAGGACAATGTGGTGCAGCCCCAGTAGTCACTCTGCTCACTTATTTTTCTCTGGAGTGTGGGTTAGAAGGTAGTTGAACTAATTTCTCACTGAAGTTGCAGAGTCTTTATACTTTGTACCTTTAGGATCGTTTTGAGAACAATTGCCCACCATTTCACAAATGAAGTTCTATCAGTCATGAAAGCAAAGAGAATGGTAATGCTGAATGTTTTACTGGTGGGAGCTTCTTCCTCCTGATGTTATAGTGGATTACAAAAGGACAGAGAATAGGTTTTAACGATTGTCTCTAAAACAATACTATGTGTGATCTGCTTTTGGCAACATTTACATTTAAAGGGCATTCAGCACTAGTTCAGTCATCAGTGAAGTTTAGTTTTGCTAAACAAAGCTTCTGCCTGAAATACGCTGACTGCAGCAGTGCTATTTTAAGGCTTTAGTGTGAAATGTAAGGTCAGTGTTTATTTAATGATACTGAGCTAATGACTTCATAGTAGCAGTGTCCATGTTGACGTCATTCTTTGCTAGAAAATTGTTCTACGCTTCAGCCGTTCAAAAAATAGTTTGATTTTGATTTTTGCTAATGATTCATCTTGCAACTGAACAGAACCCAATCACTCATCTGGAAAACATTTTTAAGAGTGGTTTTAAGGATAACAAAGGACAAAATGTCCCTTTCAAACTTAGGTGCCTTTCAAACATTAGCGGCCATTTTTAGGAAGAAAATGATATTAAAAAAACTTTATTTTTCAGTGCTTCTTAAGATTTTCTTGCCCCATTTCTGATGCTGCCTCTAAAAACAAATTTTCTTGGAACATGTCAGCTTAATTTTTAGGCTGTTGCATTAGGACAAATTCTGAATTAAACAGAATTCTTTCATTAGTGAAAGTGGGAGGGTGGGAGGGAGCAGAGGGGTCATGTTCAATGCATAATGGAATCAAATGTAGTCCAAAAGATCTTTCATTCAACAGCAGGTAATAGTACACACAAGAGATGCTTCAGACACATTCAAAGATAAGAATCGTTGTCTTACCTGTTAACAAAATAAGTCTTTGGTTCCCTGTATGCCCTATTTCTAAGTACTAGATGTACACTGAAAGTTTTCTTTAATGCATTGTTAGTGCTGCAATTCTAACAGCTGGTTTTACCACCAGCAAGAGTCAGTTTTTTCTGAATATCTGAACTGTATCTTTTATTTAAAGGAAACAATGGCCCCATACCCTTTGTGTGGTTTTCTTTTTCACTGTAGGACAATAGCATGTTTGTTTGTATGTGCTGTGTCCTGCTATTTTAAGAAGTTCACTTTGATATATTTGAATTTTACTATTTTTAAGCATCCTGCATTGTATTTTCAGCAGTGCAGCACCGTTATGAGGTCTGAGAAGGGGATTAGAAAATAGTAGTGTTTAAGGTGTACTGCAGCCAAACCTCGTCATTAAGAGACTTGGAGCCACACTTGCTTTGAAGAAACACTGGGTGTTAAAAATGCAAACCATCACCCATGCCTGCGTTTCTTCCATTTCTGCTCCCACAGGTTCTGCATAAATGTTGGTGCAGGGATGAGAAATTTCTAGAGCAATTCCAGTATAAAAGGAGAAAATGCAAAACTTTGAGTAAGCATTCTTTCAAGAAGGTCACATGTTCAATAGGATTCTGTGTGATGCCACTGTTAAATGTCATACTCACTGGATAGAAAAATAATCAGGTTTTTGTTTTGTTTTCTGATAGCACTTTGGAGCACATTTGGACTGAAATGCTTCATTCTGAGGGCACTGTCTGTTCAAAGCTCTGTTCCTGATTAGTTCTTAGCCTGCAGACCTGGTCACCTCATTGGAGTTGTTACTACTTTATTTACCTCGGAACATCATATGCCACAATAGAGGATAGTAGAATAAAGTATTGCAAATATTGACTGTGTCCTTCAGTTATAATCCATAATGCAACTGTAGCTCTCCTTTTTCCGAGCTCCAGATTTCAATTATAATGAAAGCATCCCCCTCTGTTACAACTAGAAATCTAAAGCTTAGTTAATTCCTTATATCTGCTGTAAAGATCCTGATCTGATCAGTCAATGAGCCTTGCTGAGGCACGTGGAGGGCAGGACTAGCTCTGAAGTCAGCTGACTTTCTTGTTCAGACTGAGTGTAGCTATTCATTTATAAGTGAATGTAAAAGTAAACTCTGGGGAGCTTTTAAGAAGTGGTGGCTCTCCTTTTCAACAAAGCTTCACTTTCTTTTCTTCCTGTGATATACAGGCTACGATGTGTAGGAGCCATATTTCCTGCTGCTCTAAGAAAGACCATGCTAGCCAGAGGAGAATTTTTTTTTTTCATTTAGAAGAAAAATCTTAAGGATTCTTCCCACTGGCTTTCTAGAAGAAAGTGCTGTGCTTTCACAGTGCATGGAACATTTTTCCTTACCAGTTTTTATTAGTGCATTTTTAATGGAGATAGTAACTCATTTTCTTTATGAAACAAATTTAGCCTATGTAGTTTGCCATGTTGCTCTGAAGGAATCTGTTTTCAGGAAAGGTGGACTATTTAATAATCCTTGATCTATATTATACTTTGTGTGCAGTCCCTTATGTTAGAATGGTATTGTTTCTGATTCATTGCTAAGACAGATACCCCTAAAATACAGGCTTATGTACAGAAAGAAAAAACAGACTTTGTGTATAATGTTTATTAAAGCTGCTAAATTTGAGATCTGCCAGAACATGGAATGAAAGAGGATTTTAAGAACTAGCAGAAGCCAACCGGTTTTCAAGATTCAGGTCTTGAGTTGAGTGTACTTGGCTGGTCCTGAGTGTTTTTTGTGGCATTGTAACAGTGGTTTGAATTTCAGCTGATATTGTCTGGAAGGTATAGAGCATCAGTTTGTGGCCACTAATGACTCAGGTTACAGGTAGATATGTACTGTAGGAACTGAAATGTGCTGTAGATGGGCTTGATATCTGTGAGGAATAATTTGCAGTTTCTATAGAATGTTAGTTCCTCTTCAGTTTATAGTTGCTTATTTGGTTGTTCAGATGTTTTTCACCCCAAGGCACAAGTTTAGTGCCTCTAAAAAGCATCTAGAAATGAAGCAGCTGGATAAATTCTCTCCAGTGTTACGTTACCTTGGCAGAGATGGATGGGAGGAGTCCAGTCACTAATTTTGAAACACCTTTCCATAGTTTTGCCAGAAAAAGGAATTGTTATACTGACTGCAGAAACATTTGTGGCACAAAAGGGTGATTAATAAGGAAGGAGGATGTAGCAGCTAGTCTTGGAATCTGGTGCTCTCATCTAAGATGCTTGAGAGCCCTGGCTTAATCACTAATACCTGTAATGATACCATGATATACTGTTGTTTTTATAGTTTTGTTGGAAGCTATTATGAAGAATGGAAGTACTGCTGGGGGAGGCGCTTACTGCCGAAAATCAGCCAGTAGCAGTGATCAAAGTAAGCCCAATAGCACGAAGGAGGGCAATGCATCTGCTGCAGGTGAAAGTGGAAAAGGCTACAACAAAGAACAAATGGAAGGAGTATTAAGGTATGGCTTAAATATGTCACTGCTTTTCATTCTGTGTATTATGTACTCGTCCTTTCAACTCTTACCATTTAAAGGAGCCACAGGAAGTTTGAATTTTACTCAGAAGGGTTACTTGTACTGAACTTGGACTAGAAGGAAGAGGAGAGTTTTGCTGGTTTTAAACACTGAATGAGACACTGTCGCTTTCTGCAAGAAAGATGCTACTCCTTTCTTCAAACTATCAAGGCTACTTTATGGAAGAATAATACTCCAAATAATTATTGAGTAGATCTCATGATAAATAGGAAAAGTGGTGAAAATTCTGTTGTACAACTTGCAGGACAGTGTTTCTATTCAATATTTTTATTCTAAAGATACATGCTCACTCCTAAAGTTTATTTTCAAGCTAATCTTGCTGTACAGGCAAGTGTTAGAATTGTTTCTAACAAATTGTTAGAATTTGTGTAGAAAAAGCGTTAGACAAGTGTTAAAATTATTTTGGTTTGGACATAAAGGCACCTGAGCAACTTAATCTGGAGGACATAGTCTGAGTTGCAGTATAAATTCTGCTTAGCGCAGCTTGATAGTATTAAGATGAGGTGACATCAGGAAAGGATGTGTGCAAAGAAACAAAGGTCAATAAAAATGTCATTTTGAGGCAAGTAACTCAAGTCATGTTATCACTGCACACTTGCTGGCTGTAGGAGCAAGAAAATTACTGTTTGATATGTGCCCAGGTTTCTGCTAAAGAACTATGGATATAGTGAAGAAATTGCACACCTCAAACCCTGTTAATTTTCAGATAAGCCTAGCCCAAGTATTTTCAAGGGAGCTTTAAGGGAAATCAAGAGTTCCCTATTTCCTAGTTTGTGTATATTGGATGAACTGTTGTGCATAACAGAAATTTGTGGGGGATTTTTTTTTGTGTGCATCTGTGAAATGTATGTTACTGCTGATACTATCTTGGGATCTTCCTAAAGTTCAATAATCTGTTCAGCTGTGCTAACAGTGAGGAAAGAAGTTGAAGTTGTATCAACAAAGTTTGGTTGATACAGAAGCCCTGCATTCAGGCAGGTAGAAACCAGCAGCTCTCACATGGTTATTCTCTTGGTGTCATTTACTAGAGCTTTTCATTTACCATCTTCTCCACTTAATTTATGTTATTGTCCTTTGTGATACATCTAAAGTAAAACCTGGACAAGCCTGTATGTTTTTTGCTATCTTATATCAACTGTTAAAATGAATGTAGAATGTGTCTGTGTGCACACGTGTGTGAGACAAAATATCCAGAAAAAAGTCCTCTGTAAATGCGGCTTAGGTCAAAATAAGGTATGTAACATACTCCTAGAAAGCTGCTGCAAGGGGAGCTGTATTGGTGCCAGCAGTCACTCACCTGTGATGTGCCATTCTGAGCTGCAATCTTCTTTGACATCAGGATCCCTGCAAGATCTGTTTGCTTATTTGTTTGTTTTAGCAAAAGGTATGTTGCCTACTTTGTTTTGAGTTCAGTGGTACTATAGAGCTAGCTTTTTCTCTGGTAGGCTTTTGTGGTATTGAGTATTGCTTTCTTGAAGGGATTTGTTAGATACTATATAAACTTAATCCAGTTTGTTCAGATCAGGACCAGTGTTAGGGGTATTCAAGAACTGCATATTGAGAATAATTTGATGGAATATAGCTTCTAGAACATTGAATATGGAGTTTTAAAACCTACCAACATCTTTGCAAAATAGGCAAATGTAATACCTTACAGAACAACCCACATTAGTTTGATCTACATACCACTTAAAATCATGTGTTAAAATAGTATCTTCACCTTCACTTGGGGAACGCTGCTGTCCTTTAATACAGAAGTTCATAAACCTTTAGAGTGAGATGGAATTTTTCTTTAGATGAGCAGTGATCAACAGAGCAAGTTTTCAGTTCATGTTGGAAGATTTGAAATGTTTGTCATGGTATTAGTTAGTAACATAAACAAACCACTTAAATATTTGTGGTTAAGAATTATAAAACGTGTGTGCCTTGCCAAGGAGAACAGAATCAAATACAAACAATGGGCTGAAAGTAAATGTAAAAATATAACACATTCAGTGATGGTAATTGAGAGAAAGTTCATGTTTAAACCACAATGAGAATGAGCTTTCTAGTTGGAAACATGACAGGCAGCATATGATATTGCTTCAGTCAGGGGCAGATTTTTCCAATTAAATGAAACATGCCCCTTTGGGGAGGGTATTCTTTAGAGAATAGAGTTTGTCACCACCATATGCTTCTGCCTTACCGCAGTGGAACGGTTTTCAGATGTTTGAATTGGTTAAAGAAATAGTGTGTGAGAAGAGGTGGCTTTAAACAGTGTTTCATGCCCAGTATTTGTCTTTTTTTCCTGTAAGGGAAGAATGTTATAGACAGCAAGGTAGCAAAATCTCCAAACTTCAATAAATTCTGACACATAGCATGAATTTGACATTGGACAAACAGAGTTGGTTTGCATGTGCATGATTCAAAAGGTCATTATCCTCTAATATTCTTCCTTTAGGAGTTTTTGGTTCAGTAACTGAATGTAGACATAGGGAAAGTGCTTCTGGTTTCAACTATGCTTCCATGCCATTTCCAATGCTTTTGTTGTAAGCCTTAGTGAGCTGTCAGACAGGGGAACTGACTGTGAGCTCCCTGGCTTGGATCACTGATTAAAGTTCCTGGAGCTGTACAGCTATCATGAATTTGCTTGTGACAGAATATTTAAGAAGCATAGTGAAGGCATGCTTGGAGCAATGTAACTCATTTAGCTGCATTAATTTTCATCAGGGTTACTCTAGTAATCTGAGTAGGTATGAGTACAAACAAGCACCTCTGTGCTGGCTTCATTTTTTCCACGTACACAGGGGACACTGATCACTAGCAAGTTACCATAACTGTTCTGTAGAGTATTACACGAGCTTGCAAGTTGCTCAGCAGGGAGAAGTGTAAGATGTAACATATTTCCTCTGATTGCATAAGTGCTGGGTAATACTGCTCTTTGCGGGAGCCGTGCTCGCTATTTCAGTGTAACAGTTTGAGGCTTGAGAGATACCACAGCACTTTGTTGCTTTTACATGGAAATGCTTTGAAAATCCCATCTGTAGGACATGCATCTTTTTCTTAATGATTCTTACCTTGTCACTGAGAACTGGATCAAGTTGCCTTAAACCCTTAGGTGACCTGGATGTGGGAGGTATTGACAGGAGACCAGCAGAAATATGCTAGGACCCACAGTAGACTTAACGTCATTGTAAAGCAAGTGCCCTAGGAGTCTCTAGGCAACTGAAAGCTACCCAAGCAATGGCAGTTTAGGACAAATGTGTGAGAATTGTGTGCACCCAAAAAAAAATAAAACAATAGGAAGCATGAAGCATTTTCATGTTGTATGTTTTATACAGGCTCTATTTAAATGATCCTAAAATTCACAAGGTGTTTGACCTCTTTGGTCTCTTATTTTTTAGTCAATAAACCATAGCATGTATTCCATATTGCCTTTTTGACATCTGAAAGAAAACTGCCGTGACTAGTAGTATGCTAAATTTGCACTGTTGTCTTGTGAAGACTGTGGTGGAATACTGCTTTTCCTGCCTTGCCAGTGCCTGCTTCTTGGAAGAAAGTACAATAATCAAATTTTGTATTTGGATTGTTGAGATAGAACAAAAACAAATGAATAGATGTATGAGTTCTATAGAGACCTTGCAAGGCAGGATTAAGTGTCATCAAGTAGTGGTCAGGACTTATCAATAACTTGATTTGAATTCATGTAGTCAACCAAAAAATTGCCTCTACATATTTCATGGATCAAACTAGGAGTATAAATTACATGACTGTCTTCTTCCAGGCATTCTGCTGACACTTTTGCAAATCCAGCAAAAAGAGAATTATTGGTTCTTTTCCAGCATGGTGTCGAGAAGATAATTAACTTAGAGTGGATTAATAACAGCAATCAATATATGCTAAAAAAAACCAAACCACCAAAGCAAAGAATCGGGGCATGCCTTTAATTAGGCTGTAGAGCTGCCTCGAAGTGTTGAAATATCCAGTTTAATGGTTGGGAAATTAAGGTGGAAATCATAATCATAGAGCGTTTCACATGAAAGTGGCAGAGAAGACATGATGGACTTCATCAGAAAGGTTGTAACTAAAATAAAAGGTTAAATAAAATCTGGAGAAAAGTATGCTGATGTAAACACAGCCTTGAATATTTCATATAATGCACACAGTAGAAACCATCTGCTCAGTTACATCCAAGAGCAAGGTAGTAAGACAAGCACCCTAATGTGAATCTATCAGTGCAACAGAGATCTGTGACTTCTGCTGCATTTGTTTCAGAAACTAGGGATATGCCAGTACCAGCTCGAGTTCCTTGACAATGCTGTGACCTTCTCTGCTCAATCTAGAGTACTTCTTTCAGGCCATGTTTATGTTACCCAAACTGTGACTGGCACATTCCCAGCTCAGCTGCGAGATACCATTTGCATCAGACTCTCTGGCATAATCGGAAATTTGACCTGCATAGATTTTGGTATGCATTTTACTGTGTTTTTCTGCTCAACTCTAGGATCAGAAGTCAGTATAGCTTTCGCTTGCTGGGGTTTTTGTCACTAACATTCACATTTCTGCTCACTGCTGCTCAATTCAGATTTCCATTGGGAGAAATAATTATGGCTCCCTCGACATACTTCTGATTGAAGTATTTGTCTTTTGGGCTGTTCCTGTGAGGCTTTGGAAGGCCCTTTGAAATACCTCATCATACTCCAAATTTCATGATTGTGCATTGCTGCAGGTATTTGATACAGTAAGGCAAGCATCTCTGATAGGTTTTGTTAATCTGATAAAAGTGCTGACCTAATCTGAATTGTAGATTTGAAAAGTGATCTGACAAGCACAGCAGTAGGATCACATAATTTTGTAGTCACAGGAGAACCAGTGGTGGTAGCCCTAGGGCTTCTGCAGGTGAGAAGAGACGTTTCAGGACCTGAAGGGCTTCCTCTGCTATCAGCCATCAGAGCATGGAGAGGAGCCCAGCATCCAGCAGAGTTGTTGGTGCTGCAGTGTGAAGCTGACTGACCAGTTCTACTGCAGGTGCCTTGTCAGCTGCAAGCTGGGGTAGTGGAGCTTTGCAAGTCACGATGAGATACCTCTGTCAACAGATTGGGGATGAAGGAAGGCCATCACTTGCTCTCATGCTGTTTGAGAAGTCTATTCTGTAAAAGTCAGCTGTTATTTCAGGAACAGCCAGCAAATCTGTTAATCAGAAGGACAAGTGCCAAGGTGGTGGTAGGGGACTAACAATTCAACAAGGAGAGAAATTACCTAAACAACAAAAATAATTTGATAGTAATTCAGATACAGAAGTGATCCAACTAGAAATGAAAAGTAAAAAAAAGCAATTCACAAAAAAACAAAACCCCAAGCAAAGTATCAGTGAAAACACCAAACTTCAAATAAGCCAGAAATAAAGAACAAAAATAACCTGTTCAATACAAAATGGGCAGTTAGTGAGCAAGCGATGTGTACATTAGAATTTTAAAAAGAAATGTCTTTGTGGAGTTTATGTATGCAAGAAGATTAGCAGTAGGAACTGCAGTGCCTTAAGGGCAGCAAGACCAAACAAACAATTTGAAATTCAGCATTCAGAAAGTTGTTCATGCTGAGAGTGTTGCAGGAGTTTCAGGTGCAGTTAAAAGCCAGCAGTAACATCAGTGATGGGGCTTTTCCAGAACCTCCACTGGTTTGACCCTTAATTTTTCCATGCCTTTACTGGCTGATTTGTGTGCCCTGTAACAAAAGAAGGTGAAAAAGCAGTGGATCCTTCTATCAACCTGCCTTCCCAAGACAGATCTCCACAGGATAATTCAATGGTGCAGGTAAGGGATTCTGGCTGAGTGAGGATTGTCAGAGGTCAGTCTGCTAGAGTAAAGATGTGAGGAATATGTCCAAGAAAGGTCTGCATCTTCTGAGGGACAAGGATCAAGTTGGCCATGACTTCCAACAGCTTCCAGCAGCTGGAGAGAAATTTCTCATCAGGAGAGTGGAGTTTTGGGGAAGAAGACTTGGAGCATCTCTTAAGGGTTGAGAAGGGGTGGGACATCTGAGGCCCTGGTGTGGTGGGCTTTGTGCTCCAACAGTGTTAGAGAAGCCTTGTGGCTGCGCAGCCGTGTATGACCTGAGTCTGGTGACCCCTCAGTTTGTCCTGTGATAAACTGACTTACCAGGTTCAGTTTGTGATGCATTCAAGTTTTGCCTCTCAGGACTACATCACAAACACTGATAACTTTGTTTAATTGGAAAGCAACTTCTAATCATCTTTGCTTGTCCCATGCATCATTTGCACTGGGGATCAGTGCAAGTTTTGGTGCAAAACTCATATGAACTCAGTTGAGGGGGGAAAAATGGAGGTGTTATCCTGTTATGATTGCCCTGAATTGTGCTCTGTCAGGAACCTCCTGGCAAAACTCACTGGCTCTCTTCCAGGAGGAAACTGCATTGACCAGATGCTAGCTACTTACAGTCCAGGTGGTTTTGGCCTTGAAGTAGCCAAGCAATTGTGTAAAACTGGTGGCTAATGGCAGAGTGTGGCAAAGGCTTCATAGCATAAGGTCACTGCTGAAAATTCCAGGCTTAGGTATGGGTTTTGGCCCCTGTGCATGTTTTTTAGCTTTAAAACTTGATCTGCCTAATCCAAAGTCCTGGTAAACTGCAAAATTTCCATATGTATATGCATGTTCTACATTTGTGTTTGTAGAATTTTTCATTTACCACTAGGAAAGACTTGCAAAGAAAAACAGAAATGTGTTATACCTCGGCTGAACACATTTCTCGATAATAACAATACCTCATTTGTGGGCCAGGTTCAGGATAGCTGTTGCATGGAGGTCATTGCATTTAATCCTTTAGATTTTTTGGTTGATACCCATCATTGCTATTTCTCCTTTGAGGGTTGTCCACTGTGGAACATCCACATCCACATCCAGTGAACTGGAGGGAACTCTCAAGTGGGTTTTGGGGATTTAGAAGAACAGGTTGGCATCTATTGCATTGTTCCTTTTTTCCCCATATTTCTCCTCTTGGCATCCTAGAGTTGTGAAATGGATGTATATTGGGTCTGTAAATAAATAAACTTCTGTGTTAGGTGTTTTTTTTCATGAAAAATGACAATATGCTGTTAAGGGAGAGAGTTGTTGAGGATGCGCAGTGCTTAAAAATACGTGAATGAATGTTTAACACCAGAGTTTTAATGCTAAAAAAATAACAACGTTGCTAAGCATTGACAGCTTGCTATGTAATTTTATATCAACCAAAGTTCTGAAGAGTCTGGCCCACAAACAGATAGCTCAGAAACAATTATTGTAGAAAAGTTAGATTGGATGCTGAGATAGCAACTTAATGAAATAAAAGCTTAATTTGATACTGTTACACATTTAAATAAAGCTACCTGCTCTTGATACAGTTCTTAAGTCATCGAGGCATTGAGGCTATGGATTAAGGGATTTGTACACTACCACAGTTCTTTCTGCTTGTACAGATTACCAAAAAAAAGGTTTCCAGTACTCAAGAGTATATTTTAATGTATTTTCTTTCTATCCTTTCTTGATGGATTCATGATGTTCTTTTTAGTTAGCTCTATCAGCTTCCTAATTGGAGCTTATTAAATGTTACTTCAATATAATGAGCTATATTTATTTCACAGGATGTTTGTGTTGGCAGCTGCCTGCATACATTCAATTCAGTGCTCTTGCAAGCATTACACCAAGGCTTCCATAAAAGCTCCTGTATTTGAATACAGGAAACAGGATCCCTCAAATGAAACTTGATTTGATCAATCTGTGAAGTAGGATGGGCCACACATGATGGTGTGGTTGTACTTGTGATGCTCACACTCCCTTAATTACAGGGTATCCATTCTTCTTTCATGAGAATGCCAAAAGCTTGCTTGCCCCCTTGTTTTCCACATGGCTGCCCTGTGTGTAGTCTTGGAAACATGAAACCCAAATTTAAGTAGAAATTTGTGCATGCAAGAGAATGCAGATACAATTACAGCCATGTGAAACAACTCACATGAAGCTTGTAAAGTATTTATGGATGTAATTTCTATTTCTTGCTCAGACCAGCCCATTTCTTTTGGCATGCACTCAATGTCAGTGTGCCTCATTTCTGCAGTGCAAATTAGGGATTCAGCCTTTTCTTTCTGAATTCTTACCCAAGTGACTTGGTTTGATTGTTAAGCTATATTTACTGATTTGATCAGTTTTTCCAGCCCACATAGAATTAATGTTCTCTCTTCTCCTGTAAGTGCTCTTTCTTCCTTCTGGGGTATGGTAAAGTATACTAAATCATTACATCATTTCCGGATTTTACTTCTGTCTGGGTTAGACAGCCTACAAAAAATATTTCTGAGGTTTCAGTTTTGAAAAATGCTACACTTGATTATATGAGATGAGTTAAATATGTAATTGCTGGAGCTGCTGCTATGACATTGAATTTACATAAATTAAGATCCAGTGCATTCCCAGCAGCAGAAGTATTCTCACATGTTTTATTCCCTGAAAAGTGAATGTTTGAGTGGTGGTTGGATTTGACTTTTGTTTGGAGAAAGGGAGGTATTGTTTGCTTTGTTTTATATCCTTTATACTGAAGTACATTTGCTGTTTACAGTCCAAACAGATTATCCTACCTGCTAGTTGTGCAAAGTAAATTTGGAACCTTCTTTTTATGCATTATTAACAGCAGTATTAATGTAATTGTGGATGAGGAAATGCCACAGTAGTTGCAAACTGAAACCCTTTCTTACAGCTGCGGTAGTTCTACAGTAGAAGAAATGTACATAATGAGCTAAATATTGAGTTTATTATGAAAAAAATGCATTCTTTGTTTCTAGAGTGGCTATTTAAAAAATATTTTATACTGAAAGCAAAAGATGTAATGTGGTACACCAATGTTGTGTATGACCTCATTTGCAGCTGTATGTTAACCCATTACTTCTGTATCTCTTTTTTTGCAACATTTTACGTCATTTTCTTTTGCAGTATAAAGAAATGTAAAAATTATTACGAAGTCCTTGGAGTGTCAAAGGATGCAGGTGAAGAAGACCTAAAGAAGGCTTATAGAAAACTTGCTTTGAAATTCCACCCAGACAAAAACCATGCACCTGGAGCAACAGAGGCTTTTAAAAGTAAACCCCATTTTTACTTTGAATTTCTTTTATGATTAAGCTTCATCCAAATAAATATCTGCATTGGTCATTTGTATTTTTACAAATGTAAATGTATTTTTAGCTGTTGTTAAACTGACATTTTTATTGAAGAAAATACTTGACCTTTGTTATATTAGAAATATAGATAAGTAAACATGGACTTCGGCAGTAGGGCTTGGTTTCAGAAAATTGATTGTAGTGTTCAGTACAGGGAACAAATACTTGATCTGTGAAACCCAATTGCACTTTTTTACTGTTTTTCACTTAATGTAGTCATCGAATTTTACTACCTTGGATCTTTACTGTAACTGAGCTAGAAAAAAGGAAATCCGTGATAACAAAATGTAGCTTTTACTGAATCACATGCCGCACTGTTACCTCTTCCTTAGCATTTTTTGTATGTGTGTAGTTTTACTACTTTTTCTGCACAAAAACACCTGAGTTCAATCGTGGCCTTACTAGTAGTTGTCTTTGACCATTTTTTAGGTAAAATTTACAGTCTGACTTGACCTTATTTAAGGCTGCCCAGCTTAGCCCTGCACATGGGAAATTATTGAAGAAAAGCTTTTTAAAGAAAACTACACCTTCATCTCAGGTGAAGAAAAATGTGAATCTGTAAGAAATGATGATGCATAAACAATCTGATTGTGGTACATCTTTTTATTTTTTTTCTGTGTGAGGTTTACATGCAGACATTTGAAAAAATCATTCGGATAAAACACTTAAATTGGGGAGGGAAAAAAGAAAAAAAAAGTCCTGAGCAAGACTCCTGATACAGACTTTAAGAGGTAATTATAATAATATATTAACAATTACAGGTGAAAAGTAGATAGAGCAAAGCAGTAAAGTTGATTACTGTTGAGTCATTTAATACAGCTATGTGGTATCTTTATTTAAAAGATACTATTCCTATAAAATTGTATTGGGCCCTAGGAATAAAATAGTTCTTTCTTGTTAATAGCATTTCAAATCATCTTTAAAATGTTAAATTCCGTTTATTAATATTTTATTTAACATGAGCACTTTGTACAAGTCTGATTTCTTCAGCTGAATTTCACTTTCTAGTTTTTAACTAGATGAGTAAACAAACAGGAAATTTTGTAGGGGAATCTTGTTTACCAAAAATTGTTTAATGACAACTAGCATTTGCTTTCATTGAAATTATCATAATCATTTTGTATGGCTGAGTAAATTTATGGTTTAGTTTTCCTTTAAAGGTGTCTGGTGAGTTTTTGACATCCATCTGAGAAAAGGAGTTCATAATAATAGGTTTTATTTCATAATAATGTTTTATTTTAAGGAAAGGTCACATTTTAAAGCAGAATTGAATTTCATGATAGGTAAGGTACTTAGATCTTGACCTACCTAGTACTACTGTTCCATTGTATTGAACAGTTTCACTGAAGTGAATTTTTAAATGAAAAAGTTTGTGCAAATATAATAACTTCTGCTGTCTTTTACCAATTTAGTCAAGAACCTTTTCTTTGAAACTTTTGAGCAGTGGCTTTTTTTTATTTTTATGTCCTTTTTGAAAAGAAAATTATATTGGAATTAAAATCTGTTGTGAATTAGCACCAGATAATCAAGAGCAAGTAACAAACAGGCATATTGTGACAGTATGGTGACTTGACTTTATATTCAGTCACCTGATTTATCTAAGTTTTTAATTGTTGGGAAAATCTAAATTTTTACTGCCAATTTTATCCTTGTATTGAGCAACAGAACAGTATTTGATGTTGGTTTATATCATGCTTTCAGTGCAAAATACCAGGCTTCATTTTTTTGGGGTTTCTCCTCCACTTAAAGGAATTGCATATGTTTTATCCTAAGGGCATCTTAAAAGACACATAGCTAAAACTCATTAACTCTTGCTTAGACTGGATAATGTTTAAAATACTAATTATAAAACCACAGTCTTATTTGCCTGTGTTGAGGTTATAGTGTTGCACCTTTCACGAACTTTTGATGACTGTGGCTTTTCAACACTGAACATCATAATCCCTGTGCCTTGGGTTGGTTTTCTGCCAAAGAAGTCTTTTGTTAGAGAGGACTGGAGGAGAGAGTAGAGAGGAAGGCAGAAAGGGTTTAATGAAGATATGACTGAGTGAAGATCTTTCATCAAGTGGCAGCACAAACATTCCATCAATCTGCAAGATCATTATGTCTGTGCACAGCAAGAAAGAAGCTTCTAAAGTCATTAGAATATGTGGGTTTTCTTGCTGATTTTTCCATGCTTATCTAAATGAGGTTTTTTCCTTTCTACTGCCAAAATTGAAGCTGTTCATTTGTTCATTTGATACCATAGCATAAACAGGGACAAGCATCCAGGCCAGGCCCTCCGAACACGGAGGTCATATTGATCGCCCAAAGAACACGTGCATTCCTGTCACACGTGCATGTTGTATTCCTCATGTTACATCATGCAAAACTTTGTGTTATTAATGTAATGCATAAAAATACCTTCAGAAGCATGAAGACAAATACATTCACACTCTTGTTCACAATGAAGTTGGTATATTCCAAGAAATGACCACTTACCAAATGAAACCAAAGAAAACCTGCCAAGTCTATGATGTTTTTTTAAGCTAGGCTGCTAGAGCAAACTGCAGGTACCCAGGTTCAGAGTCGTATTGTAATGCTTGAAGATTTTTTGGTAACTGCAGTGAGAGAGAACATTTCCAAAAGTGTAGGTGTTCCCCTAGAAAAGCAAAGCTCTTCTGCCTTGTTTAACAGGATAAAAGGCCTTTGAATAGCATTGGTGGGAAACTTTGTGGAAGCTATTCTAAGAAAAGTGGAGATGTTTCTGGACCTTGTTATACTCTAGTTGTTTAGTAACATACAGTGAATTACATCGTTTGCTGCCTGTTTTTGACTTTGAAATTTCAATTTTCATGCTGGAAAGCTTTTATCATGCATTTATGGGAGTTGTGTTTTATTCCTTGCTTCAGAAATCGGAAATGCATATGCTGTGCTGAGTAATCCAGAAAAGCGAAAGCAGTATGACCTTACAGGCAGCGAAGAGCAAACTTGCAATCACCCTAGCAATGGCAGATTCAACTTCCATAGAGGTTGTGAGGCAGATATTACTCCAGAGGATCTGTTCAACATGTTTTTTGGAGGGGCCTTTCCAACAGGTATTTGTATTCATCAGTATAATTGTCTAGATGTACTGCCCAGAGTGGCATTAGAGCTTATGACATTATAAAACAGTAGAATAATTCCAGCCAGCCTTGAACCCCAACTCTACAATCTACATCAGTTTATTTTTCCCTCAAACGCTGCGTAATCCGAAAAATGTCAGTTCTTTGGGGTTACTATCATAGAGATTAAAATACGTCTTTTAAGCAACTTTGAAAATATAAGATACCTTAATGTCATTTTATATGCCATTGTGCAGTAATGTAAAGTGCTTTATGTTGCTTCTGTACTGACTTCTAAATAGTATTGTGTACATGATTTAAATGTGGCTGTTCCTTCCTCAGGTAGTGTACACTCATTTTCTAATGGTCGTGCTGGCTACAGCCATCCAAACCAGCACCGTCAGAGTGGGCACGAGAGGGAGGAAGAGAGGGGTGATGTAAGTTTAAGCACCATTGGCTTTAAATTATGAAATCTGCTTTCAGTGGTGTGATTGTACAGGAGCTCTCTACTGTAAACCACTTTGTACCTGCCGGTTGGGTATTTTAAACTTCAGCAGGTGGTTGGCTTACTGACTGATAAACAGGCATGCAAATTTGAGAAGGTAATAGCCTGGTTTTGTAAATCTGTTGTATGTCACTTTCTTACTGGTGACTGGTATTATTAACCTAAATATGCCACTAATTCTGGCCACTAATCCTTGTATGCATTTAAAAATTTATTTGGGCTGAGGTAAGTATTGAACTTATGGCTCAATATTGACCTACATGAATTATGTCTAGTCCTGTATAATCACATATCACTGTATAGATGAGACCAAATCATAGTATACAATGTAGCTGAATCCAGTTTTTATTTGGTAGTTGCTTGTGTGTATGTGCTTACCCATGAACTCTTGCAGCTTGAGCACTCTGTGAATATTGTGTATGCATTTGAAAGTTCAGATAATACCACAGTGTTTGCAGTTACTGTTTTCCTAGCAGCTTTGGAGGCTTAAAGCAAAAAGTCACGCTTAGCATTAAGTATTGTCAAATTTACTTGTTTGCTTGATGATTTATGAAATACTTGAATCTGTTTTGTTCCTTAGGGAGGTTTCTCTATGGTCATTCAGCTGATGCCTATTATTGTGTTGATCTTTGTCTCCTTGTTGAGCCAGTTGATGGTATCTAACCCTCCTTACGCCTTATATCCAAGATCGTAAGTAACGCTTAATTACATCACCTTAAAGTAGAGGGGGAAGGTATTGTAATCACCCTCTCCCACTTAGAAGCATTGTGGAGAGTCTTTCATTAGTTGATCTTTGATCTCCTACTGTGAAGAAAGGGAAGGAAGGTGTAGATGAAGCAGAACAAAAAATGTAGGTGCAAAAAATATAGGTGCTGTGAGGATGTAATGGAGAAAAGAGGTCAGCGCTACCTGGAGTTTAGGAGGTCTAGTACAAGCCAGTGGGTCCATGCAACACGACATGTTGTAAAGGTGTTTACATCTCCAACATACGTAATCAAAACCTGAAATCTGCTAAGGCTCATTATTCTTTTGAGGGTAATCTTTGTTCGCGGAAGGTGAAGAACTTGAAAGCAACTTCCTTATCCTTATTTAAGTGTTAAACTTGATGATGGCTGGGAAGATTGTCTGTTTTTTGCTTCATTCTAGGTGATGGTAAAATCTTCATTTTCTTTTGAAGAATTCTACTTGTGAAACTTACCTATTTTGTACAGTAGGATATTTAAACCTTTTTTTCTTGTGAGAAATAAACTTGAATCAAGCATGCAGCTAGCTGGTAGACTTAGCCCACTCACCACAATGGTTTTAGAGGTTTTTAGTTCCTTGCAGATCTCTCAGCCCCACAACAGAAAGGTTTGATTCCTCCTGTTTTTCAAAATTCTCTATTTCTGGAGTAGGATGTTTTTCCCTTCTGTAACTAAGCTGTTGCAATGCTTAGAAAAGCTTCTCTGCCAAAATGTTTGCATCCAATCTTTGATTTTTAATCTGCAGAATGCCAGCAGGAAAATGAATTTATCAGGGCTGGCAGCAAACACTTCAGAATGGAGATGCCTGTACTGTGTTGCAACAGAATAGTGACCTGTTTCTGTTGAGTTTGAATGTATTTTTTTTTATTATTAAGACTTATATTTGCCTAAAGAGATATGAAATAAATGTCATAGTAAAGTGGAATTTTTTTATGAGATCAAGTGTTTAAGCAGCAGAAGTTTAATGATCAGGTAAATGCAATAATTTTATTCTCTAGACAATTATAGAGCCATTCTTTTCATTATTTGTCTCAAAATGGCAAATTTATGAATGTGCTGGTACTATTCTGTAATGGCAGTATTTTTTTTAAATCTATTTGTGATATAAAAAAATAAATTAATACTTAGTCTTTCTCTCCCCCCTCCCTTCTTTTTTGCAGAAGTACAGGGCAGACCATAAAAATGCAGACAGAAAATTTGGGTGTCATTTATTATGTCAATAAGGACTTTAGAAATGAATACAAAGGAGTGTCGCTACAGAAAGTGGAAAAGAGTGTGGAAGAGGATTATGTGTCCAACATTCGTAATAACTGTTGGAAGGAGAGGCAACAAAGTAAGTTTGGTAATATGTGTAATTTCATGAAATCATGCATTACTATAAAATTAAATTGCCTCAAGCAAGAAGGAAGGGCTTGTATTATTACAACATCTCAATGTGAAATTAAGTCCCCTGCTGTTCCTCACTTTAACACTGTCCACGGTGTCACTTTGTTTCTGAATTTTATTCAGTGATCTAACAACCATTTGCAAATCATCAGCAATTTTAACCTGCTGCTTTATTATCTGTGTCGATTTCTCAGAAAATTAGACTACACTAAATTGATAATGACAAAGCTTTTGTCGTTAACTCACTGCAATTTATAAGAATTCTCATGTCTTCCACATTACTTTATCATGGCAATAACTCATTTCCCTAAGTGCTTTTATATAAGTAAATAAATATACAGAAGCTTACATAGAAGCTTACATAGGTATTTACAGGGAGACAAAAAAAGAATCTTCCTTGGACGACAGTACATACAAACACTGTTTTTCCAGGCAACCAAGGACAGGCAGTGCATCCTGTAAATCAAGAGGGTTTAGTTTGCCATCTGTTTCTCCAATCTAATATTATACAATGAGTTACTTCTTTTCAGAAACCTAAAATTCAAAGTTAAACCATAAAAATACTGAAGATCACCAGCCTTTTCTAAATCAGCATCAATTTTATCCAGTTATTCTGTTATCTGTGACCATTTTGTGAGCTATGTGGGAACAGCACCACTAAAATTTACATTAGTATTGAAACCAGATGGTTTTAACTTTTCAGGTGGTGAACTTCAGTCATAGCTAACTGGAAAAATAATTGATTCATGAACTGTCAGTAAACTGACCAAAAGCAAATAGAATGCAGTTCTCTGAGTAGATCAGTAGAGTAGAACAGTAAAACTGTTCCCGCCCAGTTTTAGTCTCTGCAGTGCAGTTGCTTGGTACTTGTAATTTATTAGGTTGTGAAAACTACCTAAACTGATTTTGAATAAGAGGCTCCTAATGTTTTCTTTTTTCTGATAATAGAAACAGCTGATTTTATGGTTTTAAAATACCAGTTGTGTGTTAAATCTCCGTGACAGTTAAAATCTATCTGGGGTTGATTGACGTTTAAGAATGTCTTGCATTTTGAGTTGAAGTGACAAAAAAATCTACAGAATTAAAATGCTCAGCATTGTCAAGCTGTTGAGCACCAGTATAATACAGAGAGCTCTTAATTATTAATAGCTCTGAACACTGACAGTCTGAATCAGCATCAGTTGAAGTAAAGGGCTTAACATTCAGATTGGACTTTTTAGGGCACAGACAAGATGCTAGAGCTATCAATAACAATGCAGGATCACTGAGAGTGGCCTGTATTTGTAATGTTTAATAAGGTCTGACCAGAAGTAGTAGGGCATTTTTTGTTATTTTGTTGTTGTTGAGGATTTTTGTAGGTTGTGTTTTTTTCTGTTTAATCAGATACTGCTTTATGAACTCTGAGGGAGCTGGAAGGGTGATACAGCTTTAACTGCTCAAAAAGATGGAATTGTTACAAATATCCAGCAAAGGAAAACAGTAGCAGTGCTGTTTAGTCTGAGGGAAGTTAGAAGGAAAAAAGGGCAAGGGTTAAAATCTCAGGTGTTTTGTACAACTCTGTCATGTTCCAAGTATTCAGTTTGTAACCAAAAGAATGTTTTCTCTTTTCTCCTTGAAGAAACAGACTTACTTTATGCAGCAAAAGTATATCGAGATGACCGCCTCCGAAAGAAAGCAGAGTCTATGTCCATGGAGAACTGCAAGGAACTGGAACGGCTGACCAGCCTCTACCGAGGAGAATGAGCTACAGTTACACACACACCTTACCTATGCTGTTATCTCTCCTGTAAACCGACAAGAGATTTAGTTTCACCATGGGTGCTGGAAAAGAGGGTGGATGTAAAACTCTACTGTGTAGCTGTTTCCAGAAACCTTATGCTGAAATATCATTTAACGGCTTCTTTACCTACTGTGAAATATAGGTAACTTTAATTGTCTAGATTTTACTTCAAAGCTTCTGTGAATTCTTTCAGCAGAGAGAATAGCTCAGAAAGGATGCTATACTTGTAGAGACTTAGTCATAGTGGTTCTCCTCTAACATATTTGCCATGTAAATATCTATGGAAAGAACACTTTGTGTATATACGAGTTAAATGACTTTCTATTTAAAAATCTCAGAAATTTAGTTCCATACTACATTTTGTCTCACTGATGGAATAAATAGTATGATTACATCACTCCTATTCAGATGTCAAGTGTGTGGAGTTGAAACAATAATTTTTAATATTTTATCTCTAACTCTATGTAAAATCTTCTAGGTTTACCGCTTAGAGGAACTTGGTATTTTTAAATATAATGGCATATATTGCTAAATATCTGTTGGGGTATATTGATCTGGTGTAGAGTAGCAGTTTAGCTGTTGTAGTTTTTTAGCATTTCTAAGCAATGCTGAGAAAAATAAGAACTACACTAATCTCTTTTCAAAGTAAATATTTGCAAATGCTGTACAGACCATTATAAACATTGCTTTTAGTACTTGCAACAGTTTACAACAGCTCTACCATTTGGTATTCCAGTAGTAGTAAGTCCATACGTATGGTTAACATGCATCCATAGCTTCCTTAATTTTCACTGGAAAGGTAGAGGAAAACATGCAACACTAAAAACACTAAAATAAAAAGGCAACCTAATTTTTTTTCCCTGGCAGGCTTCCATTTTCTTACTACTTTTTTATTTCAAGCTGGGTCCCAGTACTGATTCCTCAACGGGCACCGCAATTGGAACAGGGAAATTTTGCTAAGTACAAGCTATGTGCCTTTCAATTTTGCCAACTATTTAAATGCTTTGCTGCTTTGCAGTGTGCTCCTATGGTCAGAACCCTATCACTTGTCAGAAGAGGTAGGGTATGCATTTTTTGGGACCAGAATGTAGCTGGACTGACTTCCTAGAAATGAGCAAGCCTACTGTTTGGCTCCTGTATGGAAGATCATGTAACTCAGTGGCCTGGAAATGGAAACTATATGTAGCCACACCTGCTGATGCAAAGAGGTGTTCTGAAGCAGCTAAGTACAATGTACTTCAGGTTTATCAAAGTATATTGAAAATGTTTTTAGGTCCAGTTGCTGATGTTTTTTACATTTTAACAGTGTTATGCAGGGGAATGTTTCTTGTATTTGAGAATGCCAGATAGCTTGTATTATGGGCAATATATTTTGTTTGAGAAAATTGCTGTCTGAACAATGCTGTCAGTTCATGTGGAGCCAAATATTTCTCCTAAATTTAAATACTTTGTCTGACTTCATTGCAATTCCTTCTGATCCAGAGCAGGATATGTTTGACTTTACAAATACACTGAATGCTATTGCTCCAAGTGACCCAGAAAACATTTTGCATATATCAATTTTCTAAACTGTCCCAGTGGAAATGTCTTGTCTTGAATTGGTGTAACGTGAGACTGGCTGCAGGCTTTTAACTAAGCAGCTAAGCCAGTATTCAAGGTGGACATGAAAGCCTGGGGCACAAAACAGAACTAAAAGTTCCTGAAACAACAACAAAAAAAAAAAGTTTGCTGTACTGAATGTCCTTGCCAAGACTATAGTAAAAGGGCTCAGATATAATGGAAAGGCATCCAGATGTTTGAAATATGCAATCAAAATCTATGGAGAAAACGACATTCCCCAGTTTTTGTAACTGTCCAGAATGTATTGTAATTATATTAATGAAAACAAACTATCGAGTACATTCTGGTACTCCTGTGTCTTCTTAAAAGAAGAAATTTATTCCAGAGGCTTTAACAAGTACTTGGGCCTTCCTGTTTACAAATGAGTCTGAGTTTGCAAGTAATCTTTTAGTTAACAGGAAAAGGGATATATAACACATTTATCAAATATTGAAACTGTGAAGTCAGAGTGAACAGATGGTCTTAGCAAAGCTGCCTATAATAATCCTATGGGCTGTGTCTGCCCTGCAGCCACTTCTGGTGCAGGTGAGAAGTGTGGAAATGGATGGATGCTGAGCTGTGTCAGCTTGGTTCGATTGCTATCAGTTCCTCTGCAAACTGGGATAATGTGGTGGCTGTGCCCTATGGCAACACAGACACCCCAGAAGGTTAAAAGTGAGACCTAGACTGCAACATTTCATTTGATTACCTATTGCAATTAGCACTTTCTGAGAAGGAAATAATATGTTTATACTGGTGGAAGTATGCTGCTTAGCATTTAACAGATTAAATAGTTGCACACTTTGAAATATGTAGTAATGTGCAAAAGGATGCTGTGATTTCCTGTGGCATAAAGATTAAGCTGCTCTAAATATGGCCTGCAAACATTCTTTTAATATTTCAAGTGGGTGTTTTTCTCCTCATGGTTGTTGCTTTTTTTTCCCTAAAGTCTGAAGGGGTTTTTTTTCTTCAGAAATGTCAATATCTTCCCTGGATTTGTTGAGGGAATCTGCTAGAAATTCATTTGCTCATGAGCAAAATGCAAATTGAAGAGGGTGGAGTACTTAAATCTTTTCAGATGACCTTTCTTCAGAAGGCAAAGCTCTCATTAAAATAAGATACTGGAAAGAAAAGGGGAAAGCAAAACTGGTTTTGAACAGCCTGACTAAAAATCCCTCAACATTTTGGCTACCTGCTCCTTAACTGTTTTTATTAAATATTTATTATTTTATTAAAATTAAAATTATTAAAATATAAATATTATTTTATTAAATATTTAAATAGTCATTACCTTTCATTTAATCTAGAATTATAGATAGCACAAGCATGGGTTCTTGGTTTTGTCCTTTAAAAGCACAGGCAGAAAAGCCTTGCAAAAAGAGAAAAATCTTGGCATGACTCTGACATAGCCTAATGAAAAAAGGAGATGATTTGCATCTGCTGAAATATAACATCAGTATGTGTTCTATTTATGGAGCATCCTGAGTCACAAGAGAGTTCAGTGTTCACATCTGATGAACATTTCCCTACAAGTTCTCTGTTTGGGTAAAACAAGTCTAAATTGGAATTTTTTACCTTTTTTTTTAGACAGTCTTTTTTATTTTACAAGTTTCCAAGAAATGGTAGAACATCACAGCACTAAAAATGCAACAGATGCATTTAGATAGACAGCAAAGACAACTTGAAATTATAAATATTTTTAATACAATTTTGTAACAAATGCTGTAAAAGGATTAAAATACGAGGGCAAGAATATTTTTTAAGGTTGTTTGTTCATGAATTTCATTCACTTTTAAGCAGTTGTTATTCTGACTTCTTGTAGCTCTGTCAAAAAGAAGGAAAGTGTAATAGTAAAAGCATTTTCTTTTTTAAAAAGCAGGTAATAATAAATAAATTAATTCCTGAAGCTATAACTTACATGTAATGTAATGTAATAAATATAGGAAAGAAACAGGCCATTTGTTGTGATTGGCCTTGGCCATGAATGAAGCACTGTGCAGCCAGCTGCTCTCACCCCCACAGCACAACGGGGTGGAGAATCAAACTCAGGTAAAACCTGGGGGCCGAGATGACAGCAGTTCAATCATCAAAACAAAATCAAATATCAATGATCAATAGCAATGAAAAGGGAGACAAGAGAGAGAGGAATAAACCCCAAGAAACAGAAGTGAGCCCAGTACAATTGCTCACCACACTCTGACCGATGCCCAGCCTGTCCCTGACAAGCAGTCAGCAGCTCCTGACCAACCTCCCCAGTTTATACGCTGACCATGAGCTGCTCCATGGGATGAAATATCCCTTTGGCAAGTTTGGGTCTGCTGTCCTGGCCCTGCTCCCTCCCAGCTTCTTGTGCACCTGCTTGCTGCCAGAGCATGGGAAACAGAAAAATCCTGGATTTAGGGTAAGCACTGCTCAGCAACAGCCAAAGTATCAGTGTGTTACCAACATTATTCTTGTACTGAATCCAAAGCACAGCACTCTACCAGCTGCTAGGAAGAAAAGTAACTCCCCTATCCCAGCTGAAAGCAGGACACCATTATAAGCTATACTTCCCATACTTCTCAGTTTGGCAGGAATTGGGTTTGATGATTTGGCTTCTCCACATTTTTACAAGTAATATTAAAATACACTGTTCAGTTACAATGTTATCCTTCATACGAAATACCCTTCTTCCTTCAGTACTGGTTTATTCCTTGTATAGAAAGACTACATTGGGATGGGAAAATAAATTCCCATTAATAGCAATACAGGAGCCATCTCATAGATGCTTTTGCATAGCTTTCATTCAAAATGTGACAGGGAAATAAGTAAAATCAATCACTGAGCATCATGACTTCAAATAATTTTAAAAAAGTTGCATTTTTAAACCTTTTTAGTGTATAGTGGGGAATATTTTAATAAACGAGAAGACCGAGGTTGTCCCAGGTAGCATTTTCAAAAATACTACCAGAAGCTCACACAATGATTTTATGGGGTTCTCTTTTAAGTATCTCTCTAATATGACCAAGTCCTTATCAAATTGCTGTGTGTGCATGGCTTGGATTAAGAAGGAGGTATGAATTCTCAGTATTCAAATAAATTTGTTCTTTTGAATGACCTTTTCCTCTGTTACTTGCAAAAAGTGGCTTATCTCTGTTTCGGGCTTTTTGGAAACTTCGCTGGACCTTTATGTTTAGAAACATTAGCAATTTCCAAGTAAATATATATACATATATATATCTGTACACACATATATATATATAATTTACACTTTTTGAAATTGTAATTTGATACTGGCATCTAAGCAAAATCTTCAGGAATCAACAATGCTCTAGTCACTGGTGGTGTCCCCTGGGCTCAGGATTGGGCCCACTCCTGTTCAGTATCTTTACTGACAATCTGGATGAGGGAATTGTCTACCCTCAGTAAATCCACAGGTGACACCAAGCTGGGTGGCAGTGTTGATCTGCTGGAGGGCACAAGTCTCGGCTGGGGATTTGGACAGGCTGGCTCAATGGGCTGAGACAATGGAATGAGGTTGAACAAGGCCATGTGCTAAGTTCTGCCCTTGGGTCACAGCAACCCCAGGCAGTGCCACAGGCAGGGGACAGAGTGGCTGGGAAGCTGCGCAATGGGAAGGGACGTGGGGTGCTGGTGACAGCAGCTGAACATGAGCCAGCAGTGCCCAGAGGGGCAAGGGAGTCCTGGCTTGGATCAGCAATGGTGCGGCCAGCAGGAGCAGGGCAGGGATTGTCCCCTGTACTCGGCACTGGTGAGGCCACACCTCGAGAGCTGTGTCCAGTTCTGGGCCACTCACTACAAGAAAGGCATTGCAGTGCTGGAGCGTGTCCAGAGAAGGGCAGCAGAGCTGGGGAATGGTCTGGAACACAAGTCCTGTGAGGAGCGGCTGAGGGAGCTGGGGGTGTTTAGCCTGGAGAAGAGGCAGCTGAGGGGTCACCTGGCTGCTCTACAAATCCTGACAGGAGCAGGTAGCCAGGTGGGGGTCAGCCTCTTCTCCCACACATCCAGTGACAGGATGACAGGAAATTACTTCAAGCTGTGCCAGTAGAGGTTCAGGTTGGACATTAACAAGAAATTCTTCATACAAGAGGTGTCTAGATACTGAAATGGGCTGCCCAGTAAGGTGATAGAATTGCTGTTGCTGGAGGTGATTGACGAAAGACTGGATGTGGCACTCAGAGCCATGGTCTGGTTAACATGATGGTGTTCAGTCATAGTTTAGACTCAGTGATCTGGGAGGTCTTTTCCAACCTAAATGATTCTGTGATTCTGTGCTTGGCTTGTAGCAGCTTGGTTTTTTTAGAGAAAAAGCATTGTGTGCTGAGCAGGCTTGGGGTGTTTTTAGTCTACCACAGGGCTCCTGCATGCTGATAGAAGACTTTGAAAACAGATACCATTGTTACACTGTGGGCATCTACTAAATTAATCTATTTTATTTCTTCACATTAGCTGTTACATTATTAGCCTGGAGGTCCATGTTTTGGTGGACTAGATCCAAAAGTACGAGAAATAAGCAACAGTGGAAGAGTAAAACTGGCAGTAACTCTACTCGGCAGAAAAAGACATTCGCTCTCTGCGGTCGATGTTCCTTAACTGAAATGCTGCGGTTTGTTTTGGTTTTGGTTAGTTTTGCTGCCGGGGCGGAGGGCGGGGGCGGCGGGAAGCGGTTCCGGGGCCGGGAGGGCGGTGCCGTAGCTCATGTGACAGCGGCTCCAAGGGGAAGCGGCGGCGGAGCCGTACGGGGCGCGCCGGGGGCGCGGACAGGTACGGCGGGGCGGGCAGGGAGCGCCCCCCGCACCCCCCTCCCGGGCCGCGGTGGTCTCGGCCCAACCGCGCGCCCTCCCCGGCGCGGCTGGGAGCGGCTGTACCACGGCAGCGGGGCGGGGGGTGGCGGCCGGCCGGGCCTCGGGGACGGAGCGCGCCCTCCCTCCGGCCGCTCCCCTCCTCGGAGGCGGTGGCCGCGCCCGCGGTGCCGGGCGGCCTGTCGTCTTGTCTCGCAGGCCCGCGGAGGTGGCGGCGGCGGCAGCACCGGGCGGGCCCCAGCCATGGCCGACGTGAGTGCGGCTTCGCGGGGCGGGCGGGACGCGGGCGGTGGCTTCTGGCAGGGGTGCGGTCGGGGGATGCCGAGGTCGGGCCGGGGCTGTCCGGGCGGGCGGGCGGTGTTTCGGGGCGGGGAGGGAGCTCCGAGCGGCCGTGAGTAACGCGCTGCCCGTCTCTGCCCGCAGGACCTGAAGCGGTTCCTGTACAAGAAGCTGCCGAGGTAACGCGGGCCGTGCGGGGCGGGCACACGGGGACATGGCGAGGGCCATCCGGTGCCAGCCCTCTGCCATGGGTAGGGACACTTCCCACTAGACCAGGTTGCTCAGAGCCCTATCCAGCCTGGCCTTGAACACTTCCAGGGTGGGGTATCCACAGCCTGCCTGGGCAGCCTGTCCCAGTATCTCACCACCTCACAGTAAAAAATTTCATCCTGATAGCTAACCTGAATTTCCAGGTTTTCAATTTGTACACATTACTCCTTGTCCTGTCATTGCAGTTCCTGATGAAGAGTCGCTCTCCGGCTTCCCTGTAAACCCCCTTCAGATACTGGAAGGTTGCTATGAGGTCTCCACTCAACCTTCCCTTCTCCAGGCTGAACAGCCCCAACTTCCTCAGCCTGTCTTTGTGGGGGAGGTGCTCCAGCCCTCTTATCAACTTCATGGCTTCCTCTGGACTTGCTCCAGCAGTTCTTATTATTGGGGCCACCAGACCTGTACTAAATAGAACAAATACTGAATTAGTGAAGGCATCAGGTTTTTTCAATGTTTTCCCCTTCCTTGCACATTTGTTCACACAAAAAAACCTTTCCTACTAATTATTGTGTTTTTAAAATGGTGTCTTTTCTTTTCTTCCTTTTGTTTTTTTTTTTTTTTTGCAGTGTTGAAGGTCTTCATGCTATTGTAGTCTCAGATAGAGATGGTGTGCCTGTTATCAAAGGTAACTTCAGCTTCTCACTGTGCTCTGCAGCTGAAATCCTGATTGAACAGCAGGGGGTGGAGAAGTACAGAAAAATCTTCCTGGTTATGTGAAATACCTAAATATCCCAAGTAGTAGAATTGAATTGGACTTTAAGTAAAAGTTCAGTAGTTGATTATGTACCTTTTTAAATATATCTTGTTGTTTGTGCCCTCAGTAATTGTAGTCCATGGAAGTTTTCCTGGGTGGTAGGGGTTGGAGTGCTGTAAGGTCCTTGTATCTTTAAGTCCCTCACAGGCTGATTGATGCTAAGTAGGAGAGAGAGCTTGGCAGTGTTTTGTTGGCTTTTTTAGTACTTTAGTTTTTATGTTCTGCAGCCCTTGTTTCAGATGTTCTTTCCTTGTGAGTACAATAGTTTAAGGATACAAAGATTCAAGTATTGCAGATTTATTTTGTTCAATGCCCCAGGGTATTCAAACCCCCAGCAGAATTTGCACATCTTCATCTGTATGCAATCAAGTAAGTGACTGTGTGCCAGTAATCAGTTCAAAGGCTGGAATGGGTGCAAACAGTATGGGACACAGAACCAAAGGGACGCGAGCACAGGCTGTGCATCCTAAAGGAAGAGACTCTTTCTTAGTTATGCTAGGAGGGATGCTGGTGTATCAAGCTTTGATCATACAGAGAGCATTAAATGATGTACAGCTTGTGAAAACTGTCTGGTGTTCCTGTGGGAGCACCTCAGATCTCTTGCATGTTTCTCTGCTTTTGGCAGAGCACTAAGCTGGATGAGGGTTTGGGATGCAGTCAGAGACACCATGTCAAGATAAGGATTTTCTTGTTTTGTTCTAGTTGCCAATGATAATGCTCCAGAACATGCATTGCGACCTGGCTTTTTGTCCACATTTGCCCTTGCCACAGATCAGGGCAGTAAGTTAGGACTCTCTAAAAACAAAAGTATCATCTGCTATTACAATACATACCAGGTGAGTAACCTCAGTGTGTCCTGTCCTCAGTGACTTCAGCTGTTCCTGCATTACATTGAGCAAGAGAAAGAAGGTTGTTTAAGCTCTGGTAGATTTTCACTAGGCTGCTATTGAAGTAATTTTGGCTTATTTCTTACACAGCTTAAATGGTTAAGCCAAACTTTCACAGTATTTATTAAACTTTTGTTGTATTTCTTGAAACTTGAGATTTACTGGTTGACAGTGGGAAAGTGTAGTAATTCTGAATTTGCAGGAGGTGTTGCTCAAGTGGTCTTCTGAATCTTTTATGAAAGGTTCATATTCTCTTTTATAAACAATGTTTATAATTAGTGACACCTAACATTAATTAAAGCACATGCAGCCTAATTCATAGCTAATCTTCCTGCCAGTATGGCTTTGTGGTAAGGAAGCCTTGAAATACAGCTCACAATTTTCACAAATAAATTCATTATTTGTGTCCAGAAGTCCATCATCTACTACATTTCTGCTCCTTCATGAGTTCTGGTGGTCCTGAGATCTTTTAATTATGACTGCAGTAAACTGACCAGCTGTTAAGCCTACAGCACGTCAAGCTTTGCTTGGAAATTAAGTGGGTGAATGAGTTAGTTTGCCCACATCAGTACATTGCTTTGACTCTCTTGATGCTACTATAGCTTACTGTTGTGCCCAGGGTGCCAGTGCCCTGTTAATGGAAGAACAGATTCTTCTGTACAGGGAACAGAATTTTAAAACAATAAACCTGCCTGCCCTCCTGTTTCCTGTGGAGGGTGTGGTCTCCGTAGTGTAATCTGCAGGATCTGCAGCTGAAGTAGGGTTCTGTAGAACGTGGAGGCAGAGGGAAATGCCAGGTTTTCCATGTGCATCTCCCTGGACTGTAGTGTAAGTTGTTTTGGTGTTTTTAACTATGAATCAGACACAAGAAACAGTCACTGAAAAGTCACGTCTGTGGCTCTTGCTCCTGCTTGTCCTTTAAACCGAGGAGGCTGCTTGTTGCAGAAAAATTTATGTGTAAAGAGCCCTGACATCCAAGATGTGTTAGCTGCTGGCTGAGCACTTCTCTCTCCTTGCAGGTGGTGCAGTTCAATCGCTTACCTTTGGTAGTGAGTTTCATTGCTAGCAGCAATGCCAATACAGGTAAATCTACAAATTTGTTTTAAAGATTGCAGTATTTTAAGGCCTGGGTATTTTAATAATTGAAAATAAATTCCCTGAATTCACTTCAAGTTAACTTTGTTCCTGCTGTGAATTTAGTTAGCATATTGTGAAAGGTGAGAAGGAAAAGGTGACAGTAAAAATTCACAGAATTTAGGTGGCTTGCTGGAGTTACAATTCTTCTATAAGCAAGTTTGTCCTGTGATTAACCTTGGCCTTGCTGCATGGACAGGTACTGTGCTGTACAAGGCAGCTGTTGGCTCTCTTTCCTGTCAGTCAAGTTAACATTCTTCAGGAACACGTGCAGTTTTGTCTTTAGTTCTGTGGGATGGGGAAATCCTTCAGCCAGACCCTAGCCTTGCTCGTGAGGACACTGGCTAATTAATATGAGCAGAAGGGATTTAATTCTCATACAGCTTCTTGGGCCACGGCAGCTATGGGAAGCAGCAAGGCAGTAGTGGGGGAGAGTTGTGCCTCTTTTAGTGTCAGGGTGCCTCCTTTAGTGCCAGGGACTGTGGACACCCTGCATTGGGGTTCTGGCCACTGTTCACAGGAAAGTGAGTAGCTCACATGAAACATTTCAGGCTTTGGAAAACACTGCCTGTGACTTGGGAAGGGGAGGGAGCTGCAGGTTTTGGAGAGAGGCTTCTCAGTGATGTTGTTTGATAGCGTATTCTGTCTCTCTTTCCAGGGCTGATTGTAAGTTTGGAGAAGGAGCTCACGCCCCTGTTTGAAGAATTGAGGCAGGTTGTTGAAGTTTCTTAACCTGATGGTATTGCCAGAGTGCAGCATTCCTCTGCAGCCCAGTGGACAGAAAGATTCAATAATCGTCAGTCTAATAACACGTCTTGGAAGAAATACCACAGCTCCTTAGTATACTAAGTAAGAGTAAATTGTACATAGTACTGAATCTGAAATGATCTACCAATGTGTTGTAGGTGGATGTTACTTTAGGCCATGCTTGTATTGTGCAGTACTGGAGAGCCCACCAAAATAGCTCCCATGGAGTTTAGCTCAGCCAGCTGAGCCAGGTCGGTGCAACGCCCTTGGCTCAAAGGAGCGACCCCCAGATCTCTTGCTTTACAGGGCACCAGGCACATGGCAGGGTGAGTCCTCAGGCCGGCCACCACTAGGTTGTGGGAAAGCAGATCAGGTGGAGAGAGTGAGCAAAGATGTGGTTGGAGGCATTTTGAGAGCAAGTGTGTTAGCGGTGATGTGTCGGTACAATCAGTTAATATCCCAGCTTTCTTACACCGGGTGTACTTTGGCAAGGGAGTGCTACTAATCTGGATGCTAGCTGCATCCTGCTTCCACTAGGAAGAAAGCTGTTTCTATGGAAGCTATTGCTTTAGGGACTTTCATGATGCCTAGCTAAAAGCACCCAAACAATGTCTCACTTCTTCATGGGTTTTTTTGTGTAATATGGTTGTGAAGATCTCATGTCTCATAGTCTTTGTGTTCATCACTGGTGACACTCTCAGCTTATTTACCCTTAGGTTTTCTTAAGTAAATAAATATAAATAAAAAACAGTATTTTTAAATGACAGAGCCTGGTCCACTCTTCTGTTGCACTGTAATACCCCACAGCACATCTGCTTGTCTCTGGAGAGAAACAGGTCTCTTAATTGTTCATAAATGTCCAAAATCCATGAATTTATAGGCTGAAAACTAACCAGTGCTTCTCTCAGTTGGGCAGTAAGGATATCAAGTCCCAGGGCAGTGCAGAGATCCTGTTGCTGGGGGTCAAGCCTGTGCACTTAGCCCCACCCTGTTGTTCCCTCCCATGTCCCCTTATGACAACTGCCAAGCATTGCAGATCTGAGGGACTGCTCTGGGCAGGTCTGTGCCCCAGGCTGGGAAAGGGGATGCCATGGCCCTGTGTTCACATCTCATCAACCTTTGGTGCATCAGGCAGATGGGGGAAACAGTGGTGCTGGAAATGACAACTGGAAGTTCTTGGCTCAAAAAGAGATTACAGCTTGTCAGTCAACCCTTTTCCATTTAAACTAAGCTGGAATGGGACTTCTGTTGCTGGTCATTCCAGAAGCAGCTGGAAGGTGTGTGTATTTCTGGCAAAATGTGTTTGTGTTCCAGCACAGGCCTCCCCTTGCTGTTTGCTTCTGCTCTGCCTGTCACCCAAGGTCACTGGCTTCAGTTTGTGACATCACGTGCTGAACTTGTTTCCAGTGTTCTGTGAAGCAGCCTGTTGCTGTGAAAAAGGGAAGGCTAAGTTTGTGGTTTCTCTACAAGCTCCATTTCCAAGCAGTGTTCAAAGGACAGTGATGCTGCTGTTGTCTCACTCTCACACAAACTCGGCAAAGGTTTTTAACTAAATGGGAGATGCCATTGTTAAAGCTTCATTAAGGGAAAAAGGAGGACAAAGCTCTAACAATACAGTACAGGAATATAAAAGACCTGTGGTAGTTTTATAACGACATTTTATTCAGAAAACAGTCTGTATAAAAATATTTACAAATACTTTGAATTACTAAGTTGAAATAAAATGCTATTTATATGTCCAAATCTAGATTTTCTTACTTCTTCCAATGTGCTTTTGTCTTCCTCTTCTGCACTCCCAGTAAAGGCAATTACCAAACACCCCCTCTTTGCACACCCCTTGAGGAGGCACAGGATTGCACAGGGGATCTTGCTCAGGGCATCTTGCAACTGGTCTTGAGCCTCTCCAGTGTGTCAAACTTTGCTTCCAAAATGTAACATCTGTTTTGAGTACAGCATCAACCTCATGGGGTTGCACTTCTTGTCTCTGTAGTGAGCCACAACGCTGTTAAATGTGTGTCCTGTGGGTGCCAGGAAGCAGCTACTGTTTCTCATAACCCTGGCTGTATATAAGTGTGCTTACATGATGCTGCTCACCATTACCTACAGATGCTGTTTGAAACAAACATTCCCTTGTAGCCATCGCTGTGGTATAAAGATAAACCATATAAAAATTTGTTGGACCAGAACTAAGTGTCACACATCTGTCACTTTGAAAAGGGCCTTGAAATACTACTTTCTGGATTGCAATATAGATACTATTTATAAAATGTAATTCTGTCATTTTTCTTGTGGTTTAAAGCCTAAACAGGTAATAAAAAGACAATGTTTCCAGAAAGGACCTCTTTTAAATAAAAGGTTCAAGGTTACAGAACATGATACTGATCCTTTGTTGTGATGGAGCTTGCAATAAATTATTGAGTGCTCTGAATAACCACGTAAGTTTTGAACAGTGACCACTTCTGTGATTAGTTGGCAGGTGTTTGGATTAAGTGTATTACAAGCATACACCACACGTGTTAAACCCACACTCTGTTTGTACAACCGTCCCCACGTGTGACTCGGCGGCCCTAGAGCTGCAGGATCCCGTGTGTGCAGAGCTGGGTGACATCTGTGTGGGGGCACAGACAGCACTGGAGACGTGAGGCTGCCCACTGGTAAGAGGCTTCCCCTTGGAGAGAGGCCATTCCTGCCAGTGGAGCAGGAGTGCTGGCACACAGCTAGGAACTGAGGGTGGCATTGCGCTCCTCCAGCTGCTTCCGTATTTGTGACTGGAACGGAAAGACAGTCCATTACTGCTTGTCTGCGTGCACATGCATGTGGGTGAGTACAGGCAGCCCAATTCCTGGTATTTTTTAGGAAGCAGTGCTTTTAAGCCTTTTCCTTGTCTTCTCGGTCCTGCTATTGTGACCTAGGACATGCGGTCTGGGCTGATGAGCCGCATTGTTTACCAAGCACATATAATGACATCCTTAGAGATGGAAGTAATTTTTTCTTACTAATGAGCATGCCTGTTAAAAATGCACCCCAAAAACACTGAAGTGGGTTTGCAGGCAGATCCATTATTCTCCTGTGCATGGCACTGATGAGGCCACACCTTGACTGCTGTGTCCAGGTCTGGGCCACTCAGTTCAGGAAGGTGCCTGAGTCCAGAAAAGGGCAGTAGAGGGGAAGGGGCTAGATCATAAATCCTATGAGGAACAGATGATGGAGCCTGGGGGTGTTTAGCCTGGGGAAGAGGAGGCTCCGGGAAGACCTTACCACTCTGTAACTCCCTGAAAGGAGGGGGTACTCAGGTTGGTCTCTTCTCCCAGGCTGCCAGTGAGAGAACATAGCCCCAAGCTGTGCCAGGGGAGGTTTAGACTGGCATCAGGAAGAATTTCTTCACAGAAAGGTGTTGTTAGACATTGGAATGGGCTGCCCAGGAAGGTGGTGGAGTCACTGTCCCTTGGAAGTGTTTAAGAAAAGACTGGGTGTGGTGCTCAGTGCCAGGTATAGTTGACAAGGTGGTGATTAGTCAAGGGTTGGACTTGATGACCTAAGAGGTACTTTCCAACCTAATTGATTCTGTGATTCTATGATAACTGCATATTCCAATCTAGCTGGCCTGGCAGCCAGAAGAAGTACTCCCTTGTTGCAGGTGCTGAGAGCTGTAGGACTGGGGTGCCACAGTCCTGTGGGGGTTATGATGGCAGTACCAGGTGCTGCTACCTGGGATGCCGTGTAACAGCACACATCACCTTACCAGTTTCCACCGCAGGATTTTAATCCACTCGTCAGCTTCTATCCCAGTTTTTGCACACAGGTAGTATGTCCTTAGTGGGAACACTAAACTGTAAGTAAACAAAGCTTTCTTAAGTTGCTAGAACAACTGGCAGTTCTCCCCAAAACTGAGCCCAGCTGGCCTGTACCAACACTTGCTGAGACAGAGCAGGGCAGGGAGGCTGTGCTCCCGTTCAGCCACCAGGAGGGAGATTAACCAAGAGAATGGCTGACAGTCATTTACAGTGCAGGGCCTTAAAGATAATGACCCTTCTGAGGATAAAAGACCCACATTTGGGCACCTCTAAGAAGAGGTTACCATATGACCTGTATCAGTGTCTGACCCCAAGATCCATGAGTCTAGATGATGATTATAGATGCTTATAGAATTAGAAATGCCCACTACAAATGGGTCTTTCCTTTTGGCTGGAGTAATTTGAAAAAGCCATGCAGGACTGACAGAAACTGGCTGACAGAAACGGACTTTTGAGTTAGAGGATGAGCAAGATCACAGCCACCAAGGGACCTTTCAGAAGCATGCACTGTTTACATTTCAAAATTCCCTTTCTATTTTGAACTTCCCAGCAACATGGAGAAAATCCTACAACCTACCAGAAACAATTGACTCTTTCCTGGGAATAGTCAAATTGCACAGCTGAGCATTCAGTTAAGTCAAGTGCTCGAATTGGTTCCGTAGCCTTGAAGAGAAAATGTTTTTAAAATGTGGACACATGAAAACAGAAGATAAGGCTCTCAGTTCACCTTCAGTGCATCTGGACCTTTATAGGCACCTCCACAGGTTTTTCCAGGCATAGTTACAATGGCTGCAACACTATAAACTCAAACTAGCGAGCATAACACCAGTGGTATCATGATATGAAGTGAGCTTAACATGAAAAACACAGGACAGTTCACATCTGGACAAGCAACAGAGATCTCTACTGCAGGAATGTCTGAGCTACATGGAGGCTGCTGAGGGTTTGGCTGTGTAATGTAACTGAGACAGCAGCAAATCTGGTACCACTTTCAGCTAAGCTTTACAGAGACAAAGGCATGGGTATAAGTCTTACCAGACTAGCCAGCTGTTGGAGATTTAATTAATTCCTAAATTCCTTAAAAGGATGAAGCTGGGTAAGGAGAAATGTAGAAGCAAAGCCAAAGTAGTGCCTTGCAGCAGAAATGATAGGTTTGACTGCCTGAGAAGCATCTGTGTGTCCATGTATACCCAAACACACACACACAAGTATATATAAAAGTTTCTTTGGACAAGGTCAGGTGCAGGGTCAGGTGCAACTCATCTCCCTTAGGACTTTCATTCTCCTCAGCTGTGAGAGTTCTTCCTCCATTTGTTTCAGCCTCACACTGTTAATACTTCGGAAGAGGCAGCTTAATTAATTGTTTTCTGCCCAAACACACTTAGCTGTTTACATGGTCCTCCATCGGGTATATAGAGGCGTGTGTTTCTTTGTAATCTTCCCTTAATATTTTTGCTGACTGAGTGGCTGTTAGTAATACCCTATATTAGAAGAAAGCCTCTTGTGCTGTGGTGTGATAGCAAATGCTAGGGTCGGCTGCAGGCTGCTCATGTGTAGGTACCTGCAACCCCGCAGCAACAACAGGAGTGCCAAGAGACACTGGAGCTGCTGCCAGGAAGGAGGTCATATTCCTGGCAAAGACAGAAATTCTCACCTGGTAAGTCTCTAATGGAGTGCTGCTCTCTGAAATGCTACTCTGCAAACTTAATTCAAGTTATCTTGAACCAAAATGAAAACTGATGGAAAGCCCTGCAAAAACCTATCTGTTTATAAATGGTAATGTTTGGTGAGAGAAGGCAGTTGTATCTGCTCTTGTGTAAAAAACATGAAGAGGCTTGAAATAGGGCTTGCCAGAGGTGAACAGGCTGTGTTTATGAAGGAACCTCAAACAGAGGCATTGTTAAGGCAAAGAAACTCCAGAAGTGTTTCTTATCTTTACTCAGATTAAGATAGAAATGGAGCAGAAACTGTAAGGACCCAATGTTTTTCCCAGATGCTGTAGGTTAGTTTTTGTAAGAAGGAATTTTTAAATTAATGGTTTTCTATGTATCCTGTGAGACCACTTGAAACAAAAGGATGAAATTAAAGAAGGCAAAGAATACTATGATATTTTTAGAACTATTTAGCAGCGTTACATTGTGTCTAAGCTGCAAATAACTGTTGTGTTGTGCTGGTAGCTTAAAATCATCTTAAAAAAGCAACCCAAAAATGTATTCTAGGCCAGGCTGGGCAAGGCCTGGAGAAACCTGGTCTAATGGAAGGTGTCCCTGCCTGTGTTGGAGGGCTTGGAAGGAGATGACCTTTGAGGTCCCTTCCAGCCAGAACTATTGTGAGTAAAAAAGCCCTGTAAACTCTATCCAGTAGCTAAGACTGGCAGAACACAGTCAGTGTATTCAGATGTAAAATTTACTTTCTCTTGTTGAAGTCATCAGCAGAACTGACTTTACTTGGCAGGTTTGACCCCACTGGCGGTATGGAAAACTTTAACTTGGGAAGCTGTGACGCAAATGTGAGAAGCCAGAGATACAAGGAGGCTGCAGCTGCCTGTGTGATGTTTAAACAGTAGAGCTGGTGTTTGCTACTTACTGTCTGGTCTTTGAAGTACTTAAGTTCATTCCTATGCAGTGTAAACCACCTTGTCTTCCAGCTCTGAAAGATCAAGAACAAATGGTAACTGTTTTGGGAGAGTTTAGTCTGATGCTCCTTAGGAAAGAAAACCTAAAGCTGCTGGCTTGCTCTGGTTTACAGTTTGTTGTTGCTCAAAACACAAATTGTTCCTCTCTGCAGGGAAACACAGGTGGAGCAATTTCAGCTCCACATCATCTTTAGTTTCTGTGGGTGATCACAGAGTGGAAGCAACAAGAGTTTTCCTTACCTTGACTATTTTGCCTTGTTTAATCAAATATCCTTCCTTGGTACCAAGCTGTGAAGTAACAAAGGAAGGGATTGGGGTTAGATGCTGAGCTCTGCTTCTATTTCCCACATCCCCCTCTTTGCCTACATCAGGAGGATAGATCAGTCCTTTGGGAAACTCCCCATAGCCACTTGCCCTCACTTCAGTGCTCCCCTTGGGCCCATCCAGCCATCAAAGATGGAGCTGTGCTGGCTCTGAAGGCAGCCCCCTGGACTGTGCCTCCCCCAGGGATCTTCTGGCCTGCACCTTCTCAGCCAAACACAGCAAAAAAGCTGCAGCGTAACTTTATTTATTTAGTTGGATGGTTGCCTTGGTACGTGCTGTGAACAGAAGCACACAGGGTTTAACTGACAGTGGAATTATCCCCAGAAAATGCTCCTTGAATGCAAACAGGGGAAAGTGCTGTTTCACTGAGCTGTTCTTTTCTCTCAACCAGGCCCACCCTTGAGAGGAAAAATCTGTTATGTTCAATGTGCTTCTTAAAAAAATTGGGGTTTGAACTGTTTCTCTGGCGTCCCGAGTGACACTTGGACCTTATGACTTCTTAGGCACTGACACTGTGTAGGGACCTGTCTGTGAGACTGCAGATCTCTGAAAATCAAAATCTTGCTAAGCTGCCACTTGAAAAAATATTACCTTTTATTGGTGGTATGTGGAAGTCAAGCTTCTTTGGAGGTTAAAATGTAGCTCAGTGATGAAAGGTTTATTGTGAGACACATCAGAAGTGGTTCCAGCAACTTCATTAGTCCATATTAACATAACTCCTCCTTTTTCCCCAAAAGGTACAGTATATAATTAACTTTCCTCTCTGTTCAGAGCAAACTGTTCTGGAGAAATCAGCTGTCTCACTTAGGTATGAGTTACAAGGGATTTAGAGACTCTAATTGCTGTTCAAGTGAATCTCAAATGTCAGAATAGGTGGCCCAAATGTATATGATGATTTTTTTTCTGTGTGCATTTATTGGTTTTTTTAAAACTCATAATAATGTTAATAATGATAAATTATTCTAAAAGATAAAATGAGAATGAAAATATTTCATATATTCTTTGTTTGGGTAGTCAGACTCACCCAAGTCAGCTGCAGACAATGTTTTCCCAGGGACAGCACTGAAGTGACAACAATTGTAAGAGCCTTTACTTGCCATGGGACTGCAGGGAGCAAGTCTGTATTTGCTTTTCCCTGTTTGGCAAAGACTTCTTGTGTTTACAAACCCATAAGGGGATTAATAACCAGTCTTACTCCATAGCTCACTCCAGCATCATGCCAGACTCGGGCCAGAAGCACCCTTCCCACCAGAACACAACTTACTGAGGGAGCATTTGGGACAAGGTCACTTTCTGTCCTTCCTGTCTGCATTGCAGTGTGAACACGGACAGACTCATAAATGGAAGGTTCTTCCACTTGCCGTGGGTAGGGATGCTTCAATACAATTAAGGTTCCTGGAGAGAAAAGAGCAGGAGTAATCCATCTGGAAAGTCCAGCTTAGAAAATAACTTGTCAGTCGCTACATCTCTGAGGAATGGTTAATTTCACCTTTTCTTAAAATTAAAACCTGTAAATATATGGCACCTTTTCAAAACTTTTACCCTTGCAAATGCTTGCATGAAATCTCTTGACTCATTAAATTCCTTTCCTGCCCAAGAGGCTGGGTTGGAGTATATAGCCAGGATGCTAAACTAGACAGGAGGCCATAAGAGTCATTGAGTTTGCCAACATCCCACTAGGTAGTGCTTAAATCACTTAATCTGTCGGAGCTTTGGCTACAGGTTTCCTAACAGTAAACCCACATTACCATCACCTTCAATTGTTTTTACCACAGCTCTTCCCAGTTAAACCTTTTCATTATAGCCATTCTTCCTTTTCTCCAAGTAAGGTCATGTTTATTGCATGTTCCCTGAAAAAAGCTGCACTCTCAACAGTGAACCTATTGTACTTTTCAAAATAGTGAAGAACGTCCTTAAAAGAGTAACTGCTCTTCCATCTAACTCCATTCTTTAAAAATAATGTCACAGCACACCAAATGCTGCTCCATTTGCATTTCATGCTGATATTGCAGCTCTTAAAGAGGAGGGATGCTAGAACTGGTAACAAGTTGGACTTTAAACCTGCAGATGTATGAGTAATTTATAAGTGTTCTGTAATGGGAAGGGCTAAAAAGAGAAGTGGAAAAGTTGCATTTGAAGTAACCAGCTGAAATCTGTTTGCAGACACAGGGCGTGTATGCAAATGTGATCTATTCAACTTGCCACAGGTGGAAAGTAACATTGGTTTAATTCTATCTGGCCTTGCAGAAAAAATATGCTTTACCACTTAAAATAAAATTGAGAACAGGTCCATCACCATTCCAGAAAAAGTACTCCTAAGCTGTTGCAGACAATCAGGGTATCATCATCTGTACACATGGATACAAAAACGGATAAAAATGGATACAAAAATGCATCCCATTGCAGAACTGGAAGGACTAATATAACATTTCATACAGTATTTGTTTTCTAGTAAGTTCTCTGTGGATTTCTTTTTCCTCCTCAAAGACAATTGTAGAGAATAGTCTGGCAATTATACACAAGATCTAGCAAAAGCTGCACTGTAGCAAAATTATTCTGCTGCATCTGCTTGGATTGGAGTTGATTCTGATGAGTCCCCTACCCCATTTTTAACAAAAGATGGTTATGACTCAGGAGAAAACTGGCACCTGTATCTGAAGAAGTATTGCCTGAGTGTTAATTCTCTCCTCCTCTCTACTGTTTTCCATGGTATGGTAAGGTGGAAGGTTTCTTGATATGAGGTTATATATATATATATACATATATATATATTGTATTCTGTAGCACATTTGACTTAGATTTTTCACACACACAGTAGAATCTGATTAGGAAACTTTAAGATGGCAAGTCTTGATCCCATCCATAGAGATCAGATAAAACCAATGTCTTGTTTATTAATATCTTCACCTGTAGTGAAGGAGTGAGGAATGGGGAAATACAAGTTTTATGTCATCTGAAATCTTTACGGAGATTTCATGTGGGTGAATATACCTGTGGGTGCATGCCTGATTTCCCAGGAAAAGTAGCTCACTGGCACAGAGGATATATGTAGGAGCTCTGTGTTTGAACCAGTTTTGAAAGCAATTTAAAAGGAGAGTATTTTGAAAAATACAAGTGCCATATTGAGTCTACAGCTGCATTTTTCTTGGGGGAAGAAATTGGCAAATGAGCCCTTGAATTTAATGTTAGTGTTCGCAGAGCACTGGTGCAAATTTAGTGTGTGACATGTTAGAGTTATTGCATGTGCCAGCTATCACTTAACTGGGCTCTTGCATATATAATTACTACTGCTCTGAGTTATTTGCATACACTTGCCACAGAGGATACAGAAGCTTTTGGCATTAATTTGTACTAACATGTCTTCAATCAATCAAGTCTTCTTACACTTGAAGCTAAACATAAAACTGACATTATTGTGATCATATCCACTTTGTTTCTTCAGGGATTCTAGTCTGATGGTGTTCAATCCACATGTAGGAATCAAGTTTAATATTTTGACCCTTAATTCAGGCAGCACACTGGTTGTTAAAGAAACTTGTGCTTTTTCTCTCTCCTCTTAAAAGCGAGGAAAATCACTGTGATGGCAGATGGCACCAGCATGGTGATGCACTGCAGGCAGAACAGGAGAGCTAGTTAAAACCACATTCCCTACAGGAAAGAGGAGCATAACACTGTAGACTCCTTCCTTGGACAAAGAATAGTGAGATGAAACAATTTCAAGTTGCTTTTCCACTTATTCTTATTGGGGGATTTCAGCTTCATAGATGCATATTTATTTCCTCACTAACACCGTGCTTTGGTTTTGCCATTTTTGAGAACGTTCCAATCCTCCTGGTATTTTGAAATGCTTCCTCCTCTGAGAAACTGAAAGGAGCTCACAGCCCTGGATAGCAAAAGCTCAATAAGCTTATGTGTGGTTTATCTTCAAAGACCTTGAAAGATTTTTTTGAAGTGGAACTTTTTTAGACACAAATACAGATGTGAAATTATGAACACTTTAGCAGAAGGTCTATTTGCTAACATATCAGAAGCTCCTTTTAGTTAGATCTTTGTAAAGCACGGCTACAAATGAGTTCATACGCACAATATGGCTCTCCTTACCTGTTTCACTTCCAATTAAAGGCTGGTTTGCAAAATGCATGACCAATTCCTTCAAGCTAGAAAATTCATTAAATCCAAATCTGAATGAAGTTCCTGTACATTCAACATGGAAGTGTTTCACAGAATCTTTTCCCCTAAAATAGAAGAGGAAAATTTGTCAAGATGTAAATGCCAAAGGCATTTGGCACTTACAATCCTTAAATAGCAGCTTTCACTGCAGGGAATCTGACCCAGATCACAGGCAGACAATCACTGTCCTAGGAGTAATACTACTGCCATTACTGTCCCTCACTAATACTCTACACATCTGAAAATCAGATTTTAATTGCTGATTAAGAGATATAAGACGATGGAAGCCTAGAAAGACCAAGTTGGTTAATTTAACTCTTACATCAGCAAAAAGACTCACAAAAGAGATTTCAAGCCTTCTGCCTAAATAGGATTAAACCCCTTCACTTACTGGACTTTAGTCTTGATGGTGCACTCAGTATCTATCTTGCTTTTCAAGTAGCATCCCAATCTCATTGAAAACATCTTCTGTTTCCCTTTCAAAAAAAAGGCAGTTTCCATTTTGCACCCAAGCAGGGGTTTAGTAACCTTTTCTAAAATACCTAGGGCTTTAGGGTTTGTTTGCTTTGTCTCTATACTTGGATGATTGGTTCCACTAGGATGGGCACTGACAAACATGAACCAGAGTCCTTGTTCTGTAAGGGAAGTAACAGCTTTTGTTTATGAAACCTGATGGCATTTAGAGAAGTGTGCAAGATCTCACTTCCTGGGTAGGCAATTATTTTGCATTCAGAAGACAGTGAAGCACTTATTTCAAGTATTTCTCCAGTGAAAAAGTTACTTTTGTTAATGTTACTAGCACCCAAAATAGTTGAGTAAACTTTGTCTGAGGAAAAACTTAACTAGCAAATATACTGAAAAAACGTGATGAAGAAAATTAATTATAGCTTCTCTTTCATTGTTTATTGCCACTTCCAAAGAAGATTATGATTTCAAACAGGTATTTAAATATTTATCTTTGAACAGTATTTATGAAACTGTAGAAGATGACTCTATGGGCATCCCACGTGTTTTGTGCTACAGTCAGCAGGGGCACAACAAGACAAGTGCAAATGCTCCACGCAAGGGAAGAGCTGCTGTGACTCTGCTGCAGTTACAGGGTTTTCCATCTTTTTGTTTAATTTCTCAAGATGATGTTGCAATGAGAGCAAATTCTACTCTGCTTCCTACTTCCTTTTCAAACTGATGTAGCCGGGGGAGGGGATTTCAGGCAATATGTGATCTCTCTTCCTACAGCTGTCAGTAAAAACCTCAAGGGATGGCTAAGCATTTTTTCCTTGAAAAACCCCAAAATATAATCATGACCGAAGTTCCTTATGAGGCTAAAGCAGAAAATAACGTAAAAGCTACAGAAGATATTTTAGGACAGAAGGAAAATGACAGCTAGAATTGCTGAAATTATCCATTCTACAGGAATGTATCAGAACAAAATTGAATTACTTATTCTAAAATTAAGTTTTAATTTTAGTCAAAAAACTGAAAGAAAATGTAAAATTAACCAGTAGAAAAACTGTAAAACATTTTAAAATCAAAATCAGTATTCAAAGGAGATGCACCAGCAGAAACAACAGAAGCTAACAGAACAGAATGAAAGATCAAACTTCAGACTGGGCTGTTCAGTTCATATGGTAATGCAGTAAGTAATTCTCACTACATGAAGAGCTAAGCAAGAGATTGGAATGGGCCTGAAATAGACATGTGTAGGTCTTCTAATGCTAAAATCCATTCAAGCAGAAAATTTATTTTCATTAACTAACATTTCTGTTTCCTATTAAAATAACTATTTAAATTTTGGTTTATCATAATAAGTTGTTTCCTGAATGCTATTTAAGACTACCTTCAAGATACATATATATAAAATATATTTAATTGTCTGAGGTAGTTATCTCAAATAATGCTTAACATTTTGAAGTAAAAAAAAAACAAAACAGAAAAACAATGATTAATTTAAAATTACTTTTTTTAAAGGACTTATAAATGTCATTATTCTTTTTGACAACACTTGCATTCATTTCAGTCATTGCTACTCTGAATACTCATTTTGTAAAGTCACCTTCAGATCTGTTGGGCACCTTGTGTATAACTGGCTGCCTGTAGTGGTAATAATTTCAACAGTGTGTGTATAGACACGCTTGCTCCTAGGTCTTCTGTCAGAAATGGGTGAAACACCTCATCATGTCTAATGCATGTGTCCTTAGGCTGCCTCACTAAAATGTCGTAGCTTTTCTCCTTCTGGGAGATTCTTTAAATGTGATTCAGCAGTGAAGTAACCAGGCCAGGCTACCTCTGCTCTGTATTGGTTGTATCCTGAACAGTTGTGTCCTGAATTGCTGTAATTGACTTCAAGGCCCTGACATCAATCCCTCACAAGATGCTATTCAATTTAGCCACGTGGACTTGGCTAAGACTGAACCTTAGCACAGAACAGAGGAGTGAAACCAGCCAGTCAAACATTGGATCATCCTTCAGAGATGATGGTTCCTATACAGGGATTCAGAAGCTAGTAAGGTTAGCATCTGTTAAATGTTTGCTGCTGTCTTCATCTTAAAAGTTTTCAACTCCTGCCAGCTGTTTCTTAAGCTCTTTTAACTGACATGCAGATTTTTATCACTCAGACTGAAAATTTACAGCCATTCTATAGAATTGTTTTCTACCAATAAGATTAATTCATAAATTGGAAAAATGAGAGCAGTTGTCAAATCCAATCCAATGTTTTCCTCTAGAAAAATGTCATTCAGTGGGATTATACCAATAGGAATATATTTCAAAATGGTTTAAACCCTAGGGAAAAAAACCCACCTTGTAATGCATGGGACATTCAAACATGGAAGTAAGTGCAGCATTAGATTAGTTCACATAGCCTACCTTACAGAGAGGGAGTACAGATCTTCCCTTTCATTGCTCTTCCTCAAAAGATAGCTCCCATCCTTCCCATTGGAGAGCAGCAGCGCTTCTGCTGCGTGTCGGGTGAGATTGTCATGGTACCACCTGGGGAGACAAAAGGGGTTAAAGCATTCTTCACTCTGCCCTAAACTGGCTGCTGCTGCTGCTTTTTGGAGCAGGGTTAATTCCTCTACAGTTTTGAGTTACCCCCTTTCTCACAGGCACCCACAGCTTAGACAGATCTGTGCCCCTGGCAGTGGCCTCCTTTTGACAGTGTCAAGAAACTGTTTTTTGTTAACGCAAAGTTGTGTACAAACAGCTGACTGTTTCACTGGATATAAAAACTCTGCAGTTTCTCCTTGCACAAGCAACAAATTACCCAGGTCTGTGCTGATAAGGTGAAAGCAGTTTTGGGGGGTATACAGAATCCCTTGTCTATTTTCAGAAGCGGACATAGGTACATTCTTTGGTACACTTCTTCTGGGCAAACAGGCAGCACTTAAACTCCTCATAAACTCCCTATTTCCCTCAACACATCTTCACTGACAAGTTCTGCAATTAAACCTGCTTGCCTAAGCTTATAATTAAAGGGATCAAAATTAACTGACAGAATTTCAGTGAAAATTAAGAAATTTTGCTATTCTTGTCTCTCAGCCAGGTGTGATCTGAGCAACAAAGGAAAACATCTAAACACTGTTTCAATTTATCTTCAGTGAAAATTAACTTCATTTTTATATGAAAAGTTTTGCAAGGACTTCACAGGAAGAAAATCCTGCAAAGTCCAGGAAGTGTAGTTTATGGGTGTGTTTCCATTCAGAATGCTCCACAATAGAAACACCCTCTTTTTCACAAGAGGCAAATATCTCACTGGAAATGAACCTGAGACTGAGCACAAAAAGCTGGAGCTATAAAAGGTTGGAGCTGCAGTCCTGCAAGGCACGTGATAATAACCATAGCCATGCACACACACACACACACACACACACACACACACACACACACACACACACACGAGGCTCTGGAGCAGAAGGAGGGAGGGATACTACACCCAAGGCTCTGCTGGGAGCAAGCTTCCCTTGTCTGTATGTGAAATGCTGCCAGGTCGCCTTTCCCTTCCTTTAAAACTCCTGTAACACTGGGTTCAAAGCCTGTCACTGCTTCAGCCAAAGAAACACGGTTTCCCTGAAAGCAGAAGTGCCCTTGCAGCACTTTCCAGAACTTGTTTCGTGGCAGTCTTCAAAATGAAACCAGGTGTAATTGTATCCTCCTTCTCCTTAGCTGTTCATCCCAAGTTTCCACCAAGGTTGGCTTCTCGCACAAAGCTTTAACTCTCAATTTGGATGGCTGCCCATTTGAAAGGCCAGCTGGCTGATAAATTGCTTTATGAGAATCTCCAGACTCTTAACCCAGAGGAAGAGAAGATCCATGTGAAACTCAATACAGGCAGGGTAATGCTGTTTTGGCTCTAGAATGTGGTCCATCTTCACAGTAGAATAAAATAATGAATATTTAAAGATCAAAGTGTCATCCTCTGGAACACCTGTTAGCCAAAATCCGCCTGGGGATTAACTGCTCAAGTAAGCAACAGGCAAAGGTCAGATCATTCCTGATGTGGGGAGGATCATATCAGCATGGCCAGACCTGCAGCTGAGAATGCAGCACTGTGTTTGGGGTGGGATTTCCTGACGCTTTTTGGCTCGCTTCTATGCAAAAGAACCAGATGTTGAGAAAATCTGTGAGTGGTCATTGTCATGAAGGAGGCAAATTTAGTTTGAGGTTGCTCATAACTGTGTCATTACCTTATTTCCAAAAAAAAAAAAACATACTACTAAACTTTTGAAAGAGAAGTCACTAAAGTTTAAAAAATGCTATGTTTAAATCCACTCTCTCTTTACACACAAAAGGCCAGGCACTAATGAAATGTTACTATTATGAAAAAAAATAGATAAACCAACAACAAAAAAACCCTTAATTGGGAAAATACTGTTGTTTGAAGGTGCACTTTTAAAACTTGGATGACAAGGCTACACCAGTTTCTTGCCTAAATATGCTGTCTCAGACAAAAATCCCTCAAATGTTACTGTGTTGCTCTTGTTCAGCTCAAAATATGGAAGTGGATGTGAGACAGTAATGCAGATCTTGGTGTCAAAGGGACTGTTACATGTAGTTTTGGGTTTTTTCTCTTCCTGACTGTGACAGATGGTTTGATCAGGTTACTTCAATGTTCCACTGTGAAAATTGTCACACAAACTCTGTTCCAATTGCTTAAACACAGGTAAAATATTGAATTGCTGGTGAAAATTTAGAGTTTCCACCACAGACCACCAGGAAGGTAAACAAATACTCTATGCAATCTGCTCTTACAATCAAACCTGAGCTGACAGTACAAGCAGAAATCACCAGAGATAAAAATAAACTCAAACAGTCCTGTGGTTAGACACTACTAGATACACTTCAGCGTAATTTTTTTTCATTCCTTCTATTTATCTGTCTCAGAAAAAACCTTTTAAGCAGTTCTTTGAAATTGGCAAGCAAATCAAGATGGGAGTTATGGCTCATTTGGCAAAACTGTAAAAGGCAGTCCACCTTCAGCTTTGAAGCTTTGGTTGTCTTCTGAGTTATATCTGGGGCAGGAAATAGTTGATACAAAACACAGTACTGTATCTACCTTTATGCCATTTTCTAACAAGACATTAAGGAAACTAAAATGCTTTACAAACATCCATCTCTTTGAAGCCCCTAGAAAGTCCTTCATAAAGCTGGATTGTCTTAAATCTTTGGTTTTGAACATGGTGGATAACATTGGACAATTGAGATGTTTCTGAAGGTCCTTCCAAAAGTCATCTTTATAGAGTCTTGTATTCACTACAAAATAAGTCCAGAAATATGCTCTGTGCTTTGACACCTTTCAGACTGAAAATCATCAGTAGTGTAAAAGTTGCCTGAGGTTCTTGATTGAGATTTCTCTGAGAAACACAAGAAGAAAGATAGGTTAAATTCTCTCCCTGTTTCAGAGCCACTTCTTCTGGCTGTCCTTGTACACCCTCCTGATATGTATACAATATCTCTGGGAGGTTTCTCCTTTCTGATTATTTCATTTTGTCTATTAAAAAAAAAAAAGAAGCGTAGTCAACTTTTTGGGTTTCCTTTTCTACAATTTGACCAGCAATCTCAGGCTCAGAGTTTATAGATGCTGTCATGTATCCATTCTTGTTACTTTAACTTCATTCTAAATGATGTTAAATGTCTTTATCCGGTCCACGTAAGCACGTTTGTGTTGTGTGTGTGTGTTGTTGAATGACCCTGCTATCTTTCCTGCTCTTTGGAATGGCCAGTGAAAGCATGTCTTAGGATGGACAAGCACAGCCAGTGAGATCACTTTTGCTACCCCTTCAAAAAGAAAGCATTTTTAGATATCAGCCTATTCTTTAGGTCACACTGCATTGGTGGTGGCATGGAGGAAGGACTTTAGTGATGGCTTTTACAGGGAAGAGAAGGAAATGAGAACCCAGTGCCCCAGAATGCCCAAACTCATCAGAGCACACAGCCTTGCCCTGAAGATCTGCTCCTCCAGTTACCAGTGGGGTTTCCCCATGGAATAATCCAGTGGCTGCTGCAGCTGTGCTAATCATCACAACTCCAGAACAGGATGCACTCACGTTAAAATCTCTTCTTAAGAAGACTTTTGTGGAGTTAATGCACCAGCTAGAGCTACCTACACTATGCTGAAGATCAGGAGTATGTTACAGCAAAGTCTGGGGTGAGAAATTCCCTGTTTAGGTTAGAACATCATCCTCAAAATGTTCATTCTTTAACAACTCAAACTGTTCCAATGAAAAATGATAATGAAACTTCATTTCTGTGTCCCCTGCAGATGAAAGTCCTTAGGTATGGCATCTGTCATTTCTGATAATGCTGTTTTCAAAGAAATCATGTGGATCTTTTGCAAAAAAAAATCTGCCTGGGTAAATAGGAGCTGCTGTATAAACTTGTAGCTGGCATCAGGTGGATAAACTGTTTAACAATAACAGAATACACAAGGAACACACACACTACTCCATGAAAGGATGAATGCTGAGTGACTTGCCCAATTATCTTCTGAGCCAGTTTTATGTGCAAACTGTAACATCCAGTAGAAACACTTGCTTTTCTTCCTCATAAAAATGAAAGATAGTAGCACCAGAAGAGAGCACAGCTGGAAGTTCTGGCTGCTATTTGGTGTGTTTGGAGTGATAACTCTGCGGTATACCCAGCTACCAGATAAATGCAGTAGGCAGAGGTCACACTTAGTTTTGGTGTCCTTAACAGATGTTCTCAGTACTGGAAACAGCGTGCATGTTTGGCTTGCTTTGGTGAAAAAGTCAGACAATTCAAAGTTCCTTCTGTGAAGCAAGAAGGAGATTCTTGGTGTTCAGCTGGGTGAGCTATGCTCTCTTCCCAGAGGCTCCCTCCCCTACTGCAGCAGGGCCAGTAGTGCTGGTGCTCTGTGGTGGGTGGAAAGCACTTTGGCTCTCTGAAGCAGAAACACAGCAAGTCCAATTCATCTCTTGTCCACCTATGAAAGGTAACAACAACCCATATGGCTGGGAAGATGAGCCACGTGTGCCCCCAGTAGGACTTGACTCCAATATTACCCAGAGCAGTTATCTACCTTCAGTTGGGTTGACTGGATTTTTTGTTGTTTGTTTGTGGGTGTTTTTTTTGTGGTGATAGATGTTGGCAAGTTTTATGTTTTGTTTTGTTTTTGTTTTTTTAATTATATATATCTTCTGCCCCAAGGAGTTGAATTTGCTTACACTTTGAAACTATATTCTAGCCTCAAAGATGTATTCCCACTCTTAGGTTATAGCAGTAGTACTGCTCAATGGAGCACAAGGGAAAGCACTGACTTATCTCCTCTGGCTAGATGCAATGCTCTTCACATACCCCTGCTGCAAAAATTACTGTAAAATTGACTCACTAGTTCTCTATTTCTGGCGTTCTGTATTTCAGCAACTTCCAGCTCTCATCTGTCAAGTTCAGTAGTTTGGGATTTTTAATTTTTTTTTTTTTTTTTCCATTGCCCATCATCTGAAAATTGCAAAAGTGTTCTCTGTACCTCACATCACTATAAGTGAAGTCTTGGCCATGTTTTTAATGGTGCCTGAGTTGACAGAGCTCTAGAGAATCTCCAAAAGGGCAAGAATGCCAAGACAGAAGTTACAGGTGTCAGGCAACCAAACTGGTATTTATTAGACATCCCTTCAATGTGCTAAGTTGAAACACTTAATCATGAACCTGTATAAAGTATTTTGCTGGAATACAAGGACACCATTGTATGGAAAAAATAATTTTAAAATAGAAACAAGAGGAAATAACATCATATATCCAGTCTTAACGTTTCTGTCTTCTAACTATAGACTTTCACTAGTTCAGCTTCTGCTTTTCACTTCTGTTTTTTCTCCCCCTTCTTTTAACTGCCTTCATTCTGATTTTCACCCATTATTTGGCCCACTTTCTAGTCACTTCAATTTTTCTCTTGCTTAAATTCAAAAACAGAGATGAAGAAAAAAATTCTTATGACCATTTACTGTGTTCCAGTCTAACGTGTTCCTCAGTTTAATTATCACCTGATCTAGGTGATAATTTCTCTTCTGCTACTAAAACAAAGCATGAAATGTCTTGTCCGGTCTTACTAATACCATCTGTGAAGGTATGGGAAGAGCATAAAAGCTCAGCTGCAAGGGGTGACAAAGAAAGCTTGGACTGTAGAAGGAAAAAAGGTCGCAAAAATTTGTTTCCATTTGCCCTGTGCCTTTCACTTTCAACAGACAGTGTCACCCAAACTGTGCTGTATTGGGATGCAAACTGTGCTACCAGACCAGCCTGTAATTACTGGGTTGATGAGATATTCCACATTCTCGTCTCTTGCGCAAATAACAAAGGGGAATTCCCCAAACTCACGCAGTATGTGCTCAGCCACAGGAGCTCCACACTGAAGTCAGCTCTAACAGCAACAAAGGCCACTGGAAAACAGGCTGAATCCAGGAATAATCAAAGAGGCCTTCAGAGAAGAATCCTATTTTCAGTTTCCTTTTCATTTGAGCCAAGGTGCTTATGTCTCTTTTGGCAAACTTTAGTGTTCCCTTTTAAATATTCTGGTAGATTTAGGGACAAAGTTAATTGGCGAGGCAACAGGTTTTTAACAATGTGTTCTGCTTTTGAGCTCCCTTTTCATTAAGCATTAGGCCCACCTATATGCACATCAATACACTGAAGCTGACTGTCATCTGAATTTTCACTACATTGCTGACAACCTTCCATTCTGTTGAACAGCTAACCTGGTAAACTATGAGCATGTCCTGGTACTCAGCCTTTTCTCTTAAGAGTAAAGTCCTTCCCATTTCACACTTCTTTAAACCTTATCCAACTTCTTTGATTTTTGTACCAGAAAGCAGAAGCTTTAAAATAAACTGCTTCAAATTCCCCCCAAAGTTACGTTAATGTTGAAGCTACTTCTCATTTGAATGACCATTGTCTCTGTTGGAGACTCCTCACCACAACTGGGTCTCAGTCGTGCTGGATACTGCATCAGCTGTCAGGGGAACTCTGTACTGTGAGAATATGGGACTGAATCTAGGATGGAAAACCCTTGTGATGACTGAGAATTTCATTTTATGTTCTGGAGAGTGACACACCTACTTGTCACAGCTGGAAAGGTATTCACATTAAGAGATCTTTCAGGTTATGCTGCAAGAATGTCTGCTGCATGAGAACTTTTTCATATTTAGGGGAAAAAAAGAAGGAAAAAAAAGTGGCTTTAGTACTAGCTGAAAAGAAAGGGCCTTGTTTAATAATTTGAAGGGACTCTTTGCCTGGTGTTGCTTATTCACCTTTAATCTATTTAATTCAACACACTTCCCTGAAGGAGATGCTTAGTATTCTGTGGAAGGGTGAAAAGTTTTTCCATTGAAGTGGAAGTAAAATAAAGAAGGTACAGCTTTAAAAATGCATATTTGTAGTCCTCTCATCTGTACTCCTTCCTTCTGATGGATACCACATTAAGTACCACATCAAGCAGCATTTCTACAAGACTGTCTATGAGGATGAGCTCCTTCCTGCTTATAGGCACATGTTACTGGTATATATTATCTCAGACCACATTGTGTAAGTCAGTAAACAAATAGTCTGGTAATTGGGAATCATGCTTCCCACAACAGCTCCAACTAATTTTTCTTTCCTTCTTCCCTGTAAATACTGTTTTAGGATGAGCATAATCTAACAGATGTAATGAAAAATTATATAATGGCTACTCTGGGTACGGCTGCGAATCGACTTAATTTCATACCTGTTAGGTGCTTCAGTTAACAGGCACTTCATTAAAAGGTTTTTTCCAATACAGGAAAGTAGCACCACTGTAGAGATACTAATTTCAAGCTATTTTGTTGCACTCCAATTTGTTCGCTAAGCGAATGAACCACAAATATAAGCAATGAGTTGGTCCTAATCCTCAAGTAGTCAGGAAGCAAAACACCTTTACTTTTTTTTGTCAATTTGTTTGAACGCAGAGGTGACACCAGAGCCTTTTTTGCTTTGTAAGAATGATCACTGGCCTTTCTTCTGCTTTGCCTCCCCTTTGCATTGCTGCCACTGATCCCACCCTGTCTGAACCCACCTGCGCTGCTCCTCCAGCCCGTGTTTATTCCTGCCCACGGCAAAGCTGCCGGTGACAAAGTGACCCAGGCCTTTCTCCTGTGAAAACCAAAACTAGCTGGCAGAAGAAAATGAGCGAGTCGCATCAGACAGGGAACAAGCTCTGTTGCAACCTTTGGCCTTCCTTTTTGCTCCTGGGGTTTTGCTTTTCGGTGAGCGCGATGTGCTCGCAGTGGCTGCGGATTGCCCGCTGCTCTCCCTGCTGGAGCCACAGGCACCTTTGGGAATCCTGCTGCCTCCCGGGGCCCGGCAAGGACAGCAGCTCTCCAGACCAGGGCCCAGGCCAAGCTCCAAGGAGACAGCTGAAGGCATGGCACAGGGAGGACAGGGATCTGAGGACAGCCTCTGGGTTTGGTGCTCCCTGGAAAGGCAGGGAAGTGTCACGGCACAGCCTGGGCTCTATCCGTTGGCGATGGCTTCAAGGCCGCAGGGGTTTCCGAGGGAAGCTGCTCCCCTGCCACCAGCTTTCCACTACATTCGAACCGCGTGTCTGCGCTCTCGGTTTCTAGCTATTCTTTATTTGTCCTGGTCCGCTGTGCCAGCCTCTCAGCACTGCCACCGGGACGAGGCGCTGGGCTTCCCCGAGGGCTCACAGCACGCCCGGGGCCTCGCTGGGACAGACCCCGCCTTACCTCATCCCTCCCTTCGCCACCCAAACCCAGCAGCCAGACCCAGCAGCTCCCACCCTGCCAGCCCCGCCGGGAGTCCCGGCACGCCCGGGGCTGTCCCTGAGGGCGCCCTCGGTGCTGCCCCGAGCTCCGCTTACCCCAGCGCCATCAGCTCCCGGTGGGGCGGCGCGGCGGGACGCGGCTCCCGGCGCTGGGCCATGCTCCCGCCGCTGCTCACGCCTCTTCGGGGCTGAGGAAGTGCGGGCCGGCACCTCCCCGGGCGGGGCCCATCCCCTCCCTCCCCGGCCCGGCCCGGCCCGCCTCACCTCCCCGGCCCGAGGGGGAGACCCCCACCCTCAGCAGGAGCAGCCAGAGCCCCCCCGGCTTCCAGCGGTGCCCGGTGCCGCCCCCATAGTGCTGACACTTTGGTTTGTGGCCAGAATAATTCATACTTCCCGTTGTTTTTATCTGCCCCTCACAGATGTTCGTATTCCAAAGGTTGGTATTTCGTTGTCCGCTCGCTTTTCCCCCGCCATCAATCCACGAACGCCCCTCGCCTCTTCTGTGTCCGCCAAAGTACTCAGCGAGGAAATCTGTGGAGGTGAAATTTGTGGATTATTCTGTGACAAGTGTGCAATCCTGCCCCCGGCCAGCCCCCAGAACCCAGGGAGGTTGTGGTTTTCCCCTCCGAGCGCAGCTTCCCATGGCGCTGCCGCTGGATTACCAAGGAAAGGGGGATGCTCCTTGCCCAGGGTCTGACACGGCCCCGGCTCCCTGACCCGCTGGTTCCCCTGGGGATCCGCCGGGCTGCCTTTGAAGGGGTCACGCTGTCTTTCGGAAACAGGAATAGGAACATAAACTGCTAGAAATTTACAACTTCACTCCCTCTTTGGAAGCATCAAGAGGGCTGAGCTTTGTGAGAAATTTCTGAGCGTTATGTGGTGTCTGTTCCTTCCAATGCTTAAACGATCTCCTGCAATACTAAAGAGGTTATTTGTATTCCCCAATACTTCATGGACAGTGATTATTACAGGTGGCAAATTCCTTACTAAACTTTTTTGACAAAAGGACAGGACTCCACCAAAAAAAAAACCCCAAAAAAACTCCACCAAAACCAACCAACCAACCAACCAAAAAAAACCAAAAAAAACCCCAAAAATCAACAAAATAAACCCCGAATGCTCCTTTCCAGTCATACTGAAGTTTTCACCTGGTATCCAGTACTGAAAGTCAGCTGTTTCCAGAAAATCTGGTATTTAAAGAGGACGGAACAGCTACTTATTTTCCCACAAGCAGTCATATGAACTGCATGCTCAGTGTGGAGCTAAGAGTCATTTGGAATAGGATTTTTTTTAGCCTGCAGCTCCTGCTGATCTTGGAGAATTTGGAAAGAGTTTTTTTAGCCTCCCAAATGGGAAAATCTTCAGAGAGGTTCCATGTGTCAGATCAGACTGCCCTTTGTTTGAGCTTCTAATTGTGGCTGCATGGTGTTCTGCTTCTGTACTTACCTGTTCATGTTGACATTCAGTTGTAGATAAATATTTTGCAAATAAGCTGGGAGTTTTTCCTTACCAGGGGAAAAAAAATAGTGTGGAGAATACTTTTTTCCTTTTTCTTAGTTTGCCACTTCCTCTATTGCTCATTGAAAGCTTGTGATCTGATACTCTCGTTGTTAACGTGACTCTGAAATCCACAACATTTAGTTAAATAGATGTTTTTATGTCTCCACTGTTTGTTTGTATTTGCTGGATAGATTTCTTTATTATTGTTCTCCTGTTCTGGAAGCTGCTGTGTTTGATTTCAGCAGTGATAAACCCATTCCAGGTTATCTTGTCTGTCTTACTGATAGAGGCAGAAAAGCACCTATGAGAATTTCTGGGTTACAGAGGAAAAGACAGAGATGGAAAAATTAATTAAATTCCAAGCAATGAAAAGCCACAACTAAATTTTAGTAAATTCTAATTATATCACAAATGATCCTAAAAGTTCAGCAATGCAGGCTCAAAGGTGTTTTCCAGCCCTTGTGTACACCATGATCTTTTGTGCAGTGTGTTGTTGTGAGAGGGGGCTCCCATGTGGGAGCAGATGCTTCCGCTTACTCTGCACCTGAGATGGCAATGTTTCCTCTTCATTTGTAGAAAAATAAATAAAATAAAATTAAAAGGCAGAAATTGTTCTCTCATGCAGCAGAGATAATTTTTCCTTTTAATGAAGTCCATTTTGGGTTTTTTACACAGGCTAGCCCCTGGACAGAAAGGCTACAGTTTGCCATCTTGCAGTTCCCCAAAGCCAGAATACTTTAGTGTCTGTGTTTGGGTGCTATTCCCAAGCACTGGCATCCCTGGTGGAGCACTGGTGTGCAGTGTGAGTGCTGTCAGAGGAGACCTGTAGATAGCAGCAGTGCTCTGGTGCTTGCAGCTCAGCCCGAGCGCTGCTGGCCACAGAGCACCCCCTAAGGACAGTTTGGCTCTCCACTCATCCCCTCACATCTGTCAGCTAAAAATCAAAGTGTGATTCAATTTAAAAAAACAGTCTCTTCAAGTCTTTCTTGACTAACTGCACCATCTCACAGGAAACAAGCACCAAACCCCTATGTTTTAAATTTAGGTCATGAAAAACAGGAGAAGTACAGCTGTCAAAATGGGGAGGGTCAATAATAATCAATACCTGTGCAATTATTCCTTGTGTTGTGTCACACTATGTTACTCCACAATGCCATTTTTAACAGCAGACTTCAAAACCCAGAAAATACTTTACAATGCAGACACCAGGTCTCTCAGTCCAGCAGGTGTTTGCTTTCATGATGTGCTTTTGGATATTGTGTGTTCTGTTTGGGCAGAAATTCAGGGATTGCTAGGTGAGCTTATATCACATGTGTCCTGCAAGTGGTCAGATCCCAGGATCATGATGGTTCTTTAAGTTTTTCCAGTTTTTATGCAGCAATTGCTTAAAACTATTTGAAAGTTTTAAATTTTTTTCAGGTAGCTGTAATTTTGTACTTTTAAATATACTAAATAAAGGAAAATTTGGGATAGATAGGCATGTGACTAATAAATAGACATGATTGCTGCAAAAATATAATTAAATAACTCTAGTTACTTTACAGAACTTGGCAGGAAATAATTGAAAATTTCTTTCCTTTTACCATTTCAACTTCCAATAACCTGAACAGATTATAGGTAGCTGTGAACCATTCCAAGCAAAGACGGTCAGTCACAAAGACAGTGATTTCACCCAAATGAAAGTAAAAGAAAGAGATATATTACAAAGATATTGTTAACACAGTTGGGATGAGGGGCAGGTTGGGATGGAGCACAGTGGGCACCTGCAGAGCACAGGTTTCCTACACAACAGAGAGTTGGCCATTGATTTATTCCTTTTAAGGTGATTGTATCTGATAATTTTGCAGTGCCCAAGATATCTAATCCCTACTGCACTCAGGTATGACCCCATGGAATTCTGTGAAACCTCTAAAGCAGCTACAGAAATCTTTCCACCGTGTTTAAACACAGGATGCACACTAATATCTTCTTCTGAATTTATCCTGATTCTTCCCTTCTGAATGTGGCACAGATTGTCTCGGAGTCTTTATTTGAAACAATTATTATGCTGGAAAACACTTCAGATACTGGATATCAACATGGTGATTGGTTTACTTTGTGGATTTTGAGACACCTAAAGCATGTTTATTTAATGTTTTTTCTAATGTCCACCATCAACACATTTCAAGAATGTGGCAGCTAACCCTGTGTTGACTGCAACCTATTAAGACAGGAAACACAGAACAGTGGTGAGAAAAAGAATTTGAAATTACCCAGGTTCCTAGGGGAAAATGGCTTGAAGACAAATTGTGCAAAAGGAAATTGCCCCATTTTCTCCACAGTTTGGGCAGGGCTTCTATAGCTAAAGATCACAATAGCTGCGTTGCTGTCAGGGTTCATTCCCCAGACTTGGATTAGGAACATGTTTCTGCCTAGGCACAGCAAGAGGTGCAACAGCCATGCCCTCCCAAGTCTTTGTGGAGTTTCCTGCCGAGTGGGATAGGCCCAGCCATGTCACAAAAGAATATGATTATGTATGGGATCCCAGAGATATTGATTTAATAATTCAATTTTATAAGCCTCTTAACTTTGCCCTTAGTAAAAAACTAGCATTCTTCATACTTTTCATGATGTAACTTTTGGGACTAAACATAGTTATCATCTCCAACACAGTACACTCTCTCTTCTTGTTTGATTTAGGAAATTCCTCTAGGGCTAAGTACAGGAGGATTTTTTTTTTTTTTTTTTTTTTTTTTGGTTTCTGAACCTAAACAGGGACATGGAAATAAGTAGAAGTAAATAAATAATAATAAGTAAAAGAAGTTTCCCTTGATGCTTGCTAATTTTTTTCCTAGCCCTTTATTGCTGTGTGTATAATCAGGAGCTGGAGCATGTATATTTTGAGATGATGGTGGGAGATTAAATGCCTGTTGCTAGAACAGCTGAGTTATTGCACGTGGCTTGGTTTTCACAGTTTCAATAATGTGGATAATGATGTGAAGATTATGTGGTTTCAGTTCTACAAGGAAAACTTTCTAGAAACTTTGTCAATCCACTGTTTAATGTACATGTGTGCTTGAAGCCTTCACGTTTTTCATGTCTTCTTAGACACAGCCAAAGCCTCTTGAAAACTGCTCTCTGAATAGATGGTGTGCAAATGGTTTTCCTGTCCAGCCAAACCCCAAGATAATCTCCAGAAATAAGCCCAAACACCTAGAAATTATCTTTAAATTGGAAAATGTGGGTTTCAGTGGCTGTTAGTGGCAGCACACAAGGGGAGGTGGGAGAGAGCAGGTCTTGTTGCCAGAGGCCAGGGTGAAGGGCAAGGTTGGAGACAGGCAGCTCCTCTTGTGGGCCGTGTGGTGCCTAGAGCCAAGTGACCTGCTGGCAGCTCAGCCTCTGTCCAGGAGGAATCAGACCTGGCTGGCCAGTCTGTGCTCCAAGATCACCCAGTAAATAAAGATGTGGAAAGGAGGAGCCTCTCCAGACTCCCTCAAAGATGGCTCTTGGCTGTAGTGATCTGGGCTGGGGAGCACCTTCAGGGTTGGGGACCTGAATGTCCTCACTCCAGCTGGGAGTTGCTCCAGGGATTCCTGCTTGCCTATGAAGCCAACCCATAACTCTCTGGCAGCAAAGCCCAGGGTGCCAGCTCCACCTCTGTTCTGGCCCCCAGCTCCTCACAGATGGCATTGCAGTACCCACTGTCCAGCCTAAGGTAGAGGCTGCACCCAGAGCAGAACTGACCACACACACTGGTGTCCACCATACATGAAAATTGATGGAGATGCAGCATGGGATTTTGGACTTGGGTAAAAGTGTCATGAAAAGCTAGGCTTAGGTAAAAGTGTCATAAAATACAAAATTAAATTGTTTATACTAGAGAAGGGGGTAAGGGGAAAAAAAGGCTGAGAACAGTCTTACTTGCTGTTTTGTAAAACTGTTTGTTCTGCGACCTTATTACAGCTCAAAAGTTAGGTTTTTTCATTTGTGCTTTTTGTAACTTCAAAATTTATGTTCAAATAACATATAATAATGATAATAAATATATATATAAAATAATGATATAATAAATAGCATACAATACCTAGTAAATACAATCATTGATAATGATAATGATTATGATGATAATAATAATAATAATAATAGTAGTAGTAGTAGTAATATACAAATATATCTGTACCTTATCAAACTTGATAGCCCTGTCACCCTATGCAACTGTTTATGGATACCAGGACAAGCTTTAGGAGTAATACCAAGACCTGAGTAGAAAGGAGCTCAGGAGAAAAAAATTGTCTTACCCAAATAAAATTATGTCAGTAGCTCTGAAAACATTTGAATCTTGCATCATTTTGCATTTTATGGCACTGCTGATGCATAAAGCAGGATACTGAGAATCTGGGTCAAAACAGCGATGCAGTTTGCTCTCTGAGAACAATGATTACAGTTATAGTGCCTTTTCCTTGCAGAAGAAGCATGGGTTAATATAACATTACATGAGCATAATATGTTAGGATTATCCCAGAAGACATCTTGCTGGAATTACAGATGCCAGGCATTTTCCAGTGCCTTGTCAAAAGCACAGCTCACTGCCAGTTGCCAGTTTAAAGATGTGTATGCCTTGTGGCAGGTCAATGTTTTTCTAAAATGAATAAGGACCTAACCTTAGAAAGAGTGCAGGAGCTTTATAACTAACATTTTGTGGATTGTAATTGGTCTAGTGGTTGTTCAATGCACTGCAAATGCCCAGTATGGATGGCTGCTTCTCCTACCAGCACAAAGCATCAGTGACCATTTGCAATCCAGCAGCAGTTTTATCTTCCATTCCATTCCAAGTTCAGGCATTTCAGTGACTTTAAAAACCAACACTCTGTCACATTAACACCCAAGAGCAGTCTCCTGGCAGGTCCAGGTTATAAATAGAGATCCTCTCCAGAAGCCTGGTCCTACCTGAGATATCCGTCTGTCCGTGCTTGTAGGCATGATCTTTGCGTGCCCATTTCAGGGTGACTGCAGTGGATCCCTCCTGCATCAGTGGGAGAGGCTGTGCACGTTGCTGTGCCCAGCACATTCTCCCTGCTCAAGGGGAAGAGAGCACATCCTCTGCTGGTTTTGGTGAGGGAAAGTCGAGCTTGGGTCATCTATGGATAATTGTGCAAAAAGAGGAGAGGGCAGTGGATGCAGGCAGACATGCTATGCTTTGCTGTAGAACCTTCAAAAAGCACCAGAACTGATGAGGTTTTTGTATTTAACTCCAGATATTGTTTTTTTTTGGTGTTTGGTTTGTCATTTGTTTTTTTTTGCCAGGCGAGTGCTTTTGGCCAAGTAGCACAGGAGGGGATATTAAAAAATCCTGCCTGACCGTGCTGCTTCCCTTCCCCATAGCTATTTATTGTACCATGGACCACAACAGCTGCACTGGGCACCCACGTGACACACAGGTCTGGCCTGTGCCAACATTTCAGCCCATCAAGCCCTCTTATTTATACTGCGACTTTCATAGCAGCAATCTCACCCCACTTCACGTGTTATAATTAGACCATGAAAACTGGTTCAGATAAACATAACTCAAATGTTAAAAATCCCCAAACTGATTGACATAAACAAGTAAAGTAGTGAGGGGCTGGGGAGTTTGCTCAGATGTGTCCTTGTCACCATGATTTTGGCATAGTAGACTGGTTCTGGTTTGAATGAAATACAGCTTTCGGGTAGTGGTCTTTGGTTCTGTTACCTTAGGGCAGAGCAGGGTGCACTCCTGTTTAACTGCTGTGAAGCTGATATAGCTCAGGCCTTGTCAACACTGTGGGTGTGCTCCAAGTCCAGCCACTGATCCAATTTCATTGCAGATAGGCGAAACTAATCAAAAGACAGTTGTATCCTGCGGTACAGGTGCCTGAAATGCAAGCTGTAATTGAACAAAGAGAGAATTTGTGGATGACCCGAGAATGAACTGGTGAGGATTTTTATGGTTTAAGGTGAAGAATTAAGGAAATTGAGGTTTGAGACACAACCTTGATACTGTAAAGAAAGTGGAGGAGACCCTTAGAAACATGGAGCTTTATTGTTATTATGGCCTGATTCTGCTTCAGGAGGTTAAGAATCTCCTCTTTGAACTCAGAAATTCAATGTACATGTTTACTCAGTGTGTGAGCCAGCTTTCTTTCTCAATTCTAACAGTAAGTTGTAACACCTGGAACCAGAATTTGGGATCTCTTGTAGGCCACCTTTATTTCTTGATATTTCTCCAGCTTTCACATTTAGGGCATGTCATGGGTTGGAGGGGGACTGGGCTATGTGTGATTTCCCAGGAAATCCTAAGTTTGAAACATGAAATTCACAAGGTGCTAGCTCTCTACATCATTATTTTTATGAACATTAAAATTTAATTAACTTCTTTCTTGCTTTAAAATGATTTGATAGTCCAGCTTTGTTTGCCAGAGCTGGAATAAAACCAAAACCCCATGGTCCATAATCTATTGAGAAGTGTAATTATGCACAAGGTCCAAAGCCCCCACTTACATCCAGGAAATTGAAGTTATTTAAACTACATTTCTTGTCTATAATAACTCAGATCTTTGCAGCCTTATAAAAACATAGTGCTGGCCAAAGTATATGTGCCATACCCAGAGAAAGCATTTTACTAACAATTGTAAAAATCAAATATTGCACAAATACAAAAAGCATAAGAGCTTCATGTATAAATCAGGCTTCCGTGCCATATTTCTGTAGGGATCATAAGGTCCTTCCCCTGGGAGTTATCCTCTCAGTCCTGAAGACCAGGTAAAAGGCACACTAAACACCCACCAAAGCAAAGAGGCTTTCCTACAGAGCTGCAGGCACCTGTAGCACCTCACCACATGTATGTTGCTGTTTTACTTGAAACACTCAGAAATGTGTCACCCGAGGGTTTCACAGCATGGGCCAGTGCCAGACAGAGATCTGTCTTCTGGTATGGCTCCAAACTGGGCACAGAGTAGCACCAAATATTGGAGATACTTAGTCAGAAGCCCAGGTGGGCTGTGTGGTTTGGTAAAGCCAAGCAACCTGTACCACAGCTGGGAGCAGGACACAGGTGTTTTTATACCGTTCTGTATCACTAATGAAAGTTTGAAAGTCATTGTCTTCTGGGATGGAAGTGGCATGGCAAGGAAAATCATTGATCAGATTGAAACTATTTTTAAGCTGCTAAAATGAAGTTCAGCTGTTTGGGAGGTGCTGCTGAAATTCAAGGTTGGTTTTGTGCAGGAGTAATAGCAGTCCTGAGGCTCAAAGAAATAAATTGAAATTCTGGAAATGAAAAGTTCATTGAACAAAACCACTCAGTATAGAAAATGCAGGTTCAACGTAGAGATCTCAGAATATAACAAAATGTTTATCTGCTTGAGAACATTATTTTGATTTCTGTATGGGTCGCAGGTCATGTCAGAGTGTTTCTGGCAAAGCTGCAGACAATAACTTTAAAGCAATTGAGCTGGGTGTAACAAAGCTCCAAAAAGCTGAACAGCAGTTATTCTATGGCTTATTCTGCAAGTGATAAAAATCCATTTGAATAACAGTTGCATGTTCATAATCATGTTCATCGAAGGGGAGCTGCACATCCAGCATACCTTGGAGATGTCTCACCAGCGCACAAATAGGGATCTTAATCAGCATCTCCAGATAAAAAAAAAACTGTGGAGTCAGGTGCGAGGGTGAAGGTGGGGGCAGTTTAGTTGATGCCAAGAAGTAAAATGTCACTTTGATTCTTCATCTGCTATCATGGTTGCAAGAAATAACCTAGGCAGCAGCAGCCCCCATTAGCACTTTGGAAAATGAGCTTTTGCTTGTTTGGGATTCAAGGTGAAAACTGCTTTTTGGATTTTTAAGTGGCAGGTTCTGCTCACATTTCTGGGCTGCTTCACATTGTGGGAAGGTTCAGCTGGCTGCTGGCTGCCACCAGCACATGTAGTTAAGTACCCCATGCTTCCTTTAGGATCGAAATACAGGGAGTGTAAACTATCCTCCTTGAAAGTTAAACAGCTTGACACCAGAAAACCCCCTATTTTTTTGTCCTCTTATTTTGCTTTAACATTAAAAATGTACAGAAATACAATACATTGAAGCAGAGCTGTTTCAGGCATGTCCAAGCATAAACACACACTCACATTGGCGAGTAACAGCAGCAGCAGGGGAGGAAAGAGGAAATCTTATCCAGGAGGAGCTGGCACATAGCTGGTGCTGTGGGGTCTGTCAGATACTTCAAACTGATACAGGAGCAGATGGTTATCTACAGGAGCACACACTGCAAGGAAATAAAGGCTGCATCAGATCTTTCATGATCAAACCCCGTGGCTTCGGGGAGCCCTCATACTGACAGGCTGATAAATAGACCTTTTTTTATTACAGATTTTTATCTTGCAAAAAAAGTAGTTTCCACAGCAAAGTCACTGTGGAAATTGCCTCTGAAGCCTGCTGTGAAACTGGGGAAAAGATGTCTAAAACAGATACTTTGCAAAGATGTCCTGTACTTGCAAAATATTATTGAGCATGCATTGCAATCAAGCCAAGGCAAAGCAAACTGGTGCTGTGGCACCTTACTCAGAGGAGTGGGCTAAGAAGATATCTGTCAGAGATCTCTTCCCAAAAGCTCTCCCAGTGATTGTGCACAGGGATAAAAGGGCCTCACATAAAGCTGGGCTTGGTTTAGACTACCTTGGTGATCTACTAAAGAGCCTGGCGTTCCAAATTACCAGGGACAGAGTCCTTAGCTAGGCTGTTAAGCAAATCAAGCCAGGACAGATGGGGAAATGCTGTTCACAAGAGGTAATGTCCATATGCCCTTCTGAATGCAAAGAGGTGAGTAGTAATTTTAGTGTTTTCCAGCAACATCAAAGTAGAATATTTCTTTTGCAAGGGCAGAAATAGCTCAAATTAGTCAAATGATAGTAATTCCATGAACCATAGGTAAGATTTGCACTGTAAGTGCAGTCCATGCACTCCCCCATTTCCACTGCTGCAAACAGAAAGGAGCTTCCAAATCTGATCTCACCCTCCCGAACCTGATCTTACTCTCAAGAGCAGTTCATTCCAGCATTTCCATCTGCACAAGAGGCTCTGAAGGGGTGACAAAAAGTAATTGCTAAGTATTTAATCTGTGCAGCAGGGTGCTGCTGACAAGACCAGCTCCCTGCAGGACAGCTGAGTCCAAAAAGAAACCCTTCTTGTGACAATTGCAGCAAGTAGGTAGGCTGCTGTGGCATCCACATTCTTTCAGATGAAAATACAGTATCCTGAGTGGAAAAAATAGAGCAAAGTGCCCTTCCTTCCCTAGCGAGGAGGTGTACTTGAGTATTGTTAGACTGGATGGGCTCCTGTATGCCAGCTACATGCTTGCAAATACCTGCAGCAAATCCCTTGTCTGTGTAAGGGATTCTTCCCCACCTGTATTTCATTTTAAAGGTTTCCTTTGAGAATAGAGAATTGTAATATATTTAGAGGAAAAGAAAAAAATCAACATGTAGAGCTTATATTTCAATTTCTCATTGATTTTACTGCTGAAAGTCAGCTGTTCAGATGGTTGAAAATCATTGTCTTTAATATGTGTTGGGAAGGAACTAAACATGTCACAGAGAGATGCATGTCCAGGAGTTTTTCTTGAACAACCATTTCCTTTTCCCCTGCATTTCAACCCATTTCTACCTGTTGTCTTAAAAACACTGTGACTGGATTTTTGAGTGAGATCATGAACCTCCTTCCTCTGGGCAGAGCTGAAGGCCTTCTGAGGGAAGGTGCTTTCTGCACCTTCCCTTTGCACGGATTTCCCCATCTGTAAGGCAGGGATGACAACTCTGACCTCATCTTCTGAGTGCAGCAGGCTGGCAGGCATGAGCCAAATCATCTCCTGAGGAGGAATAGTTACGTGCTTACTTTCTGTAGTGACACAAAGTGCTGTGGCTGGAGACTCAAATGAAGAATCTTATGGGCTCAAGTGAAGAGTGAGAAAGAGCTGTTAAAGGGGAGGGGAGAAAAGAAAGATCAGTTCCTTCAATCTTCCCCACTTCTAATCCATGGCAACCTGCTGCTGAGGACAGCTGAGGGAGGTGCACTCAATCAACAGGTCTCTCAGCTGCCTTGGCCACTCACCCTCCTCACCCACTCTTTGGGCTTCCCTGGCTATTGCTGGGTCTGTATTTATACCGCACTCCCCAGATACCGCAGTGGTGGCTGTGGTAAAAATACTGCCAGGCAGCTGCCTGTCACTGCTGTCACTGACTGGGCCCAGGATGGCACAAATATGAGTTAGCAATGGGTTTCTGTGGTGGGAGAACTTTGGGCTGCTTTCTGACACCATGAATTCTCCCACTGCTGAACTCCCAGCCTGGGACTCGGTGCCTTCATGTACACTGAGGGAAGCTGGGACAAACCTCTTTTGTTGATGACAGTGCTGTTTTGAGCTGTGCCATGATAGACATGAGCTGTTAGGCTTGCTGCTCCTATAGCAGTGAAGGAAAGTACAAATCTTCGTGGGCCTGCTAACATACTGTTGGTTTTGGGCAGAACTGGCTCCTCTCCAAGTGGTACAGAGAGCAGGTTTGAGGCACTCGTGCTTCACCTACCTCTGCTTTTGCAAACAGGCATCTGAGCAGGGAAACCAGTCACAGGCATCCCTGGAGCGTGGTCACAGGCTTCTGGAGCTGTGATGGTGGTAGTGGTGGTGATGGTCAGGAACTCTCTGAGCTCCTTTTTTTTGGGGAGCATTAATCAGAAAGGTAAATGCTGTATGCACAAATGAAGGCACTTGCTATTTTGTGAGTAATCCTGAATATAACTTTAATATGGTCATATGAAATGAAGTGTAAAGGGAGCAGACAGAGAGTAGACACAGCAATGACAGTTCGCAATTTCTGAGGGGTATGAGCATCCTGAAACTCTTCAAGGCAATACCTAATAAATTCCTAATTGCTCTGAACCCCTCCCCTTCCACTTGGGATAGAGTTGCAGCTGTCCAGATGAGCTATAAAGGTGGCCTGTCACCTAAATTTAAAGACCAGATTTAAATTTCTGCAGCTGGGGTTAGTTAGCACATGAAGTCTGAAGCCAGAGGGGTGGGAAAAATTGAATTTACCTTCTTGGCAGGACTTTGTCTGACATTTACAGAGTTTCCCTCTTTATCTCATTACCTAGTCAGGATTTTTTGTTTGTTTTATGTGTTAACAAGGAGACAAACACAGACAGGATTTCAGGTAGATGTTGTGTTCTTTGTGTAGCTGTCATATCACAGCATCCTTGCCTCAACTCAGCAGGAGCAGAAAATAAAGAATTCCTACTGCAGACCAAACAAACACAATGTGGCTGAAACTGCTCTTGACTTCGCACCTAGACCTCCAGGCTGCCTTGTTTTGGGCCACAGGAGGTGAGTGGGAAGAATGAGAGGTTGAGAGGGTCACAGCCATGTCTTGGGGATTAGCCAGGGACTTCTGGTTTGCCTTTTAAATTAAGGGTGAGCAGTCCTGCTTGCACCAGGCTGTACCCCTACCTTCTCATTGAAGACGGAATTAAAAAAATGCCTTTCAAGTCAAGCCACCATTAAGTCATTCATCAGAATCAAAGACTTTGAGCATTTCTGTGACACTGGGGAAAGAATAATACCATGAGAGGAAGTAAAGGAGTGCAGAAATTATGAGGGCAGAAAACAGCCTTCCAAGCACTCTTCTTTTTCCTACCTTCCTAACTTCATAACCAACAAGTTCATGGTATTTTAAGTGCTTTTACCACTTGCACTAAAGCAGCATGCAGGCAATGTCATACCTTTTATAAAACTAAGCATTAGAACAGTATTTTGTTCCTAGTTACTTTAGAGTAGATAAAATATATCGAATTCTGAACTGGGTAGGAAAATTATGTGCATTTGATATATGCTTTGAGATACCACTGGGGAAAAAAAATCCTTTGAGATACCACATGGAAAAAGAGCCTTTAAATCACCTAAGCTTTCTGCACTGAGGGGTGGGAATGATGCTCTGGACAAGTGTTTCCATAGTGCCAGGAGAGGAAAGATGGATGAGAGTAGCCCCAGGCACTGAAGCAGCCTAATAACACGCCTGGGGGCTTGGGTGCTGAAAGCAGTTTGTGAACTCTTGGGAAACATGAGAGCAAAGGAAAGCTCAGATGTTTTCTTGCAGCACAGGACATGCACCATCACACTTGCAGGCAAATTGTCAGGGAGCCAGACAAGCTATCAAAAGAGTAAAGACAGGGTAGATAGGAACTAGAAGTAATGAAGAAAGAAAGATGGAGGAAAGAAACAACCTGGAGTGGAGAGGTGAGAGGCACATAACAAAAGCGAAAGCCCAGAGCCTCATTGTTGGTTGTAGTCTTAGTCCTAGCAATTACTTTTTGCAGACTATATTTAAATAGCTTTCAGTACCTGTGGGTCATGGTATAAGCAGCTGCTCCTCCTCAAAGCTGATGTCATTGAGGAGAAATAAAAAAGGGAATTTGTAAACACGTGTTGGTCTCAGGGATCCTAATGCAGGTTAATAGGTTAAGAATATCTGATGGATTTGCTCCTGGGTTTAAGGAGGGACTAGTGTTACTATTTCAAGAATGGTGGTAGGGAATATATATTTTCATTAGAATGAGAATTAAAATCTTAATCTTTGGCTTAATTAAAATTATATTGTTCTTTAACTTTAACAGTAAGTTCTCTGGATCATATTCAGTCTCTGGCAGAGAAACTGGGGTTCCATTGTAATCTGTAGCTCCCAAAATGATGTAGTGTAACACAGGACTCCCTGTGAAGCATGAATGTGTGTATGTATCCAGGAAGAGGGGAACGCCAGCAGGCCGGAGTGGGAGAAAGCTGTCTGAGGAAGAAGCAGGTATACCAGCCTACCTGTAGAGTGCTGACTGGGTGCTGGGCAGGTAGTAAGCTGGTGGATATTTGGAACAGGAGAATTTTCTGTTTTTATAGTTTTCCATCCAGGATGGACTGTGCTTTGGAAAACACAGGAACCATATGTTGCTTGCACTGTTGGGAAGCAGGACAGGGATGGCATTGGCTGAACACAGTGCCCACCATTCTCCTTATCATGTTGCAGAAGGACCTATTTGGGAGAACAGCCACTTTTAACAGAGGGAAGTGACCCTCTTGCTTTTCTCAGTGCCAAAGCACTCATGGCTTATTCCTGTTGTTTTATGGGCTGGACTGAAAGGACAAGGGATTTCAGAAATGTGAGACTCCAGAAGCAGGGTCAGGAGGCCACTGACAGCTGTGAAGTGACAGAGACAAAGGTAGAAGTCAAGAGGTGAATGGTGGCAGGAGACAAGCTGGGGAGACCCTGCTCAGCACTCCTTATCCTGAGCATCCCCCATGCTGGAGAATTTCATCGTGGGGGATGTGATGATGCACAGCAGCACCTCATCCTTGGCCTGCAAGGAGAAAGAAAGGCTTGGTGTCTGGAGGAACTGGCTCTTTCTACAGGACTTTTCATGCCAATAGCTGCCAGGTCTGTGTGCCCATTCTCCCGGCTGCCAGGGCTCCCCAGGGATGTGGCCCATGGGGTATTTAGAGAAGAGCACAGTGCCTTTCCTCAGAGCTTGGTCTGACAAGGCACAGGAGGAGTGGAGCAATGTCAGCCTCCAAGGCCTCTCTGCCCTGTGGGGGTATTTCTGTTTGGATGAACTGATGTACAGAAGGGTAATATTAAATGTTGGCATATAAATAGGCATATAAAAATATTAGGGGAAAATTAAAGTCAGAACAGCCTGTGGAAATCGTCCAGTCCAACTTCCATCTGCTGCCCACTCTCTCTGCACCTATCAAGGGCACTTGTATCAGTTTTTAAAAACAGTTTTTGTCACTGCAGTAATTGCATCATAATTCTCTCATTATGTAGCCATAAAAAGCAAGGATGATGATAAAAATTCAGAGAAAAAAGAAGACAAAATTACATTGTAGCTCTTAACTCTTAATCCCCCATCATTAACATTAGAATTAAACCACAAGTATGAATCTCAAATGTTACCCACTGATACGTGTGGGTTTGCATCTGGTTTGCATTTTGGTTAAGTATTCAAAATAAGGTATGTATTAAAAATTATTTATGTTGTCAGAAAACATACAACCTTATTGAATTAAGTAGTGCTTGTTCACACTGGGTTTGCTGACCTAATTTTCAAAAAAAGTGAAGAAGATGTAGAAAAATGTAAATTTTACGTGACAATAGTAAAAGCATAATTTCAGAACCTTGCACCATGAATGATTTGGTTATTTTCAGAAAGAACTGAGGGTCAAACAGCCTTTTAGGACTGGAAGTGTGGGACAATGGATAACCATTGTACTGGTACTGCCAGTACTGTCAATAGCATATGATGCAAGAAGAAAAAGAAAATTTTAAGAAAGTCTTTCAGAAAGTTCTTTCTTTTGACATAATCCTCCTCATTCATATACAAGTAGATTCACACATCTTTTCCTCAGACTTATGCATCTGCTCTGTAGCACCAGCTTTATTGATGATATAGGAGTTGTTTGGGTTTTTTCTATGATTAAAAGTGTGGGATAATTTTATGATTAAAAATACAAAAGTGTGGGATAGAAGGATATTGAGGAGTAGAGGGCTACAACCCTGCTCCTCATAGTTTCTCTTCCCTGCCCAACACCTCTACCCCAGGGAGTATTTTACTTCCTGAGAAAGCAGGAAATTTGAGATGCAAGTTAAAGTTTAGATAGATGCCTTGCCAGGTGGCAAGGAAAAACATAACCTTGGATTTGGGTAGCTGTCCACTTAAAAAAGCACAGTAGTAAACTCTGTGATGGTATCAGCAGGTAGCTCTTATTTATGTGTGACATAACTGGTTGTGGTTTCTTCCTGGACGGATATCTGCTCCTAAAAATAAATGTGACACAGTTTGTGTTTTTAGCAAGATGGCACAAATACTTTTCAAATTACTCTGTTGACTAGAAAACAATTGCACTTCATCCTCTGATGAGTGCTGGCACCTGCTGCCTCCTGAAGTTTATTTGTAGCATGAGTCATCAGCAGGGCCTTGAAGTGCCATCAGTCCATTTTAGGCTCTGAAGACCTGGAACTCATGAAGACCTGGCCTTTTATGGACTCCACCTGGAAGCCCATCTTCTGCTGTGCATCTGAAGCTTTGTCTTGGTTCTCGTCCTGTGTCCTTCCTCTGGGAAGGGCCTGTAACTTGCATATCCAAACAATGGAGTTCATGCTGTGGTGGCTGCAGTTTCTGTTCACTCCAGGGCAGTGGGAGCTCCATGTGGCTCCACCAATCCAAGTGCTGAGGACCTCAGTTTGCAGACTGTCATCTCACCGTGCAGAAGCCAAGAACCAAGCAATCTTTGCCACCCTGTGGCCTGTAAAGAAAATGGATGAAATGTGATCACATCCATAAACTATAAGAGCAGCAAAAAGGATATTTCTCTACAAAGACATATAAGCTTTTCTCATTAAAAGTGCAGTCAAAGCTGGTCTGTCCTGTTACTTTCAGAGAACTTACATGTGTCATATTCTTCCCAAACTGCTAGTGGCTTTATAGCCATTATCTCAACCATTTCTGCAAGCATTTCGCCATATTCAGGAATTATTTACAACCTAGAGATATAAGGATCATAAATGTGCCTACCTCAGAGCTGCAGAAACTCAATACTTTTAAATGTCCTTGGATATGAACAGTGCTGTACAGTGGGCACTAGGTGTTATTATAGTAGCATTTACTTAGCTAGGCTGCCCTGCTGAATGCTGAGGGGCATGTTAAGGAAAATGTTGATTCCTTTGAAAAGGGGGTGGAAGGCAAGCCATGATGTGGCACAGTTTCCCAGGCCATAGAGAGAAAAGCTGCATGAACTCCATGTCTCTGTGAGCCTGGCTGAGGCTGTTGGTGCTGGAAGTAAATTCAGTTTCCAGTGAGTGAAGAGCACACGTGCAAGGGAGCAGGGTGCTGAGGTGCCAAAGTTAACATCAGGTAAGCTGGCTCTGGAATCAGCAGCAATGTAGGCACCAAACCCAAGCACTGCGCAGGAGGGAGCTGCCTCAGCTGAATGGGTTGGGACACAATCCCTGCCCCTGGCGTCTGTGCTGCTGCACAGCAAGGTCACAAAGTGCAGGAATGGGTAAGGATGGGGGACACACTCATCCTGCATCGCCCTGCACGGAGTGGGCACGTTCTGGGTGTCCTTGTGCACCTCCTGCCGTGCTGTTCCCGTGCCCAAAGCCGGGGCCTCTCAAATAGCTCCTGAGAGCTGCACAGGCACTCCCGCGCTCCTGCACTAAGACAGGACAGCTGCAAGTGATCTCTCTTCCCCTTTGCCACCTACTTCAGCCAGGCACGGCTGGCAAGGGTTTAGCTTTCCTTAGAACTCCCAAATGTCTTCTGCCTTGAATGAACATGACCCATGCAGAGCTTGATTAGACCGTCTACCACCCACAGCACTTCAATATGATTGACTTAGACCCCAAGGGCTTCAAACCTGCTCTTCCTGACCCGGATTAGTGCTGCTAAAATACGGGCACAACAGATGTCTCTTCTGTCCCACAGGTGCCAGTCTGCCCCTTAGGTGCCCCTAAATGCACCTCCCTTGTTGCTGCTTAGCAGGGGACTCTGCAAGGTCCCTGCAGACAGTGGTCCCATCCAGGAGAGTGGAGGGAGTTCGCTTGTTTAAAATGTGGTTGCATCATGCAGCACTGCAATAATTTGCCTGTAAGAGGCAAACCTCTAAACTGAACTTAAGCCATCAATTACAGCTGGGAGACAAGAAGGTGTTGGAGAAATCCACAACAACCTGAATTTTTCTGGGACTTTCCATGACTTTTTTTTTCTGACTGTCTGATCAGCTTGAAAAAGTTCATATAAAGAAAGTTCCCATCCTTACCCTGCAAAAGCAGCTCAGCTTTGCCTCATTCTAGGCAAAAGTAGTCAAGCATTTTGGCAGAGGTCACTTCTAATCCCTCAGTGGGAAACTGTGCCTTCCATCTCTTTGTACCATTTGTAGCGTTTTGAGGCAACAAGGACTGTAATTTAGGCCCAGCACAGCAGAAGGATAGTGACCACCTGATGAAGGCTACTGAAGTCTCACTGGGACCTTCTGGGCAGAACCTTTTCATCTGATTCTCCTCTGTACCAGTGCACAAGCAGACCATGCAAGGGACTTGCCTTCAAGTGCAAATGGAGAATTTTATCAGGACACCGGTAAAGTTGGTCACTTCTGGCTCAGGGCTCTGTGAATGTCTAATGAAGGTCAGAGTATTCTCCCTGATGGTTATCCGTGCTGCTTGTCAGATGTAACGAGAGATGTGTGAAAGCACAGGCTCTGTTCTGCTCAACAGGCTAAACTGAGAGCAGGAAAGGTATTGTAGCAAATATTTCCTCCCATCTGGCAGCTCTGAGAGCGCACTCTGTGTGGAGAGCTCACTTTCCATGTGGAAAGGTCAAATGAACTTCACACTTACTAAATTTTATTAGCCAATTTTTGACATCCTTCCTGATGGCTCTACCAGATGGTTAGCTTGAGCTCTTCATCCTTCATTAACAGTGATAATGATGATCATTTTTACGCTGAGCTCCCAGTCCCTATAAAAAAGCCTTGGCCATGTAGATGCCAGAGGGCTGCTCAGCCTGCACTACCTATGCTTTTGTGCAGACATGGTGCACACACTTACCCTGCAGATTAAAGCACTCTGAAATAACTTAATGCTTAGACAGCTCACCCTGCAAATTTGGCAAGAGTCTTTAGCATTAATAAGAGTGGGTAAAATAAACCCAAAGAGAAGGAGGTTTTCAAAGAGAAAACCAATAATTATGCGTCTTTACTGACTTAGCTGAAACTTGTCTTGGAAGCACTCTGCAGTCTGTCACCAAAACGTGCTGTATTTTGAAAGGGATACTTTGTACTTACTGTATGATTTTAGTGAAAACCCATAGCTGCACTGCAACATTGCCATGGTGTGGCAGAATTGGTGTTGTGTTCTGTATGTATGTTGGTATGTAGGTTGGTTTTCAGCATCAGCTCTCATTAAAAAATTACCTGTGATTTAATATAGAACTTGACAATGACCAGTGGATGCTCCAGACCAGTACATCTATCTATGCTGTTTTTAAAAAATCTGATTAATTTTCAATTTTAAATGTTTGGGACTGACAACAAAATTAACTTCTAATCAAGAGCCAAGAATTTAACATGCACATTGTCTGAGGTGTTGTTGTGATTATTGACAGCATCACAAACTTTGGCTTGCCTTTTCCACAGTTCCATGTTTTAAACCAATACTGATCAAAATGGAAGTAGCCCCCAACAGTGGGACTAGAACAGCAATTAGCCTAACAACTGGTTAGTTTCCTCTAGAACACATCAGCAATTCAGGAGTTTTACTGTGAATTTCTGAATTACGTTTTTTTATAATTCTCTGACTTTGCAAGTAACCTTTGAAGTACATGGCTGTGCTGAAAACATCTGTTGATCTTTAAACAGTGCCTCTATAAATAGCTGGTGCAACTATTGCATCCCTGCCTCAACACTTGGGTGATAAAACCACATTAATGTGACCAAAAAAAAAAAAAATGGTCTATGGACAATACCAGGTTCTTAAGGCAAAAAAATTTTGTATGTCTCACTTGTTATTTTTCCTGTCTTCTACTGAGATATACTTTGGTCCTGTCCAGCACAAAGGAGATAATGGGGATTCTTGCTATGGTACACTGCATTTAAAATTAGACTGAGGAGAGCTGCTAAAATGCTACCTGATCAATACAAATCCAACACAGTACAGTGCCATGCTCTTTTGCTCAGAAACTTAGGTCAGGAAATGTCCAGCAGGGTGAAAACCTCCATCTGGTGCCTGGTGAAAGTCCTGGAGCAGCCAGTGCTGCAGGTTATTCAGCAGGTGGAGCGAGCATTCAGTTCTGCTTTTTGCTGGTGTAAATCTGGAGATGTGCTGTAAAACCAAGAGAACAGCTGCTCCTCCAGTCAAAATGGGAGAAAGTTCACATTCAGGGGCACCTGATCAATGGAAAGTACCCAGATGCAAGCCCTGGATATAGTTTTATTTCTCTAGTTTGCAAATACAAGAAATTGGATAAGCATTTATGTTAAAAAGATGTTGTGTTTTACTTCTGTAAACGATACTCATTTGCAGGGAAACACTCTGCACAAAAAGAACAGCAAGGTTATACAATTGCAGAAAACTTTGGACTCGATGATCCTTGTGGGTTCCTTCCAATTCAGAATTTTCCATGAATCTTTGAATCAGAGCTTTATAAGGAATTCTAATAACTCTGCTGACTTCTCTGATTGCTCATGGAGGAGGGGGATGCTTTCCTCCTAAAACAAAGCTACAGTTTTTGGCTTCAGTTACAGGTTGTATCATCCTCTGACAAGCACAGTAGAAGAAGCTACTTCTTGAAATTTTAGCAGTTTCATTTTTGAGACATTCTTTTAATATGGGTTTATTTTTAATATGTTCTTACTAAATATTTTTTTCACTACTTCTAGTACTTAACTTTATAAACATGACACCTGAAAATAAAATCTGGGCAGAATGTGATAAAGGACAAGCATGTCTTGACCTCTTGCAGCAGCATACTGTGGCAGTACTGAATATTCAGCTTCCCAACCCTTTCCTGAATAACCAAGCTTGGGAACCAAACTACTTTGCTAAAAACAAGAATGTCATGACTTTCTTCCTCACTGGTACCCAGAGAGCTCTTTGTGAAAGCCCATTGTGTCTTCAGCAGGCATTAATGCATGTTGGAGCAGAAAGGTTTTGTGTGTGTGCCTCTGCCTTGTCTGGCTGGCTTTTGTGCCAGCTGCAAAACTGTGGGGTGGCAAAGCTGCCTAACAGACGAAGGCAGCTGCCAGGAGAGCTGCTGCTGATCTCCCAGCTACTTCTCCAGTAACCTTGGATGACCATCGTTTCTGGGTAAAGGGAGAGAACATGAACCTGTGGGTTAGGATCTGATAAATCATGCCTTTCCCCCAAACATACGCAATTAGTTCTATCACGCCCGGTAAGCAGTGGCCCTAAATCGTGTAACTTGAGAGCCTGGCCACGTACAGTAGAGATCAGCTTTGGTCTGCTCGGCTCAACCTATGGGCTGTACTCTCTCCATTGCTGCACAGCTCTACTCAGGTTGCCGTCATATCCCTGTAACTGCTTTTGGCTGCATCTGATCACTGAAACAACTGTACAGCCGCAACAGGATACGTGTTAAGTAAGGCTTTATTGTCAAGTGATGCTGGATTTCTGCCCAACCACTTTAAGTGCCCATCCTATTAAACGTATTCACAGGAGGAGGTATGGAGGTTTCAGCTGAGAGCAGCGATTTGTCCAAAAAGATCAGCATGTGCTTCTTTTTATCAGCCAGGGACAGAAAATCATTACGCTGTGTTCTCTGCTTGCTTTATATATTCAATTCATGTGACTTACTGCATGGAAAGTTCAGTGGCTTGAACTGCTGGTGCACCAGAATAAGATCTTAATGGACTCTTCTTTTTCCAGCATGGAGAGGAACATGCCCTAGTTGAATGCATTCAAACCAGGGCTCAGGAGTTCATTCAAGCTAAATATATCCCTGCAGTGCTGTCAAGGTCTCAGGCACTAAGCTCATATATAATTACTTTCTTTCCATGCAAACCCACTCATATGGTTTTATACCATTCAATAAAACAGCCCAAAGCACAAAGTAGATTTTGTTTGCTTTTCCTTTAACCACAAAGGCTCAGCCAGGTCACTGATCCTAGCTCGGACAAGAGGTACCCCTCTGGCAGATCTTTTTACTAAGGCCCCGCGGTGTGTATAATTATGTATACAATACATGCCTTTATGCACTAAAGTGATCATCTGAAGTAAAAAGCTAATTACTGTCTGGTAATGACAGATCAGCTAGGACTTTTGGTGGGTTGAACTCTCCCTTTGCCAGTTGTTTTTTAAGTTTTGGTGAAAAGTTATACTCTAGAAGCATTTTCTCCTTTCTGGGCTTTGTACTGGCAGGGTCAGGACATAGGATGGAAACATGTAAAGTAAAGGGATAAAACTTAATTTAAAAAAATAAAACAGCTGGAGCTCTAGTTTTCCTGTCTTCTAAAGTAGAGAGTAGCAGGTATGAAATAACTTTTGTGAAAAAAAAAGAAATCTGCGCACTCTCTCTTTTTTTAGAATTATTTTTAATCTCTTTCCCATCACAAATAGTAAAACAAACAAAATCTCTCTGACAAGGAGCACATTCTCAGGTTCAGCCCTTGAAGGGTCTTCACTGTTGCAGAACGGACTGCGCTGTGATGATGAACTAAAAATGCTCACATAAAGATATCCGACGATGAGATACCCCAACTTAACTGCTCTGCTTTTGCAGGTGAGCAAATGGCCAGCACCCCAGCTAGCCAATTTAAAGCTATCTCAAGAATCTCTGTGCTATGTGCTGCCCTGCAGCCAGCAGCTAATACAGTTGTTACTTGTGTCACTGGGTAGCAACCCTTTGTGCCATCTAGGCTTGTACTGGTAGTAAAAGATAACAATTACTAGAGTGTGGCCAACACAATTTCAGGCTGGTCACTTTACTAACTGAACACTTCAGACCTATCTGTTAATCTGGGTTAAGTTCAGCAAATGGTTCATAAGAGGAGAAAGAGTTGTTAAGAGTTCAAATTTTTTGTAACAGAGAGGGTTTTTTGCTTTCTTTTCCCAGACTTGATGCACAGAGAGGTTTGGAAACCATTCAGACACAGGAAGGGGAAGGCTTTCCCTCTTATTTCCCTCAGCCTTGGGAGTTATCCAAAGCAGAATACGATCCATGCTCAGTTCCATGATCCCCCAGTTACAGTGTGCTGGTGCAGGTGGAGGGATAAGAAGCCACCTGGCAAGTGCAAGAGCCTCTGAGCAGAGGAGGCTTCTTTGGAGTAGGAGCATTACCCCACAGGGATTGGTTTTCCCTGGGCTCTGGGGCTGAGGGAAGACAAGTGACCTGCAGCATCCAGCTGGGCTCTACAGGGAGCCCATCGCCCCAGGGGGTTTGCACACCAGCCCTCACTGCTGAGCAGCTACAGACTTTAGCCACAAAGAGGGAAAATACTCCAGTATTTTGGCAAGAACAGTATTTGCCCAAAATTCACCCTGCCTCATTAGCAGGATGATCAATTTATTAATGGAGAACCTCCACAAAGGAGACACTTGAGGACGAGGTTGGTGCATGCTGCAGAGAGGAGGATTCCCAGGAGGGTGTCAGGGGAGATGTGGTCAGTGTCTGCCCAGCCTGGGGATGTAAGCCACAGGGATTTCAGAGAGCTCATCGCTTCCTGGGAAGCACTCAACACCTCACAGGATCAGGCCTGTGCAGAGCTCCCTACTAAACCCTACACCCCTGGGTGCTGAGACACCATCCGTGTTCTCAAAATGCTGTGGTAAAGGACAGTAGCAGGCCTGGAGAGAGAGCCTCAGCCTGCTTGCAGAAAAGAGAATACACCGTTTTTGTGTTTAAAGTAGTCCTATTTTGCCAACTTTAAAAAATATTCCTGTTTTTTCCCATTGATTAAAGGAATTGTGGGATACACAGAAGCGGATATGCAAATATGTAGCATAACTCTAGACAGATATTGCATGTTTTGTATAACTACAGGTAATATGCTATGGCATAACTACAGCTATGTTTAGATTGAGAGATATTGTATTGTTTTGAGGGCAAACTTGAAACTGCAGTTTAATGAAAATTGCATTAAGCTTCAGCATGACAAGAACTGCTCAGTTGATGAAGGATGTGTTCAGGTGCTTGCAGCCTTCTAGAGGGTGAATTAACTCATTGCACAAGGTAAGAAAAAAATAAGCCAACAAATCCAGACTCGGTGTTGATACTGCTTTTTCGGAGAAACACTATTAAGATGAGAGAGATTTTTATATTGCAAATGAAAAAGAGCAATTTATTTTGCTATTGTTAGATACACAAAGGCTTATTCTTAGGGTGTGCATGCACCTCTGTTAAATGAATATATTTGACTAGAAGCTCTTCTGAATAGGTTGTCCTCCTGTTCTATGCAGAAATGCAGTTTCTCTAGGTTAAAACTGTAAAATTTCCTGTAGAAACTCTTCCTATTTCTCTTTCTGAGGCTAGCTATTAAGAGATGGTATTTCATGTATTTTTTGCAAAATATAGGCATTAAAATCTGTATAACTTTCAACAACGTATTCTGCAGAAAAATATGTAAAACCTTTGGAGGGTAAAATTACACCTCACATAAATAACCTTTTCTTACCTCAGCTGAATGTGGGGAGCTACTTAACACATTTTTCATCTCTGTGAGATCTGGAAGGATCAAGGACAAAATAAAAATAAATAAATAAATAAAAGTAGTCCAATTTAAATAAATCCCTTGCTCTAGTGTTACTCAGCTTCTGCCAAGCTATCATTTTCCAGCCTCATAAAACTGTCATGTCATTAGCGTTTTGGGATGGTCTCCTTATAAACCTGACCTTTACAATGGATTTTACACGTGGATTTAAAAACCTGATTCTTACTTTGCTCTGCAGTTGCCTCACATACTGACTAAAAGGTTTTGTCAGATGGAAACTGGCTGGATTTATAACTCCTCATTACGTAGCCAGCTTCTCACCTGCAACTCTTTAATTTGTAAGCCGAGCGAGCCAAGTGGAGAGCTACACACAAAAGCATGGATGTGACCTTAATTCCGGGCAGGCACACGGCGTGCGGATCATAATGGTGTTTATCGAGCTCCCCTATATATAGCCCCGTCCATCCCAAGGGAGCTTCTCTCCAGGGGCTGCTTGATCCCCCTTGTCACTGCCAGGCGGTGGGAGGCACTTTAGCTGGCTTTTACTGTAAGCCCAGTGAGAAATGCCTCAGGACGGTCGCTGCACGCACCCAGCTCGCTGACCAAACATAGGCCCCGTGGCAGGAGCGCTGCATATCCAGCGGGGATCGCCTTCCACGGGGCCCTCCTGATGTTATTTATTGAACACTGGGAGCAAATTAATCCCAATCCGAGGCTGGCTGCTCTCCAAAGCATGGTAATTTCATGTTACGGTCTTGGAGCGGGTTTGCAATTGACTGCTCCAGCTCACGTTCGCCTGTAGGAGCACTTCTTTGTCAACAAATTGTTGTCAGAGTTCAAAACCCCTCTGCAAAGCAGTTGATTGCATAAAGCAATGGTATTATCCCATGTAAAATCCAGACTGACCGCTTGCATTTTTAATTCTAAAGTAAATGGAGGGAAAAAAAAAAAGGTACCGCTTTATGTTTCCATGTGATGGCCCCTGGCCAGTTAAAAATGGATTTTTTTTTTTAAATATAAAAATATTAAAACTAGATTTAACAAAATCTAGTAATAAAAAGAAGAAATTAACAAACCGTGAGAAAATTAAGAAGAACACCTGGAGTATAAAAAAGATATCTTTCAAAATATAACACAAAACATCATAAAAATATAATCCATTTACATTCACATTGCTTCAAGAGATAATTCCTTGTTTTCTTATGTCCAAATACCCTGAACTATCCAGGCAGGTTTTGAGCCTGAACTTTTCAGCTGAAATCTACCTCTATAATCAGTTTTGTGTAGTTTTAATGAACGGTCATAAATCATCTCTCTTTCCCCCCCACCAGCTTGGCTGATAACAACTCAAGGAAAGGTCACGGTTTCGGGTTTTTTGGCAATCATCTCCACGGTTCCAATAATTAGATACATTTGCAATTCTCAGGTTACCCAATAATACTGTACAAAGAATAGGGTCACTGAGGAAAGTTCATTTCCAAAGCAGACCCGTGGCTGAAGATTTGAACAGACCCAGCCAGCTGGGAGAGTTGTTCCGGTGGAAGAGGGACTCTGAGAGACCTGGGGGAAGGAGCAGCAAAGTTGAAATCAGTCAGCGTAACTTCAGTTCCTGGAGCAATGTGGGCTTAAACTTGTACTCTTGTAGGCAAAGAGAGAGAAACATAAAGAACAGATAAATAACAATGTGAGTTTGATGGGATTTGTTCTTGGTTCTAAAATGGACAATGGGCTTTGCGGAGAGAACAGAAATGGTGTTTGCCTTTCACAGGGCACGATTCTCTTCTGTTACCCAGGTAGGGAAGCACTGTGCTGGTGATTTTACGAGGTGAGAAAAGACTGTTTGGATTGTCAGTTGAAGGTCAATTACAAATACTGAATCCTCTGTGTTAGCAGTGAATTTACGGGGGTCAACACCATTGTGTTTGTTCAGTACTTTCATTAGTACCTGGTGGAAGAATGGAAAACATGCTCAGGTTAGAGCCCAGCTGAAGGACACGATCATGCCAGCATGCCAACAGTGGATGATACTCAGGAATGGATGAGCAGGACACAAAATTATTCCTTCCCTCTTCTCACCGTGGGTGAGGCTCCACCCTGGTGCCTCGTAGGCACCACTTCTCACTGCACCTATAGATGGGCTAAGGGACACCCAAAGAGCTGTGATGGGAGATGTAGCTGGTGTGTCCCATGGGTAAAGTTATAGTCAGCCTAGACCTAGTGAAAGCTGGAGATTGAAGGAAGCACACTGGTCACCCTTTATTATGAAAAAAAACCTGTGGCATGGGGTAGGAATCATCTTCTTCCTTCATCTGCGGCAGAAATAATGGATTTCCAGCAAGGAGAAGCAGGATAGACCTGAGGACCATCTTTCTGATGGTATATGGACAATCAGGTACCAGGGAGATGACCTGTGGAAGCCTCTGCAAGCAGAAGTTTGTCAGTGCAGGCTGGACAGGCACCTGTCAGGATGTTTGGGAAAGCAATGAAGTGTTTATAATTAGTCTTATTCAACAGATTCCCACAGTTTGTGTGTGCTATTGCTGTCTACATGTAATAGCCACCAGAATATTCTCTTGTATCACATTGTAGACACAGTTTAATCTGACATGCACAAAATTCAGCAAGTATTTGATTTATTTTGTCTGAGTAGCAGACACCCCATATAAATACAGGAACACATATTTAGACTGTGTTTGCAGCACAACTGAAAAGTACAGCCAAAATCTAAACTCGTTCTGGGATTATGTTTCTGCCTGATTGTTTTGGCATGAGATTTTGGGGTCTGGAAGAGAAGGATGGGTAGCAAGGGGGAGGACCTGTTTTAAAAACATGTATATCTTCTGCAGCCCTTGTAAGGCATCCAGCAGGAGCTGCCTATAGCAAGGGCCAGAGGGAGCCGTGGGGAGGGTGGGGGTGTTGTTCCACCAGCACTTCAGCCACTGCTGCTCACAGGGGCTCAGTTACACAGGAACACACTGCAGAGCGTAAGGCAGTGGCCAGAACTTGATCCTATCTCATCCTGGGAGGAAAAGTGGCCTCCCATTCCAAAAGCCACGCCAAGGCCTTTGAATCCTGCAAGCTCAAGCATTCAGGTTAGGGTCTTGGAATCCAACCAGCTCTGGAGTTTCTTCTGAAAGTTCTGACTCTCAGAGAGGGGGAGAGGTCTGCCAAGAAGGCATATACATTTGATTTACATTTGCAGGTTAAGTGTTAGGAGCCCCTCAATCTCTTCAACAGGCTCAGGATGGAAAAGGAAAGATGTCCTTGACTAGAGACATCCAGGGGTTTTCACTCAGTTTTTGCTTAGTACTTTTTCAGTCAGTCCCCTGCTAAATGCTGTAAGAAACACTATTCAAGTGCAAGCCAGAAAAATCTGATTTTATTTTCACTTGGTTTTGCTAGAAAGCTTCCATACCAACAGACGTGTGGGTATAGTATTTCATTTCAGTGTATCTGGTAGCACTTGGAGATTTATAATGTGTACTGGGGTTCACCATTTATTAATAAACCACAAATCCACCTCTTCTTTCCCAAAATGGCATTTTCTCCCTCCTTCTTGGGTACTAGTCTTGAGAGAAAATCAGGGTACTGTTTTCAGTTTTCCCTTCTCCTTAACACACACATGCATAAACACACACATCTAAACTTCAGTAATGTATTTTTTTGCTTTGATTTCAAAGGTGAAGTTTACCACAGAGCTCACTTTGTCAATGTGGAATGTTACCAGAAAATTACTGATAGAAAAATTTAATCCAGCAGTATTCAAATACTACTCAAGAGAATAATCACCCAAAAATTAAAGCTTCTCCCCAAGACTCTATTATTCTCCACGCCTCTCTGGACCTATAGCGAGCATCTCTTGCTGTGTGCACAGAATCCAACAGAATCCTTGTGCTGTTTCCTTATCTTTTGTGAAAGACATCACTTTCCATGCAAGAAGCACAACCTCTCCTGCAGACCACCTTAGTTACTGGAACAATGTTTGTCTTCTCTATGAAAATAATATTTTGATTTTTCTTCTGTATGTGTCTGATTTTTATGACTCCTTTGTGATGACTTCACAATGTAAGAACTAAAATATGTAAAGGGGCATTAACATTTCCTAAGGTTAAATTAACAGATTCATATTTTACCTCTCCCTAGCCAGAGAAAGCTCAGCTAAATACTCCCCCACCAGTTGTTCACTTCCCTGTCTGTCTCTGTTGAAGGGAAAAAAACCCTGTGCCTTCTTCTCTATGATCTCTTACTGTGTAGTTACAGCCTCCCCAACCTCATTCTGCATCTCTTAATTCCGCTTTTAAGTGCCTCTTCTCAAATCCCTTTTAAATCCCACCTCCCTGCTACTTCCATGAGTAATGTATAAGCTGCATAGCTAATTCAGCCTGTCTGCATTTTCCCCATCACCTTTACCTGTCTGACCTAACCTCTATGAGCAAAGGACGGAATGTGTTTAAAGAGTGCGTGTTGTTATTTTTACCAGAAAGAGTTTAAGAGTACCTACTGTCTTACAAAAGGCATTAAACATACAGGTTTCCTGTGATTGTGAGGACAGCTCCAGTAACACTTCATGACAGATTTGGATGCAGAAATCTTAGACTTTAGTACCTTTATGGAGTGAGAGAGATTTAAAGGTGGAAACCACTGATGCTATGCATGCCTCAGCTGAGTATTGCTAGAATCATAAGGATGACATGTTAGTTACTTACATCCCACATTATTAACCAAATCACATTGATCTGATTATTAATCAGTAGAGATGTCATGCCAGCACGGAGCAAGAAATTGCTGTTTGCGAGAAGATGTGATGGAGCTGCAGTTTTCCTGTGTACTTTTGGCTGTGAACAAACAGGTCTATCTCTTTGCTTGCTATAAAGTTTTTTCTGGCAACTGTAATAGATACAGAAAAAAACTTAAACCCAAAATGATCTACACTTTTGCGAAGCTGTTGAAGCACTCTGATCCCTTGTGAGGCAGTGCCACAGGGGAGCAGTCCTGGGAAGTCAGACCTGGGTCCAAGCTGTGCACCCAAACTTTGATGCAATGCATGGAGGCTATTAAACATCTCCAAAACAGGCTTTACAAAAGCTGACAATCCTGGTAGCTAAGAGGAAAGGCTGGGGAGAAGGCATTAAGCTTAAACCCCATGGAATTTTATGCTTTGCTCAGGGCCAGACTTGCAGCAAAGCGTCTCGGAGGAGCTGGTGCCGCATCAGTGCAGAAATTTCTGATACAAAAAAATGAGGAGGAAATCCTTCTAATTTCCCCCTGCTCTTCTAACACCATTCACTGATTAGAGCACTTAAGCTGGGTGTCAGAGACTCACTTTTTACAACTGGCATTAGGATTTGTGCGGCTCTGTACCGTATAGTGATGTCTTAGTGCCACGGGAAATACCCTGATCTGACAGCCTAAGGCATGCAGGTCTCCAGGGCTAGCCGTGACTGACAGTGGAGAAGAACAGCTGTGGATTTTATTGTATGTATTTTTGTCACCAGGGGCATAAACTCCCTGTGCTGGAGACATAAGTATGTTATAGACATACATGTATGAGTGCTCCGTTGTGGTTTCTGCCTCAGTTGTGAGAGTCATTGCCTGGGTTCGTAAGATTGAGTAGATTAGGTTCAAGATAACACCAAAGGAAAAGGGCAGGAAAAAAAACATCTCAGGGCCATAGCTAGAAACTAGACTGTGAAAATAGATAAATAAAGAGTCAAGTTTCGATGCTCATTTTGGTGGGGATCTTGTCTGGAGATCTTGGCAGGAACACACGAACAACTGTTACTCCGAAAAACAGCACCAGTTTTTCTTGTGCAGGTTTGGGAAGCAAAGATCTGATTCATTGTGTGCTCTTAATGCAGGAAAACCAAGCAGTAAAGGGCAGACTAAGGTGTGAGAGACTGACACCTGAGACCCTGGTTTGGGAGATCAGAGTGTGGGGGCACTGAGAACTTGGGGTGGAGACCTTGCTTGAGAGGAGGCATCTGGTGGAAGGCAGAGGCAGAGCAGAAGGCCAGGCTGCTACAGTTGCCAGCAGTCACCCAAGTACAATGAATGATCAGGGTTTAAAACGCATTCCTCAGCATCCCAGGCATTTGGAAAGGACTGTATTTGAGGATCTACTCTTAGCCCATCATCAATTAAAACTATGACGTCTCTTACAAATATGCTAAAATACTGTCTTTCTCTAGTTATGTCATGATTTTATTGTGGCTGCTTGAGACAGAGGGGCAAGCCTGTAATATGTGTGGATGGGACACAAAACCCAGTGAAGTTTTTAGGGATGAGGATGCCATTTACCACAGCTCTATGGAGAACTGCAGTCGCTGTGTGTACCAGAGGAGTTGAAGCTACATAAACCTGGGCTAAGATTAAGGCTGAGAAAGCCCAGTACTCATAAAAGCTGGTGCTCAACTTCTTGTTAACAGCACACCGGAGGCAGGACAGACTCAGTAAGGATGGAAATCAGTTATCCCTGCTGCCTGGGGAGCACTGGTCACTGCACATGACCTGACTTGCTCCAAACCCTCCAGGTTTGAAGGATGTGTCTTTCTGTTAAAATATCACGTGGTGCTTCAGTAATATTCTCCATCCTGTCAATCTACAGCCTAAGAAATGACCCTGTATCTATGTAGAGTATTAAAAACTGGAGCCACCTCTCTTGTTTTCCTCCAGGCAGCAGAGACCCTTATCTGAAACAGGCTATGAACCTGCCCTTGCTGCAGGGAGCCTCACAAGGCTCTGCTTGGGTTCAGTAAAGAAGGCAGGTCATTTTTCCAGGAGGCAGCAGGAACAGTGCAAGCCCATGGGGAGGATGGCAGCAGAGCAGCCTGGCTACAGGGTGGGATGAGGAGCTGGGAGCACTGGGAAACCCTTGTTTTGACATGGACAGTGCTGGGAAGACTTCTGGGACTTCATCAGCTTTGCATCTTGACTCCTCTATTCCTGTGGCATCCCTGGCACACCATGCCAGTGCACACAGCTGTAAGGTCCTGGGTCCTGGAAATCACTTTAGCTCTCCCCCACCTCAGTTCAGTGTTACCAGCCCAATGCCAGCCTGCTCACCTAAGTGTTCAGGTACTGTAAATTTGGGATGTTGTTTTATAAGCCGTAAATTTAGGATGTTATCTGCATTCTGCACCCGAGGGCTGCTCTTCAGCACTGCTCACTTTCCTTTGTTTCTCCTCAGTGTTTAACAGCTTGCCTTTTCAAAATTTCCATGGTGCTGGACTGATTTTTGGTTTGTCATCTTGGGGACTGCTCAGTAAAGCTCTCAGCCACCAAAGGTCAGGCATGCCATAGAAATGCCTATTAATAGGTCTTAAGTGCTGGTTGTGTCTAAACCGGCATTTCTTGGAAAGAGAAAGATTTCTTGGACACCGGTGGCTCTCTGGACTACTGTAAAGGTGCAGGGCCAGGTTGCCATCCATAGGGTGTTCCTATGCAACCACACCTCCTGCAGATAGGGACGCAGAGTGCAGGGGGATAGTTTAGGGAAGAAAATAGCTATTTAGCCACTGATGCTTATAGAACGGGGTTGCGCTTGCTGTTGACACGCTGCGCGCTCAGCCGGTGCCCTGGGAGTTGTCTCCTGCAGCCGGTGTCGCCGGCTCCCCGGGGAGCGGGGCAGTGGCAGCATCTTTGTAGGCAGCTCTCGGGCAGCTCTCCCCTTCCAAGGGTTGTCCGGACTCCTTTATTACGGCAAACACGGGAATAAAGTTTAAAATAGGATTTCTTTCAGCCGGCCTAAGTGACGCCGGCTCTATGTATAGTCCGCCCAAGCGGAGACCATCTCAGAAAACCCGTGGGACCTGGGCCCGTGCCGGGATGCGCAGGGCCAGCTCCACCGCGGCTGCCGGACCGCCTGTCCTGTGCCGCTCAGGCTGCGGAGGGAGCCGAGCCCGGCCCGACCCCTCCGCCCCCCGGCGGCGATGCCCTCCCGGGCCGGGAGCCGGCGCGCCGGGCGGAGGAGGGGACGAGAGAGGAGGGGAGGGGAGGGCAAGGAGGAGAAGGGAGGGCAGGGCGTGGGCGGCCGCAGCCCCCCCGTCCCGGCCGGCACGTGCCTGCCCGCCCCCGCGGGCCACTGCCGCGCCCCGACGGCCCCGGCATGGACGCGCCCGGCCAGCGGCCCGCCAGCCCCCGAGCCGGCCCGGAGGGCGCGGCGGCCGAGCGGGACCCGAGCACAAGCCCGGTCACGTACGACGGCCCGGGGGCGCCCGTGCAGGAGGAGGAGGAGGCGGCGTACGTGGAGATCCGCGGCTCGCCGCAAGAGCCGGAGGAGAGCCGCCAGAAGCCCGAACTGGCCCCGGCGGGCGGCGCGGAGGGAGCGGCCGGTCCCGCACCGGACAGCGGAGCCGGTGGGACCGGGGAGGGCGACTCGGCGAGCGGCGGACCCCCGGGGGGAGGAAACGGAAAGGAGGAAGCATCCTTGGACCACGGGCGGGATCGCCCTCCTTCCCCGGCGGCGGCGGAATGCGGCGCTGACAACGCCGGCCCCGGCTCCGTGGAAGCGGCGGGGAGCGGCGGGACGCCGGAGGCGGGGGGCTGCCCGGAGTCTTCCTCCTCCTCCTGCCCTTCGCCCGTGACCAAGGCGGACGGCTTTCCCGCAATGGGCGACCCGGTGTCGACGGAGGGCAAAACCTCCTCGTCCTCCTTCGGCTACGAAAGCGAAGTGGAGGATGAGGTCGCGGGGCGCAAGGCGACTCCCCCGGGCGCCCCCCCGGGCACCCCTCCCGGCGGCGGCCGCGACGAGGCGCACTATATCAGCACGCAGGAGATCCAGCTCAGCGAGGTGGACCACGACATGGACTTCGACGCGGGGCTGGCCGCCCGCTGGGACTTCGAGGATAACAACGTGATCTACTCCTTCGTTGACTACGCCTCCTTCGGGAGCGACGAGACCCCGGGGGACACGCTGACGGAGGAGGAGGAGAATAGCTGCTACCTTAGCACGACCACCAGCGACCCCAACAACCAGACGGACAGCATCGACAACACCAGCAGCACCGAGATCGTCAGCCTTACCTCCGAACACGACACCCCCGGCGGGGACAAGCGCGCCAGCTCGGGGGAAAGCCGGTCCAAGCAGCCCGGCCGCCCCGGCGGGAGCCCGGGCGCCCAGCTTCTCCTATCAATCAAAGCCGCTTCCCGGGCTATAAATGAGTCTAGCAACGTGCACGGAAAGCAAAACACTGTTTACGCTGCCAAGCATGAAAGCGACATGAGTCTCCGTGTCGCCGCGGCTCCCGACCGCAGTGCGAGTTTAAAACAGGATGCGGTCCGCGACCACGCGAAAAAGTTCATCGCGGTGCCCGCGCGGCTGCAGACGCGGTGCGGGGCCGCCAGGGCAGGGGAGCACTCGAGCGGCGCCTCCAGCGCCGTCAGCGAGCTGGACGATGCCGACAAAGAGGTGCGAAACCTTACGGCCAGGGCTTTCCGCAGCCTGGCGTACCCCTATTTCGACACCCTGCGCCCCGGCTCCCGCGCCTCCACCGCCTCCCTGTCCGACAACGCCCTGGGCATCAACCGCTGGTCCACCTACCTGGACCTCAAGTGCGGCAGTCTGGGGCCGAGAGCCGAGCCCAGCCTGCTGCGCTCCGGCCGCTCGCAGACCAAAGCCCTCGAGTTCGTGGTCAGCAAGCTCGACGGGGAGATCGCCCACGTGGAAACGCCGCGGCGGCTGCGGGCGGGCTCCCGGGTGGTGACCCTGCTGGACCTCGGCGATGCCGCCGAGGCCGGAGAGCCGCCGGCGGCGGAGGGCGGCGGGAAGGGGCCCAGCAAGAAGTCCAGGTTCGCCTCCAGCCTCCTCAAAAACGTCATCTCCAAGAAGATGCAGCTGGAGCACGAGTTCAAAATGGAGCGGGGCGAGATCACCGACACCTCCTACAGCGGGCCGGGCGCGGGCCGGGAGCCGGAACCCACCGGCGGCAGCGGCGGCCGGGAGCGGCAGCGGGAGGGTGGCGTGCAGCGGCAGAACTCCCGGCACTCGGAGGGCGGCTCGGACTGCACCGCTGCGCCGGCAGAGGATGCGGCCGAGGGCGGCGGGGGCCGGTCTCCGGCCTCCAAGGCGTCGACGCCCCGCGAGGGGAACCGCAGCCTGGACCGGGCGCTGTCAGAGGAGCTGTGCGAGGTGAAGCGCAGCGCCTCGGAGGCCATCAAGGCCACCTTCCTCCGCAGCCAAAACAGCGCCTTCAGGTCCTGGAAGGAGCGGGAGGCGGAAAGGAAGGAGGAGAGGGCGCCCGTCGGTAAGCTGAAACTCTCTCCCAAGCACGACTGGCGAGCCGACCTGGGTGAGATCTCTGCCGGCAAGTCCACCAAGATGTCCCGCCTGTTCGTCCCCGCCATTCAGCACACCCCTCGGGAGAAGGAACCCGGCAAGAGGGCGACCAAGTGCTCCGCCGCGGCCGCCGCCGCCTCCTCGCCCCCCGCCGCCAAGCCCAAAGCCCCCGAGATCAAGATCAGCCTGGGCAGCCTGCAGCAGCCCCGGGACGCCGCTTTCAGCATCGCCCAGCTGCTGACGCCGCAGATCGCAGGCCGACCGCAGGAGGAGGGCAGGGGACAGCCACTCAAGCCTCTCAAGGCCGCCGACGGCCCCGACAAGGTGCCCCAGTTCCTGGTGCGCGACGTGAGGGACAGCAAGTACAAAGCCCAGGGGATCCTCCACCAGGTGCGGGACGTGCGGAAGCTCATCAAAAGCTCCTACAGCGCTGATTCGGGGGATAACAGCAGCGACAAGGGCAGCGGCGCCTCCGAGCAAGGCGGCCCGGAGCAGAAGCCTCGGCAGCAGCTGGTCATCGCCGGTGTCCCCCGATCGCTCTCCCCCGTGGTCATCACCTGCCAGGCGGTCGGCCACACCGGCACCAAGCCCACCGAGGCGGGGGCCAAGGCGGGGGGCAGGGCGCCCGCCTGCCCCGCGGAGGGCACCGTCCTGGTGCACCGCACCTCGGGCAGGCTGCCAGTGGCCACCATCGCCCCCAACAAGAGCGATGCTCGCCAGCCGGCTGTGCTCAAGATCGTCTCGAAATCTTCCGCGCCCTGGCGGCACCAGCCCCCGCCGCCTCCCGCCGAGAGGGGCCGGGGACCGGAGGAGGACCCGCGGGAGGAGAGCAAGTCAGCGCCGGTGCAGAACGCCCTGGAGAAGCTGACGGCGGCGGTGCGGAGCATGGAGGAGCTTTACAGCTTCAACAATCGCGAGTGGAAGCGCAAGAGCGATCCTCTGCCCATCACCGACAGCCACGTCCTCTCTCTTATCGCCAGCCAGGAGCGGGGCGCCGGGTCCCGACCCTCCGCCGCTGCCGCTCCGCCCCCGCCGCCGCCGGCGGACAAGGCGGAGGAGCCGTCGGGCAAGGGGCCGAGCGGCGAGCGCCTGCCCCGCCGCCCCTCCAACAGCGCCGCCGACAAGGTCTCGGCCAAGGCGGCCGCCTTCGAGAGCCTGGCCCGGCGGCGGCAGCGCGGCCCGCCGCCGCCCCGCTCCGAGCCCCCCGGCGCCCCCCGGGCCCTGCTGACGCTCCGCGGGGCGGGCGGGCCCGCAGCCCCCGCGCCGGCCAAGCCCCCCTCCGAGGGCCTGCGGGGCCCGGCACCGCCGCGCTCCCCTCGGCTGCCCGCGGGCGGCGGCGGCGGCGGCGACGCGGAGCGCGGCCCCGACTGCGGGAACTATCTGTCCCTGCCGCTGAAGGCGGGCACTGAGCCCGGCTCCCCCCCGTCCCCGGGGGCCACGGCGGGCGGCGGCGTTCGCCCCAGCGCGGTGTCGGCGGCGGCGGCGGCGCTGTGCAGCCTGCAGCCCTTCGGCACGGCCAAGCCCTCCGGCAGCCCCAGACCTCCGCCCGGACCCCCGCCCGCCGAGGAGCCCCCCGCCGCCGCCCCGCCGCCCGCCGAGGGTCCGGCCGCCGCCCTGTACCGCCCGCAGCTGCCCTTCGCCCTGCCCGGCTCCGCGCCGCCGCCGCTGCTCTGCTTCTCGCCCTCCGTGCCCGCCGCGGCCACAGCGGCCGAGCCCTTCCCGCAGACGCAGCGCAAGGTGCTGCTGGACGTGAGCACCGGGCAGTACTACCTGGTGGACACGCCTGTGCAGCAGCCCCTCAAGCGGCGCCTCTTCGACCCCGAGACCGGGCAGTACGTGGAGGTGCCGGTGCCCCAGCAGCCGGCCGTCGCTCCCGTCCCGCTGCCTCTCTCGCCCCTCGCCCTCAATGCCGGTGCCTACGGCGCCACGTACATGCTGTACCCCGGGCTCCTGCCCGCCGCCGCGGTGCTGCCCACCGGGGCCCTGCAGCGCCCGCTGTCCCACACGGGCAGCGATGCCAGCGCCCCGGCAGAGCCTGGCAGCCCCGCAGCGCCAGAGGCGGCTTTTGCCGAGAGTCCCTACTACGTGGCTACGAGCAAGGGCCCGCCGCCGCCGCGGCACGGGGCAGCCGAGGCGAAGCCGGTCATCAGCATCACAGCGCCGGCCACCGGCCCTCGGATCGTCGCGCCGCCCTCCTTCGACGGCACCACCATGCGCTTCGTGGTGGAGCACCGGTGAAGAGCGCGGGTGAGTCGGGCACGGCAGTCACCGGTGATGGGTCAGGGGTAATGGCCAAATGACAGCAGTGCCACAGCTTCTCCTCAGGGGAGAGAAGGTCCACAGAGGGGCCTTCACCAGGGCATAAAATATAGAAAGGTTAGGCACACGTCTTGGTGCAGTTCGGTATTTCTTGCAGCTTCTTTTTTTGGCAGTTTCAGAGAAGCACACCATAGCTGCTCATCGCACAGCCTGTATTTGTGCAGCTCCATGGCTGAGGCATCTCCCATTGCTCTCAGGAATGACAGTGGTTGGGCATCTCTGGATCCATCATCTGGACCCATCTTGCAAGCCATGAAAGAGCCCCTTCTCCTTGGCAACACATCTTTCTCATCTCACTTCTCACCTCTTTCTCCCAAGGGGAGGTGAGCACCTTTCTTTTTCCCCTGAACCTGTTTCTCCACAACATCAAGAAGAGTGAGAGAGGGGTCTGAGAGAAGCAAACCCTTCTTTTGGGTCATTCTTGTTAGTGGGATGAGGGAGCAGGATGCGTGGAGCTGTCCCAGGTGTGCTCTCCTGGAGCCATGTGGCTGCTGGCAGGGGCAGAGGTGCCCACAGCTGCCTGTGCTGCGGGAGGGCTCCCTGGGGCACTGCTGCAAAGCACAGTTTTACACAGCAGCTCTGAGCTTGGAGTGCCAGAGTCCTGGCAGTGTCCAACTACCTGGGGCTGTAACCCAGGGTCAGCCTCCAAATTCAGGGATGTGTGTGCAGGGGCACTGAGTGCCCGTCCTGGAGCAAGGGGGAGGGCATGGGACTGGGCATACAGCATGCTCTGAAACCAGCATGGTGCAGTGTCCTGTGCAAAATAGCCAAAGAATGATGACATTTCGTTTTAAAAGGCCTGAAATATTACAGAAGTGCCCTCAGGATTGGTGTCATTGCTCCTTCTGCCTCTTACATTAGCATGCATGGCTCATCTTTATCCCTTGCAGTATTAGGCAGAGCTGCCACAAATCTTCTGTGGCTTTCCAAGAACTCACAGAGTCGGTTTTCTGGTGTATAGGAAAAGGCAAAGAGAAAGAGTGGAAGAGTGGCAACAGTCAGAAGTTTGCCACTAGTTTGTGCTGAGCTTTGTCAGTTGCATGCTTGAGGGTAAATTTTGTCTTCCAGCACTTGGGTTATTTATTTTGCTTTAATTTTTTTTTTTAGTTTGCGTCTTCTGCTACATAGTAGATTATTTATTGAATGAAACCTTATTGTGTGATTTATACACTTACTTCTCTTCTTGTAATTACTTTATCTTGAAAGTTCCATTCTTTTATCCTGGCTGTGGATGAAGTTGTTTTCATTGGCCCTTATGGGTCACTCAGGTCAGACAACATGTCAGTTTAACTTGAGCTCTGCTGTGCTACTTGAGTTCATCTTGCCAGTAAAGTCAGAGAACCTAGATGAAATGGCAAAAATTAGTTTAAAAAGTAGTTGTTTTCCATTTGGAGCCTGATTTGAGACTGCTAGCAGAAGGAAATTGTTAGATTTCAGATCTGAGACTTGATGTTTTTTAAAAGGTGGGGTATACAGTAGACATATTTGTAACAGTACCTGTTTAAACAAAAACCTCCAGCTTTTCTTGTGTCACTCTTTAAAAGTGAAAAACATCATATTTCCTGGTGTGCCCTGCCCCTCAGTTCCCAGAGGCTTATCCTGTTATTGTGTATTTAGCTTGTCTTCAGTGCCTGGTGAGGCAGGTGATGCTCTCACCAAATTGCTCTTTCTCACTGGTGAAGTTAAAACAGAGGCTCTGCTTTGTTGTGCTGTGTCAGAACTCTAGCACTGCAAAATTGTGTGAGAGCTGCCCCAAAAGACTGATGATGCAAAAATGTGCATACCCAGTACAGGTCATTCAGCAGTGTGCAGACTTCAGTTTAATTTTACCACCCTTTCAATCTTTGACCATGCCAAGGTCATGATTGATCATTGTCCAATACAGACAGGGATGCCCCCTCTGGGCTGTCTCAGACCTGCTGAGGGAGGTGTCCTGCTGCTGGACAATGGATGCACTTTTTCCCCTTGACCTGTTCTGACAGTCTTAAAATAAATAATTTTAACTGCATGCTGCAGGATGCATTTAACTTGTCATCAGACTTTGGTTATTCCTGTATCTTACCTCTCAGTGGAAAATTAGGTATACGCCAGAGAGGAATCACATGTGTAGCCTTCTTCTTGTTATTTTCATTCACCTACAGAATTTTCATGTCCCTGTGGATAATTCTTCTTCTTCTTCTCTCTTTTATTATCTACTTTGTCTTTTGTTTTACATTATTTTCCTGTATCTTTTGTCACTTAATTCCTAATGAAAAGCATTTGTTTGCTCAGCGTGGTGTTTTTCCCTTAACAAGCACAGCAGTGTCATTTCATGTGAATCGAAGGGTGAACTGTTATTGACTTTTTAAATTCCAGTTAGTTGCTTTCACACCAGACCAGGGTTTTTTGGTTGCAGCAATGTTGTGCAGATCCTAAAATGGATTTTAAGTCAGTCAGATTTTGTCCTTTGAGTGTGAGTTAAATAAAGTACTGTCCTTTCAGGCCCTTTTTTTTGTTTTTTACTCGGCAAAATGAACTTAATGAATGATCCTTTTCTCCACTCCTGAATTCCTTTCTGCATTTCCCATATTATCTTCTTCCCTTCTTTGCTCTGTTTCTTTCACATCTTCATTCACAAGCTGTATCACTGTGTTAAGGACTGCTCCATCTTGGTCTCTGTCACCTGTGGGAGGTCAGTGTGACTTGAGGTTTTGGTAATGGTGTGATGCCTGTGGTGGATTGATGCCAAATCCTCTGCACATCTGCTGCTCTTCCAGCACTGCCCTTTGTATCTGGTGCTCTTTTCTGCATAATCACTGGGATAAAATGGATCCCAGCAATCTGTGTTCCGACAAAATCCAAGCTGCCATTTCTGAACTATTCTTAAGTTTTTGATATGCAGAAAATAGTGGAAAATACGGGAATATTTCTGAGTGATATCATAAGGTTGCTTCTCTCTTTTATCTTCTCTCAGTGTAAATGGGGAGCTTTAGATACATCATCCTTGCCTGCTGCACTTCTTCCTTGATGCTTTTAGTTCAAATAAACTTGCATTTAAGCCTAGACAGAGCCAACCCGTAGAGAGTGAACTGCCTGACAGGAGCTCATTCCCAGCATAAATAATAAATAAAAATGTGTTTTTAACACATTTTACTCTCTGGAGTTGCTGCCTCGTGTTAGGTAAATAATAAGAACAGGTAGCAAAGTAGAAATCAACTGTAGTAGATTGTACTGCCAATATTAGAAGGGTATTTTTCATTGTTCCGTTTAAACCATGACCATAAACACATTATAAGTACAGAAATACATGTGTAAATATACTTACTAGTTGTGTTTTCTCCCCAGCTGCTATCATAATCTATGCCTGCCTTTAAAAATTAATTTTGTGTTGATAGTATATAAAAATTATTTTTAAAGGTTCATAAATTAATACTTTTAAGCTTTGTTTTAGTTGTTCCCTGTTCAGCAGGATGTATGTTCTACATCACTAGAGTCAAGAAGTCAACTTACAGTGTAATATGCAGTACATAGGATTTACTTATGCTGATGCCTTTGCTGAGAATTTAGTAAAGAATTTATCCAGTTTTAATAGGAAATACTGGAATATTCCAAGAACCAAACAGGCTCCAACATTTGATATAGTAAATCAGTCTACAAATGGAAAAAAACATGACCTTGTTTTCAAAACTGTGGCTGCTTAGGAAACATTTCAGTAGTGCTGAGCCCTGGTACCAATAAAAGTTTATGGTGGCCTTAGTGACCCCTCCTGCCCAGGGTGGTTTCCTGAGCCAGTATTTAAGTGTTAAGTCCACAAATCTTAGAGCATGTGGGTCTGGGTTGTTTCCCTTTTCCTGCTGTGTTCCATGCTGGATGCTGTGTTGGTAAGGAAAATGCCCAGGTCTTTAACTGAGCAGATGGATTGCTTAAATCCCACATAAGTCACACCACCCTTTTTCCACCTATGTCCATGGGGTTCCCCAGGACCAGTCTGCTGGGAGCTGTGGGGCTCCCAGCACGTTCCACACCTTGAGCAGCACGGATGGGTTCTGCTCAAGAAACCAGGGCTGCCCAACAACTGACTCAGTACAAAAAGTTGGGTGCCCTTGTCTGATTGCTGGCAGTAGCTTAGGAAACAAGGAACAAGAATACTGTGACAGCAAAGGAGGTACTTATGCACTTCTCTAGAGGAGTAAAGATTGTTCAGACTGTATTAATGATGCTTTTCTGGTTTTGTTTGTTTATTTTTTTTCTACAGGGATAAGGAAGAAGAATTATGCTTCTTTAATTTGAAATACACTTGATAGCTCTTCAACATTAATGCTAAAAACTGCTTCTACAGTTTTCTCGATTTTTTTTGCTTCATCATACAAAACAAGCATGTAAGTTTCTTGTTTTCTCCTAAATTCCCCCCTGTTTTGGAGTATGCCTACATTTAATTATGTGAGCAACACTAAATTCCTGCATTATTTTGTGCAAAGTTCTTTTTGTACTGATCTCCAGGCTTTTGGCATTGCCTCTGTACTGGTAGCTGATGGTAGAGATGCCACTACATCTGTTTGTGAAATGCAGGGTGCAAATGCAGCAGTGTTCCAGTGTGGATCACCACACAGCTTCATTCAGGTCCCTGGAATATGTTGTGATGATCCAGTGCAGCCCTGCAGCTCCTCAAAAATAAAATAAAGCCCTCTGCTCTCTCTTGTTGCAGTAAATGAGGGTCTTCCATACAGGTTTTAGTCACAATTTGCAATCAGGTGTTTTTTTGTAATCTCTACTTCTCACTTGGAATTGCAAACAAAAAAAAAGAGCTGTAGTGTTAAATCTATCCTTAATGGTTTTTTTTGGCATGGTTCAAAACAAACTGTGTATATGTCAGAAAACACATTTGATTGCTTTCATTTTTTGTTTGCTCCTCTGTTCTGTGTTGAATATCACAAGTTGCCTTAAATATGACAGTGTTTAAATACTGGGAAACCAGAAATTGAATGTAATATTTTAAAATCCTGGTTCTGAAGGAGAGCACAGCATTTGTTTTTCTTTAAGACTGCAGTTTATTCTTCCTTAAATTGCAACATTATTGAGAACATGATCCTAGACACTGCCCCCTGAGAGGATTTTTTCAATGTTACAGCCTCAGTACTACAGTTTTTTCTTTAGCTATTTGACAGATTTATCTGAGGGCTACAATTACAATTTGCTAAGAAAATATTTACCTTTCAAACAAGAAAATATACTATAAGATTATTGACAGTGCTGTAATTTATATGTCCATCTCTGCTCAAACTGATTATTTTGTTACCAGCAACTACTTTGTCTCACCAAAAGAGAATTGTTATTATGACAGTAAAACTAAAATTCAATAGTCCCTGCCCAAAATTTTGTTTAAGTGAAGCACTTCGGGAAGCAAATAAATGTAAGAGCAAACCTAAATTACGTAAGATAAAGCTTTCTTGAGGTGTAACAGATTAGAATTCTAAAGTCTAAATACAAACCCCAGAAGTCTTTATTTAAGTATTTGCCCAAAGGCAGGATTTTCTTCCACCTGTTCTCAAGGTTTCCTGCACTTAAGAAAGTTTTAGTGTTTCCCATTTTTAAAATAAACCCTGGGTTTTCATTTTCCCGAGTAACTCACAAGGTACAGAAAACTCAGGTAGAACTGTCTTTAACCGTATGTGTGAGATTGTATTTCAATGCAATTTATTTGTTTACAGGCACAAAGTGTAATTGCCCTCAGGATGAGATCCCTACAAGTGTGCAGATAGCAGCTTTCTCATGTATCTTCTCATCCATTTTCATCTTTGTGGAAATCCAGTGACTATTGTAACCCTTTTTAAAGAGCTTGGTGTGCCCAGCTAGAGCACATTATCGTGTAAGGCTGACCCCTGTGCTCTTCAGCTGTACAGCCTGCATTACAAGCTTTAACTTCCCACTGGGATTTGAGCTGACTGCCTCTTAAAGGAGACGAATGCTTCTCCACCTTCCTCATGCCTGATAAGTCCGTAGGTGTTGTGATTAGAGTATCAGTGTAAAACAGAACAGTACTTGGGACTGCAGGACAGTGCAGGTACCAGAGTAGATGGTTCCCTGTGACACACACGTGTGCAGGACGTTCAGTATAATACTAGCATCCCTGTTCCAAAATGTTTCTGTCCTACCTTTTCCTGTTTCGGTGCTCGGAGTGGAGTTTCACGTAGCAGTTTACAAGATACAGGTTTGCACACACAACCTCAGGTTTACAGTTTCACCCGGTGTACTTGAAAGGAAAGGAAAAAATGCATAGAAAACAAGTGCCCAGGATTTCAACATGTGTTTGTTGGAGGCAAATTTTGCAGGGTTTTTTTTTCACTGCCTGTGGAGATGAAAGCAATTGAATGAAGGAATACCAACAGCTATTTATTTTCTCAGGGGAGATTACTTCAGTGGAATGTGTCAATACTAATGTCAAACAGTGTTTACTTGATTTTGTCTGTTACTAAAAAGACTTCTTGTTTGCATCAAGGGGTCAGTTTTGCAAGGTGCTTCGCTTTGCAAACCCAGCAAAGCCTTCACATGCATCTCCAACTTCGGATATCTAAACAGATTCCTGGGGACTTCAATGGATGGATTTTTTCCTTCTCCCATCTATGCAAAGCTTTGCTGAACTCATCCCAGAGTGCTGAGTGCCTTGCAGACCTGAGCACCAGGTTCTTCACTTTCCAAAACCCGAGCTCTGGCCTTGAGTCAAGCCGGACCCAGCAGATAATGCCACAAAAAGTCACCAGAAAAAAACTCTGGTAATATGGTGCTCCTCCATGTATACCCAGTGGTGAATTTCTCCAGTGGATGGGGTGATGTGTAACCACATATCTTGGATTAGAGTCAAGTCCTCCATGTCAGGGCTCACAAGCTGCTAGTATTATATGTTTCACAGTGCAGTCATAGTATGTTACGGCTGAAATTCACCCCATGTGCAAAGCAGGGCAAAATCCTGGGCACCACTCAAGTTCCCTCCCAGCCCTGCTGTCAGGGTCTGAGGGCTGCACCAGCCAACTCTCCATGCATTTTAGGTCAGGATCCAATTAAAAGAGTTTGAGTGGGACTGGAGTGATGCACCAGAATGTTGTTCTGGTCTTTTGCAACAGGGTTGATTTCGCCCAGTATCAAATTTAGCCCTTGGTGAATCAATTGGTGAATGATTTCAAATTTATTTATGGGTTGTGTGGGGTGTTTTTCCCCCTTGTCTGTATTCAATGCTACCTTTATTCTTTATTATTGATGGCCAAAGTGTCATTCCTTATGCTTATATATTGCCATTAACTTGTGGCTACCTGAGAACACATACTTCAAAAATGCTTGTGCTTTTTTTTTTTTTTTTCACCTATTTCTTTTTTTTTAAATTTCTTTTTTTTGCCCCCCACTCCTTCCTTTTTCCTCTCATTTTTAAAGGGGTGGGTTAGTTATCGGTGTAAAGATATTTAAAAGTGCAAATGTGAAGGATAATGATTGTTAAGAGGATGTGGGTGGTATGTCTGATGAGAGAGGGGTGGGCTGTAAGGAAAAGGGGAAAATGCCATGAACGCATCGTGTTGATGATTGTTGCCTGTGGAGGAAGAATTAAGAAACAGAAGATGTATAACTGGAGAGAAATGGACTCTCTGAGCTGCTCTCAATGGAGACAACACTGTGGCAAGTGTGTAGCTGAAACCCGAAGTGATCCCACGATGTGGGCCTGGGATTGAAGGACGGCGGAGTCGCTCTGGGAATTGCACAGTGGGAACACTTCAGTGTGTCACAGCCACGTGAGAACAGATTGTCTGAAACCACCAAGTACCAAAGTTTGTAACTGAATGAGTTGGCATTTGTATTATGTTGGGGTTTGTTTTGTTTTTTTTTTCTTGAATGTTATGACAAATAAAATGTATTTTTCAGTAAAAGACACGCTGCAAGCAAGCCTGCAGTCCTGCTTGGTTGTATATTTGCAAAGTTACCTTGGCTGTTGTAAACAACAAGTGAAAACAGAGGCATTACTTGGTTCAACATGTAAACAGCAACAGAAGCAAGGATTTCACAAGGGAGCAGATCAAAAACCCCACACTCAGGGTCTCCCTGAGTTTGTCCCAGCATTGAAAGTCTCTTTCTGGCCTGGTCTCTCTTTATCCTTTCTTCTTAGGACAAAGGGAAGTTGGCATTGCTTTTTTTTTTTTCTTTTTTTTTTTTACCCAAGTATAATTTAAGAAAGAAATCCTCAGTTTCAGTGAACTGACTTTGACTGGTGTATGGGTTTGGGTATCCAAAGAACTGCATTTTTTTCTGTTGTAATGTGTTCAGAGAGAGCAATTGGTGGGGTGAATAACTTTTTTCTGCTCACTCCCTATGTTATTTTCATTGCCCAATATTGCAATACAAGACAAGATAAGATGAGTTTATTAGTGGATAGCATTATTGCTTGAATTATTACTAGGAAAAATCTTTTGCTGCTTTAGTGTGTTCTTCTGTCTTCACGGAGATTGAGAAGGTTTCTGTCGTTAGGTCCAAGTGTTTAAAAACGCATGAACACCAAAAAATCCCAAAATAAAACTAAATTATTACTTTTGCAGTTTAGAAGAACACTTTTACTTCTCAGGTTTCAGTATGTAAGGAGCACATTAAAATGGGCTTTCCTTTTAATCATGTACACAAGATACTTAAAGGAAAACTGATTCCCAAAGGAAAACTGATTCCCACCTCATTATTTATCTGCAAGCAGGACAATATGAAGACACCTGCTGTGAATTTGCTTATCCCTCCAAGACACGGCTACATGACCTTCCCACCTTGCTGGAAGCACAAATTCACTGGTAAAACAGTCCTTTGGTGTTTGTGACTTTCTCCCTCCCCCTCTTTACGGATTCTTTGGAATTTGTACCTTAGCACTGCATCCAAAATAGATATCATTGGTGGCTTCACTGCTGATGTTTAGGCAGTGATTCCCATACAGACACACACATGGCAGCCCCAAAAGACTTAAGGTTGGAATGAGAACAGATGTTGAAAGGAAGAATGGGGAAGAGGGAAGAATAAACTGGGAAGAGTGCAGCCACACTGGCTTAGCTGAACAGGAGCAAGCTGGGTTACCAGGAGATAAAGGGTGACCAAAACTGACACAAAACAATAATGGGTGTGTAGAGCAGGGAAAAAGGCCTTAGATCGCTTTGTTAAAATCAGAGAAGTCTGAAACTGCAAAGGAACCTGGGCTTGTGAACTAGAAAATTTGGGAACTCTTCTTGAAGGTGAGCTCCTGGAGCCTGATTTCAGTGGAGCTCCGTTACAAGACCTTCACAGCACTTTCTCACAAGAGATGGAAAATTTAAGCTGAAACCTCTACAAAAGAGAGGTCAAAAGTAAATAAGCTGAGAGACACAAACTTTAACCTTTTAGGGAAAGAGGCCCAGTTTTGCAAGCAGTGTTTGTCCAGCAACAAAGTGCCTCACACCACACAAATCCACTGAAATGAAAGTTTGAGGATTTCTTACAATACCTTAAATAAACTGAAAGGTGGAATATGGGATTTTCAAGGATTGTTGGAGAAAATCTTGTAAGTTTCTACATAGTCATTAAAATATCACTTGTAGGAATGATGAGACCCAAACGGTAAAAGTGCAACTCTATTGTCAAAAGGAGCAGGGACAAAGTAAAATGAGAAGCAGATAATTCCCTCATGTCAGATTTAAGCAAGCTATCCAAACATAGAACATAACTCTAAAAAAAAAAATCTAAAAAAATAAGGCACCTATTTTAGAACTGCTGACCCCTGGGCTTGTCGCTGTTGAGAACATGTAATCTCCCTGCCAAACCCAAACTGTATCCCTACATATATGGATATTTTTTTAAGAGTAGATGAAAAATACTCTTTAAAAATTAGCACTCCTGGAAACCTGAAAGGGAAACTTTCCAAGTCTGTATTGCAAGTGGGTTGCTTTGTGGACTTAGCTGGATTATCATTGCACTGCTCCTTCTGTGGCTTCCAATTAGAAACAACCGAGCATTTGTTTGCTTCTCTAAACTTCATGTATGAATTGTTTAATTGCTACCACTGCTGTTTACTTGAAAGTACATGTAATACCATTATTAAATACATATTTTACATCTTGATTAGCCCCCACTGATCTGATAAACAGAGAATTTGCTTTGTTTGTAACCCTAAGTGTGTTTTCCCTTCAAATTCAGGCTCGACCAATGTATTAATTTCACCTTATTTTTAGAAGTTTGTTACTTTTGTTGTTTCCGTAGCTATGGAGCTCAAGTAAGGAAGCCATGGCCTTCCATTACCCAGCTGCTGGACTAAACCTCTCCTGGAATCCCCATTATGTCCAGCTGTTGGGGTCAGATAGTTTCAGAAGCATCTGCTGCCATACCAGGGGGTATCCAGGAAGACACGTATCACTTCTGAAGGAGTAATGTGGGTCTCAGGGGCTCTGTTTAAGTGTCAAAGCTGTGGAAGGTCCACAATTTCCTTTTACAGGCTGGTTCTTCAATTTGATAAAATTGAGAAGGGGTAAGCCTTGCAGTGGGATTACTGGTATCAAAGATCTTACAGATATAAATTGCATTACCTAGAACCTTTTTATTCTGATTTTGGGTCATAAATTGACAGGCAAGCCTGGCAGAGTGGGGCTGAGGTGTCATCTGTTGACATCTCCACTCTTTCCAAGAAAAATGGTCATGGCAACTATTTCATTGTCCACCTTCTATATTTAGGGTGTCAGGTCACTGCAGGAGGAGACTGCCTCTTGCTAGGTGAGTAAGTAGCTCCACTCATTTCTTTTTTGTGTGACACAAAGAGCAAGTAGAAATAACAAATGCCAAAGCTTGTCTTCAGTTTGATCCTGAAACAGTAGTGGAGGTATCAGTGTCTACAGCACGGAGGGTGCAGACTGTGAGTGGATGTTGAGGGCAGAATTGACACTGAGGAGGAGTGCCTGGGTCTTACCTCTCCTCTGGGCAGAGGGTTTGGGCAGGCAGCTCCAGCCCCTGGTGGATCCAGCTGGAGGTCTCCTGATCAGAGAGGGAGCCCAGGACGAGTGAGTGCCAACCTAAGTTATTGCTTCATACTGTGAAGCTGAGTAAAATGGTGCCTCTTACCCCATCAACAGCATTCCTTCCCCAATGAGAGGCTTTCCCTACTCAGAAAGTAACAGACAATAAGACTGGAAACAATTTCTTCACACTGTATTTTTACCTGTTTTATTTAGTCTTTGACTAGAAATGTGCCAGCATTTTCAGGAAAGACAAGCAGACTATTTCATACCACTGACAGTTTGATTTTTGCAGGTGTCTGCACTCTTGGTTTTTTACAACACAAAATAATTTGGATTTTTTTTTCCTAATCTTGTGATAATTTATTTTCATTTTCATGGCAATTTATGAGTTTTTCCTGCCTGCTTTTGGGTTTGGTTTTTTTTTAAAAATAAACAATTGTTCTTGGCTTTTTATTTTACTTTTTTTGTGAACAGCAATTGTCCACCTTGTCCTATAAAAACTAAATCAGATGGATCAGAGATCAGCTGAGATGGGATGGGATATATTTTTTTTTAATCTGCAATGCTGATGTAAATGTAAAACTTTTTGTTTTTTTTTTCACCCACAGATCCTATGAAGACACTACTTGAAGTGTATAAGTAATTTTAATCTAAGGACTTTTCTGAGTAGTGATTACATCTTTTTGCATTGAAATACAAGCCTAAGTTACCTAGAAGAAAATGTTCTGGCTCAGCATAGGCTTTGCTAAACTGTGGATCCAAAATCTATTTCTTTCACAACCCTTTCCTTCTTCATCTTTCAGAATTCCTTTAGTGGGTGCTCAATTTTTTTAAATACACCTGCCTTGATTACACACAGGGAGACAAATTTTTAGGAGGCAACCTTGATGGGCAGCCAGTGTTGGCTTAACTCTGCTCCTGCTTCTGGTAGCTACAGATATTATACCACTGATTTCAGTGAGAACAGAATTAAGTAAGTCCTTCTGGAAACATAACCCCATACTGTTAATCAATTGTATTTAACTACACAGTTAATAAAAAAACTCCAAAAGATAAATAATAATAATTGAGTTCTGCCTGCTTAAAAAACCCAACAAAATTCTTCAAAATTATGTAAAATAGAACCTCCTTTTTTGTAAACAGGCAATACTGACTAAGCAGGAATTCATGGTCTTATCTGGATGTTAATTGTACTTGAAAATTGAATATTTGAATGGGGATTGGTCATAGGCCTAAAACACCTAAATACTTAAAAATACATTTACAAATAATCATTCTTTATACATCATAATTTTTCTTCCTGCACATCAAAAACACAGACTTCTGTATTCCCCAAGAAAGAAAAAGGAAGGATTACTTTTGCTTTTTGGCACAAAAAAGTAAAAATCAAGAACAAGCACCACCCTTAAGGGAGTGCATGGAATGCTACCAAATTGGTATTTATTTGCCTAAGGGTTTTTTTTTCCTTTTTACAAAAGTTTTAAATATAGGTTAATATGTAAACACTGTGCACGCACTGAGAGTTTGATCCTGGCCCGTTGAAATCAATGGCAAATTTCCCATTAAGTGCAGCAGCGCAAGGTCAAGCTCCACGTTGGTGAGGTACGCGCAGGCCTGAGTCACTGAGGGATTCAGGAAAGCAGGAGCTCGGGTCCCACTCTCAAAACCAGCTGCCGGCAGAGTCGGACTTTGCGCCAAACACCTTCTTGCACATGTTGGAGTTTTCCTGGTGGAGAGGGTATTCATTCCCTGCCAGCGTGGCTGCTTTTCCCCTCCTGGCAGTGTAGCGCCTGCCAGAGGGCAGGATCTCATACTTGGTCATGTGAGCCCTGCAAAGACACAGCACCAGGCTCTGGAATTAGCAGGTTTACGCAGAGCTTGCACCCTGTTACAAACACCTTGTGCATGGGCGAGGTGGCACTTCCACAGTGAGCAGATATGATCAGCAGATGCTTTAGTAGCTGCAGAATAGCAGACACTTGTTTTCTTAGCATTTCCTGAAGATTCTCAAGGTCTTTGATTCCTCTCAGGTTTTTAATCATCTTTTGGATGAGAAAAACCTGAATGGAAATCTGGCACAGGCTCTGCAAATGTTATCTTCCTTAGGTCTTAGCAAATAGGGATTAGGAGAGAGCAGTAAACCAAATAAACCAAATTTAATTACTATTCTTTGGCTACTGAAGAGCATCTTTTTAAACTTATTGCACAGTTGTTTAGTTTTCAGGAAAACTGGTGCCTTAATAAAGTATGATAGAACACGATGGCTGCAAGAGTTTAACAGACCAGGTACTTTTGTTGACACTAGTAAATAGCAGATGATGAAGCTCATTTATGGCTTTGCTCTTCCTCTCTCAACAGTGTAATAGAGAACTACTGCTGGCAAAGCCTGAGTTCACCATCAGAACTGATTGCACATGAGGGTACTACTGTCCTGCCACTTAAGTTAGTTCACTTGCAAAATCAAATTAAAAAATTGGACTGAAGTGCACATTCAGAGCTAATCAGTTGTGATCTTCAGAAAGGTTATTTCTGAATCTCAGGGGTGAGGGACAGGGAGGAATGGGTTAGCAGAGAGGTCAGTGTGTATAACAGCCTGCACTGCAACTGATTGTGTTAGGCTGGAATTTGGCCTCAGTGGTTAACCTCTTGTGTCTGTGAAAACCAAATGTTCCAGAGGTGTTTCCAACACCTCAGAAAGTGTGTGCCCTTAGTTCTTACCTGAATGGAGAGTCCACTCTGTCCATCTGCATACAGACCAAAAATGGGTACTGTGAAAACTGCACCGTGGAGATGAAGTCCAAAGATGTTTCTGTTTCCAAAGTGGCTTCCATGCCAGTTTTTACAAAGAAGGAATCCACCTCCGTGTTACCAGCTATAAACATGGCTACCCTACCAAAAAAAATCCAACATTACAATTATTTCAAAACACATTAAAAAAGAGGAAATTGAATTACAGTCCTACCATACATACATAAAAACTGCCCTCAAAGGAGCCCGTTCTTCATGTAAAAGTATATAAATTCACATGAGACCAGTGGGAACTGGTATTATCCAGGTGCAAAGGAAAAGAGAAGTACAAACATTCTCCCATGTGCATAATATTTCATTCTATTTATTTAATTGCTTAATTCTAACTCATCTGCAAGGTCTTTTACATTTAGATTCATTTCATTGGTGTTACCATAGCTCAGAAACCTGAGCTGTCTACAGATACAGAGAGTGCTGGGAATATCTCACCTGTTCTTGACATTGGTTTTGGATTCCCGGTACCACAGGCTGAACTCCATCCCTCCAGAGATGTCAATGGCCAGCCCACCCATGAACTCTGCACGGGCTGTGGGCCCAGACTGCAGCTGGATTTCCTGGAGCCATGGGAAAGCACAGGTTAGTGACTGCAGACCTCAGAGCTTTCCTTACTCCCTTTGGTACTGCACTCACACTGCTTGTCATTTTGCAGGAACAAAAAGGAATAGAGGGATTTTCTGAAAGGATGGACAAAACATCCTGATGCACATCCCTCCCTCAAAAATGGGATGAAGCTACAGCAAGACACCTTGCATCCTTCCCTTCTCCCCTGTGTGCCAGCTGGCACAATTTCTGCATGGAGTGTCACTGCAGGGAATATCATGTCTCCAAGAGCTCTCTCAAGCCCCATGGAGGCTGTGATGGCAGTCCAGCTAAATCAGATTAAACTCCATGCTGGAAGCCCGGCACAGGTGCAGTGCAGTGCGACTTCAGCACCCCTGAGCAGACCTGTACTGGCAGTAGGATGCTGTCACTTGTGTAGTGGCTCCAAACCCACCATATGACAGGAATTATGTCTTCAGTGGCTGGGTGGCCAAACCCAACAGCTACTGCACCTTAATTTGCATTTAATGCATTTTCTATCAAGTATCAAATGTGCTCCTGGCTTCATGAAACCTGTAAGGCTGGACTGGAAACACATCCACAAAGTTCATTTCGGAAGTGGCAGTATAGCTCAGGGTCATGGCAGTTCATTACTTTTGAGGTTTGACACACAGCCAAGATTTTAAGGTTCACCCAGCTTGGCAATCCATCTCTCTTTACTTAGTTGTCCTGCTTCCTTAAGAACTGGTGGATTAATTCACCATTTTAAAAGAAACATTAATTTGGGAAAAGCTTATTTTGATCATGTGCTTCACATACAGGACACCTTCTCCAGTCTCACAGATGGTTTTCTCCCTCCTCCCAGGTTTCTGTGCCTGTGGTATTCTCAGCACCTGTAATGTTGCAGGCCCTTATAGGACATGTGGGAATGTGAATTTCCTCCCTATTTTTGATGTCCAGGTACCCTAGAAGTCTCTATTCTCTTCTTAGCTATTCGGTAGTCCAGTGGCTCCAACAAATGCTACCCCAAGATTTAAGAAAGAAGCAAGCAGAGAGTCAGTCTAGCCTCCTAATCCCTATAGCAAGGAGCAACATCGGGGGAGACTTTTGTTCAGAACATTAAAATTATCTGGCTTTAATCAAAGACTCAATTATGGTAGCTATACATGGTTACTTCACCTTTTAGGGTAAGTTAACTATCCTTGAAATTATTTCCTTGACAGAACCAGCTTGGCAGAGCCATCTTGGCAGTCAGTTGCTGCTAAAGTGGGCTTGAGATTTAAAGAATCCAGTGGGCTGGCTGTGGTTTATAAATGCAAGTGTGGTCATATGATGCTCTGATTCCTTATTTTCATCCAAGTTAAAGTAATGGATTGAAATTGTGGTCTTTCTGAAATCAAAGGGAGTTTTTATACTGACTGCAATGGGGCATAAAATACTTCCCTTGTTGGTCTGTTTAGGTGTGGACATAAAGCTTGTTTTACTTTATTTTACTTTGCTTTTAATTGGGGCTGGATTGGTGGGTAGCTGCTAATGAGTGAGGAGGTAACAGTATACATGCTGGCAGAGATATGTACACACAACCAGAGGAGCAGATATTTTTAGACATATTGTCAAATTGCACACAAGAATATTAAAGTAGGCTGGGTTTACAAAGGCTGCACAGTTCAAGACTTAAATGCTACAGCTAGAATTAAGCCGTATTTGTCACTGAAACCAGCAGAGAAGCTAAGGAGCGCTTGTCTTGTGTTTTACTAGCTCATCTATTTCCTTATTTATAGCTCAGCCCTGTCCCTCATCTCATGTGCAAATCCAATCCAGGCTGATAGGAGGTGTAAATCACAGGGACCCAGCCTCCTCAGGGGAGGTATTTTCCTTTCCTTTCCTATTTTAAGCTTTGTGTCTCATTTGCAGTGGAAAATGTGATCCAAAAGATCAGAATCAGTAATTTGTTACTGTTTAAAATGCTGAAATGTGCCATGTTTCAATAAAAGTTTCTTTACATACTGAACTGTAATGCAACTTAACTGTAATGCAACACAGAGATGGCTGCAACAAGCACTTCTCTGGGAACTGGCTACCTTCCACTGGGGTCTGGCTTTCAAGTGGCTTCTCTGACCTATTAATGCAGTATTTAATTTCTCTGGGCTTTTGGCAGGTGTGTTGCCTAGGAGAACTATTAACACTGCTGAACTTTAATGCAGGTGACTTAGGAGTCTCAAAAACAGCTTTATGAGAGCTGTTTATTTTATAGCAGGAATATAATTTCTGGTTATTCTTAGCCCTCAGACAACACTGTGGCCACGTGGAAGTGCCAAAACCATGTTGGCTGCTGAGTTGGAGCGTAGCAATAGGACCATTCTTAAAAAGATGGGCTGTGCTTAAAAGGCAGCTTAGCCTGAAGCTGTGTTCAACAGTGCTTCAAACCATTCCTGCCCTAATGGGGTGTGGAGGTAAGACACAGCTGCTGAGGCTTCCAAAAAGGAAGTGACTGACTGAAAACACTGCAGCCTGATATTGTTAAAAATGGCACACAGTCCCAGCCTTGGCTGCCCCAGACTTTTGAGAGGTTCTCCAAAGACAAGGAGTGGAGAATTTGCTGGCGGACAGAGCTCTAGGGGTGCCCAGCCAGCTGATTCAGCCAGAGTATGTCTGGAGCTTGGTGCATGCACAGCAGTTGGAAATATTTAGTTCCCTAAATGCTCCCTATGCTCAGGACTAGACATGATTATCTTTCTCACCTCTGCGGTCTGTTTGTTAAATAGGTCACGATAAAGCTTTTGCCCATAATCTGTGTGTGAACTGTAAAGCACTGTTGGAATGAGCTTTGGTTAGCCAATTTGGGCACTACTTGGAAAGCCCTCTGGACTTAAAATACCATTAGAAGAAGCTGAGCTGGGCTCTGGATGGGAAAACCTGTCATGTGCAGAGGGTGTTTCTATGTAATTTTGAGCAGAGTGGACTGTCTCATAACCTACTTCTAGAATTTTCTTTTGCCAAGAATTAAAAGGGAAAAGCCAAAAGTAAAGTTTGAGAGTGCAGATGTTCCATGAGCTGAGTACAGTTGTTAAATCCACAGGTTCTAAGGAGATCCCTGTTTGGGAAGAGCAAACATATCAAACCAAGTGCTGACCCTGCACTTTCAGAAAGATATCTAGATTCTTAGTCCTCCAATAATACATTATGTACCCATTTATATTTATATGTGAGTCTATTTAAGCACAAAATTAGCAAATCATTTGGGGTGACAGTTGCATAAAAACTGTGTAACCCTTATTTTAATTCCTTGTTTTGCCTAGAAATAAACAGATGAAATTTGAACCTCTTAACATTGTTCTTTGAAGGATAGTTATCTGATTCATTCACCTGACAATTATTGCCTAACTGAACAATAAGGTCCCTGGACAACTTGTGAAGAGGAAAACTTAGGTGGTCACATGGGAGAATACCATATTACAAGAAACTGTGGGAGGGGAGGTCATAGCTGAAAGCAATATGAGTTTTCAACAGGAAACTCAGTTGGATTTGCTTTTATTCAGTGTCACTTTGTTTTCTAGAAGATCTGTTCTCACCTTTGTGCTAGGCTGCTTTTCGTGTCATTTCATTCTGGTTTTTAATACTCATGACTTTTCCATTGCTCCCCTAGTATGGGCAGCCTGTGTAACACCGGTCAGGTTTATCAGCATTGAAAAAAAGAAAATAAGGTGTCCGACAATAGCAGTGTGGGGGAGGAACCATCTGTGCTTAAGAGACAGAAAAAGAAGTAAATTATGTGCTTTAGTACCTGGAAGAAATCTGTGAGGAGGACAAGTCCTTTCACCACATTCATGGGATCTCCAGTTGCCGAAAGCATTTTAGACATTAAATCACCATACCCTTGGAAAAATGTCACTGGCCTGAGCTGGAAATCAAACAGAATGGCTGACATGCCAGCAAAGGAGTCCAGGTTTTCCTCGCCTTCATCTGGAGTTGCAGCTATTATGGACTCCAGACCCTGAGCTTCGATCACCACCTACAAAGGAACAGTGGTACAGAATCAGTGAAAAAATCCTGTCTGACACAGACTATTAACAACACCACATATTTTCTTAATGTCTAAGAGCCTAATTCGAATTTTAGTTGAAGTGGAAAAGGTATGAGGTTAAGACTTAATGGAACTAGGTAGAGCACCTAGAAAAATGAAAAATAAAATAATTTCATGCCATGTTTTTGTCCTTTAGGTGCTGAGCAGGATTGACCCACATGCAGATCACAATCTTGAGACTAGTTTTCCTTCAAACAGATTTTCCTTTATTCATATAACTATTTTTCATGGACAGCTGGGAGGAAAAGCCAGAGACACTCCACTGCACAATTTTTGTCCTACATAAATTTAGGAGAATTATAATACTGAAGGTTCTTGCCAATATTAAGAAAAGTCTGAAACACAGACATTTAAATCCCTTTAATCTGTACATTTGGTCTACTCCTTGAATTTCCATTCTGTGACATACCTGAACTGGGACCTGATTTTACAAACTCACAAAGCTTTTATTGATAACAGCAGATAAACAGCACAGGCTTTACACAGGTACAGACCTTGAAGCAGGATGCAGAACAAAATACTTGTTGTTTTGTTTATGACAAATATACACCACACTGTGGGGTTTTCCCCTGTTATTGGCTTGTTCTCTGCCCGGTGCAGCAAACCTTATGGTCTTAAGCATTAGCTGAATTAATTTAGAAGCTGTAAGAAAAGGACCTTAGTTATTATGTACAGTGTGGCAGTTACCTGGATGGCATGAAGTTCAGTGTTTCTGTCAAAAACATGGATGTTCATGTTACTTCTCCGTAAAATGCCAGAGCCAGAGTAGAGGATGTCAAGGCCATATGTGGATGTCACATCAGGACCACCTTAATTAAAAAGGAAAGAAGGTACCTGTGACTAAACTAGTGGATTAATCAAATGTTTGGGAATATGAAGAGGGTTCAAAGGCAGTTTCATGGTTACATACGTGTGATATATCCAGTGTAAGCAGAGGAAGAGCCTGTCTTGGAGAAGCGATCATAGTTATGGGCACGCATGTCCTTCAGAACTTGCCGGATTATTTTGCTGTGGTATTTCAAAACAAACAAACAAACAAAACCACTGAGATACAAAAATGTTACAGTGCCATATGTATTACTTTTTGGTAGAAAGATCAAATTCAAGAGAGGGTGAATTCCCCAGTAGGAAAAAGGGTCTTCAAAACCCTTACCTTTTCCCACTAAAAATCTGCTCTAACCCAGAGTCTCTCTTTCAATTTCAGGTACTCCCTGCAGTCATAGGAAGAAAGGCAAGCAAAGGTCTTGCTTGAAAACTAATGATTTTGAGAAGAAGATACATATTATTTTCATTCTCACACTGGGATGTTTAACATTTTTCCACATCACCGGTTCTTAAAATATAAAAGCAAGGGACCCACTAAGAGAATTAAGATCAACAGATGACATTTTTCACAGTAATGCAAGTCAGATGCCTAGTTATTCTTTGTACCTGTGAATAGATATCAAAAGAATAACACTGAAATTAAGGGGTTTATTCTGAAACAACAATACAAGGGACATAAAAATAAGATATCCTTCTATACTCTCCTTAAGTTTTAATAATTCATGAGAACCTGCGTGTTCTTTATACGGAAGGCGTGTATTTATTTACACTGAACTTAATATACCTTGAAGGCATTTCAAAGTGCAGTATATCTTGGATCATGGAGAGCATGTACTTGTTCATTTCCATAGGCAATTCCCCAATAGAGAGCAGGATGTTTTTCACTTCCATGTAGGATGGGTTACTGTTTAGGATGATGGCAGCTGCTGTGGTTCTCACTGTCTTTTCGTGGACTTTGCGAGTCTGGTGGTATATCCTGTTCATTGTTTCTTTCACCTGGTCAGGAAACACATTATTCACTCAATGCTCATGCAGATGACTGGGCAAAGTACAGGTTGGAATCTCATTTATAATATCAGCTTAAGTTAGCTCCATAGCTAAGGCTAATACATAAGGATATATTTTCAGCGTCATGTTTTTCCTGGTCCTTTCGGAATGTTGAGACATGTATAGCTCAGTGACCGCAAGGACAAGTGGGACATCTGTTACGCTCTCTCAGCCACAGACCAAATAGAGCCTTACACACTGGTTTTCAAAGCAGGCTGTAAATAAGTAGCAGGACCAAGAACAAATGTGGCAGTGGTAAGACAGAGATTTTCTTGACTCTTAGGGAAATATATACTTTAAAAATCAAGAATCTTGTTATTTTAATTTTCTAGATAGTGCCTGTGGTGGCCTGGTGTCCCTGAGAAGATTGTGACACATCTCTGTTACAGGGGAGTCTGTGGAAAGCCATGTAGCCCCTGACAAATGGCCTCCAGGACACTCACTGCACAGCAGCACTCTGACAGCCTCAATCCTGGTGGGCCAGCAAGTCATGAAACTGAATATCATACCAGCCAGGTATGAAATGGAATGCAAGATGATGCAGCAGAGACAGGACCTCTCGTCCCACTATTTTCTATGTCTTCTCCTACTCTTGGGGGCTGCAGGGTAAAATGCGACTAATTTTACCCTTCTCCTAGTGTGTGTGTTCTGCCCGACAATGTGAAAGCAGAAGAAGGCTGCGCGGGTGCCCGAGTGCTCCCTCTGGCGAGCAGAGCCCGGTTTTCCCCGCAGATTGCGTGCCACCTTTGATGGCTGTGCGAGACCCTGGAGACAAGGGCTGACTAGCACGTGTCCACCAGTCCATTCCTTGCCTTCAGCACTGCACCACGCAGCTTGGTGCCATCAGCAAAATTACTGAGACTGTACTCAGCCTCACTGTCCATGTTGCTGATGACAAGAAATGAACTCTCTTAATTTATCCCTTTTCTTTAATACAGTCTCCCGCACTTCTTTTCTTGGGCAGTGTATTTTCTTACCTCTTTGGTGAGAAAGGAAGGATCATATCTCTGCAAGGCAGTGGCAGCAACGCTGCTGATGGGCCCTTCTCCTGACTCAGCATACTTTAGAAGCACTGGAATTGCTTCGGGAAGGATCGCATTCTTCAGTGCCAGCAGGTACATCTGCACATTGTCATCTTTATTTGCCTTCTCCAGTCTATTTAGAATCAACCTCTTGGCTTCCATAACAGCCTAAGAAAATCAACAGCACATTAAATGGTGCTCATAAACCTCCCTTTTCCCCCTTGCAGGAGTAGAAGGGGCAGGGCTGGGTTCTGGTGTGTTTTTGTTGCTTAGGGTTAGCAAAGGTGTCATTTGCATGTTGATGGATTCCTTCAAGCATAACCAAAGTGACTGCAGTCACAGTGGCACCTGATTCAAAGTTTTATCACTTGCCAGCTGCTCCTGCCCTGATTCAGGGACTTCACAGGTCTTCCTTGTGGAGCCAACAAGTCCCCACAAAAAAAAGGCAAAGGAAATGTTTTTCAGTGCCTAATAAAATAATGTTATAAGACTGTTTGGCAATTAAAAGAGAAATTTCAAGGGCCTGTTCATGTGCTCTGTATCTTTTCAGCGGTGCACTGCAGTACTGAACAACACAGATCCAGCAGCCTTGTCTGATCATTCTCATCCTCTAACACCAGCATGTACTCAGTTCATGCTCAGAGTAAAAGTCTTCCTCCTTCTGTGCATATTTGGGGCACAGTTGAGCACTTGAATCAATTAATTTTCTTCACAGAGGAGAAAAAAACCTAAGGTGATTGCAAATAATAAACAGATCCTGAGTTTGCCAGCATTTCTCTGAGGATACACAAAGCTTTTGGACAAGGCAGCACAAGTACTGCTGAAAGATTCAGCCACAGAAATGGGAAGAGACAAGACTAAAGCCTAAATCTGACAAAGTAGAAATCATCATTAAAAAAAAATAGTATTCCTCTATAAAAAATAGGAGTTCATGGGCTTATTTGGGAGAATCTGCTTCCCATGTCTGTCATGCTCTCCCAGTAACGTCACCAGGGATCAGTGACTTGTGTTGCAGACCAGAATTTGGGCAGCAGTGACCATCAGATACTCACTGGCAGCTTGCAGCCTTCCCTGTCACACAGCTTTCTAATGAGTGCTCCCATGACAATGACAAAAGTTTCTCTGATTTCTGCATTGGCGACATCCCCCTTGAACTTCTCCTGTTGTGCAAAAGCAAAGCTGTTTAGTGTCTTAGTGTAAATATGACGAGCCACACTCTGCTGTGGGTTCAACAGGCTCCCTCATTTTCTGTCAACATTAATGCAATGCAAGGGCAGTGATTACCACGATGGCCTGGGCTCAGGCTAAGCACAGCACTATCATTACATATATATTACATATAATAACTCAGTGCCATTTTCACCTTGAGTTACATTCAATGTCTCAATTAGATTAATTTGGGGGAAAAAAAAAAAAAAGGGATTTACAGTTCTGGTTACAGGATTTTCATAAGGCAACAATCAAACAATCCTCAAATTATTTTCTTAGCATTCAGTATTATGTTTCCTTGTTTCCTTTCCAAGTACTGGATTTTGGTAATATTTTACAAAGTAAATAGACTTTCAGTCTGGACCTATGAATTGTTTGTTGTTTGCAGGTTTTATGTTAATAGCACACTTACAGGAAACCCTGGAAGGCATAAAGAAAGGAAACAGCAACCATTGTTTCTCCTTCTCTTCCCCTTTGACTGGGACAAGGCAAAAGAGTATTAGATCTGTTATATTTGTTTTGTACTTGGACTTACAGTTAATGATTTCAGGAGTGCTTCACTGGGGTGAGAAGCAAATCCACAGGCATACAGGAACCGCTCCTGCAGGATAAAAGTGCTTGCATCCTTAAAGTCAAGAAACTCCAGTACAGCCTCCAGTGATTCTTCTGTCTGAGCTGAGGTTACAGCATCCACTACCTGTGGACTACAAAGAAGTGGAAATTAAATGAACATATCATTGCAATGAGCCAGGCAATACTGAAAAGACTTTGCTGTATATTGACAGAAAGAAGCTAGTGTACTGAAACAGCTCTTCATTGTAAGTAAGAGAATCTTTTACCCTTGTTGGAAGAAGTGTCCCTGAACTCTCACCTCAAAAAAGTACTCATATCCATGGAAAATATTTGAATTTATGCAAATAGGGGACCAAAAAAGCATTAAAAAAAACCCTAGCTATCACGAGTGTATTAAAGTTTACAGGACAAGCTTGTAAATATAAAGAAGTATTTTAGTAGTGCATGCACAATGGCACACAGAAAAAAGGCTTCTATGCTACCTGAGTGATTTAGCTGCATTGCTAACAACTGCTACAATTTATTTGAAAGATGCCAACCATATGACTAAGAAATGCTTTTCAACTCTCAATTCTCGGTGTGCATGCTGTTCACAACCAAACTCTAATCCTAGGACAATGCCCAGTCATCAATCTTCCCCTTCTTTGTTGTATTTCCTATTGAAGGAAACAAATGGGAAGTCAAGAACAAGTTAAAGGGTGTTTCAGAACAAGCATTTGATGTGAGAACCTCTGGCTAAACTACAAAGCATGTTGGTCTTGCACTGTAGATACAACCCTGGTGGCTGAAGGGTGTGCTGAAAATTTATTATCTTACAAGAAAAAACGTAACTTTAAAAAAAATCCTTTTCCTATAGACAGTACTGAACACTGGGTTTGCACTGCTAGGACATCACCAAGAGAACTCAATCACTTTGTATGCAATTTGCCCTTCTGCATTTTTCAGTAACTTAAACCTTTTAAAAGCTTGTTCAGGGTAACTTACAGAAATTCTTTATTTTCACTTCTAATAATTTTCAGTATCTCCTCCTTCGTAGCTTTTCTGATGTTCTGAATGAAGGACAGAAAGCTTTTTGCTGCTTCAGGTTTGGAAAGTTTGTCAGGATGCATATGTTCTCTGATGCTCTGCCAGTGCTCAGAAAGCTGAAAAAAAATTCATATTATGTCAAATCTCTCAGACTATGGTTTCATTTCTCAAAATCAGGCTAAATAAATGCAAATATGTAGGACAACTGTTGCTCAAATTAGCTAAGATCCAACAGATTGATGATCCTTTAGCTCAGTATTAGTTAATTTATGATATCCCAGCACAAATATCTTTGAAATCTTTCTATAGCTGTCTTTCTTCCAACATTTTAGTATTTTCCTGATGTTGTACATGACCATAGATGCAATCTCTTTTTGGAACAATAAAATTTATTTATACTGTAATTGGAATAAAGAGAATTCTCTTTTCTTGCAAATTTACTGTGATTTCTGGTGAATTTGGTGTTTGCCTTATGTTCCCTTTTCTTCCGAAGTAGATTTTTTTTTAAAAAATGGAGATGCACAATCCCCAATTCACTAATTAATCATATTTTCTGAGAAGATGGTAATTTTGGGTTAGTATAGAACAGGATTGAATGTCCAAGAAGTTTTTCCCATTTTTTGTTCATAAACTCGTACACAAAGGGACTTGTAGCTATTGTACAAAATGAAAGACAAGATGGTATTAGAACAGGTAATTGGTGGTTGCTGTATTTATTCCCACACCACATTTTTACCTGAACAAGCCAACATGGTAGCCAAGCACCATATCTGTCCTTCCAGATTCACTCCCATAAGAAACTGGTGCTGGTATTTTGACCTTTCCTCTCTCCCTCGCCTTTGCCTCTGTTATCTCAAATTATTGAGAACATTCCCTGGTGAAAACTCAGATGTTCTTTGCAGCACTCTTTACTGCAGTTTTCCTGAGTGGGAAATAACAGTAGTACCCATTTGACCTTTACTAAAATACTTCCCCACTGTGGATTTTGTATTGGGCAATAGCACTTGAACCTGCTGGCAATTAGAAGTATCATTCATCAGTACAGAGTGCAACTTCTATCGAATGTAACAAACAATAATTAGGCAACAGTGATTGAGACATAGGATATTTCCTGAGGATTAATGACCACCTGGGAGGAGCTCATGTTCTGAGGCACAGATGGGTCTCTTAACCTCAACTGGTGATTAGTGCTCAGCACCAAGGTCAGTGTTGCTATTATTAACTGAAATTGGATAAACATATGGGGCACTTTTTATTCCCCCTGTTGAAGTTGCACCACAGTCCAGGAAAAAAACCTCTAGCCTCGTTACTCCTGTATTTCCTCCTGTGCAGAGCCCAGCTGTGTGGGCTGTTCTTACTTAGTTTAGCCCATACCCTAGAGACAAGCAAGATGGGAGATGCAAGATGGAGCCACCCAAAGCAAAAGAGAGTGGAGACCAAGCCTTCCTCTTTAGGGGGTGCTCAAGCTGTTCAACAGCTACAAGGAGCAGCTGCCATCTGCTGCAGTGACCATGACATTAAAAAAACTGTTAACAGTTGACTTTTCTGAGGGCCCTCATTCTCCTGATGTGAATGTCAGGAAGTTTGGATTTAATAACCCAAACATCACGGCACAAGATGCACACACTTCCACATGGCAACTCAGCATGGACACAGACCTGTGTTTCTCTGACAGAGGGATGAGAACAGAGGTCTTGTGGGCATTCTAGGAAAAATGCAGCCAAACCAAGAGGTTCTAAACCGAGTAGGAGTTGGTTTTGAATGTCAGTGCCTGACAGCTGTTTACCAACATACAAAGGGTGGCTGCACAAGATAGAACAAACCCACCTCATCTTCAGAAGGGGCAAGAATCCTTTCCCATAGGAACCATGAGCATAAAAGAGTGTACAATGCATGAGTTCTTCTGAAAAGAGCATGCTTTATGTTGTCTAAACACAGAAATCTAGACCTGATTTTAAGTGCAAACATTTGCCATAACCTCAAAAAATCTAGTGCTGCCATCTGGGAAATTAGGATAGTAATGGTTATTTTACCAAATCCATAGAGATAAGACCTGTTACCATTTAAAAAGGGCTTTGAGAATGTAAAACTCTAAGGCATAGCATGTCAGCAGGACATTAATGTATACTATGATATATAAGTACCATATGCTATGTTGCTGCTTTGGATACAGTGTTCTGTTTATAGAGCCCATCTTTTCATAGCAGTTACTGAAAAATACAGTGAGAAAGCAGAACTTCATTCTCCTCGTGCCATTAGGTTTATAATGACATAGCTCAGTCCCCAGGCAGTGCTCTGGAATTATACCCTGTGTTTGTTATCTTGGTCTGGAAATTATAACTGTTATGACAAACTCAATCCCAAGTGACAAATTGGTCAGCACAAACCCCAACGGGCGGAGTCAGGGAAAAACCACCTGTCCCTACTCTGTTTAGGATGCCTCAATATTCCTTGCTCAAAACTGCTCTAGCACACATGCAATATCATTTCTATATTCCCCAAATATGTGGTTTTGGTCTTCCCTGTGGCTCAACAAGCATTAGACAAGATAAATTATTACAGTATAATGCTACTTCCAAATAACTTGCACAAGTTCCAATACAGGAACATATTAGTGCTCATAAGGAGTATCTCTGGAGGAATAAAATTATATGTGATGAATAGAAGCTACATCTTTCTTATCAACACCAGAGAATATTGATCCTAAAATTATTGTTCTCATTCATTCCTCAGTGGTAATAGCATTAATACTGTTTGCTAGCAATCACTGTAGTAATTTAGTTTATGATGAACATCATTAGTAAAACAAAAGATGATGCAATTGCAGTGCTGCACTCTTAGCCTTCAGATGTCTTAAATATAATAAAAACAAGGCAATATTTTTTTTTTCCCAGGGAAAAATGAGAACATTATTAAACCTCCCAATAATACTAAAGCCCCATTTTATACTTGTAAAAATACATATGAAATTCTTTAAACAAAATACTTCCTCGGAGTCAGGTAGTAAGAAGAGGCTGAATATGCTACCAACAAATGCTTAGCCTGCCTGAGGAATGGCTAATGAACTTGAATTCCTAGGAACAGTTCAGCTCCTCCATGACAGAACTGTTTACAAACACAAGTCAACCATCTTAAAGTTAATTTTCCACCCAAAGGAAACAAGCTTCTGCCAGCTCAAGGCTGGCAAAGGTAAGATGAAACAAGAGGGTTTTGTATTTTCTAGTGAGCTGGAGAAATATTCCGGTCTTTAAAAGAGAGCAAAAAGGTTGGAACTTCTAGTGGTAGATCTTACAACACTATTGTGAGGTGAGTACCATTGCAACACTTCTGTACTCCCTACTCCAGGGTGTTTTTTATATTGATATATTGGACCTGTCCTAGTTCTGCTTAGACAGAAAATTTGCTTTCACACTTGTCCTGCTCAGCTAAGCAACCTGATGTCCAATGAACCTGTGTTTACTTACTGAAGGGCGCTTTTTGCATTCAGATTTCACTGGCTCTGCTTCCAGGGGCACGGCAACATAATTTGGGTCCAAGGTCTTGATCACACCAGCGACTTGCTTTGCAGCGATCAGTCCCATCCCAGCTTGGACTGACTTCAGTTCCAGCCTCTGCCTGTACATCCACACAGTGAGGATACCATTAGAGTGCAACCATCAGTGCAGAGGTGCAGAAATCACACCAAGAGGAAACAAAAAACCCCTCCACAGACAAAAAAAATATAGAATACAGACTTATTGAAATCTTATTTTAAAATATTCAGAACATGGCAAGTCTGTTAGATTTTTAAGGTAACAGAAATATCTGATACCAGCAAAATTACTGCTAGAGTTATGTGCAATAAAATACCTGTATGAGAGACTGTCTAAAGCACAGATTTTTAACACTTGATAAACAGCCTTCAGTTTTCACATACATTCTGAAATGTTCCATATATTTATTCTTAAAAGATCTGGAAAGTGAGATTTTTGAATGTACTTTTTCTTTCAAATATCTACTATTACTGAGATGCCTGAATCATTTATCTTGTATGAGTATCTCCACACTTTCAGTGTTTTGGAGTCTGAAGTCTAACACAGATCTAGGCTTCACTGTTGTTTCCTTTCTATGCAGTAGATTTTATTTTCTATACTTCCAAACTCTCACATGCTAGAAATGCAAATCCATCAGAAGTACTTTTCGAGAAATGAAAAGACAGAACACCTATAGTACTAATAGTAGATTAAAAGGTTCTGGTCAATTCCTGCTGTTTTCAGTTAACTTCTTATGAATGCCATTATTTATTATTTGCAGTGTGGTAGAACCCTTAATCAAAGTTGGACCTGGTACCTGGCACAGGTGGACCTGTATATGGATAAAAAAGAGACCCAAATCCCTACCTGAAGAGTTCACAGCTTTAGATCTCAATTCTTTAATACCTACACATATAACCTGACTTGAATCACTAGTCCTGCTACCATCAGTGACAGTCCAATTGTCCAACTTACTTTGAAACTATTTTGGCACCTGTTTTTCGCCGGTAATTCAGAGCAAAAACAAAATTTTCTTCTGCCTTAATGGATTTAATGAAACTGTCTTCCAGCACATAAACTGTAGCCGAGGAGGCTTTTGTACTGACATCCAAGATCTGAAAATAATTAAAAAATAAAACAGAAAGAGGGTTATTCAACAACCAACAAAATAGGAAAAGAGATCACAGTTCCAAATGAGGGCAAGTCTTGTAATGAAGTGGAGCCATATGAGGAAGGTGCATATAGGCTGGCATCTCAAGCTAAGCCTATGAACCAGGTTTTTGAGAATTCCCTTTGCAGTAAGAAGCTACTCACTTCTACACCATGTGCTTCAAATTCAGTAAGTACCAGGGTAAAAGACAGTAGGAGCAGGGCAGGAAGTTACAGAACAGGCTGCAACTGAGCAAACACTCATTTAGTTTAAGTTTATACTACATTTAGTTTAATATATGCTTTAAATAAGACAAGAATATTTTCCAGAGAAATGTCTTGTAAATGAGATTGTCATGTTCACACTCAAATCAAACAAGGTGGCTGACTGCTTCATGTTTTGTAAGCAAGATGATATCTTTGTGGTAAGAAAATTGGGAACCCAGTCATAGTGTTAAGGCAGTTTTATTAAGAGACTGTGTGCTATCTTTGTACTTCTCTGGGCTGAGAAAGATCCGTTTCTAATGTGGAGAATCCCAGTGCCTTCAGCAGGTGTCCAGCCTGCCCTCAGCAGTGACAATTTAGAAAGACACTTACTAACAGTGGAGGACCATTAGAGCTGTAGTAAGGCTTCAGTTACCTCTATGGCACATCTCCTGCATTACACCTGTGCATTAGGGAAGCCTGTGACCTTCCAGGCAAGCCTGACCAGGCTCCATTCAGGAGTCACCATCTTGCCTGACATTTACAGCAGATGGGAAAAAGGTTACTTTTATCACTATGTATCAGCGGAGCCAAAGTGGTTTACACCACAGGAGAATCTGTTCCCTGTTCTCTCCATGGGAACTACATACAATATTTGGGCCAGTAAAACTGCAGAAGTTACATATAGAATTTACTTTCTCTAATGCAAGAAGGGCTCCTGAGAAGATGAGTAGTAGCTGCAAAGAATATATTTTAAATAGGAAGAATAGATTTTATTTTGTTACAGAAATCATACCCGGTTGTGGCTGGTAAATCTTTTCTTTTCTGTTTCACAGGAGTCCAGGTCTTTTATTTTAGTCACTTGATCTTGCCGCACGTGGTAAGTAGTATTGCATTTCCCAGAAATGTCCACCTTGGAAGACAGTTAGATTAGGACAAGTTGAATTTAGCTTTGGGACCCCACAATATCTTCCAAAGATGAAGCATTTTCTCCACTGTTGGAATCCTGTACCTGAGATGCAGCACTGCTTGGGTTTATTTAACAGTTTTGAGGATGTCAGTGGTTCTAAGTATCTGCTTTGGATTGGCAGGGTTACTATTCATTAGATGGCTACGAAGAAAAGTACCAATGATTGTTTAAACAAAACATTTAGGAAATAACAGGCACCTCACACTATACTCACAAATTTGAGTTAAATTTGAGCTTTGTTCGAGGGAACAGGTTTAGAAATTTAACAATGGAAAGGAACTTAAATGGATGCAGCTAAACCAGTACTAACTTTGTGTGGGTACTCGGATTTAGAATGGGACTTCACTGAACTGAATTTAGGAATCAACCAACTTTAAACAGCAATATAATCACTTTTATAGTGACCTGGTTTAAGGTGGTTTATTACCAAATTGTGCTAAATTTATAAAAATATTTTAAATCAAATGGATTGCTCTACTTCTTTATGCTAATTGCAGCAATTTGACTTGTGTCACCAAATATTCAGAAGACTGTCTTTATGTCCCGTATGTGATCAAAGGGCTGATTTCTATCACAGTTCACTCCTTCTGAAGTCAGCAGGAGCCACAGGTCTGCCTTTCAGAGCAGATCAGGCTCTGACTGTTCCTCAGGTGATGATAATCTTGCCTGATAGAGCACCATACCTCACGGGAAGAGCCAGAGTGCAACTGTAGCTGGAAAAGGCTAGCCAGACCTCTCTTAATGTTCTGAGTAAAACCAGGTTCATTTTGATATGAATAGAAGGTTTTGACCTGTAGGAATAAAAAAAATAAAATTACAAAAAGCATTCAAAAGTGTATAACAAATGTGGTTTAATGAGAAAGGAATAGTGAGGACCCACTCCCTTTACTTTTTTCTCTTAAGGAAGTTGAATTTGGATCTGTTGCCCTTATTTAAACAAACTGCAGAGGCTGCAGGGCCTGACAATAACAGTACAAATATGTTTTGGTCTTCAGCTGAACCTGAGTACAGTTTCAGTGCAGTGAACATCTCTCCTCCTGGAATCAGAGAGAATTGGAAAACTGGAATCTGGAATCAGAGGGAAATGGGAAACTTTTCGTAATTTTGTAATTTCTGCATAATCCTCAGGTAATTGGTCCCCAGAGGGGCATAATATCTGTTGCACTTTAATCACAGATTACAAAAAGTCAGGATGAATCACAGATAAATCACAGATAGAATGACTTCAATGACGTGTCAAACATATCACAACCTTTGCACTTCATGGATCAACTGTTGTGCTTGAGCCTCTCCCCCAGTAACAAGACTTTGCACCTCCACTTTGCATTCAAGGTGCTTTAAAAGTGCCCCTTTTTCTGGAACTGTAAGTACAATCAGTGTGTTATCTCAGGGCAACCCTGAAAAGTGAAATTACTGTGCCAAGGCTGAAAGTGTCATGCCACAATGAAATCATAAAAGCAGTGTATAGACCCTACTACCTGAGAAAAAGCACAAATTTTTAATACTACATCTTAACCTTAGCATATGAAAGCGTGCAATGTATAAGGAGAAGATGCATTCTGACTGTGTTCTTCTGGTACCTCTGTTCTCATGTAGGGATGTGTACAATTCACAGCCAGTGCTGTCCTGCTTCTTTTTATGTTGTGTAAAACTGATGACAAGGCTGAGTCTGAAAGTTACTGAGCAGGTCTGATAGCAGCTGCAATTCAGCAGGCTGAGCTGGCAGCCAGGGTATGTGCTCAGTGCCTATTTACAGCAGGAGGTAAAGATCCTGCTGGGATAGAGTGTCACAGCCCTCACTCCGCTTGCAGAAGGGAAAAGGGAGTGTGACCTTCAACCTTCCTCCTTTCTCACAGCCCCTCTGCCCATGCCCCACCTGCCAGGCATTGCAGGGCTGCAGAGGGGAAAATGGGGCTCTTGGCCTAATGCCAAAATCAAAAGGAGCATGAAGGAACAGGGGCAGGAGGTGGGAGCAGTCATGGCTCGAGCCTCACCACTCCCTGGCCAGAAGAGTAGGCTGAGTACAAGGGGACACGTAAGCAGCTCTGCAGAGAAGAAGAGTGGGATGGACGTGCTTGAATCCCCTTCTCAGAGAAATACGGACTCTGAGAGCTACAAATGGACATGGGTACTCCTGTGCTGGGACAGTGCTTTGGTGTTCTCTCAGGGCAGGGTATAAAACCCAGGCACGTGCTAAGACACACCTGCTCTCTGACCCTTTTCTTCTGATTTTTGGAGATAGTCCCCCAGTGGGGGAAAAACATGTAAAGCTGTAGCTCTTTCAGCATCAAGCTCATTCACTGGGGACCACTGAAACTGCAGGTGACACAGAAGTAAATAAGCAAACCAAAGAGCTGGGAAAAGCAGTCCCGGTAAAATACTTGAAAATACTTCAAAGTGATTAATAAATACTGTTCCTCACAGACTCAGTAGAACATGCCTCATGACAAATTTTATCTCCTTTTCTACTTTCAGATCTTGGACAAAATCCTGCCCTCACTGAAATCAATAGCACAAATCCCACATAGCTACTGTGCATATATCCAAATGTGTACCTATATCTTTGTGGACAATCTGCTCTTTACTTCCCCACTGTGTGGTGTTCTCAATACAAAATAGGCTTGGGCTAGACGGTAAATTACAGTCTATTCTAAACTACTGTATTTCACATAGAGTGACAGGAACACAATAGCTTATTAAAAACACTGAGTGAATAGTGAACTGGTAAATTCTTCAAGTCTGTTACGAAAGATTTGTGCCATGTTTCCTTAGGGGACTGAATTTTAAAAGACAGGGTCTTACTTTTCCACGGACTAGCTCAACCACTATAGGCCTCTGTAAAGCCTCCAGATACTCCTTCCCGATGATCTTCTCTGTGCTTTTTCCTTTGAAGATGTTTTTATCAGCTGGGCGTTCATTCACATTTTCAACCTGAACATCTTTTATCTAGCGAAGTAAAAGCAGAGAAAATTAATGTAGAGAGCAGTGCAGAATTGGCCTGGAGCAGGCTAGATAGACTAAATCACATAATAAATGTTCATTATTTCTGCATTTCTGGTTCTGATCATTCATCTTCCATGATTACTATGTCAATGTTTACAAAAGAAGCTGGGGAAATAAGTGCCAGAAAATCTCACCATAAAGCTAAGTACCAAACCCAGTTTCTGTTTAGAAAATTTCATGATTTGTAGCTAGACCTGAGGGCTTCAGACAACATATTGTCCCTTGGGTAAGGGCTTGCACACCAGTTGTTTGAAGCTATAGGTGCTCTATGAAGCAATTTCTAAATACAGGAGATATTCTGAAGTTCTGGTTTATGATATTATATAGATACTTGTGAAATCTTATTCTATAGGAATCAGATCATCAGCTGGGTTTAGTTGATGAGACTAGAGAATAAAAGGTTTAGCTGGCGTTCTGAAAGTGAGTTCTCTGAGATTAGTTTAGCAGCTAGATAAGTGCAGAAAACATTGTGTATGTATTAAGTTGTCTGATGGCAATAATTACCGTAATTTTGACCAGCTGGTCATCATCATTTTCAGGATTTCTCCATAAGAGGTTGACATCCACACCAGAAGAAATCCGATATCCTGCACTTTTCTGCAGTGATGCTTTCACCTGATCAACATAGACTTCAGCTGAGTAAGCAAACTTATATAGCTTGTCATTATTTAGGCTTGGCCCAGTAGTGTGCCCTGTTTGGAAAGCAAAAACAAACAGAATTTTGGAATTGACTAACTCACATAATCTACCATTTTCTCTAAGAAATACCTTTAGAAAATCAAAAATTTAATTACAAATGAAAGATTTGTGGGACTGATCCTGCTACTCTAGATTACAGAGGCTGTCCCACTGAAGCAGCTGGTGGTTTTTGTGATTGAGTTGACACTGATTGTACATATTTAACATAAGAATGGTCACAAAACCCTTTCTTCTAGCTCTTTAAAACTGTCAGATTCTTCTCTTCAGCTATGTTAGTGTTACAAATGAATCCAAAATTTGCAACTCAAAATACTGTTATTAATCATGCAATTTGTGTTTAGCGGTGTAAAATGCACTGATATGATTCATTGGAGCCAAGAGAAATCATTCTCTGCATCTCTTGAACATTTATTGGGAATCTTTCCATTAAGAGTCTTGCAATTAATGTAATGAAAACATTAAGAATGTACTTCTTAGATTAAATAATTATGTTCTGGTTCTTTCAACTAAATAATTGTCCCCATAGCTGTATCTCTGCTGTCAATTTATATATTTTAAGGAATATAAAAGGGAAGGGAAAAGAAGTTGCCTGTACACTAAGTGCTATTAACATTCTCAAAGCAAACACACATAGAGTGACCTTAGGTGCTATCTGTAAGCAGCACAGCACCAGCCTCACACACCCAAATGCTGCACCACTGAATGCAAGAAATTTCTTCATGGAGTTCATGAGGTACAGAGCAGAAACAACAAGTTTACAACAGAGTTAATCTAAGAAACACAAAGTGCTGTCCCCAGGGAGATGCATCTCAGTCTTATGACAAATGTGGGGAAGGGCAGAGAAAAGAAGAAAAATCTCTCACAACATCTCAGAAAAATTCTTAAGCATGCTGTAATGGAATCAATGTCTTCAAAGTCCCCTGCAGAGATTCATCAGGCTATCCTGATTTATGTTATATCCCTCTGTTTTATCTGACTCACTTAAATAAATTTCAAAACACTGCATTGATAGAAAGGAGAATCAGTCTTATTTCACTATAATATTTTAAAGCCCATTTAGGTGGGTGCACAGGGTAGCTCCATCATGGCTGGATGGACACAGTCTGCAGTTCTTAAAGAGTCCAAAACCCCTGCTTCATTAAGATTTGCTCACATCCTTCCCCTGTTCACTCAGATACTATGGCAGCAGATTAAGGTCAGCTTCAAAGAACCTTTCCCTGAGCCAAATGGACACTCCACCAAGCTAAGTCTGCAAGTTGTGCAAACTGACAAAGTTACAGAACAAATCGACTTTATGCCAGCTCTGGATGTGGTGCAGCAAGTCTGGTGATCCCAGTGGGCGCAGCCTGTTCTCATGTGAGTGGCCAAAACTGTAACTATTGATTTTTTACCAGGGAGGCTGGAGGATTCATGTTGGCACAACGGGGCTTGTCTGGTTTTGAATGTCTTGTGTGTCTGTTTCAAAACAAAGTCACCAAGAGGCATACAACCCTTCCTGCAGGTTTACTGTGAATTTCCTATCCAATTTCCTTCCCCAATTCCCTGCTTTGAAGCTACCTTACCCTTGAGAGTAGAGGGTACTCAGTGCCTCTCAGAGATGGCAATGCCTTCCAGGGACACCCCTGATTCCCTGCAGTCCCTTGGAGCCAGTCGCCTCCCAGTTCAAAATATCCATTTGCAGCAGAAACTGCAGTGCAAAGGACTTAGTACTGGCTGAGATTTTAGGAATACAGCCCACTAGGTGCATTCTAAACACAGTCCCAACTAAAGAAAAAAGTAGGGGAATAGCACATCCAAGAGAAATTATCTGGGTTCTCTGAGACAAGTGTCTTATTAGTTGGTGCATTAGAAGGTACATATTGTGGTTTTGCTCCCTCCCTATTTTCAGTTAAAAGCACCTTTCACCTACCCTCTTCCTTTCCCCACAACTGAACACATACATGGTTTTATTCTCCTTTTGTAAGAGTTCATTCCCTCTTAATCCCTTTTAGCATTTACTTGTCCCTACATACAAAAGAGCTATTCCATCCTACAGGAAAAACATGAGCAAATGATGCAGCAGCTTCTTGCAAGTGTTATGGAAGAAACAAATAATTGCAAAGTATTCCTGGGAGCTAGAAGAACATGAGATTTTGAAAGCTTTCACCACTTCACACATAGAAAATGCTGCAGGAGCCAGGGCAGAAGACACCTTAAGTTGCCAGACTGGGAAAGGGTAGGCTAACAGTGGATCGTGATAAGATAATGATCTTATGGTAAGTGGATCACGATAAGAAAAGCAGCAGGGATCAGGCAGTACTGAAAACAGTCCCAAAGAGTTAGCACTTATCCCCGTGGAAATGGGGAAGCCAAGAAACACAACTGAATAGTGTGGTCAGGCTGAGAGGAAAGGGGGATCTTGAGAGATGAGAGACGGAGATGCAGGGTCACTGACCAGAACCAGTATTCAAAATAGCCCAACTAAATTTTCATGCCAACTTCCATGAAGAAAACACCAGTACTATTTTAAAAGGAATATTGCAACACTTTTCTGATAAAAACTTTTCTTAGTAGAAAGCCCTCCTGTTAGAAGCTCCTTCCTTTGTATTCAGCACAGCACTGGAATCCTTGCTGCCTGTGCAGCCATTGACATTTCAGCTGATGGCAAGTGTCCCACCACCTGAGAAGGGAGGAGAGAGGGACACACAGACTGCCATCAGCCCAGCCATGCTCTCTGGGGGTCAGAAGTGCTGCTTCCAAGGTGGAGTGCATAACACATAGTTTGACTAGTAATGTTAAGTGTCTGTCATTAAGGGTAACATGCCAAGTCTATAATTAAATCATGATACTGTATAATACAGAAGGTTACACTGCATGAGTAGAGACAGCTGTCAAGTCCTGTGCCTTTTATTAATACATATGGCATGCACAGCATGTGTGTCTCTAACTACTTGCTTAGCTCTACCTTCATAAATCATATTTGCCACTGTCTCTGATACCAGATAGCTTTAAAAAGCAAACCCCATCCACTTATTTGAAAATATTTTTCAAGTGGAATTGCAGTAGGAAAATTTTATGTCTGCTGACCTACCTGAATTGAACAGAATAATGCTTCAATATTTCACAAAGGCAGCATGCCTGATGAAAAGGTAAAAACACTAATCCAAATCCCAGCTCTCACACTGAGGCCCTAAGTGGCCTTCAGGCCAGTAATTTAGCTCTCAATCTCTGCACAAGAGAGAGAGGAAATCTGGCAGAGCTGTCAAGATGACTAATTAAAGAGAAAATGCTTGCTCAGTATCCTGGGGATGTGACAAGCAAATATTACTTCACATCAAGAAGCTTCACTTAATTGATATTAAGGGGAAGCTGGGAAGATCAGACACCAGAAATGTAGCACACTGGTACCTAGCCATAAACTGAACGTGGCAGTCTCATGAAATAAACTCACACGTAAAGGCACTGCCTGCAAATTTCTCTCCTTTATAACTCCTGTGATGAGGGTGTATAAAGGCAGGGAGGAAGGAAGGCTGCTGCCCTGTGCCTACACAGTGTCCTGGATTCCTTGCAGGAAGCAGGAGGTGGCACCCATGAGAGCACCTCCACAGCCTTTTAAACAGGTTATCCCAGGATAGCATGTCCCCCTTGCTTCTCATCATAATGAAGACATCCTCATTAAACTGAAAACTCAGCTTATGTTATAAGGTTGCTGTTCTTCTAGATTTAACGTGAAGTTGTACATGAAGAGTCACTACTACAGACACCTTTTCTTGCTTCATACATTGGCACTGCTGAAGCAGACAGTCTCAAAGACTTCATACCCTTGATTTCATCAGGACAGCTGAGTAAAGCTCTGCTCACAGGGTTTCTGCAGACATCCAGATTTTCAAGACCTTACTACAGAGCAAGGTTCTCCTGAAATTAACAGGATGCTTCTTACTGACTTCAGTGGTAGCTGAGTCAACTGCTCAGAAGCTGAAACCTGGAGAGCCCTGAGCACTTCCTGGCTATGCTCCACCAGAGCACTCCATGTGTTTAACTTCTGGGTGTGTGTGAAAAGTCCCTTTGAAGTCAGTGCCCCCACAGTATGTCCTGATTAAGCAAGGTCAAGATCCCTGATCTTCTGGTCACACCACTGGCCCTGTGCACTTGAAAACATCATCTCCTCCATCACCTCTGCTGAGAGGAATGCCACGAGCACTTAAACCTAACTACTAAATGCATCTTGTATTACTCAAGTATGTCTGACTAAAGCTGGTAATTTTTGAGGCAAAACAGACCTGCATACACATGCTGGTTATGCCTTTGCTGAGGCAGAAGCTGAACCAAGCCCAGTACAGACCTACCTTTAACAGAGGCTGAGTAGGTGGAAATGATGCAAAGGAACAGCACGGTAAGAAGAATCATGCTGGACTCTGCCAAGCTCCTGACTGTAGCATGAAGTGTGAGAACCTCCAAGAAGTGAGCTGAGAGTGGAGCTTGCAGAGAGAGCCACAGGCTTGGCCACACTGTTTATCTAGATGTAGTAAAGGTCAGATTCCAAATTCCACACTCAGGTACTAAGTTCATGAAAGGACTTCCAGTTAATTATTAAGAACTAAGGTAACTGGCAGTTTCTACCCCATTTTATCGATCACCTCGGCTTTCATTTATGAATACTGAGCCCACATAGACCCATTTCTGAGAAGCAGAGCCCCCCTCCAGTGATGAAAGAACCAGGAGACCCTGCCACTACTCCTTTCTCTGAACAAAAGAGCGATCGGGTCTGTTGCTGCCAGGGGCCAGATCCTGACCACCATCTCCACTGTCTTGCATCATCTGTCATCACCTCTGTGAGCAACCACAGAAGCTGAGGTTTTTTAAGGGTCTTTCTGGAAGCAGAATTACATGGGATTTATCAGTGCTATCCCAAAAACTAATCCTACTTCATTACAGACTCAGATGTGATGTCTGCTACATCTTACCACACTAAATCAATGTCCTTTCTTTCAGCAGCCCCAGCCTTCTTACATCTTACATCATTGCAGTGGCAGAGGTGAGATCCTGAAAGATGAGATAAAACAAGACATTTTGTCCCATCTCAGTAAAGGGTACCTGCTTGGCAAGGTCTAGGAACAGGGCAAACCAAGCCCTTTCCCCTTTTCTTGTGCTTACTTCACCAACTCCCTTGAAAAGGCCTTGGCTGAGTAACCCACATGCTTCCCTGTTTCCCCTGACAGTAAATCCCAGGCCCACTCACATTAACCTCATGGCCACAGGGCTGGTTAAAGAATGTCCTTCAGCTGTCCCTCAGGTGTCAGTGGGGCAGCAGGCCAACCCTCCATGTTTCTTGGCATGCCCTGGCACACAGCCTGGGAGGCTGCATGCCTCTCTCCCAGCACACAAAGCCTTCCCAGCTCAGTGAGGAGACAGGATCTGCTCCTGCCTGTAAAGGAAACACACAAGTGAGCCATCACCACAGTCTTTCACTCCACTTCCACTGGTTGCTTTCCACTGGTTGACTGTGATCTATGAACATCCCAACCCAGCAAATGCCAACCCAGGCTGCATTTAGATGCTCCCAGAGGGCCACTTCTGCCACCACCTCCTCTGTAAGAGATAGCAAAGTGAGAGCAGCCTTCTCCTTGGATGGTATAAATGCCTCCTCTGTTTTCTTGTGGTAAAAGAGGAGTTGAACACTGTGGATGTCAATCATTGCCCAGAAGTAGGAAACAAAAGGCCCAGCCACTGCTTCTCCCCCACACTCATCTGCACCCTGTGGAAGTTCCCCGTGGACCTCATCCTGTATTTTGTGTGCACACGTGGGAGGGAGCAGAGTAGGAGACCCCAGGGGTCTGTTGTTGCTTCTTCCCTTTTTGTGGTTGGTTATGCTACTTTCTCAGCACAGGCTGTGATGTGCTCCCAAATTCAAGGGGCTGAAGCAGAGGACTCATTTTTCTGCACTGAGTAAACAAGGAGCTTGCCAGGATTTCTGTGATTTTGAAAAAAATAAGGACACTATCTTGGTGCACAACCAACTAGATTTGTCTAGAGAAATGCATCCTGCTTTAGAAAAGCAGTATTGACACTTTACTCAGAAGGGGAAGGTCATGTTAGAAATCTGAAGAAGAGCAATTGTAATCTTTCTGTGCTCTTGATACACAACAAATTTATTTATTACTTCAAATAAAATATATATTTTTTAAAAGGCCTCTGTTAGAATATCCCTGGCCAGATCCCCTGCTGATGTAAATCCACATCTCTCCTTGGACACCACGGTAGCAGTGCCAATTACAGAACTAAGGAAGTAACTGCCATGTAAAGAAATTTTGTACATACATTTCCACGTGCACACACATTTATACACCCATAAGCATATCTATAACACAGAGTTGGAGTGCTCTTCAGACATCTTAGAAACAGGAGGCCTGAGGCTCACCTTAGTTATGGCCAGAGTTAATCAGCAGTGACTTTCTTTCAGTCAGATTACATCAGTGAAACCTCGCTGTGCCCACCAAAGTCCACACCACGCACAGATTGGGGGATCAGCCCCTCATGGATGCTTCACGCCATGTTGGCATATGGACTGGGGTCAAAGTATTCCTGCTGCTGCCTACTTTCCAGAGTCCAAACTATAGGGCTCATATCTTTATACAGCCTAATAAAACTAATGAGATTTCCTCCCATATTCTGAGGTCAACAAAATGTTTCTTTCTGCCTTTTCTTCTCAGAAAAGCACAGAGATCTTGCTTTTCAACTCAAACCTTCAGGTATGAGCACCGAAGTACCCAAGAGCATCTTTGCCCTCCAGCTGGTGTCCATGGGCCCCCAGCTTCCAGGTTTTGGGTGAATAAGCCACCCCTGTTTCTGCTGCAAGCCTCACCATTGGGATCAGCATCTTGAAAAAGTCAAATTAAATCATCAAAATAATGAAATTTAGACAGCTCTTTCTCAATATTTGCAACTGCTCAGTTCCTCATTTCGCTTTGTCACCGCTTGGCACTTGGCAGACTTCAGAAAACATTGCATTACCCTGTGTTGGTGTCTAAGGACATGGGGCTGGGTGACCAATACTGACGCTTTGCAGAGCGCAATGTGAGAAAAACAAACCATATAAGCAGTTTCTTCATTCTAGGAAAAAGCACATCTGAGTATTATGTGACTCAGTCAGATGTCTTTCACAAGTTTTTTTTAAAAAAGGGCTTCTATCAGTAACTCATACGCTGCCTTTCAATGACTGAAACACACCGAAGGATTCTCCTCAGGGACACTGGAGCATTTGGACTTGTGTGATGCTGGCGTGTCAAGCTAGATATTAATAGTAATGAGAGTGAGGTTTTAAATAGACCCCAGCAAATGCAAATCTAGCTATTTTTAAAGTAACACTCTGAATAGGAATCACAAATTAGATCAAATACTACAGCAAATATTAAATTCCAACAGCAGTTGAAAGGTCAGTGTCTCACTAGAGAGACACCGCACGGTTTTGTGAGTGCAACACAGCTGTAGCGAACCCGAAACCAGCACTAAAACTGTACGAGTGTGTATATCTGGCACCCGTGAAACCCGAGATAAACACTGATGCACATGAGAAGGGGATTATGGTAGGGCACACTCGTGTGTTTGCTAACTTTGTGTGCCTCGTTAACCAGGGGCAAACAGACATCTACATACTCAGGCTGCCCAAAATACATTGTTCCCATAGAATATAATCCCAGTCTCCAGAACCGACTCCTGTAACAGGGCAGCATTCTTTCATGAAGTTATCTGGCGGCGAAAGAACGCTGCCCTTCGCTGGGCACTGACACCGGAGTTCAAGCGCCGATTGTCGGTGGCCTTTAAAAATAGGAAGCGCTAAGGCGCGTACCTCTCTGCCGGGGGCGGAGGGGGCGCGGCACTGCCGCGGGACCTCCGCAGCTACAAATCTGCCCTGAGGAATGCCACCAGTTAAAAATACTTCGCTGCCCCCCCTGCGTGAACTCAGCGGTGCCATCAGAACCATCAGATAAAAACAAGCTTTTCTCTTCCTTTCCGCTGCCCTTTATCCCCACGAAGCCCCACAGCCACGGCTGGGGGGGGGAGGGGGGGGGGGTGTGCCCTGACACCACCTGCCGCTGGGGGGCGCCCTGCCCGGCGGCGTCACGTGACAGCCGCCCGGCTCCCGCCGCGCGCCTGCGCGCGGCTCCGCCCCGTCCCAGGCCGGGCGCGCGCGCGGGGCGGCTCGCGGGTACGTTGCGGCCCCTCGGGGGCGGGGGGGAAGATGGCGGCCCCCAGGGGCCCTCAGCACGGCCCGCGCCGCGTCCGGCCCGGCCGGCGGGGCGGGACACGCCCCTCCAGGGGACTGCGGCCGGCCTTCTGCAGTCGTGAGGGGCTTATGGCGTGTCCGTATATAGATACACGTGCGCTTGCGTGTGTATATATCTGTGTGCCTGTGCGCCTACGTAGATGCGCGCAGGTGTGCGGGCAAGGCTCGGTGTGTGAACGCCCTCAGACAGGGAAATCGGGATGTGCCAGCAAAACCTCCGCTGATTTTCTGGTGTCCTGTGTGTTTCCTGTCTCTGCTGCTACTGTAGGAAGCCGGGGAGTTGCTCTTTCCTGCCTGTTGTAGGTGCAGTGTTCTCCGGTGAAGTTGTCTTTGGGGAATTGTGTGGGTGTCGAGCACAGAGGAGCTGCTAGTGCAGGAAAATCGTGCTTGCCATTGGAAAGGAGTGGTTCTAATTGTAATTGATTAGAACCGAGAGTGTTTTGCTGAATTACAATTATTCATCCTTTTACTTGTTGTGTTCGTCTCCTGACAGTGGCTGGTGTCTGTTGTTGTCCAGTGTCTTCTGTTGTTAGGAGAAATAAAAATCTATTTTGAAGGTGTGCTGCTCGTTCACACTTTTCTTCCCCCCCCACCCCCCCCAACGGCTTTAGTGACTTTAAAATTACATTTCTCTAACATACTTCTGTAGATATTGCAAGATACTACTTTAATTTTTTGTGTTTGTGTACACATACTGCTAATGCTTTTTTTTATGTTACATTTGATTCATTATGATTCCCTAATTTTATGCTGTTGTTCTTTTGCAAAGCTTTTAATTAAAAACTATTCACTACCTGCACATTTAGCAGGCAGAATTTTAGACTATCAGAATATAGGTTAAAATCTTTCTAGAAAATATTTCTAGTAATTTATTACTATTTGCAGAGGCTCTAAACAAACAAAAAAGGCCTTTTCTTATTCTTTATTCAGGTGTTGAGTGGTATTTGTTCCAGTTGAGCATCTTGTTAATGACGCTCATATCACTTTGTTTCCTAGACAACTGTGAGCAGAAAACTTGTTTTTAATGAAATGTCCAGCACATGCTGAGAAACAAGTCAGAAAAACCAGCGGAAAGCTAATGTCATCTGAAACACCCACAGCCGGTCCAGAGGTGCCAATGGAAAATACCCTGTTCCCTGGAGTTCCTGATGTGGAAGGAAAGGCGAAGTCAAATGACGGTCCAGTAGAGAGACTGGAGGCAGGCTCAGGCAAGGAAGAATGCCTTGAGTCCATGTCCAAGAGGCAAAGGAAGAAGCTGTTGAAGCAGAAGCAGTGGGAAGAACAGAAAGATCTACGGAGGTATGGTTTGCAAAGGAGCTTCACATGGTTCACATGTAATATTTGGTGCTAATAATAACAACGTGTCAGCAGAATTTGCTTGTGAATTGCTCCATCAAATCAAGGCAGTTGAACCAGTTTTGTCCCACATCAGGTTTAAGGCAGTAGCCCCAGGCTACTTCGTCTGCACTTAAAGAGGCTGTGGAGGTAAGCGTCCCTTCCTCATACTAGAATTGTTCCTCAGCTTCAAGAGGATGTCAGGAGGGATTCAAATGTGCATGTTTTTCATTTGTCAGAAGGGAGATGGAACGAGTGGCCTTGTTCCTTTCTGAATGGGCTGCACTACTTTTCCTGGTGCTGTCAGACTTGAGACTCTTAGACACACTGAATAAAAGCAGCTGCATTTGACACCTGAAGTGCTGTGCTACAAGTTACGCTGGCTTATGTAGCGCTTCTGTTTTGTGTTGAGAGAAGGTGTATCTGCGAATGGATTGATGGTGGTTTATTCTTATCCCACTGGCTGCCGGGTGCTCCATCCCAAGACAGTGGTTGTTACTGTCTCTGAAATTTGATCTCCCTACTGCCTGCTCCTATCAGGAGGAAAGGAGGATGGAACAATTTCTTCAGAAGCCTTTTGAAAAACTGTTCAGTGAAACAGCATGTAAATTGCCTTACTCATTCTGATCCTGATAGTGTGATTTTGTCAGTCTTTTTGGTTAGTTCTGTTATGAGACTTGACTCAGAGCACCCTTAAATCTGTGAGACTCCCAGTACTGAGTTAACTGAATTTGTGTCAGTTGTCTGTCTTTGTAGGTATTTAGAGAACTTCACAAAGATGGGGGGGTGTTTTGTGCTGGTTTCAGTGTAGCACAAATGCAGGCAGCAGGCTGAGTTTTAGCTGTCACAGTCACAGAACAGCCACTTTTGCCCTAGAAGTCTGCATTTGTGTGCATAACACAGTACCTCAGCAGACTTGGCAGCACTTTTTGAGGATCGATTTGTTTGTTTACTTAGGCAGAAACGAAAAGAAAAACGCCAGAAGAGAAAACTAGAACGTCAGTCAAAATTGGATTCCAGTAGTGAGGGAAATGACAGAAAGTGCATGCGCAGGGAAGTTGTTCCTAGCACGCTTCGCCTCATTGTGGACTGCAGCTTTGATGACCTGATGGTCTTAAAGGTAAAAGGAACTTCAGATTAACTGAGTACATTTAATTTTCTTAAATATATACTGTATGCTCTCAGAATATTCCTATGGGTTAAAGGTCAGGTATTGTCACAGTGATAAACCGGATTCCTCAGATTATTTTTGTATGTTAATTAAATCCCTGTGATTTTTTTTCTTCCTAGAATAATGTCAATCAAGCACATGCATAGAGGTGTCTTAAGTACACCTATGTGGAAGATGTGTGTGTCTCCTTGTCACCATAACCCCTTCACAGTGGGTGTTTTTTCTCTCAGGATCTGATGCCTGCACTCTCTGAGCAGTCACTTTTGCCAGTTAAAAGCTTCCTTTTTCTCTCTTTAACTTCTGACTGGTTCATGATAAAGCATTTTATGATGGTCTCTATGAAGGACTAAATAAAAACAAATTGTGTTGTGTACAGGATGTTAAGAAGCTTCACAAGCAGATTCAGAGATGTTACGCAGAAAACCGCAAGGCTTTTCATCCTGTGCAGGTATGTTTGAACAAACTGAACACTGCTGCCAAGCTCCAAACATGACAACTGTAGTAGGAAAAGAAAATACATAAGCTGCCTCTTTCATAAGAAAATTACTTCTATTGTAACACACACATGTTATAAAGATATCCCTCTATATGGAACAGTATGTGCATGCAGATGAAAAGTGCCAGATCCAGGTGTGCCACTAAGAGGCTGTTGATGCTCTTGGTTTTAGCTGTGACAGATTTAAAAAAAAAATCCAAATTTGTCTTTTAAACATATCACTAACTATATGAGTATGGTCCTATTACCACTTCCATTTAAAAAATAGTAATAGTTTTAGCTAACAGTTAAAGGTAGGAGAGGAAACAGATTGTGGCAAATTGATGTTTCTGTATTTTGTACCTCTTGTGTGTTCTGTTTGAAGTTTTACTTGACCAGCCATGGAGGACAATTGAAGACCAACATGAATGAAAATGACAAAGGATGGGTGAATTGGAAGGTGAATAATTGTGTATTTCTGTAAAAAGTTAGTCTTGATTGTAGTTGTTAACTATATTGTTAGTTGTGAAGAACATGATTTTTTTCCACATGGGTTTTTTCTAATACAGGCAAGCAGTAGCATATTTGAAAAAGTGTCACTTTTTGTCCTTTTAATTGATTTAACTTAAATAAGGCAAAGTCTGCTTCTCTTGCATTTAGATTTGATTTTTGCTTGAAAAACTATACACAGATCCATTTTTACTTACTTTTATTGAACAAATTCCATTCTTGATAGACTAAGCAGGACTCCTTGATTTAGGCAGTTCTGGCAGCAGTTGTCTGTCTTGACAGTGCTCTTCTATCCATGTCCAAAATAAGACTTGTCAGTTGGGGTGTGATTCTCTCGTGTGCACCTTCACTTCCATCAGGCTGCCCCTCAGCACTGAAGTGTTCTGGAGAACGCTTTCTGTTCTTGTCTTATGGTCAAACTTATGTTGGCTTTCCTTGTGACTCCCTGTTATGCCACCATTCCAACAACTTCAAAGGAAGAGCACCTAGAACAAATAAAAGTAGTCCTGTATCCAGCAGTTCTTGTACAATAACTGTCCCATGAGAGCTTAGCATAAACTTCTCTTACTGAACTGAATGTTAACTGTTTGCTTCTGGGTTCACTTTTTTAATGGACTTGAAAATTACTTGGATCTGTGGGACCTTCAAATGGCAACATTTGAAGGGAATCACAAGAACTTAAGGATTTGTAAAGTTCTTTTGGGATTTCAGAAATTTTCCTGTTGGTTTTTGCAAATCAGAGCTCTAGGAACTGGATTGTTTACACAGAAAATTAATCTGCACTGAGCTACATATTTGAACATGAAGGAGGGATGTGGAATGACCACATACTGTTGGATTTATTTTGCCAGTCCCATCTTGGGTCTGTAAAGCTTGGCCAGCAATTCATCAGTTGAATGTAACTTCTTTTAACTACCTTTTTTTGAGGATATCCAAATTAGAACAGAGCACTACAGTGAGCTAATAAAGAAAGAAGACCTAGTATATCTTACCTCAGATTCCCCAGACGTTCTCAGAGAGCTTGATGAGAAGAAAGCCTACGTGATTGGAGGACTGGTGGATCACAATCACCACAAGGTAAACTGTGGGCCTGTTTCTTTTCAGCTTTGTATGGCACCTTATTTGGCATTGCTGTTCATGTGTAAACTAACATAATTAATAATGAGAAAATGTCTTTAAAAAGAATTCCAAAAAATGTTGAAGAAATATGAAAAATGCCTGTGGTGGTAGCAGGCTTGTGTTCCAGACTTTTCTTACCCTTTCCTTTTCTGAAAAAATACCGAGTGACTACAACCTGAATAACTTTGTACTTTAACACAAGCTCACCTTTAAAACAGGCTAAGGCTGATGGTTCTAGAGCTGCAACTGCTTGAACACTTTTCATTTGCAGTCCTTTTGACCACAGGTCACAGTGTGACATTTATAGAAAGTGAGTTTTCCAGAGGTAGTAGCCCTTGAGGCTGGTGCTGTCCTACAGGGGTAAGTTTCTTTTTGTAACCAACTTCTAAAGCAACATCGTGGCTGCACAGGCAAACCTCTTGGCAGAAAATTATACTTGCAGTAAATCTGTATAGACTGATCTGAAACAGTAATTCTCAGTCCACTTGTTTTGTTATCTTTTCCCCAGGGTATTACTTACAAAAAAGCTGTAGAGCAGGGAATTGGTCATGCACAGCTCCCGCTTGGAAATTTTGTCAAAATGAACAGTCGGAAAGTGTTAGCTGTCAATCATGGTAAGTTCTAAATCATAAAATAATTACATTATTTTAGAATATACCAGTGATAATCACAGTTCAAACCCTCTGCACTGTAGTGCAGATACCTAAGCCTTGTTTTATTATGTTGGTATTTCTTCACTTTAGTTGCCTTCAGAATACACTGATTGCCCTGACCTTTAGCAATTATAGATATGGTTAAATGTAAATGATGGTGTCTTAGCCATTTAGAAGTGCACATTGTATCCTGTTGGCTTGTCTGAGGATTACTTGTGGCTTCCTTACCATCCTGGTCTTGTTTCCTGGCTTACTGTATAAGTGTGTGAAATGTTGGAAACTATCTGACATTGTTTTATTGTAGTGTACACATTTTGTGCCAAGGGATGATGACTGTTTCTGATGTTTTCACCTCTTTGGACAGCTTTGTTCAGCAGTAACTGCCTCAGTGCGTGTAGACTTTCCTCAGTTGGTATCAGCAGTACTCCAACTACTGAACTTTCATAACTGTATTTTTACCTGATTTCCTGGTTCTGATTGAAATATTCAATTACTTAACCAAGCCTTGAATTCTGCTCCTTTTAAACTTTCAGCTTTATTATTACGTTGTCTTCCAGTGTCACTAAACAAAAATACATGCAAAATGAAGCCTACTCAGACTTTCATGGAAGTTTTTGACATGGTGTCAAAGTCTTTATTGTGCTTCACTGCACATTCTTCTGCTTATCTTACCTTGCTTTATTTCAAGTTGTTGTTTTTTTTTTATGTAACACATTACTCAATGATAACTTTATTTTCTGAAAATGCTGTATTAGTGAGGCTGGCATTTGCATGATAATAACAACTATATAAGCATGGAGGAGGATATAGTATGGCACAGGACTTAAAAATTACCAAACCCTGTGTATTTGTAAGACTTTACATGTTTCTAAAATTGGATCTTTCACTGTTGCTTTATATAGAAAGGAAGAAATAATAAGAGCTAATTATCGGAGGGGGTCAAAATCTTTGTTAAAGTGCATCCACAGCAGGATTCCTGTCAAACATGTGAAAGCATTGGTGCCTGTACAGAAGACACTGGTGAGACTGCAGTATTTGTCTCAGTCTCTAAGAGAAATACTGTCATGCAGCTGGAGACTTGGGGTATGCTTGGCTTCAGGCTGCAGTAGTAGCAGAATTACCATGTCTGTTCCTGCCTGCATTTCATCAGCACTGCTCTGAAGATGCCACAAGAGAATGCACGTGAACCTCTGTAAAGATGGATTTGGGCGTGTGTTGCTATCAGCCATTCACTTACCTCCCTGTAAAAGAGCTGATGGACTTTTCTGATGTTTCAGTGTTTGAGATCATCCTTGCATACCTGGAGAAGAGAGACTGGAAGGAGGCTTTTTTCAGTGTCCTGCCACAGAGGAAAGGGGCTGTTCCTTTGGGAGAAGCCAATGATTCATCCAAACATGCTCTGTCTGGAAAAGAAGATGAAGACAATGACTCAGACAGTAACTAGGCTTTAGAATGAGACGGTGAGAAAGATGAGACATGCAGTTCGTGGAATAAAATTGGGACATGAAGTAGTTTTACTTCAAAGACTGTCTGCAGCCCTCATAATGCTAAATTGTCTCAGTGCTTGGTAGTCCCAGAACAGAGTTTTTGTGCATGAAGGGTTAAGTTAAATGCAGGATTTTACCCTGAAACTTCAATATAATAACTTTTTTTTAAAAAAAGGAAAGAAATTAATGGCAAATGCAGCATTTATTTTTTTTTTCCAGGGAAGCTGTTTAATTTTTTTAATAATATTTTTTATACATACCAAGTTGGGTGTAAATGCCAAGAGCATTAGTAGTTACTGTTTTAAAGTCTACATTCTTGTCTCCATTTCTGTTCAAAAGCTTTCTTAAAAGCAGTGAATGAGAAGTGTTCCTTTGGCTCCAAAACCTGTACCACTAGTGCCTGCTGCAAAGTGCGCATGAACACTCAAAACAAAAATTCTGATTTTCCTGAGCATCTCAAGAGACAATCACAAGCAACTGAACTGCCTGATTCATATACTGTGTTTAGCTGGGGTCAGTAGGTGAAGTATAAATGTGGGGTTAAGCCAGTGCTTTATACTTGAGTTTGAGAGGGATGGGTGTTAGCACAGGTGCAAATCATGTGTCTTGTCTGGCACATGGTGCACACTGAGGTGACTCAAACACTTTTGATTATTTCTTCACATTCTCAGCAAAATTTATCACACAGCCTCAAAACAACATCAGGAGGGAGGAACTCTTCCTTACCGGTCACTCAGATTCAGTATTCCTGAATGGCATGATCCTGTATGTACTGTATTGTATTGTCTATAAAATATTTTTCCTTTTAAAAAAGTCATAATCTTAGTCTTGGCTGGATGTTCTGATTCTGACTCATCAACTGACTTTGGTGCTTTGACAAAGTAGTGAAGTGGACACCTTCAAAGTGAGGCTTTGCTTCAGCCCTGTGAGGCTGCCTATCCCTTTCTGCCCCAGGGAGTGGCCAGGTAGCTGCAGTGTCTGAGTAAGTGCAGCTCTCACATAGGCTTCTCACACCTGAAGAGCAAGAGGACGTGGCATCCTAAGTGTTCCTCTCTGCTGAGCTGCAGTCAGAGGGCTGATTCAAGTATGCCTTGTCTTGTGCACATTTTTCTTCCTCCCTTCGTTGTTACTGCTTTCAAGTGGACACTGCAGGTGGGATCCCTGTGGGTCCCTATGGTCTGTAAGAGCTTGGCAACCAACTGGTTATGACTTACACACTTAGCTCTATACTTTCTAAAAGGCCAACAGAAAAGTTTCTTCTGTTAAAAGGATGCATTGTGGTCTCTTACTGAAGTTCCACAGGGCTTTTCTTAGGCTTTACAAAACCTTTCATTCTTTGTTGCAGAAACTAGATCAGCCTTTTCATAAAAGCATTGCTGGTTTTATTTCTGTAACAAAAAAGGCAGCATAAGTGTACCCAGCATGTATTACACTGATTCTCTAATTGAAATGCATAAAATTGTGAGGAATTGCACCTTTATAGCTGAGGTTCTGCATGTCAATGCATGTAGCACCTATTAAACCTGATCTAAGACTCAGTCTGTCCAAGGTTTCCTTAAGACCATTTCACACATGTGCCTCATTTACTCATGCTTGAGAGTATAGGAGCAGATGGTTCAGACAAACTGGGGACTTTCAGAGACATCCTGAAAGTGTTCCAAAGCATATTACAGAATTGTTGTGCAACTTAAAACACAGCCTTACAACTTTACCAGGGGAATTACTTACTCACACCTGCACACATACAGGTGTTTTTAAATTCAGCTGTTTAAACCTGAAGCTTACCTGTCTGTGGAGAAACAGAAGGAAAACATGGTCTGGTGTGTTGCTGTTCAAAGGCTGCTCATGTCAAATGCACAGTGTCACAACAGCTCTGTGGCTGCTGCCTGTTCATACACATTGCTTGTCTCACCCACCTGGTCTTCCTGTCCCCCATCACAAGAAACGTGGCCAGCAACTCAAGGGAGGTGATCCTCCTGCTCTGATGAGAGCCCACCTGGCCTGCTGCATCCAGAGCTGGGGCCCACGACATGTGAAGCCCATGCACCTGTTTGAGCAAGTCCAGGCCACGAAGATGCTCAGAGTGCTGGAGCACCTCTCCTGTGCAGACAGGCTGGGAGAGCTGGGGCTGTTCAGCCCAGAAGAGAAGGCTCTGGGGAGACCTTCCAGCACCTTCCAGTACCTGAAGGGGACCCACAGGAAAGCTGTAGAGAGACTTTTTACAAGGACAGGTAGTGGTAGGACAAGGGGGAATGGCTTTTAACTGGTAGAGGGTGGATTTAGATTAGATATTAGGAAGAAATTGTTCACTGTGAGGATGAGGACTTTTAACTGTTTTTCATTTTGAATTTACATATTGTATACAAGTTTCAGCCCTGTTTGGTACTCTTGTGTTCTAGCTTGTGGCATGCTCCTTAAGAAAACACATTTATTCTTAATTTTCAATCTACAGACCTGGCTGTTGTTCTCAATATTTTCAAGATGGCCGTTTGCATATTTCAGGCATGGCCCACTAATGTATTACACTGGAAGCAGAGATAAATCACTGTACTGTTTTATAATAAGAAATTACAAGGAATTTGTTTCTGATAACAGAAATAAATATTTACATGCAGTGCTTTAGGGCACTTCTTAAAGAAAGATCTTTCTTTGAGCCAGCTTTAGCTGTACGAAGTTAATGAAACTGTAGGAAAACACACTGGGAAGTTCTCTGCTTCACCCTGCTGTCCTCAGGTAAGATCAGCTCTGACAGGCTTGTCTAACCAAGACTTAGAGACCTCCAATGTGATTTGTTCCCAGTCCACCATGATGTTGAAGCACAGAATATTAAAAAGATAATCTGCACAGCTCTAGAAAAACAGGATCCCTGTGTTTCACCACCAGGCGTCATTGCTGTGCTTAGGAAAGCTCAGACTTTCATCACTAAGCTTTGTAAAGTTTCAGGTACTGCCAGAACTATTGCTCAACTGGCAGCAGAATACATCCAGAGATCTTTAAACCTGTGTAGTAAAGCATTAAAAAGGCCATGAAGAAGGTATGGCTCAAGGAACCTGAAAAGAAAGAAACTGAAAATAGGAAGGGGATATGGCAGAAAGTCAAACCTTCTGGCTGAAATGGGCGAACTTTCTTTTAGTTGAGTGCAGTGGGGAGGTCACAGTAAAATGTCATAAGTAATCCTGTTGTTTTGTTCCATTCCCACTGAGTCTCAATCCCCTTGGTTCAGATTTCTGAAGTCAGGGACCCCAGCAGTGTTCATCCACATCCATGTTGTGACAATTTCCCAAACACTGTACTGCAGCAGGTTACTGTACTTTCCCATCTTGTCCATATCCTGGATTCAGGTCAATTTGCCTTTTCTTTGGCTTCCACATGTCCCATGTCATGATGTATGCTCGTTGACCCTATGTTTGCTTATGGAGCAGTAGCATTTGATTCTAGACATGACTCTGCAGAAGAGCATCTGAGTGGAAAAGAGCCTCTCTGAACAGCCCCACCTCAGAGGCTTTTGGTCACAAAGTTGACAGTGATGGTGGGTTTTGCAGTGCACACTGGCATGCTGCACAGGAGTGTAGCTGGCCAAGGGGATCCACACTGATTGTTATTCCAAAATCCTGCATGCATGACAAGGCACATGAGCAGTTGTGGGGCAATGTGACTGCCAGCTGCAGGAGTGCAGGATATGGCATTCCTGAAGTCCTTAAAGCTTGAGGATAAGGTCAGGGAAATTTGAAGAGTTACAGTGTTTCTTTGATTGAAACAGAACTTTTTATTGCTCAGGCTGTGCTGTAGATCACACTGAAGATCACAGGTTCACTGCACCATTATTGGTATTGGCTCATATTATTGTAAAGTATCCATTTATTCTGCAGGAGGGTTTTAAAATAAGCCATCAGTAAGCACAGATTCTTCTCGTAAATTATTCTGAAAAGCGGAGATGGACTTCAGTGTGACTTCCACATCTAGAGCTGAATAAACTTTGGCCCATCTTTGAAATGTGTACCTTAATTGTCTTTCTTTCAAGAAGGTGGCTTTGTTAGCTGGAACAGTATCTGCTGCTGACAGTCCTAAAGCCAAATAATCAAATGTCTGATTCATATTCGTTCCCTTTTGCTGCATTTTTACTTCAAGTAGTGTAAGAGGTGTTTTTTTATTTCTTGTTTGTGTTGTTTGGCTGTGATATTTTCAGAGACCTAAAAGGAAGAAAAGGCATTATTTACAAAAGGGATGTTCATACTTGATTGAGTACTCTCCTTGGATATCATTTTCCTCTTCAAATTTTTCTAATACTTGCTCTAAACCCACAAGCTAATTTGCACCTTCCACCTTTAACTTTTCTTCAGCTTACTAAAATGAATAAGGCATTGTCCTGTGAGCAGTTGATTTATTTCCTGTGTATTTTGGAAAGGTGTTTATTCCTGGATGTCTTTGTTCATGTTCTCACAAAACTGAATGTCATCCCATATGTGCTTAATTCAGCTCCATTGCCGTGTCATGCACATTTGTATAATCTTCAGATATGATCCCTAAGCTTTTTGAAGGACATAATCTGCCCTACCAGCTAGTTCTGTTCAATCTCTGTGCTTCAATAATAATGAGCACTTGCAGGGTTTTGTATTTTGTATACCTAATCTTTTGGACACCCTTAAATGTGCAGTGGAAAAATACAAAGGGATTGGAGAAGTCACAGCTTCTATACTGTGTATGGTGAAACTTCAGAAATGTTGCTTTTCCTATCTTCTACTAACATGTGTCCCAGAGCTTTTGTGTTACCAAGTTCTTCAGAAGTGCCTCATAATAGGGTAACTCGGAAATTGCTATCACACAGGAGGAAGAAATGCTGGATTTTCAATTTAAACACAATTTAAATATAAAGGTTTATTTATCTTAGCAGGTAAGACACTGTCTGAAAGAAAGAAAGGTACCTTGGTAAGCTTAAAAATCAACATGGTAGATAAGGAAGAAGTAACCTCTTTTTGAAAAGGCTAAAGTTTTAGCTGAAACTAGTATGCATTTTATTATTTGTAGGACAGAATGTATAGTTGTCAGTAAAACCTGTGATGCATAACTACCACTAAAAGCTTTTTTTTTCCTTCTCTAAAAAGTCAGGTCACTTGAGCTGTGGTTAAAATAGTCTTCTGTTAAATTGAGCCAGTTTCAGTGCAGAACTAATTTTCCATTAAAAAAAAGCTGTTTCAGAAAGCACTAGCTCTCGTTGCCTGGAGTCAACATCATGCACTGCTTCAGGCAAGTAAGCAATGCAAAGCTGCTCAGCCCAGGCAGGAGCAAGGAGTGGGAAGCAGGCTGTACTGCCTGTGAAGTGGCAGTAAAGAACCACTTTTCCCTACAAGTGCTTTGTAGTCAGAAACTGGAGCTATGGCTACAATTTGTTGAGCATGGTCGGTGTTTCAAAGCATTTGCCCAAGTTACAGTCCCCAAGTGAAGATAACTTGGAGTTGCAAGTACAGACCTTTGCCCACTGCTTCTAACTTCTTTTGTGTGCAAGCTCACCAGCCATGAACAACTCCAGCATGTTCTTTGTCTTCAGCCTCTGACACACATTTCACTGGAATCTGCTGAGGTTAATGAATCACTGGAGAGGGAATATTAGTGCATCACGTTCAGCTGGATAAAGTGAAATAAAAAAAACTATAAAGAAATTATGTATCATATTTCCATAGAATTGCAGGCTATCCTGAGTTGGAAGGGTCCTGCATCAAAGTCAAACTCCTGGCCATGCACAGGGCAGCCCCAAGAGTCCCACCATGTGCCTGAGAGCATTGTCCAAACACTTCTTGAACTGTCAGGCTGGTGCTGTGACCACTGCCTTGGGGAGCCTGTTCAAGTGCCCAAACACCCTTTGGGTGAAAAACCTTTTCCTAATATTCAACTTAAACCTCCCTCTGACACAACTTCATGCCATCCCTTTGTGTCATGTCACTGGTCACCAGAAAGAAGAGATTTTAATTGCACAATATTTAAATAAACATAAAGAAAAATTCTCTTCATAGTGAACAGCCCTAAAAGTGGAGAGGTCTAGGGATCAGCAAAGTATTTTCTCACAAAGGGTTGAGCCAAGAGCCTGTGCAAGCAGGTTGTAAAGGGGCGGCACTGTGGTTTCCATGCATGCCAGGGCCACTGTATGCCCTGAGCTGGAGCCTCACCCTCATTTATCTTTAGGAATCAGGCAGAGCAAGGTAAATAAAGCAGCTTCTGCAACATGGTTATGCAAGTCTGCTCGTGCTTCACTGCTGGAACTCTGTGCAGTCTCTTTTGTTGTCACCTTTTGCCTAAGGACCATGACACCTATCCCTGCACAGTATACAGACAAGGATCCACTGACTGATCCAGTGTTCTCAATCGGAGAAAAAAAGTCATGGCCTTGATATGCATATACCTAAAGATATGAGGAAAGTTTTGAGGGGAAAGGAAACATAAAGGGATATGGTAAATAAACCAATAAGGAAATGGGATGGGAACTTTAGAAGAATCATAGAATAGTTAAGGTTGGAAAAGACCTCTAAAATCATCAGGTGTAAAAGAAGGGAGGAAAGGAGATAGATAAACATCAAGGAATAGAGTGGACTAGTGGACTTCATTCTGATACAAGTTATTTCAGGAAGTGCAAATCACTAGGTTGTTCCTCCTGAGAGGACTGGAGAGCTTTGGCTGGAACTCAGAACAAAAAAGGAGAGTTTATGGCCTTTGGAAGAAAGGGCTGACAGCTCAGGAGGATTACAAGGATGTTGTGAGTTTTTGCAGGGAGAAAATTAGAAGGGCCAAAGCCCAACCAGAACTTAATCTGGTTACTGCCATTACAGACAATAAAAAATGTTTCTATAAATACATTAACAGGATCAGGGCCCCATCATATGTAATGGTGACTTGGGAAGACAAATGCCACCACTCCAAATGTCCATGCCTTCCTCCTTCTTCCTCCACTTTATATACTGAGCATGATGTCATGTGGTCTGGGATAGCCCTTTAGTCAGTTTGGGTCACCTGTCTGGGCTGTGTCTCCTCCCAACCTCCCACACACCCCCAGTTTCCTCACCACTGTGGCTGTGTGAAATGCAGAAAAGGTCCTGACTCTGTAAACCATTCTTAGCAGTAAAAAAACCATCCCTACATTATAAGCCTTGTGTTCAGCACAAATCCAAAACCCAGTCCCAAACCAGCCACTGTGAAGAAAGCTAACTCTGCACCAGCCAAAATCAGCACAGAGGTTCAACAAGGCCAAGTGCCAAGTCCTGCCCTTGGTAACAACAGCCCCAGGCAGCGCTACAGAAAAGCTGCCTGGAGGAAAAGGACTTGGGGATGCTGGCTGACAGCAGCTGAACATGAGCCAGCGTGTGCCAAGAAGGCCAATGGCATCCTGGCCTGGATCAGAAATAGAGCAGCCAGCATGACTAGGGAAGAATCTCTTCTTGAATTAATTACAGTCACACAGGTAAACATGACGGAGTGCTATACTTAGTAATTACTAGTCAGGTTATATGCAGCATTTTATCTCTTTTTCACTTGTTTCTGAAGGAAGAAAACTTGGTTTCAGAATGCTGGGCATAATTTAAAAATAGACAAGGCTTGAAGTCCCCAGGAAAGGCATGAAGTGCTGACTTCCACCCAATCCCTTGCACCAGCGTGTAGTGCCAGGAGAGGGCAAGTGTATGGGCATGTGAGCAGTGTTGGGGGCTGTGCTTGTGGGTGTTGATGGAACCAACAGGTCAAGCACCCACAAAACAAGCAGGGTGTTGCATGTGGTAAGAAACATTCTGTCACAGCACTTCTGACTTACTGATTTTTGTTTTCCTATCAGCATGATTGGCACATTGTCCTTGGACACAGTGAAGTGAAAGCCATTCCAACAGATTAATGAGTAGCCAGACTGTAAAACTAAGAATTCAGGAGAAGATACAGCCACAGCCACACAGTCAGCATGCATTTGTTAAACAGGTTGCAGAATCCCATGTTTTAGTGGATGAGCTGGGCTCTTGTGTCACTGAAGTTCATCACCAAAGCCTTCATGCTCTCACTGTGTCCCTGCTGTTGTGAATTCAAGAGCCACTCTCTCAATTTCTCTTTGCACCTACAGTGCCACTGAGAGTAGAGGGTTTGGAGGGCAGCTTCCAGGGAGGTGGAAAAAGGGAAATAGCTTCCAGACAGGGCTGTTGCTTTTGTCCCATGATGAGGACAGCCACAAGTGGGCTGCAAAAAAGGGTGGGGAAGAGCATGACAAAGGGGTCAGGAAGATGGAAGCACTGAAAGAGTGAGGTTTCATCAGATGAGTGGTTCACTCTCATTCTAGCACTTTTTCTGATTAAGGGGTGGGACTATGAGCTGGGAGGCTTGGCTAAAAGACCAGAGAAATCCACTTGTGGGAGCACTTCACACAACCAGCTTCCAGTGTGCTGGAGAGGACTTGTGGTACCAGCAGCCCAGCTGCTCTGGAGGTGACTGAGTTCTTGGCGCAGAAAATCAGTGGTGGCAAGATTCATCAACATGAGCACAGCAGGCAAAGTATGCAACGGTTTGTAATAGGAAAGTTTCTTTGCTGCAGCTGAGTAATGCATTTTTAAATGTGAATTCTTTGCAGGAACACTGTAAATCCTGGTGGTATAGCACAGATTAGAATTTAGGATGAAGCTGGTACAGAAGAGCTGCCTTTATTTGCAGGCTGCTGTAGTTTCCTAGAAAATGGTTGTTAACTCTTCAAGGCAATAGTTTATTTGAGGCAACAAAAGGTAACAGCACCAGAATAAGAGTAACACCCTATGTTAGCAAACCGTTTTTAATCTCTGATTGGATAGTTTAAAATATGATAGAATATACTAAGTCTTAGATCAATGTATTTATCTGCTCCACAAGTTTCCATTGTGAGATCCTATAGTAGTTTAAACTATTTTTAGTTTATTTATTCTATCAGCTTGTTTTCTAAAAAGAAGATATAGCTAATATTGTGTTCAATTTCACGGTGAACTGTGCTAGCATTAGGATAGTCATTAAATTTGAATATGCATATAACATAACAAGTCTCAAACTTTAGTTTATGAAGACCAGAAGTAAAGTTCACATGCAATGAAATACTGAGCTTGGATTGAAGTGAGTAGTTACATCTTTGCTAGAAATGAGATGACAAGAGAAATGGAGGTTGATACCAATACATGTTCCTTCTTGCACTGCTGGTGAGATGCTAGCAGATACCCAGGGACCTGCAAGAGAAATTAAGGGGCAAACAACTAGAAATAGAAAACTGAAATAAGGAATGTGCCTTAAGCTAGTACCAGGATCATTTGCTCTTACTGCCAGCTGTCCTCACTATTCTAAAACCAAAAGAGAAAGGAAAAAAAATGCTCTTTTTAACTCTGAGTTACTGCAAGTGCAAAATTAATTGTAGCTTACTTGCAGGTAAATTCACCAAGTTCAGTCCTCTATCAGCATTAGTGGATTACATATTCACAGTAAATGAAGTGTTATGATATAGCTTAACTGCTTTGATTTCACTGTGTTTACCTTGGAATCACATGGGAGTTCCAGTGCAATTTATGTAACCAAGCAGCATAGTCCTTGTGTCCTGTGTAAGGGTGTGTTTCTACACATGCCCTCTCCTGCAGCAGTAACTCACATGCCTGGTAGAACACACTAGCAGAGAAAAAACTGTTAAGCTTGTCTTAGCAGATGACATGGGTGATAGTGTGCTGTTGCTACATCTCTGGGATCCTGTTGCAACCCATAAAAGCTCACAGGGATGAGACAGTCATAACAAAACATAGTTAACTAATGTCTGATTAGGAGAGATTTGTTTGTTCTCAGCAATCCATACTTCTTGGCCACTTTTGTTCTTGGAAACACTACATGTCCTTTACATGTGCAAGTCATGAAATCATCTGCCTTCTTTTTTTTTTTTTTTTTAAAGTAAGTTTCCTAGAAAATGCTGCCCTTTGAAATGTGACCTTTGACCACACCTGTGAATTTTTCACTAATCGCCCTTGCATCTAAACATTAAATTTAAATTTAGTACAAATATCTCTTGAGGCAGTTTTTTTCAAAGCATTGTACCCATCCCACTTCTGTGTCTGGCTGCTGAAAGTCTGCTATTTTGTATGTTCAATATTTCCTAGTAATTATTTTTTTTGTTACCACTTTTCCATTTCTGGATAATCAGACATTATTTCTATTTCTTCTTCAAAAGGTTTGATACTAAAAATTTTTTTGTTGTTGTTTTCCCTTGCAAATTTTGCAACACACTGGTGTTAAGTTGTCCTGGTCACACAGGATAAATATGCATGTGCTAAACTGAGGGCTTCCTGGATTTGATTCCCCTCCATTTCCTTCTCAAGATAATGCCATCTGAACACTTGTAGTCAGTAGACTTAACAGAATGACTGAAGACTTTATAGTGTGTTACCCAGGAAAATCATATTTCAGGTTGTTTAAAGACTTAGGGTGAGATCTTTAAACACCTCCAAGAAAGAGCAGCAATTATGGGGGCAGAGAGGTCCCACTGCTTTTGAATACAGTAGGATTGAGCTTGCAGTGAGGAAACCTGTTTGAGAGCTCAGGATGAGGTGTGGACAATGCTCTTCTCTTTTCTGAGGGCATTTTTCTCTCAGTGGAAGATGGTCAGAGGAGCCCTTAGGTCATTACCAGGACAAAGCCTGAAGAATTAATGGACAAACTTCAGTCTAAGTGATGAAAAAAAAATACCGTCTTGGATAGTTGGATAGTAAATCCACCAGAGTTAAATATCCCTTCTGAGAAGGAGGGTACCTTAGCATGGATAATACTGCACATGAAGGGACGGTTCAAGATTACCTCTTTGTAGTGCTACATCAGTTTACACAGCTGTCCTTCAGCCATCACCTCATGGATGAACTTGGGCTCCACTAGAATGCTTATAAATCTGTACTAGGCTCTGAATTCCATTTTTAGCAATTTTGTTAGTTCACAACACAGACTGTTCTAGACAATACAGACTTTATTACAGCCTGATAAGTGACATCATTTAGTGTGCCATCTTCAAGAAGATAAAAATAGACAAGTAACCCAACATAGCAAAAGAAATTGACCAAGGAAGTTAGCAAAGGAGCAATGAGAATGGGTATGGTATCCCATTACCTAGGAGACTATTACACATGCATCTGAAAACCTGATGTGACAGAAATATGATAAGCAAAGTCAGACATGATCTTGGTGGGGGGAAAAAATAGGCTTACACTGACCTTTGGTGTTGACTTTTTTGTTGTTTCATTTGGGTTTTTTCCCCTGTAGTTTCCCTCTCTTCTCCACAAATATGAACAGGAGTTTCACGTGCAGAAATGGAAGAAACTGTCTATGTGAGGACTTGAAAATGCCATTCCTGTTTTCTTTGCTCTGTTTGCAGGTTATTAAATGCAAGGCAGCAGTGCTGTGGGAAGCCAATAAACCATTCAGTATTGAAGAAGTGGAAGTTGCCCCACCAAAAGAACATGAAGTTCGCATGAAGGTACTAAAAATAAAATTTAAAACAACTTGTATGACTTGCATTCTATCTTGCTTTAATCAGAATTAGTTCTATAAATTTTTAAGACCCAGTGAGAAAACGTTCTATTAGAAAGTAGTTACTAATCAGTTAGCTCCTATGGAACATGTTTAAAGTCATTAATTTCATAATGAGGTTATTAAGAAAAAAAAAGGTTTTCAGGGTTGTATTTTTTGTTTACTGACAGCTGCTTTTCTAATAGGCTGAAAAAATGACAATACAAGGCAAAAAACAGAATTTCCAGTTGTGTGGAGCAAGAAAATTTCTTTTACTTTGTTTGAATCAGTGCTAGGAAATAGCTCATTAGCCTGGGAGCTTCCTGTTTTTTACCTGGATATTGGCCTCAGTGGAATTCAGCAGCTACCTTAATCTTTGAGCAGTTTCAAGGTTTAAAAACATGAGGAAAACCCTCTCATGGGGTTGACAAATCCATTTGTCAGAATAAAAGTTGTAAACACATACCTGAATATTTCAAATGAAATAGTGCTGTTCTAGCTGCAAGAAAAGGCAAAATGTCATATAAAACACTCTGTAGCTTAATTTTTTTTAAAGTAACATATACAAAGATTTTAAGTATATGCACAGTACAATAATATAATTGCTATGTGATTATCTAGAATATAAAATCATTGTATAAGACATAATTTATATAAAATATCTATTATATATTGTCATATAATCTAAATATCATAAACATAATATATACACAATATTTCTATATTTATAAATAATATGTGATGGTTAATTTGTATTTACATTATTTTATAATATTTATATAATATTACACACTTTCCTTTTAAGTATTTATATATAAATACTAGGAATAATTTAATTTACTCTGTTCTTCCTATATAATTGTATTGCTAAATCATTGATTCTACAGAAAATCCATTGGACTCCCTATAGAGCTCAGTACTGCATAGCAAACATTCACAAAGGAGCTTTGGCCTGTAGATTAAAGACTAATAAATACCATGAAAACCTTAAATCAAACAACTAAATTTGTTTTACCTGTAGATTTATTGCATGCAAGCTGGATTTTGGAGACAAGCAAGGGGCTTCTCCAAATGTAGAATATCGTTTCACTTCTGCATATGACCTGACATAGTTAAAAGCAGAAACATTCTTGTCTTTCCTGTGAATCAGGTCGTGGCCACTGGGATCTGCCGCTCTGATGACCATGTGATAACTGGTGCACTGGTTATGCCTTTTCCAATAATTCTTGGGCATGAAGCAGCCGGTGTTGTGGAGAGTGTTGGGCAGGGAGTGACTTCAGTCAAACCAGGTATGATACAGCACTGAAAACAAACCCTCTGCTGAGTTTCTAGACTCCTCCTTAGTTCAAAGATTGTTACATTTGTTAGTATTTTTACTGCACAGGAAAATAGTCCAATTTCAGTTTTTTCAAGGATACCTCAAAGGACACAAACCTACTGTTTATGCCTTTCTGCACCCCCAGTATTGGTTTACTTTCAGATTTTCTACTCAATTTCTTTTGGTTTTGGCAAAAGCATCTGCAGCTTGCTTTCCACCTACATAGTGCTTTTCCTGTTGTGGGACTAAGAATGTAGAGTCTTTTCATATGAAGTTGTTTTTCATATGCTTTGCTGTTCATATGAATTCAGGCATTAGCTGCAGGTTCTCTGAACACAGTTTATACAGCTCACCTTTCTCAAGAATAAGGCAAAGCAAAGCACTAGATGACAAAATGTCAAAGCACCTTTTAATTCTCCTAACAGCTAAATAATCCATTGACTTCAGCTGATCAGAATTTAGGTCTTACTTCACCTCAAAAGCATCAGGGCACAACTGGGGTGCCCACCCTGCTGCAGGCCTTGCATGTGGGCAGCACCAGTGCGGGTGAGGCAGCACTGCTCCCCGAAGGCTGGGTTGCTCTCAGGACACTCATCTGGACCAGCTGCTCCTCTCCCTATGTTCTCTTTGAACCACAGTGCAGAGACGGCCAGTGAAAGATGACAATTTTCAGCCAACTGCTACAAGATGAGATGGGATTCTTCTACACTTTTACAGGACTGAAAAAGTTCCAACAAGGGCTAAATTATTAAGAGAAAATATGCAGTGAAAAAAAATTTATGCAGAATCACTCAATTTCTAGGCATTTTGTTATGATACCTGAGTAGCCCACTTTCAACACTTCTGTACTTCCTGTGTCTTTGTCCATACTGACAAATATGAAGTCTGTCCAAAGTAGGTTGGTATGTGTAACAAAAAATTTTATTAGAGATTTCTGCTTTAACTCCAAACAAATATGCATATTTCAAATTTCAGTGACAGCTCTAGTTGCTTTTTCTCTTATGTCTGGGTTCATAAATCTCTCTGTTGTCTAATTCCAGCAGCTGCCCCATGTTTCCAGGTGAGCTGAAATAGCAGGCCTGAACACATACATGCACAAAATCACATTTCTCAGATGTTGCTTAATTTAAACCTCCAAGTTCTAAAAAAAAGGCTTCAACTTGTGCAACATTTCTTTAGCAAAATGATTACTAAGCCCATATCACAGTTCTAAGTTAGCTCAGGGTCAAGGTAGTGGGGGCATTTAATGTTCTGTAGGTATTTTTCATTTTTTGGTGGAAATCAAAAATTTCTCTTGACTTTCAATGTGTCAAAGATTAGCCACATCTTAAAACTGACAAATCATAAACTAATATGTATTAGGAAATACATGCTTAGAGATTATTAGGTATTTACCATATATCATTGCTGTGGAAATTGCCTAGGAGTAAAAAATTGCACTGGGAAGTTATGTGCTACTTTGTTAATCACATAATTGTGCTAGAGAATTAGAGATGCTGGCTTAGACTGTGTGTGTCACTGCTTCTCAGACAAGTATTTTAACTACATTTACTCGGTGCAATAGTAATAGGACTGCTAAAGAGCAAAGTTGCTCAAGAGGACTGGCAAATTAATGCTTAATTCCCCATTCTTCATATGCATGGTTTACAGCCCAGTTATCTTGGCACTCCAATCTGCGATCCTAGTTCCTTCTTTTTATACAGAAGATGCAATAAACTGCTGAGTAAGTACTTCAGAAGTGTCAGTAGATAACATGGTTTTATGACATAGGTCTGACTCTGTTCTGTGGAAAGACACCAGAAATTTTGCATATCAAAATTAGTTGTCATAACTTTGACCTAATTATATCTTTTATATAAAACACAGAGAGATGGTTCATCTTACAAATGCAGTGGAAGGAAATAGAACCATCGCTGCACTCCTATTGCATATTTGCCTTGGGATTAAATACACTTGCTTCATGTTTTTACCTGTATGCTTCTTGTTTGCCTTTTTTAATCCTCTGTCATTACTGTTTTATTTCTAGGAGACAAGGTTATTCCACTCTTTATTCCACAGTGTGGGGAGTGCAAGAGCTGCTTAAACACCAAGAGTAACCTGTGCAGTAAAACTGAGTGAGTTTTCCTGGATTACTTACAACCCTAATTCGATTTGACTTTATCCATAACTGACTGCAAACAGCAAATTTCACTTGCCATTATTTCTGGTCATCTTTCAAACAGCCTTGGTACAAGAGCTGGATTAATGCCTGATGGCACCAGCAGATTCACCTGTAAAGGAAAAGCAATTTACCATTTTCTTGGTACAAGTACCTTCACTGAATACACAGTAGTGCATGAATCTGCTGTGGCCAAAATCGATTCTGCTGCTCCTCTGGAAAAAGTTTGTCTAATTGGCTGTGGATTTTCAACTGGTTATGGGGCTGCTCTGCAGACTGCCAAGGTAAATACTGTGGTGGGTGTTTCTGATATTTTATGGTGTCTGTTCAAGGTTGTGTAGCCTACAAGTGGGTTGTCAGCATGGCAGCCAGGAGGTGTAGACTCTGTTTAGTTCAGTGTGGAAAGAAGATACTAGTTCTTTCCTACTTCAGATTCTGTCTCTAGGGTACTCAGAAGTCTTAAAAAAAAAAATCTTCAAAAATCCAGTAAAATTATTTATTACATCATAGTTTTATCACCCCTAGAAAAATGTTACAACAGTTACAAATGTTACAACATTTATTTATTGTAACTGAAGTCTAAGAATATATAGAAGCCTATATAGGCAACACTCACAATTGTAGCAATATACGAATGTGAGTTTTAGAGCTGGCACTGTCTCCAGTTGAATGACACTACAGATCTTAACACCACTGGAACATACAGCGTCATAAAAAAAAAAAAAAGGTGTGTCTAATCCTGAAGCTGAGACATATAATGAAAACCTGGTCTCAGGAGTGTATTTTAGGGACAATTTCTTTTAGTCACATGTAGCATTATAACAGTACAGCTGGCTACTGCACTAGCTGTACTAGGTATGAATATGCAAATTCCTTCTCAGCAGGTAATCTCTAAGCTGCAAGAAGTGGCTTAAGTGAAATCACGTTGATAATGAGGAAATGCATGGGACTTTCCCAAGCCTGTAACAATATGTCATGTTTTCATGGTTGTTGTTATTATAGGTGGAACCAGGCTCCACCTGTGCCATCTTTGGCCTCGGAGGAGTTGGCCTCTCCGTCGTCATGGGCTGCAAGGCAGCTGGAGCTTCCCGCATCATTGCCGTGGACATCAACAACGACAAGTTCGCCAAGGCCAAGGAGCTGGGAGCCACCGACTGCATCAACCCTAAAGATTTCAATAAGCCCATCCATGAAGTGTTGATGGAAATGTCCGGTGGGGGTGTGGACTACTCCTTTGAGGTCATTGGCCGTACGGATACCATGGTATGCAACCAAAGATGGGGTGACAGGAGGCATTAGCTCATTAGCACTCTCTTCACCAGGCCACCAAGCACCAAGGAGGAGGAGCTGAGAGCCACTGGCAGAGTACCAATCTAACTTCAAACCTTTCAAGTCCAGCTACTGGCCACTGAGATGCAGGGACAGAAGCATGCTCAGAAATTTAGGAAAGGGAACTTCACTGTAGTGCCTGGCCAAACCAGGGTGGCTACGTTTCATATAGCCCATTATCTGCTCTCCAAAAATGGCTTAGCACCAATAGTTTATACAAAATAGGTGAGAAGAGCAAAGCTAGGATATGCTTAACCAGTGAGAGCAGATACAATGGTGTGAGCAGATACAATGGACAATTTTTTATGTGGTTTCATTTACAAAAAATTAATTGCAAGCAGAGTCCTGAGAGGAGGAGATGGAGTTTGTGCCCCAAAGACAAATCTTGCCTGACTTTGGGTGTCCCTCTGTTTCTAATGCAGACTGCAGCCTTGGCCTGTTGCCAGCATAACTACGGAGTCAGTGTGATTGTGGGAGTGCCCCCTGCAGCACAAAAGATCACTTTTGATCCCATGCTCCTCTTCACTGGTCGCAGCTGGAAAGGCTCCGTCTTCGGAGGTAAGGACTTGGAAAGATGTGATTTAACTGGCTTGGGAATCTTGTAAATAATCTTGAATGAAACAGGACATATAAAATTAATTGCTTAGGCTGTCTTATTGGAAGTATTGATGGCTATTTTGCTGACAAAGAAGTTGAAGGAGAATTAATTAGTGGAACTTAGTGAATGGCAAGAGAAGGAAAGAAAAAAAACAGAAAGGGAGAGAGGGAGGGGGAAGAAAGGGAAGAGGAGACAGAGAGAAAGACAGAAAAGAAAGAAGACAGAAAATAGAGAATAAAAGGGAGGAAAGAAGAAAGAAGAGGGGGAAATGAGAAAAAAGGGAGAGAAGCAAAAGAGAAAAAGAAAATTAGGGTGAGGGGAGGAAGGAGGATGGATAAAAATAAAGAGGAAGAAAATAGATAGGGAGAGAGATAAGAGGAGATAAAGGATAGAAAATAAATGGGTGAAAAAGATAAAATCATAAAGAGGGAGAGAGGACAGAAGGAGGGGAGAAAAAGAGCAAGTGCAAAAAGGAGAATGAGAGGAATAGAAGGAGAGGGGAGAGACAGCAGGAGAGATGGAGAGTCAGGACAGTAAAGTACATCAGGGCTTATACTCAGCTGATTTCCACAGAGGTCAGACCCCAGCTTAGTCCCTTGCCAGCTGCCAACAGTCCCTTCCCATTCTTGCTCTTTTTGGAGCTCTCTCAGCAGTCCCACACTCAGCAAGTCCTAGCTCACACAAAGGCCACAGGAAAGTTGTTTCCAACAACAGGTTTTCCCACTTGTAACCAGTTCCTCCCATGTATTCAAAAGACACCTGAATAAAGCAGCAGAGACAAATCAGGTTCCTCTGGAAGGGCATCCTAGGATTTATGACAGCTTTACCTAGTGGTGCTTGTAAGAATAGAGAGACACATCTACACCCACTCCCCAGTTTTGAGCAGAAAATCAAGTTTCTTGATTAAATTAAAATTATTAATTAACTAATTTAAAACTTACCAACATGGATGTCAGCACTCTGGATTTTGTATGAAATGTGATTAAGCTGAAACAGTATTTCATGTGGGGGCAACTTTGGATTCTGTAAAGACTGACATTTGTACTGATCTTCTGCTGGGTTTGTCACATGTGGAATAGCTGCACTTTGTCCCATGTTTCTTGCTGGCACGCTGTGTTATAAAGGTAAAGCCATGCTGCCACATTTCATCCTATTACTCTGCTATAGAAAGATTATCTAAAAATTTAAGCCACCCTGGGTTTTATGTATTTTCAAAAGCATTTAATTTCTTTTTTTTTTTCAGGCTGGAAGAGTAAAGATGCAGTTCCCAAACTGGTTGCTGACTACATGAAGAAAAAGTTTGTTCTGGATCCATTAATAACTCACATACTACCTTTGACAAAGATCAATGAAGGATTTGATCTTTTAAGGACAGGAAAGAGGTAAACATTGTTTCACTGTAAAGGTTCTGTATAAATAACCTAAAGGAGATGTATGGTAAGACAAAGTCTGACTTCACGGCAGAGAATGGGGAAGGCAGCCCAGCATGCCCCTTAATCCCTCCCAGTGTATTCCCATGGTTTTGCAGCTGGAGTAATAAAGCCAGCAAACCTTCAGCTTTTGAAATGCAGCGGGACCTTGCAGAAGAACTTTCCTTGCAGAGGAACTTTGAGATTCTATTTTGAGCAGAGACACTGGGTGGTAGAGGGGGAAAAGACTACACAATTGAGGAAGTCTCTTCTCAGCACCCACTGGAAAAAAGCATACAACCAAGGGAGCATGGAAGTGCCAAGCTGTAGAGTGCCAAGGGTTAGTTACATCGTATTCCAAGAAGCTTTTCAGGGTGAGGAGCAGGAACACAGAGGTAGCCTATTCTTCTTGTGATTTAGGGAACAGAGTCCCAGTCCAATTGGTCCTAAAGTCACTGGGTACTTCACCTTGAACTTCAGAGCTTTTTTAAAAGGAAAGTACTTGATATATATTGCAAACTCAGAATTTAGCTCTTGTGCTTTCCTAAAATATTGTGAAAGTTTAGGTCAGACTGTTTTCACAGGGTATTGAAACTGGAAGTATTATTTGACAAGGTTCATCATGGGAATTGAAAATTGTCCCTGACAGAAGTAGGAAATACATTTGTATATCTTAGTATGTGTGTAGACTACCCTTTTTGAAAGTTCTAGATGTTTATAACTTACAGAGCCTGGACAATTACATTCATGATTTCTTTTCATTGTCATTTGCTAGCAGTTATTTTAGATGTTACTCTGAATATAAAAAGCAAGTAACAGAAGAATTTCAGCCTCTGAGGTTTGTTTTCAGGTTCTAACAGTGCAGCACACACTTCATTTTTTCATTGTCCTTATTTTACATAGGCTACAAATGTTAGTTTTAGTTTTCAGTATAACAAACAGGAAAGTGATAAGGACAGAGATGCCAGCAGCTTTGCTAGGATACTGATAGTCAGCCTGAAGATAGAGGCACATTGCAGCTGATCATTCTTACAAAGTATAGTACTTCAGTGTTTCAGCACAGAATAAGCTGTACCAGTTACCCTGTAATTAGAAAGATGTTTCTAAGCCCCTCTCTGAGGAACTTCTCAGACTGTAACTGGTAATTAATTACTATGAGCCCTGGGCTTCATCAGCGAAGGCTTTGCAGTCTTCTGTGAATTTTGTTCTCTACATCTGAAGCAAAGTTTGCACATCCTCTCTGTCATTTTGCTGCAAGCTGGGGCAGGGGCAGGCAGGGAGGGAGTACCTGTTTGACAGCAACAGCACAGGTTATCAGAGAAAACAGCAGTATTCAGCTGATGTCAGACCAGGGGATTTTCTAGTCACTAACTTGTCATTTTATATTGCAGCATCCGCAGTGTCCTGACGTTTTAGGATTGCCAGACATTAAACAGCAGATGGCTTAGCACCAGTATGAACTTCACCATCCTCCAATACAACTTATATGAAATGCAAACCAAGACTTTCCTGAAAGATCTACCACTTCCCTTGAATAAAAGGATCAAGCTCAAATCCCACACTTCAAGCACAGAATTTATAAATGAAACCATATTTTTTTCTTCTACCTATTGCTCCTCATTCTTGTATTGTGCTGCAATTTTTTTTTTAGCCAGTTATGAATTACAGGACTTGCTCCTGTCACAGGTGTTACAAAAAGTTTGGATTTTTAAAAATTACTTATAATATGCAATCTTTTAAAAGGAAGGAAATTGTTTCTTTGGGCTTCCATAACACTGCAAGCTTAAGGAATTCATACATGCAGTTCAACAAACTCTAGATTAGAACTGTGTATCCATCCTGATCGACTGTATCATTCCAATGCCTAATGAGCAAGGAATAATATAGCAGAAATTAAAATTTATGGTGAACATGTGTTTGAATTAATAATTTAAGTAAATCATAGGCTTAGGTACTGGAGAATGTCTCACCACTCAGTATTTTACCAGATTAACACTCCCAAACATTTTATGTAAAACTGGTGTTTGGTTGTTCTGTGTTGTGGCTTTTATTTGGTGTTTTGGGGTTTTTTTACCTTTATGCCTCTTTCTTGGGGTTGTTTTAATTGTTGATCATTGTGGTTTTAAACCTTTGGCCAATTTAGACAAGTGCCTCTAATGTTTGGGAAGCAGTGTGAAGAAATACAAATGTGCACCAAGTATTGTTTTTTGTTTCCATTATACAAAGGGGAGGCTTCTGATGTATGAATACAGAATAAATGGGAAGAAAGAGGTGACTGGTAACAATTTACAACAACGCAAACATAAAGCATCTTACTGTTTTCTGAATTTGCAATGTGGAAACAAGAATAGAGGCTATTTCTATCTTGGCAAATATGGTCAACATTGACATATTTTAGCATGGATTAATCAGAGCTTGCAGGCACTCGCACACATGGCAGCTGGGTAGAAGAACCTGTGAAGCAAGGGAGCTATGCTACTGATGACTTACCTGTTTGTGTCAGCAGAAAGATTCTTTGAGTGGCCCAGATAGTTTAATGACTTGAGGGCAAGAGATCACAGTTTAATGATTTGAGGATCAAGAGATTACAGTTTAACAGAAAAAGATCTTTAAATATGTCTATAAACTAAACTTACACAGCAATTGAGAGCTGAACTTCAGTCATCAGTGTAAAAGAGCTAAAGAACAACAAACCTCGCAATTCTATCATCTTCAGGATGATGCAAAGCCCATTTTTGTGGTTGTTATCTGCCAAGCATAGTAAACACCAGCTGTTAGTATTTTTAGTAGGATAGTTGCTGGAGCCCAAAACAATTAACCCATTAAATCATTCTTATTAGGCATATTTTATAAGGCAGCCATCTAGATCTGTCTTCACATGGAGGAATGAAGTGTATTCTGACTGGGAAACAACAAAAAGTTCATACTTTCCTAGCATATTTTGCCCTGCAGACCCTCAACACTCAGCTGAAGATTGTGTGGTTGTATAGCTTGGACAGAAGGTTTCTCATGGCCTTTCCTAATGACTCTCTGGCTCTGAGGTACTCCAGGAGGGTCCAGGAGTTCTGGACAGCTCTTGCACAACTCTGTGTAAGGCTCCATTTCAGAGCTTTCCTGGGAGTGAGTACAGACCACATGCCGACCAACTGTCCGCTAGCACATGATGACACCACAAAAAATCCACAAAAGACATGAAAAATACAGTAATTTCCCAAGAAACAAACTAACTATCAGACAAAGCACAAATGGTGTTTCCTCAGACCTTAAACTATGGCAGTGTTTAACTGAGCATCACTTGGCTTTGTGTACAACTGAGCACTACCATGTTTCTGCTCTCCCACCACATCTCACCTACCCAGACACTCCCCCAGGAAATGGCACATGCTCCACTGTACAGCTTTATTTTCATATGCTTTTAAGATCACACTCCCTGACAGTGCATCAAAGCCAAATGATCATTCCCACCCAACTTAATCCCCTCCAGTGCTTCCAGGTTATCAGATGGAGGCCACAGATCCCAGTAATAAAATCTGTGCTACACAGGTACCTAGGAGACAACAAGCCCATGCTTTGTTCAGGGGTTATCGCATCTTTGGACAAGTGAAAAAAGTTATTCTGGACAAGTGAAAAATTTTTTTCTCTAAAAAGCTGCATAAATCACACTAGAAGTCAATATAGTTTTATTTCTTTTTTAATGCAGCAGGTTGACCAGGCTGAATACTGAAAATCTTTAAAACTTCATTCTAAAACTCCTTATTCTTGGAAAATTATACATCATCATAATTCATTATCTGATTGAGGCTACCAGAGGTATGCAACCAAATGTTTGAAAAAGTAGAAATTTCTTGAGAAAAAGTCTGAAATACAGATTAAAATGATCCACAAGTGCGTGTCTGCTCTAGAGCCAGCTGCTCACCTCCAAGACAGGAGCAAGTTACCACCTCAAGTCTGGGTTGACCAGCAGGGCTGGGGAGCTGAATGCCAAGCAGCACTTCCATGTGGCTGGGACCACTGTCACACCACAGGGCTGCCATGCTCTGTGAAAGAGCTCAGACACCTGCTGGGGTAAGATAGAGCAGGTGGGCTGCATCCCTGAAGCTGGTGATGGGATCAGGGAACTTGAGAGCTGGGGCTTGGCCTGCCAAGTCTAAGTCCTGCAGCTGCTACTGACTTTCCTCCTCAGCCCATGAAACAGGTTTGGGGTATTCAGCAGCAAGCACCAGCATAAACCTCTGCAAGCAGTCAGCTGAACACATGAACATGGGGCTGACGTCTTCCCAAACGCAGAAGCAGTTCCCAAACACACACAGTGTTCATCTTAGCCTGGTCCACCAACAAGTTCTTGCTCATCCTGTATCCCCTACACATCAACTTGTCCAATGCCTCACCAGAAAACAGCTCTGGAGGCAACCTGAAGAACCCAGGGTGTGTGAACCCACAAGCCAGGTTACACAGAAGTGATGTAATTGTGTCCTTGGAAAACCAAGTCCTTTCTTGACAGACTTTCCCCTTACCGTTCTGGTGAAAATAGAGCAATAACACAGACAGTAAAGCTTCAACCCAGAAGGCAGTGTCCACCCCACCATGTTTTCACTGCTTTTTTTTTGTTTAGGGGTTTTTTTTAATTTTTAACCACTTTGCAAATACCTTGGCATGAATGACCACGAGGTCAAATGCTCCAGCCTGGCAAAAAGGGGATGCCAAGGAAGCCCCACCAGTGCCGCAAATCTCCTCCTTTCACATCTGCCTGAAGCAACTAGAGGAGGAAAAAATCTTTCTGAATATTCTGTGCCTAACAGGCAGAATGGCCCAAGGGCAGGGTCACCGATAAAAGCCTCCCCAGAGGACTTCTGACCCCATCCATCTCCCTGCCGCTATCCAGCTCCTCCCTGTAATAAATTTTAATTATTTGTTGATCAAATTTAATATTATTACTAAAATAAAATATGATGGCTAAGTTTGTTTAAAAAAAAAAAAGCTAACATTGCAGAAACACCGAACCACAATGACCACATATCCAGCTGTGAAGGCAAGAAGCTGAAACTGCAAAGCTAAATCTGTAGGATGGTATCCAGCTGAACAAAGGGGAAATAGAATATCTCCTTATTCAGGAGAATTGCCTACCCACGACCACCAAGAGACAGAAGAAGATGCCCTAGCAACAGGATGCGCAGGCACTGATGCGATCCAGGAAGACACAGATGCAGAGACTGTATAAATAAGGGAACCTCCTTAGCCAAGGCGAGCCTTGTGCAGGACACTTAAGACGAAGTGTCCTCTGGCTCATCCCCAGCTGAGTTTTTGCTTGCTTTACTGCTTGCTGAATTAATAATAATTGGTTTTCATTAATTATTATATGAATTGACCCTTCTATTTTGTCACGACAATTTATAACACTCCCCTCAGCACTCGCTGTGCTGCCTAGCACCCAGCATCCGACACAGATTAACCAGCGCTCTCCAGCTGCGACGCTGCCGCACCGGGACTGCTCCCGCTCCACGCCTGGGGAATTCCACAACGCGGGGCTTGGGCCACACGGGCCAGAGGCAGCTTCCCTCCAGCCGGCGACAGCGACAGACACAGCTCTGCTAAGACCACATGGCCACTGCCGGAAAAGTAAGGACATCGCGTTTCCCATCCTACTTCCGCAGGTGCCCTGCTCTTGGCGAAATCCGCTGCAAAAGGCTCAGCCTGCACTCCACTCTGCGTGCCCTCTTTCTTCCCACCTTACTCCTCCTCCACCTCTTCCAAACCCCTGTGAATTTCACCAGATTCTGCTTTTGGACAACTGCACGTGTCCGTACCTGCATTAGGTCGTGCACTCCCCCTCTGTCCTGCCCAGCTGCTCGGGACACAAAATACGCAATTGCGCTGCTCGGAAAAATCCTGCTCAATCCCACTCTGTGCTCCCGCCCTGGCAGCAAAAGGAGCTCTTCAGTGGTGCCTTCTTCAGCCACTCGTCTCCTGCACTCAACCTTGTCCATGGCCATGCCCTTTTCAAGCTGCAAACTCCGCTTTGCCGATGCCAAACACCTTTGGATTCAGCGGCACAGGGTTTGAGCAATGGCACATACAAATCATCCTTTTGGCAAGGGGAGAAATTATCCAGTTGCCAGGCAGGCTGGGAGTGTTTCATAACCTCTTTTTATGTACCTTCAGCCCACTAAAAGTAAAAGTTCCCTCTTGCTTGCCTTAAACAACAGAAGCGCTCGCGTTGCTGCTGCATCTGCCTCACACACCACTTCATTTTGCCACTTCATTTTGCATTTCACTCTTCACACAAAGCCAGTGTTTACTGAACATTGTTTGGCTTCACGTACAGCTGAGTACTCCAGTGTTTCTGCTGTCCCACCACATCCCACCCAACCAGCAACCCCCAGAAAAGCACAGGACAGCTGTGTAGCTCTAGAAGTGTGTGCTGCAGTCTGCAGAGACCCGTGTTGTACGCCTCGGGCTTTGGTGATTGTGGGACAACTGTCTGGGCTTTTTGTCAAAGGTGAACCTTTCTCTGCAATGAATTCTTCTCGGTTGCTTCCAGGTTATCAGGTGCAGGGCTGCTGTTGTCTGGGCCCCCAGCAAACCTCTCTCTGTTGAGGAGGTGGAAGTTGCACCTCCAAAGGCAGGGGAAGTCCGGATCAAGGTAAAAACATCATTTCAATCTTTTTTCTCCCTTGCAGGAGTTGCTCTCCTTGTGGCTGTACCTTGGATATAACAAAATGATCTGTGTCCACTCATAGGCATTAACAGTCCAGAGAAGTTCTGTGAAAAATCTTCCGCAAACTGAGATAAAGAGAGGCTGGACTGTTTCTAGAAATCACCATTTACTCTTTCCTCTACAAACAGATTGTGGCCACAGGCATCTGTCAGACAGATCATCATGTTTTGAAAGGTTCCTTTCCCAATTTAGAATTCCCAGTTATACCAGGCCATGAAGGAGCCGGGATTGTGGAAAGCATTGGAGAAGGAGTGACCTCTGTGAAACCAGGTAACCAACACACACTCAAACACACACCCAAGATTCAGGCCTCAAATCTCTGCCAAGAGCTCAGAAACTTCCCCCTGCTCCTGAGTCAGTGGTTAAAAACCTGAGTGCACACAAATTGCACTGGACTCTCATGCCCACTTTCCCAATCTGTTCCTCCTGTAAATGAGTGGGGCACAGAGCATTCATCCTCACAGGGAAAGCAGAGGGCTCATGGTAGGTTTCTGCCCTCAGAAAGCTCAGGAGATGTGATTCAACAGGCAGTGCCCTCAGGGTCTACTGAGCAAAAGCCACCTAACAAAGATCCACTGTGTTGCAGGAGACAAAGTGATCCCACTTGCCATCCCTCAGTGTGGGGAATGCAGCTTCTGCCGGAATCCTGACTCCAACTACTGCCAGAAGTTCCAGTGAGTTTGCTTTGCCTTCCCCTACACCTACACGGGGTTGACTTTGTGACAAGTCTGACACCCCAATCAGTGCTTTAGTCAATCAAATACAAATGTTTGTACTTCCCCACAGTTTCTCTGAAACACAAAGTCTACTGCCGGACAAGACCAGCCGCTTCTCTTGCAAAGGGAAGCAGATCCACCACTTCATGTGGATCAGCACCTTTGCTGAATACACCGTGGTCCCAGAGTATGCCGTTGCCAAGATCGATGCTGCGGCACCTCTGGACAAAGTCTGCTTGTTTGGCTGTGGGTTTTCCACAGGCTATGGGGCTGCCATCAACACAGCCAAGGTTGGTATTTAGGCGTGTTTAGCACACCATGGCCACCCTCACAACCTCATCAGTCCTGTGCAAAAGAAACCTCCCCTGCTTCCTCCTCCTCCTCTTCCTGCTGGAGACTCACAGGGTCCCATCTGTGCAGGTAAAACCAGGCTCCACCTGTGCCATCTTTGGCCTCGGAGGAGTTGGCCTCTCCGTCGTCATGGGCTGCAAGGCAGCTGGAGCTTCCCGCATCATTGCCGTGGACATCAACAACGACAAGTTCGCCAAGGCCAAGGAGCTGGGAGCCACCGACTGCATCAACCCCCGAGACTTGAGGAAGCCCATCCAGGAGGTGCTCACCGAGATGACCGGGCAGGGTGTGGACTACTCCTTTGAGGCCATTGGGCGTGCAGACACCATGGTAAGGTGGCGCTTCAGCACCTTTCCTCCCTCCCAGATCATCACAGGCTCCTCCCAGCACAAAATTCACCCCCATGGGAAGGTCCTCACCTGCTGCCTGCAATGCAGGAGGCACAAAGGCCGCCTGCTGCCTTGGGGATGAAACAGCGTACAAATCTTAAAAAAGGCCACAAGCCCTCCAGCTCTGCTCCACAAGGGGGGATGTGTGTTTTCACATTACCAGGGAGGAGCAGGAATTTGCACAGAAAGAACACTCCCCTGACCAGCTCATCAGGGCTTCCTCTAATTCTCCTGCCTGTCCCATCAGATTGCTGCCTTGGCTTCCTGCAATATGAACACTGGTGTCTGTGTGATGATTGGGGAACTGGATTCTGGTTCAGAAATTTCCATCGATCCCATGCTTCTGCTGACTGGGCGTACCTGGAAAGGGACTATTTTTGGAGGTATAAGACTTAACAATGCAGTCTAAATATTTCAGCTTTTCCTTTCACGGTAGTTGACAAGTCACAGTAAGGAGGGTTTTCAAGTAGAAGACAACTAAAGAGGAGCATGCATTGCCTGCATTAAATATTAGCATGACACATGCAAATAGTCCTCTGCTTGTTTCACACAGAAACCCACTCATCCTAAAGAACAGAAAATCTCTCACAAGACTGTGCCACCAGCATTGGTCTCTCAGTCCTGACCCTCACAGTAGCACTACCCTACCAAAACACCCTTTCTCCCATTAGTTATGCAGCTGCTTTCTCCTGTTTCTAGGCTGGAAATCAAGGGAATGTATCCCCAAATTAGTTTCCAGCTATTTGGAGAAGAAATTCAATCCAGACTTGCTGATCACACACACGCTGCCATTCCCAAATGTGAACGAGGGATTTGAGTTGCTACGTGCCGGAAAAAGGTGAGACCCTGACCAGCAGGAGCCAGGTAGAGCAAACCTCAACACCTCCTCCTAGAATTCCAGCAGGCAGAGCAGGCAACACTGGCTTCCCAAAGAGCACCTGAGCCTTTGGAGGAAGCAGGGCCTCCCAGCTGAGTGGTGCCAAGAGCTGCCATAGCGCAGAGGGAAGAGCCCACGTGCAGCACAGGGAACCCTCCTGCTCATGGCTCAGCTCAGCACAGACCCTGTGGCCTTATTCCCTGAGGGTTCCCCTCAGCAGGGATTTGAAGGCTGCCCCGCTGCTGCACGTCTCATGCAGCTCAGTCAGGAAGAGGCTGGATGACAAAGAAGGGGCCGCACCCCAGGCACACCTGCCTGCCCCACTGCCTGCTCCTGAGCTGCAGCAAACCTTCCCTTCCCTTCCACTTTTCAGTATCCGCACTGTCCTGCTCTTCTGAAGGACACAGCCAAGGAAGCCAAGCAGAGGGACTAGTGCAACAGATACTCTCCTGGCCCTGGCACTTTCTCAAGCAGCATCTCCTTGTGGAGCACAAGGAGAAGAGAACGAGGAATTCACCTGTGCTGATGCCACTGCTGCTCCTGCTGTGCCTGGACAGGACATAGAAAGATGTCTCTCCCAAGAAAACACTTTTACTAATAAAGGTTTTTAAACCAACTCATCTGACACAGTGCATTGAATCAACAGAGATGCCAGGGCCTTTGGACAACTGGCTGATGGATCAGGATCACAGCTAGTGATTTCCTTGACCTGTCTGAAACAAGGTATTATACTGATAGGAATAGGCAGGTCCATCTGGTCAATGTATGGCTCTGACAGTGGTGTAAGCAAAAAAATATTGGGTTTTTTGACTGTGGGGTGATCTATTCAACACCTCATTTACTGACACCTGACAGGATGAGCCTTTCTCATAGGGGAAAAGGAGTTTTAGCACAGGAACTAGCAGAGCTCTTTGATAGAGCTTTAAACTGGAAACGGGAATTGGAAAATACCAGGCTGGTCAGTGACGAGCAGTGCGATTGGGTGCCAAAACATGAGGAAAGGAGCACTAATGGGATCCCTCAATCTGCTCCACAAGTGTTGGCTATAAAGTACCACATGTGGAAATGTTTCTATACCAATGAATGCAGCTTGAGGAACAACCAATGATGACCTCAAAACTTTCAGCCAGTGCCAGAGACTCGATATCATTGGCCTAAGTGAAACTGGTGGGACAAGCTCTGTGACTGGAGTGCCCTGTTGGATGGTTACAGACTCTTTGGGAGGGAAAGGCAGGGCAGAAGAGGCAGGGGGGTGGCACTGTATGTAATAGAAGGGTTGGAATGTATGGATCTGTAATGGCACAGTTAAGAGCCTCTGGGTGAGAATCCAGGGGCAAACAAATAATGTGGATGTCACCATGGGTGTCTACTGTAGACCCATCCATTTGCTCAGTACTATTCTCTCCTAAGTTTTCTTTCTTTGATTCATATTCGTCCTCTTTAGATCCTGATCTTAGTTTGGAGGCCTTTTTCCTGGTCTAGTTTTAATCTTGGAACAACCTCAGAGAAATTGACAGACTGTAACAGGGAAGAAACATTACATGTGCATTTATGTCCCATCACATATAAACGTGGGTGCTAGAGGTGCTATACCTAGGCTATCAGCAATCATGGAGTACAATTCCTCCTTACATTGCATAGTGAAATTCTGTAGGGCCTACTATGATCACGGCATATCTGACAAAGGAATTCATTCTGAGCACAAAAAAAAAATATAAAAGGCAAGGCTATGATCCTAATGGGTCTCCCCCAAATTAAGATACTCCATCATTACAATAGCATTTTGAGTCCATACAATAGCATGGACTCAAAATCAGCAATTGCCGGAAGAATCCTGTTCTCTGTTTTAACATTTTTTTCCCTCACCCATTCTTCTTCACTAGGGTGAACAGAATCAATAATTGTTCATTTGAATAGACTTTATCAATATTTTTTTAATATCTCTTCTATGTACAATATCTCAGGGTGTATCTAATTTCCACTTTCCTTACTTCATTTGCCTCATTCCACTATCATTTTGTACAAGGTCCACAATATTTCTGTTCTAATGGAAATTAAAGTATCAGGGCATCTTATGGAATAGTGAACTATCAATACTGCTAACAAATGCAAAACCATATTATCTGCTTGGATATTATCTAGTTTGTCCTTCACAGTAGAATGCAAAAATTGTCTCTGAAACGGGAGCCCAGTTACACTGTGGACAGAAATGTAATGCTGACTCATTAATAAAGGCACTAATACTGGGCTCTGACTTTCAATGAAAAAATACTGAAGCCTGCTGCACGTAGCAGCAAAGATAAGATTTGTACTTAGCCCGCATAAGTGCATTTCAGAGTCTATTCTAAAGAGATTTCTATCATATATTCTTATCTCTTTGATACAGACAGCAAACAACCAGAACATAAAGAGGAGGACAGAAAACTGACTACTACCAAGATGAAGACAAACACCTTGATGTCTATGCCTGTGTGTACTAACATCTGACCTCACAGATCAGCTATTAAAACTTATAAAATACATTCATATATACAGCAAGTCAGGACAGCACTTATTGTAGAATGCAGATAACACAGGATCTGCCATTAAAAGGTTAATCATTAAATCCATGCCTGCTGACATACAAGTTTGATCTTATTTTCCCTCCATTACCTGGATAAGAAGGAAACCACAACAACAACCACCTCCTGTCTGAAATACGCACAAAAAGCTGCACAGCAACAGGATCTCAGTATCAACTCCCTGCAATGATTACCTACATTTCAAATGTTTTGCAGAGCTGCCAGCTCCCCATGGCACTTTACAACTGCAAGCAGGGCAGGCAGAAATTCTCAGACCTATGTTGTCTTCACATCAGTGGTGGGTTTGCAAATTTGGGGGACTACAGCATCACAGGGATGTTTTAAGGAAAAATATCAGCACACATTTGAAAGATCTTTTTACAACCATTGTGTAGGTTTTACACTCAACAGCAGACATTAGACAAGTCTTATGAGCCAGCAAATGGCAGCACAAGTAGCAGATTTATGTCCTTATGTGTGAGATTAAATTATAAGCCATATGTATGGAATGATATCTAGGAAGCAGGTGAATGATTTTATTCTCTGTTCATTCTCAGTCCTCTATAGGACTTTGATAGTTGTTGGTTTCAGCTTCAAACACTGAAGGATATTAGGAAGAAACTCTTTATTGTGAGAGTGCTGAGGCTCTGGAACAGATTGAGGAGAAGTTGCGGATGCCACATCCCTGGCAGCGTTCAAGGCCACTTGGATGTGGCTATGAGGAATTTCATCCAGTGAGAAATGTTCCTGCCCACGGAAGGGGGTTGGAACAACATGATCTTTAAGGGCCCTTCTAACCCAAGCCATTCTGTAATTTTGTGAAGGACATGTGAATCAGCTCCAGAGATGAGTGTGACAAGCTTGAGTCTACAGAGTAATGCTCTCCTGATTCATGAAAGCTACATTTTTTCTGATCATGTCTAATCCTTTTTACTAATCCAAATGTCAACAGATGCCTTTTGATTAAAAATAAATAAATTATTTATAGATATATAAATATATCTCTGTGTGTGTGTGTGTGTGTGTGTGTGTAATGTGTCTCAATAGCCAAAGGGTTAACTTCTGCTCATTATAGCATTCAAAATGGCTAGCAATGCAAAAAGGGGGTCATTAGTGGAAGTCTCCTAGTAAATGACCCCATTCCTTAGGTTTGAAAAAGTGTCCTTTCAGCCACATGGAAAGAAGATTCCTTTCTAATTGTGGCGGTTACATCACACTCTGGGTGTTCATCTTAACCTGCTCCTCCAACAAGCTCATCCAATCCCTGCAATAGATCACCTTGTCCAATGCCTCAGCAGAAAACACCTCTGGGGGAACCTGAAAAGCCCGGGTGGAGTGAACTCACTCACAAACCTGGTCACACCAGAGTGAAGCAAGTGTGCCCTTGGGGAAAAAAATCCTCTTCTGGCACATTCTGCCCTTACTGCTCTGATGCAAATAGCAGCAATAACACAGACAGTAAAGCTTCAACCCAGGAGGATGTGTCTTTGTCCACCACATTTTCACTGCCATTTGTTTGGGGGTCCTTTGGTTGGCTTTTTTTTATTATTATTTTTTTAATTTTTAATCATTTTGCAAATATTGTGGTGTGAATGGCCACTAGGTCAAATGCTCCAGCCTGGCAAAAAGGGGACTCCTCTGGCTGGAGGAAGCCCCACCAGTGCCACAATTCTCCTCCTTCCACACCTGCCAGAAGCAACTGGAAGAAATAAAACAACCCTTCTGAGCTCTCTGAGCCTTTAAGCGGGGGAGGGCAGGGGATGACCCAAGGGCAAGGTCACCGATAAAAACCTCCCCGGAGGACTTCTGCCCCCATCCATCTCCCTGCCGCTATCCAGCTCCTCCCCTCAGCACTCGCTGTGCTGCCTAGCACCCAGCATCCGACACAGATTAACCAGCGCTCTCCAGCTGCGACGCTGCCGCACCGGGACTGCTCCCGCTCCACGCCTGGGGAATTCCACAACGCGGGGCTTGGGCCACACGGGCCAGAGGCAGCTTCCCTCCAGCCGGCGACAGCGACAGACACAGCTCTGCTAAGACCACATGGCCACTGCCGGAAAAGTAAGGACATCGCGTTTCCCATCCTCCTTCCGCAGGTGCCCTGCTCTTGGCGAAATCCGCTGCAAAAGGCTCAGCCTGCACTCCACTCTGCGTGCCCTCTTTCTTCCCACCTTACTCCTCCTCCACCTCTTCCAAACCCCTGTGAATTTCACCAGATTCTGCTTTTGGACAACTGCACGTGTCCGTACCTGCATTAGGTCGTGCACTCCCCCTCTGTCCTGCCCAGCTGCTCGGGACACAAAATACGCAATTGTGCTGCTCGGAAAAATCCTGCTCAATCCCACTCTGTGCTCCTGCCCTGGCAGCAAAAGGAGCTCTTCAGTGGTGCCTTCTTCAGCCACTCGTCTCCTGCACTCAACCTTGTCCATGGCCATGCCCTTTTCAAGCTGCAAACTCCGTTTTGCCGATGCCAAACATCTTTGGATTCAGCGGCACAGGGTTTGAGCAATGGCACATACAAATCATCCTTTTGGCAAGGGGAGAAATTATCCAGTTGCCAGGCAGGCTGGGAGTGTTTCATAACCTCTTTTTATGTACCTTCAGCCCACTAAAAGTAAAAGTTCCCTCTTGCTTGCCTTAAACAACAGAAGCGCTCGCATTGCTGCTGCATCTGCCTCACACACCACTTCATTTTGCCACTTCATTTTGCATTTCACTCTTCACACAAAGCCAGTGTTTACTGAACATTGTTTGGCTTCACGTACAGCTGAGTACTCCAGTGTTTCTGCTGTCCCACCACATCCCACCCAACCAGCAACCCCCAGAAAAGCACAGGACAGCTGTGTAGCTCTAGAAGTGTGTGCTGCAGTCTGCAGAGACCCGTGTTGTACGCCTCGGGCTTTGGTGATTGTGGGACAACTGTCTGGGCTTTTTGTCAAAGGTGAACCTTTCTCTGCAATGAATTCTTCTCGGTTGCTTCCAGGTTATCAGGTGCAGGGCTGCTGTTGCCTGGGCCCCCAGCAAACCTCTCTCTGTTGAGGAGGTGGAAGTTGCACCTCCAAAGGCAGGAGAAGTCCGGATCAAGGTAAAAACATCATTTCAATTTTTTTTCTCCCTTGCAGGAGTTGCTCTCCTTGTGGCTGTACCTTGGTTATAACAAAATGATCTGTGTCCACTCATAGGCATTAACAGTCCAGAGAAGTTCTGTGAAAAAATCTTCCACAAACTGAGATAAAGAGAGGCTGGACTATTTCTAGAAATCACCATTTACTCTTTCCTCTACAAACAGATTGTGGCCACAGGCATCTGTCAGACAGATGATCACGGTTGGAAAGGTTCCTTTCCTAATATGGATTTCCCAGTTATACTAGGCCATGAAGGAGCCGGGATTGTGGAAAGCATTGGAGAAGGAGTGACCTCTGTGAAACCAGGTAACCAACACACACTCAAACGCACACCCAAGATTCAGGCCTCAAATCTCTGCCAAGAGCTCAGAAACTTCCCCCTGCTCCTGAGTCAGTGGTTAAAAACCTGAGTGCACACAAATTGCACTGGACTCTCATGCCCACTTTCCCAATCTGTTCCTCCTGTAAATGAGTGGGGCACAGAGCATTCATCCTCACAGGGAAAGCAGAGGGCTCATGGTAGGTTTCTGCCCTCAGAAAGCTCAGGAGATGTGATTCAACAGGCAGTGCCCTCAGGGTCTACTGAGCAAAAGCCACCTAACAAAGATCCACTGTGTTGCAGGAGACAAAGTGATCCCACTTGCCATCCCTCGGTGTGGGGAATGCAGCTTCTGCCGGAATCCTGACTCCAACTACTGCCAGAAGTTCCAGTGAGTTTGCTTTGCCTTCCCCTACACCTACACGGGGTTGACTTTGTGACAAGTCTGACACCCCAATCAGTGCTTTAGTCAATCAAATACAAATGTTTGTACTTCCCCACAGTTTCTCTGAAACACAAAGTCTACTGCCGGACAAGACCAGCCGCTTCTCTTGCAAAGGGAAGCAGATCCACCACTTCATGTGGATCAGCACCTTTGCTGAATACACTGTGGTCCCAGAGTACGCCGTTGCCAAGATCGATGCTGCGGCACCTCTGGACAAAATCTGCATGCTTGGCTGTGGGTTTTCCACTGGTTATGGGGCTGCCATCAACACAGCCAAGGTTGGTATTTAGGCGTGTTTAGCACACCATGGCCACCCTCACAACCTCATCAGTCCTGTGCAAAAGAAACCTCCCCTGCTTCCTCCTCCTCCTCCTCTTCCTGCTGGAGACTCACAGGGTCCCATCTGTGCAGGTAAAACCAGGCTCCACCTGTGCCATCTTTGGCCTCGGAGGAGTTGGCCTCTCCGTCGTCATGGGCTGCAAGGCAGCTGGAGCTTCCCGCATCATTGCCGTGGACATCAACAACGACAAGTTCGCCAAGGCCAAGGAGCTGGGAGCCACCGACTGCATCAACCCCCGAGACCTGAGGAAGCCCGTCCAGGAGGTGCTCACCGAGATGACCGGGCAGGGCGTGGACTACTCCTTTGAGGCCATTGGGCGTGCAGACACCATGGTAGGTGGCGCTTCAGCACCTTTCCTCCCTCCCAGATCATCACAGGCTCCTCCCAGCACAAAATTCACCCCCATGGGAAGGTCCTCACCTGCTGCCTGCAATGCAGGAGACACAAAGGCCGCCTGCTGCCTTGGGGATGAAACAGCGTACAAATCTTAAAAAAGGCCACAAGCCCTCCAGCTCTGCTCCACAAGGGGGGATGTGTGTTTTCACATTACCAGGGAGGAGCAGGAATTTGCACAGAAAGAACACTCCCCTGACCAGCTCATCAGGGCTTCCTCTAATTCTCCTGCCTGTCCCATCAGATTGCTGCCTTGGCTTCCTGCAATATGAACACTGGTGTCTGTGTGATGATTGGGGAACTGGATTCTGGTTCAGAAATTTCCATCGATCCCATGCTTCTGCTGACTGGGCGTACCTGGAAAGGGACTATTTTTGGAGGTATAAGACTTAACAATGCAGTCTAAATATTTCAGCTTTTCCTTTCACGGTAGTTGACAAGTCACAGTAAGGAGGGTTTTCAAGTAGAAGACAACTAAAGAGGAGCATGCATTGCCTGCATTAAACATTAGCATGACACATGCAAATAGTCCTCTGCTTGTTTCACACAGAAACCCACTCATCCTAAAGAACAGAAAATCTCTCACAAGACTGTGCCACCAGCATTGGTGTCTCAGTCCTGACCCTCACAGTAGCACTACCCTACCAAAACACCCTTTCTCCCATTAGTTATGCAGCTGCTTTCTCCTGTTTCTAGGCTGGAAATCAAGGGAATGTATCCCCAAATTAGTTTCCAGCTATTTGGAGAAGAAATTCAATCCAGACTTGCTGATCACACACACGCTGCCATTCGCTAAAGTGAACGAGGGATTTGAGTTGCTACGTGCCGGAAAAAGGTGAGACCCTGACCAGCAGGAGCCAGGTAGAGCAAACCTCAACACCTCCTCCTAGAATTCCAGCAGGCAGAGCAGGCAACACTGGCTTCCCAAAGAGCACCTGAGCCTTTGGAGGAAGCAGGGCCTCCCAGCTGAGTGGTGCCAAGAGCTGCCATAGCGCAGAGGGAAGAGCCCACGTGCAGCACAGGGAACCCTCCTGCTCATGGCTCAGCTCAGCACAGACCCTGTGGCCTTATTCCCTGAGGGTTCCCCTCAGCAGGGATTTGAAGGCTGCCCCGCTGCTGCACGTCTCATGCAGCTCAGTCAGGAAGAGGCTGGATGACAAAGAAGGGGCCGCACCCCAGGCACACCTGCCTGCCCCACTGCCTGCTCCTGAGCTGCAGCAAACCTTCCCTTCCCTTCCACTTTTCAGTATCCGCACTGTCCTGCTCTTCTGAAGGACACAGCCAAGGAAGCCAAGCAGAGGGACCAGCACAGCAGATACTCTCCTGGCCCTGGCACCTTCTCAAGCAGCATCTCCTTGTGGGGCACAAGGAGAAGAGAACGAGGAATTCACCTGTGCTGATGCCACTGCTGCTCCTGCTGTGCCTGGACAGGACATAGAAAGATGTCTCTCCCAAGAAAACACTTTTACTAATAAAGGTTTTTAAACCAACTCATCTGACACAGTGCATTGAATCAACAGAGATGCCAGGGCCTTGGGACAACTGGCTGATGGATCCGGAGCACAGCTAGTGATTTCCTTGACCTGTCTGAAACAAGGTATTATACTGATAGGAATAGGCAGGTCCATCTGGTCAATGTATGGCTCTGACAGTGGTGTAAGCAAAAAAATATTGGGTTTTTTGACTGTGGGGTGATCTATTCAATACCTGATTTACTGACACCTGACAGGATGAGCCTTTCTCATAGGGGAAAAGGAGTTTTAGCACAGGAACTAGCAGAGCTCTTTGATAGAGCTTTAAACTGGAAACGGGAATTGGAAAATACCAGGCTGGTCAGTGACGAGCAGTGCGATTGGGTGCCAAAACATGAGGAAAGGAGCACTAATGGGATCCCTCGATCTGCTCCACAAGTGTTGGCTACAAAGTACCACATGTGGAAATGTTTCTATACCAATGAATGCAGCTTGAGGAACAACCAATGATGACCTCAAAACTTTCAGCCAGTGCCAGAGACTCGATATCATTGGCCTAAGTGAAACTGGTGGGACAAGCTCTGTGACTGGAGTGCCCTGTTGGATGGTTACAGACTCTTTGGGAGGGAAAGGCAGGGCAGAAGAGGCAGGGGGGTGGCACTGTATGTAATAGAAGGGTTGGAATGTATGGAGCTGTAATGGCACAGTTAAGAGCCTCTGGGTGAGAATCCAGGGGCAAACAAATAATGTGGATGTCACCATGGGTGTCTACTGTAGACCCATCCATTTGCTCAGTACTATTCTCTCCTAAGTTTTCTTTCTTTGATTCATATTCGTCCTCTTTAGATCCTGATCTTAGTTTGGAGGCCTTTTTCCTGGTCTAGTTTTAATCCTGGAACAACCTCAGAGAAATTGACAGACTGTAACGGGGAAGAAACATTACATGTGCATTTATGTCCCATCACATATAAACGTGGGTGCTAGAGGTGCTATACCTAGGCTATCAGCAATCATGGAGTACAATTCCTCCTTACATTGCATAGTGAAATTCTGTAGGGCCTACTATGATCACGGCATATCTGACAAAGGAATTCATTCTGAGCACAAAAAAAAAATATAAAAGGCAAGGCTATGATCCTAATGGGTCTCCCCCATGTTAAGATACTCCATCATTACAAGAGCATGGACTCAAAATCAGCAATTGCTGGAAGAATCCTGTTCTCTGTTTCAACATTTTTTTCCCTCACCCATTCTCCTTCCCTAGGGTGAACAAATTCAATAATTGTTCATTTGAATAGACATTTATCAATATTTTTTAATATCTCTTCTATGTACAATATCTCAGGGTGGATCTAACTTCCACTTTCCTTACTTCATTTGCCTCATTCCACTTGTTGGAGTCTGGAATACAGAGTGTGTGCCCTTGTTTCTGATACTTAGTTATAAGATCTAGAAAAACACTGAATTTCATATAATATGAAATTCATGAGCATGTTTTCATGGTGGTACATGAAAAAAAATGTTAAAGTTAGATAGAAAAAGCTAAAAGTGTAAGTGTGTAGATTAGAAAGTTTTTTTAAATCACTGGGTGAAAAAGTTAGTTTAGAGAACAGGAGACAAGATGGAGGATTTAGGGTGTTGTCTCTTGTCCCTTCTTCTTTCTCCTTCATGTTCTTCTCCTAGAGGATTTTGGGTAATAGTAAGTGATTGGCTAGAGAATGCTGCAGTGCATCACAGAGGTGATGGGTCATTGGGTCGTTAAGAAAAATAATACACGTGTCTATTGTTAATTGGGTGAAAACAGGTATAAAGATAAAAGAACTGCGTATTTCGGGGCCATTTTGTGCATCAGACACGAAGTGTGCCACAAGGCCTTGTTTGTACCATCAGAAGGAAGAAATGTACCAGATTGCAAAGATTAACCTTGTGTAGCCAGCCTGGAGAGACCTGTTAAGTTTTGTGATGGCCTTCTAATAAACACGAGAAACAAGATTCTAATGAGCTCGGGAGTTTTCTTCGAATCATGAGAACTGAGATAAGCAGGGCTCCCCACAAGGGAGGATCCTAAAAGAATTCAGTCCAAAGGAGGCGGAGAAATCCAAGAATAAAAAGAAAAATACAGAGGAGATGCAGCAGAAACAGAGAAACAAAAAAAGGATTTCAGAGACAGAGAGTGCTGCTCTAGAGCCTTCCCCTGCCCCACAGCCCACCTCAGAAATGAACCACCCAGAGTGGGTGGGGGTTCTGGTGAAGGAGATGCATGAGATGGGCCAGATGCTAAAGGAGTGCATTTCCTCAGCTGCTGAGAAACCCTCCCCCTGCCCCAAAGAGGGAGAGTCTGATGGTGCTGCAGTGGAACCCACAGACGTTACAACCGTCCAGGTTCCAGCTGAACCACAAGGGCAGTCACAGCCAGCAGCTGTTGCCCCTGCGGAAACCAGGAAGTCTTAAGATGAAATCACAGCACCCTGTTGATAAGGATAAGAAAGGAGGGTCCTCACAACCCACAGGGGAGCCAGAAGTTGAAACCATCACTGAGTCTCTGATATATGACAGTCTCCGTAAGTTACAAAAAGACATTGTGAGGCGGGGGCGTGAGCCTCATACAACCTGGTTACTTCGGGTCTGGGACCTTATGGGTACAGGCGTGCAGCTGGATGGTGGTGAGGCAAGGAATGTGGGACCCTTGACCCAGGACTCAGGTGTGAATCAGATATTCGTCAGGGAGCCAGGGCCCCTTTCCCTCTGGGAGCGGCTTTTGATGAGTGTAAGAGAGAGGTTTGTCCACAGAGAGAGAATGGAAGAGCACTATCATAGAAGGGACTGGAAAACCATTGAGGAAGGGATCCAACAGCTGAGAGAAGTGGCGATATTAGAGGTCCTTTTTGGGAGGGGTGGACAGCATGATAATGACCCCGACAAAGTCAGGTGCACTGGGCAGATGTTGTGGAGTCTGGCAAATCTAGGGCCATGTGAATACACCACCTATATTGCAACGATTAATGCCGATAACAGCCGAGAGACGGTGGGCTCTGTCACCACCAGGCTTAGACATTTCGCCAGTATGGTCCATGGCCCACATCAGGCTAAGATTTCCACTGTGATTAAGGAACTCAAAGAGGAGATGAGGGAAATGAGGGAAGAGATGAGGAAGAGCAGTTCCCATATGGCACCAGTGCGGGTCACAAGCCCAAAACTCCAAGCCCCACATCCCCCAGCTAGAGAGAGAGGGTACACCTCACGAACTGAGCTGTGGTTCTTTCTACGTGACCATGGGGAAGACTTGGGAAAGTGGGATGGGAAACTGTCTTGGTTCTAGAAGACAGGTGTCTGCTAGGGAGAGCAGGAGCCTCCCTTGGGATGAAAGAATGTAGACCCCCTCCCTCCGAATTATTATAAATTTGAAATCAAGGGTCTTTCAGGCAGAGATCTGGGGATAGGAATAACAGTTCTTTACTAGTATAACCAGGCAAACAAACAAACAATAACTACAGCAATAACAAGAACACAGAACCAGGGACCCCGGGACAGCTTTCTCAGCTGAGATGGGATGGAGGAGAGGTTTTGTTTTCACAAACCCCTCGGGCAGTCAGTCCCGGTGCTCCTGCAGGGCTCCGAGGAACAGTCGGCTGGAAACAGCAGGGACGAGCTGAGATCCTGAGCCGGTGGATGAGGTGTATCAGGAGCTCCGCGGCGGTGGCTGCCACACGTCCCGGCAGGACAGGGGGTGAGAGGCCACCAGCAAAGAGGGGAGAAGGAGAAGAAGCAGCCGCTCCGTCTGGGTGATGGCGAAATTCCCTTCTCTCCACCGCAGCAGCTCCGCGACCCAGCAAAACGAACGTCCTTCCCCGAAGCCGAAGAAAAGCCAGCTAAAAACTGTCCCCACCCTCCTTTCCTGCCCCGCCCCGCCCCCCCCCCGGGCCGGCTACTCTTTGTCCGTTGTGAGCGCACCCCTAAGTACCGGTAGTTAGGTTGTCCCAGCACATAATGGGTAAAAATTCCACGGGCCGGCCAGAAGGACAAAACAAAGAAAAAAGGACACCTAACCCTCAACAGAAACCCACTTCTGCCCTGGCAGCACGAGTGCGTCAACTCAGGCAGGGAACCAGTAACCAGAAAGGTTCCACTAAAGTGAAGGTAGCCTCAACCTCCCGTGACCAAACTGCCAGATATTACAGAAAAGAGGATGATCCCCTTGAAGGAACCTCTAGCATGTATGCCCAGGGAGGAGAGGATGACCAGTGCTAGAGGGGCCCTGCCTCTAGCCAGGAAGAGGCACGGGAAAACTGGGTCTTTTGGACGGTGTAGATCCGATAGCCTGGCACATCAGAGCCACAAAAATATGAAGCTTTAGTTGATACCAGTGCACAGTGTACCCTAATGCCATCAGGATATGTGGGGGCAGAACCTTTTTCCATTGCTGGGGTGACAGGGGCATCGCAGCAGTTGACTCTGTTGGAAGCCGAGGTGAGCCTGACTGGGAAGGAGTAGCAGAAACATCCCATTGTGACTGGCCCAGAGGCCCCGTGTATTCTGGGCATGGACTTCCTTCGAAATGGCTATTACAAAGACCCAAAGGGACTCAGGTGGGCTTTTGGAATAGCTGCTGTGGAGGCAGAGGACATTAAGCAATTGTGATAAATATAACATTGGATAAAAATTCGTGAAAGAGGATAAAGAATTATACGTTATATTTGTAATACTGTAAAGATGCAAAATGTAAAATAATCCAGAGATACCTTCCCAAGTCGGGCAGTAACGATCGGCAGCAATGCTTATCAACACAAAATAAAAAGCAGGACACAAGCAATCAAACCAGACAATGAGAGTGGCTCAGTCGAGATATCCATCTGCTCCCGCACCCAAACTGGACACTCCATTCCGGGAAATGCAATTGGAGAACACTCAGAGCCTCTCACATGTGAAAGGACTCTGCTCCACCGACCATTGACTCAGCTCAACGGATCCGGGAAGTCTATTCAAACTCTTTTGTTGGACGGTGCTTACTCCGGATTTTGCCCCAGGATACGAAAACCCCTATAAGAACCCCGGACTGCAGTGCCTACTTCGTGGATTTGGGTAAATCTGTACCTCTGGGTATAGACCCCTGTCCACCCAGCGCTGCGCTGATTTATTTTATTGTGTTTTTTTTTTCTCTCGTTGTTTGTGATTGAAATTGTTTTATAATAAATCGCTTTTTATATTAACCCTATTTTGCCATTGCATTTATAACACAATTGAACAGCTTGCCTGGACTATCAGAGAACCCATATACAGTAGGACTCCTGAAGGTGGAAGAACAGCGAGTACCAATTGCCACCTCGACGGTGCACCACCGGCAGTATAGGACAAATCAAGATGCTGTGATCCCCATCCACAAGATGATCAGAGAGCTGGAGAGCCAAGGGGTGGTCAGCAAAACCCACTCGCCCTTCAACAGCCCCATCTGGCCTGTGCGCAAGTCTGACAGAGAATGGAGACTGACTGTGGACTATTGTGCATTGAATGAAGTGACTCCACCGCTGAGCGCTGCCGTGCCAGACATGCTGGAGCTCCAGTACGAGCTGGAGTTCAAAGCAGCGAAGTGGTACACCACTATTGACATTGCCAATGCATTTTTCTCCATTCCCCTGGCAGCAGAATGCAGGCCTCAGTTTGCCTTCACGTGGAGGGGAGTGTAGTACACCTGGAACCGACTGCCCCAGGGGTGGAAGCACAGCCCCACCATCTGCCATGGACTGATCCAGGCTGCCCTGGAAAAGGGTGAGGCTCCAGAACATCTGCAGTACATTGATGACATCATTGTGTGGGGGAACACAGCAGTGGAAGTATTTGAGAAAGGAGAAAAGATCATCCAGATTCTGCTAGAAGCCGGCTTTGCCATCAAGAAGAACAAAGTCAAAGGACCTGCTCGAGAGATCCAGTTCCTGGGAGTAAAATGGCAAGATGGACGGTGTCAGATTCCCACTGAGGTCGTCAATAAGATCACTGCAATGTCTCCACCCACCAGCAAGAAGGAAACACAAGCTTTCCTAGGTGCCATAGGTTTTTGGAGGATGCACATTCCTGAGTACAGCCAGATCGTGAGCCCTCTCTACCTGGTTACCTGAAAAAAAAATTATTTCCACTGGGGCCCTGAACAACAACAAGCCTTTGCTCAGATCAAGCAGGAGATCGCTCATGCAGTAGCCCTTGGCCCAGTCAGAACAGGACCAGACGTGAAGAACGTGCTCTACTCTGCAGCTGGGAACAATGGCTTGTCCTGGAGCCTTTGGCAGAAAGTGCCTGGGGAGACTCGAGGCCGACCACTGGGATTCTGGAGCCGAAGCTACAGAGGGTCCGAAGCCAACTACACTCCCACAGAGAAGGAAATTTTAGCTGCCTATGAAGGAGTTCAAGCCGCCTCAGAAGTGACTGGCACAGAAGCACAACTCCTCCTGGCACCCCGACTGCCAGTGCTGGGGTGGATGTTTAAAGGAAAGGTTCCTGCTACCCACCACGCCACCGATGCTACATGGAGCAAGTGGATCGCCCTCATCACGCAGCGCGCCCGTATTGGAAACCCAAATCGCCCTGGGATTTTGGAGATAATTACAAACTGGCCAGAAGGTGAAAACTTTGGTCTCACTGATGAAGAGTAGCAGGAACAAGTGACACGGGCTGAAGAAGCTCCACCGTACAACCAACTGCCAGCAGAAGAAACCTACTATGGTCTGTTCACTGATGGTTCCTGTCGCATCATAGGGATGAACCGGAAGTAGAAAGCAGCCGTATGGAGCCCCACACGACAGGTCGCAGAGGCCACTGAAGGAGAAGGTGGATCAAGCCAACTTGCTGAACTCAAAGCTGTTCAACTGGCCCTGGACATTGCTGAAAGAGAGAAGTGGCCAAAGCTCTACCTCTACACTGATTCATGGATGGTAGCCAATGCTCTGTGGGGATGGCTGGAAAGGTGGAAAAGGGCCAACTGGCAACGCAGAGGAAAGCCAACCTGGGCTGCTGATGAGTGGAGAGACATCGCCACCAGGGTAGAGAAACTGTCTGTGAGGGTCCGTCATGTAGATGCCCATGTCCCCAAGAGTAGGGCTAATGAAGAGCACCGAAACAATGAGCAGGTGGATGAGGCTGCAAAGATAGAGGTGTCAAAGACAGACTTAGATTGGCAACACAAGGGAGAATTGTTCCTAGCTCAATGGGCTCATGATGCCTCAGGCCATCAGGGGAGAGATGCCACCTATAAGTGGGCACGAGACCGAGGGGTGGATCTAACCATGGACAGTATTTCCCAGGTTATCCATGACTGTGAGACATGTGCCATGATCATAGCAGGCCAAGCGGTTGAAGCCGCTATGGTATGGTGGGCGGTGGTCCAAATATAGGTATGAGGAAGCCTGGCAGATTGACTACATCACACTGCCCCAAACCTGCCAAGGCAAGCGCTACGTGCTCACAATGGTAGAAGCCACCACTGGATGGTTGGAAACCTACCCTGTGCCTCATGCCACTGCCCGGAACACCATCCTGGGACTTGAAAAGCAGGTCCTTTGGAGGCATGGCACCCTGAGAGGATCGAGTCAGACAATGGGACTCATTTCAAGAACAGCCTTATAAACAGCTGGGCTAGGGAACATGGCATTGAGTGGGTGTACCATATCCCCTACCATGCACCAGCTGCGGGGAAAGTTGAACGGTGCAATGGCCTGCTTAAAACCAGCTTGAAGGCACTGGGTGGGGGAACTTTCAGGAACTGGGAGATTAATTTAGCAAAAGCCACATGGTTGGGTTCCACTAACCGAGCAGGCCCTGCCCAATCTGAGCCCTTTAGAACGACAGATGGAGATAAGGTTCCAGTGGTACATATGAGAGGTATGCTGGGAAAAACTGTTTGGGTTAATTCTGCCTCCAGCAAAGACAGCCCAATCCGTGGGGTTGTCTTTGCTCAAGGACCGGGTTGCACTTGGTGGGTGATGCAAAAAGATGGAGAGATCCGGTGCATACTCCAAGGAGACCTGGTTTTAGGGTGAACTACCCATGACACTGTGCTTGTATCTGTATCTGTATGTACATATGTATATAGTTAAAGTAGTATGTGTTTGTGTATAATTTAAAGGTTTAATATTTGATGTAACATTTTGGTATGGGAAAAAATTCGGGGTGGATAGTATTGAGGGTTAGGTGTCCTTTTATTTTGTTTTGTTTTGTGTTCTGGCCTGCCCGGGGAATTTTTACCCATTATGTGCTGGGACAACCTAACTACCGGTACTTAGGGGTGCGCTCACAACGGACAAAGGGTGGCCGGGCCCGGGGGGGGACGGGGAAGGGGCAGAAAAGGAGGGTGGGGACAGTTTTTTGGAGCTGGTTTTCCTTGGCTTCGGGGAAGGACGTTCGTTTGCTGGGTCGCGGAGCGGCTGCGGTGAGGAGAAGGGAATTTTCGCCATCACCCAGACGGAGCGGCTGCTTTTTCTCCTTCTTCCCTCTTTGTTGGTGGCCTCTCACCCCCTGCCCTGCCGGGACGTGTGGCAGTGCCAGGCACCACCGCGGAGCTCCTGATACACCTCAGCCACCGGCTCAGGATCTCAGCTCGTCCCTGCTGTTTCCAGCCGACTGTTCCTCGGAGCCCTGCAGGAGCACCGGGACTGACTGCCCGAGGGGTTTGTGAAAACAAAACCTCTCCTCCATCCCATCTCAGCTGAGAAAGCTGTCCCGGGGTCCCTGGTTCTGTGTTCTTGTTATTGCTGTAGTTATTGTTTGTTTGTTTGCCTGGTTATACTAGAAAAGAACTGTTATTCCTATCCCCAGATCTCTGCCTGAAAGACCCTTGATTTCAAACTTATAATAATTCGGATGGAGGTGGTCTACATTCTTTCATCCCAAGGGGGGCTCCTGCTCTCCCTAGCAGACACCTGTCTTCTAGAACCGAGACACCATGGCAGGGGGTTGGAACAACATGATCTTTAAGGGCCCTTCTAACCCAAGCCATTCTGTAATTTTGTGAAGGACATGTGAATCAGCTGCAGAGATGAGTGTGACAAGCTTGAGTCTACAGAGTAATGCTCTCCTGATTCATGAAAGCTACATTTTTTCTGATCATGTCTAATCCTTTTTACTAATCCAAATGTCAACAGATGCCTTTTGATTAAAAATAAATAAATTATTTATAGATATATAAATACATCTGTGTGTGTGTGTGTGTGTGTGTGTGTGTGTGTAATGTGTCTCAATAGCCAAAGGGTTAACTTCTGCTCATTATAGCATTCAAAATGGCTAGCAATGCAAAAAGGGGGTTTATGCCATTAGTGGAAGTCTTCTAGGAAATGACCCCATTCCTTAGGTTTGAAAAAGTGTCCTTTCAGCCACATGGAAAGAAGATTCCTTTCTAAGTGTGGCGGTTACATCACACTCTGGGTGTTCATCTTAACCTGCTCCTCCAACAAGCTCATCCAATCCCTGCAATAGATCACCTTGTCCAATGCCTCAGCAGAAAACACCTCTGGGGGAACCTGAAAAGCCCGGGTGGAGTGAACTCACTCACAAACCTGGTCACACCAGAGTGAAGCAAGTGTGCCCTTGGGAAAAAAAATCCTCTTCTGGCACATTCTGCCCTTACTGCTCTGATGCAAATAGCAGCAAGAACACAGACAGTAAAGCTTCAACCCAGGAGGATGTGTCTTTGTCCACCACATTTTCACTGCCATTTGTTTGGGGGTCCTTTGGTTGGCTTTTTTTTATTATTATTTTTTTAATTTTTAATCATTTTGCAAATATTGTGGTGTGAACGGCCACTAGGTCAAATGCTCCAGCCTGGCAAAAAGGGGACTCCTCTGGTTGGAGGAAGCCCCACCAGTGCCACAATTCTCCTCCTTCCACACCTGCCAGAAGCAACTGGAAGAAATAAAACAACCCTTCTGAGCTCTCTGAGCCTTTAAGCGGGGGAGGGCAGGGGATGACCCAAGGGCAAGGTCACCGATAAAAGCCTCCCCGGAGGACTTCTGCCCCCATCCATCTCCCTGCCGCTATCCAGCTCCTCCCCTCAGCACTCGCTGTGCTGCCTAGCACCCAGCATCCGACACAGATTAACCAGCGCTCTCCAGCTGCGACGCTGCCGCACCGGGACTGCTCCCGCTCCACGCCTGGGGAATTCCACAACGCGGGGCTTGGGCCACACGGGCCAGAGGCAGCTTCCCTCCAGCCGGCGACAGCGACAGACACAGCTCTGCTAAGACCACATGGCCACTGCCGGAAAAGTAAGGACATCGCGTTTCCCATCCTCCTTCCGCAGGTGCCCTGCTCTTGGCGAAATCCGCTGCAAAAGGCTCAGCCTGCACTCCACTCTGCATGCCCTCTTTCTTCCCACCTTACTCCTCCTCCACCTCTTCCAAACCCCTGTGAATTTCACCAGATTCTGCTTTTGGACAACTGCACGTGTCCGTACCTGCATTAGGTCGTGCACTCCCCCTCTGTCCTGCCCAGCTGCTCGGGACACAAAATACGCAATTGTGCTGCTCGGAAAAATCCTGCTCAATCCCACTCTGTGCTCCTGCCCTGGCAGCAAAAGGAGCTCTTCAGTGGTGCCTTCTTCAGCCACTCATCTCCTGCACTCAACCTTGTCCATGGCCATGCCCTTTTCAAGCTGCAAACTCCGCTTTGCTGATGCCAAACACCTTTGGATTCAGCGGCACAGGGTTTGAGCAATGGCACATACAAATCATCCTTTTGGCAAGGGGAGAAATTATCCAGTTGCCAGGCAGGCTGGGAGTGTTTCATAACCTCTTTTTATGTACCTTCAGCCCACTAAAAGTAAAAGTTCCCGCTTGCTTGCCTTAAACAACAGAAGCGCTCGCATTGCTGCTGCATCTGCCTCACACACCACTTCATTTTGCCACTTCATTTTGCATTTCACTCTTCACACAAAGCCAGTGTTTACTGAACATTGTTTGGCTTCACGTACAGCTGAGTACTCCAGTGTTTCTGCTGTCCCACCACATCCCACCCAACCAGCAACCCCCAGAAAAGCACAGGACAGCTGTGTAGCTCTAGAAGTCTGTGCTGCAGTCTGCAGAGACCCGTGTTGTACGCCTCGGGCTTTGGTGATTGTGGGACAACTGTCTGGGCTTTTTGTCAAAGGTGAACCTTTCTCTGCAATGAATTCTTCTCGGTTGCTTCCAGGTTATCAGGTGCAGGGCTGCTGTTGTCTGGGCCCCCAGCAAACCTCTCTCTGTTGAGGAGGTGGAAGTTGCACCTCCAAAGGCAGGGGAAGTCCGGATCAAGGTAAAAACATCATTTCAATCTTTTTTCTCCCTTGCGGGAGTTGCTCTCCTTGTGGCTGTACCTTGGTTATAACAAAATGATCTGTGTCCACTCATAGGCATTAACAGTCCAGAGAAGTTCTGTGAAAAATCTTCCGCAAACTGAGATAAAGAGAGGGTGGACTGTTTCTAGAAATCACCATTTACTCTTTCCTCTACAAACAGATTGTGGCCACAGGCATCTGTCAGACAGATCATCATGTTTTGAAAGGTTCCTTTCCCAATTTAGAATTCCCAGTTATACCAGGCCATGAAGGAGCCGGGATTGTGGAAAGCATTGGAGAAGGAGTGACCTCTGTGAAACCAGGTAACCAACACACACTCAAACACACACCCAAGATTCAGGCCTCAAATCTCTGCCAAGAGCTCAGAAACTTCCCCCTGCTCCTGAGTCAGTGGTTAAAAACCTGAGTGCACACAAATTGCACTGGACTCTCATGCCCACTTTTCCAATCTGTTCCTCCTGTAAATGAGTGGGGCACAGAGCATTCATCCTCACAGGAAAGCAGAGGGCTCATGGTAGGTTTCTGCCCTCAGAAAGCTCAGGAGATGTGATTCAACAGGCAGTGCCCTCAGGGTCTACCGAGCAAAAGCCACCTAACAAAGATCCACTGTGTTGCAGGAGACAAAGTGATCCCACTTGCCATCCCTCAGTGTGGGGAATGCAGCTTCTGCCGGAATCCTGACTCCAACTACTGCCAGAAGTTCCAGTGAGTTTGCTTTGCCTTCCCCTACACCTACACGGGGTTGACTTTGTGACAAGTCTGACACCCCAATCAGTGCTTTAGTCAATCAAATACAAATGTTTGTACTTCCCCACAGTTTCTCTGAAACACAAAGTCTACTGCCGGACAAGACCAGCCGCTTCTCTTGCAAAGGGAAGCAGATCCACCACTTCATGTGGATCAGCACCTTTGCTGAATACACCGTGGTCCCAGAGTACGCCGTTGCCAAGATCGATGCTGCAGCACCACTGGACAAAGTCTGCTTGTTTGGCTGTGGGTTTTCCACTGGCTATGGGGCTGCCATCAACACAGCCAAGGTTGGTATTTAGGCGTGTTTAGCACACCATGGCCACCCTCACAACCTCATCAGTCCTGTGCAAAAGAAACCTCCCCTGCTCCCTCCTCCTCCTCCTCTTCCTGCTGGAGACTCACAGGGTCCCATCTGTGCAGGTAAAACCAGGCTCCACCTGTGCCATCTTTGGCCTCGGAGGAGTTGGCCTCTCCGTCGTCATGGGCTGCAAGGCAGCTGGAGCTTCCCGCATCATTGCCGTGGACATCAACAACGACAAGTTCGCCAAGGCCAAGGAGCTGGGAGCCACCGACTGCATCAACCCCCGAGACTTGAGGAAGCCCGTCCAGGAGGTGCTCACCGAGATGACCGGGCAGGGTGTGGACTACTCCTTTGAGGCCATTGGGCGTGCAGACACCATGGTAGGTGGCGCTTCAGCACCTTTCCTCCCTCCCAGATCATCACAGGCTCCTCCCAGCACAAAATTCACCCCCATGGGAAGGTCCTCACCTGCTGCCTGCAATGCAGGAGGCACAAAGGCCACCTGCTGCCTTGGGGATGAAACAGCGTACAAATCTTAAAAAAGGCCACAAGCCCTCCAGCTCTGCTCCACAAGGGGGGATGTGTGTTTTCACATTACCAGGGAGGAGCAGGAATTTGCACAGAAAGAACACTCCCCTGACCAGCTCATCAGGGCTTCCTCTAATTCTCCTGCCTGTCCCATCAGATTGCTGCCTTGGCTTCCTGCAATATGAACACTGGTGTCTGTGTGATGATTGGGGTAACGGATTCAGAAATTTCCATCGATCCCATGCTTCTGCTGACTGGGCGTACCTGGAAAGGGACTATGTTTGGAGGTATAAGACTTAACAATGCAGTCTAAATATTTCAGCTTTTCCTTTCACGGTAGTTGACAAGTCACAGTAAGGAGGGTTTTCAAGTAGAAGACAACTAAAGAGGAGCATGCATTGCCTGCATTAAACATTAGCATGACACATGCAAATAGTCCTCTGCTTGTTTCACACAGAAACCCACTCATCCTAAAGAACAGAAAATCTCTCACAAGACTGTGCCACCAGCATTGGTGTCTCAGTCCTGACCCTCACAGTAGCACTACCCTACCAAAACACCCTTTCTCCCATTAGTTATGCAGCTGCTTTCTCCTGTTTCTAGGCTGGAAATCAAGGGAATGTATCCCCAAATTAGTTTCCAGCTATTTGGAGAAGAAATTCAATCCAGACTTGCTGATCACACACACGCTGCCATTCGCTAAAGTGAACGAGGGATTTGAGTTGCTACGTGCCGGAAAAAGGTGAGACCCTGACCAGCAGGAGCCAGGTAGAGCAAACCTCAATACCTCCTCCTAGAATTCCAGCAGGCAGAGCAGGCAACACTGGCTTCCCAAAGAGCACCTGAGCCTTTGGAGGAAGCAGGGCCTCCCAGCTGAGTGGTGCCAAGAGCTGCCATAGCGCAGAGGGAAGAGCCCACGTGCAGCACAGGGAACCCTCCTGCTCATGGCTCAGCTCAGCACAGACCCTGTGGCCTTATTCCCTGAGGGTTCCCCTCAGCAGGGATTTGAAGGCTGCCCCGCTGCTGCACGTCTCATGCAGCTCAGTCAGGAAGAGGCTGGATGACAAAGAAGGGGCCGCACCCCAGGCACACCTGCCTGCCCCACTGCCTGCTCCTGAGCTGCAGCAAACCTTCCCTTCCACTTTTCAGTATCCGCACTGTCCTGCTCTTCTGAAGGACACAGCCAAGGAAGCCGAGCAGAGGGACCAGTGCAACAGATACTCTCCTGGCCCTGGCACCTTCTCAAGCAGCATCTCCTTGTGGGGCACAAGGAGAAGAGAACGAGGAATTCACCTGTGCTGATGCCACTGCTGCTCCTGCTGTGCCTGGACAGGACATAGAAAGATGTCTCTCCCAAGAAAACACTTTTACTAATAAAGGTTTTTAAACCAACTCATCTGACACAGTGCATTGAATCAACAGAGATGCCAGGGCCTTTGGACAACTGGCTGATGGATCAGGATCACAGCTAGTGATTTCCTTGACCTGTCTGAAACAAGGTATTATACTGATAGGAATAGGCAGGTCCATCTGGTCAATGTATGGCTCTGACAGTGGTGTAAGCAAAAAAATATTAGGATTTTTGACTGGGGTGATCTATTCAATACCTGATTTACTGACACCTGACAGGATGAGCCTTTCTCATAGGGGAAAAGGAGTTTTAGCACAGGAACTAGCAGAGCTCTTTGATAGAGCTTTAAACTGGAAACGGGAATTGGAAAATACCAGGCTGGTCAGTGACGAGCAGTGCGATTGGGTGCCAAAACATGAGGAAAGGAGCACTAATGGGATCCCTCGATCTGCTCCACAACTGTTGGCTACAAAGTACCACATGTGGAAATGTTTCTATACCAATGAATGCAGCTTGAGGAACAACCAATGATGACCTCAAAACTTTCAGCCAGTGCCAGAGACTCGATATCATTGGCCTAAGTGAAACTGGTGGGACAAGCTCTGTGACTGGAGTGCCCTGTTGGATGGTTACAGACTCTTTGGGAGGGAAAGGCAGGGCAGAAGAGGCAGGGGGGTGGCACTGTATGTAATAGAAGGGTTGGAATGTATGGAGCTGTAATGGCACAGTTAAGAGCCTCTGGGTGAGAATCCAGGGGCAAACAAATAATGTGGATGTCACCATGGGTGTCTACTGTAGACCCATCCATTTGCTCAGTACTATTCTCTCCTAAGTTTTCTTTCTTTGATTCATATTCATCCTCTTTAGATCCTGATCTTAGTTTGGAGGCCTTTTTCCTGGTCTAGTTTTAATCTTGGAACAACCTCAGAGAAATTGACAGACTGTAACAGGGAAGAAACATTACATGTGCATTTATGTCCCATCACATATAAACGTGGGTGCTAGAGGTGCTATACCTAGGCTATCAGCAATCATGGAGTACAATTCCTCCTTACATTGCATAGTGAAATTCTGTAGGGCCTACTATGATCACGGCATATCTGACAAAGGAATTCATTCTGAGCACAAAAAAAAAATATAAAAGGCAAGGCTATGATCCTAATGGGTCTCCCCCAAGTTAAGATACTCCATCATTACAATAGCATTTTGAGTCCATACAATAGCATGGACTCAAAATCAGCAATTGCTGGAAGAATCCTGTTCTCTGTTTCAACATTTTTTTCCCTCACCCATTCTCCTTCACTAGGGTGAACAGAATCAATAATTGTTCATTTGAATAGACATTTATCAATATTTTTTAATATCTCTTCTATGTACAATATCACAGGGTGGATCTAACTTCCACTTTCCTTACTTCATTTGCCTCATTCCACTATCATTTTGTACAAGGTCCACAATATTTCTGTTCTAATGGAAATTAAAGCATCAGGGCATCTTATGGAATAGTGAACTATCAATACTGCTAACAAATGCAAAACCATATTATCTGCTTGGATATTATCTAGTTTGTCCTTCACAGTAGAATGCAAAAATTGTCTCTGAAACGGGAGCCCAGTTACACTGTGGACAGAAATGTAATGCTGACTCATTAATAAAGGCACTAATACTGGGCTCTGACTTTCAATGAAAAAATACTGAAGCCTGCTGCACGTAGCAGCAAAGATAAGATTTGTACTTAGCCCGCATAAGTGCATTTCAGAGTCTATTCCAAAGAGATTTCTGTCATATATTCTTCCATCTTTGATACAGACAGCAAACAACCAGAACATAAAGAGGAGGACAGAAAACTGACTACTACCAAGATGAAGACAAACACCTTGATGTCTATGCCTGTGTGTACTAACATCTGACCTCACAGATCAGCTATTAAAACTTATAAAATACATTCATATATACAGCAAGTCAGGACAGCACTTATTGTAGAATGCAGATAACACAGGATCTGCCATTAAAAGGTTAATCATTAAATCCATGCCTGCTGACATACAAGTTTGATCTTATTTTCCCTCCATTACGTGGATAAGAAGGAAACCACAACAACAACCACCTCCTGTCTGAAATACGCACAAAAAGCTGCACAGCAACAGGATCTCAGTATCAACTCCCTGCAATGATTACCTACATTTCAAATGTTTTGCAGAGCTGCCAGCTCCCCATGGCACTTTACAACTGCAAGCAGGGCAGACAGAAATTCTCAGACCTATGTTGTCTTCACATCAGTGGTGGGTTTGCAAATTTGGGGGACTACAGCATCACAGGGATGTTTTAAGGAAAAATATCAGCACACATTTGAAAGATCTTTTTACAACCATTGTGTAGGTTTTACACTCAACAGCAGACATTAGACAAGTCTTAAGAGCCAGCAAATGGCAGCACAAGTAGTAGATTTATGTCCTTATGTGTGAGATTAAATTATAAGCCATATGTATGGAATGATATCTAGGAAGCAGGTGAATGATTTTATTCTCTGTTCATTCTCAGTCCTCTATAGGACTTTGATAGTTGTTGGTTTCAGCTTCAAACACTGAAGGATATTAGGAAGAAACTCTTTATTGTGAGAGTGCTGAGGCTCTGGAACAGATTGAGGAGAAGTTGTGGATGCCACATCCCTGGCAGCGTTCAAGGCCACTTGGATGTGGCTATGAGGAATTTCATCTAGTGAGAAATGTTCCTGCCCATGGCAGGGGGTTGGAACAACATGATCTTTAAGGGCCCTTCTAACCCAAGCCATTCTGTAATTTTGTGAAGGACATGTGAATCAGCTGCAGAGATGAGTGTGACAAGCTTGAGTCTACAGAGTAATGCTCTCCTGATTCATGAAAGCTAATTTTTTTCGGATCATGTCTAATCCTTTTTACTAATCCAAATGTCAACAGTTGCCTTTTGATTAAAAATAAATAAATTATTTATAGATATATAAATATATCTCTGTGTGTGTGTGTGTGTGTGTGTAATGTGTCTCAATAGCCAAAGGGTTAACTTCTGCTCATTATAGCATTCAAAATGGCTAGCAATGCAAAAAGGGGGTTTATGCCATTAGTGGAAGTCTTCTAGGAAATGACCCCATTCCTTAGGTTTGAAAAAGTGTCCTTTCAGCCACATGGAAAGAAGATTCCTTTCTAAGTGTGGCGGTTACATCACACTCTGGGTGTTCATCTTAACCTGCTCCTCCAACAAGCTCATCCAATCCCTGCAATAGATCACCTTGTCCAATGCCTCAGCAGAAAACACCTCTGGGGGAACCTGAAAAGCCCGGGTGGAGTGAACTCACTCACAAACCTGGTCACACCAGAGTGAAGCAAGTGTGCCCTTGGGAAAAAAAATCCTCTTCTGGCACATTCTGCCCTTACTGCTCTGATGCAAATAGCAGCAATAACACAGACAGTAAAGCTTCAACACAGGAGGATGTGTCTTTGTCCACCACATTTTCACTGCCATTTGTTTGGGGGTCCTTTGGTTGGCTTTTTTTTATTATTATTTTTTTAATTTTTAATCATTTTGCAAATATTGTGGTGTGAACGGCCACTAGGTCAAATGCTCCAGCCTGGCAAAAAGGGGACTCCTCTGGCTGGAGGAAGCCCCACCAGTGCCACAATTCTCCTCCTTCCACACCTGCCAGAAGCAACTGGAAGAAATAAAACAACCCTTCTGAGCTCTCTGAGCCTTTAAGCGGGGGAGGGCAGGGGATGACCCAAGGGCAAGGTCACCGATAAAAGCCTCCCCGGAGGACTTCTGCCCCCATCCATCTCCCTGCCGCTATCCAGCTCCTCCCCTCAGCACTCGCTGTGCTGCCTAGCACCCAGCATCCGACACAGATTAACCAGCGCTCTCCAGCTGCGACGCTGCCGCACCGGGACTGCTCCCGCTCCACGCCTGGGGAATTCCACAACGCGGGGCTTGGGCCACACGGGCCAGAGGCAGCTTCCCTCCAGCCGGCGACAGCGACAGACACAGCTCTGCTAAGACCACATGGCCACTGCCGGAAAAGTAAGGACATCGCGTTTCCCATCCTCCTTCCGCAGGTGCCCTGCTCTTGGCGAAATCCGCTGCAAAAGGCTCAGCCTGCACTCCACTCTGCGTGCCCTCTTTCTTCCCACCTTACTCCTCCTCCACCTCTTCCAAACCCCTGTGAATTTCACCAGATTCTGCTTTTGGACAACTGCACGTGTCCGTACCTGCATTAGGTCGTGCACTCCCCCTCTGTCCTGCCCAGCTGCTCGGGACACAAAATACGCAATTGCGCTGCTCGGAAAAATCCTGCTCAATCCCACTCTGTGCTCCTGCCCTGGCAGCAAAAGGAGCTCTTCAGTGGTGCCTTCTTCAGCCACTCATCTCCTGCACTCAACCTTGTCCATGGCCATGCCCTTTTCAAGCTGCAAACTCCGCTTTGCCGATGCCAAATAGCTTTGGATTCAGCGGCACGGGGTTTGAGCAATGGCACACACAAATGAAAACTTGGTAAGGGAAAAAAATTTATCCAGTTACAAATAAAAAAGGGACAATTCCATAATCCTTCTCACTCCCTTTCAGCCCCGTGTGTCACAGGGCTCACATCAAAGCTCTCCACAGGAATTTCCACCTGCTAGAGTCCACAGTCCCCAAGACAGCACAGTCTGGCCAGTAACATATGGGGGTATTATGAAAAATCCACCAAAATCATCAAAACCCAATAATTTTCCAAGGCTTTAGCTTATGATCTTTGGGTGACAAACCACAAATGGAGTTTCTTCAGATCTGAAACTGCCAGTGTTTATTGGATATCACTTGGTTTCAGGTGCAGCTGAGCATCACCAAGTTTGAACACCTCAGGTTCAGATGATTGCAGGATGACTTCCCCCAGCCGTGTGCTAAAGTCAAATGTTCCTATGCAATGAATTCTTCTCGGTTGCTTCCAGGTTATCCGGTGCAGGGCTGCTGTTGCCTGGGCCCCCAGCAAACCTCTCTCTGTTGAGGAGGTGGAAGTTGCACCCCCAAAGGCAGGGGAAGTCCGGATCAAGGTAAAAATACATTTCAATATTTTTTTCTCTTCCTTCCTTTTGGGAATTGCTCTTCTTGTGATTATACCTTCAGTATAACTCAAGGATCTATGTTGCTAAAGGACACAAAATGATTCATACAAATGCTTCTCGGTGTCAGAACAGAAAAGCAGCACCTTTATTCTCTGACTCCAGTATTTATAGATTCTCAACAATGACCAGGGATTGGATAATTAAGTTACCACCTTCCCAAGCACGCTGGTCATGTGAAACGTCCATCAAAAGACGTTTCTTAGAAGCAATGTGGTAAGCAACTTATGTTTAGAGAACTTTCATGGGAAAGTAACTAAAACTATGAAAACATTATCAGAAGACTTTAATTTTCAGGGTGACAGATCTGTGTCCTCCAAGAGGTTTTAATTGTCCAGAGCTGCCTTGGCTCAAATGCACCATCTGCCAGGGGCTCATTTTTTGCCTTATCCTTGCCTAAGCTATTACATAGGAATTCCTGTCTCCAGCCCTTGCTCTGCTGGACAGGGCCCTGATTCCCACACTGTGGCCTCCCTTCCATTACCACCTCCAGCTCAGTGCAGAGGAAAGTCACCAGGAGCACTCAGAGTGAGCAGAAGGGTGTCAAGGGGTGACTTTACCTTTAAGAAAGCTTCGGGAGCTGGGAGGAAGTTGAAGCTGCGAGAGATGGGAGTCTTTTCTTGTGACCAATTATTGGTCATTTCTAAGAACTGACAGCAGTTTTGACCATTGAGAAGTGAGATCAACTTGTGAACACCACCTTAAGATATAAAGCCAGGGCTCTCTTGTTCTCTTTGGTTTCCAGCTTCTGAAGAGGTAACAAGGCTCTGTCTCGGCCTCCTCCTGCCCTCTCCAGGCCGGACAAGACCACAGAGGGCCGGGGTGGGGGGGGGGCGGGCGGAGAATTGGAGCCAGCCAGTCTGGCTTGATTTGCAGTTTCTGCTGCTGAACTGAAACCTGACAGCATGAACATCTGCAGCTTTCCAAGACTTGAACTCTTTTACTGCCTGGATGAGACTTAAAGATTACTCTTTTTTCCCAGAGAGACAGAGAGAGAGAGACAATCAACATGAAGAAGACATCATAAAGCCACCAAAGACAGCGGAGAAAAGAGTTAAGTTTTAGATGGGGAAGAGAGAATAGGGAGATGCTTTATAAGCTGAAATATTTTTCTGTTAAAGCTATGGAGATGGACAATAGTGTTCTGGAAAAAAAACTCCTTTAATTCATGACAGAGTATATTGGGAGGAATGGAGTGTTCAAAGTTTAGATTTTGAGGAAAAGGTAGAGTAATTATGATACAGTGAGGTGCTGGAACAGAGGGGGAGAAGTAATAGTTGAAGATTTGAGGCCACTTGAGGCAAAGAGAAAACTTCTATTTCCAGGGAGGCTCACAGAGACAGATGAAGAGAACTTTTGCCTTTGAATAACTCATCCTTAAAAATGACATCTCTAGACTCATTGACCCATACACACCTCGGAGTGATGTGAAACGGGAGAAAATCTGGTGGCAGATTTTTCCGGGCAGCTGGCATCAGAGAAATAAAAAGCTGTAACAGAAGTAGTTTTCTTGTAAGAAACTCCATAAATTAGCAGAAGACTTCTGTTTCTCTACGAAGACTGATGAAAGGACTTTAGCAAGAATTAAGACTGTTTTAAACACCAAAGTTCCAAAGTTTTTTGTCTCTATGTTGTCATGTCAACAAGGGAATGGCTGGGAAGTGGGAGAAAAAGGGGTTTTCTGGAAGTTTTATTCTGGTGTTCTTACTCTTGTAGTTTTGTTAATAAACTTTCTTTATTCCTTTTAAGTTTTAAGCCTGTTTTGCTCTTGTTCTAATCTCTATCTCACAGCAAGAAATAAGTAAGTTTTCTAGTAATTTTTTTCGTTACTGCTTTAAAACCAAGACAAAGGGAAAAGCCCAGCCCAGGCTCAGTGTTCTGTCACTGAGTGCCAGCACTGACTGAGGGGGCATCATAACACCCCTGAGAAAATTGCTTCCACAAACTGAGTAAGGCAGGGGCCAGGTCATCTACTTTTTCCTCTCTAAATAGCTTGTGGCCACAGGCATCTGTCAGACAGATGATCACCTTCTGCAAGGCTGCTTTCCCAATGCAGAATTCCCAGTTATACCTGGCCATGAAGGAGATGGAATTGTGGAGAGTGTTGGGGAAGGAGTGACCTCTATGAAACCAGGTAACTCACACTCATAAATCAACTCACAAATCAACTCTCACACAGGCAGCATCCTCAGAGCCACCTAACAGGGGATATTGTTTTCTTCCAGGTGATAAAGTCATGCCACTTTGCATCCCTCAGTGTGGGGAATGCACCTTCTGCCGGAATCCTGACTCCAACTACTGCCAGAAGTCCCAGTGAGTTTGCTTTGCCTTCCCCTACACCTACACGGGGTTGACTTTGTGACAAGTCTGACACTCCCATCAGTGCTTTAGTCAATCAAATACAAATACTTGCATCCCTCCACAGTATCGCTGAACCACAAAACCTGCTGCCGGACAAGAGCAGCCGCTTCTCTTGCAAAGGGAAGCAGATCCACCACTTCCTGTGGATCAGCACCTTTGCTGAATACACCGTGGTCCCAGAGTACGCCGTTGCCAAGATCGATGCTGCGGCACCTCTGGACAAAGTCTGCTTGTTTGGCTGTGGGTTTTCCACTGGCTATGGGGCTGCCATCAACACAGCCAAGGTTGGTATTTAGGCGTGTTTAGCACACCGTGGCCACCCTCACAACCTCATCAGTCCTGTGCAAAAGAAACCTGTAGAGGAATGGCTAGAGAGCAAAGGTCATGTTCCCATGCAGCAGTTAGCTGGGAAAGAGTTAGACAATGGAGTACAGTTGGTGTGAGATGTTGCAAAGTCAGGAAGGCCTTAGTGATAACTGTTAACTGAGAACTGGATGCTGTGATCAAAAGAATGTGAATTCAGCAAAGATGAGCGATCACAGGAGTGTGGAATTAGGTGGAGTTGACCTTAAATGAAATATCCAATAATGAGCTTTCTTTTGCACTATGTATGAGCCTAATTACTGATATTATATAAGTGGTTTTAGAGTTACTAATAAATGAGACTTGCTGATCATTCATATTGAGTGCTGCATTTTCTCCCGCCGAACTCATCAGAAACCTCCCCTGCTTCCTCCTCCTCCTCCTCTTCCTGCTGGAGACTCACAGGGTCCCATCTGTGCAGGTAAAACCAGGCTCCACCTGTGCCATCTTTGGCCTCGGAGGAGTTGGCCTCTCCGTCGTCATGGGCTGCAAGGCAGCTGGAGCTTCCCGCATCATTGCCGTGGACATCAACAACGACAAGTTCGCCAAGGCCAAGGAGCTGGGAGCCACCGACTGCATCAACCCCCGAGACCTGAGGAAGCCCGTCCAGGAGGTGCTCACCGAGATGACCGGGCAGGGCGTGGACTACTCCTTTGAGGCCATTGGGCGTGCAGACACCATGGTAGGTGGCGCTTCAGCACCTTTCCTCCCTCCCAGATCATCACAGGCTCCTCCCAGCACAAAATTCACCCCCATGGGAAGGTCCTCACCTGCTGCCTGCAATGCAGGAGGCACAAAGGCCGCCTGCTGCCTTGGGGATGAAACAGCGTACAAATCTTAAAAAAGGCCACAAGCCCTCCAGCTCTGCTCCACAAGGGGGGATGTGTGTTTTCACATTACCAGGGAGGAGCAGGAATTTGCACAGAAAGAACACTCCCCTGACCAGCTCATCAGGGCTTCCTCTAATTCTCCTGCCTGTCCCATCAGATTGCTGCCTTGGCTTCCTGCAATATGAACACTGGTGTCTGTGTGATGATTGGGGAACTGGATTCTGGTTCAGAAATTTCCATCGATCCCATGCTTCTGCTGACTGGGCGTACCTGGAAAGGCACTGTGCTTGGAGGTATAAGACTTAACAATGCAGTCTAAATATTTCAGCTTTTCCTTTCATGGTAGTTGACAAGTCACAGTAAGGAGGGTTTTCAAGTAGAAGACAACTAAAGAGGAGCATGCATTGCCTGCATTAAATATTAGCATGACACATGCAAATAGTCCTCTGCTTGTTTCACACAGAAACCCACTCATCCTAAAGAACAGAAAATCTCTCACAAGACTGTGCCACCAGCATTGGTGTCTCAGTCCTGACCCTCACAGTAGCACTACCCTACCAAAACACCCTTTCTCCCATTAGTTATGCAGCTGCTTTCTCCTGTTTCTAGGCTGGAAGATGAGAGACTGTGTCCCCAAATTAGTTTCCAGCTATTTGGAGAAGAAATTCAATCCAGACTTGCTGATCACACACACGCTGCCATTCGCTAAAGTGAACGAGGGATTTGAGTTGCTACGTGCCGGAAAAAGGTGAGACCCTGACCAGCAGGAGCCAGGTAGAGCAAACCTCAACACCTCCTCCTAGAATTCCAGCAGGCAGAGCAGGCAACACTGGCTTCCCAAAGAGCACCTGAGCCTTTGGAGGAAGCAGGGCCTCCCAGCTGAGTGGTGCCAAGAGCTGCCATAGCGCAGAGGGAAGAGCCCACGTGCAGCACAGGGAACCCTCCTGCTCATGGCTCAGCTCAGCACAGACCCTGTGGCCTTATTCCCTGAGGGTTCCCCTCAGCAGGGATTTGAAGGCTGCCCCGCTGCTGCACGTCTCATGCAGCTCAGTCAGGAAGAGGCTGGATGACAAAGAAGAGGCCACACCCCAGGCACACCTGCCTGCCCCACTGCCTGCTCCTGAGCTGCAGCAAACCTTCCCTTCCCTTCCACTTTTCAGTATCCGCACTGTCCTGCTCTTCTGAAGGACACAGCCAAGGAAGCCGAGCAGAGGGACCAGTGCAACAGATACTCTCCTGGCCCTGGCACTTTCTCAAGCAGCATCTCCTTGTGGAGCACAAGGAGAAGAGAACGAGGAATTCACCTGTGCTGATGCCACTGCTGCTCCTGCTGTGCCTGGACAGGACAAAGAAGGATGTCTCTCCCAAGAAAACACTTTTACTAATAAAGGTTTTTAAACCAACTCATCTGACACAGTGCATTGAATCAACAGAGATGCCAGGGCCTTTGGACAACTGGCTGATGGATCAGGATCACAGCTAGTGATTTCCTTGACCTGTCTGAAACAAGGTATTATACTGATAGGAATAGGCAGGTCCATCTGGTCAATGTATGGCTCTGACAGTGGTGTAAGCAAAAAAATATTGGGTTTTTTGACTGTGGGGTGATCTATTCAATACCTGATTTACTGACACCTGACAGGATGAGCCTTTCTCATAGGGGAAAAGGAGTTTTAGCACAGGAACTAGCAGAGCTCTTTGATAGAGCTTTAAACTGGAAATGGGAATTGGAAAATACCAGGCTGGTCAGTGACGAGCAGTGCGATTGGGTGCCAAAACATGAGGAAAGGAGCACTAATGGGATCCCTCAATCTGCTCCACAACTGTTGGCTACAAAGTACCACATGTGGAAATGTTTCTATACCAATGAATGCAGCTTGAGGAACAACCAATGATGACCTCAAAACTTTCAGCCAGTGCCAGAGACTCGATATCATTGGCCTAAGTGAAACTGGTGGGACAAGCTCTGTGACTGGAGTGCCCTGTTGGATGGTTACAGACTCTTTGGGAGGGAAAGGCAGGGCAGAAGAGGCAGGGGGGTGGCACTGTATGTAATAGAAGGGTTGGAATGTATGGAGCTGTAATGGCACAGTTAAGAGCCTCTGGGTGAGAATCCAGGGGCAAACAAATAATGTGGATGTCACCATGGGTGTCTACTGTAGACCCATCCATTTGCTCAGTACTATTCTCTCCTAAGTTTTCTTTCTTTGATTCATATTCGTCCTCTTTAGATCCTGATCTTAGTTTGGAGGCCTTTTTCCTGGTCTAGTTTTAATCCTGGAACAACCTCAGAGAAATTGACAGACTGTAACGGGGAAGAAACATTACATGTGCATTTATGTCCCATCACATATAAACGTGGGTGCTAGAGGTGCTATACCTAGGCTATCAGCAATCATGGAGTACAATTCCTCCTTACATTGCATAGTGAAATTCTGTAGGGCCTACTATGATCACGGCATATCTGACAAAGGAATTCATTCTGAGCACAAAAAAAAATATAAAAAGCAAGGCTATGATCCTAATGGGTCTCCCCCAAATTAAGATATTCCATCATTACAATAGCATTTTGAGTCCATACAATAGCATGGACTCAAAATCAGCAATTGCTGGAAGAATCCTGTTCTCTGTTATAACATTTTTTTCCCTCACCCATTCTCCTTCACTAGGGTGAACAGAATCAATAATTGTTCATTTGAATAGACCTTTATCAATATTTTTTTAATATCTCTTCTATGTACAATATCTCAGGGTGTATCTAACTTCCACTTTCCTTACTTCATTTGCCTCATTCCACTATCATTTTGTACAAGGTCTACAATATTTCTGTTCTAATGGAAATTAAAGTATCAGGGCATCTTATGGAATAGTGAACTATCAATACTGCTAACAAATGCAAAACCATATTATCTGCTTGGATATTATCTAGTTTGTCCTTCACAGTAGAATGCAAAAATTGTCTCTGAAACGGGAGCCCAGTTACACTGTGGACAGAAATGTAATGCTGACTCATTAATAAAGGCACTAATACTGGGCTCTGACTTTCAATGAAAAATACTGAAGCCTGCTGCACGTAGCAGCAAAGATAAGATTTGTACTTAGCCCGCATAAGTGCATTTCAGAGTCTATTCCAAAGAGATTTCTGTCATATATTCTTCCATCTTTGATACAGACAGCAAACAACCAGAACATAAAGAGGAGGACAGAAAACTGACTACTACCAAGATGAAGACAAACACCTTGATGTCTATGCCTGTGTGTACTAACATCTGACCTCACAGATCAGCTATTAAAACTTATAAAATACATTCATATATACAGCAAGTCAGGACAGCACTTATTGTAGAATGCAGATAACACAGGATCTGCCATTAAAAGGTTAATCATTAAATCCATGCCTGCTGACATACAAGTTTGATCTTATTTTCCCTCCATTACGTGGATAAGAAGGAAACCACAACAACAACCACCTCCTGTCTGAAATACGCACAAAAAGCTGCACAGCAACAGGATCTCAGTATCAACTCCCTGCAATGATTACCTACATTTCAAATGTTTTGCAGAGCTGCCAGCTCCCCATGGCACTTTACAACTGCAAGCAGGGCAGACAGAAATTCTCAGACCTATGTTGTCTTCACATCAGTGGTGGGTTTGCAAATTTGGGGGACTACAGCATCACAGGGATGTTTTAAGGAAAAATATCAGCACACATTTGAAAGATCTTTTTACAACCATTGTGTAGGTTTTACACTCAACAGCAGACATTAGACAAGTCTTAAGAGCCAGCAAATGGCAGCACAAGTAGCAGATTTATGTCCTTATGTGTGAGATTAAATTATAAGCCATATGTATGGAATGATATCTAGGAAGCAGGTGAATGATTTTATTCTCTGTTCATTCTCAGTCCTCTATAGGACTTTGATAGTTGTTGGTTTCAGCTTCAAACACTGAAGGATATTAGGAAGAAACTCTTTATTGTGAGAGTGCTGAGGCTCTGGAACAGATTGAGGAGAAGTTGTGGATGCCACATCCCTGGCAGCGTTCAAGGCCACTTGGATGTGGCTATGAGGAATTTCATCTAGTGAGAAATGTTCCTGCCCATGGCAGGGGGTTGGAACAACATGATCTTTAAGGGCCCTTCTAACCCAAGCCATTCTGTAATTTTGTGAAGGACATGTGAATCAGCTGCAGAGATGAGTGTGACAAGCTTGAGTCTACAGAGTAATGCTCTCCTGATTCATGAAAGCTACATTTTTTCGGATCATGTCTAATCCTTTTTACTAATCCAAATGTCAACAGATGCCTTTTGATTAAAAATAAATAAATTATTTATAGATATATAAATATATGTGTGTGTGTGTGTGTGTGTGTGTGTGTGTGTGTGTGTAATGTGTCTCAATAGCCAAAGGGTTAACTTCTGCTCATTATAGCATTCAAAATGGCTAGCAATGCAAAAAGGGGGTTTATGCCATTAGTGGAAGTCTTCTAGGAAATGACCCCATTCCTTAGGTTTGAAAAAGTGTCCTTTCAGCCACATGGAAAGAAGATTCCTTTCTAAGTGTGGCGGTTACATCACACTCTGGGTGTTCATCTTAACCTGCTCCTCCAACAAGCTCATCCAATCCCTGCAATAGATCACCTTGTCCAATGCCTCAGCAGAAAACACCTCTGGGGGAACCTGAAAAGCCCGGGTGGAGTGAACTCACTCACAAACCTGGTCACACCAGAGTGAAGCAAGTGTGCCCTTGGGAAAAAAAATCCTCTTCTGGCACATTCTGCCCTTACTGCTCTGATGCAAATAGCAGCAAGAACACAGACAGTAAAGCTTCAACCCAGGAGGATGTGTCTTTGTCCACCACATTTTCACTGCCATTTGTTTGGGGGTCCTTTGGTTGGCTTTTTTTTATTATTATTATTTTAATTTTTAATCATTTTGCAAATATTGTGGTGTGAATGGCCACTAGGTCAAATGCTCCAGCCTGGCAAAAAGGGGACTCCTCTGGCTGGAGGAAGCCCCACCAGTGCCACAATTCTCCTCCTTCCACACCTGCCAGAAGCAACTGGAAGAAATAAAACAACCCTTCTGAGCTCTCTGAGCCTTTAAGCGGGGGAGGGCAGGGGATGACCCAAGGGCAAGGTCACCGATAAAAGCCTCCCCGGAGGACTTCTGCCCCCATCCATCTCCCTGCCGCTATCCAGCTCCTCCCCTCAGCACTCGCTGTGCTGCCTAGCACCCAGCATCCGACACAGATTAACCAGCGCTCTCCAGCTGCGACGCTGCCGCACCGGGACTGCTCCCGCTCCACGCCTGGGGAATTCCACAACGCGGGGCTTGGGCCACACGGGCCAGAGGCAGCTTCCCTCCAGCCGGCGACAGCGACAGACACAGCTCTGCTAAGACCACATGGCCACTGCCGGAAAAGTAAGGACATCGCGTTTCCCATCCTCCTTCCGCAGGTGCCCTGCTCTTGGCGAAATCCGCTGCAAAAGGCTCAGCCTGCACTCCACTCTGCGTGCCCTCTTTCTTCCCACCTTACTCCTCCTCCACCTCTTCCAAACCCCTGTGAATTTCACCAGATTCTGCTTTTGGACAACTGCACGTGTCCGTACCTGCATTAGGTCGTGCACTCCCCCTCTGTCCTGCCCAGCTGCTCGGGACACAAAATACGCAATTGTGCTGCTCGGAAAAATCCTGCTCAATCCCACTCTGTGCTCCTGCCCTGGCAGCAAAAGGAGCTCTTCAGTGGTGCCTTCTTCAGCCACTCGTCTCCTGCACTCAACCTTGTCCATGGCCATGCCCTTTTCAAGCTGCAAACTCCGCTTTGCCGATGCCAAATAGCTTTGGATTCAGCGGCACGGGGTTTGAGCAATGGCACACACAAATGAAAACTTGGTAAGGGAAAAAAAATTATCCAGTTACAAATAAAAAAGGGACAATTCCATAATCCTTCTCACTCCCTTTCAGCCCCGTGTGTCACAGGGCTCACATCAAAGCTCTCCACAGGAATTTCCACCTGCTAGAGTCCACAGTCCCCAAGACAGCACAGTCTGGCCAGTAACATATGGGGGTATTATGAAAAATCCACCAAAATCATCAAAACCCAATAATTTTCCAAGGCTTTAGCTTATGATCTTTGGGTGACAAACCACAAATGGAGTTTCTTCAGATCTGAAACTGCCAGTGTTTATTGGATATCACTTGGTTTCAGGTGCAGCTGAGCATCACCAAGTTTGAACACCTCAGGTTCAGATGATTGCAGGATGACTTCCCCCAGCCGTGTGCTAAAGCCAAATGTTCCTATGCAATGAATTCTTCTCGGTTGCTTCCAGGTTATCCAGTGCAGGGCTGCTGTTGCCTGGGCCCCCAGCAAACCTCTCTCTGTTGAGGAGGTGGAAGTTGCACCCCCAAAGGCAGGGGAAGTCCGGATCAAGGTAAAAATACATTTCAATATTTTTTTCTCTTCCTTCCTTTTGGGAATTGCTCTTCTTGTGATTATACCTTCAGTATAACTCAAGGATCTATGTTGCTAAAGGACACAAAATGATTCATACAAATGCTTCTCGGTGTCAGAACAGAAAAGCAGCACCTTTATTCTCTGACTCCAGTATTTATAGATTCTCAACAATGACCAGGGATTGGATAATTAAGTTACCACCTTCCCAAGCACGCTGGTCATGTGAAACGTCCATCAAAAGACGTTTCTTAGAAGCAATGTGGTAAGCAACTTATGTTTAGAGAACTTTCATGGGAAAGTAACTAAAACTATGAAAACATTAACAGAAGACTTTAATTTTCAGGGTGACAGATCTGTGTCCTCCAAGAGGTTTTAATTGTCCAGAGCTGCCTTGGCTCAAATGCACCATCTGCCAGGGGCTCATTTTTTGCCTTATCCTTGCCTAAGCTATTACATAGGAATTCCTGTCTCCAGCCCTTGCTCTGCTGGACAGGGCCCTGATTCCCACACTGTGGCCTCCCTTCCATTACCACCTCCAGCTCAGTGCAGAGGAAAGTCACCAGGAGCACTCAGAGTGAGCAGAAGGGTGTCAAGGGGTGACTTTACCTTTAAGACAGCTTCGGGAGCTGGGAGGAAGTTGAAGCTGTGAGAGATGGGAGTCTTTTCTTGTGACCAATTATTGGTCATTTCTAAGAACTGACAGCAGTTTTGACCATTGAGAAGTGAGATCAACTTGTGAACACCACCTTAAGATATAAAGCCAGGGCTCTCTTGTTCTCTTTGGTTTCCGGCTTCTGAAGAGGTAACAAGGCTCTGTCTCGGCCTCCTCCTGCCCTCTCCAGGCCGGACAAGACCACAGAGGGCCGGGGTGGGGGGGGGGGCGGGTGGAGAATTGGAGCCAGCCAGTCTGGCTTGATTTGCAGTTTCTGCTGCTGAACTGAAACCTGACAGCATGAACATCTGCAGCTTTCCAAGACTTGAACTCTTTTACTGCCTGGATGAGACTTAAAGATTACTCTTTTTTCCCAGAGAGACAGAGAGAGAGAGACAATCAACATGAAGAAGACATCATAAAGCCACCAAAGACAGCGGAGAAAAGAGTTAAGTTTTAGATGGGGAAGAGAGAATAAGGAGATGCTTTATAAGCTGAAATATTTTTCTGTTAAAGCTATGGAGATGGACAATAGTGTTCTGGAAAAAAAACTCCTTTAATTCATGACAGAGTATATTGGGAGGAATGGAGTGTTCAAAGTTTAGATTTTGAGGAAAAGGTAGAGTAATTATGATACAGTGAGGTGCTGGAACAGAGGGGGAGAAGTAATAGTTGAAGATTTGAGGCCACTTGAGGCAAAGAGAAAACTTCTATTTCCAGGGAGGCTCACAGAGACAGATGAAGAGAACTTTTGCCTTTGAATAACTCATCCTTAAAAATGACATCTCTAGACTCATTGACCCATACACACCTCGGAGTGATGTGAAACGGGAGAAAATCTGGTGGCAGATTTTTCCGGGCAGCTGGCATCAGAGAAATAAAAAGCTGTAACAGAAGTAGTTTTCTTGTAAGAAACTCCATAAATTAGCAGAAGACTTCTGTTTCTCTACGAAGACTGATGAAAGGACTTTAGCAAGAATTAAGACTGTTTTAAACACCAAAGTTCCAAAGTTTTTTGTCTCTATGTTGTCATGTCAACAAGGGAATGGCTGGGAAGTGGGAGAAAAAGGGGTTTTCTGGAAGTTTTATTCTGGTGTTCTTACTCTTCTAGTTTTGTTAATAAACTTTCTTTATTCCTTTTAAGTTTTAAGCCTGTTTTGCTCTTGTTCTAATCCCTGTCTCACAGCAAGAAATAAGTACGTTTTCTAGTAATTTTTTTCGTTACTGCTTTAAAACCAAGACAAAGGGAAAAGCCCAGCCCAGGCTCAGTGTTCTGTCACTGAGTGCCAGCACTGACTGAGGGGGCATCATAACACCCCTGAGAAAATTGCTTCCACAAACTGAGTAAGGCAGGGGCCAGGTCATCTACTTTTTCCTCTCTAAATAGCTTGTGGCCACAGGCATCTGTCAGACAGATGATCACCTTCTGCAAGGCTGCTTTCCCAATGCAGAATTCCCAGTTATACCTGGCCATGAAGGAGCTGGAATTGTGGAGAGTGTTGGGGAAGGAGTGACCTCTATGAAACCAGGTAACTCACACTCATAAATCAACTCACAAATCAACTCTCACACAGGCAGCATCCTCAGAGCCACCTAACAGGGGATATTGTTTTCTTCCAGGTGATAAAGTCATGCCACTTTGCATCCCTCAGTGTGGGGAATGCAGCTTCTGCCGGAATCCTGACTCCAACTACTGCCAGAAGTCCCAGTGAGTTTGCTTTGCCTTCCCCTACACCTACACGGGGTTGACTTTGTGACAAGTCTGACACTCCCATCAGTGCTTTAGTCAATCAAATACAAATACTTGCATCCCTCCACAGTATCGCTGAACCACAAAACCTGCTGCCGGACAAGACCAGCCGCTTCTCTTGCAAAGGGAAGCAGATCCACCACTTCCTGTGGATCAGCACCTTTGCTGAATACACCGTGGTCCCAGAGTATGCCGTTGCCAAGATCGATGCTGCGGCACCTCTGGACAAAGTCTGCTTGTTTGGCTGTGGGTTTTCCACAGGCTATGGGGCTGCCATCAACACAGCCAAGGTTGGTATTTAGGCGTGTTTAGCACACCGTGGCCACCCTCACAACCTCATCAGTCCTGTGCAAAAGAAACCTGTAGAGGAATGGCTAGAGAGCAAAGGTCATGTTCCCATGCAGCAGTTAGCTGGGAAAGAGTTAGACAATGGAGTACAGTTGGTGTGAGATGTTGCAAAGTCAGGAAGGCCTTAGTGATAACTGTTAACTGAGAACAGGATGCTGTGATCAAAAGAATGTGAATTCAGCAAAGATGAGCGATCACAGGAATGTGGAATTAGGTGGAGTTGACCTTAAATGAAATATCCAATAATGAGCTTTCTTTTGCACTATGTATGAGCCTAATTACTGATATTATATAAGTGGTTTTAGAGTTACTAATAAATGAGACTTGCTGATCATTCATATTGAGTGCTGCATTTTCTCCCGCCGAACTCATCAGAAACCTCCCCTGCTTCCTCCTCCTCCTCCTCTTCCTGCTGGAGACTCACAGGGTCCCATCTGTGCAGGTAAAACCAGGCTCCACCTGTGCCATCTTTGGCCTCGGAGGAGTTGGCCTCTCCGTCGTCATGGGCTGCAAGGCAGCTGGAGCTTCCCGCATCATTGCCGTGGACATCAACAACGACAAGTTCGCCAAGGCCAAGGAGCTGGGAGCCACCGACTGCATCAACCCCCGAGACTTGAGGAAGCCCGTCCAGGAGGTGCTCACCGAGATGACCGGGCAGGGTGTGGACTACTCCTTTGAGGCCATTGGGCGTGCAGACACCATGGTAGGTGGCGCTTCAGCACCTTTCCTCCCTCCCAGATCATCACAGGCTCCTCCCAGCACAAAATTCACCCCCATGGGAAGGTCCTCACCTGCTGCCTGCAATGCAGGAGGCACAAAGGCCGCCTGCTGCCTTGGGGATGAAACAGCGTACAAATCTTAAAAAAGGCCACAAGCCCTCCAGCTCTGCTCCACAAGGGGGGATGTGTGTTTTCACATTACCAGGGAGGAGCAGGAATTTGCACAGAAAGAACACTCCCCTGACCAGCTCATCAGGGCTTCCTCTAATTCTCCTGCCTGTCCCATCAGATTGCTGCCTTGGCTTCCTGCAATATGAACACTGGTGTCTGTGTGATGATTGGGGAACTGGATTCTGGTTCAGAAATTTCCATCGATCCCATGCTTCTGCTGACTGGGCGTACCTGGAAAGGCACTGTGCTTGGAGGTATAAGACTTAAGAATACAGTCTAAATATTTCAGCTTTTCCTTTCATGGTAGTTGACAAGTCACAGTAAGGAGGGTTTTCAAGTAGAAGACAACTAAAGAGGAGCATGCATTGCCTGCATTAAACATTAGCATGACACATGCAAATAGTCCTCTGCTTGTTTCACACAGAAACCCACTCATCCTAAAGAACAGAAAATCTCTCACAAGACTGTGCCACCAGCATTGGTGTCTCAGTCCTGACCCTCACAGTAGCACTACCCTACCAAAACACCCTTTCTCCCATTAGTTATGCAGCTGCTTTCTCCTGTTTCTAGGCTGGAAGATGAGAGACTGTGTCCCCAAATTAGTTTCCAGCTATTTGGAGAAGAAATTCAATCCAGACTTGCTGATCACACACACGCTGCCATTCGCTAAAGTGAACGAGGGATTTGAGTTGCTACGTGCCGGAAAAAGGTGAGACCCTGACCAGCAGGAGCCAGGTAGAGCAAACCTCAACACCTCCTCCTAGAATTCCAGCAGGCAGAGCAGGCAACACTGGCTTCCCAAAGAGCACCTGAGCCTTTGGAGGAAGCAGGGCCTCCCAGCTGAGTGGTGCCAAGAGCTGCCATAGCGCAGAGGGAAGAGCCCACGTGCAGCACAGGGAACCCTCCTGCTCATGGCTCAGCTCAGCACAGACCCTGTGGCCTTATTCCCTGAGGGTTCCCCTCAGCAGGGATTTGAAGGCTGCCCCGCTGCTGCACGTCTCATGCAGCTCAGTCAGGAAGAGGCTGGATGACAAAGAAGGGGCCGCACCCCAGGCACACCTGCCTGCCCCACTGCCTGCTCCTGAGCTGCAGCAAACCTTCCCTTCCCTTCCACTTTTCAGTATCCGCACTGTCCTGCTCTTCTGAAGGACACAGCCAAGGAAGCCGAGCAGAGGGACCAGTGCAACAGATACTCTCCTGGCCCTGGCACTTTCTCAAGCAGCATCTCTTTGTGGAGCACAAGGAAAAGAGAATGAGGAATTCACCTGTGCTGATGCCACTGCTGCTTCTGCTATGCCTGGACAGGACAAAGAAGGATGTCTCTCCCAAGAAAATGCTTTTACTAATAAATGTTTTTTGTCAAACTCATCCCAGGCACTGCATTCAATCAAAAGTGTTTCCAGACGACAGGAGGAGCTCCCTCTCACCTTGAGGGCTCTTCCTCTACATCCTTAGTCTCAGCAGTGAGCAACAGCCTTTGCCCCTTCTCTGCTGCTGCCTCCCATCTTCATTTGCCTCAGTGAGGTGTGCCCTTTTCTCTCTGTCTCCATCTCAGCTGGGGGATTGCTGCAGCTTCCAGCAAACCCAGCAGGGAAACAACCCCTGCTGCAGGTGCTCTAAAGCATATTATATGAAGCAGTAGGTAACTTTCTTATTACGACGTAACACTCATACAGCATTCATGGATCTAGTTTCACTTTAGCAAATGCTCTTGTACTTTTAATATATTTTTTGCACCAAGTCCCACAGTATATTATAGTACAACTCTGAAAAATCTTCCCCAGAAAATAGGACTGTCACTCTAGGATGGTCATTCTGCTAAACGGATCCTTCTTTCACTGCTGAGCATTGGACCCATAGCACTATCATATCTTTTGACCTCTTTTGTGCAATACTTATCACATCCCACAGCCCTTTGAACTTCTGGAAATCCCTTAGCACAATCAGCAATTACACAGAATATCATGAACACACAAATGAGTTATCAAAGGTAAAAAAATCCCTTCCTGTCTGCCAATTTTAGTAACTTCTGCACATATCACTCTGCCATGACAAAAAAGTTAGCTATGATTCTCTCAACTACTTTTTAAACATAAGACAATAAGAGTGCTGGTAATGAGTTAACACTATTATAATTCAATAAATGTTAATAAATTGAGATCTAGCACTTCCCTACTGAGAAAGCTCCAAGTTCCTTCCAATAAACAACGTTTCCCTAACACTGCACATGCAACTGCACAGTCTTAATTTAATCAAACGTAATCAATGTAATCAATTTGCCAAGTATCTGTCTAACAAATATAAACACACAAATAAATCTGTGCAGGACTGGGACAAGACATAATACTCCTTTTTGGAAAAAATCTAAACTTAGATTTAGAAAACAAGTTCGATCACTATAAAAAACCCTCTGCCTAAAGTAAATTGTAACTTGCACTTTACCAGTTCTTTAGAACTGCTGATAGGTGAAAAATTGCGTAAGCCCTTCTGAGTGCTGAGCTCCCTTCTACGGCAGGGCCACCTGGTGGTCACCGGTCCCTGCTCTCCGGGCATGCTGCCTTGCATCTCAGAGATCCTCCTGCCCCTTTAACAACAACCACTAACTGAGCAGCACTTCAAATTTTAGCAGATAATTAGTGAGCTCCTCAAATTCTGCTTCATTCCTAAAACATCACTTGTTTCACAGCTGGCCAAATAATTACATTTGGAAGCAAAAACATTTATAGAAAACAGAAGAAAACGATGCCAAGTGCAAAGAAGGAGGTGACAGCACTACTCTTTCCCCACTTTCATCTTCCAAATTTCCCTTGCATAGTTAAATATTAACATATTAAAATCAGCACATATATGATCAACTTTTTGAGTTTTATTTGGTTTTCAATGAATGCAGAGAATATTTAATAGCAAAACTCTCCAAATTACTTATTTCCATATCTAAAATATTAAATTAATTAATAATATTAATATTATTTATATTAATTTCCATATCTAAATATATTAAACAACATTCAGCATCCCAGCTTCATGTGTCTCTTGGAAAACTGTCCTGGTCACTTTCATACTTGGGTATATCAGATTTGTTTTGAAAAGTTATTTTACTCTAGTATATTTCAGAATTATACTAGGATTAATTAGTGAAATTATTCCTAAAGCTTTTCCTTTGGAACCAAAAATTATAATATTTATATTTATAAAAGCAGAATATTTCAATTACCTAAGAATTATCCAAAGAAATACCAACCAGCTTTGAGCATTTTTGGACATAGTCTCAAACTGCATCAGGGCAGGTTTAGGTTGGATTAGGAAGAATTTTTTCACAGAAGGAGTGATTAAACATTGGAATGGATTCCCCAGGAAAGTGGTGGAGTCACCATCCCTGGAGGTGTTTAATGAAACACTGGACGTGGCACTCAGTGCCATGGTCTGGTTAACGTGGTGGTGTTCAAAGGTTGAACTTGATGATCTCAGGGGTCTTTTCCAACTTAAATCATTCTGTGTTTCCAAATTAAAACAATTCTGATTTTTAAAATGTTTCCATTTCTTAACCAGCTATACTTTATAAAATTAATTGATACTCACTTGAGGAATGACAAGAATTTCTAGCTTTTTTCCTTTTTACGCTGCACAAATATTATCCTCCAGTACTTCACAGGAAAATGTAGGAAACTTAAATCAGACTTCAAAAGGATGGTTTTGAGAGCAATGCCCCACAAAAAGAGTTTTATTCAAGCATCTACTGCTGGAACTAGTGCACAGATTATCCCAGCTCTAACAGGGCTGCTTTAATGAAATATTTCTATCAAAACTACTGGTTTTATTCAGAAAATTTATAGCATTACTAGAAGGAAAATTACCTGTGGGTCAATCTAGGACCATATCTGCTTGGCGAAAACAAACCAGGCAACATTTGTACTAATGCACTTCAGTTTTGCCCCTGGGTAGACTTGTCAGTCTGCTCCACCCTCCCTGTGCCTTGCCAATCTGTTCACCAGTGTGTGAGGCTGCAGCCAGCAGTTCCAGTGCCAAAGCACCAGCTCCTCCTCCTGACTGAGGCACACAGCCACTTCTGCCACTGGCACTCAGACTGTCCCACGATGGGCACCCTGGAACATCACTTGCATCTTCATTCAGCCATACACTGCCAGGCAAGCTTGCAAGTGATTTCTTGCCCCATACCTTCTTGTGCTTCAAAGTTTAACTAAGGTACAGAAAAACCCTCACTGGAAAACTAATGCCTCTAGGGTAGGCAAAATAACAGTTAAAAAAAAAAAAAAAAAAAAAAGAAAAAGAAAAAGAAAAAGAAAAAAATTTAATACAGATGCCTAGTTGTTTTGGACTTTTCTCCCCATTTGGTACACGAAGCAGACCACATCCACCAAACAAAAACATGATGCCAGGTCTCCCTCCCACATGCCCAGAGTGCTTCCAAGTGCCCCTTTTTACCCAATCCAAATTATGTTCCTGATTAATACGTAACACCTGATAGAACAACACCAAAACCAAACCAATGTAAAATCCAGAGCAGTAGTGAAAGTCCTCACCTACGGAACGTAAATACATAAAAACCTGAAACATGTGACAAGGCCTAGATAGTTCAGTCAAGAGCATGGAGTGGTAACTTGATTGGCTTGCACGGTGCTGAGAACAGAAAGAAAGCTGCAAAACCATGTATGATGTCCAGGGGCTTCCAAAAGTACTCAGCAACACTAGGGACAGCATCATGAAACTGCAAGGGAAGGAAAGATGAAAAAATGAACAACTTCTTTCATCTCTGAAATTGGACAATGAGCACTAAAAAGGTCTGATTTATGTATCTGTCCCTTTGTCCACCAGAATCACTGCCTACAATGTTCAGACTGTCAAAGATACTAAAAAAAGCAGAGCATCTGTGGAGTTTAGCTAAACATAATATGCTTGGAGGTTTTTTGGAAGCACTGACAAACCAGGAAATTTGCAGGAGAGGTTGGCAGAGCTAAATTTAACCAAGGAAATGGACAAGGCCTGCACTGATTCCAACAACAAGCTATGTAACCTGTGTTAGCACCCCCACTGGCCAAATTACCTTCCAGTTCCACGTCAGCTTTCATGAGCCTACAGATTTAGTTTCTCATTTGTTATTAAATGTTATGTTACTTTCATGTTATTTACTAAATGCCATAGTTGCTTATGTCCTGTTATTAATTTGCCATATGCTGGTGCTGTGGTCTATCTGTGGTATTTGCTAAGCTTTTGTTAGCATGTCACTGGAAATAAAAATTCCCTTTCTTATTGAGGGGGACTACAATTCCCCACGTACCATCATCTCTTGTGGAAAATCCCAACAGCTCATGGCAGAACTGTTCCTCTCATCTTACACAATCATGTCTGCAGACCTCACAAGAAGGTTTTCCTACCCTGCCTGTTGAAAAAAGCTTTTTCAGAAAATGAAACAGCACGAGCCAGTGAACGATCCCGTCTTGCACCGATAGTTCCTTTGCTTCAAAGGCTGCTGGATGCAATGTCAAGAAGCCCAGTCACAACTTCCATCCCACCGCAGATCCCTTCACCTATCCCGGCAGCGAGCTGCCTTCACCCAGCCTGAAGTCAAGTCTTCGCACTGCCACCCAATAAAGCCTCCACCGCTGCAGTTTATGCAACCAAGAACACATTCAGGCACAAAGGACATACTCTGCAGACACGGGCAGCTTCCCCCTACGTCCAAGTGAGACACAGGCACCTCCAAAGACCAAGCACCTCCAGAACGGGAGCCAGGGCGGGATTTCCCCGCGTGGGGAAGGCAGGCACATCCAGGCTCCCTCAGGGAGCGGCGCAGAGGAGGCCGTGGCATCCCGTTAGCTGCGACGGATTCTGGGCAGCCCAATGTCGGCAGGAACAGGCCCCTCAGCCAGGACAGCGGGCCCGTTCCCTCACAGGCACAGTAATCTCCATCTGCCAGCCGGACTAAAGAGCCGCGATGGAAAACGCTGTGCAGCCATCAGCAGCCACAAACCCAGCCACACCGCAAGGACCCGCAACACTGCGGGACCCTCAGGACACACAGAGACCTGGGCCCGCACCGCGGCCTGCGGGAAGAAAAGCTCTACACGGGCCTTGTGCCGGACTCAGCCCGCTCCGGCCTGCCGAGGGAGAGGGGCAGGACCCCGCTCCTTCGCCCGCCCCTGAGCGGGAGGCGGGGAGAGAGGCAGCCGAGAAGAAGGCGGGCTCCCCTTCCCCTTCCGCTGGCAGCCGTAGCCGTGCGCGATGGCGAGCGGGGTGAGCTTCCGCGTTCCGCGGCGGGAAGGTCGCCCGGGGGCTGACGGAGGGCTCCGAACCGGGCAGGATGAGGCGGGCGAGCCCTCCCTGCCCTGCCGGGGTCCGGAGGCTGCCCGGGGCCGCGGGCCGGCGTCGCCGTGGCCGCTCCCGCCCGTCGCTGTCGAGAACCGGGGGCGCGGGGGTTGTCCCGGGCGCCCCCGCGCTCCTGCCCCACGCGTGTGAGGCGGGCGGCGGAGTGGGTGCCTCTGCTTAGGCGTGGGAGGCTCCCGCTGTGAGTATTTGCAGGACTGGGAAGGAAAACACGCGTTTATTCCCCGCCGGCTGTTGTACTCGACCCCCGTGCACGTCCTGTGGGTCTGAGGGCTGCTCTCCGGCCGCTCCTGGGTCGCGGCGGTGCGGGAACCAGCAGAAGACCTTGAGCTTGCGTGGTTTCCCATGGCCTTCGGGGCAGCGAGCCCCTGCCTGCTCACAAAGCCATTGCCTGGCACATTTGCTGCATTGCTTTAGGAACAGCGCAATAGCCCAGACCTTCTGCCAATATTTCTCTGAATTCTGCTCAGGCGGTCAGTGCCCGGGGCCCGAGCAGGCTCGGTGGCCGTGCTTGGCCGGACGCTGAAGCTGCTCCAGGCTGGCACTGGGTTTGGAGCAGCTTCTGTCACTGCCCAGAGCTCGCTTTCATCTCGACTGAGATAGCAGATCGTGTACATAGCCTCAAGCAACCCAACAGCTGTGCTCCAGTGATAGAGGTGGTAATAGAGGAAATTAAGAACAGCTAGACGTCGATGTTTTGGTTTTTATTTCCAGCTGTTGGCATCAGGATTTTCAGCAAAGCAACAGCAGAAAGCTATGAATAACAGGGCAGAAAAAGATGGGGCTTCCCTGATACCCACTCTGAATAGGCCAGGGACCTTTGTGGCTGTATGAACTGAATCAGAAATTACTATTTCAAAATGTGCTTCCAGATGTGTACTGTTAGTTTTAGATGATCAAAATTTATCCTGTAAGGATAATTTTTTTTCCTCCTCTCTGTCTTTAATTTTGTGTTTAACTAAACTTGTGGAAATCAAGTTTTAGGAATGTGCTGTCTCCCATGGAAGAACAAGTGATGACTTAATGAGGGGAAGATGAGGAGGTGGATTGAAAACCAGTAAATGATTTACTGAATGATGGCTCCTCTTGCACTTTGTGCTTTGAATTTAGATTTTCTGGCAAAATCTTCGGTAGATTTAGAGATTATGACCAATGGCTCACACTGTGATTCCACAGTTAGTTACTATGGCACATTCCGTGCATTTTTGTAATATTTACCCTGGTATTAAAAAGCAGGATAAGAAGATTTCATGGTTGTGGTTAGCAGTGTTTCTGTCTTATTTAGACCCTTGCTGACTGTTGGAATAGGTACCTGTTTTCTATTACAAACCTTTTTGTGTCTGTAGTACTTATCTTACCAAATTTAAGCCAAGGTTAAGTATCTTAAGTTCTCCTGTTACAGGTACAGTGAGGATTTTAACTGGCTCTGGCAAAGCCGGTACTGCTTATTGTACAACAGAAACACTACAGAAAGGCATAGACTAGCCATTACTTTCTCCTGATCAAAGGAAATCAGACCTTGCAAGCTCAAAAGATGGTCTTGGTACTGTTATTTCTTCCAGCAAGTGAGATTTCAAAAAGGCTGAGTGACTGTATTTCTAACTTCCCCATAAGGTGCCAGATCAGGTTAGAAGAACCCATTGCTCTTTGGAGGTCTTGGGAATTTACATTAATCCTCTTTCTTACAAGCATTCCATGGGAACACTACAGCTATTTTGAACACACAAAACATCACTTTCTTCTGTTGGTTTATATGTCTAATAGCAATGGCTTAGACCTTGTCATCTTCACGAAACTGACCTCTAAGGGTAATCCAGATGCTTATCCTGAAGCTGCTCTGGAGTGTATGGCTATAATCCTTGCCGATTTTCTCAGTCAGTTGTGTATATGTATCTGTTAATAGAGTTTACAGATCCAGAAATCCTGCTCTTTCATCCAGGCTCTGCACCGTTGGGACTGAAAAGCTTCCCAGGATGTTTAGGTGTGGTTGGTTGCAGAGTAGGATTTGTTGTGCTGAGAGCAGGGAATGAAGACTTGCCAACAGTGATCCTTGTAGCCACTGCAGAGGTGTTAGAGCCTTACAGCAAAGTCCCTCTGCATCACAGCGGGGCTCTCCCTGTCAGCTGCACACATGCCTCCCCTTTCCAGAATCCTATGTGGAAACCATCCTGATCAGGAGCAGGAAATTCAAACACTGTGTTTAATGAACATATCTGGAATGAATGTCAGTCTTTGATTTTAAACCACCATTTTTATTATGCAAGTTTTCCATTCATGTTGCTCACTTCACTGCAGTGTGTCTCCCAAGCACCCCTGGGCTTATTATTCTGTTTTTTACTCAGTAAGAGAATGACATCCAAATTTCAGATCTTGGCTTACTCATTATTGGTTAGCTTCCTGAAAACAAATGTGGGGCAATTAAACCTTTGTGTTGAAATTATGAATTTCAGATCTGGGATACTTTCCAAAAGCCAGTAGCATTGCTTTTATTTTCTCACTTGGCTGAACAAGAATTATTTTAAATGAACCATACAACAGATGCCCTCTTTTTTTTTTTCTTGTTGTTCTTGTCTTTTAGGTTATTAAATGCAGGGCTGCTGTTGCCTGGGAGGCAGGTAAACCTCTCTCTATTGAGGAGGTGGAGGTTGCTCCACCAAAAGCTCATGAAGTTCGTATCAAGGTAATTACATCCATTCTTATCTATATGTTTTCTGTTTTAGGAGGCTGAGTATTAAAGATGAATAGTTTGTTTGCCAGCAGAAATGTTGAATAGATATCATTAGGTCATTAGTATCTCAGCTGGCTTTACAGAGAAGAAAATTACAGTATTTAGATCTTTTATTTATGAAAAACACTTTTAATTTCTACTAGTCCTACTTCACAGTCTGGTCTGAGGATAATGGCTAATCTTGAGGATCAATTAAAGTTGTTACAGACTAAGTTCCCTCAAAATGTCTGAGCTAGGAACACTTTTATCTTCTTTGGAGGGCAGCAATTTGTCATTTGTGGCAGCTGTGTAACATGCTGGATTTTACTTCAGTCAGGCCATAAATTAATGGCTGCTGAGCTGGGATTGGTCTCTTAGATTCCTTATACCCAAGTTCCTGATTTCATCTGGAGTTTCCAGGAGCCTATATTTACTGAAAAGTATGCATTAATGTGAAATTTATGTCTGTGGAAAGGATTTCTGCATGGTGCTGAAGACTTAAGCTGGATTTATGCAGTACTGAGAGTTCTGCATGCTCCTTCTGGTAATTTTACCTCTGGGTCTTAACTTATTTCAAATCCGAGATGCTAAACTACATTGAGATGATGTGATTTCTAGCTATAAGAAGAAACATGTAATCTTTTACTCCTTTCAGTGTCACATTTTGGTTGATGGAAATTATAAAAACGTACTGTCAAGACTGCTTTTCCAAAGTAAGAAAAACTGACTTGCCAGGAATTGAAAGTGTGTTTCCCATATACCAAATGCTGCCAGAACTTTGACCTGGCAATTGTTCTGAATTTCTGACCAAAGAGAATAATTTAGATCCGTGCTACTATTCTGTTCTTCAGGGTGTCTCAGATTATGTATTTCTTCACAGATAGTTGCCACTGCTGTCTGCCACACTGATGCCTATACTCTGAGTGGAGCTGATCCCGAAGGATGTTTCCCTGTGATCCTGGGACATGAAGGAGCAGGAATTGTAGAGAGTGTTGGGGAAGGAGTAACAAAAGTAAAGAAGGGTAAGAAAATACAAGTTTTCTGCCTTCCTTGAAAGCGTTACTTTATTTGAAGACCAGCTGTCAACATGGCCATTGAAATGCTATATTGCAGGAGTTATACAGTATTTTATCCTGGGGTGTATGCCTGTGTAGATTTCTGTGGTCTGTAAAACACAACACTAATCTATTCAGTGAGCTCTTGATTTAAAGCTTGAAAGAGCCCAGAATAGCATTTTTTAACTTGAAATCAGATCAGTGTATAGTTAGAAGAGGGTTGGGGGTTTATTATTTTTTCAAATTAAAGTTTTTATCTGTTGGTTCAATTAAAAGGCTTAAAGTGTTTAGCCATGTTGTTCACTGTTGATTTGGGGTTGTTTTGTTTTACAGTGGGCTGTCTGCTCAGCCAGGATTTAAGTGGTTTATCTAGCACTCTATAATACCACTGTATACCATACACAGCTTTTAGTACACAAAGTGAACTGAAGCACACAGAAAAACATAGAGAATCAAGTAACTTCTTTTTTTTTCCAGAATGCCTTGCTTGACTCATTAACTAGACAGGGGATTAATTTTTTTTCTTAGGGGACACTGTTATCCCTCTATATATCCCTCAGTGTGGAGAGTGCAAGTTCTGTAAGAATCCTAAAACAAACCTGTGCCAGAAGATCAGGTCTGTATGACTTTGACACATACTGTAGTATTTGTTTAATGTATACCTGCTGTAGTTAGGAAAAGTAATTGACAGGAGTTTTCTTTGAAGAATAAATCTGTTGATGCATCGTTTAATGACTTGGAAAGTAGGTGTTTCAGGAGTCACTTATGCAATTTTTTTCCACTCTTCCTTAAAATTTCTATTCTTCCCTTAAATAAAACTGTTTCTTTTCATGTATGTGAAGGTGCAAACTACTACCTTGTGTCCACAGGTTGGAAAACATAAGTGCTCTGACTCCATATTTAATTCATACTTAAGGGAAGTGCTTCAGGGAATTTAGCTCTAAGCTTTCAAGTGGTATAGAATCATACTGACAGCTCTTTTTTTCCTTTCCACCTGCTTCCCAGAAAAATTTGCAGCTCCTGTTCTGAAAAAAAATTCTCCCAAACTCAAAAAAAAGCCCCAGTGACATAACTGACAGGTGTTGTTCAAGGGGAGCGTACTGAAGGAGGCCAAGACAGTGTGCTGCTGTTGGACAAGCAGTTAGCATTGGTAACTAACAAGGCCCACATGTGAATAAACTCCATTTTTATCAGTTTTTCCCTGGAGGAATTAACTGCATGAAGTTTTAGGAGTGTAGTATCTCACTTCTGTGAATTCCTAGGTTTATTGAAATGGTAAAAATATAAAGGTGCAAGTAAGCACCTGCCTCTCTGTGCTGTGTAGTGGATTCTGTCTGGTGAGAATATTTGCTGCTTAAAACTCTGACTGCACTTTCCTGTCTTTGTCTCAAGAATTACTCAAGGGAAAGGAGTTATGCCTGATGGTACCAGCAGATTCACCTGCAAGGGAAAGCAGATTTACCACTTCATGGGGACCAGCACCTTCTCTGAGTACACCGTGGTGGCTGATATCTCCGTAGCCAAGATAGATGCTGCAGCACCTCTGGATAAAGTGTGCCTGCTGGGCTGTGGCATCTCCACGGGTTATGGGGCTGCTGTCAACACTGCTAAGGTAAAGGCTGGGCTTGTGGCACACGCACCTCAATGACTGCATTAGAACTGTAAATGTGAAGTACCAAATCTGTGTTTCTTCTTCTTCTTCAACTGATGAAGTTTAGCTGAGAATTTCTAGCTTCCCCATAAGATGCCAGATCAGGTTAGAAGAACCCCTTTGCCTCTGGAGGAAACTCAGTTGGAATATTCTGCATCTCTTTTGATTACAGCTGTATATGAATTTCTTTTCTGGTACATGTTGATCTTGCTGCAAGTCATTCTGATAGTCTGAAGCTCAGGGTGAGACAAGTAGTAGGTGAGTGGGCATGAGTCTTCAGGCAGAAGAAACAGCTTAGTACCTAAAGAGCTTTTTGGATTAAATTTCTGTATCGTTTCCCTTATCTAAAAAATCTCATAGCCATATATATTTGCTTCCATTTGTTCCTTTATTATAGCCTCCTAAATCTGTATTTCCTCTTCTCCTGGAAGGATAAATTTGTTTCTGCTGCTCATGACTCCTTTCTTAACTCCCAGGTGGAGCCTGGCTCTACATGTGCCGTGTTCGGTTTGGGAGGAGTTGGGCTGGCAGTTATTATGGGCTGCAAAATAGCAGGAGCATCCCGGATCATTGGCATTGACATTAACAAGGATAAGTATGCCAAAGCCAAAGAGTTTGGAGCTACTGAGTGCATCAGCCCCCAAGACTCCAAGAAGCCCATCCAGGAGGTTCTGGTTGAGATGACTGATGGTGGTGTGGACTACTCATTTGAGTGCATCGGAAATGTTGGAGTCATGGTGAGTGCCTGACCAACAGGAGCATGTACAGGGAGGGACCATTTCAGCTAAACAGCAAGATCAGCTGCTTTCTTAACACAAAACGTGCCAGACTCAGTAATTTATTTTTTTACTAGTAATGATAACTGCTGTGACTAAAAGGGACAATTTACACTCAATTCTAATTATGTAATGAAAGCAACTGCTACTTCTTGGGTTAAAAATGGCACTTACAAATGTTTTTTTCTTAATCAGACTTTTTTGAGATTCTGAGTTTCTCTGTGCTGACAGCTGAAATTAACAAAACTCACATAAAGTATATTGTGCAATGAACAGAAAAATCTCAGAGATCACTCAGTATTTCCTTAATTTCTCAAGTAATTAATTTACCTTTGGAAATGCAGAAGTATTATTAAAAGTAAGGCTAGATTTTCAGGAATTACAGTAGCATTTCTAACTGTTGGTAATATGGTCTGTGATTACAGTTTATCCCAACTCTCAGTGGGAATTCAGAGTGACTTCTTTAAAGGATAGATAGGATATAAAAAGAGAAAAGTGAACCTTTTAACAGTATAAAGGAATCTGAACCAATGGAAAATATAAAGTAATTTTCAGTGTATTTCTTGTTCCTTAAATGCTGATGTGGTGATTCATTAATTGGGGGAAATGAAGCGCTACCAGTCCAGGCACCGTAAATCTTAGCAATAAACACTCTGCTTTGTCCTGTCTGTCCATGAAGAGGGCTGCCTTGGAAGCCTGCCACAAAGGCTGGGGAGTCAGTGTGATAGTTGGAGTGGCTGCTGCTGGCCAGGAGATCTCCACACGGCCATTCCAGCTAGTAACTGGGCGGACATGGAAAGGGACTGCATTCGGAGGTAACTCTCTTGCTGGATAAAAATAATTGACTCTGGGCTATAGCTGGGAAGAACACACCCCCTTGGTTTTGCTTGTGCAAGAAATGTACTGTTGACAGGCTATTCATAAATGCTACACTGGCTTTTAAGATAAAAACTCTTAAAATTTCTTACTCCTACAGACAGGGTACAGATTAACACAGTGGTATGATAAATTTTGAAGAGAGAAGGTATCTATATGCTGCTCAGTACTAAAGGAGTGGGATAGGGAGACTGCTTTAATCACCAAGTGGAGGTTTGGTTCAGTTTGGTGAGATGGGAACTCACATCAATATCTTTGTGTTGCTTAAGCACTAGTAAATTGTGGGGCCAACGTGACAATGTGCTAGAAAGACGTTTAAAATATAAAGGGAACAAGAGATTGATACACATTTTCTTCTGTCAACTCAAAACCACATTGAGTTCTTTTTCTGTGAAATTCAGTAATTGCTGAAGTTGATGGAAGTATTCAGACTTTGAATTATTACACTCCTCTTTGTCCAAGCAATACAAAACTTACTGGATTGGGTTATAAAGATATGTAGGGGGCCTGATAGACCTGCCTTGTATATACCTTCCTAGGTGAGGGCTGCTGTCAATATTGAATGCTGAAACAGCTAGTGAGAGATTTTCCATCAACACTTGCGTGTGTTTGGATAATCTGTGCTTTTGCCAGACCTCTGTGGGAGGGACAAACATTTCACTTGTCTCTGTTCCTTTTCATATTGATCACACAAGTGCCTGTGTAAGGGCTGTGTTTTCAGTTTTCTGAGATGGGTGGAAAAAGGAAAAAACAAAGAATGTTTTGCTTCTTTCAGGCTGGAAGAGTGTAGACAATGTACCAAAACTGGTGACTGAATACATGTCCAAAAAGATCAAGGTTGATGAATTTGTGACTCACACGCTGCCTTTTGACAAAATTAATGAGGCTTTTGAGCTGATGCATTCAGGAAAAAGGTAATGTTCACAATATTGAAAGGTATACAAGACACTTCTTGCTCAGACACTGTCAAAGTACAGGTTCCCTGCACACTGTCATGTTTTAAACAGGGAAGCTAAAGGGTTACATACACCACATGCATTGATTCTGATATAAATACACTTTTCTGAGCTTCCAGGCATGTGCCAAAACACAGGCACATAGTAAAAAGCAAGCAACAGTGTACAAGACTAATACATACAGATGTAAAGCTGATCAAGGGGACAGGTCAGTCTCAGGCTTTCACCATTGCTAAAACATTCTTCCTTATACAAAGGAATGTAAAGAGACTGAAGATTACATTCAGTAATATTTAGGTTTCTCTGCAGATTCCAGAAATGAGCATGGTCTTTGATCTCAATCTCTATCTATTGTATATAACTTTAGAGAAAGTACTAGCTTTATCTGCTCTATGTGCTTTAGCTCATATGGGTTCTGTTTTGGATAAATCAGTTGACTGTAGTTGTTACAATTGAAAACACTGCATTTTTGCATATTTCATCCAGCAGTTGATCCCTGTCCCAGTTAAAAACTTCAGTATCATTTCAATGCTATACTCATACATGAGTAAGTCCTAGGAAACTAATAATGAAAGCTGCCTAACATTTTCCAAACAGACAAAAGGGAGAATGCCTGTAAATATTACTGCTCCTGATCAATCTTGGCTAGCTACTGAAAGCTGACACCTAGTTTGAAAAAGCATTCATTTGGAGTTAATTTTACTGGAGGAGAGATTAAAAAAAAACTCTGAAGATAACAAGCATTATCCTGGAATTTTTGTAATTATAGGCCTAAGCATGACTTCGTTCTTATAAAACACAGAAGATAAAATGTGTCTCAGCAATGAAAGGGAGGGGACAGATGGGGAGAAAATTGACTTTTGGTAATTTTGTTTTCTTTTTTATTTTAAGCATTCGAACTGTCCTAAAATTTTAGAGCCAAATGTGGACCTTCTAATTGGCCAGCATCATGCCAACTGCCTTTTTATAATGGAATTTTTGATAGAATCAAGCAACTGAAAACTCACTGGGAGTAGGAAGACCATGTATTTTAGGGTGAGCATTCTGGGTATTAAATAATACAAAATTGTTAACCACTGAATAACATTACAGAATTAGTCCTGATCGTGGAACTTCTGTTTCTGTACTCATTCTTCAATTTCAATAGTGGCTAACTCAATCTACTTAATAAAAGCTTATTTCTAAAACCCAGTGTTGGAATTATTTAGCATTAAGAGTGACTGTGATTGCTGTGTCTTACTTGTTTTCCTCTAGTGGTTTTACAGTGAGTATATGAGAGAAGAAGAGTGTTCTGCAGAGTCTACAGCAAATGATGTGGGATTCACTGCACGAGGCACAGCTAAGCACAGGGCTGAGAAGCAGCATGCATTTGCTGTGACTGTGCTGAGAGAGAGGCCAGAACTCGACAAGTTTCTGAGGCTATTCTAGGACTACAGTGGATTGTAGCATCCAGCTCAATCTTGAAGCCAAATGTAGAGCAGAGAGTTTGGTGTCCAGGGATACCCATGTTCACTGGGGTGGTTTATGTTCTGCCTTATTTTTCTTTGGTCTCTTTGGCAGGCCTCTTGTAGAGATCATGGCACAAACTCCTCTAGTCACTTGCTCTAGTAGTGTCCTCCAAGGCTTCAGTAGGACAGTTGTCCCATTTCCTTAACTTTGAAAAAACTTTGCAGCCAACACTACGAAAACAGACACTGTGGGATTGTTACCTCTAGTCAGAAACCTGATCATGCCATTGAAGCAGAAAACACTACTATTAGAGCAAGTCTGCTCTTGAGGGTTGCAGGGGAACAGGAAAGAGCATCGTGTGAGGATGGCTTCAGGATCTTCTGGGATTTTTTTGCTGGAGGGCAAGGGGTCAAGTCTCCATTTTGGAGTTGCAGGTTTTCTTAACTCTAGGTGAAGTGATCTGACTGGATAACAGTTTTTTTGTATTGAAACCTGGAATCAGTGCCTCACACCCAAAAAAACACCAAGAAATAGCAGAAAACAGACTGCAAAGCAGAGGCAGAACGCCCAGCCAGTTAAAAAAAGTTCGATACACAGAAACTCAGTGTTTTTCAGTCAATCAAGGACACTGATTAAATAAGAAGTTTCATGTTTTAAAGAACCCTGGTCAGAACAACTTCTAACATAAAACACTGAATGCAAACAGTAATCTTATGAGAAAAAAAAATTCCTCTCACCAGTTACTCCAAGCCACTGCTATACAACTGGAACAATTACAACTTTTCCGTCTCTCATTAAAAAATATCCCCATGAGCATTCTGAAAATAGTTGAGGTACTGCATTTCTACTTCATTTCAGACAGTAAAGAATAAACGTGTATGTCATAAGAATTAAATTTTGAGCATCAGGAGGAAATAAAAACTGGATTTGTATCAAGAAAGTGAGCCCTTTAGCCCAGCAATGACCTGATTCTCAGTACCTTGTAGCTCCAGGAAGTCTGGCTGAACATCAGAAAATCCAGTAGAAAACTTGCTGTTAATCTGTTCCTGTGAGAGTACTCCACAATTACAAGATGGTATTGATACAATAGTAGCTAACCTGGCAAACCACCCCCCAGCCGGATCTAACAGATTTAAGTTATGTACACTGGAACAGCTGTTACTCTATGCTGCACAGACTAGAGCAAGACCACACAATCTTGTCTGCATTACATTATTACTTCAGAGAATCTGCATCTCAGAGTGATTGTGGGAAGCCAGTCTGTAATACCATCAACAAAGAAATGTAATGATATCAAAGCACTTGGGTTAAAGACTTGCAGCTTCTTCCCAGCCTGAGGAGTTGATGTCCCAGACACTACTTTGTCCTGCAAAGCTTTTGACTGAATGGAACATGTTTTGAAATAGGGTTTTTTTGAAGTATTTCAGCAAAGGGACTCAAAAGCTTCTACCACATTTTTGGCAATCAAGGTACTGTACTGAACTGCACCATCCTGACAACAGTTAAGAACCTCAGTGGACAAAAATTTCCACCAAATCATTATGCATGAAATGTGCATGTACTCTGCTGGCTGTCATGTAAAACATGCAGGCTCGCCACTCTCCTCCTGCTGTTATTCAACACCATCTACCAAACCTCCTCTCTTTAAATATTCACATCAAGTTGCAGAAACAACATGAAGAATTTCCACAGTGACTTACACAACAGTAAAGGGAAAATACATTAAGAAATTGATGCAGAAGTAATTGCAGGATTGTGTTTGGTAAAAGTGTATACAACGGCTAAAAATGTCATTAGAAAGTAGATGTAAGTTGGGATCTTTTATTTAAGTGGATAGCAACTTTTGTAAGAATCAAAAATAGTTAATTTCCACAATCCAGTCAGCACAAGTCTAGTATGTCATGTTCAAGTAAATACACAGCTAGACAGGTGAAAAAATAGCTTTTCTCAATATTTTTATTTAGTAAGTTTTGTTCTCAAGGCTGATATGCCCTCTCATGTTGAAAGATCTCATGTAGATGCTAACTAAGCTTTCCACTCATTTAAAAATACTGCAGTAGTATGAACTCACTATAAGCAAGTTGTCATGCTGTGATTTCCATTTATAGGCAGAAATGCATAGCATCATAGATTACCTGCATTAAAAATGTGCTAGATTTGGTTGCATCAGTGCAACAACAACGAGGTATCCAAGTGGCACAAATGTGGGTTTAAGGGTGAGTTCTAACTGGTGCACACATCTACCACTGGGACTTGCAGTACTGCAAGCAAACCTGGATGTAATTGAAAATTCTATGTTTGGGTTTTGATCACAAGACAAAAAAAAAAAAAAGTTATTTCTGTTAAAAGCAGCTGCAACTTTTATTTTTATAGACCAAAAATTAAGCCCCCCCACCCCCCGCATCATACACACACATAGAAAAGGCAAGACCATTGTAACCATTCAAGTGAAGGATATGGTGGGCAAACCTCCAGGACAGGCATCTCCTCAACACAGTTCATTCAGCACAGGTAATCCCACTCAAGTACTACAGTCTGTTTTTTGTTAAAAATCTCTACACACATGCATACGCACGCACACGCGCTCTCTGTGCATTGTTTCAGGTCACTACTGCATAATTAAAACAAGAATAAAGGTAATGAAAACATTGCCGTGATGCTCTTACAGCAACAGAGGTCTGAGGCACTCAGGGCAGAGAAGACATTTTCTGGTAAATTTGGGAGTAGATGAGTCCAGTTCTGTGAAGCACTAACCCCTTTCCCCCACCTAAATTCTGCAGTGCCAAGGGGAGCCAAGGGTATGCAGCACTTCGTGTTCTTGGATCTGTGGCAACAAATTCACCAGACATTTTGTAAGAGGTGTATTTTATGCCCATGATTGTATGATTTAATGCCTGTGTTGGCGTAAGTATTTCTTGTGTTACAGTGTGGTGTATGATGAAGTCTACAATGGGGTCTGAAATTTTTCATTACTGTTCAGAAGAAAAAATAACTTCCCTCAGCAGAGACACCAAAGATGATGGAAGGTAAATGGGCACGGAAAAAGAAAGGGCAGAGAAAAGAGAGGCTTAATCAATCCACACTCCTTAACTGTTTCCAGCTCTCCCTGACCCATTAACAAAATATAAAGGGGTATATGTACCAATGTTGCCTACTCTATACCCTGTCTGAGGAAAAAAAAAGATCAGTTTTCATAGCTGCCCCCCTAAGACTTTCCAAAAGCCTGAAACTCACTCAACCAGGGGGGGAAAAAAATGACCCGTTTAAAAATCACCAAAAGAAAATGAATACAGTGTTGGACATGTTTCATTTTCACACACTCAGACTTGTTCTAAGATACTTCACTGTAAGTCTTGCAAATCCAATCTCCCACAACTACTGTGGATGTACTTTTAAAAAATTCCCCACAGCTAACACATGTAGGGATCCCATGAATCATGGGATCTTTTTGGTTCTTGTTTCATTCCTTTATCTAGGCAAGTCTGATACATCAGTTTCACCAAGCTTTTGGTGCAGGAGGCTACCTGCAAGTACTGCTTCGACAAAAAGCAGTTTATTCCAGGGAGCTGCATATAAGACAGACTTTGTTAACTTCCCATCCTATCAAATCTCCAGCAAGAAAAACAAGTCCTGCCATTAACACAGTGTACCACCCACAGTGGCAAGCACTACAGAAGCCACCAGCAGAGATGGGGGCAGAATTAAAGGTAGCCCGCTCTTGTACGTGCGTGTCGTTCTCCCTTCTGCCCCCTTCTCAACTGATAAACAAACAAGGCCCAGAATAGTATCTGCAGAAGCAAGAGCAAGTCTTTGGAATAAGAAATGCGTAAAATCTCAGGTGCCACTCACAAAGAGTGATAGGGCACACTGAAATGGTGAAAAAACCTGGATCCCAAAATACCAAGTCCCAGTGGGAAAGCTTACCCACGCTTTTCTAGCTAATATCATGGTAGCAACAGAAGCAATTGTGGGCCTAATTGGAAGAAAGGTGCTAAAGAGATAATTGAAGAAAAAAGGAAAGTACAGCGTGAGTGTTGTAGGTAGGAGGAAAGCAGGAAATTCTTTAAATTCTCTGCTTTTGCAGACATTGGGTCAGGTTCTTGGAGATATTCCTCTTATCTACAATCACTGAGAAGAAAGTAAATGGTGAAATCTTTCTATTCTGTACTCTTAAAAAAATGCATAGTACAGGGGCAAAAAATACATATGTATTTCTCATTCTGATGCACCTGCTCAGTGTGGACTATCACTGGGTCATGAAGTGGGGGCGAATGCTGTCCAGGCGCCGGGTCAGGATCTCGCAGCCCGTGTCTGTGACCAGCAGTGTGTGTTCAAACTGTGCCGAGCGCTTCCCGTCCCTCGTCACCGCAGTCCAACCATCGGGCCAGGTCTCGTCCTGCCAGCCACCTGAAAACAAAAAGCATCACTTCTTGCCAGTCTTTAAATAACAGGTATCAGTCCCCAAAGAGAAATTAAAAAAAAATGTATCAGCTCTACAGGATAGAACCAGCATCCTGTTCCATCATTACTTAAGAGCAAACAAGAGTAACCATTTTACTCTACCGCTAAATTGCTCACCTTCACAGATCATTGGTTCAATTGTAAATACATGACCTGGCTTCATGACTCCAACTGCCTTGTTTTCTGCAATAAGATAAAACATTCAAGTCAGAAAAAAGAATACCATGTTAGTAAATGAATGAATCCTTGTCCTAACAGAATACAACAGAAACACAGTAAAGTCAGAAAAGCCCTTCTGAGATGATCTGTTCACTTCTCCATTTTTATGTATACATAAAGATTTCCCTTTGTTCTTTCCTTCTCCCCATCCACCAACACTGTAATACTTACTCAAGAAGCTTAAAATTAATTGCTGTCTTTCTCTCCAACAACTGGAACTTCAACTCTAGTTCTATAAAAACACTAAATAAATACAATACAGGAATTTCTACACATTTCTATAATGGAAAAGCATAATTAAAAAACAACAGATGTAAGAAGCACTTAAGGTATTCAGATAAGGCTTGGAATCTCATTTGTTTGCATTGAGCCATTAGCGCCAATGAACTGTCAAAATGTGACAGTGGTTAAGTAATCCCATGATTCCATTTATGAAAGACACACTGCCCCCTCATTACCCTGGATAATTGGGTCATAGTGGTGTCAGTGATAATGCTGTGTTCCTTAACTAATATAAAATAGAGCATTTTGAGGCATACAGGACAATAACACAGAAACTTTTTGATGTTAAATGCATCAAAAATGCTTATGTGGAGGCACATGAACTGATGGACTGCATGACTGCAGGAGTGCAGTTTGACTTGAGAAAGGCTTCAGCCCATTTCCTCTGCCCTGTTTCACCTGGAAGGACAGCACAGTTCAGATGTAACTGAGCCTGAGAGTTGGAACAAACTCCGGAACTGCACAGGAACCATTAGTTCCCAGCTACTTTGCTGCTGTAGACAATTTACATTAATTTTACATCCCCCCATCTAACCTTAATTGTGTAAATTTATTATATTGCCTAAATCACCTAGAGGCTTTAAAAAATCTCAGAAATCAAGCTGCCACAACAGCAACAGAACATTTTTCTTAGAAAATGAGCTTTCTGCTTTTCAAACTCCTTTCAAAGTAGGCTAGAAATAAGCAGCAGCATTCTTTTTTATCCAAGAGGCTTTAAGTCCCTCAGATCTTTCCACTTTTCTTTTGCTGTGACTCTGTATTTTAGAAAAAGCACCCAGCATCTTTCTTTCTGGGAACAGACATATTTGCTAAATGAAAAAAAAAAAAAGTTCAAAGTTCCAAATAGCCAGGAAAGACAGAAATTTCCTTGGTCTTGGATTGGATTTTAATTGGTATAAAAAGTTCCCCACCTCCAAAGAATCCATATTTTCTTAATTTTACACAACAAAAAGTACATACCAGGAACTGATACCCTTTTACCCTGCAATTAACAGATTTTTCTCTGTTGTCAGAAAAAATAACGTAGGAAATGGACATGGAAAGTCAGGAATTGCTAGACTATATTCTATAACCATAACATGTGTTAAGGCTCATTAGGAGATGGGAAGATGGAGGCACCTGTCAGGTCTAAGGAAATAAGTGTCCTATTATCAGGGCAGCTTTACAGCTGAAGTGAGTGTGAACTTTTCATCACTGCTTCATGATGTTTACTCTGCCCTTAGTTGTCTGCTGGCACTTAAGCTTCCACCCTTTGCCTCTGTGGATTGTTCCTTAGTCTTGCTGGAAAAATAGTTACAGGGCCATGGACATTTCCAAAAACTACCACTATGTTCATTCCTTCTCTGCCACACACTCGGATGAAGCTTCCAGAAATACCAAATCACAACACTCAAATGAAGAAAACTGAAAGAAACAGGATCCAGATTCAGGCACAACACCCATCTATCCTATTCAAAGAGCTTTTCATTTGCATCTGTAAATGGCAGTAAGGTTTTGCTTAGAACTTCTAAGGAGAGAAACATTTGGCAGCTCCTGTTAGACAAGAATGTCTAAGGGAATTTAGCTGGGAATTCAGGCAATAACTTTGAGCACTTACCCATTACTGATGACACCTAACACTAACCATTAGTGCAGGCAGCTAATGCAAGCACAAGTTCATAAAGTATGCCACGGTCCAGAGTTAAAAAAAATATTTCTCAAGTGTCAAAATGCCATCCTGATGGCTCAAGTAATTGGGTGCATTCACTGCAAATCACTTCTTGTCTACAGGACAGCACAAAGGGAACGAATACTCACTGGCATAATGGGGTACGTTAGGAGCTGTATGGAAAAGTTTATGGATTCCATGCCCACAGTAGCTCCGAACCACTGAAAATCCATTTGCTTGAGCATGTTTCTGAATTATGTTCCCCAGTTCTCTGTACCGAACACCAGGTTTTACTGCAAAATTAGAGATACAGAAGGAAATTTAGAGAGCTTTCTTTCAACACAACTAACCATCAAACACCATCTTTGTAGCACTCATGGCTTGTGTGTCCATCTGTTCCAGTATGCAACTTCCTATGGTCACTTAATCCACTGAGTATGTATGTGAGTGCAGTAACTTGAGAGAGGGAGGAAATTGTCTCATATTAAAAAAACAACCCAAGAGACAGAAGTGTATTCTTGTGCTTTTTTCACAAGAATATTACTTTCTTCCTTTCATAGATGCAAGTGCTCACATTAAAAGGATGTCGAAGTTTGAAATTAAAAATAAAGGACTTCCCAAGTATTTGGTGAGCTCTCACACCCTGAGCTGCAGTGCTTCTTGCAATGAATGTATGAACTATATTTTAATATACACTTATGCCTCTACTATGTGAAAAATGCACACAAAGGACTGATATTTAGAAAAACAATTAAAAGAAAATGGGTGTCCCTACTGTTAGACAAGATTCTCAGCGACAATGCTACAGCAAATAAGAATTTTCATATTCAGGTTTAATTTTTCTGACAATCCCTTTAAGAAGCCTTTCAAGATGAAGAGTTTGAAACATGAAAATGGTGTGAGAAATTCCCTTTGAGCACTTAGACAAGGGAGTAATAATACCATAAAAGCAACAATGTTTCATCATTCAGCTAATGAAAATTCATACCAAAAACAACCTCGAGCCCCTTAAAACAAAATTTCAAGCTTTTCCAAGACTATTCCAAACTCCCTGAATATATGCTATTCCTTCAGGAGCCAGATGTGTGGTTGTGTGGAGCCATCTTTGAAGCAGAGTTCACATCAAGCTAAAACTTTATGTGAAGCAACCTTTAGTTCAATTCTCTGCTAATGTAAGAGACTACAACTGAAACCCCTAAGCTGAATTTACAGAAAATAACAAGAAACTCGTATTACTGGAATATACATGCTTCCTCAAAAATTAAAAAGGGCATGGTGGGGAAGAGATTAATCTGCTGCATTTGTGCTAAATAGCTGTGAAGTATGAGCCTGACAGCACATGCAACTCATTTCGATGGAGCAAGGAGTCCTGTGCTTCTCTCTCATACAGCCCCCCCAGCTAGAGCCCTGGTGGTCCAACACCAAGACTTCAAGATGATTTAAAGAGGGGGGAGGTGACCCCCTTTTAATAGCTGACACACTTGCTGCTGGAATTCCTATTCAGATCCAATGTCTAAAACCCTTTAAAACACATTACAGCATCTAAAAATTGGTAAAAAAGACTTACAGTGAGAATTTCAATCTCACTGTTATGAACACAGGGAAATTTCTGTCACAGTTTCTACATCAAGGGCAGGATACAAAGGATAAGAGACAACACATGTAACTTTTGCTATAAAAAAGTACAGGACCAAAGACACACACTGTTCTGGTTTAGCTCTGAAAAACAAACTGGTCATTTCAGAACAGCAATCTCACATAAACAGGTCATCTTTATTCTTCACAGCGCAACCTGGCAGCATTTTCTTGATCACACAATGGATACACAAGACATCATTCTTACAGATTTTTGTCTTTTCAGCTCGACTAGCTATCTCCAAATTATGTTCATTTTAATTTATTTTATTTACATTTACTTTTGACTAAACTCAAGTTTAAAGCCTTACTACATAGCACCCTAAAATTCAATCTTCAGAGGCCATGAAGTGATTAAATTGTAATGGGGATTTAAAAAAGCTGCAGCGTATAAAGGATACAGAAGGTACAAGTATTTCCATGGACTTGAGAAATTCATCTTTTGTTTTCTGAAGTTGAACAGAATATTCTACAGTGACCTTTTGATCTCACTGTATGTCTCGATGCAGCTGCCCCAACTGTTAACTAAGCAAGATAATTAAAGTTCTGTAGGTACTGAAGGATATGTATCTGTCTTCTCCGGCACACTCCCACAGGAAATCAAGAGCTCGTAACCAGCTTTATGAAATAACCATCAGGTTTGGCAGGGCTAAAGAGATACATGTTTAAGCGTTCACACAGTGTTTTACCTTAGCAGAGTCACTGTGCAAAAAATATACAAAATATAAAAAAATATACAAAATATACAAATTATAAAAGTAGGCTTTTCCAAAGCATCCTTTGTTTGCTACATTCTCTAAGTTACTCAGATCAAGGATGTCATACTCATCAGTGGTCAAAAAAAGGCTGTTTCCATGTCAATGTCATCCACGGATCAGCTCAGCATCAAATACATTTTCCTCATCAGCCCACATTTAAAAAGAAGTTGCAGCCACCACTCACAGAACTGTGCCATTTGAAGGATCGCTGCTTTACACAACAGCCATCATCAGCTGGTGACAACTTCTGTGTGCTGCAGCAGAAGTCACTCTGAGAAGTGGCAATATGAGCAAGCATGTTTGAGAAACAAAACCTTCATGCTTCAGGCATGTTTTACCTGCATCGATGGCTTGCATCAGGCACTCATAAGTTGTTTGGACAAGCCTCCTGGCACCCTCGTCCACCTCCCCAACATAAAATGTCTCGTTCAGATCTCCGTGGTAGCCATTGCGATAGACGGTGATATCCACTGCAAACAACAGCAGACATGGGAAATCAGCACTCTGATCCTCACCTCCTGCCTCTTGATTTGTGAAAGAGCCAACATGTAAAAATGGGGGATTCTAACTGTGATTACTTCACAAGAATTCTGTAAGAAAACTCTTCCAGCAGAATCAATTCATTCATTCTTATCCTGTAGATTCTATATAATAATTTTAAGTTAGTGTTTCACTGGTGAACAGTTTGATCTAATGAAATAAAAGAGGGAGGGGGAGGAAAACAATCCCCCAACAATGCAACACAGACTCGGCAAACTACCATTGGTTTTTTAGGTAAATATAAAAAGGGGAAAGAGAAGCTCTTTGCTCCATGGTGATTTACCTGGTCAAAGTACTTTCTTAGAATTAATTCCTGCACTAATAGGGGGGAATTAAATTATAAAAGGTATGTAATCACAGTTTTACATATCAAGTTGTCTTGCTGTGGCAGAATGGGAACTTTTGTTTCTAAGTCTTTGTCAGACAGCTGATAGGTCTAATAGCTGCTAGATCACCAAACCCACTGGAAGAGTTATTGCTATGCTATTCATGAAGAAACCCACACCCAAATCTTCTCACAGGTAAACAGTCATGAAGGAAACTGTAGTGAACAGTAATACTTTAGGAATATCGCACATAAGCTGCTGAGAGAGACCAATACAATCTTGATAGGAAGATGTGGGAAAACACACTTTAGTATCAACAACTAGACATGACTTGAGAGTACCTTCTGGATGACATGTTCCTGTGATTCAAAAAACCTGGTTTGGTCTTTAGCATGGCTTCCAGGCTAAAAGTTTTATATAAAGAAAAAGACAGATGCTTCCTTTTAATTGTTCTTTGGTACATTCCAAGGTACCTTTTCTATCCCTCCTTATAACCAGTTTTGGTTCTCCTTTTCAAGAGGCTTTTGAGCCACTACCTTCCAGAAAGGAAGCCCAGTTCTTTCTCATTGTAACAAAGCAGAAGGCTCGAAGCTTGATCAAGTGCAGGAATGTGGACAAAGGTATGACTAAAGCCTCTTACAGAAGGTGTTCTCCAGGGCTGAGGTACAGCCTTGGCATGCAAACAGCAGAGAGGTAAAGGCCCCATGTAGATGAAGCCAACCATGTTGATTAGAAGGCTGGAGCATTTCTTCAATTAGAAGAAGCTGAGAGAATTCAGATTGTTCAGCCTGGAAAAGAAAAAGCTTTGGGGTGACTTAATTGTGGCTTTCCAGCACCTGACAGGAGCCAAGAAGAAAGACAGAGAAGAACTTTTACAAGAGCAAGTAGGGACAGGACAAGGAGGAACAGATTCAAACTGAGAGAGAGTAGGTTTAGATTAGACACTAAACAACAATTCTTCATGGTGAGAGTGGTGAGGCACTGGTTTCCCGGTGAAACTGTGGATGCCCCATTCCTGGAAATGTTCAAGGTTAGGCTGAATGGGGCTTTGAGCAACCTGGTTTATATTAAAAGTATCCCTGACAACAGCACAAGGGTGGAACCCAGATGATCTTTAAGGTCCCTTTCAACCCAAACCATAATTCTATGAGTTGGGCTTCTCACACTGGACTCCAGCAATGCCAGAATAGCTGGCAATAATAAAGAGCTGTGCAAAGACATCATCTTTGAAATTAAAATAAGATAAAGGAAATATGGCATACATTGTTACATGTACCCTACAAGCTCAGAGCTTTCAACCTGACTACACCTCACCCAGACAGGGGCAGCAATCATGACACTTGTTCTGAACAGGCTGCTATCCACAGCACTGAGGTGTAGACTTAGTAGCTATTATTACAAGCTAATATGTATCAAATATCTGATAATTTAAAAATATTACAATCTGCTTCTAGAGGTAGGTGAAACTTTAGCATACACTATGTATTTATTTACATGTAAGAGAAAAGCAAACTAATGCAATAATCAAAGGTGCAAACATTTGTACAAAAAAAGCATCATTAATTTTTACTGCCAAACCAGAAGAAATGGAAGTCAAAAGAAGAGATGGTCAAATAATTTATAAAATTATCTCTCACCACTCAAGAAGGCCTGAGTACCTTGAGTATCAAGAACAAAACGCAGCTGGTATTGTTAGACTGTGAGATGCTCAAAAAAAGATAACATGCACCTATACAATGCTTCCACATTAGGACCCTTTAAAGTCATAATAATTATCATGAGCATAGCAAAATTTTAAGAATCTAGAGCCATCTAATCAAGAATTCACTCAGAACTAACCCAGCTGAATAAGTCAATATACATTTTATTCACTATATATACAGTCTGGAACAACTGGAATCTAGCCCACGAGTGGAATACTCAGGCACTATACTAATGCACAGATCAGGGTAGAAGAATTATAGAGCTCTTAAAATGGACTGAAATTTTGAAATTATTTTATTAAATAAATTCATTAATTGAAGTATGTAAAAAGCAGAGGTAAATGAGAACAACCTAACTGGTAAATGAGAACAAAAGTCTCTCTTAATAAGCTACTCCAATGATGTTGCCTGCTTCTGAAACCTCACCGTACTGCATGGTTTAAATGCACAGAGGGTAGAAATGTTTAAGGTTAATTTTCACAGCACTTACCATTAACAATATCTCCCTCCTGCAATGGCCTCCTGTCAGGAATTCCATGACAGATCACTTCATTCACTGACGTACAACATGACTTGGGGAAATTATAATAATTCAAAGGGGAAGGATAACAATTCCTTGCAATACAAGCCTAAATAGAGAAGGTACAATTTACACCAAAAAGCTTTGTACAAAGAAAAACACAGAAAAAAGCATGTGTGCAATAGCTTTACAGTAAGACTGACAGGCTGAAAAGCAGTGACTCTTAAAAATAAGATTCTTCAAGCATTTCTTGGCAGTGTTTTCGCTATACCTTGCATTTCTTACCAGGAAGAAATTAAAGCTTCTTTAATTTTGTTTCTACTCACGTTCATGTTTGACTGTGAATGCTGAGATATTCAGGTTTGAAACAATGCATGGCAATATTTATTCAGTTTTAAAAAGTAATTTTCAATTACTGCTTTTAAGCACCCAGTCCAAGATTTTTGCAAGACACACAAGCTGAACAAAATAATATTTAGCACTACTCTTCCCCCCAGCTTTAAAACCTTAAGCTGCTTCCCTTGCACTGTAATAACCTTTTAGTATTTTTGCAAAACTGACACGTTTCATATACTTACACATACATACATACATACACATACTGAGCATAGTACTGAAAAAAAACATTGTGCTAATTTTTTTTCTTTTTTTAAATAATACTGTTTTTAAAACTGCAAAATACCAACGAGGGGTATCAGTCAGTGGCAGCAACCTGCCAAAGTTTCCATAAACCGCTGAGGAGGGGTAACTCCATGTTAACTACTAATTGTTCATGCTATACTTTATGCCTAAGCAAGAAGTTTGGTGTTTAATGCAGTTCAACAGAAGTCTCCAGCCTAATAAAAGCAGGCAATCTTGGCTCAACAGCTGCACAGATAAAAAGAACCAGAAAGCTCTCTAACAAACCTACCTATACCAAAATTGTTGCCTTTCCCACAATGGACAGAAGTAGCCTCAAGTACCAGACTACATGATTCATTGAAAAGACAGCAAAGAAAAAAATTATGCAATTCAAATATCTATGTAAAGTTAAGGCAGGAAGATTCTTGAACATGTCTTTTGAACCCTTCACTGGACTATGGCTTTATTTTGTCAGATTGCATCAAACATCTTGTTTCAGTTCTCTCTGAGGCATCTCAGTTCTGATTCCCAATCATAAATAATTTAACTTTCTCCTCTATATGTCTTAACCAACCACAGAGAGTACAAGTCCATGGCCTACATACGGTGTTTTTATATAATGGTATCTGTGGAGAGAAAATGTTTTAGAAAAAAGAAAATAATATGATGTTAACTGAGAAAGCAAGTGAAGAAACTTAGAAGAAATCTGAGGCCAGAAATACGGAAGCAGCTGATAGAGAGAGAGGCCCAGGAGTTCCTAAATCACTTTGAACCCACCATTGCCATCTGCACTACCCACCAGCTTCAAACTGGGAAACAGTTTGAAATAAAGAAATGGAATTCATGCAACTAAGAAAACCACACAATCGTCATTTGAAAATAATGAGATAGAAGAAAACACTTATAAACACCAGAAGAATAATAAACTAATCTTACTAAATGGACAGCATGATCAATTTCTTCAGTAGTTACTCCTGGTTTCACCATCATGGCAGCAACATCCAATACTTCTCTAGCAAGCTGCAAATGAAACAATTTAAAATTTAAAATAGATTTAAAATTGACCTATTGTCTTAATTTATGTTGATTTAAAATAGACCAGGACTATTCTCTACATGATTCATAACCCATTTTTGACAGCTATGCTGAGATCACCAGGAAAGCTGTGTGTAGTTGGGCTCTAGAAAGACTTTGATATAGCTCCAGGTCATGTACTCAGCCATGTCTGTAAGAGCTGAAAATACCCCAGTTAAGGTTTGGACCACATTTTCCTTGAATGCCATAATCTTAAATCAGACTACCTAAATATATTTCAAAGTCTGACTTTATGCACAAGGAAGTGACTACAATTGAACAGCTCTTTTTCAAAAATCGTTAGGGATGGGGCTTTGTTTTGATTTTTAGTTTTTACTTAGTACCAACTCCAGGAGAGGAAAAAATTCTCATTTATGCACTATAAAACATATTCTTAAGAGTAACAACGTGTCAGTCACAGACTGTCTTACTATTAATAACAAATGTAGGAAACAGATAAAAGTCATCCTTCTGCTTGCAAAATACATTACTGGGAATTGGGGTCAAAAGAAGAGAAAAAGCCAAAAAATATCAAGCTTCCCAAACTATTTTTCAGTGCTCTAAAGTGATATAATAATGTGCTGTGACAAAGTTGTAAAATCATTATAGATTTTTAAATAATGTAAAGGCACCTTGCAAGAAAAATCAAAACCCCCTTACCCTACACACTACTCGCATCCCTTCTATATCCTCAGATGACAGTATTTTTATTTGAGAGGTTCCTTTTAAAGCTTGTTCTGATTCAGACATTCCTGAAAAGGAAAAAGGGAGAAGATTAAAAAAATAAAGAAAAAAACCCAGGTTATATAGGGTGATTATTGCTACACATATCCAATCCAGGGACTTCCTTAGTTTACCAAGAGCAACAGAAGTACAGACTTTCTCACCATAGCCCAAAGTAAAAAACCCACCAAGCCATAGTATTATCATCATTATTCAGATTAACTGAAATTCATAAGTCCTGCACAATACCATAATGCCCCACATGCTCAGGAAGCCCATTCACTTACTGCATAAAACCATCATGTCCAGTTAGTCAAAATACAGTCTTAAGTATCAGGTTTACAAGGAAGTTATTTTATTCATAGAAAATAATTTTTCAGCTGCTCTTAGAAAATAATTAGTGAAAATTACATTCTAAAACAGTCATAAAGGGTTATATGAGATTGGGAATATATCTGGTCATACTACTGCAATAATCAGCCGACAAAAACATGAAAATTCTTCCTACCAAAGTCTGTGAAATCTCAGCATTATAGATGAGCAACCCTTTAAAATCCAGTATTTTATGTTGTTTTAATATTTACACTCTTTAAAAAATAGCTATGAAATACCTTAAGATTAACCTTAATGCTAAGAGACTTTATAGCAGCCTTTTGGGGAAATGCAAAGCTCCAGTACTGGTATAAAAAGGGGAAAATACCAAAACAATCCAATAAGCAAGTAATTTTGAATGCATTCCCTCTCTCTCCAAAAACAGCTGGAACTCATACACCAGTTTTGTTTTGGGGGATGCATACTGCAAGGTTTTCTTGGTTTTGTTGTACAATAATACATTTTCATCAGATATACTGATGCCACAGAGAATGGTTCAGCAGGATTCATCTGCGGCAGTCAACTGATTGCTGTTTGTTATCAAATTAACAACAGAACTAGGACTTTTATGTTTGAGATAACAAAACCCCAAAACCAAATTAACTAACTCTTAATTTCCTGTACACATTTGAAAGACAACCCATTACAAACTCTGAACTTCCAAAAAATACTTGCAACCATGATTTTTTAAAATTCAGTAAGTTACTGTGAGGAAGAAGTAAAGTGAGAACAGATATAAGAGGTTCCCTTCTCCATTAACTCCTTGATGCTTTAAAGGCTTTTTCAATGAAAAGGAAAATAGAGAGCAAACATAACACTCATAATTATGATTTGTTTCATGTTACCTAGTGGGTGATCAGCATAATCTGGTCTCTGAATATAACTTGGCACAGGTCTTGTTGGTGTCTAAATAAATCATAGGCAAAGATGGTTAGGTTGCAAGAACACTTATTACAGTCACAGAAAAATACAATATGAAATAAGACATATTTCATGTGAAATATGGCTAAGTCCATTTAGAAAAAGTTGCAAAGTATGTAAACACTCCAAAAGTTCCAAGTTTCATTCCCAAACATTCTGTTACTCTCTATTGCTATCATATTATACAACTTTTAACAGCCAACTGCACAGCTTTGTAAAAATCAGATTTTTATTGTCAAGTGAATCAAGCTGGTTTTATAATGTATTATGCCTTACTGTAGTGCTTTTTTTCTGCTGCTTTCCAGACTCCATGTGCACTGGGTCCAAATACATCCCTCTTCTCTTTAGCAAGATTGCTACTTCTGATCATCACCTTAGTCAAAATCTCTAATTTCATTTGCATCAGTCTCACAGCAGACACAAGACAAAAAAGCCAATGTTCAGAGATAACACAATTAAATTACTTAGCCAGTGAAATATCCCAAATACCTTTTTCTCCAACAACACTAACAAACACACGTGGGCTCAGGCTCTTCTAATCTGTTCTCTAATGAGCTTGTAACAGATGGAGAAGACTAGAAGAGGATACCACTGGGGCAGCTTTTCTAGTACAGGCCAATTAGAAAAGACAAATGTAAAGAAAATGCCATTATTGCTGTAAAAAAAGCTTCAGCTTATTCCATGTACAAACTTGTACCAATTTAAAAATACAGTTACGTCTGTATGTACATATATATATACACACAGTTATATGTCATCTTCTAAAAGCACCTTTCACGACCAAAGATCTTACTGACCTCTGTTGTTCTTCACCATGCCAGTGCTGGAGATTACTGTAACCTCTGTTCTTTCAGCTGTTCACCAGTTCACTCACCAGGTTATTTTAAACCACTTACATAATATAATATAAAACCATTTATTTTAATTCTAAATTAGTTACCTGAGCTTTTCAGAAACAGACTGCTCCGTAACTGGCAAGGACAACAAACAGCGAGGAGACATCATCTGAACTAGCAGTAGCTTTTTTGCAGAATAAATGTCACAGTGTACATCCAAAAGGTATGAGCTTAAGCCTGTTACTGATGCTCATAGGCGCTCGCTTAATTATAAATATACCAGGAAATAGAACAAGTTAAACTAAAATGAACTACAAATAGGACAGCTATGCATGTCCTTGCAATTGGGCTCAGATCAAAAAGCTCTCCTCTCTCAGCTGAAATGTGGGAGTTCATCAGGTCAGGGGTGATCCATTAGTTGCTACAGAACATGGCAGTGCTGGAGTAGAGTGGCACCTCTTGCTTACCAATGGATAGTGTGGCCTGAGTTTCCCCGTGTATCGATAACCAGACCAGGGATTTGTGTTAACATCGCCTTCCAGGCTCCAGGAGGAAACTTCACGCTTAGCTTTTTCATCTTCTGAAAAGACAAGAAAAAGGGGGGAAAAAGTTGCAGCAGCAAAATCTGTCCTACTAAGAATGAGAACTGTGGGGTCTAGAAAGTGCCTTAGAAGTGCGTAAGTCTAGATCCGACTGTCTGGCATTTTATATACTGATACATGAAAGCGTAAGTAGCAGTTATTATTTTGTAGTGTCCATTCCAAATTCACATTCTTCCTACCCTATTCAATAGCAAACTGGGAAATGTCAGGACTGAATACACAAAGGAAGTGTAGTAATTAAGTTGTTCCTCATTTGTAGTTTTATAACACAGCTCTTGTTTTCATTCCTGGGAAAAAAGCCTGTTTCTAGAGAGGAACTCACCATCCCTTCAATCAAAACCTTTGCACTGCAGATGAACGTTCCTTTCTTGTGATCTCCCTTAGCACCCAGTGACCAAAATGACCTGAGGTGGGAAGGAGGCCATCCAAAGGTGGAAGGGAGGCCATTCAAGTGTCAGGCTCAACACATGGAGGCTGCGACCCCTCCAGAGCTTATAAAGAGACCGCAAGTCCTGCCACTTCTGCAGTTCAGAACAAGCACTGCTCACACCTTAGAAGATGGTCCCAAACTGCTGAAGCTTCCCAGCTCTCTGAACCTTGTGAAATTCATGTCTGACATGGTCCAATGACTGACTTCATCCACAAATAACACATTCTTACGAGGGCAAATTGAAGGTGTTTACATAAAGGCTTGAAACAAGCAGATCCTGAGCAATACCAAAATGAGAAGCATTTACTCAGAAAGAGAAGGCAAGGGTTAAGAGAGAGCGTGGTAACATTAATCTTTAACTCATAACTGGATAACTTGTTTGTTTTATCTTTTTATATCTCAGAAGGATGAAGAGGCAGTAAAAGGTCTGCCATTGCAAGCCCTTATGTCAATTCCTCAGAGCCTCTGTGGCTGACATCTGAGCCATCTGCTCAAATGACATTCAGTTCAGATGAAACTGAGAAATAACAATTTAAAAGTCCAAAGCTTTTCACATTCACACAAATTAACAGGCTACAGAATGCCAAGTGTGAACTATTAGAACCCTATACTGGGAAGGCAGAAAGAAGGAAAACATTTGTAACTGTCTCTACTACTCCAACCTATTTACCATTCAACGTTTATCATGGAAAAAGAAGCTTTACTGGGTTTTAGGAAAGGTGGTAAATTATTTGAGGATGTGAGTTTCTGCCATATCACTTTTTAATCCTACTTCTCTTCAGCAGGGCTTAATGACGATAGGCGGGATGGTGACAGGGAGGAGGCAAGGGGGCAGAACTGAGGTCTGCCCCCTCCTCTTTGGTTTAGACTCATGGACTATTTTCACTACTCAGATAAGGCAGAATCTACCAGTCTCCTAGTATTTATGTGCCAGAGCTACCAGCTGTCACTAAGGCACACAGATATTCTTACTACCTTGAACTGAACTCAGCAAAATCCTAGCTATGATACATCCTCTATCAGTGGCTGCACCATGCACACAAGCATTCTCCCTTTTTTTCCAAAAATGTACAGAACAGCTGCACTCTGACTCACCTGTGTTCCAGCAAGTGTCTAATCACAAAGACTTTGCAAGAACCTTTCCCACTGCACTGCCTTTGACTGCATTAGACATCAAAATGCTATGAAGGAACACTGCTTTACAATAGTGAGTTATTATTCTCCTTGTCCTTTATTTCAGCACCCCTCTTTCTGTGTTCATACACCTGGCAACATAGCTCAAGCAATAATTCATGCAAATACAAAAGTGAATAGAAGCAAACAGTGGTGTGAACCTCTGCCCCTGAAATTTTACACGGCACTTTCAACTGTCGGGAACTGGACAAAATTTCAGATGTGCATCATACAGTGCTAAGTATCTTGGGAAAAAAACCCAATACCATTCCTAGGAGAGCAGCACAGAGCAGCTGAGGCTGGAAGGGACTTCTGGAGGTCATCTGGTTTGATCCCCAGCTCAAGCAAGGCCACCTAGAGCTCACTGCACAGGACAAAACCAATTCAAAGCAATATGAAAACGCATTTGAAAAGTAATGTACTTACTTGCTTTCTTGTGTAACAACTTGTGGGTGGCCCAGCTTCCCTTAAAGCATTCCTAGAATTGCAAACGAAATGTATAAATACATGTTTTAAGCAGTATTTACATGGACAGATATGCCAACATGACAAAATAGAGAAGTAAATGTATTTTAAAAGGAAACTGGAAGACTGTTTTTATTAACCCTGGTAGCAATATGCAGTAAATGCTACTGTAACTGCTAGTCTTAGCAATAGAAAATATTACATTCAAAAGTTTATGAACCAGAATAAGCAGAAAAAGCACAGCCAAACAGACAGCACCCATGGCAGTGAAATACACTGATATAATCCTATATATTAATGACCCTTTATCATTTTAATAAGTAACTAAACACCATGGTGGCTGCAGGTTGGCTGAAACAGTCTGTATCTGTAGCTGATCTTACAGCGCTGCAGCGAGCAGCAAGGTCCTCGACAAGAAGCCATCTCCTCCTGCTAATTGCATCCCTTCTGTCTCCTGCTACAGAACAGGAAAGCAAGAGAGGCCAATTAGCACAACCACAGGGGAACTAATAAAGTAGACTAAAGGGCAGAAATGAGGGCTACTGAATGAAAATAGGAAATTGAAAAAACAATATTGAGAAAGTTGAAATGGAAATCAAGAAAAGAGTGACTGTGGAGTAGTTTAGTCTTTTCTCTTCTTCCCAAACACAAGTAGAGCAGTTCATGCAAGGAACAAAGAGTCAGCAAAGGGGCAGATGGAAATGGCTAGCAGCTGAAGAGTAAAGAAGGACTAAGATGAAGAAAAGACATGAAAGAAAATAAAAGAGATGTAAGTAAAAAAGCCACAGAAGGCAGCATTAAAGGTGATCCTTTAAGCTGCTAATTAGCAAATTACTTGGGTTTGTAGCAGAAATTCTAAATCAATGGCTATGTGCACTCAAAACACCCATTAAGAAACTACTAATTCCAATCACTGACAATTACAGCTAAATTTCTGGAGGCAGGAAGCAAACTGTTTTTAAGGAAAAACAATACTAGTGCTGAATCATCATTGTAAAACCCCTATCCAGAGCCAACAACTGATTCAACCTAAAGTATACAAAACTCAACCAGTCCAAGACAACACATCTGCACACTAAGCCCAGCTTGTGACTTTATACTCTTGCTTCAGGGTTGCTCTTGAGCCCTCTGAGCTGTTTGTTTCTGTTGAGCCACCTTCTCCCTCCTCCCTCATTAGTCTTGCAAGCAGTAGTTACCAAAGTGTGCCCACAAACACCCAGTACAGTGGTGCACAGGTACACCTAGGTTCAAAGAGACCCTGCTGTGTGTGTGCTGTTCCCCTCATGACCAGAACCAGTTGCTCATTGTGTTCTGCTACCCCACACACCAGGAGTGACTGCACTGCCAGGGGCTCTGAAACCAACACTTCCGATGACCAGAGAGAACATCACTTCCAACAGCAGCCCAAGGTTTGGTCACACTTGTATAACCCACAGCACACAAAGACCTTTGCACTGCACTCTTCTCTGCTGGGGAGCAGGGAGAAAAGGAACAGGTTTTAACTGAGGCCTGCTTTAGGGAAAAAAAAATATAAAAATGCTATTTCAAGGACACTAGAAGCACCAGTACGGTTTTTTTAATCCCCTTTCAAACACAAGGTCTTTGTTCTGAAGCATAAGAAGGATTACACAACTAAGGACTTAGAGCAACTACCAAGTCTGCAAACTTAGAATCCACTTTTTTTAATGTAAAGGAGTCTTTGGGGAAGGAACACATACGTCAGCTTTGGTAATTACTGACTGTAGTTCATTCTCTGCTTTCCCATTCAATTTTGGGGGCTGTTCTCCAATGCCCTTGCTTTGTCCTACACCAACAGCCTTTCCTCTTTGCTGGCCCATAACCAGAAAACACCAGGCAAACACAGCACTAGGGACAGTATCATAAACCTCAGAGGCTCCATTTTGGCTTTTTATTTCCTGCAGCTGTGGACAACCTAAGATGATTCTGCGTAAGGCTGCCATATGCCAAAGCTTTCCCAAACATGTTTCCCAGATTTTTCTTGCCATTTATCTCCAGAGGAGCAGTAGCTCTGCCAGAACTCCTGGGGCACAGCTCCAAAGCTGCTGTACCCCGAGACAACCCAGACAAGTGCATCATGTGCACATCCATCAACTGCAACACACAGTAAGTCTGATGCATTTTTGTGAGCAGGGGCTGTTACAAGTGCAATGTACAATCAAAGAATTTCTCTGCCTTGGTCTGACACTTCTGGAAGGCACTCAGAGCTGCAGCACACATGCTGCAAATCCACCTACAGCCCATCTATTTTGTGTAGGATCAGTCATACATTTCCTGCAAGTGCTGGACTTACCCGGTACATACAAATTATTTATATTCAACAACCTACTGCACAAGCACCACACTGCACATGACTGCAGAGCTCCGCCTTGGCAATTCCACATAAAAATATGGCAGCTGGCATCTCACTGGTTGGAGAATCACAACTCTGGTAACAAAGCACTGCCAAAGTACCACTGCACATTGCAAACACCCTCACCTTCTATACCACAGACTTCTCAACGAGCTATGGAAGAAATCTCCTCTTTCTCTCCATCTGAGCCACATTTTGGAGTATTTTCTGGAGAAAATTACGCTTTTCACTGAGCCTTCTCCTGAGACATCTACTTCAATCTTGCTATTACCATTCCTGTCTCTTAATAATTCTTTTGTTTCTATGCCCTACCCAGGTCAGGATAGAAACTTTTCAATGACTAAATAAACAAAATCCAGGGAAAATGTATTCAGGGTGACTTTTAATATTAAAATGAAGAAAATAAAGATTTATTTTTTTTCCAGATACAGTGAAAAAAGGAACATGTAACACTGCATGGCTGTATTTTAAAACATCTATTTAAATAGCTTCAGGGGGACAGTACACAGGAACAATATGAATAAGTTTCTTGGAAGACTTCCTGGGTTTCATTTCAAGCACTACATTATCCATTAGCATGCCTGATATTAATATCCCCACCCTTCTCACCTAAAGCATTTTTCTTTTTATTGCATGTGACTTTTATACCTCAATCCAGACAGACATAGAAACACGGAAGAGGACTGTACAAGAAGAGAGGTCAGATGTACAACAAAAAAGAAAGCAGAGGGGTAATCCTTGTCTTGTTTAGAGCAATCCTCGGTACAACTATTCAATCAGTAATAAAAATATAAATGTGCCTTCTAGACAAAGGCTGTCAACATACTGAAACCTTTAACAACATTTCTGGCTTCAAGACATTCTTAAGCCAATTCCACTGGTTTTGTGTTTAGGGCCAATTTCAACTCGGTGCTCACCAGAATATATCAAAAGGTAACCAAAGGCACAATCAGCGTTACCATTTGGAAAGATGTTGGATCCCCTTGTGGAAGCTGTGTTATTTCTGAAAATGATTTTTACCTTAAGGACTCACCCAATATCAACAGAATCATGCAGCACAGCAGCATTTGTTTTATAGTATGGTGTATTTTCACTATGAACACACTGATCACTACCAAATACCTTGAGGTTTTTGTTTTTTTTTTTAATTAACCATTGAAAGACCAAAACCCTTTAAAACAGTTATTGAAGTAATTAGGGGAAAAAAATTTGTGCTATGTTTATTGTCATCTTTACAACAATAACAGAAAGTTTCTTATTCATTCAGTTCATGTATGCATATGATATGACTAAGAGGTGGGAAAGTACAGCCAACTGCAAATTCCAGAGGAGAAAAGGATGCTCAATCAAGATTAGGACATTACTGCACCACAAACTTCCATACAGCACAGATATAACAAACTAGATTTAAATAAGCTACCCACAGACAGGGATGTCCCACCCCTGGATGTGTTCACAGCCAGTATGGATGGAGCTCTCAACAACCTGGTCTAGTTGTTCAGTTTTCTAGTTGGGAAAATGTCCCCACCCATGGCAGGGAGTTGGAACTAGATGGTCTTTAAGGTCCCTTCCAAGCCAGGCCATTCTGTATCCAAGCCCAGGAAGCATAGGAGAGAATTCAAGCTGATAGACTGTGTTTCTGAACTGCCTTTGCCTGGGAGCAGTTCATTTCAAGTTAGCTCTGGCACCCCCTCTGTCAGCACTCCAACTTGTGTCCAACTTCCACCGAACTACCCTCTCCATCATCTACAGTCATCATATAGAGCCATTGTGACGAATTTAAAAAAATACCTACTTTATAGGAAAAAAAAAAGGATAGTTGGAATCAAGACTGTGAGGACAGACTGTCTCTTTGCATGTCATTATACCTGGAATTGCAATGGACAAACACCTAAGAAACCGTGCCAAACAGAACACTGTATTTAAAAATATTCTGAGCAATCTTTTTAACAGAATTTAGAAAATGTCCTTTAGAATGTAAAACTGTCTGGGGCTTAACCTGAGACCATACCATTTTGCATAATGAGAACTCATTTTTAACCAAATACCTTGAAGGCATGCAAAACAGAAGACAAAAAAAGAACCCTGATGTACAGGATTTTGCTTAATAGCAGGCTATCGGTTATATATATATATATATTAAATACAGTACGGATTAACTCACATTTTATCCATAAGTACAAATATGTTGAAGTGTTAATACATTTGATGTTATATTAAACAGCTGACTCTTTTCAGCATGCTGAAATCCTTCTAAGGCAGTACAAGCCCACAGAGACGGCCTCTGGTCCAAAAAACTTCGTACAAAATTCCCAAACTAGCCTAAGCAGCACACATGAATAGACAGTTTTTCAGAAGAGTCAAATATGTGTTTTCAGATTCAGCTCCAAGAGAAGTACCTACATGCAGAACCTTGGTATCAGCAGGGTTGATCGACTTTCTCCTTCATCTAAGACCTGATCTTATCCTGAGACTCCTGGATCCCTCGTGATCGAGCCCTTCCTTTGAGGAAGGGACTGCATTTTGCAGCTCTTCAGATTTACAGAAATATACAACTGATTTTGAGAGTATCGTGAAGGAGCAACAGACCAGAGGAATTCCAACTGGACTGTCCCGTCAGTACATGGAACACTGGCTCAACAAGCCTGCCTACAGTTTTACTTTCAGAAAGTCATGAGGGCTCAGCTTTTATACCTCACCAACAATCAGGTGCTTACCTCAGACATAGGTACTCATGGTGATTTATAGGCAATTGAGAATGTCAGCTTCCTGATGAAGGGAATCTGATTTTCTAGAAGATGGTATCACCTGAGTGCCATTTATGTCTGAGGAAACTCCTATGTGCTGCAGTTGAATCCAAGCAACTGGTTTCAGCCTATTTCAGGCACAAAAAACAGTGAACCAAGGACAAAACATTGCACTGATGTCCTATGGTCTGATGTGAGAGAGGACAAAAAATAGTTTCATCCAGATTCTTTGCTCCCTGCTCCGCATCCCAAATACATTGACAGTGAAAGGAAACAGCAAAGCAGGAGGTGGGACAACAAGTCTTCTCTTCAGGTCCACAATTTTTCACAAATTACTGTGACCTTGAGTATCCAAAGCTGTCAAGGGCCCAGGGCCAAGTATCAGTGAAAATGTGCCTTCCAGAAAGCAGTAATTTGTATATAAACTCACTGAGAGAACAAAACAGCATTTTTTTCCAGTCACCGAATTTAAGAAGTCATACCCCATCTCAGATACCAGGAGGTATCAAGAGATATTGGGAGGCACCCACCAGTGCAAGAGAGACGCTGCCCCCGACTGTACAGTTCAGGGAAACTGCTAGCCCTTCAAACACACATGGCAGAGTCACCACATAACCCCAGTGCTCATTTCTGGCTCCTCAAACAGACCACTTCATACACCTGGGGCTAACAACACAGTGGCAATGGCCACTGACTTCAGAGTAAGAGAATGTTTCCAGTCTACAAGAAGACTGTAAATGTCTACAAGTAGGTATTTCTGAATTCAGCTGGAGAAGTGGTCCTGCACCAGGATCTAATCCACACCACATTAAACCTACTCTGTTTTGTTCAAGAAACTTATATAAGTAGTATGAAAGAGGAAGTTTTTCATGAAAGCAACACAAAACCACTAATAAGTGATCCATTCATAATTAGAAGGCTCATATAAAAATGGTAACTAACTGGAGATCTCAAGAACAGTTACTACTCTTCCCTTTCTTTATCCTTCAGCCACTTGTAGAAGACATAAAAGAAATTCAAATTGTCTACTTAAAAACAAACTCTTTATGTATACTACATGCAAGTGACTGTATCTGTAAGGCGGATTTCAAAATAGCAAATTCATCTTAGGAAGAGAAACTCTACACTTGAGATGTGATACTGGACATTGTGTGATTTCCACATTCAGAAGATAGACTGAATTACTGTCTCTCACCAAAAGATGACTTACAACACTGCAGTAAGTCTCTAAAAAAAATAAACAAGACAGTGAAAAAGAATAGCTGTTAGTGACAGTACTTGATTTACTAGCCTAAAATATTATTAAGGGTTAACAGCAGACAGAATCCCTCAGCAGAACAGTTCATCTTGTTACACCTTGAAGTGAAAGGGGAAAAAAAAATGCCAAGGTTCAACACACCACCTCAAGAGCTCCTCTGCTGCTAAAAGCCATTTTTACCTTGTCTCCATGACCAGTTCAAAACCTCCCTGCTAGGCCAGAACCCAGCCACATAGGCCTCCTTTCTATCCATGACCCACAAGCACAACTACTATTTAAAAGCTGTAACCAGTTTCCAAGGTGCCCAACAGTGAGAGAGGAAACAGTGTTGGCTCAAAGAAATCTCAAAGAATGTCAAATTACTCCAGCATAAGCATTTTCAGGGCATGTTGTTGAGACATACGTTCTGATGCAGAGAGGGAAAAAAAATAAGTGACCAGAATAACACTCTTTCTCCAGGAAAGGAGAAAAACAAATGATAAATCCATCAGGGAAATCATTGTCTTGATGCAATCTACTTGGAAACTTCACTTAAATTCTCTATGTGCAGTCATGAAAAATAATTTTTAATCAATCTTCACACTACACTGAGATTCTCAGTCCTATACTTCCTATACCTTTCAGTCCTATACCATTTTTTTCTTAGCAAATGATATGTTAGTAACTTATAATCCAAATACATGGCTTCACACGGTTACCTTCCTACAGCAGTTCACAATTTTCTGTTGTTTATTTTAGCACTGGAGAAAATAAACTCCTATAAATTTGGTTTTCGTTCTGATTGGAGTTTTGGCTTCATGAAATAGTCATTGTAGGCTTCCAAGCAGATTAATTACCTGATGCCCATGGCCATACAGATGCTTTTACCTGTCAAAGAGATGTCAGACAGCTTGTGGCTCCCAATCCACCCTCAGTCCAAAGGAAGAGCCCACACCAGTGCATTCCATAAGGACTGGCTGACTTTATGGTTGGGCCAAATTGGGTCACAGTGGGCAAGCCTGCTCTTCATCAGCACACTTCTGAAGTGTTTCATGACGCTGCAGAGCTAAACCAGCAAAAAGCCCCAAACAATTAATGCAGCTGCTTTTCTTCCATTTAAAAGAAAACTCTGAAGACCTCAGAAGTGGCCCACCAAGGAATCAGGGACAGCCTAAGGGAAAGGGTAGAAGCACGCATCCTTAGACGGAGGGAATAGCACCAAGCCAGCTACAACACAAGCTGTGCTGTGAGGTGGAATAACATCCTAGGTCCACTCACTAGCTTATCTAGGAGTTATTTATGCATGTAAGACCAGAATGGAAAGAAAACCACCAAAGAGAGAACTCCAGAAAAGTTTCACCATGCTAACCAGCCCACTACTGTCAGCTGAAACTTGCTGGCAGTTCAGAGAAAACAATAGTCCTTCACCTGCAATGTGTTTATTTGAAGAGGCACCCAGGCTGTCGGCAGCACCTCACCTACCCTCCTGACAATGCTTGCCAGACACCGGGGCAGGACCGTAGCAACTCCTCCATGGCACACACCAGCTGGTGAGGAGAGCTGGAGCCTCGGGACAGTTCCATGCTGGGCACCATGCAGCAGGGATGAACTACATCATCTACAGGATGAACATGGGGACTCTTCTCTCAGTGCACAGCATTTCTTGCATGTCTTTAAAACAGGCTGTCACATCAGGCTGTCACTAATGTTCTTCTCTGTAACACCTCGCCCCAAAACATCTGAAGCACCTTCAGTGTGCTTACCCACATTCCTGATTGGGACAGCAAGGCACAGCATGCCCCAAGTCACTCAGAAATGAGATAACTGGGATTCCCAGTTCAGCATTTCATTTTCTAGGCAGGACAGCTTTACAAGCATGTAGCCAGTTATCCAGCAGCCTATTTTAACAAGCAAGGAAGTATTTCCAGTAATTCCCCTTTTACCTAACAACAGCAGCATATTAATATAACTAAACATATTATAATTATATATCTATATTTACATATAATATACTATAAAATATATAATCAAATAGTAATAGCAATATTTCAAAATAATTAAACTTAGTATATAGAAAACAAGAATCTCTGCATCCTATACAGAATTAGCTGGGTTAAGAGATGGGAAGAAGGGGAGTTAAGATGTAACTGGAACTCTTCACATTGGCCTCTTCATTCTCTTAACAAATGGTTTTAACATCACCAACTAATATTTATATATACCAATGATGCATTTATGATGAGTTTTATATTAGATGTGTCAAAACACACAGCAAAACACAGAGCAAATCCTAGAAGTTTACCACAAGCACCATGTGGGAACTAGAGATACACACTTCTCACAACAATTCTGAGTTGCAGTTGCTCTAATTTAGCATCAACTCCCAGCACAGGGCACAGAGACTTCAGGGGAAAGTACCAGAAACTGTGCAGTGGGTGTGTCACAAGCACGTGGGGAATTTTCCCCTAGTCCTATGCAAACCGTAACAATCAGCTTACATCCTGAATCACAAAAAATATCTTCAGAGTTAATAAGCTAATCTATCTGAAGTGACTGAATTCTTTTCTTATGTGTATCTACAAAAGTTCGGAGACTTTACTCTGAATTACAATTGAGACAAGGAAAGCCAGTGTTAATCTCTGAACTAAACATGTATGTCCTCACTGATTTTGACAAAATTTCACAGACAAAAAGTTCAAAGGATTAGGCTATGTATTTTCATGCACATTTTAAAGTTAATTAAAAAAACAAACAAACAAAAAAAGAACCCCGCAAATAAAAAGCACACTCAACAGTCATCAGACAGTTCTTTCTATGGGAGGACCACACTCTGTTACCACTGTGGCCTACAGAACACGTTCGATTCTCACATTTATTCGTGGGAGCTGACTGCTCTATGACATGTGGCCTAACCTGAACCTTCCTGTTTGGCACCCTCAGAGTAGAACATCAAAGGACATACTGGAAGAAAAAAAGTTAGGAACGAAAAGGAAATAATTTTTAAAAAAATGGAAGCGTATCAAATAATTTTCACAGAAACTCATAACTTAAAGAAAATCTGTTTTCAGAGCAACAAGTCTCCCGGTGTCTATCCAAGCCGAGCAACTCCAGAGCTGACGCCGGCAGAGAAACGCACCCGCTGGAATTTGATGAGCACGTCCTCACTTTGTCCCACTAAGCCTTTATTTTTAAGGGGAGCACACGGACCACCCAAACCTTCAGGCAGAGGAACATCCGTGCACCCTCTCACGAACGCTCCGGCTGCGCTTTGGTGCCGCTGAGGTCCCGCATCGCCCGCGGCCACGAGGAGAAATGGAGCTCCCGCCCCGCCCGGGGCCGCCAGCCCGGCTCCCCCGGCTCCAACAACCGAGGAACCGAGGGGGAACTTGGTGCGGGGTCCCTGGCCGAGCGCTGCGCCCCCAGGCTGGCCGGGAGCGGGCGGGCAGAGAGGCAGAGCCGGGCACCCCGGGCCGGGCCCGGGCGGCCGGGAGCCGGCTCGGGGAGCTGGATCCTGCGCCCGCCGCACGCCTGGAGCGCCGAGCGAGGGGCTGGGCCGCGGGGAACCTCACCTGGGAGCAGAAGTAGGAGCCCTGGATGCCCAGCTTGAGGCAGGTGGGGCACTGCAGCTTGGCCTCGCTGCTGCAGCCGGCGGTCTCGCAGACTCGGCGGGTCTCCACCGCCGCCGCCATGCTGCCGGGCGGCCACGGGGGAGGAGCCGCCGCCCGGAGCTGCCGCCGGCTGGGGCGGGCGGGGAGAGCAGGACGGAGGGAGGGACGGAGGGAGGGAGGGGGAAAGGGATGAGGCTCCGGGGGTTCAAAGCCGCATCCAAGCCAGCCTTGAACGCTCCCAGTGATGGGCCAGCCACAGCTTCCCTGGGCGACGCATGCCAGCGCCTCGCCACCCTCACAGTAAAGAGGGCGTTTAGCCTATTTAGCCCAGAGAACAGAGGACTGAGAAGGGATCTCATAAATGTCTCAAAGGTGGGTGTCAAGGGGATGGTGCCAGGCTCTTTCCAGTGGTGCCCAGGGACGGGATGAGGAGTTTACGGCCATAAACTAAAGGACAGTAAGTTTCACCTCAACATGAGGAAGATCTTTACAATGAGGGTGGCATAGCACTGGAACAGGCTGCCCAGGGAGGTCATGGACTCTCCCTCTTTGGAGGTATTCCAGACCCACCTGGACACTCCTCTGTCTGGGTGACCCTGCCTTGGCAAGGGGGTTGCCCTGAATTATCCCCAGAGGTCCCCTCCAACTCTAATGGATTCCATGAAGAACTTCCCATAGTTTTCATCTGAGAGGCTGTACAAGAAATTTTTCAAGCGTATCTTCTTTTTTATGGAGTGTGGGCTGTGGTATGTAGGTCTGTCTGTGTGGTTTATAACAATTTTTTTGCACTATTTTTAGCCCAGGTAAAACCATCACAAAATCAATATTCAGTAAGGCAGTAACTAAAATTAGAAAAATAGGCTGCAGAGTCAAGGTGGCATTGTCACATGAAGGATGCTGATTGTCTTCCTGGAAAGAAAAGATTAGAAACCAACGATCTGTCATAAAAATAAATGTGATTAATGCACATATTATATTTCTCCTATTTGCATAGGTTAGAGAGTGAGAAAAGATACTACTTGTGCCTGTAAAGATGACTGCACTTAAGTTCTCTGGGTATTGTCAAACCTAGAGTCAATGTAGAATCACAGAGTTGCTAAGGTTGGAATAGACCTTTAAGATCATCAAGTCCAACTGTCAGCAATGCACCACTGCCATGTTCACCACCAAACCACGTCCTCAATTGTTCACCACCAAACCTCATGTCCTCAATATCCACGTTTTTGGAACACTTCCAGGGATGGTGATTCTACCACCTCCCTGGGCAGCCTGTTCTAATGCTTTACAACCCTTTCCATGAAGAACTTTTTCCTAATAGCCAATATAAACCTCCCGTGGCACAACCTGAGGTCATTTCCTCTTGTCCTGTCACTTGATATCTGAAGAAGAGATCAATCCCTACATGGCTTACAGCCTCCTTTCAGGCAGTTGTAGAGAAAAGTAAGATCCTCCCTGAGCTTCCTTTTCACCAGGCTAAACACCCCCAGCTCCCTCAGCTGCCTCTCTCCAGAGTTGTGCTCTAGACCCCTCCCCAGCTCTGTTGCCCTTCTCTAGATATGCTCCAGCACCTCAATGTCCTTCTTGCATTGAGGGGCTCAGAATTGACCACAGGATTTCAGGTGCAGCCTCAACTGTATCACAGAGGAATGATCACTATCCTATGTACTAAAACATCTCTAACTTAATGTCAGTGCAAGGTGCTTTTTACTGTTTCGTGTCAATAAGCAGTTGATTTCAAAAAGAGCATGGGGAGATGCCTATTGTGTGGGAGAATAGCTGCAAAACACTTCAGAGCACAGATCTGCAAGATCCAGCCATTTGTACCGGGATCCCACTCCTTGTTTAAATTTCAGCTGTCTTCCCACTGCTGGCAAGTACAGACTATGATTTCAGTTAAAACTTTGCGGGATGAGATTCTGTCTGTCTTTGTACTTCAGTGTCATTAACTTCAATTAAACTACACCAATGCTTATTCTGATCTTAGTGCACAAAATATTCTGATTTCCTGGCATCCAGGAATGCCAGGATGACTCCCCAGAAAGTGTGATTCAAAATCCAAACTGTAATCTCAGTATTTTCTGCAACTGTCCTACTCCCCGTGGCCTTCTGTCCCCATCTTTAATAAACAAAAATAGTAATTTAAAAATTCTTTATCTCCTAAGCTTAGAGTTTAGGTGAAGATTTCTGTTTTCCCAGAACAGAAAAGCATACATCCTATTTTTTCAGAATAAGTGTATTCATATAAATCTAATCTACTTGATGCATTATGATAGTGTTAATTGGCAAAAAGTGGCTAAGTAGCCCCACTGACTATAGGACAAGAGCAACAGATAAAATGTATGATCCAGGTTTGCTGTGTGATAAGCAGTTTCACTTAGCATGACAAATTAACTGAAGGAATTTGATGCCATGCTATTGCTGAAGTGTAGTTGCACGTGGACATCTGTGTTTCTGACAGTTCTCACCTTCATTTCTCCAGTACTGATAAGTACTTGTATCAGCCTACCATTTGTAGAAAGCATGAATTCACTGTCAGAGCAAATTAGGAATGTTTCTAGGATGCCTGCAAAACACAAAGATTACAATAATTATTTTCTTAAACAAGTGAAAATAGCGGTGTTCTGATTCATGCAGCTCATGCTGTGACAGTATTCATGTCCAACTTCTGAAGATAGGCAACCAGCTGCCAACCAACATAATGAAATATCTTTAAAGGACACATCATTAAGTGCTTATTTTAACCTTCTTAAAGCAAAATGTTACTGAATGTGCAGAATCACTCCTTAATGACCCATATCACTAGCAGGTATTGTACTGTGAAAAATCACTGCTGCTTTTCCAAGTCACCAACAAACCAAGCTATCAAGCAAAGCAGGACAAGTACCTTCAGACACTTCAGTCGTCTCTTAGTTCTGTTTGAAGAACCCTAAGGAGTTGCAGACATCGTTTACCTGGTTAAGCAGGGTTTGCAAGTACCTGTTGTCACTGACACGGTATAAAAATCCCAAAGCATTACTGGCTGATTTAGTTTCAGTGTCTCCTGCTCAAATGTCATCATCTGCTTCTTGATGAGATTTCAGTACAATTGTTATTAATAATTTAGGATACTTTACAAAATTTTATGAGCATCTAATTCACATTCAAATTCATATCTGAGTATAAATTCACAATTTATTCCTATTTTTGTCTTTCATCCTTACTGAGACAATATCAGTATACGCTTGTGCTCATTTTGTAGTGGTCAACAAGGAGGCATGTAAGGAAAGGACTCCTGCTCTAACTAGTAGACAGGGTTCCTTTTGTTACTCAGTTCCATTTATTTGCTGTATTTCTGAACTGTAAATTAATGGCATGCTGTTTCCCTGCTCACTTAGGGAAGCCAAGGATGCATGTATTAATTAAACAATTTAAATATATGTGTAATTTAAAGAACAGCAAGCCCCCTAATTGAGGAATTTGCAAACTTGTGTAATTATGCTCTGCAGTCTTTGGAAAGAGCACAGACTGCAACAGCAGATCAGCCTAGAATAACAAACCCTGAAAGATTTTTGCCTAGGATTTGCTGTTGAAATAGTTTTTAAACAGCCCTCCATCATCATCCCCATTGTAAAAATTATGTGGTTTCTGTGGTATTTCAATGCTTTTGTTTTCCAATTTGGCCTTGATGTTCTGATTTACAAAATGAACCGACTCCTGCCTCCTGGAGGTCCATCCACTGCCATTTCCCATTATCTGGTGGCACACTCATTCTCACCGGGGAAGTTCACTGACCTTTGCTGTGACCCTACCTGAGCAGAGGTCTTTTTTCTCTGTCAGGCTTTTCACATCCCTTTCTGGCTGCCTGTCCCCCTGTGTTACAGACCAACACACACAGAGGCGCATGAGTCACGAATTTTATAGCCCATTCATGATGCTTGATTTATGTCCACTGCTGTCCTCCCAACTCCTCCAAAGTGATCCAAGGCTGGGAGTACGTGAGGGCAGCAAAGAGGGCGAAAGGGGAGGTCAGCGATGTCTCATGGGTCAGAGAGCAGCTGCAGAAAAGCGAGAGCAGCTGGCAGCTGAGACAGCTGCTGCTTAGGGAGAAAATGGCCACTGAATTTGACATTACTTAATTAAGAGAGCACCTTAGCTTGGGTCCCCCTCCTCGCTTTGCTTCTCTACATTGCAGTACTGGGGGCTGGGCAGTCCCCCTTTCCCAGTGAAGCTCTTGGTAGCTGTCTCCTGTTCAGGCTCATTGAAGACGCAATTAAATGCCTCTTTGTCTAGCGATGGCTGAAACAATGCAAAAATGCCACCCAGGAGCCAGACCACATGCAACTGTGCACTGTTGTGGCTTGGCCAGATGGTACAGGCACCTACGGAGTTTCTCATACCAAATGCAACAGTTATGTTTAGGTTGTGTGTGTCTGTATGCGCATGCAAAAGAGAGAAATCACGAACCCATAGCAAACGCCTCAAATATGGCCACAAAAGCATGATCTTAAAAATTGAATGGAAACCAGCCCTATAGGAAATATTATGCAGAGGAAAAGACAAACCTGTGCTCGAAGCAAAATAGTCCTCCTAAGAGCATGGGCGGGGGGGGGGGAGAGAAATCATTGTAAACATCCTTTGTAAATGAACAAAGTTGCATTCAAGAAATACCTGTCTCCATTTTTCCTCTTTAAGGAAAAAAATGTGGGATTTCAACTTCTGTACAAGTCTTTAAGTTAACAGAGACTGCAATTTATTTTATTTTATTATCTTTTCCCCTCCATTGCTGCAGATGCAAACTGAACTACTGAAAGGCCCACTCCAGCCACAGTCCAGGCTGGATCAGCCTTACTCAAAGCTAATTCCAAGCAAGCATTAGCTGTGGTGAAAAGGAAGATCCTGCACATTCTTTTGTTTTGTTTTGATTTGACTGTTCAAGCTGTACTGTCTCTTGCAGAACCTGTATTGATACAGGACATCGAATTTGCACTGTGATGTTTCTCTCTGCATTCAAGAACAATCTTCTGGTATCCAAGAATTTTAGCATTTTCCAATGTATGTATATGAAACTTGATTGTTTTATCATGGGACAAAATCAAAGGGAAACAAGCTGCACCTTTGCAAAAAAAAATTGTGTTTTTGCTAAAAGCATTGCTATTTAACCAGTAAGTTGCAAACTTTAAAGAGAGAAACTCCACTGCTGGAAATATTTTAAAGAATTCGTGAATACATCTGGAGATGAGAAAAATTTTATTCTTTACTATGGAAGCACAGTAGAAGTCATGAAGTTCTAGCCAAATGAATTTAACAGGAATGTTACTGATCCAAAGAGATTTCACTTAGTCTGTGCCATCAGAGGGCCATAAAAATAGACTTAATAGCAGTAAAATACAATTAGTGTTTTATTTCCACTTTAGATACCATGGACAATATTGTGTGACATTAAAAATTCTTTTTATTTTCAAGTTTCAAAATCAAACTAAGATGATCAGATTTTTAATCACATACAACACGGTGATTCTAAAAGTGTTATTTCACTCAAATCACTGAGGTACATGCTTGCAGATCAATTAGAGCTCATAGCTACACACCCCTGACTTGGATGCTGCACTTTGCAGAATGAAGATGTTCCTAGCAACTACCTAAATTCACACTGGAAACTGATAAATCCCTGAAGGATTACTGAAGATGAGATACTCAGCATTTCTTTACTTCAGCCCCTTCTTTTCTCCACTGTAACTTCAAAAGGTGGGATTTTCTTGATACCTCTTTGCCCTCTATCTTAAAATTTCCATTTTAATTTGAAGATTATATCACTTGCAAGGCAGTCACATCACTTCTAAGCATCTTGTCTATTATGTGTGTTAGTGACTTGAAAAGATTACAGTAGCTCATAATCCTCTCATTGCTACTGTAAGCTGTTGGATGACTTCTGATGTCATCTTTAGAGGCTTTTTGCCTCCAACACTCAACAAATCAAAGAAAAACATATCCCAAAACACAACACGTGCTTGCTTCCCATTTGTGTGGCAATGAGTTAGGCCATGTTCTGAACTCAACTATATTCATCTAGCTAATTAAACATTGTTAATAAGCATAGATGTTTTATAGAGGGCTTTGTGCTGTTCTCTCTGCCTTACGTAAGAGAAATGAAATAGCCAAATGCTATATAACATTCAATACAATTTGGTGGTTAACACTTATAGTTCTCAGCAAAAATGACATTCAAGGCTGTAAAATGTAGGTCTGTACACTTGGCTCATTGAGAATAAAAATACAAAGTTAAACATGGAAGAAGATGAAGAAAAGAGATTCTGGATGGATTATCTTTATTTATGTTGAGACTTAAAGGCAGGATTAAAACAGGCAGTCAAAGAATGCGCAAGGCTGCCTAACAAGTAAAGTGGAATCTGAGGTCCATATGGTAGCATATTAGGCAAATAAATAGGAAGATTTATTAATTACTGTTTTGCATCAAACCATCTATAAAGAATTACCAGAAACCAAATTTTACAAAATAGGCAAAATGAATGGTATGTCACTGGACAAAAAAAAAAGAAAAAAAAAGAAAAAAAAAGTTATTTAAAATTATGCATAAAATGATAGAAGAAATATTTTCATTTTCAATCTTTGTTTTGTCACTGGGATAAAGATATGCCCTAGTTCTTTTATTTTGAAAACTGCTACGGTATTTGTCTCATCAAGCAGCATTACAAAAGGTTAACAAGTTAAATATATTTCTGTTCTGTTTTTCTTTACTGAACCCTTTGTCTTTGTTAAGTACTAATCAAATCATAGCACTAAGATGAATTCCATGGCTGGGTTTACCTGGTTTAACAGGCTGCCCAGGGGAGTGGCGGAATCACCACTCCTGACAGTGTTCAAAAAAATGTGTGGATGTGACGCGTAGGGACATGGTTTAGAGCTGGGCTAGGCAGTGCTGGGTCAACAGGTGGACTCAAGGTTCTTGAAAGTCTTTTCCAACCTCAATGACTCTGGTCCTGTTCCGGGGACAGGAGGCCACAGAGCGCTGTGTTCTGGGAACAGGGGTCACAGAGCGCTGTGTTCAAAGGACAAGGGACTACACCCCGCTTGTTCGGGGGACAGGAGGTCACAGAGCGCTCGTTCCGGGCACTCACCGTGCCCCGTCCATTGCCTCTGGAGCCCGGCGCCCGCTCAGCGCGGCCGGTGCCGCTCCCGCAGCGCCCACCAGAGGGCGCTCCCTCGCCCCCGCCTCTTCCTGCCCGGGCGACAGTGGGAGGGGTTCCCGGCGGCCCCCGCGCTTGACGACTACATCTCCCGGCTGGCACCGCGCCCCAAACGGCCTCCGGGCGCACGTGATCACCGGGCGACCAATCGCGTGCTGCCGGGGGCCTTTACCCGCCCCCGCCCCGCCCCGCGGTGCGTCCGCGATCCGAGCGCTCTAAGATGGCGGCGGTGGAGCCGGTGAGTGCCGTGTTCTCTTCTCTCGCCCGCCTTTCCCTTGCCTTCCTCTCACCGCATCATTATCCTCTTCCTCCTCGTCGAGGCGCCGCTGCGGCGGGCGAGAGCGTAGCGGGCGCCCGGGCGGGCGGGCAGGAGGCGGCCGACTGGGGAGGCCGGCGGGGAGCGCACGCTCGCAGGGGCCGGGGCGGGGGAGGGGGCGGCGGGCGCTGTAGCCGTGCCGGCACCGCCGCCCGGGCACGACGGCCGCGGCCGCGGCTCAGGTAGGGCCCGGCGGGAGCGTGGCCCGCGGTCCGGCGGCACCCATTGTGTGGCGCCCCGCCCGCGGCCCCGGCGGCCGCCCGGCCCGCCTGGCGCATGTGGCGCGGTGGGGGTGGCCATGTTGGTTCCCGCCGTCGCGGCGAGCCGGGCAGCGAGGGGCGGCTCCTCCGGCAGCGAGGAAAGGCCGCATTCCCGACACGCTGTGCCCCGGAGGCCCCGGGGAGAGGCACCGCGGTGAGGGGGCGCGGGGTCGGTAAGTCACAGATGCGCTGCTGCGGCAGTCGCGGCCACAGCGCGGCTGGCGAGACTCGGCAAACGAAATTGTCTTTTCCAGGTTGTGTCATCTTTTATTCGAGGGTTGCTTTGATTTTCTTTTTCCTTCATACCTTGAATAATAATTCAGTGCTTTTTTTTTTTTTCCAGGTGATAAGTTATGTTCATGGTATTATGCTCGGTCTTAAAAACGTAGCCCCAGCCTGCACTTCCATAATGAGCTGGAGCAGCTGGAAGTGATCCAAGTACAGTTGTTATTCTAATCCCACATGATTGTGTATCATGAGGACAGCAGAAGACTTTGTTAGGGTTTCAAGAAAACACAATTAAGGTCTTTCGCTGCTGTACTTACCAGCTGTGAAAAAGTAGCCAGTGTGCTGTTTGGGGAGGCTTTGTATAATTTAGACTTAGTGAAAAAATTTGAAAATAAGTGGTTTTACATAAAGAGTAATTTTGCCCATTTGCGTAAGGGACACTGATTTTTTTTTTAATAGTTTTCTTCTTTGAACCAAACCCTATATTTTTACCAATGAGTAAGTTTAATGTGGGTCAGTATTTATAAATTGCCTGGCAGCAGTTCTGTGCAGGGAGAGTGTCAGTTATTAAAGAGTGCAAGACGGACCAGCAGCACCCTTCCGGTGTTCTTCAGCCAATGTTAAACACTTGTTTTCACATCCAAAAGCCAGTCTTCGAGTTGTTGCCCACATACCTGAAGATGAGGGCTTCCTTTCTGTGCAGTACTTTGTGGTGACTGTGGAGCTTAGTAGGAATTGTGATAAATAATTTGTAATATAGCCATTAGAAATCAAATGCTCTAAAGCCTTGGGGCTTTCTTCGCTGTGCTGCTGACACAAAAACTGTCTTTGCAGCATTTTCGGTGTTAACTCCATCTGCACGTTGAGGTGGATCTGGGCCTAATGTAGCAGAAAGTAGACAGTTGGTTTTGCCATGCTGCATCCCAGCAAGATTCATTTCCCAGATTTGGTTCACCATGAGCAGTTGTGCGGAGCCCCTGAAAGTAGAAGATGGGCAACACTCATGACAGTTTAAATAATTAATGCAGTTGTTGAACGTTCTGCTGTAGCTGCAGTGTGTTTGCATTCAGGAGTTAGCTACCACCTGTGTTTGCTTATTTTCAAATGGAAGTAAATAACAAAGTCTTTGTTTATTGGCCTACATCTCATCCTAAGCCTAAAGTTAGACTAATTTTAGTTAGTCACTGTAGTGACTGAGGTCAGAGCTGCACAGTGTTGCAGAAATACCCTGTGCTTTGCAGCTGAACAGTTTAATTGCATGTGTGGTTAGGGATTGCCTCTTGATCGTAGGGAGGCCTTTCTGTTGCTCACCTGCAAAATCTGGACCTGGATTTGCAGAGGTGTTATCTGTAATGCTTTCCTGGTGGGAGACTGTGCTTGGGAAATTAAAATACAACTGAGTATGGCTTGGTTTTGTTTTTTTTTAATATAGGTTTCTACTAAGATCAGTGATGGTTCTAGTACTGTCATGGTTTCAAAAGTAGCATACATTGAAAGTCTTAAGAGACTGGAAAAATGTTTCAGACTGTTAACAAATATGGAAACTTGAGTTTTGAGTTCTGTAGAGAGTCCCATAATAGTTGTCAAAGAAAGCAAGATCATTCTAAATAAATACAGACCAATTGCACAGGGGTTTATTTCTCCTCTCTAGGGAAGACTTAAGCCTTTGCAACACTGACAGGTTAAATCTTTTTCTTATGATGTCTAGGTTTTTCTTTTAAAAATATTCTAGATTAATTTTTGAGACTATGCAGAAGTGTCACCTGTTAAAATGGTCATACAGCCTTTGAGGATTAAATGTGATCAGATAACACCATGCAAAAGTCCACAAAGTCACCAACAAAACCAGTAGTAATGCTTTAGTAAACAGCTGTTTACCAAAGGTGACTTTAAAACGTAGCTGCAAAAAGCCTGTAACTTCTAGGTGCATATAAATCTAATCCCTCATTGTGCAAATCGGAAATGGCATCATGATTCTTCTATATTTTTGTTTAATGGCAGTTGTTATGAATGCAATCCTTGTAAATTCAATATAGGCTGAAAGGTATTTATTTTGTATTATTTGCAGACAGTTAGCATGTAAGTTGAATTCAACTTTAGACTTGCTCTTGTGGCTGAATATTTCTGCTGTAAAAGTCAGTGACCTGCTCTGTTTGAAGTCAGTATAGCACTGAGCTGCAGTATTGTGAGCGCAGTTGCTTGCTCATTGCATTTTTCTGAAATGATACAGGATAGATGTATCTTTCATGCTGTATAATGGAGGATATCTATCATAACCTTTTGAATGGTAAATAACATTTCTGAGTATGGAGCTTCCTCTAAGAGGAGTATGTTGCACATCTTGTACATTTTTTGAGATAAACACTTTCCTGAAAGCAATGTTGAATAATTACATTTTACGCAGCATATAAAATACCAGTCTTATTTCAAAGAAATGCATAAAAATAGCACATGAAATCAAGCAGTGTTTCATTTACTGATAGTCCCTGCAGGTGTGGAGGTACATGGGAAGCTTTTTGATGAGAAAACGTGTCACTTTTGGCAGCTTTGTAAAGATTAGTTTGAATTTTGAGGAGATAGCAGGGAGGATTAAATAAGGGATATTGGTAGAGTGCCTGCATCGTGAAAGAGAAATGCAGACTTTAAATGTGAATTAATGTGACTTTTTCCTCAGATAAATTGTCTTTCACTTTTGAAATATTTGATAGTCGAGGTTAAACTTGAGTTCAGAAACTGTTTATTTAGAAGCTACGAGCTTGCAGTAGTCCTCATTTCTTGAAGTTTAACACCTGTTCCTCTATAGGACATTGATGTTAGGAAGGTGTAAGTGTGTGATGTACAGATATAAGTGTGCTGAAACACAAACGTTAGTGGCCTTAAAGTGCCAGTTGTCCTTGATTCTGTATAGTGGATGTAAGGCAGAAAAGTTTAAACTGTTTAAAAGTTGTTTTGTTGTTTTTTTAATAGAGATCCATTTCTCTTGTGCTCTGTGCTGTTCATCAGATAACCTGTGTATGTGACATACTTTGCAATCACTGGGAATACCAGTAGTACATCCAGTACTTTTTGTTTGAAGACCTCTCTTGACCATTCATACATGCTACATTAAATTCTTTTCTGAATATTGAATGTGTCTTAAATTTTCAGCAGATACAAAGTTTTATGCTTTGTTGAACCAGAGGCTCAGTATTTGCAAAATGTGGAGGTCTTTTGCGTACGAATGTTTGGGGAGAGTAGAGGCTTTTTGTTCTTTGAATTACCTGAACTGTTGTCCGTCAGCAGTTTTGAGAAGTTTTCTTGTCTGAGTCCTTTAGAAGTGACAGAATGTTAGATGTGGAAACTCATCCCATGGGGAGGTTTTGTGTTGCAGTAGCAAAAGCAGCAGCAGAGTGCAGACCAGGATAGGTGTTAGCAAAAGGGCAGCTTGCTTAGACTGCTACAAAAAGCACAAAGATGCTGAGGTAGTGTGATACTCCTTGTAAGCTATTTGCTAATGCTAGTTAGAAGTTCGTGAGTTAAATGGTGAAAATGTGATGGGTATTTTCAAGTGTATTTTAACCCATTTTGCAGAAGTCAAGAGGGCTATAAATAGTTTTTTTATCTTTTAAATCTGAGGTGGTATTTCCTAGAAAACCTTTGACCATGGAGGAAGTATGTGACTTTTTTGCTTAGTCTTTTATTCCTGTTCTCCTGTACATGTGTTTCACTTCTGTTGTAATTTGAGGGGATGTCACTCAGTTAAAATCAGGTTTCATATTTGTGGTCTAATAGTGATTGCCTTTCCAAAAATCCGTGGTGTTCTATGTAATGATGAATGCAGTTAGGATAGTTGCTCTCTATTAGGCCTTGCTGTGTCACAAGTAGGAATACTTTCTTTGTCTGGAAACCTTCACACTTTTAAATTGGTAACAGGTGGCCGTTAGTACTTCTCTTCCAGTTGCTATTACATGTACTACATATGATTTTTACCACTGTAGATTGATTCCTCAGAGTTGTGTGTCAGATCACCAAACTATCCTGTTTTCTTACAGGATATAATCCTTGCTTGTGGGTGTGCTTTAATCTTTCTTTTTGTCCAGAATGCTTTGAAATAAATAGTCCTTGAATTTTGTGCCTTGGAAATTATCCTGGCTGTAGTGTAGTAGCAGTTACCTGCAAGAAGCATAAGGGCCAGCAGACAGCAGAAATATTTTTTCCCAAGACATCAGGTAACTGGTACAAGCAGATTTATTCTTTTGGAAATCCCAAACAAGAAGATGAAAACTCTGGAATTAACTTATTTTGGTTTAATGCAAGAAGACTTGGAAAGCCTCTTCCACTAATTAATTCTCTTAGCCTTCTCTAAGAGTGCATAATAGTGCTGGGTTATGTCCTTTTGAGAAATAATTGTTGCACTCCAACTGGACTTGCTAAACAACTTCTGTAAACAGCTAATGGCATGAATGTGGTCTGGGCAGCACCTGAAAACCCTTGGTAAAACCTAGTCAAGCTGCTTGTTCTCATTAATAGACAAACCTGATGAAGCAGTTTTTACTGTAAATGCTCTTTGCTTCCTGTCCTGGTGACATGCACACCTTTCTTTGATATGTTGATCATTAAGTGCTGTGGAGAAAGAGTAAATAACACCAATTAAATCTGCAAGTGTCAGAATCCAAGTAATTGCAGATATACAGCATCATTAAATGCTGAGTAGGCAAATGTTTCATGGACTTTGCAAGCTGATTCCTACATCAGAAACCATGTGGGTAGTGAATAAATGTCACTTAATTATGTGCTGTCTTTTGCATGAGAAGGGATTGGCCATGTGAAGCTTTCCAGTTTATCTGGTAATGCTACCCTGTTTTATTACTTATGTTTTAAAAGCAACAAACTCAGTGGTTATTTAGTGTAAAGTCAATTTTAGGTTAAATAATACATTACTTATGAGCAATGGTAAAGTATTATGAAGGATTTTAAATAAAGTAGTCCAGAAACTACTGGTGGAGTCAGTCTGACTTTGGTTAATAATGTTGCGACTGCGGGTTTCAAGCTGTGAATTGCTAAAAGGTGGACAGTAACATGAATTTATGTGGTATTTATAGAACAGAATTCTATGCAATTTTTTGGATACCAGGACTTTAAATACTAATTCATGAACTTGCATAGTTTCTATTTGACTAATAATGAAAATGCTTCAGTATACAAGCATTTCATTTTATCAAGCAAGATAAAGGTAAGATGAAAGGAAATAGGAGTGGATAATGATTAACCAGCCAAAAATTAAAATGGTTCTTTTTCTGTTTTCCTTGATGGATGTGGAAAATAGAAGGAAGTGAAAATAAGCTGCTTTAGGCTTCTGAGACCAGCCAGAAAGAATGTTTTTTAATAATAAGTTCTACTTCCAACTTTATACATGCTGTGTAGACCTGTAGCTATCCTTGATGGAGCAGCCTGGTGCTGAAAAAGTCTGTTCTGGTGACATAGTTTTGAGGGGAGTGGCACAGTCCTGGGTCAGGGTCATAGCCAGACCTTGGAGTTGAGCTGCCATTTGCTATTTTGGACAGGAGCTTGAATAATGGTTAGTCTGAGTTTCATGAATGCCATGTAGCTTTCAGAATATCTAAAGGGACTTTATATTGTGATGGCTTAAATAAAATGCTTGTGCTGAGTCAGATGTCTTCTGTTTGTCCAAAAATATAATTTCATGTAGTTGTGTGAAGGATGATCATCAGTGTACCAAGCAGGTGTTGAGGTTCATTGCATTTTTCTTTTTGTCTGGATATGCTACCTTAATATTTTCTAATGTTGTCTTTTGTTAGAACTTATGAAACAGTTTAGCCCTGCATGTGCTCAGTGACTTTTATTGATTCTTCCATTTTATGTAGTTGTGATAATTCTGGAAGAGTGACCAGGGAGACTTTGGGATTAGCTCTTTGTGTGATGAAAGCTAGTTGCTGAGCAAACATGAGACTCTCAGCTGAAATTGTTTTTGGAAGATACACTGCATCTGCATTCAGCAAGAGTGAGTCTGTTTGATGTTAAAATTCCTAGTGTAATAGCATTTATAAATCAGTTGTGAATATTGGATGTCACAACTGTAGAGTATTGTGACTGAAAGCACAATCACAAAACCTAGTGCTGTTCCAGAATATCAGCAGATTTTTTTCTTGTAGGGTTATTGTATTTGCATATGTAACTTTTCTGAATTTTCTAGTTAGAAGCCCCTGAAGGACCCACACATAAATTTTAGTTGTCTATACTTGTTTCTTTGTAATGTAGTACCGATAACTTGAAGGGGGAAGTATTAAAGTGCTTCCATGGTGAATTCTACAGCTTTTCTGCACTGTCTTGAATTGTTCAGTGCGATGATTTTGTGTGATTAAAGATGAATGATAGCAAAAAAAAGTGGGGGTAACACTAGAAATTCTATTCTAGGTAGAATTTGAAAAACTTACTAAGCTTTTTTGAAGGTCTGCTTAGCTTTTTATAGTATTACACTGGAGAGGATGTGACAGATCGTTCAACACTGCTTCTGTGGGTTTGTTAGTGATGATCCCTTTGGGGAATCTCAGAAAGCATTTAGTTTTATTAAGAGGAAGGGAATTGTGCTATTGTACTGTGTAAATCAAAGCACTGGCCAAGTGCTCCTGTTAGATCATGGCATTTCAGTCTCTGCAGTGAGTGCAGGTGCATGTGAGTGTTCTGACATGTCATGAGGTGTTTTTCTAGGTGGGCTGTTAAGCTAAGGCATATTTGATTATTTTCAACCATAAAGGAGTAACTTGTCTGATGTAAAATATAATATGCTAAATATATTGATAATGAAAAGAAAATCCCTGTTAAGACAGATCTTTAGGTGTTATCCAGAAGAGTTTGCCAGCTGGGTCTGTGAAGATCGAACAGTGTTGTCACTTCTAATCCATTCCACTTTAACGGCTTTGGTGTGATAAATTTATGTGGAAACCTGAAGTAGACTGTTCCATTAATTAAATTCGTAACATTACTTAATTTACTCCTGTGTTAATTTGTTCTGTTAAAATCAGAAAATATAAATTAATTTTTAAATGCTACTCTTACATTGCCACATTTGGAAATGTCTAGTTTTTGGGTCTGCTGTAGTTAGCTTTTATTTATATTACTGAAGTACTTTTTTGTTCAAGGGGACAAGTGTATGGGCATTTTTATGTTAGCTCTTGGGAAGGAGCTACAGTCCTCATTCCATGTTTTTGTAATATTCTAGCATGGATTGCAGATGAGGGAGGGATGGTGGTAACTGGCAGGGACACTTGGCCTCACAATAAAGCTTTGTATTCTCTGGTTTGAAGGAAAGGCATTAGAATTTCAAAGCTGACACAGTGACTTCTTGAACTGAATGACAAGCCTGAGAGTGGGGTTTGCATGCAAAGAGAATATAATTTACTACTTTATTTTAAAGTATATTTAACATTTCTAGAGCTGTCTCTAGAAAGTTGAAAAAATAACTCTTGAAATCAATCTAATACATACTAAACCAGTAAGTACATTTATTTCAATTGGAAATTTGAGAAATGATGTGTTTAAATTCTGCTGTTTAGTTCATGATGATGTTGCAAATAAAAAGATAATTACGCACTTGCTTGGCTTCTTAGTTGCTTGCAGTAGCTGATTTTAGACTGAGAATTTTAGTTTTATCTTCTGCTTGTATTAATAGATTTTTTTTTCTAAATAACAGGGCCTGTACACCTGTTTTAAATGATGCTCTGTTAGAAGCTGATAAAAATTTTCATTCTGAAATCACTACTCTGAATTTATTTTAGATATGTGTATTCTAGATAACATAGATTGTCTATTTCTGAAATAGCACTCAAAACTATTTCAGAATTAGACAAGGATGTACAGTAAATAATTTCTGAAACAAATTACATAGGAAGCAAATCACTAAACAGCAGAATGCAAATTCCTGCAGTTAGGGTTTATTGTAAGACCTGTTCAGATGTTGAAGAATAAAGGGATACAAATTGTGCTTCTTTTTTGTGATTTGGGCCCCTAATAAAGATAAATTATAGGAACTCTTAGCTTCATCCTTTCTGAAGTAACTTCAGAGAACTTAATTACCTCAATAAAAATTGAGAAGGAATGTATTAATAACACCTTTCTTCAAACAGGAAACCACTCCCAACCCCCAACCTGCAGAGGAGGAGAAAACCGAGCCAGCGCCTAGTCAGGAGGTTACCAGCCCTGAACAGTATATTAAACATCCACTACAAAACAGGTAAATGGTACAAGAAATGTGATTGTAGTTTTGCCCAGGGTAGAAAAATGCCTGTGGCTTTGCAGTTCTTGTTGACCTTACGTGCTATAGTAGTGTTTTGGGAATTCTCTGGGGTTTTTTTTTGAAGATTTTTGCAGTGAGGTTCTAGAGAAAGGGGAAATCTCATCCAAATGTTAATATTCAGAGTGTTCTTCAGATAGTGCAGTTACAGAAGCTGAAAATCTCTGCAAGTTTTCAAAATCTAGCCAGGTACTTTGAAAGAGCATGGCTTTGCTTTTAGCTGGAGGCAGGCAGAGGTTTTGTTGCTTTTGTGTGATGTATTTTAAGAGGCTGACAATGAGGTGAAGCTGTTGCCCACTACAACTGGAAAATCTTGCATTCTGCCTTTTACTTGGGTAAATTAAGGTGCCAGTGGTAAAATCTTGTAGTTAAAATTGTATTTCAAAGATAGTGAAAACTTCAAGCCCTCTTACAGCTTCAAAAAGACCAGCTTGGAAATAATTTTCTTCAAGTGAGCTGATGAGCTACTTGGAGTGCTCAGTACTTAATGTTGGCAGCTATCTTTTACCAAGCGATACCTTACTCTTTTTCAAGTTTAGAGCAAAGTTGGAAGACAGTGCTTCCCTGCAGTGCTATGCTACATGTATCCCATTTTCCTTGTTGTCTTTCAGCTTCCATTCTCCTCTTTCCTCTAAACACCTTGATTAAATTGATGCTGACACTTCTTTACAAGTGGTAGTGAGGCTATTACTGGAAAGGAGTAAACTTTTAATAATAAGCTTGAAATGTCAGGAAGGGTCTCAAAACAATAGATTGACACGTAGTGACTTAAAGCTCTCTGCTGAGAGAAGATAAATTTAGTCTAGTGCTAACCTGAGTTGTTTCAACACTACTGAAATAATCAGAATGGGAAAAAACCCCAACTGTTTGATTAAATGCTTCATTAGGTATCCTCTTCCAGCACTTTAAATTGCTGCAATGATGGTTTTTAGATTCTGAAAGAGCATCTTTGTGTGAAAGGTTCACTTTTGTCTTGGTATTTGTACTCAGCAGAGATGATTTTTTTTCACGTAGTCTCGTCTTTATATGTGCTAATTTTAAAACTTGAAACAATCGATTTGTGTGGATTTGAGGTGGTTGCCATTAGTAAGCTTAATGTGGCTTGCATTTTAAAATTTATGCTTTCATAGTATGTGAGTGCTTGGGAAGCTTTCATGTCATACATAGCTTTGTAGTGATATAACTTGCTTATGTAACCTTTACAAGGAAATTACTGGCCAGGGAGCCCAGTTTGAATAGTTGGTGTTGTTTTAGACCATAATCATTTGTTTGTGGTAGGGATTGCAGTTTAGCAGTCACAGCAAGGAGTGGTTTAGAGTCCAAAAAGAATTCCAAAGCTATTTATAATATTTACCTAATGGATTGATAAAGTCTGCCATGATTCTTGTAATGAAAGTACAAACATTGTTGGTCTGTAAAGAATTGATCATGTAGCTTATTGATGAAAACTGATCTCCATGCTCATAATATATTAAGGTTTGCAATTAGTTTGAATATAACAGTAGAAATAATTACATTTTTAATATACTTTAATTTCTAGATGTTTTTATTTTGTTCCCCTTTAGATGGGCACTCTGGTTTTTTAAAAATGACAAGAGCAAAACTTGGCAAGCAAATCTTCGTCTTATCTCAAAGTTTGATACTGTTGAAGATTTTTGGGCGTAAGTAAAGATTTTTCAATCTGTACAGTAATTCTGGGATGTGTTGGCGAAGCTTGTGTCCAAGTCAAAAAAACTAAAGTACTCCATTACCTGAAAATTCTTGTGTGTAATCTGAAATATTTGCACAACTGAAGGTGAAGTCTGTTGAAGAAAATGTGAATGGAGAAATTCTTCATCCTCTAAATGCACACTGTCTTGCTGAAACACTAATGGTGCTTATATTCATGTGTACATGACAGACATGTAGAACATCTAATTTGTGCAGTAGCTATCTCATAGTAACATGAACCTGTAAATACTGGTGGCCAACTGATTGCCACTTCGATGGCCCCACATTTTCCTGCTTGATTAAATTGACTGCTGGCGCATGTTGCATGTTCAAGATTGCCTGAATCTGGAGCACAGTACTTGAGATTCATGCAGATTAATGGCATCCTTGAAAAAATTCATTAGAGGTTACAGAAGAAATGATCTTCATTCTAAGATAAACTTGAGGCAAACTGTTGAATTTGTAACTGGTGTTAAAAATTCCTCTGTGTGATTTCTCATTGTTAGAACATCACAGTAATCAGTTTTCTTTTTGATGCTGAACTATGTCTCGAGATTAGTTGGTCTTGGTCTACAGGTGGTGTTGTAGTGTGTGCAGGCCTCTTCCTGAAGTCTGACCCTAACAGTGCAGGGGTGAAAAAAGGTATCCATCTCCTTGTTTGAGGAGGAGACACTATGTACTCCTTTGATTGTTTTTCTGAATTGCGCAGTTGTAAATTTAATTCTGAATATATATTTTGTTGTCTACTGTGTGTTCTTGTCTTTTGAGTCCTTAATTTGAATTATCAGGCCTACAGCATTCATACCTAGAGTACTATATCAAATAGCAAGGTTGAACTTTTCTTCTAAAAAACATTCTCACCAGTGAGAGTAGCCATAGAAATATAAACAGTTATCCTTATTCCATGAATTTATAGAATACACACGGACAGAGAACCTGTTGCCATGAAAGCTCAGTCAGTGAGTTATGTTTCTAATAATTTCAAACTTTAGAACTAGGTTTGAAAGAAGTGTTCATGATGACCTTAAAAACGATTGTGGGGTTCCTGTTCCGTTCTGCTGCTTTAAGCCTGGGACATCTTAATACTGATACTTTTATGTTGTTAAAAAAATACTTAAGAAATAGGATTACTTCTGAAATAACTTTATTGCCCCTTAATTTCTGGGCTTTGTTTGGTCATATGTCTTAAATTATTTAAGAATACCTTAAAACAATGCTTAGTTTCTAATCCTGCTTTTTTCCCCTCCAACAGTTTATACAACCATATCCAGCTCTCTAGTAATTTAATGCCTGGTTGTGACTACTCACTCTTTAAGGTAGGCTTGCTAACATTTTTTCTTTAGTTAAGGATGTTGATGGATGGTTTCCTGACGAAGCAAGACACTGTCCAAATATTTCACTTAGGAACATGGTTGGGAATGTCATAAATGTGTTAATTTTTTTGCGGAAGTCCCAGACATGTGCTGTCTGAAAATGAAGTTGTCACTGCTTCTGAAATTGCAATCACTTGCTTTGACACACATCGCAGACAGTAGATTTTAATCTGTAACTGTATTAGTCTTTGTTACACATTTGAGATGTTCGTGCAAACAATTAAGTGTAAATTTTTCTAATATCAAAGGTTTTCCAGCTCTGTCACTTGATGTGAAATGAGTTAAAATGTCTGTGGGGGGCAGCAATGTTGCCCAGTATTCCTTATGGGTACTAGCAGCCAGATACACAGTACTCCTATTAATTTTTATACTACCAGTTAAATGCTGTGTTACTTAAGCATGAAATAGAAAAGTGCACCCAACGTGGACAATTAGAACATGCTAAGGAAGTGTCCAGATGAGTGAATAGGAAATGCTGATGGCGAAGTGTACATGAAATCTTGCCTCAGCTGGGGTGGAGATCTGAATTGGGGCTCTAAGTTAAATCCTAAGCTCTCGGTAGTGTTTCTATCATGCAGCTTCCTTTCTGGATTCTAACACCTAAATAGTCCCTGAAGTGGTGGTGCCTGGTTCCTCCTTTGCTCACAGAATGCAGCCAAAGTCTGGGGCTCCTCAGCAGACTGTGTGCACTGTTTGTAAACCTAGCAGCTTAGTGAAGAGGTGGTGCTGCTTGGGTTTGGGAAGGGTAATGGTATTCTAGGTGACTGAGAAACCTTACTAGAATTTTAAGAAGCTGCAGGCTCTTCAGGCATTAGGATATCTATGGGTAATGCTTGCATTTTTTGCATGAATCCTTAATTTGTGTTTTAAGTACATGTATCTGTTCTGTGTTTGCTTGTCATCAATAAGTGATACTTATATAATTTCATGGAACAGGTATAGAATTGGCAACTGTTTCACGCTTCTGGGCAATATCTTACTACTGTCCTTCAGTTGTGACCTCTTAAGAGGTCCTCTTAAAGGTGATGAATTAGTTTAAGCTCTGCAGCTGCCAGTGAGGGTGTTATATTTAAAGTGAGATGACACCACTCCATCCTGCATGTTGAGCAGTTAGTTTTCAGCCATAAGTTCTGTAGTGCAATTCTTAGTGGACAGTTCTTAAGAGAATTTCTCTGTCTAGACAATTACTGACTTTTTAAATGATTTTCTGAAGTGCACTATAGCTGGTTCATTTTGGAGTAATAGCTGGCTGCTTTGCTGTATCAGCACATGCAGAATCCTTTTATTCAGTACAGGGCCACTGGCAAAATGTGTATCAAATCATGCTTTGAAAGGGTATCTTGATTATTTTTTTTCCTCCCCAACAATGAAAATCCTCTTATTTTCACGTTGTGTGGGAAGAAGTCATAGAGAGACTGCTGAAGGTGTCTGTTTCAGTGAAATAATCTGTATGCATAAGTGAAGCGCTTGGCTGATACTGCACTGAGTGCAAGACATAAAATAAGGACTCCAGATCAAATTAGCAGCTACGTTCTGGTTTCATGCAGGGCAAAGCAGGTGGTTGTCTTTGCCTGTTGCCTCAGGATGTTTTTTTTTTAACGTAATATATAGCGTAGATTTTGCCTGGACTGTGGTGCTTCTGTAGAACTAAAAATTCATCAGAGTGTGCACTTGTTGTTTTGGAAATTTGATATTGTTGTGAGATAGTATTTCTGGACATTCTTGTATGTATCTTAAACTGTACATTTCTTAACTTACTGTTCCAGTTATCACTGGCCTTTTGGTGTCTCTTTAGGAAAAATAGAATTGGAGTCTGATTTAACTTGTGGCCTTTCTTTGCAGGATGGGATTGAACCCATGTGGGAAGATGAAAAAAACAAGCGAGGAGGCCGATGGCTAATTACACTAAACAAGCAGCAGAGACGAAGTGACCTTGATCGCTTCTGGCTAGAGACAGTAAGCACCAGTGGCAGCTGAGGAGTCTTATGTCTGTGTGAAAATATATTTAACTGATTTGATATTTGTGTGCTACACTATACTAACTTCTTGGCATCAGAATATCTGTAGGGTTTTAGTGAAAGGCTGTATTTGAAACATGTTTCTTCAATAGCGATCCTTCATGTTGGGTGTATTCTGTCTAATATTTGGTTCTAACAGGCACAACAGGGAGAGTTCTGCAGGACAGATTAAGGTTTTCCCATGTAATGTACAGAAGATTACTGTTGAACTGCTGTGAAAATAATACATTGTCTTAAGTCCATCTTGCTGATTCAATTAATAAAACAATTTGTTTTACAAATACTTTTTGAAAAAGTGAATAGTTTTCAGGTTTTGGCTTTGTTGAACAAGGCAGTTTCAGATTTATTTTTTTCTTTCTATATTTATCTTAAATGCTGGGATAGGCAATAACAGCGCATTCATCCTGTATATACACACACCATAAAAATACTTTTTTTCCATTGCTGTTATCTCTTTGGAACAGAATTGAATGATATTTATATTTGTAGTGTGGATTGCAGTAAGTGTATCACAGAAAAATGTGTTGTCTAGGAACTGACTCAGAATAGCCTAAGACAATCTAGTGTGATCTAGGATTTAGGGACATGGATTGCAGACAGGACAACGCACAGCAGTCTTGGCAAATCTTTCATCTTTTGTCCTTGCTTCTGTGAGAGGCAGGGAGTATTTCACCCCTTTGAAAGGGAGAAATGGCCTTCAGAATCAAAGCAGAGGTCAAAATGTCAGAACTTTCAGGATCTTTGTAGTCGTGATTTGAAGAGAGCATTACAGTTCTGGGCACTGTGACTGCACATGAGCAAATTAACATCCTGCTGCATGTACCTGGCCTAATGCATGTGTGAGTCCTGACTGCTAATAGCCATGACATATGGCTTGGAGCCATAGATAGGCTGTGTAAACTGAAGGCTAGAGGGCTCTGCTTTTTGCTTAGCAGTGAGCAGTGGCACAGAGCCTAAATACCCAGGTGACTGTGATATGTGCCCTAAAACAACCCTGTCATTTCTAATTCCAGTAATTATATGCAACCAATTTTCTGCAATAGAAATCAAAGCATTTCAAACTCCCCTTTGGAACAAATTTTTATTATAATATAATGATAACTGTAAACTAAACTTCATTTGAGAGGACTTTTTTCCCCTGTTGTGCAACATCCATGAAAAACATACCTGAGTGGTGTTTATTGAGTATGGTAGTCATCTTGTACGTGAGCTAAGACAGTTGATTGATACTTTGCATGTTTGTGTGTGGTTTCATCTTAACCATTTGTGACTTGAATTACTCAGTGTGTGCAGCCTGCAGTTGGGTGTAACATTTAAAGCATGTCTAGTTACACCCAATTTATTCATTAGCACACTTTGTCTTTTTTGTATTTCCTTGAGTCAGCCAGACCTTGTGGGTCTGATGGGTACTGGAAGACCTGCTTTGTTTGAAAAATTGCAAACACGTTGAATCTCCAAATGTTATAAGTGGTACCAGAAAACTGATATGACAGCAGTGTATTTAATGTCCTGTGGAAGGAAACAAGTGTCCATTTGCAGATTCAGTGTGCAGAATTTTTTTTTTTAATTCAGAACAGTGTGGGCAAGTGTGTCTCAAGCACAGGAAACCATTAGTTTTGAATATCAAGATTGCTTGTTTTACAAGTTGCAAGCTTCAGATTTTAAATACCACTTTCACAGTTAGCATGTTGCACAGGACTGTGACCCTGTTCAGTCTGATGTCCCTAGCCAATTCCAAGCTTCACTGCTAGAAACCTGGGAGGAAGATTCTTGTGTTACTTGTGCAGCTGCATTGGTGCATTGTATTAAACCCTGTTCAGAATTATTGATGCCCACTTTAGAGTTTATGGAACGCTGAAGCTTCCAGTGTTGATAGGAAGTAACATTTCATTGGATAGCGCTTATCATCTGGCTGCAGTCAGATTTACCTCTGAATTGATAGGCTTCGGCATTGAAGTTAAACCTTGCATACTTGATGTTGTGCAAAACCTTAACAGGTTCTTCCTAGATGATGGATGGAAACATCAAAAATTTCAGATTGGTCCATCTGTGTTAAGTGTACTATAGAAAGGAGAATACACTGCTTTAATTATTTTCTTGTTTTGGATTTGGAGGATGGGGTGGAAGGCAGCACTGTGGAAATGATCAGCTGTGTCAGAACTTGCAGCAGGTGGCAGAGGAGGAGGAATGGAAAATTCAGAATAGAGGGAAGATGCCCTCCTAGAGTATGTTCACTTGTAATATTTGGATCTTCAAGAAGACACTGCAATAAATAGAAAATGATTGTTGGATGGCAAGTGGCTGTAGGCAGTAAAATGTGTTCCTCAGTCCTTGTGTATGCTGAGTGCTTGTCTACAGCACAGGATTCTGACTGAACTGCTTTCTCTTTCACAGCTGCTGTGCCTTATTGGGGAGTCATTCGATGACTACAGTGATGATGTGTGTGGTGCTGTTGTTAATGTTAGAACTAAGGGTGATAAAATAGCAATATGGACAACTGAATGTGAAAACAGGGATGCTGTTACGCATATAGGGTAAGTAATGTGATCGGTGCCTTGGCTGTATGAACTGTAACCATGCATGTAAAGCCAGTTGGCTAGGTGGAGGAGGTATTTCAGACAAGTGGAGCCTGTGCAGAGCTGTATCCCAAGCTTAAATAATTGTACCAAATTGTGTGCAGTTCTTCATTTCTAAACTACAGTGAAGGTAGTGCAGCAGTGCAGAGTAGTTACTAACACATGCCCATACACAAATCTTGGCAAAAATTCTCATTTCATAATGAGGCGTTGTAATTAACAACTGTAGGTAATGTACAATCTGTTCCAGCCTGCCAGTTGGTAAAGGTGGGTGTCAGTAAGAGTAGAGCATTGATAAGATTTTTTTTTTTTTCCCCAGTAAAGTAATGCTTACAAATAAGATAGGAAAGGAAAGGTGCTGCAAGTCTTAAGCACAGAAGGATGTACTTAAATTTGGGGAAAAAAAATAAAAAGAAAAAAGCTGTAGTGATGTGCTGTGAAACTCTACAGGTGTTTTTCTACATTTTGCCTCTAAGTACAGATAAAGCAATGCTAAGATTCATGGGTTATTTGACCTATGTAATAGCATGCTCTAGTCATTAAGTAAGCAACAGTAGTTATTTCAGATGATGAGACTGTGCTATGGAAAATGCATGTTCTGCTCTAGTGTGTAGCCGGTATTACTAATTACACAGCAACTATTTACACAGTTGTGTCATTACAATTACTAATTACACTAGTATTTATTGGCGTCTATAGTACAGATGCTTCGGAATAACTTGCTGTTAAATTTGTCATTGTAGGCCATTTATCTTACGAAAACCAATGAAAACATTTATCTTCCTGACTTAATGCATCCGTCTTAATCCAAACTTTAACTGTCAGGCATAGCAGCTTACTTTTTTCACTATCTGATGGCTCTTTTGACACATGTTTTTTGGGGCTTTAAGAATCTGTGTCTGCCTTCTACTAACAATTTTATTATATAGTCATGTTCTTAGGCTTCAATGGTAAGTGTTTAATAATGAACAAGCAAAACTATGGTCTTCATCTTCTGCTACCAGAATGTTCCAATAAACCTAGTAGGCATCAGACAGCATTTTAGAATGGTATTTACCATTAACTAAGGCGTTGACTCCTTTAGAGTACTGTGAAAAAGTTCAGATTTTGGCAAACTGACACGAGGATCAAGGTAAGTTATCTTGCCCATGGGCTTCCATATTACCTTCACTTCAGACAGGAGTGGCCATTAGTGACTTGCATCTCTGTGCTAAGGAGTATTCTGTGTGTGTGTCTCTAAGGCAGGTACTGCTGCTTCTTTCTCTTAAGACATAAGAGCCAAGCTGTTTATTCTTAAAGCTTCTGTTGGGTAAGGTGCCTGTGATAAGGTCTGTGGGGATCTGCTTTCTCTCAGTAGTTAGACAGCAACTCTCTGCAGCCATGATGTGTAGAGTGATTAAAACTGTCTGTTCCAGGGAATTGCTGTTTTCTTTGGTTCAGATGACTTTATCATCTCAGTAGTTCTGGAATTGTGAACCAGGAGTTCTTCATAGCTGTTTTGTTTCTGTATGTGGAAATACAGCTTTCTGGTATTAATAATGTTCACATGAATGCAGTGTAGAGTCCCTGCATTTTGCATTTTAGTTCTATGAATTATTTTTTCAAGAACTCATCATATTATATGTGGTAATTTTAAAAAATTTTAAGTGGTTTTTAGATGCAATACACTAGAAAAATCTTATTTCAAGTCCTTTATTCCTGTATGAGAAATTGTTTTTAAATAGGCAACGTTTTTTTTTTGTGGTGTCCACCATAAAAGCAGGTGTCCTGATACTAATTCCTTCCTAAAGGACTTCGCATAAACTATTGTTTTATTTCTTTTCCTCTCCAGGAGAGTATACAAGGAAAGATTAGGACTTCCTCCAAAGATAGTGATTGGTTATCAGTCCCATGCAGACACAGCTACTAAGAGCGGCTCCACCACTAAAAATAGGTTTGTTGTTTAAGACGACACCTTCTGAGTATTCTTTCATAGGAGACTGCGTCAAGCAATCGAGATTGGGAGCTGAACCAAAGCCTCTTCAAAAGCAGAGTGGACTACGTTTAAATTTGATTTCCATCTAAATGTTGCTAAGATTTGTGAGAAGTCTCATTCGCCTTTGTCTTGTACTTCTGTGTTCAATTTTTCTATTTTGGCTGAAGTAACCATTACCAATTGGAATTTTAGTACACTTCACCCCCCGCCCCAAAATCCATAAGTGTGTTTCTGGCCCACTCTGGAATAGCTTGGTAGAAACATTACTATTGCAAAAAAATAATTTGTTATCCACAGTATTCAGAAAAAAAAGTTGCATTTCTGTACCTGCAGAAAATTACTCAGTTTTACATTTGCATTGTGTGCAGTAAGATTTTGCTGGTTTGGAAAAGGAGTATGGTGCATACAGTTTTCTAGCAATTTTTTTATACAGCATCATCTTTGCTGTAACCTCTGCTGATGGCTGCTAGATTAATTTATTTGTTTTCCCTATTTGATAACATTAGTGATATTTTGATTTCAGTTGTTTTTGCTCATGTAACATTTGGTGAAGAATCTGGGAATATGACAAAGGTGGAATAAACATGAATTTTGTGCATTCTTTGGTAATTTTTTTGTTTTTTGTAACATCAAAGCTTTGCTACAGATTTATGCATTTCAGTCAAATCAGTGATCTTTTTGTGTGATTTCCTGAACATAAATGTGGATTTTTTTTTAATGTAACACCATAATTTACATTCCTTACTAGAAATAGTATGTCTGTTTTTGTATCTTATGCTGTATTTTAACACTTTGTATTACTTAGGTTATTTTGCTTTGGTTAAAATGGCTCAAGTAGAAAAGCGGTCCCATTCATACTAAGACAGTGTACAAAACTGTAAATAAAATGTGTACAGTGAATTGTCTTTTAGACAACTAGATTTGTCCTTTTATTTCTCCATCTATACAGCAAGTATTTGTACCTCTTGTGACAAGGCAGTCTCTACTGTGGCTTCTATTGTAGTGTCTTCCAAGAAAGATAAAGTCTGGAGCTATAGTCTGTTGAAACTTTTAATAAACCTACGAGGTAGCACCCTAAATCAAAGTGGAATTACATCAGTGTGGCTACTGTTCTTTTTAGTGGTTGGTCTAATTGATCATGGTTTGTGTTGTTTCTCTTTTGACTCCTGTTTTATGCCCAACCAAGAATTTCAAGGGTACACAGAAAGCTGTTTAGTTTCAGGTAGGAGCTACAGTAGAAGTGCTTTAGCAAGTGATTCTGCTCTAAGGATATAATGCATAAAGTATAAGTAGAGCATACCAGAGACATGACTACAAACAAAAGTATGAGTATCTAGATAGCTTGCTGTTATATATGTCTGACTAATTGAAGCTTTGTTTCATTGTTTGAAAGTTACTCCAGGAGGAGCTGTTAGTTTACTTGGAAGTTCACAGGGTGAAGGAGATTTCAAGGGTTGAGTTCACTTATTTTGAGCAAAATGTGAGAGGCTTTTTCTTTCCACCTTTTAGAGCACGCAGCAAAATCTGTGCTTGATTGCTGACTTTTTTTTTTTTTTTCTCCAAGTGTGTGATGTACTTAAAGATCTTGCCAGGGCTGTGGAAACTTTCTTCAGTTAAGTACTCAAGGCACGTGCCTATTGGGGTTTTCATCTTTGTGATAACTTATTAAAGCAAGTTTAGTCACTGGCAGTGAAGCTTCAGTTGAATTTGCCTGAAAAAGTCACTGAAGTGTCTGTGTGCTGAAATAGACTTGAACACTTTTCTTGCACATTTGATCAGAAATGTGTCATAAGGAGCATATCAGACTATGCCAAAAATGTCTGGATCATTACTATGACTGTTTAATAGAAACACTTAGAGTAGACATCCCTATCTAAAGATACTATGCCTTCAGTATTGGTCATTAACCAGGATAGCTGGTGAATGTGGAGAGAGCTGTCAAGGCTGTTTGTGTGCTGGTTTCTGTGGATTCTCATGTAACTGGTTGACTGTCCTGATTCAGCAGGTGTGCAGAGCAAGTCAGGTTTGTGTAATAGGTCCATTGATAGTAGAATATAGCAGTCCATGCCTATTTCCCAGCTTCAGCTAATCATCAGTAATGCTTGAATGCGTGGGAATGTGAAGATGAACCAGCCTCCCAGCTTGTGACTGCGTGTTATTTGGGAGCACGGCGGCCAGGCTCCCTCAAAGGAGTGTCACTGGAAGCAGTGGGTAGTGCTGCCCTTTTTAAAGAGCATTGACATTAGCCTGAGTGCTGTTGTGAGAACTACATAGTATTGGCTTTGTTCACTTCAAGACTGACCAGAGTATTTAGGGTAGCAGCATTTTGTTCATATAGAAAAGGAATGGTCTCAGCTTTTTGAGCCTGAACCTATTGAAGCAGCCAGCTAATTTGTACTGTAGTATGGAAACTGCAGGCAGGTTGATTTTGAGGCTCTTTGCTGCTCACATAAGAGTTGCAGTATTTCTAGAGGACTTGAGAGGAAAATAGCTGGCATGGTTGCTTTATCAAACATACAGCCTATGCCTTTAATTCATTTTTAGAGGAAGCAAATGACCACAAACCTTGTTTTCTCCAGCTTGCAAATCACTTTGTGCTGCATACTAATCTTCTTCTGATTATAATGGTGTAGTTTGTATTTGTGTGCTAAGGGAGAAAGCTGAGAGCTCTCCATTCTGTGTATTAAAATAACAGCCACAGGCTCAGGAGAGGACAAAGCAGTAAATGTTGAAGTATATTGATGCAGGATGTTCAGTGTCATTAAACTCCCAACTAATGGGGTGGTTGTTATCAATGCATGGTTTTAGTAAGCCTGGGAAGACTACAGAGTAAATGTCTAAAGCAGCTTTTCAGAAGTGGGGTTATGTCATACAAAGCCAGTAGAGCAAGGAAAGACAGCAGAAATTGCTGTGCTAGAAGAGGTGTAAGAATGTGAGAAAATACAGCCTGTGAAGATGGGGCAACATGAGGAACATGTGTGAATTGTCAGGTTCTGGGTGTAATGTTAAATCTTGGGCTGTGCAATGCTTTTCATTGTCACTTCTGTTTGTCCTGCTGCGCTGTCAATGTCTTTGTGTATCAAGTTGTCTCTAGCTCAGGAAACTTACCTTTAATGTTACCCAAACTCTGGAAACTTGGAGTAGTGGCTTTTAGCCAAGCCTGGAGTGAGCTCAAAGCTTCCATCCTACCTAATGGAATCCTTTCTTACTAAATTGCTTGGGAAAAGTACTCTGGACTCCATTCTGGGACTCTTACTAAATGCAAAAAAAAAAAAACAAACCTAAAACATTGTATTTTAGTCCCTGAAAGTGACATGAATCTTCCCTTTGATATGTGACCTCGCACGTTTCCAAGCAGCTTTATTTTTGAGTCTTGGCCTGATGGTTTTAAAACTAGTTTTAAGAACATCCTGCACTCAAGTACTCTACCAGACAGTTAAGCTTGATGGTTAAAACCATAGAGCTTGTAGGCTGCCTGGCACTTAACTTTTAGATGACTTTTCTCTCTTAAAAGCAGTCTGTGGTTTCTGCAAATTTTTTTTGTGAATAAGTTTTACTTAGGTCTCAAAATAATTTTTTTTTTAATGCAGAATTTGTGCCTTTTCCCATTGGGCAAAAAAACAGGCAAATGGAAAATACATGACCAGGAAGGAAATAGGTATAACTATTTCATTTTGAGACATTTTATACCTGTCCATCTAAATTCTTTGGAGGGCAGAAGTGCAGAGTGCATTAGTAAGCAGTGTGGAACCAGTCCTATGGAAGGCACCTACTGCACCTCCCCATCATCGCTTCAGAGCTCCAGGAGCTGTTCAATCCCAACGGCTTACCATTTTTGATCTCTTTGTGGGACACCCATTCACTGCAGCTGCTTGAACAGATTTTCTGTCTTTTAGCTCTTGGAAGTTTTGTATTCTGACAGAATTTGTTTTTAGGTGTCTGGCTCTGGCACTGTAGCAAAGCCTTTAATAAGCACTTAAATTCCTTCCCCTGTGATAAAAACCATGGTCACTCTTCCTCTTGTCTGGTGGCTGCCTGGCACTTTCCCAAAAGACTATGGGATTCCCTTCTGGCCTTTCTGTTTTGTAATAGAGCAGGTTCTGATGTCCAGAGCTAGGTGTGAATTATGGCTGTGCACATGATAGTTGTTATGCTTCCCAGCATTAACTTATTTTGTGTGATGCCTTAAATGTAAAAACATCCTAGCTGAAGTCTGATTGTTATCAGTTTGCCTGCTAACCAAACATAACTCAGAATTTTTTTTATTTTATTCCCTGCTAGTACTGAGCTTGTGACAAGCTTAGCTGTGAATTTGTGGGGTTTATGACTGTGTGGGGTTTATGACTGCCTAGGCTTTTCTTGTCTCCGTTTTTCTAAGTCCTGATGCTTTTCAAGCCTTACTAAAACATGTTTATTAATAAAGGGAAAAATTACACTGAGTCTAGTCACTGCTTTTTTAGTCACTGTGATACCGTGGATAATTCCAGGTGTTGCTAAACCCAGATAAAGACAGTGTGTGACTTCTTTGGCATAATAATCTGCTTATGGGATTTAATTTTTTTATCTCTAGCCATGTAAGTATGATAATAGTGAAAATGATACTTGAAAGTGTGTGTGAATATATCGTATATAAAGCAAAAATGACTCATCTATTTTTTCAAAGTAGAAAACTGTTTTGTTATTTCTAAAAGGTTTCTTTGACTTTCTGTAATGAATAATTGGATTTTGCTTACAATAGGTAGTTTAGATCAATCTTTTTTCCTATGTTGTGCCTACTATTGTTATCAAAGAGTTGGAGCCAACCTCATAGGTAAGGTTTGGCATTCTTTGAAGTAAAGCTAGTTTTTGAGCCTTATCTTCCTTCGTATGTACAGGGTAGTTTATCCTGGTGCATCTCACCCTGAGCCGTACAGCTACGCAGAAAATATAACGGGAAATTGGAAGGTACTACTTTATTTCTGTAGTTTGAATGAAAATAAAGTTTCTGAGGAACTAATGTCTCAGCTTCTTGACTCTGTATGGGACATAGAGAAATGCAGATCAAACATAAATGAGTGTGGAACTACTTTGAAACCTCTGTTGGCTCTTGAGTTTGGAGCTTGTGTCGCTGGGGCTCCTGCAGCTCACCCTCACATCAGCCTTGTTCTGAACAGAACTGGTGTAACACAATTGCTAAATGACTGCTCTTTCCTTGTTTACCAGAGTTTCTCCAGTAGGCAGGAGTAGTCTAAATGTGATGTAGTGGATCAACCAGCAGGAAAGTGCAGCTGAACCCTTAAAGGGAGCTCCTGTTGTGCCACTGCAGTGACATCAAACAGCTGGAAACGGCGCCGGGAAGTCACAGGAGGGCTTTGGTCTGGCTGTGCTGTCCATTGGGGGCTTCAGTGGCAGAAAGAAACTCTGTAGGTGTTACCACTGCACAGCTGTGCACTTCCAGCACCAGAGAGGTTTTCTGATACAAGAGTAGATGTTTGACTTTGCTGTAAATTGACCTCACTCTGTGGCCTCAGTTCATGTCGTGTGTTTGAAGTGGGAGTGCTCCTGCACAGTGAGGAAATGGTGACTACCAAAATCCAGAGGTGGAGATGCTGCTTCAAAGTTTCTCTGGACCTGAAAAATTAATCCTTCAGTATGTTCCTTAAAAGTGAGGGAGAAATTTGCAGGCTGACAGGTGGGATCAGATGCATCCCAGATTATTTGGGTAAAAAAAAAAATAAAGTTTAGAAAGGTCCCTCAAGTGTTCATTGCTTTATCGGCAGAGGGTCTTCCCTGTACCCACCAGCTAGCTGGGGAGGGGCAGGGGGAGGTGGACATCAAGGGAAGAACTGAGGTTTGATTATTTTTTATTTTTTTCTGCCTCAGGCCATGAGAGTTTTTCAGAGGTCATTTGGGGAGAAATAAAAATTGGCAACTAGACTCAAGCACTGACAGTTTTGTGGGATTTTAGGGTAAATTCCCCCTTCAAGGATCTGGTATATGGCTAAGGTATCCCCAAACCCTCAGTGTTATTTGGAGTTTGTGCGTGTAACAAGGCCACATGAATGTCTCTTTGTCTTCATTGAAGTGGTGCTTTGCTAGTGTCTTGTGGGGGTAGTAACAGTGATGCAGCGTGGCCATGAGCTGTAACAGCAGTAACTGAGCAATGTGCTGCAAAAAAAACACTGGATACAGATGACTTCTTAAGCAATAGATGATTCTTTCACATTTGTGCAAAATGTGAAAATGATACAAAGGGAAGAATTAGATTTTGTAATGGATTTGATGCTTTTCCTTGGCTGTTGTTTCTCAGTAGAGGCGCTACCGTCCAGCTTGTCCCTGCACAGCTGACTCACGGCAGCGGGAGTGATGGCACTGCTGAGGGGACACTGCACTGAGGCAGCTCTTGGTAGCTGGGAGCTGCTTCTCTTCTCTGAGCATGTGCTGTGGGTGCTCTCGATTTTCTCCAGGACTGAGAGATGAGGTTTTCACCTCCACCCTCCAGCTGCACTTCTGCAGTGTACAGACGTGATCCTGGTCCTGTGCACTTGATGTTGCACTAACCCTGCCCCTTGTATGGCTTTCAAAATGGGTTTTCATGTGAAATTCTAGGTGTTCTGCCAGAATGGGATTCATTCTGGATTGAATACAACCCAACCAGCCTTCCTCTACAACCATCTTTTCTAGCTCTTGAGGCTACAACTTAATTGCACTAGAAGCGGTATGGTTTGAGGTCAGCTCTAGTTAAATTACCTTGAGGCAAGTCAGTCTTACTCCTTGCTCTAATTTTAGAGCTTTTCTAGGTTTGAACAACAGAGAATCAGCATCTTGGAAATACTGGAGTGTAGATATGCCTTTGTTTTAATACAGATAAGCTTGAAGTATGGCTTAGGTCTGCCTTCTTGTCCCCTAAAGGAATTTGCAGGAGAATTGGCATGGTCAGCAAGGGAGTAAAAGGCCTTGGCAGTGTGAGGTGTTTGCAGTGAGATCATTTGCTGGCTGACCTGTTTCCAAATGCTGTGCCTTGCAGTGCTGGGTCCAGACTTTGTAAGGAGGTTTGTACAGGTCTTAACTCCATTTGAGAATACTTCTGTTGTAAAATCCTGGTTTCTTCCTTGCATTGTGTCAGTTTTCAGAGGCTTTATTTTTGCCATTTTTTAACAGTTTCTGAGGAGTTCTCCAGCATTGCTGAGCTGTGCTCAATGGTAACTATTATTGACACTATTAGCTATTTTATATATACATAACTGTTAACATTTTATACATAATATGTAATGTATATAAATTATAATATATATAAAATATAATATATAACTTATACATAAGTGCTAACATTTTCCAGCAATTCTGGAGCACCGTGCTGGCTGCAGCTGGGTTGGTTTGCTTGGAGTGTAAGAGAGAAGAGATTCCTAGCTGTCTGGTGCATTTATTTAGGGTTGGTTTGAGGAGTTCCTTTTGCCAAAGCTGAGCCATAACCATAAAATGGAGACTGCAGACAGTAAAGGCATTCAGTTTGCCTGTCAGTGGAGAGGGGGTGGCCAGCAGCAAATAGAGGAGCATCCTCACAGGAATGTGCCAGAGGTCAATAAAACAATTACTCAAAAGCAACTGAATTTCTGGGGCACTGAAGCAGCTTCTCCTGGATCTGAAGTGGTCAACCCAAAATACTGTTCAAATGTGTAGTTTTTGACCTAAATGTTATAATTCCTCCTTTGTGGCTGCTCTGCGAGCTGACTGCTGTGCATGTATCAGTTCTATTGATGGCTTAATACAGCACTTTTGGTCTTTCCAGTTCACCCTGTGCTGCTCCCTTACTACAGTGGGCAGAAATCAGAGTTTCTGAAATGGTTTTGTTGGACAGGGCAGTTCATATATATCATTTTGTAGTCTGAGGTCTCCCTTGGGACAATTGACTGTAAAGGTCTTTTACCTGCAGAAGACAAAGTGGGGAAGAAAATAAGCTGGCAGCTCTGCATTGAAGTCCCTGTGTAAACATCAAACAGACCACAAAAGATTTTTGCTCTCTGGATGGAGTTTGCCAAAGCATCGGTCCAGTGTTCAGCTCAGGTGTTAGCAGAAGACTCTGGGGTGACACGAAAGGAAGAAAGGTAGAGAAAAGTTTGTCACTTCCTGATAGTCTGCTGAAGTCCATCCTGGTCTTCATGTCTGTGTGGGGAGTGCTGGGGTAGAAAATGCAATCACAGGGCTTCCCTACCTTTCTTCTATCTCTGTGATATTTTACGGAAAAGTAATTCAGTTGAGTTTGAGGGCTTGTAGAAAGGGAAATAAGTCAAATAAGCTAGTACTTAAATCTTTTGTTTTGGTCATCTAGTGAGACCTAGTTGTTTGGAGTTTTTTTACAAATTTCAGTGAACACTGAGGACTGAGTTCTTGTTTTCCAGTAACTTTGGCCCTGTGACATTTGGTTTGTTCCGTTCTTCCCATGGAGGAAACAGTCACTGACAACTTAAAAAACTTGGTTTGGGTTTTTTTTTTCCTTTCAGCAAGGTTTCTCTTTTGCTTTGTCATTAAGCAACACAGGGACAATCTGTGGTGGTCTAGATATTGCTGCAGAGGCTCTAGAAAGAGGGAAAGGAATGTGTGGTTTAGGAAATTTGCCTTGGAAAAAGGAACTCGTCAATGACACAGAACTGGCAGATACTAGGAAGATCCAGCAGGATGATGTGCTTGCTTGGGTAGATGGTTTGCCAGAGGCACAGGTAAGAACAGCTCCAGTCCATCCAGGCTGCAAACTCCCTGACTCCAGTGCCATTCCTGGCTTTTAGGCATCCTCTTTTCTCTGTTCTGTGCAAGGCTGTTCTGCTGAGGGGATGTGGCTACACATTTCCCTGCATCAGGCTGTGGATCACACACACAGGAGTGTTTGGGAGCTTCACCAGGTGTGTGTTTTGTTTCCAGATAGGCTCTGGAAAGGTTTGACAGCTGGACATGCTCCCATCTCTTTCCTGGCTGAAATGATTGGATGCTGACTCAAATACTTGCAAGTACACATTTTCCAGGTGCTGGCCTCCAGCTGCCATCTGCCCTCAAGCAGCAATAAGATGGTTCTATAAAAAACTTCAAGTGGTGAACACACGTGGAAGGAGACATTTGGCAATACAGCAGTAGGCAGCGTATCCCAAGTGGAGCTCCAGTAAACACAAACCAGCAGTGCCTTGCCATTTCCCAACAGCTGGTATTGTGTTTGCCATGTTTAGGATCACCTAAAAACACCTTCACTGTGTTTTCCTGTAAAGCTGTTCCTGTCTGCCCCAGCAAGGAGGACTTGACTCATTTGGAAAAATCAGTAGGCTTCTGCTGCAGTGGGTTGTGGCATGGGCTGGCTTTTGCAGCAAGCCCTTGCAAAAGCTTATTTCTTTTATCTAGTGGCATGAGATGTTCAAGAAGAAAATAACAGTTGCAGAAATTATCCTTGTTCCTTGCCACAGTCCAAAGCTGGAAATGCCACAGTTGGAGCAGTTCTCTGTGGCTGCCTGGATTAGGAAAGTAAGTCACAAACCATGGTGGATTTTTTTTGAAAATGCTGCTAGTTGTTTTCAGAGTGCCAGTTTGATGTGACTGTTGTTCCCCCTTCAGTGTAGGAGGATAAAAATGTAACAAATTTTTAAATTCGTATCTATTACTATGAGTTGCGGTACAAGTTGGAAAAATTAACTATATGTAACTATAACACTGAACTGGGCTGATAGGAACTTGTGTTCTGTAGACTCAAATGTCACTAAAAGGGGATATGCATTATGTGTGTCCACGTGGTAAAATCCAGGATCTGTTTATTTTCTGGAGGCAGTTTAAAAACCCAAAATTTCCCCCAAATGCAAGAGTTTCATTACTGCCAGTAAAGCTTTAAAGATACTTTATTACTTGGAGCATTCCATGCAGAAAATTACTTTTCTGGCTCGCTTGGGAGCCAGGAGCTCTGCTGTTTGCCTTCCTCTGGCACATACTGTATTCTCAACCATGCTTATTTTAAACTTGAGGCTGACAGCAAAGGTTTCCTACTGACTTGGTTAAAATATTGACTGAACTTTGTGTCCTGTTTCCAACAGAGGCCAGTGACAGATGATTAGGAAACAGCTTCAGGAATCCATATCCATAGTGTGATTTTTCCTTTGGGACACCTTGTCCACTTTTGGCCAAAACCTGTGCACCTAAGACTGTGGTGTTTAAAAGCTCCTGATTGATCTGTCTTCATTAATTTGCTGAGTCCCTTTCTGAATGAATTTATAATACTGTTTTGTGAAGTTCACACAGCAGTTGAATTTCCAGCACAGGATGCATTGCAAAAAGGCACTTCTATTTGTGTCATTTAGCTTCCCACAAAAAAATTCAGATTGAGCCTCCCCTTTCAATTCAGTCTGGTGGCAGACATGTCAAAACTACCACTTAACAAAAGGGGGTGAAGATGCTTTTGCTTTAGTGGGTTTTTTTTTTTTTTTTTTGGTTTTTTTTTTTTTAAACTCTGTTCTCTCTCAGTCCTGTCTGCAGTTTAGTTTGCATATTTTTGTGGGTTTCAGTTGTTGAGTACTGGAAGCCTAGTTAACAACTTATTATCTTCCACTTAGGGCCATGCAAACCATACTGTAACGGTATGTAAATGAAAGTCTTGCAATTTAACTATAAATGCCATAAAAAGAAGGGAATTACAGAAGCAGAAAATCTGATTACAAATAAAAAAAAGAGCAACTCTTGATAATTAGTGCAACTTTTCCAAAGTAGTGCTATGTGCCCCTCTCCAAGTCTGCCTCACCTGATCAAGAGGGCCAGGGTTGTTTCAAATGCAAGCACCCTGATAATAGTTAAATCACTAAGTCCAGATGTCACTTGGCAGAGCTGTCTGTAGGTGCGGTGTGATTTGTCTGTGTGATTTTCACTTGCTGATGCTGTAAATCCTCTTTCAGTTAAAAGTAACCAAATGCAAGTGGTGCACATTTGCAAAGGAACCTTCTCTGCCTGTGCTCTGGCCTCGCGTGTTGCTGTTTTCAAAACAGCCCCATGATGACTTCAGGAACCTCCTGACCTAATAAATGAAACAGCTACAAACAAAGGCAGCCTAATCTCCTCACTCAGGCATTTTGCCACGGAAAGTCAGTGTTTGCTGGCTCAACACTGTCAAATAGGAGAGGCACTGAGAGAGAGGTGACTCATCATGGAAACTCATCTTTCTCTGTCACAGTGAGGGAGCTTTCTGCATTCCCCTCTGGGCTCTGCAGAGCAGGACCCCACTGTGGGGCACGAGCTGTATTTCCATGGGAGCATCTCCCTGGGTGAGCACATGGCTGCCTCTTCTCTTGCCTTCTTCCAGAGTTCATGCTCCCTCCTCCACTGAGGAAAAAAAAAATGAAAGCTTCACAGTCTTTTGAGGTAGCTACAGTAGCTCTTTCTTTTAAAGCTGACCTTCAAGGGAATAAATGCTGTCAGCCAGATCCTACTTGGTGCTGTTTGAAGAAAGGCTGAAGTGAGAGATGTTTTGAGAAGATCCCGATTATTTTTTCCTTTATTTTCTATTCTGCTTGTTCTTTATGTCCCAATTAAGATCCTGTCTATCCTGGATAACAGAATGGCTGACCTGGAAATGTAGAAGTATGAATTAGCAAGCGCAAAACTTGGGTCTGCTTGAAAGGAAGGTTTTTGTGGGTTTTTTGGTTTTTTGGGTTTTTTTCTTCCTTTGGTTGTTCTAGAATAATTAATTCATGATGAAGCTTGCAAAAAGGAAGGAACTTTATACATACATACATACTTTTATACATATTAGTATAAATATGTATAAAACCCTCACTTTTATAGGTATTAACTTTACTTTTTAGGGGATTTGACCTGTTACTGCAGCCTGAATTTCAGGTTTCTAGATTTCTGAATTTCAGAGTTTCCATGCTGAGAGAGTCTGTGTCTGCAAAGGAGTAAAAGTCTGACCTTGATGTAATTGCTACAACTGTTCTGTGAAGAACTGATTTTTCTCTGCCAAAGAAATGTCTTCTCAGATTTGATGCATCATGTTGCCTCCTGAAAAACTTAACTCCTTTCTAGACAAATTTAGTTGAAGATAAAAATACTCTTAAAACTAATAGTGCATTATTTGTACACAAGTTTTAGCAGTAAAGGAAGTTTAATGAACATCCCTCATCTTACCTCCATAAAATTAACTTTCATGCATCTCTACTGTGATTTATTAATAAAAAAATTCTTATTTATTAAGCTTACAAAAATATCAGCCAGTCCACATAATAACTTCTTGAAGATACACATTTTCTACAGTCCAAGAGTAAGGGGGGACAAATCTTTCAAGAGCTGATTGAAGATAAGCTCAAATAATAGAGAATTCCAGCTATAACTTACTTTCCTTTAAAAAAACATAGAGGGGGAGAAGATTTTAAGATTTATAGCTACATCAATTTTTTTTTTCAGTCCTCAGATGTAATTGGGATAATTGTATTTGTTATGGACCTTGATGTAATGCATAGGCTGTGTTTGGTGCCTTTGTTTTACATAAAGTTTCTGAGGAGATCTGTAATGCAAACTCTGCACAGGAGTGAGCAGCTCAGTGTGAACACTGGGTATCGGTGCTGCCGCTGAGTCACGCTGACAGCTCAGCCTGGGCAGCTTTAATCAAGGTTCAAAGTGGAACAGGGCATCTCTCAGCATTGAGGTAAGACCAAGGAAGTCCTGCAGGCATTACTGGTGCTCAGTTTGCTGAACCTGCTGTGACAGCCCCTGAGCTGGCAGTGAGGGAAAGAATGTGGCTGCTGATCCTCAGGTTTCTGGTACTGTAATTAGGGCTTTGGCTTTTTGACTCAGTGCAGAACATCTTCTTAAACCAATTGGAACAGTTCCTTTTGCTGTCAGATGTCACTAGGAGTGTAAAGAAATTTTCATTGACTTCAAGGATGGTGCTCAAAGTGTGACTTTATAATTTTCCTTAGATGTAATCACATCTAAGGAAGGCACTCTTGCAGTGGAGGCTGCCACCGCTGCCAAGGGACTGTAGGCATATTTATGAAATACTATTTACATGTGAGTTAACTGTGAATGGATGAACTTACATTCTTCTTGTAACTCAATCAATCATGCACATGGAAAGACAATGGAAAAAGGACTTTTATCTTATGTAATCATAGGACAAAAGTGTTTTCTCCCCCAGTCAGTCATTTGTGGTATCTGCCACAGGCTGTCCTTTTGCAGACTGCCATAGAAAATAGCTCCATGGGAAAGTTGCATAATGACAGATGTTTTGTCATCAGGTGGGTTTACACCAGGAGCAAGGATGTACTTCCTGTTCTCTGGCTTTATGGATACGCATTTGGTTGGGGAAAAAGAAGATGTTATTTGTATGTGATAGCTCATATCCTGTCACAGACTGTTTGTCCTTTCAGTATGAGTCACACTGCTCTAAGCATTGCATGATGCCAGCCAGTTGTTTCATTTTGTTAGTTGTTAAAAATAAGGCTGGCTTGTTCCTTCACCCACCTTGCACTAATTTTTTTGCCTTAGATGATATAAACGAAGAGTGCTCCTTTTCTCACAACCAAAGAAAAAAGCCCACTTTTGAAGTGCACGTGACTCCTCCAGCTCTGCCAGCTCTGTTTTGCAGCTGCTGTCAGTTATTATTTTGTCAAAGTTCAGGTTTCAAACTCACCTGTCTGCCTAACACTGGGACGCTTCCCTTTGGATATATTCATTGGATCTGACTTCAGTTTTATTTACCACTAGGCTTGTTTTACTGTTCCAAGTAAGGGCCAGCCCCTTCCTAGAGCAAAATGTGTGGTGTTTGTCAGAAAGAGACAGGTTTAAGGCTGCCAGATAACCTGACCAGCCTGCTCCTCTGTAAACAATTTTCTGTGTTCTGCTGGTAACGATAAAGCAACTGCACTGGAAATGATAGGAGGATGCTGGTATTTGGAGGGGAGCAGACCAGTACTGCTCCAGCATACTCATGAATAAAAGCACTTTGAAGCCTATGAACATTTAAAACCTCTTGTTACTGAGGGCACCCATCTGCAGTTTTTTGTCAGTGTGTGTCATCAAGCCCCAGATGCTCATTGTTTTCTTCTCATCAAACTCCATGCTTTGGTTCACAGGCCCACATGAAACTCTGCATGGCTCTTTGCAACACACCAATTACAAATCCCTTCCAGCCCAGTTGGGGTGATGCTTATCAAAGTGTTACTCATATAGACCTTGCCTGTATTAGACAAGGTGTCTGCCCTTAGAATGAGACAGCTGGAACCATGGAACAGCTGGTTAACTCTGTTCAGTCTGTATATGAAATTGATTTTAAACCTTGCAGGATTAATACAGGCTTTTTCAGCTAGGGATTATAGACCTATGAGGACATGCAGGTCCTGTTTTGCTAGTTATAAATTGTATTGTAGATTAAATTATAAGGGATTCTGGTATTTTATGAGTGTCATTCGCCCCTGCACAGGTAGGCCAAATTTATCTGGTATGCATCTGTGATGAAAACCCTGAGAAAGAAGAGTGGGTTTGTTACAATGACAGCAATAGAGAAGTGATGGCTTTAGGTCAAACCTGTTAGGTTTCACCCCTGCAGGGAGGGTAAGGAGAGAAACATCTTTATCCTTGCTGCAAACCACACAAATAGAAAAGCAAAGCCTACAAAGCAGAAGTGGGTGAAGGGAGAATCCAGGTTTAAGGAGGAGATGGCTCTAAAAGAAGCACTGTCTCCTGCAAATATTTGCTGTGATGAAGCATGGGAAGGCATAAAAGCAGTCTGAAAATTTGAGTATTTGCATCTGCAGAAAGAGAGAAGAGGAATGAGAGCAGACTTTGCTCTTTTTTCTCTGACTCTGTTGCCAGAGGGCCAAGAAGGGTAATGGTTGCAGATGAAGCTGCTACCTTGCCCTGTCCCCAGGGCATGTGGGCAGCCTAGCAGCCTTCCTGCATTGCTTTCGTTTTGGTGCAGCTCTGCACCTTGCTCCAAATTCTTTTAGAGATCTGTGGACTGATCTTGCCTGCCCTTGCCTTTCCACGTGTAAATTCTGCAGCAGAAATTGATCAGTTTTGCTTGACGTGACTTTGCTGTCTGCTGCCTTTAAATCAGCTTCAACTGCTATGAGGCTCAAGTGGTGGCAGCTGGGAGACTGCTTAGCTTCAAGCATGGCTGGAGTTGCTCTGTGACCTGAAGAAAAAGGTGACTGCATTTTACACTCTGGGTGGCAGAATGCCATGAATTAAGGGTGATGGAAAATAGGTATGTGGGAGGAAGCCCTTGCTCAGTTAATACACCTAAATGTGAAGAAAGAGGATTTGGTGTCAAAGTACATCTGCTGCCCATGGTTTGATGCAGACAACGTGACATGTATTGCTAAACCTTTGTTCCAGCTGTCACAGACACCTAAGTTGCCATGATTTTTCATTGGCTGCTGCTTGTGAAATTTGCTGCTTTTGAAATTTACTGCTTCTGACATGTGGGAATACTTTTTTCAAAGTGTGAGTGAGCCTGCAGGATGAGGGTGTTGATAGCACAGAGCTGACCAGGCTCTGCTGAAAGCTTTAGCCCAGCAGAATTTCAGCTTCTGGTTGCAATGCTAGTTAGAAAGAAAGAGGATCAAATTGGACAGCTCTCACCAAGTCCTCTGATTTGTAGTTTCTGAAGAGTTTTTTTGTCTCAGTCTACTCTTCTTTGCTAAATAAAGGAAAACATATCTATTTTTCCCTTTGTATTTAGAGAGCAGGCATGGATTAGGCTTACTAAGAAATAATCAGCTTTCACTGGTTTAAAATTAACTAAAACAGAACTAGTCTTTTTTCTCTCAGATGGTGACAGTAGGGGACAGAAGGTGTCTGGAGGAGGTGGCTCAGGCTTTCATGGCACTGTGAAGAGAGGTGTGACCTGCAGCAAGCTCTTCCTGTTGTCAGAGACATGGTGCCACATCCACCCTGGATGGGTTTTCCTGGCCTATCTTCCCACCTGCCAGGACGGCTGTATGAGAGAGGTGAATTCTGCCCTGTGTGTGGAGGGATAGCTGTTATCCTGATGGGAATGCATGTCCTAGGGCTGGTGGACAGCCAGCAGCAGCAGGTGTCCTATCCTAGTGTCTACCACCCTCAACCTGTTCCCCTAAAGAGAATGTCCTCTCCTATTTTGTGCTGACAGTGAAATGTTAGAGTTGTAACTGGAACAGGCATGTGGGGGATTTTAAACCCCTGCCCCTTGCAGTGGCTAAGGACACCACAAGGCCTTTGCTACCTTCTCTTTCTTTGCTCTCTCACTATCATGCTGAGATCTTCAGTGTTTATGATGGAGATGCTGTACTGCAGCTGCACTGAGTGTTCCTTGGGCAGGGACCTCACCCACTGCATCAGGGTGGTTCCATCCAGCCTGGCCTTGGACGGGGCCTCCCAGGAACGGGGCATCCACGGCTGCTCTGGGCATCCTATCCCAGTGTCTCAGCAGCCTCTCGGTAAAGAACTTCTTCCTACTACCTAATTTAAATTTCTCTTCAGTTTAAAACTGTTGTCCATTTCCTATCATTATGTGCCCATGCTTTTGTTACATGACCTGACCCTTTGTCAGTGTGTCCTTCTAGCTCTGTGTAGCCACGTTTGTGTCCCTGCCAATGGGCTCCATGTGCCAGCACAGAGGCTGGAGCCTCCATGTTCCCCAGCATAGCTGCTTTCTGGGGCTGAGGATGTTGGATTTTACTTTATCTTCTCTAATTAAGTTGCTTTATTTTGATGTTGTGTTTGGGTGTGGTTAACATGCTCACTCATCTGGAGCCACGCAGTGTATGTAACTTCAGTGTGTATCTTCAGGCTCATATCATGCTGGGTTTTGATTATTTTTTTTGGCAGAACAGCAGCTAAAGTTCTCCCTTTCTCATTATTGAGCAATTGGGCCAATGACCTCCTCCTGAAATCACAACTGTGACCCATTTTCTGTGCTAAAGCAGGAAAGGTGTAATAGTTCACAGCATAGCACAGAGCTGTGCCTAGCAGGCAACACTTCCCATTTTCAGTTTCTTCTGCTGGCCAAGTCATGCTGGGAGCTGTAACTTAAGGCTAAAAAACCTCCACAGGGTGTGCAAGGCCTGTCTGTGTTGTCAAGCATCTTTCCATCTCCTCTTAGCACTGCATTGGAGCAGGCTGTTTTCCTCTTCTAGCATTAGGGGGAGCATGGCTGTTAAGAGAGAGGCTAAATGGTTGGAAAAAAAAAAGAATAACTCACAAACTGAAAAAAACAAGTTCTGAACCTTAAGAGTCCAATTTAAACCTTGTCCCTACACAATGGCCTGTTTATAGTCCCTGTGACACCAGTAAAAAGCTACTGCAGGCACCGAAGATTGAAGGAAGTGCCTTGCTCTCAGATATCAGGCAAAGAGGAGGAGTAGATATGGACAGCATTTTGATAATTTTGCAGTCTGCTAGGAAGAAGCAAATGAAACTGACAGGGATTAACAATTGTTGAAACCTTGTTTGGCATTCCAGAGGCCTTGTTAACAACAGTGTTAAAACAGCTATTCAGGAATGCTATTATACTACCAGGGCAGTCTCTGAGAATTTTCATTTTCTAAATTAGAATTCCTTGGTTTAACTTCCAGGTATGTCATTGCTGATTGTGCATAGGACCTTGGATACATGGGAAATATTCTTCTCTTGTCCTAAGACCTTGGCTCTGCAAATTAGTTTAGTTTTGCACTTTGGTAGAAACATTGCCCAGTAAGCTGTGTGATAAAACCTCTCCACCCGAAGCCAAAATCCCCAAACTCTTACTGATTTTCTCAGAGCTGGGATTTCACATGTGGGCTCAAAGTTCATAGACTTATGTAATTCCTTCTACCAGCTTCTACCTCTGCTGGCTTGTGCTTGCTTCCTCCACTCATGGAAAGTACCTTATTGATCAGTTCCCTTTAAACCCCTAAGGATATTTCCTGCCTACTCAGTGAGCAAGGCTGGCAGAATCAGTGCCTGTGTGCACAAAAGGTACCAGATGATGACATTTAGGCCAAATGTTCTATCAAGGGTATTTTACTTCATATGCTTTTCCACAATTTAGCATCTCCTTTAATCATTGCATCTCAAGCTAGTCTGTTCTGCACACATTCCGTTTGCTTCTTTAGGAACATATCAATGTTACATCACCAAGAGAATCAAGGACAAAGTATTTGAGAAGATTCCTTCCAAGGGAAAAGTTTGGGATGCCCAAAGCAGGCATGCCTGGGTGCCAAACAATGGTACTGGTAGCTGTAGGAAGACTGTGCAAGGAGGACAAAGGGGAACTGGTACATGTGGATCCTTCCTTGGTAGTCCTACTCAAGAGGAAGTTTTTATGAGGCCTATGGTGTTTGCAGTGCAGCTGGAAATCAGAGGAGAAGAGATAACCTTTGTTGCTTTATGAAGGGCACAAAGGCAACTCATGTGCCCCAGAGTGACAGTGCCATAAAGTTACAACAGGAATCACCAATGGGAAAGGATATTCTTCTATACCCCATGTTTTTTCTTTTTTGAATTTAGTTTAAAAGAACAACAGAAGCATGAGGCAAAAGTGTTATTTGTGTAGCAGGGAAGAGACACATATGAGAACATCTCTTTTAAGGAGCTGCTTCAAAAATAACCACAGGAGATCAGTGTGTTTGCAGAGCACAGTAGGCGACCTGCAGAGCAGTAGAAAGTGAGACAGCAGTGGTGCCCCAAGTGCAGACAGTCCCAAATGTCTCCAGGATTGTGTACGTTTGTACTCATTGCCAAACCACCCCACCCTGACCCCAGTGGGTGTTTTACAAATTGAAGGAGGTGCTGTTTTCATGTTTTCTGCCCAAAAACATTGATCCCTTTTCTGTTGCTCTCCTTCTTGACCCCTTTTTCTTAAGTCAGCAGCTTTTAAATTCCACTTCCAAGTCTTTAAAAAATAACCCTGTTTCAATGAATCTCCAGAACATATGGCAAAGGAATGCAGATTTGGGTACTACTCTGTCCCAGAGATGAGGTCTTGTTCACCAGAAAAAGAAAGGAAAAGCAGACTGTCATATTTTGGAGCAGGATGTTCACATCCAGCATTCTGCCCTAGTCTATTTACTGCTGACTACAGGAACAGGCAGCAAACTTGGCCACTGATTTACTGAGATGCTTTAAGAAAGTCCATTACACCTTACGTGTTGCTTCAGCTTCACAGTGGGTAAAACAGAGAAGTGAGAAGTACAATTTTTATCCTCATTTTCTTTTCTGACATCTGTGGTTTCAGACAGATCTGAAAATGTGGTGTAGGATTCAATGCAAATATCAGGTGTGATCCATTAGTGAAATGGAAGTGGTAAAGCCAGATGGTGTGAGGCATCCCACTGGGGAACACAATGTTTCAGGCACCAGGGAGTTAATTTATCCTGTTAGCCAGGTAAGAGAGTGTGCTTGGGAAAGGCCAAATGAAAACTGAGCATAATTGCTCATTGGGAGATTCACCCTTCCCATGGCCAAATACTCCTTAGAACAGAACTTTGTCAAAACATGCATGATGAATTTGCATCTCTATTTTCTAGTGTTACACTGGAAAATCAATGGCAAATACCATTTCAAAGTAGTAACCAGATGTTTCCTCCCTGCTTTTTTTTAGCTATCCACTGTGAGGAACAGAAACGTTTCACAAAGAGAAGTGAGGGTTTGAGATATAGTGGCTGATACCACTCTGGGAGGACACAGCTGTATCTCTTTTCTACATCAGTGGCTGTCAGCAAGTAACACTGAGTTGACTTTGGCTACCTCAAAGGAAGCATTATCCTCTGTGCTCCCTCCACTCTGTTTTCTGATAAAGAACAAATATTTCTGCTAAAATCAGTTCATGCTGCAATAACTACTTGGAACAAAGCTTTTGTTTCAGTTATAAAAATTCTCACAGCACAAAGTTAACTACCTGGAGTTTCACAGAAATATTCACCTGGCAGTGCCTGGTATAACCATGACTGCACTTTGGCCAGTGTTTGGAAGCAGAGTACAACCTGCAATGCAGCTTCATGTGTCTCTACACCAAGACAGGGTTGTGCTTTGGACAAAATTTGATATTTCAAAAGTGTTGAGAAGCAGTCAAATTAGCTAGTCAAATGATTTCACCAATGGTCATTTCATATCCAGATTGCTTACACCATCCCACTGTGCATCTTTTCAGTGCCTAAGCAATTTGCAAACTAGGCCCTGTAGGACTTGCATCTGACTGCTTTCAAGGAGTCTTGGTCTTCTAAGCACTGAGATCACTTTTGCAATGGGAGCTCTGGCATATTGGGCTGAATTCTGAGAGGTATTCAAGCATACAAATTGTTTGGTTTTTAAACTTCCCTTGAAGTATTTAATGGTTTACTGTTTTGATGTCTATTCTGGCTTTGCCAAGGCTTTTTCTATTGCTTTGTAACAACATAGAAGATATAAAACAGTTCACTCTCAATAAATTTATGGGTGTTTCATTCCAGCTTGGACTCAGCATATGGCTTTCTTTGTGTAGTTGTTTGATTGCATCATCCTTGTTTCAAATGTGACAATTTGGCTAAAACCTTTATTTTCCATGTGTAAAGTGGGACACAAGTGCATTGCACCATTTGGTTGTGCATACCCATTGGACATGCTGTTCTCTGCTATGGGATTATGGAAAACTGCCCAATCTTTTCTCTGACTGCTGCTGTACAGATGCAGGCAGGGTACCAAGTATAAATAAGCTCGTTAGGACAAAGATGTATTCTGAAAGTGAGCAAGCACTGTAAGCAGGCACATGTAAACAGATGTTCTTTATAGTGCAGAACTCTTGAGTGCAGGCTCTTCCTTGTCCACTCAGCCAAAGCTGCCCTTGTGGTTGATATGGTGATGTGGTTGATGCTTTCTCCCAGTTTTGCTGCAGGTCCTTTGCACTTTGGCTTGCTCCCTAAATGTCTCACTACGAGTCCTGAACCAATCAAAATCTGGGCATTGTCCCTTTCTCCCTGTCCAGAGCACACCAAAACCCTGAGATGCAGCATCCCTCCAGAAGGCAGACACCAGCAGGCTGCACAGAGGGGTAATTTACCACTAGATGGCTGGACCTCCTTTTTGTCCAGCTCTCAGTTTTGTTCCCAGCTCAGTGACCATGCTTAGCCTAGAACAGTGGACTCGTTGTAAGCTCTCTGCCTGCCCACTTTTTATAGCTTAATATTTTTAAACGGCTGATGCTTTTAGCAGATTTACCTTCGTGATGAATAGTTTAAACTTCTGAAACGTACTAAAAGAGCTATGGTAATATCTAAGAAAATCATAGCTTTTTTGCAAGACAAAAAGGAAAAGCTGCCTTGTCCTGTTCTTGGGGTTTTTTCTGTTTCATGTGTAATACAATTTTTACTGAGTCTTATTTCATAGGTGTATGCATAGGTGGGACACATTTAACAGTTCATCACTCAGACTAAAATACAGCATCATAGTGTCCTTAATAGTCACAGCCATGTGCTTTGATCTGGTGAATTTGGTGATATAAAATCTGTAAAACTTTTAGACACTGACATACATGTCACTGTGATTTGGGGCAGCAATGTCTTTCCTTTAAGAAACATTATTTTGTGCACAGTCAATAGCTTCAATAAATTAATACCTCTGGATGAAAAATGTTAGCTTTCCTGATGACTAGAGACCGACACATTATACAGAGCAAGAAGGCCCACTTCAAAAGGAAGATTTCTCCTGCCTGAAAACAGACAAGAGGGATAGGCAAAGAATCTGTTTCTTGAAGATACCACTTATCAATCTCTTCACATTTTTACCTCTGTTACTTGTATTTACTAGGTTCACATAATGTGTCTATAGATGTACTTGTATTCTGAGTTCAAAACAAGAGAGAGGTATGTTTTTAAATTAAAATTATTTTAGCTGATTTGTTGTCACAGCACTGGCATTTTATGGTTGCTGCTTGCAGGAACAAGGAGGAGTCATTGTCCCTGCTTCCAAGGTAAAATAATCTAAAGTATCAAACCTGGAAATCTTGTAGAAGCCTGAAGATGTGCCTAAAGATGATGATATATGAATTAGCAAGATGAAGATGAATCTAGAAATAGTTCTGGGGTGTGTTCTCTTTTCTAAGTAGCAGTCTCTCACAGTTTAATTTTCTAAAAGCAAAAAACCCAAAAAAAAAAAAAAACCCAAAAAAAAACCCACCAAAAATAAACCCAAAAAACCCCCCAAACCCAAAAAGCTGAAAAAGCTGATGGTTTGACTAGTGTGGTGGAAAAGCAGGAAATTCAAATGAACACCCATCAAGACTCAGAGATACACAGGTAGTGAAGCATACAGCATATGATGAGGCCCTGAATAAACCCAACAAGAATATTTGTGGTTATTCTGTTCTCATCTGCAGGAAGGTTTCTGGTTTTGTTAATGCAACAAGAGAGAGTAAGAAAGGCTTAAAAATTTCCATTTAGTGGCCTTGCAAACAAGTAAATTGTAATTTTTTTTAAGTGCTTCCTTTTTACAGGTGCCTGAAGGGTAACATGCAGATTATTCATGAAGACCAACCTCACGTTTGGAAGTAGTCCAGAAACAAAGTCCTACTTGATCCTGTCACAAGCAGAATTCAGTAACATTCTGTTACTGAGCACAGAATGTCAGATGTAGCATAATTGCAGGCATTGTGTATTCCTCCTATGACACTGTGGGAAACAAAAAGCCATCGTTTGTCATCACTCTAATGATACTATTTTATGCCTTTTGAGAATGTTCAAATAAACTTATTTTATTTACCTTGTTCCTAAGCAGGCCCACTGATATAAGCTGTACAGAATACTACTATAAAATACCTGTTCACTGGTGCTGTTACAAGTGCTATGTTTACTGTGGCAGCTCTGCATAACATCTGAGAAATCAGAAGTGTCAACACCAAAGGTAAACAGGTATCTTTGATCCAGCTGTGTGGTAGCTGTCACTGGATGTGAATAGAGAAGGTGGGTTTGAAGAACCAGACACAAATTTGTGAAGAAATCAGCTTAAACGTATCAACAACCTTCCTTTGGGATTATCAGCTCATTTGCACAGTCCTAATGAACTATTAGAGGCCCTGGATGCATCCTGTTGTGTAGTCTGACAGACAGGAGAGCAATGTCACGGCAGAGATGACAGCACTTTTGTCACTGCTCTTTCCATAGCTCAGATGAGCAAGCCTGTTCCCGACAGAGGGTAGGAGGTGGTTCCCTGCAGCCAGGCTGCACTGCATTATCTGGGCCCTCCTCCAACACGTGCTGACCCCCTTGTGCTCCTCATTGCTCTCCCCAGAGGGTTTTGGATCAGCTCTCTGCTCTGAGGGCAAGGACATAGAGTCCCTTTAGATCACAGCATCTCTATAGCCATTTGGATCAAAAAGCTATGAAAAAAATGTTGCTTGGATTTGAAATGAGAACTTTTTGCACAGTCGGCTTTTTCCACTCTGTTCTCAGCAAGACAATTTGAGTTCCTACCTGCACAGAGGTCTGGGGGCTGAACTCCTGACCGAGCTGGCCAAACAGGTGTTCCAATGCCTTTTAGCTCAATTTTTGGCTAGGCCTTGGTGGAAAACTCCTCTAGAAGCTGGGCTCTGAGATGAATTGCTCTGCTAGCCTCCCTTCCTACCACTCTGGCAGCAACTTAAAGCCTACAACAGCCAGATTTGCAGTTGTGCACTCTCTCATCCCACCACCTTCTTCCACTCCCTGACCTTCTGACAGGTTTACAGATGTTCCTGGAAGGAGGTGCCAGAATGATTCCTGAGGGATTGTTCTTGCAGTAAATTCTGACCAAGGCTCTCAGGAGAAACAAAAATTTCACAGGAGAGGTTGGAAGCAGCTCACATGGTTTAAGCCTGAATAAAGGAAACCCTTGAAAGGAAACATTCTCATAGAGATTACTTAGAATGGTGGATTTGCAGAAAATCTTACCACCATTAAAAACAGACTCAGAGGAAATAGTCACTCTCCTGAGTGGTATTACAGAGCAAATGCTGTAAGTTAAAACTCTGAGTTGAGTGTGTCTTGTATGACAAAGAACGACTGAAAGCAACTCAGAGGGCCTTGAAAAGCCTAATGGACCTTAAGAAGATCATATGGTGTTCTGTTATAGGATAAATACCGATTGTCCTCTTGGACAAGCATTATTATATATGATTATGATTATTATTATTATTATCTCGATCAATAATTTGTCAAGAATTATACCTGAACTTTCGGGTACACACCTGAAGCAATAATCCATGTTTGGGAAGTGAGAAGCTTCCAAATTTGCAGAGTTTGTCCAGTGCTTTTAGCAGTAGAAAGTGAGAAAGATAAATTTGGCACTTACTGGAGTCTAAGTTTATATCCCTTTTAATGACCATGGTCCAGTAGCAACACTAGTGGAAGGGGAGGTGACTACCCACACTAACTGCAGTTATCCCTAATTTAGGACTGCAAATCTGTGTGTCTTTTTTGTGGAATAATGCATATGTTTCATCTCATTAAACCCTGTCACCGTCATGTCCATAAAATGGTTGTAAGGACCACCTGATAATTAATATCCTTTGGAGTTTGGTTGTATGAGTGCTTGGAACCACACCTGCAGCCACTGCGTGACAGTGAGCTATGGAGCAGGTATGTTACACTTTTCCTGCTTCAGTGTTGTACTGACTTGTCAGGGGATAATCCCTGATAAGAGCTCTATAAAAAACTCCATTATAGGGGCTTGCTGAGGCACAGCACCCACTACAGAAACAGAGCTGTGTTGTTTGTGATGTTCGCCCCAAGCAGCACCGTGGTACAGCCCCAGCCCCGGCCGCTCCTTTGCCCCTGCCCGCAGAGCCGTGGGCAGGAAGCGTGCCACCCCTCCCACCCCTTCCTCTCAAGGAAGGAGCAGAGGCAGCAGCTTGAGGTGCCTGACACAAAGGGAAATAAAGGTTCAGATACACATTGTCTTGAGAAAATAAAATCAGACACGATGCAAACTAGTTGTTGGTTGTTATTTGGTATGCCTTAGCTTCAGTTTCTGGCCTCTAACCCTGTAGATGTATAGACACGCTTCATGCTTTGTGAGTCATACTAACAACATTGTTATCACATTATAATGATGTTGGGTTGGTCCTGCGAGATGATGTTATTAGCCAGTATTGAGAGCTAAGTTCCATATGAAAAAGCAGCTCAATAATCACCACTGTTACCCATAACAGTAATTAGTCAGTACTTGCACTTGTTATTCTTGAGGGAAGCTGAAGTCATGTTTGTATCTGGGGCAGAGCATGTACTTCCACCAAGGCCAGTACAACTTGCATCACTGCTTGAGTTTAGCTCTATGAAATTCTTATCTCAGAATTCTTTCTAAACCTAAACAATGTCCCCTGATCAGCACTCAACACTTTTGCTAAGCAGAAAACAAAGTGTTTTTATGGTTGCAAAACTAGAAAATGAACACAAATGACATTATGAGCTAGTATATTATTTAGATTTTAAAATATTCTGAGGTAGGTAATACCTCTGATGCTATAAATCTTTTCTGTCAGAAAGCTCTAGTTTCCCCATGCAAAAAGATTGCTATCCTATGAATTCCCACTGAAATGGAGTGTCTAGGAAATAACTAGACTCATAGATACAGACTGAACTTTTCTTAGACCACAGCTCTTTATCTCAGTGCACGTGGCACGAAGTGAGATTGGCAATGGGATAACTCCCACGACTACGGCCTTCACTGTGCTGCTCTGCCACTTCTCTTCTCGAGTCACTCCTGCTTGCATTTCTTTTTCCCTGGAAAATGTCAAAGAATTCATAGATCAAAAAACAGGAGCTGACACAAAGACAGAGATACTGGATCTAAGGAATGATTGATTTGAGGAATTGGGTTGAGGACTCTTTACTTGGTGGGAAGTAAGAATTTCAGAGTCCGCAACTATACCTCTTTTAAGATACGAACTTCTCAAACTTGCCACACATTAATATTAGAGTTGGCCAATCTTTAGTCAGAAGAAGTCCATTTATATCTTCATCTTAGAGATGGGGAAGTAGATTTAGTCATTCAGATGGGACTTTTTCTCAATGTCAGTAGCAGATCAAAGCATTCCTGGTGTTACAAAGAGCTGTGCTGCTAGAACCAGCTTTGTCATTGAAATGCCGCCCATTAGTACTCCTGTGCCTTGTCAGATGAATTATGAACTGATGGAATTTGAATAACTGTCTTGCCCTTCTGCAAGAAAAGGTAATATTGCTCTTGCTTAGTATTGCCTCAGGCTTTTGTGCCAAAACATCACAGTGGAATTCAGTGTTGACTGGTAACTAACAGTGAATTTAAAGTGCTGTCACAGTCATCTTGCTCAGCTTCCAGGCCTAGGTGGCCAAAGCATGTAAGGAGCAATCCACAAGAGACGGCACAAAGCTGAAGGATGGGGATTTTTTTTAAAAAATTCCTGTTTGTTTAAGACAGGAGGCAAAATGTGTTTGCAAAGCAGAGAGGCTGCTGCAGGTGCAGAAGGCTCTGCTACAGCTGGCATTCTGAAAGATCAATTACCTACACCAAAGCTGTTCTGCTGCCTTTGCTATCTGCTTGCTTATTAGACACAAAGTGAATTAAAAAGAGCAGGGTTCAATGCCCTCTTCAAGTGTGCAATCTAGCACTTAAAACCAGACATCCTGAAGCTGATCAGATGATGGGACTATGTGAAACGCTTTTGGCTCTAAAAGGACGCTTGGCAATCATAACACTACGCTCAACTGGGAAAGCAAGTGAACTGATGTAATATGATGCTATAAATGATGTAGGTTGCATTTCTTTTTGAGTTGTTGGGAATTAATGGATTGATAGGTAAAACATCTGATATTGTTACTGGATTTGTCATAATAAATATTACTCTATAGTATTTTGCTCCTGCCTGTGAACAATTAAAATGCTAAAGGGTACCAATACATGATGTTAGGAGAATATTATGACAGTAATATTATAAATGTTTGTACAGGTTGTCACCAATATTTGAAGCCATTTCTAAAAACAGCACCTTAATATAATACATTATTACTATACCCTACTGTAAGTGACGTGCCTTTATCCACTGCTACAGAACATTTACTTTACTAATTTTTCACCCTTTTCTACCCTCCTCTCATGGACAGTCTTGCAAAGACAGTGTTAATAACAGACACAGGGATGACATTCTTGTGATAAACTCTACAGTCATGGTTAAAGTGTATGTGTTGCATTAATTTCTCATTTACCAAAAACATCGCTTATGTTCATGGATCCATTTCAGCACATTTTGCTTTTTCTTCTCATCGTCGACCAGATGCGACAGACAAATATTTCTCTTTGCTCTCAAAAAAGACTCACAACAAGGCCCCATAACTGATATGATGTGATCTTGCATCAAGACTGCCTTCTGTAGTTCTATCAGTGTCATGCTTCTGAAGTGTGTTACCTTGCAATCCTGTAGAGATGGGAAATGCATTTTATTATAAAGAAATCTTCCATCTATTGAATCATAAGTTATACTTGCAGAATCATATAAACACAGAATCGATTAGGTTGGAAAAAGACCTCCAAGAATGAGTCGAACTTTAATCAATCCCAACCTTGTCAACCAGATCATGGCACTAAGTGCCACATACAGTCTTTCCTTAAACACCTCTGGGGGCTTTGACTCCACCACCTCCCTGGGCAGCCCATTCCAATGTTTAACAACCCTTTCTGTGAAGGAATGTCCAACCTAAACCTCCCCTGGCACATCTTGAGGCCATTTCCCCTCATCCTGTCTCACCTGGCACAACATCCTTTCAGGGAGTTGCAGAGAGACAGTCACCCTTATGCCTCCTTTCCTCCAGCCTCTCTCTTAGAGCTGGACCAGAAAGCCTTGATCCACTGAAATGACGACATCCTTCCACAAAGAAAACCTATTAATTATGCTGTTAATGCCAGACCATCTGTATGCCACTCTGAATCCCAAACAGCATACGAATACAGCTAAGCCACAAACTTTATAGCTGACAGGTTCAACATAAACTCGGGGTTTGTTAAAATATAAACCCTAGCAATCATTGTAAAATGGTTCTTCATGTGTTCCTGCGCGTATGGCGCATACGAGATCATGTGGGAGGCGATCTGACGGCGCCCATTGAGAACAACCTGCACGGTGCAATTACGGTCTTGCTCCTCCTCATTACCGCAGCCAGCCTAGAACCGGTGCTGCCCTCCTGGCAGCTCTCCCGCTGTGGAGCGGTGTTCTCCGTGCCAGGCAGGGACAGTCCTCGCTGTCTCAGCGTTCTCCGGCGTGTGTCGCCGCGGGCCGCCGGAGGAGAGGGACGGACAGCCGGACGGAGAGACAGCAGGCTGAAGGGACGGCGCGCTGGAGCCCCTCAGCCTGGCACGCCCGGCCCGGGCGGAGCCTCAGGGCCGCTCCCGCCCCGCCCCCTCGCCGGCGGCTCCCGCGCGGTCGGATTGGCGGGGAGCGGTGCCAATCACGCCGCGGGGCGGGGCGGGGCGAGCGCGGCGGCCCTTGGCGCTGAGGGGGCGCGCGGCTCCGGCCTCTGCCCGGGCCGACCCTGCCCTGGCGGCGCCTTACCCGGCGGCCGCCCCGCTCCTTGTCTTTCTCTCCTGCCTCCCGCTGCGAGCAGCCGGGGCCTCCTCCATGCGGGAGAAGAGGAGGAGGAGGAGGAGGTGGGAGCTGCTCGCCGGCCATCCCCGGCGCCCGGCAAGTCGGAGCCGACCCGCCGCCGCGCCGCTCCTGCCGCATCTCCCCGCGGCGCGGAGCCGGCCCTGAGCTCTGCCCGCCTCGCCGCCCCCGGACCCCTCCTCATAGTCTTGCCGCCACCGTCCTTCTATTCTTCCCAGACCCATCCTCCTAGTCTTCCTTCTTTTTGTTTGTTTGTTTGTTTTTTTTTTTTTTTTAAATTCTCCTCCTTCCCTCCCGCCCCCCCACCTTTGGTTCTCACCCTGGCTGCGAGCAAAGCGTCTTCATGAGCGCAGAGGATGTCCGGAAAGCACTACAAGGGGCCTGAAGTCAGTTGTTGCATCAAATATTTTATCTTCGGCTTCAATGTCATTTTCTGGGTAAGTGGGGCCGCTTTCGTGTCTTCCTCTGCTTCCTCCTCCTCCTCCTCCCCCCCTCCCCGGCCGCCGCTGCTCCCGGGCTGGGCACGGCCAGGAGCGACAGGGACGTGTGACAGCTCGGTATGAGGCCGCGGGGGGATTTTTGATGAAGTGCGGGTGCGAGGCCAGAGGTGCCGCCGCCTCCGACCCGACCGCCCCGGTCAGCCCTTCCCCGGGCAAGTTGTGGTGCTGCATTCCTCCACCTCCCGAGGGTGCCGGTTCTCTTCCCTTCCGGCCCTCCTAATTGCTTTTGTTGTTAGTATGAAGCAGATTTCGTGCCTTCTTCCCCACTCCCCGTCTTTTCCTTTTTTCCTCTTCCCTCCTTCCTTCCCCCACCTCTGCTTTGTGGTGAGAGAGGAAGGGAGCAACCAGGCACCCAGGCCTGGAGAATGAATTGATCTGCATGTTTTCATGCTGTCATCCCTGTTAGATGCAAATAATAGAAAGAACCACAGCTCAGGTTCTCTGAACAGTGCTGTTTAATGATTTCACAGTGATGAAGTTATGTATGGCACAGGTTTATTATGATTAGCTGTTAATGCATAGTAGTAGTAGCAATAATAGGATGGAGGAGGGGGGAAACGGTATTGCCACCCGTCCCTAAAGTGCAAGCCCGTGGGAAGCCTGTTTGGGCATTTGTTGGGATTCCTGGCAGTGCTGCTTGATCTGCCTGCACAGTATCTTGTTGCACCATTCCCCACCGGCTGTGGAGTAGGCAGAACTGTACAGTGAAATGTAACCTCCCTGTAACAGTACTTCTAGCATCTTCTCAATGTGCTGGATTTGAAAGAGAAGCGACTGTTTTTGGATATTCATGCCAAATTTCATAACCACGGGGGAGGTTAGGGGGGGCCGAGCATTCTCATACATGTGTGAGTGATGAGGTCTTCTCTCTGCACAGAATGCTAAAGTCAGGTGAAGGCTCTTACATCTAAAAGTTCCCCTTTTTATATGAGGTATTCCACAGAGTAGTGAGAAACATGCACAAACCCAGTTTCACAGAATATTCTGAGTTGGAAGGACCCACCAGGATCATCGAGTCCAGCTCCGGATCAAACCCAGGTAGTGTGGATGTGATTTTGAGGGCCTTTGGAAGCAAGTTAAATACATACCCGGTATAGTGGCTTGTTTGGACTAGAAAGGAGAATTGGGGTAAAAAAGCCCCAAACACCACCTTGAAGGTTATGGATGAAGGTAGGAAAGAACAGAGGAGAGAAACCTTTTGAGAAGTGCTGAGTTTCTGATTGTTCCCTTGGGGAGAACAGAGGATTCACGGATAGAACTTCGGGATTCACGGATAGCAGGTATCCATAGCTAACCTCAGGTCAGTGTTCCTGGAAAATAAACATGTCTGAAAAAGATGTTTTGAAAGGATGGGAATTTTGGTTAAGTCCAGTTTTATACTGTATTACCTTTTCTTAAACAAGAAGATATGCTGCCAGAGTGAAGCTGACTGTGGCTTTATGTCAGTGTTTACTTGGCCCCAGATCGACCCCTGTAGATGAACGGTAGCAAGCTTTGTAGTATTCTGACCCTACAGAACTGTTGTGATTGAACTCTTGGCTCAGTTTTTGGTGGTTGAGTTTGCTATGGTTCTTCGCCCTTGTCTCTTTCTTTGTTTTGATTTTGCTGGGCATATGTTGCTGTGAACATGGATATTTTTCAGTAGGGAGCAAGTAGTGTGAGGAACACTTGTGTGCTGTGTCCTTGGATTTAGGGGGGGATATTATGGTGGAATATATATAACCATTTAACTCACTCTTTCAGACACTGCCAGTGTCTCAGAAGCTGTATATCCTGTAATTTCCTTCATTTTATTCTCTGGAGGTGAATGTGTGGACGGTGCAAGCAGGGAAGTGGTTATGTTTTAGGTTTTCTGTAACTAGTCTTTTTCTTACTCCTGTGTTCCTGAGGCTGATGCAGTGTAACTTCTGCAGGATGACAGGTGTGCCTGTGTTGTAGCTAAATGGGCCAAAGCCTTTACACTGCTTGAATGCTGATCTGAAAGCCCGAAAAAATAGAGTTGTGTATCGCCCACTCTGCCACTTACTTGATGTGAGGCCCTTACTTGCAGATTTCCTCTTTTGCAAAGCACTAACTGTCTCATTTGTGGTCCTGGCTAAACTTTTTGAAATTCATGAAGACCAAGCACTTTGAGAGTTTAGTCATTTCTTTAGAATATTGTAATCTCTTTAAGAGAAAGCCTGCATTTATTACCATGTCTCTCATGATTGGGAGTGAAAACAAAGGCAGATGCTCTTGTTGAATACATGTTAATGTTGTTTTTACTGATGTAATAGCGAACTCTTCAATAACTGGGCCAGAAAAGCTGTAAATGAAAATTGCAAATTCAGTTGCTTGTTTACAGAAAGTGATAATCAAAAATAGCCACTAATGTAGTCATTGTAAATAGATTGAAATGATGAAGAGGTTGTCATATTAACCCCATGACACTTTACAGGATCTTGCAAACAGGGAACATACCTTGTAAGGCCTTCTATCTGAGCATTATTATATAGTGGTTTTAACACAATCTTTTAAAACATTAATGTAAACAAAAAAAATACCTCTATTCTGCATCATAAAACAATGAACTAAAAATAAAGAGAACTGAGTTGGAAGAGTAATGATTTTGACAAGAAAATTGTCAGTGCTTTGAATAGAGGAATATTATAGATCTGCTGAAATTATGCAGGGAATGATTATACTTGCTACTTAAACTGGAGTTATTACAAAAAAATTGAGGCTTTAAATACAGAATAGGGGCAAGAAAACCGGCCAAACCTTATTGTCTTTTTTGTTTTGTGCTGGTCAGGTATTTAACGCCTTAATAACCACAGCAGAATTATTAGGATAATGAATATGGGAAAGTTGCACTCCAATGTTGTGTATGTAGTTGTGACTAAAGGTGAGTGACAGTAAGCTTTTTAGGAGGTAGTTCTCAGGCTTGCACCACCCCAGGTAATGTATTCTTGCCTAAATATGTGTTTCATTCTGTTGTAGAAGACAACATTATCTGCTGAGTCTGTGCATAATTAATGTTCTAGATATATTTGCAGGCTTAATTTCTTTTGGCAATTCAGTGTTAAAGTTGGTAAATACTCTGGAAACGTTTGTTCAGAAAAGGTTATTTTATGAGACTGCTATGCTGTTGTGGATGAAGAAAGCTCCTTTCTGATTTGACTGATTGGGCAGTCACTGAAGTAGTATTTAGGAACAGGGAACTAATAGGCACAAATGCATCTAAGTCTAAAGCTGAGGTCAGTGTAGTGTTTCCCTTTGCTGTGCTGCCGGTTTTGCACTGGGGCACACACCTGTGCTTTAGCTCTGCTTCCATTCTGCCAGTGCTAAAGCACCACATGCTGTGTGTGCCACCTTTCCTGGCTGGCAGCTGCTGCAGTAGACACTGCTTTTTCATGAGCCTTCCTGCTCTTGTCTCAGTAAAGCATAAAGCTGTAATCTGAGGTAACAGAGAACACTTTTCTGTACTCCAAGCAAGCAAACAAACAACGCCCCCTTCCCCTTTCGGCTTCCATGTAGAATGATGTCAAAGGTATGGTGCAAAAGGTCAAAGTATGTTGCCGTGCTTCACAAAAGAACTATTTCCCCCTCTTTCCCCCTTACTTTGGGAAGACAATTTTAGGCTGACTTTTAGTTCCAAGATATGTTTTTAATTGTTCTCTGTGCTTTTTTTATATTTGATGGAAACAGTGGATGTATTAAGATCTAAATTCCAATCCACACTTGATTCCACTGACCCTGATCTAACTGAAAAGATGTATGAAAAGCACTGACACCTCAGAAACTTTTGCTTTAGCTGGTGATTCACTCTAAGTTATGAGCTATGCTGCAATTATGATACATCAGCATATTACGAGTCATAACTTGTGTTTTAATTTGCTTGGCATCTGCTCTATTTGATGGCAACCATATGGGAATCTAAACAGTCTTCTGAATTACAGAAAGATAGCAGAAAGAAAATAAGGTTATGTAAGTGTGTTACAGGAAAAGTATTGGACAAGTGCACTGACCTTTAAAGGACAACCAATAGATTGCTTATTAAATTTTGTATGTTGTTGATAGCTTGTTTTTCAGAGGAGGTGAGGGTAATTCTCTGATGTCAGCTGGTTTTCAGATATCCACAAGGAAGTTTTGATTTTATAGTTTTTCCCTTGCCACAGTGTTTAAAAAAAACTCCAAACAAATCAATGTGAAGCTTGTTCCATGCAATTTTGAAATGCATTCTGTGGCATTTAATCTTTAAAAATTTGCATTGGGAGGATGTCCTTGCAGCGGAAGCATTCTGTGAATTTCCCACCCCTCCCCCTTTTATGATCAAATTACTTTTTTATTTCACATTTCTTCATAGCACAGATGAAGCATAGCTAAGCATTCTACCAGTGATCCTGCCAGAAACAGAACAATGCTTGTTTAGGGCAAGTACTCCACTGGTTTGTGATGGTGAAAGGTGGAGTATATGTATTGACGAAATAAATGCATTATTGTGAGATCGGCATTCTTGAATTCCTCAGTGTCCCTTTCAGCAGATGTAGGCTCAGTCTTTCTAAGGCATATAAAAATTTAGTAACCGCTGACTTTGGGGGACTTGTTTCAGATCTGTAGAGGTCATTCTCAGAATAAAAATTTTTCTTGCCTTGTGTTCTCTCACAACTTTGTGGTAGGCTGTATCATTGGTAATATAAAAAGAAATAGGTGAGGAATATGGGAAAAACTATTTCCTTTCTCATAAATATTTCTTTTGCCAAAATTGAGTGTTTATAAATGTGATACTGTTTTAAGTTATTTGATGTTTCTAGTTTATTAAAGATTGAAGAAGCATAAGGGAACTAGAACTGTAGAAAACCCATTGTGATTAATTGTGTGACTTCTCTTGTTTGATGTCACCATGCTTTAAGAGAATACTATTGGAACTATCATGTGCAGCTTACATACTTAGTGTTAAAGATGAATTTGGTAAATATATTTACCAGTTTTCTACCTTGATTGAATTGTCACAGTACATTTTTTCTGGTGGCATATCTATCTCAAAGTATGAAGAGTCAAATTTCAGTGTCCAGTCAGAGAAAAGCTGGTCCATGTGAATGGCATCCAGAGCACAGGCAGCTCCAACTGAATACTTCTGCAAGTGAAACATCCTGTGGATATTTGTGTGTGTGAAGTTAGCGCTGGTCCTAATCCCATTGCCCTTGTTGCATGTTGTTAATATTTCCATATTAAAGGCAACAAATTCATGTTCTGCAACATTGAATTTGAAGGCAGATGTGCTACCTTAATTCTAGTAAGGCAGCCTTTGCACTGTGAACTTTTTGGTGTATGTATTAGGTATTTATGTATTCAACTGTAGTGTATGATGTAATAGGCATGTAGGGAAGGCATGAGTTGTTCCAGGGAAGAAAGGTTTTCTTTTCCAGATGGGAACCCAGAAGACATGTTCTTGTAAACAAACAAAAAAATTACATACAAGGTACAGTTGATATAGGATAATTTTCAGACGGAAAATGTGGGAAAGAAAGTTTTTTTTGGAGGGGAGTGGTGGGGTTCAGAGTGGTGGTGGTGTTCTTTTTGTGGAGAGTAGTAAGAAGAAAAATCCTCTGAAGTGGACAGGAGTTTGAAAGTATGTATGTAATCTGTTATTTAAGAATGCTTTCTAAAACCTAATTCTATAGATTACAATAATTCTGATGTACTTCTTAGCTAACTTTAATTTATTCTTTATTCCTCAGACTCTGTAAGATGCAAGTAAATGATTAGTAGAGGATGAGAAACTTGAGCTTACAGTTAATGAAATATCTCTTCCTTTTCTTTTGAGTCCCATTCTTACAAACAGACATTTTGAAGTCTATGTTGAGAAATAAATATAAACTGGTTTTGGCACAAGGTCGGCTACAAGTTATAAATTTGGAGCAAGAAACATGTTGTTAAGTGCTGGGGCTAATTACATTAGCAGTTCATACTCCAGTAACCAAAAGCAGTAACCTGTGAAGATTCACTTATGGGCATTTAGAATATAATGTTTTGCTTTCAGTAAAAAACTGGAGGTGAGAGAAAATATTTTTGACCCCAAGAAATCACTTGACCTAATTCTACCAGTTAGGAAATTCTGGTCTTAAACTATAGTTCTGTAGTGGAGCCTTGTTTTGGCCAAAATATGCAGCATGCTTCTCAAATGCATGGCTGGTAGCCTGTCAACAGGACTGTAATTGTTTTATTGATGTAGACAGGAGAGCAAGGAGCTGAACAGCTTGTGAACTAACCCAGCTCTGTTAGAGATGACCCAGAAGTCACTGTCAGCATTAGCCATAAAAGTGTCTTCCAGTATGGTAGTATTTTTAAAATTTTTCATATCTGACTTTTTAATTAGCTTGAATTTTATAGTGACTTTGTACTTGTGTACAATTTATCTGTTTCTCATTAAAAATTAGCTAATATTGTTAAAACGCAATAAAGAATTAAAACCAAGAAGAAGCTTATCCAATTTTTAATGAATGTACTGAATTGCACTTCATGACAGTTTTACGGTATAAAATCCATCAATACATTGCTTACTGATTTACACTACTTACATTCCTTTACTTATCTTTAAGTAAAGATATTTCTTTACTTAAATCAGTAAAGAATAATCTGTTTCATTGTGCTGTCATATTAAATTTGGAAAACATCCCAATTTTTTAGATTGTGCTACTACTTCTACCACAAAACATCCTATGTTGTGAGGTAAGGCCCCAAAAAACACTTGCTGGATGAGACTCCTGAAAAGGTTTATGGTTTTTCATGTACTCTGAGTTAGATGTACAGGAGAGGTATTGACAAGATGTTGTCAAGAGGTCAAAACAACAAAAAACTTTATTGGTAACTTCAGAAAATTGGAGAATATTGGTAAAAGTTTAGAGCAGCATTCACTCAACATAAAACAGTTCACAAAGCCCATTGAACTCAGCTACTCCAGGCCTGTCTGATTTTAAGTTACTCAAAACTGAGAAGAGAGAGTTAGAAGAAGAAGAAAGAAGAAGAGAGAAAGACAGAAAAGATTGAAAAGACCAAGCATAACTGCCCCTCCTGGTTCCACCAGTGTTCAGCTGAGAGGAATTCCAAGAGGAGTTAGGGTCAATACCTGTGCTTGCCTCATGCTTCAGTTTAGTACCCTTTGGCTTTCCTGGGCCCTTCCCTCAGTTTGGACTTAAGGTCATCTAGCCCCTCTGGGGCTTGACTGGGGCTCCAGGGCTGGAGTGTGGAGCACTTCCTGTGGGGTGGCGGGGACTGGTGAGCATCTTGTGGCTGGGATACAGGCCCAGAGGGGGATGTGTGTGTGCAGAGTGGGGCATCGCCTCTCCAGAACAAGACCTACCTATTCTCCCACACATACACGCAAAATACTTTGAGCCAGCAGTCCTTCCAGTCTTTCACATGTAGTTCTCTGTGGATACAGATTTTCCCTTATTTCAGCAGTATTTTGTACAGGTGTAAGGGTCGGTGTGGGTGGAAGCCACTGTTGGCACAGTGCTCAGTGTAGCTGCTTCTGTAACATACACAGAGACCTAGAGCAGTTCAGGCTTCTCTGCTGGCATTTAAAAATGTCACTAGCACACTGAGGCTTGCAGTCAGGGGTGCTTGATTTGGTATCAAACTCTGACTCAATGTGATCTCATATAACCTCCAGATGGCCTGACTTGCAGAGATGCAGAAAACAGTCAGATCCTACTCCTTTAGCTTTATAAATTAAATGAGCCTGTAGCAGTATTTATTTTAATACACATCAGTCTCTACATCAGATTCTTCAACTAATGTTTCAGCTTTCAAGTCACTTTCCTCTGGACAGCATTTAGAATAAGTATTTCATCACACACAGAGGATCTTATGAATGAACTGTCAATTTTCCACAGAACTGGGAAAAATCAATATGCCTCTTCCAGGCCTTGAAAATCCCTCTGCTGCTAGTGAAGACTGTTACATCAAATCATATTGAAAACCATTTCAAGCAATGTTCCTGATGTGTGGTGACAAAAGAGCTTTTTTCCTTTTGTGGCAAAGGGAAGAAATATTATGAAAACACTTTGTGTTCCTATTCTGTACCTGTTGCCTCCTGGTTTTCCCAACAGCAAAACTTCCTACAGGGAAAAAAAGCCCCAAAGAACTATAGGAATTTTTGCTTAAACGGGTTTTCTTTAATAAGCAAATAATGTTATTTCTAAAAGTATTTGGTCCTTCTTTGTGGTATTGAATTAAAAAAAAAAACATTAAAAGAAGACTAGATGTCTTTAGACATGTGCAATATTTTGGATTCATAGAGACTTCTGTTCTGCTCACTTTGTAAATGTGATATTGATGAGTTATATATAACCTGAGTGTGTCTGCTGTCATTGCCCTAGCTGACTACTGTTAGAGGGTACTGAGTATGGAATAAGTGATACTGCAAGGATGCCTGCAGTACCTTGGCCTGTGGGGTGTTTCCTAGTGTTAGTGGATTACATTTGATGAGAGTCCAGCTTAATTTTTGTTGATTTAGGGGCTAATCTTACATGATGTGGAACATCATTTTTTGTCAGGATTTTCTCTGTGTCAAGAGGGCAGGTTCTTTCAGTTGAGCTCTGGTGCCCCAAGCAAAGGTGCAGCAGTGCTGTGTGTGGGATGTCACCCCAAGCAGACCCACCTGGTGCCTGTCACTTTGTCCGAGCTTGCAGCACAGGTTCTCCCTGTTGGATACCTTTGCTTTGCTTACCCATGTAGGGCATATACTTACCCTTGTGAGGCTGGGTTCTCTGTGCTTCCTTCTCACTGAACTGCATCTCTTCTGCTACATTCTGTTTTCCAGTGGGCTGTCATTTAAAGATTTTGTGATTTAAAAAGCTTGGAGGGAGTTCCCTGTATGTGCTGTAAATGGTTTTTATATAGGAGCAGAGACCCTGAGGAAAAAAAGTTCCCAGATAATGTACGGCAAGGGTTTTGTTGCTTTGTGCTGTGCTTCAATTAACTATGTCACCTTGTGGAAGATGTCTCTGCACTGCCATGTGATTGGAGTGTTTCAGACTGGAGCACAGAATTTGGAAATGGTGGAATTTCAAAGCAGTGGGTCCTCCCAGGTAATGAGAAGGGTTGCCAAGTATCCCAGGCACCTCTCAGTTCAAAGTATACTGGGGTGTTGTACTGTGCACAGAGCAAGGGTTTCAGATTTTTTAATTTTAATTTTTCCCATTTAAATATAAAAACAGAAAGGTTCCATGTGGGTTAAAGACAGCATTTTGTAGAAATTGTCTTCCTGACTGCCAGTTCCTGATGGCTGGTTCATGTGGGTATATGTCTAAATGAATGTGTGTAAATTCAGTCAGTCCAACAATAATTAAATATATAATTAAAAAGGAAGAGGTAAGACTTGTAAAATTAAAATTCCTCTTTTTCAAGAAGTTATCCAGTTAATTTCTAGATGAAAATTCATCCATCTGGCTTGTGAAGACTATAAAATATATATATATAACTATAAAATATGAATGATTGCAGTTAAAAAATAACTAACATACAGTGTTGAATGAATACTGCTTGATATCACAACCATGCTCTTGTTTCTTTTTCATTCTGTGGCCATTAAGGGTGCCTAACTCAATTTTTTTAACTCAATTTTTTCTTTCATCTCTGAATGCCTAGGAGGACTTGTTTCTATTGCAGGGCCACTTTCCTCTTTCGTTGTGGGAACCTTTCAGGATTGGTTTTCATGTGTTGTGGAGGAAGCCCAGCCCTCCGACAGGCTACCTCCTTGGAGATCTGTCCCCTAAGATAAGACAAAACTACTTAGTCATGGTGACTAAGCTGTGGACCCCTTCCAGGACCCCATGTTATCTCCTGTGGACCTGATTTGCTCTGAACCTAAGGGAATTGCAGGCTGCCAGTGGCAGATCTGTTCCCAAGGGAGTTTCTTGAGAGATCTTTCACTCAAGGACAGAATTTGTAAATCATCTTGCTTTCTCAAAACAGTTCTGCATAACTGTAGATAGCATGTTTTTCTCTTGTCCCAGCAATGGGACAAGAGGTGGTGTTCCCTTACCCAATCATGTTAACCCTGTAGCATAAGACTCTATAAAAGCTGAAAAGTTTGGAGAATAAAAGCCCCTTTTCCTAGCAACTGATGGTGTGTTTGCTGTGAACCCACACTGATACATCGTGTCCAACAGCGACAATCTCCCTGTTAACTTCTGGTGATGTTATCCCGGTCTCAGACCATCGGTCCCTTTCCCAGTTCTTCCCTTCCCTATAAAAACCCTGGCTTTTGCCTAGTTCTGTGGAAGATCATCACTGGCTCCCTTCGCTGAAGCCTCCTAATAAAGGTCCCCGTGGAATGCTACACGGTCTCCCTTCTACGCGTTGGCTGGTGTAACCCATGAGCAGAGCTGGGCTGATCTGAGCTGATCACTAGAGCTGAAATCACTTCTAAAAGAGCTGATCACGTGAAGCCTCAGACCGCTCCTAAGGGTTACCCCTGGCTGGAAAGTGCCTGAGACTCCCTGGATCACTATTCCTTCTCAGGACCTCTATCCAGGATAGTTTGTGGCAGAGCTGGGGGTCGGACAGGCCCCCAAGTCCCAGCCTCGACATTGTGTGGCCTTGCAAATTCTGGTGTCAAAATGAGAGCAGGAGGCTGCAAACCGCTGAGGCTGGCACAAGGCTGCAGAGCCAAATCTGCTAATGCAGCTTCAGTGGACTGACAGCAGTCAGTTACCAGATATGGCTGAGAACTTTCCCATCTGGGTCAATTTCTATCGATTTGCTGTTTGGCTCCAAGAATGAAGTGTTGGAAGATGGTGGGACTGGCTCCTTCTTTCCCTGCATAGATCAACTTAAAGTGATTGTACAAGCATGGCCTGTTTCAGCTCTAAGTAAAGTGGTTTTGTAGTATGGAGTACACAGACGTGTAGGACATAGTGCTGGGTCAATAGTTAGCTCACTCCAGTGAGCACTGTTAAGTAAGTGCTACCTCTCTGGTGCACTTTGATCTTCACTGTTTTGGAAGAGTTATAGTGGTTATCTGTTTACTCCTGCTTGCTCAGTGATGTTAGAGAAACAGAAAGCAGTGTTTCTCTTCCAAGGTTATTGTGATGGGAACTTAACTTGAACCTAAGTGGACAGCTCCATCATTTATCTCTCTGGTTTCTTTTTCTTCCCATAAATGTTATTCCACTTTGCCTCTCCCTCTTTGTTGGAGTGGCCTCCTAGATGGGGTGGCAAATGACCTCTCTGAGATGTTTGTCATGATTATCCATTCCCAAGTAGTGTAGTTTCTGCTGCCTTGTTACATACAAAGGGTTTGTATGCATTTAGTGCTGGAGATGCATTTGTATATGTATAACACTATGCATGCATATACATATATATACACACACATACCTTTAATTACATAGTATGTACACAAAATAACACAGTACTTAAAAATTAATTCTAATTTGCTAGAGCAGAAGTTTATTAACTTAGGTACCTAAAAGCAGGACTCAAGGGGACTGGAAACCCATCTAACTGCTGTTGCATGCAGAGTAGGACTTTTGCTTCCCCTGACTGTTCTACTGCTCTGCTCCTGCTGGGAGCTCTGTCATGGTCACAAGTAGTGTTCCCTCTTCAGCTGTGTGGGGCTGGGTGTGGTTTGAAAACATTACTTTATTTTTGTATTTTTTGTTTTGAAGATAGGCAAAACCACTGCCTGGGTAGTTTAAAGGTTTGTGGTGATATTTGAATCAATATTTTATTCTGCAGAAACTTTTTCATGCAAATAAGTGTGTGTTTGACTCAGGAACATAAGTCAATTACATTTTTACATAGTTTATATCCTTGTTGGCTTCTGCTTTCCTACGTTTTTTCCTAAACCACTTTCATACCTGTAAGGAGAGGAAGTAGCTCCTGAGCGGATGCAGTTAATAACTTTGCCTGTTAAAGAAAACCAGTCCGAATCCTGATGAGATTGTCACTCAAGGGTTTGCACCACTGTAGCAGGTGAATGAATTGTGACTCCCATCTGGCCATTTTAGTTTTTGAGTACTTTTCTCTGCCCCATAGATTCATGATTCTATCAGCTGTCCTGCAGTGGGGATGACATCTGACAGAGGGAAAAGGACAGCTGTAGGCTACAGTAGCTTTTGTCTTCAACTTCCCCATCCCAGAAATAGGGATGTGTGTAAGATTTCTAGTGAGCTCTCTATCTAATCTGGTATTTCATATATTGTTTTAGATGTCATGCCTAATAAATGACAGTGATGAAGTAGTCCACTTACTTGTGGTTTTCTTGTCAATAGCAGCTCACCACTATCTAGAGAAATTACCATGCCTTTTGTAAATATCCTATTCTTGTTGGTTTTGCCCTCCTTTCAGTTTGTGCTCTTCTCCAGCTTGAAGAGGCAGTTCTCTCTGCTCCATTCTCTGAGGAAGCCCTTTCTGTGGCTCTCCATGTGTCTGTGTCTGTTCTTACACCTGGAATAAAAAGGTCACAGGAGCCTCTGCATGTTGCGAGAGGCAGTTTGTGGACTCTGTTACTGGAGTCCAGCCACATGACCACTGGAAAGTGGGAAGGAGAAGTAAAACCCCACCTCTGGCAGGTTTTTGTACCATTTTCTAAGGTACTTGCTCCTATTTGACAAACATCTTTGTTCCATAAACATGTGTACACCTTTCAGGGTAATCTGCGAGCATCTCCCTGTGAAACAGCAAGCCTCATGTTGGTGCAAGACTTCCCAAATAACATCTTTGGGAGATAATCCTTCTCTAGTTATTGTGTCAAATTGTAAGTCTGGTGAATATCAAAGCTATGCACACAGCTCTGGCTCTGATGTGAAGAATTTCACATTTCATAACAATTCATAAAAAATGGCTGCAAGACTGAGCCAAGTAGAATCAAGTGAGGTGGAATGGATGAGGCTATTTTAGATTGGCATGATCATAGAGATTTGAGGGATGTGCAATGTCTCCTATTTGCACCGCATGGAAGGCCTGTTGCTGTTGAAGCACAGGATCTCAGTGATGTTTTGAGGCTGGAGAACAGGACTGATATTTAAATAGGCTGGTGGTTGTTGTTGCTGTATGAGTTAGAAACATACAGTAAAGTCCTAAGTATTTTATGGTGAGACTTTGTGGGGCTCCTTTTTTGTATCTTTGGTGATGTATCAGAACTCCAGTGAGTATTGCTATTTAAATCTTCTTAGTGTACTAGGGTCAGATTTTCATTTATGCTGAAAGGCTACCTGTTCCTACCTGCCACTGTAACATGTCCTTAAAATGACTGTAGATCATATTTATGGAGCAGGGTAGAACACTTCTGATGTAGCGGTGTTATTGAAATCATTCAAGTGAGCAGTATTAGACTCCTAGCTTGAGGAGTTGGAAGGACTTTAGAAGATGGAAGGATGGACTTTGCATTGTGGGATGTGATTGTATTTCTGTATAAATGATGGCTAGAAGAGAAACCTGTAATTTTTCACAGAACAAGGAGGAAAGGAATACACACATTTGTTCATAAAGCAGAAGGTGTTTAAGAATGTAAGCTTATAGAAGTGAGAGGGTAGCCATATTTTGTCTGAAAAAAGACCTGCCTTGTTTTTTCTCTTTCTTTCTGGGAAGATACTTTTCTGCTTGTTGTTATCAAAAGGCCACTCTTGCCATTATTTCACTTGGTTTTGTTAGTAGAACTTCAGTTCAAAAACTTTCTGCCGTGGAAAATACAAACACAAAGGCAAACCAAAACAAACATCCATAAAATTGTTTCAGAATTCACAGAAAACAAACCGTGGATCAATTATTCAGTGCCTTCCCTCTCCTCATCCACTTCCTGATGCGTTATTAATTTTGCATGAGCCCCCTGCTTAGCCCTTCATGCACTTAAAGTATAGAGCGCAAAGGCTTTCAGCTCTGTAAATGACTGGGCACTTACTACGACCCTCTGCGCAAGAGCAGATCCTGTTGACTTCAGTGGGAATCACTTGTTGGCAGCTGCATAATTGTTTTTCAAACAATGTAGGTTTAAAAAAAAAACCAAACAAAAAAAGGGAGGATGTGTGAGAAAGCCCAAAGAGGTTCCCCAAATGAAACACTGAAAAGTCATTCAAAGGAGCTGGAGCAATTACTTCAGTTGCCTAAGAAGTTAAGACCTGGCAAAAAGGGTGATAGAGTGCTCTAACCAAAAGCTCTGGCAGAGAACAGTCAAGTGCACCAGACATCCATTACATGATAACTTCCCTGCAGTAACAGGAGCTCTATGAGACTCTAATCCTTGGAGCACTGAGAGAACTTTTAGCTGATGAAGGACACAGAGGTTATTCTCAGCAAGCAATTGTGACTGTTCTCTCTAACTGCAGAGTAGTGGTGTGCTTGTAGGAAATAGCTTTACATGTGCTGAAATATGTGCAGAAAACAGTTGTTTGTGCAGTCTATCTGCCTTGCTACCAGTCTGGGCAGCAAGCTGGTCACTGCTGTCATTTTTATAAGTAGTGATTCCTAGCCCTTCGTTGCCCTGCTTTCACCAGGCATGTACATAATAACAGCAACTTCATGATACATCTGTGTCCCAGGGAGCTGCTAATGCCCAGCTCTAAAGCACCACTGCTGATGTGCTCTACCAACAACCGCATAAGAAAGCTCCACATTTTATTAGAGGCATCTGAACTTTAACGACAGCTTAGGCTAAAGATAATGGCTTCCATATGAAATACGTTCTGTTACTGCTAATGCTGTCTTATCAAGTAAGTTAGTGTGTCAGATAGTAGAATTTCTGTAAACAAATAATAAAAGAAGGTGTGCGTATATAAATCATGCCTGAAAATCAATTTACAGATGAATGGGGACTGAACATCTAGGTCTAGTTTTGTCTATGCTTTGGTGATTGATAGAGAAAAAATAAAAAGTCTCTCTAAGTGCAGAACTTGATGAATATTACATTTATTTCTTACTATTGGATTGTTTCAGCACTTTGTGGTAAAGCAATATGAGGAGGTAGTTTTAGCTGGTGATAGTACCAATGGTTTCAATACTGTTAAAAGTAAACAACAAGAGCCACCTTTCTTTTTGCCCTTAAGGAACACTTTAAAGAAATGTGAAACTGATTCTTATTGATGGTTTAGGGAAAAAAAAAAAAAAGGTTAAGGTTAACAATCCCTGATTTTAGATCCATCATACCACCAAGTGAGATGAAGAACTTTAATCTATTGCACTGAATCCTTAGTCTGCTACATTGTCACGTACCTTTACATGAACCATTAACCTCCAGAGCCAAAAACTGTTCCAAGATTTTGGAGGAGAGTGCTGAGCTTTGCCTTTTGACCAGATTCAATGCAAGGGAGTTCTCTAGGGGAAAGACATTGCTCTTATTTTTCCCTTTAGTGTGTGAAGAAACAATATACCAATGGATCTACAGTTCTTATTAAGCAAGTTGAAGTGTTAATGATAAAGAAGTGAAAAAAAATGTTTCTTTAAAGATCCTGTAATCTGGATTTCTGTTACTTTTGTGTGGATTAACAATTTAATTACCAAGAACAGGTTTGTTCGTTTGTTTGTTTGTTTTAAAATGTGTTTGGCTGTGTTTTGTGTGGTGTGAAAGATGTGATAAAAGGGCATTTCTCAATAATCTTTAATTTCTGCCTGGGGTACCATGCAGTCCAAAGGTAGTTTGGAGTTTTGATGGTTTTATTCCCAGGGGGGCGTTTGAAGATGGTGTCTTTGCCAGCTAAACCAGCTTAAAGCCTGTGTAAGATATGGCTTCATGGATCAACCGGGAGGCTGGTGAAGAGTGACATGGAAGAACAACTTCCCTTGGGGAGGATGTGACTAGGAGAACCATTTTGCTGCTGAAACACCAGACTGGTTTACCTGCTTTGACTTAAAGCCTATGGGGTTGTTTTTTTTGGTGAGTAGCGCCCATGTCAAACATGAACCCTGCAATTAGTATTTGGCATAATTATTAACTTCTGTAGACAGATCCAGTCTGAAAAAAAGTCTACTGTACACTGAGCAATGCCCCCTTGGAATATTTCAGCTTAATTAGCTCAAGTCTGTGGACACAGACTGTGTCACGTTGTCTGTTGTCCTTTCCATATTGTTTTCAAAGCCTGATACCTTTGATCAACCCCAGGCTGAGTTAGGAAAGCCTAAGGCATGAAAGGAATGCTGAAATCTGCAGAGTTAGAGTTACTACAGAAGTTATGGAAACTAAACCATTAATACTGGTCTGATATGACCCAGTAGGAGTTTGTCTGGAGTGGTATTTCTTACTGTACTTTGCTGAAAGGTAATAAAGGTGAGGTTTTTTCTTTCTCCCTTGAACTTTTGGGATGAATATGTCTAGTGAAAATTTTTCTTTGCCTTAACCTGAGATAATGCCAGCAGTTTGTACTTCACGGTCTGTAAACTGTTACAAAATTGCAAAATGGATTCTCAATGTTCACAATGAGAGTAGGGTGAGGCTCATGTATTTGTTGTTTGTGCAATGTTCCTAACAAATTATAATAATCAGTAAAGTAACTGGAAGCAAAAGGAGTAACTCCTCCTAAGTTTCAAAGGTTATTGGAAGTAATTTTGTGAGCTTATTAAGGGTAGCTCCTGAAATTTTCAAGAAATTGTTACTTTAATAAAATAAAGAGCATTAAAACATTGTTTTAAATTCATGCACATTCACTGTTAATCATTTCCCTTAATATGGGTGTTTTGCATTTAAAATAAAAGGGAATGTTCTTGGATTTGGATAGGGCACAAGAATGAAAACTTGCACAGAAAGTTGTTTTGAAGCTCTAATGGGTGATGTGCTATGAGATGTTCTAGTCTTTTCTCTCTGACATGTAATATTATGCTTGGCTGGAGTATTTCCTCATATAGAAAATAACTAAAATAAGGTATCACTGCCAAGGAGGACCTCAGCCTTTTTAGATATGCAACTAAGAGGCCATACCTGTGATCATGTTGGATCAGGCAATAGGTCTGTTTAAGGTAAATATCATCAGAAAGTGGCCAGTGGTAGAGAGCTGTTGAGAAGTGTAAGAAGCAAGGTAGGTACACACTGATACATCTTAGGGAATGTGCTCTCAATCCCCAGCCTTTCAGACCCAGAACTAATATCTTTGTACTTGGTATCCCTATATTATATTTTCTTTGTGAATTTATCTGGTTGACTGTTGAATCTCTAATTTTCTGAAGTGAGTGACATCCAGTTGTTAGCTGTACCTTTTTTCCATTAGTATTAGCTTGCTTTGGGAGAGGTGGAGTTCCAACAGGCATCTAATAAAGCATTCTGTAGCTTAGAGTCGATTAACTTTCATGTTCATCTGCTTAGCTTCTGTGAAACCACAATGAAAATCCTGCATCTGAAGAATGTAGCTTGAAACACCTTTTATCTGCTTCCTGCTGTGCCCTGCCCCTGGCTTTTGCACATAATACCATCAAGAAACAAATTTTGGACACCTTCCTTTTCAGTGGTTCACATGGTTGAATTACAAATGTAGGAGGCGTGTAAAGTCGAGTGAGTGTACCAGTCCAAGGCAACTACAGCTGGATGTCACAGATGAAAAAGCTTTCTGCTGCGAAGAGGAGCTTTAACTTTCCAGATGGTGACCTAGTTGGATCTCCTCAGAGCTCCTCCAGTTACAGTGAAATAACCATTTTCAGCCCAGGCCATGTTTAACAGTAAGACATACAGTTGGCAGTTTTTTATGTAGGATTGCAATTCCTTGAAGTTCTGTCCTTTTTCATCCGCCCTTTCCTATGCTTCACAGAAGGAAGAAACATGTAATCCTAAACTCCCAGAATCCTTATCTAATTTTGCCATTGATTATGGTGCATTTTTATTAATTAACAAAATAGTGTACAAAATATGAGAGTTTTGTGCTGGGCGGGTGAATCTGAAGGGTGTTCTCAGGCAGACACCAGGCTATGCCTTCCTTTGGTTACTATTTTGGAAGATTGCAGTAATTGGCTGCAACATAAAAGGTCAAATGTAGCACTCACCTGTTACTTTGGAAGAAAAGATGTAAAGTTCCTTTCTTGTCTGGGCCCCAAGAAAGCTCCTAAGCAAACGTGTGGCTGGCTTATTGGCCGTGCTGCCTGAAGCAGAGATCAGTGTTGTGGTGAGAGTAGAATCCTGAGGGGTTGCAAAAAGTAAATCACTGGCCTGGCAGAAGAGTGGATTCGTTGGTGCTGGATAAGTGTGACATCTGGAAGGTTGTGTTGTAGTCCAAGAAAATTTTTCTTTTGTTAATCAAGGCAAGTTTATAAAAGTCATCTTTCTTTGTACCACAGCATTGGACATCTGATAAATGAAATGTGGGACTTTTCTTGTTCATTTGCATAGTAGTCCTGGGAAGGAAGGAAGAAAGAATGTGTTGTGGATGATGACTAGTATTGACTGGCTGACAAAGAGAGAGGCAAGAGTGCAACATAAACTTGATGGCATGATCAGATCCTTTGAAACTAAGTGACCATAGAGAGACTGGCTTCAGATTTGAGCTAGTTTACTAGGCTTGAGAATGAGAAAAAAATAGCTTACAGAGTTCTAAGACTTTTTTGTTTTACTTAAAAATAATAAATGAGTGCTTCTGAATTCCTTTGTAAATTCTTATTCCCAGGGCTCAGGTCTATGATCCGATCCCCTTGGGAACTGGATTTCCAGGTAAAGAACTTAGTCTTGTTGCTGTAGGAAAGCTTAAAAAAAACAAAAAAAGAAAATAGCCCTGAGAAAACAGTTTGGTAGCTGTTCATCTTGAAATCTGTTTTATTTGCTGCATGGGGATCTATTTTGGAAGTACTTCAGTGAAAAGTTGGACAATGGAACAAAACACTTCAAGGCTTAGCATTTAAATGTGTATTACTTTGGTTGCTTGTTTTGGTTTTCTTACGCTTTTCGGTGTGTATTTTTGGGGGGTGGAGGTGGGTGGTTTAGGGGTTTTGTTTGGTTATATATATATGTGAAGTACTTGGATTAATTCCTGTTTTCTTGGCAACAAAGAATTGTTCCCTCTCTGCCACATCCTTGTTGCTCACTATAACTGTGTTCTGCATTGTGCCTTGATCTTGCATATGGTAGATTCTACTGAATGAAAAAAACCCATGTTGCAAATTCAATTTAATGCTGTAGGCTAGCTCTACTTCCAAAAGTTTAATTGGTAGGAAACTGTGGATTTTCCTAGCATTAATAAAATTGAGTGTGGGCAGTGTATGTTAGCATGTTTACTTTTATTTATATATATATATATATGTGTGTTTGTATGTGTGTATATGTGTGTATATATACACACACATGCATATATACAGGTATGCTTGTGTGCATGTATATATATATATATTAACTCCTTTTCCTGTTTCTGTTTTTTCACTTCTGCTCCATACCAATACTGCTGAAGCTTGTGTAAGAGGACAGCTTTTGCTCTTGCCAGCCAGAATCTGTTTTTGCAGTGAGGGGTCCCTGCTGGGGAAGCCTTTCTTTTCCTGCTCTTTCTTCTCTCTACAGGGTAGCAGGCATAAGGACTGCCCTCCCGTCTGCTCTGCTGACAGCCGTGCCTTCTCTGCTCCATCTGCAGCAGCTGCTGCTCCTCAGCCTGCCTGAGAGAGCATAAATTAAAATACAAAGGTCTCCTGTGGCCATTCTTGGCTGGCAGTGCAATGGCAGATCAGACCTTCCTACATCATCTTCACTTGACTTTCTTCTTTTTCTCAAGAATTTCCTCTGCATTTGTCTCAGTCACAGTCTTTTGCCACTGAGCTGAATAGAAGTAGCAATCCAGTAACTCTCAATGTTTTATGTGCTTGTGTCACTGGAGCAGTTTGCAGAGAAAAGAATCAGAGATGTGGGTTTCACCAAAAGCTCAAGTCTTTCTGCTTTTCATGCTGCCTGGAGGAGATGGACTGTTTGTGTGCTTTTCATGGCTGCTGAAGATCCCGGGCTAATTCCTGTTCTCATCTCCCCATGAAGTCAGTGGGAGTGTTAGAAACAGCAGAACCATTGTGCTGCCATTGTGTCTGTGTGACTGAGGGCACAGCAGTGAGCATGAGTGTTTTCTCCAGTGGGCTTTTACTGTTTTGCAACCTGCTGTCTTACAATGCTCGTATTGGGGGTCTCATCCCCAGAGGGTGGAGAGGGAGCTACTTAGTGGTGGGATGGAGTGCCATGCCACAAAATTGGCTATGTGAAATTCCTGACCCAGCTGTGGTTCGTTTACTTTTTTTTGTGAGGGAGTTGTTTTGGGTTGGCTTTTTTTTGCCCTGTGCTTGTCTGACATAGATGTTTTTTGGCTTAATGTGCTTAAATATGAGGACTGTTCCTTGTAGGTGGTAAGTGGTGAGGATGATGGCTATTTTAAATTGTTTTATTAAAGTAACTTTATCTGCTTCCCCTGCTTTTTCCTGCCTTAGACCCTGCAGGCTGGTTTGGCTTATTGGGCATTCAGCTTATGCCAATGGCTTTGAATATTCTTTTTATAGAGTGCTCACATTTTTGCTAGTCGTCTTATCCGTTTCAGTCAAAATCTGAATTCCAACACCTTTATGGGAAAAAAAAAACTGAACGGACTAATATTTTAAGTGTTTTTTATTTTTTTAAACCCTTCTTGAAATTTTTTTTTCTATTTTTTTCCCTTTTCTTCCCAACCATGGAATGCAGTGTTAAACTTGCATCCTCTTGTGTTGTAGCTTCTATTCTGTTTGATTTGTCTTCAGGGCATTGTCAGGATTGGAAGGCAGCCCTAAGGAAAGGCATTTCAGTAAATGGTTCATTTTCAGTCCCTGAAAATCATGTAAGAAATGAGAAGCTGTGCTTTTTTATTTCCATTTGTATAATTGTCAGCTAGTCCTCAATGCAAGTTTTTTTGGGTCCTCTGGTCATTTTATCCACTGTTCTCTGGATTATGGATGTAGAGGTTCTCCATGATTTGTGCAATGACTCAATTGTTTTTGTTTAATGTAAATATATTTTGGCTTTAAATGTAAGTCTCTACAACAGTGAATGTTACAGGCTAAATGCCATTTTGTCATACTTAATAATATTCTGCATTGTGAAAGCCTAAAAGCAAAACATGCCTAAGCCTAGAAACTTTCTATCCACAGTTGTATTACATTTAAAATGTCTTGATTTCTATAATTGACTTCATGCATTTGGAGGGAAGGAAGTATCAGGACTTGCTCATGCTGTTCCTTTTATCATGCTGGTTAGGCAAATGAAAGCTGCTGTGGTGGTGGGGCAAGAGGGACAACATCGTGCAAGTGGACTGTTAAATGAAAGCAAAATGCTCAGGTGATGAAAAATGTGTGTGTCCTCTTTCTTCAGTAAGTTCCATGCTAGTAGCAGGTGCAGTTGAAGAGCTGGCATCCTGTATCTCCATGTCACATACAGCAGCATGAGTGGGGACAGCAAGTGGCTGTGCAGCACCCACACTGAGGTACAGTGGCAGAGCACTTCTCTAGCTGGTAACTCTCTCCTGTAATTCCATCCCAGCTGGCACAAACAATAGTGGGTCTGGGATGTGAACTTACAAGGCAGGGCTTGCGTTGAGTAAACTGGGCTCTGTTCGCTCAGCTTCTGGAGAGCTGTTGTAACAGCAGGTGGGCTCTTCCATTCTTTTTTTTTCCCCTTTTTTATCTTAAACAGTGAGCTTTCTATGGGGGGAGAATGAGAAGTATTCTGTGCATTGATTTGCTGTTTGTGTGCTTAATTCTGATCAGTTCAAGAATATTTTGGTACAAAGAGTTCAGGGTGTGGTGAGATTACCCAAGAAATTTGCTAAGGACATATGAAGTTAATTGCAGGGATTTTACTGTTCCTGTCAGATGATGGTGCTCACTTTTTTTTTATTGGTTCTGAAATGGTATCATCCTTGAATACATTTTTGGGAATCACTGTCACTTGACTTGCTTGTGGGTTCAGAAGATTGATTTTTGTGTAAAGCTCCTCCCTGTCCTTTCCTGGCTGACTAAATGAATAACATTTTTGTGAACTTTTGGCATATCTTTGTATTTGTGTTATCCTTTAAAGGGGAGGAAGAGAACCGAGAAGCATATCTATATCCTCTTCTTATTTAATCCCATAACCAAAAAATGAAGACATGAAGAGCTCACAGGGGCTCTTTTGGTGTTTGTGCTGCTCTCTTGTGCAGGCAGGAAAATAAGCAAATGGGAGCAGTAGCTGAAGTACTTGGTAGACTGTAATTGTCTGCAATTGCACTGTGATTTGCAAAGATTGTAGAAGCAGTATAAGTAGCATTGGTGGTGATTTCCTTTTTTCAGGCAATGTTCTTTCCACCCTCAGTTACAACCAGTGCCCTTTAATTACAGCTCCCTGTCTAATATGAGCTGAAGAGGCTCAGTGTCGGAGAGGGAGGGTGGAGCTACAGTGTAGAATTCATTCGCCTGGCACTGGTGTGATTCAGCTGACAGCTTTTATGCTTGCTGGCATGGCCCTTTCACAACATAAGATACTTTGTTCGTTTGTTAGTATTGTGCTGGGTGATTGCAATGCTTTCAAACAGGCTGATCATGAGTTTTTTGACACTTGGTTGGGGTTGACTGTGCTGGCCTATGTACAGGCCTTACAGTACCTACTCTTGTGGATACTGTAATGGTATAAATAACTGTGCTTATTCTGACCAAGTATATTCTTGAAATGTCATTTCAAGTGTAACAGTGAAGAACACATTAGTAAGAAAGAATGAGGCATGCAGCTATGCAGCTGTTGGGTTGTTTTCTTTTTTTGACACTGACCTGCTTAATCTTCCCAGGACCTTCCATTTTTTCATGGGAGCTTGGGAAACAACTGCTGATGGATTACCTTGAGGACTTTGAAAAGTATTGTTCAAAAGGGTAGTTTGTTCTGTTCTGTTTCCTCTGCTTCCTACAGCAGTGAGGCTTGGCCTGGTTTCTGTGTTAAGAAGCCAATTACTCTGGCTGGGTCTCTTACAGGCTATAGACAAACACAGTGAAAACTTGCCCAGGATTTGGTAAGGTTTTGGACTAAAATAGTAGGCTTTGTTTTGGTGTGGCTTGCTGTTGTCAGTGCTTTGGTCAAAATTGGGTAGGCTATGCAAATAGCTGGCTGGTTACAATATGCTTGCATTAAGAATATTTATTTTGGCATTAAAACTACATGTATGTTCATGCTATAAGTAAAGTCCTTTCATGCTGATCTTGCATTTGTTCCTAAAAGGCACTGTACTTTAGAGGTGCCTGTGGAAAAACAGAAATCATTTAGTTTTCGAGCAGTTACTGAAAAACTAATCCTGTAGTCCAGAATATAATGAGTTGTGAATTCTTTGCTCCATTGAGTGAAATATGACTGGTGTGACCTACTTAATTTGCATATTTAACATATTGGATACTTTTTGTTAGTGGGGTTGGCTTTCTTTTTTTTTTTGGCCTGTTTCCTAGGAACCAAATGCCCTGGTATATTAGAGAACAGCTATTATATGGAGACTGCTGCTTGTCTGAGCATTGTTCTTTTTTAGGTGGAAGGCTTTAAAGAGGAAGGAGCTGGAATTTTCAAAACATCTTTATTAACCGAAATAGCACAAGGATGTGTTTCAGACTGCTGTGCTACTCCTCCATATATTTGTGTTTTTCTCAGTAGGAGTATTGGTGTTGGTTTATCTAGTGAAGTGCTTGTATATGTTCCCATTGAGGGCATACCAAAAGAAAGTGAATGAGTAACTAATAAATGGATGTTCCTGTCATCCTTATTGTAGATGTATATTTCTGAATGTGTTTTGTATTGAATTATCTAGAATGGAAACAGTAATGCAGAATTTGGCATTAGAGTTGACTTCAGGAAGTAGTATTTTTGTTAGTGGAGTAGGTAAAGAGAAGGGTTTCTCACCCTTTTAAATACACCTTTTAAATGTAAAAATTGTCTCAAGTTGGTTTTGCTGCTGACTCTATTTTTTAGCCCAGTGTTTATTGTTGCAACATTAGAAAAATAGGTGTGGTTGTTACCATGTTAAATTTGGAGCTGTGATGGTGGAATGGTATTAGGATTGGTAATGCTGAATGTTACTAAGTGGTGAACAAAAACTGTCTCTCTGCTTGAATTGTTTGGTGAGCTAACAAGTGGTTAGGAGAGTGTTTTGGTAGTGTGTGACAAATAAAGCTGAGTTCTTAGCTTAGAAAGTGCTGCATCATTCCCCTTTGGTCTTTCTATGTTGACTTCAAAAACTCAGGTAAGGGCCAGTGCTCAGTGGTGCAGGTAACTTACAGCTGCATCTCTAGGAATCTGTAACTTTGCTGCTTCCAGACTGCTTGAACTGAGTGTGTAGCATGCGATGCCAGTCTCCATACACACAGCACTGGTGCCTGAGTTGTGTGCTGGGAGGGCTTGGTGCTTGTTATTCTGATAATTTTCTCTCCTCTTAATCCGCAGCATGTTGAGAAGGGAATAGAGGCAGGACGAGAGAAGTCCATGAAGCTCAGCAATTCCTTGCCAGGGCTGTATTTTGTGCTGCTTTTATTCAGCCCCTTGCTGAGGGAAGGACAGGTAGCTGACAGTAACAGCGTATTATCATGAGCTGCCTAGAAAGGGGAGCAAAATAAGGAGACGTGCTGGCGAATGGAGCTTGTTTGTTTGCAAGTGCTTGAGGGTTTGAGATTCAACAGGTAATTTTGTCCATATTTGCCAGTAGTAGGGATATAATGCATATTTCTTGCATTCTCTAAGGGTTAGAACTGTCAAAAAGCTAAATATCCTTTAATAATAAACTGCAGTTAAGGCCCCTGCTTAAGTGTGTTATTTTTTCTTTTCGTAATTAAAAAATTGAAGTTTTCAAAGTAAGACTTCAATGCAAGAATGAGGGGTGAAAGGAGAGTGAAGCAGAGTGAAACCATGTCCCAAAGTGCCACATCTACCCTATATTTTGTGGTCAATTCCTACAATCGAGGATGTTTTTGTGAAGGGAAAGTAATGAGGAGTTTTCTTATGAGAAAGGTCTTTTTGGGGCTAGGGGGAGGTTCATATTCTCTGTGGTGAGTTCTGCAAATGGATCAGATGATCTTCTCCCCAGGTGGTCATCATGTAGCTTATTCAGTGGTTTTGCCTAGTGGTAAGAAGGTAGGTGACTGACGTTGCTCTGGATGTTCAATACCAGCATCAACTGCTGTTCATGAGTACCCGTTCCTGCCTGTGCTTGGTCAAAAAGATGACTGACAGGAGTCAGTAATAGAAGTAACAGAAGATTTTACTGAGTTTTTTCAGATTTTTTTTTCATTACATTTTAATGAAAGTTCTAGTCTTCAAACTCTACACATGCCAGCTTTTTTGACTTGAGAGTACATTATGGCACTGTACCTCTTCACTAGTTACCAGTAAATTTGATCAAAGTAAACCTAAATCTGAAGACACAAACATTGTTTAACAAACTCTTCAAGTAACTGATTCAAGTTCTTGTGAAAGCAGCTGTAAGTGATGTGATCTGGACCTCCTGCAAGAGCTGTGTGCCAGTGGAACTGCTGATTTTCTTATCTGACTTCATGTGTGTAAAGTAAGACTTTCTCAACAGATAGACTTAATAATATGCGAGCAATTTCAGGTTTCAAAACATAAAAGAGCCCTAGTTCTCACACAGTTAAGGCATCTAAAGTAGATTTTCACCTCTTAGGTCTAGAGAGAGGGAGAGAAAAAAAAAAGCATATCTAGGTGTTGTAGATCTCTTGAAGTAGTAACTGAGCTGTCCCTTTGTGTGATACATACTCAGCATGTGAATGAATAAACGATTTAATGAGAGGTTACTGGTTAGCTTACTCTGTTCTCTCAGTGATGGTGGGACAGTTCTTAGGGAAAACTCTGTGCCTGACTATTCAGTTACTAACACTCATGGATGCAGCAACTAAAACTGCACAAAATGGAGAGGCCAAGCATCTAGGAGGGAAGATCTTGTAATTTCAGCTGGAATTAAAGCCTGTGAGCAGTCACCATGCAAATTTTGCAACATTCCATGTTAATGCCATGAGAATCCTTGTTCTATGAGTACATTAGTGAACACTGTTATAAGCTGTTTTCTTGAAAAATGCTGAATGCCCTTCCCAAACCCAGTGCTTACTTTTGTTGCCTTTCTTGTGGTCACTTTTTGAGAGAAGGTGAAAGGAGGTTCTGGTGAGCAAAATGGCAATTGCAAATAGGGCTGTAACTTCTGTCTCTGCATTAAGTGTTCCCATCTATTTTATCTTTAATACTTGTCTTGTTTCACTTAGTGTAGTTTTTCTGGATAGTACATGTCATGTGCATTTATTGCTGCTCTTAGGGCACTTATATGTAAATATAAAAACTCTGAACTGTGGTCTATTTGAGGTATTTGTGTGAAGCAGTATTTGAGTATACACAAATGCAAAGTGAAGGCACACTCTGCTGTGGAACAACTAAATGTGCCACTTAGGCCAAGATCTCAAGTGTTGTAGAAAATACATGTGGAAGTGTTTTAAGAGTTCATTACATAACTAGGGCATCTGATTATTGTTATTCAAATCTCTCTCACAATAAAAGCCAAAAATTTGTAGAGGAGTTGTCCTTGTATGTTCGCATCATCCCACTGTTCTGTAGTGCCGTGTAAATCTCAAAGCAACACTGATGCAGTGTTAGGGTGCTTCACTCTCATCAGAAAGTTATTTAATTTCACTGTTTTTCATTATATTTAATGATATGAGCATAGGAAATTTTCCATCTTTTTTCATTTTGGTAAGGAAATTCAGATTTGAAAATCTGGGGTGGATGTGTACATAAGGAAGCAGTCACTCCAAATATCATTCTGCCTCGTTGGTTATATTGCAGGATGATTTCCCTGGGCTTTCCCTTCTGTTTGTTACCTACTGTAGCTTGATAAGGAGAACCAAAGTGGACTTCTGTGGGCTCCTTCCTTGAGCTCTATTTGTAGCCTGCAACCGCAAGGACCATGAAGAAGCCAGCTGGACACTTAGAAATGTAGGAATGGATATTGGAACATAATCACAATGAGTTTCTTAACTCACCACTGCTAAAATTAGCTTTTGCCCAAGGTTTTGGAAACCGGGTGACCAGCTAACAGAGCAATGTCAAGCACTGGCTACAGCTGTCCCAGGTTGATGTCAGCTGGCACTGGTGATGTGGGAATGTATTCTCACAACAGCTGTAGTATTACTGGGGTCCCTTTGTGTGAATTGCATGTAGCAGTGACTGCTGGGAAAGATCGCTTTCCTTACTGGGGTTCCTTCTACAGTGTTGAAGGACATAGTGGTGAGAGGAGAAGCAGAAGGTAAGGACTCTGCTCTAGTGTGCTTGTTCTTACTGTTTTCTTCATCAATGGTGACTCACACGTATATCAAAACTTCAGTTCTGCTAAGTGCTGTGAATGCAAAATTAATGCTTAAGTTTTACATCTTGATCATTGTCAAGTATGTTCTAGTGTCTGCAGAAGAGATCAGCAAGAGAATAGCAAGGTGCAAATGACACATCTGCTGGTTTAATTCAACGTATTTGATTATTAGGATTCTTGGGTTCCAAATCTTTGTATAGTAATAATACTGCTTTTTCCTGATGCTTCCAGTTACATTCAGTAACTTCTTGCAGAACAAAATAGAAAATCCTATCTGCTTTAATCATGCTTAGTTTGTTTTGAGGAGCATCCTTTCAGAAAAATTTTGGTGAGTTTTAGCTCTGTGTTATATGAAGTGACTGTGTTGGTGGCAGATTCTCCATCTGCTGGCAGGCAACACTGTTAATTGTACTGGTGTCACTGTTGGTTTGACAACTCTCTCAGCTGAAATGGTGAAATTATATAGGTTGCAAACGTACTGTTCTTATGTCTTACTTTGTTTTCTTTGAAAATGACATAATTCATGGTTCCAGTTTAGAGAACAGCTAAAGAAAGTTGAGGAGGAAGCAACCTCTGTGCCAGGGTGGAGGAGGAATGAATATTGGAGGGAAGATCTGAGGCTTAAGAACTGTTGCTGATAAAAGGTTACTTGCATAGGCACAGACCAAACCCTGCCAGAAAGCACATCAGTATGTGCCCACATATTCCTGGAAAGGAAATTTGGATTAACTATAAGAGAATGTAGTGGAGGTTCTCTGTTGTGTTGTCAGTTTTTTGCTTGCAGGCTAAATGCAGTGCTGCAGTGAATTTGAAATGGTAGGAACTTAAGAGATTTCTTTTGCCTGCAGGTGTCAAACATCAAGAAGTTATCACAGGTTTATTGATGATTGTTTTTAATGGGAATATTAATCTGTTATGCTTTGGTTGCTTTATAGCAACCTGTTGTTCAGGCTTGTCCTCACTTTTTTTTTCCTCCTCTCCATTTAATGCAAGTTGCTCGCTGCAGGACTACATAATCATTTTTACTCTCAAGTAAATTGCTGTATATTAGTAGTTATACAGCAAGATTTATTTTATCCCTCTCTTCATTCCAGTGTATCATCAGTTCTTACACCATGTAAACCCCTGTATTTCAGCATTGTTTTGCAACCTGCTTTGACCTTTTTTAAATGCAACTGGCATTTTTACCTTACACCTTAGAAATAGAGTTGAGTAATTAACCTGCAGAATAGCAAGTGCGATTTGGGTTATTTAGACCTGAAATTTTTAGGGTATCTTTTTTTAGGATTACTCTAGTGTATGATTTTTCAATTTCTTTTGCTTGCACAATGACTAGTGCATGCATACTGTATGGGATAGACAGGAAGGTTCTCTTACTTTTAGACCAGATTCTCCTCAAAAGAATTGCAGGGAAGAGGGAATTGGTGTTTTTAAGTTGCTGAAGTGTAGATGACTTTATTGACACATAGCCTTGATCGTGAATTAAGTGCATGAACATTTGAACATTGCCAAGAGTGAGGTTGTATGGCTGCTGTGCTGCCCTTTCACTTTTATTGGCTCTTGGTGGCACCCCAGCCTGCTGGTGGGGGCAGACAATCTTTGTGTTCTGCCTGCACTGTGAACCTGTAGTGGTTGGTGTTCATCTGTGTTCACTCATTCTCTTCTAGTGCTTCCTTAATTAGCTGAGAATGCTGCATTACTGCCTTTTTCCTATGGATATGCTTTTCCTGCAAGGAAATTAAATGAAATGCAGCCCTATGCTCCTGAAACAGCAGATGGAAACCTTTTTGTTGCAGAGGTACTTTTGTTGTTAGCTGATCCATGAATTTGAGTTTCTCTTCAGATATGGTTAGGTGTACTCCTGTTGCTGTCAGTAGACACTCTTAGCTGCTCATGCTTTCAGCAGAGCTCAAGGAAAGAAGCAGCACTGCTGGGAAGAGTGACGTGATGGAACTTATTTTTCATATTCAAGAGCATCAAAGCTACCTGCATAGGAAAAGGCTTTTACAGTGAATGGGTTTTTCTCATCAGCTGGAGTGAGACTTTATCTTAACATTTTCCCCAAGAAGCTGTACTTCTGAGTTTGCTAGAAGTTGCTTTATTGTGTGATATGTATTGGCACTGATATTATTGAAAGCCCAATTTACATGACAGTATAATAGTAAATTTAGGTGCTTTTAAAACATTTCACAAGAGCTGATTCAACACTATAATTCAGCACTATAATTTTTTTCTTGGGTTGTGTTTCAAATAAATTATTTTCTACCTTTATATAATCTGTAGGGAAAGAAAGCAATTTAAAGATCAGCAAATAGGAACTCATCAAAATACATCTATAGTAGCTAGTGATAAATAACCTTTTTAACAATGGATTTCTTGCTGAATCTAAGTATTGTTCCCCGGTATTCAATTACTTGAGCTGAGTATATATACTTTGTTCATATACTAGAAATATTGTGTGCTTCAGTCCTCTGCTTATTGATCAAGTTGGAGTGTCTGTATTGCTCCCAAAAAACAGCCAACAAAGCTCCAGACGACAGAGCTTTTAATACAGGAGTCACGCAGCAACCATTTCCTATTGTCTTGAGTGGAGCTGCCCCAAACTGGCAGTCCTCAGACTTGCAGCTGGTTTGCTGTATTGTGCCAACGCTGGCTGGACAGAGGCAGCAGGCAGGGAAATAGGTTTTCCCAAGGGGAGGTAAATTTAAAATACTTCAGAAATTATGCATTTCCAGAAAGGGGTTAATATGGGGAAACTTAGTAAAGGTGTTTGAAAAAATGTGTGCCAGTTTGCAGATGATCTTGTCTCTGGGTTTTTGTGTGTGGAGGATTTTGCCTTGAAACTGGGCAGATCATGGCAGGTGGAATTATTTTAGCCCTTAGGTTCCAGAACTGTAAAATATTTGAAATATCTGCTTAGTACAGTTCTTACGATGTTACACTGTGGAGCAGTGCTGGGTGTGTAGTTATTCCCACTGTCCACCCCTCCAGCTTCAATACTATTGATGGAATCATAAACACTTAATATATAATCACTTTGGATGATAAAACCCTGCCTGGTTAATTTGCCTTTAGGTATTTTGAAGAGCTCTAACCAGAGAATACTGAAGGTTGAGGAGGATTTAAAAAACTTTTTCCACAACTTTTTGCCTTTCACTTTTCTCACTATTTGTGTGGTGAAGCCAAACACTTACAAGCTTATTTGGATTTGGAAGGACAGAAAGAATTTATGTAGATTTGTCAGAAGCATCTTTTAACAGAGTAGATTTTCTGATAAGAAGCATACATATTTGTATGTTTTATATATTATTTAAATATTCTTGTAAGCTTTTTGATGTTTTAGGAACTTTTTTGTTTGATTTTATATTCTGACTTGTTTGTATGACATTTTGTGGGTTAAGTTTATGTATTTTATTTCTTGAGTTTTTTTTTTTTGTTTTACACTCTCTGATAAGGAGTTTCTCTAATTTTTTTCTGGTGCTCTGGTTTGTGTTACTGTTATTACTTAGAGAGGTTGGTTAGTAGCTGTGGGGGAAACAAGCATAATTGTTTTACACAATTCTTTTAGTTATTTAGGAGCGTTTTAACATTCTGTGTTTTGTTAAGGTTTATGATATAATGTATTTATTACACTACTATTTCTACAAGCTATATGGTGCAAAACTAATAGATTATGTTACACTAATAAGCAGCTAAAAGGAGTTACTAATTGTATTATATCTAAATATTTATGCTAATACATAAATCCAAAAGCCAATATAATATGGTCATTTTTAACAGAACCCACAAGCTTATCAGCACCACCTGTGTGGCTACAGGAAGTGCTGTGTAGCTCTCAGACCTGAAGCTGGTGACTTGTGACAGTAATTCTCCCCAGTACTGGCTAGCATGTGTGCATCTGTACAAAATACCTTTTGTAAATCTTACTTAGAGGCTGCAGTCTTTGACTGTTGTTTCTTCTCATTTAGACAGTTCTGGTGCATTGTACATCTTTTGTTTAATGCCTTGTAGCAAATTTTCTGTAAGAGGCTTAAATTTGCAGGACTTGTTATCAGTTCTAACATGTTAGTGGTTCAAGTATAGTGCCAAATAAACAGTTTGTTCAATTTTTAATTAGGATTATTTTATATCTGACAGTTTTTTGTAATTGCCAGTCATTCTACAATTTTTAAAAAAATGAAATCAGATTACTTTGGTTGTCCAATTCCTGTTACTGCTCCTTCTGTGAGTACTTAGAAAGAGAAGCAGCCCACTTCAGCTAATTGTACTGTAACTCTCCTAGTGTCTATGACAAATTGTATTAATTCTTCTGTCCTTAATGGAAAAAAGAAGTGGAAATAGACTTGATGCAAAAGGCTGGCTTTATTTGGGAAAATGTGTTTTAGTTTAAACTTTCACTTGTTTTCAGCAGCACTGTTAACTTGAAGTTTAAATGCCTAGTTGTTTTGGAGATCCCTTGAGTTGAGAGCCTTGACAGGTATTGGTTAAGGATTCTGTTTCATGTTTTGTATTTTATGTAATCTTGCTTCTGGAGAGCTCAGCTGGGTCTTCCATGCAGTTCCTCAACTCAGCAGCTAATTTAGTTTTGTCTTATTTTGAGTTTGTTGTGTTTTATTTGTTTGGGTTTTTTGTTATTTTTTGTTATACTGATATCTCAGAATAGCAAGTCTTATTTGTGACTAGCCAGCATAATTTATGACTACTTGGAACTAATTTTTGAGGGGGAGGAGGAATGTATTGAGTTTTGCGAAGTCCTGGTCCTATACCATGGTCTGACTGAAAGATGGCATTGCTGTGGGACAATTCTTGGACCACCAGTCTTCAAACTTTTGCTGACCTCTTGTCAAGAGTACAGGGAGGAGTAAGGTGCTAAATGTGTTATCCCTTCCACCTTCCTCTGTAATAATTCTGAAGCCCTTTGGCCCACATCTGCAATATTTATTGGAAGGGAAAGGAACCTTTGATCCTATGCAAAAAGCTTATCTGAAGAGATGGAGTACGAACCTGCTGCAGAGGACCCTGTTTTATTGACAGGAACTCTTTGAGCAGTTGAAGTTCTGAGCTGTCCTCTTCCTGACCTTGAAAGAGGAGGGAAAAATAAAAAAGCTAAGAATAACTGAAATATCCCTTAATATTCATATCCTAGCTCTGTTGCCGAAGGAAAGCTGCAGCAAAGCAAGAGGCTAAGCTGTGTATGATGAGTTAGTGCAACCCCTGAGTTACCCTAGAGTTCTTAGCTGAGCATGGGAGGAGGCTTGGCTTTCCAAAGGAACTACCAGCAGAGCATAACTTGATATTTTGGCTCTGACATATTCCCAGAGATATGAATAGGCTTCTTATGTTGCAGCACGTAAGCAGGATTAGAATGCGAGTCTACTACAGCAGTTGGTGAAAACAGCATATGTTTAATTTTATGAAGACTTAAAGACAGATGGTGTCCCATAGAATAATTATATAACAGCCAAAATTCCCTTAACAAATCTTTTTATAATAGTTGTGATAATTACTCATGAATAGCCAGTCATTTCAGTATTTTTCTGTTACATAAATAGTACAGGGATCTAGTTTAGCCCCTCTTAAACTCCTGGGTGAATTTGTTCTTTAGTCTGGGTTATTTTTTTCACTTGTCATTTCTAGTCTTCCCTTGTTTTTGACAAAAGGCCCAAGTGATGTGCACTTCTGTCCAATCAAGTGAAATAAATCTGAAAATGTCACCTCTCTACAGCTGTCTCTCTTAGGCTTTTTCCTTTGCTTTCATGGACTCCCTGTTTTTTAGTCCTCCCAGTCTCTGTCCAAAGAGATTAAAGTTCGCATAAGAAATTGGTTACTGCATATTCCCCTGTAGTCAGCCTTGGAGCAATGGAATATAGAATTAAGATCTGTTTTCTGGCAACTGCTGGCTTTCATCCAAGATTTTATACCCATTTCTTCAGCTGTTATCTTGGATGTTTCTTGCATGACTCTTGGGTGGACTGGGAAGTTGTGCAGATTGCTGGAGAAGAGTTGTTAGAAATGGGTATGAGCTGGGCAACTACTTCTGAGGCATCAGTGTCATAACAGCCATTGAAGCACCAGTGGCCCTGATTGATCTGACACCAAGATGAACTGCCTGCTAGCAAAGGACAGTTGCCTTTTGATGAGGATTTTAAGGAATGGATTTAACCATGTCCTTTCTTAACTCTTTAAGTCTAAGCCTTTTCAGTATTCAGTAGCTCATAACCCATCTGCTTTCTGTATCCAAAGGGCAGTTTGCCAACTCCTTGTAAGCCACAGGTCACTCCTCGACTGTCATCATCTTGGGGGAAGGGATAGAGAAAAGCTTTTTTCCAGCTCACTGACTGTATCATGTTTGTGCCGATTTCTACCTTTTCTGGCAAAGGTAGCACGCAGGGCAGGGATTCAGATACAGGTCATGTTAAATACGCTGGCCAAGGTTAAGGAGACGTTAAACTTGTGATGGACAGAATTCTGCTAACACACCATTTTAGGTGATGCCAGCGAAAAGTAGAAGCATATATTGAGCACTGGCCAGTTTGTCTGCACAATGTGCTTCTTATTTATAGGCCTCTTTGTATGAAGCTATATTCCTGCTTTCCCCAAAGAAAGCCTTGGTAGCTTCCTTGCTGGCCGTGGACCTTTAGCAATCCTAACAGATGAGGATTTGAAGAAGTAATTTTAGGAAATACAGCAGCAGAAGTACTTCAGTAAAAGTACTTCAGCTGTTTCTCAGCTGGAGAAGTACTAATAGTGATTTCCTTTGGGACACCACACTTTTTTCTCAGTGGTAGATGCAAGTCTGGACCTTGACAATTGATCAGATTCAGCCCATGGCTCAGACAAATTGAGAAATTAAACAGGACAATGTGTTTAGCATCCTAAACAAGTTTCCAAGCAGCTAGACTCCCAGTTACTCCGTGGTGATGACTTTCATGATTATCCATCCGAGAAATCCAGTGATTCCTTGGTCTGGACGTTGTTAGAACTGTTGCAGGGTAGTTAAATGTCTTATCTTCCAGGTCTAATGTGGTTTTTGCTTTAAGACTTTTAAAATGTTCTTTCACATTACATGTTTGCATTATACTGAACATGTTATTTGGTGTGGAGTATCCCTTGGGTCGCTTGGGGTCAGCTGTCCCAGCTATTTCCTCTCAACTCAATGGGCACTCCAGCCTCCTTGCTGGTAGGGTGGGATGAGGAATAGGAAAGACCTTGACTGTTCAAGTGCTGCTCAGCAGGAATGGAAACATCACTGTGTTATCAACACTGTTTCCAGCCCAAATCCAAAATATAGTCCATAGTAACTACAGTGAAGACAATGAACTCCATCCCAGCCAAAACCAGCATGCTGATGGAAATGGGGACTGCATGTGAAAGAAGGGAGTTAGGGGATAAAGCAGTGAAATGTTGCAAATAAGGGTTATTGCTAATATTGGTGTTTCTTATGTGGTCCTTAAAAATGACTATATTCGGTTTTTTATTTTGGGGGGAATGGCTAAAGGGAGTTATAATTTAATGTTGATATGCTGATGAATGTGGCAGTTGCCAGCATTTTGCCATAGAATATTCTCTCTGATTTCTCCAGTTGATGCAGCTTCTTTGCCTCTTTTTAGCAATAGGAGTCAGATCTTAAAGGAAAAAAGGTCTGTGCTACTACAAGGCAAACTGCACTAATATTTTATCTGTTCGAGACCACAGTATTATGTGGAAGGTACAGGGTTCATGAGAAAAAGCTTGTAAGCAGCAGTTAGTTGGTATGTGATTTACACAGCATGAAAATCCATTGAACTATTTTAGGCCTTTTGTGCCCATGATTCTAAAGTGGATCTGTTGTCTGTCGCAGTCGGAGGACAGAGGCACTTACATCCTCAGCAAGATGCTAGTTTAGAGGAGTAAAGTTTAGCTCCCTTTCCAACCTGGGGATAAAGAAAGGTAGGATTGTCATATTTCTCCAAGTGATTTGCAGCATGTATGAAGTCTTTTATAGTGACCTCTATTATACTACTTTAAACAATAACACTGAGAGTGTTGAGGTGTAGAGGATTATTATCCTTGGTGTCTACTGCCAGATCTGGAGTCTACTTTAGTCTCTTCAGTTTGCTATTTTTGTTTCACTAACAAAATCTTTCAATGCATTCAACTTGTTCTTGTCCTAGAAGAAAAAGCTTCCAGCTCAAAAGCAAAGAATGTATTCATTGAAGACGTGGGACATGGAGTGAGACATGGCAGCATAATTACAACGACAGCTTGTCAGTTAGTCTGTACTAGCTTTGGTTACATCTTATTTTTACAAGTTTTTCTTGTTTTCCCAGTATTTGCCTTTCTGGAAATTTTAACACCACCTTGTACCCTGTTTCTTGAATCTCGGATAAAAAGAAAGACTGGAAGTCAGATCAGCTTCTCATATTGATACTTGAAAACAGAAAACTGCTAATAGTTTGTTTTGATTGAGGTCTTTAAGGAAAGCTTATTGAGAGGTTGAGAACAAATCATCCCAGTGTGCAGAGTACCAAGAATGTCAGAAGAAGGGATGTTGAGCTAAGCAAGGAGTCTTAATGAATTCAAATGTAAAAGAGCAAGAAGAAAAAAAGAAACACGAGCAAAGACAGGCAGAGGCAAAGAGTGTGCAGATATCCTTGGGCACTAGGGCTGCTATCCAGCAGGCCAAAGCCTGGTTGCAGTTCAAACTGTCTTGGGACATGAAAAATTGCTAAAAAGGGCCTCTACAAGTATACCAGTAGCAAAAGAAATTTATTTGAAAAGACAAGTGTGTTGTTGAATAGGGAGACAGCTTAATAATGGATCATACAGGGAAGGCTCAAGTACTCATTGTTTTTGGCTCAAAAAAATGATAAATCAGGGACTTAGCAGAGAAGCTGATGTGTTCTACTGTCCTCCTATTAGAGCTTTACTTGATATCTCATCTGACTCATCTTTGATTAAATATCAGCCTATTGCTGTTTCTGTTGCGGACAGAGAGTACAGGTTATTCCTTTTTCCTTATGCAGTGGTTAGAGTCTATTACCAGTTTGCTGTCCTTTGTATTGTAAATAAGGATTCTAAGCCTGTTGGAGTTTTTTAGGCCAACATTTACTTCTTTGCTTTGTTAGGTGCTCAAAGCAATCCATGTTTTTGTAAAAGTTGAGTGCCTAAAACTAGATGTAACATCCAGCTAAGCTTTACAGGGAGTAAATAGAACATAAGGATTACTGTCTGTATTTTGCAGGATATATGGCTTCAATTTTAAGCTCCTGTATGGACTAGGGTTTCGTGTAGTTGCTCTTTCTTGTTGACTCAACTTAGAATAGACCTGAGCTCTTTAAAACACTTGCTATTATAAACTTCAATTTTTTTAATGGTGCATACTCAATAAGGAAGCAGTGTGTGACTGAATTTGCCAGAGAAACACATAGTTATTGTGACCGAAATTATAACAGTGCTTCGGTGTTGATGTTGGAGGGAGGAAAAGAATGGGAAGTGGGGGATCATCCTGAGAAATCTGCATGCTCTGTGTGTGTATGTATATATAGCTGGGATCTTGAAGTCTAGGCAGAATTTACTTGCACTGAGAGTCTTAACAAGCATCAGCCATTTGGATAATCCTGTATTAGATGCTTTCTGGGAGGAGCTGCAACACACTGCTCTCTGAGCTGCACTTCTGCACTTGGCTGTGTCAGCTTTTGAGTAGCTCCTTGTATGTTGCCTCTGCTGAATGGATTGTTTCATTCTGTCTAGATCTCTGGACTCAGTTAAAATAAAGGTGAGGTCTCATTCTGCCTGCTCTAGGAAGACCGATTAAATGTGCTGTTTTCTTTTATCCTGCTGGTAAGAAAAATACTGAATGATACAAGACAAGCACCTGGAAATTAGTTGTCATGTTCTTCCATTTTGGTGGGGAGATACTGGTAATTATTTGCTTACTTAGCCTGTCCTCCCCATTCTCACTGTCATGTCCTAGTAGATTCACTAACACTTCTTATCCAAACTTGATAATAAGAGTCTCTTAATTCAAATTCCTTCAAAATGCTGAGGACTAGTCAGTTTTGTTGCAGGTAGTGGGACCCAGAGCAGGCACCAGAGAACTTGTGGGTGGATAATGCTGTTAGAATAAGGGTTTTACTTTGTACATTGACATTAATCAAAATAATTTCTACAGTACAATGCACAGCTGCAGTGTCAGTGTCCTCTGGGAAACATTTTTGATCTAAATGCAGTGGGTGTCATTAAGAGCATTTGAAGTGCATGGGGGGAAGTGCAGTCTTGTGGCATGAAATAATAATAGTCTTCCCAACACAGAATCACAGAATGGTTTGTGTTGGAAGGAACCTTAAAGATGATTTAGTTCCACCCCCCACCCCGCCATGGGTAGGGACACCATTTGTCGGGTTTTACTTTCTAAAGAACACAGAGACAATTAACAGCCTATTTTTATTATTGTTATTGTTATTATTTTTTTTTTTTGGTAGTTGTTTGTCCTTCTCTGAATGGAGGAGAGGAAGAAATTTCCGCTCATTTTTGATTTGCTTCAGATTCTTTATTAATTTTGGAACTTAGTAAATATCTGAGTTAATGGTTACTTAGTTGCTTTTCCAAGTGGAGCTGGGCTTGGCAGAATTTTGCCTTGGTACATGGCAAATATGGCAAAGCTGGTCATCAGGGCCCTGTGTTTTCATTCTGTACACTGTAAAGCAGCAACAGCAGTTTGAAATACTTTTCCCACTGATCTTTTAAAATATTTTAAAGGATGCTCTTATGAGACCTCACCTGGAGTATTGCACCCAGCTCTGTGGTCCTCAGCACAGGAAGGACACAGAGCTGTTGGAGTGAGTCCAGAGGAGGCCATGAATGTGGATCAGAGGGATGGAGCTCCTGTGCAGACAGTCTGAGAACTGGGGCTGCTCTGTCTGGGGAAGGGGCAAATTCTGGGGAGAACTTCCAGTACCTAAAGAGAACCCACAGGAAAGCTGGGGGCCAATGTTTTAGGAGGTCCTGTTGTGATAAAACAAAGGGTAATATTTTCAAACTGAAGAGGGTCAATTTGAATTAGATGTAAGGAAGAAGTTTGTTTTCGAGAGCATGGTAAAACACTGAAACTGGTTCTATGATTTAAGGAGATGCTACCTTGTGAAGCTTTCAAGCTTTTAAGAATTCTGTGTTATTTCTCTGATATGCTGTTGTGGTTTAACCTCAGCTGCCAACTGAGCGCCTCACAGTTGCTCACTGGCTTTGACTACTCTGCCAGTTTTGATGTAGAGTTTACTTTGTCTTGTCATTGCTGACAGTCTGTGGGAAGAAATAAAAGTATTTGAATGAGCAGAGTCAACATTTTGGATGAAAACACGAATCTCCTAGAAGTCCTTCTATTTGTAAGTGTAACTTACTTTTTTCTTATTAAATGAAACAAAAACCCGTATCCCAACAAAAATTAAAAAATATGCAAAAGCAACCCAGCCTTCAACATAGAGAGTTCAAGAACATTCTAATTTGAAGTTCTTCTTTAAACACCTTTGGGACTGCACAGCAAGTATTCAGTTGAAATTACATTAAATTAGTAGTAGTCACTTAAAGTTGGTGATTCATGTGAAAAACTCTAGATAGAACTGTTTTGCAGTCTTCATTGCTAATAACACTGTCAGGAAACGTTAAAGAATGAACATTTTGTCACTGAACAGTAAACTTATGTCATGTTTCAGAGCATGGGATGGTTATTACATGGGGTTTGGATTTTTTTGTTTCTCTGGAGAAGCTGATTAAAGCTGGTTGTTGCCTAAAGGCATGTTGGAACAAGTTTCTGTTCTTGTTTCTTAGGGTTTCTGTTTGTTTTTAAAATAATCTAATGCAATGAATGCAATCTGTAGTGCAAATGAAATGGAAGAAATCTGCTGTCCCAAAACAAGGGTTTTGTTCCAAGGTTCATTTCATAGGGGAATTTCTCCTCTTCTGGGAATTGGGTGGGTGCGCAAAACAGTTGAGGAATTTTGGAACAGACGAAATTAGCAGGTAGCTGGTACTGCCCACAGAGAGAAATGTTATCACAATTTTGGTTTCCTTTTCTTTTGTTTTCACATTGTTGTTAGTATCTTTTCATTGACTTGCCTGGGGTCCATCTGTGATTTTGGCCACTACCAGCCTGATGTTTCCTGAATTATATTTGTGATGTCCAAGAGAGGCAAAAAATATCACTAGGGGCAGGTTTCATTCTGGTCAGCACTTCATCATTCTGGCAAGGGCAAGGCCATGCAGCTTGTAGCAAACAAGCTTAGTGCCCTTGCTCTCTTAGGATCCTCTGTGGCATTATTAGACTTAATTATGTTGATCCCAAATGCACTTCAATTAGGACAGGCAAGGAGAAAATGAACTAGACAGCACAAGTCGCAGGAACCTCCTCTATCCTGCTTTTTATGTTCTTTGCTTTATTTTTCTTTTCTTCCTTCTTTGGCTCTTGGGCTTTTAATGGAATAAAAAAAGTATTTGGCTTTGTCACACAAGGTAATTGCATCTTTTAAAGTATAGCTGCCTGCTGTGACTAAAAGGTACCAAAACAGCCTTTAATACCCTGGTGCTGATGAAAGTTTGTCAGGTGGGAATGGTAGATAAACCTGCTCTTAGATTTTTTTTCTACTGGAGTTTAGGACAGGCCACTAGAAAAGATGGGTTTCTGCATTTCGCTTGTCTCCTCTGGGACTTCCCTAGATATTTTTATCAAATGTCTATACAGCCAGCCCTTTACACCAACATTTATCTCACTTTTCCCTCCCCTCCCTTTCTTTAGACTTTAAATCTATCAAACAGTGGATTTGTAACCCACTGTAATAATGTATGGCCAAAACCAGTGACTGTTGGCAGTACTGCTTAAATGAAACATTTGCTAAATGTTTTTTCAGATGCTGTGTTCTTTCTTGTGTGTTCAGTACATTAAAGTGAACCAGCAACAATCTGTCATGATACCCCAAATTCAGTCTCATTTAATTGAACAATAAGAAACCATTTTTTTTTTTTCATCAGTTTCATCAACACTTTACCCTTCCTGAGCCTGAGAAACTACTGGGGTTTTTTGCTTATAGAACAGAGGTAGCATTGTACTCAGCCATCAGCTTTGAGACAGGCCTTGTCCTGAAGATTTCAGTCTATTTGGAGGAGACAATAGATGATAGGAAAAACTGAGGCATGGAAGGGACGTGACCTGTGTCGGATCTTGCTGCAGGTCAGTGGCAAAACCATGGTGACAACTCGTGTGCTGTAGCTGCTGTCTCATAGCTGGGTCAGCCCCTGGTCACTGTGGGCAGCCACTTCCCAGGCACCCCTGATAATCAACTTGTAATGTGTGTACTGCAGGTCAAGCTGCTCCTGAACTCTGGTGGTGGTGCTGTCATCTGTTCTTTCAGTTCATTGTCTGATTTATAGCTTCAGGTCTCTCGCACTCCTGTTTCTAAACTTCTTCATTAATTCCAAGACTAGTTTGGAATGAGAAAACGTTAATTTCTAGAAGTATCTTATGCCAGATTATAATAAGCAGGTCATTAAGCTGTCATGGTCTATCGTGTCTGTGGGACTTGAGAGACCTTTAATCAGCAGATTATTGACACTACATGGCAAACAGTCTGGTATGTAAATAAAAGTTCATGACCTTTGGAATTGCTAATAGAAGGTCGCCATTCAGGTTACTACTGCTAAAAAAGAAAGGTCTATATATGTTTTTGATGTTTTTATTGTAAGGCTAGTGAAAGGTAAAGAGTGTAGTGCTTTGTAGTTCAGGCCCAAGGCTTTTTTATCAGCAACTGTAACATTGCACTGCTGCTAATGTTTGATTTTGCATCCAAGAGTTTCCATATGTTGTGTTGTAATCCTCTTTTTGGTGATTTTGTCCTCTGAAGTTATTTCAAGTTCCTTTGTCATAATATGCATTTAAGCAGCATGAGTGTAATTTTAGGCATTTGTTTTATGGTAGTAAACTCTGATGCTTTTTTTTTACGTACAGTGTAAGCACTGTACAGAAGTTGCCATTTAACTCCATGAGTCTTTGCATGTGTAAGACTGATTAGCTCTCAGTTTGTAATGTGTTAGATGGTCTTAAACAGAGAAAAAACAGAAAACAGAATCTTCCTCTATACATCAAGACAAAATGCATTTTGGTTACCAGCCCTCTCCCAGTTAAAGGTATGAGAACATCTAAACTAAAGACATTTCGCAGCCTTTCTCTAAAAACAGCTGTGTGGTCGCCCCTGCCCCAGGCTCAGTGCTCTGAGCCCAAGGTGGATTGTGATAAACACACCAGAGCTGGAAGGAGTTCCTGGTTTCTGTGTGAAGTGCAGCAGCATTTGGTGCAGAATGCAAGTACAGATGGCCACAGTTACTTTAGCTCCCCTGGAATTTCCACTGCAATCTCTTGTCCTTATACAGTTGCCCTTTTCTGTGTTTCATACTACAGTACAAATTAAAACTAATGTTTGAAAAAAATAGTTCTCAAAAACAAGCTGCAGCCTTAGTCCTGGGTGTCTGTAACTGACCATGGAAAATGAATAAACTCCACAGAACTGAGCATGCTCCTTTGTGCTAAATAAATTCTCTTACTGAGTAAAAAAAATCACAAGAAATTGATAATAGCTGAAAGTTCATTCTTCTCATATTCTTTAAACTTGCTGCAATTTTACTGCCTGTGTTACTCTTATTTTGGAGGGAAATATGTTTATAGTTAATTTGCCCAATCTTCAGTTAGCTGAATTTGGTACACAGATTAAATTTTAATAATGAAAAGCATTACTGATTAAAAAAATAGATAAAACTTGTGGATATTGCATAAAGCATTCTAAATGTTAAACTGAACATGGGACTACAAAAAAAGGCTTGCTTTTAGTTCTTCATTCAGCCAAACATACCAATTAGATGCTGTACTCTTTGTCTTAGAGGTTTTGTCTTTCGTATAAGTTTTACGAGAATTTTAATTGAAAATTTGTAAAAAGGCTTGTCAAAGTTACCAATTTCAGCGATAGAATAAAAACAATGATATAGGATGAAATATATATTAAATATTGTGTTAGATTTCTCAGGAGAAATACTAAACTTGTTAGGTAGTTACTTGTTTTTCTTTGACTTCTGAAATACAGTAAAAGAGCTCATTGCCCTAACTCGAGGCTGGTTTCTTTTTTCTTTGTCTCCGCTACAGTGGTATCAGTCTTAATCTGTTGCTCCCAATCACTCTTCGATTTTTAAAAAGGATACTATACAATTTCTGAATACTGAAGTATGCCCTATTTTTTGTAATTTGATGTAAGAATATACAGTATTCACTCAGTAATAATTCAGTGGAGAATTCCCTTTGCTGATTAAATAAACACTTCTTGATCTTTATTATTGTCCAAGTTGCAGCTTTGCTTTTGTGGAATGGAATTGAACAATTGAGAGGAAAAGTCAATGGAAATGCATTTATCTGTGCTGCAGGACACATGGCTTGTTCAAAGAGGACTCACTGAAAAGTAGATCAGATGTCTTGTGTAAAAAACTGCTGACTCTGAGTTCATGCACATGCTTCTAGCAAAGCTCTTGCTCTTGCGTAAATGGAGAGGTGACGGGGACATGAGGTTGTTTCTGTAGAAACATTTTTTTGGCAGCTCTTTTGCAGTAGAAAAATACAGGTGATGACAACTCTTGGGACAAAAGAAATTTTACTTCCATAGGGTGTTTTTTTCCTTTGCAAAATCAGTAGCAATGGCTTCATGCAAAAGTATTAAAGAATAGGTGTCTGTCTAGAATTTGACTGATAAAAATGATATGTTTTAGTTAGAAGGTGTTCCTCAATGCCTTTTCTTGAAGGCAAAATAGGGATAGATGAAGGACTACAGTTTAGAATATATCACCTTTGATAAGAAGTCAGTGTTACTGGATTGTTATCTTTTTACAGTGCCTCAAAAGAGTTTCTAAGGTGCGCTTTCAGGTTAAAAAATCTAAAGTGAAAATTTTCATGCAAGGATGCATTTAAAAAGAAAAAATCTAAATCATGAGGTGGACTGTGCTGCATTGATTACTTAGACTACTGAAGTGCACCATCTCTGAAAATGCAGCACAGCCAAGATACTGCTTTGGGACTGGCAGATGTCCTGCAGGACTTGGGGCAGATCATTGAGCACAGCTCACCTCCTCAGCTTTTACAAACAGATATTGTGTTTTTCAGGGTTCCTTTATTAAGTTTTCAGTTTTGTTTTGCAAGTTATGGCAGGGTGGTATGTTAATTTTCATTATGAAATGAGGTTTTTGTAAATGAAGACTTACCTGGATGCTTACCATGCAGCTCACCATACTGTGCATTGTATATGCTGAGAATAGCAGGAGTTTTTGTGTAATTCCAAGGGGATTTCTTCACATGGGCAATTTTCAGCATCATTGAACACAGGAATAAAAATGTAATTTGTAAGATAATTGCAGAACAATTATTAGGAAGGACTCAGAGCTACACACTAAAGAAAAGAAAGGAAAAACAGGAAGGATAGAAAAGTCTGAGATCCAGGTAGTATATTTGTTAGTGTCTGGTTATGTTTTGTCTTTTAAAGCCAGAAAAATATTCTGATCAATCTGAAAAATTTTATTATTATAAAAATGTATTAAAGTTCTGATTTTGCATTTACTAGTATCTCTCATTACCCTAGAAGACTGGCAGAGATCTTTTGTCCGAAGTTCTAAATGCCTGCTTGTGGCCAGTATACACGTGCGTGTATTTGGGGTGGTTTTATCAGCTGTCTTACTGCCTTCCTTGTGTGCACCTGCAGTACTGGGGTGGCTGGATTACTCAGAAGGCCCTTGGTGACAGGATTTGGAAGAGTGAATTAAGTAGAAAGTATAAGTCAGAGCTTAAGCTGAGCTCTTAATTGCACTGCTTCTGTCAGTGGAGATTGACCCACAGAGTAGTCGTCTCCTTGCTTTGTACAAACCTCCAGTCCTATCACTCCTGGTTTATGAGAAGGCTGCATAGAAATATAGGGAAGTACCTAAAAAAGATTGCTGTGCATAAGACACAGTATCAGGCAGCTTAGAGTCTTTGGTTTTGCTCCCAGTTATTGCTGATTCTTGTGGCAGAAATAGGAAGGATATGTTTGTGTTGCACTGATTAGTGAGATTTGTTGATAAAGTAATTGATATATTTTATAAGCATGTATGAATACCTTAGGACTCAAACTGGATAAAGTTATTTCATATTTATTGGGAGCCAAGAATTGAGGAAATCCTTAAATTGATGAAAAGAATGGAATCTATATATGTGGAACTTTTTTTTTCTCCAGGAAATCTGTGATCTATAAGATGCCTTAATTTTGCAAGGGGATAACCATTTTAAAAAATAAACTGGGAGAATACAAAAATATAAGCAGCTATTCTTAAATGAAGAGGTAAAACAATTTCATTTGTGAAATTGATTGCATGCAATTTTAAGGAACAGAAAATCTGGTAAAGCTGGTGGACACTCATTAATTTTTTTCTTTCTAAATTAAGAATATATTTTGAGAGGACATGGAGCAGGTGGCTTCAAAGACAGTGGTACTATTTTTAGCCTTCTAATTCTGTGATGAGAATTAATGACAGTAGAATTAAGAAGAGTCTACCGGTTTCCCATTATGCTTTTTTGGTACACTTCTCAGTTTTAACTACAAATTTGGTAATAAATTGCTTCTCTTAAGTCAGGTACTGTGGACATTAGTAGTTATTATGGAGAGAATTTTCAAAAGCTTCTAGTACTTCTTATACACTGTTAAAGTCAAAAGGGAAACTAGAGGGAATTGTGCCACAATTTGGTGTATTTGTACATACTGATTGTTGTGCATCTTTTGCCTGGAGAACTAAAACAGTGTAATTTCTACAAACATTAAAAAAAAAAAATTAGTTGTATTTCATGCCTTTAGATGGATAATAGATGCAATGTCTTATGGGGACAGACAGCTCAACCAGCAGCCAACTCTAATCTCTCTTAGTCACTGGAAGGCTGTGGAGTGTGGGCTTTCTCCTTCTGCTGCTTCTTTTTCCGCTCCAGCCTCCACACGGCCTCATGGCTGATCAGAAGCTCTTTGTGCAGAAATGTCCTTGTTGGTTGAGAGTGCAGGGGCTTGTACATGTTACAGATTGGGGCTGGTAAGTTCTTGTAGCACAGCTTCAAAAATCCATATCTTGCAGGAATTGTGTAGGAGAGGCAGGAGTAGGAGCACCAAGCAAACTGGTGATAGACCACACTGACAGTGTAGAAAACTATGGATGGATTGTTGTCCTGCATTGTTACATAAAAATCATATATATTGACTGCAATGGCAGGCAGAGCAGCAACCCCATTGCTTAATTTGGGCCATATCATTCCAACTCATAAAGGGTTTTTCCTTCTGCTCCGCCTGAGGCAAGAGCTGGTAGTGCTAATTACCAGATTAAGTGAAGGAGAGACAAAAAGTAATCGGTGGTGTCTCTCCGTCTTCACACACTCTGTTCCCCTTGCTCTCTCTTTTTAATGCCCTAAGGGTGCCTGCTGTAGAGTCTAATTGCTTGATTTGGTGCATCCAGAGAGAGGATGTGACACGCCACCCTGCACTTATTTGTGCTCTGCCCATTTGGCAGTGACAGAAACCAAGCAGAGGTCATGTGAGGGCAGCCAGAAGAGCGCGGCCGCGCCGGGAACGCAGTTCCACTACACTGGGCTCCTTTCATGCCTTCTGTGTGAATAGGGGTCAGCGCTGTACCAAATGGCATGGAATTAAGTGGTGATTTTATGCAGACACATCTAAGTGGGGCTGACTGAGGAGCCCCACCCCATGCTGGAAACAGTGTGCTCTGCTTCCAGGGCAGGTGGCTAGGACTAACCATGGGTGGTTGAATAAATGAGAGTGACTTTGGAGCAAAGCAATTAGGAGCCTGATGCTAGAAAATCTTCTTCCTTACTGTTTGTGTGACACAAGCCTGATGATTTACTAGGGAGACCAGGAGTCACAGAAGGAGCTGTTGAAGACATGTTCCTTGAGAAAAAACATGCTGTCATTCTAAGGAGTTAGGGAGCTGTAATCTTTTATGCTTCTGTTTGTGTGTTTGCATTTAAGTCTACACTCTCTGGGCTGCCTTGTCTCCCTAGCATTGTTTAGGTTGAAGTGTAGTTAATGAAGGTGCAGTTTTATGCTGACATGCCCAGCTACTTATGAAGGGTTACAGGTCCATTTACAATAATCCTGAGAACCCACTTTCATTGGTGTTGATGGGGTGCAGTAGTAGGATGCAGATGGGGTCCTGTGGGAGTTATAATCCGTATGCTGTAACTCCTACAGTAGGGCACTGCCAGTGGCAATGTAACCACTTGGAAGAAGTGTCCACAAACATTTACTGGGCTACAGCTGTACTGGTGGTGCTGGCCATTTTATATCTTTGCAGAGATAATGGATGTGAAGGAAATTTACAGAAAGCAGTTGTAATCTTTCTGAGAATGTTGTATTAAATGTCAAGTGTTTTCTCTTTCTGTATTCCATCAACTTGCTAGCTCACATATTGATGCATGCAATTTCAAGGCCATCTTCTGTTGTGTTTCCAGTGGAAAAAAAGTCAGCTTATAGCACATATTTTCTTAGTCTTTAAGTGTATGACACTGTGTTTGGATTGTTAGATTTCATTCCATCTGTATGTCCCGTATGTTCAGCCCTCCTACTGTTCCAATTTGTTTGCGGTCAGAAAGGATTCTTACTGACAGCTCCACAGTCGTGGTCACAGCTGGTACAGCTGTGCGTTGTTGAAGACCTCTTCTCTTTCCCTGTCTCTGGGTAGCCCAATGCAGGGTTATTTGCAGCAGGACCAGATTTAAAGGTCTTTCTGTTTCCTGATGTTTCAGCTCAAATAAATATCTAGAAGTATGCAAATACAGTTAAAGGAAAACAATTCATGCTTTGAAAGGTTTCTAATGTCCTTGTAGTGGATGAACAACAGAATAGGTTAATGGGGAAATTTTCTAGGCTGAATTGTTTTGAAATGGAAGAGAAGGCAGGCAGAACATTCTCAAGTTTCCTGGGCTTGTTTGTCAATGTACAAATAGTTTCAGTTGCTTCAAAGAGGATCAGTAAATGGGATTATTGAAAAACAGGAAAAATGTGTTTGATATTGCTTTTCCTTGCTCAGTTAAACTTTATTTCGTTCTGTTTGCATTTACTTCTCAAAATTAGAATCAGCTTCCAAATATACTTGCTCTTAAACAAAAGCAAGGCTGAAAAGCAGGAGAAGCTCTCTTAAGAGCGGTTTCCTTTCTGAACACTTCTCTGGGAAAAGAAGCCTTTCAAGTTGAATCTTTTCCTGTTGCTTTTGTTTGTCAGTTAGTGGCTGAAAAGTAAAACTTCTGATACTGTTAACTTTGGGTAAAACTTAGGCCTTATTTTTCAGATAAGGGAAAAAAACCCAAATAAGTTGTTCTTCTGTGTAGTGTTGTGCTTGCACTTCTGTGTTGCAAAATGTTTGTTTTCTCTTCTAGCATGGATTGAAGTTGCAGTGTAGGCAGAGAGGTGTCAAGATTGATTTAGCAATTTGGTGCTGTGCATGTTCTCCTTTATGCTCAAGTTTTTACCCTTCCTCTACCAGGGTGCCCTCTTGACACTGGTGTTTTTAGCAGGAATTAGTTGTCTCCAGTTATCAGCTGAGATACATCTTCTCTGCTGTATAAATACATCACTGGAATTATCTGTTAGCCAATATATGGGATTATCTGTAGTGTGGAGTTGTCCTTTTTTAGAACTTGAAGACTTTTAAGCAGAGTTGAGGAAATGTCCTGGCTGGTGCTTTTGCCCTTGTTTTTATCACAGGTTTGTTAGAACACACATTTCTTGATCTCTTTCTATCCTTGACTGTATTATTGGTACTGAGAAACCTTCTATCAGGGTGGTCAGGAGGCTTTCTGAGCCCTTCAGTCTGACAGAGGTCTGCTTGCTGTAGCACGTTGCTGTTGTGTAATGTGTCCAAAGCATCACTATTCCAACAAGATTCTGTGGGATTCTTCAGACAGTGTTCTGGAAAATCTTGTTAACTTCCAATTGATCAAGCCAAGTGTAGTGGATTTTGCTTGGAGGGCAGGAGTTGAGAGTCTGTGGATTGTGGATGTCTCTTTTGAGATTCTGTGCAGAGTGACTTTTCTGTGGGAAACAGCTGAAGTTTTGAAATGAGTTTTACTGCTGGCACTCAGTAGTAAAAAATAAATGCTTTCTTTTATTCACTTTTCTAACAATGTCCAGCTGGGCATGGAAACTTACCCAGTATTCATATTTTTATAATTAAATGGTTGCTTTGTGCTGCTCACCTGGTGCCTTGAAACTCTCCTGGGGCTGAGCAGAAAGAAAGGAACTTTTCCTATGAGGAGTAGCAGTTGCTGGACTAAGTTGAAGTGATGGGAGAGTGCATGAAATCAAACCAAATCCAGTCCTCTGTGCACAGTTGTTGGGGATTTTTTTTTTTGGAATGTTGTTTTGAAAAAGTGGTAGGCAAAGACTAACTGACTGCAAGAGCACAACTTTGCAGCACAAGGGTCTTAGTCACTTGCTTTTTATAGCTTTTCTCTTAGGGAGCCATCTGCATGTACTACAATTACATTTCCAGATCCCTCAAAGATGTTTTCTTGTTTTACTGCTAGGTGTCAGAATCAGCTATTAGTGGTTGTGCAAAGCAGAGGTTTGTGCAGACAGTAAGTAACCTGGTGGATTCGTCAGGAACTATATAGTTTATAGAAATAATGTAATTCAAAGTGGCAGTAAAACTGGGAATAAAAGTTTGCACTTGCAAGCAGATGAGCATTTTATATGATGTAGGTGATACTGCTCATACTGTTGGCTAAGCTGAAATTATATGAGAAGAGGCTCTGTCATAGTGAACTGGAAATCTTCCAGTGTAGTTCTGTTTTTTCAATGCATTTATTCTTAAAGCAGGTTTAATCCTCAAATTAAATTGCAGTGATAGTGTTGCATTTGTATCTTCAGTGCAAGTCCAGCAAAGGTGTCGGCAGCAAAGCCATCCCAGGCTGCCATGTCACATTAAACAGATGTGATCTGAAGGGGCATCTTAACAGAAGTGAAGAGGATTTTGTCTGCATGTTTAGTCAAGCCCCCAACACCTTGTTTGAGAATGACAAATAATAGAGGTGCTTTTGCTGCTACCAAAAGGTGGAACTTTTGCCTAGGAACAAACCCCTCAGGAAAACAGCACTGTGACCATTTGTTGCTGCCTGTTTGTTCCTTGTTGCTTGTGTTTGAAAAGAAATTACTTTGCCCCTGTGAAGTGTGCTATTGCAGAAAGGACATTATTATGTCAATTATTATTTATTATTTATTAATATAACATTATTATGTCAATCCCTGCATATTTTACTTTTATTGGAAATTAGAAAGATATAAGTATAGATACTAAAGCATGGGTTAATACTGACATAATTAAAAATATAGCTTGATTTGGTAAATAGTCTTGTTTAATCTACATGCAGTAACCTCTAGAATTAGTAAGAAGCAACACACTGCAAAGCAACATGCAGAGCTGAATTACCTTCTGGAAAAGAATTTTTCAAAGCTCTGTTCAGCAGACCTCCAGTGTCTCTGGAAGCTGCACTCAGTGGTCTGAGAAATAGAACTATTTCTAATACATAATCTGAATTTTTTAGTTCTGGGCAGTTAGTGTAACACACAGGAAATGTTGATATTGGGTAAAAATACTCCGTTTGAGACACTTCCCTGTCTTGCAATGACTACAAAGTGCAAAGCGATGAGGAATTTTTGTCAGTATTCACGCAACATGTGTCTTGTAATTTGGCTTTGTGCATCTGGATTGCTGATAGCAATTGGGCATGGGTATTAGAAAATAATTTTGATACCTGCCTATTTAGCATTTGGCGTTTTTTCCTCCTACATCTCTCTGAAAAACCGTGTTTTGCATAGGTGTGACTTTTGAGGTTCTGCTTTTGTTTATGTTGATGAAGTACTGCTGGCCTCTGTACATCTTGGTGCACCTTTGTTAAGTGAAGTGTTTGTAGGCTGTCAACTCTTGATAAACCTACCACAGCCCTTCTGCTGTCTGCTTCTCTCCTGCATTGCCCCGTACTTGGTGTTGTAGTTGTTGGAAGTTGATTTATTTCATGTATTAACATATGCCATACATTTGGGCATTTGCCGCTAGAGAATTTATAACTCTGAATTAGATATGATCGGGGAGAAGTGTGATAAGCTGTACAAGCACATCGTATCAGGGCCAGGATTTTGGATATGTGAACTTGGCTTCTGGCATGTTACTAAATTGCACTGACTCACTTCCTACCTTTTCAACATATGTTTTCTTCATATATGTGGTAGCAGTTTCTTTGTAAAAGGTTTTGAACATCTTATTGTGGGAGACTCTAGAAGGAGAACCAGGAATGAGCATTTGGTGCAGGGAAGAGGCAATAAAGCTGTTGAAAAAGTTGCTAGGAAAAGTTCTCTGTGCATTTGCATTTTGGGGCTGTGTTCACCATTTGCTTGATGCCCAGTCTTTTCTGTACTGGTTGGTTTGGTTGTTTTTGTTTTTGTTTTTTGTTTGTTTTTTGTTTTGTTTGTTTTTTTAAGTAGAAGGAGAGCAAGGTTAGATTGTTTGGCTCAAGTTTTTCTGTAAAGCTGGTGGTGTTCACATGCCTGCCTCTCTGTCCAGACTATTTCAGTCTTCTCACTCCTCCCTCATCCTCCACTTGTGTTTGCTTCTCTGCAACATGAAGAGAACAAATCTCTAACATTTGAATCTTCTATGAAATCTCTGAGAACAAATCTCCTATGAAACAACCTGGGATGTGGCAGCTTGTGTAGCTGGGGCAGAATATTTTGGGATTCCCTCTCTATAACCTACAAGCAGAGCTAGGAGCTGAGACTGCTTTCCCAAAAGGAAATGCTGAGCATTCAGAGTATCCTGCTGCGTTGACAAGCAAACCTGTTTGTGTTTCCTGGCTCTGCACTCTTGATGTTCTCAGCTGTTCAATCAATTGTGTAGGCAATGTAATTGCCCATTTGTTACCAGGGAAAAAGACTAGCTCAGATTGTTTCTGTTTGCAGTATCAAGTGCCTGAATCAGATGTTACAGCTTTACTGCTTGCAACTGAAATAAGTGAGCACTTGTGTATGGCTTTCCTAATGACACTTAATGTATTCTGTTTTTTTGTGGGTGTGGTGTTATTTTTCAAAATTTTAGTAGAGCAGTGGCTTCAGAAAAAGAGCATGAAGACTCATGGTGGAGATGCACCTAAATAGTCTGAAGCTCAGGTAGAGGGGTTTGGGATGAATAAGATTGGCACAGCAGCAGGAAGAAGACAGAACAGTTCTAGCTGCCCTCAGGGGCTGGAAGCTGCTAACCCTGGGCAACAGAACAGACCTGGAAAATGACCCATTTGCGGTTTTGCTTCCAGACCTTTTTCCCTCACCCTGCCTTGAAGCAAAACATGCTTCCTTTGCCCTTATACCTCTTCTTACACCTGATTTATATGCCAGAATGAGAAGACTTTTATGTCTTTGCATTGTCAAACTGCCTAAGAGAAATGATGAGTGTAATGATAGAGGATGTCAAATTAAGGTTTAGGGCTTTTTCCCAATTATTTTATTTTATACTTTTCTACTGTGCATGTTTGCATTTTAAGCCCATAATGTTTATATATGCTGCTACAGCACAAGTTACATAATTTTTAGAAGGTTTTGCAAATAGAAACTGACTTCAGTCAAGGGTGCTGCAGTGGAGAGGACTGAGCTAGAGATGGGGTGGTATTGATGAGAACAAGGCTGGATAGGAAAAGCAAAAGGACATGTAGCACTTACTGTAGCTCAGAAGCAAAGGCAGGGAAGAGATCCTTGGAAAGGTGTGTACAGCAGAATTTCTCAGTCTTTCTGCAAAGTCTTTTGGGATCAAGGAGAGCAGAGAAAAAAGTGTGGTGAAAAAAATTCCACTAGAGAGTAGAAAGATGAGAAAAGATGGGATCTATGTGAGATGAGTGTACCTAAGTGACTGTGAATGGAGATGTCTTGTTACTTCAACTCTAGGCTTTTTGAATGTGTGTTTGGTAGTGGTGGGGTATTTACCTTAGTGGTCTTTGTATGGGGAAAAAAAGGTACTAGGAAATGAGCTAGATCTCACAGAAATATAAAGATTACACTCCCAAAAACTTTTATTGAAGAATTTTACAAAGTGACTGGTATGTTAAAGTTTTTTATCCTTTAAAATAAATCTGCTCCAAGGGAAGTATTTTCTTTAGGCATCAGGACCTGAGTTTGCAGAGTCTCAGTGTGCATTTGAAGAGTTAAATTTATTTTGTCTAGGCTTGAGGGGAGTTATTCAAAAGTTGGAGCAGGGGAAATAGGGCATAATTCATCCTCTTTTGTGTGTTTTCCAGAATATCAATTTCTATGGACAAGAGGAGAGGGACTTCAGTCTTAAGGGACTCTTGCTCCAAGCTGATTGGCAGTGCATACAATTGCACTGCCAGAAAGCAATAAAATAAATACCTAGAGCAACAGTAACAGAAAGCAGATGTCTTGCTTTAACAATTAAAGAACTGGAAAAGACAGTAAGAAACTCAAGGCAATTGACTCTGCATTGTGAGGAGTGTATAGATCTTGCTTTCTTGTCAGACAAAATGGAAACCCCCATACTGGTTAAAACAAAATATACATTAACAGCCATAGTGTCTTGCTCTGAAAACTGGGGTCTGAAAACTGTGTGCTTAATTTTTCATGAGAAAATACCATGCAAAGGATCCTGCAAGATGTGGCAGGCAGTTTTTCTCATTGTGTTCTCAGGTCTGTTTTTCCCCTTTGGATAGGTCTATAAAAATCAGTCAAGTCCCTGATTTAACTAAGAAAAATGTGTGGAAACTGGGAATTTTTTTTTTTTTTTTAAATTCCACATGTGTGGGTTTTGTGTCGGGTGGGAAAAGATCTTACCAAGACAGTTATCTGTGAAATATAGTTTGATGTTTTTTAGAGACTGAACATAAAATGGAAATAGGTTTGACATCTTGTATTCTATGTCTGAATGTCGCCATGAACTAAAATGGTAATTAGTCACCTACGCAGCATCTTCATCAGCACCTTCATTCACTGACTGTAGTACGTGGAGTTTTCTTGCTGCTGATCTCAAGGCAAACAAGAAATGGGCTTTAGAGGAAAGCATTCTTTGTAAGCATTAGCATAGATGTGTATATATATATATAGGTGTGCTTTGAGCGGTTTGCCTCTCCTTTCATCAGCACACTTTTTTAGCCACTTGAAAATGAAATGCTTTAACAATTTATGTTGAGAATGGAAAAGTCATTGAAACTGGGGCATATGGAAAAAGAAATAAGAGCAGACTTCTGGTACTTCCCTTTTATGTGATACTGGTCCAGGTGAAAGCTGTAGGGTATGAGAGGATGTCCTGTCTGTTCTGCTTGAGAGAATGCTAAGTGACATTTTAAGGAGAGTGCACATCACTGGCTTGGAGGAGAGAAGAAAACTGTGTGAAACTTCATTTTGATTGCTACTTTGGTGCTCTTTCTCTGCCAGAGCTACTTAAAAACAAACAAGTGACAAAACCAACAAATAAATACTTTTTTGACACTGACAAAAGCAGACACACACATGAAGCTCATTTTTTGCTCTGGCTTCAAAAAGCAAAAGGACTTATTTGACATAAAATACTTTAAATAAGCAGTGAGTATTGCCGCTAAAATAACTTTGAGTCTGAGCACAGACTACTGCAGAGGAAGTTCTTTGGGAAAAATTGTCCATTTGGGGTTTTGGAGTTCATTTAGGAGCTTGTCAGCACTGCTTTATACATATACAAAGCTCAGGAGCCATGTGTTTCCCTGACTTTTCAGGGTGTGAAATGCTGTATTTCATGTTGTCCTGATCACCGCTGTGCTGTTGGTAAAATACTGTACCTCGTGTTTTGTGCTGTGCTGCTTGAGTCACAGCAGGAAGTCTTGCTCAGTGAATGACCTACAACATACTGGTGTGGAGGAAACACAGAAGTGCCCGTGGGAATCCTGGTAGTCTCCATGCTAACTCCATGCACAAAATTTTCTTGTGGCACCTCAAAGGATGGGCAGGTGGGAGTTTTTCACACTTCCAAAATACAGGACTTAAACACGCAGCCCCCTGCTTCCCTGACCCAACAAACCAGAAAAGCTCTAGCCAGAAAGCTCTGGTTCTGAACTTCAGCAGTTTTGGCAGGGTTTGGCTGGTGTTTGTGTTGTCACAAGGAGGGTGAGATTAGGTGCCTGCACAAGACTTCCACCTCTCACAAGTGTTTAATGTAACCACACTTGGAAGGTACATTGGTTTATGCGTGTGGCACATTAACCAACCTCTTACTGCTTGGCCTGCTGCTGTTGTCCTTTCGGTTGAAAACTGGTGCCAAGTTATTTAAGAATGTCAGCTGAGATGAAAAAATTCCCTATGTTTAATAATTGCTGGTCACTCTATGATTAAGTGCCTCTCAAAGATTTTCTGAGCTTTTTGTTAGTGTTTTTTGTTAGTCTTTTCCCCAATAGCCTTTAAATGCAATGCTGTGCTGTGTGATGCTGCATCCCTACCAGAAAAGAATCATTTTCCTCCACGCAGGCAAGATTGAGAATAAAATACGTACAGCTCAAAATGCTCAATTCACTTCGGAAATCAGCATGTGAATTTCACAAGCAGAGTAACAGCACAAATACTGCTACACCTTCTATTTCTAAATACATTTAATTGTTATAGAAGAGAAACATGAAAATATTTGGGTTTTATTTGAGAGTAGAAAACTTACGGCTGGGAAAATACTGCTATGCAAGTTGTTTTTGTTTTTTTGTTTTGTTTTGTTTTGGTTTTTTTTCCAGGCTAATGCTCCAGAGAAATGTTTTAATATTCTCCTGAATTTTTTTTTATAAGAAAGGAAATCAAGATTTTACATGCTCTGCAGCAGCGACCATTTATAGTTTGGCCAGATGTTCTTATTAGACGTCTGTGGAGAATTGAGGCTTTTTCTCTGTAAAGCGTTTTGTTGATAATGAGGTAAACTTCCACCTTTTTATTGCTCATTGGAATTGCTTCCAAGTAATTTTAGGCTGTGCAGGAGTTTCTTTCATAATTGTCAAGAAAATCCGAAGTTAATCCTGGTGAGAGGTGTAAGCCTTCTCATGAACGTCTGTTTTCTGCTGGTGGGGGGTACAGAGAGCAGTCTGTGTGCTTTATCCCTGTAGAAGGCTGTGTTTGTGCAAAGGTGGGCCTTTCCTAGGGCATCGCTGTAGGGGCTTTGGTCGGTGGTCTGTCTACCTCTGTATTTTGTTTCACATAGTGCAAGTAAAGTTCCTCCAAGTCAAAAGGCAGTTAACCAACAAAACATGCATGCAGCAATCGTCTCCTGATTTCAGTCTCCCAGTGAGTATCAGTGTAAAAACTTTCTGAGCCAGAAGCTGCATCAGAATCACATTTCAATAGCTATGGACCAAATGTTAATTATTTATTTTTTTTTTTCTGAATGCCATTAAGCTTTTGATTTCCACAGCATCCTGTGATAGAGTTAGTGATTCCATTCTGAATCGTTTTTCTCCTAATGGATCTTGCTCGTTGTTCCTCATCTGCTCTTCTTTATCTTCTCAAAAAAATCATTTCTAGTTTAGGGTATGGAGAGGACTGAGCGGATATGAGAGGGCATGTAATTCTTTTATCCTTTTGAAAACTCTGAAACCTGAGTTTTCTGGGTTTTTTCTTGACAGAAGCTAGACAACCTTGTTTTTTAGGTGCTTCAGTTTAGCACAGTATGGTCTGATCACGTAGTCTGTAAATGGGGGTGAGCTCGGCCTGGCTTGAGACCTGTGTAGTTTACTCTAAGTCACCTTTTACAAATCATGAGGTAATCTTATCCTTAAGTCTCAAGTTCTGGTGAAGGATCAGGATGCTTGACTGGATTAAATTTATGTAAAGTCAGTGAAGCCAGGCCAGACCTGCAGCTGATACATATGAACGTAAAGTTGCATTCATATGCACTGGTCAAATACTTCCATTCTAGTTTTCCATGCTTGTTCTGTTCGAAACCATATTAACCTGTTCACAGAACAATGTTTTGTGCCCCTTTACATATAACTATTTGCCACTTCCAAATGTAATTTATGGATTTTTATAATATGTAGCTTCCCTCCTCCTCATTCCTCTTTCTTCAACTGTGATGCCTTCAGCTGTGTAAGAAAGAAGGAAAGGAGTCTGTTACTGCAAAAGAGAGCTGCATTTGTCTGAGAGAGATTTGGAAACTTGAACAGCTTTATCTCAAGTTTCAAATAATGACTGCAGTCAGAAAGATTACACACAATTTTTGGCAAGCTTTATAAACATACAAAAGGCAGTCTTGATACAGGTAAGATGACCTTTTTTGGCTTTTTTTGTGGTTTATCACAAGAAGCTGTACTGACTTTCTCAAATCCACATATTGTACTTTATAAATAATGAAGTCTGAAATAAGACTTTCTTGACCAGCTGTCCTGCTTTCCATCTAAGAAAAATTTCCATTTATCTTTTTTAAATTGCAGCCAAGCCTGCAAGTTTCATTTGAAGAATGCTGACTGTTGTTTAAATTTACAGTCATGACTATTCAAGTCAAAAAGGAAAAGTTTAATTCCCAGTATGTATGGTCCTTTGGGTAGCTGGCATGAACAATTGGAGAAGAAAGTTACAGAAATGCAGGGGGTGTTTGGGAACTTCAGGGCATCATAGCAAGTATATTCTGCTTGATAATGGGTTGTGCTTTACAGATATCCTTTGTAATACAAAGCTGAAATTGCCCCTTCAAAAAAAGTGCATCTAAGGAAGGAGTCTTTGTTTGAAACTGTTGAAATCATTTCTGGGAAGGGTTTTAAAGTTTATATTCCTGCCTCCACCCACTTTTCAACAGAAAAACACTTTTGTTCTGTTTGCAAAAGAGAAATTATTAGGATTCTTCACTGTTTACACAGATCTAAAAAAGAAAGGGTATTTATGTGCCAAAATAAGTCTGTACGCTGCAATGTGGAGAAGTGAAAAAGAAAACCAGTTTTATGTTTGAGCAACATTTTATTATATGCCCTGAAACTACAGTGAAAATAGTTTTCTTTGTAGTTGGCACTTTCAAAATCAAATATGCAAGTTGGACAGATGGACATTTAGACGTGTGCTCAGACATCTACTAAATGTTTTTTAAACATTTTATGTGATTGATACTGTATCATGCCAAATACACGGTAATCATGTTGGGAGATGGAGTGCTTATTCTGCCTGTTTTGCTTGTTTCACTGATCATTAGTGTAGGTTTTGTATGGAATCCCTGTAGATTTGGAGGGAAATGATGCATTTGAAATTATTCAGTGGAATGGAGGACACAGGGATATACCAAAATCAAAGTTTGTGTTCTCTTTTTCACCACGGGGGAAAGACAATCTCTTGAATTTGGTGCTTTTGAACCCGTTGGAGGAGAAAGGGAATGGAACTTCCCTTATGAAACAGTATCAGAAGAGTTATCAACTGTTAGCTGCAGGGCTTTTAAAAATTCTTAGTCTTTCAGACCGGTATTATTTTTATTATTTTTTCCCCCTCAGAAATTATGGGTTAGTTTATGTGAACAGCATTGCTAAAACTGATAATAATGTGTAATTAAGATTTTTTTAAAAAATCTCTTTCTCACTGGGAGAATGCTGCCAGGGCAATTGCTTTGTACAGGCAGTGGTGATGCAATAGTCAAATAGCAAACAAAAGTGTTGTTTGAGTGTGGAGTTTGCTTTGAGTCCTACAAACTCAAAAAGAACCTTTCTTGCTCGGTACCGATAAAGTGACACCTATTGCATTTACTGGTCCTTTGTGGGACATCCCTGAGTTGTGCAAGTTTTAAATTCTTCAACTTAAAGTTTTGTAAATTGTAAAATAAACCAGATACATATTGTAAAGCTCTCACTGAGTGCCCCTCAGTCCTGATAAAATTATTATCCAGCAGAGGAGTCATTATGTATCTTAAAAAAAAAAAACAACAGACAAAAACCACCACAAATTTCTAATTCCTGCTCTTTTTTTTTTTTTTTTTTTTTTTTCCTTTAGTTCCTTGGCATAGCATTTCTTGGGATTGGATTGTGGGCATGGAATGAAAAGGTAAGTTGAATATAGCACCAAACTTTGTTTTTCCTCTTTATCTCTCTTTTTCTGATGAAATACTGAAACAATAATATGTTGCATATTTTGTGTTCACACACAGTTTCTACTGAAGCAAAATCAAGCCTCTCTGTCAAATAAAACCTTAGCTTGGGTCACTTAGAGGAACATCGTTGGAATCTTCCCAAGAATACCTTGGCAAGAAATGGTGTCTGACACTTGCCCATAAAATAACCATTTCAATCCTTACACACTCAGACTGCAGCTCAGATACGAGAACACCCTGCTGGGGCAGTTATGGGCAGGGTGTCCCCAGGAATGAAGGGGGAGCCTACATGTCTTAGAAGGCAGCTTCCTGAAAATACCCAACCAGGCTTTGCTTTAACATAGTATGTTAATTGCTGTTCCTCTTAAGAAAACAAACCCAAAAAACTGAAAATCAAGATGAGCCCTGAAAACCAAGGGAAACCTGAGGCAGAATAACTGTTGCTTTTTCTTGTGCAAATTAAACTGGCCACTAGAACATCCTTTGTTGCAAGACTCTAAAATCAGCTTTGAAATGGGAAGTGTGTGTGGGGTGAGTGGGCAGGGAAAGAGAAAACATTTCTGAACCAGAGCCTAATTTTTATTTTGCTTGCTGTAGAAATTGGGAAGAAGATAAATTGTCAAGGCATAATTTACAAAACAAGTCAGTATGTCTTGGGTTACTGGATGAAGAGTCTGGCTTTCTAAAAAGACAACAGCTGAAATTAAAGCCCGTGTTTCCTTTTCTTTGTTGAAAAGATTGAAAATAATAAAATTTGTCTGTTAACAATGATGCTGCGTTGTTCAGTTACATAATTGTTTTTTCTTCTTTTAATGGAAAACACTGAGTAAGTTATAAATTGATCTTCACTTAAGGCATAATAACTGGTGCTTGCAGCAGAACAAATAACACATTTGGAAGCTCTGGAGTTCTGGCTCTAAAAAATTCAGGACAAATTTTGAGTTGTTGACTTATATTCTAATTGCTCTGTGTGCCCTGGATATATAGATCATTACAAACAGTAATGAGATATTAACTAATGCACACTGTATACACCTATATATATATGTGCATATTTACATACCATATGATTCTGATATTGGATAGCTCAGATAGGCTTAGAAAGAGGTGCTGTGACTTTTTTATTCAGCAAAGATGTAAAAACATATTTTATTTAATACTCTGAACATACTCTCAGAGCTTGTAGCTATGTCTAAGCCTTAGAGAGCTGCATTGTTTAGGAGTGGCTCTACACAAGACATTTGAACATTGTTGTATCATTACAGTAGGTAACACAAATGATTCCTCTTTAGTGTGAATGAGCAGATAAAGGGAAAACAGCTATAGTTTTTATAGTGTTTTAGTCTTTGATGTCTAAAGTATGCCAGGCTTAACAGCTAGAAGGCGTTCTGGTGGAATCCTGGTTTGTTAGGATTTACATATTTTCTGTATGGGAAAGCTTGTACCCTTTCCTAGGGAAAATGCATTCAATTCATAATTGTTAATAGCCAGAAGTCAAAGCTCTTGTTTTTACTTGAGATTTGGATGTCTGTTATCAAATCATCTTAAACCACTTTTAATCAGATTCTCAAAGTAGGAGAAAATGCCATGTTGTTTTAAGATGAGCAAATAAGACCACCACAGCTTAATATGCATTGACTCGGGCTCCATATGTAGTAGGTTTTTAGATTTATTTTATTTTTAAATTAACAAGTAAAATAAAATACTGTTTATTGGTTTAAATCATGGGTTTTTCCTTGAAAAATTATCATATTTCCCCAACTTCTTTAGCTGTTTTATTTTGCAGTGCTTAGTATGGAGTGTTTTAATTCATGGTTGTAACAATCAAAATGCTGTATTAGGTATAGGTGAACTTGTGCCAAACCAGTTTGAGTCTTTTATTTCACTCGGCTCTTTAGAGGACAGGCAGTGGCCAAAAGCTGCTGTCAGCAGGATCAAGTTCCAGGTACTCATAGGCTCTGTGTTATTTAGCTCAGAGCAGACCCAGTTAGATCCCAGACAGAGTTATTCTTACTGTTCATGAGGAATTGAAGATGGAAGCCAGGGGCTTGAGAGATCTGTAAAATAACTGAAAAGCACTTCTCTAGCTAGTCTGCTGCTTGCCTAAGGCTGGGATGGATACCCCTTAAGCATTATGGGCTGTTGTAATGGTACACTGTATGACAATGAAGCAGTTTGTTAGAGAAGGACCTGGGGTTCCTGGTGTACACAAAGTCAAACAGTGAGCCAGCACCGTGACCTTGTGACAAACAGGACAAATGTGTCCTGGGCTGTACTAGGAGTGTTGCTAACAAGTTGAGGGAGGGAATTCTTCCCCTCTGTTTCAGCACTGGTGAGGCCACACCTAGGCCAGTTCTGGACTCCCCAGTCCAAGAAGGATGCTGACATACTGGAGAGTTCAGCAAAGGGCTGAATAGGTGATTAAGGTGCTTGAGCTTCTCTCCTACGAGGAAAGGCTGAGAGAGGTAAGATGGTTTAGTCTAGAGAAGAGTAGACTCAGGGAATCTTCATGTATGGAAATACCTGAAGGAAGAACTCAGAGAATGGAGCCGGGCTGTTTTCAGTAGTGCCCAGTGACAAAGGCAGCGGACACAAAATGAAACACAGGCGGTGTTTTCCCCTGAACATCAGCAAACACATTATTTTTATAATGTGAAGGTGACCAAGTACTGGCATAGTTCGCTCAGAGATGATTTGAATGAAGTCTCTGTCTGGAGATTTTTCCAAAGCAATCACAATATGGTTCTACATGGCCAGATGATGTCACCTGTTCTGTGAAGATTTGGTGCTGCCCCAATGAACTTGACTTTATCAGACTTGAACTTGACACTGCTTGTGTAATGTGTAAATTTGTAAGGGTTTTTTGCAGGAGTAGGTCATCAGGATTCCTACTGTAAAATTCATTTGGTGGTGGGGAGGATTTTGATTAACTTCTGTTTTGCATTGTGCAGCTTTATATTCAGCTGTGTGGTTTTATAGCTTGGCCATCAACTTGTGTATACTTTTGTTGCTTCACAGAATCTTTTCAAGGTAAAAAGATAGTGTTCCAGGCCACATTAAAATTGTAGGATGTAACAAAATAATTCAGACTTCACAGGAGTCCTATTCGCTGCTAGTTAAAACCAGTTTGGGACAGATTTGTGGACTTGGTGCCTAGTTTCTCTTTTTTTGCTAAGTTGGCTTGAATTCTCCCCTTTAAACTTTCTTGTGAGAAAGAAAAGCACAATATCCAGTCTTGTGGCCTTCCTTACTGCCTTTGCAGGGAGGCAAAAGAGCTCATTTGTCAAGTAGGCAATAGAATTGGCTTGACAGCCAGTCAGCCAGCCCTAAACAAAAGCTGGGCAATTAGCATTCTGAGCCATGAACCTGAAAGAGAGCTGGGGGTGGGGTGGGGGGCAGTAAACTCTGGGGATGAATGAAGCTATCTATACATGGTGGGACTGTATAGCTCACAGTCTCCCAGTGTTTTGAGGCATGCCAGGCTTGGGCTTGTACCAATAAATAGTTCATCCATGGCAGCCGATTTCCACCCTCCTCCCTGCAACAGTGACATGAACATTGTTAACATACAAAGAGTCTGTGCAAAACCTCAGCAACTTACAGCACTTTTGCTCAGTAGCAGGGGATAATGTTTATATTTCATTGTTTTTCTTAACCACTTCAAGTCATGTCTTCTGTTGACTCTTTAAAAATAAACCAGTGTTGTACAAAATGTCTGTTTCCCTCCTTTGCTGTCTATATTAGATATTGTGGTCTTAAGGCCATTTGTGCTGTGATACCAGTAGGTGCTTGGGAAAATAAGCTTCCTGTCTACTTCAAGGAGATTTATGTTCAAGAGTAGTGAGCCTAAGTGATGAATTGCTGTTAATGTCTTCTTATAAGATCTTATAAGATAGTTGATGGAGAGGGACTTTTTAGGAGGAATGCACTGTGGTTTTGAGGTAAACTCTTAAGTAAGAGGTAGCAAAAGTCAGAGGTAGTAAAGTAGGGAAGAAATCTTTCAAATTTTGTTGATTAGATTTAGTTTGTGTATAAAGTTGACTGAAGTGAAGAGGGAGAAGTGGAAGAAGCTGACAATGTGCATGAGTATGGCTTCTCAGCTTTTCCAGTCAAATCAGCATAATGAGTTGCTTCAGCTCAGAAGTCAAGTTGTGTGTAGTTTGGAGAGCCAGTATGGTACCTCTGGATGCCAGCATTGTATTCTTAGTGAGCAGGAGCTCTAAATCTGAATCTCAAGTTTTAAGATAGACTTTCACTTGTCTAAGGTGATTTAGGTCTGCTTTGGTGTTCTCGGACAAGCTAAACTCTGTACATGGAAACAGTCATAATTTGTCAGATCAAATCTGTCTCTCCTTGCCCTGAAGTGAAATCTAAAGTTGTTTTCAAGACAAAATTCTCACTTCTCTTATTGTCCCAGTGAGCAGTGGACACCAGGAAGGAGTGATAGACTAGTCACTCCATAATTGTAGTGCATGCATGTCTATCACTCAGTTCTTCTAAAAATTCTTGTCAACAAGGAAACTGCACATATCTGATGTTCCTTACAGGCTGAAGGATACCCAAAGCCTATATCTTGCCTCTAAGACAGGGCTGTGTGTGGGTTTTATAGGACTGGAGAAGAGAGGAGGGGATCCACTATTACACTTCATTTGATTCTCAATGCATAAAAATGCAGTCTAAACAGGCAGGCTCTTAAATGGTGTGCTAGTACCAATATTTGATAGTCATTAATCCTGAAAAGTCTAAAAATCCATATCTTGTATGTATTTATGCCAGTTATTCACCTATTGAACTCTACTTTGTTAGGACAAGAAAGCTAGACTAGTTTTCCTCCTCCGTCAGACACTTGAAAAATCAAGTTCTGCTGCAATTACTGCTTGCTGTGGGAAATGCAAAACCAACAAAAATCAAGGAAATTAGATTTGTAAACATCCCCCACCTAGTTTCTTGCTTGCAGAGACAAAATTCTGGAGTAGAATTGATTTGGCATGTTTCAATGAATATTGTTCTGTTCCTTATGTTCATTCTGATGCACAGCATGCAGGAACTCCATGGTGTTATGACTAACGAAGCAGAGAGACATTTTTCTGTTTTAAAATCATGCATTTGAAAATACTTTTATTTACCATCACCCCCGAGATGTTACTGTTTGCCAGTGATACTAAGTCCTGCAGACAAGCCTGTGAAAAGGCTAAACCTCTGTTTGCAAAAATGGATGTTTCAGAAGGTCTTGTATTGATGTATCTTTTTCTGGTCTTCTGTATTTCTTGGGTGTATGGTGTGGGGGGGGTTTTGGTTTGTTTTGTTTTTTCCTCCCAGTAATGAGTTATTGCAGCAGAGAAGTTTTTTTTCCCCATCTTGGAGGAAATGGAAGGTAAAAAAGTAGTGGCCTTCTCCCATTCTCCTGTAGAGTCCCCTTCTTTTACGTGCATCCTGTGGGCCAAATTTCATATATACTTATTGTATCACCTCTTTGTTTCTTAGGCTGATGGTTCTCCTAAGTTATCTCTGACTCTTTATGCCTTGAATTTTTATTACTGGGTCAACTTTTCAAAATTGCTGGCTGCCTGGAGTGTTTTCAGTTGGAGCCATTCTCTCTTGTCCTGCAGTTTGCTACTGTGCCTGTTACAGCAGCAGCTGTTTAGCAACAGATCATCTGGAAATGTCACTAGTTTGTTAGTGCACTTGTGACTCCCTTAGGAACCCAGGAAAGCATCAGATTCTGTAGGTGTGACAACACTGGGTTGCTGCTCCAGCTGAGATGTGTGTCTGGCTCTGGGATGAGCCTGTGAGGGCTGTTACTACTAAATGCAGGCAGTGGGGACCAACAGGAGGGGAAGTGGTGCTGAAGATCCAGCTTGCACACTGCAGATTTTGAAAGGTTTGAGTTATTTTCTACCTAGTTCCAGTGTGATCTTGTGGACCAAATGCCTGCTAGTGGTTGGAGCAAGAGTTGTGTTCCAGGGGCACATCTTAATTTTTAAGTAATCCAGTCTGTGTCCTCTGAGAGTGTTCCTGGTGTGAACTGAAGCACAGCTTGTGTATGATCACTTCAAAAGGACTGCTGGATCTGACCTGAAATATTAATCTAGATGTGCATCCAAGGCAGAAGCTGGAGTCAGGGGTCTGTCTCTGGAAAGTAGTACAAGCTGTTTTGATGATGTTAAAGAGTACAAGACGGAGAAGGGGTGAGGTGTGCACCCTTACTGCTTTTGTATGTAGCTGTTGCTTCCTTATTCTTTATTGATGGGAAAAAGGCAAACCATTGTGCAGCTATAAATGTATCATCAGGATGTAACATCAGATATAACATCAGGAGGGGCATTCACAAGCTCCTGTGTTCCAGACCACCATTTTTCCTTTACCTTGTTCTCCCTTGAGCTATACATGAGATCCTGCTTATAGTGTGGAGGGCTCTGGCCGTGAGAAAAACATGGCACCAGAGGACCTGTCAGGCATCTCTCAGGCTTTTTTCTTACCTGTGCTCACATACCAGGAGGAGAAGACTCCAGTTGTGTAGGAGTTTTTGTTGGGCTTGGCTTGGTTGTCTCACATTTCTTGGTGGGTGGAATGTACCCTTGTGTTGAGAAAAGAGCCAAGTCCTAACCATTTCATTTGACTTCCCCTGAATTTGGGGTGGGGTAGAAATGTGGGGTCAGTCTTTCCTCTTCCATCCATGCATCATTGTATCCTAATGACTGAAATACATGTCACAAATAAAGGAACCTTTTTCATAGCTTTACTGTTAGTTATTTTAGTTCACTTATGGATGATTTTGTTGTTTTACTACACCAAATAAATTTTGGCTTGCGTTGGATTAAAATATGAAATAGCGACTCATGGGCTGCTATATACAACAGGCTGTGGAGGGTGGAGGAACAGAGCAAACAGATGAGCTTGGAGATCAGCCAGGGAGCATGTCCTGCTGGCTCTCCTTGTGGGACTACAGCAGAGCCCTGGGTTGACACCATAGTGAGAAGTAAATTACTTGAGTACGTAGCTTTGTACAAACAAAGCATTTCCTGCCAAATACAGATTACACAAATGCCTAAACTGCTGAGAAAGTGATGTGCATGTACCTCAAAACTAGCCGTACTTCAAAATGAAAATGCGTCTAGAGGAAAAAATTGCTCCTAATTTTAGATGTTAAAGTATCAGAGTACTCACAATGATTTAACACTTGTGGTTGTAGAGGGCAACTGCAATAGTGTTGCTGAGGAGAAATGCCTTGCATTTGTAGAAAGCCTTACTTTAAAGTATTTACAGGTGGTTTGTTTAGGTCTTGCATTGATGTATGAGAGAAGTGGACAGTCACCATCTATTCCATGACTGACTGCTCAGCCTGAGGATTTAGAGGACATTGTGGAGGGTGCAGTGTTAGACTATGAGATTACACATCCTCTGCTCAAGCACCTCTGGAATTGTTTCCTTCTGCTTTTGGCTAAAGATGGGTTGAAGACAGAATTGGTCACTACCAGATGTTCGTACCTCTGTGTCAAACTTTTCCCAGGAGTAGCTGTTGCAGCCAAAAAAATATTTGATATTGTGGTAGTAGTTGTAGTAGGCATTATAGAAACTTGTAGTGAATAGGAAGTTTCCTAGAGGACTGTACATTTAGATCGTCTTAACAACATAAAGTGAGATATTATTCCCCAGTTGTTGCCCTGCTGCTTGAAGCAAAATATGCTTTACTTCAAGGTATTGCACTGCTGCATCTTCAGAGAACTTATTTGTGTCCAGAGTACAAGACTGGAAAATTGTATTCTAAGCAGTAAGTGGTAATTTTCTATCAGACTACCTCTGTGTATCTTGAGCTGTAATCACAGAGCATTGTCTGTGTTTCTCATTCCCACTGCTAGCTATTGTTTTATTGACAAAGCCTCTCTGAAGACAGTGTATCCTGAGATGTCTCTCCAGAACGCTGATAACTTGCGGTTCATGTGCAGAGAGCATACAGAGTACAAATGAGAATTAAGCAGTATGTGCTTTGCATTGTTAAGATGTGTTATTTGGGATTTATCCAAGCTAGGCTTATGATTGCCATATGTGGACTAGCAACAGATGCACATAAAGGTGCTTTCCAAGGACAGCAAACAATGGCAGATAAAGCCTGTGTTGATCTATGCAGTTTGTGTTGGATCATAGCTACCCTGAGGAGTGGCCAGCCAACATGTGGCATTACAGGCTGCCTGGCAGTTCTAGAAAATCAAGTAAAGGGAAAAAGGGCAGGATTGGAAAAACAGTATAAAACTGGCTCAATAAATTTTGTTGCCATCGAATTTAATGTGACTGTGACAAAAACAAAGCAGTATGTTTGTTACTACCACTTTTGTAATATAACTGTCTTCTCTAACAGTATTATCCACAAATGTGAGCTGAATTTTACGTGGATTTCTTTTAATTTGGATTTTACTACTTTCATATGGAAAGAAGTTGATTTAGCGTAGTAATTTGCTTAGAGTTTTTTTGTTGATTTATTTGGTTTTGTTTGCTTTGTTTTTAAAGAAATGCAGTGTCTTATGAAGAGAGACTTAAATCTTTTTTGGATTTTGGATTCTTAAATCTTTCTTGGATATTTTTTTTTAAGTAAATCCAAGTAATAACAAAGGCAACATCCTTTCTCCAGTGACTAGATTTTTTTCACTCCACTACACTACAGTCCATTAATTCCAAAATCAGCTAATGTTACAAGAAAAGAGTAGTAATGTTTGTTAGAACAGAATTTGTTCTCATCTTATGGTAACTATATAAGCACAGGGGAAAGGACTTTAAAGCTTTGTGAAGAAATAATTTTAGTAGTTGTTTTTCCCCTTGAGGCAGAGCTCATGCCTCTTAACTTGTGTAGGGCCAAGGCCTTGGTTTTTTCAAAGGTTTTGTGTTGTTGGATTATCCTGTTTATATTACTTGTTATTCTTAGCCAGAAAGTTAGCTTGGATTTATTTTCTGTGACAAATTTAATGAAAGAAAAGTAGTAGAAAAACTTTTGCACAAGTTGATATAGTGTTAATGACAGGTAAATCTTCATTTCATCTTGGTGTGTATCATCTCTTCACTGAGATAGTACCAGAAAAAGGGATGGGCCAACTGCTCCACTTTTATAGCAGTGCTGGCTTTGAGTTGTGTTACATTGTTCCTTACATCTTTTTGCTTTTTTAATGAATGACAGTAAGGCTAGTACTGTATGTGATGTAGGAGGAAAGTGATGAATGTGATTTTTTTTTTTCATTCCTCTCAGGCAATAGTCTTCTCTAGTAGGAGGAAAAAGAATATACTTAGATAATGTTATTCATGCTGTTGGATTATTGTTTGTATTGTAGGATTAGATTGGAGTCAGATTTTTCTCTGGATTTCAGTCTTTCCTAAGGCTCCTTGATGTGTGCATTGGTGAAATTCACATGTATATTTTATTTACTCTGTCCTTGTCTGCAGAATTAAGAACTTTGAGTACTGTCTTCATTTATTACTTGCTCAAGTTTTGCTTGGGAAACTATGAAAATGGTTGCAGACTACATGAAGTAATGTGTTAGAGATATTGGTTACATGGCAATTGATATGTTTTGAGTGGTTCAGAATGAATGTATGTGTGTCACAAGTCTAAAGCCACAGTTGTGAGCAGTCATCATTAACAATGTTACTTAAAACTTCTGGAAATGAGGTTATGGTAGCTTCCCTCTAAATTATTGCTGTTTTGGGACTATTTCAAAGAAACAAAGGGGTATGAACAGGAAGAATAAAAAGGATGAAGCATAGAGGTTTGCAAATAAGGAGCTGTAGGTGTAGAGATCTATGTTGCTGTTTCCCAAGCCACAGAATCATGCAGGAGTTAGAGGAAGCAGTAGTCCAAAGCACTCAGCCTGGGTTCAGGCTTCTGTGAGGAAACACAGAAGTGTGCTTTTCATTGACCTACAGCACTGGGGAGGGGAATGAAGAAATAGTGACACTTCAGCATTTTTTTTTCTGCCAAAAAGCCTTAGGAAACTGTAATTGTTCCTGTGCAAACTCACTGGATATGGTAAACTTTGTACTTGCTTCTTGATACAACCCATCTGTTCAACATCAGCCAAACTCCGCCTAAAATGTGTTCAAAAAATTAAAATAGTTCCTCAAGATTACTGGTGTTGCAACCCAAGCTTTGCTTCTAAGGCAAAAATGGCATTACAAGCAGACTGTGCTGACAGCCGTATCTAAAACACAGCATATGTGGTTTAACATATGATAGGTCTACCCTAAGTTAGTATAAACCATGCCCCAAGACAAGTTCTTAAATTGTCTTTCAGCCTACTAAGAGACTTCGATATTTCAAATTTTTCTGGCTCACTAAGCAGTCAGTAGCCATACTTCATTTCTAGAATGAGGTTTTGGCACTGTAGGTGCCTGAAGTTGAATTGGCCAGATACGTAGTTTGTCAAAATTTGTTGAAAAGTTTTTTGTTGCAAGATGCTGCAACCTAAGAGCTCACTTCTAATTTCTGACAATTGCTATAAATAATGAGAGTAAATGCTAAATTCAAGGTGGTTTTATTGTTTTTAACAGTTTTTTTTTCTATATAACATGTAACTGTGTGTTTACATAGACAATGTATATGATACGTAAAATGCATCTCAGCATGGGTAATAGGAATGAGTTAAGTTTTGTTCAAATATCTGTTCTGAGTTTCTGGCAGACTACTTATTATAGCTAAATAAGCAGAAAATGCCCTGTGGGTTTCTCACAGAGAATTCTTCAAGAACATTTTGTTGCTCATTCACATGTTGATTCAGAAATATTGCACATAATTGCACTTTTTATCTCTTTTGGGATACAAAGATTTTCTTGTGTTTTCTTGCTGTACTGCAGAACATTTATTTTGCTGTAGTCTTCTTCCTTTTTAAGAAGAAAAATGCAGGCAGAATTTATACAACAGAAACATTGTCTTTTTCTCAGGGAGTGCTGTCCAATATCTCCTCCATCACTGACCTCGGAGGCTTTGATCCTGTTTGGCTCTTCCTAGTGGTAGGAGGAGTTATGTTCATTTTGGGATTTGCAGGATGCATTGGAGCTTTACGAGAGAACACTTTTCTTCTCAAATTTGTAAGTAGCTTTTGCAACTGTGACATTCCTCATTTATGTAGCGTGCCATGTTGTCTGTTCTGTTTGACTGTGTTAAGCTTTTAAAATGTATTTTGGAGAGGAAGGTGTTATCCAGTGTCAGAGTACCATGAAATCACTTAGCTTTTAACATATTACAGTTCTTCAGTCTCTGGTACTTACTGGCTGTACTTTTTTAAAGCTCAAAGCTATTGGTGGCAAGAACCATAACATGGAAGTACTGCTTTTCATATGGACGTAGCCTAACATTTTGCTTCCCTGTCACAAAAAGAGAGAAATTTCTTGTGAGAATCTGCATGTTGAACTTGGAGTCCATAACAAGCTGCCTGTGAAATGTGAGGGATGTAGTTGCTGCAGTGAATGTGACCCATGTGACTTCTGCTGTGCCAGGGCCCCTCAGGGTACAGAGGGGATAGGACTGTTACAATATCCTCAGTCTGGCTGATATCCTCAGTCTGTGCCATTCAGCTTAAATGGAAGAGGCTTCACTGCTTTCAGTGCTGGGGCCTGAGAAGGAGAAGGGGGGAGGAGAGTCCAGGATGTGGAAAGAAAATTGAAGTTTTCTTGAACTCTGGGCTGGATTGTTGGTTAGGGAAGGAGCGTCTGGTATACAAATGCACCTCAGTATGCAGAACTTTTTTAGCTAAGTAGCCAGGTTCTGTATTTTGAAAGACTTCCTCCTGTGACTTTTGAAAATGAGGGTATCAGTATCATGTTCACTTTTAGATAAATAGAAGATTTATAATAAAGAAAATTCTTTCCTCCATTTCCAGAGATGGGCACAGCCTGTGCACACAGTTGTGGCTTCATAACCATTAACTGTTAATATATACATGAAAAAACTTCCAGTGGAATAAGTGCCTCCAAGTGACACATTTGGCTCCCACAGTAATGTTGTATAAGGGGAGGAGGCAATTGAGAGTCACAGTTCTTCAGGCATTTATAAAGCAGCTTGTAACACTTTTTTTTTTTGCTTCTTCCTTGCTTCTCTTAGTTTGCCTAAAATGAACCCATCTGCTGTACCAGAAATAGCTTCCCATACAGCAGCTGCAGGAGAAATTAAAAATGTATCTGAACACGCACAGAGAGCATATTAAAATGAAACTCAAAGGCACAGTTGCAAAGGGGATGGACTTCCAGTATACCAGGACCCCTGTGTGGCTTAAAAGAGTGTAGATTCAGTGGAAATGCTTAGAGAAAGTGGCAGATCATTAGTAATGCCTTTGGCATCCATTGCATTTGCATTAATCATAGCAGCCTCATTTAATTTTAACGTGGATGTGAGTCATTTCATAGACATTCCGCTCCGACTTAGTCATTAATTAATTTCTGCTGTTACCAGTTTCTGCTTTGGCTGCTTAGGCGGGGCTTTGCCCGTGAGAGGATCTAAAGCAAAAGTCATGTAGAAAGCATTTTACTAGCACTCTTGGTTGTTTATGCCTTCTAAAATGTAAGTGCCTATGTAGAAATTTAGGATGGGTTTTCAAGGGCCCTACATGTGGTGGTGACTAGCTGTGTATTGAAATTTACAGTGAATTCTCTTGAATCTCTTTGAAAATTTCAGTGAAATGTCCAAGGTTTCGATATTTGTTACCATTTTTGTTATTTGTTAGAATAGAATTAAGGTTTCTGTGCTAAACTCCAATAAAAATGGTGTGTTTTTAATGTGAAATTTCCTATGTGCCAAAATGGCTTGAACTTGCACTGAAACAGATAAAGCCTTATCACTGGATATAATTGTGAGCTTTGAAAAAGATTTGGTCATAAAGGAAAATAATTCTAGCCTTTTTTATTTTATTTATAGTTCTCTGTATTTCTTGGAATTATTTTCTTCTTGGAGCTCACTGCTGGTGTTCTAGCATTTGTTTTCAAAGACTGGATAAAGGACCAGCTGTATTTCTTTATAAACAACAACATCAGAGCATACCGAGATGACATTGATTTACAAAACCTCATAGACTTCACACAGGAATATGTAAGTTGGACTATGTTTATTTTTTTGTAAAGCTTACTTTTGAGAAATACCTGCTCTTATTTTTAACTTTCCATCTGTTCTGTTCTTCAAGGAGCAGCAGAAATATTCTAGCATGTAGTGCTTTTGAATATATTTATATTTGTTTTTACAGAACTTCTACAAGCATACAATACCTGTGTAAAGTGCCTTTATTGATGTATGACTGAGTAAAACAAGATGAAGAGTTGGGGTGACTTTTTGAAGACTTAGAGATAGTGTGTCAAATGCACCAAGTTAAAATAATTTGTTGTAAAAGCAATCATGTCTGTTTAAGAAATTACTCCTTTTCTCAGCTTCATTTGGTCCTAAGATGAATGTTGGTGTAGTTTTAGCAACATTAGAAGTGCTACACTACACTGCAGAGTGGCAGAGGTATTTAGTTGGTCCAAATGAAACTACAATGTTATTTCTTCTGAATTAGGCTTAATAGAATTAGCCTAATGAAGTGGGCCACTTGTAGAGTTCTTATAGGACATCTCTAAGTGATGCCACATCTGCACTTGGGAGGGAAGGGTGAAACCAGTGGTGCAATTGTTTGTGCAGGTTAAGCTCTGTAATTTCTCAGTGTGTGTGAAGAAGTCTTGCACTGACTTTTGCACACAAGGTGTGCCTGTACCTTCCCTCTCTACTACTCAGTTCTGGCCTTTGTTGATGAAGTCCTCTATGAATCTGGCACTGTGTGGCTAACATGGCTAAGTGTTGGTTGAATTCATGTTTACTAATTTTTGTACATTCTGCAATTAAATTAATTTCAATGCTTGATTTGCTTCTCTAAACCTGGAGGAAGAATGGTAAGTAACAGGATGTGGATCCTTGCACTATTTTGAATCTTTTGCAAGAAGGTCACAGGTCACTACAAACTGAAAGTACTGGTCCACTTGTATGCAGCCAAAGTCTACAGTCCAGTTTTGCAGCTTCCTAAAGCTCTCTCCTAACTGGATTCGCACTCAGCAAATAAGTCAGGGGCAGCATGAGTTGTGAGAACGAATTACTTCTTCAACCATGGTAGAGATAGTGCATGAAGACAACACATCAGGTATTTCAGAGAGAACTGCTACATCTAGAAAGAGAAAATGGCTATTCCAGTGCTTTTAAAAATGTGGTTGGTTTGTTGTGTTTTTTTTAAAGTTGACATAGATGGGTTCATTATTCTAACTCCTTGAAGGCTGTAAACTTCACTGGTTTCCAGTGCTTCACTGGTTTCCAGTCCATTCTTCGTATATTCAGCAAAACACATCAATTCTTCATGTGTTCAACATGTTTTGCCAGAGACTAAGCCTGCCTTTGGCAGATTTACTCATTGAAAGATTCAATGAAGGTGTTAATTGTGCAATGTGTGATGCTCAGGGAGCAGTGTGTTCACACTGTCCGATGTACAGCCTGCAGCCAGGCAAAGTTCCCCTAAACTGGCAAAAGGAGTAGCTATACCAGTGTATCCTTGGAGCTTGTTTATTTGAAAATCCAGGGCTTGTTAGACTGGACAGAATATTTATTGTACTCTTGGCTCTACTGTTCCTCAGGCCTGAGCTTGTAGGCCTGTGGTATTGTGTAGGCTTATCAGCTCACCCACAGGTTTCTCTCCAGAGAGCAGCATAGCAGTGTGTGAACGTAACTTTAATCACATGATAACTTTGGAACAGCTTACACATTTGGAATGGTATTTTTAAAAAATGACAAAAATCCCCAACCTAACAAAAAAAACCCCAAACAGTTTCAATGAAAACAGTGGGAGTCTCAGATTTTGTTTTGAAAGCTAGAGGGAAACTGGCAGCAATGGTGCGTGTTACTAATGCTGAGATTTTCATTCTGAAATTTAAGAAGCTCTTCTTTTTTTGTTCTAGTGGCAGTGCTGTGGGGCTTTTGGAGCCGATGACTGGAACCTTAATATTTACTTCAATTGTACAGATTCCAACGCGAGTCGAGAGCGCTGTGGTGTGCCGTTCTCTTGCTGTACTAAAGACCCTGCTGTAAGTGATGGTCTAGAGGGTAGGATGGGTCTGCTGTTCCAATTGTAAATAACTCTTCAAGATTTTCCTTTTTTATGTCTGGAAATTTAGCCTAATTATTAACTTCTCACTGACCTGTATTTTTTTTTGTTCTTGCAGCTTAGCTTAACCACTAACTTCTGCAGTCAGCAAAACTCAAAAGATAACTTAAGTCTTCACTGTTTGTGGCTTTTATTAGAAAGAGAGAACTATGGGCTTGGCTGAACATGCGTATTAATTTTAGCAAGTATAAAATGAGAAGCACTTAATGAGTTGAAGGATGTGAGCTTTCAGTTGAAATTCATCTGAACAGGAACCCTTAAGATCAGACACTTTAGAGGAGGTATTATTCATTATTTAATGCAGTGTCCTGAGGCTGAAGCCAGTTTGACCTAGTTTGTGCCAGGTACAGTAATGAATGAGTCTGTGCCTTGAGGAACTGACATGTTTGCATTAGAATCTTGAGTTGGGTATGGGTATCTTTACATACTTGTTTTTTTACCTTCAAAATTACTGCCTGTCCTACAGTCACCTGAAATCAGACTTCAAAGGTCAGAAATCGTTTGTGGGAGGAGCTTTTTTGGTAAATTTTCATGCCTTTAAAAATATTTATAGTTCTGGATCATCTAGTGGAAAGTATTGGAGCCATGAATTGCTAATGTGGATATAATAAAGAAGAGTAAAGTGAAAATATGGATATAATAATAAAGAAGAGTAAAGTGAAAAGTGTAGGGACTCTACACTTTGCTTTTCACTTTACATTATACTGATAGTGAAAGGCTTGGAACAGGGATGGGTATGTGCATGGAAACTGTTACGTGCCTAGCACTGTATACATTTGACTTCATATAGCTTGAAAGAAGCTGGCTTTGAGTGCTTGTGTTATCTAGCAATTCAGCTGTGGCTTTTTTTCCACCTGGAATGACTTATAGTTCCTTGAATGTATTAGTCTAGCACAGACTGAAGTTAGGCAAGTTGCCAAAAGGCATCTCAGGTGCTTCCTGCCTGACTAATGCAATGCAGTCAGTGCTCCTGGCATCCAGTTGCTGCTGCTCTGCCCCTCTCCTGATAAGGCACGACCACTTGCACGGGCTGGTTCTGGTTCCTCAGTAGTGAACATGTCTTCACAGTAGTTTGAATTTGTCTCACAAACATAGCTGAAAATATTTCAATGGGATATTAAAACAAAATGTAGGTTAGGCTCATGCATTACCTTATGCTTAGGATTCCCTCTGCTGTTTGCCTATCTACCCACCCACCCACACAGAGGTCATTACAACCCAGTTTTAAAAATATAGTTGTTATAAAACCAAACCAGTGACAGCAGTACAAGATAATCCTATAAATACATAATCCATCCTAAAGTTCTCTCTTTCTCTCTGTTGTGAAAATAGCTATGTCGTTTGTTAGGATGTGATGCAGCAAGCAGAAATTTACAGATAAGTCTCATTCACTGTAAGGAAACAGCAACCTTAACGGCCTCTAAAAACTGAAAACATTAGAAGTCATGCATACATGTAAAATAATTGTGACCAAGCTGTGATTGGTTCAATTACAGTGATAAACACAGGTTTATTCTGTGGGAAAGCAAATTTGTCCTTTTTAGAATTAGGTTTCAGTGTTGGACTGATGCAAACAGTTATGTGGATGCCTTATTGTTTTTAGTTTAGCTTGAATCAGGAACTGGTAAGTTTAAGGCAGGCTAAAATAAGTTTCTTGAAACAAATTTTGATTACTGTAGCTCATTTTGATGTAGTTAAGGAGGTTGAAGTGTTCCAAATACCTGTACAGGCAAGTCTAGAAAACTTTTTTATATCCATTGCATTTTTTGTACCTTCTTTTGGTTAACAAATTCCAAGGCTAAAAAGGCAGAAGACATTAATGATGAAGCAAGTAGGCATTTAATACAAGGAAGAAAACTTAAAATCCCTCTGTCAGAATCTTAGGTACTTTTACATCCTTTCCTTGTAGTCTGTGGCACTTAGATCCTGGAACAGAAGCATTCATCTCATTGGGAGATACAAGTTACTTGCATTTTGAATGTCCATTAGGGGAATCCACTTTGGGCAGCTGACGGAATGTGACTTGTTGGACTTCCTGCAAAGTGAGGAAACAGAGGAGCTTTCCATGCTGATAGGAGATACTGTTTTCCATATGACTGCTTTTTAAAATCCATTTCACTGCTTGCCTCTCTCACTTCCCACAGTTTGATTAAATTGTGGTGTTTGGTACATGTAGATAAGATTGGCTGATTTTCTCACTTTCTTGAGTAGTCCTTCTTCTGCTTACTGTCTTTATATGATAAGCCAGTAACTTAATATTTTGCTGCCATTGTGGCTGATGCCAAAAGTTTCATGCTTCTTTTTATTACCATGAAATAAATTACCATGAAATAAAATAAAAATAGAGCTTCAGCTGCCAATGACAAGCATTTGTTCACTAGAGAAAGTCTGCCAGAGCCTATCTTATTACCTGTGCTTTGGGAGTACTAAAGGAAAGGGAGTAGGAAAAAACCCTCCTTTCCCATTGGTATCAAGCTCCTATAAGAAAGAACAGGCAGTAAGAACAGATTACTCCATCTATTCTTTTTTCTTCCAGGTTTTTGGAAAGGAACTGTACATAGTTCTAGAGACATTCTCAGAAAGAGCTTGCAGCTTCTGCAACCGAACTGCCCCATGTCACCTCTTCATTCTGCACAGACTGAACCGTGAAAATGGCAACAGTACTCTTGGCATACTTTTTAGTACAGACAAAACCTTATCAGTAGAATGTTCTTTCATTTACCACAGATGTTCCCCAGTTCCTTTATTAAATGCTAGCATCTGGAACATGGAGGGCTGGTTTTCCCAGTTTGCTGACTTGAGAGATAAAATTTTTTTTGACCATGTACTCTTGTTTGCTGCAAATAATTAATAGTACAGAGAGAAGGAGGAATGATTTTTTTATTAAAGCAATATGCTAACCAAAGTTTGGGTGATTGTTTTATTACATACAGGATCAACTCCAGGATGCTGGGAGAAGGTATTGGGGAGACATTTTACTGATTGCCTCTCTTCTTTCTCTCTCTCCTCTAGGAAGATGTTATTAATACTCAGTGTGGCTATGATGCAAGGCAAAAACCAGTAAGCTGCTTTTTTTTTTTTCCCCTTCTTAATATGGTATGTTAAGGATCTGAATCCCTATTGGAAGAGGATATTATTTTACTGATGATGTAGTTGAATGTAATTATCTGTTTTCTTCCCTCTTCTCCTTGGCAGGAAGTTGATCAGCAGATTGTTATCTACACTAAAGGCTGCGTCCCTCAGTTTGAGAAATGGTTGCAGGACAACCTTACCATAGTTGCTGGTATATTCATTGGGATAGCATTACTGCAGGTAAACATCATGTTCCCTGGAATGAGTTGCACAGAGGAATAATTGATAAAGTGAATATATGAGGGGGGGAAACTGTATATGAGAATAGTAAATGCAGTGCCAGTTGTCTTGTTTGTGGGTTTTAGCAGTGAGAACTAAATGTATGAGACTTTGTTTTAAGGAATACTTAATTTTTATCTACAGGGATGCATTGTTTTCTTTTCAACTCTCAGCAGACTGAAACTAACACTGTTAGATAAAGCTTATGTAGAGACTTTCAAGCCTGTACAGACCTGCTGTTTCCAATGGTGCTTGAATGAACAGCAGAGAGCCTTTATGGTTGCTTTGAAACAAGACTAGAACAGTTAATTAACTGGAACCCGGTGCCACCATAAAATTACTGGGGTTACAGGAGTTCTGCAATATTCTTACTTCTAAAACTTAGTGTTAATTTAATTTCTGCCTCTGTTATTTAATATCTAAGCTCTTTATAATCAAAGGAGTTTGCCTGTGTGAAAAGAGTTGTCCAATGCTCCAAATGAATAAATTGTTGTCTCTTCCAGATATTTGGGATATGCTTAGCCCAGAATTTGGTTAGTGACATTGAGGCTGTCAGAGCCAGCTGGTAAAACTGCTGAAGTAACCACAACAAGACACTGGACAACCGAAACCCTCTGAAACCTCCAGTGTGTCACTCCGACACCAAGCTGTATGGACATGGGTGACAGGGAAGCCTTCTCTCCTGAGCAGTCTCAAGTCTAAGTTCCTGATATTGCAGTGAACTTGTGTTTCTTTGGGGTGGGGGAGAGAAGAGTGGGCTATTGAAAATCTGCTGCTCACTGACAATTTTTTCTTTTAAACCACCACTTTGAAAGCTGTTGAGCCGTGAATCTCTACTGTATTCTTGATTTTGAGTAACAAGTGGACACTTTTTTAAATTGGTGTGTTCAGTGAGACAGAGTTGCGTTGTTGTAGTCTGTGGATATGCTGTTTATTCTTCATGTCATGAGCTCTTTGATAGCTGCCAAATATTCCTGAGATGGTCTATCTCCTCACCACTCTGTAAAGGAACAATCTTCTTGTTTTCACAGCTAAACATAGCTACAGGCCTAAACCCATGAAGCAGGAAGCAACTTTCTATGCATCTATTGTACAGTAAAAGAAATTGTTTTTAAAACAAGGGAATTTTTTTTTATGCAAGCTTCCAACTATCTCCCTATAGTACATTGAGGTTGGAATCAGCAGAAGGGAGAATTGCTTAATTTTGTCAAGATCTTTTTTCCTTCTCCACCCTTGTGTGAAGGGAAAGGAGTTTTATATTTGACAAAAAGGGTTGCTGCCATACCTTTGGATATCAGTCTCTTAAGGCAAGGATGGGATATGACTGTATAAATGTATGAAAGCAGTGTAGATGTTGGGTCCAAGTGAAGAATAATATTCAAAGAATGAATTATATATTAACTTAAAAAAAGTCAAAACTTATGTATCTGATATGGCAAAATCTTTTGTTTCTCTGAAATTTAGTGTAACCTAATGTATTTAGGGATCTCACTAATATTAATGCTTTGACATACTTGTGCGAAGCTTGTTTCTTTGGTCTGTTCCTAGTTGGGGCTTTGGTCTTTCTTTTTTTCCCTTTTTCTTTTCTTTAATTCTTTTTACCTGCATGAGCTGTGGAATAAGAATCTGTGACACTCCAGTGCTTTAAATATGTGCATATGTTTTAATTCAGTCTAATCCAAACTTATTTATTGATAAATGCATGTGATTATGGAAAGATCATATCCCATTCTCTTGGAAGTTGGAGAGAACAGTTTTTGCCAGAGTAAATGCTTACCTCCAGTGACCTAATCCATGCTATGGAGATGTGTCTCCCTTTCTTGCTCTAAAGGCAACAAGAGCTTTCTTGAAGCAACAGAGTAAAAGTCTTTAAATAGAAGCATTTATTAGATCAGTTAAGACAGACCCTTTTGAATTGGACACAAGAAAGCAGAATGTGGAAAAAAGCACAAACAGTAGAAGAAGACTTCAATCAGGCTCCATCCAGCTTAGCGCTTTTGATTTGTTCTTCTTCACTAATAATAGAGAACCTAAAGACCTGACCATGGCTTGGTTAATTTATTGCACTTTGTATAAATTTACCATGTTTTATGACCCTTCTCAGTATCTCCATACCAGTCCTGAAAGCTGTGGTCCTGCTTTGGTCAGACAGTGGCAAAGGGTGTGTAGCACCTTGGTAAGGACGTAACATCTTTCTGAGCTGAGTTTCCTGAAACAGGAGGTATATGGAGTAGAGAAGAGGAACACATTGCTTTCAAAGCTCTCCTATTTTGGGGGATGGATAGAAGGCTGATTTGATGACTTGTCAAGGCCCTTTCTGGTCCTGTGACTCTTAAACAAATGAACATATGTACCCTTGCACATTATGCCTTTCTGTGCTTTAGTTGGCTGTGGTTTTTCTCCCCTCTGGAGGCTGGTGATGGGTACGCCAGTGCTTCACAGATGCCTCAGACAGACCCGTTGTCCTCCCATCTTTGAGCATTACCTCATCCTCTTCTGGTTAACTCCCACTGACTGGCTCTGAATCAGGCAGCCTCCATATCCTTTGGTATCTGCTGTTAAAGGCTAGCCATGACTCAGAGTATTTTTAAAGCCTTTCAAAGTAATTATAACTCATTGTCCTTAATAAAGTTGGTTCCACCTCAGCACAGTGTTATGTTTTTCTTAGCCACTCCTTGACTTGAGGAGTTACTAGTTGTTTTCCCCTAGAGGGACATACCGTTTTGCATGATAGTAGCAGGACAGACAGATCATCAGCACCAGTGTTGCTGCACTGAGACAAAATGGTGCAGGGAGGAATCAGGGGAGTGGGGTTGAGGAAATAACCCCTCCACCAAAGAGCCTTGATGGTGATCCCAGGCTTTGGTTTGGAGGGAAAACAAAAAGCCTAATTACAGAAACATTCCTTGTTGCCGCTGATCTTGAATACTGCTGTTGCTGCTCTGAGCTTCTGAAGGTAGCTTCGTTCTTCTACTTGAATCTCTGCAGTTGTACTGTATTGGCCTTCTGTCTTGTCATGCTGTTCTCTGAGTTCCAGTCTGCTGGCTGTGCTGTTGGCAGTGGCAGACTGATAGGAGGGTAAATGCTCCAAGCTGAGCAATTCTTGTTCTCACGACTTGCACGTCTACACACAAATGTGCAACACTTCTGAATCCCGGAATGACTGACTGTTCTTAAAAAAACCACTAAATAACTTACTTTTCTAGAGCTTGTCTTTTTTGCTGCGGATGTTGATCCTTCTCCCTTTTTTTTTTTTTTTTTTTGTTCCCAAGAGATACTTATTTACTCATTTTTGCATTGTTTTGATGGATGTGCAATGAATGTTTAGGATTAGCTGTCTGTTACACATTTAAATCCCACTTTTTTGTCTACAGATCAGGTAAGATGTCCTAGAAATGTCCCATCAACATCTACTCAGCAGCTTAGGTGTCCAGTTTGGAAAGCTTGTGGGAGGCCTTGGAAATCAATGTATTATTGTCAGAGCCTGGCAAATATAAGCAAACTTTCTCCCAGGAAACTTAGAAAAGTTCACATGAGCTGCAACTAAAGCACAACTGCTGGCTACATGGGCTTAGTGTCTAAAGCAATAAGATGTGGTAGGCACTAGGATTCCATGGCAATTTCTAGCCTGCCTGATGTGGTGGTGGGGTAGATGTGAGTTCAGAGATCAGTCTAATTATCTTTAATGTGCAGTAGTTGTTCATAAATTTGTTGTCAGGCTTATGGAGTGGGAAACAGCTCTGTTTACTGAGTAGTGGCATTACTAACGAGGACTCTGGTAGCTCAGCAGCAGCACTGGCTTTAAAGCTATTTCCATATATCCCATTGGGCCCTGCCAGAGGGCATCACAGTCCTTGCTCCTCTGCTTTCTAAATACCCTCTGTATTCACAGTCCTTTCTGTTGTTTGGGTTTGTTTTGTTTTGTTTTGTTTTGTTTTTTAATTTTTATTAATAGCCTAATGGACAAATGTTTGATTAATCTCTTTGTGTCTGTTTTGGTAGCAGTAGTATCTCTATGCTTAAAATCCATAATTTTGATTGTGCCCCTTAGAGTTTGAAGCTGTGGGGGTGCTTGCTCAAGTGTACTCTGTCCTGAAAGCCTTCTTCTCTCCCCTTTGAGAGAGATGCTCATTGTAGTTCTGGTGTGTAAATAGTGTTTGAAATGTAAATAGTAGCATGCAGATTAAATGATTCTTGCACATGACTGCTTTTCCCCCTGAAAGTGTTTATTATGGAGATGAAAGGTGTCTGCCAGGAGAGTTTGCTGGTGAGTTCTGAGTGGCTGTCTGGGCTGTCCCTCGCCCTGATGGAGCAGCAGGAGTGCGTCAGCTGCCCATGCTCGCGTGTCTACCCAGTGAGTGGGTGGCTGCACCTGAGGAAGGTGAAGCCCTGGCCATCCCTTTGGGCCCTTGTTAGTGGCAGGGCCTTCCTTGCCTTTTCCCTTTGCTGCTTGGCATTAGAACAGCATTAGACTCTAAAGTGGAGAGTAGGTGGCAGAACCTCCTACCAGTTATGGGAGGTTGCCATCACTTGTGGCAGGACTAAATATGGTGCTATAAGAACTGACCTGGACATCAATCTGTGTTTTCAGTACTTTAGAGATGCCCTTGTTAAAATTGGTCTTGATTAATATGGCTGGTTATGAGAGAAACTATTGGCTGAATTTTTGATTCTGTTTCCCTTTTTGTTGTGTATGTATTTTGGGTGCATTGAAATAGCAGTTTTGCAAAGGACTGTCCTTGGAAGGACAGTAGACCTCAAAAGGCGTCATGCACTGCTGAATGTCCCAGTTCCTAACATTTTTGTTTTTTCTCTGCATCTTTTTCAGATACCTGTAACAGGTGATGAAACTGTGTAAAACAAATGAACCAATACTACCCCGATCCATTAGCTACCAAATTTGCCCCTTGAAAAAAAGAAATAAAAGAAATCTGTCACCCTTAACATGCAGTATACGAAGAAGTGTTGTACTACTAGCGTGCAAGAGCAGCACTGCTAGCTGTCTTTTGTGTTTTGGCAATTTAAGTGTGCTAATAAAAAGCTCCATCTATATGTGTGTTCATGTTCACGCTCTGTATGTAATAGAGATGGACCTTGAGCTCTGGGGAGACTGGGATGTGGGTTTGTGACTCAGAGCCATTTCTGATACTTATATTCCAGATAAGTTCCAGCTGAGTCTTTCTCTCGTTCATCTGAAGGTGTACAGCAAGGTGTCAATATTTACCCTTTGTGTATCATTCCTTTTTATACGAATGTATTCTCTTGTGTTCCTTTTTTATCAGTTGTAAAATTGATTGTAAAAGCCAACTACACTTACCGATTGAAAGTATTGCTATAACAGAACTGCATGCCCAGTAGAGTTTGACTTGAGCTTTAGTTTTCTGATTTCAGACTGGTTCCCTTCAGTCTAGGAGAAAAGCATAGATGAGGTGCATAATGTATTACTTGTCATCTTTAGCGTTAGACTGTGGTATTGTATCACATGCTGATCTCAATGGATGTAACTGGAGTCTACTTAGGAAGTTAATGCAACTTCCTGGTAATTCATTTTAAGCTATTGAAAATGGTCTTGGTCATGCTACTTGTGTTCTTGGGTTTTTGTTTTTTAATAGAGGCATTTTTTAGGAATGTTTTAATACACTTATGATGGACAATACAATAGTTTTAATAGTTGTGCAGTATTCTGTATTTACTTGAAGTAAATCATTTTATATGCAATTTGTTAGATAATTACAATTTTATAAATAAAATTGTGTGAAATATGATGTTGCGAATGTGTATGTACTCTTGATGTAGCACTTAATATTAACAAGAGAAAGATACATTAATGGAAAGCTCCTCCAGGAAAAGATCCCTACCTCCTTTTCTCCAAACCAACAGGGAAAATAAATCCCCATCTCTCATATGTGTTGTAGGATACTGTGTTGATTAAATCACAAAGCATGCTCATGCCACCAGTGGCTGCCCTTAGGTTAATAATAAGCTAAGACATGAAGAGCATGCCCCCACATGAAAAGATCCTTTATTTGCTGTCAGCTGTTGTTGAAGTCTCTGCCTAATGAACATGCTCTGCTTCTTTCCAACAGGTTTCTGATGTTCCTCAGGCTGCAGTGGCTGTGCTCTCCCCAGAATTATTCTGGTGACCCTGGTGTGTTGAGAAGTTGCTGCTTTACATGACTTAGGCAAATGAAATTCCCACCTCCCCTTTTAAAAGTTTAAATAAGTGCAGCATGTCCTTAAACAGAAGTAGTGAGAACTGGCTTACATTATTGTGCAGGTAAAAACGGGTAACGATGTCTTGTGCTACTTTGGATAGAGGAGGACACAGAGTTTGTTTTTAAAGTATTTCAAAGCCTCTAGGTTTTGTACACAAAATAGTACTGTGATCAATTTAAAAGCATGTCTATATCCAGACTAAAGTCTAATGCCTTTTGCGTATTTCAGGCATATGACATTTATCTGTATATATGGAAATGATTTGACAAAATACGCATCTAAATTGGGGACACACAAACAGAGGTATGACCAAAAGTTGACAGAAGAGAAGAATAGCCAAGGACGTTGCCTAATAGATGTGACAGACTTGGATAGGCATTTTCATGATGGAGATGGAGACTAGGAGTGGCTACCTGCTATCTGTCAAACACTTAACAGACTTGTACACTGATTCTTGAAGTTGAGGCTAGTTACCATTTTGAAACAAATGACATTTTCCAACGGGTGCTGTGGATGCAAGGCCAGTATTGTTGGGGTTTGTGCCTTACCTGGAGTGAAGGTTCTCCTTGTAATAACGACACTGAAATGTAAAAACACTTGTGTTCACTTTCCTGACAGTGCTGTGCTGGGCCTTGCAAAGTCTGTAGATGATGAGTGTGACACTCGAGGGAGGTGCTGCCTGCCCTGTGGTGTGGCTGTAGGGATCGTTCTGGCTTGGCTTTGGTGGCACTAAAGAGAAAGACAAGGCCCTATGTCTGGCATTGCCGTCATAGAAACAGTCTGAGCAGCATATGTCAAGCTTTGCTTACATGTAATCTAGCTAGTAAACATCTAATTGGAATTACTGTCAGTGGTCCCACTTCACTTGACTTCAGTGCAGTGAGTAGTGAAATGCATGTGATAGTAATGTCCTTAGATCCCATTTGTTTTTAAAGGTGCTCAGAGGAGAAATGATTTACCAGCTACACAGAAGTGACCTGCAGGCTGCAGCATGCCTCAGGACAGCACAGCATTTCCGTGGCTAGACAGTCTTTTCAATTACCTCCTTCTGCTGTGACATACACCCATCTTTGCCCTTACGTGTGCTTTCCTTCCTAGGCTCAGCACAGATTTTATCTAGGAATATATGTCATTTGGTATTCCATCCAGGGAAACCATGTGAAAGTAGGGTATCACCACTGGACTTGCTGTGACAGTAGTATTCCTGATAAACATCTGGTGGTGAGAATAGAGCTAATGCTTAACCACAGCTGTTTGGTTAGACAACCAAATGGGAATTCTGTCAGTATCACAACCAGTTTGTGTGAGCACTTGAAGTTTATACCAACTGCACTGGTAAAATTCAGTCATGAGGACATGAGGATCAGTCAAAAATACTAGTCTCTTTCTAGAATCAGGCAGGTTGTTGTAACTGACATTTCAAATGTTATTTTGGGTTCTGTTTAAGTCAATAGAAAGAGTTTCTGTGCCTGAGAAAACTTGGGCTTGTGAGGGCCTGTGAGCTGTGATTGTAAACATGCTGGTTATTTTCAGCAGAAGTGCAGAGGTTCTGTGTTATTTGGAGCCTGATGTCACGAGTTCCTGGTCCATGCTGACACCTCTGTACTCTCAGTGGCTTTATTGCACTAGTACTAGCAAATGTCTTTTTGTGTGTTTTGTTCTGTTGGTTTTGGTTTTTTTTTGCTGTTGTGCAGTTTGGTATTGGAGGCTTTTTCTGCATGTTTCTGGCACTTGATTAAATAGATGTGAAATCTCTTCAGAGTGAAAACTCCTGTAGCATCTGCTGTGTTTTGGTATCATCTGAAGAGCTTAAGCTGACTATTGAAGTCAAGTTTCTTTTCATACTCAGCTTGTGTAAACAATCGCTTTACCCTCATGACTGGCATCTTCCCATCACAGTATCTGAGGGATAGGCAGTGGTCTCATGGAGCTGGGGAGTGAATTTGTGAAGGTCAAAAGCAATGGTCTGCAATTACCTGGCATGGAATCTCATAGGTGCTTGGACTGTGGGTTTGCTGCCTCTGCTGGTAAGAAAAGGAACTTCAAACTTCTGAGGCTGCCATTTCAGCACTAAGAACGCTGAATTCACTTTAAAATGTTACAGATCTTATGACTTTCATACATGGGGGGCTTTATCAAGCTACACAATGGTATCACACAGTTCAAAATAGCATCTGCAGGCTTGCTGGAAACCATTATCCCAACTAGCTCCTTGTTTTGCCAAAGGGCTGTCTGCTGGTTAGCTAGCTGGCATGTTATAGATCTATGGAAGAGCAGCTGTGAGATAGGATGCTGAGACTGGCAGTTTTCCATCTCTCTTACCTAGGAAAAGAGAAAAAGGAAGTCTCTTGCATCTTGCATTTCTCACCTGATGGGCTTCTCTTGAACAGCTGCTGCAAGACAGACCTTTAAAAATCCATCTATAAAAACCCCCTGATAAATAAACAAGCAATCCCAAGCAAGCCCAGGAGCACTCATACGCACATGGCTTTATAGGGTAAGGATTGCATCATGCACTGCTGCTAAAATGCATGATTGCTGCTAAAATGCATGATTGTTGCGCCACACAGCGCCTCTGTGGGAGCACACACAGTGGAAGTGGTTGGAATAGCTTCCTTTGTGTCTGCTCAGCTGAAAGGCAGCAATTGTGTTGGGCCAGAGCCAGGAGCAAAAAGAACTCACCAGTGCATGGTGGTGCAGTTGCAGCTTCTGCGTGGGATTAGAAAAAAAGGACAAACCACAGGATAAAGTGAGAGCACTGAAATTTTTATTTGTTACCTCTAGGTACCACGAATTTGACATTAATAGGCAAGACCAGTGAATGAGCAGCAGTACATTGCATTCAAACCTGAATCTCCAAAGCACCAGAAATTGAGCTAGATTTACTTCTTAATCCTATAGTCAGCACACTAGTCTGGACTTGCTGCATCTTGTATTGTCCCTAATTTAGTAGTACATTTTTATGCAGTTAGGGGGCATGAGGAAAGAGTCAGTTGTGTAGTACCACTTCTACATCATCATAGGACTACAACATGCACATTCTACTATGTGGCCCAAGCAACAAGAATACAAGTAGAACAGTTACGGGTGGAGACAGTTTCATGTTAACACCACCTATGAATTTGTAGAAACCTTTTTGGATGGGTACCTACATCAGTTCATCAATTTGTGTGGGAACGTTACACGCATGCACAAGTGATACAGTGGAAAACATAGCAGGAGCGGCAGCAGGACGGAGGACAGAAGTGAAATCTGTGATGGGATGCACTGGAAACAAGACCTTCCTCAGCTTTCTACAGCAAGTCTCTGCTCTGTTAGCGAGGCCTGCTGGGCAACAGTTTTGTTCTCATGGCTGCGGAGTTTTGATATGACTTCTAGAAATGCCATGCTCTGCACTTCCTTTTGAAGAGGTTCTGAAAAAGGAAATATTAAAATAAACAGTGATTTGTATGAGACAGGCAGAAGAAAACTGTGAGAAACTTTTCTACTAAACTGTACACACAAGCACGCGGCTGTACATATGCATAATCTGGTTATTGTTTACTTTTTTGAATTGCTTTTGAGGATGGAGAGACAACTTTTCAGGGCCCCCAGCACAGAGAAACTCCATGGATTTCAGATAATGATCAGTGATGAAGCTGGCTGCATAGCAGTTAAGAATATCCACCTGGATTACCCTCTGAAACAGATGCTTAGGAAGTATTTTTACTGAAAACAGTTTTTTGGTTTATCCTTTAAACTAGCCTGACCAGGTAAGTTGGCTGTGACAGGCTCACTGCATCATTTGTGTGTGTCAACTTTTACTGGTTGTGTGGGGGTGTGAGATGGGTCCTTAATGGATGTGTCACCAATTGGGCACTGTTTGCTGTCCCTTTACAGCTCAGCTCTGAAGTTAATGCAAACACAACACGCAGTGCATTGGCCAGTGCTGTGCATATGGATACAGTGTTTATGTTCTACTCAAAACTAGGAGACACTGTCTGATGAATCTGATCCTGGACTGCATGTTACTTTTTGTATTGGGAGAGGTTGGAATCAACTCATAAAATTGAGCAATTTTGTAAGAGATTCAATGAGTTTTCTCAAAGCCCGGCACTCTGGACATTTCAGTTTTGATCCAAAATGACTGGTTTTGTTTCATGCCTCTCTAGTGAAATCCCACAACAAATACATATAATTTTGCTTTCCACATGTTGCTGGGGGCCTAATCTCTGAATTTCCCAGGAGAAAACCCAACCATGTGTTTCAGACAGCTATGCTTTATGCTGTATTTACTTTTTTTTTTAAAAAAAGCAAGTTTTAATTTGTTCCCATCCCTACCTACTTTCTTGAGATTCACATATTTTTAGTTCTCATGCAGTTTAACCCCTACCATGTAAGAGCTGGAGCCTCTCATGCTGCTGTGCACCTGGGAATGTGTATGTACAGACTGATGTCAGTAAAGCTTTTGGGGTGTTTGTGCTATGTATGCACTTCCTGCTTTCTCCTGAGATATCAACATATTTAAGCAGGCCTTTCACTGTGCTTTACCATGGCTGCTAACATCCAGTTTCATGGAGACTTGCTTACAGAAGACTGTGCTAGCTAAGAATGCTCTGCTTTGGATGATTCTTCCATTTTCCATTGTCCTCATTTTTCTTTCCCTATCCATTCACTCTGTCACAAGAGGAACTTCCAGATGGAAAGATTCACATGAAAATAGATATCTGTTAACTGCTTAACAGAATATGAAGTTCAACAAGGGCAAATGCAGAGTTCTTCACCTGGAAGAGTAACTTCAGGCATCAGCACAGGCTGGGGACTGATCTGGGGAAAGCAGCTCCGTGAAGAAGGACCTGGGTGTCCTGGTAATGAAAGCTGTCAGTAAGCCAACAGTGTCCTTGTAGCCAAGAAGGCCATTGGTATCCTGGCGTGGATAGGAAGAACAGCAGGTCAAGGGACCCTCTGCTCAGTCCTGACAAAGCAACATCTGGAGTGCTTTTGTCCAGTTCTGGGCTCCTCAGTGCAAGACATGGAGCTCCTGGAGTGCATCCAGTGGAGGGCAGCAAAGATGATTAAGGGATTGGAACATCTCTCAGAAGGAAAGGCTGATGGAGCTGGGCCTGTTCAGCCTTGAGAAGAGATGATGACAGAAAAGGAAACTCATCAATGTGAGTGAAGGGAGGGTGTGAAGAGGACAGACCCAGGCTCTGCTCATTGATGCCCAGCAATAGGGCGAGAGGCAACAGGCAGAAACTGATGCACAGAAAGTTCCACCTGAACATGAGGAAGAACTGCTTTACTGTGCAGGTGACTGAGCACTGGAACAGATTGCCCAGAGAGGTTCTGGAGTCTCCCTCACTGGAACTTTCTGGATAGAATTGTGTGCCATGTGATCTAGGATGGCTCTGCTTGAGCAGGGAGGTTGGACCACTGTGGTCCCTTCCACCTTGACCATTCCGTGAACACAGAGATGCTGGCAGCATCAAGTTAAATGTGATGCCAGATACCCTGTAACAAAGCACAGTACCAACAGGAGTCACTGGAGAATTAAACTAAACCAATAATTAAACCAGTGGAACTGCTTCTAGTCTTTATCCAACTATACTGGGGTCAGTTACTTTAAAAACAACTACACAGGTCTATTATTTTATTCTGTAGAATAACAGAAGCACGTGGCTCACGATGTAGGGATGGTGATGAAAAGAGTTTAGAGGCAGCAGAGCTCTAAGAGGTGTACTTCAGTTTTTTCCCATGTAAAGAGCAATCAGCTCCTTGATCCTCCTCTCCTTGGTTAAAATAGTAACACACACCCCTCCCCCAACTTAGAAGTTTAATAACAGGGTTGCTCAGTTGCTCAGTTGTTACTCTTGTGTCCTTACTGCTTTTACACAGGTCCATTCATCACGAAGCAGGGCAGAACACTGGGTCAGTCAAATGCTGGGTCCTAACTTCACAGCTGCATAATGCAGTGACATGCTGCTGTCTGTTCTCTGGGAGCAGGGTAAGGAGCCTTACACCTAGGCAAGGCTTACAGTGCAGTGGCAGACTGAACTCTGCTGCTTGGATAACGCTAAAATACCCCTCTAAGAGAAGACTCATCTGTACTCTGGTGAACAAGAGAGACAGGTATTTGACTTTAAATAACTCTGTCAGTCTTGCAGGTGACAAGATTCAGGAAGGGAAAACCAACTGTCAGGCAGATTTTCTGAAGATTACTATTTTAGTTGGAAGCGATGGAAATAAAGATCAAGACAACAAGGCTGACTCTGAACCTTTGGCAAAAGGCTTCTGCTCTAAAATGCATGGATAGTCCCAAGCATGAAATGGCTCGAGAAGGCTGTGAGTAACAATTAAGTTTACATGTCTTAACATTAAAGTGAGTGCTTACTGAGAGCTGAGGCTTGTTATCAGATTTTGAGCACAATCTTTGCACACTGAGACGTGTATACTCTCTAAAATCAAGTATTTGTTCCTATAAGATGGCAGGAATACAATACTCTCTTGCATGGATGTACAGGTCTCCAAAATTACACTTGCAGTAGGCATGGTGAACTCTGTTTAAGTAAAAAAGCATCTTTTTTTACAGAGACAGCACACATTTAACTGTGGTAACTTTTAATCTATTGAGTTGCCATAAACTAATCTCTAGAGAACCTTTGTATGTTTCACACTTGGCAAGTTGTGCAGACTTTCCACCCTTCTGTTATTATTCAAGTTCTTTGTCATCTTAGTTGTCTGTAAATGCCTAAACCTTTATGGAATGAAGTTTTTTCTCCCTCCACAGATTCAGTCTTTCTTAAAGAACTGAATAAAAGAAATGCAGCAACTTCTTGAAACCTTGAATGAAATTTCCCCATGACACCTTTTTTTTTTTTTTTTTTTTTTTGTTTGTTTGTTTGTTTGTTTGCCCACACACAGGTGGGAAGTTGTAATATCAAACCACAGCCTGCTCAAACAGCCTGACCTTTAGCAGAGGGGAAGCTCAGAGAGAGAGATAAGAGTTTACAGTGTCCAGCACTGATGTGTTAGTGCACATTGTGCCTGGTGGGCTGAGCATATGAGGGCTGTTAAGGGAAAGAGTCTTCCTACTGACATAAATGTAAAGATCCTTCCTAAAGCACCATTACACATCAATTAAGGGAACTTGCAGCTAAAAGTGAAAATGAAGTTCTTGTGATCTGTGTATTTACAAAGGCACCTTGATACTGTACAGCTTTAAATGCTTTTCATTTCTTTCCTGTCAAAGTTTGAGCTAGTTGCATCCAACAGAAGCCAGGTTCAGGTTTTGCAGTTAATATCCAAAACTGAGTTAGCAGCTTCATCCCTGACACTATAGATAGACACTAGAGAGTCATAGTAAACTGAACCTTTGTGTCTATACCCATTGTGGACAGAGAACCAGTCACAGTGTGTTTGCACATGCTCTGTGTTCAGCCGTAGGAGAGAACTATATTGCATACATAAATCTTGGGAAGCAGCCTCTCCTGAATACTCACCAGATCCTATAAGAGCACAGATCAGCACCATGGAGTTATATTTTATTTCTGGAGCACTCCTGTCGTCTGAGAGCAGTCTGTGTAGAATCTGAACAAGCTGAGCATTTTCAAGATCCTTTTCAGCAGTGACTGAAATACAAGTGAAAATTTATAAGTCTGGAAGTGCCACTTGCTTTGACGCTTCCATGTGTTATCCCTTTCCTGAAACATGATCTCTCACCAGAATGAAAGTGAGGCTGTGGTACATAACTCATTGGTATAAAACTCAAGCACATATTTGATGGTATGATGACAAGAATCACATCTCTTGCTATAAAAATGTGAGGTTGTCTAACTGGTTGAAAGGACAGTCACAGAGTTTAATGATGAAATCCAGTGCCGTAAGCTGATGGAAAAGCCATGAGGTTTTCTAGCTATTTAGGCCAACACCTGGAATATTTCAGCTTTCAAGACTTCCATTGCCTGAATTTGCTTTCAGAAATTCTGAGTAAATATAGATTGTGTAGTTCTTGATTCCATGGTAGGGGGAGCTGAGGGTCCATTATAAAGCCTGTGGAAAACTTTTCAAGATCTCTATTTGAGTTACTGTCTCCGTAGCTTTCTAAGATACATGTACTGAATTTGGGCTCAACCTTTAAATGCCTGAAGACAAGACAAAGAGATTCATGTGAATAGGAACATCTTTCCTTTTATTAAAAACAATTCCTTGATGTATTGGCAATACTTTGAAAATTGAACAGAGCATTCCTGCAGTAAACAATGGATGAAATCGAGAGCAAAAATATTTAAGGTTGCTTGTTTAGTTCCTTAGTTAATAAGTAAGCAAATAAGATAAACAAAACCTCTGTTTAGCATTTATTTTCCTGTTTGAAAACCTGAGGTACTACAAATGCAGGTCAAGACGTGTAATCTTGTCTGCCTTCATATGGCAATTCTTGCAGTTATTCTGGGTAATTTAATGAAGACGTTGGGGGCGTTACCCACCTCCGTGTATTCTCTAATTCTTACTTATCAAAGTGAAGTGTCCACTTACCTATTAAGCTCTCTCAAAAGCGGATTAACATTCTAGTGTAGGAATGTGGTCAGATCATATAGTCTCTAGTTTAAGGTATGTTTGCTTTCTGGGTTTTACCCCAAAACTGAAAGTTAAGCTGGAGGGCCTTTCTAGATCACACCACCACCTACCAGTATGATGGAGCAGATTCCATGAAACCAGCACTCTTGAACTTCCTGCATAACATGATGGCTTGCCTGTGTCCATGAACCAGCACAGAAATACTGAAAGGCAGGTGGAAGGAGGAGGCTATTCTACATTGCATTCTCCCTCTATGGCTTCTCTTGGGCACAGACTGGAAAGGAAACAGGTGGAGTGAACTGCTGGGATACTTACCTAACTCTAGAGCTGCTATCAATGCCAGTGCAACGAGGGCTTCATTTTGCATTATTACATGTTCGCTGGTCGCCATGGTTACTAAATGCTTGATGCCGCCGCTCTGTACAATGGTCCTAATTACATCCTAAAATAAATAACGAGAAATGAAAAAATTCTGCATTCCATACAAACTGTATTAAATAAGGGAACTGTCAGGGATGCTGTGTTATCTTAGCGTAAGTGTACTCGGCTTTAAGCACATAGAATCACTTTACACATCAATGTACACACATGCAGGCCTCCATATTATCTGTTACTGCTCTGCAATTTTAAGGTACAGGGTGTTAAACCAAGGCAGGTAACCCCATAACTAAGTTAAGACACACATAATAAACTCTTTCCGGGTTATATGGTATAACTCAAATTCTCACACTGTGCCATCAATCATCAAATAATTAGGTATTTAAAAGTATCTAACAATCTATATACTTAGGGTAAAGGAAACACACAAACATAGTTATAATAAAGCTATTAAATGCTTCATCTCTCTCTATAAATTTTCAGAGTTTATTCAAAATGTTCAGAGAGGTGAGATCACAAATATTACACCATACTATGTAATAGAAATGGTGTACTTGAAAAGCTATTGACTGGAAAATGAGCAGTGGTGTCTCACTATGGAATTTTTCTTCAAATACAAAGCAGGTATGGAAAAGGTAGGTATGGGACACCAATGTGTTGGTTTCTGTTCTAAAGCCAGCTGTTAAAATGAACTGTTGTACAGTACTGCTGCCCAATATTGAGGAACTTAGAATGTCATTTCACTGGGTTAAATGTGTCTAAAGCAGATCAAAAATACACAGCTGGGATTCTGTTTTCAAGTCCAAAATTTGATCCAATTTACGTGACAAGAGATAAATAAAGATTTCTGGTCTCTACAGGTATTTGTTAGTTAAAATTTCAAAAGTGATTGTGCACGTTTTCACCATCTTATATCCCAAATATACTTGCAAAATGTTTGCCTGAAAAATCAGGTAACTTGGCATGCTGAAAGGAAACTGCTTGAGGAAATGTGGATTGGGTTTTATTTATTATTTGTCCTGTGAGTGCACAAAGGTTTGAATAAGCATTTATTTCTTGAAACAAGACTATGATTAAAATTTTTCATCTAGATCTTAAATTTTCATTTAAAACACATCCCTGTTTCTTACACCAGCTACAAGCCAAAACCAATAACCTGACATATGTGCTGAAAATTAATTATTTTTTCAGTCCTTGCACAGGCTTTGCAGTAGCGTTGTTTATGCAAGGAAACAGACACGATATAATCATAATCCTTAAAACGAAATATTTTTAGATAATCTTACTGAAGATATTAGCAGCCCAAATTACAGCCTAATGACCCAGGAATATCACATTTAAAACCCTTTTTCTTCTTAAATGACATAATGTATGCAAGCATTTAAGTATTGTTACTTAAAATTTTTACTTATTTTTACTTATTTCTGTATGTGAAATGATATATTTTATTATTTGTGATTCTCTGCTGGAACTCCAAGGTAGTTTTCAGACTGACACAATCTGGGAACTAAGTTCTATTTGAATTGGTGTGGAATTTTGGCTCTATAAGTCTTAAGAACCAATCAGCATCTTTGACATCAAAATTTTTTATATAGTGGGTGAGCATCACCCTTTAAAAGGCAGTACTGAATAGATGGATAACCATCAGGTTTGATGCTAGTGGGCTGAAATCACAGGTACCTACTCCAGTTTTTTAGAATGACTAAAACTGACTGTTGCCTTTGTAAATATTACTCCAAAGCATTTAAAATTACAAGCCAAATTCAAACCTGATGTTAAGAGCCATACAGCTGTACTCATATTCAAACCTAGAGGGCAGCAAAAGCTTAAAAAACCCCACCCTCTCAGCTGTTATCCTCTTCACGTCAAATTTCCTCTGAGTACATGCACCCCACAAAAATTAATTCACCTGTAATAATGCTGTTAATTTCTGCCTTAATATCTATTTGATGTCATCAGTCATGTCTCCATATTTAGAATTGAATTCTGTGTCCTACAGGAATATTTATTAAGTCTCACATCTGTGGTGGTGTTTGCCATCCATGCATGCATACTGGGGACTGTGGGGAGGAGGGCAAAAAAAGTGGGAATTAGAAAAATGAACCCTGATCAGTTTTAGAGGCCAAACATAAAATGGAGAGTGGGCATTAGACAGAGATGATAATACTAGAAATCAGCAAAGATTTAAATCCCTGTAAGGGCTGTTGATTTTTTCTTGGAGATGCTCAGTACACATCAGGCCCCTACTATATTTTTCAATTCATAAATGCCATGGATGAATGAAGAGGTCACTGTTACAGTCTGAGCTCTCCAAATCACACTTGCTATTTAAGATCAGTAATGCAGCCTTGTGTTCATATCAGTGAACTTGCTAAAGGAAGTCTGAGCCTGAAATAGCCTGTCTCCAGAGGAGATGTGTTTGTCCTTTATAAGGCTGCTTTGTCTAATACTCAGCTGCACAAGAATGGTGGATCTGAGACTGCTTAGGTAAAGATATTCGATGGATGTGAACGTGATGGGAGGAGCAGATGAATTTTTCCTAACGTTATACCTTTTGCCATATACAAGCAGCTTTTGTTAGAATTTGGAATAAATTACCATTTCTAATGATTCATCTGAATCTTAAAACTCTGAAACATGCTGTATGAAGAGTAGGGAGACAGACTATTTCTGGATCGCAGTTTTATATAAATATATAGCAAGATCCTAACAACTGAGTTCACTGATTCTTCTTATATAGCATCATTAAAACATAGAGAATACAGCATGCTGAACTTCCGCAGAATACATTAAAAATAAAAATGAGCCAAGCCTTGGGCAGAGGAGATGTAACACACGAATACCCAAGCTGGCTCACTAGACAAGGATTGCAAGCTGGAGGGTTGGTTACCAACAGCAAGTGCATGGGCAAGCCTTGGTTCTAACAAGCTGATCTTCTCCTCCACTAACTTACTTTTGATTTGCTGTGTCGTATAAGTGCAGAAAGTAGTCTGTTGGACTCTCCCATCACACCTGCGTGATCCTTGGCTTCACACCACTCCACCAATCGTTCCACCAGTTTTACGTTTTTGCCCAGCTGTTCAGCTGCTTCTGCTACATGGTGCCGGAGCCAACAACACAACAAAAAGGTTGTCACTTTTTTAAAGCAAGTGCTAGAAAAACAAGCTGAAAGTTACTAACTTGGAGGAGTTAGAAGAACTTCACTAGCCTGCACTACTAGTGGGAAAAGTCTAGGTTGCATTGAAGCAAGTAAAGCCAGCCAAATGGAATAAAAAGAAAAAATAAATCCAGAGAAACATTCATAATCCAGTTTTTGAAACAACTTATCAGCCCAGTTAATGAAGCTTGTGCACTGATTAAGAGCAGGGAAAGTACAGGTGGTATCACGCCCCCCACTGAGCTGTGTGCCAGCTCAAGAATTAAAAACCAGGAGGGACTGCTGCCAGAAGGGGGCACTGTGGTCAGTTAGATCAGGTTTGATAGACTGTAAGTCACTACGTTTCTTTAAAAAATTTCTATTTCACATTCCAATTGCTTTGCTAGAACTTGAATGGATCTTTTGAAAAAATCTGTAGGACTGAGTCAAAAATAAATACACAGCTAATTAACCTCATGAACTATTTCTGGTTTTTAGCAGATTTCTGGTTTTATAAATCCTCATCCTGGAATAAGTTGGTAACTAAAAGGTGAGTTTTCTTTTTGGAATTGCAGTCTGTCAATTAATAGAGTATTAACCTGTTCCAAGGACTGAGGTACAGCCAGGGAATACAGTAAGTGAACAGCAAAACAGGAGTGGTAGCTCAAAACACGCCTCAATATACACTTCTAATGTGACAGTGTAAAGAAGTTCAAAAGTAAATAAGCATTTTACACCTATTTTGAGAGTCCCTGGTCGTCAATTTAGGAGTTCTGAAAAAAAAATCAACCCATATTCCTCTCCTTTTGCATATGTATTAGATTTATTCCATGATTTCAGGAATGAAATTTAGAAAAACTCTGCTTCTCTCTTTTAAGAATCTTGGCAGCATATCACAGACTGAACCAAAGAGAATCACTTTATACATAGAGAACAGTTTATTTTTACCTTGTGCATCTATTAACATTCTTAATGTTCCCAGCAGCTTGAACTGAACGGGGGGCATCTCCGATCTGAGAAATTTCAATACAGCTTCTGCAACGCCAGCTGATAGCATCTTAGCCTTATTTACAACTGCATGAATAAAGAACAGGGATTGATCTCAAAAACATTTCTGGAAGATGCAGTTTATTTCAGAGGTGGTCTTGAAGCAAATTTTCAGATGTGGTTTGAAAAAGAGGTTGTGAACACAGACTTCAGGTACATTGTGTGCTGGTGATACTGTGTTTTGGAAAAATGTCACGGTTCCTGTGAAAATAAGTGTTTTTTCCTAGCATGCACATCTAACTTTCTGTGTTCAGCTTGAGCACCACCTAAGGGGTAGACTCCTTCCTTTGGTCTAGGAAAGGCATCTTCCACAAAATGCATTAGGCAGAAGCCCAGGCTAATACTTGCAACCCCAAAGGTTGTATGAGGACATTTCTCTGAGTCCCAACCACACTTCTGTTTCTCACAGGCTAAGGAACTAAAGCATCTAATTAGCAGAATAACCTCTTACCCAGTTCCAGTACTTCATACGAACAACACTGTGGCCTGACATGGCTGGAGTCTGTAGTCTTGTTGCCTTCTTCCCCTCTCCAGCCTCTCTCATTCATCCCTTCCACTAGTCCATGTTCTCCACTTTCACAGAGCTTTTTGAAATGCATTTAAGGTGCAAACCTTGCCCAGTAGTGTACTTGGAAAAAAGTACTGATTAGGTATTTGATCATCAGAGCTCATCACTGAGGTCAGTTATTACTTGGAACACTGCTAAACCTCAGTGGGTTTAGTTATGTATGCATGATCATTTCTAAAATTTATGATTTGTCAAAACTGAAAATAGTAAAATAAAGTTAAATGGATGAAAGACTTATTTTTGGCTTGGCATAGGAAACCATAGACAAGTGTTACGGATTTGCTTTGTTGTTTCGTGCGCGTGCTCTACCTTTATGCTTGGGTAATCAAAACTCATACAAATTAAGTTACTAAGAATGACAAAATTAGCATTCAGCTTACTGCCAAAAAACAGTAACTAACTGCAATAGGCTGGCCATTCTGTCAGTCTACCTCCAGCTCTAATCTGGCAATTTTCAAAGTCTTAAGATGCAGTGTTTTAAAAAAGTGGGCACTGTTCTGTGGTGGGGACCCTCAGCTGTGAGACAGATTGCAAATGAAGCAAGCAAAAACAAAAAATAAATATGCAGTGCTCTGGACAAAAAGGGTTGAGAAATCATATTCAAGGCCTCCTCAGCTTCTTGCCAATTACAAGGCTGCCCTTTCCTTGGTGGGGGCTACTACTGTGGGATCAGTGGCAAGGGACAGTCACTATGCCCATGATGTATTCAGAACTGCTTGTCTCAACTGCTGTGCAGCAGACACAAAAGCAGTGATGGGCCAGAATGAAAAGCAGCAGTCTGACCTGCCTCTAGGACTGTCAGTCAGTGCTCCCATTCCCTGGGGGGTACAGTGGGAGAACAGAATTTCACCTTCATGTAGTTAGCAATGCAAAGAGAGGCTTACCAGGAATAGCCAGGTTTCTGAGAGCACTCAGTGCAGCGTGCTGCACAGTTACGTTTCCATCCTCCACATGTCTGTCTAGCAGATCCATCAGCTTTTGAACTATGCCATTATCCACCATATGGATGCAGTTTCCGTCTGTGTGAGATGTAACAAGTTACTTGTGAAGAGAAGATTATTACTAAGATTTTTACAATAGCTTCTTATGAAGAGATGGGTTATTTCCTTGCTCCTTTTTAGATTTCATTGTTGAGAATTTGACCACCATCATCTGTGAGAATCGCAGTGCTCATGACAAGCTTACAAGAGTGACAGAAGAAATACTGAATAAGGCAGAAATCCCCTATACCTCTCTAGACATGCAAAATAATATTTTTAAAGTAGGCTTAATGGTTTTGAGGACTGTAAAGTTTAAAACTAGTGATGTTGCTGCGTAACTCAACAACAGCTTTACTACAACACAGTTCTTGGTTGTAGCTCTACAGACAGAGCATGATAGAGGGCCACACATAAATTTACATAAGCTATTATAGCATGTTCTTACCATTTCTGGCAAAATTTGCAATAGCCAGTGCTCCTGCAAGCTGTAGCTGATGACTATTGGAAGGAATCCATGAAAGTACTCTTTGGAACACACTGCCTTTTCCTCCTTCAAATAATTTCTGCATGGATTCATCTGGGGTAAAAAGCACAGACAGCAAACCAGAGTGTGTGTTAGGGAAACTGTATTTGTGAAGCTCTACTGGTTGCACTACAATTAATCCAGACCTTCAATGACAGACAAAATCTGATCTGTTAAATGTTTACCTGGTGGGTAGCAGGTCATCCAGGTTATTTAGAAAATCAATAAATAGTGAAATTTGGCAGCTAAACAGCACTACAAGTACTTACCTCCAAGCAGTAACAGAACCATAAGATCAGAAGCTGTTTTAAGCTCTGCAATATCATCCTCTTTGTCACTGTCCACAGTCTTCTGGACGATCTCAAGTAAGCACTCCACCAAACCTGCTTCAACCAGCTGCAGTTTAATGACATCTGGAAAACAGCATGGATAATAGGAGTCAGAATTAGGATTTTAAATGCATCTATCATACACACATATGTAAGATGGACTGTAAGAAACAGTGATGTCAGTGTTTTCACTGACAACTTGTGTACGTAAAACCGCAAGTTCCTTATCTGAAATTCTTATGGCCAACTTCTATTATTATTTATCTAACAGGCTGTCCCTGGCTCTGGACTGCCTTTAGAGCACAGTCATAAGCTGAAGGTGTATGGAGCTCTTCACTTCTAAAAATAAAGATATTTCTCTACAGCAGATTTCTGGCACCTCAGTCATGGCACAGCAGATTCATAAGGACTGTGCTGTGTTCACGCTTTCCAAAGAGAGTGTATCTGCCATTCGTTGAAAGAGCTGCAGAAGGAGTGCAGAAAGGGCAAATCCAAAAAGCTGGGTTGGTAGAGAGGTTTCTTCTGGAAACCAATGAAGTAAACTCATTTCTTAGTTGTTACTAAAAACAAGGCTTGAGAAGGTAAATTTTTTTTCAGGTGACATAAAATCTGTGAACAATATTTTTTGTCTTGTTTCTAAAATAACGAAGTATTTAACAGATATTTCCCTTGGAATCTCCTTTACATGCCTAAACTCCCTTTCTGTTAAAAGGAAATGGCAGGCTGTCTTATGCTATGTTAGGTCTTTTCATACATGGAAGTGATTCTGGTAGTTTTTTGCATGCTGATTTTGAAAAATAGCCACAAAGCTCTGCAGAAGTGTGCAGAAAAAGTAGATTTCTGTCAGTTTTCTACATGAAACAGTATTTTAACAAAAAGGTGTTTAACCCAAGTTAAAATATTTTTAGGCCAGGGGTTTGTAAATACTTTTTCCTACAGTTTACAAGCCACACTTGGGAGAGCAAGTGTGTTCTACCTCTGGTGAAGGATGTGTCCGACTCTCAGTTTCCTGGTGTCACTAGGCTTTTTGCCTCAGTGAAATTCATTGTTCCTCTAAGAGCGGCTGACCTACTCATGAACTTTGTAAATGAAATGCAAAATCTGCAACTGAGATTTTTTTTTTTAAATAGGCACTTTTGCACTGAGGGGTTTTAAAAACAGAGAATTCCTGTAGATAGAGAATACTGGTTGCAGATGTTCTGTGATTTGAAATTGAAATAGCTACACCAGCATGCTTAATCAACAAGTAAATTAGGAAAAAAAACTTTAAAACACCCCAACCACCAAAATCTGCAAATACTTGAAGTTTTTTTCCCTTCTGACCTATTGCTAATTATCTACAATCAAAACACCAAAACAGTACCAGCAAAGTAAGCTCATTTAATTATGCGTTGAATCAGCAGTGGAAATGTTTTTCTGACTATCTCTCAACATCTGAGCACCTGAGTTAGGGTCAGCAGCAGTGAATTTCTCAAATCTTATTGCAAATAAAAAACATACTCTTATGAAAAAGTAAGCATTTGAAATGACATATGTCAAATACACAAGAAGTTCAATTTGGGTTAATCTCTGAGGATGGAACTCTTAGAGCAAATTGTAAATTATTACATATTAAACTATATCTTTTGGAAAAAATGTGTTATTTTTAAAACTGAAAAATGGAATTGATTTTCCATGCCACTTAAAATAAAAGTCAAAATAACTTTTTTAATTGAAGTGAAAGTTTATCCTGAATTATACTTTGTAAAACAGACACACAGCGTGTGTATGCACAACAGAGTAGAACAAAACATAAATCTGAGTTTTCAGTTCTTTCTAACAATCTATTCAATTAAAAAAAGCTTTAATGCTGAGGTGGTTAAAACAAGGTTAGAAAGCCAACAAATGTGATGTCTTCCTTACACAGAACTGCTTCCCACATCAGTCCAGCTCCACCTGTTAACTCATTTCTTTATTTCCATTTAAAGCAAATGATACACTGTACAAGCTACATCCATCTCATCCTTTGTTTCTCTGGGAGGAACATCCCAGAGCTGTGATCATGGGTGCACATCAATTCCTGCTCTGGCTTGAGCAGTGAGTCAAACTCCCAGGGACTGCTTGGGGCTATGTAAGATACACCACCAAACACTCAAATTAAATTCATATGATCTCTCAATGAACAGTAAGGGCAGACTGTCCAGCCCTTAGCTCTGCAATTGACTTGCCCCTAGCAAAAGTAGTGTTATAGGAAATGGAACTGCAGTGGCTCTGTGATTCCAGGAAATGATGTCTTGGTGCTCCAATGCTCTCTCTGTTTGCAGACAAATGTTGTGAAGCTCTCTAAAAAGCAGCTTTTGATACTCCCACTGTGGGCACAGGGCAATAAAAAATAACACAATCATATACAGAGTGAATCAGCAATGGAATTAGCAATGTGCTGGCTCTTGTCATGTGCTCAACAATTAAGACCTATCCACTTTTCATGAAACTACAATCACAAGGATCAGCTGTGGTGGCTTCGGAAAGAGGCAGCCCATTACTCTGTGTGTAGTGCCTGAAAAGGACATTGGTATACTGAAATAAAAAATACACGTAAGAGAATGAGTAAAAGAGTAAGAAAAAAAAATTCTCACCATTTTCTGCCAGGGGGGCCAAAACTTCAAAAATCATCTCTTTTTTATCATGCTCTATTTGCTTCTTGAACAGTTTCACAAGCTCTTCAGCAATGTTTGTGTAGGCAAACTGCTCCTTACTTGACTCTGTGAAGCAAAAAGAGAAATTCAGTATAAAGTAAACAAACCACATCAAAAGGTAGAATTACTTTTTCTCTTTGTTACTAGGTTACTATTCAGTAAGATGACTAACTGCTCTTCATAGACAAGAGCAATAGACTCATGCTTGTCACAAAATGAAAAGATAAATGTCTGACACTTTGAATGTGCTGACCTGAATTAGTTATGGTTAAGGCTCTTAAAAACATATAAATATATGATTCAAAGCTGTTGTGTCTGGCTTTGCCCAACAAAATGTAAGGTAGCTACAGAAACAGTAATAGTACAAAAATAATTAGTTCTTGATTTCCCTCAACAGAAAGAGGAGCAAGTTATATACTGCATTTTCTATGGGAGAGATGAAGATTTGCACAAATGCTTTAATATTTAAATGGTTTCACGATGGTGACATTTCTTTTGAAATCTGTGTGTGGCTGTTGCTGGGCCATCTCATACTGCACAGATACAGCATAAAGCAGTTTTACAGATGGGCGAGATTCCTACCAGATTAGCCAGCAGATCTTCAAATGTAAATTCAACAAAAGCATCTCTTATACCATTGCCCGTATCATATTCCTCCTCACTGGCAGTATTACAAGGGATGCAGGTGGTAGGGCTGGTGTTCTGCATTCTCCAGTTGCCACCTCCTGAGGGCCATCTGTAGTTAGAAAACCTTCCAGCACCTTTGCTATTGCTTTGATGGATGCTTAGGGATTTACTTTACTGTAGAACTGCCCCCAAGGACTTGGGAAAAGCATGAACTGCAGTCCTAGACACTTTCGTGCACATCTCATTATTATTTTCTCTCACTATGCATGGTTGCATAGTATATTCTATGTGGATTTTTGATCTTTCCAGTATTTTAGCAGATCCATCACTGGTTTGTGCCCTGCTTTGAAACAGAATTAGAGTCATATAATGCTTTTCAAGGGATCTGTGCAATGCTGTTGTCTCATAAGTGATGAAAAATAACAACCTCACAAAAAAAAATCCCTGAAGTTACAAGGCAAAAATAAAATAATACAGTTACAATGTGATTGACTATTGCTTAAGGGAGAATAAAGTATCACACAGTAAATTTTGTGCCAGTGTGTATGAACTGGAAGGGAAGCAGCTGCTGTAAAGTTTCTTTCCCATGGTTCTCATTACTCAACAAGACAGAGCTGGATCTTTCCAAAAAGGGAAATGAAATTCTCAATGAGTTCTCTCTTTATTATATCTAGTATCATTATGGTTTTGATTGTATTTAAGCACTAGAACTTTCAGTGTATGACTCTTATACTTTCTGCTGTGCAGACACAGTACATAGCACCCATCTTGAAGACCTCTGATTTGTTAATTTCTCTGGTGCTACTTTGACGCTTTTCTTGTTGTCAACTTGTTAAGAATTGTCTGCTGGAAATAAATGTATTATGTGTATGATCAGACTAAACTAGGTAATATGATATTTTCTCTGGCCTTGAAATCTGTAAACTCAGGCCACCAAATACTACAAACTCAGAGATATATTTTTCATATTTTGAACTGCTGAATGTTCTTAGATGATATTGTAAGTGCTATGTATTATTTACTCCAGTGCAAAAAACACCCCAACTCATAAAACTAGAATGTCACCAAATAGGTTAGCAAAAGAACAACAATATAAACCACAGATGTTAATAAAACACAGACCTTAGCAACCCATTGATTTACACATGGTTGAATTCCAGTGAAAACTGATCTGCTTGCAAAGACATCGGATCAAAGCAGGACCACAGAGTTCAATTTAAATGAAGTTGTAACTAAAATTAAGATTTATTCATGATTTATACATGGAGGTATTTAGACCAGAATATGTTAAAATTTAGCACCTAAAATAATACTGTATATGCAGATTAACAAACTGTGCCTGTCTCAGTTTCATTCAGAGATTTTCATGAGCCGAATTTAATTTTGCTAAAACTTTGTGGAGCTACACCAGGATACAATATTTATATTATCAATAAAAAATTCACATTAAGTAGCAGTGCTATGGAAATACTGTTAAGATGATTTAAAATGTGCTTAGTTGCACTGAAGCACATTAACATAAAACATAAGGTTGAATTAAGTACCCAAATAAATTTCAGTTCCTGAAGGGGGGGAAAAAAAGAGACAACTATATATTCTAGAGAAAATAAGCAAAAATTTCTTGTCTATTACTGTTGAATGTACCAAAAGGACTTGAATGAGCTTTTGTTAGTCTTTAACTAAGACTTAACATTATGAAAACTAGATGTAAATTTGAGATTAGTATCGTGGACTTACCGAGTTCTGCTAAATTGCCAAATGCAACAAGGCACATTTCTGTCAGAGCTGCATTTTGGCAATGAATACCCAACAATTTCACTAACGTAGGAATAACACCCATATTGATAAGCTGTGACTGCAAGGTATCTACATAAAAAGAGAGTACAACAGTGAGTTAGCATTTCTCTTCATAGTACTGTTCTTTTAACCAAAAAAGCATTTTTCATACTAAGCAACTACTAGGCAAAGCAGCATTAAAATGTCTGTCTCCTCTACTCTTCAGACTAGGATTTGGTCCAGATTTGAGATATGAACTCATAATTCTCCTTGTCCCTGGCAATGGAATGTACTCCCAGAAATATTCCTTCCTGATCTGGTCATAGGGTATAGTGAATTATGCAGCTATTGTCAATTTTGTGGTTATCAGGTTCCTAATAAATGTCAAGTTTTATTCTGGACTCACTGAGACTAGCTGACTGAAATTGACCTGAACTAGGTCAGTGAAACAATGATTTATCTGAGAGCTTTTTCTATATACTGTTTTTTAAATTAAAGATCAAAACTGGAAAATTAAAATTAGAATGAATATAAACTGGCACTGAAATAAACATGAGAAGTTTTATAAACACAGGAAGTCACAATGTAGATTATGAAGAGCTTGAGAAAAAAGAAGGTTTAATAAAGACAAAAAATGGAAGGTTTAAGAAAAGTCCTTAGAAGCCATTCTGATAATTTCTTGCACAGGATGAAAGTTTATAGTATTTACAAGTAAGAAAAGTATTGCTCCTAGGTGTCTGCAAATAGAAAGGTGCTTTGATGGTTAGGTAGAAACATGATTGGTTTAAAAGATTATTTATAACAGTATTTCCTCTTACACGTTTTACCTATAACACAGCAAAGAAGAAAAACATTGTTTCACAGTTGAACAGAATGAAGCAGACATAAACACAGCAGATGTTATTTAGTAATTTTCCTAAGCATCTTTTTTTCCTTTGTTTCTAAAGCACTTCAACTATGTTTAAATGTTACAGACTCAAAAGACAAGGATCCAAAGCTCAGTGAAGTCAAGAGAATTGTGCTACTTCATTTAGCTTTTGGTCAAGCCCTACTGGGGAATTATGGAGTGGGGTTTCCGTTTGGTTTTTTCATTTGCTTATTTGTTTTTTTTTAGTGTGGTTTTCTTGTTAAGGAATTAATTCTAGGCAACTGAAATCAGTTGGAATTCTTGTATCTGTGGCATCAGAGCCATAAAAAATTGCAGATTTTTACAGGGAGATAAAACCATATGACATCTGAAGTTTAGCAAATTTAGAATCATCTCATGGTCTCAAAAAACTCTTTGCCCTCAAAATTCTGCCAAGTGTGTTTGAAATTTTCATATAATGAAAATTATTATATGATTCCAGAATGTTTAGCTCATTGGTACTTTGATACTAATTATGAATTTGTTATACCAAGTAAGTAAATGGCATAGTTACTACAGGTTATTGGGGATGAGCAGGAATCCTTATGGCTTGACATCTTTAATAAAACTGTATTACTTACCAGTAACTGAATTTCCTTTTTTGGGGGGAGGGATTAACTCTTCCACAGATTCATGGTCTTTAGTGAAATTTATGAGAACGCCATGTCAGACACCAAAGAGCTGCTGAAGTTGTCAAATTTCAGGTAAGTACAAATTGTACTAGCGCATGCATTGAATGCCATTTTACCTCTGGCAGATGTGTCAGTCACTACTACACTCTCCTACTTCATTCCAAACTGACTGGAAAAATCTGTCTTTCAATAGGAAAACTGGGGAGAGAGGGAGATGGAATGGGTCTACAGAAAAAAATTCTGGGAATAGGAGAACTCAAGTTACTGGTAAATAATCTGGTTTCGTCCTCGGTTTGTGATTGTCCCATGCAAACATTTAAAAATTTGGAAGGAAAACTGGTCATCATGGAGAGTGGGAGAAAAAAGACACAAATGCCATAGAAAATCATTTGGAATGAAATTGCTTTGTTACTAGACTATACCTTTAGCCATTCTAAAAATTACTTTATCCAGCTGTAATGGATAAAGAGACAATCTCTATGGACTTCATTCCAACATCAGAAGCATAAACTCTCCATTTTGAGCAGGTTTGTTTTTTTTTCCTGCCGTCTCTTTTTAAATTAAAATCATATAAAAAGCATGGAGGGAAACCACATAATCTTTGAAAGGAAATAGGAATCTTAAGAGCCAGATAGAAAGATATATGGTTGAGAGCACAGAGTGCACTGACTAAAGGACCTCTAGAATTTCCAAACTAAAAAAAAAATGAAAAAAAAGCCATATACTAAGAAAGAAGAATTGTATTGCATCAAAAGTCAGGCATTATACCAGACTCCATACCAGTCTGATTTTCCCAGAGCAGAAGGATGGCACCTGAGTACAGGAAATATCTACAGTAGTAAGAATGGCATTACAAGAACTGACAATAAGGTAAACATTGCTTTAACAGCAGTAAGTGCTAATTTAAAATTTGTATATTTTCTCTTTTGACAAAGACAGGGCAACCCTGTGAGTCACAAAGCTGCACAGGAAGCAAGACCTTTGAAAATAAAAGGCTGCCAGCAGCTATTTGCCATGTTTATACTTAAGCCTGGGCTTACCATACAAATTCTGGACCTGACATTTACATCTGTCATCATCACCAACAGCAGGCTCTTTCTCTAGCAAAGTCTACTAAGCATTTTAAGAGAAAAATATCGGGCATCTCACTGGTATGGAGACCTACAGCAATTTTTAGTTCTGATAAATGAAAAATACCTAAGTGGTTCAGTCTTAGCTGGAGGGACTGCCAGCAGTTAGTTCTCTCTCTGCCCTAGGAAAACCTCATACTGGGTAACTTAGACTAACTGCATGTCTTGGCCTTTCACTGCAGGAAGTGTTAATGCCCTACTAGAGCAGGAGACAATTTTGGGGAAACATGCATCCATCCTACAATCAGTTGCCTGACACAGGACTGAAGAGAGCCGTGACACCTGGCAACGCTGTGTTTCAGGATGAAACAGCACTTCTATCACTTCCTAAGCAGAACTTTATGCACAGCGAGCAGGAAGCATGAAGAACTGAATGCCTCTTCTGAATTTATGACTTAGAACCACAATTTACACTGCTATCACAAGTTGCTCTATGCCTGTGTGTTCTTTTAGGGTGAAAAGCACTGACAGTGATGCTGTACAGATGCATATACAGGTAGATAAAAGGCAATCAATACATGCGCCAGCACAAAGAATTACCTACCTAAAACTTGAATTTCAATGGCTCCATGTCCTTCGGTGACACACATGGAAACTCCAAAGAGTAAGATCTGAGGAGAATATCCCAAATTGAGAACTTTATTGGGGGCATTTTAGTTAAAAATGCTGATTTAGGCTAATTCATGATTTTGAAAAGAATTTTAGAAAACAACTCATCATTTGTGTCCCATCAATTACTGCAATTATAATGCTGAAGTAGTTTTGTAAAAATTGATGGTACATTTTTATACCCTAGAGAAACCTGCTTGCAATCCCCACAGCTATGTTAAATCATGACAGAACATAAAAGTGATTGTATTGATTATCTCACTATAGTAAGGAACATACTTTTTATCATACTTTAGGTTACTTTGCAATTAAGTGTTTTGAGGTCTCAAAAGCATGCTAGGCATCTCTAGCTGTGATGTAAATGAAACAAAACCCATGACAAGCATGAAAATTAGCAAAGGCAAGTCTTAGGAGGAAGCATTACTTAAATATTGCTGTCAGACCATAATAATGGTGCCATAAATCTCCCTTACATTTCTTGTATATTTACATAGCTTCTGCAGATGGTCAACAGTGCACATCAGACCCCAACATTCATTCCAGTTGCTAAGAGTTTTGTGAGAATAAGAAAGGCTCAGCAGTCGTATGAGATAACATCAGGATGCCACGTTTTACAAAAGTGCTGAAGGAAAGACAATCTCGACAGACTGAAGTTTGCTATGAAATGAAATGAGGCAGCAGTGTATAAACATAATTATTTTTATCAACATATATATGCTTATATATATAAATGTATGTATACTTTCACATGCATACTGTATCCAGTTAACTTCTGATCTCTGATTTGACTATCTAATAAGCCAATTGGCCTAGTTTTTCCATAATTTCTGCATTTCTTTAAAAAGCATTCATGGTCCGTTTTAGAGATCTCAAGAGACAATTCGTTACCTTATGGACTGATCCCATTAACTTGCAAATAGTATTGGCTCACACGATTATGGGATCTGCAGAATAACCACTCATATTTCTAACTCTTTTATGTGTTTGCATATGATTGTTAGGTTTATTAGATTAGTTATTAGTTTTCCCCTCTTTATCCAAGCCTGCTTTGCTTCTTGCTCTCAAGCAGATTAATGGCTGCACAGAAGCTAGTAACTGAAAGCAGGGATGAGTTATTTGTGTCCGACTGAATTTGGGTAATAAAATACAGTTATGACACGAGGGTTGAGATAACCTGGGCTGAAGGCAAAGGGATGTTTTCCATCAGAAAAAAACCCCTCTCATTTCTAGCAGTGCAATTAAATATCAACACTTTTTTTTTTTAAGCTTAAAAGAACTGCAAGAAATGCCGAGGTTTGAGTTTGTTGTCTTAACAATTGTAGTTACTAATGAAATGATAAGATACCAAGGAAGCAAAGAAAGAGAAACAGTAAGCAAAAATAATTCCTGAACACAAGAAGATGACACAAGAACCTTGTAAAAGGAAGCCTATTTTTAAAGCTTAGACAATACTGTTATATGATTGGAGTTACAATTGCAACATGAGTGTCCAGAATCAGGATGAGATACAAGAATGCTCCATTAATTTGCTCTGTTTAGGAAAAGGAAGTCTTACTTGTAGCTGCTCCTTAGTTGCCTTTTTTGTAAAACTCATGTATGATAAATCCCTTCAAATACTCAAGACCAAGTCTTTCATGTTAAAAAAAATATAAGGCAATCAATAGTTACTAATAATGAAGTAGTAGCTAGTGGAAAAAGAGGGCAATTAGCTGACTGAGAATGACAAACTGGAATCAAATATAACATTTTATTACTCTTTTGCTCATAAAATGCTGATGATTAGAAAATATTAGGGTGTTCACAGATAATTAGATGCAACTAAGAACCAGCTGTGCTGTAATGGTCCTTATCTGGATAGCTGGTACAAATTAAGAGTGCAAGTGATTAAGAGCAGTTAAAGAAATCTTCCAAGCCCCCACCTGTAACTTTTTAACACAGCATGCCAAGCTGGAAAAGATTATGGAAACATGAAAAGAGAATGCAGAAGTGCTGTTTCAAAGACTGAAACACTTCCTTCTTGCCTAATATTTTTTCTTTTATTTTTGTCCAATTGGTTTCCATAACTACGGACAAAGAAATCTGTGACTCTAGGCTGCAATTCCATACTGCTCATCCTTCAGCAAAACCAATGCAGTGTTTTATCTTCTTTGTAAGTAGCTGGGATCAAACCTTTGCAAGTAAATCCCAAAAATGGTATTCACTAAGCTTTGAGCACAATTAACTGTCAGGGTAATCTCAGTTTTGATGTTTAACAGGTCAGCAAAGAACTGCATTTAGTCGGAATATTATTCACTTGCTGCTGCAATGCATGGAAGTAAGTGGGTGTCTCGGGCTCCTATCCTGAAAATTTATGATGGCCCACAGGTGATATTTTTAGATCAGCTCACAATTATGGTCCAGTTGTACTCATGACTCTTAAAACTGGCAAGACAGGTCAACTACCTGTTTCTCCATTTACATGCTACAGTTATGGTCACTGAATTTTCTTCTAAAAATTTAGTCCTCTAAATCATTCTTTCTTTAAAATACTGATTTTGCATACTATTAGGGGTTTGATTCAATCATTGCCCCAGTCAGTGATCAAATTCACAATGGAACTAGAGGACACAAATCTTACACAGCCTACCCATGAAAGCTGGGCCAAACATGAGCTTGGTTCCTACAAAAGGGACCCTTCCTCATGAAGACAACCAAGTCTGTGGGGTAAGGTGGAGGTTTGGTAAACCCCCAGCACTCCTCCCTGATGTGATGGTAGAACATGGGGCTGGTGAGCACCTTGATCCAAGAGCTTGGAATACTGCATTTCTCACTTCTGACACTGCTTCAGTGGCTGCTGTGAATAGTGTGTGTGAGATGAAAGATGTCCTTTAGCAGAGGGGAGAGCAGCTAGTGAATCCTCCTGGCTGTCACTGAACCACACAACTGCTTTATTGATTGCATCAGAATAAGCTATCTTACTAGATGGAATGAGTCATTTATTCAATGTTCCTAACAGTTAAGCTGTTCAGAAGCTGCTTGTTTGGGAGATTTATCTCATAATTAGTTTTCCTAGAGAAGATCTCTGAGAGCTTGGTCACTGAAGCAAAACTGATAAAAGTATCTCTACACATCACTTTTGGATTTGTCTGTCTTGAGCTACCAAGTATACTATATGCTCGTTAGTCTTAATTAATACAGAGCATTCTGGTAGCTTAGAGGTGCGAATATCTATTTGCTCCAAATATTGTAACAAAGAAAATACTGACTTAACACTATGAAATGTAATAAATGTGATACTCATGCAAAGTGGTCAAGGAAAACAGTTCCTGGAAACTGTAAGAAATGAAGTAACTAGAAAGTTGATATTTTGGAGAAGATGGAAGAAATACTGTAACGAAGAATTCTTAGATAATGGAAAGAAAAGAGGAGGTAAAGAAAACAGTGTAAGAATGAGCGAAAGAGATGAGACACGTACAACAGTTATATTTGGAGCTGGATGAGTAACACAAAGAGCTGAGATCTCCAGAGAGATAGCACAGAAAACACACATGGAAACGATGCTAGAAGAGATGATAAAGCAGATTAAAAATGTATACAATAAAACCTATGGACCATCCTGAGAAGTAGAAAAGTTTTGGGGAGATAGCATTGGAAAGTGAGTTACAGCAAGTGCTGCCTTTCAGGAAATGGTGAGTAACTAATAAAGAAGATATTTCATCCTAAGATGAGACCTGCAATTCAGGAAATGGGCATGACTGAAGACAATGTAATTACTAACTGTATTTGTAATCTGTGCCATTGCAAGTCAGGAGAAGAGCCTCTCTGTAGCCCTCCTAATGTATTCCAATTTTCTTCACATTTTGAAAACTTGAAAATGTGTGAATGCTGTAAATATATTTTGGCACATTAAAACACTCGTGTGCAGAAGCAAGCTAGGTACTATTTTGTACAACTAATGTAGAATGCTTACTCTCAGTGGTCAAGGGTTTCTTATTTAATATACTCTCATGGTTTTGTCCCAGTCTCTAAACATCTCCAATTAATGAGACAATGAACATAAACTTATAATTTGTAGACACAGAACAGCATTGAACATACCTATAAATGATTCCCCATTTATTTAAGAACAATGTAACATATGGTTTTATATACATTTCACAGGAAGAAAAATTATTTACTGTTTGGCATACATACCCTTAAATAATTAACAACACTGCATGTCTGCACCAAATTAGTCTTATGATGTTATTTGATACTAATGAGAAAGAGAGGACTTAATGTAACCTTCTTATTAACTTCTGTAAATCTTTACATCTTTATGCTTTGCTTTTAGACAAGTAAATTCCAGATATTGATCTTAAAACTTTACACAATCTATGTTATATGGAATTGTATCAGGAATATATCTAGTATTTTTGGGAACATAATTTTACTGAACCAGAAAATTGTATATGTGAATTGAGGTCCCTGATCTCTTCAGAATAACTTAGTGTTAAGCATCCACAATGTAAACCTACAGATGATTTTAACTTTTTTATCTTTTTTTTGTTGGGGTTGTTCTCCTGGTAGACATAAAGCAAATTTTCGGTGTTGTTTACCATTCTCATTGCTATAGTTCATCAGCATGCCACAAAAGACAGTCAAGAGCTTCTCACTGGCTGGATCTGTTTTACTGCACAGTGACCTTAAATGGTCTACTACAATATGTGCACCACCTGCATGGTCAACTGCGTTCCTGCCCTCATCTGTAAAACAAAGAGTTACGTTAAAAAAAAATGAAACCAAACCCCACCGTCGAATCCCGAACGTAACAGTATCATACAAAATGAAGCTTTTAAACAGTGAAGTCATTTCACCAGTGTTGTCAAATTCATCTAGAGAGATGAAGGCCAACTTTTAGTGCAACAGAGCTAGGAAAGTGAAAACACCTACAACAAAAACGATTAACCACCTGGCACTAATACCTTTGTAAAGAAGTTCAGTGATTGAGACAGAGCTGCTGGAGCTGATAAATAACATTCTGAAGATGCACTGAGTTTTGCCAGAGGGAGGTTCTGAGAACTTGCCATAGCTTAGTCCATATACAGATAAATTACTCTTGCTGTTTTGCAGATCAAGAAATTGAAATACAGACAATAAATTGCTTGGATTATTTAAAAACAGAAAGGAGAATAAAATGGACAAAGCAGACGGAGGTGCTAGTTCCCAGTGGCAACTGTTCATGCACTCTCTCTGCCACACAGCATGTTCTTTGTACTTCTACAGCTGAAAATTAGTACCACTATTAGATACTTTTTGTATGGCTAAAAGAAAAATTTACTCTTCATCTATAAAAGACTACAACGTTCTGAAGGGTTGTAAATAACATACCATAATCTTTGTATGGAACTCTTCCTATATAACAAATCAGATTTGATGCAACAGTGTAGGAATAAAGGAAAAATAGGCCTTCTATTATAGTAATCATCAATACTGCTTCCTTTCCCAGCAATAAGCAATAGACAACAGTCAATAAACTAAATTCCGGGGCTTCCAAAAGAAGGGATTTCCATGTGATCTACCACTGGAATCAGCTGGGAAATCTGGACTAAAACCTTCAGGGGAAGGAGGAGGGAATCACTAAAGTTTTGAATATAACAAAAAAACCCAACCATCTCCTCAATTTCTTCATGGCCCCAAAGCAGATCTCCTCTTTTCCTTGTTCTTCACCACTCTACCATCCCTCCTCTCTCTCCCCATCGTATGTGCGGGTCAAGCTACCAAGTTTTCATCATTCTGCAGTGTATTCAGCATGAAACCCAAGGCTGTACACATTTACAATATGATCTTCCACTGTAAAATGTTCCAAAGCTCAGCAAAAAGAAGCTTCTACATCTTCCAATTCTTGTTAATACTATTAGCAAACTATATATACCCCTTATACTGTATATAAAAAACAGGTTTCCAAGTGTTGCATATAGGGACTTCAGAAAATCTGCCAAATGGAGCTAAAGGAAGGGTAATTCTTGACAGGTCTTAAAAAAGTAGTAAGAGTTTTACAGAATAAATTCACTGCCATGACTGTTTCCACTTTGGATAGGATCAGGGTTTCAGAAAACTGTTTTGCTGAAGGCATGTCTATTTAATTTTGAAAAAGGAGGAATTAGAATCTATTAAACAATTAAAGTCAAGGTAGGACTCTGTGTCAAGGAACAACTATGAAAAAAGGACAAACAGAAAAGAAATTTCTCAGATCCTTGATGTCATAATAAACATAGCTCTAATGCTAAAACAAATGGAAGTCCTACATCAAAATACAGTGAAGAAATATAGTCAGGTGTTCAGACTCAGTGCTTACATCTACCAAATTAGAAGAGAATAAAATGTATTTTGAGTTGGAATATTCAAGCATTCTATTTTATGTATCATCTTCTGGTATTTTTTACTAGGAAATCTATGCAAATACATGATTTTGTATTTAACTCATCTGTTCTGTGAGTAAAAACAGGTGTGAAAAATGAATCACTGATTCTGGATCAGATGGACTGACTGTGGTCCTCAAATTACTATAATGCAACTTAAATAAACAAACAAAGATGATAGTGTCAGATAAGAATCACATGTCAAGCTCAACCCTGTGTCCTGATGTTGATGAAATTAATGCAAAATATGTAAGAAAAGTATAATAGAAAGGTAGAGTTAGGTAAGTGTTTGGAAGCAAGTGTTGAAATACCAAGAAAAATAGTTACAAGCTAAGCTCCTTACCTGGACAGAATTTGGCAGAGCTCTACTGAAAATTACTGTGTGATAATATTATCTCTCGTTTGTTAAAAACTGCTGTACAGTCTCTAACTTCAAATGACAAAACTTACCCACACAAGGTTTTTGTTAGGTAAACAAGGTAAACAGATAACCAGATTCTGCTGTACAGACAGAGAAAGTGAAGCAGGAAGATTCAGAAACAAATCTCAGTCCAAGAACTATCTGTCTTTATGGTATACTCAAACGTTAGGTACAAATGAACCTCAGAAGGTGGCAGGCTGTAAGAGCCAGCCTTTGACAGGACTACATATGCTGGTAGACTTGTAAAGGAGATGCTGTAACTGAGTTTGGTGCGCTCCCTCTTTCCCATGCTTTTCCTCTTCCCTTTGTGGCTGCTTCTCTGCCCCAGGCAGCTGGGTGAAGAACAGACCTGGGTGAGTGCTATAATTAGGATCTCCTGATGCTGCCTTCTTTGCCCAAGACGATTAACTCAGCTCATTAGGGCAGGGCCACAAAGAATCCTGTGCCAGATGTAGGAGGAAAACCCTGAAGGTCCTGCCTACCCACTGCCAGCACTGCTGTGACACTCCGCTGCATCCCCAAGCAGAAGGCGTACTCCCAACTGAGAACGCTTCGTGTGCGTTTCACCAACTCGGTTCTCTCTACTCCTCTGTCGCTAAGGAACAGATTTTGCACACAAGAATACTCATCAAACTCCAAATCATTTACAGTCAAAACAAGCCCACAGCATGTTGCTGTGTCTTGTTCTCAGTCCAACTATTACCTTGCAGTTCAGCAGCTCTATGCACTCCCACACTTAACGTGCTTCCAAGCCTCCCAGAAGCTGTGTTGATTTTTTTTCCTGTGACCTTTTTAAATAAACATTTGCCATTCCTAAGAGAACAGTGGTTGAACAGTTTAATGAGAGCATTCACATTTCTGCTTAAAAATGCTTCACTGCAGCTCACAAAGGGCAATGCTGTTGGATAGCTTTTTTTGAAATACATGTAATACTGTCTAAATATGCCAAATGAGAACCCAAGAAACCAGATGGATTTTTTTCCCTGTAAAATGTACAATAAGATTACAGAATGAGTTATTACTTCACAATTTTCTTTAGTCTAATTCAACACATCTGTCTCTAAGAATTAGTACAGTCCCTTTTCCTATCCTGAGTTGCTCAAAGGAGTTTTATGCAAAAGAAGGGTTTTAAGTGGATTATCAAATTACTGTGACTGTTCACATTCCCTCTATGAACAGTCTTGTCAAATCTTAGTGTTGCTCAACTATGCCCAAAGTCAACAACCAAACTTTTTTAATGTGCAGGATTGTTAGATCTTTACAATGTAGCACTTAGAGTAGTTTCAATTTGCTTTTCTCAAGCCGTTTTCATCACTTTCCTGTAAGTTTTTGCACCTAATTCACCAAGCCCTAAAACAAATCCTGAAGTCACAAAATACACAAAAATATACAAAATACAAGAAAAATACAAATACAAGAAAACAAAAAACAAAGCAAAAAAAAACTAAGTCAGGAAATAAAGGCTGTGCCATAATAGACAGAGATATTGGAAAAAAATTTAGGTTTAAAAAATATGCCCATTTCTCAGATGATCAGGTAGAAAACAATTTGACAGTATTTCTGAAAAAAACAATTTTGGGCTTTAAGTATCAGATTTATACTTAGAAATGTTCTAGTTTTGTCTTGCAACTGGATACCTGAATTATCCTTTCCCCAGTTCATGTTCTGCAAAAGTTTATTGGTGTAAATGGTTGTATTGGTATAAATGGTGAAAGTCAGGAAGAGAAAGGATCATCTGAATGATCAAGGTCCGATTTGCATAAACCAAATTGCCAAGACAGCAAATTTGGGTGACATGGGAAAAATATAGTATTTATTTTAAAATTCTTTTTACTTGTGTAATGATCAAGTCATTTAAGTGACATACTGCCATTTTACTTTAATTTTTTCATCATTATTGCATTTGGCTACAATTCTGCATTTTTTTACCAAAATATTGCTTAGATTAGACACTAGTACTTTACAGGTAACTCTTTCTTGTTTTTCTTAATTAAAATAGATGAACTAATCTACATTAGCCCAAGCAGAGGGGTGGGGGGGACTGTTCTTTCTATGTGTTCTATTTTAACCTGTTTTTTAAATTAGGTCCTCTTTGCAAGACTTTTGTGGTGAGGCACTTACTTGCTCCTGCTGCTTATTCTTTCACCAGAAAAAAAATATTCAAAAAGCAATGGCAAACCCTGAGCTAGTGTAAATGACCTAATCTATGTAGACACCAGGAAAAATACTGCTGCTTACATGAACTGGGACTTTACCTTTTCTGTCTGACTACTGGAAGATTAAAACTTTCCATGCAATGCTGTCATTCAGTTTTAACACCTGACTCTTCTTTTTATCCTCAGTCTGATTTGTGTATGCTTTTTAGTCACTGTCCCTGTCAGGTCTCTGATGGCATGACTACAGACCATAACCCTGTTATGCATCATATAGTAGCATTTCATTAATTTTATTTTTCAAGGAAAGTAAGTTTCATGTGATTATACTGCATTACTATTGTTTGTTGTTTTTTCCATGTCTTCTGTGCACCTGACTAAAAGGGACATTACACAGCAAATACCGTATTTTAAGATTCATGTTTTAATAATTGAAAGATAATTTTTGGGGCTGTTCGGTCTTGTACTCAAACTTCCCTTTCCTTTATTAATTCCTTTAGGAATTATAAGGCTGATTAGCAGAATTACAGTTTTATTTGCTTACTGGTTAAAATCAATCAATATAATCTTAAAAGCTTTGCTTTATAAAGAAAAAAACAATCTTGAATTAGTTATGCTTGCTTCAGAGATAAACAGAATTGTCCTGTAGTCAGTCCATCTTAAAATTCTAGCAGTTATCCTTAGCCATAAGGGTAAGCATTGAGGGTACTGTTTCGTAAGTTATTCCTTTAGAAAAATTGCTAAAATAATAAATATGTAAACAGTAAACTAGAAACAGTAAACTAGGAGAACACTATCTTTTAATACAGCCCCTTCAAGGACTGAAAATAGGTAGATCTTTTCGGATAAAACTGTTGCCAGCAATTTTTTTTGGCTAATGACAACTGATGCAGCAGTGTATTGGCCCTATTATGCAACTAGTTTATTCTAACAAGCAAATACAATTTTTAAATGTATCCAAATAGAGATCTAGGGATATTTTTGGTAGACTCTTCATAGTATGTTCAGTGTGTGGACCACAGGATATCAATGCCAAAAAGCCCTAATCTCTTTCGTGATTTCTTTTGTCTACAGAGTCAGGAACTTGGCAGAACATTTGATGGGAAAGGTTAAGTGTGCAGGTATTGCAATCTCCCTAGCACCACGCTGAGGTAGCAGACAAATGCAAGCCGGATTCAAGGCCACAATTTAATTTCAGTAACATTTGCTTATTAGTCATATTTCTGTTATATTAACACATGAAAAATCATGTGTTTCTGATTTCAGACAAAAGAACAGCGATGAATTTACTGCTCAAGACTTCAATACTTAGCTTCCAGTCAAATGCTACTAGGGGATCTGAGATTCTAATATAGGAGGAGAAACATTTTTATCAGCAACAAGACATACAACACTACTAGACTCAGTACTGGCAAGTAATTTGTTCTGGATTCCAAGGATACTTCAGTGTGTAATTAAAATGTAGTAATTACTACTACTGAATGCTGTTTGAAATTGAAGAAGCCAACTTAGAGAAGAAGAGAATGTTCTACTTAGATATACTAAAGAAAGGTAAAGGTCCTCAAAGCTGAATGTTTTTCCTTTGCCTTCTGTTTCATATGCAATATGCTTACAGCAGACTCTTCAGTTGATTTTATAACTCTATGAAACTCCTTAGTAATTCCATTGCAGTCAAACAAATTACTCCAGGTTTATGAGAGTGTAAGGCAGAACTGAAGCCAGCTCAGTATTTCATACAGCATGAAATAAATCATGGAACCCAATTACAGAGTAAAACAGCAGGCAGTTTTTCTACACTGGTAAATAGCATTTATAGCATCTCATGCTAGTAACAGAATAGACCTGCACACCACAATTAATTTAGAATTCCTGCTCCCAGGCCTGCAGTGCAATGTTGTCTCTTGGCTTCAAACTCTCCAAGAGGAAGGGTGTGAAGTGAGCATGGCATGGTCACAGTCTGGTGCGGAACAGAGGTGTGCTGCTGGCTGCTGCTGAAAGGAGCCCAAATGAGCTGTGGGTCTCCACCAAAGCAGCCAGAGGAGCAGTCCCAGAAGATGTGAAACCCATGGGGATTTGGAGTATATTGGGAAAATCCCAAGAAGGAAAAAGTATAACAAAACCTAAAGAATCCACCATAAACCATATTTTCGGATTCTACCAGGGTACTTTTCTTTTCCTGCTAGAAAAAGAAAGACAATTATTCCAATAATTGAAAAAGTAATACGGGGACCTGGGATCTATAAACAACTGAGGCAAGTCCTGGGTTTGGGGTCAGTGCTATTTGTTCCAATCATGAAGCCTAGGAGGAGCCTAGCCTGAGAACTCATGGGTTTTGCATTACCTCTCAAATGTGTTTTCTGATGATCTAGAAAGATTTCCTCATCATTCTGATTCAATTTAGGCCAGCTGTAAAATAAAAAGTTAGACTAATATTGTTTAACAGCTTCCTAAGAACATTCATGATTAATTGCTAGTAAGAACTCAGTATTACTGAGGAAGTATATGTGTGTATATATACATACACTCTAGTTTCTAGCTGATGCAATACTTGTGTGCAGAGCCTTGGAGAAAAACCTGCACTGTCAAGGACTTCTAAAGTAAAAATGCTATAGTTTTCTAAGACTGTGGCATCCCTCAGAGAGGACACATCTAAAGGTAAAGCACTATTACTGTACAATCAAAACCTTGAATTTGAATTCTCTTCAAGCAAAATACTCAGTTTTCAAGAGACAATTTAAGGACTTGGTCTTGATTTCACAGTATTTCTTGGGAAACAGCTTAGTAGGCGGCATTTGCATTTGGTAGGATCCAGTACAACGATAAGTGAAAAATAGTGGTAAGATGCTGCCTAGCTGCATGAATCAGGGTGACCTTCATAAAAATGATTAGCCAGTAGTGTGCCATTATCAAGATCAGTTGTGTTCTAGGATTCTGCTGGTTTTCCATATGGTAATGAAAAAGGTTATGCTGTTTTTTGAATAAAATTGAATTTGACTTCTTTCCAGTATGCTTTATTTTAAAGTATCTGATTTTCTCCTGTAGATCTGAAATGAATAGTTTCTCCTGAGAGAACATAACTGTAAAATTGAGCTCTTTCTTATTTTTGTGCTTAGCCTTTCTTAGCAGTTCCCTGCAACAGATCTGTACATTCTTATAAGACAGGCAGCTGAGTTTACAGAATTTATAGCATGTATAAGATCTTTTTAACAAAAAGTGATAAAATGTTCATGTTCTGGAGTTGAGGCTGAGATGAAGAGGGATCTGGTTTCATGTGAAAGGCCACATAGCTGAAAATGCAGCTAGGAGTCTTGCCATCAATACAAGTAAGACTGCATAGATAACAAAGACATGTACAGATTGAGAAATGAGAAAAGGACCCAATAAATCTCCTGCTGAGAAAGGTAGATAAGCTGCTGTCAAAGGACAGTCTTTACAGAATAAGCTGGCATTTTAGCTCATTTACAGCTCTATAAGATCCTTATATACCAAATATGGTTGCTAGGAACATGTACCCAAGCTGGTGGTTTCATGAAGAAACAAGGCTGTGGTACAAAACGAAGTAACTTGTGGATTACACAAGGAGGTCTCTAAGCACTACCATTAATTTGTGTATTAGGGAAGGGGAAGAATGGCAAATTTTTCACTTCTACTACAAGCTATATGGAGAGCTTAACTTCCCTTTGCTAGCTTTCAGAATATGTGAATGCTCCAAACAGCAAGAAGGAATTATTTTCTAATGGGTAAAAGCCTAACTAATCTCAACTGAAGTCAATCAGAATCCCTCTAGTTTTCATGGCTTCTGAATCAGGTTCTAAACATGTCAGCCTTTCATTTCCTCTTAGAATTACCACTTTCATAGCATAAGTATGGCAGCCTCTATCATGTGCACAATGCTATATAAAAACACAGGAAAGTAGTTTGTCAATCAGTTCAGAACTGAAGTATTTGACAAGTTACCTGTGGAAAGATTGCTGAGATTAAGATAGCACGTGCATCACAAACTTCATGATAAAAATTTTGTGAGGCTATTATTTGCTAAGAAAATAATACAAATTTAATATAGCATCATCATTAATTAAAATTCTTGATAAAATTTATTAGATTGGCCTGATCTTTCATCTAGACAAACTGCACTGGTGTGGGGAGTGTCAGAGTAGGAGAGAGAGCTGGCTACAGACAGGTTTTGTCTTTCTCCCACATTGTCTTGTTGGTCTTGCAAGAAAGCAAGGCCTAAGTTGAAAACTGTAGTCTCAATTTCTCTGTTGCCCATGCACTTGATCAGCCACATGAGACCAGTCACCAGACTCTTCCCAGTCTACTGTGAAAAAAGCCACCAGAGAGAGCTGAGGGTGTACTAATCACCAGAATCTTCATTACGTGATCACGAGGTGCAATTTGGATAATGCTTTTCTTTAACTTAATATCCCAAAGGCCAAGGCTGAGTGGAGCAAATAATTCTTAGGCTTTATCTACAGCAGAATTAGCCATTCTGCACTGACTTAAGACATTGTTTTTGCAGCAAGAACCATATTAAACATAACCTTTTCCAAATAATGGAGATATTTACGTTACACGAGGAGCCAAGGTGCAGGGAGAACTTAGAAGAGTTTGGGAGGTATCCCTTCTTTGTAACATCTGTACCTCTGTCATGCCCCTTAAAGAACAAACTTATTAAAGAAAGAGCGCCAGGAAAAACAACAGGAGGGGATGGACAGACAGACAGTAGAAAGGTACCTATAGCTTGACTCATGGATGAAGAGTGGTGAAGCAGCTAGGATAGTTGTTATGCTCTGACTGGACAATTCCTAAGAATGGGTCTTTGATTATAAGCAAAACCACATAACTGGTGGTCAAAAGTAAAGAATGGGCTAGGAGCTTTTCACCTAATAATACAGCTCTGATAAAATTCTGCCCATGAATGAGGCCAAAGACTCTGTTGTTCGGGGATTTGGAAGTACAAGAAACTCTGTTTGGTACAGGCTGTAGATACAGTGGCAGAGAAAGCAGGAGAGGGAAGAGGAGACATCGTATCTCCATTTCTTTACTTTGCATTTTCTGCTTTGATGAAAATTTGGGGGCTGAGGTGTATGTGGCATTTACTAGATAAAGCGTGTAGAACAATTACAGGCAGTACAGGAACGTGCAATAATGTATCTGTTTTTAACTGTACAGCTACACTGAACAATCTGCATACACTTGCTTCTGTCAGTCTGCAATTCATTACTTCTGACTTAAAATCTTTTTATCTGCCTCAATTGTTTCTTGCATCTCTGCATGCAAGAGGGAGGCTGGGAGATCAGAAACCTCATCAGTACTGACAAAGCTTCCTTCTACCTTGCTTTGCAATTATATTTGCCTGTATTCTTCATGTTCAGCAATTCACATAACATAGATTTCTTCAAAACAAATACTTGAAAAGGATGCTCTCAAGGCTGCTTGGTATAAGTTTGACCTATTTTTTTCCCTTTAACTCTTTATGTAATGCATTTAATTCTCAGTATTTTCTTCCATGTTCAAATAGGTAATTAAGTAGTGTTTTTGAGGGCTAATACAGATGAGCACCCAGACAATAACATGTCTATCTCAAACATAATGGACAAGAAAAGTTTATCAGTAAGTTAACAGGTTTTCATTTCATGTTTTCTGTGAGGAAATGAATCTGTTCAGTGAGGTCTTTGGCCAAGTGTAATTCCCCTTTAACCTGTGCAAGATACTAAATCTCTTTCAGCACTGGGACTTAGTCATGAACTACCTTTCCACAGCAGCTGTGTTCCAGGAGTAGCCACTCCTGAATTTACCGGGAAATGCTCTTGCATTCATGCAGCAGCTCTGGGATCTGTGAACACTGAGGAACCACTGCCATTTTCCTCTGGAAAAACAATTCAGGCAATCCTTCACCTCTTCATGGTCAGTTTTAAGGGGCTTGCCCTGCAGAAGCAGCTGTTTGTCCCACAGCTTTCATCCTGCACCATGCCAACTTCTCTCAGAAACAGAGACCTGATGAACTCATTTTGGCACAAGATGTCACTAAACGAAGTGATGTACGCTTGCTGGGATGAAAAACAGGACAACTGGACTTTCAATATAAAGAAATATTGCTATGAGCCATTCAATATGGGCTTTATTGTATAGGCTCAGCCTAACAATGATTTAGGACTCAAAGACATTCCTCATTGATGCATGTTACAGTTACATGGGCAGTAGAAGTGCAAGAAAAGTTCATGTATTTGGAAAAATATAGTTACTGATGTATTTCAAGTTCTTATACAAATCACAATTACCACAAGGGTAACAGATGCTTTTGTCTCAATTGGAAATATAAATACAATTGATATGTAGCATTTTTAATTAGAGCTACCAGCTTCCACATCTTGTCTTTGTTAAACATTATATCTCCTTGTTAGGGAAAACCAATAGTAAAAAATTGAAATATTTTAAATTTTGTAGTAATAAGCATAGTGAAAGTATTTGTCCTAAATAGGAATTTAGGCTAGAGTGCATAACCATTTAATAATTATACATTAAGTTAACAGAAAATGTCAGATAGGGTGGATGTGACAACTAAGCACTGTAAATAGCCTTTTCCACTCAAATCCAATATGCTAACCTTGATTTTTGTCACATTTTATTACACTTTACTCATTAATTTTATTCAAATACACAGGGAAGGTAGTGACTGTCCTCCCACAGGAGCATGACAACACATGGCACACAGAACACATCAGTGCCTACTGTAGATTTTATCAGTGCCAGCTTTGCTCCACAGAAGGACAACACAAGGTGAGTAATAGTTTTCTGTATAGCATAAATTCTGCACTGTAAAAGCCAGCAGTAGTTCACAAAACCTCACACTACAAAACCATTTGTGTGTGTCCTTATTGTATTTCATGAAAAAATGTGGGATGAAAAATAATGACATGAGCAGTTACACAGATTTTGCTTATATGAAATAAACCACTCTCAGTGCACCCGAGAGTGGCCTTGATCTCATACATAATCCTGAAACAGAATATAGTAAATAAATTATGTTATAGGAAGCTTAACAGCTTCTACATGAAGTTTCCATGGGGAAGCAGCTGTTCCGTTGATTGGTCACCTTAAAAAAAATCCGAAATGAAAGAATTATACATTAACATCCTCAAGCAGTAGTTGTCTGTAACTGGAAATGCCAATATATGATTAACTTCCCTGAGGTCAAAGGCAAGGTAATTTTAAACAACATAAAATGTAAATTTTTGAACTCAGATGAAAAAAAGTAGCAAGTAGAAAGGCTACAGTCATTATTCATACAGCAGAACTTTTGGTAAATGCAACACAGTATGCAGAAAAATTCTCACCATTTAAAATAAGTCATAAATTCTCAGGATAACAAAATGATTTTACAATTTCATCTCACATCCCATCTGCAGACATCCATAATTCCTTCATGTGCAACATGTTCCTGGTGTCTCTGCTTTTGCACCATATTTATTGTGCACTGGCTTTTTTCAAAATTTTGAAGTAAGGGATAATGAGGCTGCATTTTCAAAACACTGCAACTGCTGGTTTGGTTTTGCAGATGACACACCCAGGCATGTAATCAGCACATGCAATCATAATTGCATTTCAAAACTCAATTGCTTCTCATTGTAAAATTTATTGTGCACATAAAAAGCAAAACAACCTCACCTATATTCCCACCCCCCCCTCAACCCTTGACTACCAAAAATACTAATAAGTAATCATGGAGCAACTGATTGGCCACATAAGAATTTTGAGAATCAGCAACATAACTCAGGCATCATTTCAGCCACATATGCAGCTCTGGACAGATTTGAGACTGGTTAGAATGTGAGTGTTCCCTTCTGACTCTGTTCCATTTCAACACATTCTGTTTGAGGAAAAATTAACTGTTCAGTGCCTCTGCATATGTAGCAACTGCTCCTTGAAAACCTAGTTCATTATGTTTGAAAATAGAACCAAAAATACTAAACCCAGAATCAGAAAACCTTTCTGTTCTTATATCCACAATATTGAAAATGTGTTTTCATCTGTCACAAAAGCATTATGAAAGTGTGATGTTCAATTTTTTCATCCAGTCACCAGAATCGTGGGGTATATAAAAACCTAGAAAAGAGGAAAATGACCCTGCGGCACACAATATACAGAACACCGAAACACTCCCCTTCCACAAGAGCAAGTGCAAAATACTGCAGATTTCAACACTCACGGCTATCGTAGCATATATTGCCCAGGGCACGTCCTGTTTGAAGCAATACTTCCTGGTCTTTGCAGTTTAACAGCTGCACCAAGGGAGGGATCAACCCAGCATCCACACAGGGGTTCCGCATGAATTCTGCAAATAAAGCAAAACCTGTTAATGCCAGGCCAGCTATTCCCAGTTTCATCAATTCCAGTTACACTGGCCTGGCAACTGGGCCTTCTGTGTGCCCCAAATCTATGCACGGACAAACTGTAAATTCTCATGCACACTTCTAGAGAATAAACCCAAGTCAGGATTTGGGCTTAGTTCTTTCCATTATTTGCTAATTTAGAAGGAATTAAGGATATTTAATTGACTTCCATGGAAACTAATTTAACATAGCTCAGACTAAGCATATTTTTAGCATCACAAAGAAGTGTTGAAAAGAACAGTGAATTCACAACAAATTCAACGTAAACTAGAATTACTAATAACACAAAAGATGACTCAAAACTAGTATTCTAGAGCAGCATTTTTTACTCTCTAGTGCCTTAATTAGAATTCCAGAAAAGCTTTTGCTTTAACAGAATAAAAAAAACCAACCAAAAAACCCCCCAAAATAATCTCAGTAACAGGCTTTTATTTGGAACGTGAAGAAAAGAACAGAAAAAGAGAATGAGAAATACAAGTGTTTATGTGAGCCCAAAGACCTGTAGCTTTCCACAATCTAAAGGATGCCCACCGTGGGAGGAAAGGTAGAGGACCCATCCACTGCTAAGCTCTCTGCCCTTCCTTCCTTCAATACCACAGAGAACCAAAGAATTATTCTATATCTATGCAAGTCATAGAGAACTATCCTGGTGTCAGAGACATAAAGGGCTGTCCTCCAGAAGGAGATATACCTGGCAGGCACTGTGCTGCATATTTAAAAAAAAAAAGGTGATTTATAGGAGGAACCACCTGGTAACACCAGTGTTATTTCACAGTTTACTACAGAGCACCCTTTAGAGATGTAGTATTGTAAGGGAAATGGTCAGTATGTTTTTGATTTGTTCTGAACTGCAATTTATCACAGAATCACAGAGCAGGTAAGATTGAAAGAGGCTGCAGTGGCTCATCTGGCCCAGCCTTCCTGCTTAAGCAGGGTCATCCTAGAGCACAGGGCATAGGATTGCATCCAGATGGTTCTTGGATATCTGCAGTGAAAGAGACTCCACAACCCCTCTGGGTAATCTGTTGCAGTGTTCCGTCACCCATACAATAAAGAAGTTCTTCCTCATACATTGGTAAGGTCCTCTCACTGTTGTCTCTTCTCAAGGCTGAACAGGCCCAGCTCCCTCAGCCTTTCCTTGTTACAGATGCTAACCTGTAACATCTGCAGCTCCCTCTCACCTTTGTGGCCTCTGCTGGACCTGCTCCAGGAGCTCCACGTCTCTTGTACAGACGAGCCAGAATGGGATACAGTAATCAGGATGCTGCCTCCCCAGGGCTGAGTAGAGGGGCAAGTTTTGTCTCTTCCTGACCCTAAACAATACTGGATCTTTCAGAGTAAGTTTACCTTTGTGTTACTTACTCATTTATGATGCAGAATGAACCAGAGTCTACAATCCCCCTAAGAACAGATAAGAAAATTTTTCTGATTCTGGATCAGCAGAACTCCTCATGCCAATAACTCAAAGATTTCACACAATGCTTGAAGTATGAATACAGCTTCTCAAATACTCCTTTTGTTGCACCTATTACAATGTTCTTTGATGTTTTGGTAGCTACAAAATCTATTCTCTTTTGTATTTAATCCAGCAGTGTTATTTTAGCTAAAGAACTGTCAGAGGTAAGCAATTCTCATGTGATGATATAACCCTGATACATCAACACGCAGATTAAGAAGAATCAGCAATATCTATACACTTGCACAGTTCCAAGGAAGATAGTTGTGAGCACAATTAACCCACCTTCCTAAGGTACTGTAACATTTTAGAACTGTGGCTAGATGCTATAGTGTGATAGATGGTGAACAAAACAAATATCAGATACATCTGATCTTGAAAACGGGTCTTTCCATGTCCTTGTAACATTCAGTATATTTCTTTACTGCCCAATTTTGACTTCACTGCAGTGTTTCTTTATTAGATGTATTTAGTATCTTTCTCTGTCTTCCCTGCCCCCTCAGCATCTTCCTCTCAATTGCCTGTAAAAACTCTTCCCTGTTCCTCAGCTGTCCATTCAGCACTTTCCTTTACACCCATTAACTTACCAGTCTTTACATCATCAAAGTCAGGTAGTTTTCTTTTCTCCTAGTCTGTATCAGGAAATGAAACTTATTCACTCCTAACAGACTGAGAGGTCTTAGTCTGTTCTGCTGTTAGTTTAGGTTCTTTCTCATGTGGTGAAAAGGAGTAAGAAACCCTTCCTTCCACCCTCCCTCCATTTGGAATGAGCATAAGCTTTTTCAGCAACAAAATCACTGGTCAATACACTGAGCAAACTTGTATTTATCCAGGTCATGTAAGAGCAAGAAGTAAAAGAAGTGGTGCCATATGTATCAAAACAGATCTATTGAACAGGAACTAAGATGTGGTAACTGCAACAACTTTTGCAGCTGATACTACACAGAAGTAATAGAAGAATGAGAAAGTAATTGAGAACAGAGTCCTTAAAAGGTTTCCACCTGGGAAAAGGTTTCCTTCATGGGAGAGGAATGAAGCAGATCCCTTGAAGGAAATAGCAAAGAATTCCTTAAGAAGTTAGGAAGAGAACCCCTGAGGACAGAGTAACATAAACCAAAAGAAGGACAAGATTTTGAACATGAAACGCAATTGTGTTGTAGTATTATGGACTGTGAAGATGATGTTCCCTCACTCCTGCACTTGGCAAAGAAGACAAGACTAAAAATCTTGGAAAAGAGTTTAAAAGGTCCACAGTGGAGGGAGAAACTCCATGTAACAAGTCCATCTGAGCCTTCATAATGCTCACAGTTGAAAGGCAAATGGCTGTAGTTGGAGAAACATGACTGACTAAAGGGAGTTTAAAATAGGGGAAACAAATATGAGCTCAAGCTGGGAGGAGGAAGAGTCATGTGAGCAGAAGAGGTGAAACAGCGGAACATGAAGAGGTGAAAAGACGAAACATGGCCAAGCCACCAAGGCAAGCAGAGAGATTTGATGTGATCAGATGCGTGTGTGCATATGATCAGATGAGGGGAATGTAAGAGGAAAATGAGAAGTGAGAAAGGAAAAGATGCTCTTGTATCAGTAGCACCTAAAATCACAGTATCTGCTCCCAGTTCTGGCAGCACTGCATGGCATGTCCACTCAGGGAATGGGTTCAATCCTTACTATCCACTGAATGTTAATAACACAAATTTCTCAATGTACCCTAAAATCTGTTGAAAAGATGTACAATGTAAGCATTAAACTCTTGTATTTTTATGCCATAAAACAAAGAAAACAACAGAATTCAAATGAGATATTCCCTGCTATCATGCTTAAACAACGATTTTAACAGTATTAGAATCTAATGAGAAACACCCAGATGATCTCAGCTTTGAAAGCACTGGGACCTTAAATACTTTCTGAATACCTTCACTTTAACCTTGGCTAACAGAGGTCCCAGTTGCACTTGCTAATGACTCTAGAGGAAAAGACAAAAGCTATTTTGTATGATGAACCAGGTAAAATGACGGCTTTTCTGAGAGTGAACATAAAGCATCAGTTTAAAAGCTGTCAGGAAAAAGGACACATTAAAAATTATTCAGACATTTCATGTGTGATTTCAGATACTGGCTAAAATGCTTTGTAAGGAAATCTTTGAGGAAACAATACAGTAATCAGTTTAGCTATTGCAAACATTGATTTTATTCTTAACTTTTCCCTTCTTGGGTAGGAGCTAAAAGGACCGACTGTGAGGACACATGGTTCACAGTGTTTTTCTAAAAATACTTATTATTAATTCATTAAGTACAGAAAACAAAACACGATATATTTGCCTAAATCTCTATAATTCTGAAAAGTTTCTAAATTTAAATTTCTATGTACACATCTTTTATTGGCTGTTTATCTAAATAATTTTAACACTTAAAAACGAAACATATCTCTTTTCTCATTAGTGTTGTTTCTGAATAAACATATATAGCTCAGTCTTAAAACCAGTAAATTATGTGGAGGTCACCATGGGGGTATCAGTAAGAAGCTGTAGTTTGTGATTCCTCAGAAAAGGTGGAAATGGAATGTGAAAGAAGTCAGCAAGAATGTAGCCCTTTCCCTCAAGAGGCATCAGCGTAAGAGTTTACAAAGGGAGAGGGATAAGGCTGCCAGGACAGCAGTTAAGAAACATTCTACTTTTCTCTGTCTGGCCTGTGGGCAAGGAAGGTCCAAAATGGAATCTGTGCTTCTACAGCTGTGACAGCAGCAAGTCCAGGAGAGAAAAGTCAGCCACAAATGTTCTCTGCCCTCATGGCAGGGTCTGCCCATAGCATCTGCTTGCAGGTATGAAGCCATTCTTCTGGGCTCAAGCTATACAGGTATTGGGTAAGCATTAAGATAATCCCATCTGAAGAAAAATTTAAATAGTTTTTTGATTACCTGTGATGTTATATACTGTAGGTATACCTACAGTAATATATATAAAATGGACCTGATTCTTATTTGGGACTTTGGGCTCTTACTCTAACACATATACCGCTCTTTAGGTAGGACTAATAGGTTTTAGTGTTGTATCAAAGGACTCATAATGGTTATAATCTTAGGACAAATCTCAGACCAAAGAAATGATCCCTTAACCACCTGTATAGATGCTACTGCTGTAACCATGGGCCCTGTGCATAACTGGCTGCACACATTGTGCATGTCTCTTTTTCTACATGCTTTTCATATAGAAATCTATTTCATCAGTGGTAGGCTATTTTTGCCCAGTAAATTACATTACTGTCTTAAAAACTAAACAGAATGAAAATAAGAGTAAAAGAAATTCCCAATTCCAGCAGCCAACTGCTGTTCTGACTGTATTAAAAAGTAGAGAAAAAAATTAGATGAAACAAAAAGAGTGAAAGGGAGGGACATGAAAGGTGTCTAATCTATAAAATGAAAACATAAATGAAGTAAAACATACTGACAAGTGAGGTGAAAAACTGAAGATGTTCCAGCAGAAAAGTTCTTGTAGAAAACCTCACCATTTCTGGCTACTTCTGCTATGATGTTAGCTACTTTTGCTGTGCAGGACGATTGTGGCGTCAACAGACTTGCAAACACCTGAAGAACTCCACTTTTCTGGATTTTTTCACTTGTCTCCATATCTGAAAAACACAACACACAAAAATGACTTGTGCATCAAATTGCTTTGGGGAAGAACAGAAAGCAAAGCAGAAGGGAAGTCTCCTCAAAAGTAATTTTGATAGTCATTATTTCCCATATAAGAAGCCAACTGTTAGTTCAGTAACCATACTTATTTTATCTGATGTACTCATAGAACTTAATGGTTTGCCATTTCTAATCAATTGACCTTTATAAGGTGACTGTTATATAAATATATACAGATACATACTCATGCCTACATGGGGAAAATAGTGGAGAGACTGTAAGACTAAAGGTCATAAAGTGATATGCAGCAGATAAAGATATTATGTGAAAGTCAAGGAATGACACTTTGAAGAGATGAATTATTAGAAATGTTCAGAGAATGATGGGGAAAGTTCTTACGGTTTAGGGTACAGCTTAATGAAGTGTAGGAATCAGAAACTGGAGAAGAGGGAGAGTTAAGATGATCCTGTGGTTGTAAACTCCTCTTAAACTCAATTAATTATCTTCTATGTTACTCAGTTACTGAGTAGCTCCAGTACAGACTCAGTAGAAAGGAAAGGAAAAAACATTGAGTTTCCTGGAGTAGATATCAAAGATTTTTGACAAAAGCTTTCCCCTTTCTGTGTGTAGTAAGAGGAATTGTGCTGCTGCTCCCTAACAGGGCCCCACCTAACATTGCTGGCCAATAGCAATGCTCTGTAGTAAACTGAAAACCAACATTGATTCAACTGCCATCAAAGACAAGGTACTACATGCTATGATGTATTTTGCTAACGCTTTCAAAAATGGTGTATTTGAGATGAATATTAGTGTGACACACAGTACAACTAGATGGCAGCTATCATTTTAGAAAGCAGCATGACTTCTTAAGCCATTTGTAAGGGAAGTTATTTGCATTCTTCAGAGTTTACTGTGAGATGCTCCAATTGATGACCTCTGCAAAGCAAAACAAATCCATCTGAATGCAGTTTGCAACCACTCTTCGGCTGTGCTTCACCCGTAAATTGATAATAACATACCATCCTCTCTTCTCCTCCTCCTTCCTTTCCCCACCCTCAGGGCTGCAATTGAATTTGTGGCAGCCTCAGGACCACTCTGCTGCCTCTGAGAGTGGGAGAGATCCACTTAAGCTGCCCCTGAACAGAAGCCAGCACAAACCTGGCAGAGGTGACCCCATGGGTTTTGTGGCTCACAGAGTGTATGTACATGCTTCACTGTCTGGGAGCTGGTTATGTCTACATGACAGAACACAGGCTAGAAACAGAGAACTTCAAGTCTGGATTGGAGTTATGCCTCCCATTTCTGTATATAATTCCAATTTGGGATGTTGGTGTTTGGCCAGGACCGCTCAGCTAGAATATGTCAGTGATGACATCTGATTGCCAACAGATTAGGCATCAGTAAAGAGTAATCTCAACATCTCATTTGTAATATAAGTGCTAATTATTAATAACCTGCAATCTAATTAACTGCAATTTTTGAAATACACTGACAAAACATCTCAAAATATACAATGTAAAGGAGCTTATGGCTTTGAAAGATTTTATAAACTCTGACATATCACATATAGTTAGTAGTAATGTTTTCCAGTGGATATAGACACACATAATGAAAGTCTGAATTTAGACAAAATCATGTCAGGACTAAAGACTAGTCCAGACATCCTAAATGTATATTAAGGAAGATCTTCTCTCTCCCTTAAGTTCAAAACTCAAAGTACGGAATTCAAAATGCAAAATATGGATATGTGTGAACCTGTATTAATAGGCAGGAGATATTAATGCATTTTCTCCTGTCATGCTGCTGAGATATACAGTATCCAGTCGTATTTTTTTGGTCTGCAGTTTGATGGAATCATTACTGTGCAAAGCATAAATTACATAAGTAGAACTAAATATATCCTGCAAGAAGTGGAAAAATAAAATTAAATGCTTCTCCAGGCAAGTTGTGTGCAGCAGACACACCCTGATTTATTAAGAAAAGCAAATGAGCACCAATAAAAGCACAGCCCTAACAGACCTCTCAGAAACTGGGAAATCAGCTACCTGGGATCACACAGATGAAAACTGACCAGTGATTTGTTCTTACTCTGAAGCAGTAGAGGAAGCACACCAGCATATACCCATCCCTTCAAACCAAAATCCTAACGTTTCTTATTAGTCAGTTGGGTATCAATGTCAAACTTTTGCTTGTCATAAAAGAGGGAAGACAGATTAATTTGACCAGCAGTGAGTCCAGAACACCCCTACCTCTATTCTACCCTGGGTGACTGCTGTGGCATCATTATTTTGGGGAAAAGCACATTACTCTGGCATCAGGCAGAAGAATTTACTACTATCAGCCCACAGTGCTCTCTGAGGCACTTTTGCCAGGAATTGCCTTAGGTGTAAAAAATGCCAAAGGGTGCTTCAGCTTGTCTACTCCAAGTCTAAGTAAGCACTGCTATTCCTCTGCAGAACACATACAATTTAAACCTGGTGTAAAACACAAATTAATTCAGTTTCAAAACAGAGAGAGGAGAGTATGACACAAAATCTTTGCAAGTAGTTTATAGTAGGTTCTCCATATAAGGCATCCTAAAAGAATGTGCCAGGAAAATTACTCTTCCATCCTCATGCACATTACTCTGTTTTTTATCTGCAAAAAAAAATCCATTTTTTCTAGGGATTCTCTGTTCATCATATTAAAGTTCTAATAAAGAAGGAAAAAAAAAGAATGTGCTGTAATATACAAATTAATTTTGTAAGTCTCATGTAATTAGCACACATTTTTGTTATAGGAAACCAATCTTTCTGGAGTTTTGAAATGCTTAAACAAGGAAGGGTATTTTAATCGGAAGAAGATGTCTTATTTATAAACCTAATATTGCCTTGTTAAATATAGCATTTTTGCTCAGTCTTTCTTATATTCTTTTAAAGGAGGAAGACAACAGGCAAATGATGCACTGGGCTGCCCTGCAAAGTCCAAACAAAGATCTTCAAGCACCCTTTATTTGTCTGCAGAGTCAACTGTACACTCAGTTCAGGTATTAAGTGTTAAAATCCATGTCTACAGAAGAGAATACCAAGCTGGAAGTCTTGAAGATGATTTCAGCACAGCTGTAGGATATAAGCATTTCTTATATTGCCCAAATGGGACAATTGCTTTACTTACAAAACATGACTGAACAGCCCTGTGTGTGACTCTCCTTTTGCTCAGCTTCACATAACACACGTCCTGTACAAATACATAAAACATACAGGGACATAGGAACAGAAATTAAGGGAAGCATGTGTGGTGTTATTCTTTGGAGTTGACAATAGATTGTTATGTTTATACAGTAGTATTTTCACTATGATTGTAAAAACCATCAGTTGTTTTTGATTCTGCAGAACCTGAGACTGGAAGACCACACACCAGTGCTGTCAAAGGGCTGGTACCCCCACCACTGCCTGGCTCTAGGAGAAATAAGGTAGGGTTTGCTGAGAATTAGAAACTGCTAGTGGCTTTAGCATAGGCAACCCTCAACTCTTGCCTTTATTTATTCTCTTCAGAGGCTGGAGAAAGCCTGCCTGGCTTCCTGTCTCTCTGTCTGTATGCACTAAAGAGGTAGTCTTCATTATGGATATCAATATTCTGCATGCTAGTTTCATTCTGGACTTCCTAGTAAATTATTAGGGTAAATTATTTTGGAAACTTATTTCAGTTGTCATTTTTAAATTGCTATTTCAATTGTAGTTGGAGAATGTAAACTCAAAAAATTTCTCCAGGAGCAAGAAAGACCTAAGCAAATCTCTACCACGTATTCTCCTCCTCTGCTTTCTATACCGGCCAAAAGGGAAACTACAGGCAACATTCCTTTAGCAGAACTGCATCTCTTTAAAATCCATTACATTTGAGTCTGAAAGGAACCTAGCAATGTAGACATCCTGACATTAGGGTACCATATCTCATAATCACTTTGCTCTCTGTGGTGATCTGTGTTTCAAATGCTTTCTTTCAAAGGCTGATTTTTAGTCTGCTTACATCAGCCCACCACTAGAGCTGTCCCATCTTAAAGCAAAGAAACTGTAGGACTGTAATAATGCTGCATTAAAAGCAGCACTTTTGTACAGTCTAATACAGCACAATTGGAGGGAAAAAACCCTCTAAGGTTAAGCCTGCTGCTTTAGATGCCTCCTTGTAACTTAATATCAAGACAAAGGGTATGTCAGATCACGTAGTGTCAAAATCTTATTAATGTCATAGCTGAGTGATTAAAATGTCAATATGCTTGCTTTTTGTGGTTTCTGCAGTGCCTGAAGTCAGAATAGTTAAGGGTGTGGGCAGGAAAATCTTTAATGCCACAGATCAGAGCTGAAGAGCTGAGCACCGTGGCTATCAGACTGGTTAATTAAGTAGCAGAAATCATAGGAAAAAATCTGATGTGTTTCAAATTAAAATTCGACACTCTCTTCCCTGTCAGCTCTCTTTCCTCTGAATTTCACTTCCCTCTATTCACTCTTTTCTCCTCTCTGTATTATTTTGTACACCTTGAAGTGAAACAAAAGGCAGAAAGAGGGAAGGGAAAGACAAGGCATATCTCTCAGCAGTGCCTTGCTAGCAGAAGAAAGCTGTAGACTCACCATTCCTTATCTCCTTTGAACCATGAGTTGAAGTTACACTATTATTAGTAACCCTACAGTCATGGTGGCTAGCACTGCAATAATTCCCATGTTGTGGAGTTTCACACCACAGAATTATAAATAAACAGCTTTGTGAGGGTCCTCTTTATTAAGCAAACTGTGTTTGCCATGTATTCTGAAAAATACATGTCTTTCTAGCTGCAAAGATTTTTTATAAACCTACTGGAACTACTGCAGAAATTTACCTTGGCTTGATAATGTTCCTCCTACATGTACTCTCATCAGAAAGAGAAAGATGAACACATGAATAAATAATGATGAACCACATACATCATGAAAGAAACCTTCCATCTGCTCTTTCAGAAGGCAGAAGGGAAGAGAAAGAAGGGAACAAGGGGTATCTTTTGAACTGGCACATGCTCCTAACCACCACAGTAAGAAGGTTCATACGACCAAGTGTAATTACTGATGCTCTCTCCATATACAGCCTCCTTCAAGAAATATTGTCCCTCTCTCCACAGCCTCCCACTGTATTTTTCAAACCACAAAGTGCAGATTTTAGTCTGGCTGCAAAAACACAAAAAGTGAGTTGTAAAGAACCTCAGAAAAACAAATTATATGCTCTCATGAAACAAAGAATGCACCACTGAAAAGGAGGTTTTGCTTAACAAACCTTAACCAAAGAGTCTGTTCCAACTACCAAGAGTTATTTTAACAGGGGAAAATAAGTCCTTTAATAATAATAATTTATGTATAAAAATAACTGTAGACATTTGATTTCTTTTTAGCATGACCCTCCTGATGTGGGGAAATCCCCAAAATCTGCCTGTACACTTATTCTTGAAATTAGACACCTATCAGGCAAGGAGGGAGGATTCTCCCTTAGCTGTACTAACACTTCTATCATGGTGTTTGCTCTGTTTTGTCTTTGTCAGCAGCTACAGGGCAACTTCAACTCCTATTTTTAACGAAGAAAGAGACAGTACACAGATGTTTGTAATTAAAATCTCAGCTCTAACAAGGAAGGAAGGACAGATGGAGAGACAGATTTATCAATCAACTAGCTGCATGAGTCCCGATGATTAAATTCACCAAAAGCCACATACAAAGCAAAAAAGTGAATTTCAGGATGAGATTCTACCAATTGAAGAGCCTGTTGCAGTACTAATGAAGTAAAAAATACATGATATCTTTGTCTTCAATAAAGAAAAATGCACTTCCCTGAATAGGTTACAGCACAAGGCAGAATATTAAAGTTAGGCAGCTTGGCACCCCTGAGTTTCTGAACTGGATTCAGTATTGAGCCTTGGCACATAGCTGATGGATTTATCCGAGCTGTTCCCCCTTTCTGACTCATCCTCTCCAGGGTGTAACCACTTCAGTAGCAAGGTTGCTGAAAGAGTTTGATGTCAGTGCCTCAGCTGCCAAGTTTGTTGTCTGGCATCTTAGTAGGAATGTCACACACTCACATCTTCGTGTTTTGTATTCAGCCTCCGTGGACATTTCCCCCTGCCTCCTCTCTTACTTGTACAGACTGAACTTAGTAAAGGTCTCAGGGTAAAAGGGTATTCTCATGCTTTAGTTTGTCAAAATATATAACAAATGCTAGTCCTATGGAGTAAAATCCCTTCCCCAAATTTTGATTTATTTTATTAACATCAAATTAAATTTGAAAGCTGATCATTTTACATGCAGGAAATGTTTCATGGTCCTTTTAAGCAACTTCTTAAGAGTGCTCTTAAGTGAGCTGAAATGCCTGCTGTGAAATTCCACCCTTTGCTTATTGAAAGAGTATGTCTACACACAAAGGAATTTTTCATCTGCTGGTATTTTTAGTGAGCTGTGCTATCAGAGTAGCTTAAAGAAAACCTAATCTAAATGAGATCACATTTTTAAGTTACAAGGGACTGGGGAAGAGCTAAGAATGAAACTGCACACCTGAAATTGTGAATTACATGATCTCGAAATATAATTTTTTTGGTAAAGGGTAGGTGTTTTCCTCTGCTTTTCTGAAATGCAATACAGAAGCAAAAAGAAAAGCCCTGCCTTTTGAAAATGCAATACAGAGGCAATCTAAAAAAAAAGAAGATGTGTCAATTCCATTATCTGGAACTGCTATTCAATGATGCCTTCTGCAAAGGAAAAAAATATAATAGTTAATCTTTATTTGGCACATTGTGTATTCAATGAATAGCACTTGGAATTTAACACTTGGATAAACATTTTACTATCTGGCACTAACTAAATACATCACTATTAAGGGGAATTTATGTAAAGTATAATCCCACTAAGCAGCAGTGATTACCATGCAGTATCATTAGGGTAAGCCAGTTTACTGGGAGACAGTCCAATAAAAAGCAGTCACCTTGATTTAGTAAAGTTATACTGTAAAAATATATTATATATAGCTCTTAATGAGGAAACATTTCTGGATTATGTGTGTACAATATCATGACAAGGCAACAGCCCAAGAGCTAAGATGAAAAAAAGACCATCCTTCAGCAAAAAAGAAGAACACTTTATAACACATTATTTGAGCCAAAACTCCCTCTTAAAAAATATTCATCAGGATCCCAAACTTTTAGCAGGGCATTTGACTAGAAATCTTTGCAGGTAAGCTTAATGGCTTGATTGGCTGAGCTGGCCCAATTAAATTTGAACCCCTGCCTCTGTTACAATAGATTATCTGTGTCAGAAGCAGGCTAGAACTTCTTGCTGGTGTGAGATGTGGGGTTTTGGTTTGACTGCTTCCTACCAGCCACTCAGCACGTACATTTAGCTTGTTTTGTTTATTTGGTTTTTTTCAAAAAATTTTTCTTTATATCTGTTTCTCCCTTCTATCATTTCTCGTCTTCCTCTAAAATAAAAATTTTATGTTCCACTGTATTCCTTGTTACTCATCCATTTAGTTTCATTTCTTCATTTTTCATTTCTACTCCCTCTCCCTCCCTTGGTTTGAATAGACATTAAATGTATTATGCCCGCTCCACTGAATTCCAAAGAAGCTGAATCAAGGTTTAGTAGTAGCTAAACAGTTCATGTCTTCAATATGTAAAGAAAGCAAGTCCTACAAGGTATTATGATGCCTTAGTGCTCCTCTTAATATTTTTGTAGTTTCCAAGACAAACCAGGAATAAAGTCCTAAAATCTTTGTCATAGGCTAAGGACACCATCTACCTAAAAATACTTTAATCTCAGCAAATAACTATAAATTTCAGTAGACAGTTAGCAATGATACTGCTTAGTTTTCCTTTTATTAGAGGAGGACGTTCTAGCTTTCATCTGCATATTTCCTCTTCATGGATAACACCATAAATGTCTGTTGCTTGTTTGAATGTTCAGGCTGAGACATTTACACGTCAGGACTAACATGCAGGTCTGTGCCTGCTGGGTCTGAATATATATCCATGGGTGGCCTCCTTCTCCTTCCAAGATCACAGGTGGGAGACATATAGCAGGGACCACTGGAGGGCACACCCGAGGAGAATCAAAAATCCTCCTGGAAGGGAGACTGCTGCTAAGAAAGGGAGATGGTAAAGATCAAAGAGGAATGAGAAAGCAGGGGAATGCTATTTGTCAGTGAACTTAATTCTACTAGTTATCAGTTGTTTTAATAGGCCACTAATCCAATTAGTACCACTGCCTACCCCCTTGGTTGTGCTAAGCTCTCTTGATGTGCTTATGCACTGCCTTGTCACAGTTACATGTTTATAAAGTGTGCTAAATCTGCAGGGATGCTGAAAGCTCTTTTTAAATTTATACAAAACAACTGCTCAGAAGCTAGAGGATCTGAATAGGGTCTATAGACAGTTATTGTTTTAAGCTTTAAACTGTGTAAGCATTAACAATCAGGAAAGCATTGTTCGTTGGCCACAATCTGCATGAAACAACAGTTGCATCATTTTACTCTTATTCTGCTCATACAATTTCTTCAAAACAGAGAAAGGTTAGTGTGCTGATGTTTAAGAATATGTTTGCTTGAGCAAGCTCTGAAATGTGGGGGTTTTCTCCATGTTCCATTCCTAGAAAGGGAATGGAGAGAGCTTAAGATGTCCAGCCAACAGGAAAAATGAAAGTGATTTCAGTTGTTTGTGCCTTAGAATAACTCTGCTACGACAAAAGGTTCTACAACTTAATTTTTTCTATGTTTGGAGCAGGAGGATAGATATTTTCATGCAAACGTGAGAGGACTGTGGAAACAAAAGATGAAATGACTGTTTCTTAATCCTCTGTGTACTGAAGAGGTATAAGGGTTCACTGAAATCAGATGGGACTTAGTGTTACAAGTTAAGCAGACAGCTGCCTACCTGACTCTGCAATGAACAGATAAAAGTACGTACACAGAACTATCAAGAGTGTCCAAAAAAAAGGTAAATAGATAAAAATAGGTAAATCTTCATTTTTTTTCTTTTACAAATTAAAGGTATTAATAGCAACAATAATACATTTTAAAATTTCAAGGGTTTGTTTTTTGTTTTTTTCAGTTAAGCCTTGAATTACAGAATTATAAAATTCTTAATTCTTCATGATTTTTCTGCTCCAGTGGAGGAATGGTTCCATCTTCTATGGCCAGTGAAGATCAGAAAAAGGAACATCAAATATAGGAAGCACAAGTACTAACTAAATTCAACAACAATTGGAAACCACAGCTATGAAGAGCAGAATAAAATTAATTTCCAACTGAAATATGACCTCTTTGTAAACATATGGTTGTGAAAACTAGAAATCCACCAAAATAATTAAAGAGAGGAAACTAGATGCCTGTTAAAGCAGGTGCCTACCAAAGTTTTAGGGCATTCAATGAAAAGTTTCACCACTGACAAATGAATGTGAGGAATCTGCCCTTTCTCCAGATAGCCAAGATTTTCTTAAGCGCTCCAGATGCTAACACATCCTCCTCTGGGGTGCCATCAAATAGGAACAAACACATTTCAGAAAACCCACTGCTGACTCCCAAGAGAAAACCTGAACAGGAAGCTTTAGGTAGGAGGGATGAGCCCATGGTCCCTACACCAGAAGGCTGCAACAGCAGGAAGTGATGGCAAAAGCTTACTAGAAATTGCTCAGGTAATTTGTAACAATGTTATTTTCCCTGATACAACACAGCCCCTATATTCTAAGCAAAGCATGGCTCCAGCATACACATTTTGAGGCAATGCAAAATACTTTTACCAAACTGTGTGTGTTACGGGAAGAAAAATGGCACTTTAAAGTAGCCATTGAATAATGCTGAGATTTCAAGCATGAATTTAAAATTTTCATGTGTCATGTGATGACTCCTTGAGTTACCAAGGTATCAGCAAAGCTCAACAAGTAGAAAATAGGGCATCTTAGTCAGCCAGATCTTAAAGGTAAACTGCATTATTTCAAATATTTCTAATGTTTCTAAATCCTTTTCAAAACTGGGGCCTTGCCCTCTCACGTAAGCTTGTCTTTATTGTTGTGATTTTGCTTAACCATTTTTTCACACAAACCTGTAAACTCATATTCTTAGTCTCCTAAAAAGTGTATGCAAAAAAATATTTGAAATGCATGTGCCAGCCTTTGCATTTCAGCTACATGTCAGACATTTTCAGAGCCAGGTGCTGAAAGCTGGGATTAGTGGGCATTTTCAGCCTCATACGCTGAGTACAGCAGAGCCAAAAATAACATTCTCAGCAGACTTTTCAGATTTCTCATTTATCAAAACTGGGTTATTTATGTCTGCTGTAACTTCTTGTATCTGAAACACAGCATGTCTGGACTAGCAGTAACTTTTTTTTGTTGTTACTGCAAAAATTATGTCCCAGAGAGTCTGCTGTTTAAGAAACCTCTATTTCCTTCTTGCTTGCTTTCTCTCAGGCAGTCCCCTTTCTTGTGAACATTTATTTAGGGATCTTAGGATAAATGCACTTTTTTGATAAGCATAGTATTTATGAAATGGCTCTTAACAAATATAAATGTGTATATGTTGAGTGAAAATAATGGCCGACATTGTTTTCTCATGTAATTCCTTATACAGGACAATTGTATAATTGTATAATTGTTCCCAATGTCTGATAGTAGTATATACCCATCTTTTTCTTTGGGTGTGAGATACAAAATAAAACAATTATATTTCACTCACTTCATTCCAGAAACATAAGCATATGATCTTTCAAATTACTTTTCTTCAGTACACGTCTTACTCATACTTTTGAGGAGATTTGTGCCTTTTCTGATTGTTATAATCATTCTACACTCCATGTCACTGTAAAGAGTCTGCTTCCAGATCAGCAAAATTCTTTCTAGACAATAACATATCAATCTATGTCTCAATAGAATGAATCCAGATTATATGGAGCACACAAAGGAGTAACTTGCTTTAATATACAGTTGTTAAAAGAAAACACATGGAATACATGACTTTCGCCTCTTGATTGAATGTAAGCCAGTAATTCATTTAGTGCATGGCTGGCTCTGTTTTTTTGCTTCTAATAATGCTTATGGATCATGTATCCCAGCCTTTCCTTAAAAATCTGAATTATTGGAAGTTTAGCAGATGGTGAGTGCTTGCAGGTGGTCAGAGATCAAATATTTGTGTTTTTCTTTCAGGAGCAAGATGGACAGAATCTCAGCTTATGTGAATGAGGTAGATCCACAGAGGTGAAAGGAGCTCTTACACTGCCTGTGAATCTCGACTAATGTTACTGCAACTTTATGGCTGTCAAGCCCCCAGATATGCTAGTTCACTGGGAATGCTGAAGGAATTCCACACAAAATGAGGTATGTCATTATTCTAAAGCATTTCTAATGCATGTTTATATCTTACTCTTCTGTCATTGTTGTCTCTTTCATCTTAACCTCCTCAGTTTTCTCTAGTGCCACAAGCTAGACCATATATGACTGGCTTCAGACAAAAGTGCTGGTGACAGACAAGAACTCAAGTATCTGCATAAATAGGAATATATGTATTTCCAAACAAGGAAATACATGTATTTCCTTCTCCTAAGGAAGCCATCTGTGCAGGATTTTCAGACCCAGGTCTCAGATGTGAAGAGCTATGCAAGTTTCTCCTAGACAAATTGTATTTAAAACAATTTGAATTTGGCTTGCCAAATATTTACCAGCAGTTATCTCACTTCAGCTGAGTATTTGACTCACCCTTCTGTAGTATAGCATATGTGTGTGTGCATGAACCTTAATTTGACTGGTGTGACAAATGGCAGAATAGCTCCTTAAGTCAGGCAGGAGGTATCGTGTTCCAGGGCATTACACCTGTCTAGGATTATCAACAGATAACTTTTGAGAAGGAGTGAGAAAAACAAAAGAAAACACAGCAGATTACATAGAAAGAAATTAAAAATTATGATATTCATTGTAACTTTGTCATCTCTTTCTCTACAGTAGAAAATATGAGAAGAAAGTAATGTTTTAACATAATGAAAACATAAATATTGTATGCAAAGTAAATGGAACTATAAGTTTCACTGTAGTCTTAGAGACTAGGGAATTTAACATTCTGCAGCAGCCACAAACCTATGCTGCATGCAGATACCAATTAAAAGCAGTGTAATGGTCACTAAAAGATTCCTGTGTACATGCAGTATGCAAAGCTGAAGCTGTCCTTTACTGAAAATCTCAATTTGTTATAGCATCACTGGGTTTAACTACTGATTTTGGCTGGCAGTAGATGGGAGTGGGTTGCATTAGAATATTAGTAATGTACTAAATTTTATCTAAGATAAAATAGTATAATACTACCATGAACTCCCAACAAAATCACAGTCCTATAAAATTCTCTTAAAATGAACTTTTCCTTGTATGGCTTTTTTTCTTTCACATTAATATGATGATTTACTTAACTATAATATAAATGTATACTTCATTAATTTAATCATACACATGAAAATATAATAAAAGAGAGCAGAATAACTATTTGCAAAATATTATTTACAATATTTTGGCATTACAATTAATGTGTACTTTTGTATAAACAATTTGATTTCTCATTATTATTGTGTAATAATTTATACACAGGCACAAAGGTACAGTGTGTCTCTCATAACTACCTATCATATATATGATAATATACACTATAATTAAAAATCAATCAGTCAAGTCTGTATTAAGATGTTAACTGAATGGATGAGCGCTGAGAAAGCATTTAGAAAGCTGATTCAGTATCAATTTGTTGAATCAATCTACTAGATGCAATTTACCTTAATCTCTGAAGTCTTTTAAATATACTGGTGTTCTCATAAAATTATCTCAAGCCAGAAGTCTATTCCCCAAATCATCAGATGACCTTGAGAACTAAAGCCCATTGTCCAAAGAGACTTGGCAAAACTTAGATATGAAAGCATCCAGTTCCCTTGAAACAGCATTGATACACAGATTCCTAAATTACCAGCAACCTGTTTAAAAAACCTGTCCTATCTGACCCATCTAATTTTCTGTGCATTATTTCAGTTGCCCTCAATCTTGGGCCAATGTAAATATGTGGAGATATGTATCATAGGGCAGCTCAGCAGGGCTATATTCATGTCACTGACTTACACAGAAAGTGCATGGGAAATTGTGGAGAGAATAAATTTTCTACGACTAACCCAAATAGAGAGGTGAAAATCCTAATAGTCTGTTTATCTCATCTGGCAGCTACAAATCTAGAAGAGAAAAGATTTTGGAAGGAAGAGCAAAGCCCTAGACTGAGACAGAAGAGAGTCATTTGGTTGCAAGGAAGGATCAGTAAGTTTGCTGTACGTTAGTAAAATTATTTTGCAACTGCCAGACTTGTTCTCTGACACAGCTGTGTGACCTTCACAGGCAAAACAGCAAACTGTTATTTACACAAATAAGTTGTCACTTTTCATATGATCTTCTTTATAGTACTTATTGTTTAAGTAGTAGGCTAAAAAGCAGTGGAAATAAATCCAATTGGAAGTTGAATTAAAGTATTGGATAAACCCTATAATTAAATTCAGCACCTTCCCGAAAATGGTTATCTAAACCATAAAGATTTCATTACTTTCTGGCTGATAATCTCCTTCTAAAATAGTGAGAATTAAAACCAGACTACTATTAAATGCAGATGCTGTTATAATCCATTTTTTACTTGAACTGGATGGTGCTTATATTCAGTTGTGGAAAACCTCATAAAATATTTTACACCAAGTAATCCAAAAGGCTTTAATTTGTAGAATACCATCATGTGAAAAAAAACCAAGACTTGAGTGTATTGATATTTCCAAAGGACTCTTTTTTTAAATTAAAAAAAAAAAAAAATAATCATTGCTTATACCTATCCTGAGAAGTTTTTCAACCTGAAATTGCACACATATTTTTCTTCTGCCACAGTCTGAAGCACTAAGAAAATTAAACTGAGAAAAGTCAGTTTCAACTTATAAACTGTCATCTTCATTTACCTTACCCTTCTGTGTACTGGAAGTGGGATAAGCATTCTTAAGGTTTTGATGAAAATGACATCTTGTTTCATTCTGATGTCATTTTTGTTACATTCTACATATCCAACTTGGACCATCTTTGGATATCCAGCCTAGTTCTGCTAATTGAAACTCCTGGAATTAAAAAATCTGTGATCGGGAGTGTGAGGAGAAATACATTACAAATGGGAAACTATGCTCTTTCAACCAGAATTAGCAAGCAGCTCCCTTATCCTTTTCTTCATCTTATCAGGCTTACTTCTCCATCTCTTCTTTTTTTTCTTGAATGATCAATTTAAAAAATAAGTGCTCTACTTCATCTCAGAAAAAGAAATGGACTACAGCTGTTCCAAGTATTCAGGTATTTACCTGTCACTGTCTCCATTGCTACTGGAATGTTGAAGACATACGGGTTAAAAACCCCCAAAACTCAATAGAGCTAATCTAGCAGCCTACTGCTTGAGTCAGTCTTTCTGCCACATTTTAATTCACTGATCTCATATGATTTAAAATTTGAAAGGTCCATACAACTTACTGTTTTGTGCCAGAGCTTGAAGCAGACAATCCAAGCATCCCTCCAAGCTATCTGCTGTGCTATCAGTGGATGTTATCTTCAGCTTTTTCAGGGCTTCACTTAAATTATCTGCTTGATAAACACAAAAGAAAAACAGATCAGTGTCCTCATCAATTTGGTAACAGCATTATAGTCTTGAATGTAAATAGTCAGTGTAAAGTAAACAGTTCCTGTATCAATGAAGAAGACATGCATGGTCTGTGTTCTGAGGATACAAAAAGCCAGGAGTCAAAGGTTACAGATTAAAAGAAACTTTTCAAATTCATATATATATATATATATATATATATAATTTTGCATCTGAGAACAGGACACAGCATGTGCTTTAGGAAATGCCACTGAACAGCAATTTATCCATCAGCATTTTCTCAGCCTCGCTGGTACAGAAAAATAGCAGCCGTTTCTTTGCTTCTCCTTTTGTGTGTGGGAATAAAATAGAATAGAAATAAGCATATCTTGTTCTTTTTCATCAATAGAGGCAAAGTAATTGAAAATGCCAATTTCTGCATGCTGTGTAGGCTTCCATCTTGACTATTCACAGATGCGTAGTGCTAAGCTTAGAGCCTTTTAAGAATTATGCTGCTTTCCACTGCAGTGTTACAAGCATCATTGTTTATACGAATTGTGTTAACTCTTTAAGTTCAACTGATCCATAAAAACAGATGGCATCTTCTTGAAGCAAGAAAGTTCTGCTGTGGATTTCAGATAATTAACTCTTCCCTCTTTAAAAAAAAACAAACCACCACCACCCAAATGCAAATGAGGTTACATCATTCTCAAAAGACATCTATTTGCCCAGTAAAGGTTGGGGTAGTATGACTGTTACCACTCTGAGGATTCTATACCTTCATGAGCAAGGTTTAAGTGCTGGCAGCTACAGCCTGAGCTTCTGGTAAGCCCACTGATGACTAACCTCACTCTGAATGGACTATTCTTTTAAAAATGAGTGCTGATTCAGTTTCCATGCCAACTCTGACAGCAAGCAGAAAGTGTTACTCAAAACAAATAATGTTAAATAATGTCTCACTGTCTCTTGTTCCCAGTGGCTTATCAAGAGCCTTGACCCAAGCCCAACACAGCCATAGGTGCAGTTTCTTTTCAATGCATCACTGGCATCTTCTGAGCCAGTGCTGCCTTAGAGCTTCCCACCAGCGTAGGAAGCCTCCTTGACAGGTGAGCTGGCACCTGCTGTGCTTTGCCTGCTCTTCACTTGCCTACGTATGGGAAGGTGCAAAGGAAAAGAGCGAAGACCCAGCAGGCATCCCATGAAGAGGGTGGAATCTCACTCCTGGAGCTGCTTTGCTTCTCAGCCAAAGCTGTGGCTTTTGTTCCACATCCAATTTTTATTAGCATATGCTTTTGTAGTTCATTATTACTTACAGATAAAGGTGAGATACTTTTTTAAGTGCTCAGTATTTTTATATGAAATTGCTTATATGTTTCTATGATCAGGCAGTCATTTTGTCTATTCAGTAATGAACACATTCTTAGCAACATTATAGCCAGGAGTGTCAGTACTCCTAAATTCAGACAGCCAGCAGCACACTGGCAACTCTGCAAAAGCCTTTTGGGTAACCACACTTGGCTGTGGCTCCTCAAGATCTTAAAAACCTTCCTCCCTAATACCTCCTCACTGTGCTGAACTGTCATCTCCTGAAACAAACTATGAGGGAAAAAAATCCTAAATTTTATTTCCCCTCATACTCACATTACTCGCTAGTAGGCTTACTGCAGCACTTTTCTTGAATCACATTTAGCCAACAGTAAAGTGGGACATGCACTGTTCTTTGTCTCATTGCTTAAACACACTATTCAGGATATACTACTAGAATTTGTCAAAAAACACAGGTGTAGTGTACTCAATGACCAGACCCAGTACTACAATTAAACATTGTACACTTCTCCTCTAATACCTTCTTCACCGGCCTCCTTCTCATATTCTTCTCTTCAGTTTTCTGCTAACCTAGCACTAATTCTCTTCCTTCCTTACAGACATCTCATCTCCTTGTACAGTCACACACTTAACTTTGAAGTTATAGCAACATTTACAATAAGAAGACTCTATATATACATATTCACTATATATGTGAAAAGCAAGGTTTCCTACAATCTGGGGAAGAAGAAAATACAAAGATAAGAAATTCACTGTCACACCAGATTTTGCAGATTATTGACAGAGAGCACACCCAGATTTTATTAGTCTCTTACAGCCTCTTCTACTTCACTTGTGATCAGTAAGTCACCAGATCCCACTTATTATTTAATTTTTCTGTGTAGAGATGAGTGCTTTATATAAAATACTTATTATTTCTTTCACTCCATGCCACATTGGAACATCCAATAGTTGAAAGTCTCACAAGTCTATTTTCCTACCACCCCTTTCTGCTTAGTGCCATGTAAAGTTTCGCTGGGGAAAGTCCACTATTTTAATACTACACAGTTACTGATGATATGCAAAATTAGGCACTTGGGAAAAACTGTTCAAGCGTGACTATCCAAATATTTCATTTTCTAGAACAAAGAACTCTATTTTTCATGGTACTAAGCATGTGCAAATCCCATTGACGTACACGGACATTTAACTGAAGCTTTAGAGACACTTCAAGTACTTGTGACAATGGTACTTGCGGCCATTCTACTATAAAATATCTTATGAAGCAATGTTGCACTGTGTGCCAAACTGCCCTTCCACTAGGTATACTTGGATGCTGTATTTTTAAAGTAACATAACAGTAGAGATTAATTTAGAAACCATATGCATAAAGCATGCTTCCAAAATAAATTACAATAATCCTTGATTTTCTAATAAGCCTACAACTCTAAACTTCTTGCAGCTTGACACTTAATGCCTCTGTACTAAAGAAAACATAATAGGAATACTGTAGAAACAACAGATCTCTTGACACAACGTCACAAGGCCAAGAGCACAGACGGAAGAAACCATCCTTCAAGAAAAAAACATATTTGTTTACTTTGGTTCTTTCTGTCCTAGTCCGTCTCCATTCTAAACTCAGTTGATACCTTGAAAGAGACAGTTACTTTTGAAACCCAAGAATCTTGGACGTGGGTGAACAGATCTTCAATAGATTCAGAGGTTCTGTTCTCTTTTTAATACTTTTTTTCTTTCGTTGTCCTGAAAAAAATAAATTGTTACAGTCTGAGATGACACTGACAGGGATATTCAGGGAGAAGTGCTGTAGTGTTCCAGAGAGCTCTCACCATATAATCACACAAGGCTTTCTGCCTCCTGCTGTTCCACAGCTGCCCTAAACCCATTGTTCAGGGAAGAAGCTTCAAATCTTCTTTACCAAATACAAAACCCCTGTTGTTTTCTTGTGATCATCTCCTGCTCACTTTGGTGTCTCCCCCTCTCCTCCTATAGAAGCTGTTTCCAATAGGCCTGCTGCTGCATAGGCTGATCAGATTCTCAGCAATAAAACCCCATCAAATGAAAGCAAGATAAGGGATCTTTCTGGCTGAGTATCAGAGATAACGTGAGTTGGTACATTGTCTCAACATGCAAGTCATGTGAAACTCACATTAGGAAGATCCAAGGGCACAAGATTAGGATGGTAGAGGTAAAAATTGGCTAGTAATGTTCCCTGTGGTACAGCTGGTCAACAGTGCGGCATCATGTTGTGAATATGTGTGGCATGAAGTCTGACGTTCAACAGAAGTATCAATTATTTTGTTGATGACCCTAAGCACATGTAGTCTCTCATATTTGGATTACTGTATTGCTTCAGAAAAGTTAGTTATCTTATTTGGACAAAAAGCTCTGAATCCCACACACCTTAATCCTAATGTTACAAACTGGTAAGTTAGCAAGTGGAGTCTGCCAAGAGCTGTCAGACCTGTCTGTCCCATTCCACCTACGGTTACATTTTTTTCCCCCAATAACTACTCCTGCACAAACAATCATAAAAAATGAGGTGGTTTAAACGCTTTGATTGCCCACATTACTTTTTGGTAGCACAGTATTACTACTATCTCTTGCAGCCTTTTGCTATCTCTTGTGCAGGCATTTTTATGGAGAAAATTAGTCAGAAACTAACATTAGTGAATGTTTTAATATTCCATTTCACTTCACTGTACTCTTTTTTCTAGGAGCTTTTCTGTGACTCATTCCTACTTGCAGTCACTGAATTGTTTTATACAAAAGAACTGTTCTTTCATCTAGTAAAAATCTGGTAGTTGATCAACTTTGTTTAGGGTCAGGGCCACAGAAGTATTGGGTAGACTGCAAGAAGTTTGAAAAGGTAGCCAATAGTCTTTCTATTAATTCTAACTATTCTAGTAATGCAGCTTCTGAGTTAAAAAACAACTTGTCAATTTTGCTTTGGGTCCACTGCATCTTTACCCAAATCACAGGAAAAGCCCTATTCCAAGACTGATACTTAATAAAGTATTTAAAATGTCTTAGCTGAGTACTTAGATGGTCAGCTTTTGTCTAGACTGTTTTTCATGTATCTTATAACATTTTATGCAGTATAGATATTTTCCTCTACAAAATTAGGATTTTGAACGTATCATTAACCTTGATTGTATCTTTTGATTGACACTTCATAGATGTAGATGTGTTGTTATTAGACTATTACAATATACATGCAACTTAATAGATAAGGAATTAAAAATTAATAGATATTGAAATGGGACATACTGAAACATGCTGATCAGACAAAAAAAAAAAGAAATTTGAGCAGTTCTACTATTACAGGAACAGTGGATGTATTAACATCAGAGCCTTTTGAGTCTGTTCCACTGCCTCTCAGGAAACAATGAGACATCAAACTGAGAAGGAATGGTGCCTTTTATGGGTCTCCTTGTGTTATAATAGCATAAATCTCTTAAAAATGTAAGTGTGTACATGCACACAGGCTAGACTGCAGAAACTACTTCATTTTCTTGTACAGACTTGAACTTACTAGAATTTCAGTCCAAACTAACCCATCGGAGCAATCCACCCCAGGCTCACCACAGTCGTTTTTGATGAGAAGTGTATTCTGATGCAATATTATTTGAGAACCAGACACAAAGATCGACACATAATCCATTTGGGTGAGATTTATGTATTTGGCCTGAATTACCTTTTGTAGCAGAAAGCCCAGCAGCTGGTGAGATCTGTAGCACAACTTTGGTCTTTAATAACCCCAGATACCGCTTCCCCAAAGAAAACAGAAGACTGGTGCAAACTTATGAGAGCCCTTTAGCTCCCAGGACATTGAATAAGCTGGCAGAATTGTACAGCATGGGTTCTTTTTGAACCTATATAAACTGAGACACATCCTCTGGGATAATTTTTCAGAAGATACCTAGTCCCAATACAAATATTCACATTGACATGCAAAATACTTTAAATACAGTTTACTGAAGACAGGAGAATCTTGCTCTCACATTCAGCCCATTGCCAAAAAATACTCCATCCCCTCAAAGCCTCAAGTGCTCCCAAGCCTACAGTATTTTCTGCCAAACCACCCAAACCCATCATTAGAGACAACCCTGTGCTCCTGGCCCATCCACTAAATTTTTAAACCTGGTATCTAATCAGGAAGTACCTATATGCTGTCAGAGGGCAACCAGTGAAGAATCAGATTAGTAATGCTAGAAGACCTGGTGCAGGTTCTGGAGAAGACCAACATCTTAATCAGGAAACAACTTTGTTTTAAAACCAAAAGCCCGGTTTTAAAAACCGAAGTCCTACCATGTTCATTGAGGTGGGTTAATGCCTTTTTCCCAACAAATTTTCTAGTTCCAGGGATATAATGATGGATCATTAACAGCAGGGCTGCTTCTGCAATCTGTTTTTTACTTAGGTACATTTGCTCTACTTTTCTAGCATAGTAACTAATTTTAATGAGAGTGTCTATTTTTGACAGCAGTTCAGCTGCTTCATTCTTAAACACTTTCTGAATCTTAGCTATATGCCATCTGGTCTTAGAGACTTGTTACTCTTTCATTTATCCACTTGCTTCTGCATCTGTTGTTCTGACATGGGGCTTCATTTTTATTACCTGAAAATATTGATGCACCAAGACTCACTGCCACCTGAGCACTAACCTACCTAATTAGTCTTTGTAATTATCAGCCTATACACACTAACATCTACTTAGTCAATCTGTATTAAAAATCAAGATAGAAACCTAAAAAAAGTGGCATCAACTAGCAGACAGTACCCTTTGAATCTCTTGCCAATGCAAGTTTTCTGTTTGCTTTTTTCCCCCCCTTGGAGGACATCTGATACCTTTAAAAATAATTTCATGTACTGTTTTTACTATAGCTGCAGATAAACAATAGATTCTAATATAAAAAACATTTTCACTATGCCAAGCTATATGGATCTGTAGCTGCTGTAATTGGTTTCTGCACATTAATGATCCTCTATTAGTTAAATCATGACTTGCAAAGGCTAGACTATAACATTTCCGAAGATTTTGCAGAACCTTAGAAGATTTTTTTTTCTCTTCCCTGGGAAAACATGGTACAGATTTAGGCATCTTTATACTTCATAATTAAACACTGCAACTCTGGAATTATCTTCCAGATCATTCCAAAGGTCTAAAGAAACTGATCAAACTTCAGTGAAATCAAGATAACTCTACTGCTTTACAAAATGCCCTGAAAGATTTTGCTTGAAACCAGTCCTGGAAGAAGAATGAAACACATTTTTTTTATTTAATAGAAAATTGCTTGATAAAGGGAGTCTGTAGTGGATAAAATTCATTTTAAAAAAGCTAATGACAGAAAAAGTAATTATTTCAAATAATTTTGTTCTCAGTTTATGGAAACATGTTTTCTGGAACTCTATTACTAGCAGTAGTTGAAAAAAAAAAATCAAGATGGCTACCATTTTGTAAAGAATTAAAATTTAATTGACAAGACTGCATTTGCACATCGTATTTTCATATAGCTTTTTTTCTCCAGGTGCCTGATCTTCACTGAGTCATATTATCAAAATGGTTTTAAACACACGAAGTTCCAGAATTAAATCAACCCACGTATACTTCACCATGTAAAATATTTACCATACAATACAGTGCATGCCAAGATGTACACATGAAGAATACTGTTTTATCCAAGGGACACCTCTCTCTTTCAGGACAAATGTTCTGTCAAAGAACAGCTCAATGTCTTTTAATATCCTACTTCTTGGCAAGTGGTTCTCCTTTTATTTACCAGGTACTACTAAAAGATGAAGGATCATTTCTCACTGGCAATTCTTAAGTTACTATCATTACATTATGTCATCATGCTTCAAAGATATGAACGTGATTGCTTTCAGGAGGTATTTATAAAGTACTAGGGAAACAATGCATTGTGTAAGTGAATGGGAGAACTGCAAATATAGGGTGTGGGAAGTGGGGTTTTCAAAAGGAGATTTTTCAGGTTCCAGAATTATTGCACACTTTGGATTCTTCAGGAGTCTTCAAATGCAGGTACAGATTACACTCAGCACTTCTATAAAGCGGACCACAGCACATCATGGGGAGGTATCAAGAAAGCCCACCCTGCCCACCCTATGCACAGAATGAAAAAAACTTAGTGGGGGAAAAACAACAGGACCAAAACAGTATCTTAAATGACTTCTGTTACTTCAGACAATAGTCCAAACCCGTTTCTTGTTCATGCTAAAGCAAAAACTCATCAAGCAAATTTAAATGGACAATCTAAAGCAGACAGTTGGAATAGAATATAGTTATTCCCAAAGAGTCAGAAAATGACTGAAAGAGGATCTTGGAAAAAAAGGAGTAGCCTTAATACTAACCCAATCTATCATTCCCTACAGTACTGTATTACATATAACCATACAGAGCAGTACAGAAGAGACGAGCTACATGTCTGCATGTGTCTATGTACATGCACACGCACACATGCAGCTAGCAGGGCTTGCATCTCTCTACTGGCTGTTTTTCAATTTATTTTATGTAGCTTATTATGTTCTTTTGTCTTCCTTCTTTTCCTTTTCTGCTCCTCCAGATGATTTCTGCCTGGAGCACTTTTAATCTAGCAAGCAAGAGTCACTTTGTCAAGTCACGACAGCAAGCACAGAGAACAGGTGCTAGAAAACAAACAGAAGAAAATTAAACTACTGAAACAGTACAGTCTAGAAACAGCACATTTAAAGCTAAATGTATCAAGCTTTTTCAGCTTTATCTTTTCTTTGAGATGATCTTTGCCTACACCACCGTGTCTAACCTTTTCTGACTGTACCTGCTCTAAAAGTCTTCATCCTAATGTGACTCAAGTTAGCTGACTACAAATGCCATCCTAGACATTACATAAACAAATAAGAGGAAAACACTTTCTTAAAGAGCTTTTTAATTTTTTATTAAATCATTTTCCTTACTATATTAAAACACCAATTTCTTTTGTGGCATAATTTAACGAGGCTGCCAATCCTCTGTACTTTTTCCCAAGTTCTATACAAAATATGGCTTATTAACCAACAAAATAACACATAGGTAATGCTACAAGTTAGTCCAAGAGGGCTTTTGTAGGCTGTTATGTGGGACAACAATTTAGACTTGAAGTAAACATTCCTAATTAATTTAACCAGCTTACTCTACTGTTAGCTTTTTTGTTAAAAATTTAAAGTTAAAAAGTTAAAAAGTTAAAATTACTCTTTTTTTTTCCTTACTGAACCTAAAAATAAAACAAACAAACAAACAAAAACCAGGTAACACAAATCTGAGGATACAACGTTCCAGAACTAAGAAAAATTCTTTGACTCAACAAACTCCAGTTCTGGTCTTTGTCCTTCCCTCTGCAATTAAGTATATATCAACTGTACAAGTACATGGTGTCATAACTATAGTTATACCCGTCTGAGTTACTGAACAACAAGGATTTGATTCCGTACAAAGCCCTCAGGCACATCTTTCACCAGCAAAAGTGAGAATTTTGTCTGGGTAAGATACCCAGGTTCAAAATTGGTACTGCCAGCTCTAATTGTATGTCACATCAGTGTTCTTCTGTCAGATGTTATGAAGTACTAATCTCTGACTACACAGCTGTTTTCTACTATCAAGAATTCCCTGAAAACCTTAAATATGGAAAGGAAGCACCTGACAGGAATAGGATAAACCATGAGTCCACAGAGTGTTACAGATTTAATTTCTTTTTTTTTTTTTAAAGCTGTCTGGTTTGAAGGTCATAGAATCATGGGCTCTTTAGTGCTGGAGAAGACCTCCAAGATCATTGACTCTACCCTTTGACTGAACACCACCATGTCCACTAAAACATATTGAAAATGCCATATCCACTCATGTTTTGAACACTTCTGGGAATGGTGACTTTATCACTTCTTTGGAAAGCCTTTTCTGATTTTCAGTGAAGAATTTTTTCCTAATATCCAAGCTGAGCTTCCCCAGCACTGAGGTAACTTCGTCTTGTCCCAGTTACGTGGGAGAAGAGGCCAATGTCCCCCTTGCTACAACCTCCTATCAGGGAACTGTAGAGAGTGATATGGTCTTCTCTTAACCATTCTTTTCTCCAGACTGAACAGCCTCAGGTTCCTCAGCTGCTCTCTGCAGGATTAATCGTTATTCTGTGATTACCGGAGACAATGGAGATTTCTCAGTTTTCAGGTATTTCTTACTGCCATTAAACAAACCCATGGTGATGCCAGAAAAGGAGGAGTCACATACATTTGCATGGTCTTAATAAGTTTACCAGAATCCTTACATGGAAATCTGACATCACTGTTATCAGTGGTTACTGACATCAGAAATCAAGTCTCTTAAGTATTTTTTGTTCTTTTTTATCAAATACATTATTTAAATCTGTGTTAGAAAGCCTGTTTCTAAGTTCTTCTTTTAATATCATCACAAATTGTGTATATAAAAACACCTCGTTGAAAAACAGTAAAAGGTAGTGATACCTAAATTACCATACATCTCATAACTCTCTTCTTATCTACCCCACAGAAATGACAACCTCCAAAGCAGTCTTCATCTTTGCATTAAGGGAAGGTATATGTGTAATTTTGCGTAGTATGAAAGTACATCAAGCTTTCTGACACATCCTCTACAAGCGTTTCAAAAATAGTAAGTTAAGATACAAAATCTCAGCCCTTGTCCTGTTGGCTGTTAATAAAATTCCATCTGGTCACTTAGGAGCCGTGCCAACATTACCACACAAAGAGCTTTTAAGCTGTCTGAATGTTCAAGAGTCATTTGACAGCTTTTTTATTTACCTTCTTTTTTGTCAAATATGCACCTAATAGCATACAGATGGCTAGGTTCTAACAAGTTTACTTGTATGCAGTCTCGAAACTAACCTTGAAAATAAACTGCTGAGGTTCTGCTTTGGGGTGTTGCTTGGGTTATACATTTTTTCCTAACATTTAGGATTGTTCAGTCTACTGCTACTTCAAGTTCCTTATTAGGCAAATAGAAAGCGAAAGTGAAAACTTGGTGCCTGGTTTTTCTAAAACTGCAAACATAGTAAGAATCTGCTCAACCTGCTCAGAGCCAACAGAATGGGAGTAGGGGACAGGGAGCTGAAGTCTCAGTAGACAGCAAGTTAAAGAAATGTTCACTGACAAAAATCTTCAAAGGGAAAGGAATCCCAAGAACCAGTCTTGGCAATGAGAGAGACTTCAGCAGCAGATGGAGACTATTCTCGGTGTATATTATCCGTATATCTCTTAGTGCCAAAATCAGTTCTAGATTTATTCTCTTGACATTGTGATAAAATATGTGTATTTAATACAGAAAAATAAATTTCACACTGTAATTCATATTCAAATTTGTAATGGAAAATCAAAATTGAAAAAAAAAAAACCAAACCCACTCCCCATAAAAAAAAAATAAAATAAAATAAAAAAAAATCTTCTGAGTGACCCGATCCAGCTTCAAAGTTACCCAGCTTGGCACAGGAGGCTGTATTACGTGATGCCATCAATGACTTCATTTTCTGTGTGAAGGTATTAGTCCATGTGATGAGGCTGTGTAAACCATTAACACGTAACAGTGAGTTTGCTTGGCCTCCTCTATTGCCTTCCACAATCATTGCCATAGCCAAATTATCAGGGAGGTTTCAAAATGTTGCAAGTCTTGCAGGGGTGATGTTGGTCATCCACTTTTGCATAACACTGAGCCAAAAGGGACAAGTGAAGCAACACTGAATGGTCCACCAGACTCTCAGCCTGAGGATCAACTGTCCGGGATGCAAGAAATCCAGTCAGACAAGAATGCTATTTCAGTTACAACTAGTTGTTTTCTCCTCATTCATATCCCTCAACATCTTTTAACTGAATCAAGTCTAAAATCTTTAAGTTCAGGGAATCGATTTGTATCTTAAATCTCTGTAGGATAGGCACTCACTATATACAGTTAAGGGTTGATTCTGTCACTGTTTCCTGATGGGTAACTGAGTAGTCTTACACATCTGCATAAACTCTAAGGTCCTGACATACAGTGAGATAATAAAGGGAATAAACCTGTAAAAAGACAGTATTTTTACTGTTGTTTTAACTAAATTGTGGGCAATTCAATCAAATGAAGTTTTGGAAAGGATCTGAGTAGAAAGATCTTGTCTTTGACATTCTCTTTCAGTTCTTTACTTTGGAGTAGCTGGTTTTAATTAAGTCCAATCTTCAAAGCTATAACATATGATTAGAACCCAAAGAGCAATCTACTACAGAAAATAAAATGGATCTGAGCAGTGGAAAATAGAGACTAATCTAGGAAAAGCTGTGAAGATTTAAGGAAAGACTATTATAGATCCAATAACAGAACATAATGATGTTTCCATACACATAGTCTGTGTGCTATATTTTTGTTTTGTTTAGTGCTACATTTTTAAAGGTAACTCGGCACCTTAAATGAAGATGTAATTGAAACAAATAATTTATGGAATCTGCTTTTGTACTCCTGGTGTGAGATCTAATATTTTTGTAAGTTAATAACTGGAATTTCCTAGTCCTTTTCTGGGCAAAGAAACCGTCTTGTTTATTGGGTCTTCAAGCAGCTCATTTTCAATTCAAGGTTGATCAGAACACTCTAGCAACCTGCTTTCTCCTGGTCCAGCTATCAACTTGAGTTTCTCTGTGGCACCTGCTACCACAGTGTCTTGGTGCTGAAACAGCCCCCTTTGCTCTGACGTCCGACACGGAACAGATACCAGATACTGAAAAGCCTGGGGGCTCACACAACAGTCCAGTGAAATCTCAACAAGGAAAGTAGAATTTACACTGATATAATTATAAAGGTCATTTTGTATTCTTTTACATTTAATGTAGAAAAACAAATATAAAACAAATTAAGAAAGGTAGCAATTAAATTAGCTTAGCAGCTCCTAATTAAAAAGACATAAGGCATTCTGTTATGCAACAACACTCATGCAAGTTCCATTTTCCTTCTTGACAAGATACATATCCTAAACCAGCTGATCTACTACACTCATCCCTGCAGCTATCTTTTTATGGAAACATACAGTTTTCCCCCAGTTCTCTATCCCAGCAGAAGGCTGAATTGCAGCCTCTGCATCTTGTCAGACTGGGGGATTTAACAATGATGTTCCAAAGGGTACATATTCCTTAGATACAAAGTCTCAATGATGACTCATGCTGTTCTCAGAGGACTTAAAAATTTGCGTTTAATTTGGTTTTATTTATTTTTCCCCAAAACTACCCAAAAAGTCCCTACTTTTAATTACAAGCTGCATGATAATTACAAACCATGCATGAAAGTTTTTAACTCTGAAAATATACTGTTTGAATTTGGTGAGTGTGTACAAGTAAGTTCCTAATGGAAGTGACCTGCCATTTGTGTTATTATTAGGTTTTCAGTGAAAGTTTCCTAGAAACAGGTTAGTTGCAAAGGGTTAGTTGCCTCTAAACCCTTTCATCTACAAATGTCTTACAATTAAACACTCTTATGGTTGTAAGTACTTGCTTACATGTATTATTCTACCTAATGTTACTTTCATCAAAGCATTTTTGTACCAAGGAGAAAAATCTGAGCGGGAAAGACTATCAAATAAAAATGCACCTTGCCACCTAAACACACTACTGTTAAGCCCTGTAATTTAAAAGTTCCCTTTGACCACAGAGGGGCCAATAGACATGTGACAGTCTTCTCATGCCTTGGAGAAAAAGGCTTTTAGTATTCTCTAATGTTAGCAAAGGACACAGAGGAAATTAAGTCAATTTTGGAAATCCTTGCTTCTTGGGTGGTGAAATGCCACCAATCCTTCAATTTAGCAGTTCAGCAAAAATTACTAAAATGGTCTGAAATTCACAATATGCACTTTGTAGGCAGATTGTGGTGTCCACATATCACCAATTGAAGGCTACACTGTCAGCATCATTCATCTATAAGCTTTTAGGGCCAAAATGTACTCTAGAGTTTTTAGTTTGCTTTTATAGATATCATGTATGGCTTTAAACCTGGTATTACTAAGATTAGCAGACAACTGTGGTTAATCCCTCTAGTGATAAATAGTTGCCTATTAGTGCAGTTATTTGTTTTCACCTAGGAATGCACAGGATGCAGAGCACTGATAAAAACACTGCAGTGATAGGATCAGTTCAGATCCTCTCTAAAGGAAAAGGATTCAACATGTGTCTTCACATAAGATTGACAAAACTGCAGAATCAGATGGCAAAATTAAAGTGGTGCACAAACTGCTCAATATAACCCTATTTTAAATAAAGATTTCCAAAACCTCAACAGAATTCTGCACTGCTGTAGTTACAAGTGATCATTAGCCTCTGCACAGCCTTTAAGAGCTTTATTTAGTAAAATTCATACAAGAGGGACAATGCAGTAACATGATCCTGATATTCTGAGGCAGCACATTACAGTATATGGGCACAGCTGGGTAAATCACAATCTGAATGTTACAGTCCTCAAGTATTACTTCAAAAAACTGTGATGAACATTTGAATGAGTGAGATGATGCAATAGGTATGCACTGAAAATATGGTTTTGGAGAAAAAAAATCTGACAGTACAAATCAGGGGGAAAAATCTCCAAAAGAAAGGGCTTCTTTCTGTCTTAAATCCCAGGACTCTTAAGTAAACTATTAATCTCCCATTCAATCAAGTGTGCTTGAGCAACATCCCAAACAAGTGAATTCTCCCAAGAGATATATATTTACATGAAGCTCAATAAAAAAGGCAAGCAAGACTTCTTTTCTTTTCAAAAAGAAATATATCTTTTAAAGACAAAAAAAATTCTGCAAAATGCCACTCACTAGATTAAACTGCAAGTAATTTGCTACCCCCACAAGCAGGATCTGACTGTGTGCAAAGTGGAGGAGTGCTTTGCTTTCACTGCTTAATAACCATCTCTCAGACTAGGTAAAGAGTCATATTGACAGAAACTGAAAGGGGTCAGGTTCTGCACACAATCTGCAGGTCTCAAGGATGAAGGGCAGATGGGAAGTACAAACAAGTCCTTGGGATACATTTCACAAGGGATGCAAGGATCTGTGTCAACTCGATACGGTCACACATGCTATGTCCCCAGTTCAAAATGTCCACTGTACTCTGAGACATTTATCCCTCTGATGACCATGAAGATCTTGACTGATCCTTAAATCACAGGGGAGGAAAAAAATCAAGTTTATATGCAGAGAAGACTGTAGGAAGCCTGCCTCCCATGGATTCTTTTACCAGACACTAGATTCTGGAGAAATGTTACCTTCTTTCAAGTTCCACATGCATTTCGTTTAAGCCCAAATGCAGAACTCTCTTAGTTCTCCCAGGCAGCTTATTAACCAAATTCATATACTACTATTGGTATCTCTGAGTGTATGGCTCTTCTAGGCCCTGCTTCCAATGTGCCCTGTATCAAAGAATCCAATACAAAGCACATGGCAAAAATGTGAAAATGCCTTGTGCACATTAGTGTGAACATAAAAATGAACCAAATGCTATCCTCTACCTGAAAGGATTTCAATAAAATTTCTCCAAAACATACTCAAGTCAGATTTTTGTATTTTTCATGTGAGGACTGAAACACCTCTTACTTCTACTTTTGAGACATATTTTATATTGGACGGGGCTTGAGCAACCTGTTCTAGTGAAAAGTATCCCTGCCCATGGCACAGGGCTTGGAACTAGATAACCTTTGATGTCCCTTCCAACGCAACCAATTCTATAATTCTAAATTAAACAGTCATTGCATAAAACAAATGAGTAGTCACAGGAAAAAAAAGTGTTGTAACTTCACCTTTAAAAAATATGCCTTATCTAACACACTATGAACACATATCACTATTGGGTGTTACATCCTGGTCAGTTTGAGGGTACAGCTTCAACTTCAGGCAGAGGAAAAGCTTGGACTTCTGGAGCGCCCTCCTCCATAAACGTGTGCCTGTCCCAATGAAGGCAAAGTTGGTAATCCACTTGTGCCTCTTCCTACATTTGCATTTGAAATGAAAAAGGTTTCAAACTTTCTTAGAAAACATGCAGGCATCCAGCTCTAAGAAAAAATTTCAAGCCCTGGGCTTAAGGCAGAAATCATGCTGATCAGAAAATGGCATGCATATTAATTAAGGGTGATTTCCTGCTGAGCTTGGTAGTTCATCCTATTCTGGACTCTCCGAGCACTTTTTATTTACACAGCCAGAACTCTTGGCTCATGTTTCTGAATGCCACATTGGAAACCAGCACCTAAAATTCAGAGCATATGCAAAATGCAGTCTGCCCCTAACCAGGCATCTATAAAGAATCCTGCAATATTCCAGGATATTCATGGTATTTATTTTATACAGACTCTTAGGAGGACTGAGCTACTGATCAGCTGCCAGTCCTTTTTCCAATAGGAACTAAAGAAGCAGTGATACTTCAAAGAACAGAAGTCAAAACCCAGCATTGTTTTTGAGGCAATTCCTGACCAGCCCCTGCATGTAAATAAGGATGTTGCAGCCTTTGGCATAACTGAGTGCACTTATTTATGGACTGGTAAATAATCACAAGGCACTAAATATCTTTGCAATGGTCTGTCAATAAAACTTCAACAGTGCCCTAGGCCATCCTCCACTTGCATCTTGCACCAACATTAAGGAACAGCACAGTCCTTTCTATATCCTCTTTTTATTTATAGTGTTTATACCAAGGAAATTCCTCTTGTTCAGCAGATACAACTCCCACAGATGCCAGCCACAAAAGGACCACAGTTGAGGAAACAATCTCTCTCCTAGTAAGTTTTGTGATTGTTTTCTTTCTCCTAAAACTTTTTGTTCACTCATATAATTCCTTTGAAAGTGGAAGAAAGGGGAAATAAAGAAAACAATAGCTCAGAAGTTGTCACACATTATGGGGTAAAGCTCAGAGATATTTCATGGAGTAAATGTGTGGATCATGCACAAGCCAAAAGGTGTCAATTTTAACTACTGTAGATATGCTGATATTTTAATGAAATGAATAAAAGAAAAGGATGTTTCTGTATCAGCAGGCACAGAGCAAAGCAGCTTTGTTGCTGGACATATCCTATTTACTCCCAGAAGCTGCATATAAGAATAAAAATTTGAAAGTACATTATCAGGTGAAATATTCTTCCTCTCCATTTTATTAACACATAAAACCATACTATAGAATGTTATTGAATGTTATTAACTAATACAGTAAGCAATTGATCCTTAAAGCAGTATTTATCAGGAAAAATGGTAATTCAGCTATAAGAGCAAGATACAAAAAGTATATTTCTCCTTCCTCAGGTCCCTTTGAACCAAACTGGGCACAATGAATATTAGTTTGGTTACTGTTGATACTTCAAATCTTTTATAAATCCAGCACAAGGACACACTTAGCTCCTTCTGTATCTCATCTAGGTATCAGACCTTCTCAGACTAAGCACTCTTCAACTCTGCGTCAGCACTTCCATGTGTAACCAGAGCCAGACTCCTCCACAGAAATGGGTACAGAAAGCTCAGAGAGAGGGAACTAAAAACTACTAGTGCTGAAAAATCTAAAATATCCCAGGACACACATCGGCTCACCACCATCCTTTCATCCTGAAGTTTGCCTTCTGTGATAATCTCCTGCAAAACAGTCCAGTTATGTCTCACTAGAGAAGTATTAAATGGCTCTGTCAAAAGGAACTATCTCCTGATCTGGTTGAGCAGAACTTTTGATTGTCCTACAGATCAACACCATAGGTGCTCTAGAAGGATAAAAACTGCAAGATGCTACCAAGTAACTTTGCAAGGATAGATTAATCTATCTTGGAAAAACTTCCTTTTCCTCCAGGTTGCCAAAAATTTATTACCGAAGCTGAAAAAATAAATTAGTACTATTACACAAGTAAAACCACAACTTGTTGGGATAAATGAACCTAATTTGGGTAGTCTTTTACCTCTCTAATTAATACAGATATGGCCGACGACAGACAAACTGCAGGTATGACTAAAGCGTGGGACTCGGGAGAGCTTGTAAGTACTGCTCTGGTTCATCACATTTCATGTCAGAGAAGGCTCAAGGTATGCACTCTCCCCTGCTCAGCTGCAAAGGAATATGGTCACATCATAGGAAGAGCACTGAAAGCTGTACTAAAATCCAAAAAGATTACATCAACAACATGTAGACAGGGTGGGAGCTCACTAGGGCTTTCACAGAATGACTGGGAGATCTGGACCCTTTGGTTTCCCATTAAATGCTGCTGCAAGTCAATCTGAATGCATTTCTCATCAGCTAAATAAGTAATGTGGCACAGACAGAGCTGAAATCCAATTTAGGCTACACCTCATAATCTGTCTTTCATCCCCAGTGTGATTCTGCAGAATTAAGTCTGTTGGGTGTGTACAGACAAAGGTTTGCCATCCTCTATCCACTTGCATTAACTTGCAGTAACTTGTGTTTACTTGTAACTGTGGTCAGTACAAGGCACAGTTACTTGTAGTAATCAGCCAACACTCCTAGGCAATTTTTCAAGTATACAGAGTTTAACTATCCTTAATAAATAAATAGTTTTTTGTATTTTGTAGATAATAAATAATTAAACTTTAATTTTCCGGGAGTCACAGTCATGGAGGGTTCATCATTGCTTTACTATTATCAAGAAGTCCAACATAAATCTGACAGCCCTATTCAGACTGGCTGAACAGCAGATTTGAGTATGCAGTTTGTGCTTGACACTATTATAGCCTAGAGGCAAATACACATTTGTAATCTTTGCAAACAACACTGAATTTGGAGGAACATCTGACATACCAAAGGGGAGTCCAGAGGCACTTTCCAGCAACCCGGGGACTGGATCAACAGAAACCTCCTCAAGTTCAACAGGGGTAAGTGTCAAGTTCTGCAGCTATGGCAGAATAACCCCAAGCACCAGTGCAGGTTGGGAACACACTGTTGTAAAGACCCAGAGGTTACAGGGGATGCCAAATAAAACATGAGGCAGCAGCATGTTCCCAAAGTAAACAAAGCAAACTGTACATTGGCTGCATTAGCAGCGTGACCAGCACATCGAGGCTCTGCTTGATGCTTGCAAGGATTTGTGTCTCCCACAATTCTATGTCTGGTTCCTTATGTCCTGGATGAAGGACACTGAAAAACAGGGCAGAACTATCAAAATGGTCATATTCCCACAACTCATGATGTGTAAGAGCTTGGGGGCCTCTTTAGTCTGGCAAAGAGGAGGCTAAGGGGAAAGCCTGGAGCTGCCTGCAGGGATGTTACAGAAACTACAGAGGCTTCAAGCAGTAGCTGCACAAAGTCATAGCTGACCTGGTTCAACCACCTCAAAATCCTTCCAAATTATGGTTCTGTATTTCTTCTATGATACCATGAACCTGTTTCAAATTTCATCTCAAAATACCTTCACTGTTTCTACAACAGTGTCTCCAAGAAGGACACGCAGGTAGACCCAAGTCTTGCTGTGTCACAAATGTAACTGCTTGGTCCCTATAAAAATTAGCAGAGCACAGATTAGAAAATTCCTCATCTGACTATTCCTGCTATCTAACTTCCATTTAATAGAACTTTTTCTTTTCTTTCCAAACAGGTTTTGATCTACAAAACAGGTAGCAGTTTGGGGCTCATGAAGAAAAGGTCTCAAACACAAGTAAAAAGTACTCCTTTTACATCTAAAATTATTTCATTTCACTTGCTAACAATATGTTAATTTTTAGTGTAACATTTTTATTATGATCCATTTATTATATTTACTCAACAGTGTATGCAGTTTTGGTACTGCTGGAACTCCCATATATGTGAAGATAGACTGTGATTGTGAAATACCATGCAAGGTAAGTCCTACTCCTAGGAAAAAGCAACTTGGTGACTATGACGTAAAATTAGTTTGACTTGGCAAGTCTTTCATATTGCTCCAGAATGGTCTAAGCACAGTTTTGAAGAACAGGAAAGATGGACTCCCTTTCACTGCAGTCTTCAGTTGTAAAGGCAAAATAAAAGGAGTTTGAATGAAGCTTCATTTGTTACGATATTTTAATATTGAGGAGAGATTATTAACTACTTTTATCTTTGAAGAGAAAAAGAATGCATTAAAAATATGAATTTGGGTTAAAAAAAAAACTCCTCAGAATTTGTGAGATTACAGTATACATGACACAAATGGAACATAAGTACAACAGAGGCTATTGAACAGTTTACCAGTAGAGCTGCAAAAGTGTATTAACTCTCCACATTCCTATTAAAGCAAGCAGTTAGGAACCTCACAGCTTATTAATTGTTAGGAGGTGATGCATATATAATGAAATAACATCTAGAAACTTTGTATTTTGAAGTGAATAAGGAGTTTTGGTCTGAACACACGCCTTTGAAAATGCCGAGTTAACCTCTATCTGTCATTGTGACACATTTTGCACAATCTCTATTGAACTCTCTGTTACTTATGCAATGTCACACTAAAAAATCACATTTTAGGAACAAATGTTTTCACATGTATCAAACCAATATTTCTTTTGCATGGCCTGCCTTTCATTTGTTATGTTACTTGTTTACTTTCACGTTTCAGAGTTCAAGGTAAAAATCTAGTTTTCACTTAATTTCTGTTTCCCCATCTGGGTCAATCACAACCTTTTGCAATATGTTAACTAAATCCTGCAAGAGAACGGGAGTAGAAAGGAGGACAACTTTTTACAATCCAATGTCTTGGTCTTGTGTTTTCCCCTTTTATAAATAAACAAATTTAAATTTAAGTTTGGTTTTACTTACCTGCTTCACTTCTTACACAATTAAACAATATCTTCACTCTTACAATTAGAAGATTATTCAGATGAATTAATGTTTATAGTTACCTCTTCAGAGGACATTTTTTTTTAAGACAGAGCTGATTTCTCTTATCTTTTCAGCAACAGTTTGTCATCCTTTGCTGGTATGTCTACATTTTCTCTCCAAGACATGAGAATTCTGTCTCATCTTCATCTGAAAGCATGATACACTGAACTGACTTGTCATTTGAGAATACAACTAATTTCCCCGTGCCACAAATTCTCCAGCATACTAAACATCTGCAACTTTTTCTGGCTTCCACAGATGTGAGTCACTGCAAAAAAAAAACCCTATGTCTACCCCTGTAGATTATAAAGCCATTAATTCTATGAAACCATGAGGAGTATTTAAACATTAAACTTAGACAAGCCATCTCAAATCTGAAGGCACTACGAGCATCATTTTATTATGCATCACTTAATTACCCATTATCTTATTGGTCATATATGCTCAGGCAGAATATAAAAGCTACAATTTGGGCCCAAATACCATCTTAAATCAAATCTGCAGCCTCTTTATGCACAATACAGGGCAATGGGGAACTGAGGCTATAATCTGACTTCACTGAGGTTTCAGCAGCAAAGCTGGTTTCAACAGATTACCTTTTCTAAATGCTCTGCAACCAGGTCATTTAAGGCATTGCAATACAGCGAGCGTCACTTAAGCCTACAGCACACACGTAAACCTGTCATTTGATAGTTTTCTGTATTCAATTTAAAGAAGTCGTGTCTCAGCACTGAATATAAGTTTTACTTTCATTAAATTAATGCCTCAGTGCCTCTTTATAAGCTGTGTTGAGCACGCAGATCTTTCATGTCAAAGCAACCACACTTTTTTGTCTGATGGTTTTACATTATCCTTAGATTACATTAGATGAAGCTGCAGAAACATCTAGATTGAAAATATTCAGATGATATGCTGAATTCTGGGAACAAGTTAGTTCCTCAAGTACAGAGCAGAACAGTATGCTCACCTAAACAAGCAGAACTGGGCTTCTGGACTTGAACAGAGCCTTGGAAAATTAGAATGTAACCCAAGTCCAACACATGCTACATGAGCAAAGCCCGAGTGGTTCAGAATCTGTTACATAAACACAACACCACAGTGGACTTCAAAGTCTCATTCTGGTTGTTCTTTGAGAGGCTGACGAGTGTTAAAACAAATGTTGTTAAAACATAAATATTTTCATTCCAAATTGTGACCAAACTCAGAAGAGGCCTTTTTGTTATAAAGCTGCTTTTGCAAGAAGTTAGGGAGCTAAAAGAAATTAAAAAAATCAGGGGCTTGCAAGAATTTATGAGTTTTCAAGTTTGATATCTTCTCCTTGATCTTAGATTTACATCTCTGCTCCAAAAAAGTCTAATCTTAATCTGGAAACAGGCTCCTCAACATATTTTGGATCGTAAAAAATAAACTTCTGGTGATGGGAAAAAAGTAATAGGCTCATCTACATATTTTTTAAAAAATATACACGGTCAAGCAAAAAAGCCTTGTGTTCAAAAAACCTGCCAAAACTAAGTAATTTTTAAAATATGCCTATTGACCAGCTTTCCAAAATCCAGCAAATTCTTTATGCACAGCCAAAGATGCTGTTTTGTTGATAATGACTTCTGATTTCAGAAATAAAGCAGTTGCTAGGTATGCTCACTTCCAAGAGATACCTCACTGTTGTGATCACTGAAGTACAGAAAACTGTTCAGAAGTGGAGGAGCTAAAAGTAGGCTAAAAACAATCCAGTGGTCCACAACTGCTGCTTTTTATCAGAAAGCCTATTTAATATCAATTTAAAGAAAAAAAAAGAAAATGTAAACCAGGCCATCCCTTGCTTAACTGAAGTGCTGCATTATCTAGGGCATTTCTCTCTCCAGCCATCTGTTTTGAGCTGGGTGCATGCACTGAACTCAAAATTTATGTTTACAAGAGAACTCTACCAGTTTCTTCCATAGACTATGTGAGAAGTCTCAAATTCTACCTTATTCTCAACAGCAGAAAAAAGAACTGTGATACCTTGTAAAGGGAGAAGTTGTGACCTTCATAAAGATAAGCAAACATTTCAGATTGTATCTGGGATGAAGTTGCATTCCAAAGCAATCTATACTGAATTGCTTTTTGTTTGTTTCCACCATTCTTGCCTTCAGAGAAGTGTCCAAACTAATGCATGTGCGATTAGAAGCATAACATGTAAAAGCCTTGCAAAGAGAAATTCCCAACATTTTCTGGGAATATCAGAAAGTGTCAAAAGCTATCACCCAATGGCTACAAAGTGAATTTCATTCTGAAAATGCAGTCATTCCTTTTTCTCTATGCTGCTACGAGATAGAACAAAGGTCACTGTATGTAAATTAATAGCTTGTGGCACTGTGCTTACTGTTCCTTTTACAAGAGGATGTTCTAACATGATGATCTCCATGTTAAATTGGTTTCTTCTTTGATGTAACAAATTATATAGACTACATACTTCCATCAATTTGAAAGAAAAACCAAGTTTACCAAATCATTTTCTCTATCATCAAATAGAGCTCTTTCTTCATTTAGCACATTCCTTCAGAGGCTATGTATTAGTATAGCACCATATCTAGGAATAGAAGACATGTTAAAAGTGTTTCTGATGGTCAAAATCAGCCCAATGTCTGCCTTCCTCCCCTACCTGCACAAACTGGGGAGCCAATATTACTATACCACGAAAGGGTGGAGTGACCCATGCCATTTTACATTCTTTCACCAAAACAGGACAGTTTAAGCTGTAGCACAGCCAAGTCAAAAAAGCAGGAGCCCAATGACTTCAGTGGTATTCTGTGTGGGCTTTGTGGGGGTACAGGAATGCTGGAGAAATAGCATTTACACAAATAGGGCTCAATTCCATACAATTCCTTTCCTACAAATACATTCTTTCATATATTGTCACCTATTGTAAGTTAGGCAGAACTGAAGCGTGGTTTTAAGCTGGTTGTAAATTACTTGATATTTGAACAAAGAGAAGTACATAAAAAAAAAACCCAAAACACTTCAAAGCTCTTGAAATTACAAAACTGAGCACCCGTTTTTCAATTCTTTCCCTAACAAAGATGGTGAAAAGGGTATATATGGTAAAAGAAGCTGTCACACATTTGTCTAATAAAGAAAGAACCTGATGTGAGATGGGAGAGAAGATGGAAAAGAATAGGTAGCTGGAAGAAGATGTAGAAAACCGGGCAATAAAATTGCCCAGAAGTCTGAAGGAATAGGGAAGCTATGAAAAGGGTGTACAAAAATGTAAAAAATGAGTATTAGGCAAACTAGAAAAGAACTGAATAAATACATTGTATCACCAGACAGAGATATGTGGGCTTTGCCTGGAAAGTGTACACTGTATTTTGGGCACTACTGCACACAAATGTATTGATTACTATCTTTGATTCAGCTGAGGCACTGTCTTGCTGTAAATGGGTGATGGGATTTTCATTGCAAAAGCTTAGAAAAATGAAGAGCCAAACCCTCTTGCCCCCTAAAACCTGCTCAATTCCTGCCAGTAACTCCTTATGTACATATTCCTCCTCTTTCTCTCAATCACCAATGCTTCTCTGCTTTTCCTGTAATTCCATATGGCAGGAGCCAGCATGACTATATATTTTCCCTGAGCTTCACAGAGAAATGGGTAAGAAAGCCTGACAAGCTTTGCAGGATGAGAGCAAATTTGTATTTGTATAAAGTGTATTAGTGGATTTCTAATTTAATTTGATTGTACCAGACATTTTTACAACAAATGTGTTCACAGACTGGTTTTCTGTTCTGGTTGCCCTTTTTTTCCTCCCACAGAACAACACCCTGATACTAAATCAGTTCAGCACAAGCCAGGAAGAAGAAGAAGGAAAAATTGTGGCTCCCAGCCACTTGAGGGAGAAGGAAAAAAAGAGAGAACAGTAAGTATGAAAATGCCACAAAACTGCTACACTGCTGCTGCCACTCCTCTCGATGGTCACATTCACTCACTGCATTTTCTCTTAACTTGCTCACTGGAGTTCACACAGGGTGTCTTGGGTATTTAAACAACAAAGTTCTACCATGACCAGTGATCCAGTGATGTCCCGAGCACACACTGAATGACTGCTGAAGGAAGCGGTCAGATGCAGATGCTATCACCAATACAGCAGACTCAGAAGACTCCTCCAAAGTCCCAGGAGGGGTAAGTTAAACATCCTGTGGACAGGGAAGATTTAGATAAGAAAGATGTGTACAATTTGGTTTTAAAACCCTTTTCTCTTCCCATGCTTTGTTCCTGCTGCCAACATAAAACAGCATTTTGTTTTAAGGAATCGTTCCAAGGCCTTCATGTAGCAAAAGTAGCTATTTGGCAGTGTGGAACTCAAGCTCTGCTTGCAGGGTACTGGGTGCTGTTGACAGTGAACATGATGGGATTTCTCCACAGGAAAGGAATATGGGAACAAACTTAGTAAGGCTAAAGCAAGGAGAAGGGATGCTACCGGTTCTGTAAATAGTGGCATGTACTTGTAAGGTTGCATTTAAGGCTAGGAAAGTTAAAATAGTCTAACTAAAGTCATTGGACTGTCATATCCAATGACTTGATATCCAACATCAAAGACAGGAAGCATTTCTAAATTTGCTCCCAAGAGGAGTTCCCAACAGCTGGAGAGCAAGGCACCCTCAGCAACAGGCAGAGCTCCCCAGCCAAACACTTCACTCACCCTAGAGATTACAAAGGCTTGTAGATGTTCACGTTGCCTGATTTTGATATTTATGTAAAAGACCTAGGCTAGCAGCATTTTCAGTTTCCATTCACAGAATTAATCCATATGGTACAATTTTAGTTCCTAGCCTGGATATAATTAAAGGCAAAAGGGAACAGAGTTTGTCATGTGCCGAGTGTAAGAGCTCTCCTCCAAGTTTAGACCTCCAATGCACAGAAGACAGGATGAGAGAAAGTTGAGTACTCTGCTGTACATGGTGTTCTTTCTGGACTGATGTGTTCTAGAGGTAAAGGCAATTACTGAAAGGTAAAGAAGGCAGAAAAAACAGGGTTTTCAACTGCAGGTTTTGTGCCTTGATGCTCCATGCTAGTACATCGTGAAGGCCATAAACGTACAGGCAGCTGACAGTGGAAATAAGAACTCAAGACTACCAGGAGATGCTGAGCTGTCACCTCCTCAGGTTTCCCAAGCACAGGTCTGTACCCCACAGGCTCACTGACAGCTGTGACAAATTTCTAAAGGGTTTTGTTCAATCCTCAACACATCCTCCATCCTATAATGCTTAGTTGCTTTCCTCCTTCAATCCGAGTCTTCTTATCTCCATCTCTCTGTCCAGTCTTACTCCCAAATATATTTGCAGAGCACAGACAGGACTCTGAAAAAAAAGCTGCTATTCAGCATGTGAATTTAAGTATTTGATTAACTGGATTTAATCGGATACTGAAAAGACTTGTCAACTGATAGCAAGGGTCAACAAAAAATTTGAATGATACATAAATTTTGTATGTCTTCAAAATCATTGTGTCCGTCAGGCTGGTAAGTACCAGTGGATGGAACTGACAGCTGAATTCAAGCACTGATTAACTTTCATGAACCTCCCTGAGTTATCACTAACACAATGAATAGTTCAGTGTTTTGATAAAAGCTCAGAACTGACAAATGCCTCAGATGTTCCTGTAATACAGAACTAGGAGGCAGTGAGTTTTTAAGAGTTGTTAGATGTGGAGGAAATGGGAGCTACTGTTGAAGTGGATCACTAAAAGAATTTCCTTTGCAAAAGTGTGAATTAAAAAAAAAACTTATTTCCCCTGATTTTTAAATGAGTAAATGCGATTTTTATAATACATTTGTCTGACCTAGAAATAATGAAAGCATTCCATTTATTTTGAACTGCAAATTTTAACACAACTTTATACATGCATCCACACTGTCAATTTATCCATATTATCATTTCAACTACTTCAGACATACACACGTTTTTTCCCTGACACTTATCATAATTTGTGTAGCTATATCTGAAAGTTCTTCAGGTCAGAGATATTTCTAAGACACATGCCTTGCCTGTGCACATTTACACTTGGACAGTTTAGGCATGCTGTAATTATTTGCAAGTCCCAAAGCATCACACACTAAATTCTGTCCTCCACCTGGAGATAAAATGAGCAGCAGTTATCCGGTTTATAGATTTGACAAATTCTTCTGGGCACCTGCCAACTCTGTAATCTACTTGAACTATATCTTAAGAACCACATGAGATCACCAGGGTTTCTGCACAACTTCAAAGCTCCCTAAGCCAGAGCCGTGCAGCTCTCAGGCTGAACAAACGTCGTCAGGCTCTGTGCACAGCTTTGAGGCTCCTTGAACCACAGCCACTTGTTCCAGAGGGTTTTACAAATTTTATTAGGCATATCTGGAGCACACACAAATTCTAATACACATCAGCTATGTTTTTGCACTAAAAGGAACTTCAACATTCAGAAATATATGGCTTTTAACGACCATTTTACTCTACCAAAACAAATTTCATTTGCTTGCCATTATAATAAAATCTGTAGATAGAAACAATTTTCTATACCATATTTAACAAAAAGAGGTCCTGAGAGACTGTCCTTGCAGTGAAATCCGCTACTTATAAAATCCCTTCGTAGGAAAAGCTCCTTGTCTAATTAAAATTCAAACCACCATTAGAAAAATTTCTCCATTAGCTGCAGAACACATTAACATTTCAAGACACCTAATTTCCAGAAGCTTAGATGTAGTTCCTAATCTATTTTAATCTGGAAACAAGTTAGCATTGAAATTTAATGCCTTCAACACTATCAAGACAGCAGGAATGCTCACTTTCTCCAGCACAGCAGTGAACAGACCCAGGTGGACCAGTCAGCAGTGAAAAGTGGGTTTTCTCTTACATAAGTAACTAGGTCACTGTTTAATGTCACTTTATCCTAAAACATGAACTTCATCCTGTGACAGAGTTAAGAAGGGATAGCAATCAACCTCCTTGACAGATGCCTTGACAGAGGAATCCCCATAGCCTTTCTCTCCTGTCAAACAGCAATGATATTATTTTCCCTTTTTTTTGAATAAATACTTGTTTATGCTAATCTTTTTATTTTACATATTTATATATAATTAAATATTGAGAACTTCCAGAAATAATTCAACTTTACATGAGAAAGATGGAAAACTATAATGAGTCTTCTCAAGGACTGTCAGGAGCATACAATTCATATTATATTAAAAAAAAAGTAATAATTATCTGATTTTATTTAGATTCTCCTAGCTATTTCCCTTATATTTTGGGGAGGGATATAGAGTAGAACTCCTTTCTTCCTCCTGTTTCTGTCCTCTGTTGTTCCATTCATCCATCTTTAGTTCTAATACTTCTCTCCCTTCGTGCATTTCCCTTAAGGGATTTTTGTTCCTTTCTATTCCTGTCTTGGTAGCTTTCTCATTTCCATTATTACTGCTTTTGTTTCCTTCAGGTTTCAGCTGTTCTTCTGCCCTTTCCTCTTTCAGTTTGATCCTACAAAAGCCAGACGTTCCTCACAGGCTTCTGAAACTAACTCATCTTCTGTTCTCAGGAAATATACTTGTGAATGAAGCCTTTAACCTAAAGCTAAAGACAAAAATGGTTGGTTTCAGATTCACATAGTAACAGAAGATCACAAATACTGGCCTGAGCATGGGAACAGTTATTCATTGAGGAAGGTCACTCAGAAGTAACCTAACCTTTCTGCCTGCTTTAAAAGCACACGTCAAGAAATATTATTGAAGCAAAAGATGCAGCCTAAAAGCAGTTTCTTCTCTCTTTATGTTTTAAAGAGAAGACTTTTATCAAAAGTAGCCTCATTTTTTTCAAAAATGCTACCAACCCTTTATACTGGCTTAAACTGGTGTATTCTGGCTGGCTAGAACTAATATCCTGGTGGTGTTAAAAGTCTGATTGTTTTAGCAAAAACTTTAAAAGAATGACAAATTATCTGTTCGTGCAATTGACATAACTCTTGTCAGATTTGCATTTCGTGTAAGAAAACTAGCAAAAGAGCTCAAAATGGAAGATTTTTTCCCATTAATTTTCATTTGTCTCATCTGAAGCTACTGATTATGTTTTTTTGATCAAAAGCAGGTTGGTTTACTCTCTCTTCCCTAAAGTAAAACTGGACACAGCCATGCCTGAAGCTTTACATCCTCCTGTCTCCTCTATTTCATGAACCACCATCGTGAAGACAGGCAATGGTTTGTTACACCCTGCTCTGTGGTTCAGTTTGAATTCGGTGTTTCACAACCACCAGGCTGGTTGCATGTGCTAATGCTTCAGGGAAAATGGAAGAGAAAATTGAGTATATCTGGGAGGAGAGCAGTAATACAAATCTTTGTTCTGACAACTAAATGGACAGTACTAAAATAAATCCATCTACATTACAGACTGGGAATCTTGCATATTTTGTCACTGAGCCTTTAACACTAGGTATTGTAAAGAGAGCCTAGCAGGCTGCTTACGCAGTTTGTTGTCCAACTAAACACCCAAGTCTGAGCAGAGGCTGCCTTCCATTTCCTGCTAACAAGACCAGGACTCTCAAAATGGAAGAACATTTTTATGAACTTGCACTATTACATACTGTAACTAACACTTCAAACAAAGTGATAAGTGCCGTGAAAACAACTGTATCCTGTATTTGTACTCTGCATACAAACTCTCATGTGGTGTTTTTCAATCTTTTGGGCTCAACGGATTACTGCTGAGTGGTTAAATTGTAACAAAGTTCCCAATTTTTATTTAATGTTTTATTTAATATTTTATTTAATTAATTTACACCTGAGGAATAATTGCAGCCTGCATACAATAACCACCATCGGTCACTCTAAAATGGAAAGATTTTCTTGGATACAGTGTGATTGCATGAGTTTACCAGTTGTGTTTTTCGAGGTTAAAAACAAGAATTGACTGAGGAAAGGGACCCTTCATCGTGAAACTAAAGTGTTACATTAGTAACTGAAAAGTAAAAGCCTTGCAAGTTTTTTTAATAACAAAAGAAATAAAGTAGTGGTGGTGCACACATCACCTAAAAGTATTCAAAGTTCTCTGCCAGCTCTACTTAAGGCCACCTATCTCTCAAAGCCAGAAGCTGAATAGTGTTCGCACTCTAACTCAGGCACAGCTTTACAAACCTTAAATGCAAACATCAGAAGTTACAATTTTGGAAAGAACCAGTGTTAGTGAGAGGAAAGAGCAACCCCTCAGGAGGAAACAACTGCCATGGTAATATCTTCAGAGGAACACACACACGGAAACAGTGTAGCAGAAGACAAATTTCTATACAGTAGAGATAAGGCAGATCCACATACGCGTAACAAGTATTTTTAACTACAGAAATATTTTGATTTGACTTAGAATATATCTTCTTGGGCTTCCATGTTATATCTTTAGTATACAAACCAGTTAGTACTATGCCAACCTTCATAAATACTGAAAAGACCGTATATTTAAATGCAAGATATCACTTAGCATTCTCTGCCACAAACACTTGTTTGTTGAGCACGATCTCTGGAAAGATATAAAAGCCATTGGAAGAACAAGTTCATCCTTGGTTTAATTCTAAGGATTTTCAGCTTCTATGCTATGTGTTACCAAAAAGAAAGCTATAACCTGAATGAGGGAATCTACTGCATTGACTGCATAAGCTTAAACATAGATCTTAAGACAGGAAAAGTCATTACAGTTGCCAGCCAAGGTGAAACTGATTTCAATCTTTGCCACTCACAAGAACTGCTGCAGAGGCCACTTACAGTTTGCTTTGACTTTAGACACACTGGAATCAGACCCTGATATGTGAAGAACAGAAAAAGCCCCCAAAAAATACCCTTCCTCAGCATTTTCACAAGCAATCTCTCTAGGCAATTATGGACAGGTGCTGACAGAGTCTACAGGCAAGTTATTTCAGTCTTCCTGAAAATAATTATAACTAGTCTTACTTTGGCAGCAAGATTTTGTAGCAGATTCTCAAGCTGTTTACAAACTTGCCTGCAACTGAAGTGTAGTTGCCTCTAAAAAGGAGTTATGTGCTCATTCTGCACCAGCTTTTCTGAGCAGGTTTTAGCTGATACCCTGAAGTTACTATTTTTGGAATCCAAAATAGCTAGACTTTGACCAGAATGATGAGATTAATAGTCTTACTTTTTGAATGGAGACAGGAAGCACAGGCAAATTAAATTTTGGTATTTTGCCCTTTCAACCCTCACGAGAAAGAGATCTTCACTGCATTATTGGAGTTTAACTTAACTCTGATGAAATCTGACAGTTATTCCTCACGTCTCACCCTGGCAGCTTCTAGTTTGTGTGATTCTCTGAAGCTTTTCCACTGCTTTAAAGGAGTTAAGTAAGTATTTAACCTCATCTCACAACCAGAAAAACTGAGGCACAGCAACAGCTTCCTTCCATGGAAACTTCTAGTTAAAAGTGAAAGATGCATGTGATCTGCAAAGAAACTACTGATATACCTAAGGCCACAGGAAGTGCTGATGTCAAATACCCGAGCCGAATTCAGGAGCTGCCTTAGCCTGCTTGTGAACCATAGTTCCTCACCCTCTGGACCTGCAACCTTGATCCCATCATCACGTCTGGCACACTGGCTGGGTCTTTGGCAGCTCAACGTGGGCACCTCCTACCCATCCCTAGGATCTACAATACAGCCAGATTTCTGGAAAATCTGTTTTTATGGTGGCTGCTTCATACAGGGAGAGCTGTAGCTTTGTGCAAGAGGATGAAAGAGGCAAGAGAAATTCATCAGCAGCTCTGTTAAGAAAACCCAAATACCACTCTTCCTGGTCTCGTGTGGCATTTGTTGGGCACTCCACACAAGTGTCAATCAGCGTGAAACTACTTAATTTATAATCTTAATACAAAAAAGGGAGAGGTAACATGGCTGCATTTCCAGGCACGATTAACGCTCTAAAAGACGGAGAAATACGAGGACCCTTGCCTTCCTCAAACAATGAGCAGAGATTACAAAACAATCTAAACGTGCTACTCCAACTTAGCTCCATTATGCAAACACTACCTGGGAAAGCGTCCTGGGGGTGCCTTACATAACTCCTCTCTCCGAGCCCCCCTTGGCAGCCGGGCAGTTGTTCCTCCCCCTAACCCCGGCCGCAGCCCCGGCTCCGCCAGTGCCGTGCGGGAGCTCCCGGGCCGGGCGCAGCCGGCGGGCGGCGGCAGCCACGGAAACTTTGCGCCGCAGGGGCCGGGCAGCGGCCGCGGCAGCGCCGGCGGAACCGGGGGGGCTCGGCGGAGCCCGGAGCCCCCGCCCTGGCACCGCTAGGGAGGCGGCCGATGGCAAAGTTGCACCGGCCACCTCTTCCCGCCCGCCGGAGCCGCGGGGGCGCCGGCCTCCCGGGGCGGAGGGGCGGCGGCAGGGGCTGCACAGCGCGGGGCTGGGGCGACTTACCCATGGTGCCGCCGCGGCCTCCTCCGGCTCCTGCTGCTGCCGCTGCTGCTGCTCCTGCAGCCGCCGCCTCTCCGCCGGCGCGGAGGGAGGCGCGGGAGGCGTGTGCGCGGAGCGGGGCGCGGCGCGGAGCCTGCGTGCGGCGGGCTATGAGTCAGGGCAGCACATCCGGGCACGGCCGGGAGACACCCCGCCCGACAGCCCGCCCGCCCGGCCGCACCGAGCCGCCGCCGACCGCCGCCGGGGAAGGGCGGGAGCCGTGCAGCGAGAGAGGAGGCGGCGCGGGGCTGGCGGCAGCGCCCCCGGCTGGGGAGGAGGCGGCGGCGGGGCGGGTCCGCTCGCAGCTCCGGCTGCCGCCCCTCGGGCCTCCTTTGTTACACGGGCTGGGGTGGGGCCGCCCGCCAGCTCCTGGGGGCGGCTGCCGGAGACGGAGAGAGCGCGGGTGCGGCGTGGTGCTCCCCGCGCATCCCCGCACATCCCCTCACATCCCCTCACATCCCCGCGCATCCCCGCACATCCCCTCACATCCCCGCACATCCCCGCACATCCCCGCGCATCTCCGCACATCCCCGCACATCCCCTCACATCCCCGCACATCCCCGCACATCCCCTCACATCCCCGCGCATCTCCGCACATCCCCGCACATCCCCTCACATCCCCGCACATCCCCGCACATCCCCTCACATCCCCGCACATCCCCGCACATCCCCTCACATCCCCGCACATCCCCTCACATCCCCGCGCATCCCCTCACATCCCCTCACATCCCCTCACATCCCCTCACATCCCCGCACATCCCCTCACATCCCCGCGCATCCCCGCGCCACCGCCGCTGTGCGCCGTTCCTCGGTCCACGGAGAACGCGGGGTGGTTTAAACACGGCGCTCGCCGTTTTTTAGTTCATATTTAATGATATGTATTAAAAGAAAAAGCGTTTTCCAAGAAGGAGGGGATTATGCTGGATGGATAAGGATTGGTTTTGTTTGGTTGGGTTTTTTTTTGTTGTTTTTTTTTAGGTGGTCTGTGTGAGGAAAAAGATCAGCGGAGGAAGCGGCAAGTGATGTTCAAGTGCTGCACGTTTTGCTGAAACAACTTGACAGGTTTCATACCCGGAACTGAAAAAAGGCACGAAGTAGTTCTGTGTGGAAGGCATTTTTAACAAGAAAACGAATGTCTGTCTTCAGTGGTCCCGATTCCTCTCTGCCCTCGAGTGTTCAGTATCTGTAAAGTGTAGAACAATAAGGAACTGTTTGCTGTTACAGTGCTCATAGCATTTTCAGTGGGAAACATTTGAGGGGCAAGGAGATGTTGAATTGAGTAGCTTTTGTGGCATTTTCCAAATCTTCCCATGGTTATGCATTCATGGTTTTACCTGAGTAAATCCTAAAGTATGGTTAAATAGAGTAGGAACACAGAGCATGATAAAAGGGGTTTGCTTGCTGTGTAAAAATGGATAGGCCAAGGACAATTCTGATGAGTGATGCAAAAAAGAAGTTGTAGTTGAATCATCCCCCACAGTGGCTTCACAAATGACACCAGTAGTCCCTCTCACCAGCAGTCAACAGCTGCCAGGGATTTCCTCTCTGGAACACGTCCCAGGAGCTTTCATGCCTGTAAAAGGGCAGTGTGATGTGACAAGCAAAGAATAATTCATCAGTCTTTCTGCAGAGTACAGACTGAACATGTTAGGGTTTATCCATTTACTTTGTTGTAGCCCTATTATTCACCACGTCTTTTCTTAGGAAATAGCAGAATTTTGTCGTTGACTTCAGCAGGGTTAACCACTGTCCCAGTATGCAGAACTTGACACTGAAGATATGTAATTTTATGATCAACTGATGCTGAAAATTAGTATGTTTTATAATGCTAGACAACACAACCAGTTTTGTTACTGTTTTCATTGCACTGAGACTGCAGAAAATTCAAACCAGAACATGTTGAGTTTTTAACTGCAGGGTTTATCTAATTCAGTACTTAAAAAAACCCACAGGGCTTCTTAAATGAGTCTAAGTGGTGAAAAGCTGTATTTTTTTCTTCTTTCCTGTATTTTCAAACCTTGTCTGAAATTCATCTTTGTTCTATATTTTTACCTCCTTATTTCTTTCACTCAGCATTATATTTTGCTTTCACTTAATAACTGTGTCTCAAATGTATCCTCTGTTTGTCTGGGGGGAAAGGCATTGAAGTTCTTACTGATCTGTCTTTGAGGGATCATGGAAGAGATATTCCACATGTTATTTCATGTGGGATAAATCCCACCTAGGATAAATTGGAAAAACAGTAAAATGTTCAAGTTTCTCTAGTTTACTTACATGCCCTAAATGAAATGCACACATGTTCCTTTTCAAGACCCAGAAAAGTAGGACCATTGCCTGCTCCAAGAAAGGATTTTGAGGGCAGTGACTTCTAAAGAGTTCTGCCTTCAAAACACTGCCTGAAAGAGACTGTAGAATGTCTTTGATTATAATTAGTTTCAGTGGATTGAAAAGAACAATGCAAAACTAAGGAGACGTTTTGTTCTTTTGACTGAATACTTGTTAATTCTACAACAGAAGGAGAAAGCTCCAAACAATCTGATGACTTGATTTTTGTCAATCCCTTAATTAGGTACAAGATTACAACAGAAAAAAGGGGTGTTGTTAAAAAAATAACTCCAAATCCAGTCCTGCCATTCTTACAGTTGAATGCAAGATCTGGCATGTATGGCTACACATGGAATAGTTCAAAAGGGAGAGGAATCTTCATAAGAAGAATGCCCATCCCCAAGAGACTATGTAGAAGAGTTTTGGGCCCTTAGGCTTAGATAACATATGCACAGAAGATTATACACAAAATCAGTGTGCCCTTTTTTTTTTTTTTTTTTTTTTATCAGCACCTGCAAAGTGTGGCCCAGTGATACCTGTGAGAATATCTCATTAAAAACAACAAAACTGGGACGCTTCTGATGTACTCATGACGGAAAAATTAATTAAAACACAGGTTTTTGAGAAAAAGAGGCAACTAGAAGCAATGTATTGAGTTACTGGTGAGGTTTGCAGTAGAAATTGGGAAAGAACCTGTACAAGCATATTCTGTGGATTTCAGAAGATATTTCATTTCAGCAGTGGGGTAAAGACTGAAAAATTTCTTGATAAAAATATCCTTTAGAACAGCTTATCACTGCTTTTCTTCTGCACTTCTAACACAGCTGTGAAAATTGAGTTGTAGACTACAGAAATTAGGAAGTTATTAATAAGTGCTTTCTCTGCACGCACAAACATTGACTGAGTCTGATGTCCTGCAAGGAAATGGAAAATTTTCTTTGACCAAGTGACCTTCCAGAGCTTACCACTCCATGAATTTTCTTTCTCAGATCTTGCATCAATTTCAAATTCTCAGCACATCTCCTTGAATATCTTCTCGCATACGTTATATCATTTAATTTAGCACAAAGGTGCATGTAAGGAATATATTTTAACTTGCCTCTGTACGGATGCTAGAAGGCTACATGAGCACCAGGAGCATTCTGGGATACTCAAATACATTAGGAAATATGATATGGTGCTGTAATTTAGTGGAAGTCACATCATCTGATGGGAATGGGCTGTCAAAACTTGTTCAGTAATGAAGGGCAAAGAAAGCAAACATGAGTAACGCTTTACAGGCACAGGCAACCTTTTGAATCCTGGCACCTTGAGAAATCTCAGTTCTTATTAAACTAGAGATGAAATGATGCAGGGCTATCTGTGAGCTTGCACATGGAGAATAGGACAAGCTACTTCTTGAGACCTTCCAATGGTGAATGGGGAGACAATAAAAGTGTGCAGAGGGAAGAGTGTTGCCAAGGGATGACTGGCAACTGGCTGGCAACCTTCTCCCTGAAGGTAAGCTGCCTCTCATGGTCCGTGGGATAGGAGCAGTTATTGGTTGAGAAATTATTACCTTAACTTTTTCTATGATATGTTGTTCATGTTCCCATTATCTGCTGTGCCAGTATTCATGATAAAGACTTCTTGATAAATTGAAATTAGAAAAAAGTACTCAACCTAAGGTACCCTCCCTATCCATGAGTGCAACTTAAATACATGAATGATTGATCTTGGAAAATGAATGAATGAGAAACTAATTGGGTTTTTAATCCCAAACTGTCAAAACACCAAAGCTTAAATCTGTCTGAAAAAAAAAAATAAAACCTGTGTGTGAGTTTGTATGCATTGTGTGTCATGTTGCAAGACTGCAGTAATCCTTTCTGGCCTAAAAATTTGAGGCTTTTTCAATAACCAGCCTTCATGTGCACTGGGAACAGTAAAAATGGCATATGATGTTTGGTACATTCATAACACATGAAGTTACAGTAGGTGTAGGCTTGACTCATACTTTAGAGCCGAAAGAGATTTCCTGCATAGTCAAAAAGGAATTTCCTCCTCCTTGCCCCAAAATTTAACTGGACAGTTGTATGATGTTTTGTTTTCCTGTTAGGGTTTTATATTTGTTATGGCTTTTTCTACGAACCTCAAGAAGAGATGGGAGAGCAGCTGGAGGAGAAAATTGATCTAAGATTATTCTGTCTGTTTGAAATCAGTTTGAATGACCTAGTCATAAGATCTGGGCTTGGGAAGGACTTTGCTTCCAGGTGAGATTGATAGGGGCCTTGCCAATATTTGCCTTTCCCTTCACTATGGAGGAGGTTTGCTAGCTGGACTCCTGTCTGTAAATCTCACCTAACCAGCATCCAGGCATACAGCTGTCTTGGGTAGGAGAATTTGGGCAGGTGGTTGCTATTCCTTGGTGATGGGACACAGCTGGATCTGACTAAAACCCAACAGGGCTCAGGTGAGCGAAGTCAGGCTTGTTATGAAACATCTGGGTTAAATTGTTGGCCCGCCGGCCTCTGCTGGCATTGTGTTTATGGAAGTTATTCATGGCAGCTCTGAGACTAAAAGTTGAGCAGGATGAAGGGGAGTTTATATTCCCCCTAAAGGCTGACAAGAACTTGACTTCCCTCAGTAAATTTAAATACCATAAAATGAAAGGGATTAAAATATTCACAGGGTTTGTCTGCAGAGATCCTCAGCTTCTCTGGGGATAAGAATAAGTATGTTCTTCCCCATATGGGCTAACTATCATCTCCTAATTTTAATAAGTTTCCTACTTAAATCAGAGGTGTGTGAGGTAAATTGGAAAAATCTCTTTTATTGATTTGCACTGCTGTTTCTGAGTAAGTGCTTCTATACCATCATGTTCTTGTGTAAAGGCTTATTTGGGGGTTGTTAGATGTACAAAGCAATTATACAGTGTTCTTGTGTCCCTTTAGTACTTCTTCATTTGTAAAGAAATGTTTTTGGACTTAACCTAGTGAAGGGAATACATTTGCAGCAGAGTTTGCTATGCTGCATTTTATTTTAGTAATATGAAGCATTTTATACTTAAATATTACTTAGTATGACATAAACAATACTCCTCCATTAGGATAATTATGCCTTATTTGTTTCTCTGCTTCCGTTAATTTCTCTAATTTAAGGTAATTAAAAGTAAGCTCTGTAGTAATTTTTAATTTGTGAAAACTACTTCAGACATGGTAATACCAGTGGAAATAATTTGAATTCTACCTGACCAATAATAATTATAATAGCAAAGCTATTGTTAGGTAATGCTGTTGTGTTCAACCCTTAGTGATGCCTAAACCACAAAATTATAATACAAGGAAAAGCACATTTTAAAGTAGAAAAAGTCTGGTTTGAAATATCACCTTTATACTTCTTAGGTGGTATAGGCAAGTTATTTTAGTCTGTGATTTTATGGCCATGAGCATGCCCATTCAACAATTGATGGGTAACAAGCAATCTGTTGTTTACTGCCTGTTTTTCGCTAGAACCAAATAGCCAAAACCCCCAAAAGTCCAAGAAAAATCCCACTATCCCTCAGTGCCAGACAAAATACTGCAGTGCTTTAATACCATCAGTAAACTTTCAGAATTTGCATAAGACATTACAGAAGTTTATATGTCAGGGTTTTTTTATTTAAATCTTTCTGCTATTTTCAGCACTGCAATTCAGTGAGCTTGGGGGCTTCCTTGCCACTCTTTCTTTATTTTGGCTCCATTTGTTTTGTCCCTGTCAAGAAATGATTTTGCCACACGCGATGACTGAACTAATTCTGATTGAAATTAGGAAATTAACAATGTATTTGTCAGATGACTCTCTTCAGAGGAATTTGCAATTCTGAGGCAGTGATATGCCTCATCCCACAACATCATCGGTAGTGTTAATCTGGAGAAGGGAAGATCCAACTGCCTGGACTGTATCCTTTTAAAGCCTGTCTTCAGCTGAGGCAGATAAAATATAAACTCTGTAGTTTATTTCATTTTTGGTTTCTCAGTATCAGAATTCAGGTTATATATCTTAAAGTAGTAAAAATTGCTTAGGATGTTCATATGTGGAGGACCTTGTATGTTTTGTGGCTCCTTAACTGTAAAACTGGCTTGAGATTTCATTGAATTTCATAAAAATTCATAAAAACTTTCACTCAATATGTACATTTATCTACCTATCTTCACATATATTTAATGTATATGTATATGTACATGCACGCAAATATGTGTTTGCACATAGCTATTTCTGGGGTACCTTAAAAGTATAAATTGCATATGAACAGCAAAAAAGGGGTTTTCTTGCATTTGTGGGGGCCTGAAATAATAACTTTGAATACCACAGACAAAATCCTTAGGCTTATGTTTTCCCATGCTACAGAATTAGTCATTTTCCCAAATAAGTTACAATCTTGACATTCCTGTTGAAGACAGCATTTTGCTGCAGCTGCACGCCTTCCTTCTTTCTGTTTTTTATGGGCTTTTTATTTTTTTTCTTTTTTGTCTTTCTATGCCTTGAGCTGCTGCAAGTCATATTTCTCTGACTGCATTACAGAATGTAAATAATTTGTTGCATATTGTTTGTTCTGGGTCTCGGAGGTAGAGCCCCCTCTACAACCAGGTAACTCTGAGTACAGGATGTGATCGAAGCAACTTTTTGAGTTGTCATTTTTCCTGGGCAAGTTCTCAAAATTCATGATGTATTTGAGATGCTGCAAGAAACTTAGCCTGAAATAACATCTGTCATTTCTATAGCTGAAATCATGCAGTTGGGCAAATCTGAGAAGACTGAATTTTCAGATAGATGCTGAGTTCTGGTCTGAGTTGCTCATTATCAAGTTTCTTTTTGTTTTAAATTTCCTTAGACCATACTGCTGAAGAAGTTGGGGTGGGGAAAGCACCTGAAGCTGTGAAAGTGATTAATGTGTATCAGCAAAGGCAGGGGACGTGTCTGTGTGTGTGTAAAACGTGTATGATGGAGAAACTATAACAGTAAAGTGCTGCTTTAGGCAATGAAGATGCTGCTCTCCATGAAGGGTTGGGCAAGTGCCTCAGATTGTGATTTTTGAATTTATTTTTTAATGTTGAAATCTATGTACCAACAATGGTATTGCCAATAAACCCACAACCATTATAGCCTTAAGAATAAACTGCAGCATTTCTGAAAAAACCCCAGTGTCTTCCAAAACTAGAATTAGGGAAAATCTGCACCTAGGCACCAGCAGTGAGGCCATTATCTCCTCTGAATGTTTTAGCAAGTGCTTAGTAAGCTTGCCTGTTCACTGAGGCTGAGAATTTCAGAAAGGCAATTCTGAGACACTCAGATGCCCACAAGAGCTACTCTCAAGATGTTGAAGCATTTCGCTCTGTCACTGCTTGAAAAGTTAAATCTAGATATTTGATTCTGCAGATTTCTTGGGATTTGCATCAGCAGAGGGCTTTATATCTCAAAATGCTGGTATCAGTTTCTCCTTCCTTAATGCCCTTTGATTTTCCTCAAAAAGGGTATTAATCTATGTATACATATGTAGCAGTAGGACATCTCAAAACTTTTCAAATGTGCTAAACCAACTTCACTGAGCCAGGTTTGTCACTTCTTGTTTGCCTTTCTAAGGTTTGGTCCATGTTAAAAACTAAACATAAGAATATTCTAGCGTCAAAAAATATTTTTACTTTCCCCAGTGGGGCTAGAAAGACAAAAACAATTTCATTAAAAATCATGCCTATGGGAGCAGGTTCAGTTGCCTCTAAGTTCCTCAGGTTGTACGTAAGGTTTTGTCTTACTTGAAAAAGATGGCAATTTCAATACAACAAGCTGAAGAATAATACAGGGCATCAGGATTGCTGATGAACGTGAAAAGAGGGTTGCTTAGTCTAGAATCTTTAAGATGATACTTGAAAGGGCTGTGAGGATGGTTGGGCTTGATGGATGATGATTCCAAGCATATGACAGTGGCTTGATAGCTGATGCAGCAGTTGGACTATGAAGGGACTAGAGAGTAAAACAGACCATGAAGAGTTTACAATTGTAGTGTAAACTTAGACTTGAGATCAAGAAAAAAATATTATTGTCTATTATACTCCAAGTTGTGGGAGAAAGCTGATCTGATGCATCAGGAGAAAAGAATGCAATAGAGAGACTAAAAGTATCTGTAAAACATATTTACAAAGTAAGATGGAAAAGGATTTGTGGTCAGTAGCAGTGTTCTGACATGTAGGGAAAGATGCTAATCTAGAAGACATCCAGGCTATAGCAGCATTTAGAGAGGATCAGATAACAGACAGAAGTGAATGCCTGTGCAATTAGAAATGCAGGGACTCTTTAATATTTCCATTCATTCCTTCATTGTTTCCTGGACAAGCTACCAAAACAAAATAGAAAAATAATTAAATTACAATTAATTCAAATCTATACTGTTGAATCATTTAAAGATTATTTTCATCGGTGTTGTAGGCCAAAGTCTAGGTTACTTGTGTGGAAGCCTTAAAATTGACATACTATAAGAAAGTACAAGAATAGAAAGTTTCATTGTTCTGGTCATTACTGAGGAGAATATTGGGAGACAGATGTGAGACTGTGACAGATTTTTATTCTGATTCCATGTGAAGGACCTTGGACCTTGTTTTCCAGGAACTGTATGGTTGTGTTTGGGATCACTCCTAGGCAGCGCTGAGCATGACCCTTTAAAGGTGGAGATGTAGGCTATGTATTGTATAGGTACATGTGTCTTCCCAGTCACATTAGCTTTGTTTCTAAAAACTGCTAGATACATCCTTTTCCTAATAACAGGTATTAATATACTGGTTTTGCTCATCAGGCTTTCTAATTTTAAAGCTTGGAGCTGATTCAAAGCTGCCCTATTTTAGTGCTGTGTATCTCTGATAGCATATTTTTCCCACCACCAGTGTTAATTTAGCCTGTCAGGGATTGTGACACACTGCAAGACCACACAGGTACTTGTCATGCCTGAAAACTTTATCCTGAGCACTGCAGGTGGGGGTGGAAGTGGCAACAAAGGTAATTACCACGTATCTTGATCTTCAGGCAGTGGAGATTGTGGTTAGGAGTGATTTCCCTCGCGGGAGAAGGGGAGGTAGGAATCAGCAGTGCTGACTCTGTGCACTCTGAATGGTTTTTGGCATGGTGAGGAGAGCTGCAGCAGCACAGGACCTGCAATCTGCAAGAGGAAATACAGACCCCAGCAACGAGGGGGGACACACTGATGCTGCAGGGGAGGTGATAGGAGGGAGAGCCTATAAAGAAGGAGATTAAAAAATGGAAGTTTTAGAAGAGGTTATTTTATCACCTCTATTTTAGCCTTACGAAGAAAATTTTTATTTAAATGGCAGTTTCCCAGTGCTATCTACTGTTGCCTTTCCTAGCTCTGTGTCACAGCCCTGAGCTCCCAATCACCTCAAATGGTACTGTGGTTTGCCTGTTGATTGTTGCTGCATAAAAAGGGCTCTTATTTGATCTTAGTCTGCATTCAGAAACACCCATGTATGTACCCATATCTTAATATTTTTAGTTATAAGGACCTCTGGAGTTGAAACAAAAACACAGTTGTCAACAACAGGCCGAGAGGCCTTTGAAAAATTAGCTTTGAAGTCTTAAACTTCTTGCTACAGGGCTGACTACAGCTGCATTTCCTGCACTTCTTGATGATGGCAAGAACTGCAAGCACGTTTAAGTGAAATAAGGGGTTTCAAGTAATCTAATTGCTGCTTTGTATTGCTGAAAATTGAATTTATAGATGTTATGTTTGAGGTTATGCCCTTTTTCTTTGTGTATGAAGCTGGTAACTACCCAAACTTTAAATTTTAAATCAGCTTAATATCTCTTAATTAATAGCCCCTAAAACGATTTTTTTCCACAGACTTAGAAACTAAATGAAAAATTATAAGGAAAATAATTTAAAAAGAATAAAAAGTCATGAACCAATGTACTTAAAATGGCTATTTGCTTCTCTGTTTACCTTGATGCATTTGTCCTGTATGAGTCTTTACTGACTGTTTTATTAGAGGAAGTTTTCTAAGCCCCTGTGAATGTTATCATAAGTGGAGGCCCCAGTGAGACTGCTGCTTTGTGAAAACATATTTCCCTCCTCTCTCTGGTTTGCTTTAGTGATGATGAGTTTCTGGAGCTTTCAGAGCTCTTGCCAGAAAGATAAGGCTATCATGTCTTTGCTGTTGTTGTTCATTATAGTCACTGCTGCTTGGTGGTGTGCCAGGAATAGTTCAGGGATTAGCTGGAGCAGGGCCTGTGGGTACACCTGTGTGCTATGATAATATTGTCAACAGAGTGGACTTGGATGTGTAATTCACAAGTACATTCAAGTGAAGTATGTGCAAATAAAATGTGCAAATCTCACCTGCAAATTACATGGAGATGTAGGTCTGAGAAGACTGAAAACCTCTGTTGCTAAGTGCTTAGAATTGCATAGTTGGAGAGCTGTGCCTGCCTCACTGTGAAGAGAGAGACAACCTCATCTTTTTTGTTCCCTTTTCTCCTGCCCACCTGGCCCCTTGTACTGTCTTGTATACCCTGTACTCTTCCTAGTTCTCCTCCTCTGCAGAGACTGTAGGGCAGTGTTTGCAGGGAAGCCTCTTCTCTTTATGCCTGCCTGACTCCAGCTGACCTCTGCATCTCCTCCGGGGCTAACAATGAGACCTGAGCAGCAGCTGTGTGCTCTGACAACATCAAAGCTCTCCCAAATCTAAGCTGAGCCTCCCAGAGCCCACACGGGCTCATACTCAGACTCCTGCGGCATCCAAGGCTATCAAAATTCAGCATTACAAACGGCTTATCTACATAAAGTATCTGGAAGTGAGAGCAAACAATACCAGTGAATGGCGTAGCGATGGCTTATTACCCTGATAAATTGGAAGGCTTGCAAGTAAAAAAGTCCTCGGGTAATTTTACAGGAGGGAACAAACATAAATAGCTGGAGCCTTCAATAACTGGAACTTCTGCCTCAGAGCTTCAGTGGAATATTTCATCCACTTTCCCCTATACCTTACTCTACAAAATTAGAAGCATTAAGATGGTTGTCAGAGAGTGTAAAATAAGGGAATAATGCACTGCAGTTCCTTGTAGGCTTTTGGACCCCTAGGTCTTTATTCTGACTGAAAAACTGTGCTGTTCTTGAGGTTGCTTGTTTTAATGGATTTTTGGTTGTTTTTGTTGTGCAGGGCAGATAGGATACAATCACTTCAAAATGAACAAAAAAAGTCATAGATAATATTTTAGTGGAAGTTAAGCATTTCCAAAGCTTCAAACTTCGGGGAGCTGAAAGTGCCTGTCCAACAGCCAAGCTCTTTTCCTCAGGGTCAGGCTTTTGTTCGCAAAGAAGATGAGTCAAACCCTGCTACAGAACTCTGAGCTCTAGGAATTCTGCTGTCGTGGACTTTTTTGCAGAGCTTTTTATTTCCCAGGCAAAAACTCATTTGCATTATGGTACTATTATGTGTTTTCCTTTGATCTCCTACTTTGGATTTCTAAGATTGAGTGCTATTTTTTTTACTTGCAAATTTGCATTGCCCCAGGATATGAGAGGTTTGTTTGAACTCATTTAATTGGCCAGTGAAGTGAAAAATGATTGTTTTCTATATTGAAAATGAGCTCAAATAACCCCTTCACAGGGTCCTTATAACCTACTGTAACTTTCCATGCATTTTTACTGGCTCAGATTTATCTTGTCTGGAAGGAGAATGAACTCTTCTAATCTTTCCCATGTTTGCAGCCATGATTTTTGGGTTTAAAAGACATCATCATAAAAATATAGAAAAATCAAAAGATACTTAGCCATGCTTTCCAGTGTTCTTATTTCAAGTGAAAAAGATACAATTCCAATTAAATCAAAGGAAAATAATCTGAATAGATACGACGTACCTAAGAATAAAACGGAGTTTGCTTTTTAAGCTTGCTTTCATGCTGGTTGATATTGTAATTCTGAAGAAGTTACCTTTTATTTACACTGAGGCTATATATTATATGGTGCTTTTGGACAAGAAGAAAAAAATCCCTTTTTTATTCTTTGAAATGCCTGAATGTGAGAATCTAACCTGTAGCGTATAAAACCTCCATGACTGATCTTAAAAAAGAGGATGATATATTTGTTAGCATTCATGACATCTTAAAATTGCCTGTTGATTTTTAGAATCTTAGGAGGAAACTAGAAATGTATAAATTAAACTTGACATTTTGTACTGAAATTATAAGTACATTGAACTATGGACTGTTTCTTCTGTCAACTTCATCAACACTTGTAGGTTCCCCTACATTCTATTTTGTCTTGCCCCACTGCAAAACCCTTGCCTGTGACATTTTGCTCCGTTCACAGTTGCCAAGCCCTGCAGCCAGAGGTTGCACATTTCCTTTGAGTCCTATTTAAGAGGATTTTGTCTCAGCCTTGAGGTGGGAGGGTGTTATCTTGAGATTGAGGAAAAGATGGCAATTTGCTTGGCTGCCATGCTGTTCAGAATCATTAGCTTCAGCTTTTCTTTTTCTTCCCACTCTTTCTCCACTCTGGACTTAAACCATGTACCAGAAAGAAGCTTGGTTTTATTTCTTTCTTTCTTTATTTATTTAATTAATTTTTTAGTAATCTTCAGGTATAGGGGGTCTTTATGATCCTAAGTGGTTTAACCAATGTACTCAGGGAAGGCTGAATGCATAGATTTGCTGTTGGATCTTGTAGCAGTTCTTTAAATGGAGTTACTGCAGATTGTAATTGCTGAGTGAGAGGAACCTTATAACGACAGAGGTGGCTACGTGCATTATGGCATGCCTGCTATCTTGTTTTTTTGTAACTACTATGCCTTGAGTTTGTGCTTTGTTGTTGAAAATAATAGTTAATCTTCCTTCTCTTCAGTGCAGTTGCTGAATTATAGTGGTTTTGTTCAGTGGGGTAAGAACTGTAATAATCTTTCACCATGTAGGCTTAAATTTCTGTAAGACGTGTTGAATGAGCAAAATGGTGATGAACAAGCCTGAGGAAAAAACTTATTCTTAACTCCTGAAATATGTAGGGAACTTACGCTATTTCACCGTGTAGAGTAGAGCTAAATTAAGATGAAAAGGATGGCCAATGTTTATTATTCTAATTTTTGCCTTCTAAAACTTGTCAAAGTAATGCCTGTGTATGTGTTTGGTCAGCTGTAGGACTCTTGGTGGTCTTGACTGTATTCTCCTAGCGAGGTGTGGCTGCAGCCTGGCTGCCCTGCCAAGGCACACATCAAAGAGGTTATTTTTGAGGGGTTTGCAAAGTGCTCAGCAGACGTTCTGTACAGCAGAATTAACTTGTCATGCTTGGGCTTTCTAAAGTGAAATTCCAGACTGAAACTGAGACTGTCACTTGTGTCTCATCACAGATAGTGCAAGAAAATAATTACAAAGGGAAAAGAGCAGACAGACTGCGTTCCAGGCATTTTATGCTGTCTGTCTCTATTTTAGGGTGAATGTGCACCACAGATAGAAGTATCCAGACAGGGAGGGATGTATGCAATACCCTGTCTCCTTTTAATTTTCTTTGGAGGAAGAAAATCCAGGCCTATAGATTCAGGTTATCAAATTACCATCTTTCATGTTCCACTTCTCAGAGCTTATTGAAGAAGAAATAATCCAGAAAGCATGCACAAGGATTGTTGTGGGTTTGCTGTTTTTTTTCTGCACATGATTTATATTTCAAACAATCTAAAATAAATTATTATGAAAGATATAAGGGAAGTTAGTCCTCAAGCTGTTCTAAGGATCGCCTTCTTGCAAATAGAGCCTGTAAGCTATCCTATATATCCAGAAACAGATTCAGCAATCTTTTTGCATGTAATTCCCAGTAAAACTCCTTTCATTTTAATAAGAGATTTATGTACTGCTGCAAGCATCTTTAACACTGTAGGTAATATGTTTCAGTTAAATGTATCTGTTTGTGTTCTCACTTCCTTTGGTGTTCTGAATCTATTGAGTCTTAATCTGAGCATATTATTTTAATTTTCTTTTTCTTTTTATGTAGGTGCTGTATTTTTCCCCAATGTACCACATAAAGTACTCTATTAAAATCTAGAGTTGGACATAAATAAGACATCAAATATGACTTAAAATTGATAAAAAAACAGGAAAGTACTGATTGCTTTCATATTTGCCCTTTGTTAAAAGGGAAAAAGGATAAAAGAGCTACCACAGGATACCAGTTCAATGCAAGCTCCTGGTGTGGACAGACTACATTCACACCCTTGTGAGTTCTGGGATAGCTTCTCTTTGCAGGCAAACCCTCAGATCAGTTGGCAGGAACGATGTCTCATCAATGTACATGTGCGTATCTTGATTAAGGGTACACGTTGTTGGAGCTGACAGGAATGTCAGGCTCTTTAGATTCCCAGAAATTCTCTAAGCCTGACAGATATGAGGCTGGTGTTGGCTGAATCCATTGAGATAATTTTTCACAAAGGATGAGTCATTCTTCTTCCTATATGAATTAGTACCTCTTCCAGCATCTGATTTTACCATTCCTCTGTGAGATGATTTTTTTCTTAAACGATTTACAATTCAGAGACAGAGCTGTATATATTATACTACCTAACAAACACTTAAATGCAAGAGTGTGCCATACTTTTGAGACATACAGAGAATTTTTTCATTTAGAAAAATCCACTAAAGTCTTACTGAGTGTTACCAAGGACATATATTGAGATGCAAATACATCTGTTGGAAGAAAGTCTGTTATTTTTCTGGGCAGAGACAGAATAAATATCAAAGCATGACTAAACCTTGGAAAATGTTAAGTGTTCTGTAGCTGAGGGAAAGGGTGTTTGTCCTGATCTTCTAATTGCTTCATTTAAGTTTTATCTTACCCAAACCTTAAAGAGCAGATCCAAATACTGTGTGATGCTAGGATTTTAGTAAATAAAGATATTTTTTTCCCTTTCAATATAAAACTGGCATACTGATAAAACCCTGAGTGTAGAAATGATTTTATAAGAAAGTGATACTTTAAACATATATAATTAGAAGTAGTTGTCACCTTTATGCAGATACTAGTGTGTCAGTAAAATAGGTATTATTTAACTGTATCAATTGCATGTTAGGATGTAAACCCGCTTTTCTTTCTCAGACTTGATTCAAGTAGTCATTTAGGTCAGATTTGCACTGCAAAGTTTTGCTGGCATAGCTGTTGTTACTTTTATTGAATGGTCAATAGCCACTGATTTCCTTTAATCTTTTATTCATAATAATCCTTTCCTTTGTATACAGTTGTCAATAAAGTAGCCTTTCAAGTAAAAGACCCTGGAAGTCTGAGATCTACCTGCTGGAGTGGGAGTAGATACTAATGAGCTTGGTGAGACTTGTGCCTCATGAGAGATTGTCAGGGAAATTAAATGGACTGGGCACGAGGCTTTTCTAGGCACAGGCTGAGCGTAATTACAGCCCTCAGACAGCACTGAGGAAATGCATTGGCTACTGCATCTTGGACTGAGAAGGAAAGGGATCTAAAAGATATCAAGCGTTCTGGTACTGATGATAATGGAGACAATTTCCATAATACTTAGACAGTAATTGCTGAAATTGAGTGTTTTGGTAGGAACAATAGTTGTAAGCTAGAGTTGTGTAACTGTTCAGTTGTGTCAGTACTGGGTACAGTTTAATATTTACTAGTTCAGTGTAAATTTTCTGCCAACATTAATTTTGATTACAGGCATTAGAACGGGATGTTGCCCTGGCACAGAGAGAATCCTTCTGTATGTGTGTTTTTGTATCTCTTTTGCTGCATCTGGTCCTTAATTAAAGCAGCACAAAAATATGTGTGGACAAGCCAGATGAAAAATAAGTGTAAATAAACATCAACAAAAAAAATAGTTTCAAAATGCAACTTGGTGTTCTTCCTGAGCCTACTTTCATTAACCTGATCCATGAGCAGCAAAGGGTTAAACAAGCAGAAAGTGGCACAACCCAACCATTTTAGTCTTTTCAGTTTTTCTACTTTGGTGAAACAAGGGAAAAAATGGGCTCTGTTTTGTGCTTCTTTCAGTCTAGCCTCTAATCAAGAGTCTACATTTTCTTTTGCAATGGATAACATGAGGCTTAAGAGACTTCATTTAAGAGGGACATGTGCATTAATCCAGGGCTTTATCTCCTCTTAGGTTGTCAAATATACAGATCCTTAATAATACCTCCTCTTTAGCATCTCACTGATGTCTTGATCTGTTGCCAGCATGAAAATTCAAGCTGTAACTTGTCTCTTAGTGGTTAGATCTTATTTAGGATCTCTACATAGCTATGATTGCCCAGAATTGTTCAGGAAAGACAAATTCAAATTTGCTGTAGAGGAAAATGGGGTCCACATATTAAAAGTGCAGTATAACCTGTGCTGTTGCAAATAGATGGCAATTGTCCAACACATCTCTTAATTTATCAACATCAGAAAGGTGAGATACTCAGTTTTTGGATGCTCTGGAGTTTGTAGAAATCATAGGTAATTGGAATTCAATTAGTTCCTTCCAATGTCTGATAACTTGTGGCTCTGATCCAAACAAGAGCTAGTCCTTAGACTAGTGCAATTTTTCTTTCTGTCTGGGCATGCTTGGTTCAATGTTGTGTGGTTGTGGTGTGTGGGGTTTTGTTATTGTTTGTTTTAAGATTTATCTGACACTAAACAGAAATGCTGCTCTGCAGATGAGCAGTCTCTGCTTTGTGCCAGACAGGAGGCAGCCCTACAGGTGCCTTAGCAGCAGCACCACAGCCCAGCCATGATGCAGAGCTTATGGAGTGACTTCTACCATTCTCCAGCTACCAGCAGAGAGGGAATTGGCAGGTAAAGAAGGTGTGGATGTACCCCATTCACTTTGGGCTGCTGGCTTTGCATGCCGATGCCCTCCACAGCCAGCCTGCTGCTCGGGTGCTGTGTTAGTGACACACAGAAGGCAGGTATTTGGGCAGGTAGATGGACTTGTCCACTTGAACAGTGATGGCCCTTGCTAACCCTGTCCCTGTTACTCAGTAATTTCTAAGGGTCATAACATATGAAACAATGAAAGTGCTACCCAAGGCATTCAACCTACGCAGAGACACTATAATTTCCTCCATTAGATGAAGGTTGAATTTTGGTGTGTTGGTGTCAAAGTAAGAGAGTTTCCAGGAAGAGAGTTACTGAGGTGATGTTCCCAGTAAGCCCAAACAGAACTGTTAGAGATGATGAATGCACTGAAAGGCAAAAAAAAAAAAAAAAAAAAAAAAATAGAAAAGCTAAAAGGAGTTCAAGAAATGAGACAGGAAACTAGAGAGTTTGAAAAATGAATTAAAATATTCTTTCTCAGTCTCTTCTGGGATACCTCCAATGCTTTGTCAGGGGAGATAAAAAGTCTGTTGACCCTGCAATTTGAAGTGTCTGGGTGAATGTGGAAGCCAAATCACAGAGCTCTCTGTCTGTAAGAGCAAGACAGATTGATGAGGTGCTCAGTGACCTGGCTGTCATGGCCGAGAAAGTTGTCCAGGAAATGAAGGAGACATGGAAGCTGCTGGTCAGCTTGGAAAATGCTGAGATAAGATGCTGTAAGTAGTGCAGGAACTAAACAATTAGCTTGCAAACAAAGAAAAAGGTTTTGGACTGCCTTCTGCGTAAGATGTGCTGAACATCCAAAGGGCTTAGGTAAGCAAGGGTGTAAAATAAGAGCAGACTGGGAAAATATCCTATGTGCAGAAGGCTGAACCAAGAAATTGGATTGCCTCAGTTAAAATGACTTTATCTTTGAAGAGAGAACTCCTTGTGATGATTATTTTACTGTAATGGACGAAAAGAGGAATTTTGATAGACAAGTTAAGTGAGCCACCTCTGAGGATGCTGCAGAGTTTACCTGCAGGAAAAGAAATCTCATTATCCAAAGCTCAAACAAGTCTGTAATATGCACCTTAGAACTACTCATCCATCACTGTTGGCCAAGAGACAGTTGAGAAACAGAAAGAAAGAAGAAAGAAATTTTATTTGAACTGTTAAAGGTATGAAACGATGTTTGTTCCTTACCTAGACAAAACCCTGTGAGGCATTCTAGAGTAAATTGGTAGCATGCCAATTTCTTGTTCATTGGAATTTAAAGCTAAAGATGAAAAGCCCCAGCGTAAGACAAAGCAAATTCTAGTGAGAATACAAAAGAAGAGTGTTTTGTCTGTGTGAATACTGATGTGATATGGCCTTGCTCGAGAAGGTCTGAAAGTCAGTGTTCTCTGGTATCTGGGCTAGAAGGATATTTTATAAAACACTTGGAAATTCTGCCATAAGGAGTCAAAAATATTGTAACACTACCTCAGGTGTTCTGTTGTTTAAATTCTTAATTGTGAGATTCTGATTTACAAATATTGAATTCTAAGTAGGTAAAAAAAGAGATTAAAATATCAACCATTCTAGTTCTTTCCTCAAGTCATCAGAGAAATAAAAGGATGTGAATCTGTTACTGTTTCTATTGATGACATGCTCAACTGTCAACAGTGCTCCAGACTATAATCTCTTGCACAGTCTGCTCAACTTCTGAGACTAGCAAAGAAATAGTGTAACTTTGCAAATAAAAAAAGCCCAGGCTAATTCAGGTATTGATTATTGAAACATAGAGACTGAAGAATGTTGCAGAGTTGGCTGAGAGTCAAAGCTTGAAACCTTGTCCAGGTTTCCTCTGGTCTCTTACCAGGCAACTGAGATGTATGAATATGACTTCCCTATTAATCAGATTTTTAAAAAGACCTGATTAGCTTGGTTGCAGTGATGGGTCTAAGGTGACTGCAGGCTTTTGCACTGCACCTGATATTTAAAGCCTTTGATACAGCATAGAGCCCCAAGGAACTTAAGAACGTGGTAAGAAATTAGCTTGGAAAGAACCAGATGTATGCGCTTTCATTCTATAATTGTTCCGCTGGATGCATGCCAGCCCAGCAAAACACCTTCTCTAGAGTTCAGTTTCCATTTGGGAGCAGGCTAAAGACTGCTTTCAGTTCTCTGATAAGATGGTAGTGTTAGCTTGCACAGGGAAGTGCTGGAAACTTGGTCTGTTCTGGTGATTTGGAGAAAGAAGGAAGCATGTGGGGGAGGAAGCTGGAAGGTACTGCAGAGTGTGAGGACTCCCTGATTCACTGTGTGTAGTGTCAAAGCCGAGAGAGCCTTTGGGTACTTGAGATAATTCAGCAGCTAAAGCTGCCCATGCAAGCTCTGGGTTGATATCATTAGCACAGGCATTGTACACTGCTGACAGGGTGCCTGTCAGCATCTGTGGTTTTAGGGCAAGCAGTAAGTAACATTTGATGAATTGTGACGCAATATGCATGGTTTATACGCTAACCTTTCCATTTCCAGAGGTCTTGCAAAAGGCCCAGTGAATCTAAGAAGAATGTACTTTGCTAACTGAGTTACTTGTGAACTAGAATTACAAAGCAGGGGAAGAAACTGCATTATGTGGGAGCAGGCACTCGGAAGCAATTGTGGACTTCATTCAAGATGAGTTCAAGTGCATGGACATCCTTCCTAAAAGCTAAATGGAAGGGACAGTCAGATCACGTTATTGAATAAGATGGCTAAAACCTCAAAAGTCTTTGCCTGGGATCCTCTGTCATGAATGCTTATGTGGGAGGAATGGAAACTTAGTTAGAGATGAAGAAAGCAGACTCCAGGACAGGCGAGCTGCAGCTGTGGTGGTCCATAGTAGGTGAGGCACAGAAGGTAACCAGAAAACAGAAGAAGTGAACAAGAAGTAGAGAAGAAATAACATCAATGCATATTTAATCACTGGGACACTAATCTCCTCCCCTTGTTTAAAATTGCTCTGTTTTGTGCTTGTATTTAAAAAGTTTTGATAGGTTTGTTTTTTTTAAAATATATATATAATGAAGTGGAACTAAGTTGGATATGTTTCTGAAGATGTCTGAGAAATCCATATGTTTTGGTGAAAACTAAATAACTGAAACAAATCCAACAGCTGAAGGTACGATTTGAGATCAAAATTAGGAGTATCCAGAAAAACTTTTATCATATGAAGTCAGCCACCTGGCAAAACATTTGTATTTTGTAAAAAACATCAATAATTCTGAAAATATTTGTAAAAGTTTGACCTCCTATCAGAAGAAATATATTTTCCCAAGTATAACAGCAGAAGTGCACAAAGTTGATTAGCATTTTGGGAATGATCTTTACTTCTGGTAAAGGTGCTGATTGGACTTAGCAGTCACTACTTAGATTTCATTCTTGAACTGTCTTTATAAGTGTGTTTGAAACAAAATGAATATTCCTTTCCCATCTCATCAGTAACCTTCAGGCATGTAGGCTGAATCTTAAATTGTGTGCCACTGCTGTGTCTTTGTTTACAAAGCAAGTATTTTAGCAGCATATATAGACCTTAGCTAAGGTCTTTCATTCCCTGAGGAATCTACATTTTTAGAGGTGTTAATATGGTGTGTCCTCATTTGCACATATTTTTTTTGTATATATATTAGTGGAATAACAGCATGTATTAGTTGGCAAGTTAGATCTACAGTGCATTACTTTTATTTCTGTATTTATTAATTTTTAACTGAGATTTCCTTGGGAGAGATCTGACTTAAGCTGAAAGACAAAATGAGGATTTACACTTTATTTTCCAGAGGAAGGAAAGGATGGAATTAAATAAATGCAGACAGGACAAAACCTAGGAGCTCAAAAGGACAAAGACAGCCCTTTGCCATTCCACTGGATTCACCCTCATGCCGTTTCTACCTTCCTGCCAGCTCTAACAGACTGTTCTGCCCTTAGTTGTGCATGTGGCTGCTAGCTGGAGCACATTGAAAGATTTTTGACCCTCACAAGCCCTCATCCACAGTGATCAGGCAAGTTGTGCTGACTTGCTGTTCCTTCCCTGTTACTTTTCCAGAAAAGTAATTTCTAATGTAACTTTTGCCTGTACTTAAGGGCTGAATTACAAAATGATGCTATACATTCAGAAATGGGAATGAGAAGCTCATTTACAAATGAGGTGGGGGCTCTTGAACAGGAGAAGGCCTCTCCTAAAATGCTGAAAAGGTCTCCTAAAGTGCTGTTTGGGTATTAGGGGGAGGGAGGGGTAAGTTATGGAATGCAGCTGTAGAGCCTATAGTGCCTGCTGTGTAAAATGTCTACATTGCTTTCCTCTGAGCTCACAATACAGCTGGCATGCTATCAAATATCCCAAAGGGGATTAGCAGTGGGATTTTAGTAAAAGCCTCTCTGTAAAATAGCTAGTGCTTTTTTAAAAATGAGAATGCATCCAACAGTAAGTAGAGGGGAAGAACCCAACAAAACCCCAATTGTGCAAGTCCTATTGCAGTTACGTACATGGCTTTGCAGAACAAAGAACAAATACTGGGTTTTGCTGATGCAAGTGCCGCTTCTAGAGACGGGTCACAGCTCTCCATCCTACTCTACTGCAATTAGTTTTTTCACTTTTGTGGTCTTAGTTTTCAATTTTTTTGTTCTTCTTTTTCCTCTTGTAATCACTTTTTGCTTAGCTTTGGACCCTCCCTTTTCCCTTCACCCCTGACATGTTGATCTAACTTCTAAAGGCTTTGAGAAAAATATATCCATGAAATCCTTTCACCTTGACCCCTTGCTGCCTGCTGCTGGAAGTGCACTTCCACATGGCATCTGTACATTCCACCTGGCTTTATGGTTACCATGGAAACAGGCCACAGGCTGCATAAAGCCCCTGACGAGACAAGGAGGAAGGGATAAGCCTTTTAGTTCCTAAAATAGAATAATAAGTGTAGGACTGAGAACAAATATCTCTCTAATTGTCCAGGACACAATCAGAACTCAAGTATGAATTCTGGTGGTGCTGTAGAGTTTGATGGTTATTTAATACGATCTTGGTCTCTTTTGCATTTGTGCAGGCTTGTGCAAGGATCTCTTTTGGCTCGGTGAACAAGATTGAATTCAGCTTGCTTCGGTTCTGAGACAAAATCCATTTTTTCCTTTGAAAGTCGGTGATCCTAAGTATCCTGCAGCCTTAGAGTGTGGGTGATTGTTTTCAGCTGGGTGATGTGAATGTTGAGCACAGGTATTCTGCACTGATGGCAACTTATAGAAGAGGTATGAGTGATCACATAACGTGTGAATTGAAGACCCAGGCTGAGGAAAGCTGCAGCCTGGCAAACCTGCAGCTGGGGAATGTAACAGCAACTCAGATATCCAAGCTCAGGCTCAGCAATCTGTGCTACTTCTGAATGTGGGTGGGATCTTGGGTGGCACTGAAGCGATACCTCTGCGTGCCCAGAACACTGAGGAGCTGGAAGCTTGAGTCATTTTCCTTCTGTGTCTTGTCTTGCTCTTGGGTTCGTGCTTCCCCAGTGGTAGGAAGCTACTGGGAAAAGGCTCAGTTTGGTAACTTGAAGATTTATCAGGAGACTTCAAGATAAATCAGGAGATTTAGCTAGTTTAACTTATTTAGTTCAGGATTTTGTAGATGCCAATTTAGCAGAAGGTTTAATGAATAAAATGCTCTACTTCACTGATTTCTTGATGGAAGGTGATAAAGGGTGTCCTGGGGCGAGATGCCCCATATACACCCACATGGTGTGTTACAGGCAGCCGTGGGCAAGCACAGCTTGCTCTGAAAGCCAACCAGAAGTTACGTGACAGTACCACTACAGTCCTGAGCTAAGGCTGACGCTGGAATTTTGGGAGGGCTAGTTAGTACAGGGCTGTTGTGATGCTTACTGCAGCCACATGGCTTTGGCAAAATAAGGACAGAACTGCTGAGTCTGCTGGTTTGTCTTGCTGACAGTGTATGATGCTGCTTTTTTCCCCAAGCCAGGCAGCTGTTCACTGGCAACTGGATAAAGAACACTGTGCTCTCAGTTCCCACCGGCTGCTGAGCAGCTGTCAGGCTGACTTCTGTTAAGGCTTCTGACGGTGTCTGAATCAGGAATGGCTTTGGATCCCATGACCTGTTATTTGTAACTGCTGGTGCTAGACCCTGATCTTGTTCATGAGTATGGAATTGTGCACTGATTTCATCATGCTTGCTTTTCACCTTATGGCATTAGGAATGAGACACGACTGTCTTCCCCCTCTTCCCTATACCATTCAACCTTACTGAAACCTTCAATATTGTATTTGTGTAGCCACCATGGCATACTTTAGTGGGTCTTACTCAACCTAATAAAACTCATTAGTATGTGTATATATGTATATATATATATACACATATATATAACTCATTGTGTTTTCCAGAATAGTTTTATTTTTCTTTTGGAATGACTATGGTTCTAACAGAATAAAGAAAAATTCCAGCATCCTGAATACAGTGATTGTTAAAACCTACCATTTTAATATATTTTAATGTATTTTATCTATTTTGTAAGACTCTAGAACTTCACTTGAAAGAGAAGTTTCTCAGCTATCAGGTGAAAAAAATGCCATCAAGTTTTTAAGAAAGGAAAGTTTGCAGGTGAGATGAGATTACTGTGGTGACACATTTATATTGTCAGCATTTGCTTTCCTGGTACCTAATGAAAACAATAGAATGTACTAAATTCAATTAGCTGTGTAGATTATATTGTTTAAGCAGCTTTATTTGAGAAGGGTGGGCTTGTGGCAGTCTTGGATGCCAATAAGCAGTTTTTTTTTTCTTCCTAATATGATTCCATTTTCAGTACTCCTTATGAGAGACTCCATGGTTTATGGTAATGGATTTTTATTTCTAGCAATGCTCATGTGATAAGAGAATAGCAAAACCCCTTGCAATTCTTTTTGACATGCATGGTTGAATACAAAGAGTGTAGATGTATAGATGCATACATTATATCTGTTAATGGAAAATACTATGTGGTCAAAGGCAACCTCCAAAACATTTTATATGTAACAACCACCACCCTTTGGAGAGAATTACAATATGTAATGTGTTTAAATCACATGGTGTGGAAGCTGAGAACATCTCCTGAATCACAGATTGAATAGGATAGGATGGGATGCTTTTTGTTTATAACATCTATTTTTTCATAGAATCATAGATGGGAAAACAACCTTTAAAACAAGCAAACAGTGAAAATTCAAACCCCACTTCTTTAGCTTTTTCCTCCCCACTCTAGATATTTAATATTCAGCTTCAGCAAGTAACACAACATGGTACCTCTCACATCCTCCACAGCATGTCTTAGATGTTGTGCAATTGTTATTAACATATTGTGGAAGTATGAAGTGCAAATCTGGGTCTGCACTCATCAAAGCAACTTGCTAATTTTAAAAATTGTTCTGGTGATGGAACTGGCATTTCTCCATTTGTGTTTTTCATGTGCATGAACAGTACTTAATTGCATGGAGAATTTAATCCTGAGCTTGATGTTTAGGATGCAACTGAAGTATATATATATATATAAAAATAACGATAAATAGAAAAGATGCATGAAAAATTAAAATACAGCATTGGATCTAGGGAAAACAGTTGGAACAAGTATGTGTCTATACCAAACTTGTCCTCAACCAGACCAGCATCTCATTTTCTCCAGAAAAACACTATTTATGCAATTTATCCATTCAGTAACCCAATAGGTAACATTAGTTTCAGCTGCAATGGGAAAAGAAAATGAATCAACAAAACCTCGCAGCAGATTGGAAGAAGATAAAGTGAGCAGAGTGAGGATTGAGCAGCGGAAAGAATTCTGGTGGAAAGCTATGGCTAGATATTTTCACATGACAAGCTTGAAAAATGAAACAGATGCCGAATTTGCAGCAGGATGTAGGAAGAAATGCTAGGGTAAGGAGAATAATCTCTTGGGAATATTCCCAACAAAAGAAAAACCCCAAAACAAAACAAAAAAACCCCCAACAATATCTGGCCCAGGATTAGAAATCTGGACTATTTAATCTGCATAATTTAAAAATATTTATAATTTATTCTCATGGTGATATGAGGCTCTTCAGCTTCCCTGATAAGTGTTCTTTGTGTAATGAGCCTTTTTTCCCGTTTCCCTCCTCCCTTTTTTTTTAAAAAACTTTGAATGTAAATGTACTCATCTCTCACTGCTACATTGTCTTTAACCAGAATCTTTGTATAGTGCAATTCAGAGTATAGTAAATTCAGACTCTACATGATCTTATGTGCATCAGAAATAGTAATACAGCATTACTAAAGCACCTTTTCACACTGCTTGGGCACCTCTGTAAAATATATTTTAGTGCTTTATTTTTTAAATTGTTATTTTAAAATTATTTATTTACATTACTTTATTTCTACAAGTTTCATTAAAAAATCTTACCTAGGAAACTTTCCTTCATATCTAATGGCTCTGTCTCTGACACTGAATTAGAAGCCTGGGACTTCTCATGTAAACCAGCCAAAATACAACTATTTTTATTTCTTTATTCTGGTATTTTGGCAAACTTTACATCTGTTAGTTTCATGCCGTGAAATTTCTTTTCTATGGAGATGTCTGTGTGAATTGTGTAATTTTCAGTGGAGATAAAAAATGCTTCTATTTTTATTGGCTTACTGTCTTTATGAAATATTTATATCACAGGAGTTTCTTTCCAGCCTCAGGTGGATACATATGTCTACATCCACCTCAAATGAGGGTGATACCAGGAAAAGAGAGGAGCAGAAGTCTGCAGTTTCTTTTGCACAAAGTCTTCTCCAGAAATGATTAGAGAAGCAGAGGTTTCCAGACCCTGAATGCACAGGGGCTGCTGGCTGTCCTGCGTCAGAGGCAGGTCACTGGGTGAACGCTGATCCATGTCTGGTGCATCTTTCATGTGAGAGCTCCATTAGCATTTCACAGATGTAACCCGAATAAAAATCATGGATACTTCACCTAAATGGCAAGGATATCACTTATAAGGGAAGAGATATATAATAGGAGATATAATAATAATATATATATATATATGGGAAGAGATTCATTATTAATTTCTACTTGTAGCAGCTTTTTAGAGTGGTCCTTACTGTGTGTAATTCTGGAACAGATGTTGATGGAGCATGATTTCTTCATGTGGGTGCAGTATGGATATGTTTATTCTTGGAGTTGCAGTAGCCCGAAGATACTATTTATAAATCCTTTTTTCTTTTTTTTTTCCCTGAAAGCATTGGAAAGGGCAAAGCTTTCTGCTGTATCATGTTTGCAACGGTGAAGTGGGCAGAATTCAGTTTACCCACGTACCCTGAGAAAAATTGGGGAAATGCGCCATCTGTAGCCGTCTCTGTGCAGTTCTTTTCCTGAGGTTGTGTGCTGCTTTTTCAGTCTTTTCTACAAATCTGTGGTTGAAAACTTTAACAAGAAATTCTACCTCTTCATACCCATGAAGGGCAGTGAATATTTTTTAACCTTTGTATGTTGCCTTTCTTTTTTTTACAAAAAAACCCCTCCAGCCTAATGGTAAGGAAAAATAATTATATGGAGAATGAAATCCCTCTGAGTTTAAATTTAGTGTCAAAGGAGAAAATGTGTTCCTTTGTTCATCTTCCCATATTTCTCCATGGCTTGAAAAGATCTCCCAGGCTGTGATATCAAATGTCTTTAGGAAATAATCTGTGTGTTCTAATGGCAGACTTTGTGCAAAGAAAGAGCTCATCTATCTGGTGCTGGGGTGCAAGCAGAAAGAGGGCATGTTTGACTAGAGCACTGCATTTTGTGGGAGCAGAAAATGTAACGTGGTCAGCATTTGTCACTTCAGACTTTTTGGGAAACAAAGATGGGAACAGCACATATAATAACAATAATAATAATAACATCATCAACAACAACAACAATAGTAATACTACTACTACTACTACCCATTAGTAATTGTTCTAGGTGATAGTTTAGCCTCTTTTGAGCCTTGTTGAATAGTGATAATTATTATAACTATATATTCTTTTCTTGATCTTTTTTCACATTCACTGCTGTTTAGAAATAAAGTGACAAATAAATTGAAACTTTTGCAGTAGTTCTCACTGTTACCCCACAGAGTAATATGAGCACAACAAAATCTCTGCTGAAAATAAATTTGCAGTTAGGCATTGCTTTATTCACAGAGAAACAGATTCAATCTTAGAATTACTCTCAAAATTTTGTTTTTTGATCTAATTCTTTCTACTTATTGTACTGTATGTGATCATAGTGATCCCATGTTAACCTGTTTAAGTTCCCTTGCAACTTCAGGGGTAAATAATTGTGTAGAGTTGGAGATTAAAAGTCTGAAACCTTGTACTTAGGATGGCAACAGTCATCAGCACTCTTATAACAGATTTGGTTAGGATATCCTCTTCTTTCGAGTAAGTTTGCCAACAATGGAAAAAATGTAGGAAGGCACCATTTGTTGCAATTATTATTTATCTCATGTACCCTGTTTCCCTTAGTTTCTTCTTTTATTTTTCTGTAGTAAGACTCTTATAATGTAGCCCCTGAAGACAAATGTTATCTGATGTTCACAAATCAGTTTTGCATTTGTTGTTTTTCATGGCTGTCATATTCCCTAAATTATTTTTTTTGCTACTTATCTGAAGTTACAGATTTTGCTGTAGCTAAAAGTGTCCTTGTAGCCCAATGAACTGACAAGAGAACAATTTCTAAAAAAGAAGCTGTGCATTAGTTTTCTTAAATCCTTGTCTCTGAAAGAGAAGTGAATGCAAGTGATGCTGAGAGACCTTCCCAAGGTACTCAGATTTTTACCCCTTTATTTTACACATACCTCTTAAAAAACAGTACTAAGAATATAACAAATAACTTATACCTTAATTGTTTTAATGAAACTCACTTATAAAACTACTGACTTGAGTAACTAAGGTATGCAAATTATTATTATTATAATTTGGTTAATAACAGGAGAAGAGATGAGGATGTGCATGACACACATTTTTAAAAGATTTTTCTAACAGAAACAAGAAGTAATATTGATTTAATTAATCTATTCTATGAACATTTTGAGAAAGGCTTTGGTGTCACCAAATGAGTTAGAAGAAATTAAAATTATATGTATTAATATTTAGTAATTGTCAACAAAATAGAAAACAATATGAGAAAAAAAATCCTGACTTTACTGTGTAAGGGAGTCTCAAGTCTCACATGCAGAAAGTGTATTTTAAAATTTAAATATGTACAAAGAAGGACATCAAGGATGATCGCAGGTCTGAAAGGACATTTTTAAAAGGATTCATTAGATAGATTAGGTTTACTCATTTTGAAAATGGATTCTGGCTGCTGTGTGATGTTTTCCTCTCTCCTGCCTTGGAGCCTGACCTGCCTATGGCAATTTTGTGATATCTCAAGGCTGAAGGTTCCAGGTTGGTGCCACATGGACTGTGGGTATTTTGGCTGGGAAGTGTGAAGTGGGGATCAGGTGAAAAAAATCAGAACAGGATGTGCTGTCTGTGGAAAGAGATTAATTTTAACTTCTCTCTCCTTCATCCTTGTGCCACGAAGTGCTGCAATTGCAGTCCTGTTACTGGAAAACCAGAATAATTTATGTTGGAAAAGACCTTTAAGGTCACTGAATCCAACCCCTGAGCCCACACTGTGAAGTCCACCACTAAACCATGTCCTGAAGTGCCACATCTACATGTCTTTTAAGTACCTCTAGGGATGCTGCAGAAGTCTGATCTTCCTCATGCCTTCTTAAGTATTCCTAAGCTTGGTATGAAGGTTTTTTGACTCTTTTTTTGTCCCTAGCTGCTAGCAAAGATAAATATATGGGAACAGTGTCTCTTGCTACTGGGAGCTGATCAGGGATGCTGTTTGCCTCAGGCAGTAGTTCTTATTACTCTCAAAGAAGAATGATACTTATAACTTGAAATGGAACCCACTTTAGATGTATAATTAAGTTCTTCTGACAAGAAGAAAATGGTAAATTCAGCTTTTGGAACTTTAATATGTAGGGTGAACATTATAGAACAAGAGCATAACATGACTCTGAAGTAATATCAGTGCCCACAGCTACAAAATACTAAAACAACGCAACTACAGAAAGAATTAGGCTCTAAAGCATGGAGCTAAGTGGCAATGAAAAATCCATGTTACAGTTGTTGTATTTCATGTATTTTCTTACTGTGCAATCATCTAAGACAAGCTGACTGCTATCCACATTCCCAAGTGGGAAAAGGTGATAAAGCTGTTTGCATTAAATTTTGTGCTAGAATGATAAAATCTGTCATAATGTATGAGAAACAATGATGAGAATGAAGATATTTTATCTTTTTTCCTGAATCCTCCTCAGTCTTAAATTACAATGGAAAAAGAACAAATAGCTCATTAATCAATGAGGTTTTTTTCCTCCCTGTAATCCCCTCATAAGAAAGGGAGTAATAGATTAAAAAAATATATATGTAAAAGAAGTGTCTTGTTTCATATCTGTAATAAAGTCAAGCAATATGTAGACTTTTGATGCTGCTTTCTAAGCTACAGAAGGGCTGTTGCAGAAAAATCTTGAAGTTCTAGCATGTCATATAAGATTTCAATACGTGACACCTGTTGGATCATAGACATTCTTGAAGTATTTAAATAATTTTTTTCATAATTTGATCTTTTTAGGAAAGTAATGACTTAGAGAGTAATGAGCTGTGATAGCTCTTGTGTTTTCAGGATGTTAATATCTTGTATTAATTTTTATTAGTCTCAAAAGTGCCGGACATCACACTAATGCTTGGAAACTTTAATATTAAAAATACAAGTTCCAAATCTGAAACATTTTGCAAAGAAACCTATCAGTGATTTCTTTCCTATTTAAAACCTTTATCTCCTCATAATTCTTGACATTTTCATCTTTAAAGTGTATCAGTGTAGGTCAGGGTAGTGATATATATGAATGTCTTTTTCAAAAGGTATTTGGATTTGATTGCGTGAATCCTGCTACTAGAGCAGTTGGCAGGTCTATATCAATCTGTGGCAAAAGCGAATTTTCAAAGTTTTAAATTTTTTAGGTTGTTAAATCACTTTTAGAGCTGGTATGCTGTAAATCTGCAATCTGCTGTCAAATCTACACCAAAAAAAAAAGATTCTCATATTATAAAAGAACTTTCACAGTTTAACAGTTCTACTTTAAAGCCATTCTGAGACATGACAGATGCATCTGTAAACTCTGGGTTATAACTCTGGAGTTCTGTTGTAAGATAGATTTTTACAGTAAAGTAATAATAAACCCTGTTCTTTTGTGCTTTTGTCACATCATCTCAAATTACAGATTAAGGGTCCCTTTGAAGGCCCTCAACAGCTACTGTTCACTGTTCCTTATCACAGATGATTCTGAAGTAGCAACGTCATCTGTAGATTGTCATAAATACTAAGGGGATGCTTGAGTAGCAATAATTGCATACAGTGAATTATAGTTCGTAATTAAACCAAATATAGAAGAGAATAATGAATTCCTTCTTTCTGGTTACTCTTATCCCCTGTAATTATTCCAAGAAATACATTAGGGGGCAGCAGAGCCATGTGGAGACCAAAGTCACAACTGCATTCCACTTTTTTGTTAGGAATTGTTTTCTGCAGATGCTGTTGCCCAAATACAAGGCATCGTGTTTTCCCAACACTGAATAGGCAAAATGAATAGTCTGTGAGCAATCAAATGTACAGTCAGAGAAATTCTCATTATGGCTGAGCAGAGCTTGCACAGTGCCAAGGCCTTTTCTGACTCACTTATCACTCGCTGGGGGCACAAGAAGTTGGGAAGGGACACAGCTGGGAGAGCTGACCCCAACTGACCAAAGGGATATCCCACTCCATTGGCATCATGCTTGGGGAATGCAGCTTGGGGACATTTGGGCTGGTGGCATTCATCTTCCCAAGTCCCTGTTACATGGGATGGGGCACTGCTCTCCCAGGGATGGCTGAACTCCTGCCTGCCTGTGGGAATTTCATGTTTGGCTTTGCTCATGTGCGTGAATGTTGCTCTCCCTACTAAACTGTCTTCATCTCAACCCATGAGTTTTCTCACTTTTCCAATTCTCTCCCCGATGCTGCTGCTGGGGGAGTCGGTGAGTGGCTCTGTGGTACTTAGGTGACCCAGGGGTTAAAATAATGGAATACTGGAAATATGGTTGGGAATGTGAGAATTTCAGTCTACAGTAAGCTTTCCATCTCTAGATTAGGACACTTTCAGGTAGTGTTTTATCTACCTGTATGCTTCATCCTTTAGGAAAAGAGATACAAAATATAAAGGGAACTCAAAGAATGCACAATTTAATTTTTATTGCAAATTTGTGTTTCTATTGCATAATTTATTCAAAAAAGTTTTTTTAAATCTAGATTTAACTGAAGATGTTGAAAGACAGCTTGTCATAAGAATTAAAACACGAATGTTGACCGTTCCATCACTGTTAAAAATCTAAGAACTGGATTATTTTCTTCTGTTTTCTGGTGTATGTAAGTATCCAATAAATTCAGAACTTTCTGGTGGGGAGTTCTGTATGAATGCAAATTATTTTGTAAATATTATTATTATTGTTATAGAAGAAACACTGCCCAACACTGGTACCATGCAGCTGAAAAGAACTGTAAGAAGAGTGGGAAACTTCTGTTGGATCTGTGTTCCTAGAGACTGTAAGGTATCTTAATCTTGATCTTTCACCATGGCAGCTTTCAGTTGATTTATTTTCGAGAATGATGGTATTTAAGGACGTTTGGCTACTTCTGAGATAGTTATCCTACGTAAAAGGATAAAAAAATAGTAAAGCTTTTTAAAGATTTTAATTTACCTGCAATATTTATATCTTGATTTTTAAATTTTTTTTTAAGAAAGAGTTTTGAGGACAAAGAGGAGGTCTGTTTCTGTCTCTCTAGGGAAATAATGAACACCTTCATGGGAAAAGATGGTCATCTTTCAAGACTCTAATTATTAGTTACTATTTATGGAATTGACTTATAATCAGACCAAAATGTTTAAGTGGATCACTTCTTTTCTAAGTAAAGTCCTTACTGTAGATTATCTCACCAGTCATTGCCTTTTCTCTTGCTACTGTTCTTTCTTATGAGTAAGTTATAGAAACATTGCAGCATAGTTTTGATGTGTCTGTGTTTCTTGATCAGTTTCTTTGTTTCTGTATTTTATAATTTCTTGGCATTTCAGATTCATTGCCCTGTTTCAGTCAGATTTCAGATAAAAATGCTGGTCTAGTTTAAGATTTTACTTTAAAGAGGAATGACTAAGGGTAGAAGGGAAAACATTTAAAAGATTCATTATAGTCTATTCATACGTTCAACCTTTTGTTCTGTATCTGTTGGTTTCTATAAAATTTTTTATTTTTCTTGATATGTTTCTGATTCTACCGTGGGTAGAGCTAATCATGCCTGAGTCTTGTCATCTTCTCTTAGAATTAGATCATTTTTCATTATTTTCAAGGACTTTTTTGCAAGCTTATATTTATAAGTAGAAAACATGCTGCAGATGTATGTTTTTCTTAAAAAGTCTTACAGGATCAGTGGGCTCAGGTAATACTTTCTGTGAAAACATTTATGAGCAATAATAGCAATCAAGTGTGTCAGAACACACAGAACTAAAGTGTTAGGATCCTAAGGAGAGAAAGAACTTTCAAATAGTCTGAAGCCAGCTCTGTTTTCTGAGGGTTTTGACAGTGCTTTCTTGTAAGCAAAGCACCCTGTTTTATATTTTTGTTTACTATAAACTCGCTTAAATAAAAGCAGTAAGTAAACTTTAATAATTTAAGGAATTTTCAGAGTTAAAATATAATAGGATAAAAAGAAACAACATGAAAAGCAGATGCAATAAATAAGCTTGTAAGTGGATCATGAACTATTGTGAATGTTTTTATAGCACTTTTAACAGCTGTTTCGGCCTTATCTTCTCCCTGTAGAAGTGACAGTATCTGACTTAGAGTTCAAACTTTACTTTTATTTTACATAAGCATTATTTCTAGGCCAGGGCTCCATCATTGTGCCTTCAGAGCCTTAATCTACCTAAGAGTTCCGAAGCTGCTGCTTTTTTTCTTACTGTGAATATATATTTTTGATAAGTCATGAGTTCCCAAAGCATGTTTTTACTGTCAAACAAATGTAGGCCTAAGTCCAGCAAAGCACTTAGATGTTAATAGTTAAATACAGAGTTAGCTGTTGTGTTTGACTGAACTAGGACTGCTCACATGTTTTAAACTATGAACACACAGAAGTGCTATAGTGGATTGGTGCCCACATGCAACGCCAAGGAAGAGCAAAGAATTTGCATTGTGTTTCTGGGCTAAGCCCTCTGGTACAGAGAAATATCTGCAAAGCCTTCACTTAGAAAACAATAAAACTAAAATCTTATTTTTAAATAGGCAAAATATTTGCGATACGACATATGCGCTCTATAAAATCACAGAATTTGTTTAAAAAAGCCCCAACAAAAGAGCTGTTCATTTTCAGTTGCTCTTATGGGAATATTACTATGCTTTGATGAGATTGGCAGTTGCTTTGAAAATGTGGTAGGACTGATGTATCAGGCTGGGACCAGGGAGCTGTGCAGATCTAAGGCTATGGGCTATGCTTGCCCTTAAAATATGGTTTGGAAAAAGAGCTGGAGGGAGTGAATAATTCTGTGGCATAATGTGAGAAAGTAGAGTGTGTGAACAAAGCAGCAGCATTAAAAGGTCTGTGCTGAGAGGCCCTGCCTTAGTTAGAGTGTTATAACCTTCGATGGCATGATTGCATTAGGGAGTTTATGATATATTGTGCTGGGGAAGATGAACAACATGCAAATGAGGTTATTTTGACTGGTGTTTTATTAAAAGAGGTATTAACACCCAAACCAGTGACAATTGCTATGCAAGAGGTTACTGAGGTGGCTGTAAAGGCTACATAATCACTGTATATTGGTAATATATCCACACACATCTTCAGGCAATGGGATCTCAGGTCTTACTCCAGCTGTTTCATCAATAAACTTAAAGTTCCTGGTAGTATTTGAGAATGTGAAAAATACATCCTTTTAAAACAGCATGTATAATCAGCCTAAATCTACTTTACAAGGTTGGGTATTGAAACTAAAAGGTACTGCTGGAGTCTGACACTGATACATCGGCTAATGCTGGCAACATGCTGGGAACTACCTGTGCGCTGTAGCACTGGAAGGCAGTCCATTAGTGCCTGAATTAATGCACTCAGGGACTTCTAATTCTTCACAGAATCCATTTCCATATTTAATTACGGGAAAGTCAGAGAAAAAAGTTACAAAGCACCTTCTTCATCCATTTCATTGTCAACGGGAGTGGCGATTAGTAATTCTTCTTCAAGTTATATTGCAGGGTTCACTTAAAATAATGCAGCTCCTTGCTGAGTTTGCTCCAATTAAACCATATTTTATTTGCTAATGACTTACCAAGTTGACAATGACCTTGAAGTTGGTATTGTCAATGCTTCTTGGCATAAAGAGCTGGATGATTTACAGTTATTAAAAGTGCATCAATATATTCTTCAGTCTTTGTCAGTATTTTTAGAAAGATTTTTAATTCCATTACAGATAGGATACTTTGCCTGAATATTGTACAGGTTAGTATGTTAAATAGCAGTCAATTTATATTGTTTTTACTGAAGATTTTAAAGATGTGTATATCTAAAACAACACTTAAATTTTTGAGTTTGCAAAAGTACAAAAGTGTACTGAGAAGCACCATCTTTAAAGCTGAGTAGCTTTAATAACTAGAAATGCAATTTATTACTGTTACATTTCTGTTGGTCATAACTCACTTACATAAATATTTTTTCCCGATATTTAAATACTGAATTTCAGTATTTACACTTATTATGGTCATTACACTTTATTATGGTCAAATTTATTTCACTGTGGTATCGTTGTACTGGTACTGTATCAATGTAGCATTATCACTAGTATTTCACTGCTAGTGTCATTGAACAGAGCAAGATATTCTTTATGAATGCTTCTTGGCAATTTAAAATGAAGGTGAATAGTAAAATTACATTTATATAGAGTAAAAATGCTTAGAACATCATAGTTACAATCAAGTAATGTGTGTGCATTTAAAAGAGATTTCCAGTGGACTATCTTGAACATTTTAGATCAAATAGAATTTTGCACAAATGAGTGCACTAATTAACCATTTTGTCACTCAAAGTATCACTGAACTTACCAATTTCCTGTTTTTTTGTCACGTTTGTCCTTTTGGAAGCTGATGTTGCATGTTCTCTTAATCTAGATGCATACATACTCACTCTATCACTCTACCAATTCATGAATGTTATTTGCGGGGAACTATCATTAGTTCTTCACATTTTCATATTACATCATATCTGTCTTTAAGGAGGGGGTGGAAAGAACTTTAATGACTTTAAAAAGAAGTTGATGTCATTACTTTAAAAAATAATCATAAATTTTGTGTTCTGATTTGATGCATTTAAATTGGATGACATTTTACTTGTGAAGAACATTATTTCATATGCAAAAATATGATTTACTGTATGCCATCTAATGTCTTACCTCAAGCAGATCTTTTTAACAATATACTCTTTTACTTTCAAGAATTGAGTTACTACACCATAAAATTTAACTTTAATGGAGTCATCATGATGTGCAAAACTGTAAATGAGAAATCACATGATCTAATTGCTGTAACCTGTTTCTTTCTTAACGCTGAAACTGCTCTCAGTTTCTGCATCATGCCTAGAAAAATATCATAGAGGCTTTGGACTGCTCAATCCAGAGATTGTGAGGTATCTAGGATGCTTTGAATGGTTAAATGTTAAATAATAGAATGTAAATGTATAAATATGTGTGTATGTGTGTATATATGGCATCCTAGGGAGTAGCAAGCACAGATTTCTGTCTAAGTCACTTAATTATACACATAAACTCAAGTATACAAATGATTGTCCCTTTCTGTTAAAAATGTCTTTTAAAATATATTTTTCAATTATATAGTAAGTAGAGGAAATACAGACTGAGAATGTGCTGGTCATTCTTCTGTAGATATTGGAATATGGCTAGAAATGCCTGTCATCTGACCGGATGACATATTTACATGGCAAGGCAGTATTTTTATTGGGAAACATACTCATTTGAATTAGTGGGTGATTCAAATAAATAAATTTCCTTAAGAATTCATAATGTGACTAGTGTTTTAAAAGTAGACATGACTGCTAATGTTCAGCATTTCAGTTTTTAATCGGAAAAATCCTTGTTCTTCAGTGCAGTCAGCTGTGATATTTGAAATTGCTCATAATTTCCAATTCTTTTTTCAGTCATGTAAGGTCTGTAATAGGGTACATATACAAAAAACCAGGATATGAATAAAATGAGAGAATGAATGCTTTTTCCCCTGTATTTATTATTTTTTTAAATTTAGATTTGCAAAGCATAGAAGGCTTTTTACCTTCTATGAAACAAATACTGTGATATTAGATATGTTCAAAGTATTTAAGATATGTTTCTGAATGCACTATTGTTCTGTATAAAGCTCATTTACTTTTCAAGTGCTGCCCCTAGAAGAGAAAAGCAGATAGTTCAGATATTGTGGGTCTATAGACAAATTTCATACTAAAATGGCAATGTGCATGTTTTAATCTCCATAGCAGGGCTGTATATTTTTACAGTTTATTGTTAATAATTTAATCTCATTCCTTTAGACATGCTAATGCCTTCTCTTTTTCCAGAGCTGATGCCCCTCTGGGTGGGATTCAGGCTGGTGTTCATTTCACGTTTATAGCTGCCAGAGCAGTTTGCTCTAACTGATGTGAGAATGCTCTCTGCCCAACATTTTCCCTGTTAATAGAGGAGGTGCTGGAAACCAGGGCTCTCCAACTCTTGGAGACCCCCACCAGTGTGGTTAGAATATACTTTTCCCGCCATGGGAAAGGTTCTGTTCCATTAATAATAATATTGTGCTCTTCCTCTATTAGTATTGTAATCAAATGTAAGTAGTTCCACAGAATTAACCATATAAAAAATTCAATATGTTTATCCTTATTATAGACTTCAAAATAAATTATATTTCTACAGGATCTAATCTGTCACAATTAAAACTAATTTTGAAGAGAACATTTTGTACATAGCTGAACAATGTTATTTCTTGTTTCACCATGCATGAAACTAGTAATAAACAGTGCCTTATAAAACCACTTGATGGTGCTGTCACCCTTTTACTCCAAAAATTCAGTTTAACTCTCATGCTTCCTTTATAATAATGATCATCTTAAGTTTCTTTAAATTGTGAAGGAGGAGGAATTTTACAAGCAAGGACATTATTTTTGGTTTTCTTTCTTTTCCTCTTCTTTTTTTTTTTTTTTTTCTTACAAGGAAAAGGTGACATGTTAAGAAAGAAATATGTAAGCCTGTGGGTTTAGAAATGGAAATACTGGAAATAGAGATGCTACAGATCTATAAAAAGGAATCTAAAGTGAGGAAGACACTAGCTGTTATTTTCAGGATCCTGAAGTCATTTATGCATAATGAAAAAATATATAACTGAGTTGTTTTTCTGAAATGGGGCTGACTTCAATGCTAAAATGATTAAATTATAAAAATGTGCTGATCTGGGGTACATGTTCTGTTACTGGTAGCAAAGGGTTTTTGATTTTTTTTCCCCAAAAATACTAGAAAGATGATATTCTTTGATAGCCACTCCTATTCTTGGCATGTAACTGAAAATGTTGTTCCTGTAGTCAATGTAAAAGATTTGTTTGAAATCACCTAAAACTTGCTGTGAATCATTTTGATGGATTTAGAATTAGTGAGTGAAATTTTATATATATATTGTATTTACTGAACTAGTTGTTTTCTGATGCTTAAAGGCGCACTCTGTCTACAGGCCACTGAATTTCAAATATATCTGTAGATTTGAACATGGAGCTGTAAAGCTTGTAATGGAGGGAAGGGAAGTATTTATATGGATCTTTGTGGTGGGTTCAAGGTAAATGTGTTCTATCAAGCTTAGTCCATTTTATTCACCTATTTCCAGCCCATGACTACTATTAAATGCATTCATGTTGGAAACCAGAAATTTAGACTCCAGCTCGGGGAGGGGAAAGTGTGACACAAACATATACGGGAACAAAATGACAATATATGAACATAAAATTTGTACATTTTTTATATACCTTACACTAAAAGGAACTGTTTCTGCTGCCCCAGCTTCCGTAACATCTGTTGAAGGGGCCACAGCTGGATGTGTTTGACAGCTGGAAATCCGCAATGCAGATATGTGCAGAAAGTGTAATTGGGCAAATGAGTGGTCCATTGAGTGGGTTTGCCGTGCTGAGGTCTGACTGCTTGATGTGGACAGTGGTAACCTGAATTTTTGTTCCTCTTGCCATCTTTGTGCATTCTGATCCATATAGTTTGAAGCTAAATTATTAGTCAGTGCTGACTTTTCTATGACAATCACCACTGCATCTCTGGGAGAGATTGTGCTCTGCTCAATGTGTTGTGTATGACTTAAGAAGCAGCTCTGAATAAGAATTAAAATGAGTAATCTGACTTGATTAAGTAAGATGACATTTTAAAAAAAGTTTTGTTTCTGAAGTGAGATATGCTGTCTGGAATCACAAGCTGCTTCCCTGCTGGAGAACCACTGTAGTTGTAAATCCTCAAAGCCCTCTTAGCTAATAACTGGAGTTACTGTTCTCAGTGGTTTCAGCATTACCACAATGCTGTTAGTGAAATAAACTTGGTAGTATTAGAGAATTATTAGCTTACCAATTGCTATTTGTTTGTGGAGAACACTGAGACTGGGGTGGTTTGAGGATGGAGATGCATGAGTTAGAAAATTGGGGGAAAACCTGCTTGAAGACCTTTGGAAGGGAATACAATTAAACTACAATGTAGTTTATATTGTAATTATGGTATTACTAGCAAAGAAATGCCCTAACAAACGGCTCTATGAATAAGTTTCACTACAAGCATGTAAGTGTTATTTATACAATAATTTTGGCTGGCAGCTAGTATATATTTTAGCTGTACTTTGTAGATAGGGCACAAACATGGCCGAGAAACTGCAAAATTCTATGACAAATTAAGTTATTCCTTCCTATTTCTCTCTGTTACTTATTCTGCCCTGTAATGTAAGGGATGTATTTCAATCATGTAACTGGAAAATGGGGTGACTTTAAGCCTCAAGGTGGGCCAGGTCCAGGCAATATAATGTAATTTAGTAAATAACAATAAGCCATGGTATTTTATTTTTTGATCTGTTCATTCAAAAATTAGATATTTATACTTTAGTACAATTTTTTTTTTGTTCTTATTTGCATTGTACTGATTATATGTTGATTGTCTTCTGCTTTTTAGCCTTTTGGTTTGCAGCAGTCAGGCTCATTTGCTGTTCCTGAGCTCTTACACTTCATGAAGACTTTCTTTTCATATATGCAGACATTTCTCTTTATTTCACTGGAAATCTAATCCTTACAGTTATTAATTTTGCTGTGGTTTCAGAGCAGTGAACACATTTTTAAAGGTTTCCTTTACTGAAAGCCGATTTACTTTATACTTGATGGCTTGTAAAAAATATGATCTTCCAGTAACTTACTTGAGCTTTTGACTCATCTAGGTTGGTCTTCTGCCACACTTGATAGCCTTTTTGCACATCAGAATGTGCTCAGAGGAGAGTGTTCCTGAATATCAATCAGCTCTCCTGAGCCTCTTGTCCATTCAGCCCTATGGGACAGAGCCAGGGACAGATCCCTGAGTGACTCAGAGCTGGGAAGGGTGCCCTGCTGGGCTTGTTGCTGATGAACAAGGACAAATTCTTAAGGGATGTGAAGGTCAAAGTGATGGAATTTAAGATACTGGGAGAAACAGGGAAGGCAAATAGTAAAATTAATCCTCATTTAACTAATCCTTTATTTAGCCCCTTCTCTTGACTGCCAAATGGGTCATTTTTAAATAGGATGTAAGGAAGTATTTTTTCTCACTGAGCTTATAGCTTTGTGTTAAGAGGAAGGCATCTCATTTATGTCTGTAACTTCCTGTAGAGGTGCTCATTAAGGGCTCCAGACTATATATTTCTACTGCTGTATGAGTGGTCATTAAGAAACTAGAAAATGTGTGTATGACCATTGCTTCCTCCTCTGTGTGTCTTACAAGTAGAAACGGCCAGCTCAAATTTCTTTTAAAAGCGACAATGACAGAAAAAAGAGTTGCAGTTTCAGATTGTTCATCCTATTCTTAAACTAAAAGTAAAAAAGGAGGTTAGTTTGAAAAGTTTGGGACAAACAAGATTTTAGAATCTCATTCAGTGACTGCTGCTTGGTTTAAGCAGCACCACGATCAATAGGCTGCCTGGTGTTGGTTGTGTTTGCAGGTAAGCAATGCTCCTGGGTTTATTATAAATGGCACTTTGGCATAAATCCCAAGCATTGACAGATTTCATTTGTGTGATTCTGACCTTCAGTGCCTCACTTGTCTATTCCTCTGATAGGGTCTTAAACCTTGTTGGAGCTTTTTAAACATGCAATGTTAATTAAATGTTGATGTTCATGCCTGAGCAGTTTCTACACGTATTTCACAGGCCTGGGTCTGTGGAACTTTTGAATAAAATTAAAAAGAAAGATTTCTTATATCTATATATTTAACCAAGCAGCTGATTTGGCATAAGTTTTCAGGCTGCAACTCTAAATTCATTAGAAGCTGGAAAGGGAAATTTAAAAAATAAACTTCAGATTGCATTATCTATAAGGTTGGTCTTAATTTGCTGTGCAAACATCTGTCATGGTTTAAATCCTTTCCAGTGTCTTGGCCAGATTTATTTGAATGTCATTTGAAGTGGTCATAAAAACTACTTGAGTATTTAAAGTGATTTTCTTTGAAGATTTTTTCCCTAAAAGTAGTAATAGAAGGGCTCTCTGGAGAATTGCTTCTACCAAGAGAGTTTTAAAAATTTGTGATGTAACTAGACCTGTTTTAGCTAATTACAGTGCTAAATTTCATAATTAGAGTTAGAGGAGCATAACTCACTTAAAGCTTTGTTTGACATGTGTTAGGATAGCAGATGAAAAATTTTATGCTTTCTTTTCTTTAAGCTTTATATTTCTCTATTGAGTGGTTGTTGGAATCATCCTGTGATAATAATTACATGATTTTTCCATTTTTGGAACAAGGCTGGTGTTGATGTTTTGGGTTTACTGCATAATTGTATGACAATATTGTGGGGCCCCTCCCTTCAGCGAGTAATCTTGGCTTTCATTAGTTATTGCAAAGAGCAGCTGTTTGTAATAGAATAGGCTTCCACTAAATGTATTTAGATAAGCATTTAAAAATGAAGACCCATAAATCTTTCCTTTAACTTTCTAAAGGGAAGCTACACTGCATTACAAAAAAGTCAACAGCAAGAAAAAATGAGACAAGAAAAAATATGACCTCTTCATCCCACAGTAATAGAATTATAGGAAGAAAAGGAGGCAATGGCACTTTAGCTTTTTCTACTACTTGAAAACTAATTTATACTCAGATTCCAGGTGCAGGGCTTTTATTAGAGAATGAAAAAACCCCTGCAATTTATATTGAAAATGAAAAAACCTCCAGCTAGTTAAGAATGAAAATCCATAAGCTTCCCCCCCTGCCTTTCCTACTTTGGTGTAAATCCTGTGAAATAATTTAAGAGCATAAGCTTTTCATATTTAGAAATGGTGAGGCTGGAACAGGTTGTCTGGAGAGGTTGTGAAGTCTCCAGGATATCTAAGAACTGTCTGGATGCAATCCTGTGCAATGTGCTCTGGGATGACCCTGCTTGAGGTGGGAGGTTGGACCAGGTGATCCAACGTCACCCACCCACTGTGGCTCCTTCCAGCCTTACCCACTGCGTGATTCTGTATTTTCACACGCTTCTGGAATACAGCAAAATAGTAATCAAATGACTCGTGACTCCTCTCAGAATTCATCAAGGTTTGATTAATATACATGAAAAATAGATTCAGAATAAATTGCCTGTGCTGTTGTTTTGCTTTGCTTTAAACTGAACAAATGAAATTTGAGAGGGTTTACCTTGCTTGGCAGAACTTTTGAGCCTTTAGGGCATGCATGCAGGGAGAAGACTTAAGCTACAGGCAACTGCTTTTGCTTCTCTATACTAATTTTCTTATGTAAAAATACTTTATAATAAAATTGTGTATTTGTATTTTTAGAGATTGCAGTTAGAAAATTAAAAAAAAAATCAATACTTCACTACACCCACCTGTATTTTCAATTTTGACTGAATTTTCCATGCCTCCAGCATGGAAATGTGTTTCAGGAATAAAACTTTTTGTCATTGTACATTCTTAGTTTTTATACTTTCACCTAGTGTGAGTGTAAATGATTGTAAGGTAAATTGGACAGATACTACCAGCTTACAGTGAGAAGTGATAGAACACTGAGCATTGTTTTTGAAAATTGAGCACTAGAAGTAACCAACAGGATTTCATTAAATGAGTAACTGCTATTACTGGTGCAAAAGAGAAATATTGATAGTTTTGAGAAAAACCTGCAAGTAACTTTTCACATACATAAAATTAATTTTCTTAAAATTCAATTAACTTTATCTATGGGACTTGTGAATTTTGAAAACCTGTGTATGTGGATGTAAAGCTGAGGAAAGATGCCTATTTCTGGCACACAAACCTTGTGACTAAAGGTTAATATAGCTAAGATTATTATATTGCTACACAGAGAATCCTGAAAGTACTTGTATTAATATGGCATGAACTTGCAAAAGCTGTCTGATGAGATCTCTTGAAATGACAAGGATGTCTTTCAAATATACACTGGGAACCACGGTTTCTTATTTGGAATATTCTCAGGTGATAATTGATGAGGAAGTTCCTACCTTGTCTCACTAAAGAAAAAAAAAGACTGAAGGACTGAACAGTGATGTAAATGGGTAAACAGCACTGGTGGGAGGCAGCTGTTCTCCTGGCATGTGATCAGATGTGAGCCATGCTAAGGGCTTTAAGGGACTGAACTGTTGGATTTTACCTTCTTGGCTCTTTTATGCGACATTCTTTAACTCCTAGTAAAGTAGTTCAGTGTTTCTTGGATGTTGAAATCTGCGTGTGACATAAGAGGAAAACAAGGAATAATGTAAAGGGATACACAGAGAGATGAGGAAGCCTAGAACTCCTTTTACAAAGGAAGAAGTAATGCAGAAAACTAGATAGATTTGGGAGAGAGGGGTTACCTGGTCTCTGTAGGCAGGAATTGATAAAAAATGAGGTGTCTTTTACTGCATGTTAAGAGAGGAAGAGAATGTGGTTTTTATTTCCCTATCTTGTTTTAAATTTCAATAAAAAATTGATGAATAAATGTTGCCTCATGTTTTCAAATTACACAAGATGTCTGATTACAATATTCTTTTCAGGTTTCTGTTATGTGCTAAGGCATACAAATTTATTATAAAAAAATTTATGAGGAAAAGATGTGTTAAGTGGGAATTAAAGCCAAGAGTACATCCCGGTAATTGAAGCTGATGAACAGTATGTTGTAATTACCTTAAAGAGATCTCAGTTCTTCATGGTATGGAAAGCACAACTGACCAGCTAAAACCCAGCTTTTTGTCCTTAGCTGGAATGAGACCCTCAGTTCAAATGAGTGTGTGGGAAATAGTCATGGGAACACTTAGCTGAGCTCAACCACGTGCTCTGGGGTTGAATGCTGGAACTGGAAACCTCATTCTTGGAACCAAACTTAACCCTGAGCTTTGGGACTGGATTTGCTGGTGCCCAGGACAGATTGCATGCTAATATAGGCTTTTTGTATTCTAAAGGCATTCATAGCACTTTGCTGTAGATCCATAGATTTATGCTAAGACTTGAGCTTACAGTGCAGCCCATTAATCACAGCAGTGTCTTTTCACAGTCTTTCTTTTCTCAAAACTTTAATGTCAACAAGTCTACAAGTTCTTAGTCAAGTTTGGTTAAGACTGACTAATAGGTTAAAAATTATCAAGAAGGGATGAATTGACTCCTGAACCTGAATGCATATCCATTTTTTCCTCTAAAGACCAGGCTGCAAATTCCAGTGTTTTTAATCATCAGTTCATTCTAATTTAGATTCACAAATGTTTAAATATGCAGCTCTAATTGTCTATTCGTCATAGTGTCCCATCTGGAAAAGACACAGATTTCCCAAATTACGTTACTGAGGTTTTGATGTCTTAAAATATTTGCTTTTTTTTTTTTTTTTTTCTTTTCTTTAAACTGGGCTTGAATTAGGATTTCCAGAGGTTACAGTGTGTAGTTTTGCTGTAATGTCTGTATAATGAGTTTCAGGTGCTGGGTTTTATTTATTTATTTATTTAAATATGGTCAATATAAAATTTTTCCCTATTGTTTTTTTATTAATTAATTTCTAAAAGTATCTTAATGAGTGAAAAACAAAAGGAGGCAATGCAGTTTACAGGATTTCCATGATTTTAGAATGTGATTTCTGCCAGCTAAAACTTTGCATGGTAACTTTGTTTCATTGTGAACTGCTTTTCTCCCTGTTTCCCTACTCCCAAAGGATTCTTACGGGAAAACAATGATAAAATTTTATAAGAAAATGTGTCTTTTAGATAAAGCAAATGAGAAATAGTAGTACAGTTGGGGACATACAGGAGTCTTGCTGAAAGTGCTGGGAAAAAAAAATCTCTAAAATTATGGACAGACTTACAGATTTAATTTTGCTTGTATTTTAAGTGAAAGGAAAATAAAGTCAGGCAAACACAAACTAAAGAACACTTTACAGTGATTTCTGTCCTTTCATTTTCTTTCTTTGTCTAGCTCTCTGTTCTCACAAGAACAACCTGAAAAGCAGACAAAAAATACTTTCTTTAATACATCTACAGTAAAAAAAAAAGGTAAAAATATTTTGATTTTTTTTTATTTTGAAAGAATGTTTTATGCATGTACTTTTATATATTTTGCAGTTCTAAAAATATATAAACAAAAACCATGTGAAAGGTTGAGAAAAGAGAGGCATCCAAATCCAAGCTGGCCAAGCCAGAGAATTTCCATGTGGAGTCTGGCAAAATAAATGTTAAGATAAATATATATATATATATATATATATATACACATTTATACACATACAGAGAATGTAAATGGAACTTAAATGGATAACTAATGTTGGCATTTTACAAGGTATAATTGATTCCTTTGCAATACAGGAAAGTAATCATTATGCAATGGGAAAATCATGTACATGTTTATTGTGAGAACTTAAATCAGTCTAAACATTTTGTTGATCCCAATGTATTTATAGCCAATTTTTTTGTATTGCTAAAAAATGTGTTTAATATAAAGTACTATCACCTTAGAATTGATAAAATGGCTTGTAAATTAAGAAGCATGTGTAGGCTGTTTCCTACTCTAAGAAGTAGGAAAGAAAGCGAGGGGTTTATACTATCTCAGAAAAAAAGAGGAGTTGAACTAAAACTGTGAAGCATTCACCTGGATACATGAAAAAATGTGATGCCCATTTTGTAGTGAAAAGTTCACAGAATTGAGTTCTTTTTTCATTTGTAATAGTATCAGTATGATACTTTATCTCAAGGAAATTAGGCTTTTGAGGGCACTTATTGTAATAACTTTCACTGAGCAAATGCAAAATAATATTTTCTTGAATAATTTCAGAGAAAGGACTGGAGACCCAGACCTCAGTTCTTGGTCCTACTGATACAGTAAAAATAAAATGTGTACAACTTGGAGAAGTGCTGCCAGTTTCTCATTTCTTCATTAATACAGATGTCTTTATTGGCAACTTTGTTCCAAATTCTTTGAATAATGCCAAAGAACAGCAATCTTTAGGCTGTATCTGTGTAAAAAATGTGTCATTGTTGTGAAAAAGGGAAAATTATATTTAAGTGTTAGTATTAGGATGTTTACAAAGAAGTTTAACCTGCAATGGATGTCGAACAATTCTTGTGAGCTACAAAGAGCAAACTTTCCCTGCTGTATGGTGTCACCCCTAGCACATTTCAAGTAGAAGATGTGGAGGTTAATCAGAGCCAGTTTAGAGGAAAATTATGAGTAATGAGACATTTAGAGAAGGTTCCTAGACAGAAAAAATGAATGAGCTGTATTCATTACTGTAAAGAATAAAGGGGGACTTCTTACTAATAATCTTACTAGTAGTAATCTTCAACTATACCAAAGTTTTCTGAAAAAGAGGCAGGAATTAATAATGTGATTTCTAAATCCATCTATAATCAAGATTAGAAGAGAAAAGCTTTGGCCTAGCACAGGTTTGTGTGCCTTTTGGAAGAGTTCTTACTTGTAAATTTGATCAACTTCCTTCCTCCATGCAGATTTTTGGCTGGATTTTTTTTAGACTCAAGTTTCTGAAAGGTTTTAGAATAGATTCTTTTATTCTTTGAGGAAAGGCAGGTGGGATACAATAAAAACTTGCCAGTTCACTTGCCATTTCATTATTGTGTTTCAACCACGTAGAAATGTCTTCTCTGTGTGGACTGTAAATTTTTAAAGCTATTGTATACTTTGTCAGTTGTAATTACACTTTTAAAGGAAAGTGGATATAATAGAGAAAAATAGAGCACAGGTTAATGTGTGCCTAACAACCAGATTTAACTGGAATTGTAAGTTTTTCTCACTAATAAATTGCAGGTCCTCACATGGCAAGTGAGTTAAGTGACAAACACAGCAGTTCTCTTCAGAGTATTCTGCGCACATACTATTGCGATGATATCAACACTTGTGTTTCTTTTTAAATGTTAAAGGACATTTTTCTAGACTGTGGCAGCTTTTATTTGCCAGTGAAATTGTGAATAAGCCCATGAATACAAAATTACTGTTTTTGCAAAACTTCACCTATGTTTGATACCCTTTGCTCCCAGAGGTTTCTTTTGTTCCTCCCCCTCCTTATCTGATTACTTTTAGTTTGCTTTCATAGAATACATCAGTGAAATCACCTGTCATAAATTCATCATATAGAGGTAGTTTTACCTTATATGTAACATTAGTAGCTTCTTGCAAAATAAAATTCTCAAGTTCGTGTATATTGCAGTTGCTGGATCTTGAAGATCTTCTGTTGCCTCAGGCAAAATTCTGAGGTTGCTTAATCATTTCTCTTCTGGGAACAATAGTAAATCATCTGTGAATTTAAATCTGTTTGAAAAGGTAACTTACACTGGAGTCACTCTTGGCATATATTAGGCAAAACTGTAATTTATACCCTCACAGAGTAGGCATAAATTTCCTTATATTTACTAGAAGTCATTGCTTATATGCAAGGTAAGTTTTTGAGTGTCACCAACTCATTAGTTTTATATGGATGTAAAAACAAGCTCAACACATAGACCAGATTTACAACTATGTTCAATTCTGCTAAAAGAGTTGAAATGGCTGTTTTTTGTCTTTATTCTGGGAGTTAAAGGTTGTTCAGTGTTAGCTTTTGTTTATCAAAACTTTTAGAATTTCTACTAGGTTATGACCTAGACAAACACTACATGGCACCTATCAAGCCATAACTTTTCTTTTATTTTTAGCCTAGGATAAGGATGTAACAATTATTTTTACTTCTCAAGTACATTGTTTTTTTTCTAAAATGCCAGACTCTCCCCTCCACTTAGGAATGTAGTGAACTGTGTAAAATAAAAGTGATGGGATCTTGATGTTCAATTTATATTTCAGAGCCTGGGTGTCTAATGAGGTTACTGGGTCTATTAAAGATTATTCAACAGATGAGCATGGCAAAGAATAAAATGTTGTTTTCTAGTAAGGATGTCTTCTGCCTTTTTATAAGACCAGCTATTTATGCAGTGTATTACTGCTTTAATGTTACTATGGGATTGTATTTTAATATACAATTACCTGGTATAGCTGGTAAAAAATCTTTCCCAGTGGATGATTTGCAGCTCTTGGTAAATTTGTACTTCCTGTCTACTGTTAGTAGAGTTACATCCAAAATTAAATGGATAGACTCTCGTGTGCTGTTTGGAATAGAAATTAATTGATTCTGAAAGCAAGAGAGCCACTTCTCCCCGAAAGCTCTTGCATAAAAATACTTCTGGTTTTAGCTTTATGAATAATTTTATTACTTCTCTGTACTTCTGGATAGTGCTGTGACTTTGCTTTGTTGCAGTTGGTTATTAACAAAATCCTGGTGAATCCTGGCAGATGGCAATGTGCTCTGCAGGTTTCACCCCACACTAGCTCAAAGTCATAACATTTTTCACTACAGACTGGTTTTGGTGTGGTGTGTGTTTTTTGTTTGTTTTGGTTGTTGGGTTTTTTTCCTCCCCCCCATTCCCTCTTCCTTTATCTCTAGAGAACTTCACTCTCTGGTAACACTTCCTGCCATTTGCTCACTGCTTGAATTGATGAATGGCTGGATACACAGCAATATTTTGTCACAAGTATCTGGCTTTTGTGGTGCCATAACCTTCATGTAAAAATTGACAGAATGAGTCAAATCCTCACTTGCTTCTGTAGTAACTGCTATTTTAAAAAAAAAAAAAAATCCATTAACTTGAGGTCTGTGTGAATAGAGTTCACTGCAAGAAGTTCTTTCATAAACTACTGTTAGATTGTAGTGTTTAGAAAGGATGAATAGCTGTAGGGTTTTGCAACTAGTAGCTGTTTCCTTTAAGGTTTTTGGTTTTACTGCTAGTGTCAGAGGTCATGTTTATATGAATATTGGAAACTTTTATTTCTCTGGGTATAACAGCAGCAAGTCTTTCACAAGATCTTTACTGAGCTTTTCAGGTTATTTCACGTTGTCTAAAGTAAAATAATAGAAGCTTTTTTTTCTTAAATAGGAGAAAACAACATTAAAGTAAGTGTGTGTGTGTAGTAAGTGGTGTGACAGAGAGATCCTAGTAAGACTAATGATTGCCTGAAATACTTGTCTGTGCTTTTGAAGCTTAACCCTTTTGCTCATCAATCAGTCAGCAGAGGCAGGTAGTGACCATTAGGTGGATTCATTAGCACCCTGCAGCCTTCTTGTACAGGGTGACCCACATCTGTCTTCATTAGAAGTTTGCCACTTGCCAGTAGTGAACAGATGGGTCATTATAGCCTACATTGCCCTCTGGGCATACCTGGAGGACAGACAAAGTCGTCCAGTACAGGACACACATGCATGTTTTCTTCATAGAAACAGGGCAAAGTATTTATGATAAGTCTAATAACATTAAGCTTTTTCTTTAGACAAACTAGCTTATACTTAGTGGAGTTATTTGTATTATTATTTATTCTGTCTGATACCATCTTGGAGAACATGAAAGGGCTAAAACAGAGACTTGCATTATTCATGACCATCTCTATAAAAATAATATTATGGTGTATAACATACTGCTGAACTGTTAATCAGTATTTTCATTTGAACTCCAGGTGTGATTTCAGCATCTCATTTTCTTTTTCTGGAACCAGAATATTTTCTGTACAGACTAAATTAAGTTTTTTTTTTTTTTTGGAAGGAATTCTATGAGCTAAGGCTGAAGATAAAATACATTCATAATCCTGTTGCCAAGAGAGGAAAGTAAAAGCCTTGTTTCCTTATTACTTCATGCTGTTTACACTGCATGAGCTTAAATCCTGTTCTAACACCATGGTTAAAGACGTTTTTGAAAAAAAATCCACATTCGATGTGTAAATTATTTACTATGGGTTTCCTTCTTTCAAAATTTTGGCACAGTTAAACATGTATTTTCAGTGTTAGCAACATTATAGTTGACATTCCACTTCAGTGTCTTATGGAGAAGATTCCTTACACTGTGTTTAAGTAAAACACTCTTAAATGTGAGGCAGACTGATTACAGCTGGAAAGCCTGATCATGCCACTAGCTCTTCCCCTGGAATGCGCTCCTAAATGAAATAGGAACTACATTTACTGGTGAAGAAAGGCTCCCTTTTCCACTTGAAGAAAGTGTTGCTGTGTTAAAAGAAATACTTAAACTCTCCCCTACTGGACAAACCTCATCCTCCACTTAATCATATTTACTATAGAGGGAATTTAATTGTTATCATAGCATTTTGTTTCTTTAGCTCTTTGTAATAAGTTGTTTTCTAGTGGGCAGACATTTGCTGTATTTAAATAATGAGTATATTGTGGTTTAGAATAGATTCTAATTTTGTACAGTTTATTCTTGTGTTAAAGTAATATTCTTTCATTAACAATATTTCTCTTATTAAACTTTTCTGAAAAATTGTTTTTGTAAGAAAATGTTCATCCCATGTTGCTGTGTGTGAATTTCTACTTTCTTTTTGTGGCACTCAGAATTTAAAGGCAAAGGTATTTTTGGACACTGTTCCTGTTGTAACAGAGACCATTCCCCTTAGGAAGGTGTGACACTGTTCTACAGTTAAATTTTATACAAGAATAAGAATTGACTATTTTTTTAATATTTAAGAAAAAATCATGTGGTCATCTTTGTTTTAAAAACCAGAAACCATTTCTGTTGAATAGATTTTAAAATAAAATAGATGCTATATATTTAGTGAAAAATACTGTTAGTGAGGTTGTCATAAGTAATACACTTGAATCAAAAAATGGTTCTTGAAATTTGATGTATAACAGATGAATTGGACACCAAGCAAAGACATGCTTTCTTCTTGCAGAAGAGATGAGTGATTCCTCTTGGTGCTTGGAAGGGAGCATTAATAGCTTCTTGTGAGAAGTGCAATATCTTGCTGCTGTAGCTGTTTTCTACAAAGTTTATTTCATGTGTATGTTATGCACAATAAAAAGGTGGCAGAAGCTTGTTGCTGTAACTTAAGGAAAACACAAAAATTTATTCATCCTTTCAGATTTTGAGAAATAGCATCCTGTGTTAGCATGTTCTATGTATTTATGATCTCTGATTACCCAGCAGTAAAGATGACATTCAGCATCCATCTGGCATACTTGCATGTATTTACCCTGTTTGCAAAAGCTGTTAAAATGATCTGAGAGGCTCTGATTTAGGATGATGCAGGTAACCTCAATACGGCCGTGTTGTATGTGTAGTTGGTGATACAATCTTTAATTACACAATGACACTATGTTTTCCAGAGAATCTTGCCTTAGGGTACACAAAATAGATAGTGTTCTTTGAGTGAAGTGCTTTTGCTTTATTTCCTTTTTATCTTCCTTTATCTGTGTGAACTCCATGCTATATATGGCACATCCTCTTTACTGTGTTCTGAAACGCAGGTGATTAATTTCCTTTCTAGTATTCCTCTGATGCTTGTTGTAGAGGTTTCTTAACCTCCTTTACAAGCATAAAATGTGTCATCTTTCAATGACTCCTGGTTATGTTAATTTTCATTGCTTCTGTCCTCTGTTCTTTTTTTGGTAACTAGCATCAGATCTTTCATTCTTACACCCGTCCTTTGTGCATCTCTGATTCTCTGTTCCATCATTAAAAACTACTTTTTTACCCCTCTAACAGCCAGCTTTCCTGGTAATAGTTGGAAATTACATGAATAATTTTCATTCTGCTGTTCAATTTTGAATATGTGAAAAGGGATATAGTCTCTTGCAATTTTATCATGATTAAAACCATTGACTCTGTTATGATGTGGTAATACTGCTGGAAAGAATGGCAATGTTTTACTACTGTGTTGACAACATGAACACTTTTATATTTAGAATGGCAATTCATAGGGAATAGTGGAATGATAAATACATTTCAGTGGCTTCACAATTGCATGTACCAATGCAGAATTACATTTCAGTGTTAAAGACACTGAATAATTACATATTCTCTGTAGCTATCTGTATATGACAAACATAGCACTGATTTTAAATAATGCTGCTTTGCAGATCATTCATCATCTTTTTTCCAATGGGTTACCTTTTAGAATTTCAACAGGTGACTTGTTAGGACAGCTATTTATTGGAAGTGGAGGCATGTGAACTAGCACTCATAAATTCTAGAGCATGTTAGTTCATCATGAGCATTAGTGCTTGGCAATTACTGGTGCTGATCTGTGCAGTGCGAAATTGTTATATTGTGGGAACATACATAAATATATATATATGATGGCATAAAATTACACTATAACAAATATACCTCTAAGGTGTGAGGAAGCAATCTGATGTTAACAGTTCTAAAGCTGTTGTGTGCCTGCACAGATCCTGGTGGAGAGACAGGAACTTCTCTGAAACTCCAGGGAAGAAAATGGGGAATTCTGCTAGAGCTATAGGAAGAGAGGTACAACAAAGCAATTCAGTTATAATCCTCTGCTGGGTGGCTTGATTAAACATTAGAAAAATTGTGGAAGGAAATAATTTTCTTAAGTGGAACCTTTCAGAGTTGGTGTTACTTCAAAACGGATTCATTTTCATGCCTGATGTTTATAGCTTAAATGCAGATCGACAAATTTGACCCTTTTAAAAAGATTGCTGTAATTTAGCATCATTAACTATTTTCAGCATGATATTAATTAGAATATGCAAGTTAGTTGAGCTTTCTGGAGATTAAATTAATTTAATGGAGACAGTATTGATACAAGGTAATACTTGTATAATATTATTTGATGTTATTTCTTAAGAAAAGATTGTTTTTTTGTATGAAGAAATCTCAATAGAAGTAGCTTTTAATATCTACAGCTATGTTGTAATTTGTGTCAACACACCTCAAGAGAATGGAGTATCAGAGGCTGAGAAAAATTTGGAATATGTAATGCTAACATAGCAAATTTTTGTCACTTCTAAACTTTTAGTGTGGTTTGAGAGGCAGGGATGTTTTGATTAATTTGTCTTTAAGAATTACATCTTTTAGTACTTATCAGCTGCTGGAGTGACCCTCCAAAGAACACAGACATAACTTTTGTTGTTCTTGGGCAGGGCAGATAGCTGACAGAAATTACACTTTCAGCTCTAAAGGTATTTTAGTGTGACACACTTACATTAATATGGCAAAAGCATGGGAAGTTCTCAAGAGAGTTGACAGTTTAAGTTGTGTTTTTTAAGGTCCTGAGAAACTACTCAGATGTTTAGAACTTGGAATTCATACAAGAATTCTAAATTCTTCATCCAATCCTTATTGACTCAGTAGGAAGAATTTAATTACTTAATGGAATTTACACTACTTTGTTTTTATTTGGTAATGATGTGTGTCTTAACCACAAACAGAACAAATCACTTGAATATTCTAACAGCATAAGAATTTCAAAGTGCATTTGTAAGCATATGGTTTATAAAGATTATTTATAATACCTGGAAAAATATTAGGAATAATCTGTCTCATTCAACAAGAAATACAGATTGAATGAGAGAAAGCTCTGGGAGAACCTCCTGTTTTCAGTTTCAGAAAATTGAAAATCAATTTGGAAAATCTGGAAAATCAGCACTGAGTAAAGACACTTTGAACTTGAGCTTTTTCCTATTAAGTGTGTAAAATAAATGTAAAGGGGTAAGGATGTAATGACAGAGTGAAGCTGAGCCTGGGAAAGGTAGGGAGAAAAAATGTTTTAACATTTGTCTTCTTGTTTCTCAAAAGTGAAGTTAACTTTCCCTTAGAAGAGTCTGCTTTGTCCATGGTGGTAATTGCTAAGTAGTTGCTCTGCTTTTATCTTGGTCTAAAAGTTTTTGTTTCTTTCTCTTGTCCCTTTTAACAAAAATAAATGTTCAGCTTATGAAAATCAGTTTTCTACTGATAGTTTGGTTGGTTTAGTTCAAAATTATGTATATAAAGACTGCTGAACCAGTAAACTGAGTTCATGGAAAGAATGGTGCTCTTCAATTAAATTCTGTGCTGTTTCCTGCCCGAGAGACTTTCCTCCATGCAGATCCTCAACAGGAGTTTGTCTGTGTTCCCTGTGCATGGTTACTGACAAGTAGACTGAAGCTCAGGATACTGTAGGTGAAAGAAGCCAAAAACAGTCATTATCTTGTCTTGCTTAGGATGTAGCTGAATGCTAATCTGCTAGGGCTCCTGTTTCTTCAGTCAAATAGGGATGAAAAGGCTTTCCAGTATAAGGGAGGTTATTAAGAATGATTTTAATATCCATGTGCAGCATTCCTTATTTTTATATTCATGATGGTATAAATATAAAATAGATTTTTCTGCTAGACAAAATAAATATATTTTAATTCATGGCTGTAGTAGTTCAGTATTTTTATACTACAAAAATATTCAATGACCCTTTTGTCAGGGGCAAAAAAATTCATTCAAGTTAAAGCACTAACGTCACTCTGATTTGTATTTCCAGTACTGGTTGTAATTCTGTTCATAGTTGTGTGAATCGCAAACAAAATTTGCAGTTTTTCACATTTTACTTGTCCTACAGCATAGAATAAAAGTAGTTTCTGAACTCTCACAAAGTCTATAGCTGATAGCAGGTGTAATTGTATGCTTAAATAGCCTTAAATTTGTTTGTCTGATATGTGTTCCCATTCCCTCTTGGCTCCAGAAGAATCTGATGTTAGTATAAGTATTTTCTTTCAACATAAATGATTCAATAGGACAGCTTGTATTGGAGTGATAGCAGTTTAATGAAAGGGTAAACATGGGAATGACTGATTGATTTTAATCATCAAAATTAATTCTACTATCTTTTTATGGCAGAGTTACTCAGAACAAAATTAATTATTGCCCACTATTGTGATTAACTTGTAGGCAGCAGTTTTTCTATGTTCTTTGTAACAAAACCCTGTTGTAACATAAATATATCTTACCAGAATGAATAAAAACTTAGTAAGAAATTTCGCTGCTAGTCAAATTCACAACATTTGGTTGAAGGTTATCTTTTCCTTGATATAAAAGAATTTTTCTTGTACTCTTGCAGTTTATAGAACAGTTGTGGTTTAGTTTTGTTCTTTTGTTGTGGTTTTAATTTAACTCTTTAATCCAGGTACACAATTTTAAGGACAGCATCTTTCATTTCACTATCTCAGATCAATTTCACAGTTGTTTTTATATCATCTTTAGCCATATGACATCTTTATACTTGACTTGCTTGATGTAAAGCTGTTTGATTTAAAAAAAAAAGGCTGTATTTTGGCCATTTAGGACAGATTTTTTTTTTTTCAGAAAAGCAAAATCCATGGTAACTCAGGTTAATGTAATTGATGGTACGATTGCATGAAGAAGTCCTTCAGATGTAAAATCTTTGCAGATGTGTAAGTTGAAAAGAATATACTATGAATTAGGCAATCAGTTACCAGTTACAGGCCACAAAAACCCATTTGAGTGTTGTGTTCTAATATGAATCTTTCCTATTATTAAACGTATAATGCATATTTTTAAACATATAAAAGTAATTTAGGAAAATTTTGAGTTGGTATAAGATTCATATCAGAAATAATTTAAACAACTAACATTTCCCTAAGACTGTACTTAAGAAAATTGATTTTACTTTTCTTATGAGAGGAAATATTCTTATGAGATGAAAAGAAAAGAGAAGAAGAGAAGAAAATTATGGTCTCGGTAAACTCAAGAGGTAGAGATGATAGCAGCAAAGTTTCAGGAATGTCTTAATGTGCCAATACTTTGACAGTGTCCAAGACAGACACTTGTTGTCAAATGTGAAATCATTTTGGAGTAATTCATTCTATTAGCACTGCACAATTTTTTTTCCCTATAAATTACCTCACAAAATATAACTTGGAATGGCAGGAATTAGTAATATCATGAGCATAGCATACCATAGCATAAGGTGTTTAGAAAGATCATCCTTTTATGTGATGTTCAAATACAGAGATCTATTGTTAATTTATTTTCTTACATTTGTATTCTAACAAAACAAGCAGCATTCTTTTGAAGGACTACCATGTGTCACATTGGATCTAGTTTTCTCCAAAGTAAAACAGATTTATATGAGCTGTATGTAGTCTTTGATACAAATCTTGCATGAGCAAAAATTTCCAATTAGAATTGTACATTAGAATTGTGTAGTATGTTTCTGTCTATGCTACAAGCAATATAATTCATTGGAGTGTTTTGAACTACACACAGCTTAGAACTTTCTGCTAAGACTTGGTTTTGCAGTAAAGTGTTCAAACAGGGGAGTCAAACCACAAACTGAAAAACTGTAATACGTAAAAGTTTAACTGCGGTTTGGGGTTATATTTGTAAATAATGAAATATGAAAGGGGTTTACTCAGTAACACATTTAAAGCCTTTTGGATGCTGTGGATGTGGTTATTGCCTCTGGCAAAGGTACTGATCCCCTTTAGAGAGTGACGTGAATACATGAGTATGAATTACACTTTCACTCTACTGGCCAGTTTGTTTCTCACACCAACTTAGTAGTGGCCTGCAGATGGGAGGGCAAGTGGTTGAATGATTCTCTAAAATAAATTTATATTAAACCCTATTTTTTTGCCAGTATCTTTGACAGTGATTATTCATTCAGCCCAATCATTACCCCGTGATGATATCCTAATGATGACATCCCTGTAGTACCGAAAATGAGTTTAAAAGAAATGTGTATTTGGTATATGTCAGGACAGCAGTATTTGGATCTTCATCTCCTCAATATTTGCCTTTTTTTTGAAAAGCAAGATTTTTGTACTCCTGGTTCTGCTGATTATCAAAGAGCTTTAAAAAAAATTGACTTTGAAAAGAAAGTAAAAAGACAAAAAGTGTGTGGGAATTTAGAAGGTGTTTTTTTTCCCAAACGAGCAGCATGGTTTTAAGAATTGTTTGTACTTAGTGAAAAAAAAGAGCTAACCAATGAGAGGAAAGGTAAGTACTGATTCAGCAAAACATGTCTACACTTTTGTTCACAACTGTATATTTTTGCTGTTTTGTAAAATTGATGAGTTTAAAGGCAGAACCATTCAGTTTTGACATTTCTTGTCATTTAAAGCAAAATATTTTACTCACAATGGTATGAAATCTAGGCTTTTCTGTGAAGTTTAAAGGATAACTTAAGACATGATGAAAGTATGGTGGTGAATCAGGCATGTTACTTGTTCTTTTTGAAATAACACGTTCTTAGACTAGTCTTCAGGTTTCTTGCTTTCATGCTTTTGTTGCATACTCTTTTTGTTCTTTGTCACAACTTCCCTTCTACTTCAAAATTATGATACTTTTAAAATTATTCTTCACTATTTCCATCAGGTGTCAAAGAATTTTAAAACATATTGCAACCTGTTACTTTATAAATCGTCTTCTACTGAAAGGAAGCATTTAAGAACATGATTAATTTTAACTTTTTTACATTCTGTTGCCATGTCTATGTTACTGAGAGAAAATTATCTTCTGTCTATAGTCAAAGATGAATAGCCTATTTTTTTTTTTAGATATATAAACTAAAGTTGATACTTCTTCTGCCCTAAAAGAATCATGCTCATTCACCATTGTTGCTATTTTAATATTTAAATCTAATTTGATTCGAATATAGAACACAAAGACATGGTTTTTAACAGGCCAAAATGTGACCATGTGTAAGCGCTTCTCATTGATACATTATTCTTTATTAGATTACTTTGTGGAGGGATGGATACACAAAGGATGAGTAATTATATTTCAGAATGCTATTTCACTCTGTTGTTATTAATACGCATATACAAGAAGAAATTGTTAAAAGGTTATTGTTGTTTTTTTGAATTGTCTGTGAAGCAAATACTGCCAAATGTGTTTTAAATAATATAGAAAATTGCTTTGTGATATATCAAAGTATTCCTTAAATCTCCTTTTTAATTCATCATATCTCCTTCAGCCACTTGTGTTTTGTTTAAAAAACACTTTAAATCAGGCTATCTCCTACATTACACATTCTTATATAATTATGAAAATATTTAACCCTCTATATGCTTGATAGTCTTTGAGCATGACGCTTGGTTGTGTTATTTCTTATTTTCAACTAAATATTGTAAATTGCAGAAATGAGTGTTCAAGCTTTAGGATTTGTGTTGCAGGGCCTTGCTCAGTATAATAGCATCTGCATTTACTGAGTTAATAGTTATGCTTATCTGGGATTTCACATGAGACCATGTCTGTTGGAAGAGAAAAATTATTTTTGTTAGAACAGTGGGTGTAAAGTAGGTACATGTATGAAGAGATACGAGAGAGGGAACAAATGTTTCTGGGAGCTTGAGTGCTTCTTCAGGCGATTAAAGAAATATTTTTCCAGGATGGTCACTTTAGGAAGGACTTTTGTACCCGTAAAATCAACTAATTTCTCCAGTAAATTCCCCAGGTACTTTGTGTGAATTTTGTGGCCTTAAGAGGATGCTGAACCAACTGAGCACATGGCCCATTGAAATTAATAGGATTGGATGTAAAGCAAAGCACTACAGAGGCCTCCTTGGGCCAGGACCTCAGGATAAGTATGTTAATGTTTGTCAGTGCTCTACTTCTAACTTTTATCAATCACACTTTTGGTTTTTTTTTGTGAATGATGTTGTCTTGGGAAGCAGAATCACGTCGTTCCTGGTTGTGTCAGGAATGTACTTGCATCCATGGTTTCATGAGGATGAGTTAGATAACCTTATCTAGCTTAGAATTGAAGATAAACTGTAGGAAAAGAATGAATTTGGGACTGTTTAATACATAACATACACCTGTGTCCATGGCAACCCACGCACTTATCCTCTCTGTGTCCATTTTGGAACTGTTTAGAAGGGACAGTTGTCTTTGCCAAGCTTTCATCAAACTAAAAATTAATCCAGTTATTGAAATCTACCATGGAAAAAGAAGAAAGTCTCTGTAAAGTAGGAACTATAAAAAGAAGTTGGCAGGTTTTAATCCCCTCTGAAGCTGTAATCTTGCAAACTGCTGGTAGGCTGCTATTAAGCTATTCATAGTCTGCAGTACTCCTGGAGAGTACTTAATTAAATATAGTCTTTTATGGCCACCAATACACCAGTATAGTGTGCTGCTGGTTCTGTCTTTTACCTGCTCTTTCAATTTCCATGCACCTGAAATGCACTGAGGTTGGTTAACATCATTTGCTTGAATTAGAAAAGAAGTAAAATAAATTCTTCAGAAAGTGTTTAAAGATGTACTTCTATTAAGTTATTTTTTGTTTCAATGACAGGGATAAATTTTATTGTTTATGTGTCTAATTGACTGTAAAGTCTACATAACAGTGTGGGGATCTATTAGCAATATGAAGATATGTATTTGCATTTTTTGTGTTTTGTAAGTAGCTGGTGCTTTATGGAACTTCATATTTCCAGGAAATAGGGAACATGACTCTCACTCATCTTTTACAGTACTCTCCAAGATTCCTTTTCTTTGAAAGTAAAAAAAAAAAAAAATTCAAACTCAAATACATCTTCTCTGATAGTCTAGAACTTAGAGGAAATGGGAAAAAAAGTAAAAAACTTAATAATGACTTTTTATATAGGTTTTAGATAGCCATAAGTAAACACTAAAATAATTTACAAGTTGTTATACCTAGTTAAAAACTGTTTTCATATTTCTTTATTTTTAGAAGGCCCTATAAACTGAATGATAAAATCTGCTTTGTGTATTGTCCTCTAAAAATGAATCCCTTGCATGATATTCAAACTTTAATAATAAAAAAAATTATATTTTCATCAACACTGAAAATTTAATCATATTGTATTCATGTGTTGCATCTCCCAGTGCTGGACATGTGCCTTCAGGAGCTGTGAAATAAACATCCAGATGATCTAACTGTAAGGGTTATGATTAGATTGATCACAATCAAATGTGTACATCAGTCCTAAAACAGCATTTCTTTTCTAAGATCTTTTCCAGAGAGAGCCAAATCCAGATAAGTGAAGTTGGGATCACAGCTGCTCAGAAATGTCTTGAAGCTTTGTCTTCTCTTCTTGAGAAATTCTTTTGTAAGGTTTCTGGTATCTTTATCTTAGAATTACTTTAATTAGAAACCTCAACAGGAATGGTTATGAAAGTGAGTGATGTAACAAAAATTTTAATTAGTATTTATTTGAAAGTACTGTCAACACATTTTTTTTAAGGCAGTGGAGAAATAACTTTATGGAGCTAGAAACACTATTTAATTAGGTAACAGTATAAACAGGAGAACTCTAGAGAATATTCTCTGAATTACTGGTATAGTTAAAATTCATGAAAATGTGAAACATAGATCTGCAGAAGTCTGATTTTAGAATGCTTCTTGATTTAATCAGGCATTCTAAATCCTGTGGCAGATAAATAAGGGACTAAAAAAAAGTCAAAATAAATTATCAGAAAGGAAGCAAAGGCTGACTAAGGGTTTTAAAGGAGAATGAGAGAAGTTTCTCCAGTGAGCAAATATTCTGGATGCATAGACTAGCTTGATATGAGTGTCAGTCTTCGAGAGACAGGGGGGAAAACAAAGACAGGGTGATAGTGATGAAGTGAGATTGGAAGGAAAATACACAAAAAGAAGTCAGGAAAAAAATTGGACTTGATTTACTGAAAAACAAGAAGAAAATGAGGGATGAAAACCAAACAAAGTTGCATTAAATAGCAGTTTTATATTTAATCATGAATGGGAAAGTGTAGGAATGTGCTAATAATGATATTCTCTATAATTAAGTGTAATCTAAAGGATTGTTCAATATTTTTTACCATTTGGAATTTTGGCTTCATTGGTAATGAACAAATAGAATACCAAACACTGGTTTGGGGTTTTTTTGTGCCTATATGGGAAGACTTTAAGCATTCTGATTGTACAACGTGCAAAATGGAATTAAGTACAGTTCTGAAAAGACTAAGCCTTCTAAGCATTGTTGCTAATTTTTTTTTTTTTTAATTAACAATATCTTTGTTTTATTAAAAATATCAGTTTAGTAACTTGAACTTCATTATGTTATCAAGTTGTGGATGTGAGTAAAAAGCTCAAGTGCTATATCCAGACAGGACAGGAAATATATAGCATTTTGAGTGATTTAGTAACTGGATTGCTTTTAGCTCTGTTCTCTCTGTAAACATATCTTGCCCAAGCAGTTAAGTGGCTTCTATTCAAAAGCTAGAACATTTTAAATATATTGTCAGAATTATAGCCTTCATACTGAATCACTAACAGAACCACTTTGGAGCTGTACTAAAACCAGTGCACACCACGTGCCCCAGTTAATGAGGCTTGGTGAGTTATTGTAAGTAATTCTAGGTTGCTGACCAAAATTGTTAATTAAGACTGTAGATGCATAACACAGGGACCCAGCTCAGTCTTTTCTATGACACCTCTGCCTCAAAATAGGTTATGGATGTTTTCATTTCTTAAAGTAGCCTGTTATACTGTGAAAAGAAAGAAATTCTTATAGTTAACAGTAACAAGTTTCCCATTTTTTTGCTTCTGTTTAAGCATTTTCTTAGTGTATACTGCATTTGCAGTCTATTTCCTGTTTTTACAGAACAGTTTTTTTATTGAAAAGCACAAACACTTTGGCCTAATAGATCAGAAAACAAACTGAATAAAATTATAGCTATTAACTATTATTAACTGGTTTGAAAAGTAACAATTATAATTTTGTTTCATGTTTCAAAATAAATACACGAAGTAAATTTTTTGCTCATTTTTTAAACATTTTATTTAATGCTTGCATACTTTCTACAAATTTAGCAGTAAAGATGGAAATTTCAAGGGTGATTATGAAGAGACAGCACAGTGGATAAAAAATTGTTTTTAGGCAATTAGTGTGTTGGTAGCTGAAATGGATAGAACATAACAAATAGTTGGGGTGTCATACCCTAAATATGGCATGACATGCGGCTCTTGGACTTGTTCCTGGAATGTGCTGAGGAAGAGGAGTGCTTTTTCTCTCTGGTCCAGAGAAATTGGTAGGAGATTTGTTGTAGTAAATTAGGGAACTCAGAGAAGAGAGAGCCTGCTAAGGGAAAGCAGTCATCTGATTTCCTCTGGAAGTCACAAGCGCAGAGAAACTAGAGGTGCTGAATGAAATTCCTGTTAGAGAAAACAAAGTTGGAGATGGACAGGAGTTTAAGGCTGACAGATGAGAAAATTTGCTGAGAGGTTCACACAGAAAACCTTAATACAAATGTCTCCAGCTGAAGCAGCTGCAGGTAGAGCTAGAATGGAAAAGAACCCCCAACTGATGGGGCTGTAACAGGAGATGTGTTCAGGGTAAATACAGAACTAAAACCGACCTACATGATGAGATGTGCTAAAAGTGGTGTGTTTACCACCTTAACATGGAGCAAGGATTGAAAAGCAGCATCTTTGTCAAGCAAAAGACAGGCCATTCCTTTCAGGTATTTTCCTTGATTTCCCTTCTCTCTGTTTCTGAAAAGATGAGTTCCCATGAAAGAAATATCTTCATTTCAGGCTGAATTATGCATGTAGATTATTATTTTTTTTTTTTGTTCTGCTCTTCCTAACTATCACTTTTCACTTGAGAACAAGTACTCCACCAGGCTGGTGTGCTGTGCCTTGGGAATGTTCTGGGTTCACAGCTGCCTGCTTTATGGTCACAGAAGTGCACAGTTCATTATCTACTTTACATTTCTTATTTTGTATTAGACCTGTATCCCTGCCCCCTTCAAGGGAAGCAGTCCCATTTAAACATTTAAACTCTCTGATTGAGGTTTAAAATTTTGTTAGGTAGGGTTAATGAAAATTTCCATTGTGTAGCATTTATGATTCTGATAACTCCTTGAGACTACGGTGCTTTGAAAACACATGGTGTATAAAAACTAAAACAATACTAAAGCCAAATGCATTGGAGGTTTTCTGCTTGCTAAGGTATTTAGCTATAGGAACGTTTTGCATGATTTCATGTGGGATTTTAAAATTCATTTTATGAGATAAATTACTCCATTAACTTTACAATAGGTAGCTATTATTTTATGCTCATCTAATGCTGTGATACCATATGGCAGTGGAGATCTGTGAGCCTCTAAATGCTTTACATTTATTTTTGTCATTTTGTAGTAAATTATATTTCTGGAAAGAAGTGCTTTTTATGTAGCTGCTATGATGGTATTTGGATATTGTCATTACTTTCCAACTTGGTTTTTGAAAAAACTGTGCTCAGTTTGTGTTTGGGAAATTGTGTGTGTTAACCCTGCAATGCAACAATAGTGTCTGTTCTCCCAGGCAGCCAGTGTTTCATGAACAAGAAATGTCCTTAGGGCTATTGGTGGTTTAATTTTTTATACATGCTAACTTTGGGATAGAAATGATAGAAGGTTGCTTTTTATGTTTATGTCTTCCTTCTTGCAGTAGCATCTTTGGTGATGGTCCTCTGCAAAAATGTAGTATTTATATGCATTGAGGATTAAAAAACACAAGCTCTGGATTTGATTATTTCTATGAAATTAATTAATATCAAAGGTCTTTTTTAGTTTAAATATGTGTTCAAGACAAATTTTGTTTTGCAAAGTTGGCTTATGAGCTGTGGAAGTTAACTTGTCAGATTTGGAATGTGATTTATTTATTTTATATTTGAAGGGATAATTCTTATTGAAACATGGGTCTTTAAAGCCGTTTGTATTATTTTAGTAAAAAATATACTTTATTGTGACTGACACATTCCATCAAGAGTGTCCCAAAAGACCCTTGCTGTCTTTACAGTGCAGCCCTCAGAAAATTAACTTACTGTCTTGATGGTCAGCCATGAATGCCAGCTTTATGATTCTCATCTATACCTGCTGTTTAAAAGTTAACCTGAGTAGCATAAAATGTTTCGTGTCATGCTGATTAATTGAAGGGTAGCAACTGATGAAGTCACTGCACTGAAGTCAGAAATTCCACACCTTCTGTGTTGCCTGACAAAAAATTCTTGAGAAATAGTGTGATACAGTAGCTTTCAACTGGCCAATTATTCTTGTATGTACAAAAGATTGGATGGATTTTTGATGAAATTAGAATTTAAGTAGTTGTAATCTTTCATTATTGCAATAAAACTACACTAAAAATCCCCATCCCATGCTTTATGCTCATATCAGTGATCATGAGTGTGTCAACTGTTAGCTTTAAATCATCTTTTTTCTTTATCAAGTTGAGAAGCCAAGTCCTGGAGCATGGACTCATTGAGGGCAATAAGGAAGAAATGTTCATTATTGGCTATGGTAGCTGTGAAAACTGGGATCATTCTTTACAAATGGACTGATAAAAAAATAAATAGTCAATTAAATCTTGCTTTTTTCAGTGTTTTTAAAATGTTCAGGCATAATATTTTTATTTTTGGACAATACTCACTCTGAAATCTGATTTTGCTCTCTATGTGTTTATAAAGAATCTTTTGATCTGAATATCAGTACATGAAGAAGAAGTGAAAAATAATGATCTATTTCTGTACTTAAGCACATGCTAGTCTTTCTGAAAAAAATCTACTTCAACATTATAGCATTGAGATTTTGGCATGAGCCTCTAGCATCCAGCTGCTAAAGTTCCTCACATCTTGCTGTTTAGGAAGTCAATTTATTTTTTGCAGAACTTATGTTATACAGATAAATTTGAGGCTATCATGAAATAAGACATAGTAATCAATTTCAGCTCAGCGGTTGCCTGCTATTAATTGCCATTTACACACATTTAAATGCAAAGCTCATGATAGTGCCAATTCATAAAATGTTAAAGATATTTTTAATGTGGAGGAAAGTTTTGAACTCTGTATGTGGCAATAAGAATTTGCATTCCTGCTCAGGTAGGCATCTTACAGTCCTTTAAAGATTTCCCCTCAACACAGGCTCATTATTGTGTTTTTGAAATCTGACTGAGAAGATATTTCTGGATTTGTAGATAGTGTGTATATTTAATACAAAATATAGAGCAATAAATTGTAATAAAATAAGGTAACTTGACCAAGACATGATCTTTAATGCATTCTCACTTATGTTTATCCTTTGATAACATTAGCTGAAAATAATAATGATAGCTTTTGTGGCTTTTTGAGTTCCTTGTGCTACCATCATCCACAGTAGGTCCAACCACTTCCTACCTGCATAATCTCATATTTGGAGATGTCACTGAGACATACTCATATATTTATGTAGTTAACACCTATTCTGGAATTATTCCACCTATTATGGAATACTTGTGCATTTTGTTTGCACAAAAAAGAATTTCAGAAAACATGATAAATGGAAAGCCCCAACTCTTTAATTGCTTGTTATGAAGGTAAGACATTATATACATGAATATATATGTATGCTCCCAGACAGAGAATTAACAAATAATAATGTTGCCAAGGTAAAGCACTGTAGGATAAAGCCTTTGCAGATAAGACAGTCTGAAGTTGTTATCTTTTCACTATAATTGGTCTGAGGATAAGTGCAATTGCAAGTGAACTCAGGAAAATTATTTTGATCAAAGAAGCAAAATTCTAGCACTTGGACTCTATAATCTGTCTGGCATTTATATATTGACATTTATTGCCACTCAGCAGCAGATCAGTACAGACCTAGGATTCAGAACAAATTAATGGTATCAACTAGTATTGACTTTAGTTATGTCACTTTCAATAAGCAGAAAATTTCAGGTTTTTTACTGTGACCTAACAAAACTTTTCCTTTTATTTTTTCCCCCGCTTTTTTCTCTTGACTGACCTTTCTCTTGATTGTAGCAAGTGTTCTAGAAAGAGATGAGATGCTACCTCCTTCTAAAAAGCCAAGTGCAAGGTGCTGCCCCTGGGTGGGGTGATCCTGTTAAATCAAAAGAATATATCCAAAAACTCAGGTACAATCTATATTCTGGGTGGTTGCATATAGCTTTTGAATTTAATCAATTTGTTCTTGTTTATTTATTTTTAGATGAACAAGGTCATGTGAGGGTAAATTGATGTATTTCCATTATCTTCTGTAGATGCAAATCTAATTAGTATCTTCACAAGCCTCCTGTAAATTTTTGTTGTTTGCAAATTGCATCTTGAGGGAAATCTCTAACTTATTAATCCCCCCCTTGTTACTACATGCTGCAATGAATTAAACAAGTAGGCCTAGTCTAGAATTATTTTCAGAAAGCTTCTAAATGGTTTGCCTAAAATTTACTGTAAAATGCATTATTATTATTTGAATTTGGAGAGTTTGTCTTTATTTACTGCTTTGCAGCAAGGGCTTGCAAAGGCTTCAATGGTTTTATATCTGCTGTTACTTTTTTAAATTAATTTTGGTAATTTTTAGCTTGAAGCCTCAGAAATCCCATCCAATTTGGATATCTGAATATCAAAAGACAACAATTTCTCAAATTAATAAAATTGCATTCACGTTCAAATGGCTTTAAGCAGTTGAATGAAGCAACAAAGGTATTGTCTGGATACTGCATGTACCAATGAAATTATACAGCTTTACTTAGGCTGGGCTCAGTACCCTGAGCACTGTTAGGACTAAAAAGTCACAATGGCTGCTCCTGCCTAGTCACAATTGAAAGCTGATGAAAGACTCATCAGGCAAGTTGGTAGTGTTTTTTTAATTAGTAAAATGCATTTCAGCAGATTAGATGAACAATGCTGGGTATAAAGGTATATTTCTACCATGAAATTAAGAAAGAAGTGGTTTGTTCAAGAACCACTCCTTGGAAGCTTTCATGCTCTGGAAATTATTTGTAGTTGTCTGTTCTTTAGATACATCCTCTGCCATCCTCTGCCAGTTTTTTAATGATCTTGGGGATCCTGGACCTCCAACACCCTTCTCATAAAAGCAGGGTTTCTCCTGAATTTTTTTTCTTCTCTTTGCAAGAGCTATTTTTCTTTATAATGTGATGTATTGCAAGATCTGAAGTAGCTCAGATGGATCTGTAGGGCCAGCTGATAAGTCAATTTTTCTTTATAAGCACAGAACAATTTTTAAGCATCTCAAGTAGGAATTTTTTAATGAGGTGAGGCCATATTTTGAATGTGTGGGTGATCAGAGGAAAGGGACTAAAATGCTGATGATTTATCTGATTTTGTAGGTTAAAGGCTATATGAAAGTAACAATTGTTATTCTAAATTATGTCAATACTGCCTTGAATGAAAAAAAAAGAGAATTGTAGGTCCTCATTAGAGGATGAAATTTGCTGTGTGACTTTAAAATTTGGGTGATTCTAAAACCCTGGGTATTTTAAAAACTTTAAAAATTTTCACATTTTACAGATGCCCTGACAGTAGAGCAATAGGAGTGTATTTGGTGTGGTGATGCTTTGCCTTGTCACTCAGACTTTTTTGCATATATTAAATTGCTGCAGCAGCACTTCCTTTTCCAATTGGAGTCCCAATAACAGGCACCTTCCCTATCCCTTAAATTCATGCATGCAGAGATTTTTGTAACCAAAACTATGATGTCTGGATTTCCTTTTTACCATTAAGTTCACTGAAAAAGAAACATTTTCTTTGTAAATATTTTCAAGTAGCACATTATTCTACAAATTTGCATATACATAAATGTAATTTCTTATATACATGTGTGCATGTATACATTAAGGGTGTATCTAGTTTAAATATAAACTGCTCTTCAATAAATTTGCTATGGAAGAAGCAATTTTGTTTCTAAGCCATCAAAACGCTAAGATAATTTTGAAGCTTGTAATTTCACGATGTTTTAGATGGAAGGCAAGGCTTACTAGGTGTCTGTATATTTTGTTTTAAAAAACATTCCTAAGTAGCTTTATTGCTAATTTTAAAAGAAGATTGTTTATCACCAGTGTAGAAGACTGAAAAAATTGTGGTTTTGAGGAAAGCCTGACAGAACCTTAAATATAGCAGGAGCTAGTAGGTGTCACCATAAAAAAAAGGTGATTGAGAAGAATGGCTATAAATAGATGAGCCATTTTAGTCATTTGCCTTTGAAAGCAGTTTAATAATTCCATGCTGAGTCCCCTTTCAACAAATTTAATGAAAATCAGCATGATGTTGTGGCAGTTCCTATTGGATTCTTTTACCATCTTCTCATGTTTCATGGTGTGAGAGATTAAAATAGCATCTAATAAACTACATTAGCATCTCTACATTCCTCATCTGAGGCACAATTGCATACAATTCCTCCTCCTCTGGGGGGTGCCCCTGTGTTTCAGTTCATCGTCACTATGCCTAGGAACTAAGAATTGCTAAACGGCAATTTTGTGGCTTTATTCCCTATTCATTATGATTGTCAGTGTGGAGCTACTCTGAGGCATTCTGAGCAGGAAGTAATGATTTGATTTGCAGCCTACTGTGAAAATTTATTGATTTGAATGGACCTTCCTGAAATTCTGCTCAATGAGCAGGAGAAAAATAGGTGCCTGTATCAATGTTGTTGTCTGTTGGTTTCCATAGATATGGAAGACAAAGCAATATTTTAGACTTAGAAAACATTCTTAACCAAATATGAATCACTGAGAAGTATTTTCCCTCTTTTTATTTTTTTCCCCCTTTGCATTTAGGATCAAGAATCCTAAGTGTTTATTACAGTATTTGAGGAACTATGCATTTTCAAAGGAGTTCAATGTAGGCTCAGCTGCTGGGGACTTTCTAAAACTTAATTATTTTTCCACTTCGTGGTTTCCAGTAAGCTTGCAAAGTATAATAATAATAAAAAAAGCACGAAGAATGGTGACTGAATTTTTTAAAATTATTTTAAAGGTAGTGTTTGTGGTTCCTTTTGAAGTCTCAGTATGTCGTTGGGCCCCTGGGAGAGACTTCAGTTCCTCTTGGACTCAAGGCACAATGTCTGTACAGTGCTCTCATGTTCTCAGTACTTTTAAGTTTGAGAACTCCTGTACCTAGTTGAAAAAATAAAGATCTTGGCTGTAGAGGAAGGTGATTTAGTTGAATATTTAAGCTCCCTGTGTATAAAGTACATAGACAATATATTTTTAAATTAGATGTTCCTTCTCTAGCAAATAACACAAGTTTTAAACTAACCAGAATCTTCTACCCTTATTACCTTGACCAGTAAAGATGTCTGGAAGGAAAATAGACTTGTTGTCTTCCAACAGCAACACAGACATTTTAAAAAAATAATTCTGTACTGTTTACTTCTTAAGTACAAGAAGTCCAGTTTCTTGATTTATGTATTTTACATTTCATTTCATGATTCCTGCCCAGCAATAGTTTGGTCATATTTTCCAGCAGGTCTCAAAGCTTTCCTGGTCCTTACACTGAGACTCTGATTTCTCAAAAATCCTGTCCTGCACTTTTAACCAGATTTCCAAAATATTCTCAAGTGCTGCAGGCCTCTGTGTTAACTGCTCTGTTAATTTTGCTGGGTTTGGGACTGATGGAACAGATGTTTCATGGCAGTCTCTTGCAACCAATGGGTCTTCACAGACTCTTCAGGTGAGCTAAAGCTTTTCCTTACCACAATATGTACATAAAATAACATTAATTAACTGTATTTCCCTTACTTTTCTACATTCTATCAGTCTCCAGTTTCTTTCTCTTCTCCTCTGTCCCAGCACAGCCCTCTAATTTTCTCATCTGTGGTGTCAATATCATTAATTTTTGCAAGCATGAAGGGCTATGGGAAAGATTGTGGGAATGACTGGACATTTTAAGTTTAATAAGCTCATTAATTCCAGCTTACTTTCATGAAACATGGATTTTTGGGGGCTGATGCTGCTTTGTAAAATAGATACAATTTTTTTAAAATTGCAAATTCAGTAAAATAAATTCCTGTTAGTTGGTGCTACAGTGTAGGATTTGCAAATGCATTTCCTACAGTAAAAATCCATGAACAGCCACTACTTCTATATAATTTACCTTTAATATCCAATCAAAATAGAAGTTTTGTTTGTGGAAAAAAAGTTATGTCTTTGCCCCTTTGACATTAGAGAAAATGATTAATACCTCCCTACGAAATTTCCTGTTCATATATGCCAGTTGTCCCATATTTGAGAAATACTGTCTTGATTAATACTGTTAAAATTAATGTGAAAATGTATTGAACTGGGCAAAAAACTATAAACTGTAAAATATTTTATAAAGCTGAATCATTTCAGCTGATTATTTATTATTATTATGAAATTAATATGAAAAAATAATTATTATGAAAAAAAATTATTTGAACTTGAGAACAAAATAAACTAGCTTTTCCCCCCTCCCCAAGAGTTGTTGAGGATAAGAAAGTGGACTGGAGGATAGCAAAGATTTAAAAAAGCTAAAAGCTAAATATAGTTGTCTTTGTTTTCTTATGGTATGCAGATGGCTTTATTTCAATTATGGTCTTGTTGGTTTTTTTCTTTGCTTGATTGGGGTTTTTTTTGTTTAATAAGAGTTTGCATGTCCGTTGTTGAAATCAGATGTACTTTTTAGTTCAAGCAAGAAGGAGTTTGCTAGAATTAGTGTGGAATTGGCTGTGTTTTCAGTGAACAGCGACCATGTGCTAGACAACTGTGATTTAATGGTTGCCAAGTATAAGCTGAACAAAGCAAAAAGGCAAAGATGGTGAAGCTGACAACAAGTTTTATTGTCAAGTTGTAATTATCAACTGTCTTTTGTATTAGGGTAATGGTGAAACTTCTACTGACTTCGGAAGGTAATAAGGATTTTTTCTTTAACAAAACCATCAGCTTTTCTGAGGATTTTACATTTCTTTCTAATCCAAGTAAAACTATATTTATTACATCATATAAATAGCTTTGAAATACCACAGATGCAGATTTACTCCCAAGTGGATGTGCATATAACACAATTTCAAAGGGAAGCTGCCAAGAACTCGCTGCAGCCCCTCGGTCCCCTTCACCCTTCACTGCATGGGATGGGGAGACTGTGGAGGACATGGGAGTGAAGAATTGAAGTTGAGCCTGGGTAAAAAAGGGAGTTGAGGAAAATAATTGCTGCAGCTTGGTCTTTATTTCTCACTACCAAGGTCTATTTTAATTTGCAGTACATGAAATTCATTTTCCACATACCAAGTCTACTTCGCTTGTGACAGTCATTGGCAAATGATCTCTCCCTGACTTTATCTCAACCCATGCGGTGTTCTCTTTTTGTTTTGTTTTGATCTTTTTTTCTCCCTCTGTCCTGTTGAAGAAGGGGGAATGTGAGAGCAGCTGGGTGGGTGTCTGGCAGCTGGCCAACATCAGCCCTCCACATGAAGTTATTGCTGAGGGCAATCCTAAACTGCAGAGAGCTGCATTCTGTTGTCTCTAAACTTAAGATGAATTGTAATTCACCAAATTATCAGACCTTAAAATATTGTTTTATCACTTCCAGAATCTTTTTTGTAATATCTGTTAAACCTGCTAACAACTGCTCATACCTGTATACATTAATATTTTTTGAATGTCAAAATCCTGAATTTTGACTAGTTCTGATCCTGTATGCCTTAAAATTGTATTTTAAAACCTGTTGAAGTCAATGGAAGTCATTACATTGATTTGAATAATTTTCATGTCAGGGTCTGAGATATTTACTTTCTATTGCATAAGAAACTTTCACAAGTACTTTCCAAACCACATTATTTGCTATGATTCCCTGAATAACTACTTTATAAAATAATTTTGGTTTTTGGATCAATATAGTAGTAAATTTATTGTATTCATAATTATTAATTCTCAGTAAGTATTCATTATAGATAAATAATTAATACAATTATTAATAATAATAATTACTTTGACTTAAGAAGTTTCATTATAGCCTTTTAAATTTTTACAGAAGTTAATGTTTTTTTCTTGGGAACTGAAATTAGCAACCAAGGTTTTTCCACTATCTCAAACCTGCTGATATCAGTACATTTATATTTTGTTATACACCTATAAACCAGTCAGAATTCCTTCTACCTGAACCTGTATCTAAATCCTGATTTTTAACTGTTCACTAAATCACATTATAAAATGTCTTGCCTAAGAAATGGGAGGAAAAGGTCATAATACTATAATGTACTCCTCAGTTTAAAAGCTCATAGTGCAAGTGAATAATTGTTTTAGTTTTATAATTTGGTTTGCTGCAAAAGAAAGGAAAAATTGAAGAGTTTACACAATGTACTATCAATACAAGAAAAATAAAAAGAAAATCTTTGCACATAGGTAACTATAAAAAGAGATAAATCAGGTATAAAAAGAGACTTTTTTGGTGATAGTTATCTTAAAAATAAGGTTATATATTTGAATCAGAAATGTCAGTTTTCCAATGAAGTCATAACATTTGAATAAAAGTAGCTAGTGAGCTGTAAAAGCACCGTAGAATTGCTTTTATAGGACCATGCAAAGGCAAACTAAATTTTTTTTTGTTGCATGAAAGAGATCTAGTCCTTCTAATACGTTTGTTTTTGGCCTCTGCATTTTCACTGTGTATGTTATGACTCAAAATATTCTAAAGTAGCTTCTTTTTGAGTACCACTTTTCATAGCTTGCATTTTATTTAGTTAAATTAATTAAATTAATTATAAATTTAATAATTAATATTAATTTAATTAAATTTTTAGTTCTTTGTCTCTATTCAATGCACTTTGAACAGTAAAGTTTACAAAGACTGATAATTGCAACACTTCTCCCTGTTCACAGGCCCATGCCCAGATATTGGTGCTGATTCCTTCTAAAAATAGAGATGCACAATATTTAATGTCTTAGAAGAAATAAATAACAGCAAATAACATAATGTAACTCTGTGATATGATGTTTCAGGGTTTTTAGCAGAACACTCTTAAGAAGAATAAGGGTAGATGTATATTTTGATGATATATGACTTACATAAAGAATTTTCAAAATCTAGCATGTGCTATTTATTAAATTAAGGAACCCAAAATGTACCAAAGACTTTCTCATTTTAAAAAAGTGCATATATCAGCTGCCAGCCCATGTGTACCAGTCCTTTAATCTGTATAATGACATTCAGAGTTCTATTAAATTGTGTTATGGTTCTATAACTTACACAGGAATTGAGCCACAGAGATGGAGCATTTTCTTGCACCTTTGAAATATTAAAATATTACTTTTATAGATTTTGAAATTAAGTAGACATTCTTTGATGGACTCTGAATGGTTATGAGAATTGACAATATTTGTACTTTTTACTTACATGTCCTAAATATTATACCCAGTTTTTTTCCAATTTCTTTTTGATATATGGGGCTATAGATTCACAATGAATGTGATAGAGACATTCAAAAATTATGCAATAAATAATGCAAAGGACAATTTAGTTTCATCCCTCTAAAGACATGGTAAAATTCAGAAGTAACTTTTTAGTAAGACAGTTCCTCAATAATATTAATGAATGGTACACTCCTGTATAAGGTACCTCATCTTTTTATGTCTTATATAGACATTAGTAAAATTGCATTATATTCTGAATCAAATTGAATTACAATTACATGACAGTCCTTATGCATTTAGATATTTGAAATTGATTTGAAGACTACATGGGAATATAATTATATTTCTAAAGGATCTTTCACTGAAGAATTTCTGTCCTTTAATAATTGTTGTACATCATGCATATTCCAATCAAACTATTGTGGCTATTGCCCAGTGGAAATGGAAAGAAAAATCAAAATATGGAAGGTAACTAGGACCTATCAGCCATGTATGGCATGAACAGAAAACTCTTTTTTGTTATAAAAATAATGAAATATTAGGTGATTGGTGTTGAGATGGATAGAATCTCTTGGATTTTGTCAGCTTTCAGCTCTGCTGTGTATGAAACAAAAAAATTAGAATAAAATGTAGAAACATATGGGACTGAGATAAAAGAGCCATTTAATTTATGTGCTTTGATGCTTTCTTGACTTGGTCCTCCTGGCATGTGGTGTGTTTACAGATGGTTCAAAGCCAGTACACCAAAAAGCAGGGCATAGGGACTAAGGATGCTTCATTTTTTATTGTAATACAGTCACTTAGGAGCTCGTCACATCATCTGTATGGTCTGTGCACAGAGTCCTTGGCAGGGAGCATTCCATTTCCATTGTCAAAGACTGTTAGTCACCTGGCTTTTCAAGTTCTAGGGAAATGGGAAGTGTTGTGTTAGTGTACAACCTTTTTTAAGGACTTTGAAGGTTGCAAAGATGGCAGACTCTGAGGATGGTGAGTTGAGGTTGTGGGACTTGAAATACAGATCAGCAGCCTTTAACCTCATTTTACAAAGCATTGTTGGGCCATATACTGTGAGTGTGCATCTCTGAAGCTTTCCTATGTAAAAGCATTAAAGTTTTCTTAGTTTATGTAATCTTAGTCCCAATTCCACTATGGTGAAGCAAATTAACTGCTTTACATGAGGTTGGGTTTCACTTGTACTTATTTATCCCCCATTTATTTATGGTGTTAATATTACTACTTTATATTGGTTTTGACATCACACCCACTATCCCATTTCAAAAGCTTACGCTGTTAGCTCTTTTCCCAAGATGCTGCTTTGCTTACTTTTTATGGAAAGTGAACAAAGCTGTTCATTGGGGTGAGGATTGAAGCCTGTGTGTCCCAGTCTCCAAAGCTGGTGCTGAAATTTACAGGCTTAACGTGCATCCCTTAACTGGACAGAGATAAATTCTGCAGCTCCTCTGCATGGATCAGGAGGGATGAGTTTGACACACCCAAGGCTTGCTGTGTAGTTATGAAAAGCAGAAGTCTGTGACCAAGAAAGGCCCAACAGAGGCTCAGCATTGCCTCCTCAAAGCTCTAAGGGCAGCAAGCAGCACAAATACTGGAATTTGTTTGAGCTGAAGCTTACAGACCCTGCCTTAAAAAGTCTCTTATCTCAAAAGACCACTCATCCAGCAGATCAATTGGAACTTATGCAGGTAGGAAGAAGGTGCTTTGCATAAAAACTAAATAAACTGTGCCTAATTGTACCTGAATGGTCACTAAAAACTGTATTTTGGACACTGTAGAGCAGTGTTAAGAGACACAACATGAGATTAGCTCCATGCCAGAATAATTTGTAGCTTATGACTTGTAGAAGAATGCAACATCAGATTTTTCTCTGGCAACCAGTAATGTCCCAAACACAGAACATTGAGTAAAAAGGAAAGGAAGTGGACAGTGAGAATTGTATGAGTTTATCAGTTTAGCTCTTAATTGGTTTGTATTTTGTTAAAGCTTTTAAAACAAAACAGAACACATCAAGTAGGATAAAACACTTTCCTAGAAGCATTGCTCTGGTACTGACTCTTCCAAACTTGCTGTATATGGACTCAAGAGAGAAGGAATTGCTCGGTTCCTTCTTCTGGAACACAGGAATTCCTGCCTGAATAGTAAATTTGGGTCTGGGAATGATTTGCACTTGATGGGAAAACTCAAACGACAATTCTGAAGTTGGTGACATTAGTTGAAAATGTGGTTTCTAAATGTTCTCTGGGGATTATTACATACTTGTCATGACACTGAGAGATGCTTTTTAAATTTTTTTAAAATGTTTTTTTCCCCCCCTCGGGAAGGAAGTCTGAATGAATGTCTGAAATGGAACTGAAGAATGGATCCCCAGTTTGCACCAGCTGCCTTTCTTTTGCTTCTCAGGACTTTTTAAGGCCATCATTTCCTTCCACAGCCTGTGGAGAGAGAGCATGGGTAGTATAAACTCAAAGTAACTACAATTATAATGGCAGCATCACACAGGAAGAGAAGATCTAAGTGCTTCTAGCTGTGTTCATTTGAAGCCAGGAGCTTTTATATTGGCAGAACATCCAGATGGCACCTTGACAGATAAAAGAATACCTTTAACATTAGAGGTTTGTATGGGACAAAAGCATTTATACTTGCTTGAAAAGATAAAAAATCAGTCCTGCCAAAGCTCTGCACATCTTCTAATACAAAGCATTATGTGCCAGTAGTTTGAGTGGACAGAAGTACTTTTACTTGAAGTGAAGGAGACTGGCTTGTTTGTTATTACATACCTTTTGTTGCACCTCCATAATTAGCATACAAATAGAATTTCAAACACTTGAAAGAATTAACAAACATGATGATGATTAACATGATGCATACAGCAGACATTTCTGTATTATGCTTTGTTAGATGTGTTTGAATTTCTCCGTGAGTTAAGATTGTTGGCTTGATTGTTGATTGTTTGTTAAGTGGAATACCTGGTTTAATAAAGTCCTTTTGTAATAGTTCTCCTCAGAGAACGAATTTTCAGTTCATCTCTCTTGTAAGCTGGGTAGAGTTGGTGAAGGAAAAATTATGGTAAGTCAGCTGCAGTTTGAGAACATCAATGTCTTTCAATCAAGTGATTTGTTTTTGTCTCATTGTTAACCCAGTTTCTTAACAAAGAAACATTACTCAGGCAATTACTGCTCTCGTATTCTCCCTGACTTTATTTCCTCCAAACAATATACAATTTTGAATAATGATGGGGAAAAATACAACTTCAAGATAAGAGAGTTTCCAAGCTTTTATTTTGGTATTTCTGGTTTTCTTTTTGTTTTTGTTTTAGCCTTGGAAAATCTCATACCCCCATGAAACAAATTCCTAAGCAGGTAAAAAAAAATTACAGGTGCAAGCCAGATTTGTTCAAATATTAAAATTCTTGTTTGTAGTAGAGGAAAAACACATCATGCTTATCCAAAACTACAAGTTAGAAGCTAGGTAGTTTTTTTTTGTTTTCCTTCCTTCCCTTTAAAGCAAACGTGTGATTGAGCTAACTCTGAATAGAAGTCAGAAAAGTGCAGATTTTTAGATACTTATGACTTTGCAAATAAGGTGGTGAATAAAGCTTTAATTCTGGCTGCATTTTAGTAACTATTTCATCCAGTCTGGCCCAGCACAATATTTCTAATTGGTTTAAAGGCAATTTTGAAGTGACAGGTTAAGAAAAGGAAACTTAGGATATAGTTTGTTGAGTGAGTGCTATGCAACATTTATGTCCTTCAGTTTCTTGCTTCCCTGGAGAAGTGAAAAACTAAACACAAGTCTAGCAGCCTTTATGATTAGATTGTTCTACACCCAGTATGACATCCTCCTGATGAACACGTGGTTTCAGCTTTTATGATGATTTCCTCCTGTATCTGTGATGTTTCACTTAGTGAAACATGAATGATGCAAATGACGAGGAATTTAAAGCCATTGACTTTCCAATATACCAGTAACATAATGGCAATTTCTTTGCTTTATTTGTATAACAGGCATTTTCATTTATCACAGATGAGATTGTGACTTAAGATCTCATCTGCTTGGAAATGAGTTCGATATGTAAACAATTATTTATATAGCAAATGAGGGGAGAAGTTGTGAAGGTTGAAAGGGATGAAAGAATGCACAGTCTACTCTTTTCTCTGTATTTTATCCTACATACAACTTGGTGAAATGTAGGAAAGAGGATTCTGAAACAAATGTCTTTGAGAATGAGCAAACCAACTCAAGAAAAGCCCCCAGCAAACAAGCAAGCAAACAAACAAGGCTCCTGGGAAATAGAAACCACAGAAAAAAATATTTTTTGAAATGCCTAAAGCTGTGCTTTATTCTCTTACATATCCTATTTCCCTGTGATGACAATACTTAAGGAAAAACTCACAGAGACAGTTTGATTAAATCTGTTATAAACCAAAAGCACAGAAATTTCCAGAAGCAAAACTGATTTTATTCTTTAAAATGAACTCTGTCTGGATAACTTTCAAATTTAATATGCTCTGTCAGTTGCTGTGCCCAAAACGCAAGAATAAAAATTACACTCCATGAGGAGTGAACTTGGTTTTGCAATACATAGAATATATGTAATTTACCTCTAACCTTTTTTTAAAATGTGGTATTGATTAATATTTTTTAAACTTCTCTATTGAACTTATTAATGTAATTGGTAGCAAAAAAAACCCCAACTTAGAAACCCTCCCATAATTTGTTCTAAGGTAATAATGGTGAAATATCATGATGGAACACAGCAATTAATGGGCTTTTTTTGAGTTATGCTGTTGGCTGGTGTATTCTGAACTAAGAAATTTTAAATTCTCATACACAGAGGTTAACATGTAATTTTAGAAGAGGTAGTGAAAGCATTTCATTTATCCATTCAAAGAATATTTAGTATGTAAATAAATATTTCCCTCTTTTTGCCAGCCTGCTGCAACTGATGTTTGTTTGCAGGGAAATGCTATTTCCTAAACCTGGGGTTCTACGCCTGTTGCTTTGCTATGCATCTGTGCTCTGGGATGAAGGCCTTGGTTATATTATGTGGCATCCAACTGGGAATCTGCTTACTATCTTCCACTTCTTGGTGCATATTTCAGCTCTTGGCAGGAAAAAGAGGTGGCACTTTGTGGAGAGTGAAATTGTGTGGAGCAGTAGGCACAAGGGAATCAGGAGTGCCATTAACAGGCACTCCTAATGAGACCTGCCAAGAATTCAGATAAAAGTGTGTCAGACCAGGCAGTAAATTACCTTTTCTCAGAAGTTCTAATCTTGCAACTGATCTAGGAAATGGCCACATACACCTCTAGAAACAAGTCATATTTGTAGTTTAAAACACATATGTATATATAGACTTTGTAAAAGCTAAAAAGCTATGTTTTGCCTTGAGCAGGACAAGCAATATAAATCTGGGTGTTGAAAACATGGATTTTTCAAATTAAAAAAAAATCCATACAAAATTTTTACAATGGAAAACTTGTATTTTATTATATATTTTACTTCTGAGGATTCTTTGGTTTCTTTAGAGGCTTCCCTTCCCATGATATTTTTAAATCAGAAATGGAGAATATTTGTTTTTGCTGCAGTTGTCTTTTAAGCTGAAATTTCTCTTTATGTCTTCTGTTCTATCAACTCTTGATTTTTCTCTAGTAGTCTTTTTGAATTGGTTGTAGCACTCTGTCCTGCTTTTGAGAGTGTAGTTGTTAAATTTGTCTAGGGTCATACTGAGAGGGTTTAAGCTGATCATGGTCTTACTTTTTACTGGAGAGTGTGTATTATGTAATTGGTTGCATCAACTGAAAACTCATTTTCATATTTTACTTCCATCTGATTTCCAATTTATTAGACTCTCTATGACCTTGTGATTGCTAGCACTAGTGAAAAGCTAGAAAAAAGTATGATCAGGGAGCAACGTGGAGGGAAGAACAGCTTTCTTTATACCAGTAATATAGGCAGCCTCCCCCATGGATAATGCTTCAGGAATTGCTCAATGTAAAATGTGATCAGTGCTGCTGCTGTCATGGAAGGGTGCTTTATGTAGCTGCTCTTTTGCAGGAGAGCAAGAGGTGGAAAGAAGGCACCTCTGGAGATCACCTAGTGCAACCCTCCTCTGTTCAAACTTGGGTCAACTGCATCAGGTTGTGCAGAGCCATCTACATTTGTGTGTTAAATTTATCCAAGGATGGAGACTTCTCAACTAGTTTGGGCAGCCTGTCTTTGACCACTCTCACACTAAGGAAAAAACCCAACCCAAAGTGGAAAGCAAAACAGCCAAGCAAAAACACCCCTGAAAAACCAAACACCTCTTCCCCCCTCCTCCCCGGTTTCTTCTATTTGAATGGAATTTCCTGTGTTTTAACATAGGTCTATTGCCTTCTTTCTGTCACTTTATATTGGTGAAAAGGGTCTGGCACTATTTCTTTACTCCCCACATCAGTTATGTATAACACGGTGAGAAGTTCCCCTAGAGTCTTTTGTGTTCTAGGCTGAACACCCCCGGCTCTCAGCCTCTCCTTGGATGACAGGTGCCAGTCAGCCCCAGTCTGCACTGGTCCCAAGTGCAGGACTTTGCATTTCCTGTTGTTGAGCTACAAGTGGCTCCTGTCGGATCTTTTCCTCAGCCAGTCCAGGTTCCTCTGAGCGGCAGCGTGGATGCCAGGTACATCAACTGCTCCCCCGATCGTGTTATCTGCAGACTTGCTGAAGGTGCACTCTGTCCCATCCTCTGGGTTGTTAATGCAAGAAGTTAAGTGCTGGTGGCCTGGTATTTATCCTGAGGAACCCCACTGGTGACTGTCCACCTGCCAGTTTTCGGCCTGGCAGTTCAGCCAGCTTTCAGTCCTCGGTGATCAATGTGTTCATAGATGTGAAAGCACTACGTCCTCTCTTACTGTAAAAAAGGAAGCCTGGCAGTGCACAGGTGTGCAAAGAGGCAAGTTCCTCACTGGGATCCATTTAGTGATATGAACATTGCACATTTCATGTGAAAATATTGATGGGAATTTCCTTTGCCTTGCAGGTTTTTTGAGGAGTAGTGCAATTGGCGTGCCCTTTAGGTTTTGTGTTCTTTTATTATTTCTCTGATTGATCTCTGTCATTAAATGCTCAGATGCTGAAATATCTGAACTGTGAGACAACTGTCATCTAGTCAGAGAAGGATTATGTAATTTCAGAGAACATCTGCTCTCAGAAAGGAGGTCTATAGACAGAGAATTATTATACAAACAGTAAATTTCGAATTTGTTCCTGTGGATTTAGTAAAAATACATAGTTTCCCATGTAAGCGTACATTAGGCTGATAACTGTTATAGCTTCTGTGACATGCAGGGTGGAGAAAGATAGACAGCTTTTCTTCCTTGAAGCTGTAAAGAGGTTCTGCAGCTGAAGAGTCCAGATTAAACATGCTTAATGTGTTTTATTCCCTTTTTTAGTTGCTCAAAATTGTCTTCAAGATCATAGCAGTGGTTGCTGTGGAAGCTGCAACGTCAGAAACATGGAATTACGCCTTTGTGTAGAGTGAGGGTCAATGCAAACTTAAAGGGGGGCAGGTTCATCTTGTGAAATGAACACAACTCCTAAAAAAGATTGAAATTTACTGTTTAGCTAAATGCCATGAAATCAATAGAGGAAGTATATTTACCTTTGAATTGTGTGGAAGTTTTACAGCTTTTAAAAAGGCATACTCAGAAAAATAAGGATGATCCTAATGCCAGTCTTTCACAACATGCCTGTGTTGGCTGTGCCAGGAGAAAGAATGCTGAGCCACTGTAATTTGGGCCAGACATGCTTTGAAGATTTATCTTTACAAATGGGGGGATGTGTGTGTGTGTACCTTTCTGTCCCTGTACACAGGTGTGTTTCAGGAAGCATGTGAGTTGCTGCTTCAATTAAGTAATTAGTCTGAAGAATGAATGTGTCACCCCTTAAAATCTTGCCAGCAATAGCACTTAAATCTAGCATTTTTTTAATAGACACTGCATGTAGAGTAGGAAGGAAGCTGTTGCTGCCTGCCAGTATTACTAGGTTACTCTGACACCAGGTAGAAGCATGCCAGAATGATCAAACTTGTTTTCCTGCTTTCTTTGTTTCAACCGTGTACATCAAGGCATAAACTCTGTCTATTGCAAGTGTAAATGTGCAGATCTGACTGTGCTAACTCATTCTGGGTCCCAGGTTAGCTGCTTTATTAGGCATGAGAGGAAAAGAGACACACTTACTCATCAGGTCTATGGCTCTTTGTCTCATCTGTCAAACCTTATTGTCTTCTAGGTCACTGCAAAATATGTTTTTGTCGTGGGCTTGTCCTTCACCATGGTTCAAGATGCACAATTCTGTTCTGTTCCTAGGAATTTCCTTTTGCCTGTAATTGATTACTTTGAACTCTGCCTCAAGGGAGAAATTTACCAAGCTGCCTCATCTCAGTGTTTGGAGCCACCACACTCCTATAATAAAATGAGACATTTATAAAAAGCTTCTGGCTTTTCTCCATTATTTAGTCATATCACTTGCCTGAGACCTCTTAAATGGAAGTCTGTGGCTCTCTAGAATCATCCTTTCCTCCATGCTTTCCCTCCCATCTTGCCAGTTAATATTTGAAAAGTCTTTTGACAAGCTTAAATGTGGATTTGGTTTATAAGACTCAGAGCCTGGAAATGGATGGTAAGAAGCAAATATTGGTCTAGAGTGTTATTTTTGATTACACCTTTCCTGGTATCACAAAAGAGAAACTTGAAACTGCTCTTATACTTTAATGACAGGTCATCTTCTCACAGTTTATTGATGCTAGTTAGGCCAAGTTTAGCTTATTCCAGGATAACGAGCATTTTATATTTGTCTGCTTCTCTGGGAAGATCCTACTTTTTATGCTTGTTACAGTAATTGTTCAGAAAAATGGGAGTGTGTGCTTAGCAGATGTCATCACAAAAATGATACCAAGTAAGGCTAGTGAATTTTCCATCATAGCTTTGAAAATGATTTTACATGAATGATTTGAAAGTCATTGCATTATTAATCTATTATGAGAAGTATTTTATCTTTTGTTCTGTATATGTCTTGTGCAGCACAGAATATGTGGCAGATACAGAGTGGAACAGATAATAAGAAGTACTGCACCACACCAAAGTCTCCCTTTGTTACAGAGAAAAAAATATTGAATCTTCAGCAAAATATGTTTGAGACAGTCCTAGAATAAATTACTTTGGGTAACAGAATTTATCTTAAAAATTAATTGAACATATCACACTGAGGTAGCTTTGTCCACGTTTTCTGTTTTTTTCAATGACTACATGCAGCAACTTTGATATAAAAGTCAGTATTCTGTGAAAACTAATTATTTTTTCTTGTTGCTGGTTGGATTGTAATAGTGTTCACCCAGAAACATTGAAAAGTTTTTAAAACACTTCAGTTCTTTGATTATTACATTCTGTGCATCCAAAAGTTTTTGCTAGGATTTTCAGTGAGCCAGTTAGAATTGGCCTTTTGTTAAGGAAAATTCTCTTTGCACTAAAGTGTAGTCCTATTTTAAATCACACTGATTTCCTTTTTCTGCTATTCTGTATTTGTAGTACTGGGAAGGAAAAAATAAACCCCAGTCAGCTTGGGGTGGTTGTAACCCCAGCAATTGACTAAGTACCACACTGCTGCTCCCTCATGCCCCTGCAGTGGGATGGGGGAACAAACTGGAAGAGGTAAAAGTGGATAAAGCCATGGGTTGTAATATAGACAGTTTGATATATAAAGCAAAACCACATGCATGAGCAAACAAAGGAAGGAATTAATTCTCCACTTTTCATGGGCAGGCAGGTGTTCACCCATCCCCAGGAAAGCAGGGCTCCATCATGTGTGACAGTTACTGGGGAGGACAAAATGCTCTTTCTCTGAATGTGCCCCCTTCTTTTTTCTTCCTCCCTCTTTATATGTTGACCTTGACATTCTATAGTGTGGAATATTCCTTATATCCTTAGGGCATATGGCAACTGTTATGTTCTCTGTAATACAAACCCACTTGTAATGGCTGTTAATTTGATATTTCTGTAGTGCCCATGCTAAGAGAGTGGAACCAATGTAAAACTAAGCAGTAGCCAAATATTTAAAAAAAATATTTATTCTTTAAAGTCAGGTTTTAGTGCAAAGTTTATTAAGGGAATATGAATGATACAAAAAGAAGCCAGAAAGAAGGCATAATTTCACAACTCAGATTGTGATATTTCGGCATGAAATGAAACTCTGGAAAAATCAGTCTTGTCAATTGCAAAAAATGAGACTGGGGGTGTTAACAGAAAAGCTTTATCTCTGTAACTTGCACTTACTCTAAAATGCTGTACTAAAATTGCTAGGAATAATAACATCTTGCTGATAAAATGTTTTCCTTGAGATGGCTGAAGGGTTTTGGTTTAGTTTTTGTGTGTTCTGTGTCAACATGCTCCCTCGACTTCTTTCGTATGCTTTGCTCAACTTAAAAAAGTGTTATTCTCAAAATACATTGCTACTGTGAATATTGGCAGCCAGATAGACAAAGACTCCTAGCCCCTCACTTGGTACGGGATACAGCGAAAATTCACTTTTTTCTAGAGGAAAAATCAACAAAGCAGAGAGGTTCTATGAATTCCTATGCACAGAAATAACTTCCATTGGAGTGCTTATTAGACATCAAATAAGTCAACCATGAAACATGAAGCTATAGGAAACAGAATATCATTAGTTCTGTTGCTTATGGACAATTTGTCTTTATAATATATTGAAATAATTTGTCCATGAAGTATTAAAATATGAAATTGAAGAATATAAATTAGGGAAAACAGAAGAGAGGGAAAATTAGTCAACAACATATGCAAACAGAACATATATGTAAGAATTATGTTTATTTTCAAAAAAATTTATTTGTTTTTGAATTATTACTTATTTCTATCTTTCAGTATAAAAATACTGCAATGAAAATTAATCTCTGGTTATGGGCCTGTTTTCCAAATGCATGAAGTCCATAAATATTTCATTTTAAGTTTCATGTGTTTAAATATTCTCAGCATTTCTTTTTGATATATAACAATGATCTGCTCCCATTTCCAGTAGCATCACATCTACTGAATACCCTCAACACTTACTGTTGCACTGCAGTTTGGAAATATTTCAAGGACACAACATTTTGAGGTGAATCCTCTGACCATCCCTAGTTTCTTCATTTTGGTTCAGAGCACAGTGTATGATCAGAGTGCTGGAATATTTTGCATGCTTTTTCAAGGAAACCCTGAACTGCAAGTGTTCTCCAGGCAACAATGAATAATCTGTTCACAGTCCTGGGTAAGAACAAGTTATATAATTGTGCTAAGCCTTAAAAAGAAGGTCCTTGTTTGTGGCACTTCAGCAATTTCTTTTCCTATTAGAAAAGTCTCTGAAACATTTCTTCAATCTTAAACATCAAGGTTGGTCCATTATCTTACCTGTGCTTAGACAGTTGCATAAGAAAAGTAATAGATTTTTTTTTCTAAGGCTGTAAAAAACATCAGAAAATATTTTGTGTTTAAATGTTCAATAACTGATAGAAAAAGGTTGCTTTGACACGTTTCTTACCAGTGGATTAAAAATAGAGGGAAATGAACAGTTTTTATTGCACCTTGAAAGAATGTTTTCACTGTGGACATGTGGACAGGTTCCATGTCTTGCTGATTTTAACAGGAGCAGTGGCTTTTTAGTCATAACTGTAGGAGTCTGCTCAGTAAAAGTCATGTGAACTCAATCCAGATAAATGACTTTGTAAGTTCCTTGAGTTGAGGATATTATAAGAAGCCATGGCCTTCCTGTCTTGAGTTCTAGGCTGATCCAGAGAGACTTGGCTGCATAGAGAAGGTGTTGGTGGCTGGTTTGAAGGAGCAGAGGGTGTAGGATAAGGGTCAAGGACACACAGCTGGATGTGGGCTCTAGGAAAGGCAGCAAATTACTGTGAAGTTACCTAAAGAGGAATGTAGAAACTTGGTGTGTGTCAGGCAACTGTTTGGCTCCTTAAGAGAAGATGGGGATCCTGTGAGATGATAGGGATGAGAAAGAGACAGGGAACTATCAGTACGGTTGAAGGAGGATCTAGTTTTCAGGCTCAGCTCACCAGCTGTGCTGCTTGAGTCAAGGACTAACTCTTTTCTCTTCTGAGATCAAGGCCCCAGCAGAATTTTAATGGTTGGGATCTACACATGCAAGTCTGGTGCTGCAGCAAACTGCAGTGGAGGAGGAAGAGCTTTTAAATTCAGCCCAATGCTCTCTCTCCCAGCTGTTGACTAAGAAGATAAGGCTACAGAATTACCAATAACTAAAGAGTGAAGAAATATCTCTGCACAGTTAACACTAGGTCAGATTGTTGACAGTGGCTCAGAAGGCAGATTTGCATGTAAAACATGACAGAACTGTCACTGCAGATGCTCTTGTTCATTGGAAATCCCTCATTCAAATATTGACTCAGTCCTTTTCTATTTACTTGCTAAAGTCTAATTAGATAGCAGCATGGAGTGATATGGCTGTAGTGTACTCTGTTAGTACATTGTTCAAAGCACGTACAAACAAAATAAAGTAGAACATTAAGAATGAAAAGGAAAATAAACTTTATATTTGGGAAGATACTTTACCAGATGAAATTACCTGTTTTTTTTAGATGAGGAAGCTTTTATCTACCTCTTCCAGATTTCTAGATTTTAGGAGTCTGTAGTGTTAAGTAAACAAAATATGGTTAAGGAGTGTGATACTAATCTTGTAAGAACAGGTTGTCCCCAGAGTAATCTAAAAGCGATCAGTGGATGATAAAACATTTTGAAATAATGAAGCTTTTGAGTGTAGTAATGTTATCAGGAATTCTAAGAGTCTCTGGCTGTTAGAGCAAAGCACCAGCAATGTATTGTAGAATGAACCATTCCAACAGGACAAATAAAGCTGGAGTTTCATAACAAGATTATTATTGTAGTCTATTGTCTGGTATTTATGAAGGTAATTCTGTGCTTACTTAAGCTCTTCAAAGTGCATTAGAACTTCTAAAATAGCTGCAATGTAAACAATCTGCTTAAAAATGTTGCATCATTTCAATACTTTGGAAATACTATGGAAATGGCAAAGCAGTGTTATTTACCTAGTACACGTATTGAGCACGTTTTAGGCTGGAAAAGGTTTGTGTTTTGTCTCTATGGTATTACAGAAATCACCGCAATTTTCAGATCATAAACTAGTATATAGACTCTTAAGAGCTGTTTTCTCGAGTTTTAGAAAATGTGTTTTGCTAGACTCTTGGATTTTGTTTTCACTTAGAATCTGCTTGAAGGACCTAAAAACGTGGCTGACCACCCCTTTGTGTGGAAATAAGTGGTGCTGAGAAAGGGTTATTCTTGACCACGAGTGCTGTCAGAAGTGTAATGGAGCAGAGTTTCTCCCAAAGTGCTCCAGAGATCTCAGCTGCCATTTTCCTTTTTGCATCACGTTAGTTCTGAGGAGAGTTTTAAGGTTTTTCCGAGTAATGTAGGAAAAATGTAAAGAAGGAGTAAAGGCCTTCCAGAAATATTGTCATAGAAAAATTTTTATTGGAAGGGACCTCCTGTTCCCACCTCTGACTCCAAGCAGAGCTGCCTTCACAGTTGCACAGTCTTTTTTCTCGTGCAGCTAACCTTCATTTCTATAAGGGTATACTCTTGATAAAAAGTACTTTATTTTCTGTCCACCTAGCCAAATCCACTGCCAGGGTGAGAATCCCTGTTTTAATCATTCATGCAGATGTTGTGAGTCTGACTTTAAGATATGACTCTAAGAAGAATCTAAAAAAGATATCATTGTAGATAGGAGTGAATAAACGTTTAGATAAAAATGGGAGGGCTCCAATTAGGCAGAGAGGTGTTAGGAAATGCGCAAGAGTTTTTGGGTGTAATTGAGGGAAATTCTCTAAGGGGAAACAAAGTCAAAATTATGAGGGTTTTGTTAAAGTGAGTGGAATAACATCACAGGAATAACTTTTACAATGCATTTTTTAGTAAGCTTTGCCCTATTATCCCATTCTTTAGAGAGCAGTGGCTGTTAAGGTGTCTATTAAAATACAGTATCACTTTAAAATTAGGTTACAGGATATCATCTAAAAAACACAAGATTTACTTGTGTAAGTGAAAAAAATACAGATTAAATCAAACATGATTACAGAGTAAATGCAAGTTACAGAAACATTTTAAATACAATCAGGTAAGTATTTTGAACAAATCAGTCGTATGTTATAGGGATACTTTTTATTTGAAGGTTGTATTGTGCAAATATTCTGTATTCATTTTACATTAAGTATGTCACTTTTCCTGGCTTTCTGCTTCTTAATGAAATAATTTTAGACCCATTAGCATGGCACTGATGTGGCATATCTACTACAGGTGTTAATTTTAGGTGTTAAAAATGAATGTGCTGTGCCATATCATGTAGATTTTCAGCATGCATTATATATATGCATGTCTATAGCATTTTCCTTTTGAAGAGCTCTGCCGGAAAAACAGGGAGGGAAAATCTGAATTTAACTGCTGGAAGTCTTAAATTTTACATCTAGCACAAGGTGATCTAATCTGATTTAAGTCTATTATGAAAGAAATAAAAAGATTTGCATCACCAATTCCAATGTTTTTTATACCAGACAAAAGTTGACAGACTGTCAGCACAACAATATTTTTGTATTGCTTGCCCCTTTTTACATAAAGTACTAACAATTTCCTCAGTGTGGCTATTATGTGCTTATGTTGTTTTTCTCTTTTTTTTCCCTTGTCTTCCTTTTACTTGTTTATATATGAGTCTTGTATTTTTTTCTCATCATTTTACATACTCTGCAGTAACCTTATACTGGATAAGTATATCCGGGCTGTTCTTTTAGGCTGGTCTCAAGTTTATCATCCCTGAATGTCAAATGCCACTGCTGTTTTTTGGGAAGATGTCTACTCTGGCAATATTTGAAAGACAAAGAAATGGAAAGAGCAATATATCTAAGGGCAGCTGCTGCTTCCACTAATTCAGGGCAGTTCTTTTGTAGGGTGTTTTTTTTAAAGCTGCTGCTCGGTGTTGCTGCTCCTGCTGTCTGCCACTGCAGGCACCAGCAAGCAAAACTCTAGTTGCTTTTGCTGTTGCTGGGTTGGAATGCTCCAAAGTGTCTTAGGATACAGTCTCAGCTTTGAGACTGTTTTAAGCTTGAAGATATTGATCTGCAGCTGTGCTGAGATCTAGATATTAATTCTAGCCAAATCAATTTTAAGTTGGCTTTCTTTTTTTTTGTTTTTGTTGCTATTTTTTTTCGAGGGGAGGTGTTACTAAGAGAAGTAAATTGCAAACTTTGAACTGACAGATACTTCTGGTATGTACAGCTGCTGCTGTGGCCCCTGCCAAAGTGCTTTCAAAATCTGCTACCTTCAGTAATGATAACTTGGCACATTTGTTGGCAATGAATTCTCTCCATGTTCCCCAGTGAAATATAATTCATGGTGTTAAGGGTGTTGGTCGAGCTCAAGTGAAAGACTAATTTCAAGTCTTGAGTGGGTAATGTAATAATGGCAGTGGACATGACATACTTTGAGTTTCTAGATTCTGGGTGAGAGTTATTCTGAGTACCACTAAAAAAGAAGGCTGCATCATTGCTTATGAAAAGTCTCACTGATGATGGGATACTTATTCAGCATCAGTCTCACTGATAAGGGGATAATTATTCCCTCTTCAGAAATTTCAGTTAGCAAATATGATATTCTTAAGAATTCCATCTGGATAGGAAAGGTTGTTTTCCAGTTATGAAGGTAGTAATAACTTATGAAAATATAATTGTGAAATGTAGTCAACAGCAAAAACCCAAATAAGGAACAAAAGTTGTATTCATAAAATGATGTTAGATTAATTTTTTCTATTGAATTTGTTAGCTCTTTCCATACATCTGCATGTTTTGCAAAAGCAATTCTTAGCAAAAACAATTCATATGAAAGGAAATTAAAAAACCCCACATTTGCCTGTAATATAGGAACTGAAGGGAAGCAGTGCTTGGGAGGTGTTCCTGTTTAGTTTTTTTAATGTGGTTAGATAATAATGATCATAACAGTTATCACTGAGTGTATTAAAAAGACACCATAAAGCCTGAAGATTAAGATTTCATCTCTAACAGCTTTTGTGCTATACTGAAGTTGTTAACATTTTTCCTTAAGGCTTTGAAGGTGTCAGTGGAAACAATTTATTTTTTAAATTAGAAGGAGCAGAGAAAGGGATAATTAAGGAGTCCGGGAAAGAAAATTAAGACCCTACATTTCACCAAACTGAAGCCAAATAATAGCTATTACAGAGCAGGTTTGGGGGCCTCAACTAATTTTATTCAATCACCTTTAAATTTATCCATGGGATGGTTTTCAGAATTGCTGAAGAGACTTTAAAAAACAGCATCAGAATGAGACAGATCATGGAATACCAGCATAGTGTGAATGTGTAGTACCTGTTTTTCCAATGGGAATCTTCAGAGAGTTACAACTTATCAGTAAATCTAATTTTAATACCTTCTCAAATATTCCTAAAGTAATAGGGCAGTCATTCTTAAGAACATAAAGATGTTTGCTAATGCATTAATAATGAGGGTTAAACAGGAGGAAGCTACTGTGCCTGACATTAAAATACTGACATTTACCTGCAATTAGTGTTGCTGCAGTACTTATGGCCCAACTGATGTTCAGCAGCAAGATCTCAACAGCAGTGTTAGTTTCTTGTTTGTGGCAAGGATCAATATTTGAATGCTGAACTTCATGATTTAATTTTATTTTTGAAAGGTAGAAAATGGAAAAGATTTCCTTGGTTTATCCTGATCTTAGGAAGACATTAACATAGTTCTATTGATATTCCCAGAGAGACACTGAAGAAACATGTATTAGATGTGCATGATACAAATTAGAAACACAAATGCCTAAAATAGACAAGTAGTAGTGCTGTTGTTTTTTGCTGAAACTAAAGGATTATTTTTGGAATAATTTTCTGAAATTTACAGCCCAGGTTTTCCCCTATGCCCCTTTTCCTCAGATATTTTTCTTTCAGCATGTTTTTGTCCAAGAATACTTTCATTTCCTTTCTGGCAGGATGGGGATGAATCCAGTTCAAGAGCTGCCTCTTATAGTTTTCAGCTACTAAGAACTCAAACTGCAGTTCAGCAGTAGCTGTTAGCACAAAGTCTTTCATACTGAAATATCTGGCCAGTGTTATGCCTTTCATTATAGTCATGGCAAAATAGAAAGTGCTGTCATTGTGGTTATAATTTAAATAGCATAAGCATTTGTACTTCTATAGGATGTTTCTTACGTTTATTCAGATATCAGTAATTTTTTTTGAAGTTTGATGGCTGGCTACTCTTCCATCAGCTTCAAAGTCTTCTAGACACCTTGGTCTCATTAAGAAATTTAAAGTAACTTTGTAGTTTGAAAAATTCTACCTTGCGATAGGTGTCCCATTGGAATCAAACAAAATGAATGCTGAGGAGCCTATGCTGAATGATACTTCCTACCAAATTTTTCATTCATATCTCACCTCAATATACAGTTAATTCTGTATAAGGTGATATCTGGAGACCTAAGCAACAAAACCAGTGTAGATAAACTGTTGTTTATTGATTGAGTTTTAAAAATGTTTTACAAATATATAAAAATTAAAGGGGAAGAAATTAGAAGTCACGAATGTTATTCAAATTCTTGAGCCATTTTCTTATGTGTATCACCTTTCTCCTCATGGCTCTACTGAAAGGAATAATCTCATTCCTTAATATGCATCCTGAATTGCAAAGATCTTGATCTATTTCTGAAGTACAGCCCTGTTATTTAGTCCTCTAAAAGTGGAATTATTATCTGTCTATGAAAATAGCTGTATTTTGTATGGTATATTGTGAATGCCAGTAGATCTTTAGATGTAAATCCTTTTATTCCAGGAAGCAGTACTCATGTTTTGGACTGACTTGGAGCTGCTGGCACCTCCTGCTGCTCTGAGAAGGAAGAGATGGGCCTGGAAGAGGCTGTGTATCCATGGCCTGGCTCTCCAGGTGTGCATCCTGACCCCAGCCTAGAACCAGGCAGGGGAAGTAAATGCACCAGCTCTGTTTATTGTTTATGTGGTGGGAAAGCCAATAGACCCTTGTTACAGTATTTGTTGTTAGCTAGAAGGTTCCAAAGAAAGCATCTAAAACAAGAGAGAGGGGAAATGTAAGATTTTCTGTATTTTCAGCAAGAATTCTTTCAGAATTAAATTGTACTATTGGAATTGCAAGTAATGATCCTACTATCATTACTTGCAAGTAATGATACCTCCTTCCCTGATCTACAGCCAGATCTCATGCTTTTTCTACGTTTTCCAGCTATTGGTTTGTCCATTGAAGGTTAGCTATTTAATTGCACTGTGTTTTATTTGTGATACAATTTCAACATAAGACTGTGATTTATTTTTTTACTCAAATTAAAAGTAATGGGGCAAAACAGATATGAAAAGATATTATCCAGCTCCAGTGGCTTAAAAAATTAGTTTTTCTCCAACATATTACAAGACAATTGTGAAATATAGGTATGCAGGTTCATGTACTAGTAATGGACATATGCATGAGCTTATTTTTAATTTGCTTTCCTATTTCAGCACATTCTTTATGAAAGAAAATTCTAAAGGTGCATCATTAACAGCTTGCCAATCAGAGTCCTTACAGGCTTTTGTAGTTATGCTAAGCAGGATTTGCTCATGCTAAAAGACCACAGAAATCTTACCTTGATGGAGTGATTATTGCTGAAGGGTTTTCTCAAGTTTACATCTTACAACTACTTATTCAAATATTTCCAAACACTGCACTTCCTCAAACCTGTATTAGAGCTGTCTCATTAAAAGAATTGGCTTAACTCCTATTTTTAGTTTGATATTGGTCAATTAAACCAGATTTTTAAAATGCTGTAGAAGGGAACTGAGAAAAATCTTTAACTTTGGAGCATAAACTTCACAAGTGTTACTTATCAATTTTTTAAAAATAAAGATTTGCTGTTCTAACTGCCATCCAAAATCTCCCTAAGTTCAATGATTTCTGAAAATATTCAACCCTTAATGAGTTTTTGTCTTGGTGGACAATGGCAACTCTAGTTGTAAAACAGAAAAAGTCTGTTCTGCAAATGAAGCTATTTGCACAACACCTGGACAGGAATGAATATTTTTGAATAAATGAGCCAGAGTTTTTGAATGTGTCATCTCAATTTATAGACCATGCAACCTAAAGGAATTAATATTGGGAGGACAGATCAAGGATTGAGAATATACAAGTGATTAGGATAACTGTTAGCATCTATCTGCTAGTAAATTATAATTTCAGATTATTAGAATAATTTTATAATAAAAAACGTCATTTTTCCCCTTTGCATCTTAACAAGGATTTCCATTGTTAGAAGACACTTTGCAACTGTTGGTGCTGCAGATATTAATTTTTTATCCTAACTCCTCCTAATTTGCATTCAAAAGATGATTACTGTAGATGTTGTAAGTGTAATAAGCATTGCTGAAGGTTAGTCTGTTCTGAACTGTTGCAGTTCTTAGAAAGCTTAATTACCTTAGTAACCTTAAAATTGCAAGAAATGTCATTATGTTAAGATATTTCTTATGATAATTTGCTCTGCGCAACATCTTCAACACTGATGGTCAGCAAATTTGAAATTGTGTTTCAGATACAATTTTTTCATAAAATGCTATTCACCTTTGATGAAAGGAAGTGTTAAAACATCAGCCCAAGGAAATAACACCCAATGAAATTGGTACAAAAACATCAAATACTTTTTTCTGGTCTCATAATTATTGAACAGATATGAGATCAGGTCTTAAAATCATATTGCAAACAGCTTATTCACAGGAAGGCAAACTAATTTATAAATGGGATGTTTTTTGGAGGTTTACACTGGTAAAGGACAACATAAACACTGAATATTCTGGATTGTGAGTTCTTGCTATATTTTGTATTGCTTCAGAATAAAAGCTTCTAGAAATATTTTGATGCCTTTTCTGTAAAATTAAGCTTGTAATCAGATGAATAACATCAGACAAGGCAATAGCAAAATGTTATGCTCTGGTATTTCTTTTTTCCCCCAAATTCAGGAACAAATAGGTACAAAAGAATAAAATACATGTAAAACTGCCATGATGTGTACCATGGAATAACCTTCTATTATTTTTTTAAGATACTTTCAACTGCAAAAAACTCAAAAAAGACAACAAATATCAGGAGAAAAAAAACAATAAAACATTCACTTTGTAAGCAGCATTATTTTTTATTTCCTGAGAAAACTAAATAAATGCTTTGGTTGCTTCTGATGTCTGTCTAAGTAACTACAAGTTTATAAAATGATACTGAAGTGACATTTAGAATTTGATTTCTAATAGGAAACGTGGTATCTGATGAATAAAGTAAATTGCTCTTATTGATGAGTGAACTTTGGAGTGGATCCTCAGGTTGAACATACGTGGGTTTTCTACCTTCTCTTTTTCCTTTATTGTTGGAATATACTGGGAACACTTTAAAATGAGATTATAAATATATTTTCGATTATTTTCGTACTTCTATTGTTCCTTAACTGTATAGAGACTTTGAAAATGAGATAAACCAGTTTAGCTAGAAGGCGGTGAAATGCATATGGCAGCTTCCCTAGCTGGACAGCTGCATTCTTTCTCTTTCTTAGTTATTTAAAAAAAAACTTAATATGAAACTTTCAAACTACTTCCGTAAACCAGAGATCATTTTCTGGGTTATGGTGGAGTTTCTCTTTTTGGGGAAGCTTAACTTCTAGGAGAACAGACTTTCATTGATGCTAAGGTGTGTGACAGTGCTAAGTGTGGAAAACTTCCATGAATGATGAGTGATAGGTTGGATATACTTGTTAAAGGTGAAAAAGCAGCTGTCTGAATTCACAGCACAGATATGTTTTCACAAAGCTTTGTCTTTAAGGGGTTTCAGAAGAAATTAATCTGTTTACAGCTGGTGCCCTCCAGCTCAGAAAATAACCTTTGTTAGTTCATCCTGGTATTCTTTACTAAATGCATCTATTTATTTTTTTAGTTACATGTTCTGTTTTAGCTATGATGAAACTTCATGAACATTTCACAGTGAAGTAAATCTTTCCTGAGTGTCTTGGTGTACTCCTATTCTGGCTGCAGGTGTCTGAGGTTTTGATTATTCAGGTCAGAAAGCTGGCTAGGGAAGGCCACTTTGTACTTACTTCCTTCCACTTTGTACAATTGGCTTAACATTCCTTGAAAACCAGTGAAGATGGTATAATCACCCTCAAACGTGTCCCAAAAAAGACATTTTCAGGGTTACATAGAAGCTGAAAAAAAATTCCATGTCCTGCCTTTTATACAAACACTTTATTTCTTGTTCTTTCTGATATTACTTCACCACAGCTGACTACTTGCAAGGTATTAAATTTTGACCCCACCCTACAGTTTCCTCAAATTAGTAGGGGCCCTTTTTCAAATTACTTTCAACCTTTCAAATTACTTTCAAACATCCTCTTCTTGGGTAGCTATGTCTGCACATGATGAAAATATATTTTTCCATAATTTTGTGAGAAATTCTGGTACATTGTTGCAAGTAATTTTGTTTAGGATTTTATGTTGCTGAATTAAAATTTAATTTACCTTTATTTGAATATATCATCTAAAGAGTTTTCTTTTTCCAAGTAAAGAGTTAGTATTCCTTGTAAAATTTCCTCTGGTTATTAATTTACTTGTGTTAACTCTATTAAAATATTTCTCTGTATAACTTTGAAAGAATCATTGATTCCATGTGTTCTTTTGTAAAATTGTTTTGCTTACACTCTCAGGGACTGAACTATGTGATATTGATGGTGATCTTCACTGGACTCATTAGCTCTATGCCTTGACAGTGCCTGCAATTTGTTTCCATCTCCTTTAGGATACATTCAGCCCTATGAAAAGGCTTAATTCTATGTTCTGAAGTTCATGGGAAAATCAAAGCATGAATGGTGATAATTCTTTAATTCTTCCTCATTTTAAACTCAGGAAAAGACCATCTGCAGTAGATGAGTAGCTGCATTTCAAATGGAAATTTAGGTAAATATGGGTGTTGTAAACGTTAAGATTGGAAATGTTTTGTCCTGATGCTTCTAGTGATGCCCTGTCATCTGCAGTAATTCCTGTAAGTAGTGCAATTGGAGCTATTCATGGTGAAATTTGTTCGAAATTATGATTAAAACTGGAAGCTTGTGACCTGGCATAATCTTTTTTATAATTGTATTTTCATGTCCTTTGTTTTAATCATCTGTTATTCAATATCTGAATGTACATTCAATGCTATACTGCATTCAGTACTCAAAAGCAAATTCTTTACTTTTTTAATCCCTTCAGGAGGCCTTATTACTGAATTTATATGAGACAATAATTCTCTTATGTCTGCATTTGTGGGGAACGAATCCCTGTGTTTCTCCATCATATGTTATTTGTGAGTACAAGATTGCTCTGTGGGGATCTCTGCAGTGCATTTGATGTTTTTACAGAAGCCCTCAATGTCAACATTTCATTTTTCTCCAGGCTTCTGGGATCTGGAGGTTTCCAAATCTTTGTTAGATAAGTTATCAAATACTCCTGTGCTGAAATCCATTTCCATTGATATGTTGGTGTACTGGTGGCTTGGAACTCTGTTAATGTTTATTTTGTGTTTTTTCTGACTTAAGTGCGGAAGAAAGTCTGACTCCGTGGTAGATTTTAATCACTGAAACAATGTAAGGTTGGACTTACCTGGCATTATCAGATTTTGTCTTGAAAGGTTTGCACATGAGGTTAACAAAGGATCATCTTTTCAGATTGGGTTGAACTAACCTCATATTTGTGCCCTGTTGGGCTGTGCAATCCCATTGACTAGGATAAAGAGAAGACAAAACGGAAAAAAACCCAAATAAATATGTGTCCCCTCCCAAATGAAGTAATGTAGTATCTATCATTAATTCCCCCTCTTTTTTTTTTTTTTTTGTATTTATTTGGCTTCTAAATCATTGCATGAGTGATGACTGAAGCTACCAGCAGTAAGTCAGGAGGCACTCCTCTCCTCTTGCTTGTCTTCATTTCAACATTAGCATTATCTTTTGAAACAAATGGCAACTCCCTAGTGTGGTAGTGTGGTTGTTCATTATATCCATATAAAAACATCTGCACGTTGTTCTTCCATATGCCTGTAAGAGATACAATGATATGTTTTTGACACATAATCTTTATTTAGTTGAAGGTGTACATAGGGCAGATCTAGCGTGGACCACCAAGATTTGGTGGTGTGTGTTTGTGGGGCTTTGTCTGTTGTGGATTTTTTGGTGTGGCTTGTTGTTTGTTTGTTTTACCAGAGAATGTTGCTGTAGTGTGCTTTCCACTGGCCACATGATGCCCTGGGGACACCTGTGTGACGTGGAGTTTGTTTTCAGGGGTGCACTGAATTGTACCTGTCCAGGTTCTAGTACTACTTATCTTTCTAACTTTGACATGAATATAATCTGTTAGTGCTATTAAGAAAGTGGAGAATTACCTCAGCCACAATATGTGGCTTTTGGAACATGCTTAAAGCTTGCAACTAAGACGGTTTTATTATTTTCAGAAATAGCTTTCCTCAATTCATCTTCTCAGTTTTCCACTTTTCAATTCAGAAAGGGACATCCACCAGTTGCTTGTTGGGGGCTTCCACTGGGGACTCAAAGTCCTTTGTGTGTCTGTTTTTTAAGGATGGAATCACAAAGGTAGATTGTATAATACAGTTTGTTCTATAAACCCTTTAATTTTTTTAAGTGATAAGCAAAGTTTTCAACACAATGTAATTAAAAAATAGGTGGACATTTTAGAAAGGCATCTGCGTATTCAGTGGATCTCAGCAGTCGTCCTGCTGCATATGGCTGTGAATTTCACTGGGTGGCTCTGCTTTGCAATCTTTAGCTAAAGGGCAAAGTTTTGAGTTCCATTTGAGTAGCGTAGAGTAATAAAGTTTGAGGTAATCTTTAATGGGATCTATACCACTAATGAAATAAACTTCTGGGAGGAGGTAATTGCTGATCTTTCATTGCATCGTGTTATTCAACAGCTCTGTATTAGTTGGTATTGTCCATTATTCTGGAATCTTTTTTACTTCATGATAAGATGAACATTTCCCTCTCTAAAGAAGCCAGTAAAACTCAAAACTTGGGTTTAGTTCACAGCATGCAGAATATTTGTCAAGGGTTTATATGTATTTCAAGTTAATCTAAATAATCTAAATAATTTTTGACAAGTCAAAAATTGTATTCACTACAAGCAGAGAAAATGGCACTTTATAAAATCATAACATCCCAGGAGAGTATGAGGAGAGCTTATAGTTGTACAGCAAATAATTTTATTTCTTTGTAAATGAAATTCACAGTACACTATCTCTTTTTGAACTGTGTTTTCCACTCAAGTTATTTTGTAAGGATTAAATTAAATTCATTCCAGAGTACATGCTTTCAGAGATTGTAACAGTTCCTGGTTGTTTGAAATATACCATGACTTGTGTAGCAGTGAAAGAAAAAGTTCAAAAGACAGTTTTCCGCCTCATTGCTTCTTTTCACAGAAGTACTCATACATCAAGTGCAGGATTTTATCGAATACAAATTGAAGCGAATGTATGTCAGAATGAAAATTGCAAAATCATCGAGTGGTGCTGTGCTTTGCTCTTTGCAAGAGGGGAGAAATGTTGTCACCACTGTGATCACTAAGAACTCAGGCAGAAGGCTTGTGAGATTTGAGTAATAGCTGTATTTAAAGTAATATGAATGAATAGTCCTTCCTCTACAAAAATCCTTTCCAGTGTATGAGTTTTACTTTCTTCAGAAGTAGCAGACTCAGTTGTGACAACTTGTCTGCCTTTCACAGGAAAAATGAGAAGCTTTGGGAAGATGCAAATCTCTAGCTCTCTATTCCTAGAGATTATCAGATGAACACATTTGTTTTGTGTCATTGTTAAGAGAAGTGAAAATAAATATAAATACCGTTGTAGGCCATCTAAGCAAACTTAGATGTAGTGGGTTTCTGTTTCCTTCTCTTATGTAACATACTTCAGAGAGTAATAGGATCTTCTAACCTGAATTTCATTTTAGTGCTTTCAAGAACTATCCCACATTCTAAGCAGCATAGGATCCCATTATTTTATTAACTGATTGATTGGTTGAGGGCACAGGACTTGAGATGTCTGCATGAATTTTCCCATCATTTCAAAGATATCTGTTCCTGTGTAGAGTGGAAGGAATATCAGAATGAATCATCAGTCATTCCTATCTGAAAGTACAGAACAGAGCTCAGGAAAGTGTTTGAAAAGGTACTCAAACCAACTGTAAAGCACTTTAATCTTTGTTTCTAAAAGTAGTGTGGACCATTAAAAAACCCAAACCTTTCAAAATGCTTTTATGAAGCTCAGTAAACAGTCTTTTGGAGGAAAAGACAAAAGATCCATGCTCTGAGTACTTTTGCTATTATAATTTTGTTTTAAAAAAAAAGTAAAAATCCAAGATTGTGCATATGCGTGTGCATATTTTTGGTTTGAAACTTAACTTCATTTTGCTAAACTCCAATAGGAAAAGATTAGAGACAAAAAGTTTTTGAATTTCAGAACCTTTAATCCTGGAAGAAATAAGCCCTGTCTTTAGCAGATCCTGGAGAAACTCGAATTTTAAACTGAAATTTCTTGTGTATATGTATCTTAAGATGACTTCTTTTTTACTTTCCATGTGATATTTATTGCAGTGGTTGATGGAAGGAGTAAGGGATTTTATTGCTGGAAAAGCACAGAATTAATGAAATATCTGATATGCTTTTAAATTTTGAGGCCTCTCCTTCTTGAACATGAGGCAACTCTTCACTCAGAATAGTTTCCTGACAATTGATGTGGTCATTGGATCCTCATCAAATTTAACCAAATGTTACCTAGTTTTTTAGAATGTAGAGTTGAAGTGGCTGCATGATCACAGGATTTCTTCATCTTTGATTCTCTGAGGGTTTTAATGCTCTTCTAAAAATTGTCTTTCATTTGGCAAATAATTTCTGGCAAACTTATATGATAGATTTTCCTTTTCCTACAATGGATAAAAGTGTATGAAGCAGTAACAAATAATATTAGTAGGGGTTTAGTAGAGTTTTTTTTCAAAAGGTTTTTAATATTGTTTGGTATGCAAACCTAACACCTCCCAGGCCCTAAAATGGTATGTAGGAATAGCACTTGAATGTTTAAAACCCATTGAATACATGTGGTATTTTATGTCATTTGACATACTAATACTAGTATGAGTATTATATATATACTATATATATATATATATATATAATATATATATTATATATATAAATACTAGTTTGAGTGGTGTGTTGGTGGTGTTGAGCCAGTTAAGCCTTCCTTATCTTCCTTTCCACTTTTCCTTTTCCCTCTTTGTCTATGAATATTAGAAAATTTAGAACTAAAAATCTCTTTTATTATCATATTGAACATCAGTTACTTCCAAATAAGTGATCTGTGAGGTCTACAATGTTTGTCTCAGTCTCACAGTCTGTTTTTCTTGCATATTTCTCTTGCCCTATATATTTAGAGGGACATGGAGGCAATTGCCCTTGAGAATGTCTTAGAAAATTCTAGTTTCAGGACTGACTTTTTCATTGTATGGAAAATAATATTTAATTTGGCTTAAAAAGTTCCTGCTGAATGGAACTGATCTCATTCTTGAGGTGATCACTGATTCTGCTGGGGAGATTTAGCTTATCATATATGGTGATCTGTGTAAAACTTTGTAGGAAACAGTGTGGCTGTGGCTTCAGCTTTTCTGGCTGCTCTGGCTATAGAAGGGCTGGAAACCACATAGCAACTTCAGTTCCAGATCCCACCATTGCTTCAAATTCCTTTGTCATTGCAGCTCAGCACTGATGACTTCTTTTCACACCACAGAAGGCTTACCTGGTCTTCTTTTGCATTCAGCCATGCCTATAAATAATTTTTCTGTTGTAATTTTTCTAGAGATCTCAGTCATCTTAATGGTCGAGACTGTCACTTAAAAAATTTTGTGGTTCCTTTGGATCTAGTTTCAATTCACAGGAGCAGCTTGAGAGTGATAAGTTCCAGCTGCTATAAATAAAAGACAACTTAAACCCCATTACAACATCAGAACTCTTGTTTTGGAATTCCTAGTCTGTATGAGAAGCTTCCAGTGTTTCTTTTCCCAATTAGTGTCGCATGGATCCAAAGGTTAATTTTATCAGCCTTTGCTGTGCACCCAGATTCTATATTTGTAACTGCAATTTCTTGTAATGGCATTTAGTTGGAGAAATCAGCAAGCCTTTTACATCACAATAAAACATCACTATTTATCCTAAGTAATTATTCAAATGTTTACAATGTTAGATGGCTCTCCTCATATCAATCCCATAACAATTCAATGTTACTTTACAATAGTGCAGGAGCGTTAGTTTTTGTTTCTTGCATGAATTTAGCATTTAAATGCGCACCGTTCTTTATCCCGTAGTCAATTATTTTTCCTAATTCTATATAATTAAGCAAAACATATGTGATGATTATTCTCTTTAAACAATTCTACACATTTTTTATTCCAGTGGAAACAGGACTTTTTTTTCCTTAGAGAAAAGTTTCTTACACATTGATATAACTTTGTAATGCTCATCTATTTCTTTGAAAAACATCTTTTAATCTAACATCAGGCAAAAACTCAGAGCAGCCTTTGAGCTGTTGAAAAGCATGACTATAAATCTACAAGAGCATAATTTGCAGAAGCCTTCTTCTTTATCAAGAGAACAAAAGAAAAAATGAATTAGGAAAATATATTCTCAGAAATTGCAAATGTTATGCATGGAAGACTTCGATGCATTTTCCTTTTTGTTGGTTAGTGATGCTATTTACAAGAATAAGAATAAAAAGAATCAGAAAGGTTAGTTGTGCTTCTTTATTCATGTACTCCTAGCTGATTACATGAAATGACAGAATAAAGAGAACAATTTCCCTCATTTCCCTCCTCTAAGGAGCTCTTCTTGTTTTTTTAACAAGATTAATGACAGATATGCTATCAGCTAAGTCATTAAAGTTTCTTTCAGAAGGGTGGAGAAACAAAACTATGAGCATCTAAGAAAGATAATTCCATATTTAATTTGGAAAAAAAGTTACATCAGTGAACAGCTTCCAATCAACTGGAGTTAAAATACCTCAACAGAACTAAGTTGTTGACATGCTTTTTCTGAAAGTATGTTTGCAATGATTTTTTACTAAATTAGGCTAATTAAGCAGGAGAAAATGTACGCTTAATTTATGTGCAAGGCAATGCACAATTTGTGTGTAATTTCTAATGAATATAAAGTATGACTGGTTAAGTTACACATTTCAGTCATCAACACTCTATGATATATATTATATAACATAGTATATGTTATAGATCTACGCCATATGTAATTATATGTAACACTATATTCTGCAAGAATTTTGTTGATAAAGTACTAGGTCTGCTTTTTAGATACTCAGCCTAACCTGTCTTTACAGTGGAGTTGCTGATTCCTTTCAAAAGGTTATTTCCATTTTTGTTGGAATGAAATAAAAAAGGCATCTAACTGTAGAAAACCGTATTTCGATTTGCAGAAATATATTTATTGTTTATGTGTATAAAACTCAGGGAGGGGTAGGTTTGGAACAAAAGAAGAATTTAGAAGCCTTTTCTTATTGTCTTTGGGTAACAATTTAGGAAGTCTGAAAGCATTTGTGTCAAAGCTCTGATATATGTAGTACTATTTGGTATTTTCATATGAACATAAAATTTATATTTCATGTCTTCTCTGCTTTTTCCATTGTTCTATCATATCACACACAGTCTCTAAGTTTCCCATGTGACATTGAAAATTAATGAGCAATTAAATGAACAACTTGATATTGTGTGTCATTCATTATTTTCCATAATTAACTCCTGACCAGGAAATCACAGTAGAAAAAACTGATAGCTTGCTGGCTCTACTCTATTGACATTCCCTTTTGTTCCCTCATTCTGGAATTGTTTCCACATATGACACTTTAATATTTCTACTACACTTATTTTGGAATCTAGAAATCTACATGAATTAAAAGATTGTAATTTTGCCCTACAAATTTTCTCAACTTTTAAGTTTTTTTCCCAAACATACAGATTCTCTGGGTTTATGCTGATGTGGATTGGAAGTTAGACCTTGGTATTACCTTGGTCCTGGTATTACCCCTCTTTCAAAATCCAGTTTAGTTTTGTTCTTGTGGATTCACAGTCTGTCCATAGTTTCTGCACTGTTCTTCTCTGAACTTTCTATCATACAGAATAAACTTTTTCACCACCTGAATTTCAACTCTTCATAAATTTTATAAACAGCTAAGATGGATTTCTTTCACCTTTTCTTATTTTGTTTCTCTGTTGTTAGTCATGTGACTTCGTGTCAGTTATGCTGTGTCAAAGAAAATATTATAATTATTTGTGTCCTATACTAATCAATATATTTAGCATAGAAGTCTTTGCCTTGAAAATTCTGTACTGTTACACATAGATAAGATAGTGTCTGTGGGTTTCCTATTCTGTTTTCCATCCTTGCTCAGACTAATGGTGAAAATATTTAGAAGTCAATGTTAGAAAAAACATCAAAATCCATTTGCATTGGCAGATCAAATAAGGAGTTCATTAAATGTGCTGCCTTTCTTCCTGTAATCAAACTGCTGCTGCAGCAAGACTTGATGCTCTCTGTGGTCTGAGAAAAGCAAGATGGCACTATTTGAAATGAATTTATATGTGAGATCAAAGCTAAGAAACAAAGAATATATAGAAGTAATTTTTATTTTCTTTAGATAAAAATAACATTGGGAAGGAAATAAAAAATGACACATTAGAAGGAAAAGTAGGAGTTATGAACATGTGTTTCCATATTGTATTGAAAAGATATTGTGACTTACTGAACAGACAAAAATGTTAACATCATTTAAGATCAGAAAGATGTTTCTCAAGTGGTATTAAAAGTCTGAGAAGCTTTGATTTAAAAAAAAATGAAAGAAACTCTTAAAATATTTCCCCATGTTTTAAAGCTTACTTTCTTTATATAATCCATATCAGATTGTCATTTCACTATGCAGAAAATAAATTGTATACATATATATTACCTCTAATTAATTAAGAGCATTTTGAATCTAGCAGGAAATTTTCCTTGTTTAACAGGATTAGATGTATCCTTTGTGACTGGATTCAAAAATTACTAAATAAATTTGCAATAGAAAATGTTTCTGTTTAAGTCTAATTTTATTGATGTGAAATGCAGTAAGTTCAATAGAAAGATTTTACCAACTTTGGAAAATCATAACCATAATTATTTTTTGTCATGGCAATAGATTTCACATGACAGTGTCACAGACAACAGCATTTCCTGGGATTATTTTTCTGTTTCTGATTCCAGTATCTGTCTTAATGTAGATCCTGTTCTTAAGAAAAACTCCACTGTGCTGATGAAAAATTTCAGGTGATTTATCTTGATTTCAGTAAGTTTTTTCAGGGGTCCTTTACATTTACTGTCACACTTATGTCTTTAGTCAGAATGTGTCTCACTTTAGTGCTTTTTTTTCACCTTTTGTGGGTTTCTTTCGTCCTGTCCCTGCCCCTTTCCATGTTTATATCTTTGTGTGAAGGCATAGGAGCCCCTATTAACCCATCTAAGGAAGCCAGCAGAGTTCATAGCACGTGATCATGTCACAATTTAACTCTCTCTTTCTTATATAAAACCCTTTAGGCTTTGGCATTGTATTTATTTTTCAGTCCTTCAACTATTCTTCAACGTGTCCCCTGAACCTTCTCCAAGCTGCTATCAGCATCTGTTGAATTCCAGAGTCCAGAATGACGGAATCTAGCTAGGGAGAATTCCCATGTCTAACTTGAATGCAACAGGACTTCTGTAGCCTTGATTCACCTTTGTCTGCTGCACATTCCCAGGGGGTCTTCCATGTAACTCTCAGGTTGTCCAATATGTACAGCTGCAGAGCACATACTTACACTCTTTAAAATCTGCCAAGAGAGTCCAGGCTCTGTGAACTTAACAGTGAGACTCCATTGATCTGAAGAGTTGTCAGGTAAAACAGAAAGATGGGAAGGAATAACATCTAAGCATGGTCAGAGAACACTGATTCTGCTTTCATTTTAAAAGCAGTATTGGAAGTTATTTTTTTTTTAAGGAGTCTTCCTTTAATAAGAAGAGCATTTACTTTTAGTAGAATTAAACTGTTATCAAGGACAGAATTATGGAACAGAGATGACAGTATCCTAAACACCTCAAATTTAAATTCTAGTCTTCACTTTTAAAATAATGAGCAAGAACATACTGTGAACTTTTTGACAGATAAGACCTATTTCTAATTTTGCTGCTGAAGGAAACCTACTGTAGGTGGATGTATGTTTTATTCCGTTAATGATTCTTTAACATCAACAGCTGTGAAGGAAATATAAAAACCTGATGCTACCTTGGAATCTTTTCAGGTGTGTGTGTGTATGTATGAAAATTATATAGCATACAAACCTGAGACTGAGATTGGTGGTAGTGAGGGGGAAAAACACTCTGATTTAATATCAGAGAATAACAAATAAGAAAATACTACTTTTTTTTTTCTGTGTGAGAGTGATGTCATGGCAAATATCAAATAAACATTGTATTTCATGTCCAAAGAAGATAGTTTTCTGAATCTCTAAATAGTTTGGTTATCACTTACTGATAGCAGATTATTTTCTTGGAAATCTCTAAAAGCTTGTTTTGTTTCCTTCTGGTATTTTCCTTTGCTTTATTAATAAAAGAGGAAATCCACCTGTGTCAAATAATAGGCTGTAAAGACAGTCACATCTGTAAGAACCACTGAGAGCATGAGGGTGCTTGATTTACCCAAAACTTCATAAAGAAGCAGGAAATCATACCAGATCAAAACTTACTTTTGTAGGAGCTTTGCTTTCTCTTCACCTGCTAATTTTCTGTAAAGCTAGAACACTGATGTGTTCTTAAAAATGTGCAGTGTAATAATTGATCAAAAGTGATACAAATGTCTTTTGGCTCCTTAATCTGACAGTGACTATTTCTGAATAATTTAGCAGCCTTCTATATGTTGTTTTTTTTTCAGTGCTAAATACAGCCTGGCATATTATTTTTTCTGCTTTAAAGATTGCTCTAACTATTCCTTAGTATTTTGTTAGATGTAATGTTGTATAAGATCATGGTGTGTCAGACTTACCAAAATTCCTGAGGCCTCTTGTCTTCAACAGAGAAAAGTTTTACTATGTGAGGGATAAAGGGCTGGAATTTAGTTTGTTAGCTGTTGGATGCTGAAGTTTCTTAATTTTTGTATTAATTTGGGATATACATAATTATCCTGTTTGTCTATTCTTTTAATTTGAGGATAACAACATAAAATTTGTTTACCTGACTCTGAAAGTTTAAAATTTATTTTAGTTTGGTTTTGTTGTTTGTTGTTTTTAAGTGTTGCTGGAAGTGACTGTCATCCCATTCTTGGAAACTAAATGTAAACAAAACACTGTGAGAATAATAAGGCATTATTGCTCTTTCCTAAATCTGCTGCATTTCACTGACTAAAAAACAAAAAAAGTATTCTTATCCCATGAAAGTGAAAAAAAATTAGAAAGAAGGAAGAAAATATAGTGACTGTTGCAGGGAGAACATTCAACTCTCTTGTGACAATTAAAGATATATTTAATAGGAAAAAATAAAATGTATAAAAAGGCCACTGCTAAAGCATGGATGACATAATTTGCCTTGAAAATAGATACAGACATCAAATTCGTGCTAAAATGATAAGCTGATATATTTAAGGATAAACTATTAAGATTTTTCCTGTTGAAGACATTAATTTCTCCCAGTAATTTTTTTCTCATAATATTTCCTGGAATGAATTTAGCCTATTTTTGTAGTAGAGGTAATATTATGGTTTCATACTTTTGTGCAGTAATGTTCACTACTTTTCTGAAGTACCGTTCTTAAATCACCATGCATGCAAACAATTGTGCTGTAATAAAAGCTCTGTCACAGTGCCTTAAATAGTCTCAAATTTCATATTATGAATTATAAATGTTTAGCTATTATGAATTGAAAATATTTAACCATCTGTGTTTACTGTATGAATATAGCAACATTTTTTCATGCGGACAAAACAATTCTACCTGCCTGAAGAATAATTATTTTAATTCTTGTAGGTGGATTTGGACTAGTTTGCATCAACTATTCTTGAAGTAATGTCCCTTCTCTTTACCTGCAGGCTTATCTCTTATGCACTTCTAGACATTTGAGTTTAGATAGCTCTATAAGGTCAGCCACGTTCCTTAATGATAACAGAACAGATAAATGGTTTCAGCTAGAAATATGCAAGAGACATCCTTAAAACATGCTGTTAGACATTGTTGCCTAAAAGGTGGAAGCAACTCAGTTGGCGCTTGATTTAGATGAAGATGTGGAATGAAAAGAACCCAGAAGAAAAGATCCAGGTTGGTTCTAAATGGATATAAAGTCATTGTCTGTATTTGTAGAATCTTCACTTGAAAATAGTAAATTGTTTGAAAAGCTCCTTTTTAAAGAGAAAAAGTTGTGAAATAACAAGTAGTTTGTGAAATATTGATTGCTTTTCTCCAAAACAATGGCAAAGAATGCCAATCAAACTGATCTGCTATGTCATGTAGGAAAAAGGGGGTTGCTTCATCCATGTTGTGATTTAGGAATGGTACTCCCCAGTTTAGTGCTTCCACTGAGACTCTCCAAACCATCCTGCCTCTTGCTTACTCCTTCTCCTCCTGCTGTGGCAGGCTGGAAAGGAGAACTAGGGGCACAGAAGGTGAAAATCACGGCTTGAGATTAGAACAGTTTAAATGATTCACACATTGTTACTCAGAACCAGCATTATCCCCCTGCTCCTTTCCAGTACCTTGCAGGAAAGCTGGAGAGGGAGTCTTTGTCAGGAACTGCAGCTGTAGGACAAGGAGAAATGGGTACAAATTGAAAGAGGAGAAATTTAGGTTAGATGTTAGGAAGAAATTCTTTACTGTGAGGGTGGTGAGGCACAGGTTGCCCAGGGAGGCTGTAGATACCCCAACACTGGAAGTGTTCAAGGCCAGGCTGAACGGGGCTCTGAGCAACCTGGTCCCAGAGGCAGGTGTCCTTGCCCATGGCAGAGCAGGTAGGGACTAGATGACCTTTAAGGTCCATTCCAATCTCTAAACGTGCTATGATTCCATGATTTTCAGGAGAACTTCAAGGATTACTATAATATAAAAAGGAAGCTTTGTGAGAATAATGTTTGGCCTAAAGGACTGAATATTTACATACTGTGAGTAGATGAAATAAACAGGTTTTTCTGAAATGTTTGAGCAGTCCATCCACAACATTTTATGAAATAAATTTACTTTTGCATGTGCCAAACTCTAGTTCTGATAGACTGTTTTTCAGGAAAAGAAATAGTCAGGATTCCATCTCCATCTTCAACTACGCCTACGAATTCAAGGCACATGGTGAAAATCATGCAGCTCTTGCTATCAGTACATTTGTCAGTGCTGTGTGTGATGTAGTGATGACAGACAATCTTGAATTCTATGTAAAGGGATTCTATAATTTAAAAAGAATCTATTCTGTAATACCAGTTCTATGTGATAATCACACAGAAAATCTATAATTTTTTTTTCATTCATTTTTCAACTGGTTATCCTACGCTACAGGTAACTCAAGTAAACATATTCAAGGATATTTTGTAATTTCAGAGGCATGCAGGTTTTCTGAAATACAGTTTATATATAAAAAATATAATTCTTAATTTTCTGGGCATACTGTGAATCTTCCTTTTTCCCCCCAGCTGTTTAGTTTTCTGAGGATTGCTGATATTTTGGGACCACTTAAAAACATGTGGTGTTTAATTTTCTTTCTATTAAGAAGTGTGTTTTTATAGATAGCAAAGGTCCCCAGAGTGTCAATTATTCACTCATTATACACCAAAGTGAAATTTAAACTGTTAATTTTCTTCCATATAAACCAGAGTTGTCTTTCACAATTTTTAATTTTCTTCTACTTTCACATAGCAGTCCCATTAAATTCATAGAAGTGTGACTAGATATTTTGCCCTAAGGTAAAGATATAGCTTTAGTTCCTTTTTTTTTTTTTTAATCACTTTGAAAAATATGAAAGAACTTGAAAATAAAACAGCCCTCATAGAAACAAACAAGAAATAAGACCAGAAAAGTACTGTTGACTTTGACAATAGCGTTTCTAATCTGGGGTCAATTTCAGAAAATCCATTTTATGTTTTCTCAGATTGTCTGAGAGTCCTCAAATGCTACATCTGTCAAAAGCAGAATATATCAGGAAATTACTCAGATGATTTTGTTAAAGAAGTTTATATAGCAGAAGACTTTGCAAACGTAATAATCAACCTGGTCCAGTAATAGAATGGAAAAAAAATTAAATGAAAGGTGATGGTGATTGTCCCTTTGCCATATTTAGTGTTTTTCATTAATTTCACAGAAAAACTTTCTATGCCTTTTTTTTCCTGGTATAGTGGACTCATTCACATGTGCAAAATGAGCATTCAAACAAGAGAACTACACTCAGAAAACGCTATATGAAGTCTTCACCTCTACTGAGGATAACACAGACAAAGTTTATTTTTGATCTGGTCATATTGCTTAGGAGTAGCTGGCTAGATGGAAGCAAAACTTGCTGAAGTGAAGTTTCTGTTTCCCCTAATCTCCAAGTCCAAATTGTACAAGCAGTTTTAGTCCTTTTCCACTTGTTATGGTGTTCAGACTCTTCTTGGTTTCTGTCTGTATGAAAGGACAGATAGTTGTAGCAGTGCTTCCAGCAAACCTCTTCAGTCTCTCTCAATTGTCCTGTTTCACTTCTTCCTTTCTCCCTCATCTTTTTAGTCTTATTTTTTTTCCACCTGCCCGGAGGACTCAAGTCTTGAATAAGAATTGGAATATGCTGTATTTTAAATCATTGGCTGTTCTGTGGTTCTGATATTAAAATGTAAGAGGAAGGACCTGTGTCCAGCAGCCATTCTCAGGTCTGAGAGAAGCACTAAATTTACGTGCCGAATACAATGTGTGGACCATTGCTTTGGATGCAATTGACTGTGCATCAGACCACCCCAAAGGAAAGATAGCTGTCACCTGTCATGAAGATAATTTTGGCAAGAGGAAGAGACAGAAAGAAGGGGTATGAGTGTTATTTACTAGGCAAAAAGAAGACGGGTTACAAGTTAATGGAGGAGGGTGAAAGTAATGTCCTAACAGAAGTTCCTCTATGGAGTCTTTGGTGTTTGGTATACAATAAAGCTATTAATTTTTCTTCCTAGCTTCATTTTTGGAAGGTAATTGATCTACAAAGATACCCTCCCCCCCCTGGTTACTGGATATTTTTTAAGTTTTATGGATTATTTGAATTTGCTTTGTGGAATTTGATTTTTGTCTGCTTAGCTATAGACTAGCACAGCATTATTCAACAACTTTTCAGGAAATGCTAGAGTAAAATGTCAGTTTTCCCAAGTATTTATCACAAGATTTTGGAAGCATAATAGCATAATAGATCTACATTTCTAACACAATAGCAATTAATTTTATTTAGTGCTTTCCAGACTTTGGGGAATTTGCATTTAATGATGAGTTTAGTTAAGCTGGAGTATTAATTTGAATGGTAGGAGGCATCATTCTGATATGATTTCTTTCTGTCAGTGTAGATCAAAATGATTAATGATTTATTGTGTAAATATCTATGGTAGGGTAGTATGTTACAACTGCTATTACATGGTTTCTGTTTGGGTTTTGTAGTAAATAAAATTAATTGCAATTGATAGTTTAGAAAAAATATTTCTTAGACTAATAAAATTTTTGAATAAAGGGCTATTTAGGTGGGTCTCATATGTGTTCTTCCTGAAGAAAACATGATGATATAAGAGCACCTAGCTGTGTGTTGCAGCTTGTTTGAGACTGACTTTGGATGGTGACTGGTTTAATGGAATCAGTTGTGTTTGTGGATTTTCTGTATGTGATAATTTTGAAGTTTACACCTTAGATGTTCATCACAGCATTTATAAAATCTGTAGTGGTGTAGGCATATATCAGCCTGATAGAAGTATAATACTTAGTTGATGGAGAAAATCAGTGATAAAATACAGGCTTATGGTGCAAATGTTGGAAATGTGCGAAGGTTTGGTGATCCAGCTGTTTTAAATATCTTCTTTGTCAAGTCTGTTTTGGGATTGTGTCAGTATATTATATGTTGATTAATAGAAGTTACTTCTTAAAGGATTATTGTGGGTTAAATAGAAACCTGTGTATCTGGACTTAATTGAACATTTTGTCTTGTACTCATGAGGACTCCTGGTAGGTCATGATTCCATCATTGTCTGGGAGTCTGGTACACATGCTGGTGGTGGCATTCTTGCTGCCTTGAGAGGTGAAAAGGTGGGTTATAATGCATAACTTTTCAGGAGAATTTGGATATACCTTAAAGAATATTTTCTCTTTGGTTTATGAGAGAATGTCTTTAAGGATGGCTTTGATGATCTAATAATTTCATGAAGGGGTTTTCAGGTTTTCATAGTGACATGTTTTTGGGCTTGCAAGTCTAGATAACATTAATATCCCTGTGATGGGAAGAGGAGGAGAAAGATTTATTTCTTTTTCTTTTATTTATTTATTTTTTTTAATTTATTTTTTGTCCTGAAATTTATGGAGAAGTAATTTAACTCTGGTTGTTAAGTTAAATAATTATGTAAGTCTTTTCTTCTTTGACGTAGGTTCGTAGCCGGAACTGTCAGAGTAACATGTCAGCCTTGTTACTGCAGTCTTAGTGGTTCAGTTACTATACCTTGTGCTCTACCTGTAGGTTTAATGTCTGTGTTTTGAGTGTTAAAACCTGCATAGATTACTTTTGGGTGGGAGACAAAAGATGAGTGGTTGTGCGTTTTGTTGAACACTTTACTGTTGATTTCCTAATGTAAAACATCCAGATATGATTACTTTGTCTATTATATGTCCACTATTTTTTGTGGAGGGGATTGTCATGATGGACAGCTCTGCTTAATTGATGGTGGAATGATTTTTAAAAAAAATCTAGTCAATGAAAGGAAAATCTAATTCATCAATGTGTTGTTTAGATGCTTCTTAGAGCCCCATTTGTGGAGGCAGAGTTTTTGTACGGTGATTATAATATAATACTTACTTAAATTAGTTACACTGAGAGCAGAGAACTTAAGTTCTTGGTGTTGAGATTGTTATTGTTATTGCCATTGATGTCTTGTGTTGAATGGTTGATACTGCATAATTCTGATATTGGCTAAATTGAAGTGTTTCCACAAATCTTGGAATTGCTTGCTCTCTGTGATTTTGTTGGAATTTATATTTCTCCTTCTACTTGAAATCTTCTAGAATTAGTTAGGTTAAGGAGGTGTTTTTGAGTATTTTCTAATTTTTATTGATATTTGCATATTGATATGTATTGTTTTAAAATGCCAATTTCTATAAGATGCTAAGATATTAAGCAGTAGTCCTGACATATATCAATGTGAATTTTAAGTAAGAAGTACTTTGTTTTTACCCTCCTCTTCACCTTATACTCAAAGCTTAAAATTAGTGTTGAAAAAGTAATTGGTGTTGAGCAGCTTGTAGGTTCTAAGGAATTGAAGGGTATGACATTAGTTTGAGGCACAAAGAGACCACAGTCTTTGAAAAATGCACTCTTTTAGTAATGTTATGAATGCAATTGTTGGCAGATTTCGACAGCAGCAAGTTAAATAGCTATGGCCTTTCTAATAGTGTCACTGTAGTCAAAAGGTTTTAAGGGAATATGAGACAATTTGATCAATGAAAAGGTCAAAGAAGAGGTGCATTGGGTGGAAAATTTTGGGCTTTTTTTTTTCGTATCACTTGAATGAAAATTAACACATAATTTTAGAGACTGACTTGAGTGGTAAGAGTGCTATGAAGTTAAATATGCTGTAATTGCTTCTTACTGGAGTAATTTTGATTTATTATACCCATTAAGGAAATATTCTTGTTCTTCTGTTCTTTATATTCTTTTTGTACCACTTGCACAGGAACCAGAGGTTGAGATAGGTCAAAATTTGAGTGAAAGCATTATTGGCAAATGCCCCATTTGGAACGTGTTGCTATGAATTCATGAATTCTAAGATTTAAAAGTGAAACAACGTTTCTTACAGTGCTTCTTAAAATACTGTAGCTAGTGAGTTGCCTCTCCTTTGATAGAACTAATCTGTAAACTGGGATAAGGTCATGTCTGCAATTATTAATTCAGGAAGGTCTAGAAGAATCTCAGTGACAATGTGTGCTAAATATTAAATTTTACTCAGGAAATGAAAGACTGAAATGGAGGAAAATATATGCTTAAATAAAATAATGAAGTCGAACTGTCTTTGTGTAGCTTGCTTTAAAAACTCCCAGCTTTTTTTAATAGTTTCACAAGAAATGACATTGACATTCAGATTTCTAATTTCCGTGTGAGTAGTAATTTTCAATAATTTCACTTTTTGGGTATCATTCCCCATATTTGTGTGCGCCGTTGCAACTGAAAAAGTGAATATCTGTATATAAGCTGAGGAGTGTGAAGCTGCTGTGGTGGGCATCTTTGGAAGGTGGATAAATCAGGGCAGTTTCAAATTTCAGAGCACCCCTTTGCTTGGCTGATGCTCATTAGCCATACAGTTTGTGCTGATGGTTGGCTCCTGCTCATTATCAATCATTATCACTAAGTGATATTCCAGCAGATGCTCCTTAACGAGCCTCCCACATGAGCTGTGCAGGTACAGCCCCACCTGTGGATGTGGCTTGCACTGGACTCAGCTGATGGGGCTGCAAGTAACTGGAGGGGAGAGTTTTCTGCTGAATGAGAAATTCCCTGTTATGTTTAGAATGAGAAATTCCCTGTTTATATTTAGGTATATTCAAAGAGTGAGTGGGTTTTGGGCTCGTTGGCTGAAAAAAATGTTTTTATTATTCAAAAAAAATATTTTGAACAATGAAAAAGATGTTTTGTTTTTCCAAAGGTATCAGAGTGCAGTGTCAAAATTTCCATGCCTATCTCCACTTAAGTATAGTTCACATGAGCTCAAATTTTGGGAAGAAAAATATGTACTCAGAGGAGTAATGGGAGATGGTATTTAGAGTTTTGACATCTGGTCTTGCCTTTAGCTATTCAAGGCTCTAAATGTAAGGGGTTGCCATTAAACTATTTCCTGCTTTTCTTCGTTGTATTCACTGAATGCTAAAACTGAGTTATCTAACAATTTTTCTTTCAGAGAAACAAATTCTAGATTATTGGGACTTTCACCCATGAAATCAAGTTTTCTCAAATGAGGCTTTCTTCTCTGAAAATTTATAATCTTAGAATAAAAATGTAAAATATTGATATTTTCCCATCTTCTTATGTTCATAATTTAAAAGTAAAAGGAAATAATTTAAAATTGTCAGTAGTCAAATGAGTATAAAATTACTTTGTAGCATAAGGATACACTTATTTAGAAGGAAGCAGTTAATTTACAATTATCAGGTTGTTTCTACACAAGGATATAAATGCATTTTATGTAATAAATTGGCATGGGGAGTAACATGGTATCAGTTCTCATCTAAGTTCAGAACACGCCAATTCCCTCCTAGGCCTGAACAAATATTACATGAATGAGGGCTCTTGTAAAATGTTATGTTTTGAAATAGATTTCATTAAGGGTTTCTAGTGATATTTTATTTTTTCCTTTATGCCTATGTCTTTCCTCAAACTAATAATGGATGGCTTATTTGCATATAAATAGATTTTACTGTTTGCTGAGGCAGAGACCCAATACGTTTCACTATTTTTTTCATGGCCATTGTTAAATAAGGCAGAATATTGCAGTGATCAGCAGTCATGAATTGTAATATTTTTCTTGGTCAAAACTCCTAAGAGTGCTTCTCTTCTGTGAAGACCTCAGAGTTTAGATATCACTTGCACTACCAAAACCATGATATATCTGTTGTTTCTATAAAGGTGTTTTTCGTGCTGTCTCAGAAATACTGATAGATGTCAGAACTGGGTACCTGTTCTTAATTAATTGAATTGTTTTCTTGCCTTCTCTAATCTAGTAGTATGTGGATATTTTAATAATGGAAACATCACAATGAAAATGAATATATTGTAGTTGTGGTTTTTTTCTGGACTGTAGTGATCTCATGGTTTTAAGCAGTTTTCTTTAAGTTAGAGTTGCATTGAACAGAAACATTTCATGGTACTGTTCTGGAATGCCTCAAAATAAATAAATTTTAGTTACACTCCATTAAATGAAACCAGAGATAACTCTAAGACTGACTTTCATTTACTAAAAATAATCATTAAGTAAGACTTGATTAAATCTGTTCAGGAATTCTGAAAACCCTTTTCAAAATGTACGAGGCTGCATTCCAGATTCAGCTGTGCCTTCCAGAAAAAAAGAAACTATTCTGTACCATAGTATAATCCCAGACCTATATGTAAGAATAAACTCCAGGTTTATATTTCATATGCCACTACTTGTTCAGTAGCTGCTGCTTCAAAATGCTCCCTTTAAATGAAGTTCTGACTGTACAGTTCTTTAAAAGACTAAGATAAACTGACTAACTCAACAAAACCAGTCAAGGCTTCTTGGGCAATAACTACCTGAGCATGCAAACGTTTTAATTTTCATTGTCATCTAGCTCTCACCAAGAAAAATGAATGAATTCTGTATGTGTGTGTATGTTCATGATGTAACCACAAAGGTGCTTTTAGTGGTTTTAACCTGTGTGCCAGGAAGTTATTTTGCCAGCAGAGGTCACTCAGGGTAAAGTGAACAATTGCTTCATCTTTTAAGGAAGACAGAAACTTCATTATGAACCTTGAGGTGCATATTGAAAAGCACACTTTTCGAAAGCACCCAGGCAACCTACACTTGCTGCTCCTTTCCTTCAAATCTTTGTTGCTTCACATACTGAGAATTAAGGATCAAGCATATCGAAAATGTGTAGTCTTACAGTGATATATCTGGGAATGCAGTCAGCAAAATATCGGGCTGTATAAGAGTAGTGATCTTTTACTAAGCTTTATAAACCAAGACAAAAAATATGCAAACTTTATTTCACGTATTACTTTACCACAAAGAGGTAGCTTTATGTGTGTTATCCTAGTTTTTTGAACAAAATTTGATCGATTACTATGAATTAACAGTTTTTGTTAAAGTAGTAATGGTTACCTAGAATTTATCATATTACATGCCTGATGACTCTGTAAATGCTGTACTCTTAACAGATTTCCTTGTGTATATTTAATTATATCTAACACTTTGAGTTACAAATTTTAAAATAGATTTCATTCCTGTCACTTGTTTTAAGGCAGTTTTGTGAGGATCTGTTCCCCATGTAATATGAGTACAGTGAGTTGTGCAGTGAGACTGAGAATGTAATGTAGCCTGCTGTGACGAAAGGGTACATGGCAGGATCTTTTTTTATTTGATAATGATGAGCAAGCAGAAAATGCCTGTCATGCTGTCAGAGCTCTGGGACTCAGATATTTTTGAAGCCAATAAAAGTAGTTAGAAGGTGGTAAAAGTAGAAAGTGATGTTGCTGTTGCATTCACTTTTCTAAATAGAATTTTCTTTAAAGACATCATCAAAATAAAAACGAAGAATCAGAGTTGCAATATATTGCAGTTGTCAGGAATGTTTTAAATATGGCATATCTTTCCTGGACACCAATCAGAAAATGTCTCCAGTTCTCAGTCCACCAACAAAAGCCCCATTATCACTTATTTTTAAAAATTAATATATAGGGTTTTTAATTTAACAGTATGAATGGTTAGATGATTGTTTAAGTTATTCTGAAGGGGTTTCTCAAACCATTTGACATAGGAATATTGTATGGTCTCTAGGTGAAATATAATAAAAATTATTTCAGTGTTATTAATGCTAATTTTTGTGTTCTCTTCTCTTAAATCTAAATTCTTGGAGGTTAAAATCTATGTGATTCCTTTGGGACATTCACAGAAGTCCACAGATTTTTAGTCTCATACACAGTTGAGTTGAAAAATTAGGGAGGTAAGGAGTAAAACTAATGAGCTTTTATCTATGTGTCTTATTTTTCTATAATTTGTATCTTTACCCAATGTAAATAACTTCTGAATGTTAAAAGAAGCATCTGGCATTAAGAGTTACTTTCTATTTCATTGAAGCTTTAAGGAAAAGCCATAAGAAGTCTGTGAGAAAGCCTGCTACAGGCCAGAGGACTTGCTTTCCCTTTTTTTGTCCTATTCCCTTTTTTGCTTGGATGTCTTGGTTATAGTGGTCAAAATTTTAAAAGTTTCAACCAGTTGTAAAGGATGAAATGTCAAGAATCAAAACAGTAGATCTATGCACTCCTCTGTATCTGGTGAATGCATCTGGTATTCAAGGAAACAGAAGTAGTGTAGTTTTCAACTAGTTCAATGGGAAATACTGGATTTAATTCCTATTTGAGACTAGATAAATGCTAATGTATGCATGTATCAACAACAGTTTAGGCACTCCAGAAAAGAGTTAAAAGAATGAGATTAAAGATTTGGAAGTTAGAATGTGAATGGGCTAGGATTCTATTCAGAAATATAGTACTGTGGTTACTGGTAAATTTATAGTAGAAGATGGTAAGAATTTTTCTGGTTTTTATGATTTCTTTATATGTGACTCTGTATCCTTTCTTCTTGTATGCTTTTTGTTGTTGATGAACGTACAGATAATTTACATTAAAAATACAAAATAGTAACTGTTTCAGTCAGACTAGGCCCCGTAAAATTATTTTGATGGATGTATATGTTTAATTGTATCCAGCTACACTTCCACACTGAAAGAACTAACTTTATATAATGCTTTTACATGCTCCAGACTCTAAAAATAAAACAGTGAAGTATTTTATTTTCCTTAAGTGTTTTCCAGCAGAGATTCAAGAGCCTCTTAGATTTATAAGTCTAGTTATTATTTCTCTCCCCTTTGACACTCTGGATGCAAAGAGATTGTAATAGCACCCCGAACTGTTCCAGTGCTTAAGTAATCAATGAGCTTAACTAGTTTACAGAAGGAGTATTGTGGTTAAGTGGGTATCACCTTTCAGCTTCTGGAATATTTCTTCCACTGCTTGCAAAACCTTACTGAGAGAAAAAATGATCTTGCTACTCTGTTTCTAGAAAAGAGGGTATAAAATCCCTTTCCTACTGCGGTTTAGAAGCCTATACCATAAGAATACATTTTTATTTATACCTTTCCCCAGTGTTTTTGTCTGCATTCATCTAGAATGTAAGCATGCCTCGCCTGTGTATTCATAATTACAACAAAATTGGAGTAACCAGAAACCATGTATGTATCTATTTACTTTCACAGCCTAAGCAGAGAATTGTAAAATATGTGCTTTGCAGCATGTTTAGAGGATTGACAAGTTAAGGCTCTAGTCAAAGACACTTCCTCAGCATCTTGTACTTGTTGTATGCCTCAGATCTTCCTAACTAGGATACTATCTCATAAGCTACAGAAGGTTCCCGTAGATGGGCATATAAAGCTCTGGCCTTGAAATGAGGAAGAATACTGGTACAGTCACAAATTACAGAATTATCCTTTAAAACAGAACAGCTCATTTACAGCCTTCAGCTTCTCATCATTAGAAAATCTTCCAAAAAATTAATCTCGACATGACAATCATGCAAATAATTGTTGTTGAGTCCTTGCCCAGATGGGGAAAGAAAACTTGCATTCATTCTACCCATACTGATGGGTAGATAAAAGTTCCCCTTCATCTTTTCCCTGAGCCCCTCATAATCTCACAGGTGTGGGAGAGGAAGGGACCCTCTTTGCTGGTGTGTTGGAACTTACATCGAACCCTCTCAGAAGAGGGGGCTTGAGTAGCAACATGCAGAACAGTGTCATTGATAGAAACCAGAATGCTGGAATAGAAGACTATTTTGCTATACACATCTTTAAAGAAAGGATTTATAACACTGACTGCACGAAGAACTTACTGAATTACACATTGGAAAGGATGTCGGTGATGCGTACAGATGTAGGGACAAGTCAGCCTCTGAAAAGAGAGGGTCTGCCCCAAATTCCTCATGTTTACCTAACTGGAGCAGTTCATATCATTATTGTCTAGTAATGTTTTTTGAACAAATTATCTATCTTATTGAAGGGATGATTGCAGCCCCAACTGAAAAAAAAAACAAACCAAAAGCTTCAGGTTGAAATATTTAAAATTATTTTTGCGCTCAGTTTTCCTGGTAAGACAACATGCTGAGATTTTTTTTTTTTTAAAGACTTTTGATATTTGGAGCCATTTGATATTCATTTTAGTTAAAAATATTCAGCAGTTTTTCCTGTAATGCTTTTTTATAGTCCTGAAAATATTACTGTAGTTTTCTTATTGTAAACAAAAATCAGATCCTACTACTTCAGTAAGGTCTGGTATAGTCTCTTCTGTATATGTTTCTATGCAATATTCTACTTTACTCCTTTGTGTTTTATTGAAATATAGATTAGTTACTAATAAGTTTTTGTTATTTTGGATCTTCTTTTTATCCAGTATATCACTGACAGAAGTATTAGAAGAATAAACCTCCTGCCTCTTAGATGTGAATATATTATCTGCATTATACATTCATTTTCTCATTTCTTGCTCCTGCGTCAGAGCTTGGAGAAATTAAGATGAGAATATATCAGAAACACCACTTTTCAAAACTCCCCTATGAAATTGCACTTTATTGTAGGTCCTCTAACACACTTTTTTATGCCTCAGAATTCATTCACAGCAGATTTTTGTATAAAATGTATTTGTATAACATGTTGTAAAAGTAGCTACCAGTAATGTAGTTGAACAAGTGAATAATACATGGATAACAAATTATTTTCTCACTGCAAAGAAAAACTCATGCTTCTGAGCTAGTTTGTATTTAAAATCTCTTATTTGCAAAAGTAATAATTCTCAAGACCTCTTGTAATGTATTAGAATGCTCAGAATGTGAAATGAGAAACACAGATTTTCATTTGAAATTACCCATTCCTCATGTTCTCTGCTTTTTTTTTCCTTTTGCCCTGTAGCATTGGTTGACATTTCATAGAGAGTCAGCTACCATAGGGCTGGAAATTGTATAATTACAAGGATCACCCACTTTTCTGATTTTTTCCATTACATACCAATCATAATGCAGACATATTTTTCATAGGTATTTAATTTCTAATGAGAAGTTTTTATTCTTCATTGACCTATGATTAAAGTGTGGCATTTTAATAAATAAATGGAAGATACTTTTGACATAATTCAGCTCAGAAGTTATGCTTGATAAGCTATGCAAGTCTTTGACCTGTGTCATGTGATTCACAACATAATTTAGAATATATTTTATGATAAAAACTGTGTAGTACAGGAAATGCTTTATGCTTTTAAACAGGTATAAAACAGGACTAGAAGAAAGATTACATCAAGAAGCATGTCAAATTCTGTCTTTTTTAATTATACAAACAGTGAGAGTGGTTTAAAAATAATAAAGGTAATAAAGTAGAAAATTAAAATGTTTTATAGTAGTAAAACATATACCCAAGCTTTGGAAAAGGTGGTTTGTTCTTGGGTTTTGTGGGTTTGTTTGCTTATTTTAGGTTACTAAAGTAAGGTCATGACAAATTGTAAGTGCAGAATATTTGTCGGGTACTTTTCTTATGATCTTGATTATGACCATCATAAGATGGTCTATATTTTTCTTTCTATTTAGATTAACCACGATACTGACACAAGGTACCTAAAAAATGGGATTCTAATCCTTTTCTAATAGACTCTGTTGTTTAATGGAACCCTACACGCAGTCATTTCCTGACACTGTCTAGGAAAAACAGTCACTTAATTTTTATCACAGCAGTGCCTGGGAGAAGCTGATCAAGGCTCTGTTGTGCAAGTTGTTATACAAATACACAAGGTAAGATCACTGAGAAGATAAGTGTTACATGCCTGGGCTTGGGTGCAGATCAGAGAATAAAATGGAAAATAAATTCACAGTGAAATTCTAGACTGATTCTGACAAATTGACAATTATAAAAGGACAATTTCCTATCTAGTCATCCTTGTGTAGTCATCTCCTACTTCTATGGTTAAAATTAAATTAATCATGAAGTTTCTGTCCTTCATTAACTACACACTGTAAGAAAAAATACCAATTCTACACTAAAGATAGAAACAGTCGCTTGGTAACATAGCATGAAGTGGCTTGCAATTATGCAACATAGTATTTGAATTAGAAAAGGATGGTATGACTCAAAATTCATCCAGGTGTTCTCATAAACATATTTAATATTTCTCAGAAGCTAAAAGGCAGCAGAATATCTGCAATAAAGTAAATCTGAAGAGAAAAAGGGTCTGTGAAAAGGGCTATTATTTAACTTACCAGATAAGGAGAAATTATGATATATTTTTAACTTCACTGGCATACCCTTTACAGTTCAGGCATACTATAACTACTCCTTTGCTTGTGGATCAAATAATAAGCAGATGATTTGTGATTCCAGTGGACATTTTAGGCTTTTTGGTGTGGGTTCCCAGGTATATTTTTTTGTATGTGTTCACCAGTGCTTGGTCTTGAAAGTCACACTTACCTTGGTACCCTTCTCCTTTCCCAGCTTGTACTTTCTCTCTGCAGGGCTTTGCATCATCCCATGTATCCAAGCAAGACTCAGGTCTTGCTGTTTTTTGCACACGTGGTATTTAAGACAGACTGACAGTCATGGCAGTCAGTGTAACATCTCCTTAACTGAGGACATTTAAGAGGGAAAACTTGTGCAAACTGCTAAGAGAAGCAGAATGTTTCAGTTTATTTAAGGAAAATAGATGTGTTTGTTTACATGGTGCAGCAATAAGCATCTAAGGGATAAATTGTAGGGTGAATGACTATTTCAGTGTTGAATGTGGTGATCCATTTAATGTCTTTCATCATGCTGGATTCCAGGCAAGACAAGCATTTTGTGTGTTCCAGAGTTTTCCTGGTATACAATGGATAAATGTTATTTTTCAGATACTCAAAGGTTTTCTGCTAATGGAAAAGAATATAATCAGGAAAACACAAATTTTTGTTTCCTTTTAAGAGTCCTGGGCAGAACGTAATAAGTGGCTTTTGAACTCAAGTCAATCCTGTAGTGGTGCTGGCTTCAGCAAAGCTATCTTTTATTCTAACTGGATGCCTGATGTTTGTGTTTTAAAATTCTTTGAAGACAGCAAAAACCTGATTTGCTTCTGATTTTAGTTTTTAATCTGAGTGCTCCTCCCCATGCCATGTAAAAATCAATGGTTACAGAATGCACACATATTACAACAATTTTTAATCACAATTTTTTAAACATTTTACCTTCCATTAGAAACAGCCTTCATAACTTTTCAATGGCAATTTAAATGAAGTAGTTTCTTTGTCTAAGTTACTGAATGATTTGCCTTAGTGTGTTCATGTTATTTACCAGTCTGGTGGAGTTCATCAAGATGTTCTGATTGATTCTTCTGATTGATAGGTCAGCATCACTGACCTGGAGGAAATGCAATGGTGTGTAATGTAAACCAAAAGTAGTGATCTTTCATTCTCTGTTCTTCATTTGTTTCAGATACTGCAGACAATTACTGAAGACCTAGCTGTAGTAATCACAATATAGATGTGAAAGAACATAAAGAGTAGAGCGGAATTCAAGTTCCTCCTTGAAATTTGGTTAATAATTTCCTAATCTTTCCCCTTGTAATCTTAAAAGCCAATAATCTAAGGCATAGGAACATATTAAGCACTATTGGAAAAGGAGGATTTTCTTCTCTGAATATTTTAAAGGTGGACTTGTCACAAGAAGATGATACTATTTTATAAAGTAAACTAATGAAGTAGGAGTATCTATTTTTAAAAGAAGGAACAAGGGGCAGCTCCTCTTGGAAATTTGGTATTTATTTCTGTTGACCTGAGGGTCAACATTTACATTACATTTAGCCTAATTATGCCCCATAGGAACAATTAATGCTCTTTCTACAAATCAGAGGACTCTTAAACTTTTACAGCAGCAGTCATAACATTTAGGGAGCTAACCAGCAACAGTAATTCAATCAGTTTGCATCTGTTTGTATTTTGAGAACAAAGAGTGCTTTCCTTTTATTTAAGTGGGGGGGGGGGGGGAAGTGTGAATTTTCCCTTCTTTAAGGGAAGAGTAGTATTGAGTAAGTTTACAGGAAGCTGGAAGTTTGCTTTAATGCAAGTACCATAGTTAGAATTTCCCCTTGATTTGATAGTGTACACAAGATTTTTATCCTGTTCTAAGAAATGTGTGTTTGTTTAGTGTCCTTAATGAAGAAGTTTGTGTTCATGCATGACTTCTACAAGTAAATATATTTCCAGGTGTTTAGATTTTTCAAGCTGTGTTTTAAGAAAGCAACCACAAATAACCCAAACAAAATAGCAAAATGGTATTGCGTGCACTCTTTTCCCATTATTAGTGATTTTACACAATATTTGTAAATAATACAATTGAATTTGCTTGACAAGCCTGAACTTCATTATTCTAGTGGTGCTTACCAGTGGGATAGCCTTTAGGACCAGCTCATAAGAATCCTTCTAGGTAGCAATCATTTTTTTTCCAAATGCATGCAATTTGATTAAACAGTAAGACAGAGTAAATCTGATCCTACTACGTTTTTGTTTATCTCATTAGAGCCATAAACTATGTGGTTTATCTCTTAGTACTATGCTATGGTTCTACTTCAGGCTGAAGGACAGAAAGGGGACAGAAAACTGATCTGAAATATATATTTTTGCAGCATTGGGTGGTAGGTTTCAGTTCAAGTTTGAATTCCTACATAATGGCATTACAAAATTATCTGCAGCTATCAGAAAGCATATTTTGAAAACTTTTGTTTTCACAACAGATAAACTGATTGAACTGGTGGCATTTTAGATTTTGTACAGCTGCAAAATTAGGTTGTTTTAGTGATTTTTTTTTCCCTTTTTATGGAAATTACATAATCATGCTACTATGGACCATTGATTTTGGCTTCAAATTAGTTTTAGTAAGGATTATAACAATATAACTGATTATATTGCTCAGTATCCAGACTTTAAATATGAGTACATGAGGTGGTTGCTTAGAGTGAGGAAAATAATACAAGTGGGAGATCATACAAACCACCTGAGAGTCCACGTGTTGTGCAAGTTAAGGTTACATGGATATGCTGAAATTCATGTGTGGTGCTGCTTGGTGTTATTTGTGAATCTGAAACTACAATGAGCTTTTGGTAATATCTGCACTTTCATATGCCTTCTAAGAATAGTTGTGCTAGGTTAAGCCAAAGGCTTGTAGCTCAGATTCCCTTCTCCAGCAGCAGTTAAAAGCAGGTAATCTAAGGAAGCATGCAAAATTGGGACAAGTAAAGAGCAGTACTTGTATGAATCTCCCCATCTCTTTAATAATTTACATCTCAACGAGATTCAATGCTTATTTCTGTGTATTTTTTCTCCCACATTAGGCTCTTTGCTTTGAAACCTGTGTGAGCTTCTTAAAGCTACAACAATCTGGCAGAAGGGAGTTCTACAGTGTAATGATGTTATATGAACAATTTGCTTTTTAATAGCTTTGAAATTCCTTAGCTTCAGTTGCTTCTCCTTAGGCCCTTTACTGGAAGAAGCAATAAGCTTCTGCCCCTTACCCAATCTCTGCATGTCTCTCATGATCTTATAGAACTCTACTACAAAAAGTGTCCTCCAGTCAGTTATTCTTTTTCCCTTCTTCCTTTCCATCCTTCCTCATCCTTCTTAAGAAGAGTCCTAGAACATTTAGGGATGGTGGCCTTTGGTCACCCTTGCTGCCTTTCTCTGAAATTCTTACAGTTTTGTGTGTCAGTAGTACTGAAAAATAATGGGAAATAAAACAGTCCAGAATTTCTCCTTCTTCAGAGTGTGGACATAAATTTAATGTTTTAGGCCACGTGGTATTGCTGTTGGCCGGTTGTGCTTGGAAATTTTTCTGGACATCCGTCTCTGCAGCACTAACCAGTTTCAGCACTATCTTCAGACAATTGTGTGTAATTTTCAGGGTTGAAACTATCATAGCAAGACTTTCATAGATCTGCTACTGCAAAAGCAGGGGAAGGAAGGACGGCTTTGCAAATATGTGCTTTCTCCATGTGTTGTATTGGGACATGCAGCTGTTGCTGTTGGTGATGTGATAAAGAAACCTGTATACAAAATTCACTTGGCTTCCAATCCAGAATATAACAACAAAAAGAGAAACAGTGTCATCAGGGTTCTGGAGAAATGTTTACAGAGTGCTCTTGGGGAGTTCTGTTTGGTTTTCTTTTTGGTTATAGAATACCTAATTATCACATTTTCTCACTATCTTTTTTTCTGGAAAAAGCAGTGCCTGTAACAACCCTGGAGGATTACTCTGTTAAAATTATATTGTAACTTAGAAATGGAACAAAATCAACCACAGTAGCATTATACTCAAATCATCATTTGTTGTTTTCTGTAATTAAATTGGTCTCATAACTGGTTCAGCATCATCTCCTAAGAAAACAGTAGAGTTATTAAAAAACAATAAAAGCCTTGTCACTTTGTCCAGTAATTTAACACATTGAACTATTTTTTTTAAACTATCTTGGTAGGAAATCCTGTTCTTCAGGTCCTATTTTTTTAAGAAACCTCCAGTGACAATTTATTTAGACAACATCCCTAGACAAAATGAAAAGCATTACTTTTGAAAATAGGTGCCTCCCCCTGGATTTGTAGTGGTGTGGTTTTACAGTAAAATAGCAAATATCCTGTCTTTATCATTAATTATTGAATGTTGTTTCCTTTCTCTTCTGTTGTAGTAAATCTTTGCATACACTATTCTAAAAGGAAATTCTCAGTCTGCTGCATATAAAATTACGAGATACTATAAAACTATTTGGTATAATATAGTCTTTGGCTTTCTGATGTTTTGGATTTTCAGCACTGCTGCAATGATACACTTGTTGATTTTATCTGTTCTTGTGACTGCACAGTAGCAAACTTGGGCAATAATAAGAATTCTTGTATGAAAGCTTTGAGGGCTCTCAAAAATTAATAAAGACTGTTAATAATTCTGAGCATTTTTTGGCAGTGTGAGGGGGTTATATCCAGTCTATCAATGCTAACACTTAACCCTGTGTACTGTTTTTCCTGATGATTCTTGTAAAAAGATAAAAATCTCATTATATTTTCCAATAATCTCATAGAAAGCTTTTGAAAGGTCTAGATAAAAGGTGTCCACTGGTTCTCCTAAGTCCATGGTTTGAAATCCTCAAAATATTCTAGCAGTAAAACTAGCATGTGATACAATTAAAGAACTTATGTTACTTTGTCCCTTAAAAAAACCTAAACAAAACAAGAAAACATGAAAGGAAGAGATCCATCTATTTCTCTGGTAGAACTAGGGGCTAGAAGCAAAACCTTTAAAAATAATTTTTGCACTTGCACACTAATTAGACATGTTTTTTTATGACAGCGTGTCCTGTGCATTAAAGTGAGAGCAGCAAAATAAGCAAATGAAAAAAAGCTTGAAAGAAAGCATTTACTTGTCAGTCAATTTTTGCCTTACTACTTTATTTATACTGAATGTATAGCATAAATTTGCCATGTTTTGAATGTTCTTAAAGGGTGTAAAAACATGCATAGGTAAACAGGCGTATGAAAGATCATCAGTGGATATAGTAAGAGTGGAAGGGATATCTGACTCTTGCTCAGGTCCATAGGAAAGTTCCTATGGATTCCAAAAGGAGTGATTTATTACTGTTTCCATGTATCCATCATGCCTTCCAAAGGCAGTCAAACCTAGTCCTTGACTGTCCTATCCAGCTTGACTTCCCCATTGAACTTCACTTCAGAGACTTGCTATGAAGTCAGCAGAGATGCAGAAGTATCTAAGAGGCCAATCTAACCCACATGTGCATTTATTTCAGCTGCCATGAGACATCCTTTGCAGTGGCACAAGAGTCTCTATTGACTGCAGAACCAGTATAATGACTGGTTTGGACCAGACATCCAATTTATAATTGCACAGGTAAGGTTAGATTAGATTAGATAGTGGCACTCTGTGTTCCTGAGTGATTTCAGTGGAATAGAATTTTCAATATAAAAGTTTTAAGCTACTCCTATCTCCACAGACTGTGGGACCTCCAATATTATTAAAATTAAACAGTATATATACATTTGTTGTACTTGTGTGTCCATATGAAGTATATTCATATGTATACATATGCATATGAAGAGTAGGTTTATGGTTTTGTATGGAGTGTGTGGAGTGCCTGCATGTGAATAAAGCTGAGGTCACTTCAGTAGAGATCTCCCTTTTATACAAGTTTAAGATCTAAACTGAAGTTCTTCCGACCTGTAATCACTGTCCTTTTTAAAATGTGGAAGTTGAACAACCAGTACATATGTGCTTAAGGAGGTAACCTGTGACTGGAAGAATCAGCAGTTTTTAAATTGCTGTCTTTGATGGAAGTGCAAATGTAAAGATTCATTGTAAGCTTGAGTGAGCAGGTTGGACATGAGAAATGTCATATCAGTTTTGAGGGTGCCCTCAGTGTGCTTTTAATCTATACACTGGCCTGGGCAGGCTAAAGATCAGGAGTTTCCTTCAAAAGCTAAAACTTTCAGGTAACTGCCTTGCTTTCATGTAGTTTAATCTAGTAGATTTGATCTGTGTTGTTGGAATACAGCCTATCTTGTTGGGGTAACAGCTGAAGTTTGCAAGGATTTAGAGAATATTCTATATATATCTCATATATCTATGAGAAATATTGTCACAGTATGTTTTAGGTAAGGAGGTTCAAAGGATTTAAAAAAGAAAAAGATCTGCTTAAAAATCCATTTTTACAAAATACACCTCTATGAAATAATTTCTCAGTTACAATGGAAACAGCATAAAAATATACTGCTTGTTCACATTTTACTTTGGATATTTGACTCTTGGCAGACCAAAACATTTTCTGGGCTATGAGTAATGAACCTCTGTTCTTCCAGAAATGTTTGTTTTAGATCTTTGTTTTAAGCTTATAGATCCTGTAGTTCTGATGCAAAAATTAACTGCTTCAAGCCCAGGCTGCTTCTCACATGATGTAGTGGTTACATACCCTATATTGAAAACTGGAAATTTAAATGATCCCTGAAGGGACTAAAATACATACCAGTGCAACAACAAGACTTAATTAAAATACGCCTTCAACCACTCATAAACACTATTAGATTAGATTTAGACAGATGGGACAGATTATTATTATCATTATGGGGAGAATACACTATCATGACAATGAACATTCTCCCTCATCTCATCTCCATTTGTAAACCTCATACCAATAGAAATCCCCAAGCTAAACTTTGCTGTAATAAATAACTTGTGCGTAAAATTTTATGGGATTGCAAAAGCACAACAAAAGACATATTGTTAAAAAGAAAAAAATCACAAAGATAGGAAGAGTAAATCTTCCAAATCTTGTCAAAATTTATCATATCACTCACATTGCAATAATTGCTGCAAAGGCATCTCAAAATTACAGGAAAACTTAGCAATAGCCTTTTAATAGAAGAATACAGGTGGACGTATTGCCTTCTTTCTTATCAAAGAAAAAGGATTAAGACACAGAATTTTCAGCAGATTGTTACTCTCTTCAGTGTTGTTGGCCCAAGGTAGACCTGCTTGTTTTTTTGCTTCAGTATTTTTTGACTGTGATGTCATAGACATGACAGAGAATGGAAAGCTTTCATGATTCTTCTTCATTTTAGATACAAAGTGAAATGACACAATCCTAAAAATCTGTTTACAGTCTTTGGCAGAAAACAAGCACAAATAGCTTTTAACTGTAGTAGTCCTATGAATACCATGAAATTTAATTTAAAAGGATTAAAAAAGTAGGATTTAAAAGTGGGGAACCTCCTTTTTGCCACAGTAATTTTTGACCACATTGATTATGAGGACCATTAGCAACAAGAGTTGTCCTGCTACTATGAATTACCGCAAGAGTTTAAGATTGCAAATATTTACAAAGCTATTGTTGAAGTGCAAATGTATTTTATATACATTTACATATATATACATATATATCAACATAGCTGGCAAAATGAGTTTTAAGATGCTTTATCTTTTCTTTAGAGCCATTCAGTAGATGACTGTGAATTTAGCATCATAACAAAGAAACCTGTATGTAGAGGTAGTTTCTTGCTCTCCTTTAGTCATTATTTGCAGTCAAGGTGCCTTTCAGGAAGAAGGGATGACAGATTGGTAATGTCCCCACTATCAGATCCACTGTCATGGGATGCACTTGTCAGGGGACAGCAGGAGACAGAGTGCAGGGGGATACAGGTGGAGCTTTTCTAGCATTGTAGCAAGATGAATGCACCTATTGTCACTGCTCCCCTGGTTTTCTGTAGCCATTAGTATGACAGTGCTGTAAATGATTACCTGACATAAGACCTGTTTTGCAATTTTTCTCTTTCTTGAGCTTGTCCTTTGAGCTTTTCAGCAGGATATAGTTGTCTACTGCCTCAATACATTGGTCTTTCTAGTTCAAGTATCATTGCACTGGCAGAAAATCTGATGTACCTGTAAGAGAAGAAGGTAATATTTAGGTTAGATAGCTGTGTTAATGGCTGTGCATGGCAATGGTCTGTTATGTAATAGCGGTACAGGTCAGGAAGATATTTATCAGGGTGAGGAGAATTGTCAATACGATTTAACACATCAATTTACTGTAGCAACATATTTTTCATGCTAAAGCTCTTCATTTTGTTTGTATGCTTCCCTCTGGATGCACTACTCAAAGTGAAAAAACAGAGTTCACTAGTTCTGCTTGAGATGATGCTACACATCATAGATCATCGTCATGCATTACACAAATTAAGTGTCCTGGAATCGAGAGCGATCCATAACAGAAGGGCCAGATTGTGAAAAACTCATTGTGCTTCCATTCTAATAACTGCTTGAAAAATATTGAGGCCTTCAGAAAGTAGTGGGAAATACTTTTGAATTTAATTATGTTTTTAGGCTTTACTTTATAACAGCTCATCATCTCATCGATACAGTATATTTGGAAATACTCCCAGAGAAATATTGTAAATTGTTTGATTATGTCCACAGACTGTTGCCAAATTTCCAACAGAAACTGTCCTCTTCCTCTTCACTCAACAAAATATTCTCCTAACTTGGCAGGTGTTACTGTCAGCTACAAATATTTATGAAAATGTATTTGGCTTTTGATTTGAGATTTATTATACTTATTACTTTTTTTTAATGTGATGGTGCTTACTTTCTTAGGTCAAGCTGGAAAAGAAATGCTCTCGTAGCTCACTAGCTTATAGGCAGCCATGTATTTTTTGGGCAAAGGTGACCATTTAACCCATGCTGAGACTTGTTCACAAGCTTATATTCAGCAAATCTGTTTCTGAATGTATTAGGATTTTTCTATATTCCTATTCCTGGGACATGCTCTAGCAAATTTACAGATGAGATAGTGTGGATTTAGCTCTAAGAGTTTTGTTTCTAGTTTAAATCAGACTAACAAAAGAAAATCCTATGTCAATGAAGAAGGTAGACTTTTCAATGGGTGTGGGCAGAAGAATCTCTGGACTCTCAACTTTTGAATCTGTATTTATGATTTTACAAAAACGTTCATATGATAAAGTTACTCAAGGTTTTTCAACTATATTTTGCAACCCCTTAAAGAATATGGAGAGAAAAATATCTTTAAGAAACAGAAAACTGCTATCACAAAACACTGTAGCAGTTGATGTGAGAAACTGGATCTTGTAATGTGTAGGTGAAATTTTTCCACGAAGCTAATAATGCTACTATAATTTCCTATGTGCAGAAATAACTACAATCAAAGAGATATAAGATTGTTTTTTTGGGTTTTTTTGGTTTTTTTTTCTTTTAGTCTTACAAACATGATGGTTGATTAAATTTTCAGATCTAGACAAAGTTTAGAATTCTGTACTTAATGAAATTCCTAATATTGCTAATGATACTTTCTTTTTATATTTTTCCAAGGGGCTGCATGAACTTAGGTTATGGGCAGCTTTGATTTATGACAGCAGTCATATTTATAGTGCTTGTTAGTCATTCGGAATTGTTTGCTTGGGCAAATTGTTAATGTCAAACTAATATAATTTTATTGATGTAATTATTTCTTTCATTATAGCAGTGCCTGCAAGCATATCTCTATATAGTTAGTTATATTAACATTCTGTTCTAAACCCCCCATTTCAAGGATTTATAAATTAGCATTAGAGACTTCCTCCAAGCTAAGTCTTTGTATATAAAGCAGAAGCAATGTATACAATTGGGAAAAGTTTTAGAAGACTTAATCTAGCACCTTTTTCTTTTTTTTTTTTTTTTCCCTTTTGTTCCCCCCCATTATTTCTGGAAGGTAAGCAGAAAGCCTGGAAGAAAATGTGCCAACAAAAGTGTGTTTGGATGTATGGAGTTGTGAAAAAAAAATTCTGCTTTGAAAGGAGGAAATATTATCTTAATGTAAATCCTTAAGTTATACATTTCATTATGGTCATTCAAAAAGAATCATGGCAGGCTCAGGGTTGTGGAATTTAAGCTTCCTCCATGTACTGCCATCTGAAAAACTGGGTCTGAAGGTACATTGACATTTGAAAAGTACAGTGCCTGGGCAGACATTGTTAGTGAAAAGTGTGGGAAGGAATGTGTATGAATAAAGAACAGCACAACAACTGTAATGTGATGTCACATTTGAAAGAAATAATCCATACTGAGTTTTATATGATAAAGAGTAAATATCCAATTCTGTCAATTGTTGCAACTTTTAGTTAAATCCTAGAACAGAAACATGTTACATACCTCAGGGGATACTAATTCAGGGAACAGAGTGAATGAATTCACATATTTCACGTACATGTGTGATTTTGAGAAATCATATGTCCAAATTGTGAAATCAGATTCACACTTCATAATGTCTTTTGCATCAATTAGCCATTATGAATAATGTACATTTCAGTATGAAGAAGTCAGTTCATTTTGGAAATGAAGGAGAACTCTGCATAATTTCTAGAGGCAAAATGTTCATCATGGATGTGGCACCCATGACATACAGCTTTTTCAGGTGTCTGTGTTATTTTCTTCCAAGTATCTGTTGGTTAGTTACACTTTGAAAAATTGAAAGTGATTGACAGCAGCTTTGTGAGGACCTATATTGGATATTTCTCAGTCATTTCCAGAGTGAATATGCTAAATTTAATTTAAGAACAGGTCAGGTTTTACCTTGACTTTCTCTCCTCCTGTTCTGTGGGAGAACAATCTCATTATTGCTTGCTGTCTGACATTGTGTCCTTAACATCACCCAAAAAAGGTGAGGTAACGTGGAGCTGTGCATCAACTATGGTGGGGAACATGGTCAGTAATGTCCAGTGTCATTCCTGATTTTGCTTCTAGTTTGATCTAACCCTTGCAATACCTCTTAAGAGGGTTGTACATTTCACTGTGAGCAGCCTTTTTGAGTTTTTGCTGGATTAGGTCACAGTTCCCATGACTGCCTTGTATCATTTCCTTGTCTCCTTCAACGGTGATACTTTGTGTAAGTGTTGTGAAATGTAATGTTTTGGCTGCTCTGGATAAAACTGGGAACACTGGATAAAAATTCTCCTTATTTTGACACTGAGAGTGGCACCTGCTGATTTTGCTGAAAAGGGTGATCTGTGTGGGTGACTCAGTAACTGTGTCCTGTACTGTCTTCCTCTGCAAGACTGAATTTATATAAGTTTATATCCTAATGTCAAGATAAAACTGTTTTTTTGCTAAGAGCTTTCTGGGGACATAGCTGTAACTGACTGGTTTAGGGTCTGGAAAGAACCTACTGGGCATGCTGTTTTCCACTTTCACACAAAAACCTGATTCTGCCCTCTTCTGTCAGAGCTGAGGGTGGACCAAAAACCCTCTGGTATCCCCTCTGGAACTTGAGTCAATGGCTCTAATAGGCATAGTGGTTTGGTTAAATGGCTCTTTGTTTCCTCCATCAAAAGGCAATAGCAACGCCTGAGAACAAAGATGCACACCATGTTGAGAAAGTTTCTTTTCTCTTTTGTTACTGTCTATTCTGCCTGCTGTTTGGAATGTGTAAAATGATTCTGACAAGCTTGATGTGTGCCAAAACCCAGCATGCCCACTGGTGGGAAGATTATCATCACCCAGATATAATAAAAAGTGTCTAGAAAAGTGCCTCTAATGATGGGCTGCTTTTCTGGCACTCACAGGGTTTTCTATTTGTTTTAGCAACACCCGCTAGCACAACTGTAGCTAAAGGCCTGTTAGCATTTTCATTGGAAATTCATTCCAGGGCTTTATAACTCAGCTGGAAAATTTGCTTTGAACTCAAGAGCCACACAGAAGACTTTTATAGAGTCTCCTTTTTATTTTCTTGTACTTTTGCGTTGAACAGGATTAAGCTATTTAATCAATAATAAATAAATGGGGAAACTCCAAACATGTTAGCTACTAAGAACTTCCCTTAGGAAAATGTGCAGTATGTGTTTGATATCATTATCTGGAAACTAAAACTGTGTGTAATTACTTGTTGAGTCTGAGCTGAGTGCCACAGTGTTTAACCCAATGCAATGCTGTTCCTTGTGAGCAGTAAAAATGCGCTGCTATAAGGCACTTGCTTACTTTCCCACCTCCAAAGCACAGCTGTGAGTTTTGAAGTTATAGTTCTGATTTTGGACGTTATAATCATTATTCAGAAATAATAATCACATTTTATTTCAGACCCTGACTTACTCTGTTCTCAGCAGTCAAACATGCTAGCTAAAGTCACTTGACTTTTTTATTTTTCAGTGGGAAGTAAACAGACAATTGCTTTTGAGAACCTTAATATCACATCTTAGTATCACAGCCTTACTATTATACTTACCTAAAATGTCAAAACAATGTTCAGACACCTGTCATTACTAAAACCAATTTAAATAGGTATTTTCTTGAACTGTGGTAGAAGTATATTAGAAATGCATATGGATTTTTTACTATGTACCTTAGATCTTTTTGGGTGTGGAAAGTAAACTCAAATGATAAACACAAAACTAATTGTGTAATTAATGAATTAGTGAAAAATTAATTTGTATTTAACATAAGGATAAAATTAGCAAAAAAAATTCCCAATGAAAGCATGTCTGTTAATAAATAGGACACTGGGATTTCATCATACTGCATATCTGTGATTTTAAAATTTTTTTATTATTAAAGCTTCAGATAAATATTTTAATTTTTTTTTTCAATATACAAATGTTTTTATTGCTCTTTCCACCAAATCTGCTTACCAATATGTAGGATTTGGCTGACAATATTATTGATTAAAATCTGTGGCATGTGGTATTTATATGATGCTTGGAGTGTGAACAGCCATATCAGAATCTGCCCAGAATGAGCTAAGACTAAACATATTTGTCATTGATGCTGATGGCATTGATAAAGACAATTCCCATGCCCCTGTTTAAAAGCTGTAATCTTTTTATATATGTAACCACAAACATGTCAGATGAGATCATCTCAGTATTGCAGGGTAGATACTGAAAAGGCTTCTTCCTTCAGAGGCATCACCAGGGGGAAGCTGCAGCCACCTCAGTGTGGCACATCAGCCAAGATGACAAATGGCATCCTGGGCTGCAAGAATCACAGTATCTGCTCAAAACTGGTGATTATCCTGGTGTATTCAGTGTTGGTGAGTGCTGTGTGCAATTTAAGGAGGATATGAAGGCTCTTGAATGCCTCTAGAAGAGGGGAAGTGAGCTGGTGAATGGGCTGGATGCCTGTCCTGTGAGGACCAGTTGAGCACTCTGGGTTTATCTTGGTTTGAGAAGAGGAGTCTGAGGGGTGACCTCATTGCTCCCCGCAGCTTCCAGAGGAGGGTACCTGGAGAGGGAGGTGCTGGACCCTTCTCCCTGGTGCCCAGTGGCAGGATGCATGGGAATGACTCAAAACTTCACCAGCAGAGGTTTAGACTGGACATTGGGAAGCATTTCTTTATGGAGGGAGTGGTTGAACATGGCAACAGGCTTCCTAGAGAGGTGGTTGATGCCCAATAATTCTGTGTGTTTAAACAGCATTTGGATAGTGCCCATAATAATCTGCTTTCACTTTTGGTCATCCCTCAAGAGGTCAGGCAGTAAGAGTGGCTGGCCACTGCAGGTCCCTTCCAACTGAAATAGTTCTAGTCTATTCTATCCCTCGGTGTTTCAGTAAGCAACCATAGAGTACGTGTTACATTCACGCTCATAAACCGGCTTCCTTTGACTTCAGCCAAAACTGCCTCTGCAAGCATGTGGCATTCTCACCATGTCCAAGGGCAAGTTCAAACACTGTGTAAACCGATGTGGGATGGTAAGAGAATGCTCTTGGACAATGAGCTTGCGCACTTGCAGAGTGATAGATTGCAAATAAGACCAATATTGGTCATTAAAACCCCCCAGCTACTTTTCAAGGTGATGTTGCTGATGCATTACCAAAGCTATTCAGCTGATGAAAAAGACAGCTACATAAAGAGGATTTTAGTAAATACTTTTCCATACACACTCACTGCATTAAGTGAGATTTATTTTGCATTCGCTGCTGAAATTTACAATAACATAAATAGCTCTAAACTGTAATATTAAAATCATGACTCTCTGCAGCTTCTTGAAATCTTATCCATTAAAAACTTTTACCTGATGGAAAAAATATTGCCATCCGGTTGCCATTATGTAATCATAGCAAAAATAATTTTAAATTAAAGGTCATGCACAGAAACAAAAGAATTTACCAATTTAAGAGAATTTGAGTTTGAAAATGTTTAAAAATTTGAATATCTAAGCAGACATGTCTCTTAAGTTGGAAAGAGAATCAAGTTAATTAAAAGTTGTTATCATTGTCAAGAAGAGGTTTTTCTCCAAATTTTTTAGCATTGTTGCTCAGCCTGCACTGAAGCAGTCACAATTGATGGGTCCCACAGTGCCAGAAGTTTTCTTGGCTGGTACATCTTTAAAAATTTATTTGGATGCCCAGCGTATTCCTGTTTTTTTCCAGTAGATCTTGGAAAAATGGATGCCACTTCTGACATTGTGGGTTTTTTTTTTTTTCTTTTGGGGTTCTTGTGCTTTCTTGTATTAGGAAGTAATGACTACTGTTTTTGTAAGAAAGTAGTTTTATGGACATGCTGTGGGGGTTAAAAATTCCTGTGTGGATCTGAAGCTTGCTCCTTTTGAACACTTTTTCTTCCCCACCCACGGATCTTTAAGGAGAGTTTTAATTTTCATGCTTTCTGAGGAATGAGAATTCTTAATGTGTTTCAGTAGCATAGCCATCAAGGCATGCTCCTGGAAGGCATGTTCTTCAGCTTTAATTAAAGTGTAGAGAGATTGTTTTCAGCAGAAACCAATATAATGGTGCTCATTGACCTCTTCTACAACCCAGGCCACAGAGCTTTGCAGTAGTTCTCACATCCTGCTCTTAACTTCTGGCCAAGGAAAAGGAGCCACTCAGTTTGAAGTCTGTGATGATGAACAGTTCAAGCACATCTTTAAATAAACTGTTCTCACTGTTCATTATCATCACTGTTAATTCATTTTCAGTCTAATTTGTTTAGTTTTTTTCTGGCCTCTAGACCTTACCATGTCTTCACCTACTTGAATCAGAATTCTTGTCCCTACTAAATAAAGTACTCTCACATGCTGACCAAATCACCTCTAAGTGTCTTCTTTGACAATTGAAATGGAAATTGCTGTTAGCCATTGAGAGATATATAAATATAATCTATGGATTTTAATTTTTTTTTTTGAGAGTGTGGTTTCATAAAACTAAACTGAGATTCTTTGGATAGCTAAAGTATTTTTGTCTGGCATATTAGAAATCTAAAAATCTTAGTGTTTTATATACTTAAAGTATAATTTGTTTTCCTGACTGTTGATTATATTTCCTCTGGAAGCTCCTGTGTGTGAGGAAGAAAACAAATACCATATGATGTCTGTTACAATAATTTTTTTAAAAGTTGTGACATCAGTCTCTTGAAACTTGGGAATTACTAATTTTGTAAATGCTGCACAATACTTTAAGAGAGGAGGGGAAGAAGGGCATGGAGCTGAGTTCCATGGCAAAAAGTAAGGATGGCGAGAAAACTGCATATAGAACCTTGGGGTTGTAATCACTTTTCAGATTACAAATTTAAGCAAAGCAAACAACACAAAAAGAACCTCCCCTTGAATGGTTTACTGGAATAATCTGCTTTAATATATTTGTTTTCTGATTCTTTCATCTCCTTTCATTCCAATCAGTTTCAATGTGGAAACTGAAACCTACAAAAGCTATTTAATTACTGTATTTTCCAAAAAGATACTTGCCAGTCCTCCTGAATGGGACAAAAATATGCAGAGGCAGTAGGAAGAAGTTGCACTTCTTCTGATAGGGGCTGCTAGTAACTTTAGTCATCAAAATTAATATGTTCTGACTCTTCTCACAACAGTAGCTGTTTTTCTGAGCCTGAAAAGTCAGTTAAAAGACAGCTCCAACCCAATTTTTTTTTTTTTTTGTTAGTAGTATTTCTTTTTTCGGGAAGAAGATTTTGATTGCGATTTTAAACATTGAATAAATCCACATTTTAGTGACTGCTAAAATTTGATATTTCATAGGATGAATGCTCTGGTCAGTAGTTTCCAATACTGAGCCTGAAGATTTTATCTGTGTCCCAGGAAAAAGGGATGTCTTTCTTCAGGAGTTCAGTAAATAAAAATTTCACTTGAAATCACCCTCTGAAGCAGGAATCTTTAGGAGAACAGAAGTCAAATATGGCTAAATAAAATTTGCTTAATTTTACCAAAACAACCAGTTTTGTTTTTGTTATAGCCATTTATTTTATTAAAGATAAAAGGCAAAGCAGTTTCTCTTAGAATTTGAGAAAACAATGGGATATTTATACAGATATCTCCTAATGCTTAAAAGAATTCAAATTTTAAAAATATGCACAACTTCATAGCTGTTACATCTTTTGTCAGTTTTCATGCCCACAGATGTCTTACTGGAACAGCTCTGCATGTGCAGGTTTGGCTTGAGTTTATGTATCAGGACTCTGTTCCTACAGTTTTGTATTTAGTGGAGTAGGTAATATTCTGTATGTGTTTATGTGTAATGCTTTCATTTATCATATAAATAAAAAAAACCTCTGCTATTCCCTGTCATGACCTCTTTGATCTGTCTTCAAAGCACAATTAATGTAAATAACGTCTAGCAAAATTTCATTTACAAAGAAAAAAGCCATTTCTTAATACACGTTTTAATGTAATGCATTTAATTTATGTATCAGCTATATATGCTAGAAGCTACTGAACCAAAAAAGTATGATTTCAGCCTCAAAAGTCTCAGCTTCAAACATTAATATAAGAAATGCAAATAGGTGATGGCATGAAAGGGAGAAAACAAAAGGTGAGAAACAGCCTCATAATTCTGTTGAATAGCTCATCAGGCTGTATCATACTCAGGTATTTTAAAGAGGAAATAGCAGATTGTATTCTTGTAAGACCTTAGCCTTCTCCAATAATATTGAGGAATTGGAGGAATATTGAGGAAAAGGCACCTAATGAAAGGAGTGTGTTGCAATATGTCTGTACCACATTAAACATCAGAATCTAAAACCAGAGAAACTTGCAACTCCTAGTGAGACTTAATTTGTTTATTCTTTCAAACATGCAAAGTAGGTTTGCTCTATTTTCACTCCTGATAGCAACTGTATGCGTGTTTGGTGATGCACAAGATGAGGTAGACTACAATTTGCCTAGTCTTGATTTTGATGCTATGTATGTCTAGCACTTATTAAAAAGTGAGAGCAACTTAATTTTGTCAATAGAAGAATTACGTAGAGCCATGCAATAGTTTAAGTTGAAAAAGACCTTGAAGATCATTCAGTCTGATCATTGACCTAACCCTGCCAAGTCCACCACCAAACCATGTCCATAAGCACCATCTCTACACATCTTTTAAATCTTTCCAGGCTTGTTCCAGCTTGATAGCCTCTTCTTTTAGATTTTTTCCTTAGTTTAATTAAAATCAGAGAACTTGTACCTGCTATGACATTTGAAAAAGGCATTAACCACTTTGTCTCACACTCTAAAATGTTTCTTTGAACTTTCTTTTAGTTCAACATTCAGTATTATTTCAACAGAAATCATTATAAAATGTTTATCCCTTGAAATAAAGTGTTCAAATCCTCTTCATCTCTATATTAGTCTGCTTTTATCACTGCTAGGCTGTTTTCTTTCAGTGAAGCCTGCTGTTTGTGTCCTATCCAGTTTATCTTTTAAAGCAGAAATATCAAATTAAAGCGTCTTTAATAAAAAACACTCTCTCACTAACTTTCTGGGATCCTTTCTTTACTGAATTCTAGAACTTCTTGTTTGCTTTAAGCCTCATAGTTCATTACCTGTATAAGAAAATAACTTTTATCAAGTTCTTAATTAAAAAAAAATAATTATATGAGCTTATATTTATCATTCTGCAGCAGTGGTTTCAATGCCTTGTTGTCACATAGATAGTGTCAGTGAGTTCTCTAGCTCAGTTTGTACCTTGGCTAATGTGTCATCATCAGAATCTTCTGCCAGCTTCCATGCCAGAAATCTCTCTTGCCACTGTACAGCCCTACCACACTCCACTGCAATTTCTCTACTGCAGCTGGCTGCAAATTTTGCACAGTTTGAAGGCTTCAGGACTGAGGCATGTCAGACTTGCTTTCTCTGAACTTTTCTTGACCTTCTTGTACTTTGCTGTACTTCATTTAGCTGTGGCAGCTATTTCTGTAATTGACCAGGTATCTGTGCCTCATTTTTTTATTAGAAAAAGGAAATTGTACAGTATGGCAATAGTTTCTTATAGATATCTGTAACAAGGAAACAGTTTATGTGAAACAAGATATTTCTTATCTAACAGAATGATGCAGTGTAGAGAAGTACAGTCCTGGAATGGTAGCAGATGTCTGGGGATGGATAAACCCTAGACGTGTCTAGAGTGCACTGTAGAGGAGCACTGTTGTGAGATGACTAGATATGGGGCACTTCAGACCCCTCAGAAATTAATTTCTTATGGTCAGCTAAAGAAATGAAGACCTGGAACTGGATGAAACTGAGTTTAGGGGTAACAAAGAGAACAAATAAAATGTATCACAACTCCATAAACCCTACCACCTCCGTAAATTCAGTGTCCTGTATTGCTGCAGGCCAATGAAGAGAAAGCAAACTGTAAAAACAAATGTACCAGATGTATAGAAATGACCTCAAGTGAGTTTTAGACAGAAGAAGCCACTGACTGTTGATGGTAAGTAGCTGTAGAATCCTCCACTGCCAACACTAGAGTGACACCAGGTGCCTTTTGAACCATGGAAGTGTGAGCTTAATATCAGGAAAAGAAACCAAGAATTCTCTTTGTAACAATTTTAACTGTATTACTGTTTAAACTTTCTTGAATCAAAGAATTTTTCTCTTTTCCTGGTAATAATTACATATGTACTCATAATGAATCTTGGATTAGGCCCAAGATTTCAATAATAATGACAAATTAGGTTATTATACTAATGTTAAATTCTTGGCTTTTTTTCCTCTCCCGATAAACAAGATTTTGAGCATAATGCTCTGCAATAGTCAACATCCATTTGTGTCTCAGACCTTGACTGATTCCAGAAACCTCCATCTTCTAAGTATGGAAAGACAAAGCTGTATATCTGGCTTACCAAACAGACTTGATCAGAGTGAATAAATGACTCAGATGAGAATTTAAGGAGGAAAAGTTCATAGCTCCTCTTCATTGTTTATTCTTCTTGGGCTTCAGTCATTAACCTATTGATGTTGCTTGTGAATTCACCCACTAAGTCATGGCTTTAAATTCCCTAAAGGGAACTTTAGGAAAGGAAGATTTAATAGTCCAGTCTACTCACATACTTAAATATTAATTTTACAAGCACCTTTTCTGAGTGTATATGTTTTCTCATCAGCAGCCAATCTTTTTTGTGAAGACGAGTAGTCCTGTTCTGATGTTTAGATAATTTGCAGTAGGCAGAAGATAACATTGACAAGCAACATTTTAAATTAGCTTTGCTTGTCCTGAAGCAATTTTGTGAAGCTGTTGGATCAGCTTGTATCTGTAGTTAAAAATTGTTCATGGAGCTTCAGCAGGTGTCTGATCATATCTCACTTTGGATAGGAAGCTCTCTCAAAAGATGAAAAGTATTTTTATCCAAATAAGTAGATTACAGCTAGGGTCAATGCAGTTACTTTATGAAAGGATTATCACTGAGTTTGCACAACAGAAGCATGCTTCTCAAAGTCTTACTTTCACAGGGAAATGCTCCTGGCTGTCATTTAGACTGTCTTGATCTATGCCAATATGAAAGACCGTGGTAAAAGTTTTCAAAAATGAAATCTAAAGTAAGTTGAGATGATATTTCATGCTAGATAAGTGGTCTGATTTTCTCCATCTGTTTTTGCTTGAAATTTCATATGAACTAGGACAACTGTTAAAGTTGCAGCTTAGGTAATACACAGACTTTCCATCAGCAGACAATTATTTAATCAATTCGGTGAAGTAAGTTACTTATTTTTTAACTCTGTTTTTTATTTATAGCTGGTGGGGGGCTTCTTAATTGCTGTTAACTATGGGATCTTCTTGCATGGAATTTCTAGGAATTGAAATAACTGTACAAGTCACCTGGGACAATGCACAATAATTTTCTCTTAATGCCTGTGTTTGTGTTAAAAGTTTTTACTGAAAACAGTTTTCACTAGAGAAACCAAATACTTTCCTGGTATGTAGGGTGTGGATTACAGAGAATTTGAAGTGGATGAAGAGCTTCTACCAAAGATCCAGAAAGGTTAAAAAGCCTAAAAGATATCTCTGTTGAGAAAACTAGACACTTTCTGTAGCACCAAGGTGTCGATTTACTTAACATTTGTGATGCTCTAGAGATGGGAATGATGCAGAACTGTATCACTCAGCACCTCTGTGAAGGTTTCAGCCAGTGTCTTTAGAGGGTGGAATAAATACCACAGGACTGACTCAAGTGTTTGGATTTATGTGCCCTTGGCCTTGTGCTGCTGTGCACCGAGAGGAAATGTATTGCATCAACCCCATGTCCTCAAACAAGCAGAATTTAAACACTTTATATATAAAAGTAACAGGTTTATAGCGGATAGTGTGCCCTTGTTTTTCAGAGTGCTTTGCTAAGTAAAGTGTAACACAGAGCTTCAGACAATTTCCATCAATTATTTTTTTTTCCTCATAAGAGACAGTCACGTTATTTTTTTTTTTTTTAAAACAGCAAATCAAGCCTGCTAAAAGTGGAAATAATAATTTGTTGTTTTTGTAATTGTTGAATTCATGTCTGCTATGGCAGCTGAGTGATACTGACTTGCTTCTTACTCAGAGGTCCTTTCTACATTCATGCTTATAAAATCAAGTTGGCATGGTAGGGATAGAAAACTTGTCTTTCCTCAGGTTGGCCCATCTGAACATAAAGCTTCTTACTGAGGCTTAACCTTTAAAAAAGTCTTTCCATCTAAATCCAGTAATAGATTCCAGAGGATTTTGTAAAGGAGGGGTAAACATGTTGCCTGTCTTTTCTCTAATGGCTGAATAATTGCAGTCTTTGCTGGTGAAGTGAAAGCTCTGGTCAGAGTCTCTCTGAGAAATCTCCAAATTAGTGGTGACTTCAAATGTCCTTATGTATTCTGCTAGGGATGGGAAGAAAAAGTTCAGAAACTGTGTGAGAAAAGAATCTGTGAAAATAGGAACAAGATTCTGTGATCACAATATTTTCATATATAGGTAAAATGTAGTCTCCTTAACTTGTCACTAGAAAATAGCTGAAAATTCTAGAGTCTGAAAGAAGTTAATGGATAAGAAAATAGATTTTTTCCCCTACAATAATTCAAAAACTTATTATATTAATTTTTAAATAAAAAGGCAATTCTTTCAGTGGAAAACAAATGGTTTTCTTTCAGTATGAGTTCCTGCTGCTTTGTGATGGAAGCTAAAGCCAAGTCACTTTCATCATTTATTATTTTTAATTTTTGAGGATGGAAGAAGTGAATGTATCTCATTGTTTAAATTAGAATTGAGAGGAGAAAATCAATGAGGGAAGGAGTGGTGTATCATCTGGTGAACTTCATAATTTCTTTTAAAGAAAGGGAGTATGCAGCTTCTCAGTACCATGCCAGCTTTCACATTTTGATGAAAATTAACCATGAAACAACAGGATAAAGAAGAGCTGCGTTCAATATTCATAACTTGTTCCTTGAAAAATATTTTTTTCACCCCTATTAAAGTGTAGAGGGGAATGTAGAAGAAAAAAAGACAATTGCTTTCAGATTGAACGACTTCAGAGATTTTTTACCTCTTTGACACAACATAACATTATGTACAAAGCACTCAGGAAAATATGCTTTGCTTTTGTTCCTCATTTTAGGATGCCTTGTTGAAGGATATTTGATCTTTTGAAAGCTGACTTTCATTTGTTTGCAATATTAATCTGCTGACTTTTCCCATGATCAATTGCATCCCAAAACACAAAAGGTCATGTAGTCAAAGGGATAATGAAGTGGAAAAAGATAAGAATGCTTTAAACTCTTTCCTCAGAAGGAAGATGTAAGGCATTTGGGTGAAACTCATGTCTGTAAGGAGGAAAACAGTGTGATAGCATTGATAGAGTATTTTCCCTTTATATTTGCTGTTTTTATGGGTGAATATGAAATAATAAAATTCAGATAGAACATGGATATCTCTGTCATTTTGTAGAAAAATGAGACCATATGGAGCGATTTGAAATACAGTGGGTTTCCAGCTAGCTCTAGTTCCACCTCATGGAGGCAAAAGTGTATTCAAAATACCCATGAGATGTAAATGCTCTTTCTTTTTAGTCTGTGTTGGTACCCTTTGTTAATTTTTTCTTACTTTTTTTTTTAATTGCAAAACATATTTACATGAAAGTATTTTGTAGCTTCTTCAACTCAGTCCTGTCTGAAGATCTTTGGCTGTGTGATACCATTTTATCATTCTAAAATGTTACTATTTAAATTTCCATAGCAATTATTTGTAATATTGAAAGAAAGGGTATTGGATTAATTTGAGGGATACTCAGGAGAGATGCGCTCATAAGAAGGTGTTGTTAAATTTCTCCTCCACACTTACTTTTCTTCCCAAAAATGCCTTTCAGATTCTTATGTCCTCCATTTTCCACCAAAAAGCCATTGATTTGAAGCTAAAATAATTTAAAATCACATTTGACTCAAAAAAAAGGACTCTTCTAGATCTCAAACTTCCAATGCAAAGTTTTTATTTATGTTTCATTGCTTTCTGTTTTCATAAAATGTGTAGATAATTTTAAGTCATAGGTTTGTCCTGTTCCTTCTACATAACCCATGTGTTTGTTTCTCCTAAGAGCCATGATTCTGCAAGTGATTGCCCATGAAGCCTTTTCCAGAATTTATTACTTTTGTGTGATAATATAGTAGTGCTCTAAATCATGTTTTGGAAGTAAGAAGACTAATGTGGATTTTGTTTTAGACAGTTTGTGACTTTTTTGCAGATTAAAGGGATGTAAGACTCTTTTGGGGCTACTCAATCCAAGAACATTTCCTGAAAAAAATAAGGTCCCATTTTCATAGAGATAAAAGCAAAAATAAGTGTTTTATAATGTAATAAACAAGCCCATTAAATGCAGTCTTCAGACAAATATTGAAGACAGAAAAAGAAGCTACCTGGTGAATTCCTCAATACAAAAAATCTCTTTTGGTGTAAGTATGTGATAGTTGCTTGTCAGCTATGTTGTATTTTGCTAATAGATTTCAGGGACATTTTTAACCATGCCTGCTAAATTCTCTTTGCAATAATCATGCATTAATTTAAATATAAGTACTACTTTTAATTCTAGGGTTTAAAATGGATGATATTATTGTACAGACTCACTTCCAATTTTGGATAATTTTTGGGGCACTTATATTTTCTAGACAGGCTCAGGTAGACAGCCTTATGGATAAGGCTATATTAATGTTTTCCTCTTTGTCATGATTAGTCTTGAAAAAATCAGGCTCATCTTCTGTACTGCAGATGCTCATGTGGACAAAGGAGCCATCTTTTATTCAGGATCTAAATAACAGTAAATTATTATATTAATATACAGACAATATGTGACTCCTAAAATACAGTACTGTGGACTTTTGCATTTCTCAAAAAGGGAACAATGTTGAATGTTTTGTCTACAAGAAAGAATGCCTAGGGACTTTTGTGGTACTTTTTCCTTGGCAATTTGTTTTTCTGCTATACCATACAGAGATAGGGAAGAGATTCCTATTCAAAGACTGGATTAAGGGTCAGAATGTGTTTTCTAGGGATTTTTTTTTTCCTATTTTTTCCCTCCCCTGTTTTTTCTAAAGTGCTTTTGTTTGCTTACCCCTCCAAGAATATTATGGTGATGCAGACAATTAAGGATAGTTAGTAAGGCCTGAATTAGCCTTAAAATGCCAGTAAGTGAGTACCAGAGTAATCAGATAATGCTTCAGAAGATGTTCTGGTTGAGATACAGAAAAAATCGTAAAAATTCTCCATATCTTTTTGGACCTAGACTGGATTCCTATTTTTAAGGATAAAATAAAAATGAGACGTATTTTAAAATCTTCTGGTGTGAAATGTATTTCAGTTTCAAAACTGTGTGAAATACTAAAATTAAATGAAAGCAGTCTGATTACATGGATTTCAGTGCCAGACAGCCTCCAGATTTATTCCACAAGAGATATGGCCGATTTGAATGTGCAATGTGAATTAACAATTTCTGTAAAGCACTTTAGAACACTTCACATTTTTATACAGTAGTATTTTTGAGGCACAGAATGTAGTTGCAGGCTCATACACTTAGGGAAAGCAGGTTTGCTGTGAAAATCCTCATTGCTTCCTAGAATGGGGTTCTGTCTTGAGTAAATTTATTTTCACACACCTGTGCTTTCCACCATCTTCAGTGAACTGTGTGGTTTCATTCCAACGACTGCCCATACACTCGTTCCACTGCTGGTGCAGTGTGTAGCCCACTGCTTGAGCCCAGGGCTTCTGCACAACAAACCTGTGTCTGGAGATTGCTAGTGCTTTGTAGAGCTTGTAGAGTTTTCTCTCAATTATTTCTTGTCTCAAAATGTAGTTTCTTGTCTACATTTAGGAAAATGATATTTCTTTGCCGTTTCACTAAATTATCACTAGGTACTGCTTTGATCTGGAAATCTCTTGATTTTCACAGCTGCCTCACAGCTACATGTACCTGTCAGAGTACTTGACTCCTGCAATCAAAGCCTCATGAGCAAGAGCCTGAAGAAATCCCATGTCCTGGGGACATGGACATTTGCTATGTCTGTGAGAGGAAGCCCAGTGTCAAATTCATCTCCAGGGTGAATATTTGTGGGAAAGCTAAGGTCAGAGGTCCATGTGCAGTCTTCCAAACCTCAAAGCACGCAAACTCTTCAGTTCTGTTCTGCAGAGCAGCAGCTCGTTCTCTGGATGTAGCTACCCAACCTGCTTTGACAAGGTGGAGAGCAGGGGCTGTTCCTGAAACATCCCTCCTTGTGGGTCATGTTGATGGTAAGGACTGATTTGGGTGACATGAGACCCTTTCCCCTTCTCTGTTCTCCTTTCCATGAAGCTTCTCGCAGACCTTCTGAACTCATGAAGCTCAGAAGCTGGATGAGGTGTTGTGGCCTTCACCAAAGCTATGGTATCCATCTCACTTACGAAAATGTAGCTTTACTGCAGCAACTCAGCTCCAAATGCAAAATACCAGTCTCATATTCTGAAGCTGTGCTGGAAACACAGTAATATTTGACCCTTTACTCTTCCATGTACTTCTCCTGACCACCACCCAACCAATCTCTTGGAACGTAACAGGAGAATCCATGTTTTTTCAAGGGGCTGATAGGTCAAATAATGAGATTGCACACCCTCTTATTGCTGTACACTCTAGTTACTCCATCAAAGATTTTCAGTATTTAGAGTGACTACTACTCTCTTTTCTAAGACAGCTTTTTCTGTTCACTGAATTGAGGTGACTTGGCTCATTACCTGTCATCACAGTAACTGAGCCACAAAATCCTTAGATTTTCCTTTCCTAAGGTACTATTTATGACAGTACATATTTTCTATTTTATTTCTATTTTATTTCAATAATATTACTCCACAGAATTAGACTCTTTGATGAGTTCAAAAGAGTAAAAGGCAGTATTACTATGTGCTATGAACTATCTAATACTTTTTCCACTGTATATCTCCCTGTTTCTTAGCATGTATTAACTGAAAAATAATTATAAAAAACTTGTAGAACTGTTTTTTGTGTTTTTAGCAAGACTATGTATTTTTAAGGAAAAGCTGCTGGAATTTGTAAGGCTAAAACTAGCAGAGATAGCATAATGACTGAGTGTTGCCTAGATATACTGATTGTCATTTAATAATGCTGCATTCCTTTTTCTTTTTCTGTTTACTAAAAGTAGAAGTCAAATCGGAACTATGGAATTTATAATTTGTCATTCCTAAAATGTCTAAATTTATGGAAGATTAATTATGGTGTTCTAAATTTTAATATGACTTACATAACTTGCTTAGTATAATTTCCTTTTCTATATGTTATTAGGAATATATTTGCTTATATCCTGAAGACATGGCTCTTTTTATTTGGGCCCTTACATTTCTGAGAGTTGGAAAAAAGCTGGTTTGTCTTTTTTTTATTTTTTTTTTCTTAGAGCATTACATTTTTTTTCTTAGTTCTATTACTAACTGAGAGGAAAAAAGTCAAAAGATACATACTCTGCTTTTCTCACAGCGCACAGCCTTGCACTGTCAAAAATGTCACAGGTTAATGGTACAACTGAGCTCCATTTATCTTATTCTGACAGCTTGTCCAATGTTGTACGTCTAGCAATGGCATCTCTCCTAAAGTAAGTGACATTTTTAGCCTTTGTTCTTTTCATATGGGCCTATTAAAAGGATTTACAGTAATTCTACACTGTGTTCGTAATATGTTGGTTCTTATTATATGGAATTACAGTGGAGATTCTAAGCTAATTTTGTTCTATAGAAGAATTAATACACAGCTGAAAATTAAAGTCTCACCTTAGAAATTTGAAATTATAGGAATGGATTTTGTGAAAAATGATGGTATGTATTTTTAATTTTATAACCTTTCTATTACACTTTTTAAATTATTTATGGAAACTAAAAAAGGCCGGCATGTAGTAGACAGCAACTTAATTTTATCCTAAAAAATAATGTGAGTCCTAACCAGTGGTTACTTATTGATGACCTACAAAATGTATCAACACTTCTTTTTGCTGAAGAGTTTTGTACTAGTGATAACTAGAATCTAGGTATTCCCTGTTAAAAAAAAACAACAACAAAACTATGTTGTTTCATTAAATGTTTTAGAATTAATTGTTGTGTCCCTATAGGAAATAGCTGTATGAAAGCAAACTTAAAGCCCCCAAAGAAGATAGGTCACATTTTTGGAGATGCTTGATTAAATTAAATTTTATAGACTTAGATATCATTTTAACTTGAATGACAGAAATGGTGTGTAGTTTTACCCTTGACTTGGAAGAAGCAGCAATTGAAATCAGGTGGTGTTTCAAAAGTTCTTTTCTTGGTTTGGATAAATTGAGTGTTTGATACAAAGAGGGATATTTACCTTTTCTGGTCAGGGCACGGTGCAGCTTTACTGAATTCTTTGGAGAATAGAACAGTATGGAACATTTCAGTAGGAAGAGACTTACAATGATCATATCCCAACTCCAAGACTGTAGTCTTTTGAGTATGCCTGGGCAGGAGCTCTGGATGCTTCTGTCTTTTGGGCAAGTCCATTCCCTTATTAAAAATTCAATTCTTAATTTATAGGTTTGAAATAGTAGGTATTTCCTTGGTGAAATACCTGAAATCTTCTCAAAAAAGGCATATCTGGTTATATATCTCTTTTTATTTTCTCTCCATATTTTTTAAAAAAGCAGACCACATAATCATTCCAAGACTATTTTGTAACAAATCTGGCAACTGTAAGAATATTCTTCTCATGTTTACACTTCCTGAACCAAGTTCTGTATGAAGTTTTCTGAATCAATCAATTTTTATTCACAAATACTTAGCAATAATTTCTGATAATGTTCCTTATGTTTCCTCATTAGTTCTTATTGCTTCAGTATTACTTCATAGAAAGCCTAAAATTAATAACATTTCTGTGCAATTTTAAAATTTCATGAAATTATTTGCATTTTGTAATGCACAATACGTATTTCAGCACAGCTAATTTGAGCCTCCAGGTGCAAGGAATGAAAGAAAGGGATTCTGTTTTCAGAAAGACAGTTCACTGCAGAGGGAAACATAACCATAGGCCATCACTACAGAGAACCTCATCCATCTCTCCCCAAAACCCAGCCAACCAGTCAAAAAACAGCTCTTCCATAAGCTCTTCCTTCATTTGTAACTTTTACTTTATTATATTTACATAAAATACTATGGCTAAAAAGGCCGATGGAAGTGAGTGGTGGCCTTTTTGGATTTAGTTTTGTTCTTTTTTTAACTAAGAAGTTATATCTAAAATTTAATGTGGAGATTTTATCCTTTCTATGCACTCCGTATTAATAAACTTGAGATCAAACCTTAATAATCTTAATACTGGATATGAGTTTGGTGACCCATTTCAAGAAGAATGAGAGCATACTGGGATGGATTCAGGGCCTAATGACATAATTCAGAAACTTCTGAAAAGCAGACTTTGTGACTTTTAAGGAAAAACAGTGTGAGAGTCCACCGTGTGGCCAGATAGACAAAAAAGGTATAGTGGCTTGAAAAAAACCCAAAACAACCAAAACTGTCATAAGAAGTCCTGATATTGTATGAGAGATGGATAATGTCCTTTTATCCATGTGACAGTGACAGACTGCTATGTCTTTCTCAGTCTTTCAGATAAAGACCACAAAGTATCCAAGGTATAATTTGACCAAATTTAAACGTTTTTTTCCCTAGCATACCTCAAATGAAGGTTTGGGAAAGACTATCAGATACCACTACTTATTGACTTGAAAATAAGACTAATTACCTTAAAAAGACATGATTTTTCTGCCAAACTGAATGGAAATAAGACTTGGGGAGGTGAAGAAATGCAGGTTGTATGTCAGAAGTCAGGAAATGTCACTTTCTTGCTTCCCCAGTCTGCTAATATATCTTCTGATGAGAGGAGTTAAAAAATGCACAGTAGCCATATAAGTGTAAGTACATATAAAACCACTAGCTTTTCTTGGCTGGATTTTATTTCCAATAATCAAATATGACTGATGAAGGAAAATAACATCAGTCTTCAAGGCGATGTCATATTTTCAATGTACTTTAAAGTAAATTTTGTTTGCTAAAAATTGAGCTACTTTTTCTTCAGTCAGTCATTGCTAATAAATTTCTAACATAATGGAAGTTTTATGACAATGACTTGTGTTTATTTAGGTACAATATTGTAGCTCGACATATGGTAATAATAACCAAAATTATTTTATTTCAGCATTAGTAGTAGTTTTAGGAGGTAAATAAATCAAATAGGCACTTTGAGTTTTGCATTTTACATAAAAGTATCTAGTACAAATAGCAGCTGTATCATCTATGTATTTTACTGGAAGTTATTGTGAAGATATTTTGTATACACTGAAAATATTTGATATTATTTTCTGGATTATGGGGTCCTGCCAACTATAGTTAATATAAGAATAATTAGATTAAAATTCACATTCACAAGAAATATTAACAGAGTACATTTTCATAAAATGACTGGATAAAATCAGTGTTTAAATTAATGGGTCTATGCAACAATAAATGGATTTTTTCAGTAGCATTTATGATTTTTTTTCCTTCCTAGATACTTCTTTTCCTTTTCTATCCTAATCACATAACCATCTATCAACATCATATCATGAACATAATTTTTTTTATTTTAATTATTTGAATGTCATCACCTGCAACAAACTGTCAAACTGAGAACAAGCAGATTCTTTCCAGAGTATTTATCCTCTGTGCCAAGAAGGCCCAGGTAGACTCTTACAATTTAGAATCAGAGGAGCTCTACTACATTGCTATCCAAATTTCCCTGGCATGTAAATAGTTAAAATATTATTGATTATTATTAATGATGAGTTTTCAGTCAGATGTTGATTTAACAGTATCTAACATGAACCAATATATAATAATGATGAAATTAATGTTGGACACGAATTTAAAGACAGTTTATCAGGAAAAGGTTAAAACTATGACTGTATAAAATTGTATGACTGTATGACTGTATAAAAATTGGATTTCATAAAATCAAATATCTCTGTGATTCAGTTGGAAGGAACCCATAAGGATTGTTGAGTCGATTTGCTCCTCACAGCACTACCTGAAAGTAGTGCCATATGATTGATAACATCAACCACACGTTCCTTGAACTCTGACAGGTGGAACTCTGATGGTTTTCAATAATCATTGTAATAATTTACGGATTTCTTTAATGTGAAAACCTCTTTGTTTTAGGTGGTACTGTGTCCATTTCTTGATCCCCCTATTGCAAGAGACACAAGCATAATAGACAGAGTCCACCTAAGGCCACAGAGTTGGCCATGACAGCAGCATCTGTCATATAAGGAAAGGCTGGGAGAGCTGGGACTGTTTATCCCAGAGAAGAGAAGGCTCATGGGGAGGGATCTCATCCATGTGTGCCAACACCTGAAGGAAGAGTGCAAAGAGGACAAAGACAAACTCTTTTCTGTGCTGCCTGGTGTCAAGACAGAGACAGTGAGCACACTCTGAAATGCAGCAGGGGCCATCTGAACATTGAGAAACAGCACTTTTTCTCTGTGGGTGTCACTGAGCACTGGTGCAAGTTGTCCAGGGAGGTAACAGAGCCTCCATTTTTGGAGATATCCAAAAGCCTTCTGGACATGGCTCCAGGCAGCTGGATATAGGTGTCCCTGCTTGAGCAGAGGTATTGGACCAGCTGACCTCCAGAAGTCACTTCAACCCTCAACCATCCTGTGATTTCTTATAGATGCAAAATGGGCTGTTTAATACACTGAATATCAAAATAGCAGGTCTGGTTTTAACCTGATACAAATGCATCTAAAATACTGGGCTATTCTAAGTTGACTTCTGTATAACTGAGACTATGCCCAGTTATCTGGCAGGCCAGTGGCACAAAATAAATAAAACCAAGGTCCTTGTATTATTCCATCTACTTTCTTAAAAAAAAGTGTCATTAAAAGATGTGCATCAAATATCCTGGTATTTTCCTTGACAACAAAATAATTCTCCAGAATTATATATTCCTTCTCAGACTTTGGAATTTGTTTTCCTGGTGGGTTTTGTTTGCTTTTGTTTTTTCTTTTATGTCTTGAGGTCACCACAGTTTCTTCCCTCGGCTTCAGTCTTTGTGGATTTATTCTGCAAGAGGAACATATTTTGTGAGGGCAAAGTAACTTGGAAAAGAAGTGAAGGACAGGAAGTGTGAGGTAGATCTATGGGCCTTTCAGAAGTGCTGCATTGAATAATTGCTCTATGTGAAAGTTTTACAGAACCTGATTAACTTCTCTACATAATATACCTGCTGGGGGAAGATTTCAGGCATTAAAATGCAGACATTTCTCACTCAGTGGTAGGACTGACTACCTTAGGCATTACAGAAGAATTTTAAAACTGTGTAGGAGAACACTGTCACTATTGAAAGCTGGAATTTAGCCAAGAAAACAGAATAAACATCTATTCCCGAAAAGAACCCATATATCTGAGTGCTAAGAGAAATAACTTGCACTTCTCTTTCAAAGTACTTCAAGTTCTTTCATTCTTTTTAGCACTGTAGTCCCAGCATATGAACAGTCAGTCATATTACAGCCAGTCAGTACTACTGAGCAAAAGGAATATTTCTGAAGTGAATTTTAGTTTATTTTCATCTTTCTTGGCTACATAAGATGAAATTTTCAAGGGTATTTTGAATGTTTTTTCTTGTAGAATGGGTAGGTTTGATTGTTTGTATGCTAAGTTCTTCAATTACAGAACTCTTTTTTCCCCTTGTGCTTCTCATTTTCCTGCTGAACTTAAATCTGTGATTTCAGAATATAAATCTTCACAGAAATTTCCCATGTGTTCTTATCTTATCTTGTAGTGTTTAGATTTTGTTGTGTCATCATGTCACAAATAACCATTTTTTACTAGTATTTGGGCTCTCCAGTAGAAATTCAGTATTATGCTATTTTACATTTCATCTCACTCTGAGAAGCAGAGGACTGTACTGCTCTGTGAAAGCCAGGGCAAGTACGTATATTTCAGCTGTTTGATAATGTGCCATTTTAAAGCACTCCTTGAAAATACGTTTTACAGGTCAGTCCACCCAGGCCTGTTGCCTTCTGAAGTGATTGATGTTGCTACTGTGTCTGATCTTAATCGGCTGAGCCAGTCATCCATCATGACACAGTAGTAGAAATCTGCCTTAGATATTTGTACAAAATTAGTTTGTTAACATGTGCAAGTACAAATTCACGTGATGCACAGGAGAATGGAGGTGTTCAGGTCCAAGAGTTGGCCTGCCGGTGGGGAGCTTGCCCAGTGAAGGTCAGGCAAGCAGGGAAGATTAACTACTGGTCACAGTGGAACTACTGCAGCTCCAAAGAAAGCTGGGAGAGAGTAGGGAGGTCAGAAACTCTTCCCGAATGTGTTTGAGATAAGTAGGTTTGTGCAGAGGGAGATAGAGACATACTTGGATTTTTGGAGAATCTCTCCCAACATTATAGCTACAAAATCTTGCTCATCAGATCAGCGTTTCCTCTGTGGTATCAACCACAGAGATGTAGGACATTCAGGATAGAGGATTTTTAGGGAATGCAGGGAAGAAAAAAGATCAGAACAATTGAATACAACATTCCAATTCAAATCAAATTCTAACCAGCATTCCAATTCCAATCTCAGTGTAAATAACAGAACCCTAGATTTTCATTAATTTGTGCACTTCCCTCTTTTAGAAAATATTTTAAACTCTTCAGTCTATTTTGGATGTTGAAAGTAAATATTTTTATTTTAACCTGATTTTAGATTAGATTAGTAAAGGGTCAGGACATAAGAACACTACCTGGTGGAACAAAATCCTGCTTTTATAATCCCTGCTTCAAAATTATTTTCGGGATTTTTATTTGCATTTTTGTTTGTTTTTAACCTCATTGCTAAAACATAAACACTCTGGGGACAGGGACAGGAATCTAGAGTTTCACTTTCTGGTCAACTTCTTTATTTAAATGCTTTTATGTATTTGTGAGCAGGTTTACCACTTCTTGTCAGCATCTCTTGCTCCTTCTCTCATCATCAAAGCTTTTTCACTGCAAAGGCATGCTTCAGGTACTAAATGACTGGAAATATTGTTACCCTTCAGTGTGTGCCTAATTTATGGCATTTAACTTTCTAAAAGCTGACTTGTAATGCCTTCTTCCCTGCCAGTGTCCTGTGCTGAATCCCATAATAAAATGTGTACCTTTCCTCATTTATTGCACTGACTGCACAATTGTCAAGTTTCCATTTGTATGTCTCATTCTCGACCTTCTCCTAGCACTGGGAATCGAGGTGTGGTGGCACTTAGTGTTAATTGAATGTGATAGGAGAGTTAACATCAGCAAAGTTCATGCCTCTCTAATGTTTCTTGAGAGACCATTATTGTTATTGATTATGATCAAATGTCTCATTGTCAATGCTGAAAAATTATTGTATTTTACAGCTGATGAATATATATGAGGTAAAAATAATGTTCATAGTTATTCCCTTAGGAAGGGAGTGATTTCCTAATAACATTTTTTCCCTCTCTATAACAGTGCTAAAATATAATTTAAATGAGTGGATTTAATGTCAAAAGCTATGATTTGTCAAGGCAATGAAGTGTAGATGTAAATATTTAAAATTTTCCAGTTACTGGTTGAACAAGTTTCTATTCTATATGAGTCCTTTGCACAACTGTGCAAAACTCTAATTTTTCTCTACAGGGATTGCTTACCCCTTTTTAGTGTTTGTGTGTGTTTGGATTTTTTTAACAGTGTTTTCAAAAGTTTTGGGGTTATTTTTAGAAGAAATTAAAATTCCAATCAGACTTGAATGAGTTGATGTCATTTTACAACCTAAAAATTGTCTCTTTTAGAAATATAGACTAAAAATATTTTTTAGGCTATGAAATAAATTGTGAAATCATCTAACTAAAAATAGGACAGCTTGATGTTTTTAACCGATTCTCATATATAAAAATAATGATTTTTACATATGCAGGCTATGAAGACTAAGGAATAGTCTTCACAAATTTTGATGATTTTATTAGATTGAGAATAAAACTAGCCACTGGGTGATCCAGAAGTGCATTGTTTTTTATTATGTGGCTCTTTCAGTAATGTCCATAAAACAAGGTACCCGGTGTTGTCTCTTCAAGTCTGACCCACAGTTTTGTTTCCTTGCTGAAAATTACTGTATGTACATTAAAAACATAAAATAACTGTGTTTCTTGCTAGACTAGGGAGATGTGTACAAAGAGGAGGAAGTGCATATTGTGGGATGTCCTTGGGATGGCTACTGAATGTCTCCTATAGAATCTTGACTTTTCTCAAATTCCAAGTTAATGAAGCTAAACCTGTAGTAATTGCTTTCAAAACATGATTAATGGTGGCACGTTTGGCCGGTTGGGCTGTGACCCAGCAAAATACTTAAGCACATGCTTATTTAAACATGTGAGAAGTTTTGAGGAAATCAATACTAGTGTCACTGCTAGGCTCCATTTTTGCCTTGTAGCACTTTGTTGTGCTGGGATTTTGAGAAACTAAGAAGTTAAATTCCTGAAAATGCTCTAGTCTTAATTACAAAACATGTTTTAGTCAGGCATTTGACAAGTTTTAATTAAAGTAGTTTAATATAAATTATATGACACTTGATATATGTACCCAATATACATTTATATGCTTAGAATTTATCACAATGTCTTTTCAGTATATAAATGTTATTGTATTTATGCTCTGTAAAAGCAATGAAGTCATAATATTAACCCATAATAACATTTCATTTTGATGTTGTCTTTGGTGAAAAGTGTAAAGAGGTATTCAGGGCTCTTGTTGAAGTACCACAAAACTGGAAATCAGGTTTATGTTTTCTGCCTATGTAATGGAAGCCTGGGCATTTAGCCTGGGTAAATATCCCACAGAATTAGTTCTTCGTTCTGATGTAGAAGTAAATGAACACTCAGTATTAGAAATATAATAAGAATTAATATGGGAAAACTGAGTTATAGTACCAAGGTCTGCTGAACCAGAAAATACTGTTTCATGAATGGGTTTGTGCCACCTTGTTAAAAAAGCGTTACATTTCTGCAGGAAGTGTTGTTTATTTTTCCTGATACCTGAGTATCTGGTTTGTGTGTAGTCCAATGAAAAACCAAACACAAAGAAATTGGTGTTTTAGGCTGTGAAAATGTGTCATGAATTTGATCATGAGGAATTATTTTGTGTTGACTACTTAAAGAAATTTTTTAAAGAGCAAGGACTCAGGTGAATGTAGCTAGGCGCAGGTGAATGTTGTTCCATTAGCATGGAGTGTATTGGCATCAGACACTTCTTTGGAAATCCAGATATTTAGATGGTCAGTGAGACCCAAATCTCACTGCAGAGGAGTGAGGGAGACTTCAGGGAGACTAAACTACTGGATACTTAGATTTTTGAATGGGAATGTCAGCTCTGATATTTACTTCAGCATAATGCAACATGACAAATTATTCACATCATTCATTCAAAAAGGCAGCGACAGTATATATAAACTCTCATGTGCAGTGTAACAGTTTTATATTGTATGTGTGCTATTTTATACTAGTATTTAAGGGATAATAAATCAATTAATAAGTAGAGGGATTACAGAAATAATAGGAAATTAAAGGATTTATAAGAATTATGAACTTATCTGTCCTACTGAGGTGCAGTCATAAGTCAGGCACAGTAGAAATATCCTACTACACTGACAGCAGAGGTGGTCTGCCTCATATGGCACTTCCATGACCAATTATACACTTGGAGAACGTGTTATGAACTAAAAAATCATAATAGAAGAGTGTTTCATATATTGAAAAAGATGTGGACACCCACTTCTTACATGCCAAAGGAATTTCTTCAGTTAAAAATGGGGCTGGTTTTGTGTAATTTTCATTTTTTAGTCAGATTCAATTCAGATAGGCTTGATGAGGTTTTCATTGGGACTGAAACTATGTTGTGCACTAGATACTCTCTTTTGCAGAGGATGACTGTGCTGCTGAATTTGTGTTTTAGAATGGTGGTATTTCTGTTCTTCTATACAACTTAGCTCAACACACTGGCCTTCAAACTCTTTCCTAGATTCCAGATTGAGGAGCTTTTTGATCTGCTGTTTAGTTTCTGGAAAGTTCAAGGGGAAAGATGCAGAAGCATAGAAACCTTTTTTTGGGTCACTAACTGGGTAATTCTATGTGCATTTTTCCGTTTAGAGATGCTCAAATCAAAATATTTCCTGTCAGATTTGCATTTTAGCATATGTAAGCACTTTAGCATATGTATGTTTAAACTGCTTGCTTTGATATTAATGTTGCAGATGAAAAGAGTTTCAAATAGTTACAGTTAATATGGGTAGTCAAAAAATTTTTTTTATAGAGCAAAACAATGAACTGGCTAAACATCAAATTATAACAATGTGGCTTGAACTTCAAGATGACCTGATGCATTTTTAGCACAATTTGCCTGAAACACAGAGAAAAACTTTAGCTTTTGTATTCAGGAAAGAGATAACAGACTTTCCCCATGACTTCTAGGTCACAGGGCCATGTGTTCAGATTAGCAATACTTACATACTAGAAGAATAAGATTGTCTAATTCTGTACTTAAACATAGTTACTAGTAAGGGTAACAATTAATGTTGATACAGTTTAGAAGTTTAGATACCAAGTAATCTATGCCTCAAAAATTTTTAGAAGGCTAAACTAGTTATGAATTTGACATTATATAGTTATATATTATATAGTTATATATTATATATATATATATGTATTATATATATTATATATTTTATGTATATATATATATTATAGTTAGTATACAACTGGTATTTGGTATTATTTTTGGCTCTGGTATTCATACACCAGTGGTATCACAGAAAAGTGCAGCTGTCTCCAATGCATTCTAATAGTCAGATTATAACATTTGGTCTCATATTTGACAGAGAGACCTAAGAGAGGTTTTCTAAGAGAGGTTTTGCAATAATATGCTCCTCAGGATAGGTAAAACACCAAGTAATTTGTCCTTAGATTTTTAAAGCCCAAAACCTCTGACTGTGAATAAAACCGTTGGTAGTTTACTTACAAAAATAAGATATATCTCTTCCCTGGTTACTTTTGACTAAATGCTTCCCTCCAACACATATTAATTAATTTTTGAATCAGTGAGATTTGAAAATAAGTTTCTTGTTCTGGTTCTGTGTGATGTGGTTTTGCACTGTATTTTGATAAAAAACCCTTTCAGTTGTGGGAGTTGAAGGCTGCAAATTTTGACATGCTCCTTCTGCTCTCCACCTTTCTCCAGAAAAATTTATTCAGTCTGTGCAGGTCACAAGCTGCATTGTGGCATTTCTCAGTTAAATGCAAGTATCTGTGCCAGAGGTTTTCCAGTATGTGGTCTGAGAAGTCCTTAGATAGACTTTAGGAGTTTTGAACGGGAGCACCCTTCTGAGAACATCATAGAAAAGGAATTTGACACAGCAGACTTGAAGCATCCATCATCTTTAAGGGTTGTATATGTGGCTCTTTACTGCAACCCATACTGCTTTACACTTGGGCATGATGCCTTATGTTTTAGCTTTTCCATATTCTGTGCTACCTAGGCATGTAGTTTTAAGATTCATATGAAATGTTAGTGAGCTCTCTTCACAGGGTAGGTAGACAAAACAGTGCCTTTTCTACCCTGACACCAAGGGCAATCCTTACAAGTTTCAGGCACAAAAGCATAAACAATGGTGGACTGAAGAGAGAGAACAAGAAGGATGTGACTTCATAACCTGAAGCTGTAATTAGACATTTCAGCCCAATATGCACATGGACTAAAACTTAAAAGAAGGTGAGACCTTGTGACTGGCTGTACATTTTGTGACCATTTTGGGTCCATCTTTGGTGTACCCCTGGCCAGGCTCTTGTACTGCCCAAGGTATATCCTTTAAGGCCTTTTAATAAATACCTACTTTATTCTTAACTCTGTCTAGCCTCTGTTCTAGGTCAGCCTTCTCCCAGCATCAGTTATGCAGTAGATGCCAGAATTTTTAATATCTGTTTTATATGATGTAATGTTCCTGAGCTTTAACACGTCTGCAAAGTTTGACCCTTAGGCATCCTGAAGTGTTGAGACTGTTGGAAGGAGTATATTGCACATCCAGGAAATATTCTGTATAAGAGTGCTTTAGCTATCTTGTTAATTCCCTTTCAAAACTCAGAGTGATTAATGTGGCAATTTCTAGGTATTTAAAATGTAAGTGAAAGTGTTTAAATACATATTTTATAGGAGTTAAAAAAAAATCAGTATCAAAATTAATAGCCAAAGTAAAAGTAAAATTGTTCAGGAAAGAATGAATGCAGATAAACAGAACAATTGCATGCCAATTTTATCTAGAGTTTGTAGAAATAAGTTGCAATGTCAAACTCATTTTCACAAAGTTGCTTTCCTTGCTATTTTTTTGTTAAATGTGTTTGTACCTCAAAATTTTGCACTCTTCCTGTGTTGTTACTACCTTACTAAATGTGCTCTCATAAAAATTTCTTCTCTTATTTGTATACAGTAAAACACATCAAGTACTATAATTTATTTTAGCCTTTGACTGTCTTTTTAAGCTCTTGAGTTTTCAAGAGTCAATTTGATCTCAAATTTAATATTGGTTGTATCAGACTTCTTAGATGGAACATCTTGTAATGGCTACTTCATATTTTCACCTTCAGTACTTAGAAGTATAAGATAAGGAGGAAAAATGAAGTAATTTGCCTTTTTTTGTGTAAAGATTTTATAGCAAATGTTTCATGGATTGCTACTGATATTAATAATCACTAAAGCAACAGAAAGTTGTATTAGTCACACTTTTTCTTATTATTGTCCTCTATTTTACAAAGATGCTGCTTAAGAAAGCTTAGAATGACTAAGATGCTTTCAGCAGTTCCACTGTATTTTGAAATAAATCCCACAAAAAATCTGACATTACTTTGATGTTTTTCTTCTTCATGTTTTCTGCTGTATCACGCTGCTACAATGCTTGTCATGTGTAATCAGGGACGTATTTGTTATACCTGAGCACTTAGGGCACTTTATTTTCATTCCACAATTTATGTACAAGTTTTCCAAATCCCTGGAGAGATTTAACAGTTATATGGGATCCAGATCCTATATAACAGAGAGGAAGTCTAACTGCGGAACTGTTAATCTTTCTATCCAGGAAAATGTGGAGTCTGCAGTATTTCTTTGATACCTTTGTTGCCCAACATAGTGGGATTTAGTAACTGGTTTTTTTTTATTTTTTTCTTTTTCTAAATAGGGCTTATTTTACGAAGAAAAAGAAGTTCAGTGGCCTCGATTTTCTCTTGACCTAATATATAGAATTATGTTAGGCAATTCTACCTTGTTCTTTTTGGTACCAACTTTTCTGGAGAGTTCTGTAAACCCCTAAACTAGGATATCTGTTCTCTTTAGCTGAGATACAGCTACTTTAGCGTTTTTTTGATTTTCCTGACATTCCAAAGACCTTTAGTAGCAAGGGAAGAGGGAAAATAGTCATTGCTGTGTCAGTAAATGTGATAAGAGTTATCTGTAACACATTTCAGGTTCATAGCCTGAGATATTAATTAGCAATTTGGCTCCACTCCATTTGATCAAATACTGTTAGATAAAAACTAAACCCACACAATTTAATAAATTTGTTTTCTGGAACTTCTACAATTAAAAAAGTGTTATGACTGTTATAGATTGTTATTAGCACTGTAGCTTATCTTGATGTGATCTTAGTTCCTGTTGGTGTATAGAGTGGATTCTGAATTAAGCATTTATTTGAATTTTTTATAGCTAAACTTGTCCATTGTCTAATTTAACAAATTAAACCCCATGAATTTTAACCTGCAAAAGCAGTAAAACAGACAAGGGAAGAGAAAAAGATGATTAAATAATGGAATTTATATAATATAAATAATATAAATATAAATATGAAATAATATAATTAAATAAAATAATTTATTATTGCTAATGCAATTAATAAAAACGTACTTTTTTTCTAAAGCAATTAATAGAAGAAAATTGTTAATTTTTCTATTTCTGTAATCCTTAAATTCCTGGAAATACATTTTGCCCCGTTGTGATTATTGAACAGAAATTCTTTCCTGGACTTAAGAAAAATAATATAACATTAAGATAGAAAGCCTGTAAATTAGACATTACAGATCACAGATTTATATCAAAATGTAAATCACAAGCTGTCTGAATTTCTCATTTCTTGAGTTTGCTTTTTAGTAGTTTAAATATCTTAAAGACTGCTTGGTTTGTGTAAAAATGTTCATGGTGAGTTCTGTATTAATAAATGCTCTTTTTTAAAAAAAATTATTACTTTTCTACAGAATAAGAAGATCTATTAGTAAAAATTTTTTTAGTATATCCCCAAAGACTGCCTTCTGGAAAAAAAAATAGGTTTTTTGAAGGTTTTTGGTACCTTAAATTTCTGAAAATTTTTATTGATGCAAATATTTATTAGTATTTTGGAGTAGAGGGGAGTTGACTCAGTCACATTTGTGGCATTTCACACAAACATGAGACAAATAACAAAAATGCTAATGATATCTCTGAATGTTGATCCACACACATGTTCTGCTTTCAAAAAAAAATAGACCTTGTTTCATCACAACTGTCTTCTGTTTGCTTTGGAAATAAACCAAACCAAGGTGGGAGGTCAGTCCCCCCTCTCAGGTGCCAAGGTGTGAAGAGAAACCAAGAGCATTGTCTTGCTCATGCAGATTTAGAGGGACTTAACACATTTTTTCAGTTTAATTCATAGAGGATTGTTTCTGGTTCTCTGCTTTACTAAGGCCACTTACCACTGTGAGAGAATCAAAGTAATGCAGATTGTGTGAATTCAGGTGTAGAGTTTTTTCAATAGCCTACAAATCATCAAATGCAATTTTCTCATTTAGTTCCTAGTTCATAATAGTAAATGGTTTAGAAAATTGTATTAGGTAATTTTCTCTAGTGCATTTGATGTAAATTGCACTAATATTGTGAAGCGCTTTTGTTTAACATATTCTTTGTAAGTTAGATAAATGAAGGTTGCTGAAGAATGGAATTAGGTGAAGCTCATTATGATAAACTAGATCCCATTCAATATGGTTAATTTTTTTGTCCTAGTGGCACTAAGCTATGTAACTTCACCATTCCTTATTAGGACTGGCTTTGCTTATCTATGCATTGAAGGAAATTTCCTCAGTCATATAAACATCACCTAACATGTTTATTCCTTGAACCTCACCAAATTTTTATCATTAGCCTGTGATGGTTTTTCCCTGAGCATAATGATGATCTTGCATGTTTTGTAGTTCTGAAAAATAAGAAAGACCAGAGAGCAGGACCATAAAATAAAACATACACCACCTTTGTGACTTGTACATTAATGATTGCTAGCTATGGGCACTAAACTTGCCATATGGCCTGAAATGAAGATCATGTCCATCTTTTGCCCACTTTGAGTAAGGAAAAGAAGTACTTTTCTGTTTGCCAGTCCTTCTGAACAGTAAATGATAGTGGAACCACAATTCATTGGTGGCTTAAACTGGGTGCAGGCATTCCAAGTTCTGATGCTTACAACATCTGAAGGCACAGCAAGAAGGGGAGGAAATTGGCTTTTAAAATGTTTCATTTAAAATCATCTCTCATTCTTTAACTGAGAGGACTCAGATATTACACACATTGAGAACATACACAGAAACTGTTAATAGTAATGAGTTTCTTTTAATGATGAACTTGAAATTTAGTGTTCCTACAGTTACCAAAGCACTCATTTATTTAGAAAAATTTCTCTTGTTCTCTTTGTGTGATCCCTGCAATAAAGGATTGCTGTAATTTAATGGGAATATAGAGTATTAGAATAAGGCAGTTCACATAATTTTCTGCACTATTTGTTAATTGGTAACTGCGACCAGAGCAACAAACAGTAAGTTTCTGACTTTTTAAAAAATATTTTTGTAAGTGAAACATCCAGAGACGAGAGGAAAAAAGAAGAAAACAAAGCCACAAGTGCTATAAATTAAAGGATATTTTTAGAGCTGGAATGGAACACTGTATTACAAAATTTTACAAAATTTGCAAAAATCTTTTCTAGAATTCTTTAGTTGCGTATGAGCAGTGGTATTTCACTCTAGCAACAAACACAAGCTTTTGTCATAGAAGTATGCAGTTAAACTCAGGTCTGAGTAAAAGGCAATTGCATACTATGGTCTTGTATTTTTTCATATATTTTCACCCAGTAAGCATATGAGACCAACTGGATACTAGTTGGTAGAAATAGTTGGTAGATACTGGTTGCTGTAGAAACCTAATTTTTCTTTTGAGAATGAATCCTACTTTGTTTAGAGAAGGTGCTGTACAGGCAGTTTTTAGTGAGGGAAGGATTTGTTTGAAAAATAGATCTGTTTTCCTTCCTGACTTTCTGGTATATCCACAAAGAACTCATTCAGTCCATCCAATAATGTCATATAAAAATTCATCATGAGTTAAGGATGCTGCCTTCCCATGCAGCAGGGCAGTACCCCCAGCTGGGACAAATCATTCACCAGATACAGTTTACAATAGACCTGAAGAGGCCCATGGCCTCCTTTTATGAGCTAATTGTGTAGCTGAACAGCCACAATAGCATTATGTTGGATAAACAGAGTGAGAATAAAAGAGGAGATGCTGTTAAGTGGTCAGAGAATATATCTGTGGAAGGACGACCATCAGTAAGTGTGTGGCATAACATTTAGATTTCTGTCACTCAATTTTTTCCTTGTGCTTATTCTTTGCTCACTGAAGCCAAAGTAAACACTTCTACTCAAAATGATTGTGCAAACTGAACAATTTTTCACAAAGTGAAGAACATCCCCCAGAGTCAGAAGTGAATTTATGAATGCACATCGAATCATGTTTAGAAGGAGACCACTGTGAAAGGTTCAGAGTAGGTTTCAGTGCCAGGCAGTGAGGATGAGGAAGGAGAGGGTGTGTCCCCTTTATCATCACCTTGCTGAGATTTGTTGTCACTATTTTGGAATGAAATTGTAATGAATCATCATAATCTTGTTCTGTTTCTGTCCCTTGTCCCTTTGACCTGGTAGACTGATTTTCGACTCAGAACTTTCTATCACTATAGTCCTGCAGTTTTTCTTTCCTCTGGCTCTTATGCTACTGGAAAGAGTAATTTAATTGGATCTTGTGTCTTTTTGCTATCTTAGAATTTAGTAATTTCCTACAACATGATTTTATTGTGATTCATTGACTGCATGGTGATTCCTAAATTATTCCCTCTGTTTTACAAAGTAGAAACTGGAACAAACAAGTAGAAGTCGAATTACTGGTATAAAGAAATATTCACAAGAAAAGAGACAGTACTCACAGTAATTCAAGAACAAGCTATTTATGCAAACCTGCAGTAGCCCTACATCTGTAATTCATTATGTTTCTAAATTATCACAAGACAAGTTCTTAAAATAGGCTGTCAAAATACATTATTCTTCATCAATAGGTATTAACCTGGAAATACTCAGGTAATAACCTGAGTACCAAGGAGTGGTAGGGAATGCACTTCTGTCCATGCCCTCCCCCATAAAAATCACAAAGCTTGCAGAGAATATAATCACAGATTTAAACACATTTTTTTTTCCTAAGAATAATTTCAGATGGTCTGTGGTTGCCCTTTTTAAATACTAATGTCTTAAAGCCATCTCTGAGTTCATGAAGCATTTGCTGAAGGGAGCTGATGATTTATACATGTCCACTTTGCTTCATTAAGCATTTTTTATGCATGTTTCTGAAGACAAAATGCTGAACTAGATGGACCACTGATGTGCTATATTAAGGCAATTACAGTCTCCATTTTCCTTCCTGTATATCGCTTTTTAGGCACAATTTCCATTTACACCAAAAATACCTATCCATTTGACACAAGCTATTAAGTTTAGTTCTTTTACTTTACTGGTTTACTAACTTTTACTCTTTCTTACAGCAGAGCAAATTTTTTCCTGGAGAGCAGGATTAAATTCTGAAAAGAAAACCTCTTACAAGCCTTCACATTCTGTGTTTGTTATCTATAGATGTTTTTCTATATGAAATTTGGCCAGATTGGTAACAAGTCTGACAAAATCTGAGGTTTGCTAGGATGTCATTCTGAAGTCATAGTTATTTGTGCAAATATTAGGTCTTAGTTGTAACTAGTTCTTAGTTAAAAGTTTGAATAATTAATTTCTGATTAATGTCCTCTAATATACATTATTATAGTGTAATAAACAGTAATACTTGTTATTTTTTAATCTCCTGGACATATTTATATTTCTACCTGCTTGAAGTTTGTGCAGTTGTTACATGAAACATTTGCAGTGGTAGACAGCTTATTATGAAAAATAAGTTATGAGAGTACATAATATGGGTAGATTTGGGTTTTTTTTCCTTTACTGTATTTTGTGTTTATAAAATTTTTATCCTCAGTTTTAGGAGAATGATGGGTGTTTTAAATGTATACTTTTCAAGCAAATGCTTAAGAAGCATTGTAATTGACTTCAAATTTCTCTCTGTCAGAGTTTTTTGTGTTTTTCTAAACTGTCCTTTAACTTCCACAGACAGATTTGGTGTCCAATTACCATAATTTGTTTGGCTTTCTCAGGAGTGTCTGTAGGTTTTATGATACTTCTCATTGCTCAGAGGAATTCTTATAAGAATTATTATGTTTATAGGGCAGCTTGACAGACTGGTCAAAATTTTACTGGAAGAATACAAATGAGTGAAGAGGATGGTGATTTATAATAGCTTCCCCTTGGCTGTGCCTGACTGGTATTTAATCTGGCAGAGAAAATGCACTTTTCTATTGATAGGATATTTACCAAATTACTAAACTTCTATGAGCAGTGGCATCGTTTAAAGTTCTTAAAAATAAGCAGAACCTTTGAAGTGAGCATTAATCTATAATTCAGTCCTTTCACAGTTCCTCCCAAAATATTTCTCTGACATAGAAAACTTAATGTGACTTGGCATACTGGAATACATAAATTACATAAATTATGATGTACTGATGAAGATGAGGCCGATGGCTTAGGCACTGCAGTATGCATTCCATGGGATTTTGGCAAAACAATTAGCCTTCCTAACAACCTATAATTCTTTTACCTCTGTAAGTAGGCACTAGCTTCTGTGGAGATTTGTAATGCCATAAATATTAATGTTGGGCTTTTTTTAAGGATTATAAATAACAGTTTGCTTCTTAAAAGCTAGACATATAGATTTTAGCCGAATTGTAGCTTCTATAAAATAGTGCTGTCATGCCTTCAATTTCCCATATGCCTGATGATTTCTTCAATATCAGAATTGGTAATTAGGCTCATGTAAATGGCAAACAGGGAGTGACATGTGAACCTCCCAGAACATTAGTGTTGAGGTTCTGTGCATCCCCCTGCCATTGTACACATCCAGATGCAGAGAACTGTGTGCTCTTCATTTGTGCTTGGCTGCCAGCTGACTTAGATACAGTACAAAATATTCATGGCAATGTAACAGGAACTTTTTCTCTTACTGCCTCATAATTGGTAACAGAGGTTCTTTTTCAGACTATTTTGGTATTTTACAGAGACTCCTGAAACTGGTTAGACATTTTCAGCAGCTGAGAAATGCAGTGAGCATGCAGGTTACATTCTTTGCAATGTAGAACAGGCATACGTACATACATAGAACATACACGCATTTCTGAAGATGTTTTGTACTGTACTCTGTTCCACAGCTATGGGAATTGTTAATTTTCAGCTAAATTTTAGGTATTGTAGGAAAAAAGAATGCATTTCAGGGAGGAAAATAAAGTAGTTATCTATGTTATTTATTTTGAAAAACATACAGGAAAATGGGAGCATTGTTTTTCCTGAATATGTTGTTGGTTATTTGTAGTGTAAAGCTGTTTAAATATTTTCCTATGTATACCTGTCTTCTTGAATCAAAAGCTGGGCTGCTTTATTTTTGCTCCCCAGAACTGACTAAAAGCACACTTTTAATAAGAATACTACTGTAACATGAATATGTGGAATTTTCACACAATTTGTAGAATATTAGATTGAAGAAGCTTCAGTTTCATTAAATCCAGAGACATTTTCTTAGACCTAGAGTTTCTTAATTCCACATTTAGAAATCCCATTAATCATATAATGTACTTTTTTAATAAAGAACCACTTCTTGCAGTGTTTACTCAGACATTCTCATTATACTAAAGAGATTTCTATCCAAGTAGAGGTAAGAAATGTCAAAACTCTAATGTTTTTATCTGAATCTTTTGGGTTTCTCCAAATAAGGTATCCTTTTTTTAAAAAAAAAGTTCAAACACCGGTCTTTTATGAACATACAGGAAGACCTTTCTCCTAGGTTTGGCAACACTTCTATACCAGAAGAGACATTTTATTTTGCATCTGTGCAGGGGATTAAGTTACAACTTTCATCTTACACATCCATTAATATTTTGTTAGGAAAAACCCTGTAAGAATACACAGACCTCTTGAAATGCTTCGGAATAAAACCTGTTCTCTTTTCAAATAAAGTTGTAAACAATTTCTAGTAGAAATAATGTTTTAAAGTGACATTTATAAGAAGCACACTTACATAAGAATTCAAAATGAATGAACTTTACTTTTATGAAAGGAACCAACTGAAGTGTTTCAAGTCACTTAAAGCTTAATTAAACTTTGTTATGGAAACCTATGTGGAATTACATGTGAATTTTATTCATTACTATTTTACACTGCTTGATTAACTATTGAAATAGTCTCTCTAATTGGCGTGTCCAATACTGAGAAAAGATGTTAATGATCTTTGAAAGGATTCCCAAAAAAACCCCCTTAAAAAATAATTAGGACTTGAGTAACTTAGTCTCTTTCAATCAAAGGCAGGATAACCATTGCAGACCTCACATACATCTCCTAGAGCTGCTGAAGGATTGAGGTTTCTAAAGATGGCCTGTCTGAAAAGAAAGCAGCTAACATCATTATTGCAGTCCTGCAAAACCTTTGCTCAGAGACACTGCTTAACTTGGAAAAGTCCTAAATTCACTGTGAGCTTCTTCTAGCAGTGGCAATTTTCTAAGTACTGCGCCTTCTCCGTGTGGCCTGAGCTGCTCTTGCTGTAGAGCCCAGCACTTAGCATAGCCTGTCTGCTTGTCACAGACTTGTCACTTGTGCATCCTGATCTCCAGAAAGAGGCCCAGTTATAGGCATGCAAGGCTTAGGAATTATCCTCTGCTTTGCCAGAGTCATACTCTTAGGTAGGAGCATATGAAACCTGTGATCAAATGCACCTGCAGCATAAAAAGGAGGCCTAGAAAACATTAAATATTTAGGGTCTTCTGGAAAAGCTTGACTATCTGGCAATTAACATATATATTTGGCATGAAAAGTGACCAGTAACTTTGATTTCATTTACAACTTTTAGAGGTTTCTTTCCTTCAAAAGAAATAAAATATTTCTCTCGCTATACAAATAGTAAATAGAAGAAAAATGTTTAGGACAATAATTTATGTGTTTATTGTCTTCATGTTGTTTTCAGAATTTTTTGGGATGAAATTACATGAAATATTTAAAATTTCCTATATCTCAAATACATCTTCAAGTTATTTTGTCCACACTCAGTCACATATCGCCATTTTTTGTGACTTAGAGAAGTAAAGTTCAGGGTTTTTTTCTGAACAGACAGGGTGATGTTTTGTTCCCAAAGATGTAATTTGCATCTGTGTTGAATTTTAGTTAGTTTATGGTTTCCATTAGCAGTAGATACACAACAGTTAATTCCTATCACTGTAAATGTATTCAGGTGCATGAGAAAAAAAAAAGATGTGTATATATGTCCTCAGGTTTTTGCAAGCGACTCCAATATTTGGTGTTCCATTTGTATATACAGACACTTGTTTTGTGTGTTTTGTATAGTAATCACATACCTGTAACTTAGAGTCACGTGCTGGTATTTCATGTTTGAAATCATAAGCAGATTGATTAGAACACGTTTTTGTTTTTTTTTGTTGCTTCTTAAGCATTCAGGTGAACTACAACCTACAGCTGGGAAGCTGTTCTGCAGTTCTCTAGTGCCTGTTTATGCATCTTTGAATTTATCTTCATTCTGAATTTACTTTCTACTCTTAAGCAACTATAGCTTTTATATAAACTGATAGTTCACATAGAGCTGGAGAAGGTGCCTTTGTAATCAAGAATGTGTAAAGATAAAAGTAAGAAAACAAATATCTGATGTTAAACATAGAAATATACTCTGGGTATTCTGGAGCCTTTGTCTAGGAATCTTTGTTTCAATTTATTCCATCTATTGGGCTATAATGATAAAGGTTGTTATCACAGTTCAGTAAAGTCCAATGCAAGCTGCTTTGCAAAATCAGATGAATTTTGAATGTCTAAAATTACCCATTTTATTTATTTTAAAGAATAAGCTACTGGAGCTAATACAGAAACTAAACTACTGATGCCTTGGGATATTTTAGAACCACAGGAAAACTGCCACTAATTCTACTTAAGACTCAGTGTTCTCAGAGGTTGGGGCTAGGTTGCTGTGGCCACCCTGTGTTCAGGAATGGGGAAAGATAAAAGTGGATGGTCACAAACACATAGGCAGATTGCCAAGACTCAGCTCTTTTAGTGGTTACCTCAATTGCAGATTCCAGAGTCAGACATAAGTACTTGGTTCTGTCACTTCAGCTAGAGGAGGTATGTGTTAAGATTATGAATCTGCAATTGCTTCATATATCTGTAGAAAAAGGATAATACTATGATTTATTATTTTAAATATGATATATATGCCAATGTGTTTGAAAGAAATAGTGCATGACACTTGTCTGTTAGTCCAAATGATGTCCTTTGCTTCTCTGACCACTTTCAGTTTTGTTTCAAGTTAAATCAAGGCTTTGTGAAACCTGAAAGACATAATTTTTAAAGTATTTTACACAGAGTTACTTTTTCTAAAGATATAGTGAATTAGTTTGTTCAACTGCTTTTAAACGTAAGGCAAAACTCTATTATCCACCTCAAATAACCTCTTCTTCCTCATTGTCTAATATGAAAAACTATCTGTTGCTGTAGCTACTGTTCTGATCATTATATTTGCATGGGATCAACAATGAATCAAATATGAGGACTGAGATATCATTGTCTTCCTTGTAGGTATGGGGTAAAGTTTAGGCAGGGGAGGAGAGTGGCAGGAAATCTGTCTAACTTAGACGTCCATGGTGATAAAATGTTTTGCACTTGCTTGAAACCTGAAGCAAATACACCCCCATTCTCATATCCTACTGAGGTGTATTTCAGTACAATTCTCATACGGAAATGCGCAGATACGTGAATTTTATTAACTATTACTTGAGCCTGTATCCAGACATTTTCAAGGTTATTTTTGTTATTTTATTAGCTTTTGGTGCCAGAAACCCTTTTCACATATGTGTTGGCTGAGAAAGGGGGGAGCCCTGGGGATCATTCCAATTATTCTGTGTCACAGCAATGCCCATGTGCAGCAGGAAAATACTATGGGGAAGACCAGGATGCTGTGGCACTTGCTTTGCACTTCCAGAGCAAAATGAAAATCTAGGGGAGTGGCAGAAAATATTTCAGTCTCTGGTGTGGATTGCTCACCTGAAACACACAGTGTTATTTAAGTTTCTGTTATGAACCATCTGTTGTTTGTTATTAGAACTGCAGTAACTGATCTTTCCTCATTATTGTTGTTGCATATGAAATGAGCTCTATTTACTTGTTTCCCCAAGGCCATTGCTTCAGTCATTCTGTTTACTTTGCTCCAGACTTATGAAATCTTTATGAAAAGGAATGCAGGACATTAAGCATTGTATAAATGTCTTGCTCCTGCAAAGAAAATTTCCAGACAGACAATGAATAGCTCAAGGTTCTTGTGTTTACTTTATACAAAGAAACTCTTATTTTTTCCTGGGGATTCTTTACTAGTGGCTTTAGGTTTTCCCAGTAGTTTGTACTGATTTGAGATTTATTCTTGTGAAATCAAGGATTGCTAGAAATGGAGTGAACCATTCCACCTGCTGTCTTTTGCCTAATTTTAGATTAGATCCTGATAGATGGATTTTTATGTCAAAGGTTTATGTTCTGTGATGTCAGAATTCATAATTTGAAAATTAAAAAACATGTTTATGTGTTTGCAGTTCATAAATCTTAGCTTTCACTGAATGAGTAGTCTGGAGCCCAACAGACATCCTGGCTGCTATGAAGATTTACGATGTGCTATAGAAAAGAGCACATTACAATACTCTTCCTAAAATTGCATTAAAAAGAAATTGCTCTTGTTGAAGGAGAGAAAAACTCTACAAAAGAATTTGTACTACCTCCAGAAGGGATACGTCTGAATATTTCTTAAATATGTAGAGTTGAAACTGTTTTCTATTCATGTGGAACAAGTTAAGTCACCTAGTAATGCTTTTCACATTAGATTTTCCAAAGTTCTTTTCAACATTATCCACCTCTATGCAACATTGTTTGTTACATTTAAACATACTTGAAAAAGCTCACTACAGAAGTAAAGTATTTGTGGTTATTAACATTGCACTCTTTGATCATAATCTATAGCATAAAATGCATGTGTAAATCTTTAATAGCTGTTTCTATATTTGTTTATTCTCATCTGGCATTCTGGAATTACTTTCTGTGTTTAATTGAGCACAATGTGTGTAGTTTCTAGTGATGCTAGATATATTTTGATATATTGCAGTGCTGTTGAATTCAAAGGGTTTTGTTTAATTTTGGATTTTCTAACTTAAGTTGTTCAACTGAGCTGGGATACAACATCTGTATTTCTGATGGATTTCCTTGTCTTCTTCCCCATCTAAAAAAACCCCAACATATTGGCATGACACTTCAAAGCTACCTTTTCCCCATGAATTGGATATGTTTTAACCTAAATCATCATATTAAAAGGATCCATGTTAAGGAAGTAGTTAATTCTTCTGTGTGTTGTACATAATTTTCCTTTTATAGCCTTCATTTCTAATACAAAATGAAGTTGTTATGATTTCTAAATAGCCTGGTGTAATTAAGTAACTTTAAGATCCCCTTCAGTCGTGTCTCTTAAGAAAGCAACTTAATTTGGGGTAACCAAGTGTTTTGTTTTGGGTACTTGTTTTTCACTTGTCCTGAAAATATATATTCTTCCCAAAGGAACTTTGATTTGTTTTGAGGAGCAGCTATTGAATTGTTATTGACGTAGATAAATATAATTATTAACTCTGTATTAAATGAGTCTTTGTCATCACAGCATGATGTGTCCTGAAGAATTTTATTTTAAATACTTTTAATGGTGTTGGAAGGAGCACTTTGCAGGCTTTTACTTTTGCTGATTTAGTTCTGATGAACAGTAGGTCCGTGAAAAGAGTATGTTTACGATATTTGACAATCAAATTTCTTGAAAGCAGCTTTGTTTATGAGCCTGGTGATGGGATTACAAGTTGGTTACTGCACAGAGATAAAGATGGCATGTTCAGTGAGTGCAGAGCTATAGTCAATACTGTACCGTTATAGTGCATTGCGTTAGAGTCAGCTTCCAATTACCAGGGGACCAGGTGCACTGTGACTACAAAGCATTTTATTGCTAGAGGAACATCACTGGTTGCCATATATGCTTCAAATATTTGGCTATTCAAAAGTGTCCAGTTATGGTGGGGGAAGGAAATATTTAACAAAACCTCCATATTTATAAATGCATGTACTTTTAGATTCATATGTAGTGTTTGAATGTTCCAGCATATCATAGTTCATGTCTAACATTGGTTTGCCGAAACTGGCTGATGTTTCTTAACAGCTAAAATATTGTCTATGAAGTTAGTTTATATTTAAACCTAAAATTTCTGTAAGCTGTAGAAAGAGCAGAGGAAACTTATTTTTTTTTCCCCACCTAAAGGCCCCCTGGTATTTTTTTTTCCAAGAGGTATATTATTTATTGAATATTATATATTTAAGTTCAAATATTGTTGCCTGGGAAGAATAAAAAAAAATATTGATGTTAAATCAGCTTTGTACTTATGACAACAGTGAAAAACTTGAGACATATGAAGAACCATCTATCAAACTGGCGAGCTGGAAACTAAAATTTCTGAATAGCAGCAATAGAAATACAGGTTTAGCATTCTTGTGAAATACATTAGTAGTTTTTAGGTAATAAATCATGCTAAGGAACTTCCTAGTCTAGATTTTCTGTTATTTTATTTTTTTTCCTAGTAGGATGAGAATTGTGCTATTTTGCTGAAAATAGCCTGTCACTAAGTTGAGTATTTATGAAAAACAGATTGCAGAAAGATATGATTGAAAATCAGCAGACTTTTAAATATTTATGAATCAGTTAAAATATCACCCATATTCTAGCTGTTCACTTCAGATTTTAAAATAAACTGCAGTGATTTAAAATGTGTCTTTGGCTAAATATAGAAATAGTTTATGGTTGTAGACAATTAACATCCAAGTGTTGATGTCCTTAATCAGTTCTTGTTTCTTGCAAAACACTGATTTAGCTTTATGTATGGTGATTTGCAAATACGTTTTCCTAAAAGAGTTAACTCTTTACATGCTGCAAGTGGTTGTAATAAAAGTATCAAATACGAGTTTAAGGAAGTCTATTTCTTATCCTGTCATTTGCAGACTGCGATATGAAGGAAATAATAATCTGTTTGAGCTTGGTTTTTGGCAGGAGAGGAAGAGTTTCAACAAAATAAAATAAACCTTTTGAAAAGGTTAATTCCACTCTTCATCTCTTTATATGCAAGCAAAAAAAAACCCAGTCCCCTTGAGTAGCTTCAAATGTATTGAGCAGTCTTTAGAAGGTTTAATTTTTTTGAATTCATATCACATGGATGTACATTTCTTTTCACATGTTTACCAAAAGACCTACAGAAATTTTATGAGGCTGTCTCCCTAGAAAGAGTGATTTCATCATCTTAGGTGTGATGCTTTAATGTTGAATAAAGCCTTCAGTACCCCAAGGACACCTGTGCAGCCTCGAGCCAGAAGCTCTTGTTTGCCCAAAGTAATTTCATCTGTTGCACATCATTATAGAGAGGTTTCCTAGGAATTACTCCTAGGAATTACTCCTAGGAATTACTCCTAGAGCACTTCAGTCAACAGACCATGAGGCAATGAATTGTCAAATAATGATGGTCTCTAGTTGCAAATGAAAGAAGCACAGCTGAGAACTTTTGCTATTGAAGTAATTCATCTACTGAACCAGTTTATGAAACAATACATGTGGGAAATGAGAGAGTTTTTAGAAGGAAGGACGTAATGTTAAGCGTTCTTAATTTGTATTTCAAAGTAATGCTTATTTAGGAAAAATGAACCTGATTGAGAAAGAATACAGTAAAATGATTTGTAACGGTAAGGGCCTCTTTTCCAGATAATGTTCCATGATCTCACTAATTTACTTTAGGACACATCTGTGGTAATTGAAGAAATCCAGAAATGAATTTTGTTCCAAATTTCAAAGGTTCTAAACACAGACTCAGGTTTCATTACTACCATCTGCTGCCTCCTAAATGGCTTTGCAAATTTGCATCATTTTACAAAGCACTAATGAGATTTTAACATTTTTTCTCTATGAAAGGACTGAAGTGAGCCAACTGAGTACTTTTTACCCTGATTATCTTAACCTCTTTTTACTGAAGTGGAATTGTTTGATAGCACTAGCCATCATTTTCATATAATTGCCTTTTTCATTCACGCTTGTTTTCTCTGACACTGTGCATAGCAGACAGTCCTCGCTTCAATGTTTTTGTAGTTTCTTAATTATGAGCTGTCAGTGTTGAATGAATACTTAAAAGTGTATGAGTATCTACATACTGTTTTGTCACCTTTCTTAACTTTGCATGTCATATTGAAGACTCCTGGTAATTACTGTAATAGTACTTCAGAGAAGTTATGTCAGCCTGCACTTACCATTAATGCATTAACGTGTCAAAGCAGCAGTGAATGACACAGCTCCAGGCAGTCTTAAAAGCTACTAATGGTAGCCCAACTCAGAGGAATTGATTTGTAAGCAACACTAAAGCCATAAAAATGTTCATCCTGAAATATGGCTTCATGAAGTCTTTCTCTCATCCACCTCATATTTAGTGCAGGAGGAACAGCTGTTTGAATAAAGCAGCAATCTGTAAGGACGAATGTTTCGTGCCATCCATGCTGGGGTATTACTGCCAGAAGAAAGGTAGCAAAATGACAGAGTAGTTAAAAGGATTCAGTTGCTAATATTGCACAAGAAAATTCCAAAGACTGCACTGGTCCATGAGCAGGAACCTAGAGTAGCGCAAACTATGAGGGAAGTACGTCTTGGCTTAAATTTTAATGAGCGAGATTGGACTCTAAAGTGAAATGTATTTATAGACTTGTAAAGAAAAGCGTGTAGTAACTAAAATGATAAACATTTGACCGCTAACTATAAAAAGCCAAAGAAAACCTGACAAAAATACCTGAGGCTGTGGGATGGTGTTACAGGTCTAGAGAAAACAGTTTTCTAATGGCTCTTGAGTTATGACCTCTCTGTGTATCATCCACTTCAGCAGTCTGGAACTAGGGATAGAGTTTGATGTTTCCTAACTGGGTGCAGGGGAAGGAAGTGAGCACATGAGAGAGGAGGTCCCTTTCAGAGAAGGACAAAAGAAGTTAAAGCTCCATAACTTTGAAGAATGTAATTTCAAAAGGATAGTACATTCAGAAATGTGTCATATTATGTGTGGATATCAGATAATTTTTACCATTGTGATTAGGGGATGTAGCTTAACTTTTCTGAAATAATTTATTTATCAAAAAAATCCATGTGAAAAACAAACAATTATTCCATGTGAAAAACAAACTATTTGGAAGTGTCATATCAAATGTCAGCACACAACTAAAATCCTTTCTCTGCTGATGTCAGTGAGAGTTGTTATCAACTTCAATGAAACCAAATTTTTTCTCTATGTATTCATATATATCTTATCTCCCTGCAGAACTGAGGGCTGGAAGGAAGGAAGATGAATTACTAGAAACAAAAAATAAACAAAAAACAGGAAATGGCAGATGATGAGAGACTAGGTTATTATAAATGAAGAGGCAAAGAAATAAGAAAAAGATAGGTACAAGATTAGGCAGAGGAATGCTGAGAGGAGAAGGATTGGAAACAAAAACTATGAAAGAGTTCCCTAATATTCCTAATAGTTAAAAATTTAGGATTTTTGAAAACATGGTCAAATATTCTTTTCCTTCAGTCAACAGCTGTGAAATCACACTGGGGAGTGATGAGTATTTTCTAGTACTTCACTGAAGTACCAGCTGCCAAGTGAAAAATCTGTAATAAGAATTTTTAATTAGTAAAAAAAGGGGAAAGAACTAGTTGCTGAAAGTTGGAAAGTAAACTTTTTCAGTCTTTGTGTTAATTTCTTTCTTCTTCAAATATTTTCATTGTAGTTGTGGTGGCCTGAGGGTATAGGAGGCTTTATAGGCTCCATTAGAGTGATTAGTGCTTGGGAGAAAAGAGACAACATTTGAGGTAGCCTAGGGAAAAAAAATCCTTATGTATGCAAAACCTAATTTTTTTGTCTTAGAAATGTCCATTCTATGCTTAGAATCTTGATGCCCTGTTTTCCTTACCTGTTTCATGGCAATTTAGGGGAGAAAAATTTATTTAAAAAAAAAATTAAAAATCCAGATATTTCATCTTTCCTACCTGGGCAATTATTCATTGTGATTTTTTGGTGCCAGAACTAATCTGCATCTCAGCAAAGGCCAATAATGACGAGCAAGACACACACACACACTGTGTTTTAAAGCCAGGGAAGTTTGTTATTATTGTTAAGATTCTTGATAGAACTCACCATGAAGGCAGGTTTGTCATATGGTTTGTTAATATCTAGGCTTCTAAAGTAAGACTGAGCCATGCAAAGTTTGTGGAAAGTAAAATATAAGTAAACTTGATTAAAAGTTGTCCTTTAAAGCACAGCTTACTTTAGAAGTTACCTATGCTGTGTTTTTAGAAAACACACAATAGGTGTGTTTGAAAATGGCAGAAAGAAACCTTAAATAATCTTTTGGATTTGTAAGGATAAAGTGACTGAAATGAACTCTTGGGAGGATTATTGAGTAATGCTAAGTATCTTAACAGAAATAACTCTCTTTTTTATTATGTGTAGAGTTTTAATGATTTTCAGTCAATTAATATGGATTATCTTGTGTTTTAGGTAGGTGCCAGAATTATGAGTGTATAGGAACTTAACATGTAATATGAATCAAGAATATTTCATAATCTAGAGTTTTAACATAGAGAGTGTGCTGGGTAGTTATCCCAAAGCTGCTAATTGCTCTTACTAATGCATTGCACTTGCCTTAAATCACTGTTTACCTGCTACATAATTGAGATTTTTTTTTTCATATTACTTTCTCACCAGTAAAGAAAGTTATCCTATTCTTTTCCACTCTGTTGTTGGTATATTTGATAATGTTTGCCATCATAGCAGGCATATAGGTCAAATGAAAAACATTTAGCTTTCCACAGAAATACATTCCTTCACAGTGGGAGATATATTTTGTTCAATACTTCCTGCCACCAGAACTAGTGTAGACACTGATGTACAGGTACTTAGGCTTTTTTCCCTTTTACTGGCCAAATGTCATGACACAATATATAGCCTAAAAATGGTTTTGGTTTTAAACAGAAAGTACTTTGATTGACTGGGATAACTGAACAACCATAAATTTGGGGAAGATTTAGGTCCTGACTGTAGTTGAAGGCTATTTCTATCCGAAAGGTTTGAGAAAGACAGGCATCAAAAACCTACATCTAAACTTTATGACCTTGGAAATGTGATATAATTGACAGAGTTTACCATGGCAATTTGTTTATCAAAAAATTCATAACAGCATGCTTCTAGCTGTCAAATGATGTTCTAAACCTATGACAGCCATACATTTGCCTGTGGTCAGAAGTGCATCCTCATCAGCTCCAAGAAGTACCCTCATGGTACAGTTAGCTATGAATTCTTCATCAGCTCCTGAACAGGGTCATCCTGGGGGATTTTTCCATACACTGATAAAGATTAGACTTTTTCTTCTTCTTCTTGCTGTTAAGTCACTTTCATATTATGACTTCATTTAGCTAATGAATATTTTCATCTAAAGAACTGTAAGGAGATGCAGTTACAACAAATAGCTAGAGCAGAGGCTTCATTTCTTGTTGCCATTAAACCCAAATGTCAATAGCAAAAAGGCACTTTGGGAAGTACAAATCCAAGGTTTGAAACTTTTATTGCATTTATGTAAATTTGCCTCTGAAACACTTAAAATTTTCCTTGTGAGGTTAGAGAGACCTAGAGACAGCAAATTGTTTTAAACGACCATTCATGTAGATGAGGTAGGCTTTTTGCCAGAAAACTCTTTTTTAATCCCTTTCCAGAAAAATGTCCTGCTAAACTTAAACTGTTGAAGTGAGGTGTTGCTTAGATGTTGAATTATTAGAACAATATTGTAAAAGAGTGAAAGTTGATGTGGAAAATAAACCTGCACTGAACAGACTATAAAATGTTTAATAGCGTTACTGTCAAAATCATACTTAATGGTTCTTAAATAATAGTGCAAATATTACAGTAGCTCTGAGTCTTCAAAAATATGCATTTCATTAAATAGGCTTTTGTAATCAGTTGGGAGATAATGTTTTCTTCTACATAGTTTTTATTATGAATGAAATAAGTTGTAGTTTACTGCTTTAATCCTTCCTTTTCAGAAAGGCAGGCAAGGCACCAATCACACACTACATATAATATACAAATCCTTCCATTTGCATAAATTCCACCCCTGTGTAAAACGTGTGTCACTCAAAGAAGCAGCATAATATTATAGAAATACTGCAGTGCCATAAATGTGATACATTCGGAATAAGTGCTTTTAAGTACTCCAGTATTTTAAAGCACAATCTGAGATAATAAAAAAATATTTTCACTGCGATATGTTAAAATGCTGTAAGTCATCACCTGAAATACTTTCGTACTTGTAAGAATTCCTTGAACATATAGAACAATAACATGCCACTGTATCACCTTAAAATTAAATTTTCCGTATGTAATTTCTGAATTTTCTGAAATTTTTTAGAAGATAAGAAGTGCTGTACCTGTAGGCTCATGTGCCTAATACAGACTGTTTTGTTTACTTCATATTTTTATTCCCTTCTATTTACAAAATCATGGATTGGGTAAGATTGGACCCAGTAGCTCATCTTGACCCTTTCTGGTCAAGCAGGGTCACTCTAGAGCACCTGGCACAGGATTTCTTCCACCTGGTCCTTGGCTATCTCCAGTGAGGGAGACTCCAAATCCTGTCTGGGCAATCTGTTCCAGGCACAGTAAAGAAGTTCTTTATCATGTTTAGGTGGAACTTCCTGTGCATCATGTTTTTGCCTGTTACTCCTTGTCCTGTTGCTTGGCACCCTCCCTTCAGACAGTGCTAAGAAATGCATGGTCCTGTTCTGTAACTTCCCATTTGCTTTAGCTTCTGTACAAGCACAACGGTGCCACGATTTGCCAAAGTCCAAGGAGCTGTGCCCAGTGGCTGAGCATTGGGTTGGCCTACTTGGACCTAGGGTAGTCCTATGTGTGCAAGTAATGCTCATGCCATGAAGGTGCTGGTAGCTGAATATTCTCTTTGTCCCTCAGCTGAGTCTGTATTTGGCTATTTGGCTTCCCACAACAGATATTATTTGAAAGACAATTTCTGCTGCAGAATGTACAGGCTCTTCTACTGGCATTTCTAGTAGAACATACCAGAACTAGTAGAATATACCAGTTCCACTGGTGAACTGCTCATTCTTGGAAACCATCCAGTGTCTTCATACTTTTGCAGAAGTTTTGTCCGATCTCTGAGCATACCAGTTGTGATTACTTTTGGGGGAAATGCAGCACTATAGTGAAACGTTCCTCACATAATGAAGACTAACATTTTTTTGAACTGCTTTTTAAAGAAAGTATTTTTTATTGCTCAGGCTTCTAGTTTGGCTGATTACCAACTTCCAGGAGTGCTGTTTTCCCTTGCTGGATCTTGTATTGAAAATATATATAAAGAGGACAAAATTTACACTGTACTTATAATGGGTTCAGATTTCTGCATATGAAACTAGTTTATCTTTGCTTTCCATGTGCTTGCTAATTAAAGACATCTTAAGGTGATACTGTACACTGAATTCCTGGTTGTGTACTAACCTGCTTTGAAGCCATGGGATCATATATTCCTAAATGATTTGTATTGTCAAGAGCACAAGAACTTTTGCTCTGCATAAAACCTTCATCTGTTGTATCAATCAGTATATAAATTAGAATTATTTTTATTAGCAGTAGTATATAAATTAGAATTATTTCATTAGAAAGAATGGCAATGATAAAATCTCTATTGTCTAATCAGTTTATAGAATTTTTCTCTGAAACTGTTGCAACCATCCATTTTTTTATCAAGAAGGGAGAATATGATTAATTTTTTCGGATTATAACCCTAGATTTTCAATTTTCCATTTAAGAGAAGCACTCTTTGAAAGATGTTTTAAAGTTCATGGTAATTTCTTAACATTTAAAAAATTCTTAGCAGAATGACTTCATTAGTCTGTTTTCTAAATCAATAAGAAAGTTACATTGTATATTAAAATATATTCTATTTGTATTATAACTTTTCTTCTCCAAATATGAGGAAACATCATAGAAAATTGTCTTAGTTTAGGGCAAATTAGGAAGGAAAACTCCAAATGGGGATTTCCCCAGGGAAATGCCCCTCCCCACTAACTGGTCCGGGAAAAGAAAAAAAATTCCTTGGAGAGAAGTGGAAAAAGCTGTTTATTTAACAGAAATTGAGTAATATTAAATAATAAAACCTCTTGCTGTTCGATGGGATGGCAAGTCTAGGAAGAAAAGTCCTTTTCATGTGGTGTAGCTCGGCTCGCTCAGGTTCTTCTCAGTCCCTCCGGCGCTGGAAAGTGCCGAGGCCCAGGCCCCGGTGGGCCACAGGCGTGAGCTCCCGGGGTTTGGCTGGGTGTTCAGTCCAGAGCAGGCTTGCACAGATCCAAGAAAATTGGGAAAAAAACAAACAAAGGTCTAGGGCACTCCTCTGCCTCAGCTAGCTAAAACTAACTAAAATCCAGAGAGAAGCTCTGTCCCGCTGTCTGTCCGTGCTGCAGACACCACAGTCCAGGAGTGGGATGTGTGGGAGTGATGTTTTTCCTTAACACAAACTGCGCGCTTCTTCTTCCCCCTCTCTTGCTCTCAAAGCCAGTCTTAAAGGTGCAGAACTTAATATATAACATAAACCAGACGATTGGGGATACCAGTATCATAAAGTCACCCCAGGACAAAAATGAAAAAAAATCTGAATCTATATACTCTTCAGTCTGTGCTACTTTTGGTATCTTGTGCCTACCAATTCTGGCAGAGTGCAATAAGGAAAAATAGAGATCTTTTAAGAAGAGTCTCGCAGTTATCAGTGGTTTAAAAACCACTCTACTACATTTTGCCTTGGCTGATATTTTGTCTCAATCTTTTGAACTACCCAATCTATACTTTAAATAAAAAAAGCAAGAGGATATAAATAGAGAGAATAAAAAAAATGTAGTCGAGCAGGAAAAGGTCTGGCTAAAACAGTAAATGACCGATGTTCATAACAGTTCTGGGAAAGGGCATTAAAAATTTGAGATCTGGTGGAGAGAAGAATAAGTGTAATTGCAGAATGTCAACAGACAAGTGTCTGGGAGGATCATCCAGAAAGGGTACTAGACAGGCAAAGTGTATCTATCACTGCTTTCTACACCACAATACCTGAAGACTGAATGGAAGCTATATATTAAATACAAGATAGTAATTTTCTGTGACAACGTGTATACATGCATAAGAAAAACTTGTTGGACATTCTGTACCATATAAAAATATATCTTGGATTGGGATAGCCTGAAAAAAATCTTGTTAATTTCTATTAGAAATGTTAGATCCCCTTATGTGTAACTGAAACCTCCCAGACAAGAGTGACTGTGAGCTATGGATTATCTCCTCCAGGAACAGCTTTCTGTCTTAGTTTTCCTTTTAATAGCAGTTTTCTGACTGTTACATTTGTAGGCATTGGATAAAGACTGTTTGGCCTTTTGGATACGCAATCACACGAATTCTTATTGCTGAGGATATTGCTTGATATTCTGAGTATTTCCTTCCAGAGTTAGGGGAACTGGCTCTAAGCTGCTGATTGATAGTAATCCCAGTGTTGTACTTACCCCTTCAAGGAGGGGATGGGTGATGTCTGCATTAATAACTTCATACCCTGTTTGTCCCTCCTTAAGTAACTATAGCATATTCCTAAAAATGGCACAATGGACCCAGTCCTGCCATGTATAGCATATGCATTGTTATTAGACAGCACAGGAGTGGAGAGCTTTCTGTTCTCTCATAAGAAAGAACACCTTGGTTTCTAATCAAAAGTTACCTCTTTATTTTTGTGTGTCTACCTTTGAAGAAAATCCAAGTGGGGACTTGATTCTGTTCTACATTTTAAAATAGCTATCAGCTCTCCTGTTGTATTGGAGGCATTGATAATGCCTCAGGAGGCATTGTATTTAATGGCATGTAATTGCAGGAGTTATATTGAATGAAAGTTTCCTGTTAGACATTCAAATTTCTCCTGAGAAAACCACAGTTTCTTCTTTTTTTTTTTTTTTTAAGGAAAAAAGTTGCTTTACTGATGAATTGATGTCTGGAAAAAATCTTGTAATGTCTTTGGTAGATAACATTAATGTGTTGCAAACTGCTGGACCACATTCAGTGCTCTGCAGGTGAATTAAGTCTCTATTATTGTGTTTATGAGATACTCAATTAAAATGTAGGGATATGTAGCATGCAAAAGTACAGAAGGTCTATAGATACATATGTAATTCCAAATGGAGAGTTCATTTTTCTCCTTGTTCCACCAATTTCCCCTGAGCCTACATACATGTCACCTTGTAGCCATGGCAGTGCAATAATTCTCAAGCTGAACCTTTTCAGGGAATGCAGCTTAAGTTTCACCAGCAGCAGGAAGCATCTCACTGAAAGGCAAATCATGATCTTCTGGAGATGGGATTCATGCTGCGTAATTCTGAGATCACTGTGGGTCTCCGAGGGGACAGACAAGTTTAATAAATTTCTTCCCAGAGGCAGCTTATTTTCTGCTGCCTGGAGTTACAGCAGGTGATTTGTTCAACTGCTAAACTTCATTCTTTAGAAAATGCACAGAACTTAACTGTTAAAATCAAATTATAAAAGCTAGTATTTTTTTCTGTTTCTCTCCTGGTAGTCCATACTGACTTAAAAGTTTGCATCATTGTCAGCAAAAAGGTGATGTTACTTCAGTGTTTTTACTAACTTTTAAAACTGTGATATGCAGACAGAAAAATTAAGATAATGTTATCGTTATATTTAAAACACATTTTGATGGTTTGTAGATCCATTTTTCTGCAGCTCAGCCAGCCCCTATTTGACTGTTATATTCTATTCATCAGGTTCTATCTATTCAGTAGAAATTGTAAAGGGATGCCATGATAATGCTTGTGAGTTGTACTGTTCTCTATACTCTGCATCTATTCATTTTTCCTATTCAACATTTATAATATTACAGAGGGTTTTTTTATAACACTTCAGCTGCTTTCTCCCAGAACACTGAAAGACCATACAAGCATACAGAGAAACTCTTGTGTACAAGAGGCAATTTCTCCTCTTTACTGGGACTGTTCCAATATTGTGAGTTACAGAGCTGTGCACACATCAACTGATCTTCCTTGGAAGGATCTCTTACTTAAAATGCAGCATGAGAAAACAACCTCAAAATGTATTTCCTTCTTTCATTCTGCTATGCATTTGGCCTTGATCCAGCTTACATATAAATTAACTTAGTTGTTTTCAAGTAATTTATATTTGATCGTATTTGTGTGTCTGGCTGACAATAAGAGTTTGCCTGCCCAATAATAACAGTAACTTGCTTGTGCTCACTGCTGTCTTAGAAGATAAAATTACTACTGGACTTGATTTATATGTGAGACATTCTAACTTCCTGAACTATGGGAAAACTAATGCTTGGCTCATATATTACTGGTATATTAATGTTATATATATATATATGTACATACATATATATATATATAATGCTCAGAGCAAGGATCTTTTGAAATATTTCACATCAAAATAGGAGGGCATGCATCACAGTCATGATTCCAGAGAGAATAAATATTTTGTGATACCATGACTGAGAATGTAGCCTTGTAGATTTTGCATGTCTTAAGAGTTTTTATGTATTGGAGTAATGTTCTGCAGCTGGGTTTAAACACAGATGTTAGAGTGTTGCTTGTGACAAAGATCTTGTTTTTCCAAGGAAAGTGAAAAATGCTTTTTGCAGTGACTTTATATGCAGGGAATGTTTGCAGTGAAGTAGTATGAGCTTTATAGCAGGCAGAATGATGAGTTTCATATTTGGCTATTTTCCCCCCCTTTCTTTGGATGTAATAGGTATAATTGTTAAAATAATTGTTTTACTACCAAATTATTACATTATTATCATATGGAAAAACTAGATAAGTTTCTAAAAGAATGCAAGTACAGAAATCAACTACTAAAACTGTTTGTTGCTCTATAGAGCAATATAAATTTTAAAATTTTATGGGCTTACAAGAAAAGATTAGTAAGATTCCCTTACTAGCTTTTTATTGTATTGTTACTCATCAATTATGGTCAGCAATTACTGTGTGAAAATGGTCAATGATTTGCAAACTGTACGGCAAGTCAAACTCTGTATCAAAGAATACTTCCATTTAAACTCTTTCCATCCTATTTGCACTGAAATGCTGTATGTCCAGTCTGAGATGTCTCTGATGCTAGCATAATTTTTTCATGAATGTAAGTATTTTGAGATTAAATATGAGAAGATGTAGTTTGAGCTGAAATTTCTAGAAATTAGAGATATTTATTTTTCAAAGTAGAACATTTGCTACAATTACATTTCTTTTTTTGTTGAGGCAGTTCCCTAGGATGGATTATTGCTTTAAGGCACCAGATTTTTTCTAATTAAGAATTTTAAAAAAATGTTTTCCTTAATATACATAGTAAGGAACTGCGTTGTTTAAAATACTGTAACTTTAATTGCTTTCCCTACTTAATAATAGCTTGTTTGAATCCAGGAGGAAACACATGATGTGGACAATGTGGTTTAATTTTACTGTAACATCGTTAACTTATTTGAGAACACTGCTGAGAAATTAATCATGCAGTGGGGGTCATTGTTCTTGCATTGATTACTTGTGGTTCCTCAAGTTATGCTGTCAGTCCCCTTCCTACTAACTGCTCAACTTTTCCTAAGACCCTGCTGTGTTTAGGGTTAAACTCTTACTGGTGAAAAGAAATTGTCTTCCTGTTGTAATAAATACTGAAGGTTTTGGCTTCCTTGTTACTCAAAAGGCATTTCCAGTTCCAGTTTATAAGACAGCTCAACCACCTTATGAAATGAAAACTTGACTGCACCCTTGATGGCAGGATACAATTTAGGCTGTACCTTCTCTACCTTATCTTGCAAACAAAGTAAAGTCAATTGTGAAAATAGTATTTCTAGTCCAGTAGTCACTTAAAGTCCTAAAAGAAACAAAATCAGTGCCCAGACCAGGTATGATGATTGTTTTAAAATCCTGGATATTTAAAAAAATATCAATTTGTAGTTTTATAGATGTGTGGCATGGATATCATTTAACTAATTCTAGAAGAGGGATATATGAAGTAAAGGTTCTAAACGTGTTTAGTGAAACTGGCATGGCTGGAATATCAGACGAAGAAAATTCAGAAATATCCTTTATTCCCATTGCAACAGAGTGGGTTTTGTGGGTTAGCATGTCTAATACTGCGTATGCCAGTCTCTTATTATTTCTCTAGAGAATTAAATACTTAATATGATTTTTCTTTTCTGCATATATATATATATGTTAGAGAAAACAATTTCAAGAAGCATATCCAGGCAGCACTTCAGTCAGGAAGTAGTGAGTTTTACAGTGCTTCTTCATTCATGTGCAGAGCATTTTTTCATATTTTTGGACCAGAGGAGCACCTTTTTTTTTTTCCCCAGAGGATTTTTGCCTTGGAGAAAATGTCATGCTGAGACTTAAGAGTTGTGTCATTTCAGATGGCATTACTGATATGCAAAACCCAGGCTCTGACTGTTCTGGAATTAAAAACCAAGTACATGTTACAAGGTGTGGTCTTTGAAGGATCCTAAAAAAGTTGTCCTCATCTGTAGAGATGTCACATTACTTGTAGAGCTCTGTTTTTTAAAGTAGAAGGCCCAGTCTTTCTGGAACTGGTCCTGGGATATGATTTTTGTTCTGAAGAGAGCAAAACATAATTAAACATAAAACAAAATAAAATTTTGTTTATACAAAATTTATAAACACATGTTTCTACCTGTGCCCTTGGCTAGAAACTAGAATTTCCTGGCTCCCCAAAACTGTAGTGTGTGTGCTGGAAAGATATTTGGTATCTCAGAAGTGAAGTATTTTTTGAAAGTAAACAGCAGAGTTTTGGTCTGTGTGATCTACTAGTTCTACATGAATATTTCCAAATAATACATCCTGCTGCTCTAACATTTCTTCTGAGGTGTTGGGTTTTTGGTGTGTTTCTGGACAGCTACTTTGCACTTGGAATTATTGTGGATTGGGAAATGCATCTGCTTATGCCATATCTATAGAGAGTTCCTGAGCAAAATGGTCAACAGGAGCTCATCTGATTCCAGCATATTTACAGAAAAGCAAAGCTGGTATCTGTGTTCTCCCAAATGATAATGCTAAGAATCAAAAAAGGACAAGTTTTATGCTTATTTTGAAGAGAAATAACAGTGAGACATAGGTTGAGAAATAGATGTGCTTATGAAGCTTTCATTCTCTATTATATAATGAAGAAAGGCAAGTTGTGGATGAGGGTAGAGAGCAGCTTTCAAGGTACTTTTATGTGAAATTTGATAGACTTAAATAGATTTCAGTTTACACTCTTTTAGGACAATAATCATCTCACTCCTAAATCCAGACCAGATGTTCATTTCAGGACACTGGAGTTTCTATTTCTTTTAGTTAATGCTAACTTCTCCTTTTGAAGCCAGATCCTTGCCAGACTTCTCAAGAGAATCTTCTAAGCTTGTACCATGAAGGAGAGATATGGTTATTTTCTGGCTCTTGTTTTGTGAATGTGTTGCATCTGCAGAATTCTGGCTCTTCATACCTTGAATTTTTAGGAGCATCCCTCCAATCCTTCCTATCCCCTATTTAAGAGACAAAATCCTTTACATTTAGTTTTATGAAGCTGTAATGAGAAGCATATTTACATACCCTGGAAAAGATTCATGACTCCCAGCAGTGCAACAGAATGTGGTCATCGAGGGAAAAGAGAAACTGATAATGCAGATTCAAGTAGAAATACTTCCTCTTATAAGTAAAAATCCCACATATTTGCAATAAAACTGCAATACATGTGGTCAGTATTGATTAGATATTTCTGCTTTCAGGTAAACATTTTTCTGGAAAGATGTATCCATTTTCAAGATAAAACATAACACTCAAGTAATCTAGAGGTATTTATAGGTGCTCCTTTATTGAACAGAAGGAGAAAGCAGTTAGGAAAAACCTACTGTGTTGAGTTATAAACACACTGGTTCAAATTTAACTTTCTATTTATATAAATGGAGACTGATGAGGAATTTATCCTCATCCAAATCAAATTTTGCCTTTACCTGAAGGTCAGATTCAGACTGGTTTTAACTGCAAAGGGAGTGGGGTAATAAATATTAACTAAATGCAGCCTTTGCTTGCATTGTTAAAAATCTCACAGAGAAAAATATTTTACATGGCTAAAATGTCAAATATCAAAGCATTGCACTTTTTTTGGTCCCTTTAAAGACTGCAGACCTTAGAGATTAATTTCAGAGAGGTAGCTGGTTACATATTTCTAAATGTTCATGCTGTGATTTTTCATTGGGCTCATTTTAACAGGAATGTAGAAAGAAAACCTGGAGGACCAAAGAAAGATCTCATTGTAGATTTACAGTTCACTGACAGTCAGTCTGGAAATTAATTTTTGAAATTATGGTAGGACAGGTTAGATGAAGTACTTTCCTGTATATAATCTCTTCAGATATTAAAAAAATGCATTAAACTACTGCCTCTGATTAATATTAAAACACTTTAATAAACTTGTATCAGTAATTTTCTGTTGCAAGTTGTTATTTGCTGTTTTCCACGTTGAATCAATATTTATGACCAAATATCAAATATCAAAATTAGGTTTTGATCATTATAATTGCTTTTCCATGTAAACTTTTTCTACTTTCTACTTTCCTAAGAGTTTGTCCCATATTTCTCAGCCAGACTCTGAATGAATAAAATTTGTTGTCTTTGAATTTAATTACACTCCAAACTGATTTTATGTGGGCAGCTGCAAAGGAGAGCTAGTAAAGAACACCTTTCAGAGTCTGAAGCGACACATTTGAATCTCAGGAGATAAAAAGTGAGTGTTTTTACACAACAATTATACACTGGTTGAATACAATTAAAATTAATAAAAAAATAGTAATATAAAGAAGCAAGCAAGATCTTTTCAAGATATACTTAATGCATAATAATGCCATTTCAGTAAAGTGGAATTTCTTTTGCACATAAAACAGTTAACCTCTGTTTTTACAGAAACTTCTAGAAAATACTCAAAATGAAAATACCTCTATGAATTTTCATTGGTCTATGGTTTTTCCCTGGAGTTTTAAGTAAAATGCAATGTTAAGCCATGGTTGTCTGCAGAAGCACTGCCATTTCTTTTGATTTTGTATTCACAAACTGTGCACTTTGTGCATAATTCCAATGCAAATCGATGTTAAAAAATCTCATATTTGATGCAATTTTAGTTGAGAAGTGATCAACATGCAGTTACACACCTCAACCCATATTCAGCAACATGGTTGTGAATGAAACTTGGTGTAAAATGTTGCTGATAGGCAGGTTATAGGAGTTCAAAGCTTAAAGTCATTCCAATGAACATGTTGAAATCATAGCTGTTTCCAGACGAGGTTTGAAAGTTATTTTATCTTTCTCCAAAACTTAAAAAATTGTAAGTAATCTATAAGGATGTGTCTGCCAGTTTCAAATTCCTGTCTGTCCCAGAGAGTTTTCAAAGGGCTTTCTTCTGCCAAAGTAGTGTAAAGTGGTTTAAAACTAAAAACATAGAGTTAAAGCAAAAAAAAGTAAAAAAAAAAAGTAAAAAAAAAAAAGACTCAGGATTTCTTTTCTGCAACCTCTGAATTTCTTACATATAGAATGTACTAGTACCATTTGATTTACCTGTAGTCATGTATTTAGCTTTTTTTAGTGCACCTAACCTGGCTGTTAAACCGACTGCTTAAGCACTAATTTGCCCTCAATGGTCTCCAGGATGTCCCATTGTACAACCCCAAACTCACTACAACCAGCCCCTTTGTCGTGGTTTTAAACCAATAACTAAGAAAATTACTTATTTCTTGCTGTGAGATATGGATTAGAACAAGAGCAAAACAGGCATAAAACTTAAAAGGGAAAAAAAAGAAAGTTTATTGACAAACTACAATAAGAACACCAGAATAAACTTCCAGAAAAACCTTTTCATCCCCTGTCTACCCACTATTCCCTTGTTCACATGACAAAAGAGACAAAACCTTTGGAACTTTGATGGTTAAAACAGTCCAAATTCTTGCTACAGTCTTTTCACCAGTCTTTATAGAGAAACAGAAGTTTCTTCCTGTTAATTTATGGAGTTTCTCACAAGAAAAACTATTTTTGTTATAGTTTTCCATTGCTCTAATGTTAGCTGCCCAGAGCTGCTGTTATTAGAGCCCACTCCTCCCATTTTCACATCACTCTCAAGTGTGTATGGGCCATGAGTCTAGGGATGGGATTTTTAAGGATAAGTTATTCAAAGGCAAAAAGTCTTCTTCATCTGTTTCTGTGAGCTTCACTAGAAAACAGTTTTCTCATTGCCTCTCAAGGCTTCAAATCTTCCAGCACTTCACTGTACCATAATTACTCTACTTTTTTACTCAAAATTTACACTTTGAACACTCTATTCCTCCCTATTTACTGTCATGAATTAAAGGAGTGCTTTCAAGACCTTATTGTCCATTTCCATAGTTTTAACAGAAAGATATTTCAGCTTAATTAAAGCATCTTCTTAATTCTCTACCTTTTCTGAAGCTCCTTTTCTTTCCTGTCACTGGTAGTTTATAAAGTCTCTTTTCATGTTGATCACTCTCTTTTCTCTGTCTGGATAAAAAGATTAATCCGCAAGTCTCATCTGGGAAATGAAAGAGTTAAAATCTTGCCCAGGCTGTTGTAGGTAGTTCTGTGGCCTCGGCCGGTGCAGGAGCTGGAGCCGTCTGCGATGGAAAGCTCCTCATGGCTGCTCTGGAGAGTGCAGTCGCCGCGCCCAGCCCGCTGCAGGCCCAGAGCCCCTCTCCTTCTTCACTCAGCAGTCTCCAGTGAATCCAGCCACAGCAAAAAACCTGCAGCTGAGCCAGAGATCGGCTCGGCCCGGCCCGGCCGGAGCCCGGAGAAAACCCCCTCCACAGGGCCCGCATCCCCAGGCCGGGAGACGCTGGGCCCAGCCCAGTCCCCGCCCGGCCGCATGGCCTGGGCAGGGAACGGGAGGCCTGGAGCTCTGCCGCCCTTCCCAGCCAGGAAACAAAGAGAACCAAGAGAGCTCTGGTTTTACACTTTAAGGTAGGGTTCACAAGTTGATCCCACTTTTCAATGGCCTAAACTGCTGTCAATTCTCAGCAATGACCGATAATTGGTCAGGAGAAAAGACGCCAGGCAGATCCCAGCAACTTAAACTTTCTTAAAGGTAAAGTAACTCCATGACACCCTTCTTCACTCGAAATCCTCTATTTTTTTTTTTTTTTAAAGAACATGGCAGTAATTCATAAATGTCAAATTTGGAACACCTATTGTACCCATTGTAACTGTGGCTTTTACCCTTTAGGAGTCTTTCCCTGAAGTCACAGTCATCAAATGGGTCAAGTTGGAAGGGACCACAGGGAGCTATCTAGGTTCATCCTAGAGCATATGGCACAGGATTGCATCCAGAGGACTTCTGGATATTCCTAGAGAAGTAGACTCCAAAATTTCTCTGGGAAACCTGTTCCAGCACTCTGTCACCTTCACAGTAAAGTTCTTCCTCATGTTCAAGCAGAATTTTGTGTTTCTCTTTGTGCATGTCACCTCATGCCATTGCCTGGTATCACCAATAAGAGCCTGACTCCATCCTCTTGGCAACCACCCTTTAGATACTACACTGATAATTACTTCATCATTATTTTGAGTAGTGATGCCTTTGTGATGAAAAATATAGATAACACCTTAGTAGCAGAGACCTTTGAAATATTTATAGATATTTTAATTTAACTTCACAAAAATGAGAGCTCCTAATGTAAAAATGTGTGTTGGCAGAAGTATTCATTATACATTGTTTCTTTAAGCACTTGTGGAAATAAAAGGTACACTTAGGAGTAAATTCTGAAAAACTGAGCCCTTAAGTAGTTTCATATATATAGCCACTGTCAATTCTATGTTAATGTAATGTGTGTAATCCTTTTACTGTATGCACTCAGGAAATAATCTCGGCAGCCGATGAAGATGTTAGTTAAGTAGTTAATTAGAGTACATATGCTTATAAAAATGGGAGAATTTACACTTGGCTCAGAAGTATTAAATTATATTGTCAGCAATGTTTTCAAAGTCCATAGGTACAGTATTTTATCATACAAATAGATCTTGAATTATAGAGACAGTATCTGCTTACAGAGCTGAGAGCTGTGTGTATTTAGTAACTATATTTATATATGCTTGTATTTGTTTATCATAAAGATGTGAGTATGTATTAAGTTTGTATGTGTCCATGTATTATATGTTTGTATTAGAAGACTGATAATTTGGTGGATGTATTGTCTTTTTCCTGGGTTTACAGCTCTGTTACTTCCAATTAAATAAGAGTTTTGATGTTTTCACCAATTCTTTCTTCAAAAGGACCATCAGTCTACCAGTATAAAACACTGGAGTACCATCAGTATCCTGTGAGGATAACCAATTAGAGTGGCTAGAGAGAAAGAGAATAAAGAGTGTCACAGGTGGCAGGTACTACCAGCAGTACTACTTTGCAATCAGCAACAGCTGGAGGAAAAGCTCTGTTTCTGTTACGTATCTAAGAGGCCCCATCAAAAAAATGGGTGTGTGATTTATAGACACTTGAATGTGAAGAAATCAAATCCATAAAACTGATTGCTAGAAACTGCAAGAAATGCTAGAAGTGCTAGAAACATTTTTTGAAAATGGCAAAATGGTATCAGCTAAAGCAGTGAACTATCTTTAAAGGGAATATCATTAAGGCAAATATCTTCAAATAAATTAAAATCCCTCAGACACTGCTATATATTTGTGGCTGAGAAATGCAAGAAAAAAATCTCTTTTCATCTGTCTAGAAAGAAATTATGTTTTTTAAACAGGAATCTGAAACAAAACATTAACTAAATATTTTCCTCATAATCCTGAGATATTTTTCATCACTTATCTTTGGAGATTCAAAGATGTAATTAAGATTTTTCTCTCCTTTCTGCTGTTTTTCCCTTTTTTATTAATATGGACACTTTGCTTTATTATAAATTCTTTTTGTCATAAGCATTTTGCCTGCAGATGAGTTGTTATATAGCAGGAAATAAAAAATTCTAATAATGCTTTAGTGTGCACAAGGGTTTGATTTCTTCAGAGAATTATTGCATTTAATATAATCAATGGCAAGAGCTAAGTAAACCTGGCCCAAATACATGGTGATTGCCCATTGAATGCTATTTCATATTGTGTGTCTGTAGTGGTTGATCCTCTATGTGTTATGGAAATTATGCAGGCCAGCCACTGTGGCAGGGCTCAACTGTAGGCTTCTGCTGAATATAAACTAAAGAGAGATTCTTCTATAAAGTCCTTTTTACTAATAGTGCCATAGCTCAAGCTGGGGCTTGAACAAAGAATTCCCTGGACGATTATACCCTTGCAATACTCCTCGTGCAGGAGCTCACACCAGTACCAGCATAAGGCTTGGATTTTTCCTCTTCCTCATTGGGTCTTTCATTTTTTCTAGGGCTGTTTCTTTTCTTAGCTCTAAGATTGTATCTTCTGTTGATGAGTGTTGCTTCCATGGCTGGAAGTTCTACTTCACTCAGTGAAAGTTTGACAGATCTAGGTGAACATTCCCAGCTTGTGGACTAAGGTTTGGTAAATTTAATTGCTAACACTAAGCAAGTTATGCTGAACAAGATGTGTATAGGGAGCACCCCAAATTGCGCAGCATGTAAATGTAGAAATGGAGTTAGGTATTCAAGGGACAGGGTGGATCAGAGGACTGGTAATGTAATCCAGGTCTTTTTGCCTCCAGGTCACTGGGTCATGTCTGTCTCTGGTTGGCAGTGACTAAAATCCATTGCTATTTAAAGCTTGGTCAGTGACCTATGTAAAATGAGTTGGTGCTCTTAGTCAGCTTTCTATTGGAAGGTGTTTGTATCATAAGAAACACCATAATTGGCATCTTTACTGATTGATAACCCTTTTAATAGGGCCAAGCACTCAATTGTCAGAGAGATGAGGCTTTGTTCCTAGCGTGCTGTAAAGGTTTGCTGTTTCTCATTAACACTACAGGTATTTTCATTTCACAGCAATTTAAGAAACCCCTGTATTTAGTGTTTTAGTGTCATGTGTGACTTCTGGGCCGTGATGCTACTGTCTCAACTACTTCAACATTAGAGGAAAACATGCATGTATACTTAGAGCTCACAGCCTTTAATCCCTTAGGAAGGAAATCCCTTAAGGAGGTAGAATGCTTAAGGCCAAATCCTACAGTACTTTGCTACTTCCATATTATCCAGATTCTTTGTGCTCCTACACAATCCTACAATGAGTACAAAAATCTTCTGAGTTTCTCCATGTTTTTTCATGTTTCCTTCAGAAACGTTTACTATTTTGAGTGTTCTAAAGCATATTTAGTGGAAACTCTCTCCTTTTCTTCTTCCCCTTTTCCTTCCCAACTGTAAAATATTAGGGTGATTTACTGAAGCCATTTGTAGCTGAATTACATATTCCCACTTTCTATTAGAGCAATGTACATAGAGAGACACAGCCATGGTTGGGAAAAAGGTGAGAAACTCTAAAGAGACAGCAAGGCAGCACACTGGTGTACTCAGGTGTCAGGTCATTTCACAGGCAAATCTGAATATAGGAGGACTGTGGGGGGCTTTAAGGATGTTGCAAAAGCTGTGGTTTTTCCTCTGTTCTCTAGGAAAGTAACACAGCATTTTTCCCTATTACCCAGAATTTTGCTGGCAGATTGTATTTTACATCCCCTTCTCAGGGGGAAAGTCACCATCAGGCCAGCACCTTTTTGGAAGGTGGGTTACAGTGTTTGTAGTAAAGTACTATTTTATCTGTCTCTTTCTTTTTACTTTGCCTTTGAGAAAACCATCATTCTTCCTTATCACTCACTCTAGCCCATACATCCACTCACTCATGCCTGAAGCATCACCTGTAAGGTTCAGGGTTTTCAAAGAGGATCTATGTGATAAGGTCCTGAATACTTACTTAGGTGCATAAATAAATGGTATCTGAATTTCAGAAATAAAAGTCTTCTGCATTTTCCAGCACTATTTAAAAATTTGACTATTTATAATCTAGAGCAGCACAGTAGAGTAATAACAGTGACAGTGAGCAATTTTTAACATTTCTCCTTACAGAAGCATTGGGAACGTGTGTGAGCAATGCATGTATGTGTTCCCTTCTGCACAGCAGTTTGTCAAGGAATGATAAAATCAAGATTATTGTAGAGTTTTCTATTGTGTGTACCACATCCTGATCCACCTACTGTATTTAGAACATGGTACTTTTACATTTGCACATAGACAGCTCATTACTCAATGATGCTGGCCTCAAGAGAATGTTTAATGTTAACTTACAGAATCCTGATGCTGTCCAGAGGAAGAGTACTTTTGCAAAATGTGAGGCAGTCTGTCATGATCCTCACTGTGCTTACTGTGAGTACTACTATATTGCCAGAAACTAGAATTTCAAAATAAATTGTGTTTGCTAGCATACTGTCCAAAAATAGATATACTAACTCTGATTTCAGTTGTCTGACTAGGCCGTGAATGCCTTTATTCTATATGATGCAGAAACAAGAAATGCACTCACAGTTCCCCACCTCTATATATTCATATCTGTACACAGAAGGGATAATACTTGGTTAAATACATTTTAGAATTGTTCTCAAATTGGAATTCTTGGCTTTTACCTAAAAAACTATAGCTGTTGCAGAGATGGGTAAAAACATCTGTTTAATTTGAGATAGATGTTTTCTTTCTGTGGATGTGTGTTAGAGAAACTGAAAAGTTATGTATAAATAGAATAGGGAAGACAGGCTTTTCTATGTTGACTTCATTACTTGCTTCAAACAAGAAATGTTTCTCTTGGAACTGCCTGTTATGCAGCATACTGTTAAATTTCTTGAACCGTTTTAGACTTCTGTTCTATTAGATTCCTATGGGAAAGTATTCTACTTTTCTTTCTGTAAAAGATTTGGATATATTGATATTGGTTATGTCTCCTCTCCACCCATATTAATTATAAATATTTCCTTACCAATTTACACACTTTTTTTCTTTTTTTAAGGTAGCACCACTATGCCATCCTGTCTTTATTATTGATTAAAATCCACATTGCATTTTAAGGCAGAGAAGATTTGAATTGTTCTTGTAATTTTCATCCAATGTAGCCAATTTCAGTGGCTATGAGATGCATTCAGCGTCACTGGCTTGTCAGCTGAACCTCAGATTGATGTCACTTATTTCCTGGCACCAAACATGCCACTCTGCATGTTGAAGAGGCACAAGGAAAGACAGTCAGTACTTGAGGTGTGTTAAAGGATGTAAATGGGGTGTGAACTGGAAAGGATGACTAAGAGTTCCAGATTCTGAATATAAAGGTAGTGAAGACCTGCAAATGGACCAATGTGGTGGTGCATTCCCCCTTAACTCCTTTCCAGGCTGCAGAGTGATCTGAGAAAATGCCTTGTTCTTGAAAACACCTGGGCTCAGCTATTCCTGAGCTTATCAAAAAGCACTGTCTGCTCTCAGGAACTCCTAATGAACTTCTGTTTTTCTTGTGACCAGCCTTGATAAATATTTCTCTGGCCTGAATGGCATAACATTCCTACTCTCACACTTTTAAAGAACGTGCTGACCCAAACTGTGGCCAGGATGAAACTCTGTTATGACTGAAGCTCATTCTCTTGTGGCCCTATGCACAGCAGGGCAAGATGGGGCCCCTTGAGCTCTCCTGTGGCTGCAGAGGGCCTGAGAGCAGCAAACACCCTCTGAGGGAGCCTCTCAGCACCAGCAAACCCTCAGGTTTGCTATACCTGGAGGATGGCCAAGCTATGACGTGTCCTGGGCTGATCCCCTCACTCCTCGAGGCCTGATCCTTCGCCTGTCAGGAGATGCAAAATGAATATTTTCACTGACCTCTGTCCTGGCTTAGGGCAAACCTCCAAATGGGGTCCCTCCAGAAAGCAAATTCAAGCGGCACGTCCCCCAACTTTTTCCCATCTTTTTGGGAAAAAGATTTCCTTGGAGAAAAGTGGAAAAAACTGTTTATTTAACAGAAATTGAATAATATTAGACAATAAAACCTCTCACTGTTTGATGAGAAGGCAAATCGAGAAAAGTCCTTTTCATGTGGTGTAGCTTGGCTCACCGAGTCTCTTATCAGTCTCTCTGGCACTGGATAGTGCCGAGGCCCAGGCCCCGGTGGGCCACAGCCGTGAGCTCCCGGGGTTTGGCTGGATTTTCAGTCCAGAACAGTTTTGAACAGATCCAAGAAAAAAAGGGAAAAAACCAGTCTGGGGAACTTGTCTGCCTCAGTTAGCTAAAAACTAACTAACAGCAAAGGAGAGCTCTGTCCTGCTGCCTGTCTGTTTTGCAGACAGCACAGTCCAGAGCAGGCTGTGGGGGAACGAGTGCTGCTTCTGGAAACAAACTGTCGCTTCTTCTTTCCCCCCTTCTCTCAGAACCAGTCTTAGAGGTGCAGAACTTAACATCCAGCATAAACAGATCAGAGAATTGGGGATACAAACATCATAAAGTCATCCCAGGTCACCTCTGAGGGGAATTTTTCCACAGGTACCTTGCACTGACTATTTCTGTCTGCGTGCATACCCCTGAGCATATGCTATAATAAATTTGGAAGTTGTAGTTATGATTTAGGCTAAATTCTGTTAAGTGTTACTTCTCTGTTATATTGTTAAGGTTAAGATATAAATAAGGTTATAAGTTAAGTTAAAGTACTGTAGTTTAAGTGTTGCTAAGCTCTAGGCCGCATTCTGTCTTTACACACAGACACACACACACCCCCCCAGGTAGTTTCAATTAATATCTGGTTTGATTGTCTGGATTTTGTTTGATGGTGGTGGTGTTGCTTGCTTTCCCTGTTGAAAGTAGAGGGAATCTTGCTAATGAATCTATTGTGCTTTGTAGTTTAACGTGAAATCTGACTTTTGCTCCTACCCTTGCTGGTGATTTTTTTGAGCAATCTCAAGCACACTCATTCGGGACAATCAATTAACCTTTAACCTTTCAAACCACAATAAAGATTTTGTTTTGAATTTCCTTGAATTCTCAAAATTGCTTTAGCAGTAGTAGGTCTTCTCAAAACTGTTGATTACACACATGTTCAAGTTAACATCTCTGTTTTGTGGTCCACCAGGTATATACTGCTAATTTTGGGATTGCTTGTAATTGCAAAGAAAGTTGTACAGCCAAGCCTAATACATAAAGATTTTGATACAGTTCATTAATTACCTAGAGTAGCTGGATAAATCTCTTGGATGCAACCTGATATTAAAAGAATTTCCTTTATAATGAGCTATAGAGTATTTGAAATAATTTCTTCAATTCAGGTTAAGTTATATTTAGTGAATAATTTTCTGTTTTCACACAGAATTTAATCCAGCATTAGTGTATTACTGACAGAGACAAACTGAAAGCTCCTTCCAAAGTAAAAATTCCTTTCGTGGTGATCTTCCCTATCTTTTCAAAATAGCTTTTCTTATAGATTCCTGATAAAGAAAGGCTCTTCTTGCAAGCAATTTTCTCTGTTCTAAACTTTTTTCTTCCTAGCAGACATCTGTTCTTCCTTATTGGGTGCCATACTTCTCTATTCTCACAGTACAAACAAAAGTACAAGCATTTGATTTTTCTTCTGATTCCTTTCTATAAAACCAAGAAATTGAGTAGCTTAATAATTCTGCACAATGTGGAAACATTTGCTCTCTGTCTTCAGTATGGGGGATCAGCCAGGCTGTCCCAACAGAGCCGAAACTCTGTCATAGACATAGAAAAAAGATGGGAAAACATATATTGTTCTTTCTATGTTGAAATCTGTAGAGCCTCTTTGCAGAAGAAATACTTTCTTTGTCCCCTTCTTTTGGGGGTGGTCTCCAGCATCCCTAGAGCTCTTGTGAGGGATTTACATCTTGGAGAGCAGAATCACATATCTGTAAAATGGCTCGGAAGTGACATTAACCATCATCTAGTTCCAACGTTCCTGCCATGGGCAGGGATGCAATTACCTAGGTAACTTTGCTCAGAGTTCCATCTAATCTGGCCTTGAACAACTCCAGGAATGGGGCATAATGAATGCAATAGAATGAGGTAGAGTTTTCCATACCTGGTTTGTACTTCTGGAATTTATTCAGCTGCTCACCTTTCGTTGGAATGATGTTGATAAGCACACTCCTAAGTAGATTTTACTCTGCTAAATAATGACATCTCCCATCACCCTGGTGAATCCAGCTACTTCCAGATGATCTGTTCCCTCGCATCTCCAGGGAGAGCCCCCAAAAAACTGAGGGAGCTCCTGCTGTTGTGGGAACCAGGGGTCTGAAGAACCATAGTTGTAAGGTGTGACCTACAAGTAACAATACTTGGCCATAGGCAAAGGCTTCCTTGCTATTAAAAACAGGTTCATCCCTGGTGGCAAATACAATCCTGGTGAAGGGAAGGGTATTTCCAAAGAGATATGTAGTCATCGTCCTTCTAAATCAGGAAAACTGAGTAAAACTGGACAATGGGGAGAATACTGGAGTTGTTACTTACCAATACTCATATTTTTCACTGTGTTTCATTGTGTTCCTTAAAGAGAGTAGAAAACAGAAAGAGTAAAAAAATATATTGATTTTGTTGGTGGATAATGACAGGGACAGCCTGTGATATTGTGCAATGCCAAATTATGGGATGTTATTGCTCTCCACTTTCATCAGAGTTTTTCTTGTGTTTTACAAAACACTAAACTTAAAATATGGCATTGTGATAATGTACCAGGAAAAAAAAATGCATCAGGTTTTAGATGGGTTGCATTTATGCAATCCTCAGGATACTGGCAGTTCAAATATTGGAATTTTGATAATTAAAAAATATGCAAGCAAAATAAAACACAATAATTTGAAATCAAAGCACTGTCTTTTCAGGATTTGTGTTTTCACAAATTTCCAGTATTGGAAGAATCTCAAAATGGGATTGCTGGCATAAGAGACTTTTCAGACTGCCAAAGCTCTATTACGCTTATCTCTGACTCTTACCATACTAATTATTTACACAGAAAGCTATACCCCACCCCCTGTAAAAGTAAGGGAGAATATTTTTCGTGGAATGTGCTGAGGAGTTGACCTACATAATGTAGCTTAAAGCAATGTAGCTTGAATAGCTTACTTTTTGAATATCTTTATTGTCAATAGTGCCACTCCTTAGAAGCACTTGAGACATTTGGATGAACAATTGAGAAGAACAAAAAACCTTAACCACCTAACCATGAAAAAAGCCCAACTACTCTCACCATGAGTCTTCTGGAATGGGGTACCCACAAGATAGATGGTAAGTTCTTAAACATTAGTCGATAACTTTCCATATTGATATTTGATATGGGATAATGCTAAGAAAAAACCAAATATTTAATAAATAAGAACTTCTGAAAATGGATAAAATGTTTGTTAATTCTGACTACTGATTTTGAGAGCAGATGTAAAATTTATTTTCTGTGTGTGCTGAATAGATGTGAGCTGCAGGTCTTAGCAAAATACTGAAAGCTAACTACCAGTTAAAAAGAATTCTGCAATCTACCACTGCATTTTCCAGCAATAAAGCGTCTTAAATTCACTGTTGTCAGTGGTAACTTCTTTTTATTGTAACCTAATAAGGTCAGTGCTTAGCTACTACGACTCTTCCTACTACAAAATCATTCTCAACAATCATAGCACAAATTTATTTGTCAAGTCCCTTCATTTAATCAGCATATCAAATGGGGAACAAAGCTCTGAAGCCATGAAAACAGGTTTTGAAGCATTGCTGAATGCAGAACACTGATGAGAAACATTGATCTTTTGTTTCTAAAAAAAAAAAATCTGTATGAAGATAAGGGCAGGAAATTTATGAGGTATTTATAAGGTGACTAAATAACACCCAGCACAGCACTGCTCTTAGGTGAAAAGTATTCTAATCAGGCATTGGTTTGGAATAACTCATTTTGAGTTTCTTCTGCTTCAGTAATCTGGAACGTGTTTCTTTGAAGTTCTGGACGTACCCGACTTGATTGTAAAGACTTCTGTTATAATAAGCACCACAAAAAAAACCCAAAAAAACAACAAAAAACAAAACAAAAAACCCCACACAAATTTCTTACTACAACAGTTCCCAACGGTTTTAATGATAGGTTCTGGTGTTGTGAGGTTGGAAGAGAAGATATTTTGTCATAAAATTGATGCTTTAAGATTTTAGCTTTTATATTTTCTATTTTTATAATTGTAATCCTGCAATTCTTTAGTGTATAACTCTAACTCCATAGAGTGTGAGCTACTGCTTTCCCATTTTAGTCAGACATAACAATTCCTCTCTAGGCCTGGGAATCAAGGACACCTTACTGTCTCAGACTCCGAGAATGTAAACAAAAGTAAGTTGGGGAGGAGCAAACTTGGGGTAAACGACTTCATTACCTGGAGCTGTAATTTGAAGATTAACCCCCAATATGCAGATGAACCAAATTTATAAAAGTGAAAAACTGTGACTGGTGTAGCCTCTGGGTGGGCTTCATCTGCCCTAAATGTACCTGAAGGCCCTTCAAAAATATAACTGCTTTTTATTCTCCTAATTTTGTTTGGCCTCTGTTTTTAGGTAGCCCAAAAAGGTATCAAAATCTGTGCTAAGACTTAAGGGGCTGGCGTCAGCATCCCTTTTATTTTATATACTAAGTAAGACTTAGTATAATTATATAAAATATTAGAATAATTAACTGCCATGCAGAATTAATAATTAATAATTACTTGTAAAATTTAAATATCCAACAGATTTCTTTTTTATTTCCTGAAAAGCATCTTGGCTGACAATACTCAAAAGAAGTTGTTGGTGTGTCCTGTCAGTGACAGTCTTTGTTCTTGCTGAGGTGACTATGTTTGAAAATTGAGAATGGAGCAGTTCAGGACACACATTGCTAAAGATCAGGTAAAAAGAAAAAAAGAGACATATATATATATGTATATATATATATATATATATATATATATATATATATATATAACAACTACATTTGTAATTGCTCATTTGCTTGCACATTTGTCAGTCGGTGTTGATGATGTATATGCAGTGGTGGCAGGAGAGAGAACAGCCTGTGACATTTTCATACTTGTGTGGAATGTATGCATTTCACATATTTCACATATGCATGCCAGATGCAGCCCTAATACCTGAAAGAATCAGTGAGCACCGGTCCACCACAAACTTGCTCCCCAGTGACAGAGCAGAGTAAACACTTCCCAGTTTAGAGGTGACATTTAGGGTGGACCAGTGTTTACTCCTTAACCTGGAGAGTTCTTCCAGCGTAAGAAATACAACAGGGCATTCAGGACACCTTGCAGCCTTTCAATACGGTAAATCAAGGTTTGATTTTCTTTGTAGAGCTCGTATGTGGTCGGTCTCTGCCTTCTCCCTGCAATTTTAAGTCTGCAGGGCAAATACATGCAAGCCAAAGTTATACATATGAAAGAGACAGTGCATACAAAGCATGCTGCAGGCAGAGCTTTGAATATAAAATCTGTGACTTCAGAGTGGAAGCCCTGGTGTGCTGGTTGTTGTCTCAGCAGATGTAGCTATTTTCAATTAAGTTTATAAGAAAGTATAACTTGTTAGATTGTTAAAAGTTCCTAAGGAGTTTCTCTCTCCATGCTGGTATGCTGGATACTGTGTGTTTGACTGGATGCTAGCCTCTTAGTTCCTCTGTGGTTGCCTTTTCTAGTTTGTTTGTTACTTGGGGTTTTTTGTTTAATTTTTTTTTGTTTATGTTCTTCTCACATTCTCTTTGGTGTTTCAAGAACACAGTTGGATTCCCAGAATGAATGTGCTTGAGGATTTTTCAGGTAATCCAACAGAAGAAGAGGAAAAATTTTGTTTGTTCTGTATTTCTTTCATCTGGACTTAACACAGTAGCATTTTCTTCTTTTTTTTTCAAAGTTTTAAAATGAAAAGCAAGTGCAAATTGCAGCTAATATTTGCTAATCCTTTGGAATACATTGCAAGGTAAATTAATAATTAATCTGCTTGATAAATTCCTGGTCTGTTGAGCGTGGAGAGATCCATATTCTCCTACTTCTGTATATTAAAAGCACTGAAGAGTATGAAGCACTCCACTGTATTTTATGACCCCTGAGAGATACTGGCACACTGTGAAAAATTAACAGGTTTTATGGAAACCAGCTCTGACTAGTGGATGTGACGATTCTAAAGAACCTACAGTCACATTTTTACCCACCTCTATATCTTATGAATTACTTTTAAAATTCTTATGTTCAAAACCAAATTGGAGCATTTCATTTTTTGAAGGGACAAAATCAAATCAGAACATTTCTGAGAGTCTTCACCTCTGAGAAGTTAAAACACTCCCTTTAAAGGTGTTTTTGTTTAGCAATGATCTTTTAAATTTGGGGCAGTGACAGGAGCTGTGGGTAACAAGGGCTCAGGAGTCTGAAGCTCTAACACCATGCACCCCTATGGATAGGCTGAAGTAATAACCAGTTATTCTGGAGGGCTGCATGGATCCTGGTGGGCCATGCAGAACAGTTTGCATTCTCAGCTGTCTGATCTCCTTTGCTCCTCCATGGAAGTTATAGGCCAACAGTGCAAAGGAAGCTCAGGAAAGACCTTATTTTTCTCTACAATTGCCTGAAAGGAGGTTGTAGCCAGGTGGGTGTTGGTCTCTTCTCCCAGTTAAAATTGGATAAAATGCACCAGGGAAGGTTTAGATTGGTTAGGAAAAACATTCCTTCACAGGAAGGCTGACCAAGCATTGCAAAGGCTGTCCAGGGAAGTAAGTGGTGGAGTCACCATCATTGGATGTTTTTAGAAGATGTGTAGATTTGGTGCTTATGGATGGTTTAGTGGTGAGCTTGGGCAGTACTGGGTTAATCATTGGGCTCAATGGTCTTAGAGGTTTTTTCTGACTTTAATGATTCTTTGATTTCATGATTCTTCCTGCACATGATGCCAACAATCAGGACTGAAGATGTTTGTAATAAATTTCTTTCCTTATTTAGCAAACAAACTCTTATAGTCCAAACAGGACTAAAATAGCCAAAAAGGCTATTTGAGGGAGAGGGAGGGAGTTAACTAGGCACTCTGACCTTTTAAGAGCCACACCACTTTGATCTTTGAGCTTTGACACTGATTTTCAAGGGCTTTTTCCTGAATCTTCAATTTCTAAAAATTGGTCAGTCCACAAAAGCAAGGATTACAGTTCCATTTTTTCCCAACTTTCTGTTCTTAGTGACAAAAGAGCTGGGTGGATTGTTTTAAAGGTAATCCCTGAGCACTTATCTTTGGCCTCCAGATAGCACAGGCTGCTGCTGAGCAAGCAACCAGCCGCGATGTGTAAACCATATTCATTAGGACTTCTGACAGGCTGCAGTTTAGCTCTGACCTTGTGATTAACAGGAGAATGGAAAGGGTTTGTGTGCAGGGCGAAGTTTTAATCCCCACCCAGGAGGTGCCTAAGTAAATCCTATTAGAAAGAAGAGGATCTGAGCACATGGGTTTCACATGTGATTTTGACCATATCCCTGCTAAATTCGTTAGAATTACGTCAAAGCACATGGCTGGTAAACTTAAAATAATGTTTCACACTACATTGCAGAAAAAAATTGGTTCAGAGATTTTATTTTGCTTTGAAATTGCTTAGATATAGGTTTAGAAACCTCTAAGTATATAGGAATATTGAAGATTAATAATTCAAATTCTTCTCTCCTATATTTAACCTTCTTTACCACAGAATTTTTTAAAAAAATGTAGTAAAATGCACTGTCACCAATTGTGGGGCAAATGAAATTGCTACCATTGATGTGTATTTAACCTCTAGTGAAAATGATTTTTTTTTCTGGGTTTTTTGGTGTTTTTTTGGTGTTTTTTTTTTGGAAGGGAACAGTTAAAATGACAGAAAATTGTACTAATGAAAAGTCAATAAACTATCAGAGCAGCACAGGATACTGTTGCCTTTGTCCCAAGCCATGACTAAGCTTCAAGGGAGTTTCAATTCCATTGCTAAGACCAAAAGCCTGAGTCCTCTTCTGGTATCTACATATTTGCCAGATATTTTTCCTATTAGTAACAGTAGCAGTTTAATACTGGGAAATCTGCTGTCTAATTACCCTATGGCCTTAATTTTGAACAGTTAATTATGAAATATGGGCTTTTTTTGTTTGTTTGTTTTGGGGTTTTTTCCCTGTATGTAGTAAAGTGTTATAATGAGTTTAATTAAGCGAAAATGCATGTTGGCCTGCAATGTTACAAGAGGTTGCTATGTGCCAATAAATCATAATTAAATATATTTAGTGTAATTGAAGGTGTCATTCACAATCTTGTTGCTTGTAAAAAATGTTAATTGTTTCCTTAAATGGCAAACCCTTCCAATTATAAAGAAAATGAACCAAAAGCTCAGTTTTGTTAGCCAACAGCAATGTAATGTTTAGTTTACAAAGAATATCAGTGTTTTATTCATGAGAAGTTATTTAATATGCTAAAGTAAGTGGTAATATTTGGGATGCCTGGAGAGATTTGAATGTGCATTTGTCTGTTTTTTTTACAAAATGTTTGCTTATTCACAGGTTGTTTTGGTGAAGTGTAGTTATGGTGAGGGCAGTGACATCTGCTGTAAAGCACAGAAGAATACCCAAAGAAAGCTTTGTGGCTTAACTGGACAGGACAAAGCAGTTTAAGTACGGACTATGTGAACTCTGTTCATTTTGAGTTAAGAACTAGGACTCTTAGGGCTCAAATGTAATTTAGAAGTACGCAGCAAGCACATGAGTGTAAAACTGGGATTATTCAGGTGAGTAACACCCTGTTGTAGCTTCTTTGAACCATTATTTTAAAAAGGAATATTTTGTTGTGGGCTGTTTTTGTGAGTCTGTGCTCACACATCTGTGTTTAAATTAGGTTTCAGTATACAAAAAGATGTGTACCTGTCCTATCCAGAAATATGAGGAAGCTTTTAGGGGGAGAATGAACTTTTCTGTATATTTGGAGAACATGTAACATGTTAGTGCAATGAAGAACAATAGTCCCTGCATACCAGATTTTAATTTTCTGTGGAACTCACTATGCCATTGTTCTTTTCCTCTCACCACCACTCCTACACACTTTTCTGAATCCCAAATGGGTTACTGTTAAAGCCAAAAGCAGGGGCTCAGCTCTGCTTTCATGGCAGTGTCAGTGTCTCTGATAGCATTTAAGTTTATTAAGTTTATCTCTGATAGATTTAAGTTTACACTTTGCAGACCTGCATTAAAAGAGGAGAAATGCTGCATGTTCAGGGGAAAAAAAAGAAAGATAAAAAAGTTTGATGTTGTAACTTTTGGATTCTTTTGAGTCCAATTTACATACAAGGTAGTAGAAAGTTTTCTGTGTGGAACACAGTCATTATTAAACTTGTAAAAGTAGAATTATTTTATTTATTTCTCCATTTGTGGATCTCACTTCCTCCAGTCTTCACAATGAACAATTCTGGGAGACAGTGCTTAGAAGCAGCTGCAGGCCTTCGTGTGTCTGAAGGGCACAATAGGAGTATAAAGAATTTAAATATCATTCATTTTCTTTTCCTTTGCTCCTTTTTTCCCCACCTTCCCCATGCCATTCCACATCATGGGAATCAATCAGTCATTCAGAACCATGGACAATGACCCCCTACCTTTCACAGCTCATATCCAAAAATCCTTTGGCAAAGCAGAGCTGGACTCCAGCTATCTCAGCACTGCTGGAAGTCACATTCTGCACTGTTGGACATTGAGATTCATGAATCACAGGCTTGCACTGTACGCAGAGTACCTTCAATCATTTGTCAGAAACGTTGGCTGATCACTGTCTGAGCACTATATACATCCACTTCTGTTTTAATGCCTTTTCAGTTTTCACAATGAGCCTGGGGAACCTCACTGGAATGAAGCTCCTTTCTGATTAAAATGTCTTGTCTTTAAATCCAGCTTTGCAGCAGGGGTGCCAGCCTGAAGGGCACAGCATGGCCAGGGTACACTTCTGGTGATTGATACAACTTCACTTCCCTGATGATCATCCCAAATAAATCTCCTCAGTATTTTCAGACATGATGTAGATGTCCTTTACATCCATATAAATCTTCAGCCAGGAGAAAATTAGCCAAGTCCAGACATTGATCTTGTGAGGTAAATTGTACCTAGGCAGCAGGGGATCCATTGATAAACAATGAAGCAATGCAGATAACTTACCAGCTTACTTTTAATCAATGCAGCTTCTCACAATGTATTATTCCAGCAATGGGTCTAAATCACTGTGCACTATAAGAGTTGTTTTCAAAACCTTTTAATCTAATTGGAAAATCTTCCTTTCTACTGGTAATAAACACTCACTAAACTGTCTGCACCTAATTGAGCTGTAGTAATTTATGTGAGCTCCCCACTGCTTTTTCTCCCTTTAATCAGACAGACTGCTTTACATCTTTAACTAATGAAACCTAAGACTTCGCCAAGAAGATTTGATCAAATGTCACTACTGAATAAATCTTCATTAACACTGACATGTCCCACAGCCTCTCCATGTCCCTTTTCATCATTAACTCAGAGCAACATCATCATAGAAACGTGATGGCCGCTACTTTATTTACATATATAATTAAGCGGTAGTCAACAATGTCACACCAAATAAGATCTTGAAAAGAAAATTTATTGTAGCTTTTTGTCAGGACACAATGACAGTAACTGCAGTGAAGCATTTTTTCCTAGAAAGGAGATCTCAGCCCTAGACATGCTAGAAATGCCACCAGCTGCCATGTACACTCCTAAAAGCCTTCCCTGTAGTAAAGCTGTTCAGATCTGTCCTTATCCTTGATGAATAAGAATTCCTGCCCACCTAGCAGTGCTTTAAAGAGATTTTAAAGTTGGCTTAAGTAGTGAGAATATACAGCTGCTTCCCACAGGAGTATCAGATATTCACATGTGTGGTACCTAGCACAAGCCCTTTGATGGTATTGCTGGATATAACATAAGCAGCCCCTGTCACCAATAAATAGAACAGTAAAAGGTTCTCCCATGTTTGTGTGGGAGAGAATGAGAGAATTTTGCAGAGCAGGCCAATATAGACCAGAGTTAAAATTACAAGGGAAAAAGAAGTAAACCAGTACTGTGAGGCAACACAGAACTGCATTTTGGATTCTCCCTAATGGCATACATGACTTTTTCATGCATAAAAATTCAGAGGTGCCAAAGAATACCTCTGATACATTCAGAATACCAGCTGTAGGTATTTCAGTGTGCTCAGCATTAATTCCATGCATAAAGTTGATTCTGTACTGTCTTTCACTGTAAAGTCAGGTGAATGAATGCTTTGGAAAGTCTTTGTGTTGCTCATCAAACATTTAGTAAGTGGTAAAAGACAAAAAGATGTTAGGAATGTGAATACTGATACTTTAATGGGAATTGGGATAAGTGTTAAAGCATGAATTGGGAAATGCATGTTGAAATGGAGTTGGAGGCAGGGACTGCGATAGCAAAGACAGTAATTGCTGAACTGGATGAAAAGGAATAGCTCATAGTGGTCAGTGCTAAGGTTAGATAGGTTGAAAAAGAAGACAATTTTGGCAGTGTAGTTTGTCAAAAGCCTTTTGTCTGGCAGGTAATGCAGGCAGGACAGACAGAACAGTGCCACATCTGACCTGGCCTGGCATTTCCCTTGAAAAGCTTCCTGAGCTATGACATTGCAGAGTGCATGCATTGATTGAATTGGACCTGCTAAGCTCAGCAGACATTTTATGTCTGCAGCATCTACTGGTAACATATATATATATGTGTGTGTGTGTGTGTATATTATATGTATGTGCATGTGGGAGCATGTAGTGTGTCTAACTTTTACAAACACCATGTGAGAGTGTTCTTCTAAGAAACCCTCTGGTCCCTTCTACAATCAACATTTTTTTAATGGCATGGAATGACAACAATTGAGTCAAGATGATGAAACAGTAGACAGGACTAGGATGGATAAAATAAAACTTTTATACTTACTTTTTACAGCATGTCATGTAGACCAGAGGAAAACTTTGTATTTAAGAGAGAGAGAGAGTGCATTAGGATTTTCTTTAGTCCTTTGCTGTTAGCAACTTTTTAACTGCTCATCCATGAATAATTTTTTGTAAGGTTAATAATACTTTCTGGAATGTTTAACAATCATTGTCTGGCCTTCCATCTTAGACAAACCACTTAAAATAATGTCAGTCATAGATGACTTTGGAGCACAGCTGGAGCCTGAACATTTTGTTTTTCAAGGACAGACTTTAGCTTAAGATAACTCTGTTCCTTTGTGTTCCTGAGGGATTTATTTTGGGTTGCTCTAGCACTTGAAGATAAAAGGAAAATTCATAGTAGATGATTCATATTATGTAAATTAGTTAGACTCTGTATTTCTTTAATCATGAGGAACAATCACAGTTGTGTTGTACAAAAATACTCTGACTGTGGAATCAACATTGTTTGAAAGGTGAAGATGAAAGTACAATTGCTCAATACATTTGGAAAGACAGGCACAGGCAGAGATTTTAGAGATACCTGCTAGCCTGTGGTTACACTGAATATGACACATGTACCATGTATATTTCAGAAAGGCTTGATACCTATCATACAAATGCCAAAACCAAATGATTTTAATAAGGAAATAATTTTTTTTGCAGATACATTGTCTTGGTGTTATATTTTAGCCTAATATGCAGGATCTCTCCTTGGTTAATATTCCATGTTGGCAATAAAGGCTATAGGTGGATCTTGTCATCAGTACTGAGAAGGAATAGCTACTTGATCTATCAAAGCAAAAATATTGCTTGCAGAAGTGCTGAGCTCTTCCACAGCAACTGTTGAAATCCTAAAGCTTTGGAAGGCCCATGACTGAAAAAATCCATGGTATAGATATACACATGATTCTTGTATGTGTCTATCAGAGTGGACACACAACTTGGTGTAATGACTTGTGTTGTAACCCTGTGTTACACCTATTCTGCTTTAAGAAATTATAGTAAGTTCCTTTAGACACCTGATATACACATGCTAGTAAAAAAAAAGTGTTTATGTACTTTCTGAGAAACAGACATCACAACAGACATCACAGGATTTTATTCATACATAATTTATCTTTCTGGGCTATTATATCAGCTTATCCAGCACATCCAATAAAAGTGTATGTGATCCATTTGGACGAATTGCTTGCCAGGCACTGCTTTCTCGGTTTTCTTTTTTTACTGCTTTAGCCTAGTGAATGTAAAAAACTGCTCAACTTGAGTATGCACACAAACAGAAATAGCAGACAGGAGCATGTTTTACAGCTTATGTTGTGATGTTGGAAACCTGAAACCTGTAGATCAATGACAGTGTTTTATTTCTTTTCCAATGATGGAAGAGAGAAAAAGATGAACTACAAGATGATCAAAAAGCATTTTTCCACTGCTGCTCCTTGATATACTATTCTCTGTAATATAAATGCTATAATAAATCATACTTTCTGTTTGTTCCATGTCTTGGGGTCAGTGTTCAACATACTCAGTGGATCTGGCTTTTTTTCTTTATTGTTCCAATGAAAGCCTGTGAATATATATGCTCCAGCCAGCTTATCTGATTGTTTGTTCTGCTCAGCTAAGCAAACCATGCAAGTGTGCCTAAACTAAATTACCTGATGCAAGTCTATACTGATATCATTCCAGTAGAGACTCTTCCATCTGTTTCCTTTTATTCCCTTTCTTGTGTCTTTTTCCCAGACATTGTCCATTAAAAGCCATTGAAGACAAGAACAGTCATAAAAAGACATACAGCTGCTTGTAGCAAGGATCTCTGACCTAAATGCTAAAATATTTTAAATGCAAAAAATTCTGTTTCTTGACCTAAAGTGAATTTATTAAAATAGACAGTATTCTTGGTCTTCAGATTAATAGAGTGAAAGGATTACTAATTTCAGACATAGATATCTATCAGATTTTTTTTCTAGCTTTTATGTAAGTGGACATGAGATATTATGGTTTTCTTCAAGAATAATTGTAGCAAAAAGTTCACTTAACTTAGCTTAAACCTTAACTGAGCTTAAACCTCTATGACTACAAATAAACTGTGGACACATTTCTTGAAAATAAGAGCTAAATGATAGGACTGGGAAAGTTGGAATGAATGAGCAACAAATTTCAAAAAGCATTGTACAGCTTGTAAGGACTTAAAATATTTTTTTCTTTTGAGTGTCTGAATGTATGCTAAATCTTTTGGGGGAGTGCATACGTGAAGGGATTCCTTACGTGATTGTGAGACTGGGGGCTTAAAGAGCTTCAACTGAGCTCTCATCAGACAGCCCTCTTGAAGACCAGAGCTTAGAAAGAAGTACTCTAGAAAGTATAAAAGAACAATTCACTTTGATAAGGCATATGATCAACCCAAAAATGTACAGGTAGTTGAACAAAAATTGGAAGGATGTTTTTGCACACTTTAATTTTTCCTATTGTTGCATCATGCTCTCAGCTCAATATTTTGTACTTTGCATTCCATGATGGTCTGAAAAAACAAGGAAACTCAGTTTCGAAGAATTCAAGATTATGAGATCCCCGTTTTCCCAGGCAAAACAATCTCATTTGGTTAAGAGTCTTCCTTTCCAGTGAATGTCTAAAACAAATTTTGCTGAATTAGGGATCAGTGTTATTTAAAAGCATCCCTGAATTGCAAAACCACTAATGAAATCTGTGGATGAGATGGTACCTGCCTGGAGTCATAGATGTGTCTGTCTGATTGGGAAGAAATATTAATCCCATTCAATGAAGATGTCATTTCTCAAGAAAAAATACAAGTACATATGCATAGCCTGCCTCTAAACAACTTGTGGTTTAACCCCAGCTGGCAACTAAGTACCACACACCCACTCACTCACTACCCCCCAACCTCCCTCCTGCCTCTGATGTGATGGGAAAGAGAATTAGAAAAACGTAAAGTGCATGGTTGAGATAAGAAGAGTTTAATACTTGAAATAAATCAAAATAAAGTAATAATAATGTAAAAGAGAGATGAATAAAACACAAGGAAAATAAGTGATGTGTAATGCAATTACTCACCACACTCTGAATGATGCCCAGCCTGTCCCTTGGAAGCAATCAGCAGCTCCCAGCCAGCTCCCCACAGTTTACATACTGAGTATGATTTCCTATGATATGGAATAACCCTTTGGCTAGTTTGGATGTACTGTCCTGGAAGTGCTGTCTCCTCACTGCCAGAGCAAGAGAAACTAAAGCATCCTTGATTTAGAGTAAACACTACTAAAGCAACAACTAAAATATTTCTGTTGTCATCATTATGCTCATACTAAACCTAAACCATAACAGTGCACCAGATACTAGGAATAAAATAAACTCAATCCCATCTGAAACCAGGACACAATTGCATGAGGGTAATTTGCCTCTTAAGTTTTCTTCTGAAAAATTGAACTTCTAGAATTGCAGGATTACTGCTTTTACACAGGAATAGAATGAAAAATTAACTCAGTAATGTTATCAGATTATCAGATTTGAAGCCAAATTCACATCCTTAATATCTATAAAGAATGTTTCCCTTTCCAAAGTCAATTTCTAATAGGACTTTAGAAAAAATGCAATGTTTGTATTAACCAATGGTTTGCTGGTCTATTTTGCAAAGTCAAAGATGACATTCCAAATTTTTCATACTCATAAGCTCTCATGGGCAATGTTTGTTTTGTTATAAGGCAGAGAGAGAAATTAACTGAGAAGCTTGGATCTGAGTCTTAACTGATTTGAAGAGGTTGGTCATACCAGTTGTGGAAATGATTTGGTACAATATCGAGACAGATATTCATTGTGAGCATCTAAACCTGGATAGAAAATGATTTGTGTTGTACACAGTACTTTGAGATCCATTTGAGGTAAGACAAAAGCAACACAATCAGTAGTACTTTCAATATAAATTTTTATATTGGTACAATTTGTACAATTCAGTAACCTCTGAAAAAGTTAAGAAGTTGCTTTTAGTTCATGTATCAATGCCTAACCACATTTTATAAGCTTTTCCTAAATAAGCTCAATCTTTTAATAATGTCAAATGTTCTCAGATAATAGGCTTTTTCAAAATATTTTTGGCAACTCTATCTCATAGTTGAATAGATAATTAACAGGTTTCCTTCTCCACTGTTTTGGTCTTTCTTATTTTATTACCTAATCTGAAGTCTACTGAAATTTATGGGTTCCTGCCCCTCAGAATAATGAGTTTTGTTCTGAGATTCTCATGAATGATGAAATCATAAATTCTTTTTTTAACGACTTTTTAAAATTTTGATATCAAAATTTTAACAGCTAGAACCTCTAGTGTTTTAGAAGGAGCTTTGTATTATTTTCTGATTCTGTGCTCTATACTTACTAACTAGGTGTTAAACTTCTGCAAGGAAGACACTTGTCATAATGAATTTCATATTTTTTATTAGAATAGGAAGAAGATATCTCTTTTCACTTTGCTTCCCTCAGTAAAGTGTTTTATGCCCAAAACAATGTCATTAAGCTCAAAGTAGAAAATATGAGTAACTGTTTCACATATTTCACACTAATGTAATTACAGAGGGTAATAGGACATCTCCCTGAAAAATCAAGCTTTTTAAAATCAATCTTTCTTTTTTTCTCTTAGATCAATTAACTGGAAAAAATATTTACTGTACCATTTTACAATTAAACTTATAAGTGCTTTTTGACATCTAAAACGAATTTTTGTTTCTCTTTCGAATCTGATTGATTTGCTTGTAATGTAGTTTTCTCCCTACTGCATCATACTCATACACTTCTGCTGCTGAAGGCCCTCCTGTAATTATTAAGCATTAGCAATATCTTTTAGCAGGAGAAAGAAACCCAGCTGCCAACCTTTCAGTGGGGTAACAACACTTCAGAACACATTGGTCCAAGGCTGAGGTGGGTTTTCTAAGGAGACTTCATCTGCATAGGCAAATATGAAATCAAAATTTAAATTGAGTGAAAGATTGAACAGAAGATAGAGTGATGATATGATTGACAGATATAAAAGCATTTTCATTGCAAAAATTATTGGTGTTCCATTTGCCAGAGAAAATTCATAATAATCTGAAATTGCAGGTGAGCCAGTCTGGTTGAGAGGTAGCACTTATCTCTTGCAGTGAGTGGCACAGTCTTCTAAAAGGGTAAGATACTGACTGCATAAACAAGGCATTCTCTGTCCTTGGTTTTTAGGTGAAGGCTCAAGGTGCAATATGTCTCAAATACCTTTATGTGTCTAAATAACAAACATCTTCCCTCTAGTTAATTGCCTTTGTGGTCAATGGGCAGAAACGGGCACTTCAAGCCAGTGATTCACGGGACAGATTATCCTTGAATGAGACAAATCATGCCTCAGATGTGCCTCTCTAAGTGTCAAAATTTGGCGGAGATGAATCTTGCCCAGATGCCTTCTGTGAAATGTAATTCAGTCATGCTCAAGTGACTACAGTCAGAGCTGGGCTGGTGGACAGATTCTCCAGCCTAACCGAGCCTCTGAGGCTACTTCTGAAAGAAGACCATTGGGCCCTCATGATCTTAACCTCTGTGAGGTGCCAGGGCTTAAGATTCCATTCCCTAAACTTGCTTTTTTACAAAGTGTGTAAGAAAATCAGTGTCTTTCATATCTATACAAGTCAAGACTTACCATACTTGTGGATATTGACATATACCTCTGTATATAGGTTTACTTTAAAAGAAAAAATTAGTACCAAAGTAAATCATGTATAATAAAAATTATATATGAAACATAAATATAAAACGGAAAAATTTTACTAGGTAAGTGGAAAGCTTCAATTTTTATGCTCCAGCTTTATATATCATAACAATTCTATCCAGTTGTTCATTCCTGAAACTTGGTTCAAGTGTCATTTTTAAACATCTATGGACTAGTTTTTATGCAAATATACAATTATCTGTGACTTAAAGGCAGACTATGACAAAACTTAATCACTGCCATTTGTGCCTTGTAAGTCGAAGGTCATGCTATATTTATATTTGCTTGATTTATGGTATCATGAACACATGAATTTGATATGAAGTGGTGCAACAATATTTTGTGAAAATTGCACAATACTCAGCAGAAGCCGAATGCCAGTGATCCACTATTCTTTGGGAATTGCAAGAATTTGCAATCAGTTTTAATCCTTTCCCCCAGGTGCCTGTGTGTCAATTTTGTTTCAGTTCCTGGGGATACCTAGGTGTCATAAAGGGATAAATCTATATTAGTATTTAGACTTCCCAAAGTACAGTAGTGGTCAGGAATTCTTTTCCCCTACATAACAGGTAACTGAGTTGTAAAACATGGAATGAAGGTGACATTTTTGTTCCATATGAATTCCCATAGCAAGTAAGCATAATGGATTCTGATCCACAGCCCAGATTAGTAAAATGATAACGTGGGAAATGTACTGCCTGATCCTCCTATGTGTTGAGTTTCTGCCTTCTGACTTCTTTTCCTTTTTCTCAGAGTTTTGTATTTTTTCATGACCATAGTTTTCTCTTTAGCTACTTTTAGGCCACTGACACTTGCCTATACATCTTACCTACGTGTTGATGCAATAACAACAGGTCTACAACTTCTTACAGTAAAGGTGGGTTAGGCAGTGGATCTTAACAGAGCTAGACCCTGGGTACTGAGCAGCTAAACAGCACAGGATTGAGTGAATCCCATATTACAACCAGTGCTGAAGAAGATGCCCATAATGCAGAAAATAATTGAGCAGTTATAGAAGGAAGTTTTCTATGGGGGCTCAGATTATTTTTAATTTGGTTGAGTGGTCTTCATGGACAAGCTGTCAAAGAGGAAACCATGCATTGGACATGTTGGACATGATCATGTCATCTTTTTAAATGCTGAACAATTTTCAGCTGGTCAGTTTTTCTCTAGAACTGAATTCATGTAATAAAGTACACCCAGGCAATTATCATTCCTTTGCTACTTTCTTCCCCCAGCTTCAGCCTCAAGATATCCTCAGCTGCTGATTCTCAGGTTTTGCATTAGGGCCTGAAATACTGAGCTGTATCTCTCAGATAAAAATAGCAATCTTCTGTCATTTACCAGCCTGGGAGGTCTCCTGGCCAGACTTGCACAGATTGCATTTCATACCTGTGCTTTGAGTGTGTCTCCTGCTGGAATGGCATCAGGGCACCCTTGGAACAGCTTCACTTGGCTACTCTGAAGAAATGCTCTCACTGACAGTGTGTGATGTGAATCAGAAACGCACTGTCCTCCATAAAAACTGGCATGGCAGGCCACCATTTCACTGATTCTCTGCTCTAATCATCCCACTGCATCCTTTTTTTTTACTCCACCATGGTTTCTTGATCCTTAGCACCAGTGGATGGGCCAGCCACCCCCAGTAATAGGTTTGCCTTTTTGCCAGGAACCTGTAGGTACATGAACATGGCAAACCTTCTGGCATCTTAAGACACAGTGGCATACATACAGTCATCATCTTCTTTATCATCTTCCTTATCTTGATCAAAGTGACCACTGCCACTATCACCACCTCCTTGAAGTTTTCCCTCTCTGGCATTCCCCCCTCTCTCTGTTCATAACTCCCTGCCACCAGTCATTTGTGCTGTCAACAGCACAAGCCTAAACCTTGATATCTTTGTTATTACAGATGATAACTAGCAACAGCACCAGCTGCAGAAAGCTATAGCTCCTACATGCTTTTGGAGGCATACCCACTGCTCTGGAAACAACAGAAAACAAGTTTTCCACTTCAGGAAAAATATGCAGCTGCATTCTTACTTGTGGGACCATTGCCAGGCTCCAGCCTATGCTGCCTCTAAGTGCACTTTGCTCACAAGTCATTTGGGAGGTTGATACACACATGCAAGCACACAATCCTTGCAGTATGAGTACACAAATACCATTCCAATGGTACTGTAGAGAGGGTTCTGAAATTTCAGCCAAGCTGTTGCTGACCACAGAAGGCTGGTCCATAAACATTGCTGCTAAGGAACTGCCCAGAAATACCACCTCAGCCCAGCATCACATTGTGCTGGCTAAGATGGCAAGATGCAGTGCACTAGGGCACGTGACGTAAACATCATGTCCCGTGTGAGTATGTAAACTTGCTTCATTTGCAACCAAAAGGTAACCTAGCATTGCTCATGTCCTCTATTAATCACAGAATAATAGAAACATATAATCATTAAGGTTGGACAAGATCTCTAAGGTCATTAAGTCCAGCCTTTGAGTGAACACCACTATGCCAACTAAAGCATGGCACTAAGTGCCACATCCAATTCTTTCTTAAACACTTCCAGGGAAGGTAACTCCATCACCTCCCTAGGCAGCATTTTCCAGTGCTTAACCACCCTTGCAGTGAAAAAATTCTTCCTGATGTTCACCCTGAACCTACTTTTGATGCAGCTTTAGGTTATGTCTTCTTGTCATATTGTTAATAACCTTGGAAAAAAGACTGAGCCCCATCTTGCTACAATACACCTTCCTTTTCTTTGCAATCAAATTGGTGTAATACTCCTGATTTTCTAACTTGATGAACTTTATAGAATTAATGGGTGGAATCCTGAGCTACTGTAAATTTTGATCATTCAGCTGAAGTGAAAAACCTGCTTTGCCTATCTGCATCTGATCTAAGCCATTTTAAGACACTGTATTTTCTTTAGAGGAAAACACATAGCACTGACCAGACTTATGAATGACCTCTTCATGTAAGGATATTTTTAAGGGATATTATAAGAAGGCAAAGCACTGTTCTTATTCCTTTTAATAATTATTTTTTAAGTGTAGAATCTCAGGAGCAGTGAAATTTTGCTATGACAGATATATACATGAAAGCATGATTTCTTAATGCACACTGCCACAGAGGGATTCCTCCTGTTATAGCAGATTATGATGGTGTGAGTGTAATGAGAGGATGACTGATATAGAAGAGGAATGGACATATCTTGGCCAGTAAGCTTTGGTTCTTTTGAAAATTTGTCAGCTGGGTTGACTATTTGGTGAGTAATGGCTTCAGCGCCTTGGCTGGCTTCCTAAAACCATTCAGCAGGCATCCCTGGGAAGTGCCTCTTTAATCCAAGTCCTTTCTTTTCATCTACAAACTGCCTCGGGATAAGTCTCAGTTGGTTGTGGTTTGGGGGCCCTGGTAAAAGTGTTCAGTGTAGGGAGGCATTGTGCAAGACAGATGGCTCTTATTACAGATCTTTGCATTACAAATCGAGGGTAACCAATCACATGACAGGGGGTCTTGCTCTTGCTTTCTCCTTCCACGCAGGTGTCCTTAGCATGAAGGTGGGATTTCAGGCTCTTTCCACAGCCAAAAGCACAGAAAAGTTACGGGAAGTGAGCTGCCCGTTTGATACCGTCTGACTCAGTGTTTAGGTTATGAGCACAGGATAGTAGCTTATCCCGAAGGATTTTAAAGGAAAATGAAGCAAAGAAAACTTCTAAGAGAACAAAAAATCTTGGTATCTATCCATCCATGCTGAGTTTGATCAAGTCATGACAGTAATTGAACTTGGAGAAGAGATATTATCTGTACTTTCTAACATAGAGAGAGGCTTTATCACAATATACTGTATTTTTTGGCAATTGCGTTTTATCCCAATTCCCAACAAGAGGGGTTTTATGTGAAGATATGCAGAATGCTGCTTAGCAAACACAATTCCTATGGATGGCAGCACTTAGCAAACAATTAATCATCTTTTACAGAGTCTGTTTTACTCCATTTTATTGCATCTTTGTTTTTTTACTATTGGATATTTTATTAAAGAGACAAGATTCAGGTTTGGAGCCATTGTGTCAGGTTCAGCTCAAGACTGCGGAACTGCAACATGAAATGTTGCTGACATCCTCAGAATCAATACATCCCTTGGATAACACAGCTTTCCAGATTTTAATCTAGTTGGACACAGTTTCAGTGTCTCTCTGTCTCTTCTTGCTTGTACTGATCACAGCACATTCAGCCCCAGCAGATGGGAAATATGCTCACCACTTGTGGTTGATGCGTGGTTATAAAACATTATGGAGAAAGGCTAGGAGGCATAATGATAAAAGACCAAATTCAGTTTTGGTCCTGTTTTCCTTTTTCTGCATGAACAAAGCACATGGAATGACTTTTGAAGCAACATGTGGCTGTTGCCAGGTATGTCTTACAGCTCAGGTGATACACTGGGAGATGCCAAAATGCATATACAACACTACATTGTATATTCAGTCTTTCTTTGTTGGTTGTTGTGAACATTTTTGACACTCATTTGTATGCAAGTTCAAACCAGGCCACCAGCTCTGGCCCTTACAACTTTAAAATATCTCAGAGCTGAATTGAAATGTTACCTATTGGGCCTGTCTGTATCTGGTAATCATGCCTGCATCAGAGGGTATCAAGTTCTCTCCTTTACACTATTAATTTTAAACCCTAGGCAATATATGCAATAGCATAAGCTTTAGTAAGTCATTCTCCTGTTTTGCCTGTTCCCTAATTACTTCAACCTGCAGTAAAATGTCAGTCTACCTAATTATGTGGTTACTCCTCTCCAGAGTCCAATATAGCCTGCAGGTGTGCACAGTAATGTGGATAGCAGGTCTGACTGACCTAGCACCTTTCAGTTATTACACTGGCCTTTTGCAAAGTTGGCCAAACCTCACATGTCTTCAAGATGCTGTTATTAATTTGAACTTCATCAGACAAGGCTAGATCTGAAACTTTAGCAGAGTACAGGGAATTGCGAGAGTAAGGCTGGAGAATCTTATCAAGACCTAGAATATACCCAATTAAGTAGGTAAACCTTGAGCTTTTGAGCTTTTTCTAAATATCTTGGCAATCTGACTCTGAATTATCTGTTTTAATTAATTCTGTGGATCCAATGTACGAAAGAGAACGTACTGCTTTGCTACTCCTGTAAGGAGTCTTGTAGTATAATTGGTTATTATTCTCTTGCTCTTTTAGAGTTTTCATTAAGAAACAAACAAACAACAAAACATGCTTCTAAAACAACAGCTCAACACTGTCCCTATTTACTGTCTCTCAGTGATAAATAGAGAAGCTGTATTTAAACCAGCTAAAACTGCTAAAAATGCATCAGGCCCTAACAGGAGCCTAACCCTTCTCAGATTAGGTTTGAGATGCAGCTCTTTATGTGTCTCAAATGAATAGGGAAGTGATGTTTCCAAGTATCTCTCTAGTTTTATATTTGGACAGTGAATTCCATGGAAGCCCTATTCTGTATGGGAAAAGGTGTGCTGTGTAGGTCCAGTACCTGGTACATACTTCCTGTACTAACAAAAATTCGTTTTCATGCTGAAGAACCTGCGGGGAGTGAACACAGCTCAAGCCAGTTGAATTATTTGAGGATTCAGAAGTGCTATGTTAAACTTGAAGGGATGGGAAAAAAATCTGTGCACTTCCTAATTTTGACCAGAAGAGGAAGTACCATCATGTGAAATATCATTCCTACAACAGTTTTCAGCTGACTGAGAGTACAATACAGATTGCCATGCAACTCCACATTCCCAAAATTTAGTGAAGCTTTGTTTAGAAAGCTTTCCTAGGCACCAAAACAGAGATAATTTATTATATAAATTAATACATAGACACAAACTGAAAAAGAAAAAAAAGACCCCAAACTAATAGTTGAAGGAGGTCACGAAAGCTAATAATTTTGTGGCCTTTGCAAATTTTTTTGTTGTGAGAGCCTGATCACTTTGAGTGAGTATACTTTAATTAAAACAATTGAGGAATCAGGTGTCCAGTACTCAGGGAATGTCTGTATGATTTTTTGATCCCTATGGAGACTTCTGAAATTCTCAGTCCCCATCAGATAATTAATATATAACAAATTACTCTTCCAGCCTGCGTTTGAAATGTTTTGTTTCAATAACGAATGCTACAATCCCTAGATTTTTAAACATAGCATCATAAAACTCAGATTTAATTATATTTTTTTTTATGGAAAAATGATACCCTAAAGTGTTTTTTTTTATTATCAAGTAAGCATTTGATCAAACAGAGATTTTAAGATTTTACAGTTTTTTTCCTCCATGTATTATTGTAGTCTTCCATCCAATCTTCTGATCAGCCATCCCTACTTATTTTGGAAAGGAAAAGAATGTGGGAAAACTATGGACATAAAATCAAAGGCTTTCTGGATATTAGTATTTCCTGTCTTATACTGATAGTGCATCATGCAGCAGCATAATACTAGAAATTGTATAATAAGGTAATATTTTAGGCAACTCCAGGCAGAGCTGTTTTATAAGAAGTGAATCCCATATGACAAAGGTAACCATTTCACTTTAAGCATTTTTGGTGCATTTGAAATGAATAGCTACTGACTTAGGGAAAGGAACAATACATTATTTACTCTCTAACATGATACCACTGCCTGTGCAATGAAAACCTCCAACCAAATTGGCAATGGGAGCTGGAACTCTGGGCTAGGCATAGGCTAAGAGCATCATATTAATTACAGATTTAGATGGTAAGAGAACACCTTCCCAATGAGAAAAGCTGCTGAAAAACCCTGGCCTTTATTAATGGGCCTCATGAGTCAATCTGCAGCAGTGATGTATCATCCTCATTTAAGGAAATGATGTGCTGTGAAAATGCATAATTTTAAAGAGCAAGAGAATGGATTGAAACAAGTATACACCATAAGGAAGCTCAAATCTCTCATGATGTATGCTGATTTTTGGGTGGTCCCCATTTGCACGGCTGTTTAAGCAAGCACTCTAAATGGAAATGCACTTGACATTTTTGTGACTAGCTGTAATCAAACAGCATTAGAATTCAGCTGATCTCACAGAAGACGATTAAACAAATTTCTTGTTTGTTCCCAGTTCTTTCTAATGGGAAAATGGAGGGAAAAGCCACGCTGATGAAAATGATCCCAGATGGAAAATGGTGTCTTAAAAGGAGCTTGGAGAGGAGTGACAACTTCCCACCCCTTTTCCTAAAGCAAGAATCCCATCACTCTATTACGCCCATAACCACAGGAACCGGCATTCCCTTAAGATTATCAGGCTCTCTTACAGAATAAACATTCAGTGAAAAGCCTTAGGATTTAGCCTTACACTGACACTGTTGGGTGCTATAGGAGGGAAAAGTAACCCCTCTGGTTTTCGAAGTAGTTGTGTGCATGCTTTTCACACAGTGAGAATAAACTGCTACCTGGTAGCACAGCTGCTTGCTTTCTCAGACTGTAATATTTAAAGCAGTGTGTCTCTCAGCATCTGTGAAACTTGTTACTGCAGTATATGAATAAATTTTAGATAGAGTTCAGTATCCAGTATAAAACACCAACTGGTCTTCATAAAACCTCTGAGCTTTCTAAAGGTTCAAAGTCCTGTCCTTGGGCTACAACAGTGTTTGGGTCTCTTGTACAGTACTTTGGGAGATCAGTTTACTTTTCTGGGCATTCATTTACTTCAGTGAGTGTTTTTTCCTGTAGCTGATACCACTGGGATACCAGAGGATGAATGTCATCCTTGTTACGCTGGGAAAGCAGCTTGACAGAAGGAGGTTTTGCAGGGTTTTCTGAAGGCAGAGTTGATGTGCAGCAAGTCTCCTCTGGGGCTGTGGCTGTAGCATTCCTGCAGCTGGCAACACTTGGCTTCCTGCTCCGCTGCCACTGCAAAACTGTCATCTACTTTGTCCCAGAGGGTGGCAGCTGTGCTGGCAGCTCATGGGGCAAAATTCAGGCCACAGCTTATAGAGACAGGCCTAGTCACTGTTGTGACCTATAGGATCAAGACTTATTTCCAAATGGGTTGATGCTGGGAGCTGCATTCTTGTGTGTGTTTGGGGATAAGCCACACACGGGAAATGGAAAATGTTAGTGGCAGTGGGGCAGCAGTGCTGCCCACGTGGGCCCCTGGCAGCATCTCTATCGCTCTGCTTAAGCTAGAAATGCCTGAAAAATCACTTTTCTCTGGCTGAACACCTAAGCTGGTTAATCATAAAGACCACTTAAGGGTGAGAAATGAGTCTTTCACCTGCTGTCTCCAGAGCAGGGTTCTTACAGACCTTTAGGTGATTTTTGAGGTAAGTAAATAAATCCCTGCCCCTGACAAACATTCACACAGAAAGAAAAGGGCTCAGTGACCAGGTAGATGGGTAGCTGGCATAGCTGATTTCAGTGCCTGCAATGAGGGGAAAAGCATTTTGGGAGGATAGCACATCTTTGATTTACAACCAGGAAACTGCTTCTCACAAAAATGACAAAGCAACTTTTTAGCTGGTCAGAGATCTGCCAAGATTGGGGTTTGTGAAGTTTAATTCTAGTCAGTGCTAGATAAAACCAGTTTTCTCTCACAAACCAGATACCTTTGTGAGAGATGGGTTCTCTGCCCCTCAGCCACAGAGTCATCTTGCTGCCTTGGCTGGGGGACTGTGCCTGGGGAGGGGAAGGATTGTAGGGCTGGAACTGGAAGCTGGAGGCGAGGAGCAGCACTCTTACAGAACAGAACCTCTTGCTTATATACATGCCAGGGTATTCCAGCTCAGTGGAAGCTCAGAGGCAGGAAATTGTGCCTTCTTCAAGGGCAAGTTGCTGTCAGTCAGATTCCCTTCAGTGTTTTGCTGGGGTAACCACTCTGAGAAATGACAAATCACTTTGCAGTTCCCCAAAGAACTGGGTGAAAGCTATTTATTCCTGCCATAGATGCAGCTATACCTCTCTGAACAATATTTGTGTAACTATTCTAAATTATTTTTTAAATGCTATTTCTGCCTACTACCCTACTACCAGCACTGTTGACTTCATCAAATCCTGCTGTTCAGTTGCTACCTCCAGTTGCTGGCTGATTTGGTTGGGACTAGTTTGGTTTCTAACAGTTTTCTCCAGTTCACAGAAAAATATGGTGTAATTTTATTTCCCTGTTTTTTCCCCCAGTATTGCATTTTCTTGTTGCTGTTCTTCAAAGATAAATGAATATCTTATGGTAAATTATGAAAAGTCTATTATTCACCTCAGCTCCCAGAACAGCTCCAAGGATGTCACTCTGTTCTCTCAGGATAGATATTATGTAGCAGTAATCGTTTGTATTTTTTATTTATATAGCACTTGTCATCCTGGAAACTCTAAGCACTCAGCAAGTTTTCACTAATTTTGTATGTATTCATTGCAGGTCTAGAATTTATTTGGGAATATCCTAGTCAAAAGTTCCACTGGAATTTATGGAGTTTCACATGATCACAGGAGTCAGATCTGATTAGAGTTTTGGGAGCCCTGATATCCAAATCTGTTTATATCCCATGTGAAGACAGTACTGAATATCTCATCACAAGTCATGTTGGTTTTGGGGGAACCAACTGAACTGAATTCTAAGTGTTCCTGGAGCAAATCTCAACTTCCATAGTGTCTTTAGAGGTACCAGGGCCAGAATTTTTCATCTTTACTCTTCAGACAGTTGCTCCAGCTGCTTGACTCCTTTGTGCTGTATTTGGTTAAGGCATTTAGAATAACATACATCTACTTAATCTAATCTCTGTACATTGTCCATGTCTGGAGAATCAGATCCTAGTGTCCTTCTCCACTATTTTTCTGATGGGACTGCACAAGTCTTCTCAACTTTGCTAGGACTGAATGAACGTCTGTGAAGGCAGACAGTGGTTCTTTGTTGGTATTAGTAAAAAACTTACCTTCACAAAAATTTAGAAGTTCATCAGGCAATTACATGGCTGGACAAATTTATATTATATCCCCAGCAGAAACAATCCTTCCATTGAAGCTGTTCAGGTCCAGAGAATATGGGCTCTGTATTGATTAATACAGATCTAATGGAGAAGCTTGCAGTGTATGCAACACTGATTTTGACTTGTCTGACTTAATTTTGTACAGGAAATGACTGCTAAATGAAGTTGACATGAAAGAAAATGAGTGTGTGTCTTATCTAAAAAGTTTTAGCAGACGCAGAGATAATTTGCATGTTGTCAGACACCCAATAATCATCTCTTTATTGAGCATGACTGGTTGGAAGTTGATGTATATTTAAAAAATGCATTTAAGATAATAGTGGATATAGATATAGATATGATAATAGATAAAAATAACACATTATGCCAATGTTGACTGATCCATATCTCTGTGATCAATTTAGTCTTATCACCACCCTGAGAAGAGGTGGGAAAGTTTCTTTATTTTATCTTCTATGCTTTTTATAGTTTCTGTGTTTAAATATATTATCTGTCCTTGTCTGCTGTGCTTCTATCTTTTTTCATTACACAACTATTGTTATAAAGTTTTTTTCTGAAAAAATACTTTCTTGTCCAAAAGTTCCACTTGATATAACATCTAATATAAAACAGAACAACTTCCTTAGTAACAGCCTCTTTTTTGGTTATGATAGAGGTGGGTAACTATGCTGTACACTTCAACATGCAAAGTCTCTTTCCTACATTTGAGTATCTGCTCTTTGTAATCTCTGTGAAGAAACCAGTAGAGAACATATCTTCTTCACTGATGAAGAAGTTGATAGTTGAAGTTGTTGAATCTGTGACCTGTCCTGTTGAATCTGTGATCTGAGACCTGCCCATCTTCCTTTTCTTTTTTCTGTGATTTTATGCAGAAGAATACATGAACCTATTGTTCCAAGATAGGTGGTTGTCCCTCAAACTGGTGCTGTTACTACAGCACCGTGTACTTCCTTTGCTTTTGAGGTTCAGTGTGTGCATTACTATTAGAAGACCTGAGTTGCTTTGGCAAACAGTCACAGAGGCTAAGGATTTTGAGAGAAAAGTGTTACCATGCCTCTCAGAAGCTGTGTTTGTTTTGCTTAGTGTGCCAGGGAAGATGTGAGTTCCCTTGATGAGAGAGGGCTAAGCTCCCTTTGACAGGAGGCAGTGGGGTGGTACCATCCATTTGGGAAGTTACCAAAAAGAAACTGAGGCAAAGCAAATTCTTTCCAATTAGTACTATTTTGCATATCAAAGCTTTCAAAAATACTGCAAAAAGGCAAAGAACACTCATAGGCAATTTTAACAGCTGTTACAGCAGCCTCCCCTAAGAAACATCTTTAGAACTGAGAGTAGATGAAAACTTTTCTTCCAAAATTCATTGTTTAATTCTTCTCTAGATTGACGACTTTTCCTAATTAAAACCCTGTTCTTTGCGTAGAAACACAAATTTTTTTTCCGTTCTTGTGAGCTGGAAATTTCAAGGAAGTATGGCTTTATTTAAGTGTGGGACAAAACCCTGGTTTGCATGCTTCAGTGCAGAACACATTTTCACTGCATTTGCATCCTAAATTAATCTGCATATTTAAAAACATACATGACCAAGTTCTCCATAACTCCTTTATGTTATTTTTTCAGAGTCTCAACTAGGACCAGATACAACAGTAGTAAAATCTTTTGGGGTGAGTTTTCTCTGTCCTCTTTACCCAAAGCACACTGCAGAACTGTCTCTTTCAGTAGCCCTGGTAATTTTGACTCCAGTCCTTCATTGAAGATGCAACTGCAATTTTTTTCAGCACGGTTTCTTGAGCTTGAATGACACCTATAAGAATTTTGAGAAATTTAATGATGATAAAAGAAAGATATGCTACCCCTAAGATTCCTCTAAGGGGATGTACTGAGATGTACTAAGGAGATGTACTCTAAGGATGTACTTGACTGCCTTCTGGGGAGACCTGAGGGGGAAAGAAGAAGCAAATAAAGTGTTTTTCAAAACCTATGTTCTGTGTACCCTTCACGCACACAGAAGCCCAAAGTGATTGGTAATCCTCATGGATGAGTATTTGTGCTACATTATGCCCTTTCATTTAGTGCATAGTGAAAAACATGAGTTGATAATTTTCAGGTGGGGATTCCGTGACTATATAAAGTCATTGTGAAGGATAAGGGACACATAACCAGAGGGTGCTGGAAAACTCATGAATCTGTCCTGTTGTTTAGATTACCAATACGCTAAAAAAGCCAGTGGCATTAGCCTAGTTGTCACAAGCTGGAATAATGGCTACAAAATCTTTGTCCGTGAGATTTCCTCTTGACACCTGGCATAATTATGTAGTGACTGGAAGCTGATGTTATTCAATTGTTTAGACACAAGGAATGGTAAAACGCTGCACTGAAGAAGATTTGTTTCTCTAGTGGCTGAGGATTTTGGTGAGGATGATAGGGGAATATGTTCTGCTGTTGATTCTTTGGAACCTATTAGGAAAGGGTGGGCATTGAACATCCAGGTGTCCTTTGTGATTCTCTGTGCTATAGTCCTTCCCATAAAAAAGGGGCTGCAAGGGGTCAAGATGAATGTAATTACCTTACCTATGAACGGGATCAGTGTGAGAAGCAGCAGGTCATTTTAGGAAGGTCGTAAGTCTCCTGTGAAGCAATTTTTCTGGTGTCATCACACTCCACTGAGGGAACCCAAAAAGGGACTCTTTGCAGAAGTGTTGAACTCTCAAAAAAGTTTTCCAGATTGTTACTGTTTGCCAACAAATCTGTCTTGTTTTTGTAATTTAGTAACAGCTGCTGTCTTCATTATCACTTCTCTTATTGCAGGCCTTTATCTGAGTGATACTGCATAACAATTTGCTCCACAGCTCTGAAAAATATCTGTGCAAAGCAGAGCTCTGGATGCTAGTAGTTCATGTCAATTTTAAAACAGAAATAGAACTTTTAATTAAAGCAGACTGACAAAGATTGCGGTACATACTAAATATCTACTAAAGGCATATTTTCTATTCAGGATAGATCACTGTTCTACTGCCAGTGTTTGAAATATCCTGATAGAGGGTGCTGGTGCCTTATTTTAACATCCAAAAATGGGTCAGCTTTGCTTGCCTTTGTTTTTAAATCTCACCGTGTTTTTTGTGTTCATAATAAACCCTTAGGAAAAGGCTGGATTTTGTCCTTGTTTTGTAATGAACTGTCTTAGGATCAAGTCCTGCACCAATGTCTTAAAAAATAAAGATCTATTCTGGAGAGTTTGACTAGTTTGTATTTGCTGAGTATAGCCAAATGCTGAAGTTAGTCCTCATTCCAGTTTTCTCTTGCCTGTTTCCCCTCCATATTTTCCTATGGTAATATAACACCATAGGCCATGCACCCCTTTACCACAAGAAAAGAAAGAGTTTGATCAGAAACCTGCAGGTGGCTCCTGCAACCAGTCACTCCAGGAAGATATGAAGCACCATAAAGACTTTCTTGGGCACAGTTTAAGACTGGATTGAACTCCCACAAGGACCAGTACAAACCAAAGCAACTTCTGTGCAGAGTAAAAGGTGTATGTTTTAACTTGTTTTTCATAACACAACATATACAAGTCTGTGTATAGGTCTGATAATAAAACAAAAAAAACAAGAAAAGAAAGGGCAAAAAATCCGAAAACACTACTGCACATTCTCCTACACCTGAGGAGGGGATGAGGTCATGAAAACAGGACAGATGTTAGTCATGTCACTTCACAAACTACTGGAAAGCACTCAGTTGCTCCAGTGATGATGTGGACATTAGACCTTAATGGAAGAGAATGGAATAGGAAATTGAAAGCCAGTCCCTGGCTTTTATTCCTGGGCCTAAAATATACATAACCCATGAAAGTACACTCCTGAGGAAATGCACAAACCATCTACAAACAGCATGACAAAACAGCTTTTTCCACTCTCTTCCTAGGACTGAACATTTGTTTGTCACTGTCCCTGCTGCAATAAGTTTTGGCATAGATGCATCCACTGGGAAGTGTGATTATGAGGGTAACATGTCTCCTATCAGCTTGTATAATCTTGTTGATGTGCCCCACCAGAATGCATGTGAAGCTAGTTCATTTTCACACCTGAATCCCCTAAGGTCATAACAGCCTGCATTTAGACTGCAATGTGAGGAAGGGTATTAAGACTTGGGACTTGTAAGTGTAGGAATGCAAAGGCCTCTGTTGCTAGAGAGGATTTTGCGTTAGTTGTCAGTAGCACTGTCTTGTGTCTGTTGTAAACCATGAGGATAAAGAGACCAATTGAATATAGAAGCAGTTGTGATGCCCTGTGGCACAGGTGATCAGCATTATTATGAAATTACTGTATAGCATTATCTTGGAGCTAGTCATAAATGAATAAAAATGTAAAACTTAAAGGATTTTTCTCCAAGTGAAACCTTTGAAAAATGTAGTTTCCAGCTGATCCAAAATTACTTGTTTCTTCCTGGATTGGAGACGGATTTCTGCTCATCTTAGCAGGGAACTACAGAACATTTTGCTCCTTAGGCTACAATCAGAAGATCAGTTTCTTCTCCCTTATCTATAATGCCAAAGATCTGGAATAGATACTTTGGCTTATCACTGGTGGTTAGGCAGTTCTAAACAGAACTCAATTTCCTCTGCCAAATGAAGTGGTACAAAGTAATAATGGGTTTGGATGCAAAGGCTAGTCCTGTGATAATTCATAATTTATATGAGCTATTACAAATACTCCTGAATTGCAGACTCTAAGTGCAAGCTCCTTGACTGCATTGATAGGGTATTTGCTCATGTTTGATATTTTTGGGGAAACGTTTTTAATGTGTATGCCATTGTTAATTGTTTGGATTTACTTGCACTTCTGTTATTACATTTCAGCTAAGATACCTCTCATGCAGTTTTAGCATCTAAGCTGTTTAATGCAATATTCTCTCTGTATTTTTAATAGGTACTTTTAAAAGCAAGAGATTAGACTAGTCTCTACCTGCTCCAAAATACCCTTTCCTGTAAATGAACATCTCTTGCAGCTACTGATTAATGACAGTTACAGCATCAACTAAATAAAATAATCCTGAAATTAGAAAGATAAATCTTAGCTTTAGAGAGTCTTAATGAGTGCAGTGAGATGCAGAAACCACGGCCATAAGCTTTAAAAAGGAAATCACTAATAGCATTTTTTTCTATATCTAAATAGTATGTGGAACTTCAGGAAATGTAAGACATGTAGCTCTGTAAAATTCAGATGTGCTCCCAAAAGATGAATGAATGTCTTGAGTAAGAACTGTTTTTAGATCATCAAAAGTGCAGAGGTTTCTGTATGTTGTTTTCTAGTTGTTTTTCTTTTTGTTGTTGTTTTTAATAACAAAATAAACCCTCAAATACTTTGTCAGCAATGTTTTCTGTTTTGGGAAATGGAAATTTTTCATGGACTTGGAACCACTGTCACCTCTTCTGATGCTTAGTGTTCCAAAAAGGTCATTTCAAAAATTGCAAACTAGTGGCTATTATTGTCTTAATCCTTTTAGAAATTGCTAGGATGTGCTTTTGAATGTGCTATTTACAATTCATCTGATCTGATTACAATATGATAACTGCTCCTCCAAAATGCATTGTGCAAACTTGTACACTCCAGGAAAAGCCTTTATGCAGGCACAGACCATCTAACAAATGGTCCTGAGGTGTTTCATATGCCAAATGCTCTCGCCAATGCATAATGAAGGGCTAGAGATTAGCTCCTGTTTTTAATGTAGATTTTAGACACAGGGAAGGATGTGGATTAATATAGTGAAAGCACATATTGACATACAGAATAGATGAAAGTGAAATCACAACAAACATTTATTCCTTTCTCCTCGTGGGTCCTGGCTTGGATTTGGACAATGAAAGAGGAAACAGACTGCACATCTTGACTTTCCTCCAGCACTCAGGTACGGAGTCAACAAAATCTCCAACTGTAATATTGTGGACAATATTTATGCAAATGCTTGTGTATTTATTTTGGGAATTAAGAGTAATCCAAAATGTGCTTTTCAGGGACTTCACAGGGAGCTTCTATTAAAGCACTTTGGTGGTTTTTTGGATAGCACTAGGACACATTGAAATATCGCCACCAGCCTGTGCAAACCAAAGACTTTATCTTCAGCAAAGCCAGCAGAAGGGATTGCATCCCTGAGGTAGCCAATATACCTCAGCTGGCTCAATAGTATTTGTTTGTGGCTGGAGCAAGGGGATTCACTGTCCTTGGAAATCTTTGTTGTGGAGAGCCCTGCCAGATACACTGAACACTTTAAATATCTGAACAGATGCTTCCTGGAAGGAAGCACTGCCACCAGTGTCAGTAAGCAATCTTACTCCTTACCGTATGAAATCTAGATTAAGCTACTGATTTGCTGAATTTCCTGAAGTTTTGCTTTTTTATCTTCATCAGTTTCACTTCAGGGTAATGCCATTTCACCAAATACAGATATAGCTCTGTCTTCCTTATCCTTCTGCTCTTTTCTTGGTCAAACACCGCCATTCTCTCTTTTAAGACTCTCTTCAGGTCCCAGAATTTTCCATACTTCTGGAAATGTTGCTCTCTGTCATTACATATCTCTTACCCTTTTCACTTTTCAGGCCATCATTACTCATTTCAAAGACATTTCAAGTCCTGAGAATTATATAATAGCCAGAAATGTATAGAGTAGGAGAGTGAAATAGGACCTTTGTCTGGCTCTCTGCTTTTTATTAACAAATACCCTTTGGTAATAAAAACTTCAAGGGAGCTTCATTAGGGTTTAAGAAGAGAACAGTGTGAAAGTTAATTACCTGGAGCCAAGATTCTGTATTTTCCCTTCAGCAGTCCAGTACTATGCTTTAAAAGCAATCTGTGGAGAGTTGTCTGGCAAACATTCAATCTTTCCTTGAAATGTTCAGTGTAATTAGACCCTCTCCTGTTTATCATGAGAAGACAAATTGTTTGTGGACTGTTAACAGTTGAGTACTGTAGTATGTCTTCAACCTTTATCATAATTATATTACCAATATTCATGGAAATTTCCCAAAGTGAGAAACGGGAACTTATTACTAAGCTAATTGCTTGATAATGAATTGCTGTTTTTCATGGTGAAATACTCAATTTATTTTTTCCCCTTCATTTTTCTTAGGGTCCTCAGTATTCACAGTGCATATACAAACCCACTTGGAAGCTCTTTATAAAGATTCATCTATCCCATTTCTGTGGCTCATTTTTGTTTCTATCTGGGGTGATGAACCACTGGACTAAAAAAAAAAAAAAAAGCAAGCTAGTCCAGCTCTGTCCAAAATTAACTGATTGAAGAGACACAAAGTAGTCATTCATTTCACAGAAGCTACTGTCAGCTGCTTATGCAAATCATAATTTTGGAGTTTTTCTTTGCTGATACTCTATTGATGCTTTAAAGCCACTGTGCCTTTGTGTGTCGCTCTTGCCTGATAACTGTAAGTGAAAACGTGTTGCTATGATGCAAAGGCATACTGTAGCCTTGGCCCAGCAAGAATGATAGCAGACATGCTCATGTGTGGGTTGGAGATGCGGTGGAAGTGTTGATTTGGGTTTAGGGAAGAGTAATAAACACATCATCATTTCTGGAGTGTTTTGGTGATAATCCTTGTCCCTTCAAGCCTTTGAAAAAGAGAAAGAAATTTGACTCAAACTTCTTCAAAGTTAATTGTATTAATAGGAAAGTCAGGGGATGGATGAGTCACTTTGTTTGCTTTGCCACTTTTAAAGCAGTTACTGTTTTATAACATTCAGTCATTACAGAGTGCATGTATGGGGAGAGTTAGAAGATTTTTAATGTAATTGTCTGACCAGGTTCAGAGTCAGCTGCAGATTAAGTAAATTGTCTGTTAAACAGGATATATAGCATTCTGAGAGAAAAAGAAAACATATCTCTAGGCCAAGCTGACCATGAATTTTTGGTGGAGGTGCCAAAAAAGCAAACTAAAATTCAGCTGCCTCCTTCCAAAGGAAGTAAGGTGAAGGGGGAATACTTAAAAATTACAAGTTTCATTGAGGCTGCAGCTATTTATTCCAACTGAGGATCTAACCTAAAATATACAGGTGCATTGTGATATTTCATTCTGTGAAAGCATTAAACATGAAGTGGTAAGAATGCTGTCCTATTTAGTATATTGGATCAGACAGACTGGGGCATAGGACTTAGTATATTTGTTTTTTCATTGCCTTCTGTGGTGCAGTCCTGTATGTTAAATTTCACACTGGTGGCGTGCAAAACTTTATAGAATGGAACAGAACATGCCAATTTCCTGCCTTAAAAAAGCTGCATGTTTCTCTGCATTGCTGTGAAGTAACTGATCTGTATCACACAGTTCTTATAATAGCATATCTATTAATAATTTGTCTCTTGTTCCTGTGTGGAGCACACCTCTGATACAGAGGCTCTTCCCAGTTTGGATTAAGACCCATTTCACTGTTCACCTCCACTGGCTGGTTTCCATCCAGTCCATCATGTTCTGTGTGTGTCAAGTGCTGTTCAGACCAACCACGTTTAAGCTTTGTTGTAATACATGCAGTCATTTTATTGCTCCCAAGTCATGGCAACTTCTCTTTTCATAAAGCTTTCCACATAAATGTGCTCTCTTCTCCTGTTCTGTGTCCTGTCTCCACATGCTGTCCATGGCTTCTTCTTCATTGTTCCCCTGAGTGGGCAGAGTTCCTTCATGAAAACATCTTTTGTTTTCTTCCCTGCTGTTTTTTGACCACTTATTTTCTATTATATTCTCCAGGGTTATGCTTGTTTTTTTTTTTGTTTTCTGTCTGTCTAGTCTATATTGACTTTCTTGAACATTAAAGATGCTTAAAAGCAGTTTGAGAAACATATTCAGAACTCTTAATTTCTTAAATGGTGTTGTCAGCTTTGTTTTCTGCACTCAGACAATTTCTATTCCCTGTGGAGGCTGAAAGCATGGGACTGCCTACCTTTTTTTTTTTTTTTTTTTTTTTTTTCAAATGCGACTTGCAAATTGATTAGCTATTGCAGAGTAAACCATGCATGAGTATAAGGCAAAGCCTTGACAGATCCTTGTGCAAGGGGTACACAAAATGATCAATGCTGCTCAGGGACACTTTACAGGGTCTGTGGTAGTAAACTAAACACCTTCTGGTCTTTTTTTTGAAGTCCTCAGCCAACTTCCATGTCATAATCTGCTTCAGAGTAGGATTCCTGTTGCTGGGATGTGGTGTTGGGGTACATGTTGTTTATCTGGGCTTTCTCAGAATGTGATCCAGAAGATCCAGTGTGGAAATTGTGTGTTAACCATGAGAAGAGACAGAAGGTGTTAGAGCTGGCAGGAGAGCGCAGTGAACCTCTGCTTGCAGCTCTGTGCCTGGCCTGCCAAAACTGCTGTTTCCCATGTCACCAACCTGCCCTCTGCTGTAACTCAAGGCAGCCTATTGGTCTTTAAAGTGTCCATTTTATACCTATTGAGACAGCATCCAGCAAATAGGCCATGGAAAAAAGGAGGGATTCACAGATCCAAGCTATGTGCAGTCCTTACCAGGAAAGGTTAAGAATCTTAATTTTATATTTTAAAGAAAAATCTAGGGCATTAAGACTATATCCTTCATAAGAAAGCAGCCTAAGAAATTAACATTTACAAAGAAGAGCAGGCATGACTGACCTTGGAATAAAACAAATTTCCCACACCATGGGGTAGGTTTGGATTTGCACAAAGTACAAAGGCTGTCTGTGTAGTGGAGGACATGCCAGAGTCTCACTGCCAGGAGATATATATGCTGCATATCTTGCCCACATCGCAGGGGAATATCAGACAGACTGACCCATGCAGTTGGAAATGCACAGGCAGAGTGTGTGACAGCTCTGTTCCCATTCTGGCTGCAGCAGAAGCTGGTGAGGGCAAGTCAGTCTCCCTGGGTCATACCAGCCACATCAATATGTGAGTGTGTTTTACAAAAGGAGCAACACTAAGCTGCACATAAATAGCCCAGATGCTTCACACTGATTTTGTGAAGTAATCTGGATGACAGTGGGATTTTTAGACACCAGTACAATGAAAGGGTGTAGATATTGTCCCTGTTTGTATTCAAAGATTTGATCTTTTCATGAATAATATATAGTTGTCTTCATATTTTGCTCTGTTCTGCGTACTCAAATTATCTGGGATGTTTCCTTTGACTGTAAAAAATAGTGAGACATTGAATAATGACTGATCTGTGCAGGACTGCTGCCATAGCTTGTGCCCAGATTCTGTTCTGCTTGTCTGTAGTTATAATTGTGTGCTCCTTTTTACCTATTGTTACCAAATAGGAACACTCAGAATGACCTGCCTTTTTACTAAGTGGTGAGTGTAAGATTACTTTTGTAGCTCCAAGCAGGAACTAACATATGCATCACTACATGTTCTTTTTTTCTTCTTTTCTTGAGTGCCTGCTTGATGAAGATCTTCCAACAGCATCAGCTTTTATAAGGCCTGTTTGGGTTTTGGAATAAACAATACTGGAGCTCAACAGAGAACACTTGAGGACTTTATAAAATGGTGTGGATGACTCTGTTCAGGACAAATGTGTGAAATATTAGGATCACAAAGCATGGTTTAAAAAGGCACAGTGATTATGACAATAACTCTTTTGTACTAGAGCTACTGTAGTATCTGCAGGCCGGATGAGGTTTCACAGGAGCGCCATATGAACAAATGTTTGTCTAGGGACTACTGTAAGGCTTAAGTTCTTCTGATTACTTATTTGATTTCCTCCACATCTATTTGTGAAGATTTTTAGGAAATATTTCCTTTGACTAAAACCTTCTACACTCTTCTGCCAGAAGTCAATAAAAAGCATTTGATGATCTATGCAGAATGACAACCACAGAGCACAAATAAATGACACAAGTATGATTTAATTTTTCTCAGTCTGAAGCAGGTGACATCAATTGCAGGAAAACTGAGCTACACAGAAGAATTTGGGGCTGAAGAAAGTCTGTGGATTTTTCTGAAGAGGATCCCTCATTTATTTGCTTATTCCTGGGAAGACAGATTGTGATTTTCAGAAGTCTCCAGGAAAACCTGTAACTGCATTTATGGTAACTACAACGGGTGCACATGTCCAAGACACGATGACCAATCAGACATTTTGTACCTCTCTAGTCCTAACTCTCAAACAATTCTGGATTTTGGAGGTTTCATAAATGCCACCAAAGTGACAGATAACAACTTGCACCCTTGTAGCAGTTCTGCTACTCTTTGCTGCGCTATATCTGCCTCATTCCCAGTATTTCCAACTTGTTCATTTGTTTTCTGCTTCTCACCCAGATATCTGAACTCTGGTGCAATTTCAAAGTTTAAAGAGCATCTGTGATTTTTGGAAATTGTGGAATGGTTTGAATATTTTAATGCTCTTTCTACAGTTTTCAGTGTCAATAAAACTGTTATAGACTTTTAGAGGACAAATTTATCTTCATGAAAGATCTGCAGGCATTGGCAGCAAAGATAGCAAGTGAATTGGCTTATCCAAAATTATCCAGATTTTATTTTGACATTTTAAATGCAACACATTAATACCAAGTACAGACATCCTAAGGTAGACTTCTAAAAAAATTTTGGCATGCAACTGAATTTGGTCCATCAGTCGTAACTTATGATTCATATTGTCCTGTGATCATGGTATTCAGAAGCTTTCTGCACGATTGTATCTTAAAACCTGTCCTGTTTTATTCTAAACAGGACTTTCAGGATGTTATTGGAATTTTTTGGGGTTTTTTTTTTAGTATTTTTTTTTTTTTCTGGTCAAAGGCTTAACTTTTTATTCTCTTTAAAATGGCCTACTTAAAAGTAAGGCATGCTGACCATGTAAATTGTGATAAAATTGTCTCACATCCACTACCAGCCTTGAGGGGTAAGTTAATCGCTTTTATTAATAGCTCCTCGTCAGCCAACAACATTTTTCATGGGAAAACATACAATATCTAGGTAAAAGTTAGCCTTTAAAGTTACATTTACAGGGGCAGATTTTTTTCATGTGAAGCAAGGAGTTGGGTAAAATGACTAGATTATCTAGTGGTTCCACCACTAAAATGCAGCTACAAATACATTTCTACCCTGTATGAAAGTTGATTGATGGATCTTACCCTCCTGTGCACATCTGACTTGGAGATACAGATGGTTCTTCTCTATAACCACCCCTGTTTCTTGCTAGGCTGTAAATTCTTCAAGAAAAATCTTTATCTTGTCTGTCTAGCTTCAGTTTATGGTTGTTTCTGTTTCTAAAGGTGTTGCTTTGTTTTTTATTTTTTTTAATATTGTGTTCTGAAAGTCTGAACATAAGAGACATAATTAAAATATTTATCTACAGTATGCCTTGGTTTAGATTAACAAGTCTTTAGCATGTAATACACTACAAATGAAGAATAATACTTTTTGGATGCTCTGTTCTCCTTTCCCCTCTCCTTCATCCCGCCACTAGCAAGGAAAATTTGCACTCGGTACCTGAAGTATCTCTTGTGGCACCTTTATAAGAAGTATCTTGAAGGTTAGAAGCCAGGTCCTAGAGCCTGGCTAAATGTTATCCAGTCTTTAGGGACAGTGACAAAGATTCCCATTCATGTAGAGCTGGAATCTTTTACATCGTTTAAGTATGGTAAACCTTATGATAATAAATAAGAAATACTTTCCTGCTAATATTTAATTTTATGCTTTAAAGTAGACCTGTGCTTTACATTCAAAATTAAACATTAGCATCTTCTCATTAGTATCATGGGACTTCCGGGAACATCGGGTTTCAGGAAAAATTATTTAGGTTGGTCTGTGGATGAGTTTTCAGGATCAAAGAGGCTGACTGTCTCAGGAGTATGATGTGGGACAGTGCACCTTCGGTTTCTTGGTTTGAATCAGGAGCAGCTGAATTTTTCTAATTTTAAACGGTACCTTAAGTTATAAAGAAAAAATTTAGAAACTTGAAGGTGTAGAAACAAGCCTTGACAGCAGGTAGTACTGCTGGCCTTGGTTGGAGGAGTTGGATCTGCATCACCTGGGCAGGTACCTTCCAAAAGATACCTGGGAAGATGTATGAATTGAGCACCCCAGAAGGCAGGATTTCACAGCTGGAGAGGCTGGCTTGGTGAGTACCCGTGGGGTGAGCAGTGGTCTTGCTTGACTAGGACATATGCTGCAGGACTGTGTGTGTATTGCACACCCTCTGAGGAGTCTGCAAGTGTTGCATGAGGAATCCTGTAGCCAGTGATATTTCTTTTGTAGTGTTTCAAATTTGTGTAGGATTTTTAAAGAATGTAAACATGTGTTGTGCTCTACCATGTCAGTTTCAGATTGGAATTGCTCTGAGTGGTGTTACCATATTTCTAATGTTTTTGTTTGTTTTGTATTTCTGTTTCTAATGGCTTTTATTCCTGGCTTGTTGGGAGAACTTCATTTACAATGCCTATAGCTATAAATAGTAGAATTTTTAAATTCGTGTAGTCATGATTTTCTGAACGTGCAAGTGATAGCACTATATTTCTGTCTATGAAATTCTGTTGCTGTTGAGATACTTAAGTACATAAATGCCACCACATGTGTTTGATTTCAAATCATGACAAAGAAACATCACTACCAAGAGAAGCAAGATTTAAAGAGCAAGACAAAATGCATCACAAAGCCTAAAATAGTGTAAATTAAAGTATTCTTATTAGATTTATTGTCTTAAAATTGACTATTCAATATATCTGTAGATATTCTTGTGATTTTGTTGTCACAACTGGGAAAATCGCCCCATGGTTTCCCACGTGTATTAGTAGGATTTCTGAACTCACATTGGGTCATTTTTGTCCTGAAATATGACTGTTTACCAGGGCTAACTAGACGGAAAACCAGATATATTTGGATAGAGACCTTGACAACTGTTTGACAATTGTTTGTTGTGTTCATATGTGTATAAATACCTCTGTATATAACTGTGCTTTGAATTTTTTGTCAGTCTGGATAATTGTTTACATTAGCTGTAACCTCTGAACAACATCACTGGGTGTTTTCTTTTCAGAGATAAATACTGTTTATGTATAGAGCCTCATTTCTCACTTTCTTTTTTCATGGTTGAGATATATAATTTGTGGAGAAATAACAGAATTTGGGAATACCAGTACATGGATCTAGATGATGAGAAAAGACTGCATTCTGAAAGGAATGGGGAATTTATGGGTAACTGGATGGGACTTGGGAGAATTGGAGCATGCAGCTATTATTGTTGTGCTCTTTTAGGCCCTTCACAGAGTCTTGACCATAACTAATTCTCACTAATGGGATGTAAGTAGACACCTTGACAGTAGACTTAAAATGTCAACTTTCTGTTTCCTCGGGAAAAAATGTAGGAGGCTTGAGTTACCCCTCTGATTTTTTTGATTGGATAACCTATGTCCCTTCATATACAGATTTTTACAGGGTTTTTAGGGAGCCTAGCAGGGTTTGCTATAGCTTTGGTGAGAATAGAACAGTTTTTTCAGTCAGCTGCCTCCACTTGGACTTGTGATTGTCCAATACCTTTGGAGCATGTCTGGCACACTCAAATCTGTTTTCTCATGTGAAAAGAATATTTTACCAATACTTGATGCACATGAGGGTGTTATGCATGAGCCTATTTGTCTGAAAATAAAGGACATTGGACAGAAAAGTTGTACCACTTAAATTTGTGTGCTCTCTTCATAGTCAGTTCTGGATTTTTCACAACATGGAAGACCTTGCCTAGAGTTCAAATTGAATTGCACAAAAATGCAGTAAAAATGGACATGAAAACTCTGCTACAGCCATGAGAATCACAGAGTCAACCTGTTTCAACACTATTTCAAAAGCTGAGTTCCAAATTCATCTCTGACACAAACTTTCTGAATAGATGTAAGATATCTCACGTATTTCACTGGTAAAGCAAAGTAATTTAAATAAATCTGTGTCAGATCTTCAGGCTTATTACATGAGAGGCTAAAAAAATTTAGGTCATTTTTTTCCATCTGTATGGAAATAGTATTTTTTAATGACATCTCTTCATTAGTCGTACTTTCTTTTTCCTTGCTAATATTTTGGAAATACTTGAATACTTGACAGGGAAATTATTTCTTGCATGCTTTAAAACACTGCATATGTTTCAATGGAAATATGTTGAGTCTACAATAGCTTTTTTTTCTTGTGTAGGAATTATGTTAGAAATACCTAAAAAAACTCTTTATGTATTGATTAAAATATAAATTTCACACACAAAAGTTTTTATACTCTATTTTTTGCCCCTGGCTATATATGTCTGATACTTGCAGTTGATCAAATGTTGTAGAGAATTCTACATTAAAAGTTCTGGAGGGAATGTTTTAGATACGTGAAAAGCCACAGAAAACTTGCTCAATATGGGATAGCAGTCTTATTTCTAAATGGCTTTTGGCATATTTTCCTTTAATACTAAAAAGGGAAGAAAACATCTTAGAAGTGTCTTAGAAAAATGATGGTGTTTTGAAGGCAAGCAGTATTTATGGGACCTTGCTGAAATTCTCAGGAGTTTGACTTTGCCCTGCTCTGATTAACTGGTCCATCCAGAGATTTAGTGTGATGGTTCATTCCCAAACAAACCTGTGGTCATGCCTTCCACTGTCTTCCAATCCCACATGCTGCACTAGCATTTAGTAATGGAGTGATTTCTCTGATCATTTTGGGGAGCTGGCAACACTTCCCTCTGGGGAAAAAGCTTTTCCAGACTTCTCTGCAAGAATCAGCTCTTCTTTCTCCATATCCCTGTAGAAAATTTCTGTGCCATTCCATTATAGGGATTTGAGTGCCTGTTATTTCAAAGACATTTTCATCATCTAAGTACGGTCTCCCATTCAATAAATTGAGTGGTTGGTTTTTTTGTTTGTTTGTTTTCCCCCTTGAAAATTTTACACTTAAAATTCAATGGAATTATTTTTATTTCTATTTTATGGCTGCAGGATGTTTACACAACAGTAATGGGGAGCAGTAGAGGATAGGACTCTGATGCCCCATCATCTTGAAAGCATGCTGGCTGCATGTCAACTGTTCTGATTTGCTGGTAGTCCTGAGTCTGTCCAAAGGCAGTAATCCTTAACCAATTAGGTTTCATAGAGATGAGATGAGAGTTTGTGGTCAGTATATAAATTAAAATGATGGTGTCTGCTAAAGGTCACAGTCATAGAAAGCTCAAGGGAGTGTTGTTTATGGTGCAAAAGCAGTTTAAATACTGTGATTTAGCTTAACAGCTATGATTCACAGAGGGTCATCAGAAGGAAAGATAAAGCAAGAAGTGTTAAATTAAATGAGGTGTGACCATCTGTTTCAATGCTTGTGCAGAGTGGGATTAACTTTACAGATATGTTGGTGTGACTGGTAAGGAGAGAATTTCAAATATGGTGTTGGAAATTATGTTGGAGCTGCTGTAAAAAAAGGAAAAAAAATTGAGATAAAAAGGCTACTCACAGAGTCAGTCTAATCACACATCCTGGTGCTTGAAGCTTCCCTGATTTCCTTTTGAGAGTCACTGTTAGTAGTTTTATTCAAAACCGGGGAGCAAAAGTGCCTGTTGTGAACTCTGGTTTTGGGCCTACAGCTACATTTCATCTTTTTAAAACAGATTGATAAACCTGGTGTGGGAGGTTGTGCACTAGTTTGTTTTGTACAGCATTTGGCATTGTCCCTTCATAGCAGTACACATGTCAAGGAAAATAATCCTTTGATTGCAGCATATCACAGATCAGCATGTGAAAGAATATGGCAAGATGTGCCTTATTTCTTTAGCTATATTTTGAAAATTAATGCAAATAGAGTATCTGCGTACTTGTTATTTGCAAAAATGAGCTAATTGGCATGAATACTACTATAAATGTACTACTTTTGTGAGTGGAGATGATCAAAAAATGCTATTCTGGTGTTTGGTACATTTGTTAATTTACACTCAGACCAGAATGTCATCCTGGAAAGATGCTGTATGTTGACCATGATTTGTACAAGGGGAGTAAGATTACTAATACTGACACCTGGAGCTAACCACAAAAATACCCCTGAAAAAATTAAAAGCAAATTGCACTCTATAATTTCTTCTTACACCACCACTTGGCTCAAACACTGTTTTCCAGGGATGTTTCCTCAGTTCCCAAGTTGTCCACAGTGCTGATGAATATGGTGGATAGTAGGAGAAAAGACAGAAACAACATAAGCAATAATATAATTGATTAATCATGCAGTGAACAGTAACTATCCCAGTCTTTAAAATGCCAGTCCAATTATAAACCAAATTCTCATTAGCTACTGCCCCATCTCATGAGTCCCAAGGATTGGAATGTTCTTTAATGGTTGGGGGGTGTGAGGGATGCCTCAATACCCGTCTGTTGGATGTGGGCCCAGTATGTCTTGAAATTAGCCACAGAATTGCACAGCAGGTCTTGATTTTTAAATTCCACAGAGGGGGATCCCTGGCACATCAGGTATTAAAACACATCAGTGTCTGCACCAAGTCTCAGGGGGATCTTCAGGTCCCGTAGCACAACTGATTTCCTTTGCACACTGAAACAAGTGTGAATGGGTTTGTTGAGGAGATGTGTTCACATACTTCAAAGGCTTTAAAATAAAGTTCTCTCTTGACCACATCCTCTTATAGCTGGAAGAATTTTATAGGTAATGCTCCTGCCTTGTTGGGTAGTTCATAAGCAGTGAAAAATTAAGTGTTAGAGTTCCCCCACTTGGAACTGCTTCCCCTCATCTTCAGTGGAGGTGCTGTTATACCTAGAAAAAGAAAACACAAACTTCCTTGCAAGTTATCCCTTAGCGATGGAAGTTTTTTAACTGCTTCAATTTGGTATCACTCAGATGGAGTTTTAAACTTCTGTCTCATTAAGTGCTTGCTGCACTGCTCTTGTATCTTCCCCTATATTACAGGAGGGTCTCCTCCATTATAATTTCATGTCTGGAGGAAGTGAGGTTGTTTGTGAGAAGTGGACAAGCACCTTTGCTTGTGAATTAGGGAGTGCTTAAACTAGATTTCTTTTAGGGTTAAGATTACCATTCTTCTGCTTCTCACCCAGGAGCCATGAATTAAGCTTCTCATTTTGGCAAATAACACTTGTTCTGTTTACTCCAGTGAATTTTAACTCTGCTGTCCGGGAACTACATCCAGCTTCATGGCATTCCACTGCATTAATATTGAATGGATTTGAATCTCACCTGATTTATGGCCAGTCTTGGATATCTTGGTAGCTGTTTTAGTAGCAGTTTGCTGACCCTGGCAATAGTTTGTGGCTTCAGTTTTAATTAAGAGTTAGCATACTACCTCCTCATCATCATATGTCAATACAAATGTTACATTTTTCTTTTTAGTAGAACAGACTCGTTCACCACTTCTCAGCTCCTCCACTGAACATGAAAGGTCTGAATTACAAGACCTTGTTTCAGGGAACATCATGTCCTGCAATTCTTCCTGTGAGATTCTGTCTCATGTGCACCACTAAGTTCCACCTGAAGATTTTGGGCATGATCATGCTTGCCTGCAAGCAGTGCAATGCCTCTGCCTGCAGCTTTTTTTTTCATTTTCCTTAATTTACTAAAAGTACAATTCTTTCACCAAATTTTGTAAAGATAGTACTATTTTATGTTCAGATTTTTTCAGTGACTGATTGCTTATTTTCCCAGATTTTTGCCCATACTTTCTGGGAGTGTGGCAGCATGGAGGGAGGGGCATTTGACCTTCCCTACTCTCTCCCCCCTGGTTACAGAACAGGCTTGGGATCAGGCTTGAATTAAATGCCACAAGTTTCTCCAAACATACAACTGTTCTTTGAATGAAGCCTCACTTTCAAACAAACCAGTCTGTCATGACAGCATTCAATGCTTTCTCCTGTCAGTGTTGTTACTTGGAGCTGGATATGCCTTCTCTTTCCTGCAGTCAGAACTGCTGGCAGAAGTCTTGGATTCATCCTCCCACAGGTACAGAGAAAAAGAGAGGAAAAACTCCTGTATCAGTGCTTTGTACTACAGAGACAACTACCTGCAAGAAAAAAATCTCAATAAATTTAGTACTGCCTTGTCTAAAGCTGTCACCTCTGTAGAGAAAGGGTGGGAAAACCAGAAGCCTGCAATCTCAATAAATAACCTTTGCTCTTGGGTGGCTTGTTGGTTTGAGTGATCCTATTAACAGTGGACACAAAAAGCAGCATTTGGACCTGACAATATTGAAGTGTTTATTCTATTTTGCAAAGAAGATTGTGCTGGATAAAATAACCAGCTGTCCTTTGTCTTAGACCTAGGTTAGTAGAAAAAATTAAGCCCAAATTTCATAATAGTGTAAGGAGGTGTTCAGGTTCTGTGGGGACAGAAGTGAGAGAGATTGAACTTTAGTATCTTTGTAAGCCTAATAATGAATTTGTGGGGGGTGAGGCTGTGTGTGCAAACTCATGATGCCTGGGATTCTATCATGTATTCAGTTAGTGTTTCAGAGACCCAAAATTCTTTCAAACTTTATTTTGGAGGGCAGAAACTGCATACATTGGCCCATCTTCCACTTCTGGCTATGGAAGAGGGAAAAGAGGAGAGCTTTATTTGGTCACTTCTACAATTAGGTGTCCCTCTGCAAACATAGCTCTTCTCTAATTTGTAATTTGACCTGACTGGTGCTGAGTGATCTCAGAGGTGGGAGAAGTGGCCAAATATTTCAAGACTCATTTTATACCACTTTTCACTTCAGACTTATACCACATACACTGAGTACTTGTGATCTGGATCAAACGGTCTTTTCCAGATCCAGTAACTCATTTTTCGCATATGTAAACGTAACTTCTTTCAGTTGCCAGGGGAAATCTCCACCATAAATCAAAATTCTTTGGTGGTGGAGCTTTCAAACCCATCTGTGGAAATATTAGGGATTTGTTTATGTTTTTTTATTTCCTGAGAGTGAGTTGATATTCCTTGAGGTGCAGAAGAAAGGCGAAAAATAATGGCTTGGCATGGAAGCTGCAACACACTCCTGGTTGCAGATGTGTTGCATTTTAGAAAGGACTTGTTAAAGTATAGGATCTAATGCTCCCTGTTCTTATCCCTTGGCAAAAACAGTTAAGAGCACTGGAGATATTAGAGGAGACATGGTAATGAAAGAGCTTTGTGCTTAAAATTTATTAACTGTCTAAACATTTTTTTTTTAATCAATGGTTATTTTTTTCATTAACTTTGTTTCAAATTCTGAAGAGACCAGCCACAATGTATGTAAGGAAATGCAGTTAAAACCAAATTGCTTTGCTCAGGGAAAAAGCCAGATTCTTATTTTCCATTGATGACTTTTTTTTTTCCAATTTTCTAGTACAAGTTCTTATATAGACTTTCTCATATGGCTTCATAAACTAGTAACTTTTTAATATATATATATTCAATTCAGTATTATAAAAACTTCATGATAGTTGCTACTTTCCTGTTTTTATAAACTCCAACAGCGGATATACACAAATTTCCAATTTCCTTTCTAACTGCTTTTGGAAGGTTAAATCCATTTTAATATCAGAAGAACTGAAGGGTTATCACTGGAACAAAATTAGAGGAAAAAAAAAATCCTTAGAAGGAGCTATAGTAGCATAAAACTGTGTCAGTGGTGTAGTCGCATGCAGTTTAGATGATGCTGTCACAGCCTTGGGTATGAACATTCCAGTCTGTCAAAGTTCCCTGGGAACCAGCAAAGCTTCCTGTGCTAGAAATTCAGCACAGCCAGAACAACTGTGGGTATTTCTTTTTCTCAATGTTATCCGCTTCTGGATACCAGTTCTAGCAGACATAAAATTGTCATTAAATTAATAGTATTTTTTGAGTTTTATGCTAATTTCCTTGTGTCTTTTCCTCAAAGCATGTATGACATATACTAAGATATATGTAAGTTATTTCTTAAGTCTCTTCAGGAAGGGGATGAGGTGATAGTTTTGAGGAATGGAACAGAGACTTCTCTGTTCAGAAACAACCTGCTTACTTTTTCTCAGTGTGTGAGATGCACTCTAAGGATAGAAAGAAAGGCAAGAGCCATCTCTGAAGACAGGAGAGCTTGGAAGTATTTTCGGCAGGAGATAGATAAGGCAGATAAACTGATCAAAAATTCAGTTTTCTTGCTGTGTTTAAGGGCCTTGCTATGGGTCCTAGTTTGCAGGAGCTTGTAATACCCATCTGGCCAGGCTTGCTAAGGTGATAGTTTATATTACAGTTTTTACCTAAACTGGGTATAACAGTAGTCCTGGTATGAAATCTACATTTTGTGTAGTATTATTTAAACTGGCCATCTGAAACAAGAATAGAGTAACTAGAAAAGATGGAGAAAGAAAACATGTGTCTTTCATCTTCCCTGTCTGTTCTTCCCAGTCTTTTTGGATAAACAGTGCAGATTCAAGATAGACCCTAATACACTGCAGTATCAGCTTTTATTGTTTCCATTTGCTTTTCACTTAAATTTGACCCATCCCAACCCTTTAAATAACTATTTGTCTGGTTTTGAAATAATAACTTTTTAAACATTTTGACCTCTTTTTAAATACTTCTTGGTTATTACAGTTCTTGATCTTTCCTGTGGACAGAGAAAGTTATGAGCTAATGGAAAATGTTGTGGTTCCCTGTTATGTGATTCCAGGGTTTCCTACTGCATATGATAATATCTTATTATAATAATATAATATAATACCTTATTACTTTAAGGTATATACACACATATGTATATACATAAAAGTTATAGGAGCTGGCCTAATGAGGTAGAGAATTATGTTTCAAATTTATATACTAGTGAATTATATCTCTAATTAGGAAATAAGACCAACTGGGAATGGGTGAATCTATGTCTAAAGTAACATACTGCGCTTCAGTGTGATCTCTTTGTCTTAAAAGAGTACAATGAGTATACACACAATTATATAGAGAAAGCACATTTTATAATCACGAAAGCTGGTTAAACTTTTTCTCTTCCATTTTCTTCTCTGTAATAATAACATGAATTAACTGCCTGGCATCATATTTCTTGGGCAGTTTCTACTTACAGAAAATGATTTATTAACTAGAGTTCAGCTGCTTTTTGCTTTTGTTGCTGTTGACAAAAGGCATGTTTAAGCATGTTAAATGGGCTTAATGCAGTGGACAAAAATGATGGCTAAGAGTAGCAGAACTTGCTGCCAACACATATTTTTTCTTTGTAACATTTATAAGGAATAGTTAATCTGACCTCAAAGAAAAGAAACATATGCTCCACCAGATAAGGTGCTAGAGATGAATGAATCTGTCTGCTGTGGAGCATTTGTTGGAATAAGAGAGGGAATAAAATAAAAGTGGAGCATGAGGGAAAGAAGACTAAGACTAAGACAGCCAAGTCCCAGAAGGAAAAAGTGAAGTAAATCTGGGGAGTGACAAAAATAGCGAACTGAAAGAAGAGAAGGTAGATTAATGACAGAGAAGGTAAAGAGTCAGGTCTGTTGGCAGCCAGCTCTCCCTTTATGGCTTCACTTCACTTATTTTGTCCTAGTTCAGGACTGCAGCTTGCACAGGGTGGGTCTTCTAAAGAATTGGGCTAAAACAAAGTAGTGCTTCTTAAGGGGAATAATTTTTTAATTGAATAATATTAATAAACTGCTCTGTCTTTAGGATCTCCTGACCCCACCATTATATACATATAGATGCACATTTTCTGAAGAGATTATTAATTTTCAGTTCAGTGCCAAGTATACAGAAAAAGAGATAAAATAGCTGACTGGCTAGAAGCTTCAGATAAAGTATAGGGTTTTAAAAGGAAGGAAATTAAAAATAAGAGAAGCATAAACAGAAAAGAAAGAGGAGAAAATGAATCTGAAGCACGAATCAGTGTGGCTGTGTAGAGGCGGCATTTCATATCCAGGCTGCTGACTTCAGTCTCCTTCAAAGGCAGTGGTAAAGATAAAGGAGTGAGATGATAGTGCTGATGGACCTGATATGTGGGTGTTTGGACCTGATCTGAATTTCAGGTTCTTTTAAGCAAATGGCTTAGAGATTTAATATCTGTCATGTATTCTTGGTACGTCTCATTACCCCGTGCATATGACCAGTGGTGTTATTTGGCCTTAATATATATGACCGAGATTTTGCTTTTTGTCTCTGTATTTTATCTGTTTTCCCTCTTTCTGCTATTACTGTGAACTTTCAGTATTTTTAATGCGTTCTATTATGATTGGTTATGTTTTCTCTCCAAATGGTAAATGTTTTTTACCATTAGTTTGTAAATGTGATTTGTCGGATCATTTAAAAATATCACAGCTACAGACTGAGTTTTGGTGATTGATCTTGTTAATAAATTAATTTGCAAAAATAGTTACTCAAAAATAACTTAAAATTAATGTAGAGCTGGAATTGAACATGCAAACTTGCATTTGTCCTTTCTCAAAAAATCTTGATGAGTATTTGTATCTTCACCGTGTTGTTCAGCTTCTGAGTGAAAGCTGTGGCCACACGTGGTCCCTCAGTCACCTGCATAGGAAATATGAACATAACAGGGTGTGTAAGTGACTTTTGTTCTGTATCACAATACATGGTGCTGTCACTAAGAGTGGCAGTGCATGTCTCCTCAGAGTGAGGACAGCTGGGTGGCCACCGGTTCTCCACAGCAGGGCTGACTCCTGGTGTGCTGGGAAGGGACTTTGAAGTACTTCACCAGTGGTAGGAAGTAGAGCAAATAAAATAGGCTTTTAGTCTACCTCTAAAAAGAGCTGGGTAATTTCCATGAAATGGAATCAAGACCTTGCTTTTGAAGTGGGCTAGTGAATGTTTCCTGGACAAGAATCTGTTAGTGAAGAGAAGGGAACTGTACCATAACTGAAGTAGCCCACCCTGTTTGGCTATGAGTCATCTGCAAATTATGGTCAGTGTGATTTAAAAGAAAAAAAAATCAATTAAAGCAAAGGAGAAGCAAGGCAATAAAAAGAATTTGTTGATATCAGCAGTGAGCTTGGGTCAGTCCCTGAGGATAGTGCAGCCTGAGGCTAAGCCAGAATTAAATGTTTTCATGTTTAATAGATTTTTTCTTTCCTTGTTTTCTACTAGAAATGCTGCCCTGGTTCACAGTTGGCAGCTGTGACCGGACTGTGGTTAAACAAACTGACATTCAAGGAGAAGAAAAATTGTGCTGGAAGGTAGACACAAGGAGTCAGAGTCACTGACAGGCAGATGTCACTATAAAATCCCTCACTCAATGATTGGCATCAGCAACTGAACTGCTCAAAATCAATTGACAAGTGAGGAGGACTAGATAGCAATGTCCATCTGCCAGTACGGAGCTGCCTGGTCAGGGCAATTCCAACTGACTGCATGTTTCAGCACTGTGTAGGCAGGAAAAAAGAAGAGGGATGTGCTGACACTAATGGTTAACTTTCACCTATTTTTTATGAAAAAAATCAATGTTGGTACTTAAGACTTTAGAAGATCAAGAAACTCCCATTTTTAAGATTGGTACTTGAAATGTGATGAATTTGAAGAATAGATAATGTCATTCAAATGGCATTTCTTGCAAGTTTATCAAATTCATATTTGCATTCAGCTATGAAAATAGCAGCAAATACTACAACATGTAATGTGCCAGAACTTCAGGCTGATCTTTTGTAACTAAAACCTTTTCTATTTGTGTTTATTGGCAGGTATGATACTTTTAAAATTGCAAAAGTGTGCACCACGTTGTGTCTGCAGACAATTACTCTGGCGTCCCGGTGACAACATTTTCTGTGTCAAAAAGCTTCTTGTTCAAAAACATGGTCTAAATTTAGTAAATTCTCTGTCAATATGTAAAATTTAGCTTAGCTCCTATTGGAGTGGAAACTAATGTGAATGTTCCACTATTTGACTTTCCATTTACGTGGTTGCGTGGTGCCACAACATTTTTATATGCGGCCAGTTGTTGCTATTTGAGTTATAGAATAGTTGGAAATATGAAGAAGAAAATAAAAGCAGTAATTTGCTCTAAATTGACTTGGCCCTGTTCGACCAAAATGTTTGTGCCTTTTCTTTGCTAAATTGCCTATATAGACATCTCAGTTTTAAGTAGTAAGGAAAATAATGTGCTTTAGGCAGAAGTGGCATTGGCTGAGACACCATTAACTGAAGCTCCCATGACTCCCAAGTTCTGTAGTTACAGAGTCTCACTGTGGGAGGACACTTTCTACACCTTTTTTTGGGGAAAATCATCTTGTTTTTTACAGCTTCTTCACCGTTTTAAAGTGCAGAAACAACGGGGTTGTCTTCAAAAGTGGGAGAGCTGCATCCCAAATTTTTTCTGCTCTCCCAGCCAGCATTAATATAATGCAGAAATTTATGAATGTACACTTATTTTCATAATTATGCATAGTCTTGAACTAAAATTCTTTTGTTGGTTTAAAGGGAAAGATAAAATAAATATCTCCTCCCCTGCTTTCCGAGTTTGGAAAGTGGGAAGACATCTGATGCAAATGTCTTGGATCAGTCCTTAGGGACCTGAATCTTCCCTTTGAGGAAAGGCTCAGTTTCCTTGCACTGTTTTTCATTAGGGGTAAAAGAGGGGATTTCTAAAACAACACAGAGACCTACTGGCCTTCCTGTGTCCCTTCCTTTACGACAGGAGACCTGTCTAAAACTTTAGTACTTTTCAGTGGACACAGAATTGTTCCATTGCACTGATTTGTTCCCAGTCTGTTGGGTTTTTTTTCCTCTGTGTAGCTCTGCTCTTTTGGCTTTTGTTGCAATAGGACCATTCTTAAAAACAAAACAACCCCTTTTAACATGGGAACTCTGATGAGGAATGCCTTTTCCAAAGCCTGTTCTCTTCCTCTCTCCTCCCTTCTCCCTCCTCCCGGTTTCCCAGCTGGCAGACCTGGCATGGTGACATGTTGTGTCAGGTTGCATCAGTCATGTTGTCTTCTGTGACATTATGGCTCAGAAGGAGATGTGACTGATGAGAGGTGATAGTGTCACATCACAACCGAGGCCTCAGCTGGGGAAGTCTGAGCAATTTTCTCATCCATCATTAAAAGGGACATGGGATGGAGCAGCAGAGCTCTGCCTTGCATCCATTCCTTGCTCTCCAGTCCCTTTCACACAGCATGTTTTGCTGTGCCACCCAAGTTGGTTTGGATCAAGAGCTATTTTTGCTGAAGAAGTTTTGAAGGCATGTATAAAGGAGCTCTGTGACATCTGTACTGGTGGCATAAATTTATCTGTGGGCAACTCTAGTTGCTCTGTGTCTGATGAACCTTGTCGGCATGTCCTCAATACTGTCCTAACTAATCACAGCCATCATGTTGTGAGCTATTCCTTGCAATCAGGGGAATGAATTAAAAAGCTCACAAGCTTCCTTCAGGCTCTGTCAGAGGTCCACAACTCACTAATGCTGCTAAATAACAACAGGCAGTTCCTGCTTGTTCCTGCGTAAAAAGAGCAGCAGTACTTGTCGCAAAGCTGGAAAAAGGAATGTCTGAAACAATTATAGCCCTTGTTAAGCTTCCAATTATATATTTTATATCTATTATATCTTTTATATCTTATTTTATATATATCTATTATATCAAATAGCAGAGATTCCCTCCCTGTCTGCGGTATCTCTTTGTGCTCACCTGCAGCAGTGGTAGGAAGTGCTCTCCCTACTGTACACACATACATTTTCTGTAAGAGGGTGTCAGTAGGGTTCTGAGCAAGACTGGGCAGGATAAGTTTCTCTGCTTAAATGAGTTCCACTTTTTCAGATGAATAGTTGCTTTTCAAACTGTTTTTCAGCTTCTTTTCAGATTGACAACAATACAGCGCTCATTGGTGATCAGCCCATGTTTTAAAAATATTATTCTGCAAATCACCTAATAAAGCTGTGGATTTTTTTCCTAATATGTGACTGGTAAATAAGGCAATTTTGAGAAAATGAAAGCAGCATACTGCTTGTTACTGCTAGGGGAAACTAGATGAATCATTATTTACCTATTCCTAAATCATGACCCTGGCTGAAAATTTTCACCACTCTCAACTCCAAACACAGCTACTTTTCCTTCTCTTTTCAGTTCGTTTATGCCAATAAAATAAAATACTTCTCATTTTCTAGCCCTTTCTTTGTTTTGATGCTTTTCTGGACCATGATTTCGGGTTTAGGGCTTATGTTTTTTCAGTATAAAATGTCTTAATATTTTATTTCTCTTTTTCACATACCTTTTTGTTTGACCATCTTAGAATAGGTTCTTCTTCTCTTGAGACCACTGTATCCTTCCTTAAATTAATTGCTCTTCTTCTGTCTCCAATTCTGCTTCTTCAACTCTCCCCCACCACCTTTCTTCCACCCTCACCAGTTACTGTTTAGCTTTGTATTGTGGAAAGAGTCGAGCTGTATTTTTTTGCCCATATTTTCCAAATACCTTCCCATTTATGAAAAGAAAGTTAGTCTTCACTTCTGCCTCCCTGCCTTAGGTCTTACTGACTATTCACATTCTGGAGACACAGAGAGAGGTGTTTCCTAATGGAAACACTCTTGGAAGCTGGTGGATCTGTATGACACCCACTATGCCAGCTAAGCTACTGTGAGGATGGATTTATTGAATTACACTGTCAAATTACTACAGCAGCCTCAGCTGACAAAGACTTCATCATTCAGAAGCTCTTCTAAACAGTACTTGCTATGCTGAATGTTGCTGGTCTTGATATTTTCTCTTAGACTAACCCTGGGATACACTTTGGCATTGGCAGCTTTCATGTAGGAGTCTGCCAGGTATAAATAGGTTTGCTGTACTTGCATGGGCAAGCAAGCTGAAACAAGAGCGTTTGTCTTTTTTTTAAGGAAATGAAAGGAAAAGACCATATGTTTTTGATGTTGCTCTTTCCTCATCTCCTCCTTAAGTATTATTTTTCATTTTTCCAGGACTTTGAATTTATTTTCCTGGGAAAACACGCTTTGTATCTTCCTGGGCACTGCGGAACAGTGGAGAACATGCCAGCGTTCTCCAGGGCTAGTTTTTTATTTTGCCCTGCTTTTACATATCCTCACATATTCATGAGCCTGTGCTACAGATACTGGCAGGCTCCACTGTTGAGAGCTGGATTGTCTTTGCTCTTTTCTCTGGGAGAGGCAAGGATGGGGCATGAGGCAGTGCTGAGGCTTGCTGGTCAGGAGATCTGGCTGGGCTGTACAGCCTGCAATCAGGTTGGAGGGTGAGGGTCCATACACAGGATATCAGTCTCTCTCCAGTCTGCAGCTTCTGTTTTCTGCTTGGCTGCACTCACTGCCTTCCTACTGCCCCTCTGGGAATTGCCCTCTTATTACCACAATTACAATCTGTACACATTTCATTAAACTAATATCGCTTCGCACAGACTTTCTCCACCGAAGTGCACAGCTGGAGGCCCATTTCTTTTCCTCAGCTTAAACACTTTGACAGGTTAAGAAAGCTATTATGGCTGAATAACAGGTGTTGCAAAACAATGTGCATTTGATGTTTAAATGAGAGAGCTTCTTTATTGACTGCCTTTATTGCAGCGAAGAATCTCCTTTTTCAAGATGACTGGATTTTTATTGGTTTTACTGCTTTTTAAAGTGTATTCTGTTGTTTCAGAATAGGTCCAGAGTGACTGTCTGCCGTTATTTGTTATTCTGATGTCTTTTGTTATTTGCACATTTTTGCTGCCTTATCCAGGTGTGGGATACTGGTGTTAAATAGAAAAATTTTATTTTGCCTCAGTCTAACGCCAGTCCTAAGTGCTTCCTGTTCCTGGGCAGCTCCCAACGGAGCTATAAGCCATTCTGCACCATTACTGTGCTTATTATTTCTAACCAGACTTGATTCACATCCCACCTATGCATATAGCACCATCTATCTATCTATCTATCTATCTATCTATCTATCTATCTATCTATCTATCTATCTATCTATCTATCTATCTATCTATCCATCTGTAAAATATATACAGAAGTTTGCATATTTAAGTTAGGGCTGGGCTTTAGAATGGTTTGCAGAGATTTTCAGACTGTTGCAGAAGACTTGGGCATACACTGGCCCGAGTAAATCCCATTTGTTTGGGAATATCATAATTTGTTATTACTCTGTGGTGCTATGCAACATGATTAATAGAGTGTGTTCACAGATGATCTAAGAATAGCATGGCCCCAAAAAAGGAGTGTGTGAGAATCAGGTATTCAATGCAATATGTTGTTTAATTAAACACAACCAATATATTGTAACTGAAAGAAATATGAAAAAGTTAAAAAGAGGAGGAAAAGAAATATTTTTAATGTTGGCATTAAAAATGTAAGAACTCTCTTAAAAAATAAATTCATTCCTAATTAATATCACCATCTTCCCTCTCCATGCCTCCCACCCGGTACTCAGGCTCTTATTTAGTAAAGCTTTCTGCAAAGCAGGAGGGGTATTTTCTTTCCTGCTCCCACAGGTAGATTTTGTCTAATGAAAGCAGTTTGAGAAGGTTCAGGGCAGAAGAGAATTTAACTGTGTGTAACAGTAGAGTAAGGGCATCATGGCTCTGGTATCATCTTTCTTATCTGTCCTGCTAAATATTTTGTTCTCCAATATTGTAAAATAATAAATTAATAATGAGACATTTTAGCAGCCAAAAGTTCAGAGGAGATGAAGTCTTATATTGAAAATGAAGGCAAAATCTGTTCAAGCTGGCTTAATTAATATGAAATCTTTACCCTGCCTGTAACTCCTGCCACGGATCAGGCTTGATGCAAGGTCTGGCACACTGAGAAGGGAGAGAGAGTGTCTGTCTGTTTTGAGGGAATCATAGGCAGTACTGGGGAAATCTCATAGGAGGTCTTGCTGGCTGGGCTTATGACACCATTTCATCTTGACTGATGTGAATGCCACATGAATGATGTGCAGCACCAAACTGCAAGTAGAAGGAAAATTGTGTGCAGATGAAGAAGAAGATGGGAAAGCAACTAGCTTTCATCACCACATATTTTTTCCAGTTGGCACTAAATTACTTCTGCAAGCCTCTGGAAAATTACTTTAATAGAGGAATTAGCCATTTCTCATTATTATGTTGATATTTAGTACATTTAAATTTCTCACAATGCTGAAGAAAAGTGAAACGCTAATTGCTACATATTTTTTTTCAATAAATGACTCTGTCCACAACTGAAGAAGTCTGTCAGGATGTTGTCAAGAGAAAATTGTGCTGTTTCTTTTGTAGTCTCTTTTCTCCTCCCATGTTTCAAAAGTCAGCCTGTGAATATTTAGTTGCTGTTGCCAGCCTGCATATTCAAAAGCTTGTATCTCAATGTATGTGTAGTTGTCTCCAGTGCACCTAACATATAAGCCAGTCCCTACAGTCCAGTGTATGTTAACAAAAGGGATAATTTTTGGATATCTAGTGGAATTTGGCCCCATTTGGGGTAACTGAACACACTACAACTTATCTAGATTGATAATGGTGTTAGTGAGTTTCAGCTGTGTTTCTTCTTCTCTTGTAACAAAACAAAAACAATTTTCTTTCTCTAAGCTAAAGTCATATTTACTCTTTCTGAAAATGCAACCCTCCTCAGCAGTTATTGGTTGTTCCTTCCATTTATTCCATATTTGAAAGAGCAAGAGTTGGGATCAAGGCACAGTCAGGAGGCCAGTGAGTTTTCAACTACTCCTTCCTCTCAAAACTTTTCTTGTTTGTGCAGTAAACAAGATGATCAGGGGAGAGGCCAGAGGAAAGGGACATGGCTCTTCAATGGAGGGATGCCTGGATTCATGTGAGAAGGAGAATTGGATGGAGATGAGACAGTGAGAGTGGAGAAGGTGCCTGTAGGCTGATGGAAAGACAGCAATGTAAGGGAAAGAAGAGAAGGCAGGGCTTGTATGTGTGTTTGTATTGCACACAGCTAAGAGAAACAAGGGCAGAGTGACCAAAAATTAGGAGACTGGCTCTAGCTACTGAAAAAGGCAAAGAAATAGAATTAAAGGAGCAGCTAATAAAGAAAAAAAAATAGGGAGGAGAAGGATATGTTAATCTATATGGGGAACAAAGGAGAGACAAGAGGGGAATAGAACAAATTGAATTAAGGTAATGAATTAGGAAAGGATGTTGTTACTCTGCTTTCATTTACATTTATTTCTCTCATGATTGACTGGAAAGAACAAATTACAGTAGAAGAGATGATTGGAATGGTAGAAACAAAATGTGGATAAGATAACCTACATACTGTAAAAGTACTTGTAAACAAAATAAAAAGGATCAAAGTGTCTCAGTAGGAGCTTGGGGAACAGTTAACAGTGGGAAGGAAAATAAATAGTAATCCCTAACTTGTAAAAAGTCTTTGTTTCTTTATTATTTTTTTTAAAATATTTATGTCACTATTTTTCTCCAACCTCCCTGCTTTCCCATCAGCAGTTTTTGTTTGGCCACAGGTTTTGGAGATCTCTTGACCACTAGGGATTTTTCTTTTCAAAACACTTCTCAACTTGGATTACAGCCACCTGCACGCTGAGGACACATCCAGCAGCTTCTAGGAGGTCTGGAAGTTGCTCTTTTTGTGGACACGCATGTAACAGAACCTTTTCTGCTGTTTACATACACTTATATCCTTTTTTAACTGCCTTGTCTCTAACCATGTCACTCCCATATATCTCATCAAGTGCCTTTTGGCTTTATCTGTTTCCTGTGAGAAAGCGAGCTGTGGTCAGGCCATGCATACCTGCACCCCTGACTCTTTAAAGTGCTGTTTCCATGAGTTAGCTGCACCTGCAGGGGCCCACAGGTACTGCCCAGTTGTTTGGTTTGTTTGGTTTTCTGTCCTAGAGTGTGCCCTCGGTGACGTGGGAAGTTCTAGGGGCAGGTTGCTTGTCTTGCGGCTGACAGGACAACAGGAGTGTGAGGGCAGGTGGGCTTCAGGCTATGCACAGTGGATGTGGACAGGGGCTGGGTGCAATGAATCAAGAAACATTTCTGTGCCAGGGGCCAGAGCCTTAGAATTTCCTCTACTTGTACCTATGAGCAGCACCAGGCTGTTTGCAGATACAGGCAGAGGTAAACTCCATGTAACACACACAGGGGATGAGGCTGTGTTTTTGAGCTGGCCCAGGTGATTTGACACGTAGTGTCTTGTGTCCAGCCCGATCCACACACTGTTAAAAGTAGCAACAACCACATGCAGGTGGTGTAATTCTGACCTCTGTATCCTGCTATAAATAAGGGGCACAGAGGATGTATTGGAAAGAAGAATCAGACTTTGAATTCACAGAGCTGAGAAAAGGAAATCCAAAGATTCATCAATGGGAATTTTGTGTTAGCACCCCATGATAGCTGTCCCCCGAAGTACTGTTTTTTGTCATTAGAATGCTGCACAAAAAAAGGATATGTTGATAGCCTCAGTTGCTACCATGTAGGAATTATATGTCTTGGGATCTTTCATAATCATTCCAGTCAAAGCTTGGAAAAAAATTGTTCATAAAAAGAATCTCCTATGGGCCTTAACCGTAATAAGCTTGTTTATGGAATTATAAATTCATAAGCATCATAAAATTATAATGGAAAATCAGGAAAAATACTGCTTCGAACTGTTTTTCACCTTGTTTGCAAATTTTTTTTCTGTAAAGGAGAGAAAACATGATTCTGGGGGGTGTGTAGATCCTCCATATATCCTGTAGGCTCAGATCAGGAAAACTGAGGGAAAGAGAAGTGAATACTAACTGTGAAGTTTGGTAAAGGGTTTATTTTTTATTTATGCTCTAATTTCAAATAAAGTTTAGTAGCAGTTGCATATAGTGGGGAACACTGAAGTTTAAAACATCTTTGTAATTTTTAGAAGATCAAGTACTGTGGAATACATGCATTTCTTAAATCAGGCTGTAAAATTTTTAATGGTGAATGAAATGCATCAATATAATGTGCTGACATGTTTAGTTTAATTTTTTAGAACACACTTATTATGCAGATGCTTCTTGCTGTTAATATAAGGGTACGAACAGGCGTGTCTCGGTGTACTTTTGTGTAGACAAGTAAAATCCAACTTCAGGGGTTTTTTGGAGCTGATCCTGGGCATATTGCCTTTTTTTTTTTTTTTTTTTTTTTACATGGGGCTTTCTGCTCAGAAGCTTTAAGGGAAGATTCTCTTAGACCATAAGTAGTTTGTGTAAGTTTGGAAAATTCCTGCTCAAGAGCCTTTAAATAAAGCATGCTGGGAAATGAACAATACCCAGAACTGTAGTCACTGACTCTCATCTTCCTTTGTGAATCACCATCCCAGCAGTGCATAGTGATTCTTTTGGATTCATTATTGTCTTTTGCCTCTGTCTGGTTTCAAAATGTGCATTATCCCACGTACTAAGCATCCTTCTGGGTCAAAAGAGAAGAAATTCTACTGACAGAACATAAGAAAAAGTATTTTAAGTTTCAAGTAATGGTTCTGAAGAAGTTCTGGAGAATGGAAATTCTTTAACTTGTCTAAAATATTCACTGAGATAGAATTTAGGATTTTGGCCATAGATGATTGTCAGAAAGCAATGAAAGTACTATGAAAGTCACCTGCTTTTTTTGACACTATTTGACATTCATGAAAGGACAAATGAGCTTTGTCATGAAAGCACAGAACTGTTATCAAGTTTTTGGTTCTTCTACAAACTTCCAGTAGAACTTTATAAATGGCTTTAATCTATTCTTTTCCTCCTTTATTAATCTCTTTGCTCCTGTTATCACACTGTAAAATGGGGAAAATGTTGCTTCTATGACACTTGCACACCTCTTTTGAGCTGCAAACATTTAAAATGGTCATTTTAATTTTAATTTTAATGGTAATTTTAATTCCTTCAGTTTCTTGATGTGGTCCTTGTGGGCCTAGATACAAGTTAGATTTATGGCACTGAAACAATGATAAAATATTTGCTTAGATTTGTTTAGTTAAACAGACCAATGGCATCTTCTGGACATCACCAAATGCCAAAACATGGCATTTAAAAAAAGGAATATATTACAGGAATCTGCAGTTTTAATACAAGTTTAAATAAAAATAGAAGGGCCTATACATTAAAAGCTGTGGAAAATGCCAAGCTCTGACTTTTGCTTTAGTGACATTGAACATCCATGATGATAAATTACACATGATGAATTTGTCAGGAAATTAAAACACTGAATAGTAGGCATCAAAATGCTATCAGAAGTACCTTCTGTCCAGTGGGATCATTGGCACTAGTGAAAGGATACCTTTGACCATATATAATTTTAAGTGGACTGTGTCATGACAGGCTGACCAGATGCCAAAGAAAAAAGCCTAGGGGAAAAAATTATATGAAAGAAAGGCAAGGTAATTATTTTATTTTTATATCTTCCTATTTCCTTTAAACTGCTGACAGTTTTAGACCATTTTGAATTGTTTTCTGTTCTAGATGTGGTGGCTTTTTTGCTTTTTTTGTTTTTTGTTTTTTTTAATGTCTTCTATGATCAGTACAGGGTCGTCTGATAAGGAGCTGGGTAAAAGTGGACAATGAGTGCAGTGCTCCCATTGAAGAGAATGTAGGAAAAGGCTGCTGCCCTGCAAAAACTCCTGTTAAAACTTCAGTGTTATGGGCAGCTGTACAAAGGGTTACACAAAATATTGACAAAGGCTTGAGCTAAAATCTGCTTGTGAAATCACAGTCTTAAGCCAACAAAGCAACCTCTTGTGTAATCACTTTTGGGCTCTGATGGTCTTTAGAGCACAGACAGGGGACCTGGGATGCAAGCACCAGCCTCAGCTGTTATTTCAAATCTGCATGAGGAAGCCTCTGGGGCTGAGTCCCATACCTCAAGGACTAGGGAGCGAAGCCCAACCTAATCTTGTAGGAAGGTTGTGAGAAAATTTTTCAGAGCTTTTTCCATTTTTTCTATTCCCATGATGAAACCACAAGTGACTTCCACCTTGTTTCTCTTTTGTAGGATGTTCAGCTGACTTTTAGATGAGACCCAAAATCCAACCAGTGCATAAAATCTGAGTTCAGAACAGATTTTCTTCTTTTGTGTGGGCTTGCATCTTTCCTGATGCACATCACTTGGTCAGAAACTGCCCAAGAGCAAAGAAAAGCAATTTTGTCATCTGCTTTCATAGAGTGTAAACTAATATCTGCAGCAAAAAAAGCTATGTCTATGGTTTTATGATCATACTGTGTGTGAATATAATCAATTTATCAAAGTGATTGCAAGGTGCTGCAACTCATATCCTGTTCACCAAAATGTGTATGTCTGTTGATTCCAAAGCTTGTGCTTCACTGTTTGTTATGCTGGCCCAGGATCAAGTTTTGTGTCTGTAAGAAGAGCACAACTTATTTAAAAAGGAGCTCTGCTTTATCAGTTATTGGGGAGTGTTGTCTGTTGTTTCTGGTGAGGGTACTTGGTTCTGTTCCAGGTTCTGTTCCATGTACATTACTGTATTGGGAGCTTGTTGAACTAAAATAATTTAAAAAACTTGACCAAAAAAGATGTACTGGACCATTAAGAAATGAATGTAATATGGTATAAAGAAAGTTTCTACCATGTGAGCTCTTTAAAAAAAAAAAAAAGAAGAAGTAATTTTGGTAGTTATGATATTTTTCATTGATGCCTTTGATTTGAGCCTTGATGTTAGGAAAAAAAAAATTGAGCTACTTATTCCTCATTGTAACAATAATAATAAAGCTTATTTTATTCATGGAAACTCGTAAAAGAAATATCTACAGATACATTTCTGTATCGATTAGCTCCATACCTTTTTTAAAACAACATGAAGTAAATTTCAGAATTTGGTCCTAGGGCTTGAAAATATGTCTGTTAGAGGGTCAGCTTCCTCCTTCCAAAGTGCATGCATTATGTGCATTATTTAGAAAAAATCAGTGCTAAAGATAAGAGAAAAGAAATTAAAAGCATAGTTTTGGACTTCTGCAGATCATGGTGTGGCCTGAGGTGGGGGGATGCACCATCACACACAGAGAGCAGAGGCAGGAGGTGTGGGAGTCTACTGTCTTGTACTCTGGCAAAATGGATCCTTTTCTGTAAGAGAGTGTCTAGTCTTTCTCACCAAGCTCCCTTTGCTTGGGTGTTATCTTCTCTTGGCTCTTTATAAGTTTCCTTCAGTGAGGGTGTCATCACCTCTCAGATCACTTGTGTTTCACAGTAAAACTCTGTATGATTATATAGATGTGGATACATATATATACTTGTCTACCTATTTTAGTTTTTCAAAATTGCATAAGGGGCTCTTTCCCCCTTATGCTAATTTTTCCCTGTCAATCTTTAACATTAATATTTGAGTTTCTGACAATCTTGTCTATTCTGTGCTGCTACCCACATTTGTTTCTTACTTTTGACAGCAGTTTGTTGTGAAGGAGTAACTCCTTGAACATGGGTGCTGTTGACTCTTCTGTAGCTCTGGCAACGTCATACTTTGTGGTCTGATCTTTACAAAAATTCAGGAGAAAAGACAAATATGGCAGTCAGTCCTGTGGAAATCTGGAGAATCTGGAAAAGCTTACTGTATGCTCACCTATAGCCACTTCACATCTTGTCTGTGGGTTGTGGTTTGGTTGTGGATACTGTGGTGTTGACAAAGACTGGGGATGTGGCCCAGCGTTTTACACTTGCATTCAACTCATCTAATTATGAATCACCTTGGCTTAATTTCAAAAGCTCTTTTAGAACAAAAAGATGCCTCTTTCACTTAATACAGAACACTGCAAAAATCATCCTTCTACTCATTCAGTGGAATGGAAGAAGCAAACCAGAGCTGCACAGCAGTGTTTGCTCTTGGTGAAGCAGGTGGGAGAGGTGCAGAGGGCGAAGTGTTCCCTGCCTCCCCCTCAAACGGCACGTGGCAGGATACCCTCGGTGGCCATGAGCCCTCTACCACAGCAATTATTTTAAAATGATTGTTTCTCTCAGACCAAATACTGTGGCACAAGTGTAGGTGCCTTGCTGGTGCCACATTCAATTAAAAGGACACAGATGAGGCACTCAGGGGGCCCGCAGTGCCCTGTCTGATCTCATCATTCAGCGGAGAGCAGCCTCGGGGGCTGGCTCCGCTGCCAGGTGGCCCAAGCACGCTGCCCATCCCAGGGTGGCTCGGTGGGGTGGTCTCTGTGCCAGAGCAGCGTATGGCAGTGAGGGGTGGCTGTGGTGGGGCTGGCAGGTGGCCGGAATGTGGGGGTTTGGCCCGGGTGTGGTTGGGGTAGCGGTGAGCTCTGATTGCCGCGATGGGCGCACAGATGTCATTTTCCACACTACTGGTCCCACCATGTGACAGACACCCAGTGCTGTTGCAGAGCCAGAAACAGCTTTAGGAATGGGGGCAGCAGCCCAAGGACTTGGCTGAAATTGGTTCTTCTGAAGAAAACCATGTGCTGAGGATGGTGCATGTGTGGACATACAGGGAATCAGCCATCTGACTATTCTGCTTATTGTTTTCCATTTCTTGTCTTTGATTTGGTTGTTTAGTTTTGCTGGTTTTATTGCCCCTGACAATTAGATCCCACTTATTCAAAATTCACCTCAGAAAGTGGCCATGTGAGCCAAAATGCCTCCTGCTGATACACCCAGTGGGCTAACACTGGTTAGCTGAGCTCTCTCCTGTGATTATTTTTTCATGTGATTATTCATGTGATTGGTAGGGTAGCAAATTTGAAAGCAAATGGTTGACATTGTGTCAAGTTCGAGGCCATTATGATGTCTTAGATGGAGCGAACATGACTGTTATTTTAGAAATCAGTTTGTCAACAAACAGAAATTCAGACCAGAAGTAGATATATGAGTAGCTGTTTAAAAGTTTGTCATAAGGAGTGAAAAGAGAGGAAAAAACTGATAGAAAACATTCACAGAATCACAGAATTGTTGATAAGAAGTAGTTTCTTAAGCACTAAAGAGTAAAAAATTTGGCTTACTATACCTCAAGTTATTGGGTTGAATGGCATGTGTGCCATGAAATATATTACTATTACATGGCAGATTAATTGGACTATCTCAGGAAAATCTTGCTTGGCAAGTTTTGGGTGTTTTTTCAAAACTACAAAAAAAGCCCTAAGCCAAAAAAACCCCCTAAACCAACCCAAACAAGAAAAAAAATCAACCCCCCCTAGTGTAAAAAGAAAACAAAAAAATACTGCTTTCTGAATTTAGCATAAAGAATAGGCCACTTCCAAAATAAAGAGATAAAGAGATGTGTTTTTTTTTATATCTGTGGCTACTTTTGTAAAGATAAAATAAACACACTGCAACTTATTACTAGAACTGGCAACTGAGATTTCGATTTCAAATGTCTAATCTGTGTCAGTAACTTGTCAATATTAACAATGTTGGTAGAACTGATTGTTGTGCCTATCAAATGTGCATATCTTCTTTTCTTTACCTCACTTTTGAATACTCTTAGCTTTGGTTGTCATCCTATAAAGGTGATATCTACAAACAAAAACATTATGGAAGCATTTCAAAAAACTTTAGAATACCTGGAAAACCACATAAAATAAATGTCCATGAAGGGACAATTCTTCAATATTCAGCCAGTGTTCATTTAAAATGATTCTTAATTAAATGAACTTGCAATTTCCCATGTATATACAGTGTGCAAGCAGAGCAGTGATATGTTTTTAGAATAAATTCTTGTTGGGAAACTGCATAACACAAAGTATGATGAACTATTCTTCAGCAGAAAAATTCAGAAAATTCAACTTGCTTGGATATACCTTTTTTTTTATATTGTTTTTTAATGTTTTGTAACATGATAACATATACCACTTATTTGTAATTAAAATAAATAAAAATTAAAGGGACCATGTTAGCCCTTGGCCCCAGCAGAGCTGCAACATCAAAAGCATCTTTGGCCACAGTGATTAAAAGCAAGGAATTCCAGGTTAGGATAAAAATGAATGTATGTTTGAATCACTTTGTGTTCCTGAAACATTGTTGCTCTCTCTGTAGATATCTTTTTGCTGTCTCCTACCACTTAGTGCATTTCAAATGAGGTAATTTTTTTTCTCCCAACCTGTAAAAATGAGAAGTCCTGGAAGGAAGAATATGAAAATAAATTCTTCTTTGGGCAAAAAAGACTAAATGTAGTTATTGTGTGCTGAAGTCCTGTTTGGGTAACTTAGAGTAGGCTTTGAATAAATCATTTGCACAGGAAAACATTTCACTGGAAGTGGTGATGATACAGTACAGCACTGAGTCAAAATGAGAGTTCTGATTTAGTTGCCATTATGGTATTCTTTAAACAGGAAAATCTTTGATTGTGTGACATTATTCATATGTATTCTTCCAAATCATCCAGTTCAAGAGATGTTTAACACTATATCATTTGATAGTGATGAGCATTTCTGATGCAAAATTGACAATGTATTTTAACTGAAGGATATATTACTACATTATGAAAACCCTGAGTTTCACAATGAGGTATTACCACTTCTGTTGAAACCACTGGCTGCTCTGCTTACTTCTCTGAGGAGCAGGGAAATCTCCCCCTTGGGTAATGTGACTGCAAATGTGGAAAAAGAGCGAAAAATCCAAACAAAACATCTCCAAAGTCCAACATTCCTTTTCAGTGATTCTACTTTGAGAATGGGCACAAGCACACTTCATATTTTAACTGATTGTGGTTTTACTGGTTGCCTATAATGGCTGCTTCACCAGTATTTGCTGAAATGATTCAAAAGTGCAAACCCAAATCCCTGAGTCAACCATCCTTGACTTGTCCTTGAGACTGTGGAACCTGAATCTCTGAAGACTTACTTCCCTTCCTGTTGGTAGGATTGTGTCATTTGGGAGAAAACCAGGGTGGCCACAATGCATCCTTGGACCAAAAAATCTAATCTTAAGTGATACTGAATCTTTGCAACCTCCAGCAGAACCTGCAGTACCTGCTCCAATGTATTCATCATTTTACAGCATCAGACAACAAATATGGGTATGTTTGCTGCTGTCTACTGTTGAGGCCCAGGAGTCAGCCACAAGCATGACTGTAGCTCAGCCCTGGAGGTGCAAAGGCAGATGGGGAGAGATGCCCCTCAACGATAGAGTGAAAAAAGGCCTCCCTCCCATAGACCTTTGCAGACACATGTAAATAATTCTCAAGGTTTGACATTCTATTGGTTCACCAAATCGATGTAATCCCTGTTTCATCCCTGTTTGCCATTTATGGCTAATCCCTAGAATGTTCTTGCTTCCACTGATTCCTATTGGCCCCAGTTTGCTGCATTGCCCCACCCCTGTTACTCTATTGGTTTCCCTAGTCCCATGCCACACCTTTGCACCATTTTCCCTTGTTCCAACTGGACGCTGACAATCTTTATTTAATATTTTGCCTTCAGATAGTTTTTGTCTTTGTCCCTGGACCCTTTTGGAGATTAAACCCTTTTTGGATATCCAAAAAGGACAAGGACCTGTCCCTTGCTCCTTTCTCACTGACAGTTTCATTGGTGGTGTGGTCTGGGCCCTGAAGGCGCAGGTTGCATTCACTGTGGCATGCACCACAGCAGTCTACAATGAGAACTCGTCTTTATGTGATAGGCCCAAGACTGAAGACTCTGCTGTCTGCCTGCCCTCTGTAAAGAAATCCCCTGCATTGGTCAGCAGTCAAAGAAAGAACATATGGCAAGCTTTCAAAGTAGTGAAGTAATAACAGAACCTAAATAATACAAGTGAGTGCAGTAGAAACACTTTTTTATCTCTCTGGGAAATGCCAAAATGTCAGTTTCACTCCTTTAGTGCTCAAAGTATTGAAGAAAATTCCATCATCAGTTTTGTCTCCATTCTTTACAAACTCAAGTGCTTCTCTCCACCTCCTGACTCAACATCCATCTATCCACAGACACATGTATCCCATGTATCCACCTCTCCTGTTTACACATTTGCTCCTCTATTTTAACCCATCACACAGCTAATAAGAAAAGTATATTAAAAAAATATATGTCAAGCAGAGGCATTTTAGATATCCCACACTACCTCAGAGTATATGAATTTTTCATACATTTTCAAAGTTTTCTTCTCAGCTGTCAAGATGAGTTATGTGGGTTTGTAGTACTCCCTGCTGTAGGGATGCAAATACTGTAGCTGGGGGAGTAGTAGGTGAGGAGCTCCGGTTAATAATCTGTGTTGTTTTCTTAGATTGAAGACAACTTAAATTCATAAGAGATCTTGATACTCTTTTTCTAGATGAGAGAGTTGAATGTAACACAGTGAAATGCACAGCCTGTATTGCAATGATACCGTATCCCAGCACTGAAATGCCAAGGAGGTTCTTCACACCAGTTTAACACATGGAAGATTTGAGAAATATAAATTTACAGTGGCATTTCCTCCCTCTGAGGAGGTGAAGGTCAAGTTATAGTTCCCCCACAAAGTAAGACTATTAATATGTAATACAAAAATAGTGTATAGTATTCAGATGGAGTGAACTAAGGAGAATTTTAGCTTTTTTTATTCTCTTTTTTTTCTGGAGAAAACAATTTTTTAAATAGTGTGACTCTGGTTAAAACTCACTATACAGATTGGTAGAATTTGATACCACACAGATGGGAAGAGTATGAAAAGTACATTATCTACTGCAATATACATAGCTACCACATACTAGAGCAGACTGGGAAAAGGAACTGGGAAAAGGTGTTCGGACAGTTTCACATCCAGAAATAAGAAATGGAGAATTTGACCCCTTGCTATCTTGTCCAAGGGAATGAGACATTCCAGGCACAAAACTTACTACTTTCAGTTGCTGTATGATAGATAACCTATAGCCCTTCTCCTCGTGTGGGGAACACAGAGATGCCAGTTCCTGAAGCAATAGAGCCATGCACACCCCTGAGCAAAACACTGCAGGAAGAAAAGGGAATACAAAGTACCAAAGGCAGATTACTGTGAGCTCAGCAAATACAGTACTGTATCTAGTCAAGACATAAATATTCAGGAAGTGGCAGAAATAATCAATATGGATGACTGGAAAACTACAGGAGGAAATGAAGACCAGGAGAAATGCACTTGAGATGTTTAAATTTTTTTTTTAAGAAAATATTTTGACAAAAAATATTCCACTGACAGCTAACATCTTATTTTCAGGAAAGCCCTTGGGATATATCAGAATTGTTAGCTCTGAAAGAGAATGCATAGGAGGCAAAATAAAAAGTACAAAGAATTTATCAAGAAAACAGATCAAAAGTGGAAGGAAAATTACATAGGATGTAAATATGAATAATAAATGGCTGTACAAATGTAAATTATTAGAAGCAAGAGGTTGATGAGAGACTGAAGTCACTGTGGGGAGACTGCATTCACTGTGGGGCCATAAGGCCATAAGGCAACTTTTCAAGAGCATGTGATATTTACATCAAACTGTGACATCTTAGAGTCAGTGTTCACTAGGCTAATTGGCAAGGAGGCTTGGAGGCTTTGTGGTTTGAATCATAAACATGATTTTATTTTTGACATGACCTGGATGTCTTATCCTTGGTGGTGTTCAAGGCCATGCTGGATGGGGCCCTGAGCAGCCTGGTCTACTGAAAGTCATCCCTGCCTATGGCAGGGTGGTTGAAATCCCATGGTCTTTAAGGTCCCTTCCAACCCAAACTATTCTGTGAGTCTATGATTTTATGTGGCTTGCTGGGTAGTTGGAAAAATAACTTCTTCCACACAGCTTTACACGTTCAAGTATCAGTTGATGAAAACAGAGGACATAAAGACACTTACTGAAAGACTTTTCTCTTCATCTTGCTTCTAAGTAGGAACAGTAATGAACAAAACTCCAGTGTAGGAACAGTAATGAACAAAACTCCAGTTCTGGAAAACACCTTTACTTTAGGAGGACTTAAAAGCCTGGCAGAGAACAGGGTAAGGGAATTATAATTTGGATTCAAATGCATAATTTAGGGCAAGTTGGCTATTGTTTTGGCTTTTTTTTTTGTTAATTTTAGAGACAGTTTTGGAACCTGGATTGAAGAATACTGGCTTTGAAAATGAAGGGAGATTTGATCCAGTCCTTAGATCAAAGCTTTCAGTACTTGCAATGTTTCTTCTACAGCCATAGTAGCCCAGGACTACAGATGTCTTCCTATGAATCCTACAGGATAGATAAAACCTCAGTAAATCTTCTGGAAATGTCAACTGGATCTCAAGATATGAAAGAACAGTAGAAAATGGATAAAATTGTAGAATTGAGATGAGTTTTAAATGTGATCCAAGTCTACAAAGCTTGGATCAGGATACAGGAAGATGAAGGTAGAAACTTAGATATTTAAGTTGATGATTTCAGCACTGAAGTTCACTAAATTTCAGATTTATGTTCCACAAGTACAATATCTAGAAGCTAATTAGACTTTCTGGTTGTACAGTATTAAAGCAAATGAAGCTGCATTATTAAAGTACCTTAATATTGATACAGAAGTCAACTTCTAGGAAAATGTAATAACAGACTTCTGTAGAGTGTGATTTAATCAAAATATGCTCACTTGGTCCTAACAGTTTTCTCTTTAATCCCTGAAGCTTTGACCCTCCTGTGTGACACGCTGCTGATTTGCTATAGAATCTGAACTCTTGAAAACCTTAGAGAGATATCGGCCAAGCAGGTAATTTAACTGCCAGCATTGTAATATAATGTGGACCTGCTGAGAATAATAGATTGATTAGCTGCTGATTCAAGATAAATAAGATTTCTTTTAGCTTAAATGGTGATACCAGAGTTTAAAGAAAAAGTGGCTTTTTTTTTCTGTTTATTTTCTTTGGAGGCTGTGTGTGTGTGTGTGTGTGTGTTTATGCATAGGCAGAAGAAAAGGGAGATTCCTCAAGTTGTTATCAGTTGTGAATTCACCATGATGTAAAGCTTTTAGCTGGAAAAGAACTACAGGATAAATGAGAAAATGGCATATGTACACATGTAACCTTTGAATTAGGAGAGATTCAAGCCACTAATTAAAATGAAGTTGGGGGAAAGCTGGACAGATACAGGGAGTCAGTGCAGGTTAATGAAAGGAAGGTCATGCTTCACATATCCAATTAACTTCTCTGGGAATGAGAGATGGTCAATGGGACTTGACAGGGGTAGAGAAAAAGATATAAAGTATTATGGCTTCAGGAAGGCTTTGTGACACAGTACTACCGAAAAGGCAAGTACATTTCATTAGCCAGTATGGGATTGATGGTGGAATTAGTCATTGGATAGAAAAGGGCTTGGAGCTTGGATCACAATGAGCAGCAAACTGCTGTTCACTGGTTAACAAGAAGTGATGAATGAACCACTGCAGAACTGGTGTCCAGACTGGGTCAGCTTTCAGCACAGGGGAGAACTGTAAGCACAGCAGACAGTGAAGCATTAACACTTGTAGTAAACAATAATCTTGGCCTAGACAATTCTCATCAGTCTGCTAAAGAGAACTGCCTAGAGGTTAATTAAAAAATAGTTTCCTTTGCTAACATGTTAAATTATAACCTAATGGAAACTTTATGTTAAAAAACAAGGGAAAAATAAAAATTATTTTATTTAAATCACTTTGAGCTACAAGTCCTGCTGCATCTGAAAGTTGTGTTAAAGGAAGATAACAAACTTGGTGGAATATGAGAGGTTTTCAGGCCCAATGCACAATAGATGTTAGTGATTAAGTACCTTGAAATGTTAAGAGCACATTTAAAAGATTTCACAGCACATGGATTCCTGAGCTCCAGGAAATACTGATTAACTGAAAAACATGAAGTGTGGAACAGAGTCATTGCTTTATTTTAAGATTCCCTTAGGGTATGTGGAGATACTGCATTTATGGTTGTTGTTGGACACTGCTTTGCACTTTGGGAAAGGTATGCTGTGTTTCTGTCTGCATGGGTTAGTGCTGAACCCCTTGTTTGGTAAAAATAAAGGATATTGAAAAATATGTACAGAGTAGTATTCCTCTAAAAGTTTATATGTGCTGTCAGCTATGATGCATTGGAAAATCTGTGTGAAACAAAGGTTTTGTGCTGGATGCCTATGTTCAACCTGCTGGCTTTCCTTACCAGTGCTGTAGCTTTCTGCAGAAGTTGTATCCTGGACAGGCAACAGGCCCAAGAGTTTTATCTGTTTGCCCTATTGTGGTATTGATATTATGCTACCAGCAAAATGTACAAATTAGGGATGAGATTTTTCTAAGCATTTGCAATTGATTTATCTGTGTTCCTTGCTGAAAGTCAATGCTAACATTCTCTTTGGTTTCAATGGGACAAAAGGAATCTGTACTTTTTATGTCTAAAAATTCAGCACTAATGCCTTTTTTCTTGCCTTTGGCCGTATATATAGATACAAAATATTTTGATTGATTTCAGTGATAGTTATGCATTGGTAATCAAGGGCAAAATTGGCTACAAAATCTACAGAAGCAACAGAGACCACGGGTGTGTGGGAATTAGACACCTCATTCTGTGTCCTACTGGGAGTCTTCTATTAAAAATACCAATATTATACAGCTTCCAACAATGTTAACTGCATAGAATGAGGTGTATGCAGATGTAAGCATCAGGCAGTTGCCTGCACACCACAGCTCCTCTCACCAGCCTAGGAGAATGGAGAAGACAATAAAATAAAAGATGTAAAATTTATGAGTTGAGGTATAGACAATGTAATAGGACAGAAGAGAAAGGGAAGTAAATAATAATAACAAGAAAAACAACAACTATAAAAGAATTAGAATATAGAAAACAAGTGATGCACAATGCAATTATTCATAACCCACCAACAGATGTCCAGCCAGTTCCTGAGCAGTGCCCCTCAGGTATCTTTCTCCCTACTTTATATACTGAGCAAGGCATGATATGGTATGGAATATCCTTTTGATCAGTTTGGGTCAGTTATCCAGGTTGTGTCTCCTCCCAGCATCTTGTGCCTTCTCTGGCAGGATGGCACGAGAAGCTGAAGGTCCTTAATCACTGCTTAGCAACAACCACAACATCAGTGTGTTACAAACCTCATTCTCTCTCATCCCAAATCCAAACCACAGCTCTATACCACTATCAGGAAGAATATTAACTTTATCACAGCTGAAACCAGGAAACAGGGTGGTATTTCTGCACTCTGTGCTGTTGTGAAAGCAGCATTCCTAAATGAAACTCTTCAGGCTAATGAAGTTTTCTTTTCCTTTTTGCGGAGTAATAACATTCCAGTGAATTGTGCTTGGCTTGGCTGGAGGGTTGACACATTAGTATTGATCTTTGGATAGCCAGAGAAGCCTGTACTTAAGATGATTATCTGTTCTTCTGTGGTGTAGGATGCCCTTCAGTACAACCTCAGTTTGAAAAACTTCTGTTGTGTCTTAATTGACTTGTGTTCTGGAGCTTTGAGAAAATAAAATAAAAGAAAACATTCTCTTCAGAAAAAGTATCATGTCATGTTATGGCTTGGTTGCAGAATTTCCAGATGTAGTAAAGTCCAACAAGATCCTGTTAGCAGTAGGCATCTCAAAGTGTCTGAAAGCAAAACTTGAAGCACTTTAATTGAATCCTACAGAGACCAGCAGCTTCTGTTTCTCAGTTCAGTGACAACATCTTGTTTCTTAAGTGATATTTTTCCATTCAGTAGTCAAGTAATTATGAGGCTAGTTGTTATCTCTCTTTTTGTCTCATTTCCCTCCTTGTTACTGAGTACTCTCTTTCCTCATTCAGATCAGCTGGTGCTTGGTATGCAGTGGCTGCTGCCGCATGCCCGCCTTGGATAGCTGCGGGCACTGGAGTTCTGATTTCCTGCCGGGCTGGCTATTTCTCCCATCTGTGTCTTCTTGCCTTGTGTAACAGCTAGCTCTCTAGCAAGACCTAAATCATGTCCCAAGCCCTAAAATTGGACTTGGGCTCCATTTTAGAAAATAGCGTTTCATCAAATTAATACCTGGGGTAAAATTATATGCATTATTAATCTGTTCTCTTGGACACTCAGAGATGCCTTTATTCAGAACCTGAATCATCTTTAGAGTGTCTGTAAATATTTCCTAAGAGCTTGATTATAGGAGGCAAGAACCAAATGTTAGAATTGTTGTATCCAAACGAATACATGCAAACTGTTGATAACTGTTCAGAAATTGCTTTGACAGACTAGAGTCATTAGCTTTTTGTCCTGTAAAATTACAAGTATCAGCTGGACTATGAAATTTTGCATGGTGTTGACAGGTTTTTTAGCATAAACACTACTTTGGTCAGAGAAATTCATTTACAGTAAATACTCTTTTGTCTGCAGTATTTCTGATATTAAAACCCACCAATATGAAATGTTGCTTGTTTCAGAATCAGACCTCAATCCCCAGTTGCAGTACCCTATGGAAAAGATGGCTTCTGTCTTATACTTGGCTGCAAGTAAATGTAAATAAATAAGAAAGTATAATTTTCAGGACTGGAATATCTTTTGCTTTAGGTACAGTATGTTAAGTGAGTAAAGCTAAACAGAACTTCACAAGTATTAACATTAAAAAATCTTATATTGATGGTTCCCCCCAGCCCCCTCTTGCATGCTAATGATTTTAAAATTAACTAGGGAAGAGGCAAAATTCCCCAAATAAATGCTTCTGCTCCTGCTTAGTGTGACACCTGAAAAATCTCAGCATGCTCTATCTATCAAAACCACAATTATTACATTTAAAGGAAATATGAAGGTATTTAAACAAATTTTGGAGAAAAAGTGTACCAAACTGTAGTCACAGAGTCATAAGACTGTATTTTTAAAAGCAAGGAAATTAAGATAACTGATTGAATTCTTCACTTGCATTAAACACTGAAAGAAATCCTGTTCAAGTGAAAGAAAAATGCATGGGCAAGGACCTACTCTCCTGTGCCTGGTGAATTTTCTTAAGGTTGAATTTTAAATCTTCTTTGTAACTGTAGATTAGATCTAGGATTTTTAAATGTTTAGTGAAAGATATTAGAACTAGTGTGTCTCTAAAAGAAGTCTTTCTAGCACTGGTTTGCTATCAGAATCCAGTAAAATCCAAGTGTACCGTTGGATTTGCAGGACAGTTTTGGGAGAAGGCAGTGGTGTAACCTTGGTGAGGATTTCACAGAGAATACAATTGTTTCTTGGGCAATAGAGTCAAAGCTCAGAATTTTGGTGGAACAATTTCAACTGATTAAATTTTACTTCAGAATGGCATTTATAGGTCCAAGATTAATTTTCATCAGTCAAATAGATGCCTCCCCCCCACACCTGAATTTTTCCAGCTGATAACTGGATTATATTTTTGAGTAAAATACATAACATATATACAGTTCCTGGGCAGCAAGAAATAATGAATATGACTATATATCCCATAGGCAAGTCAAGCGTCTTACATCTGAAGCTGGAGGAGGTTACAGAACCTTGCTTACAGAAGGAGGTGTGGGCTTTTGTTTTGATTTGCTTTCTGAAGAACTTCAAAGTGTCCTACATTCTTTCAGAAATCTCTAGCTGAATTTTTTCCTGTATAGAGGAGGAAAAGATGAATTAAATATCTAATAAAGGTTAAGGTAAATATCAGCTGGAGATGGGAGATGAGAAATTAGGCATTTTTTTCCTAGAAATTTAATGGTCTTAGTACAAATTTGTGCATATGGGAATAGCAATTCATAGCTTTGTGAATAATGGAAATCTGACTGTATGGATGTTTTGTGTATTTGTCATGAATTACTTGTCTGGCCCAAGTCTTTGGTCAGGATGGCTTTTGAGTCTTCTGGAAATTTCCAGTGGTTGGAACACAGTCTTAGAGAAGACTAGAATTTGGATGGGGCATGACAGTACAAATAAAAATGTACATGCTACTTTCTATTTTAAGTAATTTGCTAGAGTAAAGAGAGAAGAAAAATTAAGCACTTGTGATTTTTACTGACTATACTATCCCTAATGACTACTCCTGTCATCAGGGATATTAATGAAAATTCCTAATAATAGCTTCTATTTGCTTTTGTAATATATACTTTGCTATAGACATGTCTTTTATTTCTCCCCTCCCTTCCCTTCCTTTCTTTCTTTAGTTAAGGATGTATGGATGGGATACATTGGGTCGGGCAAGACATCTACTGAGATATCTGACCTTGTGTGCCATGACTCTGGTTTGAATTTTGTCTGTGCCAAAGCCAGCCGGGCTGCTCTTTGTCTACAGCACTGCACCTTAGCATCTGCTCATTTGCTGGGAGAAATATGTAGTTTGTGTTTTGTATCAACTCATCTCCTCCAGAGGAGGAGTGCTAATAATAAATGAAATTAATAGTGTCAAAACAAAGCAAGAAAACCTAAAAACCCCAGCATCCTGTACTGCAGTGATAAATTTTTCCATCAGCACAAAGTCAGCTGTTCTGGAGCCCTTTGAACTGGACATTGGTTAAGTTGTGAATTTTCTCTTACTGGTTGGAGAACAAAAGTTATGTAGTTACTTGGGACCTTCTCAGTAGTAATGGTGTCACAGATGCTGGAATGGTCAGAGTGTGTTGCTGAATATCAGAGCTTGCCAATGAAAGCTTATAAACATAGTAGAAATTTCTATCATGTTATTCTTTTATGCAGCTGAATTTCCACTTCAGTGTCCATATTTTAGGAGCCTTCTGAAAACAATTCCACTCTAAATCATCTGTTTCACTCCCTCAGATTGATATCCTTGCCCTGTTTATAGAGAGAATCTAAAGAGTGTTATCATCTTGGTTTATTCTACCTCATTATTTTAGCAGTCATCCTTCTGTACCATTGACTATCAGTAAGAAAAACCACACTGGCTTTTAAGAGTTCCTGTGCATATCCCAGCCTGTATTTGTGTTCACATTTTTTCCTATTCAGGAGCAGTCTCTGCTTGCTGTACATCTGTTGCAAAACAAAAGATGACAAAGTGGTTTATAGTTCAGTTTGATTTATAGATAAAGGCTTAAATGGTAACATGGTAAAACAGACAAAACCTGCAAGAAAACCTGGCAGATGAGATGCATTAAATGAAAGAATGGCTATAAACAGCTCAGATGACATGTGTGTGTACCAGCGTTGTCATCAGCATGCATGAATTTCACTGCAGAGGCTGCTATAATAAGATGTGTGCAAAGCTGATGACTTGAAGAATTTTTCTTCTTCCTTTTTTCCCCTCCAACTGAGGAGACATTTGCCGGGAGCCTATGAAGTAAAATCTCTGTATGAAATCATAAGAATTTGTTTCTTTTCATGTCTATATGATACAAGCAGGAATATGACAAGGCATACACACACATACAGAGCTCCTTAAGAAAGTCTGTCTTTGGTGCTTGATGTTATGGGTATGATTCTGAGGTTTGGCAAGAGGCCTTGTTTTGTTCTCTGCTTAAACTTCTCTTTGATATTGTGAACGAGTGATCGAGACAGGCATCTCCAGCTCCCCCATCACACCTGAAGATGTGGTGCCTTTCCTTACGACACATAGGGGAGGCTCATGTGGAGCAGTACCCCACTATTCCTCTGTGAAGTGCTGTCTCTGGGCATTAGATGAGCAGTGAGTCTCACCTGACAGGGTTAGAAAGGCTATTGAAAGATGCCATAGTGCAATTCAGGTACTGTAAGGCTGCTGCTACATTCCATCAAAGCCCTTGCTTCTCCATCCTGGACAAGTCTGCTTTCCTCAGCCTTTCCTCACACCTGGAACCATCTCACTGGTATTGTGCTGAACATGTTCCAGTTGTAAGTTCTTTGTCTTCTGGAAACCTGGTGAAGGTGCCCACACCAGGGAGGGTTCTCCTGTGTACAGTTGGGTGGGTTAGCTGCACAGATCTGACCTCAGGTCAGATCATTTAAATAAAGCCATGCTAGTTCTTCACAGCTCCTAAATTTCTGCACATGCACTGTGTTGGCACAACTCCAGATGAGACCCACACTGGTCTTTTTTGGGGAAAAAGCAAGGTCCATTTGGACCAGAAACTTTACAAGTACTAACTGAGTACTGATTTTCCTGCTCCTTTATAAAACAGGTAATGCCTTCCCTTTGCAGATGAAAATGGAGGCATATAAATGATAAATAAGTATCTACAGAGGCAGTGTGAATCAGAGCTGGAGTAAGAGCTTGCCCATGCAGTAACCCCACTGCTGTGACCCCACTTATAGGCTTCTTTCTCTTAAAAGTTAGTTATGTATTTATAGCAGTCTTGATTGCTGAAGCTTAACTATACAGTAGAATTCCATGTCTAAAGAACCAGGGGGGGCAGAGATGTCTTGTATGCATAATTCTGATACTCTGAATTTTTTGCCTTTAGTACATTGCCAGTAAATCCTGTAAGCATGCAGTTTCCTAGCCATTTGCTCCTGTTCTCATGGTGACAAGCAGTCTCTGTGCTTATACCTGAAGGGTCTCAAAACCTAGTTTTTCTTTTTACTGCACCATCCCTAGTGTAGTCTGGGAGATATTATCTAGCAGTGCCTGTCAAGAGGTATACTTGTGTGTTGAGGAGTATGGGCTATCTAACCACTGGGATTAACTGCTGTCTCCTGCTGGAACACAGCTAGGGCACTCATTTAGGATGTGAAGGCTCACTATAAAAGTATTGGTCACCCAGTCTTGAAGTGGTGGTTTGAACCAAGCTTTCCCAATCATAAGAAAATCCTAGCTCCTAAAAGCAAAAGAGTTTTTAGGAAGGATTTTCTTTATTTCTTCTAGAGAAGAAATTTTTCACTGTATATGAAATCTCACAAAAGCAAATATTGTTAATATCTGGAAAAATGGAGGGCAAAAATAACATAGAGAATCATAGATAATTCAGGCACTCCTGAATGTACTGGTGGTTTATTCTGCAAGGCTGACTCTGCAATGTATGGCACAGGTTCAGCAAGAATTTTTAGCTTAATCTTAAGGTCAAACAACCTAGATCTGGCCTTGCTCTATGTAGAATTTCTCTGCTTCATCCTGTGTATGATGATGATCTGTTTTCTGGCAGGCAATGCAAGTGTACTTGAGCTGCCTCTGTCATGCCTCGAGTGAGGTGCCAAGCTCTGGCTGACTTGGGTCAATGCTTGCCAGCAGTTCAGCCATGCTCACACAGCGCCTGTAGGAGCTGATAAATCTGCAGATCTGGAATGGCTGTAGTGGAGCTGTCCCTGGCATCTCTGCCTTCATCACCTGCTTAATAACCTGGAGGGAGAGGCTTTGGTGAAGGTCAGTTGCCTGTAAAATAATTAGGCCAGAGGGAAAGAGAGGGAATAACCCCACAATACTGCTGTTTAGAGCACCCATCTGGAAGAAAACAGGAGCTCTCCAATGACTGTGGAAGTAGTGCCTACAAGGATGTGTAGGAAGAGTGACTAACACTTTTTTGCTTCAGGGAATCACTTTTGGTGTAGAGAGCTGAACTTTGAAAGCATGCAAATAGCTGGGAATTTCTCATGGAAGTCAGTCTAAAATCTGGATGAGGCATCATCCCTCTCCTCAGCACTTTTTGATGTTGGTATAAAACAATTCACCAAATACCTGAATCCTACTCTCAGGTATTTCTCCTTTTTCCCACTCCTTCTCCTGTGTCCTATAATAAGTAGCCTTAGGATGTTGCATCTATAGCCATCAGGATCTTTGCCATTGTACTGCCTGTTTCTTATGTGTTAATAAAGTTTCACTGTAGCAAAGTTTGTTTACAGTACTTGTGAGGCCTCATCAAATTTGGTCATTTCTTCTGTGAGATTCTGAGCAGAGCATCTAAAATTGACAAAGTGCAGGAAATCCTCTTTTTATGCAATCTAGTGAAACAAGTGGAAAATGGCCTATGGGTTGAAAGAAATTTCTTTGTTTGACCATTGCAAAGCCATCTCTATGGTGAGAAAGCTTTTGTTTCAGCTGCCTATATTTTCCTCTAGAGCTGATATTTTTTTTAATTTAAAATTATTACTATTTTTTTTTGTCTAGATGTGGCAGGTATATGTCCCAAGAATGATTCAAGTCCTAGCGTGCTATGCTCTGTGTTACTGCATAGTATGAAGAAGACTTTGATCTAAACAGCTTAGTTTAGGAGACAAGGCAGACACATGGTGAATGAAAGAAAATGAGTCCCCCTGCCCTCTCCTCCTGCAGGCACACTATTTATAGAGAGATGGAGATTATTTGAATTTTGGCCCTGGTATATCAGCTGAGATATTGTGTTCCTACATCTCTGGATTGATCATGCAATGCTAGAAATAAAAGCAGTGGTGATGTCAACTCTCATGCTGGAGTTTTAAGGGAGAATATTTGAAGTGAATATACCATTTTATTTTTAAAGGTAAGAGTAAACATGAAAATTCTTTCTTTTTAGTGTTCTACAAGTTTCAGCAGAGAGAGGAAATTTATTTCCATTCTAGTATTTTGTAGTTTTCCCTTAATGGCACATTTCATTGTATTTCTCAGAATTACCACAAAAAGAAACTTCTATTATTTGAAAATATCTTTATTATCTGTTATTTCATGCAGAATGCTTTTTAAGAGTAGGTAGAAAATATGACTGTTGAATACCTTAAGAAAAGAGGAAAAACAGAGGTGTTTTTCACAGTTTTTAAGGAGATAGTATACTATTCTTTTTTTCTCTTCATTTTCTCTGTGAGGCATGCTAATATTCTTAAACAGAGTGAAGAACTGTCTTCTAGTTTTTCTGTGGATCCTTTTGAGTAGTATTTTTGGAGTTTGTTGGTTGTTTTGGTTTTTAATTAGTTGTCCCTACTTCTGCAGAGCAAGTATTGTTTCTCAAGTATGAGTGCTCAGGACTGCTGCTTCACAAACTAACAGCAATTCACGCCTAAAAATGTGCAAAAACTCACCCTCAGTGGGTACCCTCAGTACTCACCACCAGCAGAAAGAGAAGATTTGGACAGAGCACAACAGCTTTTCTGGTGCTGGAAAATGTGAAATAACTGTCTCAAAGATTCTTTAAACTTCATCTTCACCCAGTAGACTTCTATGACTATCCTCTGACCACAGGGATTAGAGAATAACTTGTATTTGAAAGGGCCTCAGATGATCTCCAGTGTAACCTCAGGGTCAGCTCTGGAGTCAGTCCAGGTTGCTCACAGATTTATTCTCCTGGGTTTTGAAAACCTGCAAGGATAGCACAGTCTGCCTGGGAACCCATGCCACTGCTTGAGTCTTCTCATGGAGTAAACATTTCTTTTCTAACCCAAATACCTCTATGCTCAGTTCAAACACCATTTCCCAGTGTGACACACTTTGGTGTGACAAATAGTTTTGGTGGCAGAGAGGCTGGGAATTCAGTAGCCTACTATGTCTTCTCCCTTTTTGCTTTTCCCTTTCCCTTTCTTTTCCCTTTCCTACAGTGGGAGTAACAAACCCACTGGTCACAGTAAAAGGTAATTAAAAACCTCCCAGATAGACAGCAGGAAAAGCAGCAGCTTTAGCCTGAGTTTGATTCTCTGTCTATAGCTACACACAGAATGAATTGGGATTGGTTAGCAAGATAATTCTGCAGCTTTAGGGGAATAAGGAAAAGGGAGCACAAGAAAGTGGAATGTGTATAAAGCTCTCTTGCTTTATTTGGAAAACAAAGTCAGTGGAGTACTAATTAGTGTCTATGGTTATTGCACACTGCAACACTGTCAGATTTAACATCACTGTACTTTACATATGCTTTCAGTAATTACAGCCTGCAAAGGACAATATTGCTTAAATGTCCCTTCTCTTGCAGGACCATCCTGATGAAAATTAGCAGCTATCAGGCAAAGTATTATAAAGCAATGATAAACTCATCCTAAGGAAATCTCTGTTAATTTCCATGAGTAACTTGTTAAGCAAGTGACTGGAGTCGTATTTCTCAAAGTTGAGAAATTTTAAAGGTGCTTTAATTTGGCACCAGCATAGTGCAGTTGCATAACATAAGCAGGACTAGTAAGAAATATTAAATTAAGGCAATGACAGAAAAAAAAACAACCACCTGCTTATTTCAGTTGGGTTTTTAGAAAATCTAAAGAATTAGTATTTTTGTGTTTCAAATCTGTATAACTTTTGAATCTCAGTGCTGGAAAATATTTTTATGGCCAAGTGCTGATTCTCTAATGGTTTGAAGATGACCTAATATAAGGGAAAAGATGGGATAATTTATCTGTCACTCTACAGGCAAATATGCTTATTTGCATCTGTATATTATGAATATGTGTATAATGGAACACTGCAAGGTAATTATTATCAACTCTCCAGTGTTACTGATAGCTAGAAAACATGCTTATGAGTATTTAATTTCCTGTGCTGTGACTTGTCCTAGAGAAATCAGCAAATCTAATCCAAGCAGGTAGAATTAGGCTCATGAATTGGCCTTTTCTGAATCAGTGGCCAGTAAGGTGGCAGTGAAGCATGGCTGGCTCCAGATCTAGCAGCTTTGGAGTCCCTTAGTGCTGAACCCCCCACTTCATTTTCTTTTTCTTTCTTGGTGAGACACAATTTGTTCAGGAAAATTGTGGATGCCCCTTGCCTGGAAGTGTTCAAGGCAAGGCTAGATGGGGCCCTGAGCAATGGGTCTTGTGGAAGGTGTCCCTGCCTGTAGACATGATTTCTGAACCTGAGAGAATTTCAAGCTCTCAGGGACTGACTGTCCCAAGGGAAAGTCTTGGGAACCTTTTCTCGCTCAAGGATTATTTGTGTAAATAAGGAATTACTTTCCCAAAACAAGACACAGATGTTCTGAGAGTGTTTTCTATCTTGTCCCACTAATGGCATGAAGGAGGTGTTGTTCCTTCTACCAGTCAGGGTGACCTGACTGGAACTGCTTATACAAGGGTTCTAAAACCCGGCAATAAAGGCTTTTTCTTTTTGCCACATGAAAAGCATCTGTGTGTGTGATTATCTCGGAACCCTCACAATACTTTGTGTCCTCTAGTGACACCTGCCCATGGCAGGGGATTGGAACCAGATGATCTTTAAGATCTCTTCCAACACAAACCATTCTATGATTCTAAAAAGCGTCTTGTTCTCAACAAGTTACTGCAATTTATGGCCTATTTTCTTCTATCATAAATGTTATAATAACTCACTGTGCCAAGAGTGTAAAGGTATGTGACTTCTGTGATACCTATTTCCAGTGCAACAGGAGGAGAGAGGGGGATCCTCTCCAGCTTGGGTAGAACTGGCTTAATATAAGCCAAACATTTGATATCTCAGAAAGTTTTTGCCAATTAATTCCTCTTTTCCAACTGACTCGTAGTTTAGAATTAGAGACAGTGAACAGGTGGCCGTGTTTATAATAGAGACAAATTCTTTGCACATTGGCAGTATTTCTGCATTTAAAATGTGTACTGTATTTATTGCTAATACAAAAATGCTTCCATAGAAAAACTGTGCTCTTTTATGGCTGCCTGTTCATTTAAAGTGTGCTCTAATATGGTAGGTATAGAGTAGAGTAGAGTTATAGTAGAATAAAGTTATATCCTTCGCCATTGAGCTTTAGAATATTGATTTTTCTCTTGTTTTTTCCATGTGAAGGACTGAGTCTGCTGTCATAGTGTTTTGGGCATTTACAGACAAAAGTGCTATACACATGTTCAAAATGTAAATTATAATTTCTTAGCTCCAAATTTTCATTGATATTTTTGTTCCAGATTGCAGGGTACAAGATAGAATTGGGGGGGTCCTATTTAAGATAATCCAAACTTGTTGCACTTTGCTGGCTTTGACTACATATTACATAAGCATCCAACAGGGCAGCTTAAGCACTTCTGATGCCAAAATTCCACCTGTGAAGAGATAATAGAGAGTACAGAAGCATGAGTTAGGATGCTTCAATCTGTTTCCTGTCTGCATGACAATGGGTAAAGTCCCTTATAGGGTAAAATCAGTTAGATATTAGTTCTGCTGTAAAGAGAAAATAAAACAAAATATCTTTGAGAGATTAGAAATACTGAATCAGCCCCATTTAAGGTCCTTGTGCTTGGAGAAGAAGGTGTATATGGAGGGGAGACAAAAGGAAATATATGAAGGTGATGATGAAGGCTGGACAATTATCTGTAATTTTTTCATAGACAAGATGTTACAAAATTAACCCGGCAAAGAGCTGTAGGGCAAAAGAAAATTTTTTTGCAAGTGAGGCAATGTTAAAAAAAAACAAAGGTGTGGAGAACTCAGGGAGAGACATCTATGGAAGCAAGAGTCTCCTATAATCACCTTACCTTCTCTTCTGAAGAGTGGAGATTGTTCAGCATCCTTGCTCCATGAACCTGAGAACACCTTGTCCATGGCTTTTTAGTACCTTCAAATTCAATGTTATTTGTAAATTATAGCTGCCTTTGTGCTCTAGTTGATATGTGCTGCCAAGACATCTTCCAACATGAAGGCATACTCTGCCTGCATCGTGTGGTCTTTTTATAAGGAGTTTTTCTGCTTCTCTCACTTGAAAGTCTCCTAACAGGAAGTTGCTCAATTGTTTTTAGCTTCATTATTTTTTGCTAATTTTCAGCTTTTCTTACTTGTCCCTCTAAGATGTATTTATTCTGTTTCTTTCTTTAAATAATTTGAAACATCTTAAAACCCTTGGCCCCTTCTCATATGCAAGTTTAGGGCTGTCTTGTTCCATCTCTGTAAAATAATATTTAATGCTTGGAAGTGAGAATGATATGAACATAATATCTGTGACATGGAATCTGCAAAATCTGAATCTAAAACAGTAATATTGGTATTAATGGGATATATTATGATATAGATGCTATTAAATCCAGAGCATGAAATAAATAGGACATCCTTCTCCCATTCCAGTTCCCTATTCCTCTTGAACCACATAGCTATTCACTGTATTTCAGCTTGGCACAGAGATGCGGTCCATGTTTGGATTGTTCATTAGCTGAAAGAAATATGAATATTCAGTTTCCTCATTTGTTCAGCCAAATAGAAATGGAAGCAGTCTCTGTAGCAGCATTTCTGTTTAATACAAATGAAGTCTATGAGGCAATATTTTAGTAAAAATGTACTGAGGCTATAGTTGTGTTAGGTCTATTCTCCCTAAAATTTTGATATCGAGAGCGGACTGATGAAGCATCTCTGCCAGTTATTCAAAATTGACTACAGAAATAGATCAGCTCTTTTTGAAGAACAAGAAGTGAACTGTACTAGAAAGTAATGACATTGTTTATTTTTCTGAGATACTTATGGCAAAGCATCAGAAAAGAGAAAGTCAAGTTATATTTGCATTTTTGGTAATGGAAAACAAACTACTTTGCATAAAAAGTGAAAAAAAGTCTAAAAAATTTGAAATGTTGCCTTTCATTTTTATAATGAGCAAAACAAAAAAGCAAAGCAGACTTTTACTGATAGCATTTGGCTTATCAATCTCATGAAAAGATAAATGTTTCAGAGGAAAATTAACAAGCAGTTCAAACAAGACATTTGGATAACAATGTGTGAAGCACTTGAAAGAAACTGGAAGTCCTACGGACAGGCTGTTCCTGAATTGCCACTGAAAACAGACTCAAACTTTTTGTAGTTGATGTTATACTTGTGGTTTCTACTGGGATTTGGGTAAGAGGTTTTAATAACACAATAGCATGTGCTGCTTTTCCTTACAATTCCCATCCAGTCATGCAGCTCTAGGGAGTGATAAATTGTTTGCAGGAAGTTAATGTCTGGCGGGATGCCTTATGGGGATATGAGAGGGACAGAAGAAAGTTTTCAGCTGAAATAAGAGTATCCAAGTATTTTTGAGTTCTCTGCCTAAGAAAGAGTACTTTTGCTTTCATCTCTTCTTGTTGACTTGACTAAGAATCTGACATGACTGAAGCAGGGCTAAGTTCCCATACCTGTAGGGAGGGGTGTAACCTAGGGTGTAGCCTCTGAATTGGTGAAGATATGAATTTCAACTAGCAGAGGAAAGATTTTTTTCTAAATTTATCTGTTCTGACATGCACAATCATAATTTTAAATAAAAATTATTTGCATCCTTGAAGATCTTGAATGAAAGGAGGGTGGTACTTATTTAAATTTCAATAGGTCTGAACCCAGAATAATTTGCAGTGTAAGAACATACAACCTGTTAGCTGCATGCTCATGAAAATCTTACAGGACTTTCAGTTTTTGCTTCTTTCTGTGTATTCTTTTTGGTTAATGTGCTTTTGCTGAGAAAAAAAAAATCAATTTATTAATTATTTTACTGTTTTCCTTGGAGGAGTTATGCAGTATTGTGTACACCACACAGTACAGTCTGTAGAAAAATAATCAAGTAGCTCTTGTTTCCTAGGAACAGTCACAGTCTCCCAAATAAATGAATAATGTGGCAGAGCAGAGTCTTGCTAATCTGTACTCAGGAGAGAAACAGCAGGTTCTATTAGTGTGATTTGAAGACTGCCCACCTTTCGAAGGATTTTGGTATCTGGGAGCAGGGACTTTTTCAACTCAGAAGCTTTTTCTGTTGCAAAATGACTTTTTCTCAATGCTGCCAGCCTTCTCCTGGACTTCTCTCCTGGAAGCCTGTTAGTGCTTTCACACTAATTATGAAAATGACAGGGTCTCCTGCCTGCTGCTCCAGCACAAGCAGAAGATTTGCCATGTAGATGGTTGTCATCACTGACCCCACAAAGAGAAAACATCTTTCTTCCCAAAGCCATACTGGTGCCAAGACGACGATGAGAAAGGGTTGTGAAATACTGTGTTACCATTTGAGGAAGATTGTAGCCTCTCTGGAAAACTGGAAAAGCTGGGAAGCTGCTGTGTGACCAAATGCCTGTGCTTGGAGCAGGTTTGCAGAAGCTCAGTTTGTCAGTTATTGACCTCAATTTTAATGCATTTTCAAAATTGTCTTTTGAAAGACAGTAGCCAGGGGAAAATGATAGGTGTCAGTAGGAGATTACTTGGGTTATTATAAAAGGAATGAAATTATGATTTCTTATCCAGCCATTGCTGAACCCTTTACTATTGTTTTCACCCATATGGCAAACTTGGTGCTTTTATAGAGAGGAAACATGAACCTTCCATTTGACTGGGGAAAAAAAAACCAACCTGCCAGCACCTAGACCAGCTGCATACCACTGATTTGGGGTTTGTTAGTGATTATGAAATGCAACAAAGACAACAAAGAGAAAAAGCCTTCTTAGTTAATAAAGGACTTTTTCTTTCTTACCATGTACTTATATACTGGTATACATGCAGCTATGATAAGTTGTACAAAATTTCCACAGTTTCGATAAAACAGAGCAAAATGAACAATATGCTTAGATACTGCAATGCTGAGAATCAACATAACATTCCTGTCCCTAGGACAGGATTGCATTTTTACTAGCAGTAGCTCTTGAAGAGCTTTACCCATTCAATAGGATTGGCAATTTAGTTAAACTGAGGCTAGGTAGGTATTATCCTGTGCTCTCTGTTGCTATGAGCTCTTTTCCCATGCTGTCTTACTCTGTGTGGGTTGAATTCCTAACAGTTGGGTTGTAAACTTCTTGGGACAAGCACCATAATTTCTGTGTGCTGTGACATATCTTACAGGGGTCCTGGTGCAGTGTTACAGTCTTTTGGTTATAACCTATGAGTTGTGTAGTGTTACCACTGTCAGGTTATGATGGTTGTAAAGCAACTGGTTTTGTGCAACACGCTTCCCTCCTACCTGTAGCAAAAACTAGGCTAAATTTACTTTTAATTAAACTTAAACAGATGTTTCCTTGTTAGGCTGCTAGTCAGTAATAGTATTACAGTATAATGCACACATCTACAGAAAAATATATAGCAGTTCTTCCTAAGTCACATATATCACACACCAGCAAATTTCAAGTGATTTAATGGGAGCTGCACCCAATAACATTGATGCAGTCAGTAAGCTTAGGAAAAAACAGGTGAACTTTTTAGGAAGAGTGGACAGAGATCTTCTGACTTATCCCAGAGGACATCAGCAGGGTTCTTTTGGTTTTATGAGAAATATTCATTAGGATACAATAACAGAAGTAAGTTCTAGATGATATTACTCTTCCAATAGTTCTTTTTAAATTCTTTGTCAACAAAAAAAAAAAAGGAATTGTCTTTTTTGTTTGTTTTTTGTTTTATTAGCAAAATGTCTTGGAAGGGACACACCAGTAAAATGGCACAGAAGTGTGGGGAGACTGAATTACATCCTCTGATTTGGGGGCTGTTTTGTGAGGAAGATGTAGGAGTTTCTAATCTAATGTTGCTAGATGAGGTGTTCCTAACCTAATGTTATTAGGATGTTATTATATGTTAACCTTAATGTTATTAAGGTGCTGTCCCATACTGGAACTCTTGCATTTTTGTTAGAAATTGTCATGTCCAAGAATACTACCTCAGTAGAGTAAAACCATTTAAAATGGAAGACGGGATTTTTAGGAGTTTCATCTCTTTGATTCTTGCCATATGTTTATGTTTTTCTCCATTTTCAGTTACAAATACATCTGTGTAACCAGCCGTGTATACTTCTAGTTTCTTAATGTGTACAAAAAATAGAATTGTTCGCATTGCTAATGAATTTGGAGAGATAGATATTAGCAACTCAGGCATACACTGAACTTGCAGCTGCAAAATACAGAAAATCTATGCTGTCCCAGCATTTTGTGAGCACAGATAAAAGCTGAGTAGAAACCTTATTTAAATTGAGTTATAATAGTTTATTGCTCTAGGAATTTCTTCTTTTTAATGCAGAGTTGCCTAGCATTGCTTAAAATAAAGGCTTTTACAGTCAAATTTGTGGTTCATGTACATCAATCTGTCTTAATAGTTTGAAAAACAATCCTTTAAAATAACTGTGTAATTAGACTTTTACATCTGTAAGTACTAGTGATTACCAGCAAATAGCATTGATTTCAATTTGCCATCAGTTCAAATAATTGTTTTTAATGGAAACAAAATGTTTAAGATCTCTATTTTTTTATTTTTTTTACAAGTTATTTTCCAATTTGTTAGAATCTTCCCAGATGAAAAACGAAGTAGCCTGATCACAAAAATTAAATTAGCAGGAAGTTGTCCAGTCTGTTTGGAGTGTCCCTTCTCATGGTACATTGGTCCAGTTAGTTGGGTACTCTTAAACTTCTTTTTTGTTTCTATTTTTGCAATAAACTGTATTTTGAAGGTTCTGGATGTTCAGTAGGAGCCATTGGAATCCCACTGTGAATACATTTGAAGCTGAGGAGGATATCAGCTGAGGGAATGAGTACCCCAAGCCCTGTCCTGAAGACAGCCTGAGTTTGGGTCACCATCAAGCTCAGCAGGTGTTTGTACATCATCAAGAGGCTGTTGAAAGGAGTAGGATATTTACAGCTGTGAGAGACACTTGTTGACTCTCTAAAGGAAACAAAATTTGCAGGAGTCTGTAAACTACTGGTTTACCTTGGCCAGAAGGCAGATTTGTTGCCCATCTATCAAGTAGCATCGCTGTATTTGAATAAAGGTGATCCCATACAGGGAATTCAGAGGCACAGCTGTGCTTGGGGTGGTAGTAAGAGCTGAGTGATAGCACTGTTTTCTAACCTGGGTGGTGCTTGTTCAGAATAGCAGTCTGACAAGGAAAGGCTGAGTATTTCAGCAGACAACTTGCTCTGCTCTGATTACTTTATATTCATTCTCTCTTGAGAGTTTAAACTTGCAGTGACTTTGTACTTGAATTAATTTCTCCCTTTGGCATTTCATGTTTTCTGCCACCACAGCTGTGAGTGCCTTGAGATTTCTTGGCCCCTTTTATCAGAGCTCTGCACTCAGGCCGACACTTGGCTGCTCTACATGCTATTCTGAAGGCTGTGGCATAATGGACAGGAAAGCTAGCAAACACTGAAAGTTTTGGAGTAGCAGTCTACATCAATTATTCTGGATAGATGCATCTAAAATTATTATTTTGAAAACATAATTTCAAATTTTTTTCAAGTTATCAACTTTTTATAGACTGTATATAGCTTAAGTATCCAAGTAAAAATTTGAGTTGAATAGAAAAAAAAATTAAAAATTAATATTCTAAGCCAAGCACAGTATATAATGCAAGTCATCCTGCACTCATGAACTCATTCAGTTTTTATGAGTGGCAGTTTAAGAGTGAAAAATAGTTATTCATGAAAGCTGTCAGAGTAGATGTAGAACCAAGCTGGTTTGCAATAATTTAAGCCGAACTTCCAGGCTGAAATCCCTTTGCTTGTGGTAAAAGTGGAGATCCCCTCTTTGCCTAACAAGAACACAAAATATTTTTATTTCATTGCAAATAAAACAAAGAAGGTTTTCATAATTCACCATTACCTGGGCTCTGCCAAGTTTTATATAGCCATAGCTTTAGAAGCTGCTGGGGAGTTTGTGTTCTTCCTTATTAGCTGGTAAACCCCAAATTGTCTTGGACAAGTAAGTACTCTTGCCTTCTGATGTTAGCTGTCACTTGTTATCCACTTTATCTTTTTGGAATTTCCTGGTTTGCAGCCTTTATTTCCTTCTGTCATTTTTTTCTACAGTTTTGTTTTTTTGGGTTTTCTTGGTAACATTCTCTTACAAGTTCCTTTGTTGGATCTAGTGCCTGTCATAAAGGTGAACATGAATGCTTGGGCTCTTAGTGATGGAACTGAGCTGTAACTGTTTGATAATAAAAAGATTTATGTGTTATTAATGCTCCTATAGTGTGGAGCTGGGAATGGCATAGGTTAGATAGGAGCATTTTCAATTGAAGACATATTGCCAGAGCAATTGTCTTGCAACAATCAGTCATGTCCTGTCACTATTCACAACTTTCTTCCACTCTAAGGACTTGGTATTCACATAAAAAAAAAGCAAGAAGGGCCTTTTGGAAAGTTTAGCTACATTTTAAGTAGCAATATGCAAGATTTCCTTTTTTTTTTTTTTTTTTAAATTAGTGGGCATATGATGCAAAAATGCTCTTAGGATGAGTTATTTACACTAAGGGAGGCAGTTGATATTGTTTTTAAGAATAAGTTGCTATTCTATACCACACCTGGAAAAAAGTTATTGTCTATTTTCTGCAACTCTACATCAAAGGATTTAGTTAACATTAGCTTGTGAAGATCTGCTTCTGCAATGGTGTATAAAACTACGATTCAAGCTTTTATATCTCTAGATTAATTTCTTATTGTCTTCCAGAGAGGAGGAAAAATCCCTTCTTTTTATAGCTCATTCATTTTTACATTTCCTTCTGTGTCATACTCCTTTCTATTAACACAAAGATTCCTTTTATTTTATATGCCTGTAAAAAGCAGCAGGCTTCTCTCTTAATCAGTGTTGTCTAGGTTCATTGCTGGAGGGCCTAGGTCATTAGTAATAAAGGTCATTACTTGATGTTTCCGACACACAGACTTTCAGATGATCTCTCCCTTCCTCATTTCATCTCCTAGTAACTAGAAAACAGGCCTGGCTTCATGTTATTAAAGTTACTTTATTTTGTTAAATAATAAAATGGAGAACTGGAAACAAAAGCTTTATAATTGTGCTGGTGTGTGCACAATAGATGCAAAGATATGACAGAGCACACAAGACCTGAAAGCTGAGGCATGGGGAAAGAGAAGGAAGCTATCAGATTCACTGCAGGTTTCTCCAAGGGGCTGAATCAAATGTTGAAGGAAAATCCCACGGAGCCCTAAGGCTGCCGTGTCATGCCTGCCCTCATTACCTTACATCTTATCCTCCTCTGATTCCTAGCATCCTAATTGAAAAGACACTTTGTAGTAAAAAGCTGTGTTTGAATCACTTTGAAAGCCAAGCTCCTCTGGTATTTTTCCCAGCAAATGTTTTTCTCGGATCTTTGAGCTTATTAAACAAAATGATCTTCTGAAGCTTCTTGAAGTGCAGGCATAACTCTGCTGCCCCTGAATAAGGGCAAACATAGCAAATTCTAAATAAAGTGTTTGTCCAGGGTTTTAATCAGCTTGGTTTCTGAAAGTTTACTCATCTATCATATTTTCCTTTCTCTTCTTATTTCATCATCTATTTCCATCCCATTTGTCTCCCTAGTTAAGCAAATGATAGTGGAGTATTTGGTTTGAGTTTTAGTTACTTGTTTGTTTTTGCTTGTTTGGATGTTTTCATTTGGGGCGTTTTTACACTAAGAAGAATGTATTAAAAAAAACCCCACACAAATAACTGCTATTTAGGTGTTTTGTTTGTAAAGAAATAACAATTTTGGAAAACACAGTTCTGTCATTAAAGAGCTTTCAGATGCCCTCTCTGGAGGGATAAAGGTATTTGTAGTAGATCAGGATGAAACCCTTTTCTTCAAATTTTCATTTGGTAAGAACAAGATGAGAGAAGAGAATGGAAAAACCTAATTATTTTTTAAATTCTTCTCTCCTTGCTTCTTCTGTTTTTGTGCCTGTAGGTCATTGGTGAATTGCACATTCTCTACTGCAGTGTGTACCGTCAGAGGTATCCTGAGAGTTATTAGAATACTCTTGAGGAGGAATTTTGGGAGGTAGAAATTTAGATATGCTTAACTTGAGCAAAGGGTCAGATTTAAAGGGTGAAAGATGACTTAAGGCAAGCACTAATAGTTCCTTAAATCTGCACAAAATTTTGGAAGAATTTTAAATTTATTTGGCCATCTGTGTCACTGCTGTGAATTCACCAGCTTTTTAAATGGCCTCCTTTCCCAAGAGGAACACAGCTACAGAGGAGTTTTGCATAAGCTGATCTTATGCCCTTTTACTTCAACCACTGCTTTCCTCAATGCTAGACTCTGCCAGCCAGCCCATAGCACTTTGCTCCTGAGCCAACAGGACAGACCCCATTCTTCAGTTCCCCACCCACTCTTATAATCCAGTTTTTTTAAAAACATTGTAACTGAACAATGCCTGATGGAAAATAACAAAAGGAATTGTCAGATAGACATGTGAAATGCAGATAAACATCTCACTCTAATGACTTCCAAGAAAATAGATGTTTTGTCAGTTTAAAGCCCCCTTGCTGCTCCCGTGGCTGCCTTTTAAAGTATTGCTTCTTAAATTGAATTTCTTGACACACGAGCAGTTTCTAAAGATGAGTGATAAATCATAAAGAGTCACACATTGAGGAAAGCTTTCTTTCTGTATTTAAAAAAACATAGCAGTATTCACAATTGCTTTGTTATTGCTTAGTATCTTTAGAGGCTGGCCTCTTAAAGACTTAGAAGTGAAGTTTTCCTTATCAGAGTATATTTAGGGACCTTGAAAAGACTTACAAATGGAAAGCCTTGCAGAGGTGTGCTGAGGTAGTTTGGTGTCCTCATTGTGCAGATGGGTCATCTATGGCAGAGAGATAATAAATGACCTTCTGTGTTTCATACAACAATTCAGCTTGCCAATTTACAGTCTGTTCATTCCAGATTTCAGTATTTACTTCAATTTTTAACATTCCAGTTTTGTGGATGAGAGATGTTAAGTGCTCGGTGGAATGTGAGTCTTAGAAAACTCCATGTCAGTCCAACACAAAAACCCCAGTACTATTTTTGAATGGTTTGAGCCACATAACGTGCAACTGTTCAGCACTGATTTGAAGTTAGAGGAATAAAGCAAAATAAAATAAGTTCTTTTTTTGTGTATATATATATTTATTTTTTTTTTTTTTGCCTGAACTTGATATGGGAGATTAACCACTCTCACTGGGAATTGCAGAGGGTATGAATTTTAACAAGGAGATTTCTGAAGGCACTTCAAAACAAAGCATGAAGTCAGTTTCTTTGTCCCAAAACACAGAGGTGCTCATTCATTGAAATGTTACTCAGTTCTGTGGCATGTAATTTTTTTGAATGGGAACACAGTATAGAGCAGTCCTGTAGTATTAATTCTTTAAAATCATTGGTGGAATTAGTTTAATTTGAATGATTTCTTATTGTCTCATGTTACCACTTCTTTTTCTGTGCAATTAGATTTTGTTGTGTGTTACGGAATGTTTTATTTACTTTATATACTTGGGTTCATTAATGAGTAATAAATTCAAAATAAAGTGCTGAATTATGTGGATATTAAGAACAGAATGCATTTTTATCATTGGCATGCATCCAACTGCCACCAAGCCAGGAAATTTAATACAATATCAATACTAAAAACATATTTCATAAACAAGAACCCAAGATTTCTTTGCAGTTCTTTATAGGAGAGAATTCCTGATTTTATTTTAAAATTAATAATTAATGCACATTTCTTCCAGAAATAAGGGAATAATAAAAAATGCTATGCATATTGAAAGCAGAAATATTTCTAACTATACATGGCTTGAAAGAGTCAGTAAATGCATATTTTAGAATGCATATTTTAGAAAATGCTATTTGAAGGTTATTAGTCCTGATTAAAACCAAGCTGACTTTAACAATCCAGTGAAAATCTATATCTGTTGGAAGAAAAATAAATCACTTAAGCAGAGTGCGAGCTACGGCCCTTAGGTGAATCTGTAAGTGTTCAGAGAGAAGTTCACAAGAGGAAGCTGAAGAGGATAGAATGATGTGTGGATTAAGGAAGAAAAGTTCCCTTTGACAGGAGCAGCCTCTGCTCACAGGGGCCAATGAGAAACCCACCACCCTGGGTGCTGAATACAGCAGAGCTGTAGTAAACCACATGATGGGGAAAAATCCCACACAAGAGGGGTGATCTAAGTCTAATGTCTTTTTTTTCTTTTTAAAACTGCATGATGCTCACAGAAAGGTAATTAAGTCAAAAACAACAGGGAACTTATAGCAAGCAATACGTGGACAAATGAATATTTAGAATAACACAGGATGTGTTTGCTGTGGATGTAAAACTGCCTGCTTGGGCAAAGCTTTTAACAAGCGCTTGTGCCTATTAAATCATATAATGATTTACCTCCAGTGGGTTAGGTCAAACGGCATCCTCCCAGAAAAACTTCAAAGCCAGATGATACATGTCAGGCTGTAGCACTGCTGAGAATGGGATGAGGGTGTTGTTTTTCAGAAAGCTGCTGGATTTTTTGCTTTTGAAATACACAGTTGCAATACCTCGTTAAATCTGGCTGCTGCAGGAGAGTTCCCTGCATTTGCTTAGAGGCTCATGGGGCTTCTTCTGCTATGGCTTCTGTTTTTTGTAGCTGAAAAGGACAACAAATATTACAAATGTGCCCAAATCACACTAATGTTGTCTAACCCAGAGAGGTGAAAGACACCCGTAAATGTGCTACAGTTGTATTCATCTTCATGAGGCTGGTTGCATGCAATCAAAGTATTCTGTGTTGTAGGAAAGGCAGAGATTCTTGACCTAGGAGATATTTAAAGAGTTAACCCTGCACCATTTTCCTGACTGATAACTGCTTGTTGGATGCCTATCAGATCAGAAAAATATGCTAATGTACACTGTTGTGGACCATTATCATCATATCTGTAGTATTATTATCATGCAGCTTAGCAGACACTGTGATGCAGGCTGTCAGATCATTTGGCACATCTAATTCCCACTGAAATAATAAAAAAAAAGAAAAAGACCTTTCATCCAAGTTCCTCAGCAGAAAGGATTCATTGTGAAAACAGTTGGTACTGAAAAAGGTCTTGTAGTATGCAACAATTCATGATTGATCATGGCCTTAAACCAGATTTTAACAGGAGCTTTCATTTATCCAACCTTAGAAACCACCAGGATTTCTGCCAGCTGCTGAGCAGGGTTAGGATGAACACCAGGATTTAGAACTGAAATAATCATCTAATCCAACTAGATTTTTGTGTAGGCTTTAGGACCTGATCCAGAACTCCCTGTTCACATTGCCAGAATTTGATTCACATCTGTTACCAGGGGAGGAACAAATGTAAATTTTGAAGTGTTTTTCTCCTTCTTCCTCTACTCTCCCCCTGCACTTAAAGTTTTGCCCTTATTAGGTTATTGATCTACCATATGACTGCTGGGCCATTAACAAGCCCTGGCTCTCAGAGCTAATGAGCAGGGAGGACTTAGAAGGAGAAGTGAAATAATGAAGATCACATTAATGAAATCCATCTCCAGAGCTGTTATAGACTTCAACCAGAATGTGAATAATGGAAAATCAGGACTCTGGAGTGTGAGAATCTGTAAAAAAAAAATTTCATTATTTCTCTTTTGTTTGGGATGTACCATTGTATTCTTAATTGTTCTGTCTGAATACACAGTTAAGGAAGCACTTTTTTGTTCTGTTTGCATTAGGGAATAACCTATATAATTACTCACAAACTCTTATTATCACTGGAGTGTTTTTGCTTTTTTCCTTCTAAACCATGTGGCCTTTTGGAAGACTTTCAGCAAATATTGGAAAATACTAAACTCCACTCAATCTCTAATATGTAGGTAGCAATTTTTTGGTTTTCAAATTCCTCCAAATTGAAACAGGGACAATAATGTAATGTAATAAACCTAAGATAAAGCTTAGATTCCACATTTTGAAAGCCAGGGATTTTATATATTAAGCGTATATAAAATTATTTTTGAAATAATTAATGTCTTCACATTGCACCAGTTGAACATGGCTGTGATATCCTGCAGAACACATCCTCTATTGAAATACCTTGATAAATTATTAGTGTCTGCCAGCTGAGGATGGATGGCATAATTAAAGCCAACACTTAATTGGGAAAACTCGGAACATCTACATACAAAACAAACATAACCCTAGGTCATAAACCTTTTGTTCCCTTACCCATGGACTATTCCTGTTCTTGCTAAAGCCAGATGAAAGATAATTTTTAAGAAGTTTGTGAATAAAAGACAGAACTTTTTAAGTCCACTTTTAAACCTCTTTGAATCCCTTGAAGGGGCAGAGAGATGAGCAAGGTTGGTGGGCACATGTCATGGACTCAAGCGTCACTCAAAGCAGGTGGCAGCTGGTTTGCACATTTCTAGATGGGAGTGCTTCCAGGAATATTTGGGCTGAATGGATCAAACTGACGGTGTTTATCTGTTAATGCTGCATGTCAGTATCTAGTAAACAATTGCATGCAGATCTAAATGGAGAATCCATTGATTAAAAAGCAGGATCTTAATCCAGGTGAATTATCCTAAATAAGCCTTTTGAAAACATTTGATTTAACACAGAATTGTATAAAGTATTGAAGATTTGTTTTTTTCTATGTGAGTGTATGAAGCCATGATGAACTTGGTGGCCATGACATTAGTATTCTAACAGCTTTCTCTTAGGGCTATCTGACCAGCTATGACTGAAAATAACAGAGATGATCTGTTAATTAGAGCTATGGAAACTTGATGCTCCAGTAAAATGTCATTCTCTCTCACACAGACTGCCTCTCAATTTAAAATAAAGAAAACATTTGCTGACAGGAGGCGGAAGCCAGCTCTGTGTTAAAGATATAATTTGGAAAATAGAAACACATGTATTTCAAAGTAGCAGATGCATTCATTCACAGTAGGCTTTGTAGCTGGTTTTCATCCCTCCTGTGGTTTTTTAATGCCTACAAAATTTAGGACTAGGTATAGTGAAAGGCATTTTCCTGGTAGATTCCAGACTGTGCTGTGGTTGCTTCCTATCTCAGTAGCCACCAACACAAGGTTTGTACTCTAATTATATGAACTTTCTCTTGGTCCATTTACTATTTCCAAGTTATCTCTCCTGCACTTTTCAAGGTTTATTTTCAATACATTTCACTAACATGGCAGTAATACAGGGTTTAACAACAGAATTTTCCTAAAATATTTTGAGGCAGGTGCAGAAAGGCAGCTCACACTGTTTGAAGTTTCAAGAATTATATTTGAAATCAATGAAAAGTATGATTTGAAAAGATTTTATCCACTTTGAATTTCTGGAGGAACAATAAATATTACTTGTATCCAGACGACAGTAAGAATCTGCTATTAGTGTTTCGCCCAGGTTCTAGTAGGGGAAGAGTTTAGCATGACCCATACCACAACAAATAGTATTTCTTTAATAGAACATTTAGATTTTCTGAAATGGGCTCTGGAACTGGTAAAATACAAATGGCTATATCAGAATGACATCCATTAGAAATTTATTTGTATTTTTGTATTTTTGGCAGAGGGAAGCAGAGGGAAGAAACAAGCAGTTTGTTTGTTTGTTTATTCAGCCAAGCAGTTTGAGTGGTTTCAGGAGAGTTTTGAATGGCAGCCAGCAATTTGCAAATTATTATTATTAATATTATTATTATTATTGTTATTCTAAAACTAGTTACTTCTGAAGTGAATGTTACTATGCCAGTATTATACAAGTTGTATAATAGATGCTTTATTTCGGATCACAACGGTGCGCTACTCGGGAATATAACCTCTTGAGAGATGTGTTTGCTTTGAGAGTAAAGCTGCATGTAGCTACAACATTTATTTTATACCATAAGTGTTTGTGTGTTGTGCACAATGGCATTCCATATTAAAATGACAGATTTGACCCTCTGTGTTTATGCCATAAAAAAACCAAGTCTGGTATGAAAAACAGTATTTGTCTCGTCAAACCTAAGACAGCTTCTCTGTAGCTTAATTTATGGTCAGAGCATTGCTGCATATCCTGTAACAAGGATATTTTCTTATTTTGGCTATGGACTGGTGGCATAAAAGAAAAGGACAAAGGAACAGGAAGCCACTCTAGGATGCTGAGAGAGATATTTTAACTTTTTATTTTTTGAAATGCATATTTGGCTCTGGCTACTTGTAGAAGTGGACAGCAGCTCCCAGGGTTCATATGTCAGACCTGTCAAGACATGTTGGTGTGAGGACTGTAAATGCTATGAAGGACAGAGCTGGAAATGGTAGAAAGAGCCTTGAAAGAAGGAAAGAAAGGAAACAAACAAACAAAAAAAACCAAAAACATGAAATAATTGAAGAGAAGCATTATATGGAATATATACTGATTTTACATAATGTCTAGTGGGGACTTCCCATGGGAAGTGTGTAACAAGACTGTGATATTCAGTGAATCCAATGATGGGCAAAGTAAGTTAGTAGCTACATAAAGCTTCTCTCTTATATGTTGTAGTTGCATTAGTCAAATATCTGGATGAATTGAGAAGAAATAGAGATGATATGTGCGTATGAAAGTAAAAAAGAAATATTCAATGCCATAATGAAGTGTACTTTGTGTTAAATGTCTGTAAAGGATATGAAATACAGGACAGTTGGCAGCTGAATAATGTAACAGAGCAGGAAGTACTGAAATAGCACACATTTCAGAGTGATAAATATGACTGAGATATGCTTAAAGTACCTTTTATAACACTTGTCTGCCTCTTTTTTTTCTTAACAAAACATTATTCCTTTTGAAGAGATGAAAATGTTCATGAGAAAGTTCCATTTCCCTCAAGAATATAACTTTACACATACACAGAATCTTTCTTGTTTCTGGGAGTTTCTTCCCTTTCCTATTGTAAGAATCAAGCTGACTGGGAGTAGGAAAAAACTTTAAAAATACAAAAGCAGTGGAATTTTTTGTTTACTCAAAATCCACCTGAGAAGAATATGCATGAAATTAAGTTTGGGTTTAGTTAAAAAGTTTTGGTTTCAAATTTGAACTAGTTTGTTTCAGTCCTCCTTTGAGTAATTATTTTGGCTTCTTTGTCTAGGAAAAGAAAAGATGATGACAAATTTTTCTCTCAATGATAGACCTCTACTGTGAAAGAGGGCAAAGACAGGTATTAAAACCTCAAAAACTTTTAGGGACCAGGTCCACATGAAGGCCTCCACCCCAAGAGACATTATGTATCCAAACAACATGGCTACTGACTGCTTTATCCCAATACAGAATAAATACAACCAACACTCAGTACAGGTTTTTCCACTTTCTCTTGCCCCACGTTGGGCGCCAAAAAACTGTATTTGTCTTAGTTTAGGGCAAATTAGGAAAGAAAACTCCAAATGGGGATTTCCCCAGGGAAATGCCCCTCCCCACTAACTGGTCCGGGAAAAGAAAAAAAAATTCCTTAGAGAGAAGTGGAAAAAGCTGTTTATTTAACAGAAATTGAGTAATATTAAATAATAAAACCTCTTGCTGTTCGATGGGATGGCAAGTCTAGGAAGAAAAGTCCTTTTCATGTGGTGTAGCTCGGCTCGCTCAGGTTCTTATCAGTCCCTCCGGCGCTGGAAAGTGCCGAGGCCCAGGCCCCGGTGGGCCACAGGCGTGAGCTCCCGGGGTTTGGCTGGGTGTTCAGTCCAGAGCAGGCTTGCACAGATCCAAGAAAATTGGGAAAAAAACAAACAAAGGTCCAGGGAACTCCTCTGCCTCAGCTAGCTAAAACTAACTAAAAGCCAGAGAGAAGCTCTGTCCCACTGTCTGTCCGTGCTGCAGACACCACAGTCCAGGAGCGGGATGTGTGGGAGTGATGTTTTTCCTTAACACAAACTGCGCGCTTCTTCTTCCCCCTCTCTTGCTCTCAAAGCCAGTCTTAAAGGTGCAGAACTTAATATATAACATAAACCAGACGATTGGGGATACCAGTATCATAAAGTCACCCCAGGACAGTGTGCCTGTTGCAAAACATGTATTAGTGTTCTTGGAGGAAAAAAACGCAGAAGTGAGGAACAACTATATCTTTAATTACCTATGCAGGCCAGACTACCCATTCAGTACCAAAAAGAATTTCTGAAGTTAGAAAGATCAAGAGAGACACAGTTTTTATATGTAGATATGTATATAAATTTGCATTAATGAAGTCGTAGATTTTTACATGTTAAATATTAGGCTGTGCTTCTTCATTCAGTTACATTTTCCAGCTGCTTAGAGGAATCATCACTTATTTATGCAGTGGTAGTTCTTGGGAGCATGAGTCATGGACTATGGTCAGACTGTGCTGGATGAATTATGGGTTGAAAAAAAAAAACATTACTTGAGCATTGTTTTTAGATTTTAAAATTATTTATGCACATTGGCAGGTTTTTCTTAGAGAGCTGGAAATGTAATGTGATAATTTCTGGGATCAGTTTTCTGGAAATGAATCCACACAGGCAGATTGCTGTGTCTTTGTAGCCTTTGACTGAAAAGGACTGAACTCAGCAGGTATAAGCACTGGCAAGGGTGTAGCTTATCAGCTAGGACTAAAATCCTCTAGTCTGAGTGATACTGAGATTACTGTTAATCTTCTTATGAATGAATATTTGGAGATGCTTACTGCCTTAGAAAGGGAGAAGTGCTTCACAGAACAGTAAAACTGAAGACTTTCTCAATGGAGACAGTCTAGTTCTTGGAATTTAAAATAGGATGCAAACTTATTTTTAAACATTCTGAGATGTGTGACTACAGTAAGAGCCTGAAATGCCAAGTGCATGGAGATGACATCATTACAGGAGGGGCTGAAATGACCAAAATCTCTAAAAAACAAATGCATGCTCTAAGTCTTCAGTGCTTTCAGTGCTCTGCTTTCACTCAGAATCACAAAGAGTTTCTTCCAAAGCAAACACCGGTTCCAGAGTTAAAAAGCAAGAGGGTCAACAGGCAACCTCAATATTTTCCTAAATGAGAAAATAAAGAAGGTCAGTAGCAGCAATTGCTGAAAAAATAGCAGGAAAGCTTTGGCAGTGCTGGCTGATCTGTAGACTGTTCAGAGAGGTTGGTAAAAATGGAATTAGAAGATGTGAAAAGGGTTTAAGTATTTATAACAGCTTTTTCCAAGCTACATTCTCAGTAGCACAACGATGGCCTCTGTTTCTAGATGATAAGTGTGTGGGCAATGAGAGTGAGGAGCAGCACAGAGGCAGCCAGCTGGCCACTATAGGATTTTCCCACATGGAGACAGTGACCCACAATAATCCATGGGAGAATAAGCTTCTCCATCCAATTTGTCCACCCAGACCTGTGGCAGCTCAGAGGCGATAGCAGTTGTCCCTGTTGTGACTGTGGTGGCACCCAAAGCTGTTGTCACTGCTACCTGTGATCTGGCTGTTTTAGTGCAAGGCTGACAAAGTTTTCCTCATTAATGTTTTACTAATAGAACTGAAAATTGTCATCTATAAATGACTGGTATGCCAAGAGATATCTGTAAAAGTGTTGTTTCCATTGTCTACCTGGGCTTTTCAGGGTGCCTGATCCACTCAAACCTGACCTACTCCTTTCTGAAGGGCTGGCTTCAGAGGGGCTCTCCACCAAAAATTGTTAGACATTGGTGTACTCAATTTGCAGAACTGTTTCTATTTCATCTGTGAGATATCTTCTCTGTACCCATAAGTTTATAGCAGACCTATCACCCCAAATTCAACATATGTTTCTTCTAATTGTCAAAAGACAATTCCCCCTCCCCCACTATTTCTTGAAAGGCTAAAGAAAGAGAAGAGTCTTGGTGTTTGGTAATGAAGCACATGGTAGATGCTTCTCTATTGCTTGCAGAAGGAGTTCAAGGGCTGAGGTTGAAAGACTGATAGATATGATATAAACACAGATGACAGGCAAGGAAAAACATCAGTTACAAAGGGTTGTGCTTTTTTTCATAACGTTTGTCACTAAATGCAAGAAACTTCATATTATTTATTAGCTTCCCTCCTCCCCTTTGTTTTTTCTCCTTCTGAGGGAGAAAAAAAATGTGATCTGACTATTTTCAGAAGCTGTAGCTTTGAAAAGGATGCTAAGAAGTCCCATGGGCTGCATTCTCATAGCAAGGGAGTTGTGTGTGCTAGGTGAAAGCCTGACACTAAAATCAAGGATTATTTCATTTTCTTAAATTTAAAAAATATTTTTCCAGTGGAAGTTGACAGTCTCAAAATAAATTAGTTACCTCTGGCAGTCTTGCAGTTCACCTTGGATGCATATGTGTACTCAGTAGTGTTTGCCATTCTCTCTCCTTCACTTCCTCCCTCCCCCCAGAGCTCCTCTCCAGCCTTCCTTTGTTGCTGACTTCAGGCCTTGCAATTCACCAGGTTTGTTCCCTTTCAAGGACAATCTGACACAATAAAGATATTGGACAATGTTTCTCTTGGGTAAATATTTTTGTCTGGCTTCTTAGACAGAGGAAAGCTCATAAGAAATGCGTGGAAGTAATTGTTAAATTCAGAGAAAGCTGATCTGACTAATTTACGGGGACTGAAATGTTTAAATGTTGGAGGGGAAACAATGAAACAGAGTGGGTATTCTGCCAGGAGCACATTTCTTTGCCAGCTCTGGTACCCAGGTGCAGATGCCTTTTTCCAGGCTCCTGACCATTAGAGGCTGAATCACCAGAGTGGTGAGAGACAGAGTCTGCAGTCAGTGGAGCTTCATCTGCAACACTGACAAAACCATCTTGCCAGCCAATGCAGGAAACCGCTTGGTTTTCATAAAAATAAACCTTTTCCAGGCATCTCCCTAAAAACTGGCTTGGAGAAAGTAAATCAGTGTGCATAGTGAAAGAACAGTACTTAGAACAATGATGAAATAAAAATAATAATAAAAAAGGAGACGTTGTTCTCCAGTATGTTCTAGTTCTGCCAAAGCTGAAGTATTCATCTCCACTATTTTGCTCAAGTACAGAGGCTGTATAGGAAGCTTGCTAAAGACTGTGTGTGAGGAGGAAAGACCACAAAGAGACAGGATTTTATTTTATTTTCATTCCTCAAGGGTTTTTTATTTATTTGTTTCTTTATTTATTTTATGTAACACTCCCAGTTGAGGGTCCTTGAGGAGAAAGGGCTCACCAACTATGCCTATTCCTTCTGGCTTGCCTAAACTCCTCGGCTTTCAAATTTTTCATAGAAAATGGACTTCTTAAAAAAATTTAGCTCAAATTGCCTTTAGCAATTAAGTTTCTTATCATTGACATAATTGACTTCATGTTTAATGGTGATGCTCCTGGTGGAGGAAGATGTGAATGGCACTGGATTCTGTGGCAGAAGGGAAGAGTGCAGGTGATTACTCCCTAGTTCACTTGATTTTTACATGATGATTTACAAGGTATGTAAATGAGCAGACAACCACAGAAGGTACATTTAATGGCATCTTAATGCATCATGGAATTTACGACAGGGCATGAATAGCTTGTGCACTCAACTGTTGAAGGCAGATGCTGCTATAATTCTACTTAATACTTAGAAGAAAAATAAAGCATATTGTTTTCTGTACAAATGTTTATGAAACATTAATAAGAATAACATGTACCATTCAAGACTGAACATATAATGGGAAATCCTATCTTATATAAGTGTGACATTTTGGTTCACTCCATCTGTTCATTTCAAGTAGAGCTTTGGTGATTCTCCATTGTTTTTTCCCATCTTAGTCACACTGGTTCCCTAAAGAGAAATGAAAAGTGGAAGCAAGTCATTCACATAAATATCTAATATAAAAGCTGCTTTTGGTTAGGAAAAGATTTACACTTGCTTCTGTAGTGGAACAGGGTATTCATCAGTTTGAAACCAAGACTTTTTGCTTGTAACGCAAGTTTTCTGCTTCTGTTGTGGGAGGAATTAGCAAGCTTCACCAATCTGATGACATGGATATAGAGATTCCAGATTGTTTTGTGATGGTGCTGTTTCCTAAAGGTAATTGAAATGTTTGAATTTGTTGTTGACTGTAAATGGTTCTAGGCTTTTCAAGAGGTAAAGATTATTAACAACAAAAGTTTTTATCACCATTTCTGTATAAATTTGATTTACTGATTGCAAAAATTATAGCCTTTCTTTGCCTTTTCATTAGAACGACAAGGTTTTCAGTCACTCAGTCAAGTTGTTTTCATTAGGGTGACAGCCATTGAATCTGCACCTCTCTGACATTTTTGACAGTGATACCTAGCAACTGACAAAATGTTATTATAACTTTTTCAGTCTAAAAAGAAGAGTCAAGCTTTAATTCTTCCAGTTTTAATCTTTCTTAGTTGTTAAGTATACCTTTTATTTAGGGTCTGGTATTTTCATAATGTCTTGAAATTGAGAAAAAATATTAAGTTTCTGATTGAAATTGCAGCCACATCTTTATTTTATATTAAGAATTTACTATTGGAAAGCTTTTAGTCTAAATATTAAACTTCAGAAACATCAAAGTGGTTCAGTGAAGTTTGATGTAGCAGAAGTTGTGATATTTATGGACTTCAAATGAATCACAACAAAAAAAATCTGAGGATTGAATGAACATTTTACTACAAAGCCTTTGAGAGACGTCTCCAGTGATCCTTAAGACACTTGGGCAAGGTGAAAATTCTAGCGGAGCATCTTGCACTAAGATCTGCTGGGATACATTCTAAATGTTATAAATCTTGACTATTTGAACTGTTTGAAAACAAGGGTTTTCTCTCCTTGGGAATGTCTGGACTTCTGGTGAAAAAATCAAACCTTAGTATTTTGGTATTAATCCTTAGTATTTTTATTTGGTATTGATGTCGTTGTATCTCAGAGGATTCTTATTTTAGTGCCATTTATCTGTGTCATTTATGACCCCCAATTTACATGTTGCAGAAGACATCACTCTCCTTAAAAGAGTGAAGGCATAGGGTAATTTGTCTGTTACTGCTGTGAAACACTGCTGCAATATGTCTAAATAATAAAAAATAAAAATATTTCCCAGATATTTTTTGATGGAAAATGTGTAAAGTAGACACTTGAATTTGGTTGAACTGGAACTTTCTGGTGAAGCAGCTTGTTTGCACTTTTAACTATAATTTCTAAGGTGGTGTGTTGCACATTTTTCAAAAGTAAAATTAGGCCCATTTCAAACATACAGTGAGGAAACCCTTAGGGAAAAAAAAAAAAAAAAGCAGCTGGGTCATATTCTATACACCTGTCCAAACAGTATTATTTTTATAGTTCCTTCACTGATTTAATGTTAAATTATTTGATTGCCACAAGGAGTATGAAGATGCCTTAAACACAAAAAATTCCATGTTAGTGACAAAACAGCATATAACAGAAATTAGGATTTAGAACTCCCAGGTCATTTGAGAATTTGAATCAGTCTACCTCTAATAAAATCTGACTTTTCTCTCTCTCTCTCTCTCTCTTTTTTTTTTTTTTTTTCCCATTATTCTCTTACTTTGCCTCTTTCTTGTCTTTTCTCCTGGTGGGGGATGGAAGGTGGGACAAGGCAGTGTGGGTAGTTAGTTTACTGTAGCCATAATAATGTGAGAGCTCAATTAAATTTAATTAAGTAAGTTTAATGACCAAAATGTTAATGCTGTAGCAGTTTATTATTAAGTTCAAGACTTAATGGGATTCTTTTTTTTTAATTAATTCTATAAGCCTTTAGTTTGCTTGAATATGAAGTCAATGGGGCAAATAATCTTGATTACAGAACTCCCTTGAAAATGAAAAATATCTACCAGTATTTGTGGACATTGCACTGAGTTTTAGTAGAGTTCTTGAAAGTAGGATCTGACTTATTCCCACAAGGAGTTTGAATGATTTAGCAAGGAGGAGAAAAGTGTTGTATCACATGCTCTTTGTGGGGGTTGTGTGGGTGTGTAATAAGAGAAATTCAATTATTTGGTGAGGTAGTCAGTTAACCATTATACAGAGTCCAAAACAAAGAATTCCACATTACAAGAAAGGAATGATAAAGCCCAAAGCAACATTCACTCTCAAATAATTATTGTTCTCATTAACTCTTATTGAATTCTGCAAATGGTATTAACATGCTGATATGGCAATGCTGTGAAAATATTCCATTAGTGGAATATACCTGCTAAGAAAATTAACACATTCTTGCTGCTTGGTAGACCATTATAATTTCTGTAACTTTCCTGTAAAATTATTTTTTTTAAAGTGCAATTAAATATTAAACTATTTATTAATTATTTAGTAAGGAATAATCTGTAAAGGTACACATTTTTATAGCACTGTGTGTGCTTTTTTCTAGTTGACTTGTGTGGTTAAAAGCAGGCTGCATTTCTTAGTTTAGAAGGTGTTTGGAAACTGAACCTCTAAATTTACTGAGTCCCAACAGACACAGAAATACTGAGAGAGAGAGATATTCATGGTGTTCTGTCATACTTCTCAGAGTATTTTCATATGGGATGTCCAGGAACCAGAGGAGAAGGGTAACACTGAACCAGGAAGCTATAGGACAGGAGAGGCACCTGACAGACAGGTCATGCTATAAACAAAATACAAACAAAAAGCTCCTCCATCTCTGGTGGTTCTGGGTTGAGTTTGGTTCTGGTCACTCAGCTTCTGTGTTCTTCTATCTCATCAGTGTCATTAGAGTACATCTCACACTTCTGACACTGTTATTTGCCTGCTAGCATTGCCATTTTTCTTTTATTATTATACTTTTTACCTTTTTTTTTTTTCATATTATATAGCATGAGCAGCAGCTGACTCAAACCACTTCTCTATGTATGGAGTATATGCTGGTTTAGAACTGGTTTATTTGAAAAGTCATAATTCAAGCAACACAGCCTTGTAGTGTGGAGTTCAACTTGTTCATTCTTAAATTGCTATATTATTCTAGTCTGCCTAAATATCTTAGTCCTTCACAAGGAGAAAACAAATGGCTTGTAATGGCTATTATACCAGTTTGATTTTTAGATAGGCATTTAAGTTTTGGAAAATTATCTAATATTTAGCTAGGTCTAGGAGCCTTTTCCTTGTCTTTCAAATACCTCTAGGAGCTAGAAAATATATACTTTAGTGTTTTCAGGACACCTCTCTTCATCTCCAGTCATTCAAGGTCTGCAAGGACTCCAGGTTTCCTCTTGTCTGCCATGCAGACTTTAGTATAATCTGATGATATGTTAGAGCTACAAAATTGGGTTAGAAATCTTCACAGAACAGGCTGGAAGCTTTTTATAAATCTGAAGCTTTTCTGTTTCTGTTCAGATAAAGAAAGCTAATGTGGCAACAACCCCTGAGGTGAAATACTACAGCTTTGACTTCCAAAGCTGTGCTTTAAACTGTAGCGTTTGGATTCAAAAGGTTCTGGGTTTATGGTGTTTCTGTAGCTCTAACCCAAACCAGAAAGTTTGGCATCCACTGTTATGCACATATACGGACAGAACACTGGAAACAGGAAAATAGTTCAACCCACCTTGAATCTGCAGAAAAATTTCTGATCCAGCTGCTCTTGTTTTGGGCAAGATTTTAACTAGCTATTTATCAGATTGCATTTGATTTTTAATCACAATGGAAGTGGACTGAAAAAGTACAAAAATATGTTCAGAATGTAGATATGCTTCTATCAGGCTAACTGTTATCAACCTTGGGTATCAGTACTTTGATCTCCTCGGTCTCTTGTTTGAAATGAGACTTATTTTTTTTTTTACTTTTATTTTTGTTTTTCTCAACTTAATGTTGGTATATCAGAATCTTTGTATTGAGAGCACTACATTGTTTTCAAGTAACCCAGCAAGTAGAATTTAGCAGACTGAAGTTTCTGTCAGTCTCCTCCCTATCCACTGCTTTGTGTAACTGATAGACAAAATGAAGGAAGTAGTTACTTCTGTGAATTATTTTTTTTTAACTTTACCGAAGATTTATGCATACCTTGAATAGGATTTACTAATATTTCTCAAGTCATTTCAGTTTTAATGTAAGATAGTATTCAAGTAAGATGGGTGCTGCACTCTAAGGTTACAGAATAGTTTAAGAAAGAAAGGAAAAAGAGGAGAAGGTTCTTTTACTCTTGAATTTTTATTTGCATCACCAAAGTGCCAGTGTATCCTTTTTCAGCTGTTCCAAGTCAGATACAAATGCTTAGAACAACAACGGAATCCAGACTCTTCCAAGGGCTATGAATTTTAGCGCAAATGGGAAATATACATAATGGACTTGGCTCCAAGAGAGCTGTAAAAATCTATTTTATGAGACAAAGCTGGTGTCAATCTGTCTTTAAATTCAATAGCAGACTACAGTCTACTGGCTTCAGTTAAATAGTTATCTTATATCTGGGCAAGCAAGACCATATGGTCAGCTCGAGGGAAGAGGTTTGTTTGCTATTAGGAGGAGATATATAGCTAAAGAAGAAATACCTCCAGTTTAAACGAACTGCTGGAAATAATCTCACAATATTGGAAATGTGTCACGTTTTTCAGATGCTTTTCTCTGATCAGTTGATATTTCCATTTGTAATGTCATGCATGGAAGCAGGAAGTTGGTCATGCCATTTGTAAGGGAGCAGCTAGATTGCAAATGTTCAGCTTTCATCTATCTTTAGAAAAATCCTCAGAGCATAAAAAAATTTCATTGGCAGATAAAAGTAAGAGCCAGTGCATGAAATTTAATCCAAAGGGCACCTATGAGATCATCTGGTTTGATTATCTGCATGATATAGTCCAGAAAAACTCATCTAGTTGTTCAAAGTTTTGAAAGAGTTTTGCAATAAAGATAGAAAGTGATCTTAGGAGCAACACAGATTTGACCGCATCTAGGTGAACACACATTCTGCCTGCTAGAGGTCATACAGCTTAAGAGAAAAAGGTACACCTGGGGTTGTATAGGTCAGTTTTACTTCTTTCAGGTAGCCAGTTATGTTTTTCATGCAGCTAACTTGAGTCTATCTATATTATATATCTATATCTATATCTATATCTATATCTCTATTTTATATAGATATATAAGGAGATATCTATTATAATATATATTTATTATTATTAATTTTATTATTTATATACATATATACATATATTATAGATATTATCTATCTAAAATATAGATAATATTGGGGTTTTTTGTTAAAGTTTGTCTCACACAAAGATATCGGATCTTGATCTGAATTTATCATTTTGTCACAACTTCCTTTGGTAATTTGCTGCACAGCTTCATCTTCTCATTAAAAGCCTTTGCATAACTTCCAGAAAGGTGTTGGGATGGGGGTAGGCATGGGAATGATGCCATTTTTTATTTGAATCTACTCCCCTCAATTCAGTGTAAAATAAGACAAAGAAGGACAATGTCTACAACCTATTGGATAATCCTGGTCTGTGACCATTGAAGCAGATGAGAAAAAGGTTTTTATTCCTATTCTAACATCTGAGTGATTTTCATTTTTTAATATGTAGCAACACTTAGGGGGGGTCTTGAATCAAGGACCCTCCAATTTAAGATATAATTTGCTAAATAGTTCTATGCAATCTTGCACACTGTCTTAACATTCAATTTTATTTTTTTTATATATATATATATATATATATATATATATATATGTAAGTATAGGCATACATATGGTAGATATATTCCCGAATACACACACATATATGTTTCTAAGGAATAGTTTAGTAGTTGCATGAAGAGGAAGTGGCTGCATCCTTTTTTGCCTCCCAGGAAATGAGAAATAGTCATTGGGGAAGCCACAAGTGCTTTGGTACCTGTAAAGTTTCAACAGAAAAATCAAAGATGTCCAGGCTTACACAGGTCTAGATAATACTTGACAGTGGAATGTGAAAAGCAGCTTTCTTATTAGGACATCATATAGATACTTGGGTGGGATTTAGGCAACCATGTCCTTTATGTAGCTGTAGACACTGGATAAATTTATACAGCTCTGGCTGGGGAATTTAAGTGCAAAATTCTTGTGATTCTTAATAATAAGACAGAAGAAGGGATAAGGTATATGTTTTATAGTACACCTATGAGCTAAGAAGCTTTGAAAGAACTCTAAGGCCTTTTAAAAAGTATCTGCTTTTAGATACTTTTAGTTACTATTTATATCTTCAGATGAGATTATTACATGACTATATGTGTAGGGAGATTTCTCTATATGTGTTTGTGTATAGTTATTTGATATGAACTCATGAATGTGTGCTGGATGCATGAGTAGATACAGAATAAAACTGAGCCAGTAATGAGAAATTGTTTTTCTTAAAAATTGACCCCTGCATGTTTCAATTTTAATACAGTGAGGACCTAATTCAAACTTATGTCTGTCAGTGGGAAGATTCTTATTGGCTTAAATTGGCTTTTAATGAGACTCCCAAATGCCTGGGGAAGAAGTGCTTTAATTTGGTAAAGGAATTTCAGCATCAAGGACTCACTTAACCACAGGAATTCTATCTTCATTCAGACTCATTACAGTGTTCTGTCATTAATAATCACAGTGCAAAGTAATTGAAATCGTGGTAATACCATGTAATGGTATTACATGGGTCTGTGTCTAGTCCAAAGTGTGAGAGCAAGACTTTTTCTTTTGGTTTGGTTTGGCTCCCATCACAAGACACAGCAAGGAGTTTTATTGTGCTGTTTGACAGAGGGTGATGGATTGCTATTACTAAACAGGTGAACTGTGACATGCTGGAAATGAATGTGGGGAGGAGCAATGCACATCTCAAATTACGTGCTCTATTATGTAAATTACAGGTGGTAGGTGGTGAGTCCTACAAAATGGATGTGTTGATTAAAATTGTGCCAGTTCTTCTTTGTAATGCACACCAAGAAGAATCATGAGTAAACCTGGGTGCTCTGAGTTTCCAGGGGGTGCTTATGGTACTTCTTTTCTCTTAAATTAAAGAAGAAAAATCTGACTGAAAGTATCTGAATGTAAAGAATTACTTCCTTCCTTCAGTTTGCTGGAGAGGAGAAGGAAATACATTGCAGTTTTTTTTCCATTAGCAAACTTGAAAGTTTTATTCCATACTGTATAAACAATCCAAAACAATTTCACACTAAACAGGTTTAACAGATACAAGTAATCTAAGACTGTGCATCTAAATACTTCTATGTGTGTGGGGGTGCATGCACATATATTTATCATTGAACTGGTGACCTTTTAAAAAGCAGAATCTTTCAAAACATTCTGAAGATGTTTATGTCAGTAGGAAAATAGGAGTCTCTTTAAGAGAAATCTGTCTCTTTTACTGTTATTTCTTCCACGGTGTATTTGCTTTTATTTACTAAAAAACTGACCTACTGGAGAGCTTTACGCAATGAGCATCTCACTAGTTTGTGGTCTCAAGAGGGGTTGGCAGCTCAGAGAGCTTATTTCAATTTGTTTCAGTTGAACCCTTATAATATCAGATGTTCAGTCTTAATTAGCAGATAACAACAGAGTAGATGCCCACCCAGTAGAAGGAACAGTGAAAGTTCTGGGAAACAACAGATAAAACGTTTCTAAAACTGAAACAATATTAGCATGTGGTTAGTTAAACTAGCAGCTTGCGCTACCTGCTCAGATGTGTAAACTCGCAGAGTTTTGCAATTTGTATTTCTATTTTTCCAGATCAGTAATACATTTTTTAAGGCTTTATTCATAAAGCGAACAAAATAATCACACGGGGCATATTTGAAGGTCTTTCAAGCGTTCTGGTAGACTGAGTAAAATTTTGCCCAGTAAATGGCCTCTGCCAATGAGCCATGGTTGTACAACAGCTGCAAAGAGCAGGCAATTCACCCTGGAAGCAGACCTGAGGAAGTGTCAGCATTCCTATGTGAAATGTGCAAAGCATAGCTCATATAATTTTCTTCAGGGAGACACTTCACTATCAAGCCTGCAGGACACCAAATGCTGTAGTAGACTTGTTCAGCCATTAGTTAGCTAAATTCTGCTGTTGTTTTACTGGTGTAAATTGAAATTACATCAGGATAAAACAGAGGAGTATTCTTGATTTTCAATGAATGAGGTATATCGTGGGCAAAAATTATATTTTCAGTAAATAAATTCAGTAAGCAAAGGTAATGCTAAAATAATTCAGATATTTTGGTGCAGGAAAACAAATGTTATAGCAGGCAGATTGTTCTCTGGCTCCATTCAAATAATCAAGTGGTCAGTAAACAGAGTTGTCTAATTTGGATTCTGCACAAAGTATCAGAGACAATACCAAATTATTTGTTCAGTTGGCACAAAAAACATTGAATGCAAATATTGTCATGCTATTTTTCTGCTTTTCCCTTGTATTTCTCACTCTAAATGAAAAAACTATTACTGAATATATTTGGTGACTTGCTCCTTCAGAATCTTCTATAGAGGTGGAAAAGTGAGCAATAGTATTTTCCTCATGAAATTATTTTTATCTGAGGATGTCTGTGAAGAAATTTCTATGTATTTCAGTGCAGAATTTAATCCTTCTGACTGAAAAAAAAAATGTAGCGGTAAATATGAAGTGATAGAATATGTCATAAGTTTTCTTTCAATTATGGCATAGACAACAGTAATAAAAATATTTTGAACTGTCACAAAACTTTGTTTCTTGGGTTCTCAGAAAAATCTGTGCACTGCAAATGAGGTTCTGCTGAGTCTCAGTGTCAAAACTGGAGGAGGCTGTCTGAATTTTGCCTTGAGAATGATGGAAGCTGACTCAGTTCAATTGAATTTTATAACAGAAGAAGCCTAACCAGAGGGCAAAAGCAGGCATCTAGCTGGGAAGCTAGGAACTGAAGTTTTATATGGCGATAGGAGAGCTCAAAACAGCGACCTTTCTGCTTTGAGGTCATGCTGCAGTTTTTGATCACTGGGTGGCTGTCTGCCTTTTGCCAGTCCTACAGTCCTTCTTACAGGCCTGGTTGAAATAACTCTGCTATGGATGATCTTTGGTGTGTCAATGGCCTCTGTTTTATCATAAAGTAGGCTAATGAAAAGTTAAAAAAAAAAAAAGGAAGAAGAAAAAAATTACTTTTCTGGTAGCTGAGGAACTTAATGAAGGCCAGCAGGTTGAGGAGATCCTTCCCCTCTTTCCTGCTTGATAGAACAGCACTTGGAGTGCTGAGCCCAGTTCTGGGCTCCTCAGCACAAGAGGGACATGGAGCTCCTGGAGCAGGTCCAGCGGAGAGCACAAGGGCGATGAGGGGACTGGAGCATCTCTTATGAGGAAAGGCTGAGGGAGCTGGGCCTGTTCAGCCTTGAGAAGAGGGACTCTTACGACTGAGTACAAGGGGTAAATGTCAAGAGGATGGGGCCACACTCTTCATAGTGGTGCCCAGGACAAGAGACAATCAGCACAAACTGAAACAAAGGAAGCTCCATCTAAATATGATGAAAAACTTCTTCACTTCAAGGGTGACTGAGCACTGGAACAGGCTGCCCAGAGAGGTTGTGGAGTGTCATTCTCTGGAAATATTCAAAACACATACAAGGACACAATCCTGTACTACCTGCTGTAGCAGCAGGGTTGAACTAGAGGATCTCCAGAGGCCCCTTCCAACCCCAGCCATTCTGTGAGAATATGTGAGATGCTTTTGTATATAATTGGGAGTGAAATTCAGCTTACTGAAAGCAACGGTGACATTAATCTAAAAATCTAATTGAAAAATCTAAAGATCCAGAAATCAATATAGGACTTCGTGTTCTAACTTGAAAATACCCAGCATAGCAGCACCTGCTACAAATGAAGAAGAAATAATATTCAGGAGTTCTTCTCCTTGAGAAGCATGTCCTAATTCAAGAGCGTGGTGTGCAGCTGTTAGTAAACTTCATCCTCATACTTGGATGAAAAAAATGTATGTGTTAAATTTGGTATGGGGTTTAAAAACATGAGTACTGAGAAAAAAAAAAAAAGAGGAAAGAAACTGTTGGCCTGTGAATAGCAAGGAGTGCTGGCATATTGTGGAGGTGATAATATTCTTAGCAGACAGTTCTTACCTTTGGTTTTCTGAATAAGCCCTGATATACTGGTATTACCAGGTAAATCCTGCTTAGACTTGCAGCTGCTTGAAAAAACATCTCTTTTTCAGTAATCACATGCCAAGTGGAAAGGAATTTGATTGTTTTCTTATATCTGGAGACCTCACTTCTTGTTTTATAAGAACTCAGTAGCTGTGCTGGTGAGTTCATACAGATGAATTGAGAATTACTGTTATATGAGTATAAATGGAGGGAGCTTCATGGACTCTTCCATTTCCTCTCCCAAATTAAAGCTGCTTAATAGGCATTAGGACCTTGGACAAAGACTCCTGTTTCTGCAGAAGTATTCTCTCTTCATCTTTGCAAGATGGGAGCTGAGAGCAACTAGGGATGCTGGATCAGAGTGGGAGCTGCTCTGAAGTGCTCTTTTTTGGTTGCAGTAGCTTCCCAAGCATCTTTAAAAGATGTGACAAAGTAGTCTGAGGAAATTGTAGTACTTATGGCAGTAGATTTCTGGTTTTCTTGATAGAGAAAGAAAATACTTCTAGTTTTATTTGGTTTTACAGATATTTTCTATTTTGCAGAACCAATATAAGAAATTGCAGGTTAGACAACTTTCTCAGGAGGGCAAGAAATCATCATTGTATATATTAGAAGTAGCTATATGCTTTAGCTGTTTTGGAGGTACATTTTGATGATGCCCTAAGAAACAACTTGAGTGAAGGTCAAGTATGAGCACTAGAGACATCTGAAACAATCAGGGGAATTGGAGATGTGAAAAAGAATGAGGAGGGAAAAAGCTAGTCCAGTCATTGGCCTAGTCATTCAAGACTGTTGCATTATCAATGCAGAGACTGTCTGAGTATGAGGTGCCAAATTAAAACAGTTGTGTGTGAGTGCAGCCCGGTCTTGTGCTGGCCTGAAGTTTGTTGGATAACACTGCTTCAATTTGGCTAGTTTATGCTATGGAGAAAAAAGGGAGGGATTTGTAGGATATGTATGATAGTGTGTCTAAGTGTGCAGAGCCATCAGTGAACATGAGGCTATAGGGGAACAGCTGTTTTCTGCCACTTTAAGTGTTTTTAGAAGTGCACGGGTGTGTTTATCCAAGGAAAAGAAATCTCATTTGGTATTCTTTGATTTGGTACAGATGACTATGAGATTGAGATGTTGATGACAAATTCCTAGTTTTAGGGTTTTCCCTGTTCAGATGTGGGGGTCTTTTTTCCCCTTATCTTTTCCCTAGGTTTCTTAGGTTTAAAAAAAATAAATAAATCTGTTTCTGTTAGAAAAACCCTTTGAAAGGGTAACCACTTTGCTTAGAATTGGCTAACCTTTCCCACAGTGCTGCAGCAGAGAGAGATTGTGTCTTTTTGTTTCAAAACCTCCTCATGAAGGAAGAAAATAAAATCAACCAGAACCTGCAGAAAAAAAAAAGAAGCACAGCATTATTGCTGATCCACAATAGCCATGGCAGCAGCAAAAGCCAAAGGATTTTTGCTAAATCCAGTAAAGAAACCATTTGCCAAGTGATACAGGCTCATTTTGTGTTCAGGCTGCTGAGCACAGGTGCCTTTGACAAGGTGCGCAATGTCCTTTATTTGACCCTCACTTGATAGAGAAATCTGCTTGGTTTTCCTTTATCTCTGAATTTCTGCTTGCAGTGAAAAATAAAATTAAATAATAAAAAGAAAATTAGAAGATTAATTTAAAAATAAAAAGCAAAGAAAAGCTGAATTAACCCTAATTTCTTCTTTTTCAGCTCTTTGGTTTATTTTGAGCTCCTAAAAAAACCTCCTTCTGTTCAAGATGAGTCCGTACAATATTATCTTCCTGGTGGTAGTACAGGAGGAAGTATCATTTTTAAAAGGACAATCTGTCCTTGCTAAAAAGAAAGAGCTGTATATGAATGATGGAACAGGGGAAATAATAAGAAAGTAAAGCACTAGATTTTCTTATGATCTTTTTTTTTTCCTCTGAAACTGTTTACTTATTTCATCTTTAAAGAGTGCAGCATTTTGACAGCCAGGAGCTAATTTGCAATTTTCCCTCTGAATTCTAGTTTCAAATAAATTTTCTCTGCCCCGCCCTTTCCATTGAAATAAAGTAAATCTCAAGCTGACAAATTTTACTATATGCAGGCACTACAGCTTCTCTCTGATTTAATGGATTTTGGACAAAATGACAAAAAAATCTGGCATAACAAAGAAATGCTGGTGTATACCAGAATGCTCCATGTAAGACACTTTGGCGTCATAGATTGGATGTATAACCACAACCTGTAAATGCTGAATATTTTTCTAATAAAATTTGCAATAGAGGGAAGCATAAACTGACTGGAAAATATTGTCTGCAGCCTAAATAAAACTGTACTTTACTTGGCAGATGTTGAAGTTAAGTTAGGCTTGGCTTGCACAATCTTTCTTCCAAAAGAAAACATTTAGGTAGGAATTGCTATCATTTTTCTTATCGATTGATAAAATTACATGAAAGTTTCATTGTCAATCCCTCCTTTTAGTACCCTTTAGTTTGTTCGAGTAGTTAAGACTGTACTGTTACTAACATTACTTTCCTAATTTGTTTTGCTTTAAGTTACTTATGAAAGTAAACATTTCATGAAGTCTAATTTTTTTTTCTCAAAAACAGATGTTAGGTAAGGATAAATCAAACAGTGTGTATCCCTGCATGAAAACACTTGCAGTTTGTTTGGCTGTGCACTTTGCAGGCATTATTTAGTGCTTTATCATGGAAATATAGACAATATCTCAGCTAGACCTCATTGTGAGTTTTTTTTGCTTTGTGTGGGTCTTGGGGTGAACACCACTGTTTAGTGACTAAAGTGATGTTAGTTAAGAAATCCATTCTTTCACCTGGCTGCACACTTGACTTTCCCAGTAATATCTGGAGATTGTTTCAGCCTCTGTGTGCTTTAGTTTTCTTGTTGCTGACTTCTGGCCACTTACATTAATGACAAAATGTGGGAGGGAGAAGCCTTGAACCAAAGGACTTTGACATTCAATAGAAAGAGAGAAGAGAGTGGTTCTGATTTCTGAATACTGTAAAGGTTTAGTTTTCATTCCAATATGGGATGAAACAGAAATAAAAAATCAGAAATTCAGAAACTGTTAAGAGAAACTGTGTTTGGGGAAGCTAGTGCTGCCTAAACCATTCTAAAATGGTATTCCACATAGTCAGTAAAAGATTTTATGTACAGATATCTAAAATCAAATATTATAGCACTGAAATGGAAAGACATGTACAGATGGTTGTCAGAAAATAGGAAGATACTGCTGTAGCTGCTATATCTTGCCTTGCTGAGTACCTTTGTGAGGGAAACTGAAAATATAGGATTGACATTGTGGATGAATAATTTCTCATATTTTTCAGAGGGCACACTTCCCTAATAAGGATCATTCACAGAGATCCTTTTCCTGTCACACTTTTATTTCTAATCCCAGAGGGTTTAGGGTTGGTTTATAAACAGAAACACGAAGTTTAACAAGACAAGCTTGCAAAACTGTGAATAGTCTTCATGCTGTCCATATAAGAAGACATCTCTCTTGAATAAGTAGACACTTTGCTTGCCAACCAACTTGAATTTTATAAGTATTTTTGCAAGGAAAGACAAGCCACTTCTTGCAGTCATGTCAGGGACAAATTTGAAATGTCATTTCAAAATTCTGGCTGCTGTGATCTGATTGATAGCATTTCCTGAGTTTTTTTTGCTTTGAATTTTCATGCCGTCTTGCTCAGGAAAAACATACATGTGCCATCTGCCGTATGTTGTGTGTGCAAATCAGTCTCTGCATCTCTCATGTTACAAATATCTGGATAACAAAATCGTGTGGTGTCCATGTAGATGGACTGTAGATATCAGCTCATGTGCCTGCCTGTGTCAGACTAGCACAAGTGCTCAGGCAGTCAGACACAGGGGTGTTGCATCTCTCTTGACCTGCCCCTCTGCACAAAAGTCGGTTCAGTTCTTACTCTTGGATCTGAGCTGTTCGTATGTGACCACTGGTGTGTCTTGGAACGATGTTTGGAGGAGCTGTGGACCTCTGAAACACCATTCTCCTGCATTCTTTCTCACCAGAAATGCAATCTTGCCCCAGGATGTTTGTTAGCTTTCACGTGAAGGGCTGGATTGTTAGGTTGTTTGTAGTATTTTATATGTATTTTTATATATGTCTTTAGAGGGCAAGGAGTAAGGATATTCCTAACCAAATGAAGAGTGGTCCTGCACAATGTACCACCAGTTCAGCAGTAGGAAGAGTTGTGCCAGTGCTTCCTGGGAGTGGTTTTGGTAGATACCTTATTATCAATTTTGGGACTTGAGCAGCTGTACTTCAGATTTTCCATCTTTGAGCAGTAAATTTTCTTTAGGCACCACACTGCCACTTTTCACCATGATGTTGGGGTATGTAGGACATCGCTGTTAGCAGAGAGAATTAATTCAGTTAGCTTTCAGTTGGTCTTTTGCACCTCTAAAAATTCTGTAGTTATTATCCCCCTTGGATATTGTTCTACAGCCTTTTAATGCTACCTGGAATGTCTTTCACGCCCTGTGGCATGCTCTCTGGGATGGCTGTTTGCTGCTTCAGTTCTTTCACAGGCACTTTGTAGCCTGCCCCTGTTTTGGGTGCGCGGGTTTCCATCGCATCGACCTTCCTGAACAGAAGCTCGTATTTGCTACCCAGTCCAGCACAAGTGAATGTTTGTTGGGTTTTTGTGGCTTTTTCTGACAGGGCAGTGCTTGTTGAGCTTGTGGGATGAGGGTTCTGCTACAGCTCAACACGTTTGGTTACAGGTGACTGTGTAGGGAAGAAGTTCCCGCTACCATTTTGTTCTGTCTGTAGAGACAGAGTGTACTGTCTGTAGTGTACTTATCCCTCTCCAGCAACTTCACTCTGCCTTGCCTTTTTGTGTTGTTTATGCAGCAGCAATGGCTGCTTGGAGATCCACTGAAGTGCAACCACTTCTGCTGCCAGTCCTCTGCATTTCCCTATAAATTGCCACCCCCCTGCTGTGATCTGCTGGCTGCCATCAGACTTTAATACAAAGAGTGGTACAAAATAAGACTTTTTAATATAACCCTGTGGAATTATTCTGGGGGAAAACCAGTGTTTGTGGAACTTTAATCACTTGTGAGACACCTTTTAAGCAGATATGCTCCAGAGGTCCCTATTCTCACCTTTTTGATGTTAACGTTAAACTGCAAAAATGTTATTGAAATTAAGTGAGTGGTTCTGGATTTCCAAGAGTGTCATTGGGAAAAAGTTATTCTTCACTTGATTCAGTACTATTATTTGTGAATATTTACTTTAATATGAGATCAAAATTAATCCTTTGTATCCTTATAAAAAGTTTGAGGAATATATGGATAGGTATGATCTGTGCCCTTCAGTCAGCCTCGAATGAAAATCAGAATTCACTTAATTTCTGGAGCTGTTCCATAATTGTGATTTTTTTCTTTTCAATTTAGGCTGTGATCTTGCAGTTGGTGACATTCTGCCCTGGTTGGAGGTAGCTCTGTTATTTCTCATGGCATAGGAAAAAAAAAAGACAAAGCCTAAATCCAAGGCCTATAGTTTATTTTAACAGAAAGTGTAATTACAAAAAAACAAACAAAAACAACAAAACAAAACAACAACAAAACAACAACAAAACAAAAATTTAAAGTTAACATGTAACTAAGATGAGATTTCCTATGCTGTACATCTCAAGAGCTGTTTGTGATATTATTCCTAAATGACAGTTTTGCCTGACAGTAATTGACAGAAGTGAATTTTATTCTCAGAAAACACCAAAGTTGCTTGAGAGTAGGCATCAGTCTTGAAAAATTAAATTATAAAATATAGCTGGTTTTGGTTTTGATTTATCAGTATCTGAAGAGGATAAGGAAAAATATAAAATAATTTACCTTAAGTTTTGCCAGGATGTATTTGGATCCTGCTGGCTGTTTTCATTTAGCCCCAGCCAGAAACTAATCCCAGCACAGCTGCATGCTCACCTTCTGCTCACTTCGAGATGGAAGAGAGAACCAGAAGAGTAACAGTGGGAAAACTCATGGGTTGAGATAAAGGCAGTTTATAGGAAAAAGAAAACCTGTGCACACAAGCAAAGCAAAACAGGGACTTCATTCATGGCATCCCATGCCAACCCCAGGACAGCAAGGTTGTGTCACTCGAAACAGTGACTTGGGAAGACAAACTGAACATTCTTCCCTTTCTTCTTCCTCCTCCAGATTTATATATTGTCAGCTGTCCTGGCTGTCTGTCCCCTGACCCACCCTCCTCACTGGTGGGGTGGGATGAGGAGTAGAAAAGACCTTGAGACAATGTGCCAAGCCCTGCTCAGCAATAAAGAAAACATCCCTGTATTACCAACAGTGTTTCCAGCTCTGTCTTGGTTTGAAAGACAGCTGTCTGCTAAGGAAGGCAGGAGCCCCCCTTAGAATGAAAAATGTAGACCCCTCCCAGAGTGAGCAGCTGCCCCCAGCCTCGTCCTTCCCCCCCCAAATCTCGGTATCTCTCCCCTCAGAGAGAAACTCCCAGAGAAAAAGAAGTGTAGCCAGATGCTACACTCCTCTCCTGACCTTGGCCACTTCTTTCGCTTTTCTTAAGTACCATAAGTACCCAGTATTTACTTTCCTAGCCACTAATGGGAAAAAATTCTAGAAGTAAAAAAAAAAAAGAAACCCAACCCCCAACAAGCACAAATCCCAAACACAGCCCCATACCAGATACCGTGAAGAATATTAACCATCCCAGACAAAACCAGCACACTGAGTGAGGTGTGGAAGTTTATCAGTATCTTTTTTATACTTGCTTTGGATCCAATAAGAGGAGACTTTTTTGAATCTCTTTTTATGGCATTTCATTCTGTTATGCTCTCTTCTTTATTGGGGCATCATGTCCCCAGTATGTTGAGTTTTGCTCAGTGAGGGCTGCCTCCCTTTGCCTGTGAGTGCTCCCTGGAATGCTCCCATGTCACTATCACGTTGCAGTTTGGTTAGGAGGGGTCATTTTCCTCTCAGCTCCTGTGCAGTGGGCTCTGTCAAGAGGAAAATCAGGGGAGAGAGGGTCACCAACTCCCCACAGTCAAGTTCTCTTTTTGAAATAGATACAAACCTGGGAATGGCAGGGTGAGTACACTCACGTACTGGACACAGTCGTCAATAATAATAAAATGTGCAAACTTTTATCTGTGTCATTTTCAGTTTCTTGATAAACAGTATTTTGAGAGAATTTGTTTTATCAAAGGAGCAGTACTTGGAAATAAAAATATAATTAAGCATTGTCAATACAAATAATGTACCTTTTGTATGCTTTAGGACTGAAACTTTCAAGTATGATGCTAGGAGTCTATTGCAAAACTTCTCCTTTGTGTGTGTTGTAGCTCAATGTTTTTCTATCAGAGCCAATAACTATTTACATAAAAAGGCTTCTTATAACAATGGTAATGTTTTGTACATAATTATCATCAAAAAAACTTGGGTGTCTTCTTGTAAAAGGATTTGTGTTTTAATGACCAGAATATAGACTACTGTCTGTGAAATCCAGACTAAAAGAGAAAGGGTACAAAAATTCTTTGTTTACTTCCACCTGTCAGTGTTTTTGTTTTATTGCCAATTTCTAATAGCATATTGAGGTAATTTTTTTTCAGAATTTTGACAGTAGGACTTTCAAAAAACATATATCTTGCATTTGTTCAAATACTACTTTTTTTCTATTTTTTAGGAACTATGCTAGTAAGATTATGGAATTAGATGTATGTGTTTTCAAATCCATGTTTTCCTCCTGGTTTTTCAATATTTAAATACCATAATTTTATAACTAAAGAAATATATTTAAATATTGGTTATAATACTTCTTTATTGTTATATAAAGAAAAGCTGAAAAAAATATTTGCAACAAGTCAGACACAGTTTTATATGTTTAGTTTTAGGATTTCAGGAGGTTAGAATTTTGTGGGGAATTTCACCTAGATTTGCAAATTACTTCCTCAGAAAACACAAATTTAGGAAAAGTGGTGAATTTAAGCCAACTTAAAATGAAATGTATAGATGTTTTCAAAATCATATTCTAGTTACCTATATGTAACTTTGGTAGTGTTAAGAGCTCCAATATGAATTTAAATACTCGAGTTTGGACTCCACAAAGTATTTAATTAAATTCCATAAAACCAAAAATTGTTACTTTTTAAAAATAAAAAAAACCTATAATTTTTAATTTCAGCCATTGTATAACAATCCTCTTTCCAAACAACTTTTATTCCTTATTGCAAATTTTCATAGCTATTTGCTTTAATTCTTTTTAATTTCTTTATAAAATTAATAATTTAAAAATGATAAAAACATATTAATATTAGTATTACAAGAAAAATATTTAAAACCAGTAATTGTAATCCACCATATGCAGAGACCACTGGTTAATTTTCAGTCCTAGAAAGCTTGTTAAAATGAAAAAAAAAAATAAAAAAAGAAATAAAAGGAAGGCATTTTAGATGTTGCACAATGATGATATTCAGCTGCAATCAGTTAGAGGGGGGAAAGTTTTGTCTATCACCATAATCTTTGAAACCAAACCCAAGCCCATTAATTATATCAATCATGTATCTTTTTGGGAAGCTGAAGAATCATTGAGAACATGCCCTAGGATGTAATCTGGGCAGTGATGAGGAAGCAGACAGGACATATATGCTGTGAAACCTGCAGAGTTCAGTCTGCAGCCCAGCATTCCTGCTATTTGTGTCCTAATAAATCTAAAGGAAGGGGATAATAATGTCCACTGCTATAGCTGCACATGGGTAAATTGTAATTGCTTTTGTTTTTATGATTTGTCTATCAGAAAACAGTCCAGCAAAGTCTGAATGATCTCCAATTTATAAGTGGACTCTTATTAAGCAGAGAGTTTATAGGCGTGCAACAGATGATTACAGCAGTGGAGAAGCTGTATCTTACAGCCTCTAATGTCAAAGGAGTTATTACCAATGAGAGCATATGTCTGGGTGCTTTGGAAGCTGTGGTTCGTGTGGAACATCTATGAAGGCATCTCCCTCCACCACAGCTTCTTCTCAGGCAGTAGAAGCCAAATAGTTATTTCCTGCTGCTAAAATGAGATCAGGTCATAATGATGTGACATTCACTCTTTCAATAATAATGCCAAATATTCCCAGACTGAAATATAAAATGAACTATCCCAATGTTGCTTTAGTTAGTGTAAAAGATGTTTCTTGGTGTGCTGTGATTAGGAGTGGTAAAATCTTGCTAACTCTGCTCATGGTAAATCTTACATTTACTCCAATAAGTGGGATAAGACTGCTGAAATTTATCTGGTGGTAAAAGTTAATGTTAGCATCCCACCACTTAAATGATAGAGGTCTTATTTAATATGATGATGCATAAAAAAACTCAAAACAAAATCAAGCCAAAAATTAAGTATCTTCAATTTCTGGATTATTACAATAATAACTGAGGGATGGAAACAACTCCTTTTCCTCCAGGAGGACAGTTGTTCAGAGTATATTAATACTTTTAGGAATGGATTACCAGATTGGTATCCTAAAGGGAATGAAGGCATTTCTCTGACATCCTTAAGGCAGGTACCTAAGCTCTGGAGAGGTGGGATTTCTCAAGCACCTTTATGTTTAGCATTTCCTAGTAGTTAGTTCTAGGCAATCCTGCACATATTTTCAATGATTTTTCATGCACTGTAATAGGTTCTTAACCCTAGAGATCAGGGTGTTTTTCACTTTCAAGTTTCTCTGCTATGCTACCCCCTAGAAACTTCCTGAATCTCTCACTGGAGCCAGTCTGTAGGCAGAAAAGATATCTCTCCCTATCACCTGTACAATGCACGAATATTTTCCCTGTCTGTTTCTCTCTTACAGGCTCACACACAAATTAAATTTTAATTATGAACCTGCATCAGGCATTGAATCAAAATGCTAGCTAATAAACCACAGACTACAGCAATAATCCTCTCTGCCTGACAATCCCTGGTCCCCTGTGGACAATTGGGCCATTTATTACTCCACTAGTCTAAACAATTGTGCCGTAATAGCTGGAGTGAAGCATTGCCTCATAACTGAAGGTGCCTGCTTTCTCTAGTGTCTGCAAGGCATTCAGCTCAAGGTGATGTCAGACTTCCTAACTGGAGTACACAAATGTGAAAAATGTCAGGGAACTTGCTGTGTGCCACATGAGGTGCTGAGCAGAAATTAGACCTTAGTATCGTGTTGTACAAAATACACATTAACACTGAAAGCAATTAGGACCCAACACACAGGGCCAAATTACTTTATATTATGTTTTAGTACACACCTGGTATAGATATTTTTTTTGTGTACAGTTTCATCCTGTTCCTCCTTGCCTCTTCCACCACTGTGTTTACCTCCTGAAATTCTGGGGGATATATCTGGAGGAATTGTGGTAAGGAGAGATTGTTTGAATATTAGTGGTGCTGAGATGTGATTGAACTGGAGAAAGAGAGACTTAGTGAACCAGGATCTGATCTTCATTAGGATGGCAGCTGCTGATTTCAGTGGAGCTATTCGGTGCTTCTACTGATGTACAGAGGAAGTAGAATAAAGCCTCATCACGATGCTAGGATCTTCATTTCTATGGCACTACTTGTTGTATTTCCAAATTTCCCCCTAGATATAACTGGTGAAGATAAAGTGGGCCAGAAATATTAAATAATGTCATTTGGAAGAAACTGGTTTTAGGATTCAGTTGAGCACTGATGAGCGGAATGTATCACAAAGGAAAAAAAAAAAAACAAACCAAAAATAGGTTAGCAAAGCAGAATCCAGTGAAAATTGGTTTGAGAATGAGCTAGAAAAACCTTTTCATCTTTGTTTTTTCATTTTTTTCCATACCTGTTCTGCCAAGCCAGGGATCTTCATAGTCTGTCCCTTTTGCACACTCTTTACCAGTGCAAACTTGCTGCTGAGTCCATGAAGGCAGGTTCAAGGCTTTGTGCAAGGATGCTGCTCTGAATCTGAGAGGGCTGCAAACAAATGGAGGTAAGATAAACATTGCAAATGCAGACTTGCATTTAAAATCAAATGCAACAGCACTTTCTAGATATTTTCTCAGTTAGTACTGCCCTGATGCTCCAACACCCTCAGCAAAAGAGTTATCACTTCCCAAATTTGTCCCTAAGTACATATGCTGCATTCTCCCCTTCACCACCTCTACTCTCAGCCTTTTTGTGTCTCAAGGAATAGGCAAGTCAGGATCCAGGGTGCTTTGGTCTACACCTACCTAAGAGAACATCAAATTATTCAGCTTTTAACTTGCTGCTGCTGCCTCTCATCACTGTCGCGTTGCTTTCATTTTAGGTACATTTCCCAAATGATAACAAAAAGTACTCCTTGGAGAAAAGGTTCAAGAAGTAACTAATGGTCAAGTTCATTTAGAATTGTGCTTGTGAACACTTTGTAGAAGAAAGCTTCAGGTTTTTTCCATAACCCTTCACCAGAGAAAATGCATCCTGTGAGTTAAATCTGTGACTTAATTTGAAGTTGCATTGTGTTCTATCACTATCAGTCCATTCCCCCACTTTTTCATTTTCCATGTTTCTGATAGATTTATGGGAAAAAAGGTTTATTCTCCATTAATGCAAAAAATACAAACATAATAAAAGTTCTCTTCTCCTATAAGGTGTCTGGTTTATTTCATGGATTTTATCATTAATATAATGTCATAACTTATTTAAATTTCCCATCTTTATTTCCAGAACTTAGTTAATGTCAGCCTGGGAAACATTCCTTTAATAGTTTCTGTGATCAAAAAGTTGATCTATTTATCACAAGACACAGGTTCTAATGAAATTAAGATTTCTCTCTTTTTCACTTTTGGGTCCTGAAATCTCAGAAAAATACCTTTTTTTTTTTTTTTTTAAATGAGGAAAAAAAGTGCAGAATGCCATCCAGGTCTCTGTGAGTAGGAGTAAGGATCCATGATGAACCAAGACATTTAGACAAGGCCTTTTCAAGAGGCTTGTGAAAAACTGTTCAAATAGGAGCCTTGAATTGACTTTATTTTCCTGATGGTTAACTATATTTTCCAGATTAAAAGATGTTTTCTTTTATTGAAATTGAAAAGTGCCAAACATTGAACTTGCTTTGTAGGACATACATCAAGAGAGAAAATATTTCAGTGCAATGACATGACCTGACATTTTAAAGCAGATAACAAATGACACCTTGTCAATGCCACCAATTTATTATACCCTCTTTTGTACCTCTGTGTCGCAGTGGGATAACACATTCGTTTTAATCATGGGCATGTGTTAAACAAATTTTTACCAGAAAAGCATTTAAAACTCCCCTAGTTGTTTCCCATTTCCTGACCTTACAGCCATCCCACTGTAATGTATAAAGAAAAAGGCTGTGTTAAATTTTTCATTATTTTATCCAATTTCTGATCCAATTACACGAGGCTCTTCCATCACTAACATGAATGTATATGCTATAATGTCAGCTGCTGCACATCAATCAGGCTTTTTTTTTTATTCAGTGGACACAGGTGCTAAATCATCTCTCTGAAAAAAATGGGACAAGAAAGAGATGCAAATGAATAAGGAGGAAACTCCTTTTTGAGCAATTAGAGCAGGAGTGGGTGGCCTTCCAATCAAAGCCCCAAAGATCTGGAAACACAGTAGGTTGTTTTATGTCTTTTGTTTTCACCTAATTAAAAAAGAATACATGCTTCTTCTTGTGGCTTTACTTTTCACTACTTTTTACAAGCCTTCATGAAGAATTTGAACTGTGGTTGGCTAGTTTTAATTATTTTAACTGAATGTGTCACCCAGCTGAAATGCCTGGTATTGTTAAGGTTGATTTCTGGACACGTTACAGAAAGAAGAGATCTACTGGGATGCGAATCTCTCTCACCAGAGTTTGGAATGTTATTTTGGTTAATGTACAGTCTTATGGGTGAAGAAGGAGTAGGCTTTCAGATGGCAAATAAACAATAGTTTCTAAATTTGGTATTTCATTTATTTCATTGAACTGTGAGAAAAATCCCCCAGGTGATTTCTCATTTGTAAGGGACCTGGTCTCAAACTCATATCAAGAATATAGTTATGACTAGCCCTGATAGCACTGCAGAAACTGGAGCTTTGGGATTTTCCTTCATCTTCAGGGTCAGATCTTACATGGAGGAAAACAAAGGTTCAAGAGCACAAAGTCAGACTGGGTTATGAAGACCCTTGAACTTGCATCAAGGCCTGGTATTAGAGGAGGTGTACATGTTTTCTTAGGTTTTGGTGTAGTTGCCCAGGAATTTGAAAAGTCAGGGTTAGTTTGAACAACTCCATAGCTTCAAGAATATAAATGTTTGCTGAATTTTGCATTATTTAGAGAGGGTTGTTGTTTACAGAGATGTTGTCTTGTCTTTCCCCTTTGATGGTCCATGGATTGAAATTAACTCTATTTTTATAGTTGGATTTGTGGGGATTAAGAAGTTTTATGTGTCCAGCATCACCTTAAGAAATCTTTTAACACAGAAACTTATACTAAATATCAGGACTACTAGGCTTCCTTGTGGTTTTGATTTTTGTTTTGCCTTTTTTTCTTTTCTTTTTTTTTTTTCTTTATTTTTTTTGTTGGCTTTTATTTCCTGATATTAATTTAGCATAAAGTCTAACATAGGAAGGAATACAGTTTTCATTACAAAATGTATCTATCTCAAAATTGTTGGATACATATTTGAAACCTTTTTCATATTAATCGAAAAAATTATGTGGGCATGGCATACAGAAGAAAATAATGGTGGGGACTTTGTCTGCTTTTCAGCCTTGACAGAGCTTGTGTTTATATTTTTTACATTTGGAAATATCCAAGGGGGTTTTTAATCATAGGCATTAAAGCCATTAGACAATTGAATTCACTGAAATCAGCACTAAATTTTTAAGAAATAAAATAATCTGGAATTCATGTTTAAATTGTGAGTTTTATTTCTTTATGGATCAGACACTTTCTGTGGTTAAGACTATCGTAGCATTTAAAATGCAATTTATGATTTCTGTTATTTCTTCTGCATAATTCACCTTGACTGTCACAGTAAATGCAGAAATGTTAAATTTATGATGTATCCTATTTCAATCAGCAGTGTCACACCACATTGCAGCACAAATAAGTATATATACAATATGGCAGCTTATAGTTAAACTACAAATTATAACTATTCATTTAAAAAAAAAAAGATAAAATCAAGCAATCAGAATGAAAGGTAGAGTTACAAATTTTTCTTTTTTTTTTTTTTTTTTTTTTTGAAAGTGAAATCCAGGGTTGTTAACTCAAGAGTGGCTTTTTCTTAGGGCCAGCATGGCCCATTTCCACCAGAATTTTGTAGAGCTTCCTACAGTGTTTCACTGTGATCTTGTCTTGAAGATGATGAGTAGTATCATGTATCATGACAGAGGTGACTGCCAACCTCCTGCATTTTGTTGCAACACCTAAGCAACAACATGTAAAAATTTCTTACACTATATAAGAGACTGCTAGGACATAAGGACATAGGATATGTTTTTAAGTAGCAGAATTCTCCTGCTCTCCTGCACTTATGCCAGGGACCTCAGTGGGGTTTTTGCTGGCTACCCCCAGGCTGGCTAGGACAGTTTGGGTCAAGTGCTGGACACAGCTTGAAGGAGGGATTTACAATTACTTTCTCAAAGACATAACCATTTGCTGTGGTTGTTGCTGTTGTTGTTGTCCAGTGTTTAGCAACCCATATGTTTTTTGTGTTTTAATATTCTTTGGATAAGAAGAAAACAAGAGCATATATTCCTTAACCCCTCAGTTACAAACATGGTTCCTATGAGATTCTGTGACTTAAGCATAATTTCAAGAAGGCTTTTTTTTTCTGGCTTCTTCTGAATTGGATGTTATTCTGAATAAGGAGAAAAGAAGGTGTTTCCTAAGTTTCTTAATGCTGTCTCTGTAAAATAAGGTAAAACCAGCTTGGTCATTTTTAAGCTGGCACGATGGTGTGGCAGCAACCAGGAGACTGGTTTCAAGGAGTACAACATCAGATTGGTGTAACCTTTTAGAAGTGACAAGGGGTGACTGGCTGGTTTAGACCAGTTTAAGAGAATTAATATTTAAAAACTAAGTAATCTGTGTCTCTCATTCCTTCAGGTTTGTCAGTTTAGAAGAAATGCTACTGGGTGACAGCAGTGTGGTGTATTTAGTGGGAGGAATACTGAGTGAAAGGGTAAAAAGACTCCACAGCTATATTGTAAAAATAACACAAGGATACATATTAAAAAAAGAATGAGTTGTGTTATGAAGAAATAACATTTCTCTAGCTCTGCCAACCTTAGTGTACTGGGGACTAATGTCTGTGATACAGATATAGTATGGTATACTAGTTTTTCCATTTAGCTAAGCCTTTTACAGAAGTAAATGTCCCTAGTGCAGCTTAGCCTGACCTGTTAAGGATAGGAATGAGTGACTAAAAGAAGTAACTCTTGCTTCTTTCTCAGTAACAACTTCCTGGCAGTCTTGGTAAGAATGCAATCACAAATGTGTGCAGTTTAGGACTTCTCATCACAGAACTGAAATTTAAAGATTAGATGAGATTCAGGAGAGGGACAGCTAAAATGCAGATAAACTAACATGCAATTATCTCTGGTGTTAGAGACAAATGTGGTTGCAACCCACCGTGGTGGGGGTGATAAAAGAGTGCTGGGAAATGCAGTGGAAACTTGCACAATATATACAGTATTTTATAGTAAATAAACTTTTATACATTTTATCAGAGAGAGATTTTCTGTCTTCAGTAGGCTTCAACTTGGAAATTATTTAATCAAAAGTAGGCAGGAAGAATATACCTGTAACATAAGCACCTTTACTAAAGAGCAGAAGGAGGACTTATTTAATAATGATGGCAGAATTAGTAGAAGCTTCAAGAACAATAAAAGGAATAAGAATGATAATTTTTGTTTCTTTTAATAATTGGTAAAACAGAATAACAATTTAAAAGAGAAAATTTTACAAAGAACTTTTCCTGAAGACTGTTCCCTTCAGGCAGGATACTGTCCTCTGATTAGCACTGGTGTCAATCCAGGTTCATTTTGCTGAAGCCTGGAGTTATCCTGACTGGTAATGGAAAGCAAAATTTGTCCTGAGGAGATTTGTTCTGCAGAATAGTCAGGATATCAACTGCATAGTGAGAACTCAGCAGTTTAGTTATGGGAAACTTCTAAAACAGCCAAGGTAAAATCCCATTGATCTTAGCGCTAAGGAGAAATCACGGTGGGATACAGAACTCTGAACTCACTTCAGGGCCCTGGTTTTGATGTCCTCTCTAACCTCACCTTTTTTGTGAACTGTGCCTATGTTCTGTTTAACAAACCCACTTTGTGCTTTTTTTGTCTTCATACTTAATCCTTATCAGGTTCCAACAATGCTGCTTCATTTGTGGTTTTATCAATTTTCCCAAAGCGTTGTCACAGGAAATATTTTCAGACCTACAGCTTCCAAATTCTCTGCATTGATATTTTGTTATCCTATTAAAACAAATCTAGTTTCTGTCATAGCAGCATAGTCACTTCATAAAAGCAGTCAAAAGTTCCAGAAGATAGGCTGAAATCAATGATTACAACAGAAAAAAGCCAGTAGTGTTTGTATGATTAATAGCACCATGGGAAATATGGTAACCTAGATAGGGAAATGAGGAGACCAGATAATTGGAGAATTAGAAGCAGCACATCAAAACCTTGAAGTCCAGGGAGGGTGTATTCATGGACCTGTTATCTCCTGTCAGGCCTGTAGATATCAAAATTTTTTGTCAACTTTGGTGGCATTTATACTGTCATAAAAGGAGCAAATTCAGTGTCTGGTTTCTAGAGCTTAAAGGGAAAATACTCTAGTAGTCTCCTGTGCAATTTCTGAATGAAGGTCTACCACGTACAGTGCTCCAAATATCTGCAACTGAGCTCACACACATACAACTTGGGAGGGTGGGAGGTCACCCTTTCTGCAAAGCCTCTTACTGAGGGGATCTCACTAATCCTTATAGCCTGGTTCAAACTAATTAGGACGGATATGGACACTGTAAAGAGAAAAACAGACCGCCCGTCCTTGAGGAATCCCCAGGGATGTGGGAGTGCGATCGCTGACTGCGAGGAAGGATCTGTGACAGACTGCACAGAGCCCTGCTTCCAGCACCTTCTGGCTTACCTGATGAAAAGCCATGGCTCTAAGCTTTTAAAGGTGAACTGAAAGAGCAAAGCAAAAATTAAACCTAATTAAGCACCAGTTTCTGTGATGAGCTCTTCCTCTGAAAAGGCAATGTGACACAGGCAGAAGAAAAGGCGACATCATAAGAAACTTATTTGAAATTTTTTTTTATACCCAGAGACTCTGGGTTTTGTTTGCTTCCCTAACAGGTCACCACTCAGCAACATAAGAATGCTTTGTGTTTTGCTTTTAATTGCAGGGACTATGAATGCAATTTTGACTTAGTTATTTTTTTACTAAACATACTTTTTTTTTTTTTTTTTTAATCTAGAATGAGAAAAAGAGGCACAGCAGTTTATCTAGCCAGTTCTTGCCCCACATTCTTCTGAGCAGAGCAGGGCTTGACCCAAAATTTTCAAAATGAAAGGACAATTTCATGAACCTTGCATAATTCTCTGAGGGAAGAGATGTTTTCCACAATTCTCAATAGCCAGTTTTTGATGATGTCATCTTGTCAAGAAAACTTAAAAACCCTTAATAGCTCAAAACCACACCCCAATACAAGAAAAAAATTAGAGAATATCTGCACTCTGTAGATCACACTAAGCTCTGCAGACCAGAGCAAAATACACACTTTTTACAGGGCCATTTCTCTGCAGACTTTGAATACCTTCAAAAGTGGAGTTTCCACAATCTCCCTGGGCAAATGGTGTCTGGTCATCCTGAAAGTGAGAGTTTCCTGCTGTTCAGAGAGAACCTCTGAAAGGAGGTAGATGCTCCATCCCTGGAAACATTTAAACATCCTGTGATTCAGTTTGTGCCCATTGCCCCTTGTCCTGTCAACTCAAGAGGGTGTAATAGTCTACAGTAAACTAAGCAGAAGAAAACTAATTTATCATTTTTTTTCAGTCACAAACAAAAGTCTGTAGCACAAGGTCATTCCTGGAAATACCTTTTTGTTAGTTCTGAAAAACCAGATTTGAGTCCAGCAGTCAATGCTCAAAGATCCTCAGCACTGTCAGCCACTTGTGGGTACAGAGTTTGGCACTGGACATGTCTCACACCCCAAAGATGCAAAATATGACCTTCAGTGCACTCAAAATGCATTTTTCTCCCTGAATTAAGCCTCCAAGTCCATAAATCTCAGGAGCAATTACCATGCAAATCTTTAATATTGGGCAGTGAGTAGGACCCATTTATTTTAATTCCTTTTTAACCATTGCTGAGCTTCTGTTCTTTAAATTGACAGTTATTGGGTGTTATTCTCCCCTTTTTACTTTTTAAAATGTCTATTTATTCTGCTCAAAAATATTTTTTTATATTACGTTTTTCTCACTCAAGTGGAAAAAGATAAACACCAGTGTCACACTGATGTGGCACCAACAGCCCTTGAGATGGCACAGCCACATTAGAGAGGGCTGCCAGCTTCAGGCACTAACTCTGGTCATGTTGTGTCTCTGTCTCTGGGAACTGGTGACATAAGTGGCCCAGGACAGATGTCACCTGGCTGTCAGGGAGATGTGGGATGGACAGCCTTGACCTGAGGCTAGGAGAGTGCTGTACAGGCAAGAAGGGGCTCCTCGGGGTGTAAGGTGTCTGCTAGATCTTGTTTCCCTGGTTTTGACATCCACAGCTCTGGACAGGGACATGATCACAGCATGACATGCTCCTGTTCCCACCCTCCTCCACCACTCAGCCAGAGTGCATGGCAGCATTGTTCCAGGATAAGAATAAACACATAGTCCCAGTCTACACTATGCCATAGTCCTACAGGCAGCTGTGAACAAAGAAAGCTCCACACCACCTGCCTTCTCTGCAGCCTGTCTTGTTTCATGAAGCAAACAAAAAAAACCACCTCAACTAGAAAATAGTGCGCAGCTCAAATGAAATTGATATTTTAAATTTTTCACCTTTGTGCAAAGAGTGGCTCAGCTTTCCAAGACTGTTCAGAAGTACATTAAATATTCTAGGTGGTTCAGCACTTTTCTGAAGATCAGAGCATTTTTCTGTGTTGCTGATGAGAAACATAAATTCACTGGTCACCTTTGGAAATCTTAGTTGAAGCCTGAAGAACTTTAAAAAAAAAATTATAATTTAAAATTTATTTTCCTCCTTTATAGATTTGTCCTTCCTTGTGTTAGCATTTTCCTTAAGTAGGACTTCAAAGCACATGAACAAAAATGCATGGGGGATCATACAGGTCACCATGGCAGGTTACAGGTATAAATTTCCTCTGAACCACCTTCAGCTGCATTGCACTTTAGCATCTTCACTGCTCTAATCTCAGTATTTTGGTGAATATGAGAAATTGCTATCCTGACCCCCAGCTGATATAATTTTCACAACTCCTTTAAACTCTCTGCCATTATATCAGTCTATGTTGTTTGGACCATAAGGACTTATAAGTGATCCAGTAACACTCAAAAGTTGTTTTTTAGTCAGCAGTCTGTAGGATCTAATTATCACATGAGCACAGATCATTTGATCAGTGGTGCCATGAAGAAGTCAATGAAACCAGTGTACCACAGAGCAGCACAAACTAAAAGAACTGCAGAAGACTAGTTTTGCAGAAAGAATGCTTTTCATGTGCAAAGCAGCACATGTCATTTAACAAAAGCTCAGACAGAGACGAGTAGTGGAAGAATATTAGATTTATACATTTTACATCTAGATGAGAATGTAGAAAATGTGAGCTCTTATGTGATCTTTTTTCAAAATCTTACAAGTAATTATTCTGTGTTTTGCATAAGCAAATTCTTGAATATTATGCAAAATGCCACTGCTCATCTTAGCTAAAGTGTTGATGAAAAGCAAATGCAACAATATGATTTGAAATCTGAAGTACAAACAGATGTTACTTTTGAATGAACTTCCATTGCTCAACCACTGGCTCTAGTTATTGCCATCTAAAGAGAGAGATGAAGCAACTTTGCATGCTGTGGATGTGGCTGTAAATTTTCAGCATGCAAATGAAATTGTAGCTATTGCTTTAAAGGCAGTGCCTCTAAACCCAATGGGTGGGCTCAATTTTTAAATGCAGTTTGACTCCGTAGGACATTATAGCAGCTCCCTATGTTAAAAACATAAGGTGGGATATATGCTTTAACGCTGTTGTACGGAGGTTACTTGATACAACTGCCTCAGAAAAAAAACATTTCTTGCTTCATACCTGCTTCCTTAGAACATCTTGTACATGCCTGCACTGGGCAGGGCATTCTGGCAGTGTGACAAGCCTGGGATTGGGACAAGTCTGTGGTGGGTGGACCTAGGCTTGAGCTAAGGACAGAGAGAGATTACTTACCAGTTACCAGCATGGGCAAAACAAACTTGACTAGGGAAAATTAAATGACTTTTTTGTCAATCAAAACAGAGTAGGATAATGAGAAGTAAATACAAATATTAAAAACATCTTCTGTCAGTCCTTCCTCCATCCAGGGCCAACTTTTAGTCCCAATTCTCTACCTCTTCTTCCGGTGCTGCAGGGAGGTAGGGAATGCAGGTTATAATCAGCTCATCACACATTGTTTCTGCTCCCTCCTAAGGTGGAGGAGTCCTTCCCCTGCTCTAACATGAGATCCCTTTCATAGAGACAGCTCTCCACAAATTTCTCCAGTTTGAGTTCTTGCCATGAGCTACAGCCCATGAGCTGCTCCAGTGGAGGCCCTTTTCCACGGGGTACAACCTTTCAGACACAGGCTGCCCCGTTTGGGACCCCCTTGGGGTCACAGGTCCTGGAGCAAACCTGCTCCAGCCTGGGCTTCTCTGTGAGTCCACAGGTCCTACCTACTCCCATGTGGGCTTCCCACATGGTCACTCCTTCCTGCAGGCATTCACCTGCTCTGGCGTGGGGTCCTCCAGGCTGTGGGGGAATCTCAGCTCCAGCACCTGGAGAACCTCTTCCTCCTTCTGCACTGACATTGATGTCCATATAGTTGTTCCTATCACGTAGTCTCACTCCTCTCTTCTCTGTCTGAAAGTTGTTTCTGTGCAGTAATTTCTTTTTCTTTTCTTTTGAAATACATTATCCCGGAGGCACTTTCACTGTTGCTGATGGGCTTGGCCTTGGCCAGTGACCGATCCATCCTGGAATCAGCTAGCATTGGCTCTGCTGAACACGCAGAAGCTTCTGGCAGCTTCTCAGAGATGTTGTCCCCGTAGTCCCCTCACTATCAGAAGTTTAAATTGCCACAGAAACTAAGTGAAAAGCCGTAATTCAGAATGTAGAAGTACATAATAAGAAGATGGAGTGGCTTAAGTACTGCTGAAAGGCTGAAGTCTTTGCTTAGAATAACTGTTTTCAGAAGGCTATTGCAGGCATATCTAAAACTTTAAGTTATGCCGAGATGTGGGAGCTCTTAAGGATGACGTTAAGCTGACTTTTTCCTTATTTTACTGCCCTTCTGCTGCGTCAGCAGACCTTACATGCAGTCAGTCATCTGACCTAAAGTACTTATTTGTAATTAGGTGTCAAAATAAAGTGATAATAGCAGTCTAATTCCGATGGGTCTGTCTACCTGAAATGCAAATCTCTCTCCATCTCAGTAATTAAGCTATGAAATTTAGAGTGCTCAAAGCTTTTGATGTTTTGAAGTAATTAGCAATATGGAGAAAGATACTGCTCTCTGCAAGTACCAACAGCTGATTTGTAATAAAATCAATGTGTTTGGTTTTCTGTTATTAACTAAGTTATATTATTCATTATTTACCAGTATTTTGCCAGCTGCCGGCATTTGTAAAAATGCTTGTGTAGCCTAAATGCACTGCAAAGATGAGCACAAACTCTTCAAGTCATTAATTACCATTTACATGAATAGAACACGTAGGCATTGATCCTCATAAGCCAACAGAGCCCTAGAAGCATCACAGAGCCAAGAAGCTGTACAAACCAAACCAAAATTGTTACAAGCTTGATATTAGGCAATACTGAAAAACGAACAAAGCAAATATTCAGTAGAGGATTTTAAATCCTCTATTTGTATTTTTACGGGATTGCGTTAAAATGCTGCCTGTGCAGAATCACATGAAGACATGCATGCACTCAGCGAGTGCCAGGTAGTTTGCAGGCTGTTGTATATTGTATTCCTGGGTCTGAGCACAAAGCACTTGGAGGAAACAGGCTGGTTTTCTTCACTGACATCAAAGCTGTAGACAGAGTCTGCTGAATACTGGGCACAGAGAAAGGAAGCAGAAATGGTTGGTCTGGAGAGAGAGTGTGACATGGTTTGTAGTGAACAAAATACAGGAGAGGATACACCCAGCTACAGGATTGTATTCCTTGTTGGCAGTTTTATATTTAGGTGTGTTGCATTACAAGATATTAATTTCTCCAGCCCAAGTACTCTCTCTGTTGAGTTTTATCAGGTGAGGATCTGCAAGCAGCCATATGCACTGGGAAATAGTTAGAGCTTCACCGTAGTTAAGTTGTGACTTAACTAAAATTGAAACTCTTACCCTACAGCTCCTGTGTATATTGAAGGCTTTATCTTTGAAAGATGTTTCTTCTGGCTGGACTAGTGTGTTTAAAGCTTATAGTTCTCATGTGGGTGTATAGGAACTGCTATTTTAACCTCAGACTTGCCACATTTTCATCTAGAGATTTCCTAAAGGATCGTTTGGAAAAATAACTGGCCTGGGAACATGCATTTCTTGATTGCATTTTCCTTCATTTAAAGTATTTGTTGCTTGTGGAAGTAGGAATATTCAATTTCTTATGTTTTTTGTTATTCTGATTATTTTATAAGCAGCCTCTAATAATCACAGACCATTATCAGTCTGCAGGCTAAGGGAGCAATGACATCTTCCATTCAGCTCCTGCCAAGGAGCATGTTTGCCATATTGCTCCACCTTTGTTTAACCTGTTCTTAAAATCCTGCAAAAAATGACCTTCCACATCTCTCTAGAGGACCTGTCAGCTGTTTAGTTACCATTTCACGACATAAACTGAGGCTAAAAGGCTTATGTAAAGGCTAAACTTTACCTGAAGACTAAACTTACCACCAGGCACTGGAACAGGCTCTTCATGGATGTGGTCACAGTCCCAAGCCTGACAGAGTTCAAGAAGTGTGTGCACAACGCTCTCAGTCACATGGTGTGATTCTTGTGGTGTCCTCTACAGGATCAGGAGCTGGACTTTGGTGATCCTTGTGAGTCCTTTCCAACTCAGGATATTCTCTGATTCTATGAAAATATTCAATAAAGTTACTGAAAAGTAAAAGCATAATTATTTTTTCAGTACTGAAAAAATAAGCCAATTTGAAAAGAGGTTTAGAAGTATTTCAAGGTGTTTACATGGTGTTTTGTAAACTAATTAATTTGAATGTTGACATTGCTATCTACCACTAGAAAGAAGCACATTTAGATAGGGATTTGGGCAATGAAACACGGCTCTAGTCAATCACAACGAAGCTTAAACTTGTTTGTGAATAATAAAAAATGAAGCTGTTTATAATCCTATTCAAAAATGCTGGGAATGGATCAGATTTGAATAACTTTTACAGAAATGTATGTACTTTTATTTATTTTGCACTTTTTTACATTTTTTTCATAACAAAATCAGAAAATACCAGTTTTGCGGAGTTTCAAGTGTGCAAATGGTATTTTAATTAGAAGTCTAGTGAAAAGATTCTGGGAATAGCATCTGTCCTTTCAGTGTGGTTAGGCAGGGATGAGGGAGTATTGTTTCCACCACAGAGCTCACATATAGTCCTTACTGTGAGCATGAAAGATGGCTGATGGTGATGTCAGTGTGCTTAAATCAAGCAGGTGTACAAACTCTTTGACATTTGTAAATCTAATGGATCAAATTATTCTCTTACTATGAGTATTTAAATCCTGAAATGTCTCCAGAATACCCTGATACATTTTTGACACCATACACTCCGTGCTTGCAGCACACTATGGGACACACATGGTGTCCACAGGGTTACAGCAATTGTTACCTTTTGGATTGCAGTGACATAGGTGGGAACAGAATAACAGGCTTGGAAACACTTCCCAGGATGACAGATAATGAGAAAAGTTTAGATGGAGGTTTTCAGATGCCAACTAAATCACAATTTCTTAACTCCCTAACCATTTCCTCAGTATCCCAGCATCAAGATCTTCATAGGTTTTAAAGCTGGATTTGTTTTGTTGTTTGTTTGTTTGTTTGTTTGTTTTATTATTTTAATTCAAATTTCACATTCATACCTGGGCAAAGCATTTCACACCAGAAACAGTGTTTCTGATTATTCCTGCAGGTGCATCATTAGCGCATAAAGATTTGCATACTCAGCTCCAGAGATACAGATGCAAATCAAGCTCAGTTTATTTGCACACGTTCAATTATCTTACTTATTTCATTATTCTCCTTTAGTTCATCAACCAGGTGCTGAAAACACTATTGCACATACTGTACTTACTCCTCTGGTGGTTTCTTCAAGCTGAATGTCTGGCTTGCTGGTATAAAAGCTTGGAGCTCACTGAGAGTCTAAAAGAAACCAGTTTGAGAATTGTTGATGAGGTACTGGAGGTAAATAAAGTCCTTTCATATTATATTTTACTGCCATTCAGGGAAGATTTAACTTTACTTTTGCAAAAAGTGAGTTTTTCTTTTCTATCCAAACCCAATGCTGCTATCTGTGTTGTGGGCAAAGCTCTTGCATGTAGTCTGAGTTTATTTTCAGAGTTGTAAATCTGTTGTTTAGATGGGCTATGTATTAAATGTACTAGGTGGCCTGTGAATCCTCAAAGTAAGGAGGAGGCACTTGAGAGGTTTTAAACTCCTGGATGATAAAGAAGAGGTATAAATAGTGGCTTGTAGCAGTATTAAAAAGCCTCACCTACATAGAAACTTGCAGAATATTTACTGCAAGTAATAAATATTTGTAATTGTTATGTGGTGCTTTTCAAATGATATTTCATGTCTAGTTTTATTTTGAGTTATTTTTTACAACTTCAGTTCCTCATGAAAACAAGTTGTATAGCTTATGGTATTACTCCAGCAAAATGATTTCCATAAATAAAGCAAGAGGCAATAGAAAAGAACATATATAAAGATTAATGTATCAGACTTTTAAGCCTACACTGACTAACAATAATTTCTGAGACTTAAGTTATTGGGAAGGAAATCTCTCATATGGAAACAGGCAACAAATCCAAAACTACCTGAGCAGTATAGGCAATTTACTTTCCTTCCACTTAAAGAATTGTATTTTTATAGCTGCTTTCCCTGAGCTTATTGATTTTGTATGCAATTTTCTTCAGAGACAGAAAGCAGCTGGATTTGGCACACAAATGGATGCAGACAGCAATTAATGCTTGTGCTGTTTGTTAGCTGGTGAGTGCTGCTGTGGGGCTCCCTGCACGGGACAGGGAGTGTTCCCCTCCTGTGAAACTGTGTGGGGAGGTGACCAGGGAGCCTTAGAGGGGGGGCACTAGGAAGGTAAGAGCAGTTCATAGAATCATGTCAAAATTAGAGAGGCATCTACAGAGACAGGCAGTTAATATTTTCTTCCTTTAAAAGAGAATATTCACAAGCAAGTGCAATTGGAAAATGACACCTTGTATCATTTCCAAATTAATTTCCATGGAGTCAAGTGTGGAAAAAATGTGGAGCAAATGTCAGAGAATGTAAAGTAAACTTTCTAATTAAAGGCAGTTAACAACCTTACTTTAAAGTCCTAGATGCTGAGATAATAAAAAAGCCTACCAAAAAACCTAACATAATCTGGATCCCAATTAACATCATTCAACTAGGAACTAAAAACCACCAGTTTCTTTTAGAATTTTCCATTTCATTTCTTAATGTGATAAAAATAACAAAGTTCATTAGGAATCAGGTTAAACCCACTTTAGACAGAAATACATGAAGAATAGGGGCCTAAATTATGAATATATTATTATATAATCCTTGAACAATATACAATATCAGAGAACAAAACTAAAAGATTTGTTAGGATCTTTCTTTAAAAAAGCAAGAAGAACATTAATTCAGATCTGGGACAAAAATGTCTCTCAATTTTTATTTCATTTGAACTTAAAATTCTTCATCACAAAAGACCATAACAACCTGTAAAAGAAGACTTGATGAAGATGGGAAGGTACTGCCAGTTAATGAACTGATGCAGATGTACCACCTAAGGTGCATGTTATCAGTGGAGCAAATCTAGAAAATGCTTTGCTACAAACTCATTACTTATGATGCAATCCATAAATTACTGAGATTGTCTTACTGTACCTAGAATGACAGAGATGTCGATGCTGCAGCTCTGCAGACTGGAAAATGCTAATTATTTAATGACATCCAGTGCCAGAGTATGAGACACTAATGATCATTCTTTTTTGTTTTCCATCTAAAAAAACATGTTCTGTACAGTTGGCAATCATCAAAAGAAGGAAGAATCAAAACTGACATCTTAAACTTCCGATTATGACCAAGGTACACACATTTTAAAATAGCAGTCTGGAAATACCAGAGGCCAGGTGCAACCTTTCCTCCTCCAGATCTACTTTAAATTCTAGATTTCTGCTGCATTGCCATTTCCTCTTTCACTGCATGGTGATCCCTTTCAATGGGCAATAATTCAGTGTAAAGAATCATGGTAGATTGGATAGGTACAGTTCACACACCTTATTAACATCAAATGAAACCAACAGGGGAAATTGTGATTAGAAATGTACAAAAATGCCTTACACCATGGAGAATCAGGAAATTCAGCTATTTTCTGTGAATTGCAACACTGAAAAAATACATAAATTTAGAACTCATGGGAAAGATGCTTTGACTTTCTCAGGAAGCTCATTTCCCTTTTGTTCTCCTTGTTTCTGCCAGAGCCGAGTCTTCTGTTACCTTTGGAACAAGATGCATTTTTTCTGAAGGACTTCAGGAAAACTTCATCTGTGGCTCACAGTTTGTAGAGCCTATGTTTACACCTTGCAGGTTAACAAATTACCATTTTTAAGAACAGAACCTTGGTTCATGTTGCATTACAGCAAACACATGCTCTGTACAGTGTGACCCTCACAGCTTTGGGCACAGCGTGGCATCGCAGGGGGTCACTCGAGGTGGCCACGCACCTGCTCTGACCCTCCCAAGCACGCTGCAGGACTGAGCAGCACACGCTTCCTGACAGGACATTGCTGCCTCACTGGGAACTATAAGGAAGGGGGGAAGGAGACAGACATGGTGCAATTAGAGGACACTTTTATATGTGTGTCTCATGTCATGAGCAGTGGCATTTTAAGATTTTTCTTTCCAATGAGTACAGCATTCCACGGTCTAAATTTTACAGGGCATCAGTTCAAAAGGCAAGGTGTGGGTAACTCCTTCCTGCATGAACTGCCTCTAGGTGCCCTAAGGCTCTTCTCATTTATTCAAGGGTCTGTGCAGCCTGCTTTGCCTTCTTGTGCCCCTTCCACACACTCAGGAACCAACAGTTCCCAAAATGATTTAAATCTTTGGATGTGGAAGGTGGCTCTTTGGCCTCGCACCTGCACAGAATTGCCAAAGCAGCGCTGGTGAGCAGCTCCATGGGACAGGCAGAGCACGTGACAGAAAAATCACAGCAATGAGTGAACACAACAGCTCAGAAGTTAGATACAGGACGTTTTTAGTTTACAGTGGATCTGACAGAGAAAAGAATTCTTCTGGTAGAGAAAAACATTCTTTGGCATGAATTACAGAGACAATTCTAATTAAATACAGGGACAATTCTCTTATGGCCTGGTGGATACACAGAAAATGCATTGTCTGGCAAGACAACCACGCATACTGTTTCCTGCAGAAACTAGTGGTTCTATAAAAAAAAAACACTATTAGATTTGGGACTTCATAGTATAGAAATATCAAAACCAGATTAAGTGAAAGCTTTTTGTCCTCCATTTTTGTAGGATGTGGCCTATGAAAAGGAAGAGTGTGTTTTATTTGAACTCATATACAGTACTGCTATTTCAATATTTATTTTTGTGTATATACAGTTTCCTTCTAATGAAGGAAACTAGATGCTTATTGTGCCTTTGAAATGTATATTGTTCTGATACGAAGGCTCTTGTCACTGTGCTAAAAGACACTTGAAGTAATTCACATGTGATATCTATCAGAATAATAAATTCTGAGGTTTTGATACCCATAATCCTTTTCTAGAAGAAATCAGAGAGCTTTTTCAATTTTTCTATGATAAAGCTCATCAATCATACTTGTATCAGCTGTTTAATCTCTCATCATTGCATTGTGAATTTATTTGCTATAGCTCCATCTCTTCTTAGTGTTCTGCACATGCATTCTCTGTCCCTAGATTTATGAATCTTGGTCTTGACCTTTGCAATAGTTTAATGGGTATTTAAATCAAATTATTTTAAATAAACATCAGAAGCCATTTATTGATCGTAAGCAAGAAAAGGCAGGAGTTCAGAGGCTTGTAAATTGTACATGTAAGTGGTTCACATATGTGAGCATCAGACAAATGCCCTACCCAGGCAGGAAAAGATCATGCCTGTCCTATGTGTTCCAGCCTAAGGCATGAGTTTCCACAAACAAAAATTTAGGATTATCCACAAATCATGGCTTCTTTTAGCTTCAGTTTCACTCTCTGATACCACTCTTCTACCTTCCCCCACCCAACAGCACAGGGGAATGGACAATAGGTAGCTGTGATCCCCTGATATCTCCTTTTAGCTTCTTCTTCCTTCTCACACTGTTCCCCTGATCTGGTGTGGGTCCTCCATGGGCAGGAGTCCTTCAGGATAAACCTGCTCCACCATGGGCTTTTTCTTCCAAGGGAATATTCTCCTGCTCCAGCATGGATCAACACTGTGGATATCTGCTCCGGTGTGGTCTCTACAGGCATTGCAGGGGAATCTCTGCTTCAGAGATGTCTGCTGTCAGGAGCTGCACTTTTAAACAGAGCTTTACACCAGCCATATGGAAGGAGTCCTTGTACCAGTGCAGGGTTTGGCATGGCAGAGCTATGGGAGCTCAGATGTGGAAGGGACAGATCTGTTCCAGGGTTACTCAGAGCCAGGGTGTATCATTAAAGCAATGGCTCACTTGAGGCAGGAGTAGGACATCTTTAAGCTTTTTGTCTCTGCCTCAGTAGAGGTTTATGTTTCTCTGCCTACAGTACAGCACATTCCTTGCAGTTACTTATCGCAGTTAATTTTGCTAACACTGCTGAGCTCTGTTTGCAGATTGGCAACATCCTGCCTTTAACAGTCATGCCCTAAAGCCCACTGCAAACCTTACCAACCTGTCTAAAAATGTGTTCAGCCATCATGCACAAATCCATTGTGCTGATGAAGAGGCTGCTTTTGGCACTAGTGTCTGTTTTGCTCCATCCTCAGTTATGCCACTTTTAATTAAAAGCTGTTATTGATATATTTTTGCACTCTCTATTTCAGATGATTATTAAGCACATACCTAAACTCATGTTCCCTGCTTTATAACACAGAGGGGCTTATGCTTGTTTATGAACCAAGGGACAGATATGGAAACCGTCTGTATGGATTTGTATGTCTTTATTTGTGGACAGTTTGTAAGATTAAATTACATATCAATATTTGCTTACTCTGCCATTTGATTAATGTACTGCAAGCAGATTTAGAATCTAGTTTTGTATGGGTTTTTCAAGAGCTGCTTAATATGTTTACTCTTGGAAGTACTTGCCCATTAGATTGAATGTACACAAAATAAATCATCCAAACAGTGATTAAAAATAAAGCGTATTTGACCATCATATCATTTAGTTAAGACCAAATATTTCTGTAGAACTGCTGGACTATGGCAGATGAAAAGAGCAATTCCTACCTTAACAGCTCACCAAAGTGCCATCACTGCAGTGAAAGATCAGATGGATGTCACCTAGGTAATGTGCCTTGTCAGTAGCTGTGATGTACTGTGTAATGCAGGTGGTTTCAAGAGGTTCTCAATCTTGTTATGCTACTACCAATGCACTGAAGTGGTCCTTTCTCAGAAGTGATGGGGGGGCACCTAAAGTCAGCTGGCTGCTGAGAAGCTCTCCGTGTTTCCCGAGGATATTAGAGAGAGTGGGACACATATCAAGACCTTACTAGGATTACATGCAAGATTCAGTGAGAATAAAGGCTCAAGGATGAAAACATGGTGAATGTGTCTGCCCTGTAGATCAGAATATCAGTAGTCTTCGAGAAGTGATCATTTGTTCCCTGGTCCTATAATGACAAAGTTCCAATGGTCAATGCCCATTGTGTTGTGTTCTTGCTTGCTTTTTCTTTTTCTTTCTTTTCCTGAAAAAAGCTGTAAACCTCTAATGTCCTCTTTTACAGAATCCAATTTGTGACCTGCCATAAAGGGCACTATCTCATTAATCAGTGAAAGCAGAAACAACACACCAAGCCCATAAAGAATTATGGGTGTGCCTTGCTCACAATTGGAGCTCTCCTGACAAATAAAACACACAGTTTGTTCTCAAGGCCTTTGACAAAAAGCCACCTCATGTAATTAGGGACAGCTGCCTTTACACTGTATTTGAGATGATGCTGGCTGCACAAAGAGTGTTTTCTCTGTATTATCAACACAAATGATGTCAGTACACAGAGTGCTTCTTGAAAGGCTTCTCATCTCCACTGCTCAGATATTGAGGGCAACAGGAAACAGAAGAGTTGTTTGACTTAGACATTCCTTTATTTAGAACATAGAATAAGCCATACCTGGATCCAGTCAGGAGATAAGAATGCAAAGACAGCAGACCTACCTGAAGCGTGTAGTGTACGTACTGGTTCAAGCTGCTACTCTTCTTGCTTATCTATTTTTGAACAGCCACATTGGATGTGTTTCAGTGGCTTTCCAAGACCCTTTTTTTCACACCCATTTTTATGCTGTTTTATTTTTAGAACTTCACTGGAACACCCTGACTTCACTGATTCATTAGAAGTGAAGTCCAGCAAACCCTTCCAAAGGCTGTGAAGTTAAAAATATTCAAGGGAATTGAGTGAAGCTTTCCTACCAACTTTTGGTCAGCCACAGAAATACCAGATTTCTTGAGCTAGATCTAGAGGTGACGGCGAGAGATGAGAGAAATTTTCAAATTTGGCTCTCCTAATTCTAGGGATTTTTTTTTTTCAATTTATGCCCCTTAACTCTTCAGAACTCTCAGGGAATGCCAGAGTTGTAAACGTTATTGACTGCCATGATTATTCAATTTATATTATGTTTTCAATTTTTGCAACATTTTTTCCATGTTTTATTTCCCTTACTCTGTGTCTCTCACTGTTTGTCACACTGTTGCTCACAATCTTTCAGAGTGTTTTGTAGCTATAAATCAACTAGAAAATGGTCAAGCAATATGACTTTTAAACCTATTTCTCTGAAGACAGCATTTCACCTCTTCTTGTGTGATCTGAAGTAGGTTGTGAAGCTTCTTTTATATTTCTGTTAGTGTGCAGGTCTGCATCATACCTCAGCCACTGCAGAGGGCTCTTGCCTTCCCTAAGTCATGCTGAGCTGCTGAAGAAAGAGGGCTATGTTTAGATCTTATTTGTTTGAAGAGATAAATGTAAATTATTTAAATTCTTCCTGCCCTAGTAAATAACCTTAAACCTTCCACCACTATATCATGACAAGTTGAAAATCATATTCTCCCACCTACCTCCTCTGTGATATCTCCCCTTTTTCATACAGTATATAGAAATAAAGTGGCCCACTTTGGACAACTGAGGAACTGGTATTATCTTTTAGCCAAATAAAACACAAGAAATAATTGATAATATTTCTCTGTTTCCTTTTAATTTTCCTCCTCTATTTCTGCAGCATGCCCCAAAGGCTTTTCTGTGAGAATGAGGAACTATGTAAGGCTCATGACCCTCCTCTTCAAATGAGGCCTTGGTAGTTACTGAGTTGGTTTTGCTGGCATAGTACAAGATGTCAGCAGTGGACCAAGGAAACAGGGAAAGAAAATTTCCATTTAGATGGGAAAAATTAGACAATTTATTGATATAATGAATGGACAGGGCTCTCTAAGAAGAGGCTTAAGGTGGTGTTCACAACTGGCTCATTTTTTTTTCCTCCATTCATTATGCTTCACCTTTTCCATTCTCTCTCCAAAATGAACAGGTTCAGTGCTCAAACTGAGAAGTAAGGGTAATCCTACATATCTGGCACTATATTCTGTACATATCTGAAAGAGTAGGGCTCTATAAATAATAACCTATGCTGCTAGCTCAGCATTTCAGTTCATTTAATGAGACACATGTGACATCCCCACATGCTTTACAGAGCATATCTAGAAAGGATATCCTCTTGTCAGCTCAGCAAAAATATCTGTGTCTTCCAGCAATACGAGTCTGCTCGAGCCCGGCACAATTTCAAGGACTGGAACCTGGGAAAAGATTGTGTTTCTAAACAAAACACACCTGAAACAATCATTTCTCTTTGAGGTTCTCTTGAGTCATGTTGTGCTGGCACATCAAGCTGCTGACAAAACCTGTTACATCAGATAGCTTCTGATATGACTAAAAAACCCCTTATACAACGTATGGTAACAGAACAGGATTGTGTGTCTTTTTTTTTCTTTTTTTTTCCCCCCAAAAGAGAATGTGCTGTCTTCAAGACTGCTGTGTGCTCACTTGTCTAGCCTTCATTTACCTGTAAAATACAGAGTTGTCACACATTCTTGAGGTGATGGGCTTCTGTTTTGTTTATTCATCCTTTCATTCTGAGCATCTATTCATGTTTTCCTTTTTTTTTCTTTGAAGCTTTTATTAAGTAGCAGTATCAAAGATATGTGACCAAAAGATAACGAATCCTCTGAGAATGTACAAGACAGCTCTAGCAGGATATTTGCAGTGTGAGGCTGACAGAGCATCTCTCCAGGATGCAGTGCAAATGGGACACAGGGCTGGGAATCATATTCTGTGGGCTTTTTTTTAAGTTGGGGAAGAACCATAACAGGCATCTAATTCCACTTTTTGTACAACACAAGACTTTAATCAACAGAACCTTGAATATTTTCATATTGAAGAGACCGAATAAACTTTTTGTTTCATTCCAGATATTCATGCAAATTAAAGACTCCATGTAATGGGGCAACACATCTGTACAATCTGTTTCTAAGTACTTCTTATATCCACTTAAAACTGTTGTGCATTTAATTCCCAGCTTGATATCCCCATTGCCAACATCATACATGAAAGAAGGTGTGGATTTCTTTTCATTCTTGTTCTGTATTTTAGACTTCAGCGTTCATAGTGGAAACGTATTTTGTCTGAAGCCTCTGAGGGATAGAAATCAATTTTATTTTTTTCTAGTGGAAACACTGATGCTAGGAATGAAATAATTACAGCAGTTGGAGGCTTTATGATAAATCCTGATATTATGAGACTTGCATTAAAGGTGAAAAAAAATCACATCAATTAAAGTCACTGAAATTTATATAGCTTCTGTTCCCATGCACTGACAACACCTTGCAGTGTCTTCTTTTTTTAGCTTGAGCAAATACCTGGTGTTCATTTTTTTCCCTCTCTAAATAATCTTAAAACCAAATGGATCCTTTTTTAATCTTCTTACGGATAAACTAGCTAAATCCAGGATCTCTGGTTTTAAGACTTGTCACTTGGCTGGTATTAAGCAATAGCTGCATTCAGAATCATTGAAAGCTCTTGCATGTGTGCATTTGCCCCAGTGGTCCTGGGAAACACAAGAACTGATGCAATCACACCCAAAGTGCATGGGCACAGCAACTCTACCTCATTCTGGCTGCCCTCACCTGGCTCAGATCACTTGGACAGGGCTTCAGACTTGAGAGCACCCTGTCTAGAGGGAGTTTAGAGAAACTCTTCACGTGAACTAGCAAGATAAAGTACAGCCTGTTTTGTGATTCATCTGTTATGGGTGCTAACCACAAACTCTTGCCCTTCTGAGGGAGCCATCACGTCCTGTAACTCAAGTACAATTTTAATGAAATTCAGAACAGTGCATTTCATAGTTTCTGTAGTTTTTCATGTAATTCATCAGTCTTTCATGTAATCCATTATGTTTAGTTGAGATAATCATACCAGGTGTCCCTTTTAACATGCTATTTTTATTTTTTCTTCCTATTGCACAGGATTCTAGTGTCAGTGTTAAAGCATTCCTTCAACATGGGATAACAATTTGTTATGCTTCAAAATTCTGTTGCTACAGTGGGTAATCATGTAATCACTTTGTGCCTCAGGTCTTTATCTGTAAGACAGTAATAATTTTGCTACTGTGGGATGGGAGGGAGCATTGTGAAGATAAACCTGTAACTACTTAGTATGTAAAGGGATATTGCAATTACAGATGTTAGGAAAGATCTCACTGATAAAAAGAGAATTCTTCCTGAAGATACAATTTGGAGTACTGAGTTCAGATTTTAACAGGACAATGCAAAAAAGCTTTGAAAATGGTTTGGTTTTTGGTTCTTCCTGCTGTGCAAAACTGCATACACAATAAGGAATAAAATGAATGGTTCATAGTAATAATGTACACTTCATATCTCTTTTGACACTGAGCTTTTGTGCAGTTGTTTAAGGGGACAAACACAGCTTTGGCCTGTGGCAAAACTCAGAACAATGCACAGGTTTGTTGAAAGTTTCAAAGAATTTGTGTCCTTAAAAATCTTTTGCATTAGTTAAATCAATGTGTCAGACCACAAGATGAAGTTTATGCAGTTAGTCAGTGAGACCTGTGCTTTGTTTTATGCCAGTGTTGTCAAATTCATGTCACAGCAAGATTCTAAGTTGGCAATGGCAGACATTAATAAAAATTGCAGTAAAACACACTGTGTTAGAAAAAAAAAAAAGAAATAAAATGTTCTGATTCAGGAGTTAGAATGGAATGCACCACATTTGTCAGTAAATGATATATGAGGTGGAGCTGAAATGTTCCAAATATATTTTATTACTCTTTGGAACTGTCTTTGTTTAAAATTCCTAATTTCTGCATAAGTGTTTTGTTTCAGAGAGAAAGCTAGAAGATGGGAAAAAGTGTGACAGGTTTAATTATATTTATGAGAATACAGAGGAGATCAAAGCCAAAGAGATAAAAGCTGCAGCTACTGTATGGGCTGGAAACTTGTGAATCATAAGCATCCTTAAGTGGAGTGAGCCAGAGGAAGCCATCCTGAATTCAGGACAGAGGCACAGCTGAAATGGAAATTCTCTACAGTGTTTTATGACCTGTATTGGCTGCTCTTGGTGAGTCCTGCACTTAGGCAGGCACCAAAATGTCTGGGAACATTCAAGAGAAAACAGTAAACCAAACAATGCCACCTAAGTCAGCGGCTCCAAAATAACCCCCCAGGAGCAGTATTGCTGTGAGCTGTTTGCAGAGATGGCATTTGACTGTGGGCCAAGAAAAATCTTGTATCAACACATGTAATCAGAACCCCTATGCTAGTAATGACTGTCACAGTTTTCATTAGCTATTAGGAATTTGGAATGAATGGGCTTCCCCCACCACTACCTTTTTATTGGTGCTATATGATCTATTACTAAATCAAAGTTATCAAACTGCTGCATCTCCTTTCTGAAAGACAATACTTAATAAAAGAAGTGTAAGCCAAAACAAGGTCCTGCTAATATTTTAAGCACAGATGCATCTCCACCATTTTTGCTTCTGTTGTCTTACCCTAAATCCACTAATCCTTATACTCTGCTCTCCTCAAAGCATTGCTGTTGTACTCCCCCTCTTCAAAGGAAAAATCCAGAATCTCCATATTTCTCCCTGGGAAGTTTCTCCCCACTCTGTTCCCTCAGCCTCTGCACACTGATCCTCTAGATCCAAAGAGCCTCCAGACCCAGTGCACCTCCAGCTCAAGATTCTTGAGGAAATTCCTTCCCTTCTTGTGGATGGGCATGGCAAGATGTCTGTTCCTTCTGCTATAGAAAAAGGAAAAAAAGGCCTTAGGTTGCCTTGGACTTGGGGCATTTGTTTGAATGGAAAGAGCAAGTCTTTTGCTTGGAGGGTAGAAGTCAGTTACCCAGTGTGGAGCTTTGAGGAGGTGGAATCTGTTGTTGGTGCATGTGGTTGAGTAAAGCTGCTGTTAGAAACAAATGGGTGTTCAACATTACCAAAGGATTGTTGGAAGTAAGTCACCTCTGAGCTGCTGTCCAGAGTATTTCTCTTCTCCTCTGCCATTTTTTAGACAGTGGGTAGTTCAGTTGACTTCTCTGCACATCTGAAAAGCGCAGCCAAGGGGATGAAGTAGAAATGCTCCTAATCATCTTAGTTCAGTCCCAAGCTTATAAAAGTCATCACACCAGGAAGCATGGCTGCATGTATTCTACTTTTTGCTATTCCTGGTGTCGTTTATAAACATATGTGTAGAAGAAAATGATTATAGGGATGAAACAACTTTCCTATGAGGAAAGCTTGAGAGAGCTGAGGTTGTTCAGACTGGAGAAATCGGGGGTGGCTTTATCATAGCTTTTCAGTACCTAAAGGAGGCCTACAAAAAAGCTGGAGAGGGACTTCTTTAAAAAGTGTGCAGTGATAGAACAACGGGGAATGGTTTTAAATAAAAAGAGCCCAGGTTTAGATTGGATATAAGGAAGAAATTCTTTAATGTGCAGGAGGTGAGATTCTGGAAAATTCTGCCCAGAAAAACTTTAGATACTCCAACTCTGGAATGGTTCAAGGCCTGACTGGATGAGACCCTGAGGAGCCTGGGCCACTGGAAGGTGTCCCTGCCCATAGCAGCAGGGAGCTGGAACTAGATGGCATTTTCATTCCGCTCCAATCCACACCACTCTGTGATTCTATGACAATGTAAACATGCGCATCTGATAAGTGCTGTCACATGTTCATGCAGCCACTTGTAATCTGTACACCAAGACTGAATGTTCCTTTTGTCTCCCACACAGCAGAGTATACTCAACAGGAACAATGGTATAGTGTGGAGGTGCAGGGGCCTGCCACCAGGGTGGTCACACCTCCAACCCTGGAAGCACAGAGGCAAATGGGAAGAGACACACCTCTAGAATAGAGTAAGAAAAGCCCTCCCTCCCACAGGCCTTTGCAGTTATATATTAATGTCTTGTTATATCTGTTCCCTCATTGGTTTGTAACTTATATCACCCCAGTTCTGCCCCTGTTTACCAATTATGTACCCTTTCCAGAGTGTTCTTCCTTCCCTCAATCCCCATTGGCCCTATTTTGCTGCAGAGCTCTGCCCCTGTCACCCTGTTAGTTCCCCTGATTCCTAGCCACTCCCCTGGCCACTTTACCCTATCCCGACTGGCCCTTGACCCTCAGATCTGCCTCTTCTGTCTCATATTTAACCCTGCACTCTCAACCCAGTTCTCTGTTCTTGTCACTGCACCCATTTGAAGCTATTCCTGTCCCTAGACCCCTGTTCCTGTTCCTGAATAAATAGTCTTTGGATACTGGAACAAGAACCCATCCCTTCATCAAGCTGTCAGCCTTTTTTTAGCAGTGTGCTCCGGGCCCCGAAAGCGCAGGTTGCTCTCAAGGCCGTGCTGTTGCATGCTGCAACAGTATTGCTGCAGAGGGTATTCCTAGCTTTCTGGGCACTGGAGGCTTGTAAACCACAATTTAAAAAATTCTGGATGCTTCTTGGAATTATTTGCATGCATTTGCAGTGAGAAGAGCATGTCAGAGACACATGGATCAGACCAGTCAGTGTGTGCAGGCACACCAGATCACATCAGCTGCCACGTCAAGGCTAATGCACATAGAGCCATTGATCTGTTATTACAGATTAGACCAGCTCATCTAAAGCGTAACGAAACTGTGTAGCCTTGAAGCAAACACATTCATAGGAGTCTGTGTCAGAATCTACCTCTTATTTGGTCACATAGCAATAAGCCAATTTCAACACAAACTGGCCTGGGAAAACCCTGGGTAGACTAGAGAACCATAGATGTTAAGATCTTGCACTCTTTTCACATAAGAAAGAGTGATTTAATACATATAAATTTTGGTTAAGGTTTGTCCAACTCTGCAAAATTTGGTGCCTGTCCAGAGTGTTCTATGCTGCTTCTCAGAGACCTTTTTTTGTTATTCATGTTTATGCCCAGGGGCTAGCTAATCATTTGAACATCAATAACTGGGCAGAAGAAAAAGGATCAATCTTTGTGATATTTTTAGTAATACTTATTTGCGGCAGTTATCCTGGAGAGAGGTTGTTATATGGCATATCAATACCACTGGTTGTGAAGAATGTGAAGGTGGATGAAAATGAAAGCTCTAGGAATTTTATGAAGCAGAACTGATAGGGATCACTTCCAGTATCAGACATGAACATTTTTTACATGTGCTCTTGGAAAACACATTGGAAAGAACAAATTGAAAAGAACTTCAGAAGCATGCAGTAATTATAATGTAGCTTTTCCAGACACTGCTAGATAAAAAAGTTGTGTGCATGAACTTTGAGTAGCAAAATAGATACTGCAACCATTTCATATATAAAAGGGGTGTGTGTGTAAACAAATGCAATATATCAAATTACTTTATTTCCACATGGATGCTGTTCAGGTTTTTGTAAGAGGCCTTTTTTTATTTTTATCTCTTGTATCTAACCAACTAAAAAAATAAGGGAGTCTTATGAACTTAGGGTACACTTCATAAACACAGAAAATACTTTCCTGTGTGCATCTAGATCATACATGCTGAGTAACTTCTGCAGCTGCAAATTTCCACAGCAATGTTTCTGAAGTCATTAGACACAGCTTACAACTTCAAACCAACATTTTAGCATCTCTGAAGTGCTAACAGTTTTTCTTAAAGCTGTGTGGAAACCCACATTTTCACAGTCCCTTTGGGTTTAACCTTCTGGAATCAATATGAGCTTTTTCCTTGCCTCTCCAGTCACTGACAGCATCAAGAAGGTTAAGGCTTTGTCTTTGTGTCAAATTTAAGACTTATCCTTTTTTTTCAGAAGGTGTCAGAGGAGATAAAATGATCTTTCCATGTTCTTTTCAATGCCAAAAGTTCCCTTTCTCAAGGACCTTACTGGCCATTGGGTGGGAGATAAGAGAAAGCCTGGAGTGTGGAACTTCAGAGTAGGTGCCAAAAGAATGCTCCACAGGACTGCCTGTGCTCAGCATTTGTCATTCCCAAGTCCACTGGGTCATATAGTCCAGAAATAAATCTAAGCCTCCTTAAGACTGCCCAGCTGTTTTGCAGGCACAGCCTCAAAGGCTTAAAAGTCATGGTGTACAATGGAGATTTTAGAGCAAAAGGAAGATCCAAGCCTTTGGTGACTTGAATGCACGGATATGCTACAGGAGATTTCTAAGAAGCAGCACATGCTTCAGAAAACTCTCCTGAATACAAGTAGAAAGGAATTAAATCTGTGCATCATTGGGTACTTTTTCAACTCTAAGACATCCATAAATTACATTTCATGAAAACAAAGGGAGCGCATGGATTTATTATTTTCTCATGAAGGCAGGAACATCTGAAATTATGTGTTACAGCCACAGTCCATTTACTGACAGTGCTAAAATTTCTAGTAAACCTTTTTCCTCCACTCTATCCTTAAAATTTACATAATGGAGCACTACTCCTAATTGTTTAAAATCCATACTCCAAAGGAGCTGAACAAATGAATGTCTGGACGGGTTGAAATTTTTTTTTTTTTTTTGCCATAAAACAATGCTGTAAAAAAAAAAAAGGTGTTATATATTTAGGAAAATGATTTTACTTCAGAAGCATTTCTCACACAGAAATTGTTTCAACAAAGGGTTTTCAGCCACTGCAAAGGAGTAGGTGAATGCTTAAATTAAAAGAAGGGCAGGTCCTCTAATTTACCAGTGGAATTACAGCTAAAATAACAAAACCTGTGTTCAAATAATGCTGTCAGAGCAAAACATCATTAACTATAAACCACACTACCTTTTTATTTACAAAGTTTTCTCTTAGGTTAAGAAGATGGGGTAGGTGCGTGGGTGTGTGTGAAAGAAATGTAATACCAGCTCTAGGATGAAATCAAAAAACATAGTTTTTAAATGCGAAAAATAAAAGTATAAATTTCAGAAGACAATTAAATGCTAGAACAGGACCAGACCTCCATCTTTAGTCAGGTTGGGAGGTACAGTTAGAGCGACATTGTGCATTGTTGGCTAGACAATGTAATGTAATGTCATGCAGAGATACCGTGGTTTTTATTACTGGTGGTGAATAGCACTACATCCACTGGGTGGCTTGTAGTAAGGTTCCCCAAGGCTCAGCTGGGGCCAGTCCTGCTTGATATCTTTTTTGATCTGGATGAGGGAATTGAGTCTACCCTCAGTAAATCCACAGGTGACACCAAGCTGGGTGGCAGTGTTGATCTGCTGGAGGGCACAAGTCTCGGCTGGGGATTTGGACAGGCTGGGTCAATGGGCTGAGACAATGGAATGAGGTTGAACAAGGCCATGTGCTGAGTTCTGCCCTTGGGTCACAGCAACCTCAGGCAGTGCCACAGGCAGGGGACAGAGTGGCTGGGAAGCTGCGCAATGGGAAGGGACGTGGGGTGCTGGTGACAGCAGCTGAACATGAGCCAGCAGTGCCCAGAGGGGCAAGGGAGTCCTGGCTTGGATCAGCAATGGTGCGGCCAGCAGGAGCAGGGCAGGGGTTGTCTCTAATCCCTGTACTCCACACTTGTGAAGCTGCATTTCAAGTGCTGTGTCCAGTTCTGGGTCTCTCACTACAAGAAGGACATTGAGGTGCTGGAGCAAGTACAGAGAGGGCAATGGAGCTGGAGAAAGCTCTAGAGGGAACTCCTATGAGGAAGGGCTGAGAGAGTTGGGGATATTTAGCCTGATGTCCTTATCCCTGTAAACAACTTCCTGAAGGGGTGTTTTAGTAAGCTGTGAGTCTATCTCTTCTCCCAGGCAAGCAGTGACAGAATGAAAGGATGTTGCCTCAAGCTGCCTTCACCAGGGGAGGTTGAGGTTGGGTATCAGGAAGAATTTATTTATTCACTGAAAGGGTTGTCAGCATTGGAACAGGCTGCTCAGGGAAGTAATGGAGTCATGATCCCTGGAACTGTTCAAGAAAAATTTGGATGTGGCGCTAAGTGCCATGGCCTAGTTAACATGGTTGTGTTCAATAGAAGATTGGACTTGATGTTCTTGGAAGTCTTTTCCAACCTTAATGATTCTAGGATTACTAATAATAGTTAATTTATATTATGAATTAACTCACTAGTCCACTTTAACCAGTATACAGTACTTACTGCAGTGGGGCAGTCTCATCATGGCTCTTTGTTTCATCATGGCTTTCCTTCCCTGTGCTGTGCAAGGATATCCATTGTGTAGACAAAACTCATGGTGGTTAATGAGCTTGTAAGCATTGATGCAGTCCTTTTCTAAGCAAATGCCCCATCACATCATCGATCATGGACCTTAAATTTTGTAATTGGGAAAAAACAGTTCTGGTACTGGTAGTGTGCAAGCACTGAGGGGTGCTGGTTTGTGTTGACAGCTGTGCTGCCTGCTCTACCTGATCCTAGACCACGGAGTTTTGGAGTAATACAGCCACACACTGGTTCACCCAGGGAAAATACTCATCTGCTAATAAACAGTGTAAATGATAAATACACTTCTTGGTGGCTTTATAGTAGCATAATTAATGCTACTTTAAGTGAGAGAAAACCAACAAAACTGGCATGGAGTGCAAAGCAAGAAGGTATTTCCTGCTTTTTCCAGGAAAATAAGCTTTATCCTGTGCACTCTGCTGGACCTTTGAGAAAATACAAAGCATTCCTGGTAAATCCTTACAAGCTTAGGCTTTCAGAAGGTCTCTTTCTCTGGTAAAGATGCCAATAATCCTAATATGGTTATAACACAGAAGTAAAAGAGTCTTTGCTCTACCTAAGGACCTGAGGTCTTTCAGATACAAAATCTTTGTAGAATTCACTGAAAAATAAAGTCTGGTAGCAAGTACATTGTTTGCAGCTTTTTCAGAGTCTGATCAGCTTTAGGAATGTGTATTACTTAAGACAGAGGGTAGCCACTGCAGGCTAATGAATCATATTAATTCTGTTTTAAAAGACAGGTGTTTTTAACCTGCATTTTTACCCAGCTCTCTGGCCATGCATTTAGAACTGCTGCTGAGCTAGGATTGCCACATTAGTGACCATGTGAGGTGGATGGCGACTGTGAGGACACGGTGTGCTCAGGGCATCACAACACTAAGCTGCATTCCTGGAACACTGGAGGTAAGTTGAACATATGTCTTAAGGATCTAGAAAATTTCTGAGTGTCCATGATCAGGGTATCCTGATTTTAATGAAATAACCTAAATGTCATTTGTATGATTAAGGGAAACCATTATCATCACAAAGAAACAGAACAGATTTGTGTCAGAATTTTATTTTTTTATTTAGAAATCCATTCTTTGGCAGTCCTAACATCCTCCATGGTTTAATTTTCAAAGCAATTCTTTCTATAGGTCTCCTGCCATCACTGTAACAATGCAAAGTAATGATTAAATAGATATCTCCCGCTGGCTAAGACTCCTCTGTGATATGTTCTAGGATTGAATGCCATTCTATTTTTAAATGTTGGGCAATTACATAGCAGTAAGTTAAATCTGAGAAATACAGTAATGTTAAAATTAAAAAAAAAAAAAAAATACCGTTTTCTAATTTCAGTAGAATAGCTAAAGCAGAAGGGGATTTTTGCACTCTAGAAAACAATTAATGGTATTTATTATGAGAGAAAACCACATGTATTTTGACTTAGTTTATGGGTATCTACACTTGGCTATTTGTGATGGACACAGAAAGACACCTTTGTGATACTATTCACAGTTCTAGAAGTTTCCTTGAAAAATGTTTTATTTCTTTAGCTATGTTTACAGCAATGATGTTGAAAGAGCAAATCAGTACTTGTGTAAAAATGTCTTTAGGAATAGTGGAGTTATCTCACTAGCACTCAAATAAGAGTTACAGATGAAGAGGAGGCACTGGAGCTGCAGTAAGAACAACAATTATTATTTATAAGAACGTGTCACAAAATAATCCTTAAAAGTGCTGAAAATTCAGAAAACTTCTAGACATACATGACCTAGAAGTATCAACCATGTTATAAATGTATATAAATTTTGGATAATAGGATGGGAGATTGGATAATAAGGTAGCCATAACAAAGAGGTAAAACACATTCAGGGAGATCTTCACTTCTCCTAGTGCTGCTGATGTGGCATCTTAGCAGGTTAGCACTGACAAAAAATGCTAGGCTTCTTATTTTATGTCCCAGCATTGTTGGAATGAGAAAATGCATCTGTGAGCATGTATTTATACAGAAAAATATGTAAATATATATAAAGGAATTAACTGCCTGGAAGAAAATGTTGATAGCATTAGAGTTTTTATCTCCCACAGTGTTACCCAAGTAATCAGAGGGTTCAGTAGCAATACTGAAATTTCTTTCAGCTCATCATTAACCCTTCTAATTTGACATTCCCAGCAATTAACCCCTGTGCCCTGAGACAAAGCATCACAGTGGGTGACAGAGACACCACTGACAGCCCTAAAGCTGCTTGTGCCAAGGACTTTGGCAGTGGTGTGCCCCAGTCTGAGCATGGTGGCAGTCAGGGCTTGGGATCCTGGCTCTGTTGTTAACCTTCAGCTCTGTTCCCTGTGCTAGCCACCCCTTTCTCCCCATGCCTACCTTGCCCATTTAGGCAGTGATTTGCTCATGGGCATGCTCATGTTGCTGTGTCAGTGACTGTGCTCCCTGTGCTGTCCTACCTCACCCTCCTCCTTCCTTGTCAGGGTCTGCAGCTGGTAATGCAACATGAAGAGAGAACACATGACACCTTTTTCTGAACTCAGCTTTCATTTTCTGAGTTATTTAGATTAAGATATGCATTTGTAAATAGGGTGAAATCTACAATTCAATGCAATGAAGAAGAAAGAAGTGTGAATTTCCCACTGATATCTAAAGCTCCATTGTTCTTTGCTCCTTTGGGCTGTGCAGGTGATACCTTCCAGCTGGTGCTGGTGAAGCTGGGCACTTACCTGTATGGGTAGCTAGGGTGAGGCTTGATGTTTGTTAATTCAGGAAAAGCATCTGCTCTTTAGTGATACAACTTGGGAAGCAAGCATTTAAAGGAACTTCAACTAAATATTTGTGAAGGACGACATGCATTCGAAGCTCCACTCAAGTACAGTTTGAGCACTGTGGCAAGGTCTAGGGATGATGAGGCGAGGTTTTTCTGTTGTCACAACAGCAAAGTGAGCACTGTCAGAGCCAGCAGCAGATGTTCAGCCTTCTCTGTTTACTGACGTGCGTGGCACAGTCTCATTCAGTCCTGTAAAATGCCCGCTGCAGGGCTTCCAAAGAAAGTACTCTCTAGAACGAGTGTTTTGCCTTCCTGAGAACCTTACTGTGCTTTATCAAATGATAGTTAGATTTCATATTGTTTTAAATTAATTTTATAAAAATTTACTGGCTCAAGGGCTGGCAAATAAGAGGATTATGGAAAATAGGAAAATAATTGCTTGTTTCACCTGATTGCCATGAAGGTAAATAAACTGAAGGCATACTATGAAGCACCTGGAATACAGACTCAAGGTTTTCAGCTTGAGCCCATTAACAATAAGACCATGTGAAGGATCAAAACTTGCTCTGGGGCAGCAGTTCAGATACAAATTACCTTATTTCAGTAAAGATCACAACTAATGAAAGTGAGTCACTGTTACTGTGTTTTGTTAGGTTTCTATCCAGCTAACAATTCTTCATTTATTTTCTGCTTTCAATTACTTTGTTAACTTGTCCTTCCCTTTTCCTTTTTTTTTTTCTGCTCAAAAGCTTGCATTATTTCTCATAATGCTCTTAAAAATTAGTGCCATTTTCTGTTGAATGTCAATTTTGGTTTTCCTCAGTTTCATAAATGCTTCCCATTTTATTGAAGGTTCCTGGCAACTAAGAGAAAGCCAAAGTCGTTGGTGAATGTTGCATTCCTCAGATGCAGATTTTTCTTGTTTGGTTATCTGTGTCAAATTTGGCATTCTAAGCCATTGCTGTCTACCTTAGTGCACATAGGTAAGATTAAAATAAAGTAATGTAGTAGGATGAAGCAAAAAGTTTTCATGATCATATAAAAACAAACAATATTTAAAAATTTTAGCACTGCTGACCAGAAACACTTTGGTTTTGTGCAGTTTTATTGTATTGTGGGGAAAACTGCCTAACTGAACCATGTATGTATAAATGATCCAGGATTAAGCCTACCTAAAACATTCACATGGAGGTTAAGGTGTTAAAGGAATCAAGAACCAAAAAGATGTAGCTTCACTTATAGTTTTTATGTTTTTAATGACTTTGAATTTAATTGTCCTTTAGGACATCTGAAAGCCTTAATGAGCATGTCTTTGCCACTATTTATAGTCTCAGCAAAATTACATAGATCCAGATGAATATATAACCATCCCTGACAATCCAGAACATATTTCTGATGCTTGAGCCCACTATCACTAAACAACATGAGAGAAGGCAGAACAGTAACTCATAACAGTAGCAAACTGCATCTTGAAGTGGTTCTGGGTCTTTGGTTAGAAACAGAACACACACTTCTCTCTGGTATGTCATCTGAACCTGTCACATGCAGTTTCTTGCTGGAGGTGAAAGAACAAAGTGCTCGTTCTGTGTTGGATGGGATTTATTTGCCTTTTGCTGAGTGGTTCAATCATAGCTAATAATTTGCAGATATGTGACATCTAGGTTTTATGACAGACACCCTTTTTTCTGGATAGGCTTCTAGTAAAGAGAGAAGAAAGCTAAGACATCTAACTGGCATTAACATGATTCTTGGTGCATTTATGTATGTTATGTATATTTATTTTTGCAGGAGGGACATGAGTTCAATCACCAAATCATTGAGTTTCTATGTTGAAATGGTTTCCTTTACCATAAATTTGTATATTTTTATTGTTATTTCATTGCCTTACTTTTTGTGAAGTAGAAGAAGTATAAGAAGATACAGGCTAACTTTTTATAAATTATATTTTCAAATTATTCTTGGGATACCTGAAAGATACAGAAGTATAGCTAAACCTCGCCACCTAAAGCTCACAGGAAAAAGTTGTTCCTTACCATAAACCCCATCCTTCAGATTTGCATTCCTTCTTGAAGAATATTCATATGTCATTTGGAATATCTTTTAAGCTTCTGGAGTATTATCTGACCTGAGGGTTGGAATGAGCTGAGAAATAGGAGTCATAAATATTTTCCCAGTCCTTGCACTGACTTGCTGTGTGACCTTGAGCGGGTGGCTTGGGCAAACACTTTAGGAGTTCTCTCTGATTTTGTGTTCTTTGCTTTATCTAGATAATCTTCTTTTCAGGTGTAAGGACAAGGAAACTATTGGTTTTTAACACCACTAGCAGCCAAAATGCTGGCCAGCATTATTGAAAAAATGGTGCATTAAACTCTGCCTCAGTTATGCCATCTTTAAAAGGGGGAAAGTAAAGTAGATAGTAAACTGCTTATGTTTAGAAAAGGGAAAAAAAATCTGCGCAAATGCAAATTATTATTTTATTTTAGGGTTTCTGACTGCTGTGCATAACTCAGGGACTCTTCACATTCTCGTGAATGAACAATCTATCTTCTGCTTTGCCTCCTATGAAAGGGAAGACTTTGGCATGCTCAAGTATGCCTTAAAAGCAGTGCTGCCTCTGGGATCTCACATTAACATAATGATAAATGTGCTGTGTATTGCTTGAAAATGCCATGCACCAACATGTCAGAATGTGTTTTCCCTGCACACCTCTTGATTAGCATCTTATTTACATATTGGTAGGAAAGGGATTCTGAGAAAGACCTACAAAATAGGATATGTGTTAGTACGTTCTTCTCTAAGGCCAGGGTATTAGTTCCAAAAGCAGATCTCTGGTGGCATGTCCTTCAGAGCTAGTGGATAATACATTTTGAAGTACTGAGCCCACCTGAGTTTCAGCAAGTAGGAGCAGTGCTGATGCACTTTCCCATCTTATACTAGTGCAGGATTTACTGAATAATCAAGACTCAATACATACCTTGGACAAAAGTACTTTTCCACATTCCCTGGTATGTTACAGGGCAAAATATCTAACTTTAGTGGAATTTTCTTCAGTTTCATCCATTCAAGTAATATGCAAATGTGAAAGAAAATAGTGGAAGAATTTAACATCACTATCAATTTATTTCTCAATGCTTTTGCTTATGTCCAAGTATATTGATTCTTCTGTGCTTTGGTTTTGTTTGCTTGTTTGTTTTAAAATAATTTTCTGCTTTTCCAGTATCTCAATTTTTCAGAAGCTCCATGTTCTTGATACCTATTTTAGCAGGGGCAAGCATGAGAGAATATGTATGCAGTCAAAAAGCCACTGAAATGATACTTACTATTCCTTATATAAATTAAAGATACTGTTGACATTGTAATTTATACTTGTGCAGTGCTTGTAAATCCTTGTTATTAGAAAAGCTTCAGGCTAGGGACTGCATGGATCTATCACTCTATCCTATTGAACTGAGTCAAAATAAATTTCAAAATACAATGTACAAATAAATATGTACAGGTAGGAACCTGCAAAGAATGCATGGCCAAAATTATTATGAAAATCATATCACTTGAACAGACTAAACAATTTTGTGGCAACACAGAAAATTAAGTGTATATTTTCACATCTTATAATAGATGTGAAAGAAATTAATGAAGTAGCCATTGGTAAGGTAAATGCCATTTTCAGGAAGATGCTTCTTATTTAAGATATACTTTTTCAAGAGGACTGAAAAGGGTGTTTTAGCACTTGAGATGTGAAGTGATCAGAGTAGATGAGCTAATTAGGAATTTAGAGAAGCAAAAAACCTCTTGTCTTAGAGTTGCTTTTATGATTTAACAACAAAAAAAATCTCAAACCCTTCTCTGAAGCAGACATAGCCTGGATGCCATGCCTGGAGATGCCAGATTGGGAAATAATATGAAGGGAAGGAGGATGTTATGAGTCACCATCTTCTGGAAAGGGCATAGCAGAGTTTGAAGAGGAAGATTAGATTATCCAATTTGTTCTTTCTGAGTTTTATATGAAAACTGTAAAAAAAAGTGGGGTGAGCAGCACAAACTAAAATTGTAGTTTAGAGGAAAGAACTCAAGAAAGGAGATAGAGGTTTCTGAACCATTAGAATAGAGTTAGAAGATTAATTCGTGCTTTCATTGACTTTTACAAATGGCTCTGAGCAAAAAATTGGTTCAGGCTATGATAAACATTATTCTGAATGTTACAATATAAAATGCACAGTAGACTAATATCCCCTCAAGCAATGACTGTAAATACAGTTGTTGATATTAAATATCTGGAGGTGATGTTATTTTAATTGCCTCTAGAGAGGACTATCTCAGAGAAGTTTTGATGTTGAATGTTACTGGCTCCTACTGGCAACTGTGAAGTCTGAAACTAGAATAGTTCAGCTCAGAAAATTTGGAGAGCTGCCAGATCCAGTGAACTCAGTGGATCAAATTCTGCTGGTTTTACACATGAGGAGCCGTGTTGACTTCATTAGGGTCTCATGTGTATAACACAATACTTTCTTCCAATATGATTATATCAGGAAACTGGGATTCAGCTGCAGCTGATTTATTATTGCATTAGATATAAGTTTTCCTGCATCATACTTGTCAATAACACCTCAAAAAAAAATAAAAAATGATAACACCTGGAAAGAAAATAACTTTGGAAGGCAGATGATGTCTTTGGAAAATGAAATAGATTAAACAGACAAAAGAAGTGAAAATCTGACAAAAATGTCAAAGCAAAGTGCCAGGGCCAGACTGTGAGGTTTAACATCTCTGCCGCCCTCTCACTGATGGCTTGACTAACAGCACACTGAGGAATTTAAAATGCAGTAACAGCTGAAACAGGGTCATTACAGACAGTGGGTGGGATTTTTCAAGCACGAGTTGAGCACTCTTTCAAGTCCTTGAAGTTTTAGCTTTGGTTTTTAGTAGGTGTACAGATGGGCCAACCCTGGTGTTGCAGACCTGAAGCTGGTGTGTCTGCTTCCAGCCACAGAGACCTGGCTTCTACCTCTTAGAAGGCTTCTACCTGGCTTCTAAGTGTTGTGCTTCTGTAGTTTTCTCTCAGGCTTGCTCTAGACAGCCAGTCTACATGGATGGACTCTCATCTTGCATCATTAACAGGGCTGAGAACTCAACTTCAAGGAGTTCTTGCAAGAGCTGTTTTAAATTGATTACTGTGCTGTTCAGAGGCTCTGGTTACACAGCGCTCATTAGTGACAACTAAGGCACTGAATAAAGCAGAGCTGTCAGACTTCCTGCCTTCAGAAAGACAGATAAATTAGTCTGGGCAGAGTGCCACGCTAGTCTGGTTCTATTACTCCCAGTAGCTGAACTAGCTCCGAGAGCTAGCTCGGGTATCCCTTTAGGAGAGAAGAGCATGTTGTCCGGATGTCTCCTGTGCAGACAAACAGTTTACAACACTTTGAATTGACTTTGCCTTTTCTGCTTCAGTTAAAACATTATGGCAGCTTGAAAAAATAGGCTAAAAGTCACAAGTTTTGTTTTTTTTGGTGGCTGTGCTGTACAGGAGACCTATTGCAGTGCAAATGGTGGGTGGCCTTTAACCTTTCCAGCTGGCTCTGCTATTTGTCAGGTTCCTTCTGAGGTGCACTCATTTGTCTTCTGGCCCTGGGGGATGGTGCAAGTGCAGTGTTGTCTCAGGGGAGCTCAGGCTGGGGGCTCTGGCCTCAGCCCATGTCAGCTAATGCAGAGCCTGACATTGAGGGAAGAGAAGAAAGGACAGAGTTTTCTTGCTGCTCTCTCTTTCTGTGCCAGGCTACAGCTGGACCCAGAGAGGGGCCATCAAGTTGAGTTGATGTAAAAGCTGTAAGATGCCTTTGCTCATCTTTTCAATGATGTTGCATCTCCACAAATGTTATAAAAGTGTTAGCAACAGGTTAGCCATAGAATTCTAATCTGACCAGAAAGTATATATATTAATTCACCCAGACAACCAAGGGAAATTTGTGCTGGAACTACTGTTTCCAAGGAACTGTTTTCCCTTCCCACCTATACTTTATTATATACTCTCTCACCTCCAATATCAAGATAAAAGCAAAATAGTCAGAGTAGTATCTTCTTTTTCTCCCTCTGCCTCCCAAATGTGACTGAAAGAAGAAGTTCAGCCAGGGTTTTGGATCAGCAAAAGTTTTCACCAAGGCAGACAAATCACAACTGCTTTATACAGGATGGGAGATCCCCACGAGGAGAGACCTGTTTCCTTCACAGGAGTCTGGCCTTGAAAGCTTATGGTCTGTTGAGTGGTAAGGAAACTTGAAAAATTGTTTCCCTTTTCCCAAGGAAATGCTCGTCCTGTGCACACGTTTGGGCTGGGTAAGGCCAAGCCTGATCAGTTGGCATTTTCTGATGATACCTGACATGTTTGGACATACCTCAGTGAAGCAATAGGAGGAATGACAGGGCATCATCCAGGAACCTTTTATCTTGATGTAGTGTGTAATGCTCACGGTGCTGGAGATAAATGAAGAAACACAGGTAAAACTGACATTAGCCCTTTGTAGCTTTCTGGATCACTGGTCAACGTGGCCCTTACCAAACCATGTTTGGTCTGACTGAAACATTTGGTCTTGCAGATGAACAGTGAAATCTAGGGGCTTCTAGTAAACATTGAATTAACAGAATAAACCCAAATTCTGTCCTATTTAAATATCCTGTTATTTTAGTTTTTAGACACAGCTGGTGAATTTTAGAAAGCTGGGCAATTTTACCCAGGAGTCCTTGACCAAGACTCACATTGCTGTAGATGGGCAGGAAGGGTGGGTGTTGGAGAACACAGGAGGGTTACTGCAACCTCTCATAACAATATTCACCCAGGAAGGACTCAAAAATCAACTCTCAGCTAAAGTGGACTCTTTGTAGCACTCCTAATGACTCACTGGAGATTTGCAAGACTCTTACCAAATGCCGTTAAATAAAATTTTCCACTTCAGCAGCTTACTCAACCGAAGGGAATTCAGTCCACAGTACTACTGAAAATAGTCTTGTTCAGAAAATAGACATTGTTGATTACCCTGCATTTGTGAAGGCATTGTTCTTGATGCTGCCCATTGGTCTGTGCTTTGAATAATCCTTCATGCTTGCTACTGAATAAGTCAATGTTGCAAAAGCATCGAGCAAGGAATGCATTACTATTATAACCATTTCATTAGACGCAGTTGTTGCCACAAAAGATGGGTAGAAAAAAACTAAGATTTTCTTTTAAAATGATGTTAGGTTCATCAACCTAGAATTTGGGGGTTAACTAATTAGCACTCTTAATAAGCAATGCACTCCCATTTCTAAGTAATGAGTATAAAGAAAGAGAAAAACTTTACTGAAGGAGAAAAAATTCACAAGGGCAGCTTGTAAAAGCTCTTGACAATACATCTGTGAAATGAAAAAAGCAACCCTCAGTTTCAGGACAGGATAATGAGTTATGTTTGTTCATCACACTCCAGTGCAAATGTCTAATAACCTAATGTTCCATCACCTCTGTGCTGATCCTTCCCTCCTTCCAGAGAATGCTTCCGTGTTTCAGTTTCAGTGGACAGAATGATTCCAAAATGAAGTCATCCTTCCAGCACCTGGTCCTGCTCTGTTCACTCATCCTGCTGTAGGTATTTCAGATAGTAGAGTCTCATCATACTTTACTCTGCTTATCTTCCATGATGCAAGTTTATCTGCAACAGCTTTTTTCTGGGAAATGCTCTGTCAATATCACCTCACAGTGAAGATCCCAGCAGAGTATTCCTCTTACTTTTATTGTCATTGTTCTTTCAAGCTCCAGAAAGAGCCTGACACCATGTTGCATTTGGTACTCCCCAAAACTCACCTGAGCATTTCCATCATTACAGAATAAGTATCCTTTCCCTGACTGTTATTTTGTTCATGACAGAGAGGATTATAAGTTCACATATGTTAAGATGGGTCCTAAAGCATCACTGAGAGATTCTGAATAGAAAGCTACAATCAGTTAAGTTTCTTCTATCACTAAATTCCCCATGGCCACTAAAATCTGAGTGGCTCTTTCATCTCCACTTATCTGACTGCACGTAAGTGGTTCATGCTAAAATAGTTGTGACCATTCCTTCCTCTCATTACCTTAGGAAGGGGAAAACAACTTCTTACCTTCTCAGAAGCTTAAATTATTATTCATTTTTATATCACAGCCGTATCTAGACTGTTAGCCAGTGCCTAAATGCACTAATGCCTAAAGCATTAGGCAAATACTGTAAATAAATAGAGTACCTCATGCTGAAAAACCTATATTCCAGGATGTGTGTCATGCAGATGGAGGACAGAGAAGGCTGAAGTCAAAGTCATTATACAAGTTATACTAATTTAAAACTTTTTTTTTCCTCATTATAAATTCACAGAAAAAGTGTTGAAACTCACCATCTGTGCTTTAAGCTATTAGACAGGGACCAAGGATGCATCTGTAAGGTGGCTGGCAATCATGGTTGTCCTCTGCATTTAGAATATTCCTGGAAGACTTCACAGAGAATGCAGGGGCAGATGTAGCTCGAACAAAGCCTTCCTCAAAATATTCAGAAAGGAATAGTAGTTTTGAAAAGGCTGTATGAAAGACAGCTTCAGAGTTGCTGTGGCTAGCCTCTGTCCAATGATAAACACATATCTTTTTCAGCTTGTCTTCAAAGAATGTGTTCTTACAGAGAAGATTTCAGCACAAAGACAAAAGTGATCAAGGTATCTGTGAGACTCTCCCTGCCAAATGAAAGCTAGAGAGATGGATGTCTAAGACAGCTACACAACAAAAACACTACAATAGGTGGTTTAATAATTGCATGAAATTACAGACGTACCTGTTCATTTTTTTACTATGAAATGGTAGAACTTGCACTCAACAAGATAGAATAAACGAACAAGATAAGAGATTAAAATGCTGTAACATACAAGAAGCCCATTTCATGCCATTTTTATCTGGTGTTACATACTGTGCTGGATGGTGTTGTATGTAAGTATGTAAGGCTGGGTGCCATGCAGTGTGTCTAGCTGTTGTTATCTGCCCAATAAATTCAGATAAAGGTTCAGTGCTGGTCTCAGATATGGTAGGCTAGTCAAGGGCCTTTTAGTTTTCACTGTTCTCTCACAGCAATTGTAATTTTAACTCTTAGTAGCAAAGACTCAGAGGAGCTGCAGCTATGCCTAAGCAGCAAAAATTGTAAGCTTGGTTGTAAATGAAGTGTGGGATTCACTGTCAATACAAGCTGCCCAAAACATAATGAGAGCATTTAATATTTTATGATTTTTTCCAATGTTCTACTAGAGACTGAGCACTGGAATGAGTCTTAAGTGAGAGCAACTTACCAGATGAAGAGCATAATGAATGTCTTTCATAAAAATTAATATTTAAGCAGTGTAGTTAGTTGTATTATAATTGTTCCACCTCACTACAATCATGATGTTTCACTTTTATTTCCCCTAGTATGATTCTGATCTGAATATTATATACATAATCCCCACTGAATAGGAATCATCTCTTAGAAATGCAGCTTTTTGGGATGGTTACTCCAGCCTCATTTTGAAGATGCTCCTTCAAGTCCTTCCCACTTCACTAAAGAAAAAAATCACATTTACTGTGTGTGGCCATGCGGATCCAAACATGCACACACACACATACACACACATGCACGCTTATTGATAAGCTGCAGAAACACTGATACAAATTTTGGGCAGGCTGGACTTTTAACTGGGAGCTAAATCAATATTTAAGGTCATCTGGGAATATTCAGAAGGAAATTCAGTTAGCAGAACTTTCCATATGAATATCAGCTCCCTTAGCAAAACTTTTGCAGTCAGTTTTTTAATCTGCAGCATATTTAACCTTCTGAAGTATCATATTAATTGTTTTTTGAGGACCATCTTGTTGAAACAATTCTTGCAGTTAGAGATCAAACTCACTCAGTGCTTAAGTCAGCAGGCAACTCTCAAATCTGTGCACAACAGATGAACTGTCCCTGTATGCAGGAGAGGATACAGTGTGGGACACCTTTCTCATTGGTGTGGATGGCCAGATGTCCTGACCACCAGAAGAAATACAGTGGCACAGCACATTTGGATACTGAGTGTATCCACATATTGTGGATGTACTCACATATTGAGTGAGATGTAACATTTTGAGTGCAGGAGTACACTGAACACTAAATCTGCCCAGTGCTGATCAGCAAGGTAAATTGTGAGAAGAAGGCAGAACAGAATAATTTTTGGATGAAGCTGGTGTTCCAGCTTCCTTTCACTCACATGAAATAATCAAAGCAATTTTTTTTGAGGGAAGATAGGGTAGGATTTTGCTGTTTTGGAGCTAGTTAATTTTGAAACCCTTCTATTGCACTTGATCCACACTTACTAGAATCATGCTGCATATCCCTGAAACCTCTCTTATATTGGCTTGTCTACATTTTCAAGATTTCAATGTAATTTAAAGGATTACAATATTCTCCTGTATTAGCACATGAATTTTTTGTTTGGTGAACACAGAAGTAGATGGGGAGAGGAACACACAAGTAGAACACTTAAATTAACTGAAACACATCTGAAAATATATAGGGCAGTTAAGACAAAAAAAGACAAACAAAAAACCAACAAAAATCCCAAAAATCTACCAGTTTAAGCTGTTCTTCTTGAGAAATCGTTACTGCAATGAAATCTCTGCAAACACTAATCCTCAGTAGACGGCATTTTATTTAATTTAATTGATTTTCTTTATTGCAGTCAAGTATATAAAATATTGAAAATCTTCTATTGTACATGTATAAATACCGTAAGAATCTTTTTTAATATGCACACCAATTAGCTTATTAACAGATTCAGGCTAGAGAATCATACTTTGAGATACTATTCCAGCTATTTGCACAACTAAGCACCTCAACCCATTTACCAGAAAAGGGGCAGGATTATTAGCACAGATGTGTACATTTACATCACTCCTACTGTCATGGTTATGTGGAGTTTGCTTTTATTATCACTGAAGAGCAGAGCAGTGACACTGCTGTAGCAAGGCATCAGAGAAACCAGCAAAATCTAGGTCTCACTAGAGCATTTTCCAGTTTTATCTCTTAACTGATGTGCTGCCAAGGCTCTTACTATGTTGACAATGGTGTTGACTTGACCAAGGCAGCATCATAAAACCTGTGGGCCCCTACAAGGCAAGAGTAACGTTTCATAAAATCATCCTTATGAGATATTCTTTGGCTTCTCCATAAATTTCATTACTTGCTCCTGCAAAGCATTCAGAGACTTTCAGCTCCCCATGGCCTCAGTGAAGGATAAGACTTTCTCAGCTCTTGGATGGATTATGCTCATGTGGACCCTGCAGTCAGGAAACTCCTCTGCTTCACTAGTGCATTTAATTGCCCCCAGCCTTAGTTTTCACTCTCTGCCATGAATACAGTCCCTTAAATGCACTTGACAGCAGGCACCGTGAAAAGCCTTTTTTATTCCCATGCATTAAAAGTGACTGAGTAACATATGATTGGAAGAATGAAGCATTACCCATGTGTGAACAGTTAGGAGATATACAGCAAAAAGCAAGAGTGAATTTTGGGACAGATTGAAAGAGATGTGTGATGAAGATAAGTAGTGCCAAGAGAGAGCAGAGGGGGAAAGTCAAAGGACGTGATAGACTCTCCATAAAAAACACTCAATGGAAACTAAAGGAGATAAAAGATGAGAAAATAGTGACCATCTGCAGCCATCCAGGGAATACCAAGATGGCAGCTTCAGACCTCCCTATAGGTAGGACACCTAGGATGAATGGAGGATAGATGCAGCAATTTTAAAATGAATTTATTGATTTATGAAATTGTATTTATGAAGCTGCTGGTAAAGCATTTAATTAGATTCTTGCCTTGTAAAGGCAAATATACTCAATTTTAGACAAGAACTTTCTTGCTCTCCTTTCTCTTATTTTATCTAAGGTAGATGACAGCCTGAAAGCATGCTAAGTAAATAAAATAGGAAGAGTTGTTTTTATAATGGTAATTACTTATCTGCTAGAGCAGATCAGCTTAGAAGTCACTAGATAGTAGAAATAAATTCTTGTTGGGCTCAGGTTTAACACTTCAAATCTGATTCTTCCACCTGAATTTATACAGGATGTAATTTTGGACTTGAACTAACTGCTTTTACATCCCCAAGTCCTTCAGCTCATGTTTCACTGAATAGTTCTTACTGTCTGGTCATATTAACAATAATACTAATAACCATCCTTTTCATTTAAAGTATTGAAGTTGTATTTTCATGTCAAATTATCTTATTTCATTGAAGAATTAAGATTTAAAATTACTTATGTAACATGGGTCTTAATTTTTTATTGTTTCTACAGGTTTTATTTTTATTATTATTTGTACTTATTATACGGAGTCAAATACTCAGCAAATGCAAACTGCTTCCAGGGAATCTATGAAGGTGAATCTGTTTAAACCACCTAAATATCTGGCCTTTATTTCAGTATTTTAACATCATTTATTTCACTGATGTACATGAGCTGAGAAACACAAGAACACACATACAAAACACAAGGCTGACGTGCTTCAACAGAATCATTCTCAAGTATTACACACATGTAGCTGTGGCTCTGAATCCAGCCATGCCCCTGCTTCTATTTGAAATCAGGATTTTCTGTCTGGTATAATCTACCACACTAGCAACAACAAAGCTTGACAAAGAGCCTAGCAAAAAAAATAATAAATTAAAAAAAAAAACACACAAAGAACCAGAATTACATGAATCCCAAAATAATAATTAATTTTACGGCACTCTGTGTTTATTTTGGCAGCCATATCCATTAGCATTTTGGGGGATGAGGAACTTAAGTTTCAACAGATGCCCGGAAAAGCAAGGAAACCAAGGGATTATTTGAATTTGAAGAGTAGCAACAGGACATGGTTGTACTAAGTAGTCACCAGAGTGACTAATTACTAAGTGACTTGCAAGGTACACATACCCTTAGAGTATTACAAGAGACAGAGATATCAGAGAACCTCTTATCTTGGTGTCACGGATGCCACCCTAGACCACCCTCAACAGCTCTTCTAAGCATACCTCCAAACTAAAATGGGGCAGTGTCAGGCAGCATCCCCCTTCGTCTGGGTGCAAAGTCATTTTTAGTCTGTTTTCATGCTGCAGTTGATCCTCTTTACTCACACATGCATCATTTGCCCTCTGAGTTACATGGTACACCTGACCTTGCTAATGTCAGAACAGGTCCCCAAGTGCAAGCCTACAATTCAGGTAGTATCTCTGATATTCCAAAAGCAGTTCCAAGGATTAAAGGCAAAGGATTGCCTTCCTGGGGCCCAAGAGACAGGACAAATCCATTTTACTTTTTATATCTGAAACCAGAACTGACATAAGGGATCTGATACAATTAATATATTGTATTATGACTGTGTCATACTACTCTGAGTGACATGGTAATATCCACACATAGGTAGAGTGTCTGGAGAAATACACCTGCAGCATGCTCTGACTATGAAACTGAGTTTTTGCAGGTTTGATCATATGATGAATCTTACCATGATTCTTTATGGTCCCATCAAATAGAGAAAGCAGGATCATGTTTATATTACATCTGTATAACTCATTTTATTCCAGCTTTATTAATACTGTGGCAGCATATCTTTAATTTTTTTGCTTGCTGTTACCTAGTAATACCAGTTTCCATAATAATAAATTCAGAACAACAAACCACTTCTAAGCTTTTAGAAGATAAATTCAGAGAAGCAGGTACAAAGCCTGGCACTCATTTTATCCCCAATTGTTGCCTATGTTTTCAGGTAGCCCAGCTAAAAGAATGCACTTCGATTTACAATTCAAGACCAGACTCGATCATGTAAGTTTAAAAATTGGAGTCTATTATATTACTGTGTGCACAGATCTGTGTATTACAGTGTGTACAAAACATGCAGTTTTTTGGCAGTTTTCCAGCACAGACCTTGATGCCACTTTTTGGAAGCCTGCTGTGTGAACATTTCAGAGCCCAGGAGACAGCTGTGAGCACAGATCCACTGTCACCTATGGAGTCACCTGCTGAGCTTTATCCCAGAATAAAACATCCTACTAGGGAGCATCATCACCGATGTGTAGGCAGCACTTGCCTGATTGCCTTTCACTGTTTCTAGTGTTTTGTTTTCATTTTCATTTGTGAGAATGCTTGGAGCAGTTCCGGTGGTACAGGAGGAGGCGCAGGAGCGAGACCATCCCTCCAGAGTAATCCCTGCTGCTTGCTGAATAGACACCTGAAGGCAGCATCACTTGGCTATTTCTGGCCTGCAGTAGATTGCTACTTGCAAACCTTTTTATGCTGTTATTCATCTCCTGAGCCATCTGGCCCCTGTTGCAGGATACCTGCAGATGGATTAATAAACCAATCTAATAGAGCTGTACATATTAAATATACAGCAGAAGCAGCTGTTGAGTGTTTGTTGTGAGCTTTGTATTTTTCCCTGATGTTTCAGCCACTGTAATTTAAAGTTCTAAGCCAGTTCTTTCAAGGAAAGGAACTGTTTTTACCCCAACTACCCAAAAAACAAAATAAATTTATCTCTCATAAAAGAAGCCTGTCGTTGAAAAGCAAGTTATAATCAGCATAAATATAATTTTCTCCTTGGAGTAGAAACTTTCACTTCAGCCTTTGAATAGCATTGTCAGTTCATCTTATTAAAATATACCCCCCTGACAGCTCTCATATTAATTGCACCAGATTGCCTGCAGTGTGTTCATTTGTTTGTTTGTTTACTCTTAGCTAAGAATGACTTTCAGAAAACTTTACTTCCTTGCACAAGTGGGGTCAGAGGGAAACCAAACCTATCTTAAAAGACTTCAGATTGCAGATTATTTATTTTAATGATCCATCTAGTGCTCTTTGGGATAGTCGTTATAAATTTCTCAAAGTGGGCCAATAGATGTTGGTATATAAAACAACAGACAAGAAATATGTCTGTACACACATAATGAGAATAAAAAAACCAAAATGGTATCCTTGAGAACTTAGGATGTCTCTGAAAAATACCTGAGGGAAAAAAGGAAAGGAAAAGGTAAAAAACCAGCACACCACATAATTTCCTCCAAGCCGGGGTTTTTTCAGCTTGATTTAAATGTCTGTTTCAACTTTCCTCACCTAGTAGCTGCTGGTCTATTTATGCCAGCATTCAAAGCACAATTTAAAGATTAAGACAAAAGTACACATGTAGGATCAAAAAAAAAAAAAAAAAAGAAGAAGAGAAGAGAATTGCTAACACCACCAATTAAAGGCTGCAGAGCTGAAACCCAAGTATGTTAGTTGCAGGAATTCAGGGTGGAAAATAAAAACTCCAGTGGTGGGGTGGAAAATAAAAACTATCTGTGGCAAAAAAAACCCAACAAACAAACCAAGAGACCTCTCCCACACCCTCAAACAAAGGCTAAAATGTTACCTGAGGCAAGGAGTAAGAATTTGAAGGTATTTAAATAAAAAAATTACCCCCTGCCTTTATAAGCTCAGCTGTGCTTCTTAAAGATCACAGAACATGAACTTTCAGTTTTAAACACTTGCAGAAGTTTCTCTACTGGGCTATACAAAAATCCTAGGGAAAAAAACCCTTAAACTACTCAGATTGGACAACTTTATGTTTGACTAAAGCCCATGAAATGTCACAAGAAACTTGTAGATGAGTTGTGGAGTAAATAGCAATAATTCTACATATCCAAGGAGAACCCTGCTATCGAAGCCATTAGTGTTCAGGCTTTGAACATGCCCTACGAATTTTCAAGGTGAAAACCAACAGCTGTCTCCAGAGCCCCAAGTATATGAAAGATCTCCTCTTTGCTCGCTATATCTGAGTTCTGAATTTCTTTTTCTCTTTTCAAGCACCTTTAAGTTAAATTAATCAGAACTCCACACTGTGATCATCAGAAGCATCATACAGAGAAGATTATGTAGGCTCAGTCCAATCCCCTTTGACTTCAGATGCTGCAGTGCAGAATAAGAAGCCGTGTTACTTGCCCACCACTCCACATTCCTCTGAAAACATGTTAGCCCAATTAGTAGTTTTCTGAAAACCTTTTTATTCCTTCTTCTTCCCTGTGCATGTCCTGCTGTTCCTCAGAAGGATGGGCTCAATGTGGTTCCAATTACTCAAGTGTATTTTGCCTTCTCTGTCTAGTGAGTCCAGATTGCTACAAACCATCCTCATAAGTGGTCAGATTTATGGGGACCCAAGCCTCATCTCCATCTGTTTCAGTGACTGCACTTAAGAGGGTCAAGTTGGATGTGAGCCATTATCCCAGAGGTGGAAAACCAAGGCTTTATACACTAAATCTATGGTTATCTTTGTCTCAATACAGTGGACAAAAGGATACAAGCCAGAGAACAGTAAAAATTCTTCACTAGAGCTGCATAGGAGGCTCTTTGGCAGGTGAATTGCACTTTTGACACCTGTCAGTAATATACATGGCCATCTAGTGAAATGAGCTTATATTTTTCTCAAAGGAATAAAGCATTTCAAATTCCCTTCTGAAGTACAAGGATTAAGTGAAAAAGTAAAACCCATAGCATAATTTGTAGGTATATTAAAAAAGACATGAGTGACATAAAGGATTGCCTCTCTTCTCTTGAGACAGGTACAAGGATATACCTTTAACTGAACCATAAAGTTGCTACAAAATTTATTTTTCTCAGTCTAAATCACTGTAGAATAGTCTGCCCAGCTCTGGGGAAAAAAGAGGCACAGAAAGAACCATAGATGGATACTGACAGGAGCATACCCTCCACTGCATGCAGATGTGCCTCCCTACCTGCATGCAGCAAGACCTTAAGCACTCCTTGGTAATGAAATACGGATTTGTTGTTTCCCAGTCAGTGTAGAAAAGCATTATTGTCTCTGATTTGTAGGGAGAAGTTGTGGGGCTGCAGTAGGTAAAGTGATTTGTTCAGGCTCATCAACTTACCATAGGCTAAACCTCAGAGAGGAGGAGGAGGGTTCTCCTTTCCTCACAGGCTATGGCACACTACGGCTTCTGCAGCACAGCTGCCCCAGTCTACAAGTGTTCTGCAGGAAGGAAAAAGTAAGAGGCCAAAAGGCCACTGGACAAAGAAATCAATCCCTTTTCAGATCTCACAGCTAGAGAACCGTTGGATTTCATGCTCTTTTTTTCCTTGCAAGAACGACTTACATGCACTGGAACTCATTAACGATGATTGGGTTAAGTCAATTTGTTATCCAATTAATGTTTAAGTGACAGTACCTTAAAAATTAAAATACACCCTGCTACTCCAGTGCAACTTCAGAAAACAGCCTGAAGTGACTTGATCCTCCCCAGCAGTGCTGCTAGAGTTGGATAAAAACACTTTGCAGAGCAAGGTACAATTACCTTTCTGTTCTTAGTGATGCAGGGGATATGAGAAGACAGATCATTTGCAGTGTTTACAAGGTCATGCCAGAAAATTAGAGGTAGTCTGTGCTGGATAGGGCACATTGAGGAAGTGTCTCCTTAATGTGGCATATTACAGCAGTGTTTAATATTTGATTGAACTGAATATTGTTATTATTCCCTGGATCAAGTTTCCTTTCTACTGGAAGTTGCATATTATACATTGCTGTGAAATGTTTCAAGGAAGCTAAGCAGTATAATTAAGCAAGTGAAATATAACTTCCATTTATCTTAAAATACATGCTGCTATCAATTCACTGATCCAAATTTTCTGAAAATTGTTGATGTTTGCCGAAACAGTAATGTCCTGTTATTGCCATTCAACTACTCCAAAGCACTTTTACACAGAAGGAAAAGATCCCTCTCTCTAGTCAGGGAATCCCTGAGAAACCTAAAGATAGCAACTTCCTTACGATCATACTCTTCCAAGCTGAAGGAAATTTTGGAATGTAAGGAATTGTATTAGTTTAAAGTTATGAACTATTTTTTTTTTCCTTTTTGGGGTCCTGATACAGCTTTAAAAGTCCTTCAAAACCCTTGAAAATCATGGCCAAAGCCAGTGTTACAGTAACCTAGAGACACTAGAGTGTAGTTTTTGAACTTCTTGCCAGAAGCAAATATCAATTTTGAAATCTGGATTGTTACTAAGGGACTTGCTCCCACAGAACCATATGTTACACAGCACTTGCATTTCTGCTGATAACTTAAGGTTTCTTCCCTCTTTTTCTCCAGGAAAGGTTGAGCACTGCAGAGCAGAAGAGCAGATGCAAGTCCCTTTCACACGCTCACAATTTCAGTCTGGGATTTATATATCAGGTCTGTGTAAAGAGCAGTCTGGCTTTGAGTCACAGTCTGAATGTGAAAAAACTCTCTGGAGAAAAGTTATTGCCTCTGACCCTGAAACCTGTCTTTCACCAGATTTGTGTCATGTGAAATCCAAGCAATAAAAAACAGCATAGTATATTCTGAGTAATTGTTAACCTTAATTTAACAGCTCATCTGTACTAATTTTCATTGTTCCCCTTCACAAGATTACAATGCAAGGAGTTAGGGCAATCTTATTCTGCCCTTAGATATGCTGAATTCCTGCCCTATGAGTAAAATTTAAAAAAATCCACTTCATTGGTTTTTTTTTGGAAACAGGTATAAATACCACCCCCGTAGCACAGTCCATTCCAATATACACGATTATAGCAAAATCAAATTCTTTATCCTCACTCCTGTGTTTAATGTTAGTGATGTATTTGCCATAGTTCTGATAATATTGATCAGAAAAAATCCATTAACATTTAAAATTGATTTTAAAAGACACTTCCAGGTTCAGACACCTCTGAATATTTCAGGTAATAGTGAACTGCATTGGATTTAGGCATTCTTTCTTGTGCACAGCACTAAATTTAATATTTCTCACCATCAGTGCCATGCAGCTCAAAACCTAAACAGAGATATCATTAGATCATTTAGACAACAGTTTCCTTTTTTAATACTTTCAGATGCATGGCTGGAAAGTACATTAAGTGTGAGCACTACATTTCTTTATCATTGAGGAAATAGAGGCCAATATATGGGCCTAAGCTCACTTAGACCTGTGTTCATAGCACTGTTATGCCGTAATCCATCAGCATTATCTTCTTCTGAAGAAGCATTTTCTACTTCAAGTTCCATAATGTTCTTGCACTAAAGTCACTCACAGTTAGAATCGAAGCTAAAGAGGTACCTTGCCTATTTCTTTGCTACTGTTTTTCACAACAGGAAAGACAACCAATTACAGAAAAAGTAAATCCTGAAATACATACAGGGAGCTTATTTTGTGCCTTATCTGATATGCTATCAGTGAACATCTCGGAAGAGGTTTTTTCCCTCATTAGTCATCTTGAAAACGAAGCACAGCGAGAAGGACAAATGGCTGTGTGTGTGTATATCTGCATTTTTGTTAAAGTGTGTGGGGGTTAATGGATAGCAAAGGAGTGGAAAGGGAAAGGACATGGCTTGTCTCCTGGTCTTTGATTCGAGCCTTGTTCATCCAATGGATCAGTGGCCCCCAGCAAGCAGCTGCGGGCAGCACGCGCTCTGCGGGTGCCGGCTCAGCGGGGCTGCTGAGCTGCTCGCCTTTGTCTGGTCACTCACCCCAAGGGCTGAACACCTACTGCCACTCATTCTCATTCCTCTCATTTAAACAAGTGTTTTTATTACAGATACAAGCATAATTATAAATAAATATTCTCTCACACAGGCACATTCCCACAGGGAAGGAGACCAGCAGGACTGAACTCATCCTTGATGGAAGTCTGCTTACTTCAAAGCATTAGTGCCATAGGTAAAAGGTAAACATAGGTTCACACAGGTAAAAGGGGCCTCTCCATCTTTGGCAAGCTCATTCAAGAGAACAGAAAAATCCCATAGTCTAAACTAGAGATCTTCTGTATCTTTTACAAGTTATCATTGTCTGTTTAGCCACAGTGGCAAGGAGAAACAAAACAATATTTGGGATGATCTAGAGAATATAACTCCACAACCTGTTTACACTTTGAGGGAGAATTACTAAACTCACCAGAAGCAGCTGCTGTTCAAAGCCACATACACTTTGAATTCAATAAAGTCACAGAAATGATACATGCAAAACAACATTTGCCACAGAGACACTCTGAGTGCTTGGAACAGCTTTAGAGCTGGTGAGGTATAGGCTCAAAACCAAAAACTCTATGTCTTTTTTTAGTCTTGGTCAACAAAAGGTAAAGTTCAAGAGAAGGGGAAAACCTGTATGTGAACAAAGTCTAAACGAAATGGTGCTTCTTATTAAAAAGTTCCTTAGGCCCACCTAATAAACAGGAAGTTTGGCATTCACAGCCAACAGTGACAGTAAGGAACTACGTATGATACATAGTCATGGAGAATCAGACTCAGGAGCAGGTTTAACTGGTTTAGGAATCAGTACAGTATTGCTGGACATAGGAAAATATGCAAAGAATTTGAATTCAAGGTGGCTCTTCATAGACAGTGAACACCAAACACTTATTAATTTGGTTTGTGCCCATTTAGATTCCAGAAACCAATTGTCACATATCACATGTTGACATGTCACATGTCAATTTTGACATTGTCAATTGTCACATGGCAACTTTTGTGAATTATGATTTCTGCCTCTGGCTGGCAAGCTGAGGCTTATCTGATGGATAATAACATGTTTTTACTTCCTTGATCATGATATGATTAGGATATGATATTGATAAGGATTAGAACCATACAACATACCCTTAGCAGCAAAACTATTTCAAGCACGTCAAGCTTTGCTTCTGCTTGTGGCAGGCTGTAAAATTGTGAGTCATTGTATCTTGATCTTTATCTAAAATCAATATATAATAACATTACATGCATATAGCCCCCACAAAATACTTTTAAAAAATACCCTTAAACCTTCCTGTAGACACTCCACTGCCCATACTTTTCTGCTCAGAACAGACAAAATATCCTACAAGTGACGGCTTCAAACTGAAAGAGGGTAGATTCAGGTTAGCTATTAGGAAGAAATTCTTTACTTTGAGTGTGGTGAGGCAATGGAAGGGGTTTTCCAGAGTCATTGTGGATTTCCCATCCCTGGAAGTGTTCAAGGTCAGGATGGGCTTGGATGAGCTTTGAGCAACCTGGTCTAATGAAAGGTGTCCCTGCCTGTAGCAGGGGGGTTGAAACCAGAACAATCTTTAAAATTTCTTCCAACCCAATTGATTCTATGATTCTGTGGTTCTATAAGGTGTTTAGGCATGTTTCTTTATACTTTGCTCTTCCAATTAAGCATTAAGAACATAATCTTTAAAAAGAAATCCAAATTTCCTCTCTGCATTCTACAGCATCAGACTAACGAAGGCTCAGGGGATTAAAAAATGCACAGCACTTAATGGCTCACATATAAAGCCTGAAGACCAAGGTAGAAATCAGCCTCTTTTCTTCCCTGATATTAAACATACAAGGTTTGTGTCCTTCATTTTGTCTGCTTAAATATGCTGATGGATTTTACTTGTGAACTATCTCTGCTTTGCAGAGGTGAGAAGGCAAGGAGAAGCTCAATGAAAGCTTTTCTTCTGTTCAGGAAGAGGCAGTACTGCTGTCACTGTGCAGCTACTGCAAATAAGTCACTTAAAAATTCATTACAAAAATCTCAGTTGCTGAGGGACAGAATGGCTCAGGTGAGGGATGGTAGGATAGAGCCACAATTTTCTCCCTCACTCAAAATCTATTTGACGGTCTGTAAACAAGTTTTTAAAAAGTCTAAATACTTTGGTCATCAAGAGGACCCCTTATGATATTTGAAAATAAAATAATTCAAGAGAAAAAAAAAATCAAATGAAAGTGAAAAGGGTGAAAGGAAAAGGTCAAAATATCTCCCTAGTCAAATGATAGATCATTATGCCTCCCAGCTTGTTTCTTTTTTGTTTCTTTTTTCTTTTTTTTTTATTTGTATCTTCTGAAAACAGTGTACAGTTTTACTCAATCATGTATCAGCACTGAAAATCATGAGTCTCTCTTGATTATTGTGTAAGAAAATAAATTGGAGTAATAATATATCAGGTTGTAGAATAAATTTATGGATTAAATCTATTTGGGTCCTTACAGAATTTTGAGTTGTACGGTATGCTGGATGAACTGAAGCCTATGATCTGAGAAGAGATGCTTACTACTGGTAACATATTGCAAAAGTAGATCAATTGTGGGCTGATTTATTTTCTGTTTTGGTGGTTTTTTTTCATAACTATTAAGAAAGCATACAAACTGACCTTTAAAGAATTTTTTTTCTCTAAAACTTCAAAAGTAATTTTAGTTTAAAAAATGAGAAAAAAAGAGAAAAGCTAATTTTAAAAACTCAAAGACTTCTTTGAAAAGGGATTGCAGTCCTTCAGCCAGCTCTGTCAGGCCTGAAACAAAGGCATTTGTCATACCTATATTGATTTACCATACTTATATTGATTTTGCATCTAGAAAAATGTAAAAGCATGTTTCAAGCTGATAAACTCTATGTAGAAAAAAGGAATAAATAATAGCACAATATCCAGTATTCTGACTATAGGTATACTGTGAATTCAAAATCACCAATAAGAATTCACATGTTAAAAAATGCTAAGAAATTAATGAAGAACTTACAAACAATGCAATCTCTACTGTAGTGGATATTGAGGGACTGCTGTAGAACCCACCACTTTATGATGTTACTTTACTAGTAGTGCAATATTCAATACAAAGGACCCTCAAGCCACTCATTCTCCTTTCCCTTCCTTAATTTTTTTTCCTCTTTACTGCAAAGATACAATACACAAGCAGGCAGTCATCCAAATGACAGTAGCTATAAAAAGGAAATACACACATATATATAATTGTTAATTAGTTCCATAACTAGAACCCTTCCCTATGCTTGCATAGCTTCCCTGGAGCACCATGAATCCCCCAAAGCTATGCAGGAGGAAGGAGGTGTTTGAGGCTGATTTCACTGCTGGGGTATTCTCCAACTGGTTCATGTTGTCACATATTGTGTAGTTGTGTACAGCCAGGGATCTGCTTCTGAGGAAGCAGAGACATTGCACTGGGGAGGCAGAGGAGCAGATCAAAAGCAGAATGGGGTCATCCAGAGATTGAAAGTTTTGAGGAAACCAGCCTGTGATTTAGATGCCTTTTCAAAATGTTTTTTCCTTACAAATTGGGTATTCCATAGAACTCTGTCTGCTGTTCATTAAGTCGGATGCTGATGAAGAAAGATGCAGTCCCTACAGCAGAGAGTCTCGCACAGCCTGAGGATGGGATGTTGACACTCTCCAAGAGCAACAGCACATGTCCTGGGCAGAGGAATCCTAAATCTAGTCCTTACAAAGTGTCAGGAGAAGAAGCTTTTTTAAATGTTAAATTTTTTATCAGTCAGAGGAAAAGATTGTCCAATCTCAAGTTCTTTGACTTTTTAATTACTATTTACAAGATCATAAAATTTATGCATTATTAACAATATGAATTTACATTTTCACATTACATTTTCCATAGGCATTGGTAAGGTCCCCTCCAAGTCACCTCTTCTTCAGGCTGAACAGTTCCCTCAGCCTGTCCACACAGGAAAAATGCTTCAGCACCTTCATCATCTTTGTCACCCTTCACTGCACCTGCTCCAGGGGCTCCATGTCTCTCTTGTCCCGAGGAGCCCAGAATAGGACACAGCATTCCAGATGTGCCTCACTAGGGATGAGTAGAGGGGGAGTATCCATCCCTACAATAAGCATAATAGAAAAGTCTAATGTAAATTATAGGACACAAATCCAAGTTTTGCATTTAAAATTTTTCAGAGAAATGAAACTTACCACTAGCCATAGTACTAATGCCAGCTGTTGAGTTTTCACAGAGTACGTAAAGCAGGTTCGTGTAATGGACCTGCTGTTTTTATGAGGCCACAATTACTTTTTCCTTGCAGATCATTCTATCTTTCTGCAAAAAAACAGGGACTGGCCACTGGACTACCTGGCTTTTAGTATTTCTTCTTTTTTAAACAAAGTCCATGTTGAATAACCAAAAAGTAATCAGGTGCACTATAAGTTTAGCAGTTAATATCAGAAAAAATTGTAGTCTAGAGCCACCCAAACTTGCTATACTCATCATCAGATTACAGTTTTGCGAAGTAATTCTACTGCAAATACTTAAATAATGCATGCAAGTGTCATGAGTAAGACTGCTGATGTATTGCAGTAACAGACTGCTTGCTGTCTCTGTCAGCCAGCCAATCTTGATTACTATTCATCAAAAAGCTTCCATGGAAATAAAAGGTAATGATTCCAGTACTGCATGAGAAATTTTTAATTATTTCCAATACTTAGTCATCGTTAGCAGTGCTCAGGTTGTGTTTGAATATGTGAATCTATTGCATTTGTGGAAGTCAAGCAAGACTCTTGGGACCCAGAACTGCAGAAAGCTAGGGAAGATGAAGAACTTTTCACTCACAAGTTTTTAAAAATCTTAACTGGAAAAATAAGAGTGTGTGCTGGTGGTGCTTTCGATTTAGGTTTATCAACCTGACATGCCCCAAGCATGTGGGATCAAAGGTTACAGAAGACTGATGTCAGAATGATCAATAATACTAAGGTGACACTAATGAGAGTATCTTCTACAAGAATGCAGTTGGTCTTTTATGCCCATGGGTGCCCAAAAATAAAGAGGCAGTAATTAATCTCTGTATTAACTAGCAATTGTTTACAACACACAGAGAAGCAAAGGGGCATCTTGTCAGCAGGAAATCATTTGCTGAGAATAATGGACTGTGATGCTGGAGATCTGGCCAGGATTGCTTGGCTACTGCGCCCAGACCACACAGGGAGGCCTTTTAAAGTTTTGATCTCATTGGAGCACTGTTTTTTTCTCCAGTGTTGTGATGAAAAGCCTTTTTGGCTGTACTGGCTGTGAAGCTTGATTTCAAGTCTGACATGGATCTGAAATCACACAAAGGAAGCAGGGCCAACCTTTCAACTCCTAGGGTCACTGGGAAGGAATCAAATACCCTGGTCTTGCACCAAAAGAGAGCTGTTAAGTTGCAGGTTGAAAGCGATAGGTTGAAGGTTTTAAACTCTTGTTCTGACTAATATGCTCCTGCCTTGCCACAAAAGACATTGTTGAATTTTTAGTGTCTTTGTATGCTCCAGGAATAAAAAGCGCATCCGTTTGTTTTAGAAATGTGAAATTGATTTCAGAAGACTAGGTGGGAAAAGTGCTTCTCTCTTCAAGCAAACAAGACACATTAAAAACTGTTCTCTGAACAAAAACAACTCTATATTATGCATTAACAACTCTAAATAATTAGCAGAAAATTCTAAACCCATATTCAATTTCTAAGTATATGATCAGATTTTAAAGATATTTAGCAATTTTATTAATATATCTTGTTTAAAAACAATGGTGCTCAACTTCCAGGTGGTAGCAATTTGCACATCAAAATAAGTAGTTTCCACATTTAAATAATGCATACATGGTTTCCTGATTTTAAATATTTGTTTTTCTAATAGTACAATTGATCACTAAAACTTCACTGAATTGAATTCACAGCTGACTTTTTGTCAGACAGTAAGAAGCCTGTACTGCATTAATTTAATATTTTTAACAGGGGTCTGTGGAGAGAAAAGGGAAATAAAATAGGGTTTTTTCCCTCCTCTACACATTTTCTATCAGGTTGTACATATTTTTGAGCAGTAATTAAAAAAAAAACTACTCCACACAGACTCAGCCAAGAATCTAGTCAAGGTGTATGAAAGATGTAGGATAGACAGGCTTTTACAAAATATGCTGTTCACCTCAATATTTCATACATCTAAAGAGTGAAGTATATCACTGGTCCTAAATATAGAATAGCTGTACTATGAAAGGACTTATTGGACTTTCAGAAAACTTTTTAAAGACCTTAAATTAACTCCTTCTTTGTAACTCCCAAATCCTAAAAAGCTCTCAGGAAGAATGTAAGAATCCAGGAGCCTACTGGTTTAACAGCTCCACCATCTTTCCCTTCCCATTGCAATGTTTTCCCTTTCCATGTACCCTCTCAGTCTTGGCATTGTGCTAGGCATGAATCAGGTACTCAAGGACAGCCAAATTTCATATATTTTGGCATAAATAATTGGATGCTAAGTAGAGTGTGCATGCACCAGGATTGTTTCTTCAAAGGAAGGTGCCCAAATACCTGAGTCCGTCACTCAGCCCACATATTCAGCCTCTGACTTCTCATGATATGTAAAGTCTCATTTAATACCAATCTCAATTGCATTTACATATCTGAGTATCACTTCATTTACCTCTCAAGTATCTTCTCAGTGGAACTGCATTAGTGGGTCTCAGATCACAGCCCAGCCTCCTTCTAGCAAGCTGGTATTGGGTCTCTTCAACCACAAGTAAAGCCACTTCACTTAAGCTGCACATTTGACCTGGGCTTTAAAGACTCCTCAACCTGCAGCAGTCCAGCAGCACTAAACTGTGACTTGGCTTGCCTGGAACTGTGACAGTTTCTAAAAAATTGCATAATTTTGAGTGACAATGTACTCTCACAACAGTCAGTGCTACAGCAGTCAACAATATAAAAGTTTTATGGAAAAATGTGGTGGGCAACCCTTCTTAAGTTCAAACATTCCTTTGAAATGTTTATAAATATTTAGGAATCAAAGATCACCAACCATGCAAAATTTAAACCATATGTATTTCTATGTTGCCTTTGGCAATTATCAGTTTAAGATGAAGGTAACATTAAATACATCAAGAGTGTGTGTGTGACCATGGCAACACAAGCTGAAGTATAAAACTGATATGAAATTTTCAAACTGTTAGTCTTATTAAAAGTGTCTGCCTCATTTCTGCCCAGCATTCCTCCTGACAACTCCTTCATCATACCAAAACCACAACCCAGAAGGGTGTATGGAGAGGCTGTCACTTGGGTCAGTGAAGCACTCACAGGACAAAGATAGTGATTTTACCTGCCTTTGCCATCCCCCAGAAACATGCTTGTTTGATTAGAAGTGGCTGGGCACCAAAGAAGACCTCACTGGCTCACTTGGAGGTTGCAAGGCGAATGCCAAACACCATGATGCAAATAGCAGCCACTGAATGGGAAACAAACTCAGCACCTGTTGGGAAGAGAAGGATGGAGAACAGCAAATCAGGTCACCTCTATCACTGGTAGCAGCACCATAGGGAATACACAACTATCTGTAACCACCACAGTCTGATGGATGCCAAGAAATAAAACAGAGGAAAAACCAGCCTGATACACGAGTATAGACAAAATTAAGTATCAGATCCTAAAACATGATACATTTTGGGTAACAGGAAAATGATGTCTTTGACAACATGCCACAGCTTTGTGAAGAAATTGAAAGCAGGTTCTTGGGTAGGATGCAGAACAGACAGGACAGATGGGACAGTGAGGTATTTGGATAACTATCCCTGTCCTTCACACATGAGGTGTCTGAAGCAGTGTCTAATAATGAAAGCAGACTTCATCAACAGTCCACTAATTGGTCCTGTAGACTAAGGTTATGCATTCTCTGAGCAGCCTCGCCAACTGAGAAATCACTTCTGAAAACCTGAGCCCTTGCCCACATTCTGTGAGTTAGATTACCCTTATATGGTGTCTGGGGCACCACGTAAAACACTGGTCTTGTCCATTTGAAAAAGAAAGAGTTCACATTAGAGATGACTACCCCTGCTATACCCTTCTCCTCAGATTTACAGTCCATTGGCAATAATTATTAATTATCCTTAATTAATTTTTTTAATTATTAAAAGTTCTTCCTCTTCATCACACTAATACATGCCATCTTATTGCCACAAAGCATGAACCTAGAAAGGTCTAAAGAAGAACTAAAATTGCAGCCTTATGCAATATGCATACATACATACATAACAATAGGCAATGTTGGTCGATATTAGGAGGGCTTCTGGCATACTGAAGAGCTACGTTTAGACTTTGGGTACTTTGAATCATAAATGAGCAGAAAAGTTATATAAAACTAGCTAATATTAGATTAACTGGTAATAAGATTGAGAAACTTTATCTAGAATGGCTTCAAAACTCATTTTAATTAAAATTTTTAATTATTACAAAGGAAAGGAAAATTTGGAAATATTTGGGAAATTCTCCTTGTTGCCAAAAAAGGCATAATGGAAAGATCAAGTGATCAACTAACTTCATGTAGCTGTATTTAAAAGTGGGTCATTATACATTTTCTGAATTAAAAATTAAAAGTAACATTTTTCACAGACTGTTACATATCTTCCAGCTGAAGTTCTTAAATTTTCTTTAAGTTACATATGCAATTTCATACTTCCTATTTTGTAAAAAGAAATAGCGAGTTTCCAAAAATAGCTAAACATGTAAAGACTATATTTACAGCTTGTGATGAGGTGAGAAGAAGCGACAGAGTCTTTGACAATTTTGAAAGCAGGTAGTGTGAATTAAAAAAAATCTTTAGCTTTTCCCTCAGAGCAATGCAAAGAGCCCATAGCTGATATGAGACGGGATATTAAATTAGAATCTCACATGTAAAATAAGAATGGCAGGTTACCTATAAGCTGTGAAGATTAATTAATGGATGTTTGCATTCTTTGTTGAAGGTGTAAGATGCTGTTTAAGTGCTAAGCATTACTACAAAGAGGAATCTTGTAAGTTCAGTTTATGTGGTATAAATGACTTCATATTTCTGCTAAATAATTCTCCGGTACTTTTGCCAGTGCTTGCTACTGTCTAACTGCAAAAATTGAAACATTGGCTATCTTAAAGATGACAAAATTTTGAGTGTGTTACATTCTCTTAAAACTGATTCATTCTTGTTTAAGGCTTTATACACATGAGAAAAACAAAAAAATGAAGTGAAGAACTAGAATTTATTAATTTCTGTCTTTCTAAAAATCAAATAAAGGAAGTACTGAAAAAAATCTAATCCAAATATGTTCAGCCCCAGCCCCATTAAAGTCAATATGAAAACTCCACTGACAGCAGAGCAAGAGTGTCTCAGCCAATGCATCATATTTTTTTTTAGCACAATTTTTTATTGAAGAAAATCAAGTTATGCTAGGTAGCTACTCATTGGCAATTTAGAAAACAGCACAAACACTGAGGTGACAAAGGCAGCTGTCGATATTTGCTTGCCCAAGTTAGCAAAAAGGGAAAGCAGATTTGTAAAGGTGCAGAAAGAGCTCTAGCACTGACTGGAGATGAAAGGACTGGAGACATTTAATTTAGATAAAGGTAGTGCCATATATTAAAGAAAATTATTTTAATTTCATCAATAGAAAAATAGGCTTGGCCAAGACATTTCACTATCTAGGAAAGAGATGTTACCATTACATGGGAAATATCACTTGGAGAAAAGATTCTGGTATGTTTTAACTTAGTTCTCTTCAAATAGAAGCTCCAATGTTTCTGCTGTGAACAGTAGAAACCATCATTACCTATAAAAAAAACCTTGGTTTAGGAGTGAACAGAAGTCCATAAATATTCACATATTGCTTACTTTTATTTGGACCAGTCATCTAAAAGAATTAATGAAGAATTGGTCTGAATATACCTTATGCTGGAGGATGACTGCATGATTTTCACACAGACCTTTTGTTCAGTTTGCTTTTCCCTGCTGACAGGATGTCCCATTTTCAGGAAGGCAATCTGCTTTTCAGCTGCTGCTCTCCTTGGAGAAGGTATGGCACGGCAGCTAGGAGGTAACATCCTCGTGTGCCTCCAGCTGTCCGCAGGAATTGCCAGCGTATGCTGGGGCACAAAATGGAGAGGGATGATTGTGGCTGAATTTCTGGCTTCCTTCTGTCTAATTGTGTTTTAATGATCTGACTACTGGTTATCTTGCCCATCAACTGCCCTGTGCAGCAAAACAGGCCCCATGAATCAGGCGCATCATCTCAGCAGGGCAGGGATATTTATAGAAAATAAATAAGTAATTTAATAATACTTCAGGCCAGATTCTCAGCTGATGTGAACATGCACGGTCTCACTGAAGTCACTGGATCTATTCCGACCAGCTTTAGGCAAGACTGTCTGTTCATAAGGATTGTAGAAAAGAGCCTTTATTTATACACTATGCAAGGGCAGGAAAATCCCATACTCCCACTGGGTTGTCTCACTGCATGCCAGTTTCTCAGAGCTCTGAGCTAATTTGAGGAAACACAATTAGAGAGAGTGTCATAGCTGCTAAAGGGTCTGTAATTCATCACCTGCAAAACAAGGGTAGTCAACACTGAAAAATACATGAGCTCCTCTGAGTTTTTTGAGCCACTGTAGCAGTAGATCACAGCAGCATGTATTCCAGTTTCTTCCCTTCTTCCTTCCCATTCCCTTTCTTCCAGGTTAGCCAAACCAGACTGTAAGCAGAACTCTTTCTCTGCAGAGATGCTGCCTCCTTCCTGCATCCTTTGCACAACAGCATAGTTTTTCCAGCAGTCTCACTGACACCTGTTTAGAGCTTTTTAACACTGAGGTCAGTACCCTGGAAGGTGACACATGGGTGTTTAAAATCCTTGTGCAGCGGATATGTTGGACTAGGATCTCCCTGTCCCTGATTTGGCAATCCACAATTCCAGTCTCAGTTCACAAGCCCAAGTCAATCAAACCAGCAAGCACACTTGGGCCCTTCCTAATAGTTCCACAGGGACTAAAGCAATGCCTGGGGTCAGAACACCCACTTGTTTGCGCTCACCCTCGATGCTGTGAGTCAAACTGGTCAGGATTGCTGAGACAATGCTGAGAAGGAAATTCAGGCACCTGAGGGACTTCAAAGAGCAAAAACAAGTCTCTCCTCAGATGACTAAATGTTCCAGACACCAACTGAGTAAAGAGGTCTCAGGATAGCCATTAAGACATAAGTCTCAAAATCTATTTTTGTGCTCTTCTAACAACAGAATTTATCGGTAGTTTAGGCCTGAATCATTACATCTGTTTAGATGCTCAGCTCTGGAAATTTTTCTCAACCTAGATTTGATCTATATATTGTGGATCTATATTCCACTAAAAACTTACAGGCAGGTGGGATTTTTTTTTGTTTGTTTGTTCATTTTTGTTGGTTTTTTTTTTTTGTTGCTAAAGTATCAGTGTGGCAGAAAGAAAAGACATGAAAATAATTTCTGAACAAGTACTTCAAAATGAATTAATGCCACATCAGCTGCAATTGGTATAAGAAAGACTTTGTGGAGAAGTTGTTAGATGAGAAGAAGCACACCTGTGACATAACAGTTTTGTGGGGTTTCTTGATTGTTTTTAACAATATTGGTCTTTCATACTTGAAAACAAGAAGGTTATGCTGTCATCATTTCAGGTGCATATTCAAAGCAGGGATTACATATTTAAGCACAAGAATGAGTGGAAACTGAGGAGAAAGTGGGTTGCAAGAAATACTATGTGCTCTAATGCCAACTACTGTGACTTACAGAAGTACAGAACAGGTTGTACTGTAAATTAATAGGATCAACAGGATGGTGTGCCCTGGGGCATGCCACATCTGACAGATGTTCTGAGGACAATCTGATTCTCTCTCAGCATTGTGTATGACTTCACACATCTGTGAATGCTCAAGGCTCAGTTTATACCATTATTAAACCCAAAAATGTCTTCTCACAGGTGGCACGCACAAAGTATGGTGAGAGAAAGCTTAGGAAAAAATCCATAAGAGCTGAAAACAGAAAACCTCACAAATCAGCAACAGTCTGTCTGCCCCTATCCAAATTCCCCCAAGTCCTGGTGAGGTGGAGGTGAATCTGTTTCTCAGATTATATATACATTGATATCATTTGATATACAGTTGATGTGGTGATGAGAAGAATTTATCTTGCTTTAAGAAATGTGCTTTGTATAGGTGGTGAATGTGAGGTGGCAATTATAAATACTCAGGGATTTTTTTCTTCTGGGAAAAGTTTTGAAGAGCTTTTCAGAGAAAACTCTCACTACTTCATGAATATTTTCACCTTTAGATTCCATTGACCTGACTCTGCTTGAGGTAATAGATGTGAGAGTCAGTAGAAACACCACCTGGATCAATGTGGTAGGAAAGTTGAACCTGGTAGCCAATGTCAGATGCTAGATGAAACAATTGTGTGCTCAGAAGTACTTTTTGTACCTCTTTTGAGCCACAGTTTAGCTGATGTTTGAAGTAAAGCTAATGGCACCTTTCTGACATAAGGATGCATCTATGCTGAGGAAGCTGCATCTATTTTTGCCAACATTAGTAGCAAAACATGAGAGTTTTACAGGTGGTTTTGATCTAACACAGATTTTTCTCTAGTGCTGAGAAAGGCGTTAAAACAGACTTAAGCACTCTCATTTTTAAAGTAGCTATTTTGTGTTAAGCAGTCCCGTTTAAATGAAAGTCATAAATTGTGCTTGTGCTCCTGCTGGCTATTAGCTTCTAGTTAGCAGATTCTGAATTACCTTCCCAGAGTCAAATGCTTATGTGAGTCACAGTTCATAATATTGCTTATTCAGCTACACCTCTGTAATATGAGCTAATTGAGTTAAGTAATAGTGTCACAGGACTTTCATACAGAGTTTCTGCTCTGGGTGTAGCTACTTGTAGTCAGTTATCAGCTCACACTAATCACTATTACTGTCAAAACTGACATCACTGTATGGCAGTATTTATCTTACTCCAAAAGATTCATTTACATATGGTATCTATTCTCTGCATTCACACCTTATTCCCATTACAAGAAGTGTTTCCACCTACCCTCCCCCATTCTATCCTTTCTCTTATTAGCCCTCTTTAATGATTGTTTATTAATTTATTGTATTAATCCCATTATTTTTAGCACTGATTAACAAATGTGAGTTCCCTAGCAGTCCGCTTTCCTCTTCTCCTCCTAGTCAGTCATTACCATAATAGGTTTCTTGCTACTCTGAATGCCTGCTCTGCACATTTTTCCAATGAAAGTGTGGAGAGTCTAAAAAGCCCCTCAGCAGAGAAAATCTGCTGATGTCCAAAGGATCAGCATCATCTCATTGGAAATGAGAGAAAGGAAAGGCTGATTGTGGCTTTATCTTGCACTACTTGTCTGAAGCTTTCAAATTTACTTGCAGCTGCTGCTGCTGATACAATATTGGAGAAGATTTTACAGCAACAGTATATTGATGCTATAAATAAGATCAAACAATATTCCTGTTAATGATGAGGCTTAATAAGGAAGAAGATATAAAAAATGTTTCAAATCCCTATAGTGTTTCTACAGTTTGCTTATTCTCTTGCTTCCTACAGCTCTCTTCAATATTCCATTTCTCTTATAACTCTTTGTTATGACTTTGATACACTTAGATATCTAGCTTTCTTCTAGGCCTTATTTTATATTAGACTTAGATTACCTCTTCTCATGCTACATGGACAATATTTGTTTTCCCATACCTTCCCTGTTCTTTATTCTTTCCAAATCTCCTTTTTCTGCTCCTGCCCTGCTGCATGTCTCTCCAAAGTTCCATGACACTTGCTGCCTTCTAGTGACTGCTCTATCTGTTCATCTTCCTATTAATTTCTACTCCCAATCTTCATTCTACTCCTTTCTCTCTTTGGGTCCTTCCTATACAAGGTCTTTCTGTATTTCATTCAGATTGCTTATTTCAGAATACAGTCCCTAAACACAAGCACAATAACCATAACTTAAACTCCCCCATCAACACAATTTCATATTGAGCTAGAATTTGTCTGGCTGAATTTAGAGAATACAGTTAGCTAGCCCTATTATGCAAAAATACAATCTGAAAAATATCAAAAATTGCATAAATATGAAGATGGTTGGGTATGTCCCCTGGACCATCATTTTCTTCCATCAGAGATGCAATGCATGGTATCACAGCTCTCTCCTTAACATCTCATTTTCATTTTGCTGAAGGCCATGCCCTAAAACACTACAATTCATGATTTTAAATCGGGCTTGCAGCCTACACTCCAGCACACCTTTGCAGAAGGCAGTATCCTTCCCCCTGGTCTTCCCAGTAGGCTTGGGAGGTACTACTCGCAGCTGAACCACCTGCAGTGCACAGGGAGGGCCTGCTGTTGATAGGATGTATGTGCAGAAATTTCCAGGCCTGACCTTTGCACTGGCACCTGGCTGAACTCATTGTCCTCAGAGCCTCTGCCTGCAGGGCAGGGCAGCGCCCAAGAGCTTTTTCTCTTCCCTGCAGCAGCTGGGTAGCAACAGAAGAAGCTATGGAAGTCACAAAGCACTGCAATCCTCCTTCCTGCCTGGGACTTTCAGAGACAGGTACAGCTGAGGTACACACAAAGTATTTCACAGTGTACTGTGAAGTTGGAAAGATAAGCCTGCAGTCAGTCAGGTCCTGCCATTACTGAAAGCAACTGCCTGGAACACTCACGGGCCTCCCAGCAGTATTTCTAATTTATCTCTTTACCTCAATAATTCACCAGCACCCCAAGCCCATGCTGCCCCAACAGAGAACCCCTTTGCCCTTACACAGCTTCTGCCAGACAGCCTGACAGCAATCTGAACTTTTCCCTGAAATAAAGAAAATGCTGCCTATTCAAGCACTGCATCAAGCACTTGACTGTGTGGGTTCCTCCTTGATGCAACTCCTCCCCAGTTCTTCACAGGGAATTGCTAAAAATAACATTTTTGTTTCTTGCCTACTGCTTGGTCTTTGGACTTCTATTGTAGTTTTGCAAACAGTTAGTTTGTGAGAAACACCACTGAGAGACCTTGCATGAGTTCTCTCTGAGTATTGTGATTTAGAAAGCCTAGACAGAGCTGAAGGACCCAGTGATAAACCATACAGTCCTGGACACCAGACAGGGTCACCTCTGGACTTTCCTACTAATCAGCACTGGAAGGGGCAAACAACTTACCTTTGATTTATTGAAATGCAAGAGTTTTGTGTCAGTTTTCTCCTAATAAAGCAGTGACATTAAATATACCAATAATTTTGTCTTCCAAAGTGACCCTTATGTATCCATGAACAAAGGCTCTGGAGATTTAGTGAGGAGCTTCCAGTGTGAAGCATCCTTTAGCAGCAAACCTGACTTAAAATATCTTTGGTTTTATCACCTTTGCAGCTTGGTCCTGCTTCTATAGCTCACCTAGACTGCCTCCTCCACATAAAATTAATTCAGCTTTTAAGGGCATGGACTGAAATAATCCAGGTTGAAAAACCCCTTGGGATGTGGAGAGTGGTAGGGTGGGGAAGGCAACAAAAAAGTGATGCAAGAAAAATAACCAATAACATTGTTCATCTCGTAGAAATTACTTTTGGGGAGGTTATATATTACAATTATTTCAGAGAATGTTTTTTTATTATTTACGGATTCTGTAGATTAAAGATTGTTGTTGAGATTTGCATGCTGTGACAAGAGGCTTTTGAAAATGGCTTGAGAGTAGCAAAATTCCTGTATTAGTTCCCAAATATGTACAGATTGAAAAACAAGAAAGGAGGCAAGGCATTGAATACCACAGGAAAAAGCAGCACAGGTTTTAAGTTTTGAAATTCAGAATAACACAAATTTTTTCATACTGGGGGAATGAGTTTTTTCCTGTAGAAAACAGCCACTGTTTGCATCCACTCACATGTGGCTGTCAGTGGCATGATGCCTCCTAAACATTTGCAAACTTTGATGGTTTTCTCCCAAATCAAAGCTCCCAGAAACATGGTTTCTGGCTGTCCTTGGAGCCTCAAAGGTCACCTGTAAAATGACCCCAGACATGGGGAGAATGAGTTCTTTATCTCATGGAAATTTTCCACTGTTCCTGTGTACTCGCATGTGGCAACAGTGGGGTGCTGCCTAAAATATTTGCAAATTTTGCAGGATTTCTCCCAAACAAAAGTGGCCAACAACTAGGACTTTGCCTAGACCTGGAGCCCCAAATGCCACCTCTGAGCTGACACCTAGACCCTTTTCTCCCAAGGAAAATGTTCTGTTCACTTGCACTGGCTGACTGCAGGGTGCCACCTCCTAAATTCATGAACAATGCAGGATTTTTCCCAGAAAAAAGCTGCCAGTATCTAGGACACTGGCTGCACCTGGAGGACCAAATGTCACTTCTCACCTGACACCCAGACCCTGGGAAAATGAGTTATTTTTTCCATGGAAAATGGCCACCATTTGCACCCAGTCTCACTGGGAGACAGTTCTGTTCCGCCTTCTAAATTTCTCTCAGAATTTCTCTCAGAATTTCTCTCAGAAATTTCTCTCAGAACAAGGCTGCCAGCAATTGATTTGGATTATGAAAGTGAGATACAAATTTTGCTATGGACTCACATGCCACCCTACTTTATACCTGCAGGTCACCTTATTCCTTTTTCCAACAAAACTCCTAGTGGTAAGGATAAACCTGGCACAAATAACTTTGGTAGCACAGGTCAGGCACAGGTTTTCTGGACAAGCTCTATCACAACACCTCAGCCAACCTTATCATGCAGTATAGATTCAAAGGGCTTGTTGATACTACAGCTGATGTCTCTATTATTAAAAGCAATGAATGGTGTAGTAACTGGCCCACAATCAGCCCCACAGTGACCCTAATTGGGGTGGGAGGAATGCAACACCCTAGACATAGATCTCACCTTTAGATTGTCCTTGATGCTGATGGGCAAACTGCTTAGACTGCCCCATTCATTGCCTCTATACCATGGACATTGTGGGGAAGAGATGTTCTAGGACAATTTGGAACAACCATACAAATAGACTCAACCTCACTGGAAAACCTTTTCCATAGGGGTCATTGATCAGCCATTCCAAAATCAAATACGGGACATGTGTAAACCCACATGGCGGACTGAAGATGCTGGGTGGGTCTACCAATGGCCCCTACGAAAGGAGAAGCTACTAAATTTAAAACAGCTTGTGGAAGAACAATTATCCTTAAGCCATATATGTTCATTTTCTAGTCCCTGGAACACCCCTATATTCTGTATACCTAAGCAAAATGGCAAGTGGTGGTTATTGCAGGATTTACAGGCAGTAAATGCAGTTATTGAACCTATGGGTCCTCTGCAACCTGGACTTCCATCAGCCACAATGATTCCCCTCAATTGGCCCTTCATAATTTTAGGCCTAAAATATTTCTTTTTCACCATCCCTTTACATCCTGATGATGTACCTTGGTTTTCCTTTTCTTTTTCCCGTTCTTGAATCATGCGGAACCAATGAAGAGATTTCATTGGACCATGTTGCCATAAGACATGTCACAGTCCAGCAGTATGCCAAAGGGTAGTTGATCTTACCCTACAGCCTGTCCATCATAAATTTCCTGCTGCTACCATATATCAGTATAAGGATGACATTTTACTTGCAGCTCACGATCAATCCATTTTATGTTCTATTCAGGTAGCTGTCATGCAGGTAATTCAAAGTGCAGGACTCATCGTGACACCTGAAAAGGTGCAGCATGAGTCCCCGTGGCATTATCTGGGGTGGAGAATTACTCAGCAGACCATCAGCCCTCAGCCTTTAAGGCTTCGTATTAAAGACACACTAACTTTAAATGAATTACAGAAACTGCTAGGTTCCTTGAATTGGCTGCATCCTGTTTTGGGTCTATCTATAGAACTTTTACACCCTTTATTTGACTTATTCAGAGGAAACTCCCACCTGCATTCACTTCAACAACTGACCCCAGAAGTTAAAACTGCCTAGTGCTCAAGCACTAGAAAACCGACATAATTGGAGGTGGGACCCTGATAAATCTGTGTACCTTGCCATAATTGCTAGCAAATTTCAACCTCTTGCAGTTCTGTTTCAATGGTTTGTTATTGATAAAGGCCCTTGTGTTAGAACAGTTATTCTTACCTCACACAGCAACAAAGACTGTGTGGACTGTTAATGATAAGTTTTGAATGATGTTTTTTTCCCATGGAAAATGGCCATTGTTCGTGTCCACTCACACTGGGTGACAGTGAGGTGCCACCTCCTAAATTCACAATCAGTGCAGGATTTCTTCCAGAACAAAACCGCCAGCAACTAGGATTCTGACTGCCCTTAGATCCCCTCTGAGCTAACCCCCAGACCCTGGGGAAATGACTTATTTTTCCCCTGGAAAATGGCCACCATTTTCCGCATTCACTCTCAGGGTGTCGTAAGTGGTACACTGACTGCAATTTTGCATTTTTGTCAGTTCTTTTGGAAGTCCTGGAATTTGTTTTACTCTCTCATTCACCTTCTCTTTAAGTAGCTTTTTATTTTGTAGTGTGCCTGCCTGTCTGTTTTCCTTCCCTGTAAACAGCTATAGAGATCCTGCTGAAATTCACAAGCTCTTTATTGGAAGAAAAACAACTTTCAGAAGTTTGAAACATGTATGAAATGTTTAGCAAGCACCAAATCATTCTCTCTGCATCAATAGGTCTAAAGGCTAAGACTTTTTTCAGTATATTTCAGTACAGTTTCATATATATTTAATAAATTTTGCTAATTTGACCAAATGTCAGATTAATAAGGCTAGTGATACAAAAATGCTACAGCTATTCAAGAACTTTGGTGGTTTTTAGCCAGTTTTAATGTAGAGGATTTGGCAATGTAGAACATTTTTTTCCCTTTCATTTCCCTTTCCTTCCTTACACCTTTACAAGAACTTCATATGGCATTAGAAGGATGCTTTATTATTTCTTCTGTTTCCTGGCACTTCCTGAACCTTGACTTACTCAAAATGTCTCTCTGGTGGAAGTGGGGAGGAGAAAAGGGCCTGCTGGAGGTTTTCTGAAGATGCAGGCTCACAGGCTAGAGACAGGAAAAATAGCACCTCACTGCTAAGATTTAGGCTGCAGCAGCCTGAAGGGAGGCCACGCTGAGAGGAAAAGTGAGAGGAGGCACAAACGCAAATCCTGAGCGAGGCAGTGAGTGACAGATGGCAGTGTCAGCCTGGCCCCACGGAACAGGAAAAAATATCGCCATGAGACTTCCCAGGGACTTGTGGCAGCCACAGCCATGCCCGTGCCTGATGGAAGGGGAGTCTCTGCTTATCAAGACTGCTATCTATTTTTTTTTTCCAGGGTGACCTCCACAGCACTGATGGTTCCAGCCTAGGCTTGAAACCTGAGTTTTGATACTAAGACATATATAGTTAAATGACATACCATAGAATAAGGTAATTTGTAAGTCTATAATACAAAAGAGGATTATGGATCACTATACTTCAACAAGAAATTCCTGGATATACCTCCCTGACATATCAATTTGGAGCCCATGCCTCCAGATGACTTTTCCTTCCCTGTTTTTTCCTCCAAGCATGGATGTCCTTTAGAGGAAGCTGTAATAAAACTAATTTCTACCATCACCAAGGGCACTGAAGATGAAAAATGAGACTACAAGTTGAAATGAACATAAATATTAGATACTAAAATATATCATTGTTCACAATGCAGTAGGGACTGAGCACTGTGCAGTCCTGCATATATTCTGCAGCTTGTGACAAAGTCATTTCTGTTTCTTTCAGGAAGATAAATAGGTCATAGAGTCCAACAATATAATCAGTTAACATGTGTAGGGTATAGGACAGAGTAGCATTTTCTCTTTCTGTATCAATCTTTATGGAAATAAATAAAGCATAAGAATTTCCAAACTATTGAATGCCAAATGAGCCGCATTGAACCCCAGAATCAGAGTTTAGACACAAAGTCAGCAAAATTCTGTTACCAAAAAAAGGGAAAGAAAATTAAATATGAAATCTAAGAGCTGGATTTTCATGATTCAATATCTATAGCATGAAGTGAAGCCTTGTCAAGTTGTTATTTATTACCTGTGAGACTGGAGAGTCTTACAATGGCACTCAAAGTGAAATGATGTCTATTGGGATTTTGTTGGTTTGGATCAAAAAATAAGGTCTATCCTTCATATTAATTTCAGTTAACATTTAAGTCTAGCTAGGGCACATGTATGGGATTGAGTTCCAAAAAGCCAATTAAAAAAATATTGACATGTGATGTATATTTTTTTGCCAAGTAAAAATGTACAGAAATTATGTGAAAGCTTTTAGTCTATCTTACTGAACTACCTGTTACAAGTATTCTTCATTGTCTTTTCATAACATGATTTGAAACAAACAATTAAAAGATTAAAAGGGACATCTAAACTTACTACCTGACCCATAAATGGATCATAATAATTTATTATTATATAAATTTACTTTAACATTTCTGTGGTATAGCAGAGATTAGAAGGAAGTTTGGCATAAAGATACTTTTAGCAAAAATTTCCCATTTTCAAACTTAATATAGAAGGAAGAATAGTACTATACTTTTAATTTTTTTAGGTATAATTACTCTAGGAGATATTGTCATGTAGGAGAAAATACAAAGATGAACATGTTTAGGATGAAGAAGAGAGAATTTGCAGTATCATTTTCCTTGTGATTTATTTATCTGTCAATGGTAACTTTTCTGGAAAAGGAGCTGAAGATCTGTGCCAGCATCCTCAGATTATCCTAAGAAAAGAATGCAGCACACAAATGGGAAATTCAACAAGACTAGTGATGGGTCTGCCTTAGGGCAGTTTTTTTGGATATATCTGGACTCAGAAGCAGGGTGAGTGCCAAGATCCTTGGCTCTTTGTGGTTTCTGTATTAACCCTTTGGTAATAAATACATTTAATGAATCTAGTTGTTTGCATGAGGCAACTAAGCTCTGCCTCTCTTTCCTGTGCTGGATAGTACCTCCTATATTTTGGAAGTAGAGAAAATTATCAGAGTAAAGAGGATAATTTAGGAACAAGACTAGTAGTAGTGTAAAAATCAGTCCAGATTCTGGCCCATAATTATAGTTTTTAATGGGATTACATGACACATTCAAGTGAAATAGGAGCTCACAAACCTTCAGCCAAACTTTGCTCTGCTGCCTTGTGCACCTTTGCAAGTGTAGATGATGGCAGCCTCAGACCCTGCCGGTATAGCAAGCTCTGCCAGCTCCAAAATTCTTTAAAAATTAAAAGCCTATTCAACCAGGAATTCAGCATTTTTTTTTAACCTCTTTAGTCTGTAAAAGTTTTCATGAACCAAATCATCTAACCCTGCTCTCTAGGTAGAATGAGACCCAGAAGGAAAAAGGTGTTTGGGAAGGTCTGGATGAGACCACTTTTATACAAAATAACTCTCAGCGTTAAAAGTAGGGACAGGAAATTAGGCTAAAAGAAAAATGAGGTAATGGACAATGATAAATTATGTAACAAAATATAACTACAACTGTGAATAAATTTAGGCATATAGAATAAACCAACCTTAAACACCTGACATCTAGCTCAAAACTTCATTGAATCAATTGATGGATATTATATGAACCTGATCTTTCAGTTTTTAAACCTGTTCCCAGCTGTAACAAGAACGTAAGAGTTTTCATGGTTTTTTTAATTATTACATCACAAGACTTAAATGGAAAAATTGCTTGAGAAGAATTCAATGAAATTAGAGTACCCTTAAATTGTATTTGCATGGAGGAAATACATTTTACCATAACAAGTTAATAAACATAAGAAGTTCTTGGAAACATGCTGCAGCAATGGCAGATGTCAAAAACCCTTCACTACTGCTGTTGGGCTATAAACAAAAACCAGCCAGCCCACTTGAAATAAAGGAGTATTTAGAATTCATCATTCATTGCAGACCCTTGTCAACCCAGGTGACTGATAACAGGCTATCTCTAACCATATCCAAGGTGTAACTACTTGTAAGGTGAAAGTGATAGTGTCTTCCTCTTCAAATAATCTAATAAATATCAATTTAAATGGGGCTTGAGTGTGGAAAGAGCTCCAGGCACAGCAATGGTGCTCTTTTTGTGGTTACAGGTAAGGAACAAATGAGTGGGTTCATGCCTCTGAATCTCGAGTCTAAACAGCAGTTTCTGACATGCAAACCAGATGGGGTTGCAGGACTATGTAGGGAAGCTTTTAAGGAGTTCTTCCACCCCTTTCCTCAGTGCCCCTACTGAGCCACACTGCCCTCACCAGGTCACAGCATTTCTCAGGAGGCTGCAGACAGAAATTCACGCTGACATTGGGACACATATGTTACAGAACTTTATTCTTTCACTTGTAAAAAAAAACCCAAAAGCTTTGTGTTTACGCTCTGCCCCTAAAATAATCATCATTGCTCTACTTATAGGACTCACAGTGTTGCAAAGGAAAATACAACAGAAGGGAAATAAATTGATAATTATATTCAGGACCACACACACACAAAAAAGGTTCTTCATAAGAAAGTAATTTGTCTGTCTTTTTAAAGCTCCACCCAAATTTTCTTCACAGGAGCATCCTGAAAAATGTACAGGTTCACTGCATTTCAGAAACCAGCTAGTTTTCTAACCAAACATATCAGACAAGGCAAACACACACATACATTATTATTTACAATCCAGTATTCCTGAAAGCATCAATCTTGATGAGTCCTTCACTCTGCTCTTTGTATCTTGGTAGTAATAGTTCATCAACAGAAGAGTGACCAGTACAAATAAATCAAGACAGAAAAGCAATGACCCTAAAAAGAGACTCTGCCCTCTTCATCTCAAATCTGTGAGAGCTGAGTGATGGAGAGCTGCACACAATAAAAGATTTAGCATTGCAAAGAGGGGCTACAAGGACCATTTGCATCTCAGTCTGAAACTGCCATTCAAAAGCAGACACCAGCTACCACTTCAGCCTGAAGGGACGTGTTCTCCCTTTAACTGAGAATCCCTTAAGCACTGAGGCTTACACCTGTACAGGTTCATCTGCTGCTCCTGGTCTCCTCAAACACAGCAGTGAACCCTGCTCAGTTCTTCATTACCACAGCACAGAGAAAAAAAAATGTTTCGGTGATATCTTTCAGGCTCTGGACCCATGCTGGACAAAAAAGCCTTTTTACAACCCTGGGTGAAGCTGCAAACCAACAGAGTACTTACACATCACTGATGAGGTCTTCTCTCATCCTCTCCATGGCAGACCTCCCTGTTGGCAATTCAGCTGCTTTTGATTCAGCTCTAAGTTGCCTTGCCCTTCCCACGGCTTCTTCAGGAAGTCAAGGCACTCAGCAGATGATTCCTTCCTCAGAGGCCAGAACCTGAGAAGTTAAATGTTGAAGTTGAGGAGCTTTTTTTTAAGTCCTTAAAACAAAACCCCACAATGGAGGCAATTTCCAAACTTCTAATAGAATCTTTTATGAACAGCTTTTTTTTTTTAATATGGCCTTCTTTTATCTCAGGCAATTTCAAGCCTACTTTTTTTGCTGAAAACTTTTGGAATTATTAGGTTTTTAGAGAGAAAGACACTTAAAATATTTTTTTAATAGCAACATTATTTTTCAAGTATTTTCTGTTCACCTAACTCCAGTTCTAAGTGTCACGCCGAGCAAAAAATGGAAGGACAAAGATGGGATCCATTCTTAATTTAATTTAGGCAATAAATCATTTTAGCACAGTTAAACAGTAAAAAAAGTGCAGAGGGATAAAGGCACCACAGAAAAAAGGTGAAATAGAATCTTCAGAATCTTATTCCCAGTTCTTCCATGTCTCATATTTCAGAATTTGTGCATGGTTGCAGCACACTGAGAAATCATTTGCACTGGTAGCACCTCTGTGCACAGCAGTCACAGAAGTAGCAGTGTCATTGACAGGACAGGAGAAACACTTGGCCAAGAACTGGACTGAAGATGAAAAGTGAACTTGTCCCCTTGGCAGAGCAAGGTGTGATTTCCCAGAGGACAAGTACTGCAGCATCATAAAAATAAGTTTCATGAGGGATTCTCAAACTCAGGGAAAAAAAATATTGACAGGATGAAAAAAGATTGAAAAAAAGATTGAAATTACACCTGTGGTAAGAGGACTAATTTTGAATTCATTACATGACAGTGGAATGAATGGAACCCTGGCCTGTTTTGAGGCAAATACAGCACAATTTTACCTGCTGCTCTAAGCTCTACCCTCTTGCAGGAGTCACATGGCTTTGCTTGTCCTTCAGGCAGAAAACAGTCTGCATACTATTCAAAGATCAGACACTGCTGAAATCTGATGAATTAATGGTTTAATTCTGCCAAACTACCCTTGAAGAGACTTTCATTTCATGGAGGAATTTAAAAGGGGTTTGCTCTCTTTGAAATATTTTGTTTGGTTAAGAAAAAAGCACTTTCACATATCCTTTGCAGTACCAGGGCACTTAGCAACTCCTCCAGTGGGTCTTTACCCTCTGTCTAGAAATAATACAGCTATCAAACTTCAATGCTTTTATTTTGTGTTGAATTTTTGGCTTTCTCTGAGCACTGTTGTATGCTGTAATAACACTCACTTTGAACTAAGTATTGATGAAGTTTATTATGGATATCCACATGTTCTTTCCTGTTTCCCTTAGAGAAAACTAAAATATTTAAAATTAATTCAAATCAGAGTATTTATTTGCTTTTCACTCTTCAAGGGAAAATAAAACAAATTGATTTGTTTTGGATTGCAAGATTTGTCTGAACCACGGTGCCACGTTTTAATTTGGGGGAATGGCATGAAGCTGTGTCAGGATAGGTTTAGAGCAGATATTAAGAAAAGGTTTTTCACCCAGAGGGTGTTTGGGCACTGGCTCAGGCTCCCCAGGGAAGTGGTCACAGCATCAGCCTGACAGAGTTCAAGGATTTGGACAATGTTCTCAGGCACATGAGGGTGTCCAGTGCAGGGCCAGGAGTTGGACTCCGCAATCCTCATGGGTCCCTTCTAGCTCAGGACATTCTATGATTCTGTGATAACCCCAGCTGGCAATTAAGTTCACTTCTCCCTCCACAGTGGGACTGGGAAGAGAGTCAGAAAAGTAACCCTGAGAGGTCTCATGGGTTGAGACAAAGGCAGCTTAGCAGGTAACACAAAGGCCATGCACACAAGCAGAGTGGAACAAAGAATTCACTCAGCACATCTCACAGGCAGACAGGTGCTCAGCCATCCCAGGAAAGCAGGGCTTCAACACATGGAAAGGTTACTTGGGAAGACAAATACCACCACTCTGGTAAACTTTCACGTAAAGAAGACTCAAAATGTCCAGGCATATTTAACTCGAAAAGTAGTACTCCAAAGCTTTCTGAAAATGCACTTAATTTATGTCACTGCTCTTCTACTTCACTGAGAGGTAAATGAGCATGTAAAAAGTGAAATTCTTTAAAAAACCTAGACCAAAACATGGTCTAGAGCATGGCCTTTTAGAATACAGGTAATCTGCAGCCTGCAAAGCCATACAGGCAGCCTGCAAAACTAATTTTCAGTGGTTGTGATGCTCCTGGACATCAGTGTTGCAATAGTTATAAACCACAGCACAGTGTCCACCTTGGAACCAGCCCTTACTCAAACAACTTTCAGCAGATGAGTAGGACCTGAAAGGCCCAAAAAGCACAGGTTACTTTTCATGAAGTTCTATATGCCATGAGAAGAGAGTAGGAGGAGAATTGCTAGGCCAAAGCACCAGTGCAATTCTGAACAAAGAGTTTTGCCTGACTCAGCAGACCCGTGAGGTGAGCAACTACCTTAGGCAAATACGGGGCGTTTATGCCATCTGCGTATACATGCAGCCATCTTACCTGCCAAGATGAATTCAAACTAAACAAGTCCTAGCAAAATCAGAGACATGACAGAAACAGCTCACACCACTACATCAAAGTGGAAAATGGGGGCCTGATTTTCCTAGGTTTTGGACAGTTATTAATATCCTTATATATTTATACAGTATTTAATATAACCCCACTATGATCCCAGAGTCAAGCGTGATTGATCATTATGAATTATGTGTTAATAATGATTAACTGCAATGATTAACTGCAATGATTAACTGCTGCTGTTCAAGTCAGTGACAACTATAGTTGTCATTGTTATGTTAATTTGCAACACTGTAAAAATGGTGATGGACTAAATTGACTTAATTTACTTTAACATAACCTATACTCTATTTTAATTATTGTAAAATCTCTTCTATAACTAACTTGCTGGAATTCATGTCAAACCCCATTCTCCCCATTCCTATATTATTAGTAGAGCTTTTTAAGTCAAAGTCAAAATATACGTCTTTCTAAGATAATTTATCCATAACAATAACAAAGAATAACATTATTTTCTATTATTTAGGAGATTGAAAGGAAACACAGTTTAATTCAAAATCCTTGAATAGACCCAGCACCAGGAATTCTCATATTACCTGCCTGGGTGAGAAGTAACCATGATTCCAACCCAGAGGGAATGTGACAACTCCTGTAAAAGGCAGGTGCTGCAGTAATTGAGACAGTTACCAAAAACTTGAAATTCCCACTCTAGTGGTTGCCATTTGGACAAACAAAACCAAACATCTGCCCTGTGTTACTGAATGATTCAGAAGGTTGTAGGGCATTAAGGAGACATCCACAAAGAAGTAGAGTAGACAAGGAAGACTGGTGGTGGTTTAAAGAGTGCTGATCTTTAGCAGCGCCATCAAACATGGGTCAAATGACAGAATGATGACTTCAGGGATCAGACCACTGTTGTCACTTTAAAGCAGTTCATGCACAACAGAGTGAATCCAGTGTCAGTCAGTAACACCTGAGCAGTGGCTATCATATCAGACATTCAGCATCTTCTAGTGAGGCTGAGCAGCTGTCCTCAAAGTACTTTGAGATACACTGAGCAGTTCCAATGACAAGGATAACAGATGAAGTCCTGAAGTGCTCATCAGGACTGCTGTGCACAACAGAAAACAAAGTTTTGCTGGTCCAGCTTGCATAAGGGACCTATGTAAATAAGGACTTGTACAGCTTGTACTGCAAAGAATAAAACAGGGATACTTGAACTGAACAAAAGATTAAGTGTTCAACCCCTGCAGTAGTCCTGTGTGTTTGCTTTCTGCCAAGTCCTGTGTTACCTTCATTCCTTTCTTACCAGTTTTCCTTTGGAGGGCATCAACAATGAATAAAAGGAAACAAAAAACCCACCCTTTTCCCTCTTTTGTCTTCCTCAATCAGTTATTCCACAGAATCCCCAGGAACAGCACAAATTCCTGGGGATTCTGTGGAATAACTGACTGAAGGAAATCAAAAACACCTAAGGAAAGCCAAGGATCCCTCAGAGCTGTGGTAAACTGTCAGGAGAGGTCTAGCCAGTGGCCAAACCTCTAGCAAACCTGCTATGGTGAAGTAGAATTAGCTGCAAAGTTGCCAGCCTTAATGTTTTCCTTGTGCCATTTCAAACATATGTTGAATAAAAAAAGACATTACAATATTCAGTACATACATGGTATCTTTATAAACAGATATCTATTCTAAATTCTGAGTGACAGCTTTTTGCTAGAGACATGCTCAGCCGGCTGGTCACAAATGCCTTGGGTCCATGAGAGATGCAGCATTTCTGAAGTATAAAGAATGGTCCACAATATCCCATCTTTATTAAATGGAATTGGAAAAGGAAAGTTACTCCAATTACAGTGCTGGGATTATAGAAGATCTGTGGTTTGGCAGACAGGATACCAGCCCTAAGCATGTGTCACCTTATGTTTCTGTCAGACTTTCCCTGCAGCGTGGGAATGATACTCAGTTTATCTGCTGAGTGGGCATTTCCTGGGAGCAGGGGTGGAACACTGCTTAAGGCATCATCTCCGTTCTCCTCCAAACCATCTGTCTCCCATGGTCCAAGTCCCTGTTCCCCAGTCACAGTGGTGGCACTAGAGATAACCCTGGCTACTTTGACCCTACCTAAAGCTGAGGTGTCACATCTTTCTCTTAGGATCTGTCACACAAGCACTCCATCCCACCTTGTCCTGGTGCCACTGAAGATCTAGCACGTGGCTCATCTAATGGGAACAGGGGCTGCTCCCACTGTGTGATCCAGGATGGGTGCTCAGCCTAAAGCACAGCCCCAGCCTGATCTGTTCCCTTCCTCAGGTTCTAAGCTGGAATATGAGATGGGCCTGTTTCCCTGCCTTGCAGGATAGTGAGAGCAAACACAATACCCATGCTGCCTGGCCAGTCAGAGGGGCTGCCTGAGGGCTTGGCTCCGGGGCTTTGACAGCTGATCGCTTCTGGTCAGCCTTCCTACATTCAGCTATTTCACCTTTATTTGTCCCCAAATCATACCAATTGCTCTGGTGGAAAGGAGAGCTGAGGTCTCTCAAAAACCCAGCACAGAGAGCAGCAATGAAATTTATAGATGAAGAACAATCATTAAAAAAAACCCAAAAACCCAAACCAAAAAAAAAAAAAAAAAAACCATCAACCCTCTCAGTGGTTGGAAAAGTAGGAAAAAAAATTCTAAATGACATTTAGTAATAAAGCAAGAATGGGTGTATTTCCTTCTTTTAGTTTTTGTTTAATATGAGCCTAGAGTTTGGACTGCGGCAACATATCTCATTAGCTAAATTAAAAATAATTAAAGACCATCTGAAGATTCCTTTCCCAATATCTACAAACTGAAAAATAAAATATAATCATGGAGTTATAAATAAAAAATATAGGCCTATTAACCATATGTTTCAAAACTCTTAAGTGTCTGTCCTTCTGATTTGTAGAGGAGAGATCTATGTTCTGATTTAAATACCCCTAGCTATACTGACTGTAAAAAGCCAGCTTTAATATTCCATGTACAACTAATCAGAGGTAAAATAAAATAAAAATATTAAGCTATTCACATGCTGTGGAAATTATAATCCACATTCAAGATTTGGCTGGTTGCAAAGTGTAGCCTTTATGGATTTCACAGTATTTCCAAATTACAGTCAGTTCAGTGAAGGTCACCAACAAAATCTAAGCATACCACAATTTCAGTTACTAAAGATATTATTGAAATTTTCATAGCGTATGTTACAAACATTCATCAATAAATTTTAGTGGAAGTCTTATTACACACATGTAACACAACTGATTATTACTTTTTAGTAGTAATTGGTAGATTCACAGCCTTCTCCACATTAAGGAAGTTCATGTGGGGTCATATGAAAAAGTGTCAGATGCTTTGTGTAGCCAGGGCTATTAGAGCCCACAGTGACCCTTTCAGAACTGGAATACAGAAAATGTAGAAAGTTCTGTTTGCTCTCGAACAGCCCACAGCAATGAGGTCAGGTGCCTGGCCCCAGTGTCAAGCCTACAGCTTACTTCTCAAATTTCTTGATGCCCCAGATTTGGATCTTGCCTAGTAAAGGAACTAATTTTTTGCTATTGTGCCTTCAGGAAGAAAATACTTTGTTCTCTGCTGTAATATCTATAATTTTTTTTGTTGTTTTCTTTAGTCTCCTGCTTTTACAGGTTTAGTTTTTTCTCTTTTCATTTCTAACACAGTGATGGTACTACTTTTATACAATTACTTGAGCCAAGATAGCTTAGCTCGACAGATTATTAATGTTCAGAGCATCTTTTCTAAAGTGCACTAAGAGCTATTGACATGCCAAAGCACTGACTACACACACACAGGGAAATGTAATTTGAAATCATTGCAGATCCCAGGACTCTCATTTACAAAGGACTCTCACTCGCTCTCATTTTCTGCTGTTATAACTTTTCCTCTCAGGCTTTATTAATCAACACTCCCATGGGGATCAAATATCAAAGCCCGACTTCCCTGTCTAAAGCAAACTACCATGTAAATCAGTGATGTTTGAAGAATAAAACAGGAGAGAGTTAAGCCAGTCAGATGCCTCAAGATTAGGTTTACTAAATTCAGCAGTGCCAGAAAGACAAAGGTTGACAAAGGGTTTTACAAAGTCTTACAAACCCATCATTTTCTTCTGCTTGAAATCTGAGGAATTGTTTTTATGGTGGTTTCCAAAATCAGTGAGCATCAATAGTTTGGGAGCTGTGAGAACTGCTATATTTGTTATTTATTTTTATTTCTGTCACTGTAGCTTACGAGAGCTCAAGGGCTGAACCATCATTGTGCTGTGCTAAGAGTTGTTTAGACATAAGGAAAAACCAGAGCTCCTGGACACAAGAAAGCGCAGTGGCTAACAAATCAAAGCACTGTTCTGATTTGCCATAATTAGAAGGAAATTTCGTAGGTAAAGTGTTTCCTATCTTCCCCACACCTTGTCACGTGTAACATTGTTTTCCAGTCAGCTGTAATGATAACAACCTCTTCCCGAACCCAGCAAGGCCTTGGTGCAGCTTCAGGATGTGACACTGTATGAACAGACAGGGCACAAAGGGACGCACTAAGGCAGCACCCCCACTGCACAGGCTGTGCGATATAGCAGGAGCCAGGTCCCAGACTGCTCCTTCTGCTACCCAGAGAACTTTTCCTGAGATGAGTTTGTACTAATGACACCACTGAGGATCCTGAGGATACAAAACATCATTAGCATTACCTTGGTTTCTAAAATGTAGACGGCAGGAAGCATTTCTAGCAGCTCAGAGACTATTAACAGCTGAAGAATATTATTGTTTTGCCACTCTGATATTTTTGACCTCTAAATGATCCCTCTTTTTTAAGAGTTCCTTGATTTTATATTTTCAAAACAGAAGGTAGCTGAGAAATAATAAAATATTGTCTGGGGCATTTTTAATGCCCAGAAACCCTATTATCCTGATTTCCTAAAAAATGTTCAGATATGTACAATAAATTTCAGTGAACTGTATATATTAAAACAATTAATAATGGGAATTAGGGAGTCAAACTATTTCAGAAAGTAGGCACCTTATCCAATAAGCTTATTATTGCCTGCATTAGGTTGAAATGAATAACAAACTGTCTGAGGTCTCCTGTGAGCTCTAAAATACAATAGTTAAAAATACTCTCCTTGGAAGGTATTTAAAACACCATATGATTCTTCAGAAGTCAGTTTGCAATACTACAATAAAAAACTTTTTAAATGACTGAAAAATAATGGAGAGGCGGTCATGCTTTTATAGTTCTTTGCCATGTTAAATAGTCATCTGTTCCCTATCTTTAACATTTACAAATGTGCACTGTGACTGAAGGAGAACAGATTCTCCTCTGTGTGTGTGTGTGCATACACCTACCCAGGAAGTGCTATACAGGTAATCTTCCTTCTGTGCTGCGTCATAAATTACATATTTATCCCTAAGATTCAGGCTTTATTTAGTCATTATCCTCTTGTTCCAAGTATTTTCCAAGGTGAAAGTAATTCTTGACATTTGGTGACCATTAACACGGTGGTGGCGGTGCTGACTGGCAGAAAACTAGAGGCCTGAGGTTTGCTGTGGTCTTGGCAAGCAAAAATCACTAAAAAGGCAGGTTTACCATATAATTCCCACTGGCCAAAGACTGTTCAGCCTGTAGTTTGTATTTTGTCCATATGTGTTTTAGAGAGTAGGTGATTAACTCTTTCACTCAAATGTACTTCCAATAATGGAAGACCAAGATTGTCAAATAAAAATGGAAGAAGAAGACCTGATCTAGTGAAAGGTGTCTCTGTCCATGGCAAGTGGTTTGGAACTAGATGATCTTTAAGGTCCCTTCCAATCCGAGGTGTTTTATGATTCTGTGAAATCACAGCATGCCCAAGTTCATGAGCTCATGTTTTAAAAATTTTAGATTATTCTCTATGTTAGTGTGTCTACACTGAGTTTCACCTGCATATCATTACTGGGCTGCAGAATTTCTTAGCAAATTCCTGTGAATTTCCAGTGAGATATAAAGGATGCCACTATTACCCTTTCCCCATTACTCATAGGGAATAGCATGGGTATTTAAGTTGCTACATTCCTGAAGGAGCACAGACCTTCCTTCAGTTTCTGTGCCCTTCACCTCAACATCACAAATCCATATTGCATATTCTCAGTAGTCAGAAACCAAGCACTCAGGTATTACATATCCCCATTTCTAATACCTCATTAGCTTCTAAAACATAGTTAAATTCAAGAAAGACAAGAAAAAAAAAAAAAAAAAAAAGTGTAATGAGAATTTCCTGATTTGGCAAATTCACATTTAAAGAAACTTCCCATAGGGGAAAAAAAAAAAGAAAAGAAAAAAAGCACACATTTTGTGTTCTTCAGAGGCTGGGATGTCTGCTTAGCACTGCATCTAATAATATGTCCTGATGATTGGTAAGGAATGTAGTTTATATTTAACTTCTGAACTAAGAAAAAGCATATCACTGATATAGCTATTGGTAAATAGCTCTAAGATCTGAAGACAGCTGAGTCAATTAAATCAATGGTAAAGATTATGTCTGTAAAGCATTGTATTTCCAGAGTGTAACTAATGGGAAAGGAAATCATTGGCTTTGAATGAAGAGATAGATACGATCGCTCTTAATTACACTTCATTACCCAAGAGTAGTCCTTGTGAGTGATACACAGCAAAACAGTATGCAATCAGTTCAATGTTTTATAAGTAAAAAATCACCGTGGGATATGATGCATGCTAAGAGAACATAGCATTACTGTTATCTTCTCATTTATATTTCATGACTAGTGGCCCTTTCAATGATGAGATATCCTTTCGTCTATGAATGGATGTCCTCTGATAAGGGACTACTTAATTAGTAATCAGTGATAGAAAGGATTTTTGGCATTTTGGATATTGCAGTCTTAATCTCAGTCCTTTACAGCTACAGAAGAAAGGCATGCTTGAAAGACTGATATTTCCCATTTATTGGTTAAAACAAGAAGCTGGTATTAAGGAAAATTTGGATTGACCAAAAATATGAATGCAAGGCAAAAGAAAAAAAATTGTTAAAGATTTATTGATTAGTGATCATACTTCAGTTAACCAAAAATGAAGAAGTTTTTTGATTATTTTTAGCACTGTAGAAAATAAATTTATGAAGATGTAGTGAGACAATTTTGAAAAAGAAAATAAAAAACATTAGGTTTTTTTAATTTTCCATACTTCTGTGGGTTTTCCCAATTTTTGTCAGATATAATTTTAGAAATGATACGAATGTTTTGGTTGACTTTGTGATGTAGTTTGTGAATTAAATCTCAACAGAAAAAAATCTTCCAGTGGCAGGAGACATAATGGGAATTTTGCCATCAAACTGATGAGAGAGAGGCTGAGCCCTGTATCTGCTTTGTATCCAGTTTTTGGGAAAAGGCCAGAATTGTGGACAATAAGACCCTTCATGGTTAAATTAGGAGAGCAACAAAAACTAGAAGGAAATACTTCAAGTAGGGAGCTCTTCCTATCTGACGGAAGGGCAGGAAGAAAATTACTGTTGCACACTTCTAGTACACAATTCTTTATAATGTCATGCATGTGACAAGATGCATGACATTAGAGCGTGAATGGGTCTGATCTGATTGAGCAGCTTTGGTATTCTTATACCCTTAAATGCTCACATTTAATCATAATTCACCCATGATTTTAGAGCAATCTCAAAGTTATTACTTCAAAGTTCCTTTGTGTTCTGGAAACAACTTGAAAAAATGTTTAGCCCTGTCACTTATGAATACATGTTGCAAAACCAAAAATAAGCACAAGATCCTGATTAAAGTTTCCAAAGAAGCGAGCACATCCAATTTCATTACATGAATTCTTTCCTACCACTTTTGATGGATGCATTTGTGGAGGAAGAGAAGTCCTCTAATGAGACCACAGATGTGGTGACTCTTACCTTGGGGCACTAGAAATCTAATTCTTCTAAGACGTGTCTACCAATTTTCAAGAACCAGAATAGTAAAGAGGTGAGCAATTTTTCTTGAGCAATATGTTGGTTCTGAGACCTTTGACAGTGTGGGTTCCATTAAAATCTTGACATATACCAGACCCTGGTACTTACATTTATTGTTTTCTCTTTGTGGTATTCCTACATGGATGTCAAAATTTTAACGATGCCCTCTGTTTTCTGAAGTGAAAGGCATGGAGCTGTCACTGGCAAGGGTAGGCAGCTCTGTTATCTGAGAAAGAAACAGACATTCTGAAGATATTTTTCACATGAAACAGTGCTAAGCTAACAGCAAGGGACAGTCTTCAAAGTGTCAGTCCATTCTTAACTCACTCTGTAGTGCCTAGATACTGTCAGAGCACAGTGTAGGATATATGACACAAAAATCTTCAAATAGCATGTGGAGGGGCTCAGCATAAGAGCTGGGCAAGACAGATACATATGTTATAAAACAACACCTCAGTGCAACAGAGCTTAGGTTGCTGTGTTTGTCACTGCTTGTTGTAGTCCATATATATATATATCTATATATATACATTTATATATATCTACATATATACTGTCCCCAACAGTTTAGCCCCTCTTTGCTTAACTATTAATTTGAGCTCAGCTTAAACATTCACACAAATATATGTGTATATATATATATATATATATATATATATATATATATATATATAAATATATCTTCATGGTTGAAAAAAATCATCTTCATGGTTGGTACCTGCAGTGTTTTGCTCCTTTTGAAATCTTCTCACAGGCAGTGCAACTGAGTGACGGGTTTTATTTTTCGGAGCACCTAAACCTGGCAGCTCCATGACCTGGCTTTTGGGAATTGCAGTGGTCTGGAAGACCAGAGATATAACATCTGCCCTCTGAACACCTTTTTTCTTCTCCTTTACAGGAGCTATAAAGTGTCCTACTCTTGTGTGAGAGTAGTAACCGCTCACATTGACAAAATGTCCAAAGGCAGTAAGGCAAACAGTTTAGGATAAATCCCCCCAGCACTCATAAGGGTGGAGTCCTTGAACAATGGAATTTTACCTTTCTTAGATGACACAGTGGAATTACACTCCTCATCCTAATGGTCACGTTGTAGCTGATAGAGCAGGTCCAGATCTGTGAAGAAGTAATCAGACCCCAAGTAATCACGCCCTGTTATCTTTCATTACCAGTGCTTTCCCTGAGCACTCTGGAAGCAGAGTCAGCAAGGGTTTAGCAGCTGTGGAGCCATTCTCTTTCTGTTTTCTTTCATAGACATATGTATAAATCAGGGAGGCTCAATTGAAAAAGGGGTACATTTACTTAGGCATAAAAGCAGTGAGAATCTGGCTTCATATGTTCTGTTTACCCAGAAAAGTAGTAAACTCTCCCCAGGCATGGAGCTGGGCCAAGCTAAACCGTCCTGCCAACGCACTGCCATAGAATGAGGGCTAAAATTTGGCTCTAAAGATTTAATCCCAAGGAGTAATTTGATTACTTTTAAATGCAGCTTCGTTTTCAATTATTTTTCTCAGCATGCTCTTTCCTTGCCTCCATCCGGAACTCGAGCTGTGCCATTATGTGCCTGTGCCTGGCCGGAGGAAGACGCAGACCTCTGCCAGGCAGGGGGTACCAAACCCCCGTCCCCCTGCTCGGATGGCACCTGATAAAGGTACCCTCCTCCTGCCTCGAGGGGCCTTGGTTTAGCCAAGACAGACAGCACAGTGCTGGGGCAGCCCATGAAAAAGCCAGAAATGCTGTCGCCAGGCCGTGACCGCGCGGCGCAGAGCAGGGATGATTTCAGACCCCCACACTGGCTCCTCACAGCATGGCACAAGCAGAGCCACGGAGAGCTGCTGGCTCAGGTCCTGGAACAGCAAAACTGCTCCAGGGGTTTTGCCTCCTGCTCGGAAACTTGCTCACGCAGAGCAGTCATTACCTCACCATGCTGTATTTTGTTTGACAAGCATGTTATATATGATGGAATTAAAAAGGGAATGCTGCTGATGGTCTCCTTATTGTCGTTATCAGATGACAGCGTGCACTTCTGCAGGCACTTGCCAGCACTCAGAGGAAACTGAAAAGGCTCAGCACTTTTCTGAAACCCAGGACTTAATGACAAAGTCAAACATAAACCAAATTGTCTGCATTTTGACACTCAAAGTAGAAAATGTATGTTAAAAACTTAGTGGCCCTTAACTCCTCAAATATCGGTAAAAAAAATGGGTCAGTCTGCAAAGTGAGACTATCAGCAATCCTTTCCTTTTCTGATTTCATTTAGATCAGTGCATGGTGATATTTTATACATATAATAAAAAAAATCAGGGCATAGAAATTAATCCGGTGTAACTAAATGTTTTAATTTTCAAGTTCTAAAAATAGATCAAGGAAAACAATACAACATTTCTTCAGAAGAACTACATAAATATTAGTGGGATTTTGATTATATTTTTTAAATAAATTTGCTGCTAAGGACAGTGCCTGAAGTTGTAGCAGATAAAAAGACACAAGAAATATGTCAGGAAAATTCATACCTTGACTCAGAACTGGGTTGCAAATGTAAGTAAGGTGATTAAAATTGATTAAAAAAAAAAAAAAAAAAGAAAACAACCAAAACCTCTGTGGGATGTTCTAGAAAGCCAATATAGTAATATTAAGGTATCTGTCATAATTTTACAGCTATTGAGTTGCAGACACTTACCCACACTAATTCACTCAAATCTCACATTGATCGTCACAGGAACTAGTCAAAGATGAACTATGTACCACTGCACTGCAACACTAAAATGTAATTATTGATCCCTCCCCCAACACACAACATTTCTCATGTATGATGTGAACTTCGCTTTTGACTCCCAAGTGTTTAGCATGACTTCATTCAGTCACACAGCAGAATCATTTGAAGACTGGCATCCACCCTCTCAGTAAGCCATATATGATATACAGCATCTAGTCAAGATGACCTGATGGCTGGTCTGGGACTTTGACCAAGAATTTAGAGCAGTGGAAAACAAGCACAGCACATTTTTAACAGATTCAGATCAGAAAATCATCAATGATAGACGATGTTTCTATCACAGCTGTACAGTGATCAGGTTTTAGCCCTTATATGTTCAGCAGTTTTATCCAAGCTTTGGAGGACCAGAGAAAATCACAAAAAACACAAAAATGGCTGATTAAAAAGAAAACTACCTGCCAGACAAGACAAAAGAGCAAATCCTTAGTGCTGTAACACAGCTACATGTAAAGGAATATACCCAGGAATAAAAAATGTAGGACATGCTTACAGGATAGCAGGAATTTACTTCAGGATCCCCAGAAAGGGGATGATAGTGGTCATCATCATCATCATCATCTTTTATCATGAAGCATGTAAATCCTCAGGCCATCACTACATCCAGTACACGAGTGCCAGCGTGATGCTGCATCCAAAAGAGTCAATACTGTCCCTGGAAAAATAAAAAAAGAAAATTTCTGTAAGCAAGCAGAAGGGAATTATATTGAGTCTGGATTTGGCACTAGAGCTTCATGTTTGGGAGTTTAGGTGATGAATGAAATATGATGTCCATGTTTACCAAGGATGTTGATAAATTGGAGAGGGTTCTGAGAAAATTGGTGAGAATCATTAGAGGATTGGAAAGGAAACGTGTACACTCCAGGACAGCCATGTAGTTTGTCCATCAAAGAGGTTAAGGGATAACTTGATCTGTGTCTTTATGTAATAGGAAAGAAAACTTTGATAATAAAATTATATAACAATATCCAGAAGTAAAAGTCAGAAATACAGTAGAATTTAAGTTGACATTTTTACTAATCACTGAAACAATTTAAGAAATATCTGCACTAGACTTCTAAATTTGTAAATGCTATCAATAACTTGGGGGTTACTCTAAAATAGTTTATTTAGTTAACTAAGAAAGGAATTAACTCAGGAAAGGTCTGTGTAAGTATGAGGTCAGGCTATTTTGTTAAAAAATGGTCTTTCAATTTTCACAGTCTAAAAAGAAGTTATGAGTATAAAGTTGAAGCCACACATTCCAAAGGTCAGCATCATCTAGAACTTGGAAACTTTCTGCTCCTTAACTAATGATTTTAAACTTTAGAGGACAACCATGCTCCGTGATATCTTTTTTCTCTTCACAACATACTCCCAACTCCCACTGACCTGCACATTTCTTTTAAACTGAGCAATGAGGCTTTAAAAAAAGCCAGCCCCACAGAAGGCACAGGCTTCCTATGAAGCTGCCACTATTGCCTTGGTGACACACATTTGGAGCGTATTCCTTGGAATGCAGAATACAAGCTCCAAGTCACACCTCTGCCACGTACCTGAGCAGCCTGTTCCCAGTTCCCATTTGTGCACAGGGTTCTCCTAAACAGAGACAGCACTTTGCTCTGGTCTTTTTGGAACACCACATTATTGATTCCAGTTTTGCATCATCCTGATTTTAGTTTTACCTGGGCCATAGTTTCTTAGACTGCTTATGGGAATAACACAGGGGAATGGGCCCAAAGCCTTGATGCCACACCCTTTGCCTCCTCACAGTACCTGCTGGAGGTACAGTGCTGCTCATCAAGGCCTTATTTCAATATTATTTATTCTTGATAAATCCATGTTTCCTGTATCTTATCACTGCAGCCTCTCAGCGCTGGAAAGATCTTTACACTCTCTTAAGGTACAGAAAATCAGCTTGTTAGTCTCTAATTCCCCTTCTCTTTTTTTCTTCCTTCCTTTTTTAAAAAAAGTAAGAATTATGTCCATCTTCTTGCATTCCTCTGGAATTCACCCTTCCCTACAGAGTGTTAATCACTACCCAGCAACAGCTCATCCTAATCTCTTAAATACTCCAAGGGTACATTTCAGCCAGCCTAAGGACTGCAGCGCACTAACTCTGTTATTTGACCTGATCTATGACTATCTGGCCAGAGTTCTTGTCCTCTCATTAACTGCTGTTAGTAGTATCAGAGGTGCAATTACAAACTCATTATTTTTTAACATTAAAAAAAAAAACAAGCTAAATGTTTCCACTCCTGCCTCCATTAGGCAAGTGATTGTATTTCCCCCCATCTCCCATAAAGGTACTATATTTATGGAAATACTATATTGTTTCTTATGTCCATCACTAGTTATAATCCTATTTCTTCATTAGTCTGTCTGATTATGTGTGGCCCATGTATTATTTTACAGCCTCCAGCACCTTGTTTCTGCTTATCTTTTCTCTTTGATTTTCCCATAATTCAATAGCTCCTGATGTTGCATTATAGTATTTTACTACAACCACTCTATTTCATTCACTTTGGGATGGATTGTTTTCTGGTCAGCTTTTTGTGTTTTTCCCCTAGAAACTTCCAACTCTCCTTTTTGTGTTTGTACTCCTCCCTATGAGAACCTGCCAGAGAATTTCTCTGGGTTTACTGAAGTTCATTTTTTTTAGCTCTCTTTTATCATGAAGCATGTAAATCCTCAGGCCATCACTACATCCAGGCTCCTGCAGGACATGAGCCATTGATCTGTCACATCAAGCCACTGCTGGCACATCATATCCTCTGTCTCTTCCAGAAGTTCCCTTTCTGGATGCAGTTCTTGGCTAACACGCTGCTTCCTCCCTCCTGCCTCTTCCCATTCCTTGCTGTAATTCCCTACAGGTATGATCAGCATGATCTGAACATCTACCACTTCAGCTAAATGAGGGACTATATCTGTGCTAGCTTCTGCCAGTAGTAATTTATTAAATTCTGGAAGATCGGCCACTAGAGGGAATCTAACACACCCTGAAAGCATGTTAAGCTCTCTCCCTTGGATCCCTTTCGTCTTGCATAGTGACATTTAGAATGGCTTTATGCATAATGAAAATCTACTTTTACCACCTTTGATAGACAACAACTATTTGAAACGTCTGTTCTCTGCAATGAAAATATCTTTGCTGAACTGCATCTGCTGCTCAGAACCTATTTCAGTCCTAAAATGAGCAAGTATTAACTCCCTCTCACTGTCTCCCTAGATGCAGTTCTGTGCTTCCTGGGGCTCAGTTGTCCAAGCATCCCTAATTTGGTTGGTCTGTTTGCATCCTGATGAGCTTACACCTTCTGTTACATAAGGGAGAACACAGTAACAAATCCTAAAGTGGGAGTGTCTGCAGCTGGAAAGAGTGAAAAAAATATCAAGTGATTTCCTTAAAAAAAAATTCTCTCCTGCTGAAGACATTAAGGGAAGAAAACAGGTGGGGAGGGAGACCATTTACATACAGTGTGGATGGCACATGAGTGGACAACTTTAACAGCTCAAAGTGATCTGACCTTTTTTTTTGCCTTGAAAGTGGAAAAAAGGAAAAAAAGAGGGCCCCTTTAAGTCCTACTGACATACTGGGGCTGGTAAGTAGCTGCACCCTGTGGTTCGCATTACTTTTTTATGTGTTCCTGTTTTTATGGAGTGCTAAATGGCTTAATTACATTTTACTGGTTTATTCTGCTCACTTGCTCATAACCTCATTAATCTGACACACACTGTTTTTTTCCCAAAATGGAGAATACACAATCATTTTCGTGTAATAGCGTCTCTAGGTATTTGCAACTGTCTGACAGGTATAATGTGGTTGAATTTGCTATTTATTAGGAAATTATCACCTCTGCATAAAGGTGCAAGTTATGAATAAAAAGCATAAACTGGGCAGACTAAGCTCTTTAGCAGCACATCAGGATCCCAGCTGATTTAAGTACTTGGTGGTGCTGGTGGAGTGGAAAGGATGCACTGTTCAGTCTAATTATCATTATCTTACTTTCACATGAGGAGATAGATTGCTAGTGCTCACCCAGATAATTTCTAGGCCATAACTGCTCACCTTTCAAGCTTGATCCCCCTACTATTTGGCCTGCAGCAGACAGTGTGGGATGTCTGGTTCTGCTAAATAGAAAAGCAGAGGTGTGGGGAGTGCAGAGCCCCCTCATCACAGCCTTTGCTGGGAGGTAGGTTCTATACAGCAGAGAGATGCTTTGTGATGGGTCTAGGATGATGCATCTTTAGATTTTAGTGCTGCAGACTAAGGAGAATTTATTTGGTTTGACTTATTTTGGATCATTTTTTGGTGAGATATGGCACAATGATGCAAACTGAAAGGTACAACCTCACAGAGATCTAAATATAAAACCAAATTTGAGAATAACTTGGAGAGCTTCCTGTGGTTGCCCCCATTGCTTTCCCCCGTCCCTAAACAGCATTCATTCTTCATTTTAGCTATTTAAACCAAGTAAAAATACGAACTCGGTACGTGTGAGACAGGCAAAAAACCCCAAACAAAATAGCTTCTGAAAATCTGTATTTCAATTAAGAGATCTTCAGCAGAGACAAAAGGACTTGATTAAATGTAAATGCTGAAGAAATGGGATGTTCTGTCATGTTTCAGTTCCACCCTTGTGAATTCTTCCCGCAGGAAAGATGTTGTGAAAACCTACTGGCCATTCCTGGCAATAGAAAAATTCAGTGAGGCTCCTCTGAGAGTAAAATGGTACCCAGAATGGACTTGGGACTTCACTAGAGGCACTCTGTCAGATTTTTATGTGATGGCTGCCTACCCATATCCCTCTGTTTTGCAGCAAGGTGGTCTGCAGTTTACAAGCATGTAAAACACATGAACAAGGCTTCCACATCAAGTTATGTGATAAAATTTAAAGACAATGTTGATGACTTAGCACGTCCTAAAAATGTTACATGTACTACTGTTACAAATAACCCTTAAGGCAACTGCAAGTAAAAATCATGGTAAAACTTTCAAACAGTCTTGCCCTTTTCCTTATCTTTTTTTTTCTCCTGTGTTTTTTTCTGCACTGAGCCAGCAGTACACTGGAAGGCAGTGCTTACCTGAAATAGCTGTCACAGAGATTTGAAATTGAAACTGGACCTGATCCAAGGAGAGACAGAGGTGAGGGCAGAGAGGAACTGGATGGGAAACAGAATTCAAACACAAATCAGAGCAAAAGGCCTATCCTTTACACTGCAGAAACAGACCTTCTGTTCCAGGGATCTGTCAAAAACTCAGTGGTTCTGTATGAGCCACTGCAAAGAGAACACAAAAGTGAGTGTCCTTTTAAACAACCTATTGAATCTAAAGTAACAAGTTTGCATTGCATGATTCAAAGGCAGACACTACAACAGAAGAAAGTACCAACTTCAGGTTCAAAAGATATGCATCAATCTTTTTAAACTAATGTTAAAATAAAAAACATCTCCTTGCTAAATTGTGGGGTTTTTTTCTGATGGCTAAATAAATTTCTTCTGCTTTGTTTTTTCTTCAACTATATTTTTCCCTATCCTTTTCTTCTTCTTTTCCCTTTTTATTTTGAAAAAAACTCAGTTTAAAATTTTTCTTTAATTTGATTATATCAAAATGAAGACTGATCTTTTTCCTACTTTCTGCACAGCTTGTTAGCTGAGGTCTCAATCCTGCAAACTCATTTGTGCAGTATAGCTCCGGCTGTCATTGAGCTGAACATCCCATGCAAAAAGACTGAAAGGCTTGGTTGTTCTCAGTTCACCCATCCATCTTGTCTATCCTTCTATATACTTTTTATTCAGATGTCTCTGAAAATAGTTGCCATGCACACAGGATTGGTTATTTTCTTCAGCACTTGACCTAAAGCAAGAATAATTGTGGGTGGTTGTTCCCATTGGCTCCAAAAATGGAGCCAATTTTGCTCTCACACAGATAAATTATTTAGAAATAAAAGGGAAAAGAAATATGGAAAACAATGCAATTAAATGACCTTAAATCTTCTATTTTCAAAACTCAAACCCCTCTCATTTGAATTCATCACAAGAGGTCAAATAGAAATAAAACTTTTCCACTTATTTGTGTGCATTAAAATGTTCAATATAAATCAAAGGAACTGCAATAATTCATAATTTAAAACTAAAGCCCACCACATTTGTATCACTGCAGGAGGTAGTTTTCCTGCAAGAGCACTCTCATACAACCAAATTTTCCCTGCTGCAGTCATAAGATATTCTAAAGCAAAACAGAAGAAAGTGATTAAAAGAAAAAAGCTCAACACAAGGACAACTATGTTGGATCCAAGACAAAGTTTATCTAGTGAGAATCCCTGAAGGTTTATCTAGTAGAGTATCCATATCGTTTAATAAACCATTTTTCCCTCAGTCATACTTCTTCCAAGACAGTGAAGACAGCATAGAAAAGGAAGAAGAAATGGAAAGTTATTTCCATGCAAAGCAGTTGCAAATTATCACCTTTCAAAGTGCCCTTTTGCACCACCTCCAGCTGGTGATCCCACTACTGACAGTACTGAGAATCTTGAACTAGGCTTTAGTTAACCCTGGGAATGGACCTGAGACTACAGAGGTATCCAAGGGGTGCTAAAAATTTAAAAGCAGCACTTTTACAGCCTTGCTGATTATACAAAAAACTTTGAGAGTCTAAGTTAGGTGTATCCTAGCACATTTTATACTTGTTTTGCTTTAACCCAGGGAGTACTAAGAGACTCATTTTATTTAACCTGGTCTCACAATATAATGGCTTGAACACAAAGATCAACCCCACCCTTCCAGACACCATCGTAACAAAACATGTTTGCATGCAGGAGCCCAGTTTAGTACTTCTTTCTCATAACAGAATAGTTTAGAGGAAAGTCTGTGGTGGGACACATCCTCCTGGTTTACTTGCCGAAATGGCCTCTGAAACACCCACACCAGGAGACCATCACACATCTGCAGAGATGCTGTGCCATTAAAACTGTACCACAAATCTCTGAACCTCTCCTGTGAGCAGAGGTGGTCTTTCCAGCATTTAACATTGATAGGGAACTCAAAAATATTTCTGATGTCACAGCTGAGTCCAAACGACAGATTTTTTGCTCTACAACTTCTCTGAAATCAAAACTCCGCATTTTCCCCCATCAACCAAACTTATTCTATCTTTAACTCTAGTTTTGACAGTGTAATTACATCCCAAGGTGCAGTGACAAACTTTCAATCATCAGTATTAAAGCATATGGGCATAAACAAAAGAAACAAACAAATAATTTGCTCAGCTTGTGCTTGGTGAGTAATAATTATTATTTCACATATATCCTGATTCTTTAGGATTATCACTTAATTAGCTACATATAAATAGAGTCAATAATTGGTGCAAACCCCACTGGAGATTGCCCTTGGCTCTAAGATAGATCCCCAAAAGAAGGCCTGGCAACCTGAAAAAGACAGCTCTAACAGCCACCTGCTTTGGATCTGGCATGAGTAGATGGACAGAGGCTTTTAGTCTCTTTCAGGATGCTACCCTGCACAGTGGGGTATTAAAAACAGCAGCTGTGATGTCAACACGGTTCTTTGGAGTGCTTTCAAGCCTTGTTTCTTCTCCTCAGGATGAAGGATTCAGGAGCTAGAGATTAATTTCAAGAAGGTGCACTGTACCAAAGGCTTCCTTTGCACCGTATACACTTGCAGTAGGATATTAATTTCACATATGTTATGACAGAGTGCAAGCTGTAGATACACTGCTCTTTTCAAAACAAAATTGGCTCCTGCATGTGCGATGCCATCAGTAGGTGCATCCAGACCCTACAGTCCCCTTTTCCAGGGTCTAGGAATGTGTTTACTTGCAAACAGTCATTTGCACAGATACAAGTGGATTTTTAAAAATGAACAGCTAAAGGAATTTTCTCCACTGGCCTGTTGAAAATCTCTTTATATGACTAGTGGTTAGTGTATTTAAGAGCGCTTCTCTGGGCTTTCCTGGTCTGTGACAGCCTTAGGAAATGAAGTCCTGTGAATATACCCTTGGAGATAGCTGGAGTGGCTGGCAGGTCCTCAGCCTTCTGCCTGAGCAGATACCTACTTTTACTACTCATCAACAACCAAACTATGGCCAAAAACAGGCAGGAAAGGAGATGACCTGTCATTTCCAGCTCTGTAGGCACCCCAGTTCCTGAGGTAGAAGGGTAAACCTGGATGTAAAATGGAGTGCAATTGAATGGGAGGAAGCTGCACCCTTCTGTTTTGCACTGTAGTTCAAACACAGGTGAAGTTCGTAGTGCCAAATGAGATTTGTGATTCTTTCTACTCTGTCATGACATCCAAGGCTGAAGAAATGTAAGACCTGTGGATCAAAACATAAGAATACTTGAGGGAGACCCTGTGAAATCAGCCAGACACGTTTCTCACCATTTTATAGGACAGAAGGATGGAGGTGTACAAGCACGTAGTCACAGTAGTCCCAGCAATTTTCTTAAATCATCTGCCTACACTATAGGGAATTTTCCATTTGGAAACTTCTTAACACCAAGAAAGAAATGCGGTCTGCTGAGGGCATTATGCAGAATACAGGGCCTTGTAGTGTGACTGAGTATGTCAGCACTTACAGACTTTCCATGTGGATGTCCGTGCCTGCGCCTGCAGAAGATAAGTGCGCACGTTGCCGGCAGATCAGACATCTGCCCGGCTGCGAGTCACGTGAATCTTTGGTCTCTCAAACCCACATAAAGCAAACAGTTTCCCTTGCACAAATGTTTGCAATTTAATTGCAAAAGTCTGGTCCTTGGTATTTTGTGAGTGAGGGATATGACACTCACAGATGTACCAATAACATTGGTGAAGGCAGGAAAAATTGGAGACAGGGAAAACACACAGCAACTTGTCAGTTTTGGGCTCTAAAGAGAGATTCTGCAATACTAGAAAAGTCCTGTATGAGGAAGCTGACAACCATCATAGAAATGGATTTTAATTGCTCTCTTCACCGTATTTTGGTATGATAGCAATTTATGTGCCAACTAAATGCAGTTTGAATTGAACAGTGCCCTGACAGAAACTGCCAAGATACTAGATAATTCTGTGCAAATATAGGTATTCAAAATTAGATCAGGACATTTTTGACACTTGCTCTATCTCAAGTTGCTAGGATAGGGCTAATAAAGAGTTTTGAAATCCTCTCTGCAGCACAGCATCTAAATCACAGAATATTATTTTATTTTCCTTAAATAAGCAATTAATATTAGCCACCCAGGAGAGCAACACTTGCAAGTTCTCCTTGCTGGCCCATCCTTCTCTGCTTTAGGCACAGAATACCTGCCGATGTGCTAATGCAGCTACAGAGGAGACACACGTGCACCTCCACAAATGCGCCGCGCACCATTTCCCTCCTGTTGGCTCATCCTCTGCCAGGCAAATGTGAGAAGTGGGTACAGCACCAAGATCTGCGCTGCCAGTTTCCCTCCCCTACCAGCTGGGAAGAGTGAGGGCAGGGACAGACGGAAGCGAGAGGCTGGTACTCATCTCCCCAGCAACAAAGCTGCCGCTTGGCCGATGTTCCACTCGAGTGGCCTGCCGGGATGGAGAGGAGCCTGGCCGCTCTCGGTGGGGGCCCGCTGGCCACCGCTGCTCCACTGAACTGGCCGCCGCTTCGCTGGTGCGCAGCTGAAAATTAAATCTGCGGCGAAGTCTTTTCTGAGTAAACTGAATAAAGCAGCAGGCGAGAGCACCTCAGAGCAGCTTCCTGCGATCGCAGCACTTAGCTGGCATCACCGCTGATAAGGAAGCGCAGGCGGCACTGCTTTTCATTCTCCCTTTGTGGGCTTGATCTTATTACAGAAAACAAATTTACCAAGCATGAATTATGGCTAAATTTCTCAATGCTCCGGCGGAGAAGAAAGCCTGATGCAGACGCCAGTAAATACGCACGTCTGCGGACGAGGATGCCTCTCCTCGGCACGCCGCACTCTCCCAACTTTTGGCTGTGTGCTGCTGCTGCGAGAATTATTCAAAAGATGGGCTGCAGAAAAAAAGGATCAATTAATCTGCTGAGCGAGTTTTCGAATCCATTCTCAATGGCGCTGACAGCCGGAGACCCCCTCCGTGCGCTGGGTAATTACCCCAGTATTTCCTGCACGCTTGTTTAAATGGCTTTCCACCGGGGCTGCCTGTGAAGAGCAGCTCTCCCCGCGCCCATCTGAGGCAGGGCAGAGAGGCAGCTTCCCTTATCGCTCCGCTTCACTCCATCTGCAGCCAGCGGGAGGCTGCCTAATCGCCGGCCCTGGGACAGGGACGGGCAGCCTGGGGGAGGCAGATAGATGTGCCACCAAAGGAGACTGGGACTTTCCGACAGCGCCGGGGCCGCAGAAAACTCATCGCTCTCTCGCTGTTTCAAAGGCGAGAGAGGAGCCCCTTTAAACCAGAGGCCTGTCCCTTAATTATACAAATGCGGCGATCAAAGTTATTATCTGTCCTTACAAAGGCCGGAGCTTTAATTGAATGGTGTGTTGCTACCTTTGAGAGAAAGTGTTCAGTACTCCTGGAGAGCAAAGTGCCAGGAGGGGGGGAAATGGGAAAAGAGAGAGTGAGCGAGAGGAAAAGAGCAAGAAGAGGGAGAGAGATGATATTTAACAAGGAGGCTGCTTTATATGGAAATGTAATGAATACAGTTGATAAAAAAAGGGAGAGACAAAAGTTGTGAAGTTTCAAGCTGTGAAAGAGCTTCAAAGTGTATTCAAATGTCACATTGATTTTTCTTCAAATCTCTAAGTCGGAAGTTTTTCAAAAGAGGAATATGATCCCCTATTTTATCCACTAATGTTTTATCTACAAAAAGGGGCAAAAAAGCACAATGTTTTCTTTTCACATGATATAATCCCTATATTGGAAGTCTAACTTTTCTTTTTTTTTTTTTTTCCAATCAAAGATTTTTTTTCTGTGTCTCTTAAAGTGGTGAAGTCTTCACTACATTTGTGTATTCTATGTTTAACTCTGGAGAATTCTGGGTCTGAGAACCTGTTCTAAGTGAAGTGCAGAAGAACCATACCCAGGTGGGACCTCATTACCACAGTACTCCAAGCCAACCAGAGCAAGGCAACACTTCCTCTTTCCTGGAAGGAAACTCTAGGAGCAATCTTCAAAGAGACATGAACCAACAAGGTTTTGTATCATGGTAGTAATAGGCCGGGGAAGTAGGAGATTAAAATGATGCTGTTTACTGAGGCAGCGACACAACCTAATAGGAACAATTTATCTCTAAATGAAAATCAACAGCAGGATGGTCTGTAATCTTCAATGGCCTACCATGGATCTAGACACCAGGAAGAACCCATTTTGTGCCCCAAAACACTAAGTACCCATCTTGTTATGTGTCTGCCACTCTCTGTGATAGCTTGGTAGAAATTCCAGATAACACCTCTGAGAAGCAGAGCATAGTTAATGCCAAAAACCATTAGATGGAACAAAAGCTCTTTTATGGTAAATTCTGAATATCTCTAGCAGTTCTTACAACCTAAGCTCCTACAACAATATAAAGGATAGGTTTCTGCAGCACTCACAGTATAGCATTTACCCGGTAAAAATGCAAACTTCAAAAAGATGAATGCAAAGCAAAACAAATATATTTTGAGAAATCTCAAAGGTTTTGAATGAATGGTTTCATAGTCCTCCAAAAATAGCTTTCAGTCAAAGTGGCTACTTTGGAATTTGATGATATTCTGGGACCGCATTGCGTATCAAACAAATTCTGCTGAAGGCAACATAATCATAATACTGGAAGGTTTGTATGAGAAAAAAAAAAGTAAGGATCAAACTGGATGGCAATGGTTGTATGCTAGTTTTGTAGCGCAGTCTTGGCAATAAGAATGAACCATGGCTGCTTCCTGACCTTGCAGAGGCTGCATCCCCTTGCAGACCGGAGAGGAACCTGGGTGTGAGTGGCATAAGGAGCACTCCAGTGCATCTCCCACTTGGGATAATCACAGCACTGGGGCTGCAGGAAGACCACCGAGCACACCTGTCTCAGGTGACTCACATGAAATTTTACACTTGGCAAAAGAAAATGTCATTGCTTGGGGACCTTTTACCTTTTTCATTCTGTTTTGTTTCTTCTTAAGATTCAGCCATCTTGTTGAGAAATCACAAAAATGGAACACATTCTCTTCATCATGTTCAGTTCCCTTGTACATGGATTTCAGTGCTAATAATACTAAATCCAAGCAGAATACCCTCAGATTTGTGTGGAAAATAGCCCAGAATTTGGATTTCTTACGGAGATTTACATGTGGGCATCTGCTACTAGTGGGAAGGGAAGCGTGTCCCAGCAAGCTGCCAAAAATTGCTACTTTGTAGAGGAAACCTTAACCAAGGTGATACAGGGACAGGCTCTCAACTACACTTTGGTTTGAGACCGCAGCTCTGTCGCTTTGTGGAAGGGCAGGCAGGTGTGAAATACTGCAGTTCTGTGCCAAAGCACTTGTGAAATTGTAAGAATCTGTCTTTTAATGATTACTTTGAACAGTAAAAGGTACTGTTGTACAAAACAGGAGTTTCTAGTGAGAAAAACCTTTGGATACATTCCTAGTTAAGTCAACAAAAATTTTTTTCCAAAGACTTCAGTAGCAATCCTCGCATGCTTAGATGGAGTTCTCCACTCTTTCTGCTGACAGTTTTGAAGTCAAAATAACCACAAGTAAAATTTGTGCTATAGGAACGGTCTAGCACTGACTCTGGGTCAGCCTTCCAGGTTTTCTTGAGGAAAACCTTTGGTGGAGTTAGTATTTGCAACAATCCCTTTTCCCCAAGCCCTTTCTGCAGGAATAAAGCAGGCCTTCAGATATATCCTCCTGGGTTATCTGTAGACTGTAGATCAGTCTTTCCACACAGGGATTCCAGTGTACTTTCTTTGGGGACTTAGACTTTATCTAGTGCAAATGCAGATGGGACATGTAAGCAGCTGTAAGTGAGTCAGAGCTGAATGTGTGATGCCTACAGAGGACAAAGTGAATGTTTGCAAGTTTAGCAGATACCTTTGAAGACATGGATCTGGCAGAGTTGTGGAGCTGCCATGAATGAGACCTACAGAAAGGAAATCCAAAGCAAGTAGGCATCAAAATGACACAGCAGAAAAGAAGTAATTTACCTTTCCTTGCCCAAAGCATTCAGATGGATGAATAATTCTTTTAAAACTGTCAGTCCTCTCTGGCTCTTTGCATGATTCCCAGCAGCTTTTTGCTCCTTGTGCTTCTCTTAGACCACTTTTTCTTTCTCTGTTCACAATTCCTTTCCTATAACTTGCTCATGCAACACTAATCAGGGAGATTTTCTCAACAGGTGGTTCAAGCCCCAGGAATACCTGCTAAATTTCTAACATAATTGGAGATAAGATCTGAATAATAATAAATGTAATGCCTCATCTCTGTATGGAAATACCAATTTGTCTTGCTCCCGCTTTTTAATACAAATACACACTTCTTAAGAAAACAGAAATATGCCCTTCTTGTGCCACATTTTGATTTACCTAGGAGATAATTGTCACAAATTTCACAGGGAGATGTTTATTTGTTATTTAAATTCCACTGATGGAAAATTTATCCAAAGTAGAGCAGGATGCACTGAATTTCCTGTGGTTACTGGCTGAGATAAAAGATTCTTTTGGAGGAGAAAAAAGGGTTGCCATCAGACCTAGGGACCATCACAAATCTTAACTTGCTCATGCTCCATTTGCTCAGTGTATTTCCTTCACCCTGCCTATTGTAATGCGAGCGCATTGCATTTTAAAGTGAAATAAATATCTTATCATGACAGACATTACTACTGCAGGTTTGGACACCTGGTGTGATAAACTCCTTCCCTGCTGCCTCCCAAGATGTTAGCATTGGGAACCTTCATTTACAAAATCCAGCTCAGTAATAGCAAACTCCCCCTCCAATGAACCCCTCTTCTAGAGACTCCTTTCCAGAAACTTTTTTAAAAATCCAAGAATGTTAGAGCCATTCAGTTACGATTTTTTTTCTAGAATGAAATTTCCTACACAATTATGGCTGTTGTTCTTCCAAAGATTTCTCTCACGCCAGAGAGTCATTATTTACCCCTGTGGGAGATGCCACAGTACATTCTAAAATTATAATCATCTAATACTTGGACTGTAGTTAGATTGTTAGTAGATTTCCTTGAAGCTGAGATTAAGCTCATCAGGCTGCCATTCTTGAAACTGATCTTTTATTCAGTTAAAAAAGAATAATAATTTTTATTCTAAGTACAAACTGGATTTTTCCTTTTAAAAGGAACAGCTGCTATTTTTAATGATTTATTGCCAGTATCTTCCCTCTTTTGCACTTTATTTCTTTCAGAACCCCCCCCGATGAATACCATCTGGTTCAAGTGATTTACTATGCTTGCATTTCATGAGCTGCTCCAAGACATCCCAAATTAAGGCAAGGAAAATATAGTCTGAGTTTCAGGAAAATCTTTCTGACAGATCTATTAGACTGTGGAGTAATCTTTCAGTGGGAGTCTCATTGTCTGAGACATTTATAGCAAGACTGGACAAAGCATTGGTAAAATATACTTCAGGGGACAATTCTGCATAAGCAGAAGGAAAGTATAGATGCATGACTGAAATTGAGACAGACAAAAAAATTTAAGGGAACAATTTTCCATCAGAAAATGCAGTTCTACAGACAAAACTAAAAATACTTTGCTAAACTGTGTGAATTTTAGTGAATACTATTGAAGAAAGAAATAAAAAGTGGAGGAATTACAATGCCAAAATGTCATATTGAAATATTCTCTGAATAAAGAATTTAATTTTTAAATGAAAATTTTATTTATCCTATTTCTACACTACATTCTGAAGCAGAAATCAAACTAAATGCTAAATGGTTTCAATTTAGCCCAAATTTATTGTTCTTTCCTCTAGAATTGTACTTCCTAGAGAAATACACAAAAGTATAGTTTTTTCCCTGTCAAAAATGAAAGAAAATAAGAAATACAACTTGACCACTGAAAATTGCTCTCCAACAGGCTTCTGACAGCTTCCCATGGCAAATGACATCTCTTTATGTTCCATGTTTACAGGACATTTCTCTGCATTTGCCCTTTCACTTTGTCATTTCAGTGCCTTGCGCCTCAGTTCCTTCCAGATTAAAAGCAATAGAAATGTGCATTTTTCTCTGAGAAGCTGGACTGAAAAGCATTTCATAACAACTTAGATTTTTATTAGTGAATTTCTTTCTCATTCCCTGTGGCTTGGCTACTTTATTGTCCTCAGGTTGCCCTGAAGATTTATTCTGCTTTCATTGATGTGTTTTATCCTTCCAGCTGTAATATAATTGGAAATCTTAATCACAGTTGAAATAACTCCTAAGACAGACTTGGAGAAGCAGTCAACACTGAGGTGAACTCTGTATTTTTTCCTAAAGCGTGGCTGGTCACAACAGTTCATTGAAGCCTTTCTATCCTTTTCAAGAGTAGGAGACAAAATAGAGGTTCCTTTTGTAAACAAACCAACTTTCAAAAGTATCAAACCCCATATTAAATTTTGAAGTCCTGGGATCTGGCCAGTGCTTAATAGCATTCAAAATTACTGTCCTTAGAAGCAGAAAGTCTCTATATTCGAAGACTGACTGTTGCTTCTGCTTTCCAAAGGAAGTAGCTTTCTGAAAGTGGTTTGTTTACCTCTTGATCTATGGACCCTTTTGGGTATTGCCCTTATTTAGTCTCTATTTGAAGCCCAATACCTTCCACAAACTAAAACAAGAATCTTCAGAAAACAAACATGCCTGGACTCCCGCGCACATTCCTCCCACAGTGAGGTTTTCTCCCTTTCCTCACAAAAATGATCTCTTCTGACACCACTTATCTCCTGCCCTCAGTGGTGAGCTACCTTGCTGTCTCTAATGAGTCCTTCATGCTTCCCACACACATCTTGCCTCCTTGGAGACAATTGGAACGACAGGAGGGTTCCCTTCCTGTTCTCTGGGCTCCATCTGTGTTTCACAGAGGACTGGCAGAGTGAAGCATTCCTGTCCCCATCTGCAGAAACAAGTTGCCCACAGGCAAGCACCACGTCCAGCCATATCTGATACCTTAGCAGCTCTCTGATCATACTCTGCAGAGATCAGGTTCCTAAGGTCCCCCAGCTACCATAGGTGATTTTGAGGATCTTCATACACTCCTTAATTTTATCACTGTAGAAGGTAGATGCAAACTGGGAATCTTCTGGCACTATCTTGTATGGTGCTCTGCATCAAGAGACACATTCATTAACAGGGTATGGAGAAAAGAAGTTCTTTGTGGCCCTATTTTTAAGCTTTTTAACAAAGAGAAAACTAAAAAGTAGCTACCTGGAAACTCACACAGTCTTGAGAGAGAATCTTCCCTGAAGCTGAGCTGCAGCACAGAAGGTGGAAGGAGATCTCTGGGTGCTCTTACAGGCAGCAACTTAGAGAAATAATGTCCCATGGTTAATTTGGTAAGAAAAAGGAAAGCCCCAGACAGACAGAAAAAAGTAGAAAATGTGATTGAAAGCTTGAATTTCTGAAAGATTTCTTGTCATAATGCACATAACCAAACCAGGTTGCAAGGAAAAATCTGCTGCAGAGCTCAAATCACAAACACTTATCTGTACCTACAGTAATATAAATGCACCACTCTCACACATTTTCAACACGACCCTGGATTGCTTTAGGCAATATTTGAATTCAATGTGTAGATTTTTTTCTGTATATTTTGCACATATGGGAGAGCAAAGATTAAAACTTGAGTAAGAGAAGAATAGTTGAGACTAAGTCCTAGAAGTTTAGGCAATGGATCAGGAAGAGCATTCTTATTTCATCTTTGATTTAAAAAGAATAAATGGAATCACTTGCCACTCATGCAAAAGAAAAAAATAAGGCAAACATTATCAGTTTTACTGAATCTACATTAGGAAGGACAAGTCTCCTGTGAAAAGAGTGCTGAGGTGTAATTGACTGTGTTACCTTTTAGCTTAAGGGGCTAAGTTATTGCCAGATCAAAGAGGTCAAGTTGTAAGTAACAGTGGTTATTTCAGGTTCAGGGAATGCCATTAAAGTTAAAAGCAGTTGTAATGCAACTTAATGCCTTTGCCTGTTTTATTTGCACCTATCCCTTTCCTGATTATTCCTAGCATTTAACAAAAAGGTTATGGAAAAAAAATAGCTACCTGTAGGCAGAAAGGAATTTCATTATGATCTCACTTTTAATTATTTAGTGTTCAGTGGTTAGATTCTGACACTCCTATTCACATTATTGCCTTACTCCATAAATACTTTATCTAGTTTCAACAGTACTATATCTTTACCCCCATAAAATCAAGAAGATGGGAATTTCACTTTTAAATTCTGCAGGAAAAAAATCACTGCAGGTTATTCTGGATCAGATCTATTGATTGATGTTTGCTGTCCCACAGGGAATGAGACAAAATATTTCTAATTCTTCCTTTGATTAGCAGATGTCTCTTTAGACACATAACTGATTCAATGAGTGGACACACTGTCATTAAAGCATTATCTTTGGACATATATTGCTTACCTTAAAGTCAATAATTTATTATCAAACTAAAAAAGTCATATGTCTTTTCCACTGAATGGGAGAGGTGAATATCAAAGGAGAATATTGCAAATTATCTTCAAGTGGCCACGCTGTTCACTGATCATCTATAATGCAAACAGAAAGCACAGTGCTCAACAAGCAGCCTGCACAATTCTGCTCACCTCCAAACCCAAAATCTAAGCAACTCCATTAAATACCTTCAACAGTTGAAGTCAATTAATTTGGAGTGGCAGCATACAAGTAGCCTTATTTGTTTTATTTACGAGTTACTTGTCTCAGGTCTCACCTTCTAATAGGAACTTAGGCTGGTGCCTCTAAACACATGGCTTCTTGAAAGTGAATTTTAGTGCTCCTGAGAGATACTGCAGTTTGATTTCTGACTCCAGGTCACGAGACTATCAAGTGAATTTCTATTTTCTCACTTTTCTCGGCAAGCAGGTCAGGGGGTCTCCTGTGAGACTGATTAATCTAGACAAAAGTGGATCATGCTCTGGTCTGGATAAAAGCACATGCTTGAGAATCACTGTGGTAAAAGCTAACACAAGTCCAAACAGTCTTGTAAGGGGTAGGAGGACTGGAATGCTACTGGCTTACAAGAACATTTTAATTACTATAACTGTAGTTTCATCTATACAGAAGTACTATAAAATGCCTGTTGGAATATTTTCATGCCACATCTAGATTCACTAGCTCATTTAAAAGGCAGTGCTAAAACCAGAGCATTAGCTGAGGTCATTACAATACTGCTATCAGATAATTTCAGTGCTTATGCTAATTAAAATGATGGCACTATAAAAGAAGAAACCCATCTTGTGAGGCTCAAAGGCTCTTTTGGGGAGAGGAATTACACTCCCTTGGCTGCATGCCCCTATCATCTCCCCTGAATGGTGCTGCCCTTGCTGCAGGCCCTTGACAAGGGTAAGTATAAACATATTTTTAGAAGCTGGTGTCCAGGGAATACAGAAATTATGTCAACTAAACATTTGGAGTTTACTTTCCCAGGGAAAGGACAGTCTTTGGAGAAGTCACCTCGATTTCTTGGTTTCTGTAGTCCCTGCCATAGTAGACACTGAGGAAATCCTGCAGACCACTCCAAATCAGCTGACTTTCCTGTGACCAGCTTGAATCTTGAATCCTTACTTTAAACACTTTTAGGCACAGTGTGACTTGATTTACCCCCAGAAACTGAGAAATTTTTTTCTCCTAATTTTCTTTTTTTTCACAAGCACTGAGGTAAAAGGGGGTGGGGGGAATGTTAGCAAATGTTAAAAACCCATTACAAGGCTCTCCCAGGTGCTGCATTTCCCTATTGTTACCAGAAGGCAATAAAACATTTCATACTTAAACCCAGTGCTGTGCCTTCTTTAGAATGCAAAATTACTTTTACTCCCTGCAGCATGGTTAACAATTAAAAAAAAAACACAACTGTGATATAGCTTTAACATTTGGAAAAACAGCTATTTTACAAATTCTTTTGACATAACTGCTGTTTCAAAGTCTATTAAAGGTTATCATGAATTAAGATTTATGTACTAAATCTGACTGACCATTACAACATAATAGCTAGATACCTATGATGAAATCATCATGTAGGTAAGATAAAATTAACTTCAAAATCTTAGCTTTACAGAGAAAATAATTTAATTATGGATTTAATTTTTTAAAGCTTTACATATAGAAGAAACAAATATGAAAAGGAAAAAAGTCTCACCAGTTTTTAAATGTATTTTCTTCACAAGAAGTTACTGAAGCAGAACATGAACTAGTCTGTTCCTAGTTTTATGAAAGAAATATTCAAAATGTAGTTAAGACCCTTCTTTTGAAAGAGATTGTGTTCGATCTTCTATTCCTTCTTTGCTATATTTTATCAAGGACATAAAAGTCATATTGATCATGATTATAAGAGATTATATTGTTTTACAGCTTCAGACACAGGAAAGTGCCATGGTATTTCTTAGCAGATTAGAGTATACACAGAAATGATGTAATTTCAAAAAATGAAGAGTAGAACTGATTTTCATTGAGTTGCATAAAATTTTGATGGCTGAGATCATAAGTGGAATTCAATACGTATCAGAACTTCACCCTTCAGGTTAAAAGTGAAGCCACACCTTCCTTAGGGGACAGGTCTAGATGAGATTCTGATAACTGCTTAAGTAGACTTGAGTTCGGCAGGAAACAATTTTACCTGAATTAAGAGCCACATACCCCCTAATATGATGTCTAACTCCAGTGCCACTATATTAACTTAGTGCAGAGTGTGGGGAATTTTTCTGATTGGCTTGATTTGATTTCTTTTTTCAGCAACATATCTAATCTGATATAAATATTGCTGTGGATGCCTTAGAGCTTGTATACATGGAAACATTTTTCCCACCAGCTGCAGAGCAAAGACAGTTTATTCCCTTAAACCTGTGACAATGTGATTCCTCCAGATGTACTCCAGCCCTGTGTAAAAAGGAGTAATAACTTTGATTAAAAAGCTCTGTTTCATAACCAGAAATCAGCCTTGCTTCAGAATCAGATATTATGATTCCAGAAGGTGTAGCAGTCATGGTTCAGAGAGAAAGATGGGATCCAAAAAGATCCAAAAGAATCATGAGTCAATTAGAAATAAAGATGCTGTTTTGGATGGTGGACTCACATTAGTCTTCTTCAGAAGTAGATACCAAGGAAGAGCATGGGAAAGGGCCATAAGGGTGGAAAAGCTTATAGGGTGGCGGAAAGACTAGCAAAAGAGGGAAATAGAATTTAAGACTAAAAATTAATAAGATGGCATTCTCATAGGTAGAAGAGAATAACTCAAGTCAGTGCCTGGATTGATGTACCCATTAACATGAGAACATTGTGTCACTGAACTGAAGTTTTAATTCTTCTGCTGTGGCAGGGACAAAAGTAACTGGGAGACCAGGCAAGGGTTCCATGGAAGCAGAATAGCAGAGCACATCACTTGTATCATTTTCTTGTGATTGGATATTAGGGTACCTCTAGGCTCTCAGAGCACAAAAAGCTCTGCATTCCTGGCTTTGGTCACACCTCAGCTGTGTCTGGATTCTGCATTCCATCAGGACCCAGGCATGACCTGAGTGTCCTGTTGGTGAGGCCATTGAAAGGATACCTGGATACACCCCCCAAAACTAGCCCAGGTCATCTTATTAGGCAACTTGTTTCCAACAAGGTGGTGATGAGCAGTCTGTGCCAGGCTGTGCTCCTTGCCAGCCACGTTGTGTGTTCCCAGCAAAAGACAGTAGGAAGTTAAGCAAGAAACTGAGACAGCAGCTCAACTTCTGATCTTTCACTTACCTTGGCTTGCACCCAAGATTCTCAAAGGGAAAAATAACATCCTAATATTTTAATTCAAAGATGGTATAGTGTTCTCAGATACATTCAGGAATGGGGATAATGTAATTATCAACAACATTTAAAACACTCTGAATAGAAATTTATATGCACATCTGAAATAAGTGTTTTACCTAAAAAGAAGTATTTCCCCTGTCATTTTCTAACTGAAGACTGCCCTAATAGTGTGAGTTTTAGGCCCTTTTGAAATGAGGCAACATTTTTATACAGACGTCCATAAAGTGATACCATTCCATTTATGGAAATGGCAATGGAGTCTACTTTGTTTGTTTGTTTGCAAACTCTCTTTGGTACTATCTGCCAAACCCCAATTAAACATACTTTGGTATCATATAAAAAGTGCACATATGCACCAACTAAGCAGAAGAGTTAATTAGCTGAAATATGCCAGCTCCATACCAAGGGAACTATGAATATTCATTGGCTCAGTTATAGAACAGGTAATCAACTATTCTCTTTATGAATTATGTCAATAGTGCCATCAGTTACTGTGTATTTTCTCAGAAAGCAATTTTTAAAAAAACATTCCTAGTGCATAGTTCATGCCTTTTGAGAATTATACACGCACATACATACCAAATATATGCATTTAGGAATATAAATAAGCATACCTGAAATTATTCTGAGCTTCTGAACACCATTAGACATTTAAAAATGTGAGAGTGCAGTGGTTCTAGAGACTGGACTTGGCAGTTCACACTGAATGTCATTCATGCACTCAGGACTCAAAGCTGTGAGTTCACAGCAGCACCACATATTTTGCAAGCCCATGGGACACTTATGCAACCAGACTCAAGGCATACAGAGTCAGTATTTGTGAGAAAAGTTGTTCCTTCAGACTGAAAGGGGAGTAGGAAAGTAGAGCATGGCAGAGGGAAAATTCTATTAATTTTAATTCAGAAACAAATAACTAAAGCTTTGCTTGTTGTTGGTCTGTATGTATAATAGTCGTTCCTTTTCTAACCCTTCATATTACGGAGGTAAAATCTACAAGCAGCTGTATTACCCTACAGCTCTGCTGAAACTTGTCATTATTTACTCCTGTATTCCACCTCTTAAGGTTGCTGTACTATGTGTGAAAATCACCACAGATGACAGAGCATGATCACTTACATCTCCCTAGAACTAACACACTTTGGCATTTTCCCGTGATAGCATATAGCTTCTTCCTACTTAAAGCCCTAGTGATTAAGAATTAAATTGCTTGTAAGAAGACGCCTCGCCTCACTGAAGTGTTCTTAACAAAAAGTTGAAAGGCCTCTGAAATTACAAGTGGTGGCCAGTGTTTTTCTCTTTCTGTGGGCCTCTGTGACACAGCTTCAGGACTGGGGGAGAAGGGAACACAGTGGAAAGCAAAGTTGTGCCAAAACCAGAACAAGCTAGACCCAAACTTCTAGGTAAAAATGAGCAGGCAAAACCAAATCCTGTCTATATGTCAATACAACCCTTATTGTGTAGTTAGCAGTCACTTAAATATGTAAATATTTATTGCTCTTCTAGAGATTAAGGTCACTTGTCTCCATAAACTCTCAACAGGTACATGATCAAGTTGTGAAGGTTCATTTTCATATTTATTGTATTACCAAAAATGCAGTGCTATTAGCATCTGCTTCATATGGTCTTTATGGAGGCCACAGAGAGAAATGTTAGCAACTCTCTCTAAACTAGAAGAGTCTCAGGAAAGATGTTAAATCAGGGTAGCTAGTATGCTTCTAAATAGATAATAGAAATATTGTGTGATTTTTGGGGTTCTTTCCAAGTTTGTTTGAAGATTAGTGAAACTCAGGGTATTCCTAGTATTTCCTTTAGGGGCAGGTATTTTTTGTCTTTACAAATTATTTTCTTGCATTATGGCTATGACGCTCTGTTAAACCAGTTATGCTTTCTAGGTTCTTAGGGAACAATCAACAAATACCATGTAATTATGCAACTGAAAATATTATAGAAATGTTAAGGTTGGAAAAGATCTCTAAAATCATTGAGTCTAACCATTAACCTAGGGGAATGGAAATAATGCCCCTGAAGAAAGTTTTAACACTTTAGTTTTGTGGAGCTCCTGTGCACGGGCTGGACAGAGAAAGAGAGGGGTGTGTGGCATATCACAGGACATGGAAAAGCCAAGTCATTTCCCGGGATCTTCTTCCCACTGTCTGACACTGAGCTGTGACTTCACAGGACTATTGTCTAAGTTTGGAAGGGACCTCTGGAGGTCATCTGATCCAATCCCTCTGCCAAAGGAGACTAACCTAGGGATAGCTGCCCATCCAGCCAGCCTTTGAATATCTCTAATGGCACAACTGACAACTGTATAACACTGTCGTAATCTTATAGGAGATGAGAACCATAAATATTGCACAAAAGTGAAATGGAAATGGAGAGAAATGGGAATTGGTTCTTCTACTGCTGCTCAGTACAGGGGGTCCTGTGAGCACAGGCACTTCTGCTCATTCCCCTGATCTGTCTCCCCTAGTTTGCATAATTCATCCCTTGAAAATTTACTGTCTACACCCAGCCTTTCACAGTCCTTCAGATCCTTGCATCCAACTTTATTTTCTCATCTCTTCTCTTTCACTTTGCTGCTTCCTTGCCCTAAGTATACTCCTTCTCTACAGCCAGACACAAATCTGTCACACAGACATTGCCATGCAATTTACCACTGGATTCTGGCTTTTTTTTTATTTATTTGTCCAATCTTCTTTTATGTGTACTGTTTCATCTTTCTACTTGCCCAGTCCCAGCATCTCCTTTGGGGCCTGTGTGATTCCTGTTCATCTTCTCATTCCTATATTCTCATGTGTGTTTTCCCTATTCAGCTAATTCCTGATTTGATTGAATTTTGTGTGTCCTACAAAAACACCCATACTGAAAAAAAACCCCTGTCCTGGTCTGTTCTACCTCCTTTTCCTTGGACCCAATGGTTGATTCCTTTTTCTATTGTCTTTTTTGTTACTTTTTTCATAGAAAGACCTACACCCTGAAGCTAGAACAGATTTTCTGATGTTCAAGCTTTCAAAAGCTTATAACCTTGAAAGTTTGTCTTGTACCATAGTCCTCCACATCCTAAGTTGTACTGATGCAATTCTGTATTAAGATACATATTAAACCACATCACTGAAGCCCACAAAATGGAGGTGTTTGGCTGATTGTTTACTTTCCCCAAGATATTCATAAAGACCAACATAGAAAATGTCAATCTCCAAGTGAAGAAATTAAAATTTAAAAGCTCTCTAGAATGTTATCATATAGTGCACAATGTTGGAGAGCCTTAAATAAAAATCCCCATGTGATACCTAGCAAGATAAGGCACAATTTATAAAATATTCTCTTTTCTGTTAGTTTCAACAGCCTTGACTTTGCTGTAGAGCGAATCTGTAGTTTAATGGTACAACCTGTAATGTTAGTAATCCCCTGAAATAACTGAGATTACTGAACCAAGGAACATCTGCAGAGTGCATGGTCTGTTGCCACTCAAGGAGTAACATGAGACCTGTTTCCTTTACAAATATGTAATTTTTGAAGTACGTGCTTTATCTCAAATGATGAGGAAGAGATTGTGTGCATTTTCTGCCTTCCTGTGTGCACTGAGGTAAATAGCTTTAAAGTAGAATGCCAGCTCTAAAGATTTGTTCTGGGAGGTTTTCTGTTTGCCTACCCAACAAAAATGAATTGTGCACAATAACCCCAGTGGTGTTTGGCCTAGAAAAAACCCTTTAATATTAAATTAATTTAATATTACTGAGAAAAATAGAAAGAACTTCCAAAACAGGAACATGTCACTGCTGTTTGACTTTACCAAGAAGACCATGTAAGCAATTATTAAAATGCAGTTTTTCCAAAAGAAAAAAACCACAGCAATAATGGGGCTACTTTCTTTTTCAAAGTCAGCAAAAGCTCTTAAAGAAATTACATATTCCACTGATATGGATGAGAATGCAAATTATTTGTTTCTTACCAGCATCTGTTGGTCATGGCAGATGAGAAAACTAACCATTCTATACATCTACCTATTCTCAAACACATATAAGTGGTAACTTTATTCTCAGTTTGAGAAGGTCTAAAAACTCAGCAAAAGTGATCACAGGATGCAAAGATATTCTTGTGATGCTTGTGTTTTCATCCAAACTTGTTAAAACCACTTTTCAACGGATAAGTGAAACCAAAAGAGGAAAGCATGCTGCCAATTCAATGGAAGGAGATACTGACCAGCTAAAGAATATAAAGAAATGGAAATTGTCTAAGATTAATTTACACAGGTTAGATTTAGACAGATAAATTATAGTGCAAAATTTTTAAGTATAAAAAAGAACAAATATACAAAAACCACCAAAGAAAGTAAATAGCTAACTCCCCTTCCACCTCCAAATTCCCACACACATGCTGGTATTTTTAAATTGATTATAAACAGGTGTTATAATTTTACCAGAAACAGTAATTTTAATTTAGTAATTTTGTACTTTAAGGACTTGTTTAACACTGTATGTACATTTGCAATGAACATCCTACTCATCTTCTGTATAAGTTACGGAACAGAAGTCATTCACTAAGAGTCCTGTTCACTCTGCTTTGTCCCATTTCTCTGTAAACTAGTATGGAACTTCATTACCTATACTTAGACCTATGCTGGATTATGACGAAATTTGATACATAACAGCACAGATACTTTGCATTCTTTCTCTTTCATGTAGTTTCTATCACTGGCTTTCCATAACCATGTACTTGTTCAGCCTGTTTCCACTGTTTGTCCTCATTTCTCTTTTATCAAGGCGTCTTCCATAGCTATTAGTTTAATTTCCCACTCAGCTCTTGTCTCTTTATTCAAATCAATGACCATTATTTACCTCTCTTGTTGACATTTATGTAGCCTCCACGCAACACAAAAGGCTTTTCTTTATTTTGGGCTTGGGTGTGTGCGTGGTGGTGTGTGCATGCACACGTGCTTGCCTGACTCACCCAGCCCTCCTAGAAATACATGCAGGGTCTTGAAAAAAGGTCAGGGACATACAAGAAAAGAATTTTCTTTAAAATATTTCAGTCTGCTGTCAGTCTTATCCAGATGATCTTGCTTTGTCTAACAGAATATAGGCAGCCCTGTGCTGAAAGTATGTGCACATAGAAAGAGATACCATAATCCGAAAATCAGTTGTAAGAAAGACAACTGGATCAAAGCAGGATTAAAATTTCTAACAGAGAGATAAGGTTAGCATAATAAGATCACTGAATAGTTTCCCACCCTATTTTTCTGCAGTATAGCATGTTATTATTTTCTTTTTTTTTTTCTTGCAGTAATCTTTTTTCCATTATACAGTATTTAACAAATAATTCTTTACTGACTTCTTAGAATTCAGTGGAGAAGGAGATGAATAGATAAAGGTTTGAGAATAGACATAAACAAGCTCTTCCACACTTTGGGAGCTGTAGTTCAATGGATGTATTTAGACAAGCATTTTTATAATAAAAAAGCTATCCTACAAGTGCAGTACTAGCATCAGTGTATGAATATGAAACAGAAGAATTTAAATTCAAGAGGAAATATTGTTAATGAGGAAGAACATGCTTTCTTGCTGAGTTACAAGTTGACTCACATTACAGAGTACCAGAAATGTGCTGAAAAGAATCCCAATTAATGCATCTCTGTGATTATTGTAGTAATTTGATTCACCCTTTCTGTTAGGTCTTTTCCTCCTATTAGGAATTATTAATAACTCATATATAATTTCACACTGCTTACCTTTTCTACAAGGTTGGCTGATCTGCATATCAGCTGCTTACTAAAAGCCTTATGCTGTTGGAAGGAAAAATAAATTTCCTTCAACTATACAGTGGTTTGTTTACAGACTGAATACATTCTAATTAGATCCCTACACTGAAAAATAAACTTTAATATCAAAAGGTATAAAGTAAGTTTTTACTTGAGCCATGCAGGTGCCTCTAGACTATAACATAGGGGCTGGAATGGGCTGCATGGAACATAACACAGACCTGTAGCAGGCCGCATCACTAAAGAGACTCAGGTATCTGTGCACTTTGAGCTAGATCTAGGGATATGGTTAAAGAGGAATGAAGTTGTACAGTAGTCCAATTTTGATTTGTTATTATTTTAATACACTTCCTAGTTAAAGGCTCTAAGGGTTGCTTTGAGAAACCATACCTCTAAATTATATTACCTCCAAATTATAAGTGGCATAAAAGGAAGACCTGGACTACAGCTGAATGCCATATCTTCATTCCCAGTCAGAACTGCCAGTGAAGAGCACTCAGTTTTGGAACGTGCCTCACATGGCATGCAGAATAACCCAGCTGTAAGAAGAGCTTCAGAATATCTTTCCTGCCTAAAACCTGTTTCATATTGGATTATTTCAAAGTCAAATATTGGGTTAATTGAAGTCAAATACTTGACTGAAAAAAACCTGAATGTTAAAAAAGTTGGGTTGGATACTGGTTTTGGTCCTCAAACTTAGAAATGTTGGAACAGCAGGTTAGTAGTTTTGGGTTTTTTTCCTCTCTAGTGGCTGAAATGTATGGCTTAGGGGCTGGCACAGCTGCTCAACAGTTTATCAGTTGTGTAGCTTTTAACTGCTGTGGGACAGGGGTACCAGGATTTTGACCTCTTGGATTGCACTGACCGTACTTTACTGTTCAGATACAAAGCACATGGACACAAAAATACAGGAAAAGTGTAGTAGGTAACTTTTATACTAATCAGAGAATGTCTCTACTGAGCATGAAGTGTAGATGAGCTCTAATAACTGTTGTTTGATCCTGCAGGTATTTTGCTATGCTGTTACTGGCAACATTCACAGGAAAGTATTATCTAAAGTCTATGGTGATAAAGGAGTTTAACACATAGAGGAAAATATACTCAGAACTCATAGGAAATACAGAATATCTCCTATTTCATGAAATGTGAATAGGAGTTCTATTTCCACTTAGTAGAACACAATTTGTATTAATGTTCTGGCCAAAAGTCAAATTTCATGGAAAGAAGAATGAATATAGACTCTGCATTTAAGCACATATACTTCAAGTAGCAGGTAGCACCTTAATTGATTCTGATACACTTGAAAAATTCATCTTTGTATGAAATTATTTTTATTGATTGTGAAAGGCACACCCAAGCTGCCTTTCTTCTCTCATTTGTGTCAATTCAATGCCATTCAATCCAGCAGAGTTGAACAGAGAGCAGAGTTGGGCCCCCAATGCCCAATCCATGAAAAGGCAGGCATGTGACTCATCCATCAATATGACATTTCCCAACCTCAGGCATATGAATATGGTTTTAACTGTAATTTTAGGCAAAAAAGAACTTGAAGAGAATATTTTTAAGTTTATGTTTGTCTGATGCATCAGACAACTGCAAAAGAAGTGATTTATTTACACTAGACATAAATTCAGGGGGGATCATTAATCAGTTTTACCAGACTCCAGATAAACGATTTTGGTACACAATTTTCCTGCATCTTTCATCTATGAAGTTCATTGGGGAAAAAAAAAAAAAACGAGATTATTTTGTTGCTCTGATATGCAACCCCTGCTTCAGGGCTTCTTTTCAAAAAGCAAATATTTTCCCAGGTAAGCAAGTAGGTTCAATGCAGATATTTTTAAATTGAGATATAAAACATACCACACAGTAGTATCTGTGAACCCATCCTTAGAGGACCAATGACGAACAGCAATTTTTAGCATTGTGTTTTTACAGTAGTGATGTTGGGGCTGTAGCTTGCTTCAGGCACACGTGCAGGCTGCTTGGCATTAGCTGGCATTGATGCTAAAAGGCACATCCTGCTCCCACCTTCCCTTGGTTGATTACTCTGCCTACACCTACCTCCCTGTTTCTTGTTCCATGCAAAGAGTCAAAGGGAACAACTGGTTTGGGTTAAAACTAACTCAGAAATTGATGAAAAATATTTTTAACCCAGAACACCTCCTCAGCTTAATTCACAACAGAGGTTCAGGAGCGTTGGTCCAACACAGGGGAAACCTGGAGCAAGACCAGCCCCAGGTTCAGTGACAGTGCTGGTTTTTGGTGACCCAAAGTGTGTGCCATTTGTCCTAGTGACAGCAGAAGGCACGTCCCACTTCCTATTTCCATTCCTTGTAACAGCATCAAAATCTTCCAAAGGGGAACTGAGTAATTCAAAGCATGTAACAATCTTTTCAAGTCAGTAAACCTGAAAACAACAAAGAAATGCAAGCTGTTTCTCATCGCCATGGTGATGAACTACTTGCAAGCAAACAACACAATACTATTATTATTATTATTGGTTTTATTATTGTTGTTGTTATTATTATTGATAATATCTTATAAGACCTGTTTCAGAAATAACTTGCAGATTTATCTCAGTTCTGTGTGTCAGTAGGGTGTCTGAACATACATATGGAGAATCCATCCAATAGAACCACAGTCTAGATTTTCCTTCTGCTTCCTAACACTGCAGTAGCATTATTAACCCTACTCGCAAGAAAGAAAGAAAATTAGATAATTCTGCTAGCAAGTTTAGAGGCACAGAGAAGGTAGAGGGAAGGCATAGATACTCATTGTTCATTAAATTTAGTAAAAGACTGTAAGATTTTTCTTGGTAAATAAGATTCCTCTCCATTTAAAGTCTCTCATCCTCTAAACATTTCTTATCACCACACCTGTTTCATGTCAATGCCTGTACAAAGCTAACTTCCTTCTCCTCCAGAAACCTCCACGCCTCCTGGAGCTTGTGCACCACACAGAGATTTCCTTTCCTCACAGGCTGGCTGTGAGCTCCCATCCCCAGAATGTGCCTCTCCTGTTTGTCTCCTTTCATTGTTCTCCTCTCAGCTACTCCAAGGTGGTGATGGAGAGTGCCCAGGGCTGTGTGGGTGAACTCACAGACCCCTTTCTGCACACTTAGTGCCTTTCCCCCCTCCAGGTAAGAGTGCAAAGTGGAAAAGAGCGGAGGGAAGGTGGGAGGGGGACATAAGTACCTGACAGAGCTCAGCCTGGGACATGGACTCACACCCTGTAACACAATCATGCTGACAGAGAATTCTTACATTCTGCACAGAATATTTCAAACCTCCTATTTTTCATCAGTGCGAGAGTGGCAGGGAAGATCAAAAAGAGCTAAAACACTAACTCAGTTGGGAAAACCCAGCACAAAGACAAGAAGAAAAAACATCCTGCAGTTTGTCTCTTTGCAGAATGTTTTGAGAAACACTGCCTTTTATAAACCTTGTCTAACATAGAATTCATATCATTCTTTGGAAAATTACTCAGTTTTCCTTTGGACTAAAAATAAATAAATATAAACTGCAAAGGCTATATTTTAGCAGTGCCTATTGCAATCTAGTTTCTTTTCTACCATATAAACTGTAGAGCTAAAGCCGTATGTATCCCTCAATATCCCAGACAACCCTTAACTTTCATTTTCTTTCTACTAAAATCATTGCTGCTTCTTGCATAAGAAAAAAAAAATATTGTTGTATGGAAAATACCTTCAATTATCAAATTTAGTCACAGAGCAACTTGGATCTCTAGCAGGTCATTTCACTCTACCCTTATACATAATCAAATTGCACAAGGCAAACATAAAATTAATTATCTGTGAGAGTTCTCTAATTTTCTTGTTTCCATTGAAATTCTCAGACTCCTGAGATAATTTAATTTGATTCCCCCTGTACATAGCAAAATTTTCTCTTCTTGTTTGTTTTTTTCTGCAAAGGTTAAGAAAACTCCTTTTTATCTCTTTTTATTGCACTTTACTTAACAAGAGGGGTTTTGGCATGCCAGTATTTTGATTTTCTTTCCTTCCAATCTTCTCTTATGATATGTTATTTTTCTCCAAACTGTATCTCACAAAAAGAGATGTTGAAAGGATATTGAATAAAATAACAAAAATAGTTGAAATTAATTACTGTTATCAGTGTTTTGCATTAGTCATGACTGTAGGAAAACAAATACAGTTTCATCTGATTCTTTTCTCTGAAACCAGCCAGATTCTGTTATGCTTGTTTGGGTGGAGGACTGCTTTCCTAGTCACATGATCTCATTGAAATTAGCAGGATTATCACTGCAGCAAACATTTTTCATACTGAAAATTATGTCAGAATCTTCAATTATTTTCATATATCACAATTAAAGGGGTTCAATAGATTCTTTACCCCTAAACTGAAATATTTGTATTAAATATGTATTTCATTCCCAAATTGTGGATCAATGCACGGTTCAAGCAGCTGCTTACCCTTTGTTAGCACCCTACACCAAAAAATACCAGTTTTGCTCTCTAGCCTGTGATTCTGATATGCAGAGACACTTTAATTGCTCAGCATTCCTGAGTAATCATTTTATGATGGGTTTATTGCCACCTCTCCCTTATCAGGGCATGGCACTGTTACAGACCCCAGTGATAAATTACCCTTTAGAGAGGGAGAAGACTGTGCCACTTTAACAAGTGCAATAAAGCACTTTTTATACCGTGAGAGTTCAGTGCATTTCCCATTCATCATACACCCTCAGTGATTTTACACAGATTTTACACTGTTGATTAGCTCATTAGTGGGGTTAATTGGATACATTAACTGGCAGAATTACAGCTTGACTATGAACCAGAGGCTGCAGCATTATAAATGACAGACAAACTACAGACACGCATGGCCAGCCTGAAGGAAGTTCTTCTCTTTGATTAACTTTCATTAGGTTTTAATTCTTCCCTTCTTTCATAATTGACTTTGCCTGAATATTTACTCTAGCACAAAAGGAATAAGGGGATACATTACATAAAGCTGAATTTTCTATGGCCAAGTCTTCTAATGCCAGAAATATTCAGGAGACAACAACTAGAATATGAGCAGTAGTAAGACTTTCAATAGTCAGACCTTACAATCAAAGTGCAACAGCAGTCAAATCTGAGCTGCTTTCACACATCCTGCGAGAAAATAGTGCCCACAGTTGCACATTTGGGGCCCAACCCTGTTCCCTGCACATAGCCAGAATTTTACAGATGGATTAGTGTGATATAAAAAGATAGGAAACATTTGTTGTCTGTGGGAAACAGGATGGAGCTACCAAGCAGTTTTCTGCTTAATCCAAATTCTGCAGTGCTTCTGCAGCTGCTGGGATGATGCTGATGAAGGAGTCTAGTTGTTATATCTCACAGAAGCCCACTGGCCCAATCATTTTACTTTTCTGTCAGGGTAATATTGCTTTGAATAATGCTGACTGATGGTTATAGTAGTTTAAAATGTAGTGATTTATTGTAAGGAAATCATTTAAGAGCTAAAACAGGGTTTTTTCCACTTATTTTCCCAAAGTTAGTTCTGACCATGTGAACCAAGGTTTTTCCACTTCAGGTATTTAATTTTATCTGGTAAGAATCCAAACTTCCAGTTTGAATGCTTCAGAAGGCCAAAAGGGAAGAAGCTCTGTCTGCTTCATCCCTTGTGTCTCTTCCACCCCAATCAAAACTCGTTTTTTTCCTTCTAACAACAGTGTATGTAAGCTTGGGGCAAATACAGCATACAGAGCCACACTGACCACCCTGTCTCTCTCTCTCAGGAGAAGCTCTCCTGCATTTGCACACTCTTCCCTGCTTTACAAATAATGTCTCAAAATGCTGTTGGCAATCACAACACGTATCTCACAAGTTCTGGACACCTACTCAAGCATTTGCTATGGGTTTAATTTTGTTTCATTCACCATATTTCTCAGGGGTAACAGATACAAACAAGTATTCACATGCCCAAGAGGGTATTTCAACATGCAAATGTAAGAAAAAGAAATGCCTCTGTTGAGCACACAGCTGAAAATGTGGAGCAGGACCTCAGGCAAACTCATTTGACTGTAGAAACAGGGATTATTTTTAATGCTTCTCTGTGCCTGTTTAGGCCAAAACTCTTAATGGGATTTTATTCCAGGGTTTTTGGTTTTTCATGTATGCCTGCAATTGTCAGCCTAAGATTATAGGTTGTTCTTCTAGGAAAGAATATTGTATTTAGTGAATTTGATCTAATTAGTACTCACAGTTGAGTTTGTGACCTTCATTTCCACTTTCACTTGTCCATCTGGAAGGGAATGTGTTCCTTGGTCTTTTTTATTGAATGGGTCTGATTTCCATCACTGTACCTTAACTTTTCTCATTTCAGTAAGACAGGCTTTGGGAAGAAAGCCCTTAATTTTTGCTTAGCTTCTGTTTAAGGCCTCTTTCATTTGCTTTTTTAATTTCTATGTTAAATAATGCTCTAAGTTTTGGATTGCTACCAGTCTCTGAGTTTTTTGTGTCTCATCTGGATAGACAGCACTTAGTGGTGAGTAGTAATAACATCAAAGCACTCTGGTATATTCCCTCTTAACTCCCTATAAACCATTACTTTCCACATTATGTTATTATCTACGACAAAGTAACTACAAGCAATTTGAAAACTGAGGATAAAGTCTGTGGGTTATAAAAGTCATGCCTATATCAGAGTGAAGAAAAGTAGTTTTGTTGTTGATTTTGTTCCAGTAACTCCAGTTTCTGAAGCTGAAACACCATCTCAGAGACAATTACACATTTTTTTTTTATGAAATAAAGTCCTTAATAAATAGGATTCTAGACTTCACAGGTAAACAATTTATTCATTCAGCCCTGAAAGCATGGCAGGATAAAAGTAAGTCAGCAGAAAAATGGACATTTTTTTTTCCTAATAGGTGGTTTTCTTATCATAAAACCAGCAGAACAGCTCTCAGAAACATCCAAAATTAGTATTTCTTCATATAACTCTGAGAACAATATCAACGCTGGTTTTCCTGTCAATAATCTGGTTCCTTTTGGTTTTGTGGCATGTCCCTGTGGGAACAAGATTATTGTCCCACAAACCAGCAAGTGGTTAATATTATCCCTTAATTACTGGTAGTGGTGTGAAGCTGAAAAGTAATATTGCATAGTTTGCAATATGAATGTCACTATGCCCTTCACTTACTGACAGGGAGGTTGACACCAGAAGAGAAGGCTCAGACTGAGATTTGTGCTGTCACACAGACACCATTACCCAGGCTGGTACTTACTCATCAAGTAGCAGGGCTTTGCAAATGGCCCCACCAAAGTGGGGAAGTGAGGGAAAGGAAAATGCCAGCAGAGTGAGGTAATGATACTCAGTGTGAGTAAACATATTTGATCTCAGCTCAGTGTTTGCAAACTCTTCCTCTGGAAATCACAGTAGGCATCAAAGACAGGAGTAACATGGTGTGACTGCAGAAGGAGACTTCTGGCTCCCCTCACCCACAGGCACAAGGGTGTGCCTTAATCTAAAATGCATGAGAAGTGCTCTTAGAGTCAACAAGACTGTTCATGCACCTGAGGCTAGACACTTGTGCAAGCACCTGGGCTGTTTGCACAGGCACTACGCATGCTGCTGGAGCTTCAGAGCATTCCAGGGTACTACTAGCGCTAGAAACTCATCACATTATTGAGCTTCCCATGAGGGAGCTGATGAACATTGCTCCCAGTCACCCTCTAAACAGAGCGCACCAGGGTGCAAGCACAGCACAGATCTGAGCTCTGCCTTGCTCCTCCAGCTTTTTCACACTCACAGATGCTGCATTTTCTTAAAAATCCAGAACTTCCTAAACAAACCAAAGGGAAGGCAAAAACTGAAGAGCTGTTTGCCCTTGTCAATTGAGCACTCCTTTTCCTAAAACAGCTTTTCTTCCCTTTTCATTAAAGTTCTTAGGCTAGCAAAGTTCAACATCACCATGTGGGCAAGAGAAGTATATGCCTGCAGCTGACTGGCCAAGTAATTTGGTTCCCCCAGTTTGCTCCTCCTTCCTGCCTGGCCATGCTACATCTGTGTTAGTTTTCTTCCCAGCTCTCTTTTGAAATGCTCTGACTAGTTAGTCACATTTGAGGCAAATGCAGGTGCAATTCTGCACCTGGTGCAAAGTAACAGGAAGGCATGGCTGGTGGAATCCTGCATGGTATTTGTTTCATTTTAGATACTGTGAATTTAAATACTGTTTGACAAAATGCTCTGAAGATTATAAGGGAGCTGGGGGAGACCTGAGGAAGATACTCTGTGTGGACAACAATTACTAATATTATCACCATCATCATTATTGTTGTTGTTACTGTTATTATTATTACATTATTGTCATAACCCATTACTATTTTATTACCAACATTATATGCCTATTGAATGTAGTCCAAATTCATGCTGAAGATGGCTCTAATGACATAATAGTCCAGATAATGCAGGTCCAGCACCTGAGAACATTACCTGGCTCTGCTTAATTCATTCCTGTAGACAGACAGAACTAAGTAGATAGCTCTGAACCTCTGCCCTGTGCACAGGGACATGTGACAGGAGAGATGTCTTTAGAAACCACTTGGCTTAACGTGACTTTCAAAGAAGATTGCCTGAGTCTCTGGTGTAACCACTGGCAGATGGTCTTTGAGAGATATTTTTGGGTTTAAATGTTTATTAGCTTGCTATATGAACAATAATTTGTATTCAGGTTGCTACATGAGCAATAATTTGTACTCAGGTTAAAAACCTCATGAATAAAAAGCCTGGAATGAAATGGTAAGTCCCAGGACTTAAAAAATTAGTAAAATCCCGTATTTGTTGGCTGCAGTCAGATTTACATTTTGAAAGTTCCAGCAAAAACTTTCAATTACTTTTGCCAATGGATTTAGAAAAAGGAAATAATGTGATAATATTAAACCTTAATTCTTACATGGCTGTTGGTTTGGGAGAACTAATTTGCGATTTTACCATGAAAACAAATACCGTGCAAGGTATGAAACTGCCTAGACTGTTGCTAAAAGGAGAAAAGGAAGTTGCAGGGAAAAGCTCCACACATAACTGGATGAATAATTACATGAAATAATACACTGGAAGTCAACAGAGAATCTAAAGATGAGAATGGGAAAAAAAACTGAACTGATTGACAAAAACAATCAGTGTTTAACACAAAATGTGTGTCTTTAGGGACAAAATGCTGAAAAATTTTGTGAGAATTAGAAAAAGGCAAGCTGAACGAAAGCAGTCAAGTAGATTAAAAGTACCTCTAAAATGTCCTTCAGGCACATGCTAAAAATCAGAGGAAAAGTGGGTTCTTATGTAATGAGATATTGGGGAGACATTAAGGATAGTGCAGCCATGAGTTAAATAATCCCAAACTTAAATATCTCACCTCACTTTTCTAAAATGACAGTGACATGCTTTACTGGAGGCAATCCAGATGACTCTGAATTGTAAGGCTCAGCCAAAACAGGAATTGCTTAGATTATCTTGCTTAGATAACAAAAGAAGAGCCATTATTTGGGAAGAGAAAAAAATCACCCAGTATCTGTTGACGAGATAGCTTCTCAAAATTTTGCAAAACAACTGGAGAACAACTTATGAGGAAAAAGCTAAAAAGGACGTAAATAGAATGTTTATTTACTAAAGATAGTCTCATGCTCATCTGATACCCTTTTTGACACAACAGATATCTAAGAAAGGGCAGCACAGTACAAGTTAACAGTGTATGCAGCCAAGGCTGATGACAAACTCAAAGTAGTTTTTAAAAATAATTTGTTCCTTTAATGTCATAGTTTCTATATAGTTATTTATTCTCTTCTGGATGATCTGAGATATATTTTTTTGGCAGAAAAATCGTAGGAATAGAAGATTTGTTCAACAGCAGAATCCTTGTAAGGTGTCCAGTCTTTTTGTTGTTGCTGTTGCTTCCTTACATATTTACCTTTCTAGCTACTCTATGATTCATATTCCATAATGCAATTTTGGCCACTTTCCTTTCCTCTGAATTGATGTTTCTTTCCATTGCTGTTAGCTAACATGTTATTCAAATACAAAACATTATTATATTTCTCCCTCTCTTGCTTGCTCATTCTTTTTTTTAAAGATCAAACCTTATTAACATCCTGGCTCCAATTGCTCCTTTTTTTCTGTATGCATACAGTATGACTTCAAGTTTAGAATGGAAAAAAAAGACTTCCTCCCCACTATTTTATCAGGGAAATCTAGTTTCCAAACTTCCTAGTTTTCCCTCGTCTGCATCCCAGTTTTTACTCCTCATTAATTTGTTGCAAACACACTCATGCAAATACTCTATTATTTTGTTTCTAGACAAAGATTTTTAGCTATTCTTCCCCAATCACAATTGTGTTCTCTGCTATTTCAGCACTGTAGAACTTCCCTTCATATTCTGACCATTATAAGGTATATTCAAATTGTTCCATAGCCAGTTTTTAAAAGCTATGTTAATCAACTAATACACACAGCCAGTGCGACTGGCTTTAAATGTGAGCCAGGATTATAAATCAGTTGCCAAATTAAGTTTTTGTGTCAAAAAGAGTGGCTTTTATAAGCCTTGGTCCTCACAAAGGTATAAGTTCTTTTTTAGATCACTTTAAAAAAATATCTATAATCTGATTATTTTAAAATACTGGCCTTCCTACATTGGGCAAGTTTTTTTTTGTTGTTGTTTTCTTAAGAACTGGAGCTGATGTACTTTATAATAAGGTTAAGAAATTTACAGCCCAGCCTTGATTAGCCACCAAAGCGGATTCTTTATAATGAAGGAGTTACAAGGGATATTCCCCATAAGATTCACGTGTCAAGGTTAAGTAGTTTGGATGAATGGTGAAGAAAACATGCAGAAATTTGTCAACAGCCACATAGCTTTTATTTATGATCTGCAGAAGAGTGCTCTCAGCAGCAAGCATGTATTTGGAGCCAGGCATTGCAATCAGTTGTAGAAGGCAGTCCAGTTCCACTGAGTCCACCTCGCAGCTCGCTGCCTTCTCTGATGTTTGGAGGGATGGACAGTGTGGTATCACCCAGCAGACCCTCAGTTTCTTCTCCCTGTGCTGGCCTCAGAAGGAATAGCTGGAGACCACTTGGTTTTTCACATAGGGTGTTCTTGGCCATAAAATAGCTTTTATTATTTCTGTGAGATCTGTTGTGCCTATTCTCTTATTTGACTCATTTTGATTTCAAACAAGTCTTCCTTAACTATGACAACAGATAATAGAAAAAACATAAATACAAAATGAACCAACATGATTGCAACATCTAAATTTAAATCTATCTCTGCATGTACTTGAAAGACTTGGTTAACACCATATCTGTCATGTCTCCTCAGCCAAATCCCAACCCCTTCAAGTCTCAGGTGAAAAGTGGGAAAATACCTGAATCATGCAATGATTCCCAAAATCATTAGCTTTGAAACACAGAGTGGTCCCTCTTTTGGAAATGCAGCAACTGTTACTAACAAGCCTTGAGGTTAGCTTCCTTCCTCCCTAGCCAGGTGGTGGCAGTGACTCCACCTGGGAAACTATCCCAAAGGACAAAGGTGATCTCTCAAATGGACAGAAATGTCACTGACCAAAACATGCTTCCCTGCTTCTGAGACCTTTAGTGCAAGAGTATAGATGTGACCTGTCTGGTCTGGTGTGAAAGCCAAGACAGCAGAGAAATGAAAAGTGACTGCAAAGAGGGCAGAGCTGCATGATTGTTTTTCCTGACCACAAGCTGGAATATTTCCTTGCTCAAGTCTAGTCAACAGAGCAGAGTTGGTCAAAGGTGAACGACAAGCCTTTTAGCAGGGATCAATCTCTTCCAGAGGAGTGCAATGTGCAGGGGAAGCCAATGAGCAGGACAGCCAGTTCTCTCTGCATCATGCCTTGCAGGTCTGGTTTTCTGTGCATTACCAGAGATAAGCAAAGGAAGAACCTCTGCCAGAACTGAATGTCAGGAGTTTTGAATGCAGGCACTCATCTGGCTCACTCCAGAGCACTGTCATACCTAAATGCTAAGCAGTTCCTTCTCTCTCTCAAGTTCTCAGCTCCTACCACTTCAGCAGGGCTTATGCAAGACCCTGAAGTTCAGGCTATGTGTCCCTAGTAGTCAGTGGTTCCCCAGCTTTATTAAATGTCCTGTGGATAGATTTTACAAGTGGTTTCCCCTGGAGCTGCAAATGGAATAATAACCTGTTCTCCAATGGACTCCTAGAAGAGCCAACAGCAGTTGCTCCATGTGTTTTTCTCCTTGAGAACTATTGTTCTCAATTATTCATATTCTCTCAGGTTTAAACACATGCACATGCATACAAAAATACAGACAGAGGATGCCTGAGCCCATAAATCTGACTCACCACATGTTAATACAGTGAATAACAAGTTCTTAACAGGAATATATCTGCACTTTTCCTTCCCAAATGTGTTTTCCAAAAAACATTCAAGTTTAGTTTCACTAAAATATTCAGTCACATTTAAAAATCAAGATATTTAGTGCAGCTAATAGAGTTATATTACTGAAACTGAATACTAATAGAAACTGGTACACAACTTACCCTCCTTCAGAGGGTTAGGAGCATCTCTGTGGATGTTAGTCTGAAATGTTAGTAGTTAATAAATATTTTAATAGTTAATAATGTTAATAGTTAATAAATCACTGACAGTGGATGTTTTGCTGACAATGTGCAAGGGAACCACTCCAGTGCACAGTGGGTGAGCACCCACCATCAAGGGCTAGAAGCTGGGTTTTGACCCAGATGAGCAAGAAGGCTGATAAGAAGCAGACCCTGCTGAAGTGAGAAAGTGCTTCTTACCATTCCAATGTCCTCCCTTACACAGCTGGCTCAGCTGTAAAAGTCCTCTCTCCCCATCACAGGAGATATTCAGCCAATGTTGTCCTGAACTTGTTCATCCTTTCTGGTGGGACATAATTGGCTCAACTACACTGCATGAGAGGCAGCTGTCATGCCTTACAAGATGTCACAACTGTCATAACTCAAAGTGCCCACAGACTAATTTCTGGGGCCTTTCACCAGAGCACTGGACATGATCCACAACATTACAACAGATTCAGATTGAAGTGTTTCCTCAGAGAGGGTAAAAATCTGCCCCAGGGGTTGTACCTGGGTGTTCCCACATAAACCAGAACCTATATTAACCTGTCAAACTCTAGGTCTTGTGGGCTTCTCCCACCCCCAGGGATCAACACTGTGACCAAAACAGCAACAGTCAAGTCTTGTTTCTGGATCCACAGGTGGTTGTATCTTTCTTTCTCTTTCCTTCTTTTCCTTATACATTTTCATAAGTGTTATTTTTATGCTTTATATTACTATATCACTGTAGATAATAACAGAAATGGCTACGTATCTCCTTTCCATTGCAACCAACTTGTTCTAAAATAAACACTACACACACACATGTACATATATATATATATAAAGAGTAGTCATTTCATGTTGTTTCACTCTGATCCACCCCATGCAATCTATTATTAATAAGAACCTTACCTTTGTGTTCGGGGGTGAGTTGTAACAGCAGAGAGCAAGTAAGAAACTGCCCTTTGCTGGGGCAAGATACCAGGTGAGGGGAGGGACTTGTCTTCCCATCTGCTAAGCTGCCATTTAGCACTGAAAATTTATTTACAACTTCACACGAAGTGCTCATTGACAAGTGCTTACCCACTGCTATCCAGGTTTTGTCAGACCCTCATTTATGGTGACAATTACCTGAATCTACCTGCTCGCACCCCTGATGTCAATGGAGCCACAGATTACAGACCCTGTGCCTTCTGTATTAATACTTACATTATGATTCTTACACTGCTGATAGACAAAGTTATTTCAATTATTCTGGGACATGCTTTCTCTGCTTTGTATTTTGCACACAGGGCTTTACACTGATAATCTAGGCAAAGTGTGTCTTTTTGTAGTTTAAAAAAAAAAAGCAATTCCCTTGAAGATCTTATAGTGTTTGCATATGACAGGGGAGATTTACAGACAAATTATATTTTAGTACGTTCTCACTAGAACTGCACTGTTAAGATATTCAGAAACACTGGGAATATAAATCCAGAAACTTCAAGCAATAGGTGGCATGCTGCCAGGTTTAGAAACAATCCAACAATGTCATATTTTGGAGGTAAGATAGTTTCAGTCTAGCAGCGTCTTAAAGCTCATAGCTCACATTACTAAGTTCGTATTTTATGGAAGTTACACATACATAGATTTCAGCTTTGCTACAAATCCAACGAATTGCAAAAGCAGATGTCACACCAAAACATAAACACAAGCAGAGAAAATATGCTGCAAAGTGTTACTTTTTCTAGAGAATTCCAAGCATCAGCTGTAATGCAAAATTCCCATGCAACAGACACTGTGTTAGGTGTGGGACACCTGCTTATACTGCTTTAATGTATTCAATGTATTCAATGTACTTCGACTACACTAGCTGGAAACTGCATGGGAAGCTATATACAATAGTGTCAGGCACTTATTAGACCATGATGTGACACAAGGCAGTGTAGTTGGACAACCTTAGGAATCACAGAGCGCTTCACCTAGCTGGAAATATGATGTCTAAAGAAATTCACCTAGCTCCTTTTCTCTTTTAATGAGATTTTTACTCTTCTCTGGCAGTACAAATCATCCAGTAAAGTATCTTGCTGTAGGACATCACCTGATGTTTGCCTGCTTATATGCCATTTATCCTTTCCCCTCTCCAGTCAGCTCTAAAGATATTCCATATGAAAAATAAAGATGAAGGAAAAGCAAACTGCATACTGTTATCTAACTAAAAGCCTCAGCAATAAAACAGTGTCTTGAATACATGGCTTCCTGAAATGGGTGACCCAGGCATTCTGAATTTATAGCTACATGTGTAGACTGACTTGTGGATAACAATAAACATACATGTAATTGCCCCTTGGCTGACAGAAAAGGGTCTGGGGGATACAAGGTGAGAAAGAAGAGGAAAAAATGCAGCAGAATGACAGGACAAGTAACAAGTTTTTTAACAGGCAATAGTAAAGTGTTGATTGTTAATGGTCTTTGGCATGTGAAAGTGTTTCCTTCTAGAACTTGTATTTAGGCTTAGAAATTTAAATCTATATTTAAAGTTAGAGCAAATTTTAGGAGGTATATATTTTTTTTTCCACCAAGAGCTATATCTTACTGCTACTGTGGATACGCTAAGCTCTTTAATTATTTTAACTATCATTTAAATATATTTTTTGCTCAAAAATGCTGAAATGCAGAACAAAACTTCTCCACAACAATTCATGCCTGTGTATAGTTCTTCCCTGAAAGACCTGCCCTCTTTCACCAAAGAAGTTGAGTGTTAGATGTAAGTTGCCACTGTTCCACTGCAAACAGAGCAGTGGTGCTGCTCTACACCAGCTAAGTACATGTTTAAACATCATCCATTAAATGTCACAACTCTTGTGACCAGGAAAAGGAATTATTTTTGCTGAAGAGGCAAGATTATGCTAATGATGCCCTAGGCAGAGCAGAAAGGCTCTGGGTTTTGAAAGTCTGAAATGTTTAAAAACAGAGCAAACTGCAGCACCACTGGTTTTGCTGACAAATCTCTAACAGAAGAACTGAGTTTGCCTGTAAGATTGCTGCACACACTCAAGTATCTAGGGAGAAATGTGATTCACTATTCACTAATTTAGGTAAGTTTTCTTGGATGGAACCTGTGCATGTGATATTCCACAACACAATCTCCACAATGAACCAAAGCATTTTTCTCTGACAAAAAGATCCAAGAAAGCACCAGTGTATGAGCGAGAATGGAGATTTAGTTGCTGGAAAGACAGTCTGAAAGAACTTGTTATTACAAAAGAAGATTGAATCTTTCCATTATAATAAAAGTATTGATTACTACCTCTCGATGAGCCTAGTTTATTATGAGATTATTGCATAGTAAGAGGAAGTAACGGTGTTATCTGCCTTTTTCAGGGTTTTGGTAGGGGAACAGAGGCTTTTCAGAGCCTCCTCAGTCAAAGATGCAATGACAGTGACTTCCCTTGTGGCCCTCATGTCCACCACTTGCTTTTGTCTGTTTTGCATCCAACATGGAATGTTACAACACAGCTAAAATGGGCACTTCTACAACAGAAGCTGTACCTTAAAATCAGTTTGGATTACAATTTTAAAACTTATTCTCCAGGAATGCCCTTTATTGCTCAATAAGCCTTTTGCAAATTGAATCTTTGAATCTTCCTCAACCCATATTCTTCAATAGTAAAAATGAAAAAAACCACACTCTGTATTTCATTCTGCTGGCCACAAACTTGAAGGTGGGGCTGGATTCTCTTTTACCTTGTCTACCGAGAATGCATGTCTTAACTAAGTGGCTAGCTGTTGAATTGTTTCAGTGGTAAGAAGTCCTGACCATTCAGCTAGGTAGTCAATGATAGAGTTAAAATTCAAGCTGGTAAGCCCTATACCTAGTGACTCTGTTCTTAAACTCTTTCTTTACCAGCACTCATTTTAGATTATTTCTCACATCTTTATGCATTCACAGACAGTTATACACAAGTGCATGGTGAGACACAGCAGGTCTGATTACAGCTGTGCACGGCATGGGGGGCAGGAAGAGTTCTGTCTTGAGTGTGCAGAGAGATGGCAGGGCAGGAAGAGTTCTGTCTCGAGTGTGCAGAGAGATAGCAGGGCATATTTTCTCAATGGATGCCTTTGGCTCCACCAGCCGCGCTTCCTTCATGGGTTTGGGGTCTCAAGTCCTACAGGACTTACCCCACTTCTAAAGTAGCAGTCAGTTCTGACACTGAGTCAGGGTCTCTTAAGCAAGAGGAGTTAGCACTGCCCCCAGGATGCAGGAAGGGCCACAGCCTTGACCTGCCAGTGCTGTGCTGGGTGTTGGAGAGAAGTCATCCTCCTTTCCCCCACATCACACCTTCAGGGCTCAGCATGCCTGGCTGGAGAGTGCATGGCATTGACAGCCTTGCCCCTTAGGGGAGCCAATAAGTTGATTATTCCTTCATAAGGCAAGTGTCACTTTCTCACATGCCAAATATGTGCCTGGGCTTATACTCACTGCTTAGAAAGGCTGGCTTCAAAATCAAAATGTTGTTCTGTTATGGAGCAGGTAAATCAGGACTCAAGGGAAATACTAAGGCACAATTTCTGTCCCGTCTCCAGCTCACAGCGAGTTAATGGCTTACTTTGATTTACAAAGACCTAATTTTTATTTCTTCCATTATACTCCCAGACTATTTTAATGGGAGCAGAATATTGACAAGGGAAACCACATCTATTTATTTCCCCAAATTTACAGGTTCTACTGCAACATTCATCATTTCCCTGAGTGATTTTCTTCTGTAAGTGAAATGTCTATCCTCTATCACTGAAAATTATAAATTACTACAAAATGCCTGCAAACCAACTGCCCACCAAGCCAACTCCATTTTGTCAGATGTGAGTAAAGGATCAGGGTCATTATTTGAAAAATTCCTGTTTGAATGATATTTAATCACACACCTGTTACTCAACAGACGGTGATTTATACAGTGCTGCTACAGAACCCAGCCCAAAATATAGGATTTCATTTGGAAATGTAATCTGGATATAGATGTCTAATTAAGCAGAATTCACATTAATTCATTATGATGACATGTCAGTAGACGTTATCCTTCCATTTGGTTGGAATGACTATTATGTTTACAACCAGCGTATTATTTCTATAAAACAGAATTTAGCAGCAGGCTTGATTTTGTTCCACCTTTCTTTAAAGATAAGAGACCATAAGATGCACCTGATAATGATTCTGAAAATCCAAAAACACATATCAGAATGTTAACATTGCCTATATAATAAAAAAATGCATGCAATAAATGAATTCTAAACCTTCAGGAAAAGAAATACTTTCTGTGTATGCAGATCGTGACATGGCAGAGCTTTTAACACCTCATATAAAGCACAGAAAAGCATTAGTCCCAGGGAGAATTGCCTTAATTGCTTTGACCCCAAGGGTAAGGCACTAGAGCTATATATTCAGTACAAACAATGGTGCCCTCAAGCAGAAAGCAGCTTTTTCACTCTGTTGCTTTGATTTTGACCAACACCTTCAGGGTAATCAACTATGGCAATGCTTAATCTTGCATTTTTACATGCAGATAATACAAATCATCTTTACAAATGGAGGAAGATTTGCAATCAATAACTCCTTCCTTACACCAGGCACAGGCAAGAACAATTTTGTACTGCACTCTATTTGGAAGAACATACTGTAAGAATGAAATATCTGTTTGGATTACAACAATTAAAAACAAATTAATAAATGTGCTCAACAAATGTCAAGCACAGTTCTAATCTTGATTTCAGAAATATGCAACACTTAGATCCTCTTACCTGCAGGAGGGGAAAATGTTACAGGCATTCATAATAATGTAAACTTGGTGCACTGGATGCGTGCTTGTCCATTAGGCTGGTTAATTTATTTTATACTTGAATACATGCCATGAGTCAGAGAACACTGAATGTGTATTTGATGTACACATTCAATTTCCTCTGCCATATCAGCCTGTTCCAACTTCCGTTATCTACCAAATTTTGCATCTGTTTTAAGCACAGGCTCATTCCTGGCTCTCAAAGGTCATCTTAAATACCTCATGTATGTAACTTGATTTTTCAACTTTGATATGGGCTCTACTGCCTTATAAAGCTTTTGTTACATGTTGTTTGACTTTTACATATCATTCCAGTCTACACTTACTAAGGAACAAAAGCCTCAGCCTGGAATGTTTCTGTATGTCTGTAGCTAGACCACTTTGAATGCTGTTTTGTTAGAGGAAATAGCAAGCCCCTGAGTATTTTGAGTCATTGGGATCAAGCAACACTGTCATGAATCTTCATAATGGGAACACTTTCTTGCTGTCCTGCTTTCCAAATTCCTTAGGCTTTTCATTATGTTATTCTAAATTAATAATAACAAAAACGGTAGTGTGAGCTAACAGGTTTGAAACTGTTTTCATGTCTTTGTGTAAGCAGGCTGTGATTACTGGACAAACTGGGCTGTGATGGAGTGCTCAGTGTCCCAGAAAGAATGAAGGTTTTTCTGTGTGTGTGACTGCAGTAAATGCACACAAGACTGCTCTGCATGGGTGGGATATAAATTAACCTTGAACACATACTTGGCCCTGCTTCTCATCCTGTGTAATGGATGAGGAGGAGAGCAAAAGAAAATATCCCAAATGAAAACTTCTTAATCATCTTTGCAGAAAGAAGGGTATTCCCCTTCTCCTCTAGGAGCCTTGCTTTGGGCTGAGGAGCTCCCACTCTCCTCTGGCTGACAGACTGGCTACCTGATATGCACATTCTTTAAAGAGAAGACCACCCATGATTTTAGCTATGAGAGTGGGTGACTTGTCAGTCAGCAGTATCAATGTGTATTCCCTCGTGGAAAAACCCAGCCACTCTTGGGACCATTCTGTAGATGGCATAATGAAGAGAGATTCCACCTTCTTTTTTGTGCATCAGATGGGCAATTGTGGTTACATAGCATGTCTGTTTGGAGATTGCTGGCACCTCAGAGCATGGCATCTCTGATTCAGAAATCATTTTGATACAAGCTGTGAAGATAAATAACTGGTTCTGGTGGCATACAAATGTTTGTGGTTTTTTTCATGTAACTATATGGAGAATACGTGCTAAGTCAGACCTCATCACAGTATCTTAGTTTTCAGAAAGGCTCTCATTTCATCTGAAGGTTTTGATATGCCCCACAGTGGAGGCTGTTCCTATTTATAAACAATGAAACACAAACATGGGGAAGTGAATTAACTCTCTGAAGTCACTCATGGTGGGCCAGGAACAGATTTGGGAAAAATAGGCCCTATCTAAGAAAGAAATTCCTATCCCCCTGACATATTGATTTAAACAAAATACTGCTGAAATTATTTGGATGAAAGAAATTCTTCCAGAAGGCTGAAGAGAAAAGGACTACATGAATTAGTAAAACGCTCTCCTCCAATGTTCCATGGCCTAGTCCCACCTCTGTGGGAAAGGACAGGGCTGCTTTGATCAGCTCAGTTCTTTAGCTGCATATATTTGCTTATTGGTGAGGATCTTCTGTGATGCAGGAAAGCAAAGCTCACTGCAGTTGGCAAGAAACCAAAGGCAGGACATGCTGTTCAGCCTTCTCGATTAAAAAATGGTATCAAAGTGAAATGAGTCACCAGGATAACACAGACTGTTCAAATTTAAGTGACACTCAGAGAATGGCAAAGCAACACCCTGAGTATTCATCATAGTTGTGTCAAATCTAATGTGCAACAAAATTATGATGAATTCTGGATGACAGATGACAAATCTTTGTAAGCAAATGTTTCCCTGGGGGCAGCAGCAATGAACAGAGTGGAAAGGCCACAGAAAAGAAAATACATAAATGCATATTCCTGAGTTAAGAGTGCTTCTGGTAAGCCACACACAAATATATCCAACTCTTGTGATATGGATTATGCTAACCTGAACATAAGCAGGCTATTTCTGTCTACAAAAGCAGGGAGAAGGGAGGCAAAGAAAGAAGGCAGAGACTGCTACAGCCCACTACACAAAAAACAACCCATCACTACAGGCTCAGTTGACACTCACACAGGTAGACACTGAAGTGCCACTTTGACACAGTGCCACTGGTGCTGCTGTAAGATACTTCGCCTGAGTTCTGGCTGCCACTTCAGAAAACATAGGGCTCCTTCAGGTCCTCTTTCTTTATTTGTCAGCTCCATCTGATTGTTACTGATATACTGGGGGAATCTTAAAAATCATTAGGTGCCTTATGTGGAACAATGGACCCAGGCCTGAAAATGTCAGATGTGAAGTAGGTCAGCAGCAGAGCTACTACCAGGATGAAGAGTAAGGGGAGGAATCTCTGATCCCTAAGCAATGGCTATCACACTAGCTCCACACAGACAAAACTCAGCACTATCAGCTTTTAAAATCCCAGAGTAAAAGTAGCTACAGCAACTTGTGAGAGCTGCTAAGTCCATGAATCCATTAAAAAAAAAAATACAGTTATTATAGAATATCTTTTATCCTAAATGGAAAGAAAAGCTGAGGTAATTTCATTACCACTGTGTGATAAACATTAACAACTGCTGACTTTTTAATTGTGATACTTTAGGTCTGAGACTTAGATGGATGGAGTAGATTTCCTGTATATATTTGAATATATTTGTTCTCACTGAATGAATATACACATGCTCTTTTTCTCTGTGAATATAATTTTAATGTCCTTCTACACTTACTACAGTACATGATATAACATTCAGTTTGACCTTTTAATCTAATCTTTACTCGTCAGAAAAAAAGATATTTTAGACATGGAAACTATCTAAACTTCAGCTGTCTTTTGGCTTCACTGTAGTGCCCTGATGCTGTCAAATATAATGTAGAAAGTCATAACACGTCATTCCAAAAGGAAGGCTTCTGTTACCCTGAATGGCTACATCTGTGGCCAACACTTTGTGTATTCTAAACTGATCATTGCATCTTGTGACTGAAATCAGCTTGCTCCGAAGTTTAGAGAGGAAAAAGTAAAATGTTGTTTAAATAGGACACTTTGCAAAGGGTTTGCATTACTGAAAGTCAGAAGCTTCACATGGTGTTTAAGAACAGGGAAAGGATAGGCAAAACCTCTGAGGCTGTAAGATAAAAGAGGGTTGGGGAGCAGCATAGTCGGTCCTCTGCTGGGAAACACCCAAAATCATCACCCACATTTGCAGTCCAGGTACACTGAACACTGTGTGCAGTTTGCAGGAGTTAATCAATTCCCTGAAGTGGGTTGGAAAAAAAAAAAGAATACTGAAATTCTTCACCTTCATTTAATTCTTCAGCTCAGTAGAGCTGAATGCAAAAGAGACCACAGATGCAAATACCCCACTACTACATTTGCTTTAAGGATTTTTCTCTCACCAGCATGGTTGGGGAAAAGGATAAGTTTCATTTCAGATAACTGCTCTCTGATACCAGTGTTTTTTAGTCTCAAATACAAAAATTGGGAGAATAACTAAAGTATCCTCTTGTCTCTCAAATTTTTCTAGAAAATATTAAAAGGAAAAAATCTAAGGATGAAGAACTAGGCAGCCTGAATGGCAATGTTTTGATGCTTTTTCATATCATCTTAGTTTTGTTATTCACGGGTACCACAAAAAAAAATCAAATGCAAAAAACTAACCAAACAAAAAAACCCAACAAAAAAAAGTGACCACTGATATCAGATTCTTGTGTTAATGTCCCACATTTTGCACACTCTTCAAAAAATTATTTTAATATTTGAGATTTTTAATTAATTCTCTGACTAATATTTCAAACCAGATTAGCTCATGACCATTAAAATCAAGGAATTAATTAATTTTTAGTTCTGGTTAATTTTAGCTGCATGTATCTAGGGATTCAATGGGCAATATCTCTAATAATTAAATCCTGTATTTTGTAAATTTTGTTCATGGAACAAATCTTAAGCATGTAAATAATATCATTGAAATCTATAGGATAAGCCACATGTATCATGTTATATGTATAACTGCACCTAAAGAGAATGAAAGTTCATCTCCAGTGAAATCTGTTAGGGCCAGGAAACAGTTATTAATATCTAAAATATTATACCAATGAATAAATGTATGAGCTCTCTGCTCCCTGTAGTATATATTTTAGTAGATCATTTTTTTAAAAAAATAATTATCATCCAGTTCTGCAACTGTTATTTGGTATCTTTAAGAAAACCCTCACACACTGCATTGTTACACCCATAACCATCCACACAACACACCTGTCAGATGTTTGCAATGGACTTTGAATGCTGAGTTTCCTTACTGGCAAAATATTCCCATTGAATGCTATTTCTTTTCATGTCCTCAGAAAATAAATAGTCCTCAAAATCAACCAAAGAGGACTGGCTAGGAAGTACCTAGTGGTACAGTGCCTTTAAAAGCTTGGGGGGCTAAGAGATCATGTTGTAGCATAATGGGGAAGAGAGGAAAGCCACACTACTTCTGCAGTTTTTTGTGTTTATAATTGCATATAAACCAAAGGTTGAGCAGGGTATGCTCCGTAAAGTGGAAAAGCATTCTTTGTCACCGCAGAGTTTTAATAGGGAAGTCATGTCTATTAATAAGGGCACATCTGTTCCAAAGACGTGCATTATGCAGGTGTCTGTTCCTCTTGTGGTTTTTGATTTTACAGTAGATAATTAGTTAGACATGATTACTCGCAACCCCCATTTGGACCACTTATCACATTATCAAAGGCTTTAGCTTCTAACTATGAAATATGAAACAAAACCTTTACCTTTGCATGTGTAGTGCTCAAATATATACCTGTTAGGATTCTGAGAGACTGATTGTTTTGTACTTAAAACAAATTGGCACCAGGGTTAGTGATAAAAAGAGGAACTATTTTTGCTTTACAACTCTGTGAGAGGAAAACACAGCCTTCCCTATTCTTTTCCTAATATCTACAGAGACCTTAAATAATATTTCATTACCTAATCTAGGTTTAAAATACAGCTTTTTCAAAATCTGTTCATTGAATATGACATGCATAGATCGTAAAAACGACGATTTCTTCTTGTGAAGCACATATTTGAGTACCTTCTCTTTTCTGACAATTCACAGATCTATTTTGCTATTCCAAAATTTTCCCTCTCCATCTAAACTAAAATCACAGTCAGTCTCTTTGACATCTCTGGCACTGGTGCAGCTGTTAGCTTAGGCTCAGTATGGCTAAAACAGAAATACTGTTCTGCCTTTCAAGATTTACATTGATCACATTTATCATTATTTACATTTATTACATTTATCCCTTCCATCAGAGTAAAAACCAGTGCAATGCCTACTGTCACACTTGTACAAAACGTCATTTTGGGTTTGGACCTTTGCCTAAATCTGAAAATACAGTTTGCACTTTCTCGTGGAGCAATACTGCTATGGTTGTGCCTTTCTTACATGTGCAGGCAGAGAAAATTATTTCCTGAGAACTTCTGAGTTTGTGTCTTGGCTACTGCACTATTGCTCTCCTCAGCAGAGAAGCAGCCCTCCCTGTCCAATGTCTATCTTGACTGTTTCTTTAGTCAACATAATCCCACTATCTCTCATTCTTCATATTTTGTACTGTCCAAGACCTTCACTTGCCTGTTAACTCAGGGTAATCTCAGCAGCTTACTTCTTCAAACTGGTGTCCCTGTGAAATCTTGGTGATACCTCTACAGTTTGAGAAGCCCCTTGTGAGGTCATTTACTCCGTGAAATATCTAAATAATACTCCTGAACAAAATTCATTACAGTAATCAAGAAGCATGACACAGTATTCAAGCAGAAAGAATATACACCTTGGGGAGGGACAAGCTGTTAATCTGGTCTCTACTGAGGCTGAGTTCAGTTCATTCCTCTATGCAACAGAAAATGCATAAAATGTTGAGGCAGAATCCAGGATCATCATTCCATCCACCAGTCCTACTGAAAAGTGCAATGAGTGGGAGTGCTGGGATTTTCTCAGGGACTACTTGCTTTGGAGGAGATTTGCTCTGGACACAGATAGGAAATAATAGCCAGACTTCTTAGGTGTCTTTGCTTTTTGGTGCTTTTTCACCTCACTCTTTGCATGGAGTAAAAGGATATCCTAAAAGCTTCAGTTGTTTCAACATGTGGAAACCTCTCTTTAGGCTTCAAAATGTTCTGATAGTTGCTAGTGAAATCCACATGCCTTTTTATTTTTGTATTTAGAACTAGTCATTTTTAGGTTATTTTTGACACTCCATTTTCAGAAGAGGTATATACACTTACGAAAAAAAATAGTTACCATGTCCTGTTATCACAATCTGGGACCAAGACAGAGTTCTCAGCCCTTAAAATATAAAGCTATATCAGTAGCCAGCAGCTGCTGTTAAACAGTGGCATTTTTCCAGGTACTCCAACTCTTTCTTCTCCAAAACATCAGGCATTATCTGCTCAATTGCATGGCCTTTCATTGTGTAATTCCATCACACCTCTCATAAGCTCTTGGTACCAATTTCAGTTACACAGGGGCTTAAATGAGCACCCTACTATTTTCCTCTGGCTGCTGCTCAAAGCTAGGAGGCCTCTACAGATACATTTCTCACAAGTCCATGCCCTACAGCAGGAAATAATTTAGAATGCTTATGAACCCAACAATTTTCCATGGTATTTTTTTATTCAGGACACATGGACACAACTACCAATGTCATTTAATCTTTTAGATTCAAAATTAAAATTAATTTCCTCCCTAATATGCTTCATGAATTCAACTTGATAAATCTTATTTCTACAATTCATTTCAAAGTACAAGAAAAATGGTTGGAATATAAGAGGGGCTGGAAAAGTAACTAGAAATATTATCCTGTCTGAAAGGCAGACTGGAAAAGATTGAACTATTTGACTAATAGCTGTAATGTAGAATATGACTGGCATAGTGTCAGAAATAATTAGGCAACAACATACAGAAAAATGACAAGAAATGGATAAAACAGAGAAGTTAACTGTCAGGCAAAGCTGTATGAAACTTCCTTCCAACCCCCAATTCCTTACTATTCTCTGCAAAGTCCCAGGTTTCTTTATCAAACCTACTGCAATAATTTATTATTGTTATACTGACAGATTAAATTCCACCACATGCCACTCATGCCTATAAGTTCAATTAAAATGACAAGACTGACATGCATGGGTAACTTTTGTGCAAAAGGGAAAAAAAAGACAGCTCTTCAATGGAATTAAATTCCAATAGAGCTTATGGCAAAGCACAGAAGAAAAATTGTGGGTCCGAGTTTCCATCCCTGGAGATGGTTAACCAATAAAAACTATATCTGGGTTTGATTAACTGTGCATGTTTTTCTTGACCTCATTAACAGAGTCAGCTGATGGATTTCTAGATCAATTTGCATGTAAATACAAAAGAAAAGGAGTTGTGCTGTAGTGCTAAGCTTTCTAGACTCTTCCTTACCTAATTTCATCTTTCTGTAGGCAAAACTAAGCGATGAACGGGCAGGGGAAGCAATGTGCCCTCATTTAGCTGTCAATTTGTCAAAATCCCAGAACAGGATATTTCATATCCTGGTAGCAAGGATTTTAAGCCACACTAGTCCAAGACTTTCCACAAATAGTCTCGATTTGGCAGTGTGTAGGCTGTTCCCCTTTCCAGAAAATTGACGTACAGACAAAAAGAAAACTGAATAATACAGTTAGTGGAATGAGTAAGCAAGTTTTTTTTGATCATACTTTTCAGCTGTGTAGACAAAAAAAGTTTTACAGAAGTCAACTTGAATGTGCTTCTTTACACTGGTACTTTTACTGTCTTGGTAGCAGTAAAAATACAGGGTCAAATCTCCACTTTACTAATTCACTGACCAGTTTCAACCAATTCTCACACTGAAAAAGAAGCCACTGTTTGCATAATTAATGAAGATTTAAAAATCCATAGCCTGTCATTTTATAATGACAACAGAAAGATGTCTCTTTTCTAATATTCTTTTCAACATTATTTTTAATAACATGTAAATAAATAAAATGAAAGTACACAGATGCCAGATCATTGACATGGTTTAACCTCTGCCAGCAACTAAGCCCCACACAGGCGCTCACTCAGTTCCCTCACACTGGAATGGGGGAGAAGATCAAAAAAGTAAAAGTGGAAAAATGTATGGATTGAAGCAATTTTACAGGTAAAGCAGAAGCATTTCAAGGAAAGCAAACCAGGGAATTCATTCAGCACTTTCCATGGGCAGGCAGGTGTTCAGCCATCCACAAGAAAGCAGCGCATCATCACCCCTAAGGGTGACTTGGGAAGACAAATAACATAACCCCGAACTTTCTTCTTTCTTCTTCCCCCATTTTTTATATGCCAAGCATGATGACATATGGTCTGGGATTTCCCTTTGCTCAACTGGGGACAGCTGTCCTTGCTGTGTCTCCTCCCAACTTCTTGTGTGTCCCCATCCTGCTCAGTGGTGGGGTGAGGAGCAAGAAAGGCTTTACTCAGCAATAACAAAAACATCTCTGTACCCAGCACTGTTTACAGCACAAATCCAAAACATAGCCCATATTAGCTACTGTGAAGAAAATTCAATGTACCCTAGCCAAACCTGCACAATCATTCAGGGTTTAATTCTTGATCAAACGTTCACATAATTCTGTGATTCATATGATTTTTTTTCAAACACAGGACATTAGGACTCATTTATAACTCAGTTTCGCTCCTGAGACCTTGTATTAATATATAGAGATAATAGAAGCAGGAGAGGTAAAGAGATGAGGCAGGTAAAACTGAGGGGAAAAATAGGTCTGTAATGTCATATTGATTTGTTTCTAGAAAGTAGGCACTTAGCTACATTAGCAAAGCTTTTACCCACTGGATCCATCACAAATATCCACTGACTTATATTAGGCAGTAATACAGTATCTGCCTAACACTGGTTAGACATTATTTATCTACATATACAGCTCCAAACCTCAAGCCAATTTAGAAGAAAAAGGACTACAGAAAACATTACTGCTAGCAGCTCATCGGTCAGCAGATTAGTATATATTATGAACTACAATGTATACATATTCAAATTGTTTTGATTAGGCAAAAGAGAGATGTCAGGGAGGTACTGCTGAAAGGCCTATCAAAGACAGGCAGTTTAGCAGCACAAGGACAAATAAAATTCACTGGTGAGAAAATGGAGGACAGCACAGAATAAGTGATAAAATGCAGACAATCTAGTCACATTAATAAGGGAGGGATGATCTGTAAATTCATTGATAACATGTGGCATGGCAGGGTTCCTCTACCTTTAATATTTTGTTTGATAACATTCTCTCTTTAAATAGATGCAATATGCATGGGTAAGAGGACACAGAACGATCAGATATATATATTTTTATGCATAAGAAACTCTGAAAATCCCTTCTGAAACTTTTTACAATGATCTGATCATTAGACAAAACTTCTATTAAAAATCCATCAAGAATCCATCAAGAAGAGAGCACAAGAAAAACAACTCTAAGAAGTCTCTTTTTGAACCTTATCAATATAAAAAGTAATCAGTTAGATAATTTAACAAAAATATTAACCATCTATCTGGGATATCAGTAACATTCAGGAGCGGGGTTCCCTTTTGATTTGCTACTGCATTTTAATTATTCTTAGCTAAACACACAACTTTTGCCTCTGAAGAGAACAGAATGACTGTTTATTGACTAGCTAGAATATACTAGAAACAACACTAAGTCTATGGATTCAAATTTCTTACTGGGAAAAGAGTTTGCAGAACTGCTGTTGTCAGGTGTACCAAGGCCCAAAAAGTCATCTCATAAGTTGAAAGAAGATGAACATAAGCATTCAAACAAGACACCATCAAATGATGGCACTAGAAAAACCCTAATGGAGTAAGATCATTAGCCTGGCATCTTAGAGTCAACATCACAAGAGAAAGAGGAGGTTTGTCATCCCCAGAGCTGAACCTTGTCAGCATTGATCTGGATTTATGAGCCAGTAAGATAATCCTTCATGATTATTTGTCCTGTTGTTCACCATTATGGTATCCTCAAGGAGGCTGTTTCATTGTGTGCTCCTTGTGTCATGCTTAGCTGAAGTATAATTGTCTCAAGGACCACCTACACTTACAGGTTATTCATATACAAATTAATGGATGCTGGTGAAGTTGTGCATCCATTAAGCAGAGCATTAGCTTTCATGGCATTCATTTATCTATCAGATACTTTATTTATCACAGTTTTTCTGAAAGCTTGTTTACTAAGGGACCGTGCTGGCAGAATATTGCTGCTCTCAATGAATTTAGTGCCTTAAACATAAAATTTGAAAAATGAAAACTCATATAATTTGCTTCTTAGCTGGTAAAAGTGGTCATAAGATGATGACATTTCTAATCTCTGCTCATGAGAAAAACATAGCACAAAAACTTTGAGTTTATTCCCCTTTCTGTAAAAAAAATAAAAATAAAAATCCCAGCCAACAAAGCTTTGATTAGCTAATTAATAACAGTGATCTTGAAACTTAAAATCACTTTTATCACAATAAAATACTGTGTATTCATTGATCCAGCAAGAGGAAAAAATGTGAACAATTTTATAACTTGATTGTCAAGAGAAGCAACTGATGGGTCCATTTTTCAGCCTTGCTCTGGGTGCTTATTTTGTATGCAGACTCACACATAGAGCCAGCTTTCAAATTTGGGCAGAAAGTTTTGAATTGCAGACCATCACACTGATATTATTCTAAGCAATACATTACTTAGTGGCTCATTATCATTATCTTCACAGGGATTTCACTCACTCAGAAAAATCTTACTTCCCCAAGTTTCCCAGAAAAGATTCACAAAGTGCTCTCAGCATCTGAGATCCTGCTAGGGTTATGGCATTGGGTCCAGCACTTAGCAGGCTGGCATTTGCCAGTGCTTATGCAGGATGTTTGCCACCTCAGGGAGAAATAATCTTCCTGATGGCTATATAATTTTAGAAATTTAAGATGTCATTTAGGCTGAAGTCCCTGGGCCAGTTCCTTTAAGAGAATTTAGCATGACAAAATGAGTGAGATCCTCTTACTGCAGTATTTAATTTTCAAATAGAATTTTGATGCATTTTAATTCACTGACCTGACCTATTACTTGCAGGACACTTCCTTGGCTTTTACTGTTTCAGCAGCTCTCAGAAATGGGAGAAAATTTGTCTTTTGTCCGTTTTAAAAAATATCCCCATGCCTTTTTGCACTGGGAAATCCTAGGCAGTTAAGGACTTGGTGGAATGATTTTGAAACACATGCTTGCAAACTTACTTGTGGCATTTTCTCATGGTGGACAGCTTGGCTTTCCAATTCATAGATGCTCTTATTCCATCTTTTTTGGATGAAAATATTGTTTTTGCCTAGAGAGTATTATGGCTTCTAGATAGAACAAAATACTATGATTCCTACTTAACCATAGTGATCTCAACTCCTGATTCCTCTAGCTGGCCAGGAAAAGACAGAAGATACGATGCATTTTCCTTTTAATATTCTTGTATTCATGTGAAACATTTGAGAAGAAAATCATTACTATAATACTTAAGAAACAACAACCAGTGTTTCCATTTGTTTGACTGGTGTTACCTTCACACCTTCTCCTGTACTAGACAAAGATATGAAGGGTTATATTGTAAAACATTTATTCCTAAATATGTGCAGATACTAAAAAATTGTAGATATCCTCAATCACACTTGATTTACTTGCTTCTAAACTAAGCAAATCTTTGAAATTAAATAAATTCTACGTCTCTATGAACTGTCATTTGCTCACAAATCAACATGCATATTTCACTTGTAAAATCCCTGTTTGCACTATACAGAGATGCTATCTAGAAATTAAATCACTAGAAAGATCAATCTTTAGAATCTTCACCCATACTGTCAAATTCTAATCCCTCATACTGACTTGAAATATGTCACAAGCACCAGTTATTTTACTAAATACTTATCATCTTTATTGATAACTAGAAGCTCAATTAATTTCATCAGGAAAAGTGTGTTTTAACCAAGCTTATATGGCACTGAGAGTTTATAGCAGATGATTTCAATGGCTCTGATATATTTTATGTCTTACAATCCTATCTCATATATTCAATAATATCTTGCTGCCAATATTCCTTAGAGACAGAGAAACAGATAAGCCTGCTACTGTGGCGTGATTAATTAACAAAGCAAATCCACATACAACTGAGTACCCTTTTAGGTCTACAGACACGCACAATTATGCAATATAATCAAGCACATATGATGTTTGGACTCATGTTTGCTTGTTTGTACACTGGAGCCATTATAGATTTCCTAGAGACAGCCATAAGATTGTTCCAGGTACATGGTGGCAAAATGTACTTGTTCAACTATATTAATGTTGGTCACCTGCTGAGAAAATACTGAACAGAGTGTGTTTGGTTTTTATCTCAAGGACAAAGGCAGAGAATTGATAGGCTTTAACTTTTGAACTGTTTTACAAACAGTGACCACCTCATGATATTTCTTGAGTGAATGGTACCTATCTACATCTGCTCTTACTCAGGTCAACAGGAGTTCTACCACTTATTGCAGCGTTAGCCCACTGCTGCTGTCTCTTGAAAATGTCATGTGCAATAAATATGCAAATTATTGCAGTAATTTTTTTAAGTCCATATTAAAAAATTCTAAATTCTAAAGGCTATCTGCTCATCCTGTTTATTTTCTCCTTTTAGTTCCTAGAGTTGTGACACGTTTGAACACATGCATTGGCTGTTTTTCCAGGTAGCTCCTCATAAACATTTCAAAATATTAATGAAGTTGTTAAGAAAGCAAAAGGCACAAAACATCAACAGTCATTGCATATTTAATTCACTGCTTTGTTCATTCTTTTCCCATTGCAAATGTACTAAATGACAATATAATTATAACCTAAAGCTGTTGGTAATTATATGCAAAGTGCTATAATAGCAATGAAACCCTAATGCTGAGAAGAGGGAGAAAGAATCTTAGGGAAGACAGACTCAAAATAACCATTACTCATTGTACTCCTGGGTACCCCCTAAAATTGTTTGATTCTGATGGGTTACCCAACCTGCAAATTACCTGAAAGAAATTCAGGTCAGGTATAGAGAAAACAAATTAATTACCAGGAAATTACTTGCTGGTGTTGAGCCAAGTATTAGCTCGTCAGCATTCAGCACCATTGGAAGAGTGAAGGAGAACAATACAGACTTGCATCAGGAGCTGGAAGGAGAGAGCAGCAAAAGGAAAAGCCTATTAGAAACTTTGTTTCTAATGCTGTCACCTTTCTTCCAGATAAACCTGAGCTCCAAATCCAGTGCCAGAATGTGTGCTACCAGCAGATCATCGTTCTCCTCACCCTCTTGCCCTGGACAATGGCTACACCACCTGCAGGAGCCACTCTCTGGCTCTCCATAGGGCCTGGGATGAGCTGTTCTATCAGGTGTCACCCCTACATCTCCTGGTATTTTATGGGTTCTAGAAAAGTTCCTCTATTCCTTTGGAATTTGGAACAGTTCCACCAGCAAAGCAGACAAGACCTACAGTCTCAGAGCTGAGATGTACAGTAACTTAGATATTCTCTCCTCTTAGATAACAGATTCTTTCCTGGGTAGAAATGAGAGCCATGCTTACATAATTTGTCAAGGGAATGTTTGACTTCTGCTTATTCTGTGTTTGCTGGAATCAGAAGGAAATGCCATATAGCTATCGCTTCATTAGCAGAGCAGTAATATGCAGCAGAGAAATGTGCTCTAGAGATGGAACTTAATTGAGATAAAGCACATAAAAACTGAATTATATGACAGGCAGAATTGGCAGCTTGTGATGCTGAAGTAAAGTCCCAGCTTATCTTACTGATATGTACAGTATGCTACAGCTGAATTGGTTAAACTTATACCATCAGTTTATGGTATATAAGTTATATACCATTAAGTTTACTTACAACTTATTGGTTAAACAAACACCATCAGAAGTTATGCCCCCTGCTCCAATGCTTGCTCTTGAAGACTTTCCACCGTGTTTGAATTTCTCCTGCTAAAATATATTTAAAAAAGGAAAAGAAAAAGCATTCACAACAGAACAGAAGCAGTACAAACTAAGTAAAAGAAAATACAACTCAAAGATTTTGTTCTGAACTGTCCTTACTGTCTCCATTCCTTTCCAATTCTTCTCCCTTGCAGTGAGGGGAAAGTGAGCAAGCAGATGGTGGGTGGCACTAAGTTGCCAGCTGGAGTTAAACACAACAATGACTTAGGAAACAAATATAATCCTAAAATTTAAAACTGTTTCCACTGCACAGAGCTCCTTTTGTGTTCACCCTTTCCCAAGCTGTCAGCTGAACGATGAGCTATGAACGACTTGGGCTCTCAGACCGCTGACCGATCCCCAGCGGCTTCCTCTCTCTGTGCTCAGGAGATCTGTCTTGCAGAGAGACTCTTCTTTGTCTTGAGCGCTCACAAACCCCTTCCAGTCTCACCTGCTGAAGAGGTGAATGTAAAAATGCTTAAAACTGCTTGCTGGCTGCCCTGCACTTGATGCTGCTGCTGCCACACATGTAATGTAGCATCATGCGTATGTCGCATGCAAGGGCTTTCGCAGGTGGCTCTTAGCTGCCAGCAGGTGGGAACTGGGGTTCTGCAGCAGCAAAGAGTGAGCAAGAAAAGCTCATTACTCCTTTAGTGTATACAAGTTCCCCACTACACAAGGTATTTGAGCAGGGTTGCTTTTAAAGAAAAAAACACAGGCCTGAAATATAGGAACAATTTTCAAGTAAAATCACTTCTGCATTTTAATATCCAAATATTGATTTATTTGCCTATGTGCTCATTTGGTACAGTGCATAGAGTAGACAAATACTGACATATGTGACCATGAGTGCAAAGCAGCTGTAAAAAATTATTGAATCTTAAAGGTTGTGACAGATATCTGCACTGTACTGATTATGTCCTGGATAAATTGTTATGTGTGATTCATAAATGTTTAAACCAGAAAATAAAATTAGTTACCAAGTATGACATTCTTCATTTTAGGTTCAAGTTTTTATCTTAATGAAAAAAATGTTTTGATATGCAATTAATTGCATAAAAATGCAAATAAAGGATTAAATTATTTTAAGTAGTCTGGGCGCCTACCCAGAAATGAACACACCACTCCCAAATGAAAGGACTGCTCTTGAATATGTGCTTAAGAATGACTCTTCTGATACAAGACAAGATTTTATACTGTTTATACCTTTTCAAGGTTTCTGGGATGAAAGGACATTCATTCCTTCAGTTTGTCTGACAACTGACAGCTTACATGTTAACATGACAGAACAAGAAGCAGAAGCCCTTCTCCACCTGTCCTCACAGCACAGGTATAACATGGGAGCACTGCCCTTGGGGTGACACCAATAACACAGGCAGGAGACCCACCACAGTTCTCATCCACTGCTGATTTTGCCAACAAAATCAGCCACAGTTAGTTCTAATCACAGTAATGGTGAGTTTGATACCTGTCTAGGGATAGTCTCATCTCTGAGTTGCTCTAAGCCCATTTTCTGCCTTATGTGGTACTCTCTGCCACTCAGGGATCTCAGAAGGTATGTGGCAAAAAGCCTAACTCAACACACTGCAGTCCAACAGCTGGCTTAGCTATACTGCCAGAAAAATTGAATAAGAAATTTGAAACTACAAAAAACTATTGCCCTTGTATTCTATGTTTAGACAACAACTTGGAAGTGTACTGGTCTTCAAAGCCACAGCACTTTATAGCTCAGGATAGCCAGAGCCTTTTTCTCCAGATCTGATTCCAATGCAACAAGAATGGTAAACAAGAGTCACTACAGTCTTCTTGCATCCATGGATGTTCTGTGTCACATGACAGCCTCAGCTTATTTCTCTCTAGAGGGCTTCCCCTCTTTTGAGAGCTGCTAGCAGGGAATGCTTTTTGGCAGGATTTGTACTGATGAGTGACCACCAGCTTGCTGTGGTGAGACAGCCTGATTTGCCTGCTCCATGGAAAACTTCTGCCATCCTCAGACATGCTGGTGAACCAACAGCAATAAATATGTGTTATGAGCAACCACACACCAGACACTCAATACCGTCACCATGTGTCTACAGACAGGTCAGATTCAGGTCTAGAAGTGATTCAAGATATCCTGAAGAAAGCATCATCAGGAATCAAAAACATGATAAAAGATTCAGGAGATGAGCTGACGTGATGAAAGGGCAACAACAGTCACCTGCAGACTGAACTGGGACAGGAAAGAGGCCAAGCTAAGTTGCTGCAGGTGAAAACAAGTTTAGCACTGTAGCCTGGTTCTGTAAGGAACTGAGTAGAAATTTCATTGGATAATCAGAGTTGACAACTCCACCAGCTTTCTCATGGGCAAATAAAGTCATATCTCATGTGACAAGATATCAGACTTCTATGTCTTAATTAGGTAAAGGGAGCAATTTTCCCTCCATTTTTGGTTTTCATTTTGTTGCTTGGTTTTGGTTGGCTTTTTTTGAGAATCTGCCAGTACAATTTGTGAAGCTTTTGTACAACCAAATCCATTTGAAGGACATTGTGCAAGCTGGTTTTGCTTAATTCTGTGACTTTTTTTACATGCAAAAAAGTAAAGATACGTTCTGAATGCGTGAAAGCTTTTTAGTGTACTACCAGCAGTAGTACTTTTTAGGGTGCTAAGGTATGAAAGAAAAGAAAGGAAATGGACATGAGCTAAAAAGGCATCAGTGAAATTGGTCGAACAGCCTGCACTTCTCTAACTGGAATTCAGGGTCACTGCCAGCTTTTACAGACTGGTCTGCCAAAGGAGCACATAATGCCTGTAATTCCGAAACAAGGTTGATGCACCTTTGTCCTTAAAGTATTTTACCAAAGATTCCCAGTTCATCACCTGGAGTGATGTGCTGAGCTCTGGGGCTCAGGAGCATAAGAAAGACATGAACTTGTTAGAGATGGGTTCAGAAGAGGATTGTGACAATGATCAGAGTGCAGAACATCTCTCCTATGAAGACAGCTTATGACAAGGGGAGTGGAACTAGGAGATCTATAAATGTCCCTTCCAAGCCAAACCATTCTGTGATTCTACAAAGCTAAATACATCCTGGTAAATGTAATTCTAGATAATCAAAATATAGATATAGATCTTATTATGAAAAGTATGTTTAGATATGGGGGTAAAATTGTTTTTTTTTTCCAAAAGAAAAGGAAAATAAATTTTACTTGTGTTCAATCTAAAACATTTTGTTCAACCCAAAATAAAATATCATGTAATATTTTGCATGTCATTTAACTTCTTTGTGTTTGACTTTGAAGCTCCTTCAAAAGAAAACAGAAGCATTTTCACTCTTGGTAATTTAAACAGAGCAGTGACCACCAGGGTCAGTGGATGTAGAAGACCTTCCAGGTTATTTTATGAGCTGGGACTGTAGCCAAATTCCCATCCTCTGAAAAACACATACATTTCTCTGAACATATCTCACCTGGCTATTCAGGGGTTTATGCTTTTCCTATTTGGGTTGCAATGTATACGTGAACACAGCGAGACCTTAATTACAGTCACTTCCATCTGCCACAAGCCCTCCCACTCCAAAACCTGCCCTTTCCCACCACAGTAAAAATCACCTTCAGGCCTTTCCTTCCCTCTTAACCTTGCTGTCTTTCTCATGCACACGTGTTTGTGTGTAAAGAAATGATTGTAAATCTTGTTTAAGCAGCAGAAGCACAATTTATACATCAGCTTCAGTGAGGGGTTAACTACGGCCTGAAGCAAATTTTTCAGTGGATCTCCAAACTTGTGTAAATGGAAAAGCTAGAGAAATGAAGACAAAGTGTTCTAGGCATAATGGCCCCCTCCACTACTGCCCCAGCCAGTTTCAGAGAGTTCTTACAGGAAGTTCTGTATGTAGATGGAATGGATTCTCATACCACTCAGAAGGTTTCTTTCACTTTGAGCTAATGAAAACATTCCCTATGCACCTCCCTGTCCCAAATTGGGAAAAAAAAAAAAAACAACTTACTTTTTACAGCCTTCCAGATCTGAGCTGCCAATCAGCCAGCCTTGCACTGGATGATCTCATCACTAGGCAACCATCCGTGAAGGCCATTTCTCCTTGAGGATGTTCACTTATTGTTTAAATGCATTTCATTTCCAAGGAAGAGTGTTTCACCTGACAACTCTCTTTTGTTAACCTTGTGTTGGTGGCCTTTAGAATTATTTTCTGTTGTGGTAGTAAGAGAAAGACAGAAACCTGACTGCACAGAAGAATGAAATTTTCCATTTGAATAAACACCCTGTAATCTGAACAGTGTCCATGGCTCAATAGTCCTATTGATAACAGCTACTATGGCACATCAAAAGGTGTAGCGTGGCCACATTTTCACTATGGGTGGACTAATAACAGAGAAAATATTTTTATGCTATTCTAAGCATTGTAGAAGGTATCCTCAGAAATTATCTAGCTTCCACCATGGAGAATAATTGTATCCCATGGGCAAAAGGCTTCATATATTGTGTCAATGGAATGAAAAACTCCCACAATTGTGGTGAAGATTATGGGAAAACTGTGCTTCTGCAGGAAGCTACTATCAGGCAGGGAAGACGTGCAGTCCTTGACTCTCCACTTCTATCAAAAGCTAAATAATGCAGGACCCCTGACTCATACAATGGCCCAACCATCTCAACACTCTGCTGCAGCTGTGCCCTTGGGCACTGTGCTCTGTGTGCTCTGACCTCAGGGAAGGGCAGCAGGGTCCCATGGGAGAGGGGGACAAGAAGATTGCACAGTTAGTTGATTAACTGCAATATGGGTAGCCCAATTCTGCTTGCTGAGTGAGTTTTTAAGTGATAAGATTTAACTCTGGCTGCTTATTTGTTGTACATTGTTACTTGTCCTGAAATAACATGCCCAACAATACTGCTTTATCTTCAGTTTGCTTCTGGGACAGCAAATGGGGAAAGGGGAAAGGGGAAAGTGGAAAGGGGAAAGTGGAGGGGGGAGAGGAAGGGAAGGGAAGGGAAGGGAAGGGAAGGGAAGGGAAGGGAAGGGAAGGGAAAGGAAGGGAAGGGAAGGGAAGGGAAGGGAAGGGAAGGGAAGGGAAGGGAAGGGAAGGGAAGGGAAGGGAAGGGAAGGGAAGGGAAGGGAAGGGAAGGGAAGGGAAGGGAAGGGAAGGAAGGGAAGGGAAGGGAAGGAAGGGAGGGGAAGGGAGGGGAAGGGAAGGGAAGGGAAGGGAAGGGAAGGGAAAGGAAGGGAAGGGAAGGGAAGGGAAGGGAAGTGAAGGGAAGGGAAGGGAAGGGAAGGGAAGGGAAGGGAAGGGAAGGGAAGGGAAGGGAAGGGAAGGGAGGGAAGGGAAGGGAAGGGAAGGGAAGGGAAAGGGAAGGGAAGGGAAGGGAAGGGAAGGGAAGGGAAGGGAAGGGAAGGGAAGGAAGGGAAGGGAAGGGAAGGGAAGGGAAGGGAAGGAAGGAAGGAAGGGAAGGGAAGGGAAGGGAAGGGAAGGGAAGGGAAGGGAAGGGAAGGGAAGGGAAGGGAAGGGAAGGGAAGGGAAGGGAAGGGAAGGTGCGGGAAGGGAAGGGAAGGGAAGGTGCGGGAAGGGAAGGTGCGGGAAGGGAAGGTGCGGGAAGGGAAGGGAAGGGAAGGGAAGGGAAGGGAAGGGAAGGGAAGGGAAGGGAAGGGAAGGGAAGGGAAGGTGCGGGAAGGGAAGGGAAGGGAAGGTGCGGGAAGGGAAGGTGCGGGAAGGGAAGGTGCGGGAAGGGAAGGGAAGGTGCGGGAAGGGAAGGGAAGGGAAGGGAAGGGAAGGGAAGGGAAGGGAAGGGAAGGGAAGGGAAGGGAAGGGAAGGGAAGGGAAGGGAAGGGAAGGGAAGGGAAGGGAAGGGAAGGGAAGGGAAGGGAAGGGAAGGGAAGGGAAGGGAAGGGAAGGGAAGGTGCGGGAAGGGAAGGGAAGGGAAGGGAAGGGAAGGGAAGGGAAGGGAAGGGAAGGGAAGGGAACATGAGGCCCTGAAACTCCTTTTCTGATATGGATACTCCTGCAACTTCAAAATGCAGTACTACAAACCTGGCCTTGAAAAACAGATAACAGTACTTTGCAAACAGAAAATAAGCATATATATACATGGCTGATTCTTTACTTTTGCAGAGTAATTTCCATCTCCCTAATGAAATTATAATCAGTGTCCTTTCTTCCGAGGTAGAATAATTAAGAATCAATTACATTTTAAACTGTAACACTGACTACTCTGTAACTATTATGTACTTGGGAAGCAGCTATATGGTCATCTTTATGTAGTTACACTGAATTACACAATCATTTAAATGGAGTTATATTGAGAAATTGCATGTAAAGTTATTCATATTAAGTTCTGCAACTTAAGGACCCAATCTGGAACAATTGCCCACTTGGAACAGGTCTTAAACCTAATACATACAACCCTGTGACTTTGAAGGGAAAGAGAAGGTTCCTTAATAAATCTGAAGTGTTATCATCAGTATCTTTTAATGCAAAGTGGTTACATACTAGTGAATTATTTCAATTACTCAATATGGCTGAGCTAAAGAAAAGGAGCAATTGATAAAAATGTGGTGAAAACTTCATAATATGCAGAAATTAAGAATGGCTCACAAAGCTATTATGGAGTGCATTCAGCTGGTACCTTCAAAATTCTAAAAATACTTAATATTAAATGGGAGAACTTCAAATCATTAATTTAGTTCACAGTGTGCTTTGGGGATTTGAATAACTTCATGTATGTAGAACGTTTATAATGCTGCAAAGTTAAAGCTGAGCTAGGGTTTTAAATTTTTCTTGTGGCACAGTGAGATAAAACACTCCTACAGTGAAGCTATAATGTAAAGGTTTCAGTCTGAACTGATCCAATACACGAACCTTAGGGCCTGAAAGAACTGAAAATGCTGTGCAAAAATAAACACTTCAAAGTGTTCAAACCCCACCTGAACACAGCAGAAAGGTGTGAGAGGAGAAGGGTCTGGCTGGATTCATGAAAGAAGCTGACAGGGACAATTTCTTGCCCTTCAGGGGACTGATAACTAATAAAGTTTTAAAATCTGGGACTGATAAATAAGAATCTAACCTGAGCGAGGTTAGGGTGGAAATTAATAATTTAAGGATTCTAAAATATTTTCCAATCCTCCGCCAATCGAGCTACAGAATTAGGTATAGCTAACAAAGGAATATAGAAAGAAAGCGCAACAATTTTGAGAATCTCTGTTTTTCCCTCAGTAGAAAATTCTCCTTTTTAAGCACAAAGTTTTAAAAAGAAATACAAAACTTTAAAATTTTATCAACTTCACTGCTGGCACCTACAGCTGAAAGTGGGGTGCTGCCCTCTAAAATTTTGAACGTTGCAGGATTTCTCCCAGACAAGAGCTGCCAGCAACTGGGACTCTGGCTGCCCTTGGAGCCCCAAATTCCACCTCTGACCTGACCCCCAGACCCTGGGGAACTGAGTATTGCTTCCTCTGGAAAAGGGCCACCCTTCTCATCCAGGGACCTGTGGCCAAAAGGGGCATGCTGGCTCCTAAAATTATGAATGTTACAGAACGTGGCCCTTTTTCCACAAGGCTCCCCAGTGTCTCAAGGTCAGGTCAGAGGTGAAATTTGGGGCTCCAAGGGCAGACAGAGTCCTAGTTGCTGGCAGCTTTGTTCTGGGAGAAATCCTGTGCCGTTCATGATTTTAGGTGCCAGCACCCCACTTTTGGCCACAGGCTCTGTGCTCTTTTGTGTTGAGAGCACAGAGATGTTCATACAGATCGTCTTTCTAGCATGACAGTCTGGGAAATGACAGATTCAGATGTAAATATTGAACAATCTTGTCATTAAGCGCCATGTATTAGTCAGTCTCATCCTCACAAGAAAATACATTTTAAAGTAACATAAATTTCACTGAAGTTTATCTAAAATCCTCAATGTCATTAGACAGCATCTGTTCTCAAGTTGGTCCCTTCCCAGGTATTTTGTTTGTTTTGGAGGGTAACCACTACCCTTTGCTCAGCTGAGATTATGACTTTGTACCTGAACCTGATAATGCCAGCACATGACTTTGGCTTCTTTCTCATCTAGGAACAGTGCCTTCTAGCCTGCAGGCTCCAGAAAACCTGCATTCAGCTCAGCCAAAATAAAAGTAGGCTATATTGGAAAATTCCGTTATTAGCAAGGAAATAAGGCTTACAAGGAGACTCATTTATTGGGACATCATGAAAAATTCTGATAGGGGAGAAAAAAGACTTAATTAGAGTTTGGGAATATTACCTGCAGTGTTCAGAAGTGATTTTTTTTCTCTTATTTTTAAGGTTGTCTCTGACTGCATGTCTCAAGTCCTGCATAATTTGATGAAATTGCCCTGCAACATGCCTCATAAATACGACTCATTCTCTGCTTTCTCTATTTCCCATCCATCTCATGAAGAAGGTGACAGATGATTCATAACGTTACCTTATCGAAGTATTTTGTTTTGATTCATGTGACTGGCCTGTTTCAGCCTTGCATAATCTAGATAAATGCACAGTTATTTCCCAAGTAATACTTTAAAAAACTGCACCAAAAAATTGGTGTTTTCTAATTCAGCTTCATTATCATCTTACAAGAGGTCTGTCTGAATAAACTAATCCAAAGAAAACCTTGGAAGCTGAATATCTGAAGCCAGTGATATAGGACCTTAATACTAAAGGACATCACAAGTTTGGTAATGAAGGGTGCACTTTATGCACGTTAAACAGCAAGACCACTACTGCTATGCTTAGAAAGACATGTACAGAGATAAAAAGAAAAATTCCACTTACACATAACTAAATATTAATTCATCTTCATGGGACTTTTTTGATTTTTCTTTTCACATCTGATGAGTTACCCATAAGTATCAAGGTTTCTGAGAGATTTCTTAATGGGCTTCACCCCTATTTTAAGAAATGGTTTTGAAATTCATTAATGATGTGATGGCACCAGTAAATGTGTAGATAAACTCAGGACTAAGTAACATGCTCGGAGCTGATTTATGGTTGACTTTGAAAAAGGTCCCTTTCCTTCAGGCCTCCTATGGGAACACAATGATGGTAATGTCACTTAAGTCCTTGCCAAGCACCCCTTCTGCAACAATGAAAATCCCTGCCATTATCAATCCAACAAACTTTATACACCATTATCTATAACACTCTTTAAATCTTCAGAAACTAATATTTTTACCATTCCCCATTATTTCTATTTTGTAAGTGGATAAACTGAAGGACGGAAAAGCCATGACTCCTCTAAAACTGAGTCATATTGACTTTCATCCCTTGGCTTCACCTGACAAAATGTTCTCGATCCCTTATGTCCCAGAGCAAATCAAAGCAGATTTTTCATTAAGTTTCAGACATGTCTCATCCACACTGTTGTCTGCTGGTCATGGAAAACAATGAAGTAAACTAAGTTTTCACATGCAACAAAGTGACCTCAAATTTTCTCTTTTCTTTTTGTACTCATGGAAAGAATATTGTCAAAAAAATTATACCAATTTTTGTAAATGACTCAAGAGATTTACTTTTACATAATAGGACCCTGGAAACTTGTAATAAAAAATTCTGACAGGCTCTTAGCTAAAGGCACTAGGAAAATTCTCTGGTCTGTGCATTCTGACTAATTCATTGGTGCATTTTATGTTCACTTACGCTGTGTACCCTCAGTTGATCTCATTGGCACTTGAGTTTTTGGCTAAAAAGGAGCATAGAGAGCAGTTGGGCATTTTACCCCGTCCAAACCATATGACAGTGTTAGCCTCCACATTTATCATTAGATTTCAGTTAGACTTCTAATGCAGAGTCCAGATTAAAATTCTGGCTGAAACAGAGGAAGAGTAATTAAGACTGACATAAGGGGTGCAAAATCTTGTCTTCTTCTTAGGCATTAATTAAATAGAAAGTGTTTAGTCTTTTGATCTCATTTATTCAAACACTACAAACCCCGTGTAAGCAGTATTTTGACTAAATATGCCTGTGCCTAGTAAAATGTGGTTTATATCCTCCATTGTGCTTTGGCTAACTGCTAAGAATTTATTACACTGGCAATCTGGACCTAAGTCTGTTGAAAATCTATCCACGCTTCCTGCTCCATAAAAATATGTTTAAAATTATTCCAGTGATGTTTCCTTTCTATGATATCAGTTTGCCAAAGCCTCTATATTAGCTTCCCTGAGTGAAGAAAAACGAGGTCTAAGCCCTTGGTAACCCACAAATCACTTCATGTCATTTGTGGCTAAATGAATGCATTAGCCAGTGAAGTTATCCCCAGTTGACACGGTGGAGATGTCACAGAACAGCACGATCTTCAGCGAAAATTTTAGCAGCCTTGCTCTGTCAGTGTGGCATCAATACTCAAGGTCACCAGCAGCATTAGTTAAGTAGTTATGAGTTTATCCATCATTGTGAGCAACTTCTGCAGCTAATTTAAACCGGGCTTATGTATGTTTTAACTGAGCTGCAGTGATGACAGCAGTTGCAGCGTAGACTGATTCATCATCATTAATCCTGGAGCTCTAACATGCAGAACAGCTTTGACTGCAGTTTTGTACTGTGCACAGCTAATACAGATGTATGAATTTGGGTGGCACCTTAGGCCTGCTCCCCTGCCTCTTTATTTGTGCTCCTATTCAGTGCCAATAAAGCTCTAAAATACAAGCTCCTAAGCTTTAGGCTGTGTGAGAAACAACCCATCTGCAGCAGTAGAAAGGAGCAGAGTTATGATAGGAGGTGTGGAACCTGAAAACCACCCTGCTCTGGCACCACCCAGGCCTGCCACAGGGGAGCATCAGCCCATACAGTGAGGTACCTGGCAGGGGGAGAAATGTCCTCAGGATAGCCACAGGAACCACGCACCCCCAGGGCGGTCCCAGGACAGCCAGCAGTCCCAGCAGTCCAGCTGGGAAGCCCAGCACCACAGGTCTATGGAAGAGGCTGTCTGGAGCACCTCAGGGTCTGCAAGGTATGGGGCATATTATGGGATGCAGGCAAGAGGATTTGGGGATGGCACTTACTACAGAACAAGTGCAGGAAATGAGGATAAGGAGGATAAAAGGGGGCAGTTACTTATAAGCATGTTACTTACAAGCATGTCAGCACGTTTGTTTGGCTATGCCTTGCACCTGATCTACACAGTCAGTTCTGTCTTCTTAAACTCTATTTTCCTGGATGGGGAAAATCCCTAATCTGTGTACATGCAAATACAGGGAGGTCCTAAGTGCCAGCAGCTGGACTAAGGACCTGTGTGTGGAGTGCCAACAACTAAAGGGACAGCTCTTAATCCTGATGGGCAGAATGGGGATCAGGAGGAGACTGTCGGGACAGCACATTTCTGTGTGAACACTGCACACTTCATCTGTGTGGTCTGTTGTGTATATATGTATTTTACACCTGTCTGCATGTGTACCTGTTGGGATTACATGCTCAGCCTCACCAGAACTTGGACCTGGAGCCTTAACCTGTGGCTGCCTTCAATCTGTCCTCCAGAATGGATTTGGTGACTCCCTAAAACTGTATCCTCTTAGGAAATTTTACACCATCAATGGCAGCTCTGGAATGTTGTACTACAAACAGTGTGCAGTAAGTGACAACCTAGGCTTCCTTTCCACACGCAGACAGCAGTGCACTGTCATGGAACTCCCACTAAACTCCTTTTTCCATGACTCTGCAAACACTGCCCAGCAGATCACTGGTACAAGAGCTGTTTTCCCCCGCTGTTTCTGCCACTACTCCTCCTGTGAAGCACAGTAAACCAAACAAACACAAACCCAAAAAAAAGAAAGGGAGAGGCATAGCCCTAAACAAAATTCTTTTGAAGTTGATGGGACCCCAACTCATTACATTTTAAACAAAAGCTTTAAGCCTCTCATACAGATAAGATATTGTCTTTTGGTCTCCTTTTTGATGTTATTTTGAAGTGCCTTGAGGATACTTGATAATAAGGCACTCTATGAGCTGTTTTACCTTGTTCTGTATTGCAATGTTTTATTAACAACAAATGCCAAATGAATAACGAAAACATAAGCTGAAAAGTTAAATTTTCTTCTTCCATTGCCTATTTTAGCCTGATCTAAGCAACTTATTAATTGGTTTCTTTTTGATGGTATGGATTTATGTTTGCTTAATGTGAAAGAATGGAAATAGCATCTATTAATACCAATTACAATACCACCTTTCTTTAAAGGAAGGGTGTGAGGCAGGCAGTGTTTCTTGATGGATTTCATGGAACCTTAAGGATTTTGCACAAAATGTTAAAATTTTCTAAATTAAAATTTTCTAAGATAAACTAAACTAAAATAAATTTTTAAAAAAGTAACTCCAAAACGGTCTATCAGAGTTTTTCTATCCTAGTTTTAACTGGGAAAAACAGCACAAATCTCCTACAGATGCAATTTTCTAAAGACAACTAAATCCATCCATAACAGCATTTTATGCTAGAAATACTGTGCCAAGCAGTTACTGAAAAACATACCATGAGAACAGAATTTTGGATGCTGTCCCCAAAGAACATTAGTCTCCAATTTAAAACTCAAATTCTTTCATATTTTTCGTTCTCCATCACACAGCATTATTTAAGACTAATTTATAGCTTCAGGCTTTCAGGTCTCAAAGAAATTGGCTGGGTTAGTTTGTTATCAAGAACATAAATGTTTTTATTGGAATCAGGATTTCATCCAGGATATTTCATCTGTAATATAATTAAAGAGGTAGTTTGGAAAAGCAACACTATACAGGGAATATATGTAAAAATATTCTCACAAATGCTACCAGCAGAGTTTAAAATGGTGTTGACACAAACTCGCTGGGGAGCTCCAGATTATGGTACTTTTATAGTACCACTGTGTAACAATGATAAGTGACAACAGTACCTGAAAAACAACATTCCTAACCCAACAGTCTCACTGTCAAATACTACAAAAAGCACTTTAGCAACAAAAAACCATCTTGAGCCTCTATTTGAATATGGGAAGACAAGATCAAGTTCTTCTATATATCCCAGACTCGAAGAGGGCATGTCTGGGATGGATCAACTACAGGGTAGTTCCTCTTCAAACTAGGCAAATGTAAATAACTACTTTATGTGCATTAAATAGCAAGACTACTGCTGCTATGCTTAGAAAGACATGTTCAGATTAAAAGGAAAATTCCACTTACATATAACTAAATATTAATTCATCTTCATAAGACTTTTCTTTTGTGTTTTGATTTTTAATTCTTTTTTTTTTTTTTTTTTTTGTGTCTTCCAAATACAAATTTACCAGACATTATAAATATAATTCAGTCTTCAGGTAAGACACTTTTGGTGATGCTTTTTTTACCAGGGTATAAGCATGTGCCAATTTCTGTCTGAGACTCAAATCACAACCTTATTTATCCCATCCTCCCAGGATTTTCTTTAGCTTAAGCACAAGTATTGATTACAAATACAAGTATCAAACTTAATCAAAATATCAAGTTGGGAGACAACTATTTTCATTTTTCATTCTAATTTCCCCCAATATTTGAGACACTGATATCTGTGGAATTAAAAAATTATCTGCTATTCAAACATAAAGGAAAATTCACTGCTGAATTTGCTTGAGCCCGAGGGTACAACCATAAATGACTATTCAATTTTGTCCCCATTAAGAGGAAAATGAGTAGATAACCCAGCTAACTGTCTGAAACATCAAAATGTGATAAAATGTGATAAAAACACATTACCTCCAGCCATACAAAGTGTAGTTCACAGGAAGAAGAAAATTATGCCCTCAGATCATTGAAATTTCTTGACAGAGACTAGACAATCCAAAACACGTGAGCAGCAACACTGGACAGGGAGGAAGGTTCAACTTTCAGAGGACTTGACAAACATGAAATTGTTACTGATATTTATACAAAGAGACTTTTGTTCTTCCCATATCTCCTGCACACCTTGTGCATAAACAGGAGTTTGATCCTTGAAGTTCAACTCAACTAGGGAAGGGAAAACTCCATGGGTGCCCAAACACTAAAGAGTCTTTCCTTTTCCTCCACTGTTCTGAAATACAACTGTTGAACAGAGCAAACAGAGCTTTAAGCTTGAGAGAGAGATCAGGCAACCAAAGAGACCCTCAGATGTTGTCCTAGGTGGGAAAGCTGACTGCAGTCACACTTGTGAGCCATTTGCCGTGACAGGTCTGTTTAGCCAGTGCACAGCCCTTGTGAGGTGTTCCCTATTTATCTGCTTCAATTTCATTACAATCACACCCGTAACAGCAAACCAGACAAATCACCACCTGTTTTGACTGGAACACACAGGGATGTAATGTGAAGAAGAAAGGGTAAATCATCAGCTCATTTTAGCATACCCCAGTAAAACCTCATGAGACAACATTTTGAAAATAGCTGCACTACTGTAGCACGCAATTAGTTAATTTGTGAATTTACAAAGACGTTAATGAAATCAGAGGGCTTTAAAAAATTTAACCCAATATTGTGGCTAAAAACACTTCCAAAAGGATCATATAAACTGTGCAGTAAATACTTCTATTGATTTGCTTAGAACACTAATTGGAAACTTGTCAATTCATATGCTTCTGGTAGAAGTAGATGACATTTTCTGTTGACCAGATATTTTTAAAATATTGTACAGTACCTTAAAACTACTATACAGGTATCAATAAAAAATAATAGAGCAGAGAGACAGACATCTGAAGAATATAATTGAAAAATGCTTCATAGCATTCCATAATTGCAGGAATTTCTCAAAGTCAGAAAGTGGAGTTTGTTGTCCAGTTCTTATTAAAGGCTCATAGATACCAGGCATCCTTTTCTCTTTAAAAGGTTCTCTTTTAAATAATCTTGACATCATTAGCTCAATAATGACAGTTTTAAGAGTAGATTGTGTATGACATCTAGTTCTACACTCTTTCCTTTTTTGCTCAACCTGCTACATATTTTTCTCATAGGATTTTCTTGAATTCTTTTTAGAGTACAATTAACACATTTTCTCTTAAGTCATTAGTGCTTCTAAAGAAAATGTATTAAGATAATATAAAACTGGTTTCTTTCATCATGTAACACATTAGCTGCTCTAAAACCTCTGGACTTATGGACTGGGGAAGCATAGAAACAGGTTTCCTTTCCTCTTCCAGAGGTTCCTGGTCCAGCCTGAGACATTTCATAAAATGAAGATGCAAGCATATATGATAGGGTTTTGTCTTATTTGTGGTTCAAAAAGAAAGCAACAACTTGCAGCTTCCTTCCATATATTCATGAATATCTATTCATATGTTCAATGACATTATTTGCATTTTCAAAGTTCGTTATTTGCTTAAGCACCACATTAACTTAGAATCTGTATTTCCATAGACTTTCCATACTACTAAAGGGCAAATGTGCATCTTCAGGGCACAATAAAAAATTGAATGGCCCCAGCATAAAGTTTAGGAAAAGGACATTGTACAGACTTCTGATTTTATAATTTTCAATAATTGAAGTTTTATTTTGTCCCATTCCATGATAGATTCCTTATTCTGTGTTCTATTGAAAAATCTAGCTGAAATGGAAACCTGTTACTTGAAACGTTGAAGAAAAGAAAACATACTTGGCAAATTTATTTGCTGTGTAACTTGGAACTCAAGACAAATTTGCATTAAATTCTGGTTCTAAGGAGGCAGCATGTTTATCTAAAGTGAATAGTACTTTCTTTTATTATTATTTTACCTTTTATCTCCAAATTCAATGCCATTCTATTCCATTTTGAGAATTAAGTAGGTCTTTATAACAGATCAAGCCAGTATCTTTCATGCTATGATGGGGTTTTATTTTCATGGACTTCTCAAAAGATACTTTTCTCACTTTAAAAGTAGAAATTGACATAAAGATCTTTCCATTTTGGAATTTGATGATGATGAGGTTATTTTTTTATAAAAAAGCAGTATCTCAGTATAAAAAAGACTGATGCAAAAAGATTGGAAAAGTTTTTCAGAGTTCATCCCTTCCTAATTTATGTATTAAAATTTTAATTTAAAACAAACAAACAAAAAAATTAGAAAACCCTACTGCTTTAGAAGATCCATTATACAATTAAAAGTCACCGGTACTAAATCATTCAAATGGGAACTATGGCAACTAGGTATGATGGAAATTATTTTAATTCCTGCTTTGTCATGGGTTGGGAACCACTACCTTTCTCCCAAGGCTCAGTCACATTAGCAATGCCTTCACTATATTCCAAAAGGAATAGCCATTGAACCTGCCTGTGGATTCCTATACTCTACCTTGTCCAAGATCTGCAGGAATTCAATCCAAGATAAGATCCATGACACAACGTCAGGTTTTGTAACCCCTCATGTGTGTATGTGTATGTATTTATTTGAGAAAAAAAACATGAGTGTGCTCCAGTGTTTGCCACCTGAAATGTTAGTTTGCATAATTCCCATTATGCAATGCAGTACCTTTACTGATTAAATACATTAGGTGATTACCTCAAAAGGATGATGATTTTAATAATGCAGTGTGGAACTACTTAGCTTTTGAAAATAAGTTCATCACTGGGACACGACCTAAGAGTATGCAGAGAATGAGGAATTCACAACCAAAAGAAAGAGAACATTAACAGAGAAAAACAGGAGAATGAGGAGTACTATGCAGACAGATTAATTTTAACATCTACTGAGAAATCCTTTTATAAAGGATTATTACCAACATTTTAATTCTCACAAGGTCAAACTGATTTATGAAATGAGTTCTTGTTAGGCATTCACAAAAGTACCTAGGGTAGTTTTAAATCACACAACCATTTTCTCCCAAATTTTAAAAGTTTTTCAGAATAGGAATTTAATTCGTCAATTAATATTCACAGGTTATTTTTAATCATATTTCAACATACATTTATTAAGACATATACCAAACCCTGGGATATTAAAAGCTGATTATTAATCCCTTGAGAAAGAAATGCTAACTTTTTTTCAGTTTCTTTTCATATAATAAGAGTCATCTGTGAATTCATCTGCTTTAATGCATAATGCTGGTACTGAGAAAATTTTTGGGTTTAAAAGCAGACAACTAAACAGAGGGGGTGAAAATTAGGACATTATATGCTGAAAGACACAAGAAAATAAATATTTTCAATGTCTTTCAAACAGAGCTGTCAGTTTCAGCCTTTTTTGTTTGTTTGTTGTTTTCTTCGTAAGGAACATATATCTTTCCAGACAGTTGTTCCCTGTTTCTTATTCTCTCTTTTGAAAACATTTTTGTTTGCTTTCTTTCTCTGCCTTGTTTGTAGCTTTTTTTATTGGGCAAAATGTCAGAAAAGATTGATCCTTTTTTATCTTTGTAAGGGAGGCTGTCACAGTTTGCTGTGTCTTTGACTATTTGTTTATATAACAGATGAAAGAATATCAAGCTGTAAACCAGAAACCTATTATTATGTTGAGAATCTTAACAGGGATGGACCAAAGTATTTTCATTGACACAATAAGTTGTTTTATGGATCAGATGAAAATATCCTGTACACTTATGCTATGCAGAGATTCATTGAAAGTTTGAAGATTGGAAATGCCTCTGCATTTCTGCTACTTCAGCGTTGATTCAAATTCAGTTTTGGCTCCTCCCAGCACTAGGCCATTTTATGTAAACTTATATCATTATAAATAAGTAAATAAATAAATGAATTACCTCAAGCTCTTCCACTATTTAGCCTGCTTTGCCTTCCTTTCTCCCCTTGGCTGCTCCATTAAAGCTCTCTTTACACCTGGAGAGATGACACCCATCCTTTCTGTATGCATGGGTTGGGGTTAATGTGTCTCTCCATAACCAGCTTGGTGCATACATGAGCCTAAAATCAGCATTTTTCCCATTTACACTTGAAGCTTACCATGTAAGAGAGGCTCTCTTGCAGGTTTGTATAGGGAAAACGCTCAAGGGAAGGCTATCAAGATAAAAATGGATATATAACAATTCTAGCCTGTCTCACATGGACATTATATTGATAGATTTTTATTTTATGTTGTATGGAAATTTTTTTAAGAGTGTGTTGGTAATACAGATATGATATGAAAAGATTTATTTCTTGCTATTTCAGTAAATCTCAGCACTTACAAAATGTGCTTGGGGAGCATTTGAAATGTGCCTAGTTTAATTATTCTCAGAAATTGTCTGCACAATCATAAGTTGGTACATATCACTTTTTAGGTGTAGTTTTAGAATATCTGAATTTAGTGCATTTGAACTGATTTAGTGGAACCTGTCAAAGAAAAATAAAGTAATGTGGAAATTCTAAAGCCACTAAAGACTAGTCTCAGAGGTGGTTTACTGGTTCACACTGGTTTTGAAACAGATAAGATGTCCCTACTGCTAGGAAATAAGGAAGAGCAATATTCCTCCTCCTACTGATTTTATGACAGACACTTCTTTGTTCAATGGCAAGCTGTGAAAAAGACGATTCATCTGGTATTCAGGATGAAAACAGAGCATAACCTAAGATCTTCAGCCCTTCTCTACATCCATCTACATACTTCAGCAGCTACGCATGCAGATAAGATAAACATTAGACCCCAGAATTAAGAACCACCAAGAGGAATCCTGGCAGGACACATCTGTCATTCTTTGGCTGAGTCAAAGCTAGCTAAGGGATAAATCTGGGCTGTGTGCTTCAGTCATGAAAATTGTCTTCAGTCACGAACAGGATCTTTTCTCATTTTGTTGTAATAAGTGTTTACCACACCAAGGAGTAATTCTGAGGAGTAAACACATAGTTCTTATCAAATCAACAATTCAAAGCACTTACAAGCCTCCAAAATGCTGTTAAAGCACCAAAATGTAGTGCATGAGTGTAGAATACTAATTTGACAAGGAGGAAAATGATTCCTTAAGTATGAGAAGCATTTATTAAATACTCAAACTTCCAGGCCCTGCTGTGGCTTAGTCACAGAGGATGCCTGAATGAATGATATATTCAGTCAGTGTCTTGCTAGAATGTTCTTCAGGATTCAAAATTACTCATTTATCCCCTTTCTCTTGTGAGTGTAACCTGACTCTGAATTGAAGCTCTAAAATAAAGTCACTGTTGTCCCTGTCATCTGGTCAGACTACCCACTCTAAATGGTCTTCTATACAACAAAATATCTCCTAATCACAGGGCTCTTTCACCAGCAAATAACAGAGAAAAGCCAATTGCCATCTTGCCTGAAGGTGAGAAAAGAAAGGAAACACAAGTGATTTTATGAAGTCTGTTAATGACCTTCTCCAGCAACCTTGGTTAATAACACAGAGAGTGCCTTGGTGCTGCAGTGCAAGCCACAGCCCCCAAGTCTGTCAGAGTTTGATGTGAGCTCTGGGAGCTCTGACAGCTAAATGCCTTTCATTGCAATTAATACTGGAAATATTTGGGAGGCTGAATGCAAATTACTACTGTAATATTCAGCAATCCTCAGCAAATTATTTCCCCATCACAAAATTTTGAAATAGCCCAAGTAGAAACAGAAGAATTAAAAATAGCACGACATAGCACTGTCCATATTCCATCAAACCCAAAGCACTTTTAACACATCATACTTGAAAGCAATGGAATTAAATGCTACATGCTCTTGATTCTTTGAAAAAAGACAAAACAACAACACTAACCAAACTGATTAGTACCCGAATGAGCCAGGAAAATTTCACTAAAAGTAAAGGTCATCTGTGATTGCCTGTGTTACTGACTTCTTCCCAGAAGAAGCGTGAAGTCCAATAATTTCTCTTCAAGACAGAAATAATGCTCACAATCAATTGTTGACAGAAACACAAGGCTCCTCTTAGAAGGAATTATAGACATTGCAGGGGATAAATTGTCTAGCTGCCTAAGTACTTTGATTTACTTGTCTGCCTATATTGAATAAAACCTCATAAGAAACATTTTGTGCCACCAAGAGCACTTGTGTATTAAGCTACATGATCCTGCAAGGCCTCCGTTTGCAGAAGCTGTTTGCTCAATGGTAACAAAGATGACAGGTGGATCCCTGGTTTGGGGAGCCAGTCAGCCTGAGGAATTTGCAGAAAGCAAGCCCAGTATGAGAGTTGGAGGAACAGAAGCTCTGCAATGGATTGATCCAAAGTAGAACCCTACAGCTGCTCTGCCCCTGCTCTGGGTACCCCTGCCTAAAGGCCTGCTGTTCCGGCCCACTATTAACAGCACCAGCCTAGGAGTGGGAATGTTTGCACAGTGCTCCTCATCTAGAAATGGTTGAAAAGCCATCATGTGGTAGTTAAATTTTGAAGAGTGAAGTTTTACTGGACGTATATACCTGCCTCTCACCGACTTCTCAAATTCTGCAGACTGCCAGCATTCTCATGCATCAGTAGTAAAATACTTAGTGAAGATTAGCAACCTGGCATCTTATCTAGCTAAATAAATCACTACTTTAACAATTACTGAGTGTATCTTGGAATAGTAAAACAGTGAAATGTTTAAGTGCAGATCATGTGACCAGGCAGCCCCTAAGCACCAACCACTCATGCCGTACGTGTAAAGTGATTTTCTTTATCTCTGTGGACCTTGTGTCCATAGCTAGCCAAATTTTGCTCTAATTATCCTACAACATTAGGCAAATTATTTTATTCTGGATGTCAATAAGCTAGTTGGGGTCCAAGACTGTATTGGCTGTTTTCACTTAATGTAGCAAATGAGGGCTAAGTGCTTGTAATTAATATAGTACACTGGCATGCAGAAAACACTGTGAGCAAAAGAAAAAGCTATTAATAAGACTATATGAATGGTCTGTTCTTTCATGGCATCATACTGCAATAAGGACTCTGCTTTGCAAGATCCTGTGCATGCAAATGTGTATGTATCTGTATGTGCAGTGTGTGTGTATAAATATATATAAAGATGATTCTTCCTAGAAAGCATTAAAGACTTCAATCCTTCTCCTACTTTTCAAACACCGGTAAAACACTAACATCATATATATATAAATGCCAAAGTAATTTCTTTGGCATTAAGATAGATATATTTTGGCTTTCTGAACTATGAATAAGAAATCCAACAGAAACTGAACCATAAATTCAGCATTTTCCTTTTCAGTCAAGTTACAGGAAGAGTAGCAGAGACAGTGATACAGTTGTGCTAAGCTCCTGACATCCGTAGCATATGCTCTTCCCAGGATTTTACTTCCTAGCAGCTCTAGCCTGATTCTGTCAACTGAGAAGCCTTCAGCAGATGCAGCACCAAATGCAGTTCCAGACTGCACCTTCCTGTTCAGCTTCAGCTGAAAGGAAACAGTGCAGAGACTGCTCTACTGAGACGCAGTGCAGCCACGGGGATGCTGCAGAGGCAGCTTCAAAAAAGTGCATTTCTAGTTCCAGCTAAAATGTCTCAATAGATGCACCCACAATTCCCATCTAGGCCAAGCACCTGCTGCTGATTCCAGCCATTTATAAACTATTAGAGCTTCACCTTAACAATATTAATTATTCTTTATCTTTTGATGGGGGAATAATCTGGAACTCAAATTTTATGATTTTTAAACTTCATATTTTTATTCAATGACAATAATTTATACACATTTTTATGTGACTTTTCTTTTTCTAACTTGATATGTGCCCTAGTACTTGTTTCTCAATTAATTTACACAAAAATATTACATACTTTTTATTCACTATTCTGATCTCCTTCTAATTTAATCTCCTTGAGATTAAATGACTATGTTCCAGATGAACCAGTGAGATATCCCCTGGCATTGCTACCTCTCACAGAAATGGTTTGTCTAAGGCATTTTAGAGTTGCTTTTGCCTTTTTAATGGCATCATGGTAGGAACAGCTCCTAATTTCTCTGTGAGAAAGTACTAGATGCACATCCTTCTCCTTAACAATTTCTGACCAAGGAGAACCCATGATAAAGGATAAATTCTACATTACGCATTACTGACTTTTTAACCTTCACTTTTATGACTAGCACTTAGGTCACCTGTTTATTCCTGAAAAACACCCAGTTTCTTCCCTGTACTTCCCTATACTGTGTGATGTCTTTTGGACTGTGCCACTAGCAAACCTCTCAGATTAGCAGACCTTGCAAAGCCCTAACATTAGTTCTAACAAATGTGCCAATTGACACACCAGCATTTAACAGAACAATTCCATGATACATCCTTGAGAAATCAGACTAGGTGAAGTCTCCTGGAAAACTTCCCCTGCTCTTGTTCAGGGCATTTTAACCCCTTGGTTTTTTTGAGGGTGTATTTAATTTAGATTATTAGTACTAATCTGCATCTCCTCTGTTTAAAGTAATGTTTTAAAGATGTTCTGAATTTCAAAAATCAAAATTACTTCCATTATGAAAATAATGGCTGCACACCTGTATTTGCTGAATATGTTCTTCTCAACCTCTTATTTCTCCTTTTTCCAGTAAAATATTAAGGTATTCTATGCCATTAATTCAACTATTTGTGAAACTGAAGAACTTCTTTTTCTTCTTTTATTGATGCAACTTAATCTTCATAATCTTATGTACTGATGATAAATTTTCCCCCTTTCAAACTATTGCAACTTATTCTTCAACAGGAGAATCTTGACTTACTGCCATTAAAAGAATAACTGAAAATATTATAGGATACAAAGAATTCGTTATGCTTTTACTGAAACCAATGAAATTTGCATTGCATTGTTATGTCAGTGTGACTTCTTAGATTTATCCCTTTATTACTGCCCACTATACATTTCTGCTACGCAGCAAGAAATCCCTTTGTTTTCCCTGCCACAGCTGACTAAAGCTATCGAGAGACATAACAATTTTCAGCAGAGCTTTATCTTGTACTCCCATGCTTCTGTGTTGTGACACTTCTGGGAACAACCATGACATTTTGCTCAGATTGAAATCATTTTGCTTCTTTAAAGCACTGTTGAACTGTATGGTGATTTTTTTTCCCTTCTTTATCTCAGTACAGCTATGCCAGACAGCATCCTGCATATTACAGAGTGGCATTTCCCTTCTAGGCAACTTCCTGGAGTGATAACAGAACAGTTCTTCAAGATAGCCATGGAAATACTGCATGATATTGAGAACAATTCCGATAATTGCTCAAAGACCTAGGACTTGGAATTGTATTTCGGCTTCTCCTGAGGCTGTGTAAAGAAATGAAGGCCTTTCACTCCAGGGATGTGAATGAAGCTGCTTGTACCTCAACAGACACCACTATTGTCATCAACAGCAATAACAAAGCACAGAGAGAGAAGCACACAGACAAATATTAGGAGATGCTCTGTTTTCATAAGCTTTGTCTCTGTTTGGCTTTGAACTCCCCATTTCAAACAACCAAGGACAAAACTCCTATAGACAGAGACACAGCACTCCAGAAGAATCCCTTGTGTTTCAGCTTTTCAATGATCCCCATGTTTCTTCTCTGGCAAAACAAATTTCTGGCTGAGATCTGCTGCTCTTGTTCTTTTTCTTTACAAACTTTGAGAGAAATGAAGTTAAATATATTTTTAGCAGATACAAACCATAACTCAGAGCTCTATTTTTGTTCTCAGTCTTTCATGGTGTCTTTAACAATAATAACAGGGTTTTGAAATGCTCTACAGTCCTACTGCTGTAGTCACAATGGTCTAAGGATATAAACAATAAAAGATTATAGGCATAAGTAGCATATTTTCTCTGAAGAGTTACTAAGAGTTCAAAAATTACTGGAGAAGATTTTGGGCCCTTCATAAAGTCTGAAAAATACAGACATAATACAGTGACTAAAAAACCCAATCCAAACCCTGTAATAAGTGCTGAAAGGTAACAGTGGGAAATACAAATGCCAGTATGATACAAAATAAGAGCAAATTAAAGTTACTGAAGATAAAAACAAAGAAAGAGCAGATATTTTAAAGGCCAGAAGCATCAAGGATGAGGAAATAGAAGTAACTTTGATGGGTCATAACGTGACTTAGCATAACACCAGTTTGACACCGTAGTAGACTATTAGAGGATGTGATGGGTCATTTCAAATACTGTTGCCTGGAGGATTGGAGTTTTTTTCTTTCTTCTTGATGGAAAACAGCATGCAGACATAATTGGAAGATGTAGAGTGTAGAAAGATCAGTGGTTAGAGCAAGTCTGTTTCAGTTTAGGCTGTTAATTCTATTCTATTCTTTTCACACTTCGGGGTTTTGTGTTTTGTTTTGGCATTTTTTTTCTTAAGCCTCTTTTATGTTCATTTGTTTTCGTACTTCTTAACTTGCCAGCTATGTAAGCATTTCCTCTTGGGTTTCCGGAGGGATAAATGCAAGTTATTTGCAATATTTGCAAGTACTCCAGTATCCAACAGGTAATTTAGCACACTGCAAGCAGCACCTGCATGTGAATTAGCTTTTTTCTCAATTTCCCTTTTTCACCCTCCCCCACAACTGAATCTGGCATATAGGATACATGTTGTTAATATTACCAACAGAATCCAAATTATATGACTCAGATCAGTGCAATAATTTCCTCATAGGCTGCACAACCTACTTTCTTCTATAAGCAAATAGCACAGAGATAAAGGCAGTTTATACAAGTATAAGGAATGCCTTCCTTCTCACTGGCATCCCATTTACTTTCATCTGCCCCAGATTTAGAGCTGGATAGTACCAAAGCTGATAAGAGATACCCAAGCTGGGCTCAGAGCTTCTTCTGAAGTTAAACACATGCAGTGCTATCTGAAATCACACTGGCTTGTTAGATGAGATAATGTGAAATGGTGTAACACATCAGAGGGAGAAGGGAGAACTTTGAGACTGACTAACCACTGGCAACGCCAAAGACAACAATCCCATCACAAAACAACATTACAGATAAAAGTGGAAAGGGCTGCTGTGCACTATACATTGTGTACCAGGTGATCTGTCTGCTCAAAAGTTCTTCTGCAAACCTTCTATGAAAGGCTGAGAAATGGCTCCTCATTTTCTACTTTCATAAGCATTTGTATAATCATTATTGACAAAAAATGTAAAAATCTGTAAGTTCAGATAAGGAGAGAAATATCTAATGAAGTTGTCTGCCAGGGTGACATAGAGATTCCTTGCACATGAAAGAAATATTGAATGCTAACTTAAAGAACTCTCTTCCCTCTGGGTGCTGCTTAATAGCCATTTTTTACAGCAGCTCTATTCCCCAACATATTTATTTTTTTTTAATATATTTTTATTGCTAGGCTTTACTTGGGTGATAAAGAAGAGAGTTTAACAGGATCAATAATGAATTAGGAAACAGCTGTCTTGCTTTACTTTAACTGGGCTGCATAATGGCTGTGCTCTTTCTCATTTTGACTTTGGCTCTACAAGGTAGTCAGTCTCAATTTAAGCAGAGGTTTGTGCCATTGCCTTAAGGACTCTGATGGTCAGGCATTTGTGCTGCTGCCCAGGTGCTCAGTTCAGACACAACCTTGCACAGTCTAGTCAAAGGGAACATCCATGCAGATGGGAATATTGTGGTCTGTCATATCTGGAAGACACAGAGTGTTCTGGATCCAACTTAATTATTTTGATAGTTTTAAAATGGGTTTATGCAGTGTTTAGCTAACAAGCATTTAATCCAGAGGTTAAAAAAGGCAGTAACCCTCGAGACTGGTGTTGTAAAGGGCTATAAAGATTTCTGAGGTAGAAAGTCATCTTTAGCCCTAGAGAGTGGACTGTAAAGGCTGAAGGGGATTTTATTAGCATCTTTAATTAAGCATTTATTTGACTCCTTTATTTGGCATTGAATCAATTTGTCATTAGGTTTTTTGTTATTTAATTAGTGTGTTTAATTACTGTAAATACTATTAGGGCTAAATCCTGCAAGTTGCTGAGAATTCTCACAACTCCTAGGGATGTCAATTAAAACTCACACCATTTCCCAGGTCTAGGAAAGTACAGAGAGATGCTTTTTAGGTACTGCTTATGACAATCTCGATATTACTGCAAATTTTTTTTTTGTTCCTGGAGTGACTCAAGAACAAAGTCTCAGAGGTTATTTGAGTTACAAGGAGCCACTGAGACTACACAAAGTTCATGAAAATTTTCATTTGACTTCATTAGGGTAATTGTTGTGTCCCTGGCAATGGAACACTCAGAAGAAGAGCACAGAATTTGGCTCTTCTTATGGGAGAATATCACAGAAAATGTAGTGAAGTTCATTACTGATGTGAGATGCTCCACAGGAGGTCACAAGATGCTGGTCTCGAGGACAATAGGGTACAGGCAGCATTTTTTGGAGAATGCAATAACAATTATTCCAGTCTTGTACTAGATTGAAATATCAAGGAAATAAACACCTTGTTCAAAAATAAAACAAAATTCAATGGTTGAACAACAGCAACCCTGTAGTTTTTTTGTTTTGGTTTGGTTTTTTTTTGTTTTCACATCTACAAAATAAATGGATGATTGGGAAGGATCTCAGTGAGAAAGGAGATAGAGTTTTGGAATACAGAGAAAACCATGACAGGAAATAGCATCAAACTGAGTAATTAATTCACCACAAAAGAAAAATATGTTTTGGGGTTATTAACATAGCCAATGATCTGGAAAAAAAAAATATTTATGGAAAACTGCCTACATTATTTCCTAAAAGGCAAAATATTTCACTACAATATTTCCAAAAGAGGGAGGCTTAACTTCTGTTTTGACATGACTTTTCATTTTAATTAAAAACTAAAACCCAAGTGAAACAGACCATTTAACTTTCATTCCCATAATATTTAATGCAAGATTTTGTTCCTGGTTTATTTTCTGGCTAAGTGAGGGGAAAACTAGAGGAAATGTAGTTACAGAGTAATCCAAACCAAAAATTTCCCACAGGTTTTCTTCTGAGCTACTGACCTGAGTAGTATCCATTCCACGCAGCTTTTCCCCATCCCTGCTCTGCTAAGGCTCTTGGCAAAGTGCAGGAAGTGAGAGGAGAGATGATTCACAGACAAGATCCAAACTGTTGAGAGGTCTGAGCTGGAATTGGAGTCCAGGCATAGCTGAAGGGAGGGGAGATGGCAGGGAGCATGAGGCAAAGCCAAATAAAGTCAGTGGGAGAGTCTCCATTGGCTTCAGCGGGTGTTGAATCCAAACCAAACTGACAGAGAAGTGTGAAAAATGAACCATGGGGCATGAGGAAGGAAAGGACAGAGAGTGATGTGAAGTGGGGGAAAATACCATCTGCTCTACTTGCTGCAGCTCTAGGAAAGCAGGTGTAATTTTTTTGGCTGTCAGCACAAGCTCAACATCCCCCTCTAACTTTGTGAAGTGTAATACTGAGCACATAGGGGAGATGTAGGCTTTTGCAGTGGATACTACCAGCGTGCTTGCTCGAGCTGGGGAAGTTGTTCATATTTAATACAGTACCATTTCCCCGTGCATCTACTATAAAAAATGTAATCTAAAAGCTCGCACACAGTTAAATGGATGAAGCAGATGGACAGGGAAATTAAAAGAAATTGGCAAGGTAGAAAAGATAAATGGTCAGCTGAGATTTGAAATGAAGAAGAGAGTCAATGAGGCAGAGAACCACAGTGAAGCTATTCCAGATGGTAGAGGCTGCAGAGAAGGCGGCTCTCAAAACACTTGAGAAATTCAGACCGAGAGAGAGAGGTCCAGTGGCAAGGAGGGCATGGAGACTTGGAATCCACCTAACCTGTGATGATGTTTGGGACAGAAAAGAGGTCACAGCCCAAGAGGAGGACTTCAGCAGAGGCCAAGATGCTTCTCTCAGTGTTTAAAATCTCAGCCTGTACATTACACTGGTCACTCTCTGTCACTGGTCTCTCAGTTAAGCTGCTTATTACAGCTCCTTTTCCTCATGAATCAATGGACAGTATGTTCCTATATGGGAAAATCAGAAAAGGTCAGAAACAACTGTCCAAATATAAACAATTCTGAAAAATGGGAATGTTTAAAATCCAGACTCTCATCCAGATCCAGCTGTGCAAGCTCTCCTTGCCTGGATCTGAATTCCTTTTCTTCAGAAATTGGCTTTTTCTTCTGGCCAAATGGCAAAATTTGCTGTACTTACTGTTTTTTTGTGTCCAGTGTGTTATCTATACTGCTACAAAGAGAGAATTACACCTAGGGATAACAATTGCTAAATTACAAAAGATTTATTGAATGTGTGTTGGCTTTAACAACCGCAGATTAGTTGTCTAAGAGCAGTCCACAGAACCCATTGGTGTGAATATTTTGAGACATTATCCCTGTCCTCTCCTGAGCAAAGGTGCCTGCTAACAGCCTTTGAGCACCTCAAAGCAGGAATGGTCACCTTGAAACTTCATCAGTGGCCTGCCATATTTTGCAATAAAGTGCAACACTGCTCCAAACCCTCTTCTTTTCATTACATATACTGAAGTTATGTTGCAGGAATGAGAGACTGAGGTCTATTTCTAATTTTTAGTACTATTTTTGGGAGCAATCTTAATAAGGTGACTTTATATTGTCAAGGTCCGTCGCATCAACTGTACAATTTTACAGCTCCATTTTGTGGCAAGATCCACGTAATTGAACCTTCAACATCAATTTACTTGATTATAAGTCTGTGTCAGTGAGCAAATGGCCATCAAAACCTCTCCTCCTACTTCTGATTTCCTGAACTTCAAAATGGAATATTAAGTGCCATTTAGCCACTGACAGTTGCAATACCCCATTTATCAGCCTATTAGGTACAGCAAGTAACATTAATGGGGGTGAATGTAAAATAACAAAAGACTAGCACCCATGTTGCTTTTCCCCTGCTGAAAGGGATAATTCAGTAATTGCTGAGCATGCCTCATTTAGTACCCTGGCCAGAGGAAAGGAAATGTGTTGTTCTCAAGATTTCAGGTGGCTAAATTAAAAAGCTGCTATTATATTTTTTAATTAATTGTATCTTTTTGCATCCTCTAATAGCCAAATTTCACTGAAGAAAGATTTTTTCATTAACTTCACATGGGAATCTCAGGATTTCTCATACACACTAAAGTCAGAACAACATATCTAAGATACAACCTGTCATTCTCCACACTTTAAGGTGCTGTGAAACCTGTTGTTTCCAGTCAGTTTGATGAATTACTATTTCGTTGAAGTGAGCAGTGCAATCCATACCAAAATACAACTCCAAATAAGGGATCTTCCTGTTCTGATTGCTTCCAAAGCAGGAAACCACAATATTATGCACAGCATAATATTTTGAAATTAACAAGCAGTAATTGTCAGTTAATGTAAATAATTCTGCTTATTTGAGTAGCTGGCCTTTGCTAATTGATACCATAAATATATCTAAATATTTGCATATTTATGTATAACCTGGCCTTATGGGAAGCTAAGTATACTTAGGAGATGGTGCTGAAATACCTTTACATTTGCTGTCCTACAAAAAAGCTTTACAGTCCACAATTCCTGTTACCAAACCATCCCTGCCTCAGTTCATAACACAGGGTGGCCTCAGCACAAACTGGATTTATTCTGCTTCAAACTAAACTAGAATAACTGCCCCAGGGCTTCATATGATATGCTCCAGTCTCCAAAGGGCACTATAGGTCTGGGGCTTGAAGAAGTGCAAGGTAAATCCCGTGAAATATGTACACTGTGGACCTTTCTGCTATACAAGTTTGCTCAAGCAGGCTGCAGTATTTGCTAAAATAGATATGGTTTGTGTGTACTAAACCCAAATACCAAATGAAAAACAGTGATGGCTGTGCAGCAGCAGAAAGCCAGGACAGCAAGGAGATGTACCATTTTCTGGAAAAATCTGACTGCAACAAATATGAAGGTTTTATAACTAAGTGAAAATCTGGGCTTTGGTTAATGAAAATAAAAAATATTTAAGGAATAAAGGAATTTTCTGGTGTAATCAGTATTATCACAGGACAGAAGATGTTGGTCACCAGCTGCATAACAGGAGCACCAGAGCCTGGAGTTTTGAACTACAGTATAACTCTCATCTCCAGTTCCCCAGATTAATTATACAGATTTCTAGAATATCAATTTCCTGCAGAGAGAGTTTACAGATTCAAATCAACAAGGTAATATTTATTTACAAAAACAATTAAATTCCCTCTTTTTGGCTGGAAAAGGTAGACCTGAATTACAATTAAAAAAAGGCCTGAATGAGCCTCATCCAGCCAATAAGAAAGCTCAGCTGAGCTATGGATAAGGCCTGAATTTTAAACTTTTGACCTCAGCATTGCTGGATTTTTTGAGCAAAAGAAATGTATGTCAGACAAATTGAATTCCCTCCTATACAAACACACAGATGATATATCAATGGTTTTGTGAGATTTAATAATATTCTTATACAAAATTACACTTTTTTGTTTGTAGTTTCATTATTACAAATGAAAGAAAATATATAATGTTTCTTCTCTCTTCTCTTTGAAATCTTTTTTTCAGGGTAAGCACACATAGAATATCATGCATGTCCCATTTTAAAAGATAAAAGGTAATTAGAAGACTATCAATGCAACAAAGCAAAACTGTGGCTGTAATATATGACAGTGTTCTGCGAATAAACTTTTAACAAGTACTTAATATTAATTACTGAGAAGATCAGGCAGAGAGAAGTAACAAGAAAAAAATTCTCAAGAACTGCAAAAAAAGAGTCCATCACTGGGATTCTGCTTGTCCATCAAAAAAACTTGCCTTTAAAAGCAGTAAAGCCACAGGAACAACATTTATAGTAAAGAACATTTTCAACAGATAATTGCTATGAGGGCACAATAAGAAAAACAAACCTCAACATTACACTGAAGTGGATAAAAGACAAGGAATGTTAGACAGACTGACAGACATTAGTAACACATAGATAGCAGCTAAACTAAAGGGATTTCCCAGACTGGAGAGAAGTCCACATTCATGGTAAGAGTCAGTTTTGCACTGAGTAACACAGATACTGTTAGATATCTGCAGAATTGTGGTTGGTCTATTTGACCTTGAGGATTCACAGTCCAGCTAGAAAGGAAATTCAGTATCCTTTTCCCTGAGCCACCATGTTTGCAAACATGTTCCGAGACTTTTATTTATCCTTCATGAAGGAATGTTGAAGGAATGTATGCACATACCGTATAATGTTTATATACTGTATACATGTATATATTATATAATGTATACATGTAACTACTGTGTATTTACCTTAGGTATGCACTTTTTATTTTCCCATATTTTCCAGAAGAAATTAGGCAAGAGTCTCTCACTTTTATCTTGCAGGCACATATTTTAGCTACTGCAGGCACATTCTTGGCTCCAAGGCATAGAATCTAACTGAGAAGACTGTTTCTCATAAGGAAGCATAAAGGAATTGGCACATTAAATGGAGGTTTGTACATGGAAGTTTCATTTTTAGGAAGAAAAGCTTACAAGATTTATGAAATGTTTTTTCTTCAGTTGGAAAAGGGGTTGACAATTTCCTCTAGATTCAATCCTGATGTGTTTAAATTTAATGATTACCATCTACAGAAATTCAAAGACCACACCAATCAATCATTCCATATTCTTGCAGGAGGAGCTATAGTAACTGATGCTACAGTTCAGCTTAATGTAAATCACATTTTTCCCCCCTTTCATTTCTTCCTGCTTTATAGCAAGTTACTACTGTGTTGCATCACAGCTTTTATGTTGTTTCTTAACTCTCTGTGGAACAAATATTTCAGTCCAGATATCAAGAAGGTCAAGTGAATATAGAGTTAATTTTCACCTCTCTTTCTACAGAAATTATACTTTTATTTTCTCCACTGCTAATTCAAAAATAGATATTTAAGAAATATGGCAGTTCACACTTGAACAGCAGTAAGCTGAGTAGCTGTTGACATTTTAATTAGAATACTTTTAGTGGAAGAAGTTCCAAGAACAAACTGAAATGAAGAAAAAAAAAATCACTTTTAATTAAATAAACCCAAACAAATAAAGCTATATTTCTAATTTGAGAACTGTCATTAGTTTGTTTATTTGTGGCCTTCATCCCCAGTTCTGAAAAAAAGGCCAAAATAGTTTATTAAATTTGTAATTATCATACAATTATAAAAAGGTTCTCATAACTTTTAATGAAAATGACTATACAAATACTAATTTATTTGCTCTTCCAGAGCAACTCCCAAGTCCTAGTTTCAAAACACTTAGCAAATATTACACTATAAACCTCACACCAATACTGTTATCACACTGCATCCTATTAGCTCCTGCCACCACCAGCAGAAGTGCCTGAGGCAGAGAGATGCAACAATTTAGCAGGGACAGGGATCATCAGTACTTCTAAAGACTAAGCAGTATCGAATCTTCATTTGAAAAAGTGCACAAAAGCCACTAATAAGTGGATTAAATTTATTTTGTCTCAGATGTCGTAAGCAGTATTCACAGTAAGGAGTCCGTCAAGATCTTAGCTGTGAGAGTGCAAGAAGGGGAAGCCTTGCATATCGATGCATGAATACGTCTCATTCCAGTTCATTCACAACATTGAGCCTTATTCTAGGAATTCAAATCCTGTTCCTCTTCCAGCAGCAGGTACAACAAATGAAATGAATGGGATCATTCATCCACATCAGAAAGAGAGCAGAATTTGCCTGGCAATAATGAAAGGAATTCTTTTCCTCCAGCCTATCACCACATGCTTCACTTGCAGCAAAGGGACAATTTAACGGTACCAGCTCTTGCCACATCCACCGGCAGAAACCCACTCATCTCAGGGGGACTGCGACTTGAAGGACTGACCTCTATTATCTGAAATGTCAAACTGTCATAAATTTGCCTGCTTGATTCTCTCCCCCCATGGCTGTGGCAGCTCCTGACCCAGCAGAGCTCTCGGGCATTTCCACATCATTTCTACAAAACACAGTTCTGAAAAAAGATCGGTGAGGGATGGGGATAAATGTGTGGAAACGCGCACAGTCTGTGGGGTCCAGAAGGAGACTTATTTTCAGTTTAAAAAACTGAAAATAACATTTCATATTTTGCCTTTTAGCTGTTGGAAAAAAACCTCTGCTTTTTTTTTTTTTTTTTTTTTTCCTGGTCTGCATTTCTTGGGGATAAAACACTGGATTTCAGCCAAAATACAAAGGAAGTATCTTTATCCCACTCGTACCCAGGCATGTGGGCATGTTCTGTTGTCTGAGAAGAGGTAGAGGCAGCAGAAGAGCCTGACAATGTTTTAGCCAAACATACCTTAGTATTTTTTTTTAAGTACCACACACCCGGTTCTCTCCAGTTAAGTGTCTTAAACCACTAATGAACTTTTATGCAGCTCTCTATGAAAATTACATCCTAAATTGCAGAAACTGCTGTGTAACTTCAGATCCTTTAACCATGAAAAAATGAAAAGGTTCTGACAAACATTTACAAGAATACACCTGAACCTGAGGAAGCTGATAGAGTGCAGGTAAATGTTTTCTTAAGTAAATCCAGGGACACACCTGTGTTACCATAAGGGACAGCAACCTAGCTTACTCCATGACCTTATCAGCATGGATAAAGTCAATACCTCTGTTTTGTAGACCCTTATTTTTACAATCTCAGAGGTCTTTTTTATATCAAATGCCCTTTCTTCCATCAGAAATGTCAATTGTTTTCCCATCCCCAATGGCTGAGAAGATCATCTATGCATAAAGTGCTGCAATATAATGTTGTGAATTAGCAACAGCATTCCCCAATTTAGTGTTCCTGCCAAAAAACTCCAGATCTCGTGCCATCTCCTGCCTCTGCCACTCCCCTCCCCTGCACAAAAGGTAAAGTTCATGGGTTGAGATAAGAACGATTTACTGGAAACAGCAATGGATCAATAAAATGAATAGTGGCAGCTGTAGTATCAGTATCAATGTATCAATAACAAAGGGTATGAGAGAGACAAGCAATTCACTCACAATTGCTCATCATGGAACTGGCACTACCCTGTTATGTGGCTGGAAGGGACCCCTTCCCCCCACTACCCTCAGGCAATGATGAGAAATGGTACAGAACAACCTCTGTGTCCTAGCCATGCCCCTTCTGGCTACTGCAAATAATAACCCTGTCCTGGCTGGAACCAGGACATTACGACATTTCATATTCAAGCAGCAGTAACCAGTACCAGGAAATGCATGTGAGACATATGAAAAAAAATGTATAGTCACTGTTTGAAAGATAGAGAAGGAAATATTCTGGAGGGTCAGCCCAAACCCAACACATTGCAAATAGGTTACACAAGCCCAGAGGCTTTAGCTTGCCTTTTATAAAAGAATAAATTTCAGTCCAAATGAGTGACTCTCATAAAATAGCACTTCTGCCACTCTGCTGGCCTGGGGGTGGTCATGTTAACTCTGAGAAAAGGGATACTTTTGGTTAGGAAATGTTTTGCCACGGGTATGACCGTAGTAGTTCAAGAACAGTGAATAGCAGTGTATCATAACAGCCCTCAGAGAAAGGAAAGAGCAGAGATTTAAGTAAGTCTTGCTTAGATTGATCAAGATATGTCTGAGAATGAGAAGGGATATATAAAAGCTGCATAACTCTGAATCTAGGCTGAAATTATGTCTCTAAAGACAAAATTATGTTTAAAGAGACATTGTGTTTAAAAGCTTTCTCTTAAAATCAATGAATTCTACTGGTAGATGACGCTTTGAAATCAGATATTGGTTTCAAGGAAGATTTCAAGAAGGTTGGTTATTTTTCATATCGGTTCCCTTGAAGTATAATCCAGGAGGTGTTAAATAAAAGGCATTTTACATAACCCACAGGCTTTGCTCCTTTTCAGTTAAAGGAAAAGTGATCAGATGGTGAAAGAAAACTCCACTGAAAGCCCATTTAACAAAGTATTAGATAAAACCAAATCCAAAGAGGAAGGCTGGAAGAAAGGGAATTTTTTTTTTGTGATTTTATGTCCTTCTGCCCCAGTTCAAAAATGAAGACTGTGTAGGTTTCCCATGAACTGGATGGTGTCAACTTTTGCAGTTTTCCTGTTGATTTAGCAGTGCTAATTCTCTAATCCATCCCTGCATTCATGTGCTACAACATTCTCATCAAACATTCTCATAGATTTCCTGGGCAACTAGTTAACTTAGTTTTGGAATCATATCAAACTTTTACCTCTAGTCATTACCCCTTCCTTTCCACACAAGTGTCTTTCACTGCCTGTTCTAGTTTCCTCCACAAGTTAGACCTAGAGCAGATCTCATTAGATGTGTGTTCTTCAAAAAAACCTAGATTTATTTTCCATTATATGCTTTTTGTAAGATTTCTGTTTTCATTTAATATCTCTCTAGGTTGTCACGAAGACTAGAGCCTCTTTGTTTGCAACAGACTTTAAAGGCTCCAGGAAGTATCAACTCTTCTCAAAGTCATGCTAAATTTAGTTGATTTGTCTTTGTCACCTACATCACTTATATCTCTGTAATTGTTAGAGTCAAACTTCCGTAATGCTCTTATCTCCTTCTTGCTGCAAGTGATTTTGACCCAGATGGGTGGTATTGCTAACAATCTATTCCTGTACTAACACACACCAGGATCTCTACCTTTATTTTTCTCTTTCCTTTATATAATGTACCCCACAGTACATGTGCTGTGAATCCATATTTCTGCTACCCTGTGACACTCAATTTCATATTTTCCAGCAGCAATTCTCCTTCTTCCTTCTTTTTGCTCATTTGTCTTGCAACATTACTGAAAGATTTCAGTTGGTTTTGAAGCCCAGTAAAGAAACAGCTCTTCATTTTCCTTCACTGCATTTATCTCATCATGATGCACAAGAACTACTGCTTTTTACCTGATCATCTTTCGATCCTCCAGTATGTTTCACCCTTTGTTATATGTTATATTTTTATATGTTTTTTTATTTTGCTGCCTCTGAGTATTTAAGTATATTTACCAGCCATGCCAAGCTCACCCCCTAAAGGTACTAGCCCAGCTACTCCAGTGGAGTCCCTCAGTCCAAAGGAACTCCTGTTCCATGGATGCTTCCTAATGGTCAGACACCCTCAGACTTTCTTCACAGCACTTATCCTTGAGCCATCTGTTCACATTTGCTGTCTTGCCATGCCTTTGCCTTCCTTTTCTGAGGACTGGAAAGCTTCCACTGAATGTTATTCACATGGAAATATCATTGCCACCTGGCTGGAAGAAGATGTCTTCCATGTTGCAGATATTGGACCATTTTAAAATGAAATCATGTTTACAGTGAAGACTGTAGGCTTCCTACATCCAAATCTTCATTCCTCCAGTGGCTACTAGGACAGAGAAGTGGGGCCACTTTCCCAGCTGCTTTTTGCAATCTTATTAGACAGCAAGTCAGAGAAACAAAACTGAAGAAAGATGCTGGCAGTAGCACTACCAGAGGAGGAAAGGGCAGATATCCTAGAACAAGATGCAAATTTTCTGTAATTATTTACAGATAACATGTATTTGGAGTTGGAAAAATATACTTCTTACAGCTACTGTGACCCTGTTGGGCAGCATAGCGCTGCTCTTTTATAGCAGATCTTATAAATGGAAATACGGAGAAAGGTAATAAATACCCTCAGGTAAATCCCAGCCAAAGTCAAGTCAGTAAATACTTTTTCTTTTATTTAAACATGGGTGAGATTTCACATGTGTTATTTAGGTGGACTGCCTTTACAACAGTAAAGAGAGAAACAGAGGGATACAAAAAAAACAGTGCTTGGAATACTTTCCTATCAGACTCAACAGACCTGATTCAGGGGACTAATAGTTCTCTGAGTTTAAGGGCTTCTATCTCATTCATGCATTGAAAGCACTTCCACATAGGAAAACGCCCCAGCACCGTGTTGGCTTATCTGATGGTGAGTAACATCAGCCTGCAGCAACGAAGGGTGCTGCAGGCAGAGACAAGGGGAGAGCAAGCTCTGCCCACATCCCACTCAGTCACTACAGCAGCAGCCTGAGCTCAAGGGCTGTGTGATCATGGCAGCAGGGTGCTAAGGCCCAACAGCTTTGCTATCCTCAGCTCAGCATCCTGGCTGCTTGGCTTCTGCTCACGTTGGACACCAGGCAGAATCCAGACAGCTTGGACCAGAGTTTGCTGCTCTAAACCAACATGGCAGCTCTCTATGCAATTTCACACCCTCTTTTATATGCTTTTATACATAAATTATACCAGTTTAGACTTCTTACACACTACTATTCTAGGCATATTTAAACCTTTTAAATATTTTCCACTGTTTTTACAAGGACAAAAATTAACACTTTGTTTTCTCAATGGGTGGCTTTTCCCACCTAGCAGCACCATTCAGACAATAGGTTTCTATTTAGCTGAGCCATTTGTTTCTGAAAATGGGGTACACATGAACACAGCCTGGTAATCTTCTTACCCTTTTCCTATCCCTCTCTACTTCACTACTCAATAAACAGTAACCATTTAACATTAAGTCTGCGCTGCCCTGAAGAGCCACACAGCACAACCCAGGTGCAAGGGCCACATTTGTGATGCAGCTGAAGTGCAGCTCCATCACAGCACTAAAGCAAGCTGAGCAACTCGACGACAGAGAGCCATCATTGAGAAGCTAGACAGGGTTTTAAGAGCACACAGCTATTCTCTGAGTTAATACATGAACTGCAGTTTAATGTGCTGCATGGCCACATTTGTTTCAGTACTAGGAAATGTGGACAATTTTTAGATCTATGGAATTATGTCAGCTTCACTGCATAGATGAATGAGAACCTAAAGAGTTTTGTACTTCTATAAGTTCTTGAAGAGTATACAGGAAGAAAATACGAGCTACCCCAAACAGGAAAAATAAAAGACTTTTCTCTAGCTAGTATATCAAAAGGCAAGCAGTTTTCTTTGTATTTACTTCTATCCCTGCAGCTACAATGAATTATTTAAGCAATATCTGTAGAGTACAGGATTTGTGCTTTTATTTTATTTATTTGTCTATTTTATCACGGGCTACTTACAAGGGCAAGTGTGCTGAGTCAACGCTGGTGTAAACCACTGCACTTTTCCTTTAACCAGTGGAACTAGGCAAATTGACACCCATCACAAAGCTGACTCAATACGTTTAGTGCAGGACAGCTTTTATCAGGTTATTAAAAATGCTCTTATTTACCACTATTTTGCAAAAAAAACGGTTGGCAAAGTGTACTTCTTCCCTCTCCCCCTTTTATTTTTTACCCTCTCATTTCTTTTTGATACCATTAAAAACCTGGAAACGTCCAATGCATCTAACCAATCTGTAGTTTAACTCACAGTATGAACCTTCAGGAAGGACTCTCCAGGTAAACCCAGCACTGGAAAATGTGCTGCGACACAGAAACCTTCAATCTACTTCTGAATGACCCAGTAGGGCTACTTGGCAGAGCACCTGACTACAGAGAAGTGTCAGGTTGGTTTCTAAAAGCAGCAAAATTACATCAGTGCTGCCTTCTGCCAGGGCTAACTGGGTCAGCAAAGCAGCCCCTGAAGGTGGCCATGTGGTTTGTAGCTCTAGAGGTCGTTGTTTCAGACCTAGGTCATGCCTCTGCATAGTGCTCATCCTCCCACCTTGAGGTCTAGATCCTCAGCTGATTACTCCGTGCATAGTGGAGCATTAAGTCTCACTAACAAGTTAACTCCGTTTACATAAAAAGACCTCATCACTCTGTATTTTTTATAGGATAATAAAAAGGTTGAATAAGTTAAATGCTGTTGAACCCCATGATAGGAATGTGATAACTTTAGAAATTGGCTCCACCAGAGAACAAAAAATTTAAGTCCACACTTGCCAGTCCACTGGCAAGCCTGCACTTTACAGGAAACACACCATGTGAAAGGGCAACAAAATTAAGTGGCTTGTTCCCAAGGCCTAAGGTAATCTGTGAAAAGCAATTCTGGCTCCTATCAATACTTTCTTGGCACTAGGAGACAAAAGCTGTAGACAGGAGACAGGGCATAAGTCCAAAGAGTCACTCTGTTCCAGGTAGTGTTGGCATGAAAACCCCTTGAAACTGTAAGCGGCTATTATTGTTTATAGCAGCACTAAGAATAGAGAAACCACAGACAGACAAATCATAGCTGATAGTCTGGGCCCTTAAATTGTTCTGTGTTGTTTATAGAAATGTATTAAAGACTATTTGTACAAGCTACACAGTTCTACAAGTGTTTTAAAATTTAAACTTCAATAATACTGCTGTCTGTTAAATCCTTTACTCAAATTAGTAATTGAAGGATCTGACCCTAGATCAGTATAATATAAAATGCATAGACCTCCAGGTATGTCACCAAATGAGAGCAAGTTGTGTGACATTAGTTTATTAAATGGCCATAGCTACTCTTCATTCTCTTGCTATAACACACACAGGGCCAATAGCCTGATTTTGGACATGAAATTAATTGTAACTGTCTTGCTGACATTTCCAGGTATGTTGAAACATATTTCCTTATGAGTTCCTGGAGGTGGGAACCACGCTGTCACTACTCTTGTCGGAGGTCCAAAAAGACTGTGATTGTTGTGTAAGTCCTGCAGAGTTTATCCTAAAATAAATCAGTTCCAGCATCCTTTGGTATATGAACTGTAAGGTATCTGCCTCTCTGTGCACACCTTTTATAACAATGTGACACCCAAAATTATTCATGCAGGACTGCTAACAGATCCAGAATTATTGGCCAGTAATATCAGCAGCATATTGTAAGTTTTCAGGAGGTTTTAGCTTTGAGATGATGGACCATGAATTTGGAGGCAGTCAGACAGGGAATCCTGCTTTCATCCAGGTTAATAATTCTGAACTAGCCTGGTTAGGTTTTTCCCTAATGTGAAGGTGGGATCCATTACATTGCTGCTCATCAAAACAAACAAACCCTATACGAAAACATCCCCCAAACCCCTACACCGACAAATCTGCAGATTTCAATTTAACATAGTCCATGTTTTAAGGAAAGTTCAGGACAGCTGCCTAGTCATTTAACTGTAACAAGCAAGAGAAAGTACAAGCGAAAGGGCAGAAAAGACAAGGTGCTTATTAATTCCACACTTTCAATTTGATGACATTTTTGTAAAGTGTAGAAAAAAGCTTTAATTCTAGTCATACAGGACTCTGAGATCAGAAGCAGCTTTTGGCACCTGAAGAGCAAGTTCAGGTCATGTGCACTGTACGACTCAAAGACAGAAAAGCAGAAAGACCAAAACCTTGTTCCACTCAATATCTTTCCAAACATTTTGAACTCAAATGAAGGGTTGTAGGCTACTGATATCAAGCTATATCATACAGGCTCAGAGTTTACACGTGGTATCTGGCTGGTTCACAATATTATTTTGACTGAGTAGTTGGGGGCTTCAAACTAAAGTGCAAACAAATTCAAATTCAGTTATTCTGCAGCTCATGCAGCATTAGATTAAAACTAGATTTAGAACAAGATCCCAAAGGCTCCAAGAGAAAGATTCTTGTATGCTGCTGCTAAGACTAATACAGTTATAGTTTATTAATGAAGAAGGTAATGCATAATGGAATGTCATTAATTCTTGCATGTAATATTGGTTTCTAATTTGAGGAATTGTGTCCATTTATCTGTAGTTTAGTTATTTAGATTTATAGCTTGGCAACTCGGAACAGCAAAGTGCTGAATTCTCTGTTACCCGGGGAGTCTGAAAAATAAAATACCTGTTCCTTATAAAGACAACCTCTATATTTCCCAAGTCTTTTTGTTCTGGATTTATGATTCAGTTCTTCAAGGGAGTCAATGAAAAGCCCTTTGGTAACATTCACAGCATGCCTCATCCCAGATCTTTTCTCTCTCGATTAAGGCTTTTATCTATAAAAGGGCACTTTATTTCAGTGCCACTCTTAGGGCTGACTGTTGTTTTGGTGCTCGAAGTCATCTTCATGAAAAATTTGTCAGGTTTTCTATCAGTTATGAAGGTCACCAAGATGATGTTTAGCATTTCAGGCCATGCCTTTCTATCAGGCAACTAAGGATGTATTAATATCAGCCAAGATAGTGCTTGTAATAGCCAAGGGTCATTTTTTAAAAAAAAAAAAAAAAATTCCCATTGGCACTTCATTGATTCTGCTCCCTACCAGAATCCAGGGACACTCTGAAGCTCTTTGCTGAAATAGCTCAAGAATTGTAGCCTTTAAACAAAAAAAATCTCAGTCATTCCCCATAGAATGACTGCTGATCTCAGCTGCAAGGCTTCCTCAGCCTGCTCAGCAGGGAAGCATGAAGATGTCAGGTAAACATAATCATGCTATTTGTGGAAAGTGTGAGATGAGAAAGAGGGAGGGTAATGAAGCATAGACAGAGCAATTCAGTTTCCCAGTCTATTTAGGTAGATTGTCTTTCTCTAATTGTTTTTCTCCCTGGAGGTACAAACACAGCAAATTTCAATACCATAAAGTTAAGCTTTATTATTGCAGCTTTCATTTCTTTCACAAAGAAATATGCACTATATTATAGCAGCGCCTAGTAGCATACTATAGTTAAAGATGTCAGCAGTTGTGCTACAAACCTCTATTTTTCCATGAGAAGTAAAAACTAGTGTTAGGCTAAAATGATGCATATAAGGTGGGTGTCTAGTTTCATATCAGTTCCTAGAAAAAAAAAAAAAAAAATCTAGGCTATTCTCTGGTAATTGCAGATGACAACAGTCTTTAAAAAAACCCCAAACAAATAATCACCCCCACAAAAAAAAAAAAAAAAGAATATTCTGATACAATATCATCTATGCTTCAAAAGGTTGGATAGATACAAGTTAAATGTATCATTTTGCAAACGTTTAAATACTGCCCCCAGTGACTTCAGTCATCATCTTCAGGATGAAAGGAATTTCATCTCAGCGCAGCAAAAGACCTACATTTAAATCAGTTTTGTGCAGCAGAAGCCAATCCAACAAAGCCCATATTTATCTCATTAATATTTAAATATGTGATCAGTTCATTTGAAAACATCAGGACAAGACTGTTCATCACCTTGTAGGGCAAGTTCAGAAGGAAACAAAATGTGGACAATTAAAATTCACACAGACACTCAACATAATATTTCTGTGCTCAGTTTTATATTGAAAATTAACAACGTTAGGAATGAAAGAGTTTATAGAAGTTACTAGAGAGACAACAAATACTTGAAGAAAGGTTATTCTGAAAAGTAAGGGCAGTAGGCATGTGTTTACATTTAGACACTGGGCATGCAAAGATATAGCTACACAAATGCAAGGATCAATTAATTAACTTCAGAGTAACAAAGAAGAAAGTGAACCCCAAAGACACACATAGTGACTGACAGGAAAGCAAATTTATGATGAATTAGGAAAACCTAACTCTTATATTGTCTAGTTCTGACTAGATCTTAAAAGAGCTTTCTGACTAATTTGACAGCATCACCCAGATTTCACAGAGAGGGAAAGCATCCTATGTGCAGATTGAGAGATGTAGCCAAGGTCACCTATGGGGCCCATGACAGGAGGAAGGAGCAGAGGCCCTGCAGGCCAAGTTCGGCTGCAGCTCCTGGGGTGGCTTTTCCTGCAGCGGAGGAGCAGCTCAGCTGCCAGCCACCCACAGCAGGAGCGGCTGCTGCAGCCACGGCCGGGGGAGGCAACCTGGCCTGGGCTGCCGCGCCTCAGCTGCCTCCTGCCAGCCCCATCAGCCTCTCAGCTGCATTTAGTAAGAAACAGACAGACAATCGCTGGCTCCTGAGCCCTTACTACAAGGTGCAGAAAGCTGTCCTGGGGTGGTCCCTGCGGCAGACGGGATGCAGAGCGAGTTGCTGTCCCTCAGCATAGGCCGTGCTGTGCGCTCCCCTCACGGGTGCCCAGGCTGGCCCAGCCCCAGTGGAACCGGCGCCTGTTGCACACCTGAGTGAGGGGCAGGGCTTGCACACCTGAGTGAGAGACAGGGCTTGCACACCTGAGTGAGAGACAGGGCTTGCACACCTGAGTGAGAGGCAGGGCTTGCACACCTGAGTGAGAGGCAGGGCTTGCACACCTGAGTGAGAGACAGGGCTTGCACACCTGAGTGAGAGGCAGGGCTTGCACACCTGAGTGAGACGCAGGGCTTGCACACCTGAGTGAGAGGCAGGGCTTGCACACCTGAGTGAGGGGCAGGGCTTGCACACCTGCCTGCAGACACAGGCAGAAGCGCAGGGGAACCAGGAGAACACAGCAGGATGCAAGCGGGCCTTTGTCAGACAGGTTCCTAGGGTGACAAATGGGGAAAAAAAGCCATGAAAGATCAAAGCACCGGTCTAGGGGCAACAAAATGAAAGCTGAAGGACAGAAGACACCTTGAGCTGCAAGAGATGAGTACGGGCTGCGCTGGTGTGCAGAGGCACACAATAGCAGGGGTTGTGACCGCACACGATTTCATAGGATCTGGGGACACACACAGGGAAACAGCAGTAGGGAGCCTGGAGAGACAGAACAAATTCCAACAGACACCATTATTTAGAAGATTAGGCTAGAGGGTGTAGAAACCTGGGCTTGTGTGTGTGCAGCAGATGGAGTCCCCTGAGTGTGCTGACCCCTAGATCTCATGGAGAGTAACAAGACTGTTTCATTAGCAGCACATCTTTAATGGGCTACATATTTGAATTGCATAATGATAGATCAGAGAATAATTTTGACTATTCTGTCCAAGGCCATTAACTTAGCAGTACTTTTGCACTATTTACTTTCTGAAAAATACTCCAGCAGAAAGGTCTGAGAAACAGAAATAAAGGCTACAGTAGAAGTACACAGAAAGGAGAGCAGATCAAAAGAGATTACATCACTTTCTCAGAGACCCTGTCACAAGGATAACATTGTTTCTCAATTCTGAGGTCCCCACTAGAGCAAAATGTCAAAGACTAAACAGGTTAATGAAGACAGCCTGGCATTTTACCCCACTGGTTGAGGGTATGATGCATTGCCATAGCACATTGCCCACAACATTTTGCCATTGCTGTATTGCTCTCACAAATTCACCATGTGACATTTTAACACAATGACCTTTCAGCCCTTTTAGGTGTAAAGCACCTGAAAGCATAAGCACAATCCATAAACAGATTGTAAAAATAAAAAAAAAAATCCAACTGCTTTTTTTTTTTTTTTACCAAGTTTTCTCATTAATTATCCTGCGACCCGTGAACTACAGCAAAATAAATTTTTAATAGGAAAATTTAATTCAATGAAAGTGTTTTCAGGCTGCCAACAACAGAGTCAAGATTTCTGCTGGTCCTGATTTTTTATTTTAGCTTTTGCCTTTCACGTTCCCTTTCTCTTCCAGAATCTCATTTGAGGTCATGAAAAAACAAGTAATTCAGAACACACTTAGAAGCACTCATTGGCAAAAATGCCAGCTTGAAAAGAAACAAAACCATTCAAACTGGAGGTTGGAGGACTAAAAGTCTGCAGGATGATCTGCTGCAAATAGTGTCATCCAAAACCATAAAATGATAAAATTCTCTGATTTATGTTGTTTTTTTTTAAACAAGACATCGGATTATTGCAGTAATGATAGGTATTTCAGCTGATATGCACATATACATATGTGTAAATATATGTACACACATCCTATTATATATCTGAGAAGAAAAGAATTGAATTAAGGAGCTCCAACCCCCTTCACCCCTCCCAGCCCTCCAGGAAAAGCAAAGAGTAGTTCAGCAGGTAGCATCACGTGTATGATGTTAAAAAATTTCTGACAGGATACAGAATGTGATTTACTCATAGTGCACAGATGGAACACTCAGTTTATGAAGCCAGTTGTCAATACTTGTTGGGATATTTTGATGGCTTTACTTTGTCCCCTGCAAGGCAGTGGCACCTTGGAGCAAAGCATTTTGTATGACACTAGAGCACTTCTGCAGTTGCTGTAAACCAGCACCATTCTTTAAAACGACAGAGCCACAACTGTGTAGAGTAACTGAAGACCTCCCATCATGTATGCTTTTCATAAAAACATGGCAAGAATTACTTCACAGATAAGGATTGCTTGATAATATTCTTAAACCTTGCCAGGATACAAATTTTTGAAACTGAATATTCACAGAACTTTATTAGAATATTAAAGAGTTGCCTCCATCTTTTATTAGTTCTGTAAATTTTGGGAGAAAAAATATAACCATCAAACCAATACATTTTAAATAGTTAAGAGATAAAACCTCAACAAAATGTATTCCTCATTGATGAGATACATACACTAAAGAATTAATGAGAATGATGTGAGTTAAAGGCAGTATTTTGAGACTATCATTCTTGTGTGTACACTAACATGCATTTCAAAAAAAGAATATGCCTAGCTGACAAGACAAAAAAAATCAGATTAAAGTGGCACTTTGCTTTGACTCCACTGAATACTAAATCCATGACAATATAATGGCAAGCAATGAATAGTTTATGACAATAACATGCCAGCACATAGAAGCAAGATTCTCTTCTCTACCTGGCAGACAGTGCTTTTGTAATTAGGAAGAATAATTGCAACTTTTCTCTTAAGTGCACAGTCATTTGCAAATGTTAAAATGCGACTCCTGTCAGGCTGCACAGTGCCCATCACGTGTACACTTTTGGCAGTGAGACATTTAGACTTGTGATTAAGAACGTACAGTTCACTACACTTGAATCCAGCAGCAATAAGTATTGATTTTGAACTGATGTGATTTCTTTCAGTATTAAAAAAAAATCCCAAACTATGGCTTCTGTAGCATACATTTTATTGCTATGTTTGCTAGTTAGCATTCATTTTCCATTTCTGTTGACATATACTTCCCCTCACACTGGCTGGAAGTTTTAAATATGCATGTATGTCTTCTCCTACATTTTAGTGATTGTTTCACTTCAAATTACAGTGCTTGTGCTGAGAAGTCAGTTTTATATCATACTGGAAACAACTTTCCTAAACAAAAATTTAAAGTACGAGCAGGTAGAAACTCCACAGGGATCCTATTTCTTCTGGAGCTGTTTTCAAGCCATTCCTACTATTTAATTATTGAAGGGGAGGGCTTGCATTTGTACAGATTTTGTCTACCACCAGCTTTGTTCCTCTGATAATTCAGCAGAAAGTTCTCTTCCAACTTCTATACTTGCTGTTATTAGAAAACACAGACTCCATAAAAAGCCAAGGGTAAGATAGCTTCATTTATAAATCTAGAGATGTCAGGAAAGGTCACCTTCAATAATTCAGGACTTTTCATCCTAAATCCATATATTTAAAAAATGCTGATTTATCCTATTTTCAGGATTTTAAATGAACAACAATAGAAAAAAGCACAAAGCACCTTAATTTAATAGATGAAAACAATATTTCCTACCTACTTAATATTCACTGAACTTCTTGGAAGAAAAGGAGTAGTTCACACAAGATGCAATATAGAGTATTGGAGACAGATTAATTAAAACATTGCAAAGTTGAAAATCAGAAAATATTTAGACAACTCGGAAACAAGAAATAATACAAACATATCTGACCTCTTATGCAGCATTAATTACTGTGTAATGTTACTGTTATTGCTGAGGTGCTTACATGATTACTACTCCAGGAAATTACTGAAGATGGTCCTGATGGAAAATAAAGAATTAATATATTAAATGCTTTTAAAAATACATCATTGATTAATAGATTCAACAGTAATGCTATAAAAGCTATATGCTGTATCTGAATGCCAGTACACAAAGGCTGAGATGTAGCCTAAGACTTATATATCATTTCAAACAGGAACAATAAACCTTTTAAAAATTAATGTAGTGAAACTGAATTTATAGTAATTTATCCTGCAAAGAAGTTCATATTACCATGAACACAGTAGGTAGTGCAAAGGGGGAAAAAAGCAGCTTTTTTTCCCCGAGAGTGGTTCAGAAATAGCACATTCTGTCAGCACCCTCATTCACTGTATCACAGGCCTGACTGCATGTTACTTCATATTTTATTCCTACAACTTGGAATTGCTGTTTTGCTTCTTGTATTTGCAATGCTGTCTAGTTGATGCCCATTAGGAAAAGTCAACCTGTGGACACTGAGAATTTGTTAGAAAACTATCAATACTGACAGCAGTGTCCAAAGAAGTAACCCATGTTTAGCCCTAGAATGAATGAATCAACTTCTGTTTTGCCTTAAATAACAGCTTGTTTTCATATATGATGTAACATGAAATAGAAACAGGTATTGTGACTGCAGTTTAGCCCATTAAGTATTTGCAGAAATCATAAAAGAACATAGATCAGGCTGGAACACCTTGGGAATTCTGCATAGGAGAGAAACATTGCCAGAAGAGAGAAAATTGTTATATTTATAGCACTGGTCAGTGGTGTATAGCTTTTTATTGACTCAGTAGGGTTTAAGATGCCAAAATGAGCGGTGATTTTACTGAAGAACAGAGTAAGTATTGTGAAAGACATGAGATACTTCAGCATCCATCTCTGGGTACTTTAGCTGGACATCTAAAATAACAAACTGAGATTTTGAAATTTGAAGCCAAGCTACTTAAATTTACACCACCTGTCCTAGAAGCAGAGCACTTTTCCTTGTGCCAGCATTGATCAAATCGTGGTTCATAATTAACTATGTTTTCATATCCTCTCTGTGAACAGCAGTAGCTTTCAAAGTATTTTAAAAAGTGACAAGTGGAGTAAGTGATTCTACTTGACATAGTTAGGAGAATGACAAGGCATATTTCTGAGTTGCCAGGTGAGATACTAGGTTTCCTTGTAAAGGCTCCAACTTTTTCCTTTTATCTATTTTCAAAAGTACATGCAGTTAGCTCATTATATGAGAACATCTTTCAAATAGTGCTGAGTGGGTAAAATCTCCTCCATAAAATTACTTTATTCATAATTTTCCATTAGTTTTAATCTTTAAACCCTCAGGTCAATTTTTATTTATTCATATCCAGTAAACTCTTGTAAAAATGTTCCCAGTGACTTCTGTAGAAAAAATACACATGGACCAAAAATCAGACTGCCTCAGAAGAGTGGCACCACTTGAAATTTTATATGAAGCTTAGATCATTTTGCCATCGTAGTTTTAGGGCTGCTCTACAATTGCCCATCAGATATTGAAAGGCAATGAAAACACTACAGTGCAGATGACTACAGATTGAGTATAGGGGGTGTCTTACACTAAGGTCAGTGCCAAAATAAAGCAATATAGTGTTAGCAGTGTATCTTATTTCACATGTGGGCTGTATTTCAAAAGGAGAGTGGTAATATGTATCTGAAATACAGATAAAAATCAGCAATATACTCCCTTTGTTTTTTGGATTTTTTTCTCTCCTATGGTATACTGCAAATTCATGGCCAACAGAAGAGATAGTTTAAGATTTCATAACACAACCAAATAGAATAATATTGTGATTTTGTGGTTTAGAATAAAAAGGCAACATGAAACTCAATAACTTTAAGGTTTGTCTTAACCAAGTGATGAAAAACCCCATTTCATCAGCTACATAGGTAGACCAGTCCAGTAGTAATCGAGCTCTGTATTCTGGGTGCTACCAGAACCTGAATACCACTGTGAACTAGGATCTCAACAGATCTAAGACCTTTCAGACCAGAGAGCCTTGCAAAAATCCTGGTAAGAAGTGTTTGTGTGGTAAATGTGTCAAGTTTGGTTGTTCTGTTAATTCACCAAACAGAATATTTTTTCCCTGAGAATGGCACACTGAGAACAACATTCTTTAAATCAAGGATTTTCATGCCAGCTCATTTATAAAGCCTTAGTTTTGAGAATATTTTGTATATTTCTGCTGTTTCACAGCAGTAACTGCAGCACAGCAATAAGACAATCCACAGACTGAACTGTCCTGACCATCTCAAGTGATTGACTTGAAGAGCTGCATTTGGAAGCCTACAGCTCTCAGTGTCAAACAGAATAATCTGTTAGAAGCAGGTTTTTTCCTGCTGGTGCAGGTTCATTCAGTTACATTCATGCAGTTACATTCTCATGTAAAGGTAACAAGCAGTTCTTATGAAGTTGCACTCATGTCTAGCAAATCTAGAGTTTGGACTGTAGATTTTAGAAGATCATTACTTTTTCTGCAACTGCAAGCGTAGCTGCAGCATAATGAATACATTTGAGGTTGGTCTCCCTTCCCTTTCAGTGCATTTCATTGCTACCACTCTTCTCTAAGCACGAGGATTCATGTCCCTACCAGTATCTCAGCCAACAGCACTCCTACTGTTTCAAGTACCATACTTCCCTTTTTTCCTTTCCCTTTGCAGCTGAATAGATGGAAGGTGAATATCCAGTTATGCTCTGAAGGGATTCAAAACTACAAAGGAGTCTTCCAGTCTCTGAAGAAAGAGCTGAGAGTCAATAATGGCGGACCATGTGCCTCACAAGTGCTGTTCTTGTTTTCTAGTGGAAAGTGTGGTAAAAGATTTTATTGTTTCATTTGTTGTATATATAAAATTGTTACCTTTATAGATGCTGTGAATAAACCTAGCTCTGTATTGCAACATAGCCAGCTATCAAACTATCAGCCTTTTGATTGATGTTCCTTGCACCTTTGTTTCAAACACTGCAAAAAATTGGGACCCTTCTGTGTCATAGTAAGAAGGACTAGCTCAAAGTCAACCTAAGAGAACTGAAGTCCATGACTTCTATTTTCACCAAGCACAAAGAACTTTATGCACTTTTTGGAGTGAAACTATGATTTAGATTTGCTGAGCATGATACAAATTGATGTTTGTCCATATATTCACTTTTGTATTTAGTCGATTGTCTTGTAAAGCACTTTGGTGCTCCATGGGTAGGAAAATATATCACACAAGACTGAAATTAAGTTGTCTGTTCTGCTGAAGATGAGACATTCTCTTGAATGTTTATCCTACTACAGACTTCGAGCTGTGTAGAGATAAGGGAGTGTTTTATAATTACTGAGCTTGAATCCTACTGTCAGTTTTATATGCTTAATAATATATCAAAACGTTTAGATCCACGGGGTGCCATATAAAGACCGAGAAATAAAACGCAGACCTCATTAAGTAGTGTTTTGTTCTTTACAGGATCTTGCTACTACCAAATACTGAAATGTGCCTGAAGAGTTCAAATGGCACTTTGTCAGAGAAATCAGTATCTGAAAATGTGTCCATCCTGCCTCAAGCTCCACTTTTGAAAATCCTTATCTGCCTCTATAAACATTATTAGAGATTCAGAAGTTTAGAATAAGTAATGTAATTTCAGCTGCCTACAGAATTTGAGGAAAGCTATTAAAAATATACAAGTATCATCTCTTTTTTTCTTGTCATTTGTGGTGACACTGCTTCTTAAGTCAGTGCCTCTTGCAAGTGACCTTTTTGTGTCAGCAGCAGGAAAATAATGTACTTTATTTACCTTAATGGGCAGTAGTAGGAATACCAACTTCAGCATCCTCCTTTGCAGTTATTGCCATCTACTAATTTAGGGGCATGGAGGGCATATTTCTTCAGACTTGCACAGCCATAATTTAATTCCCAGTCTTTGTTTCTATCCTGTATCACCAAAAAGATGGAGAATGCACCTGCAGAGGGAAGGCTAACATCCTGCTTTCTCTGCTCTGATGACAAACCAATAGGTAAGTGAATTAACTACAGGATTTGAACAATATGAGTTGTGAATTCAAGAGCAGAAGGACCTTATCTCTCTGAATTTAAGTTTACAGGATGACTCAAAAGATTCACTCTTCTTAACAAGCCTGGAGCATACAGACTAATTAGGAGGCAAAGAGAAAAGATACAAACAGAGAATGCATTATAAGAAAATGACAAGTTAGTTCCTTTCTATAGAAAAAAACAGCTATTAGCTAAGTAGCTAATGCATTCATGAAAACTGGTGTATTTTAGCTGATGCTGGGAAATGTGGTTCATAGGTTTTCCATGGGCTTTGCTCATCATCAGGAGTCCCTAAAATCAGTGAAGAGATTTGATTCCTGCAGAACTACCACATGAAGTTCCTTACTTCAGTTTTCCCCAGATACTTTCAGGATACAAAACTGTCTACTCCAAACTTTAATTTTCTCAAGGATTCAACCATATTTGAGGTTCATTCTAATAGTTATTCTTCTGTCAGAAATTTGGACGGTCATATCCTTAAACAGTTATCACTATGAAGAAAAGAAAATGCCATGACAAGACCCCAGCAAGGGCAAAAAAATAATAATAATAATAAAAAAAAAATGCTTCACTGGAGTTAGAATACTGAAAATAAATATGCAAACAATGAGAAGAGGAGAGATGTAATATTTGTCTCCCACTTACTTTCATCCAAAAATCAGATTCTGTGAAACAGTTCTAAAACTCAGTGAACATTCAAATTAAAAAGTAATGCACTACAGAAATGCATAACCATGGTGGGGTGCAGAGACAGTAAAAGATCCTGGATAAGAGATACTACTAAACAACTTCAAGTTTTGATTTTGCTATCAGAAAAAGGAGAACCACAAACTGAATAACATTTTCAGAAGTTATGAAGTTATCAGCCATGCAACTCCGATTCTGACTGAAGGTTAGTTCAGAAAACACGGTTATTGACTGAGCTAAGGAAAAGAGAAGCTAAAACTGACACAGGAAATAAGTATAAGACTTCTGCAAAAAAACCAAAAAACACACCAAAAACCCCAACAAAGCAAAAGCCAACAAAGTAACAAATAAAGAAACAAACAAAAAAACCCCACAACAACAAATCAAACCAAACAACCAAAACAAAAAACATAAGCAGCAAAGACAAAACTCTCCAAAGGCAAGAATTAAGTGCCATAAATAATGTCTTTTACAAGAATTGAGTTTGCTGGTAGAAAGGTGCAAGTCACAAGAGAAATCTTTCATAAATATATTTTTCTCAAACCAGTGGTGTTAGAAAAAGCATCCTGGGATCACACAGACAAATGGCTAAGGAGAGTATCTCCAAGCAAAGATGGAGAACTGACTTCCTAAGCTCTTTTCCCAGAAATATTTTCTTAAGTAGTCTCCACATTCATAATACATCTATCAAAAAATAAGTTTCAGGCAGATGAAAACAGAATTTCTGAAGAGCCCAGAATTTCCGATTGCAGCACCAGCTCCAAGTGAGGCAGACCTGAGGTGGCATTTATTGACCCAGGGGAATGAAAACATTATGTTTCACTTCCATAATAACTAGGGCAGCAAGAACGAGATTTTTGGTTGATGAGGCAAATAACAGGTAATAGGAATGTGACCATAAAATAGCCTATTGAAAAAAGACACTAAAATTAATAAAGCATTTCCTTTTTTTTCTTTTGACTTGTGGACAGTGCACCAGGGGAACTTGGACAGTGTTTTGTGAAGAGTTTCAAACCACAAATTGTTCAAGGGCAAGCATTCAGATATTTTATGGCAAAGAAGTATAGTACAACCAACCCAGAAGCATTTTTATTTAGTGACCAAAAATGTTACTCCATATTTATCATTCTCAGAGCAAAAGAATGCAGTGTGGTTTTGACCCTAAGAAACTCTTCTAAAAACTGTTCTGCTTTCTGGAAGACTTGAGCTAAAACTTCCACCTTATCCTGAAATTCTGTGGCTTCCTTTAAAAAAACCAGCCTGTGATCAAGACTTGGATAAGATTGTAAGCACCTATGTTGCCCCTGAATCTTATGCATACAAAGGCTTTGGAATTTTTTTCACAAGAAAATTTCAGTGACCTATAAAATTGGGCAGTGTGCAGATGACAGGAAGACCTTTATAAAAACCAAGCCATGACAATTTACCTATATATCAGCAGCACTCTAAATGGAGCATGACCAAGATTAGTGGGAGATAATTTGCCTTAATTAAGAAGAGAGAAAAATCACTACCATCAAGACTGAAGAATACTGTATAGTATAACATCTATGAAAGTAAAATTTCTAAGTTTTCAATGGAGTACCTTGCACAGCTAAGGCCTGACTTCCTTCACCATAATGAAAAAACCTTCCAGAAGACACAATTTTTCTACATACACAGAGCAGCACAGGAGAGATTCATTTAGCTAGGGGACTTCAAATTCATGTGAACTACATTCAATTGATGGGAAAATACATGTAAGCCAACTAAAAATCCAGACAGTCTGAGCCTACCTATCCCTCATTAAAGCTGACTTGCTGTCAGCTGGCTGGCAAAACTCTCAAAATCTGTGCCCCAGTTTACCTACCTATAAATTGGGCTTTAATAGCACTCTTCTTCTGCACACACTGAAACCTTGCGCATTAGCATGTGTAATGTGGAAGAAAATAAATGATAAATCATTACATAAGACTAAGTGCTACTATTCTGAATTTGTACAGTGATAATAACTTGCTTTTATAGGCTAGTAAAATCATGAGATCATAGGAATAAATTTAAATTAACACATGTCAGAGGGTCACAGAAGACTAGATTAGGTGACATTCTGGCTTAATCTTTTTAAAAACATTTCACACAGCAAAATCTGTTTTAGAAGGGTTATATAAAAAATATAATGTACTTTATTTCAGATTGTAGAAATTCGTAGTAGAAACAACTTTTCTTGAGAAAAAGTAATAATTTCAAATATCAATTATTCATATTTTTCAATATATCTCAAAAAATTCAATAAACTTTGAAGTATAGAACTAAGCACTCACAACAAGTCTATAAAAGGGGAAATGTTACATACTTTAAATTATGTAAGGAATTGGTTGAGCTATCTGCCTTTAGGTTAATACCAGTTCTTCAGAGCATAAATTCAAAGATCTTTCCTCATTCCTTACTGTCTATACAGTAATGCTTTCCATCAAAAACTGTGTTGACATGGTGGACCACAGCCACATGATCACAAGCAGGACTTTGGTGTAAATTCCTCCAGGTATGGTTTGGAGAGAAAGGGAATAACCTCATAAGGAGGGACGAGACCTTTCAGCAAGGCAGCATTTTGACCAGACATTCTTATTCAAAACAGCTGCAGATGTGATGCTAAGCACATATGTTGAGTAAAGAAATTACTGGGATCTCAGCAGAGGAACACAGTCCTGTGAAGGTGGCTGTAAGAGTGGTCTAACTCTCAAAGAAAACGCTGGTGAAGATTCTCTGCCTCTCAGTCAGAGGGTAAGAGGAAGAAGATGCCCTTCTCCTGCTCACTGGGGAGGGGAACATGGACCAGTGACCAGCCCACTGCATCAAAACCAAAGTGTGTCTTGCTAAAAAGGGGCCTGGAAAGCCCTGTTTGATTCTGAGTTTGTCATAGCAATGAAGCACTGCTTCAATAAAATGTAAATATTTTTGACAATAATATTGTACATATTTATATCCTCACTCACCTGTAAGCCCGTCCACATTTGCAGTTGCATTCAAGGCAGATGTTAAAGGGAGTTAAACAATAAACTGGATACTCTGAACAAGATTTTGGGTTGTTCTAAGACACAGGAAAATAGCTATCACTGCCCTTTGTTCTTAGCAGTTGCACACATTTAAGAGTCTTGCACATACAAATATTTTATTTATGACCAAGTCCATCATGGGAGATACTGCATTGGCACAGAAAGATTTTTGGTCATGATCCGGGTGAGCTAAGAACAGTTCCAAACACGAACAAAACCTCTCTTCTCCCAAAGACTTGCAATTTAATTAAACACATGTTTCTCGTTAGATTTGTGCTTGATATTTTGATTTCATTTTCCAGATAAGTAGCAAATCTATGCTTGCACCTGTTTAATTAATAAGAAACCAAATAAACTTCTTTAAAAATGACTACTTTTTTGGAATAAGGCACTGCATACCTTCTTTGATTTTTCCCCCCCTCTATCAGATTTATAAAATACCCATTTAACAAACAAGAAGGAAACTAAGAAGGCATTTGATGATAGCATTTGCTTTTCTTTTTGCCTTTTGTTTCCTCCCAAAAATTATCAGTAAATAACGAGTAACATTTTCCACAATGGAGGAAGCAGTATTTTTTCAGGTCTACAAGATATAGATAAACTCCTGCTTTAAACCCTATGGTGAAGAAGTGATATTGTGATGTTTATTTTCATTTTGGCAAGAAGTCTTGCTCTGACTTGAGCCTAGAAGTTCTGTTGCAGCTGGTTTTTTGTGTATATTAGAGAGATTTATTGGGCTAGGGAGAGTAGATTTAGTAATAGTCCTTGCCATGGGGTGACTTTGGCCATATCACAGAAGCTATACCACAGTATAACAATGCAATACAGGTATTTTTGTCTTTTTTTTAATATGATAAAAGGTGCCTAGATGGAAGAGGGAATATGCAAGCTGAAAAAAATACATTGTGCAGTGCAGAACAAATGGAGGCAATACCTCACAGAACAGATAAGAGAGAGCAAAAAACCCACACAATTCCAAGGCAAACACAAACACACCACATAAAAGGGTTATGAAAGCAAAAAAGTACAAGTAACCAAACAGTGAAAAAAACCACACTTTATTGGAAAAAGTCATTGAAGGAAAGAAAACTGGTGTGGATTACTGTTAAAAACTAATTTTAATAGTTTTCTTCTGCTTTGAAATGTGTAGGCTAATACCTAGAGAAATACAAAATGGCAGAAGAAATTCGCAAGAATCAAAAATACATTAATTGTGTATTGGTTTGATATAAAAAATATTTTCAGCAAACGAATGGCTTGTCTAAATGGTAGTTTGTTGACAAGCGTTTAAAACTTGCCAAATTCTCTAGAGGGCCTTGGGGAAGGTAATCTGAATAAGTTTTGATATTAATTTTGATAATTTGCCACCAAGATGTAGAATGCTTCAAACTACAACTGAAAAATGCTGATCAGAAACTACTAAAATAATGGATCATTATCCTGCATAAAAACCATCAGGGAGAAAATTGTCAAGAGTTTCTTATTTCAACTTCTTCCCCAAGTCAGTTCTGGAGATATTAGAAAAAATACGTAAATCTAAATTCATGGACTTTTGATCACTGATATAATAAATCATTTTGTTTTACCAAGCAAATCAAGGAGTTAAAAAAAAAACAACCCAAGCCAAAACAAACAAACAAACAAAAGAAACCAACAATAAACCCTCACCAAAAAAAGCCCTCACTGTAGCAGTGTGGCAAATGAATATTGTTATTGCTACCAGCTCAAAGCATCTCTTGAGAAAGCAGCTTGGGTTGGCACAGACAGTCACGGTACCCAAAACTCACACGCACACCATGGATAGCAAAGAAAGATGGAAAGGGTCTCCTGCCTGGTATTATTATTATAATTTTATTATTATTATTATTATTATTATTATTATTATTATTATTATTATTATTATTATTATTATTATTACCCCACCCAAGGAGTCCAGTGACAAAAGACCTCAACTTCCTGCAGTGTCTCATGTTGAGTATAGGGTCAGGAGACAATAGTCTCGGGGCACAGAGGCGAGGCAAAGGTCACTGACATATCGGGGACAAGGTAAATGTACCTAGTATTGCATGGTTGCCTAGTATTACCTAATGGTTACTTAATTTTAGTTACCTAATATTACCATGGGAGAAGCATTTTCCCTCATCCTAAGCAGTCAGGCTTTTTTGAAGCCTGTGGCAGACTCTTCCAGGGCATGTGCCCAGAAATTCCCCTAGTCAGCTCAAGGGCTTCCCCACCCCACCAAAAAAAAAAAAAAGCCAACAAAAAATACCCCCAGCTATATTTGCCAAAAAAAAGCTGTTTCTCTAGGAGGGGCCCATATGCAGCTAATGTTTTTAGTTAATAAAACTATGTTCTGTGGTAGTTTATAAAACACAACACCAGTTCTAAAAGAGATTTACAGAGTAGAATTACATCAAAATAATGTTGCTGAAGAACATTCCAGACAAACCCCTGATACAGTTACAAATGGCCACAGTGGATGTCTCCTGCCATGTCAAAGGCCCCCAAAAGTCAGGATATGCAATATACAACACATAGTCATTAATTTTCACAAATATTTTTACCAAGGAATTACCAAACCCCACTTCAACAGATAAGTGCAGATATAAGACAAACACCTTTTACATATGTTTAAGCAAAACTACAGTATATTTTCTAAAATAAAAAGTGCAATTAAAAAGAAAAAATGTATTTCACTGCCCAGAATTATAAATGTATAAATCTGCCAGAATGCACTGAACACTCCCAGAAACAATAAACAGGAGCCCATATGTACTACTCTTTTTTTAAGGCTTTAAAACACACATCATTACCTACAGGAAGCTGTCTTCAAGATTTCCCCATTATCATTCTCATTTGTCTGACTAAATTCTCTCTCCCAGATGCTTGCTTCATAGCTGTTTCCATCCTTCTAAAACTGGCTACTCTTAAAAAAAATATAAAATAATAACAAAAAAATATATATATTTGCATTTCAAGTGGTGTGCGACACACCATTCCTACTGCCCTGATGTCACAAAAAAACCACAGGTTGAAAGAAGAGCTGAAGGCAGAATGTTCCTGTGTAAGGGACTAACAGAGAACAGGTGTCCACATGCACACCTCAAGAAGCTGGGAAACCCCAAAGAAACAATCATACTAGAGATCCCTGTGAGTCTGAACCAGCAGGAGCCTGCTGAATTGCTTTCAAAAGCACAAAGCCTTCATTCAGTACAAATACAGCTAAAATGAAAGGTTTTCAGTAACAGCCAGCAATGATCAAAGTTTAAGGGGAAGACAGCACATAAAGCCACCAATTCTACAAAGTAAACCCCTATTTCTGGTCTACAGAGAAGTTCACAAAAAAATTACAAGGACAAACGTGGGATGCCCATGCACACACTCATGGAAAGCCAGCAATCAGTGGGAGAAATTCCTGATCCATATATTAACACCTATTGACCAGTTTGATAATGAGAAACTGCTATGTACTCCAGAAATGGAGAAGCACTGTACTGAATTTGTGTGCATACGTGAAACAGATTTGTAACAATTAAAAGAAAAAACACCTCAAAACAGTACAGCAACAGTAATGAAGAAAAAAAATGGAGATATCAATATCCTCACCAAAAAGAAAGCTCAATCATTTAAGGATTCAGAGAGTAAATTAAGATTTATTCATCATAAAATGTCAGTGCATTAGATGGAACTCATCTCACCAATTCTTTTGTTAAAAGGAGCTGAAAACTGTCAGCTATGACCAATGCTTCCAGAACTTGGCAGGAAGGTAGAGGGGGAGAAAAGAAAGGCATAAGCATGCATTTAATCTCCATCTTCTGCTGGGAGAATTACAAATTCAGGCCATCACAGAGATGCAGTGAGAAACATTAGAGTTTTTAAAAGATGCTAAAGGTCAATCCATTCAAGAAATTTATGGAAAATTTGATAATACTGAGCTACTCCAACCAATCCCTCATGTTCAGGTCAAATTTCAATTATTGACAGACCTTTATGTCAGAGGAAAATAATTCCCAGCATTGGTAGCATAAGCCCTGTCAACATAAATCACAAAAACTGGATATATATGCATCCATGTGTAGTTCTCAAGTCTGCAGTTAGAAATATTTGCAAGTACCATACTTTACTTCCAGAGCTTAAGAAATGTCCTTGATTCTCTTGCTTGACTGCATTAGCTTTACTTTCTCTTTGAACATTTGATGAAAGGTTGTACAGTTTTGATACTCTGCAAAAAAAAAGAGTCTTACATCTCTCTAATGCAATTATGAAAGCTTTTCTTCAGGTCCACAAGTAAACTGCTTTTCAAACCAGAGACATTTATCCCCCCCTTATAAAAAAATATGCAAAAAGCTTAACAACAAAATACTTTCTTGCTTTCTCTTCTCATTTGTCCCCAGGTCCTGCATAGTTTTACTTCATGGAGGAACAGAAGATGAAAATTAATGCAGAGATTATAATAAATATATATTATTAATATTATATGATTACATATATTATTATATATTATTTATTTTTATATATAATGTAGAAGTATTATAAATGCAAGCTTTTTTTTTTCTGATTTGTTTATTGCTTAAGTGCCTTAACTGAAAGCATTAGAAATACACCCCAGGAAATATAAAGTGTCAGCATGTGACAATACCTTGATTATTACCCCTGGCTAAAGAATACATGCTGCATATTGCAGAGATGTTAGAGAGAGGCAGACACATTTTCTTAAAGGAAAACATCCTGACAGTTTCCTCATATACCCAAAAAGCCTACCTTAAGTCCCATCCCCTCTGTCTTAAAGAGCTTTTTAGCACTAAAGTGGAAGCCTCGTGGCTGCAGCACTGCCTTGTCTGTAATGTCACCTGGTGATGGAATGTGCAGCAACAGCAGCCAGGGAGAACAAGAGCTGTAGCCTAAATAACTGACCTTTTGGGGAAGTGTTTGACAAGAGCCACAGTGTTACTTAAGGGAAATACTGGTGGTGTTCTGTTAAGAAAATGTGCAAAGAGCTTCTTCCGCAAATGTCAATTTAGAAAGTCACATCTGCCACCTTTGTGCCCATTTTCACTCCCATTTACAGTTAAACTTAACAACTAGAACCAAAGAAAGGAAATACACTCATCATAAATTTTCCAGCAGAGAGAGGCTGCATTAGAGCAAAAAAAAGCACATTCACACTAGAATAGCAATTACAACAAAGGAAATACTGAGGACATTACCTATCAAGATCTGAACATCTTTGTTGCATAGCAAACAGCATTTGAGCTTGACAACACACTGCTGCTCAGCAGTGTTTAGAATTTTTGCCTGATACTAATAAAAACTCCAATAGCAATGCTCTGAAATGTGATACTGTAAGGTTTATCTTTAAAACTATTAGCTGAAATAATTGATAAAAAAATCCAGATAAATTTTTCAGAGTTGTACAGTCCAAACTTAAACACTAAATAACAGAGACAGCAGAAACATACACTATTACTGCGGAGATTGCTCAGCATGCCTTACAGGCTGAGGTGTAAAATTAACACTTAACATTGACTCCTTGGGACAGTCCAAAGCTAAAATCCAGTGTAACTGCATTCTACAGCCCAGCTTTGGCTGCATACAACAAAAAGATACCAAACAACACGAGTAAATCAGTCTTGAAAACCACAGCACAGAAACAGTTCCTTAAATTTGTAAAAATGAAGATGCAGCAAACTTTCTTATGTGCCATGAAAGTCCAACATCGGTGTTTGCCAATGAAAGCTTATCTTTAGTGGGATTTTACTACTTCATTAAATAGTCTTAGTATGTTTTATCAAAACAAGCAAATTCCTACAAACAAATCTGGCCCTGAGGTGTCAGTCCTGTTCAGCAGTGGGTGTTACAGTCTGCAGGAGAGCAGCTCCAGGCTAGCTCGTGTTTGCCTGCATTGTCTCAGACTGAAGGCTTCTGAAGTTTATTTTCAAAATCCTAGTTGACAGCCAAATGTGAATGCTGGTGTCTGAAATATTATGTTTCCTTACTGTAATAAGAAATAATGTTCTTGATTTTTATTTGTCAAATACAAATATTTCTAATTGGGAAACACTGGATAATCTAGATGTGTTGGTCAAAAGTCTGGTCTTCGGGCTATGAGCACTGTACTTCTGATATGGATGCAGGTAATTCTTTTATTACTACTCTGCGGCAAAGTACAGAATATGCATAAAAAATTCTTTATCCAGGTAAATAAAATTCTATTTCAGCTTGACATGAATAGAAAAGTGCAGAGAAACTGTTTTTTCCACTGGAATGATCTGCTGTAGGAGTTGGCCGCACGCTTTAAATGTGACTGACATGTCTCTGAATTTAATGTGTCATCTGCTGAGTTCAGGATCTGCTGTCTATCTCTCAATGTGTAAAAAATGAATTGCTTCAAAATGATTTATTGCCAGCAAAATAGAATGTGAAAACAACAATAGAAATAGTGTTGTAAAGGTATCCTACATTTAATAGCACTGTTTGATGAGTAAATTATTTCAGAAATATAATCAAACCTTCTTATTGTGAAACTCTCAGACTTGAAAAACCTATTGCACTGTCTGGTATCTGCTTCCTGACTCATAAAGAGCTAATGTCATTAAGAACATGGAGAAATGCAGCATTAAATCCCAGTTTCCACTGCTGTTTGTAAATCTATGCAGAAAATACAGGGTTGTATTTTCAGTACCAATCTGCGGAATTAATCTCTCTGCTTTTATCTTTTGTCCATTTGTTTCCCTCTCCTGTGAAGTATCTACAGAGGCATCTTTAATAAAGGATTTTAATTTCTATTTTTTTTCTACTAATTTCTTGCTTTATCAATCTCATCTGTGCTCCAGCTAGCAAAAGCTTCATATATTGAACTATTTTCAAAATATCATGGGTGATCCCTCAAAAAACAAAAACCAGTTACTCTTAAAAAATGTTAAAAATTCAATAGATTTAATCTATTCATCTGTCTAATAGATATTATTAATGTTTAATACTTCTACCTTAGAAAGATTGACATAAATGTTAAAAATCAGTGATGACTGGAGGTAAAAGTTCCAATTATTTCAAAAGTTAAAGCATAAATATAATTGAACATAAGGACTATTATGCTTACAAGCAGCTTAAAATTACATGCATAACATTGCATATTGAATGACACTAAGCTTCCAAAAGCACCATTTCAGTAAAGTTCCATAAAGAATATTTTGTCCTTTAAAAGCAAAGTGTCAGTGCTTGCCTCCTTTTCCAGAATGCATCCATGCCATCCACACCATTGTTATTCACCAGAGTCGTTCCTAGGGCACAAACAGAAGATACTCAAATAAAACTACTGGCCTTTTTCCTTATCACATGTGTCACCAAAAAATACCATCAGTAAGAAAATACACATTATTTTGTGTCCTTGGCTGTTAACATAATACAGTTTGGTTTTCCTTTAATCTGGAGTAAAAGAACTTCTTTGCTCACTAGTGGTTAAATGAGTCAAGCTTATAGCCAGCATTGCTACTAGCGCCTCCACTTTCCCCTTCAGGTGCCTTCTGTCCAATATTTGGGATTATAAACTCTAAGATTAGTGACATGTGTTTGCACCTATTAAAAAACCTATGAAATGGACCCAATCAAGCAAAGAGAAATGAGAATAAAATTTTGCTTGCTTAGGTTTTTTCATCTTCTAGTAATTAATTATCAGTGCTTGCTTTCCACTTTCTTCTAGTGATGGGGAACATGAGCAGTTCCTGTGTTTAAGGCTCATTTTTCCTGAAATGGTTTGCTGCTGTTTGGTTTTACAAGAAGATGAAGTAGTGAATACAAATGGCAGTGGTAGCTTGCCAAGTCATGGCAGGTTATTTTAAATATTGACAACATCCAGCTTCTTGACAGGAATTAAATTTATCCACTGCCTTTCAAAATATATTTTTCCCGGTTTTGTGAACATTATCACACTATTCTACCTGCAGAGGAAATCTGACATTTTAATGACTATTAGTCACAGAAACAAGACTGGAAGCAGGGAGCGAAGATCATCTTTCTGAAATATTTCTCTCTGTTTTTAAATGTATGCAGAAGTTTGGAGGGATCCACCTGTTTGTTTCTGATATTCATGAAACTAATGACACCTGGAGATAAATATATATTGCCTAGACCTCCATTATTAGTTAAGGCTTCAAAGGGCAGCTGGAATCACCTGTGATGCATGGCACATTATTGTCAAACTTAACTTTAGAAGACCTCAATGACAATTTTAGAAAGGAAAATACAAACAGAGTAACAGATCACTGCAGTGATTTGCCAAGGTTAAGGTTTGCATAAGGTTATTTACAGACTTGACCATTCAATGTTGAACTTAAAGTTGGAATGGTTTTGCTGGACCTTAGATACTATCTGGAGTAGTCTGCCCAGTCACAGATTATTTGTAACCACGTTCCATAGAAAAGTTAATGAAAGGTACAGATGACTTAACCACATTTCTACATGACACAGAAAAGAAATACTCAGCAAAAGCAAGGCCAAATATTGGACAACAGGCTTCCAAACATCTGTGCAATTCCAAAGTTAACTTCAGGAATAAGCTATTCATAACTGTACTGGTGATGACTTTCACTTTTATATCTTGAGGTACAAAAGGCTGCCTCCAGCCTCTCCTTGTTTGAGATTGTGAAGGAATTCCTTATCAGAATGAGAATATAACATTTGTGATGCTGAATGTATTCTTTTAAGGTACAAGGAAGCTTATTGAAATGTTTAATAAAACATGAAAATCTAATTTGACTTAGGAATATAAATATTTTCTTTTTATAATATACATGCCACCATGTTGCTCTGAGACTACAGTGCACAGAACTCTGAAATTTGAATTTGTGACCTGTTATTGCTCAGTCCTTTTTCCCCACCTGCCTCAGAACTACAAAGGAAAAAGATTGCAGTTTGGAATCAAGCTTTCTGTTTCCTGCACACAATTTCAGCTGCTGGCAGTGTAACCACAATTCTCAGTGTAAAAGCCCTTAGGCTTAATATTCAGAGGTAAATTTAACACATAGGAAAAGTGAAGTTTGGGAGTAAATTTCACCTTCTTTCATTAAAAAGGAGAGGGGCTGGATAAAGCACAGAGGATTTATTTCCAAACACTAAGTTTCCAAACACTACCACACTTCTATTAGCACTAAACAAAACCCCAAATTGGTTTGGATCTCCAGTGAGCCCTCCAGCATTGGAGTGCATTGCATGCACACAGCAGCAGCAGCCATCCCATGCATACCACAAGCTCCATCACTGCACAGGTACAGCAGAATGATTGGCAGTAGGAATTGTGCCACATGGGCTAGTGGCAACGTCTGCACACATCACTGCTAAGTGACATGAAGTATGCACAGACAGCTGTCTGCAGCACTGCTCTGCTAGAACAACACTTTTGTAGATGAGCTGTTTCCTCAAATACAGGAATCAGATTAAATACAGAATTTGAAAGCAAGTTTTTACCTTAAAAAGTTATTTTTTTTCATTTCCAGTTCCCTTTCCCTTACCCTCCTCTACGAGTAAGACTCCAGAGCCCATGAATTAAGCTCATCACACTAATTGCAGTTTTGCCATTTCTCTTCTTTGCTGCTTATATCTGGCTCTGAAGAAAAAACTTTCCATTTTGCTCAATTGTTTTTCAACTACTTCAACAAAAAGAAAATAAAAAAAAATAAAATTGTATTCATTGCCCTCAGAGGAGACTTTGATGGTCTGGGCAGGTAAGTCTTTTGCTCACCAGCAACACTGGACAGCATTCTGTATCCCAACTATAAATACACTGAAGTTTAGAGTCAAACTTCAGTGTTTGCATTTAAATTCTGTCACTAACTAGGTTGTATTTTTGCAGCACTTTTAGCTCATGGAAAGCTTGAAAACCTATTGACTGTCACAAGAAATTGCCAATAATAGATTTTATGGGTTTCGGTAATTAGCAGTAGAGAGAAGTCCCAAATAAATGTAGTATTGTATGTGTGTTCATCAGCATTAAACTTAGAAAAAACCCTGTAATTTCCAAGTTAGATGCAATTTCCTTAGAAGAGCTCTAACATGAAACAATATTAAACAACAAAGAAGTTTATTCTGTGTAGTTACTTAAGAACAAGCTTTGTTACACATAAAAATGCAAAGATGTACAGAAATAGGGGGACAGGTAGGAATGCATCTACCTACTATTTATCAAGATAGGCAAATGTACTCCAAGGTAAAATAATAGTCTTTAGAACAGAATAGGCAAATTCTCAATCAGATACATGGTGAGGGGCAGAAAATTTTGTCTCATAATACACAAAAGAGAGCTAGAATAATTAGAGTTATGTATTTCCAAGACATACAAGTAAATAAATGGGTTTCCCAGCTTTACTTTGTGGGAACGCTTCCAGCTTAATTCTTAATAGATTTTTGACAGCAGAAATATTAAAAAAGCATAAAATTGCCTCTTGCATGTCCCTGCCAGCATGCTGAAGTCCAGTGCCTGTCCCCACTTCCACGTCAGGGGCGGTGATTGCAGGTCAGTGTGTCAGGGAGCAGCCAGGGCAGCAGGGCTCCCTGGGCAGGGGAGAGCCTGGAGCCCAGGGAATTCCAAGCCAGCTTCAGCCAGGGGAATGCCCTGGGGATGGTGGCCAGCTCCAACCAAGAGTCCAGCTCAGAAGGTGGCGAGATGGGTCTGCAGTCAAACAGAAACCCACTCCTCAGGATGAGTCCTGGCTCAAGGGGAGCACCAGCACTGACAAAGCACAGCCCAGGGAAGGGGCAGCAATCTCAGGCTGAGCTTAAGGAGAGCTCAAGGTGGGAGAGGAGGAGGTGAATGTGGGGAGGCTGATGTGTGATGAATGTGTTGCTGATCAGGGCAATTAAAGCTCATCAGAGAACTCAGAGCTTCGCTTGGTAGGAAGATTGTTTGCCATTAGAGCCCTGCTTTTGCCAGTGTTGCTCTGAGACCAAGGATGAGACAATGTGATTTGTTGTGTTATTTTACTGTGGGGGGGAGGCCATACATAAATTACAGAATACATTCATTCCTTTTCTAAAAAGGACTTATTTTTCTGCAGAAGGGGCATGATAAAAACTGCACAGACTTGATTTTTGTCATGGTGGCTGCAGATAACTTGTAGGTAGTATTTTGGCAAAGGAAAACCTGTTTTGTTAGACATAAAATATGGCACACTATTACATCTACTCACCCAGCAATGAAGGCTAGAGATGGAAAAATATATTAACAATATTATTCCATGTTTGGATATAAAATCCTGGAGATAGCATGCCATAAGTTACCTTGCTAATACATTTCATACAGATCCATAGGGTGATTCTGTAAATTATTATATTATATTATTGGAGAAGCCCTAAAATTTGAATAAAAATATTTTTTCTTTCAGCTTTAGCAATGTTAACCAGTCACTAACCCAGTTATCTTCAACTATTTTTTCAAGAAGAACCAATAAATGCCTGTTTCTTTACAAAAGTATGGTGCTTAAATGTTGCATGTATTAAATGTTCTCACAAATTAATATCAGATTAAACACATTAAACCAACAAATGAAAACATTTGTGAGACATTAATCAATTAATGTGAATAATGGTAATACTTCAAGATGATATGGTTTTATATATAATTTAATAGGCATAAGATTCCTAATAAATGTTATGAAATTTAATAATTATAACCGTGATAGATGCTGGATTGTACATGCAAGGGCTGGTTTGAATGTGCTGCCATGTTAGACATACTTACCAATATCAAACAGACTGTGACTATTATCTGTACATTTGTCTCTCTCTAGGGCATTTTTAAGAATTTTTTTAATTAGCTTTTGTTTCCAAGCAGTGCTTTCATTTTTCTTGATAAAGCTTTTGTTTTTCCAGGGTTCTATTCAACTCAGATTAGGTTCTACATTTTCTATAGTCATTACAATAAAAATAGGAAGATTTTAATAATATATGAAAACTAGCAATGACAAGTATTTTACAGTGCTTTCAAATCCGGTTAAGAATAAAATAGTTTAATGGTTACTTTCTTTTATTGTTTTAATTTTGGCACTATCTTGTAGAAACAGTGTTTCCCATTAGAAAATTCAAATAGTAGAAATCTGTGAAAAATGAATGAGAAGTTGAGCCATCATGACAGAAATTATACTCTGTAACATAGGGGCTAATCTTTGCCCAGTTACTCTACTTTCCGCGGCCAAGGAAGAAGGCCCTTCTCTGAGATTTGTGTTTGTTTAACCTTTGCTGTGCTTGTCTCTGTTTGGGAGTAAATATAAATATGCTAACGTAAAAGAGGAGCCAGATTCCTTGTGCTACCAAGAAGATATAAATCAAGGTGGGGCCAGAATATAATTTAGGGTGATTTCTATCCTCTTTGCACCCTGAGAACTTGTTGCAATGCTCTGAGCCTTCTGTGCAAGCTTTGACAGTGTGGAAACCCTTGAGACTCAATTTGTCAGTCTCCACCTCTTTCCTTTGTTCCTTATAGTCAATTTTTCCGACTGACTCCAGATAAAGCAACTAATTTGGTGACAGAAGTTTTAACCTATTGTTCTGTACCAGCAGTCAGGTTTAAGTTAGTGGCTGTGAACCAACAAGATTCACAAAAATTAAAGTAACCAAGCTAGAGTCATTTACCCTTACAGATACCAACAGTGGGCTTCCCAAGCAACAATATTCACTATTATCTTATAAAAAATGTTGTTTTCATCACCTCTCACAGCAGGGTTCCTCATCCTAATTTGCTATAATTATTAAGTCAGCATCAGATTTTAAGGACAAATGTTATCATTATTCACTACAGTATTCCAGCAAAGCTTCTCTAGGAAGCAATAAGGAACAAAATATGTTATTTTTTATGCATTATTTATATTTCAAAGACTCTTATTTTCCCCTAAATACTTGAATTAAGTTGCAGACTGTGATGTTCTGAGAACTGAGTTATGTCCTAAAGCAATGCTTCTGAAGAAGTGCATCTTGCCTGGAAATTGGGTTCTGATTTGCCTGAGTTTTTGAGTTTTTTAATACAGCCTTCTGATATTCTGCAGCTGTAGCTGCTGCTGGATTTTGCATCCTGGCATGGGGACTCTTTCTGTTGCCAGAGAGAATGATGAATAGTTGTCTGAGTAGCTCCGAGCACATACTTATTTCCTCTTCAATAAGAACAACAGTCAATATCATTTAGGTACAGGAAAACATCATTACAACACAACAAATCCAAGGAATGCTTCTCTTTTTTTTACTGCTGATTCTACCTACCAAATTGTAGCTTTTTCTGAACTTATTTGGTATTGCTACTGTGCTGCATGGAACAGGTATGTCTAGAAAATATATGGGCTTTCAAATACTCTAACATAATAAACTGCAACAGTTCTAAAGACATAGGATTCTTTCACTCCAGTTTGAATCTTATTTTAGTGACAACAACACAGAATTCACACCAACAGAATTTGGAGCATGCAAGGAACATTATGTGTCTTGGTTAAAAGCTGTTTAAAGTTTTTTACACTGAAAAAAAGTCAATTTTTTGGAACTAAGAAGTTTTCAGATCTCGGCTCTTTTGATAAATTTCACTACTTTAGATTTCTCTTTGTCTGGGGAAAGAGTTGTAAACAGGTAAACCAGCCTGTTTTTACATTTTCAAGATGAAAACCTGGAAAGAGAATTAATTAGACATGAACCTTCTTGACAGAGACTGAAATGAGAAGGAAAAAGCTTGAGTTTAAAATTAAAAAATTTGCAATGGCCTAAATGAAACATTTATATTTTCAGCTTACAGAAATCTTTGACACATTTAATGTTTTCTTTTGTTGATATCCCACAGTGAGCTACAGGAAAAAACCCCAAACCTTGACATTTCTTGAAATCTCTGTATCACTAAATGGGTGTTACTTAGAAACGTGTCTACCGTCTTGCATCCCATTGGCAAGGTTCTTTATGTTTTTAACCGCTGCACATTAAACAGAGATTTCTTGCTAATCATTCATCCCACAGTCTGTGATTTCTAGGAAAGATCCCATGGCTGAAGGGATTAATGAAGCCCAGAGCACTGTATGGAGTATTCTGGAGCCTGAGATTATGGTGTAGCTTTGTATAATGCATCCATAAACATGTATCTGCTCTTAAATTATCTATTGTGCTAACCAGAAATTCTAAGCATTGTCTCAATTATACTCAAGTAAATTTAATTCTGTGAATATAAAGCAATAATAAAGCTCAGCAACCTGCTTCAAGCTCTGTGTTTTCCAACCATTCTGTGGTGGTAGTCACTAGTCAACGGGTCAGAAGATTTAAGAGTTCATGATCAGACATTTTTTTGATAAATAGTTATGAAAAAATGCTTTTTATCACTGCAACCAACAAAGTGTAGGGTGTGACATGTAGTGCAATTGTTTGCAGCTCTATGCACCTCAGTATCTTCTCGCGTTGTGCACAAACATTTTGTCACCTCTGCCCACTAAAGGGTGGAGATGAGAATCTATTGCTTTCATTCAGTGCAATACTTATATTTGAAAGAAAAAAAGCATAAGTTTTAAAATGATGCTACATCCAGATTCAGGCCACAGAACGGAGTGGCGAGCAGAATGAAATCAGACTCAAAAAACCCTGTGCATGGGAGCCCCCCTCAGCCCTCACAAGAGTCATACCCACCCTGGTCCCTGCAATCCATGTCAATGATAGCCTTAGATTTTGTGTTCTCTGCCTACAACCCCTCCACCTAATTTTAGAGCACGGCAGCTCTGCTGGGGCTGGGCTGTGCCTGTGTGGCACAGCAGCATCCTTGCGTGTACTCAGTAAACAGATAAACACGAGAAAAGTCCAAGATTTACAAAGCTGGCAAAACCTGCTTTCAGGGCTCTGCCTCCTGTGCAGAACTGGGTAATAACTAGGGCCAAGTGAATAATGTATACATTTTCTGTTAATTTGAATTTTTAAATGAACCCACTCTGTCTGTTGTTGCACCTGTGCAGCTGCCACTGGAGCCAGTGCACTCTCAACCAAAGGGAAAAGAAAAAAGATTAACTCTCACTAGACCTTCTTTTATTGAGACAGCCTGAAAACTAAGGTGCTTTTCACAGCAACTCTCTGTGCCTTGTACACTAAAAATTTCTTATATTGTTTCTGGTCATTGATACTCCATTTTCAGAATGTTGTTACACCACTGCCGTTTCCATCTGGTATTTAGCAGTTTGTAACAATATCAGACACTGAGTATCTAATTAGCAGCTAAACACGCATTCTCACACAGATGCTTTTTAAAACAATAACAAAAGAAAGAAAAATAAATGGAAGAAAGGATCATGTGCCTGATTTGCAGTCACATTTTAAAAAACTTTTATTGGTAAGTTAATTAGCATGAGCTCAGGTTTGAGGACTCTCAAGTCAGCATTCCTACAATTTGGGATCTAAGGGAAGATGGCACTCTGCAGCTATAAGTCATTACAGAGCAGCTGAGAAACAGAGCCCTTCAGCAGGGGTGCGGGAAGTGACTTCTGAGCATCTGGGAGCCTACAGGCTGCACACTGCCAAAACAACACTCCTTTGTCAGGACACATTCATCTTCTCCCTTCCCATTCCCCTGCACAGCCAAGCAGTTTCCCAGATGCTGTACCAAGAGATGCGAGCAGCACAGCTGAAGCACTGTGTCACACACTCCTTGTTTACTCTCTCAGAAGGCCACCAGAGCCCTGTGGACACTGGGAGGGTGACAAATGCCACCCCCAGCTCCTCAGGCATCAGGTGCCTCCCCTTATGCAAGCGGTAGCTGGGAAGTGGTAAGGACCCCATTCCTTCACAAGTGAGCTGCACTGCTGGCTGCAGGCCAGGCAGATCTCAGCAGGGCAGGTGCTTCTTTTTTAGGTCAAATCTTCTTAGGCTTTTTTTGTTTTCTGTTGGAAAGCTCTCCTGCATGAATATCTAGTGCAGCATTTCAAAAGGAGCCTGTTAGAGGAAAGTATGCTCTTGACATGAAGCAAAGTTTACAGTACCCTTTGATATGTCAAAATATATCAGTGAATATCAACGATATTCTCCAAAACAGCATGCTTTTAATACTTGAAGCTCTTGGCAGAAGTGTGCCAAAGTTGCTATGAACAGCTTCCTAAAAAATAAAAAATAAAATAATTAAAAGAAGGAGTTTTGCAGATATTTTTCCAGGTCTGTCAGGTTTCTTGGAAAATTATCTGTGTTTGTGAATTTTTAGGTTACTGAAAATAAAATGTGCTCAGAAAACCTAAATCAGTAAGTCATATAAAATACAAAATCTTTATGTCCTTTTAGGACAGAGGGGAAAAAAGTCTTATTTAATTTCCTATCCCAGTGAGACCTGGACTCATTGGGAAGATGAGCTAGTAGAGAGATACTGAATTATCTCACCATTGAGCTCAGGCAGATTGCCATGATTTGATGAGTCTCTCTTAGAGAGCCTATCTCTAAAAATTGATGTCATGTTATCCACTCTTCAGTGCCAAGATCTGTATTAACATTGATTTACCCTTGTGGCTGAACAAAGTCCTCACAGAGAGTGAGTTCCTCATGATGACTTTCTTGAGGGTTTATTACTTGCTGCTCGACTAGTTGCCACCAAAGGATCCCTCATTTGACCATTTTATTTTTTATGAAATGGTTGACAAGGCCAACAGCAGAAAAATGTCAGCCTTTTCATCTACTTCCTCTTCAACCATAATGGTCAATATGGTCTGTCAAAAGTCAGTGGTGGAACTGACAAGCCAGTTAAACTATTTTAGAAATTCTAGACAACACCTACTTAGTTGAAGATGAAAAGGAGTCTATGCCCCTCAGATTTCTGATGATATTTTTGTTACTAATGAATACATTTGCACTGGAAAGATTAGTGGGTTATGTGTTGACACATAATAAAAAGAACTTTCATGGTACAAATGTAGGGAGCTCATCAAGAAACAGTACAATTTAATTAGTACCTGAGGTGTCTAAAATGTAACATTTTAATTCATATTAAAAAAAAAAAGTCTCCAAAAGCCCTCAGCTCCTTGAAAACCCTTTCAAAAGGTTGACTAACTATGACTTAGTTGATTTTCAGTGTAGTGAATTAAAGGGCTGTTTCAAGCTCATGTATTGCACTGGTTCCCACACTAAGTTTATTAACTATAAACCACCATAAGTTGGAGGAAACAACTCTGCAACAGAGTACATGGATAGCTGGCATGAGAAACAGCACTGTGAGGATCAACCAGGTTGAAATAGTGTGCTACAGCTCAGCTGAGAACATAGAGATGGGGCTTGTTTACTCCACTTGAGAGTAAACTTGAGAAACTTGATCTACACAACATGCTAACCTAGGGCTGCTTCAAACCTCTGTTGAAAAATTCAGGCTCAACTTATTTTTCCTTCTGTCTATTACAGAGAGGTCTTGCTATCCTTTTGTGAACTCTAGGTTGTTTGTTTCTTTCTTATTGCAGCTTTTATTTGTTATCTTACTTTCTGATTTATTTCACCAGGAAATGGGAGTTCAAAAAGACCTCAAGATAGGCTATTGCATCAATAGTTCTGGCCTAAATAAAATTAGGAAGTGGTAGGATCTTGCCACAAATTCAATTTCAGCTGTCTCCAGTTGCTAGCTCAGTACTGGAGACTTCCCAATTTTGTTATGTTTTTCTGCCTGCCACAGAGGAAAGGAAAGAGGCCCAAGAGAGAGTAAATTTCATAAGGGAACACAGTAAATCATATCTGCATACTACACTGGCTTTCACCAACAGACACCCAAGATCATTGCAGAAGAATCCAAGATGGAACCTAGGGAGCCAAAGGTTTCCTGGGTTCTTTATCTGATTTTAACTTCAGATTTTGCCTCTGTTTTGCTCCTTTCTTGACCTCTATGCCTGGCAGTTAAATATATGACTACCTGTGAAATGGGTTTGGAATTGTAATCTTAAAAAGGCTACAATATAACAGGAAAAATAAATGTGAGCTAGAACCAATAATAGCATTTCCACCACTGTAAGCCCTGTTACTCACCCTTACTTATAACTAGACCTGTGTTCAAGCGAAACATTTAGATTTTAAATTTTTATCTCCAAATTTTATAATCAATGCTGAAATCAGGCATTATCCTTTCTCATAGTTTTCATGTTTTTATGGCTGGATGTTTCTAATAACTGCACTTCTACAAAATGCTAAGAATGACCACATCCCAGTTAACAGAGCAGTGCTTTAGAAAATAGCACACAAAATGCATTTGTGTGTCTTGTACAGGGGCTCACTTGAGCTGGAATATCTCTCTAACAGTGCCTGTTGGGAAGAACATTTTTTGGAGACGTTTCAGCAAGTGTTGTGCTAATGGTTCAACAGGTAGTTAAATGAATGCTTTTGTTCCACCCCTAGCTAGATTTGTAAAATGAATGAATTACTATCAACCTTTCTCTTCTGGGCAGCAGCACCCTTACTCACAGCTCACACATAGGACAAAAGTGAAGACTGATGTTTTTTGTTACTTTTCTGTAATTTGCTTTCTGTACTAATGGTATAGAATAGATACAATAAAGTAATTTCCAGTCTTATGGATCTGAAGGAATCTGACATATCTGACTGATATGTCAGGAACACATGCAGAAACACTGCTCTGGTGTCCAGAGGCTTGTTAAACATCTGCATGGCACACAACTTCAGTTAAAGAAGTACCTTGCTTAAAGCAACACCTAAAATCTGCCTCTGAAGTGCTGAGCAGGCTTAGGGCTGCTTTTCGTGGGAGAGACGATTTTTTTATATGTATGATGTAGACACAGGGGAAGCAACTGCTTATGAAAGTGTTAGCAGGGAGCTACATTGTTTGAATTGACATGCATTAATAGTTCAATTTAACCACAGTAAAATATTTTGTGCTCACTATTTAAAGCATGGAAAGATCAGAAATCCTTTCCACGTGAAACCTGTAGTAGCCTACATCATAACTCAGTAAGAAAGATCAAGGGTCTGATAAAAGCCTGAGAAGCTGTTAGCTGAGGCTTTAATACAGAGCTGCCTCCTGATCTTATTGTCTTGTAAATAGTGTTCATCACGGTGTGGCCTTTTACTTGTCAGGATAAGCAATGAGCTTCCACATTACTTGCAAGGGTTTTTTTATTTATAGACATCTCTGACTATTAACATCTAAAACCATCATGCACTGTGTCATATTCCTTCACATAATGAGTGTATAAAGCAAATAGGCCTTCTGTTCAGAGCAAAGCCAGTGTGTGGTATCTACACTAGGGTTTCCAAAGATAAGTGGCATTACTAAAATGAATTAAAAATGCAATTAGTGTCTCTAGAGACAAATTTGGCAATGTCTGTACGCATGGAGAAAAATTGTAACTAGTCACAGAAGTCTTAAGTTAAATACAGAGGAGATAAAATAGGAGACTGGATGCTGTATAATGGGAAAAAGCACAACCCAAGGGATGATTTATTTTAACAGCTGTGTTTTGTAAATGCTATGGAGCAAGTTGTACTTGTGCTCCATACTGCAAATACCCCTGAAGATCCTAGGCCTTGATGCCTGCGACTTCTTGTCTGTCTCCTCTCTTCTATTGGAAAGGCTGAGTTTAATTTTAAAACTCAGACTCAAATAGGTCACCTTTCCTAAATATCAGGTAGAAACTGCACCACTGCATAAAACCAGCAACAACAGCAGTAACAAACACAGGCAAGAAGCAAGCTGACAACATTACTGTGCAAAACCCCCAAACTTCAAAAATAAATCCAGTGGGCAAAAAGGTCCGTAGCTGTACTGCTTGAATTCTGACTACTCACTGTGAATGAAGTGTGTGTGTCCCAAATTTAAGAACCAGTTTTGTTCATTCAGGTCCATGTGTGACAGCCAGGGTAAGAAACACGTGTGTTTCACAGACAGAGACAAATAGAGCAGACTCAGGTAGCCAGTCAGTTAGTCCAGATGTTTCTCAGCTTTCCCTCCATACATCCTGGACCCTCTGTGACCCTCTGTTAGAAAAGTGCAGATTATATTGCCCAAACCAAATTTAGCCAGCTTTAATTAGCAATTTTGGAGAGGTCCTGATCCCTGACTTGCAGGAACAGTAGTTCCAGGGGCCTTTTGTAGCAGGGAGTTTGCAGAAAGCCACTCAGTATTGCCTGATAAGATACTTTATTTGACGTGACCCTGCCCAGTTTCCTTCAATGCCTAAAATCATTCTGAAGAATGCTAAGTTTACATTAATGTGTAGCCCCTGGGCTTGTTTTGAGGAACTGTGAGATCTTCATACAGGCAAGCAAGCAATAAAAAATGAACCATGAAAAAAGCAGCCTAGTATTTATTTTGACTGTAAATGACAATCACCATGGCGACACTGCAGTAGGATGATGCAGTAGGTCTGTCATTGTGTCTTCTAAATTCTGGACACTGTATCAGCCAAACCTTTGCTTCACAGTGAAGCAGCAAGGGGAAGGAATACAAGGAACTTTTTGTGACCCACTGCAAGGTCAGAGGGCTGAACAGGGCTTCAGTAACCCTCCCAGAAATGAAAAGTGTGCTGGACTTCCCCATCCCTGCTTCAGCACAGGTACCTAATGGTCCACAGAGCATTCCTATTACAGCTCATCATCAGGCATAACATTATGTGATCTGCCAGTTGTTTTTGAAAATCTTGCTTCAACATTCCCAAATTTCTTGCACTGAATTTCTGGCCTATATGTGAAACTTCTTGTAGACCAAAGATCAGCAACGAAAATTGGGCAGGAACATAAAAATGAAATCACTAGCCATGTAAATCAATAGCTCTGTTTGGTAATCCCATGTTTCATCATCCTGTGCCCTTAGCTGAAGTGCAGCCCCTTCAGAAATCTAACACTTTGCACATTACCCAGCCTCTCTCTTCCACACGACAGCCAGGGCATTAAAAGCCTACTGAGGCAATGCTTGACTTCAGCCCAGAAGAGGGAAAATACACAGAGCACATGAAGGATGTTCTCATTACTAAAGAGCTATAGGTCATCACCCCATTTTTGTGCTGCTCATTTACGCAGAAATGTGTTCACTCTCCTTGCTGCCTTTCATCTCCTCTTTCTTTTACAGGAGACTGCCTGATGTTTGGGTTTTTTCCCTTTCTTTTAGGATGACTTCAAAACGCCTGCCAAGCAGGTTCCTACACCTCAATTAATTCGAGTTCAGTTGGTAACTGCATTGGAGCCCAGCTCATCTGAAAATACTGCATATTCACGCAGGATTGGAATATTGCTCTCCACAGCAGTCCACAGACTTATACCAGTGATTTGAGTAGGTCTGGGTTGGTGCCCAGATGAATGCAAAGAGTAGTGAACTCCCTAAGTAAAGGGAGGCAGCAGGGAGTAATTGTAAATATGTGAACATACTACTAGAAACAGCTTATGTGTGTTACTCCTATCACTTTTCCACGTCTTCCCCTCCTCGGATCCCACAGGTCAGCTCACAACTCCTTTGCTTGCACAGTTCTTCCTTGCACAGAGTGGGTTGCCAGTTGGATGTCTACTGCAGTGATGACACAAAATACAATGCAGTGTGGAAGTCTATAATAAATGCAATAACAAAGAAAAAAGAAAAAGACATTAAATTGGCTACAAATAATTTAAATTGACATTTCTGTAAAAAAACTTGTCCATCCAACTTGTTATTACCAGGTTAAAAAAAAAAAATCTGGACAAAAGATAAAGCTTAATCCCTTCATGTGTTCTTTCATAGGAATGTAAACAGCAATGTGTGTTGTTTTATGTATCAGTTAAGTAGACTGAAACAGTTAAAAGCAGATGAAAATCACAGAATCACTGATAAATTTCTATGTAACTTCCGTCTGTTTACTTACTGAATCTTAGAACTTTGAGTAGAGAACCACAAGCAGATTTGAATGAATTTACAGCAAAAAACTGTTCATGCTGTAACACAGCATTTATTAATCTCTTATCTATGAAATCAATTCTTTGTTCCAACAGATAAAGGTTTTGGATAATCTTATTTTGAAGAAAAGTGACCTTTCAGTGAATAAATCCTTCATTCTTCTTTTATTGGTTTCAGTCACGGCTGTTATCACACCTGACCCCTGGAACTCTTTCTGTACCTACAGCAGAACTCTATCTTAAACTGGATAGCAAGAAAATATGGAATTAGAGCTTTTATGCATCAAATTTGAATTGTTTTATTTTTTTCCGGAGCTAAACAGATCTAAGGCAAAAAAAAACCCCAAAACCCAAGAATTCACTACATTCAGAAACAACAACCCTGAAAACAGCAGGAGATATTTGGTTTAAATAGTGCTATAGCTTCTGTTTCCAGTAACTTTAGCCTTGAAATGACAGCAAGAAATTTTGCATATAGCCAACAGTGATATTATATTACTAAACTCAAAAGAATTTGGCAAGTATGAGGAAGACCATTCAGGGTAATGCTAACAACTTCTGCCAAAGCTCACAGGCAGCCCAGGAAGAGTCCCTAAGGCTAAAGAAGGTGGAAAAGGCTTTTGATGATTTCCTGTGTCTTTGATGTTAAGCCACACAGAGCTGGATCTGTGTGTTCTCTTTAATGTTACCCAGGAGAAGTGTTTTTCCTACTAACTTTCAGGGCAGTTTCTGAGACTGTCTTGTATGACTCTTTCCCAAATAAAAAAATGAAAATTAAATAAATTATGTCAGTAATAAGAGAGCACTTTGAAGACAAAATTCAGAAATCTGTACCCAAGCTGGGGAACATGCTGTTCAGGGAGGGATTTCATTGGAAAAGCCAAAGAAGTCTCTGCCAAGTAAGGCACAATCACAATGGGAATCAGAAGGGAGATATCACTCCCTACAGTAGGTGGTCAGTCCTGCCCAGGAGGGAGAGACTGAGTAAAAGCACAGTAATTTAGTAGTGAGACAGAGTGAAACACTTTAGACTCTCTACCGTCCAACACCTAAAAAAAGAAAAGGATTGCAGTTAGCCCAGAACTTTTCAGCTATGATCTTTTCTCTGCCCATCCCGTCCTCTTCCATTACCCATTTCTGACTTCAGCAGGCTGACATGGTCATGTGTGCTGTGTCTGTGCATGTCCACATTGGGACAGACCAATTCCAGCTGAACCTTTCCAAACATGAAAGGTTTCAAGGAGAAATGAAGTTGAACCAGTGTAAATACCACAGGCAGCTGTGTGGACGTGGATGGTCAGTGCCCTGTCGGGGGGAAGAATAATAGTGTGACCTTGAGCCCATTGGCTATTGAGGATAAATTTGGTGCATGTTTAAGAACCTACATTAAGTTTGCTTTATTATAAATACATTCACAAAATAAAACCAGGCAGTTTTGTTCCAGTCTCCTCAAAGCATCTTGTTCATACTGTGTTCTTGTACTCCATGGAATAATTCTGAAAAAGGCCTGATGTGTACAGCTGCTTAGCATGAGGGACAGCATCTCAGGCTCTGAAGTGCAAACCATTAACACAAGTACAAGGTTTTGGGCTCTAGGGAACCATTAAAGTTTGATAAATCTCAGCCAGGGTAAGGAAGGAGCTGAATAATTTGGTCACAATTTAATTTCTTTTGTACCTGGTTGTTGCCTTCAAATACTTGCTTAGAACAAAGCCAATTTGGCTTTCATTAAGAACTGACAAGCCTTAACCCCACTGAAAATTTCTTGAGATTGTGATTTCATCCAATGAATCCAAGGGATGCTAACTATGTGCAAAATGCATGCATTTATATATCCATTTTCTTACAGATGTAACTGTTCTTGTTTCAAAAGTAAATGACAAGGTTATAGGGGAAAAAAATTAAAAAATAAAAAAAAAACCACCAAAACCACCTGATTAAGGTCTTTAATTCTGAACTGCGGATTGGTTGATGTCAAAGAAAAATTATGGTTCTTCAGGTTTAGATGTCAACTATAATGCTGCCAGATAATAATGAATGCCTTTCTGTTTGAACCAGATTCAATGTGAAATAAAAGCTAGCTTCAAAACAGTCAGCGCAGTAAGGAGATGATCTAGCAAAAAAAACACCACCTTGTTTTTCAGATCAGGTTTTTTTCTGCTGATGAAAGGTTATTACTTAAAAAGTAGAATCTTGTTTTCAGAGAGATGGAATATTTTCTAGACCTACTTACAGCACTGGGGGTTATGGCTTATGCTTGTCGCTTCTGAAAACCCAGCTTTGACAAAAGGAAAAATACAGGCAAGAAAGGGAATCAGACTCTGTGCAATACATGCTTTCAGAGGGGAGAAGGTAAGATTCAATATAGTAGACCATTTTTAGTGTCAGACTCTGCGATGCTGAGTCCCCTGCACTGTGACAGCCCTCCTTGCTCACCTCTTGCCTAAGTGTTCGCAGTCTCAGATAGTGCAGCCGGGGAACCTTCTCATGGCAGTGTTCATGGTGATGTAACAACTATCAAGCTTTTGCTGAGTATTAATTTGGGATGAAACCTCTTTTCTAGATTAGACACAAGTCTGTTGGCCACATTTCAAGGTGATATGTAAAGGTGGAAAGGTTATAGGAGAAGCAGTTACGGGACTATATATCCCAGTGACTAAGACTGTGTATCCCCATGACAGACTGAAAAGATAAGAGACCCTGTGATAGCCTTCCCAAACTGTACCCTGCTAAATCACAGTATTACCCTAAATAAATATATCCAAATTCCCAGACAAGTAAGTCATCAGGGAAAATGTCTAAGAATTTTCAGACCTAGCAGTAAATTTGAGTATTAAGTATATTCTTACTCCCTCCCTCAGCCCTCTGTAACTATTTTCATACAGACAGGGTACAATGCTTTTCACTGGAGTGGCAGCTCTGGTAAAGAGAAGATATTTGATTTCCAAAACCACACATAGTTCTTAATATCAAGTGGATGGAATGCCTAGGCCAGGTGCCAAACTGGATCTTTGGAAATTTATGTCACTTCCTCACCCACAGACAGCAAGAGTTTATGCAGCTGTCCCCTCACAATGACCCACTCCTTTGTCTCCTCTGTTGTGGCCAAGAGGTTTCTTCCAAGAGGAAGAACATAGTTCATACTCAACTCGCAATTGTCAGTGGCTCTCTCAGATGCTCTGATGAGCAAGAGCACTTGTAATCATGGCTTTTGATTAAAAGCATCCCAGCCATAAGGAAAAAGCTAACATCACTAATTTGTTTCATACAAGCCATCCCAAAGCTTATCTTCAGTTCCTGCCACAGTGGACCAGATCTAGACATCACTTGTATTGATGCCTACACTTTAAAATGCCTAACCACCCAACTTTATACTGAAGAACGTATTTTCGTCTGTAATTATTTGTTTTTTAAAAAGGGAAACTGGAGGTTCTGAAATGCAGTTCTTCTTCTCCTTGATCTTTTATCTACGTTGTGATGTCACAATTTCTCTAAAGCAGATAGGAAAAGAATAAAGCAGATGGCTTAGGCATTACTTTCTTTTTTTACATTTTTTTAATCTTTTCATCATGTCAGGATTTCTAATGATCATATACCTGATGCAAGATAATTAGGCCTATTAGGCCTATACCTGTTTGTAAGCAGGGGGATAATTGAGGTGATGACAACCTAAAGCTCTTCTATTGTAAGAAAAAGTGGAAATATAAACTCATGGAGAGCTGGATCTATTGCTAGACTGAATATTATTCTCACATATTCATATAATCTAAAGAATTCACCTTCAGCTATCAGCACAGGATCTAGATGTTTAGAAGAGGTTTAGTCAAGGAAACTGAAAATTCCTGTATGTGTACTGTGTAAAAGATGTCACAAAGGAACTTGAGAACCTGAGTAAAGCAATTATCAGGTGAAAGGAAAAAAATAGCACTTACAAAATCAATTGGTATTAACAGAATCAGTCAAGATGTCCTATAACATTTGTCTTCATTCTCCAGCTTGCACATGTAGTACCTACAAAACCACCTCAAGTTTTAAGAAAATTAACACATTTTGATTCATTCAACAAAGCTGTTTTCCCTAAGGCTCTACTGAATCCTTTCACTCTCCTTTCCCTGTGCTCCCACCTCTAGAGAGTTACCAGTTCCCTGGCCTGTTCTCTGCTGTGCACATGAGATCTCCTACTCTTACTCCGAAACTAATCACCAGCAGTTCCCCCAAACAATCTCCCTGTCCATTAAGGTCACTCCTGATCTGATTAAGGCAGTGCTTCTTTATTTTTGCCCTCAAAGCATCAGTGCTGATAAAGACAGAGCTAAGGGGGGCAGAAAGTGATTCCTCCCATTCATGTTAGCATGGATTGGCAGAGGAACAGAATTAGACTTAGGGCAAAGCTGCCTGGCCTGGAATGCTGCAAACAGGAAAGGAGGCTATTCCTCCTGGCTGCAGCATTGCACAAACCTCAGTGGTGTCATTGATGTAGGAAAAAAACAAAACAAAACAAAAAACAAAACCCAGCTCAAAACACAAAAAGAATGCTAAAATGCTCCTCTTCAAACCAAAGAAAATTAGCAGGAAGCATTAGTAACTTTATCTGTGCAAAGGAATTAAGTCTGATCACTCAATCAAAAATAAATCAGATAGCACACTCCAAACTGATTCCAGTGAATTAGTACTCAGGAGTTTCTGACTAATTGCTGCCAGCCAGCCAGAAAACATGTCTTCTGTAGTGTTAATTTTTTTTTCAAAAATAAAATTACACTTCCAAATGAAACATTTCTGTGTCTTTAGCACTGTTATCGGAAGTGTCTCATTACACAAGGTTAAAACAACTGGCATTTTGCACTGCAGACACATCAGATGAGTGAGAGGAATTGTGGGAGAAAAAGGAAGTGAAAATACTGCCTCCTTATCTTGGCCTTAAACCATAAAAAATAAATCTTTAATCATCATCTTTCAAAAAAAAATGTGGGGAGATGGATCCTTAAGAAGTGTAAATGACTTTTTTCTCATAATAGAGATTAGATGATCTACTGGGATGGACACATGGGCAACACAGATTTCCACCAGACTTTGAAATACATCTGTATTTCAGAAACACATATATTAGTTATATTAGTCTCTGGTGTCATTTTCTCAAGGCAGTAACACTGACACTACTCCCTTCCAGAAGAAATGTCACACAACCATAGAGGAGATAAATAGTCTGTGGTGTTTGAAAACATATCTAGAGCTGGAATTAGCCCACAGCACAGTTAAGTTGTCAGTGTGAAGCCAATTCTGGTGCCTCATTGCTGAGGTTCAAATAGTCAGCAAGGACCAAAAGTAGGGAGGTAGAAGAAAAGACCTAATCAAAAGCAGAGGCACAAACCAGGGTGGAAAAATTTTAATCATTGCATGATAGCCATGAAACCAACTACTGAAAACAACAGCCTGCCTTTATGGCAACACAGTTTGGAATACTCAGCTCCGCCTCGTATTGACTGTCCAACCCAGAAAATAATTCCTCTGGAAGAGATAATCCAAATAATTTCTACTCTTTATTTAATGACAACAATACATTACCATGTTTTGGTGCTTTATTCTGTCCATAAAATGACTTGCAAATTCAAAAGGTTCAATAGCTAATTCAAAACTTGTCCACTGTTTTACAGGAAACTCCTACAATGCAGCTGGGTGGCGTTAAAAGAGATCATCTCTTAGCAGTGTTAGTACTTGTATTCCCAAGTATATCATTGCTGTATAACTAAAATATGCATTCAATCATAATATAAAATATTTATATAACTAGAGACACTATAGAATGTGTATATTATATAATAGCTAGCTATTTGTAATCACTATGCTTCACTCCAGCCCAGCCTTTTACATAGAAACCCAGGATATTCTGAGTTGGTAGGGACCCTCAAGGATCACCAAGTCCAGCTTTTAAGTAAATGGAGCACACTGAGATGAGACTCACAAGCCTGGCATTATTAGCACCATGCTCTAAACAACTGAGCTAAACATCCCATTGTTCTTAATCCACAAATTCACAAAAGGCAAGTTGGTTCTACTGGACCTGTTCCTGAACTTGCAATCATATTTATTTCATACAAAGAGACACTGATATTTGTGATAAACTCTGTGTGCATCTGCAAGCCATCCTGCACTGCACATGTGTGCAAACAACATTTTCATTAAATTTCTCTTTGCACAAAGGAAGTCTGTGGGAAGGTGGATACACAGTGCATTTTGATTTAAGCTCAGTCAGCACCTTAAGCTTCAAATATAGGCAAATATCCCAGTAGTGAACAAAAGAGTAACACTGTAGATGCAAAATTATTCTGAGTCTTGATGGAAAGCTCCCTCTAAATTTCTATTTCCATTATCGGCACCCAGAGGAACCAGCCACAGGTTCAACAGGTGGCCAGGGGTATTAGAATGATCCTGTAGAATTGCCATGGGTGGTTCTCAAGTTAGGAGATAGGTTCTCAAGAAAGAGAGAGAGAAAGGGAAAAAAACCCCATGTTCTCTGTGAAAGTTTTATTTATAATTCTGAATCACCGTCCCTGTCAGAAAGGATAATATTTGTTAAAAAGCATGAAGAAGTAGGCTCTTCCCTCTATTTTTCTTCACCCTTCCTCTCTGTGTCTCTTAATTATAATTTTTAGGAATGGGAAAAGCAATTTTGGATGAAAACTGGCATTGGCCTTCCTGATAAAAATGAAGGAAGAAGGACGTAGAGCTCCTGCATTAGTAATGGTCACTGAACTCCCAACCTCTGTTATGCCATTCTGGTCAACAATATTTATCTCGATGTAGTTGCTGCAAATTTACCTTGGAGCAAGAGACAAGAAATGAGTGCAAAGGATAAACACAGAGAAAAAGGGCGAGTTTGTTACTCTTTCAGCTTCCTACCTTAACTGCTACTCCAAAGTGAAGTCCCAATCACTTGCACTACATCCCAGTCCCTGCAGACATTCAAAGTCACCAGTCTGGATGTGAAACATCTTCCACTATTTCCCCTTCTCCTTAAGTATCCAGTCTTCAACTGAAGTCACTCAATTCTGTTCAAGGTAGAGTTTCTCCATATTGAACAACAATGTTTAGATACATCCAGGACTTGTGAACATCAGCAGGAAGAAACAAAAGCAGAGAAAAAGACCCCCTTCTTTTCCAAGGAATTATTCTTGGAAATAAATTACAGTCATTTTAAATTTGAAAATGCAAGCATTTACAAAAAAGTCTAGAAGTATTTAAAAATGCAAAGTGCTGGAAGAAAATTGCTTTATGTATTTCAGTTTCTTGCTTTATTCAGTGAAGTATTTGATCCAATTAAGGAAAGGCCTGAGAAATCTCACCGAAGTCATAAACAATCACAGATTATGAAAAGCTTCAAAGAAAATATCTTATTACTTATTCATTATTCTCACATGCAGGTCCAGCTGCAGTCACTGGAATACAATACTACAGCTTTTATTTTTGCCATCTTCTGGGGTGATTATTGTTAATAACGTTGGAAAAGGATACATGTATTTCAGGTATGAAATTTTAGATATTAAACATTTGATAAGCAGTTTTGAACATTAAGTCATTGTAAACTTGTAAGTTGTTACCTGAGAATTAAACACCTGAGAAGTGTTTCCTTATGCAATTGGACAAGTCTCCTTTCTTAAAGGTTTTGAATGCATTTTCTCAATTCTCATGTTGAAATCAAGCACACCGGGTTTTACTTTTGTTATCTCTAGGCCTACTGCACTCAAGGCATCATATAACATCCAGTGAATAATTTTAGCTCTGGCCAGACTATTTTGTCTACACCCATACTTTACAAGACTTTAAAGTGGACCTTATCAGTTAGCAAAGCAAGAACCCTGGAGGCCTAATATTACTGGGAATGGATTTACAAATGTTTAAGGATGCAGGGCTCAAAGCGGGATCTTAATGAATCAAAGACAGATGTTGTACCTAAAAGCCGCTGGGGAGACCAAATTGCTGACAGATGATACCCTTGAAAGCCATAGTAAATAAGTGGCGACTATTCACCAGGAGTGCAGCAGCCAGAGGAAATAGGTTAACCAGTTTGCACATCAGTTGGCCTTGAAATGACTACATATTAGTCCTTGGGATTCAATTCAGATACTTAGTGAATATGACACTACTGGACACCTATATTCTACACTAAAATGAACATTGAAAATTTACTAAAATGCTTTTGAAAATCTGTACTTAGTTTGCAAAGGCCAATCTAATGCAGAGCAGTGAGGCAAACGTGCCTGAGGTTTGGGAAAGGCAGCTGAACAAGAAGTGCCTCTTCACATACACAGGTGCTTTCCATAATGCAGTTTCTGAAGAAGAAAATTCAAATGGAACTGTAGTTGAATTTTGCATAAACATAACACTTCTAGTGTTTCGCTTTGTATGAGAAGTGTCTTCCAGAGAGAAAAAGACAAAAAGGGTTTTCACTTAGCTCCTTATTAGTTGTGAGGAAATCTGAAAAGGTCAGAACCTCAGCCATGGTTATTGGCTATCTGGCCGGGTGTGTTGATGCTGCAGGCTGCTTTGTGGTCCCAGATAAAGTCAGTTACTGAGCTAGTTCAGGCATCAAAAACAATCCAGCCAGAGCAACAAAGGCCTCAGCATGATCTCATTTACTCTGTCTGCCTTTGTTTCTAAATATGTGTTTGATGTTTTTTGCAGTATTCAAAGGAACACCGCAATAATGAGAAAATAATAGCCTATAGCCTTTTTTCTCCTCATGTTGACATTTTAAAGAACATAGTGATAATATGACATTATAATTACAGAACCATTAGGCCCAGTTCTGAATTTCTTACTTGGTTTCTGGTTCAGGAAAACAGAGCAATTTCTGAGATCTGACAAGTAATGAGCTCAATTCAGCACTTTTTTTTTTTCCCTAATAAAATATGCTGAACAGAAAAACAAGAACAACAGAAGATTGTGTTGTAAAACCCTGGCACAAAACTTGATTCCTCTCTCCAGCAATATACATTAAGACACATGCAAAAGCACATACGAGTCACTCAGTTATTCAAGAATCTTTTCTGTTTATTTGACTCATCTGGAAACAATAACATGAGGGGAAAGTAAGCAGAAAGCAATGTTTTCTTTCTGCTCATTCTCTCCACACATCCCTTTTGCCAAAAGAACAGGTGCTGCTGCTCTCAGGGGCGCCGCTGAAAACCTGTGCTCTGCAGAGATAGTGCTTCCCAGAAAGGACCTTCTGAGCAGTCCTTTTACTTGTGTAAAGAAATGGCTAACAGGAAGCCCTGAAAAACCAGGGACATGAATTTGGATATTTTTACATTTTTATAAAAAAAGGTAAAAATACATATACTGGTTCACACTGGATTTAAATGCTGAAACTTACTTTAACCACTAATGCAGGTGGGTGTTAAGAGCTGTGCACACACACACATACACACACTCTGCTTGGCAGGGCAGTAACAAGTGCTCCCCAGCTTATTTCTGCCCAGGTAAGATTTGTTATGGATAGAAAAAGGACACCAGCTAGGCTGTCCTGGCCTCACACAGACATCAGCATCAGCTCACTGAGAGAAACTCCCTGATGTAGAACTCTATTTGCTGCTCTGTGTTATGCTCAGATCCACTTTTGTAAATGCTTGTTATATATTCACAACATGTTTCCATAGGTAAGTTTTGTACGTGGCTTGAGGTAGCCATTAGACCAGAGAGCAGCTGTGGTTAGCTGAATTACAATAATTCATGGGCCAGCATTTCAGGGAGTCTCAGCTGACACAGGTGAAGAAGGTGTCACAAAATGTCTGTTATAGAAATCCCCATGACCATCTAGACAGTCAATGGGCAACCTGTTAATGGCATTCCCTATATGAGAATTAACCTTTGCAGATGATCCCAATAAATCAGTTTCCTTAGCTAACAGTCTGTGCACACGTACCTGAGCAGCATGCCAGGAGAGAAAAGAAACAGGCATAGCTGGGATGTGACCCAGATTGTGCCAGAGCTTTCCAGAGAAAAAGAAGAAGGTTGTTCAGCAGTTTCAGCTTTAGCTCAAGGCTTAGGAGGCAGGTTTAATTCCCTGCTGCAGCTACTTCCTTCCTATATTGTTTTTAGAAAATTTCAAGATAATAAATGTCTAAGTATCTTTAGTACTGCACCCTTAGTTTTCCTGTAATTCAATTCTTCATTTTTACAGTGAATACTGTAGTAATTCCTCATCTCATGGGGCTGTTTTGAAGGACAAAGGTTAGCTGCGTTGAAGGTAGTCAGGTGCTCAGGTACTTCATTGGTGAAGGCCGTGGAAACATCTGGCTCATAATCTGCTGATGTGGCATCTGGCTGTGTGACTAGAACAAATCCTTCCACCTCTTAGTACCTCATTTCATCTTCAGAGCTAGGAGAATATTTTTCTACTCCCTTTCCGAAGTATATTAAAGCAGCACTCATTAATGCCAAAATGAGATGAGAAAAATAACGATGAAGAGCTTTTGAAAGCTTATAAATAAACAAAACATACTCTTGTAATCAGGATCCATGATAGCTTTACTATGAAAGGAGACTGTAAACAACCAGAGGAAATGCAGCCTGAACTAAAACCCAAGAGAACAAATGGATTTATATTTTAGGTTCCTTGATGCAGATAAAGAAAAAAGACTGCTTAAGAAATAGATAAGACCGTAACTGCTCAGTGTAAGATTGAGAACATCTGTGCATTTGGAACATTAGGAACTTGGGGAAATCCTGGCCCTAGTATTTTTGTAGTTTTAGATATCTGAAATATTTTAATCATAGATCTTGGTCCCTCAGTTCCACTTGGATCAAACTATACTCTTCAATACTGCAGATCTTTATGTTACAGTACAAGTCATATGAAAATATTTAGAAGTTTAAAAAATGCAGAGAAAGGATCACAGAATTTTCAGATGCTTGTAAGAAGATAAAGTTCTAAACCCTACTGGAATCTGAATTTACATTCTAGTCAATGTCTGACCACATAGCTGTATAGCTCCAAACCCCCAAAATTAGATCTTCTGCCATTTAGGTGCATTAGAAAATTTTACCCAAATTGTATTGCTGTGATTTATTTTGTGCCTCTCTTATCAGTAACAGATGAGCAACTACTAAGATAATTTCATACAGTATGAGTCATCTGGAAATACTTTGGTAAGTGTTTTACAAAAGCTTAAATAATTGAAGCTTGTTACTTGTGACTTATCATTTATTTTTGTAACAGTGGTAATGCAAGGCCATACATTATCCAAAATGAAATACTTATATGAAAAGGAAAATAAAAACCTACAGCTTTTTTATATTAATTTATGTTTATAGAGAAAAATGTAGATTATATATGCTACATCAGGTAGAACTTCCACCAATCCATTACATCTTTACTTGAAAATCACCTGACTGCTGTGCCAAAATGTAAAAGTGCTTTAAAGAAAAAGATGCGAAGAAATAGCTATTAGTCTTGTTACTTCTGATGCATCACTGTGCCAGCCAATTTCCATTAATAGATGATCCTAAAGAGACTATATAAAATGTTACGTAGATGAGAAAAGCTTGGTAATGCTGTCCAAAAGAAATTGCTGAACTGGGAACTTAATTCCCTCAGCTCTGGAAGGACACTAGAAAGATTATTGGTGCCACAAAATGAAACTCTATGTTAATGAGCTACATGAGACCAAGGTGAGGGTCAAGACTACCATTTCTGCAAATTTCAGTTTCTCTTTCACTGATCTATCTTTACAGAAAGTGAGGCCTCCGCTCCACTCTTAGGCTGCCGTAAGATGCTTGTGATTGACGTGTTTGGCAAGCAAAATGATTTGTCATAAGAAAAAAAAGGACATGGAAACTAAAGAGGAAATGCACAGCTGAGAGATTCAAGCACAGATTGTTTTTGTGACAACTTTTTCACATTCATTTTGCTTAATCAGTATAAGTATGAATTACTGAGAATCAACTCTATTCTCCATGGCTGGGAGAATGACCTATCAAGTCTTTTGTTGAATGACATTCTAGGTCAAAGTAAGGAAACTGTGAGGTGTCATCATTATAATTGAAATACTACAATTCAGATATACTTATTGTCAAACTGAGATAAGGAAGCAAAAATAAAAATTCTTGTTATTTAAATGTGCAAATCTTTCATTTAAGTGAACAGATCACTGTGTGGCTAGACACTGCTATTTTTCTGTTTTACAGATAAATATGTAAATTAGTTCCCTTTCTTGTGGACAAATTTCTGCACCTTGGAGATAGAGATCATTATCTGTTTTCTCGGTAGTGACTCATAAAAGTCAGTAGATGAGAAATATCACATTTTATATTATCATGGTGTAGTTTTCTTCTTTATATAATCCATGAATTGGTTTAAAATTATGGTTTTAACATTCTCTCAGAATTGAGAATATGCTTAAATAAATATATTTTTCAGAATGTTCCCAAATGTGTAGTTATTAATAACCTTTATATGCATATTTGACTTTGTGAAGTGAAATCACTTTTTCCCAGAATCTCTCCAGGATATTTGCCAAGGACTACACATACATCGAGGAAGGCACATTCACTTCAGAAGTGAATTTTTTGGTAGCTAAGAACCCTCAGAAACAATGTTGAGATTCTAAGTGAATTAAAGTTTGTTGTGAGACAAAAATCTGCCCACAGACTTACCCAATCAATTACTGACACACAAAAAGAAGAAAATGTTGGGTTGTTTTTTAACTTATATTTATTTTTATGCAATGTATGGTATTTTCTGCTATACAAAACATAAAAATTGAAAAACACATATGTCATAAATCAAGAGAAATAATCAGTGATCTCCAAAATGTCTTTGAACTCACCAGAATGAATAAAGGGCTATTTTCTTGCTTTGGACACTGCTATACATCAGGAATTTCAGTTTGGTTAAAAATTGTCCCGTAATATTCATGTCATATTCTTTTCTTTCTTTTTCTCTTTAAAAGAGAAGACAAACAGAGAAATCAAAGAACATGAAGACAGAAAATCCTAACCAGTTTATACATTCATGCCCATCTCAGTTATGTTAGAAGGCTGAGTGTTCCTTTGTGTACTCATCCAGTGTGGTTTTAAAACTCAAACATGTTTTACAGCTGAAATTGTAAGGTCTGCTCAGACATATCCACTCACTAATTGACACCTGGGACAATTTCTCTACTAAGGGAAAAGAGTCAGTAAGAATAATACTTTAAATTTCAAGCTTACAATAGTTGTTTCTAACATAATTTCCATTATATAAAAATATTTTGACTTTACATTGTACTAATGTTGTAGCTCCATGAATCTTCACCAGGTTTTAATACAAACCAATTGACTTTGGGAAAAATCTAAATTAAATACCTTAAAAGGGCAAGAAAAAGTCACTGGGGTTCTCACTGAAAGTATTTTATTATAGAGAGTCCATAGCTTTCTACTCCTTTAGAATTTGCATCAATTCAGCAATTCATTAAAGAATTTCAATGGGCAATTTTATTTTCATTCCTCAGAGCCTCTTAAGGCTGTCCATGTCTGAGGCTGTCATTTGCAAGGGCTAGTTTGATAATCAAGTGCCAAATCCTTCAGTGGTTTTCAGGCAGCTGATTCAATTTGTGCATTGATAACTTTACTGTAAAGACAGCTATTGTGAACAGTTTTTATAAAGTAACTGAATACACTAGCTTGAAAGTTTGATTCATGTCTTAGATTTCCATTGAAAATAACAAGGTACTGCAGAAATTATTAACACATTCTATCCTGAATAAAATAAAAATGCTGTGTTTCTGTTATATAAGGAATTTATTTTCTCTCTCTTTTCCAGTTGCTTCCCAAGAATAAAACCCCAGGGCCAGTTTTAAGAAGGTCTAAATGCTTGAAACTCCCACCAACTGCAAATAAAATTCTGTTCTGAGCACTTCTAAGAAACAGTAGCAGCAAAATGGTTTTTGCTGCTTATGGAATACACAAGGTTTTCTAATGGTCATACAAAACCTCTGATTTTGTCACCCTAAAGATTCACAGATGAAATCTGTTTATTACAATATTTCCTGTCTCTGAGAGATGAGAGCACACTGCTTACATTTGAGTCTGTCTTTACAAGGAGTTTTTGAGTTTCATGTTGGAGGTGGAGTTAATTATGCTTGGTTTAGACACATACCAGTGAACAGAAAAGGTGAATCATAAGCACTTAATAGTAGTGATGCAATTACACACACAAACACACTGACCACCAACCACCCCACCCCCCCTCAGCTGAAATAATATAAGCAATTGCACTCAAGCTTCTGGGATTTGGAAAATAATTTTCCCCTCTTTTATTCTTCACTCACTTACCCTATTAATTTTCTGCCTATTCCCAGAAAGCAGTTAAATATCAGATGTTACTTTCAATTGCCTCATTGCAATGCATGGTAGCATTTGTAGCTGAAGAGGTATCTGAGTTAGCAAGTGAGGACACAGATGTAGGGGGGAAAAAGCAAGAGAAGAGAGAGATGTTCTCTGTAAGTAGAAGCCTTCTGCTGGTGTCTTACAGAAATGATTAAATTAAAGAATGTAAAGAAAAAAAATACCTCTAGGGAAGTACTTCTCTTTCTGGAAAGCTGTTTGAGCATAAAGGACTGCTCTTATTCCCCAGCTCATTCCTTCTCCAGCCTCAACCTGCCTATTAAACTAATAGAGCAGTAAAATGAAGTGATTGCCTTTGAGCAGGCTGTGAGATTCTAAGGCCATGGACTGTACCCTACACGCTGCCATCATGCTGCACCAAATCTGTCACCACATGGGAGAGTTCAGCAGGCTCTCCCTCTTCAGATATCTCCAAAATAATGCATCACTCTCGAGAGAGGCTGCCAAATTCTGACTGTGGAAAACACATAATTACACAAAAAAGTAATTTGATTGGGAGGTTTATCACAAAATTATAGTTTGGAAAGGCAAGACAATGAAAAGAGAAGAGAAAAGTATTTGAATCAATATAATATTTTTTTAAAAAATTAATCATCTGGCACCAGTTTGAACAGTTACACTGGTTTTTTATTTATTTTTTCATTGCTTGCACATACAGATTACCCAGCAGCCCACACCATCTATATTTTTGGCAGCAGTGCTAAACCAATCAGGTATTTGTTACTTTAAGAGGCTTATATTTTGTCTCAGCTCTGATTACACCCTATCATACTGTATCACATGTGTGTGGTGTTGCTTCCCTCTTGGCAAGCTAAAGATGCTGCCATTTAGCTAGTTATAAATAAGTTGTAAATGTCCTAAACCTTTTTATTCCCTGTTTGACAATCTACATGACATTATCATGTAGTAGTTCTGTAATGCAGTTTTTAACCTATTTTAATGCAAATTAAAGCTATTACCTAATACCTAGATATGTTCAACTTGACTAGCATTATTCAGACTAGAGATTTGATTGTGTTTACTGTCTACCTCTTATTCCCAGGCTTGAAAATATTTTCCTTTGACCTTTTGTTTTTTTTCTCCTGTAATTAAAGGGAAAATAATACATTTAACTATATGAATGGGTTTTATTATTGTCAATGATATCTTTGTGGTGAGTTATTATAAACTATTCACTCAAGAAAAATCTCACTGTGGAAGTGGAACTGCCTTTCTTTAACACACCAGCAGATTTCATCTTTGCTTACTGAAACAAATAGGACATAAAAAGCTGATAACTGCAGAACACTTTTTCTTTTGGACATTTCACTCTGTCAGGTCAGTTACCCATTTTTATGTGCAACTGCACTTTCTTCTTCCCACTCAGAAGCACAGCATTGCCCTCACTGAAATTTTCAATGACGTTTAGTGAAAATTTTAAGCATGGCTTGCAGCAGAAAAACATTCTAGAAAATCTCCCATCGAATGAAACTGGCATGGAGGTCCTCAGCCTCTTGATAGCATCTCTTTAACAACTAATCTCTTTGATAGAGGGTCTCAAACTGTATAATTACTCCAGTTAATAGATGGATTGTTCTCATTAAGAATCAGAATTTCTAGCATGAAAGCCAGCTAAACAGAAACAAGAAGTCTAAGCTTATTGGCTTTGACACAGAACAATCATTACAATTTCAGTGTATATTCATCAAAACTGCTCTCCCTGCAACTATGTCTTGTGGTTGTGATTTCTGGAGGTACTTGAATCTCCAGAGCAACAAAAGGGTTGAAACAGACCTGCAGATATTAGTTGTACATTCAAAAATATTTTTGAGGGTCCTATTGCAATTAATCTGAAGAGGATGTTATCGTAGAAAAGAAGTTCTGTGCAAGGATGATTAATATGTAAAGCCATGCATCAGCACAGGTTTGTTTTATGTGACTTTTATAGTGCAATGTAAGTTGAAATTCAGCCTGTGATTTTCATCCACAAACCTCTCCTGCTACGGAATCCTGGTTAACTCCTTGTAAGACCAAGTGGTAAACAATCCCTTTACAATCCCTTTACAATCCCTTCTGGAACACTTCTGTAAAGGACATCTCATTATATTAAGCCAAGTTGGCAGAGTCATAGATACTGTGGAGCATTTATTAAAGTACCTCCTACATTACTATAGCTGTGCAAAATCTAATTAGAATGGAAGCCAGTGTATATAGCCTTATAAATAAAATAAAGCCTACAGTAGAGACCTGCTGTCTTTGCACATAATCAGAGTGATCATCTATACAGCAGATGGCTACTTAGTCAGTTGGCTAAGGGTTACAGCACATTTACATTTGTAAAAATGGATGAGAGTTTGTTAAAATCCTTTCAAATAGATTTTCCATGATGTACTGGCCCAATAACATAACTTAAAAGACAGTTTATTGGCTAATTGAAAAGATCAAAAGAGAAATCAAACTGGCTAATTAAGGGGCTGTTGTAATAACACCTTTTTATCTGTTTCCATTTAATATTCCTTGATTTTTACTGTCCTGAAAAAATAATGACACTTCATTGAACATAAAGCTTAACTACACTGCTGCTCTGGATAATCTTCCAGACATTTAACAGCTTTTTAGCCATATGGACAACGCGTATACAGCTAGAAAACAGTTTTTATCCAGATCCACATAAATTTACAGGGGAATAAGAAGGGCTATATGTATCTTTGGAAGCTAGGAGCAAGCATCTGGCAATCTCAGAAAATATGAAAATGCTTATTTGTTTACCAGGTATATTAGAAATTTATCTTGGAAAAAACTTCCAGTAAGAAATAACATTAAGCATAGATTCATGAATTTATAATCTCTTTCTCATTAAACACATTACAGAGTAGAGGAAGATTGTGGGTAGCTCTCTAACTAACTTGTTTCAGAGCTGCAGTGAAAGGTGTCTAAATTTTGATATGCATGAAAATTACAATGTATCCTTCCCAACACCACCACAGTCACTCACTAGGAAATGAATTTATACAGAAGGAATCCAAAATCTGCTAATATTTTAGGAATTACAATTAATTAAAACTTCCTAATTGAAGATACTTAACACTCAGTTTCAGACTAATCGTAGTAACATTGCAGCTTCAGGCCTCTGATAAAATAAAAACAGAGAAATGTTGTAGATATGCTGTGTTAGAATATTTCAGTGAAGGCAATTTCTCCTTCCATTCTTTTTATTCATTGTAGGAAGAAGTTATTTATTCAGTATGTTCTAAAGCATAAATATTTGACTTCAAATCATACTGTGTAGTACAGTCTCTTCTAAAGCAATTGTCATCTCTTATTTTTCCCCAGTGGGACTGAAACCGAAGCTGAGCTCCACTTCTGGCAAAGAATGGGTGGCAGCCTCCACATCCTCACAGATCAAGAGACCACTGTGCTCCCTATGTCTGTCTCAGGTAGGACTGAATTCACATTGTGCTTGCAGCTCAACATCACACCAAAATTAAAACGCCTAGCTGCACAGAAATAAAAGGCTTACAAAGCACAGATCATGTATATTATGATATATATCATGTATATCCCAGTTATCCCCACTTGGTGGGCATCCCTATAGGTGCAATACAGTACAGGAGGAAGAGAAAATCTAGTCAGGCAAAATGTAGGATCACTTGATCAAGTTAAAAGGAGTTAAAACCTTGCTAAAATAAAAGGTGGGTCTAATGTCCATGTCCATGATATGCAACAGCCACTAAAAGCTGTTGCAAGTGTTCTTAAAAATGCATTACCACCCCTCAAATTAATAATTAAGACTGAACTTTGTAGAATTCCAAACAGATCAAGTTAGAAATGTGCTGTAAAAGTTTTGAAAAACTCAGTATTATAATAAATTCATAAATGAGGACATTAGGGTAATTCATAAATTCCAAATGAGGACTGAAGAATTTGTGATACTTCGCAAATGAATGATAAAATTTTTCAATAATGGAACTGTACAGAAGCAGCACTTGCATATTAGTTTTTGACTAAATTGTCTGTTTCTTTATGTAATTTTTCAGCATTTGTATTCTTTATCTTCCAAGAGACCTATTTACCTCTCAGTGATCCTACTCTTTCTGGCACTTGAGATAAATGAGAATGGAGAAGAACATCCCACTTGTCTGCAGCTGAACAGGGATTTTCATCTCTTCTAAGGCAAATAAAGTTTAAATTAAGTTGAAGTCTTTTTTCTTCACATCCCAGCTGATTTTTTTTAATTGAACTTGATTTGTTCTTCTTTTAGGTTTTAAAACACTTGAATAACTTCCTTTTTCTGCCCACCAGCCTAAAACAAGCATTTGTTTTAGACTTGAAACTAGGTCAGAAACTGACAGAACACAGCGATAGGCTTACTTTTTTTTAACAGTGTCAGCCCAAATACTTTTTAGCTGCTGGGGATTCTTCTTTGCTGAGAGCTACCTGAATTTTTATTTCCTGTATGGGGTGATGCTAGGCATGGTGCTGGTGTACGAAACCCTGCAGTCCTTGCTCAGTGCAAGAAGAAAACATAGAAGTTACAGAGATGATATTTGATCAGGGTCTGGTGGGCATGGAAGAGCTTTCCTGTGGAAGAAAAGCCCCTGCCCTGTAGTCTTCCCAGTAGGCAGTAAATGAAGAAAATACTGGTAATTCCAAAAGAACATCTATTAGGCTTCTCCACTCCCTCAAATGAATCTTTCTATGTATGTCTACCTCAGACCAAACCTGCTTTGCTCACCTATTCCCATTTCCTCCTTCTACTATTTCTAATGGGATTCCTTGCCTTTGCAAATATTAGTAGAGTTCAAACTACAAATCATTGAAACTTCAGACTTCATTTATTTGGAAATTTTCTTCAACAGTGGGCTACTTCCTAAAGTGAGCCCCTTTAGACATTGCTGGATATTGGTAGAATCTTGTTATACACAGTGATGTGTCTGTCAAACTGAGCAGGGTGCCTGTAATATCTTTTTTTTTTTTTTTTTTTTTACAGGATTGTTCATTTTAAAGGCTTTTAATATATCAAGTTGCACTTACTCAAAATATTTTTGAATCTAAAAACCTGTCAGTTCTTGAGTGCAGTCAGTGAATTACAGTAATTAATGAGCTGGTCACTTCTCATGTTTCACAGATTAGCAATAAAAAGCTCGTAGTGTTTCAGATTTTTTAGAGTTATGTCTACATGAGCAAACACCTGAGGCATTAGTGCTTCCTAATATCTTAAGAAAAATTTCTTGCTGTGTGAGAATGACATTTTGTCAACAGTTCATCTACTGAACTAGCCTTTAGTTGCCTCATTAATATCCTGGTCTATTTTTAAGATCTTGACATCATTATAGTATGTCACAGCGAAAGGAAATCTTTGATGTTTTTCAATACCAAAGGAATAAATACACCTTTCTAGTGGTGATAACTTATGATTCAAAATTTTCTTCTCCTTATAAGACCTTGAGCTCCCCATAAGACATATGCAAAATAAACAGAACTTTGCTGAGTGTAACACAAAATTCCAATAATTAGAACATTTAATCTCCTGTAAAAGTTACTTATTTAATGTTTTGAGATGTTCTTTTTGTCTAAGACAGTACTGTGGTATGTGTGACATACACATACTAATTATTTACCCCAAAAATATGCTGCTTTTGAAGTTTAGCATTTCCCTGAACATATTAATTATCTCCAAAAACACAGCCTTCAAGGTTGTTGTAATTTGTAGCATTTAAAACTGTATGTGCATTACATAATTTAATTTTATTTGTTCTTCCTGGTGTTTCTGGAAGAATGTATGATAATTTTCATATTTTTATTTTCTCATGCGATTACATATATGCCATTTTGAATGTCATGGGTCAAAGATCTGGTAATCTGGTCCAATGTGTGTTGAAAATAATACGAAATTCATTTCACTGAAGATTAAACATGACTTCATATGTAAAACAGGAGTTAAACCCATTTTTACATCTACAGAAAATGAAAGTTTGAAAGAAATGGTGAATTGTGACCATGAAATGATTTGATCTCTTCCTGTTTTTTCAGCATCTCTGCATTATCAACATATAAAAGTCTTAAAAGAACAAAGAGGTAGAGGACAACTCTGATGCATCTTAGAGATAAGATCTGCCTTTTCTAGGCTGTTTCATGCAGACATGTGCAATTCAGATTTTAATGTGAAGTTCTGCCTGTCTGTCTTGGTATTGTATGCCTATGACCTGGAGCAGTTAAGAGATATCATGTAGCTACTGTGCATTGGAAAGATATGAGAAACCATTAGAAGGAAACAAAATACATGCTCTTGTAATTGACTGAAATGTAATGCTCCCGCTGCATTAAAAATGGAGCAAAAAATTAAAACCAGATACAGAAATAATCAGAATTCTGTGAGGAAGGGGGAAATATTACCAGCTACCAGTAGTGTCCTGTTACAGTACTTTAAAGCCTGTTCCAAGCAATTCAGACACAACCTCAACCATGTTTTTGTTAAATAATTGCAAAACCTCAAATGATTTCAAGAAGGGCAGATTCAGGTTTATTTTTCTTGAGGGACACTGACCCTCAAGACCTACTTGCTGTAGGTTCCTACTGCAACTATCACTTTGTTTTGTGCATTGAATATTCCAGCTGAGTGACTTGTCAACAATTCAAAGCTGCAAGAGTGAAACCTTAGATAGTTATTTAGAAATACCCTTGCTTTTGAGTAATGTATCTAAGTTAGACTAAGCTAGCAGAGGAAAGTCCAAATCAACACATTTTCACACAATTTTCACATTTCACAAAGTATAGTTCAAGGAGTACTAGGGAAGAAGAATCAGGATAATTACCAGGATTTCTATTGGTTTGCAGGGCTATCACTAAAGAATATCAAAATCACTGCTAACATCTGTATTAAATGATGATACCGCTTATCCACCAAGTTTGGGGAGCTTTTTCTACTAAGGGCTGAAAAACTCTAAGTAAAATACAAGACTGAGACTTCAAAGGAGAGGAGAAGCACAGAAAAAGGATATATTGAAAACTTAGAACAAAGTTTCATGAGTATCACCTGTCCTGAGTTTTTCTTTGAACCTCTAGCAACAGGGCAGAAAAATCTTCAATGCTGCAATAAAGAGATTACTAACTTGATCCCCAAAGATTTTTTATTCTATCTGGGAATCAAACTGTATTCCCTCTTGCATCGTATGTAGAAAATGTTTATTAAGATGAAAGGGCCTCTTCCAGACAACTATGGTTTCATTTACTTCAATTAATTTCTATCAGTAAAACTTTTAACAGACAAATTTGTTCTCAATTTAGGTAATTAAAATGAATAATATCTTTATCCTTTTGTATATATATATATATATAAGCACAAACAGTTTGTGCTTCTTTAACTATTGTGCTTTTAACTATTTTTTTCCTGCCTACATAAATAGGTCTGAGTATGAATTGAAACATGACATTGAAAGTGAAACCACAATGGCTTCCTCTAGGTAGGTGCCAGTACCCACAGCAATTCACAGTCCTTCTAGATGATTTTTAGTTTTTGGTTTCAGATACTCCTTATTCTGTGTTTGAGGAAATGGAGATATGGTGATAAAGTGACATTTAAGAGTTGAACTTCCAGATCTGTACAGGAATCTCCTTTTTGGTGAATTAATCTCCACATAAATGCTGCAATGTTTAGGCTCCATTAAGAATTGCACATCTTTGTTGCAAACATAAACATTATTGATCATCCCAACTGTCTGACCAATTTTCATCAGCACCCTCAGCACACTCCACATGGCTTCTTTATATCCAGGTTCACTACAACTAGTAAGAAGAAGTTCTTGGAAGAGAAGACACAGAGGAAATTTCATCAATCCTACAGCCTGCATCCTTACCAGCTACTTGAGTAAGACAGAAGGACTCTCTCTAGTCTTGTGTGGATTAAGGAAAGGAAGGCTAAATTACTATTTAGAAATGCCAATGCTTTCCATACACCTACTGCAGCAAATTGTTTATTGATATTGGTGACTATCCATATTCAGGTGTGTTCCCATCCACTGGAAAGGAAGCTGGTGATTTATGTGCTACACAAAGCAAGGTTTATAAATATTTCTGCTTCTCAACCAAATTTATGTTTTGGATACAATAAAACTTGAAGCTAGTTGGTGTGAACACAACAGAAAATCAGATTTTGGAGATCTATGACTGGACTTTTAGACTTCAAGAAATTCTTGAAGATTGATTAGAAATTCAAAAACAAATAACATAAATTAAGAGGCTAACAAATTTGAATCTTCCTCACAGATATCACCTAGGTGATAAACCTTTTACATCCCCTTAAAGAATACTTTTAACATCTACCCTTAATATTTTTTTTTTTGCTTTTCTTTTTTTCATTCTAGGATAGTGTGATTAAATAATGGTTCATTTTTAAAGCTTCCTAATTATGTCAGCCACAGTCTCTCCACCCATCTTAAAGGATTCCAAGTTGAGCAGCAGCAAGTTAGAACTGACCTTTTAGCATAACACTTTCACTTTTACTGGGCTAGTTTTTACTATATATCTAGTACTTTTGGTATTTGCAAAGGAAGCACAGATACTCCCCAGATCTTTGATCTGAAGTACAGGTATTTGCTTTTTTACCTTATGTCATTTCTTTCTAGGCTGCTCAGGACATGAAGACTGATGTAAAGAACTCCTTCTATTTGAAATACAGATTTTCCACTTTTTCCAGGCATGAGAGGATGTGCAGGAGCAAAATGCACCTTTTTGAAAGGGTACAGCAGAGACTGGCTTACAGAAAATGATTGGTAAGAAAATCAAAGCTACAGTTTTGTGAGAATCTTAGGGTTGTCCTTGTAATAAACAAGAGAATCTCTTGCAGAAATTTTGCTAAAGAATTCAGTTGAAAGTCATTACCTTTAAAGATCAGTTGGTGTGAGAAGCCATGAAATTAATCTACAGTGTACCTCAGAAAACCAGCCTTTAAAAACAAAGACATTAACCCTGACAAAGCTAAGTAATCCCACTAACAGATGAACATTTTGACCAGACTGCAGTGCTCAAAGAAATGCTGACCCCCATGCTAAGACAAAGTGAAAAAGATTTTAGAACTGTGACTCAGTTTCACATGCCCCCTAGGCCCACAGACTGCATTACATGGCTCAGTGCTAAATGGACACATCTAGCTGGAAGCTATCGAGTACAGATGATTGCAACAATACATTTCTCAGAGACCTGCTTATCTGCAACAGATAACACAAGAATTTCTCTATTTATCTGAACTGCAGAATGTGAGGTGTTTAATATTGCTTATCTTAACTTCAGGCCCATAAATCCACTGTTTCATATGTCAATACTCATATTGCAACCTTCCTATTTCAATGTTTTCATTCACACATGGCCCTCCTGCAAAACAATCCTCAGGCTTCCAAAACAGGTCTAATGTGAACAAAGTTAAGTCTTAATCAAACATTTAACATCACAATTTCCAGCTTGGTATATCATTGTAAATATATTTCAATAAAGATATTGTTGTAATATTGCAACTACTGGTTCAATTACAACAAAATAAGGTAAGCTACAGAAATTCTTCATTCCAAACTTTCAAGCCACTGTTTATAATTTCAGCTTTCATGATGATGTACAAGTCTTTAAGGATGTTTTCCTAAAGACAAAAAATTTGTGGCTGATTCAGGTGTTAATGACTGGAAGATTTGACATGGTAGAAAGGATTAATTCTGTCTTATTAACCAAGTGACCTCCAGACATTAGCAGTTTGGCCCAGCTGAAGTGATTGATGACTTTAGAAAAGAGGTTAGTAAATATCCCCCAAGAATTTGTGTACAGCATCCTTGCTTACACTCTTTCAAGCATCTTCAGAGCGAGACTGATTTATTGTACAGCTTCAAAAGGGACATAACAAACTCTGGATCAAGGGATCTTTTATTAGCACAATAATAACAACATCAATGCCAGTGTCACCTTTCACTACCATATTCTTTCTATCCTGCAGTTTTAAGTGTTTTAGAAAGTTTTATTCATAACTGAATATGAGTATGAAGAAAAAAGACAGAAGAAAAATATTGCTTGTCTACAACAAAGAAATAAATTACTTTGACTCAGAATTTTTGGATTATTTCCCACTTGAGTTCATTCTTAAAAAAAATATTGGATAGAGGTAAACTATGGACTCTTCCAAAGTCCCTCCCCTCACCCACCCCCATGTACACAAAAAAAAACCCAGAAGTAAGATTTTAAGAGTAACAGAAAATATGTTCAGGAAATTCATGGGAGTTCAACAGGATTAGGAGAAGAGGCTTGTCTAGGAATCCCCATCCAACATTAAAGAACAGCCAACAAGTTTTGTTACATGCACTGTGGATCTGCTTTTCCCCAACACTCTAAGCGGTATTGCAAATGCAAGAGAGAGCTCTTCCAAAGTCCCTCCCCTCACCCACCCCCATGTACACAAAAAAAACCCCAGAAGTAAGATTTTAAGAGTAACAGAAAATATGTTCAGGAAATTCATGGGAGTTCAACAGGATTAGGAGAAGAGGCTTGTCTAGGAATCCCCATCCAACATTAAAGAACAGCCAACAAGTTTTGTTACATGCACTGTGGATCTGCTTTTCCCCAACACTCTAAGCGGTATTGCAAATGCAAGAGAGAGCTCTTCCTCAGAACAACCATGGTCTCTATTCAGAAATTGCTCCCAAAATGTTCCTAGAATATTTAAAACCTATTCTAAATATATGAATATTCACTATAATCCAGAAAGTTCTGTGTCCCTTACAAAATGTCCACAAGTAGAAAAGTAAATTATAAATTGCCTGCCAGTGATGAGAATCAACATGTTTTGCAGAAAATCAGCAGAGCTTTGCCTGATTGCACCATTCAAGGAGTGCTTGTTGACACTGAGACATCATACTACTACTTTCAGAACAAAAGCCTGGCACTAAATAAAAAGAGAAGAAAAGGACAACATGATCTAGTATAATTATATCTGGATCTACTAATGAGCATTTGTGTTCTGATATCATGTACAGAATTAGATGTTTTAAAATCCATACAATATTATTATTTCGCGTATGTTCAGGTATTTATAAGCACATACGGATTCAAATCTAGCACTATGCTTATTTTCTGCATTTACTTGTGAAAACTTGCTTTTCTTGAATGCCATGAGATGGAAGGAGAAAGAATTGGTTCAGTTATAAAGTAAACTGCATTTTAGAAAGCCCTTGATAATTTCAAAACCTAGGACCTGTGTTTCAAGGACATATCACTAACTACTGAAGCAGAATGAAGCATTCTCATAGTGAGGAAAATTTCATGGTAAAAATAGCCTTTGAGTAAGTCACACAACATTAGCAGAATAATTAGTCTTTGACAATTGTCAAGGACAGTTCAGAATAATTTATTTTGGAGGCTGTTTTTTTTTTTCTTAAATCCAGTATGCAGAGGTATAGAATGACCTGTGAGGTACAGCTGTTATTTTCCTTACATTGTAACAGAAATCATTTGTACTCTCAGCATTTAGAAAGCTCAGACAAACAGATTATGTTACATTTACGATGAGAATCCTGGAGCTCATTGTCCATGCACACAATTCAGAAGGTTTAACTATAATACACTTCTAATACTGACATATCCTCACATCTCCCCCTTTCTGTAGTAACACCTTGGCTACGTTGGGAGAGGCTGTAGACTTGCTTACCAAAACTCTCTGAATATGCTGTGTATATTGGACATTTATTAAAGGAGAGTCACACTGGCTGCATGAAATCTGAAGGTTAAACTACAGCTCACTGCTGAACTTCCAGACCCTTTAAGCAGAAACATTACTTTGGGTATTAGATATTATTCCATCTGGGAATACAAAGAAGTAGCAGATGCTCTCCAGTACTTTATAGCAGTATTCTTGTTGAGGTCATTCACTGCAAAATCAGGCATCCTCTTGTGGTGAAAGTGATGGAAAGATTTTCTCTACCTTCCTGAATCAGGACCTTAATAATGATGAAAATACACAAAGCCCCACAACACAAAGATGTCAGTCCCTCCTGCCAAGGACATTGCAGAGTCTGGTCTGGCCTCCTGGGTTTCCCATATTTTTCCCTGAAGGAAAATACAATGTACAGGTACAGTATTTCTGTTGACACCATCAAGAGGGCTGAGTCTGCCAGCCACTTTACTTTGGGACAAGTTTATGAGACAAGTTGATGAGAAATTAGATGGAAAAATGTCCTTGTCTCAAAAAATTACTGTCTTATGAGAAAGAATGCAACTACTTTTTTCCAACACACTCCTTGTATCCTGGCACTCTACTGGAGAAGGTCAATGCCACATGTTCTTTTCCCTTCCACATTTTCCTTGAGTTTAGAAATGGTGCCTTAGAGCGTATCCCCCACTGCCAATGCTGTTACTCTCAGAGGTCACCATTTCACACGGGTAAACTGTTGGGAAAGAGGCCTTGGTCCCTTGCAAAAAGAAGTGATCAGGAATTTCCAGTGGTCTGCTGATTGCTAGCTCCTGTATCCCAGTACCATCAAGCTCCTGGTATTTTTCCTAAGGACCTGTCTTAAGCAGACCAGGTCCCAGCAGCATAAATCTTTCTTTTTGCCCCTATAGCTCTGAACTGTGCTATGTGCAGAGCTAGGAGTATCTGGGTCACAGATTTTATACCACAGCATGCCAGGGAGACTTGTTATTTCACTTGTTTGCTCTCCATGGCAGCCTGATACAACTTGGCATGCAAAAATATGTGCAATGTCACACTGGCCAGGAATGAAGCACACATCACCCTTGAGTGAATCTGTTTTTCTGATTAAGTGCATCAGGCAAAGTTTGCCCCTCATTTGCACCAGCTAATCTCCATGCTGTTCACCAGAGTTGAGTTTGGATATGTGTATGAGAGCAAAGGTAAGAAAACAAACTGAGACTTAAGATAAAATTTTTCTCTTTATCAGGATCAAGATTTCCTCAGGAAACTGGGAATCCTTCTCACACATTTAAATTATGATAATCTTCAGGGCTCATACTTAAATTATTCTTACGCAGTGCAAATTAGCTACAGATTTGGGAGATAATGAATCAGTGTTTTGAGCTGTGGCATCTGTGTTTTTCCTGTTGAGTTGATGGGTGCTGGCTTTTGCAGCCTTATGACCTATTTTTTTGTTATGTCAGGCACCACTATGAGTCTGGACAGCAGCTACTATTTTTTGGTTTTTATAATGCATAAAGCTTTCAAAGCTCTACTGCTACAACTAATAAGCAGTTTCTTAGAGTAAAAGACAGTGAAGTTATAATCATGTCCTCTCAGAAATTATTAAGCGTTGTAAATCTTATTCATCGTAATTCCCTCTAACGAGTAATAAGTTTAACAAATTTGGGGGAACCTTTGATACTTGCATAACTTTTTTCATAAACCTTTATCTTAAATATTTTAATTTTTTTTTGTGATAAAAGTATATGTTAAAACGTGAAAGAACACCTCTGACAATGGGAAATGGTCATGTTTTGAAAGTGTATTTAGTTTAGGTGTATCTTATTGTGTCCAGCATTAAACTGGACTAATATTTTACTTTCTAATATTATACATCCCTATACAAATTTCAAATACTAAAATGGTATGCTGGGATACTTATTTTGGCTTTGGAGAGTGCTCCATATATAAGCCATGTATAAGAATGCAATAAAAGCTTTAACACAAAATTGGATATTTTTTCAAGAAAAGCCTTGAGTTTTTTCCGGAGCTGTGTAAAAACTGCATTGCCGCTCAGCTAAGAAAGCTTTTCACTTATTTTTGTACACACCACAGTCTGCTGGCTTCTCCAGTCATGTGCAGATATTTGTGTAACACCAACATAATGTATAGCTTTATGCACTGCAGAGAAAAATGCCTGTGCAATTCCATTCTTGCTTCATTTTCTTTTGTGAGCAATGGGGTTGCTTTCAGTATCATGAGAAACAGAAGTTGCAAGACAGATAAAATGGGCCAAATTACCATCATTCCACAGAGTCTCCATCCAATCCATGGCATGGCAGATATCACAAGATTCCTGGTTCCAAACCCAAATAGCTGTGACATTGCTTTCTTTCCCAGGATGTGATGAAAAATTAATAGGAAGACTAAGTATCATCTTCTCACTTTGCTTTAGCCTTCGAAGTAGCTTTCATTTCATTTCTTCACATGTATTTGCTTTCTTGTCACAGTTTCCCCTGATACACCATTCCACTCAGATGAGACTCTCTTCACATTTTAGGTACTATCAATTTCATCTCTCCTGAAAAAGCTACAAAGCAATCCATCTTCATATCTTTGTTCCTGCCTTGTTCAGGAAAGCACACACCAGTGAGATGAGTGTGAGCTGGCCATATCACACAGAATGTAGCACAAATTCCACACCACCAGGCACTCACCAGCCAGGCTTCCCCTTGTCCACTTTTCAGACAGATGGGACAGTTCAATAGAGAGCATTGCACTGATGACATTTAATATCAGCAGTTCCTCTCTGTAGAGTTGGGCATAAATATAGCTGTTCACCTGTTTTCTCAATAAAGAGAACTCCTAAAAATTTTTTGAGTACTTATCATTTACTCCTCTTAAGGTTCTTGAATTTTGAAAAGATAAACTGAAGGAAGGACATGTCTCTGATCAGTGCCAAAAGTCCAAACTAGGACTGGTGAAGGAATTTTGGGATTTCTTAATCCCAATCCCAATAATAGGAAACATAAACAAGTATTTTCCATTCATAACTTCTTTCAGTCAAGAGTTATTTTTATGATATATGCATATAGTTGTTTCCATTCAGGTATAGGGAAAAAAGTATTTTTATATTCACAATTATGAAAAGTAATACGAAGACGTAACACTAAAGAGATAAAAAATTTGGACCTGCAAAACTCTAAAATTTTTCAAACATATTTTCATTGAGAAAAACACAGAGCAGGAATTTAATTTTTCACTAAACCAAGGAAACAGGAACATGATGTTCTTTTCAGGCTTTTCCAATGCCAGGAGCATTACAAACAGAAAGACAGCGGAATCTATGACCTGACTTCTGATTCTCTCAATATCTGATTAACCTTTCTCTAATATCTAATACACCTTTCTTATTTTCATTTTCAAATAAGGAAAGGCTTGAGCTGAAACAGTGGTCAGGCATTGAGCAGGCTGCCTGGGGAAGCAGATGAGTCACCATTCCTGGAGGTATTTAAAAGCCATGCAGACGTGGCACTTAGGGACATGCTTTAATAGTGGACAATGGCCTTAGAAGACTTTTCCAGCTGAAATGATTCTGTGATTCTATGGTACTGTCTTCTTCAGAACACAGCTGAATCATCTTTAAATGTTGTCAAATATTTCCCTTCCAGTAGCTAAGCTGAACTGTTGTGTTACTTACTGCTTTGAGGATTTGGAGGAAGAGAGGACAGCAGATTGTTTTTTCTTGCTTTTAAATGGTATGCTGCTGATGCAAGAGGTAAGGACAGATCATGGGATGTGGGAGATGACAAAACTGGTACTGCTGCCAAACACTTTGCACTGCTAAATCTGGGCTCTTGGCATATCATCCTGAGTGTGAGGCCCCAATTTTCAAGCAATCCATTAAACAAGTGCATGTGGGAAGGCAAAAGAGAAGAATCTAGAGTTAGTCTTTTTCTTTAGCAAGGAAGACTAGTAAGTACTGAAACAAAAATAACATTTTGGCTGTTTTTCACTGTATATGGTTGTATTTTATTTTATTTTAGATTTCTACTCCATGCAGTTGTAAATATAAAAATCTCACAAACAACCAAATTATCCAAAGCATAGAACATTTAAAAGAATCACTTAAAAATTGTTTAGGTTAGGTCCTGCCCAGAGATTAAAAAAGGCAATCAAAATCAATGCAGAAATATATAGAATAAAACCAAAAATAAAACAAGCTGAGTGGCCAAAAAAAATGATGCCCTAGAAGTTAGAAGCTTGAAAATTAAATACCAAATATTTCTAAGTTACTCTAAGCTTCTAGATGCAAAGAATTCTCCCAGTATTTTCATAAGTGAAGCATTTTAGAGGGTAAGCGTTCAGGTTGCAATGGTTAAAATGCAATTTCAGGTTGATGATTAAGTGGCTTGTTTGTGTATGGCAGGGGCACTGGGAGTCATGTTTACATTTGAAGCTACAGTTTTTGTAGAGCACTTTGTTATAAATTAAACAGCCTTACTGTGATTTGAACAATAAAAATCTGTTTGTTTTGGGGCTTTTTTTAAAGATTATTTTCATACTTTAGCAGCACAAAAAGAAATAAATGTTTGGTCTATTCAGCTGCAACACACAAGTCACCATACAAATTACTATCTGCCTGAAAACTCTCTGTAAAATACCTGTGGAATAAATATCACATTCATTCTCATAAGTGTAGAGAAGGGTCTTCACAAAAGAAAGATGGGAACCTGAGGAAAATTTGCAATATCTCAAAACACAATATGGTAGCACTAGCCAAAGACTTACATTAAGGCCACAGTTTTTGGTTACTTTACTTGCAAATTTTTTTTGGTTCATTTACTCCCAGTTGGAGAATGAACCAATATTTAGAAGCTAAAATGTTTATGTGTTTCACCACTAAATTGAATCAATACAACTGGTCAAAAAATGTAGATTGTTAATATAAAAAATGTTTGAAGGAATATAAAGGTCTCAATGAATTTGTTGAGAGGGCTATGCTATATGCAACTTGCAGTACAATGAACACACGATTTTGAGAATGGCATTGTTATGACTAACATTGCAACAGTCACCTCCAGGTATTGATTACAACATGATGTTTGCTGTTTTATATTCCAGCATATCACCTCCTATTCTTAAAAGTAAATATTTTCCTTACTAAGTTGAAACATGTGACATTAAAATGACATAATGCACTGTTTAAAAACCGGACGTTTTCAAACAAGCAAAATGTTCAGATTTCTTCTTATTTCAATCCAGCATAGTGAATGGGAAACTAGAAATTTCTTTTTTTAGATTTTATTAGTTAGCAGCTGATTAATAAACATACTTTGTTTGGAAATAAAGTATGGACACACGGTACAGCTGGGCATTGAAATTTTACCTGGACTAGGCTGTTTTAAGCAGTAGCATATTCTTACAGATGTGTTGAATAAAAAATATATAGAAGGAGAAAAGGAAATCTAGGTTTCTGGCTTGCATGGTCTTTGGATACAAACTATGACCAATCCTCATTCTTGTAATTATAATGTGAAGCCTGGTATGTTCATAATACAGAAAAAAAGTACATAAAAAAGCAGGGACTACTTAAAGTACAGTGAAATGTGTTTATGTTAGACACTAGGCACATATCAAAACATCTTCCTCTGTTTTCAAGCCTTACAATTCCTTTACTTAAGACTATCCATTATTTCCCTATCTATATGCAGGATTTGTATGTAAATGTTTATGGAGATTAAATTATTTTTTCCCACAGTGATAAATCCTCCAGCTTACCTCAAGATGTCAGTTATATATTTGATACTTACAAACCCCAGCATTTATAGAACATAACAGAATATAAATATTTGTACCAGGGGTCATGGCTCATATTCTGTTCTTAAACAGTTTTAAACTTAATGGCTTAGACAAACACAAGAATTACCTAGACCAGGACAGCATATGGTGACTTTGCAATACTCTTTATGGAGCTTGGCATGGAGCTAATACATTCTCCTTTCTAACATTCTAGCAATAGCTTTACAGAATTAGACAAGGTAACAAAAAGAGTGTCTAGCCATATGCTAGCAAAAAAAGCCCACTTGAAAAATGCTTCCCTGACATTCCACTAAATGGCTCAAAGACATAGTCTGTTTTTACTACAAGCAGAATCCTGACTGACACCTGATTTAAAGAAAAAGAAAAAAAGCGAAAGAGTGCTTTGTTTCATATTTATAAAAAAAATATAGGTATGTACATGTGCATGTATAACATAAATTTAGTGCATGAAACTGATAGGCCATGTATAGTTTCTTCCAATAAAACCAGAAGAAATTACCATCTCACCCTTTATCCAATTCAGAATCATTCACCTTTTCTGACAGAATTACCTCCAGAAAGAAAAATCATATATTTTTCGTGCTCAGGATTTCCAAACTGCAGTTTCTTGCTGAGACAGGCAGACAGACATCCAGTATGGTTTGTGAGGCAGGTATCAGGAGTGACCATGGAAACAAACCCCAGAGCAATCCCCAAAACCTCCACCAATGTCTGGTCCAGATACAAACACATCAACTAGTCCAGATAAGAGAGTTTTGCCTAATTCACTGGCAATAACATAATTGTATATTCTACCCCACCACTCAAATATTGTCACCCTTTATCAAGGGCTGTGAGTTACATTTGCACTATGTATTTCATGGATCTCAAATGCCACAAATCTCAGATCAAGCAGGAAGATGAAGCAGTTTCCATCCAAGCATTAGTTACACACGTGCAGTGGTTACTGAAGTGAAGATACTTTTTTCTCTTTAGTTATGGGTCACCTCATTTCAGTTTAGATACAGTTCACAATTTATCACCCTCTATGCAAAGTGCTGTGGATTGGGTTGTCTTAACTTAAAAAAAAATCCCAGACAGTGCAAACACAGGAGAGCAATAAACTGAATGTCAGTGGTTAAATTAATAATTTATATAGAAAAGTTAAATGCAAATAACAAATCTTTTTATGTATTCCCCAAACTTCAGCAGCAGATGTTGAGCTGGAAGATAAAGTTGGGCATTCAGCAAAAATGAAATGCAAGCCCTACTGGTTTTTAGGTCTCACCACATCCATTCTGTTAAACTTTCTGCCACCAGTTCATCAGTTCATCAGTGATGCCCCTCTATACATTACAGTGTTATTATTAACTCAGTAGTGACACCAGCCTGAAGAACAAAAGTGACCTTTAGAAGTAGGGAGGTCATATAAGTGACACTTTTTAATATTTAACAAAGGTTTAGAATATATTTTTATACATTCATAATATTGAAGACATAAAAAGTGATTTTTTAAATCGGTCACTGAAGATACAGAAATTAAAGTTTAAATTTGTCAAAAAAGTTTACTTGTAACTGGAGATACAGAAAGTTTGATATAATGGAATAACATTAGAAGAGAAACTGACTATAAACATAATTTATTTCAGTACCTGAAAGAGTCATGGATATTCTCAAAATACTACTGTAATACTCTTATTCTATATTGCACCTAATTGTATGTGTATAGTCATTCTTTATTAACTTTCTAGCAAATCATAAAATCTTAGATGCATATGTGCACTCATTGATTAAGATTGAAACATTCATCATGAGAGTTAAAAACTATCCTTAAAATATCATGCAGCCCATAATAAGCAGCCAGTGTGATTACTTGTCTAAGTAGACTCTATTTAGAGTTCCACAATCATGCTCTTAATTTTCCCATTTTAAGTTCATATTCCACCTTTATTCCATTATCTCCTCTAAGAATAAATTTCTTTTAAACTAGGAACTTGGTTGTCCAACCCTCCCCAGAAATCATCTTAGAATTAATCACAGCTAAGAGACTCTTTAAAGGAGCTGTAGCTGTGAAATAACAATATTTGGTATTTAATTGACCCATGACAGTAAGACTTTGTTAAAGCTGACTCCATAAAAAGCTGGCTTCAAAGGACCATGGAAAGCAGATGGATTCTGGGAAGGAATTAAGTGTCTGCTGGTAGGGGGGTGATGGTTTGCTTCATTAATAAAATGTGAACAGCAGGAGAACACTAATGAATAGGCACCCTAGAACTGGCATACCAAATTTATTTCATCAGGCATGCACATTCACACACTTTCAAAATGAAAAAACCCCTCACCTACCCACCCGAGTTTCACTACACTGAAAAGCTGAAGGAGTCTACAAAGGGATTCTTCTAATAGCAATGTAAATGTTGACTGCATGATAACTGTGAAAACCCTGGAATGACCTCTGAATGCTAGGCAGCTTTCCCCAACAGGTGGTCCAGCTTTTCTTCTCAGGCTTTAGCTTTCCCAAAATTATCTCTCAATACACTGATAGCCTGTGCAGTATAAAAGACATTTTGCTGTTTTCCTGTGAGCATTCATGACTTTTGACGGAATGTGACAACAGCACACAAGGAAGCTGCAGCAAATTTAGATCCCTACTCCATGCAGCAGCTACTTAGGTATGCAGCCCCAAAGTCTGTGCTGCTCTCCACCCCTCTTAGGCAGAAAAACTTCTGGTCATGATTGAAGATCTCTGACTCTTTGAAATACTCAGCCATAATGATGGTTGTATATGGCAGATCTTTACTGTGGACTGTAAAGGACAATAAAAGTTTTATTTAATTATCCTGTACAAGGCTTAGATGTATGGATCATGTGCTACACTTTCAGAAGGGAGTATAGAAATACCAAATTAGTGTTCAGACATGACAAAATGCCTGAGAAGCCTTTACAGAGGAAGACAAAAATACATGGGAGGGATTCACTGACCACCAGCGATGAGGACTGCAGCAAAGTGAGTGATATGGTTTGTTTTTAACAGACATTAAGGAGCATATTTATTATTGGATATTTATGCAAAAGTGTCACTTAGATTAACCTTTTCCTTTGATATACAGTTGTTTCTTGAGGGCTTAGCATCTCCTACACTGGTCAAACTCCATGTCCACCAATTATAAGATCTCAGGGGTCCATTTATCATTTAAGTTGGGACACTGTGGTCCAACCTTGTAAATAAATGGTAGGTTTTCTTAGCTACAGCAACATCACATTCCTGAATAGTCAATTTGGCCCCTCAACAGTTAGCACAATGTTTCTCCCCTACAAGTTGAACAGAGAAGGAAAAGATTGCTCAGTCTCTTGATGGAATGAAAAGACACTGGAAAACCCTCTGGGTTCTTCTTCCACACCAGAAGATTGCAGCCTATTCTTAGAACCTCCTTGTCCTTGGAATTGGCTTTGCCAGACAAATGCTGAAGGCATAAACAGGTAATTGGTGCTTTTTGTGCCACTGTGTGCTCATGGCTTCCTCACTGCTTCCTCATAAAACTCCTATGGGACAAATTTTTGGGCATCTGAGTGCTGTGAGAATCACTGAGTAGCTTCTGTTCTATGAATGAATGAATGAATGTATTCATAAGAGAGATGTGAAATTATTCAACAATTCTGGGTTTGCTATGAAAAGGAAACAACTTGAAAGGAACTACCTATCTAAACATAGTAAGGAAAGATCATGAATGTTGTGTGAGTTTGTTTGTGTTTTCTAATTTTTTGCGTTGGTTTGGTTTGCGTTTTTTTTCTGGGCACCTACATGCTTTGCTGGGCTTTTTTAATAGGCTACTCTAATATTAGTTATGTTACATCTTATTTTCTCTCAGCATTATGTGCTTCATAATATCACAGATAGCACAGTCCAAAGTGCAAAGAAAGCAGAAATATGTTTACTGTAGGATTTTAAACAGTTCCCTTTCAGAAATCTTTTATGTATTTTAAGGAACTGAAAAATTCCTCCCATCCAAAATGCTTGTGGTATAAGGATTCAAATCTGTGACTTTAAAATATTCTGACTTCAGAGGCATAGTTTAGAGAATATATTTTTCATACAGTCCTAAGTATGCTTCTTCTGCAGAACTGATGGTAATGATCAGCTGCTCCCTGCTAAAAGCCAGAAGAGGGGTAAGGTAGCAGCTAAGCCACTCATTTTTACATTTATCAACAGTCTATTGATATATTTTGCAGTTTTCACTCAGCTCTGTTAATAAGCATCTAAGAAATCATTACTTTGTCCTATACAAGACAATATGTATTGTCCTGTGGGAAAAGAGATATGCTCTTTTCCTTGGAGTTTGGAAGTTGGAGCAGTAAAGAAAACATGTATTTTCTCTAGGAGTAATGCCATTTCCAAAAGAAGGTCTAAGATAGAGAAAAAACCTGAAAAAGGACAGCTACAATTTAAAACAAAAAGCCAAAAGGTGCTAGGAGTTAAAGCATTGAAATGAAATTATTCTTTGAAGTACAAAGAAATGGCATTTTTTCCTCCGTAAATTATTTGAAGCAAAATACCACAGCAATCTTCTTACGGGAAATTCACTGCAAGATTTTAACGCCGCTTTATTAACTTGGGCACCCTTTGCTCTCCTGCTCATCATGGAAGATGAATGGTTAGGATGTAGAAAATGAACGTGGCCTGTGTATCCCAACCTTGCTTTCTCCAGTCCTTTTCCTTGCTGAGGCAGGATGGACCATCACCTTTGAGGCCGTGAAGGGAGCTAGCCTTGCACACACTCTCTGTTCTCTGTAGCGGTACTTGTGAGTTAGGAGAAACATCAGGTGCAGGAACTGGCTTGTGGCTCTACTGCTAATACAACCATGGCTATGAATGTCTTTAAAAGTATTTAGTTCAACTAAAAAAATTATTACTTGGATCTGGTAAATACTTTTTTCCAACATTAGAAAGGCAACAGCCTGGAAAGAGCTTTAACAATTGCTGGTCATTACATAACAGCTGTAATCCCAGATTTTTCTCCTCTCTTCCTCTCTCTGTAAAAGTATTGTGCATGATTTTATACCAAAGGTTTCCATTTGCATAAGAAAGGAAAATGCCTGAATTGTCTTTAGAAACATAATTTTATATTTTCTTCTTCTCTCATTTGTCACATGAACAAATGCAGATAGATGGGCTTAGAACTGTGTTTGCTAAAAAATTCATCTCTTACATTCTAGAAAAAATATTTAGCAATGATTACTTGACATTGAAAAGGATTCTCATGGTTTAGGTTAGCAAGTTCTAAATTAAAATATAAGAACATTCAATATACAAAAAGAACACAGTAATTTCCAAATGCAGAATAATTTTATTTAAGGTATTTAAATAAAATTATACAGTTTAGATGTACATATGTAAAATACTTTTAAAACTCTTTCACTTGGCATATATATTAATGTATGTGATATTAATGCAGTTTCAACTCTACTTGATGAGAAAGAATTCGTTTCCTTGGATACATTCAGTCCCAAATCCTGTCAAAACAGAACTTTTGGAAGATATTTATAGATCTTAAGTGCATGTGTACATGACTGTTTTGTAGAACTCATAGTAATGATCTGAAATATTTCCCATTCCCTCTAATCCTTCCACTGATTTCCTCTGAGAAAACTCAGGCTCCAGCTCCTCCACATGACCCCGTTAGGCAGCTGTAGACAAATAAAATTCCTCTTCCTCTTCTCCAAGCTGAAGGACCTCAGCTCACAGCCTGTCCCACATACACCTCACATTGCAGTCTCACTCTGCAAGTCCCACACAAGCCTCACTCTGGTATATCTCTATTTATCTTATACTGGTGAGCCCAGACTGGAACCAGTGAGCAGAGAGATGAGCAGAGAGGAAGGATTCTCTCTCTCAGCCCTTCTAATACATCCCAGACTGCCTTTGACCTTCTCTGCTGCAAGGGCATGCTGATGATTCCCCTTCAACTCGCTTTTCAAAAGGACAGCCCTGAGGTTGTTTTTTATTTCTGCCAAGCTGCTTTCCAGCTGTTTGGCCCTCAGCCTGGTCTGAGAATGGGGTTCCTGATCCCATCTATAGGACTTGGCACTTGGATCTGTCATACTCCTGTCAGCACACTTTCTCATCATTGTTCAGCTGCTTTGAGTAGCAGCCCTGCTTTCCATTGTGCAGTCATCCCACAATCTGGTATCACCTGAAAAGCGTCTGGGATACTCCATCCTGTTTTTCAGGTTGTTAATAAAAGCATGACATACTCCTGGCCCCAGTATGAGATCCTGAGGCATGACACTGATAACTTCCTACCTGGTGAATTTAGCACCACTGACTACTGCCCTTTCTGCCCCCGGGTCTAGTCAATTTTTCAGCTATCTTGTCACCCACCTTGATTGTGGAAGTTGCTTCATGCTATTAAAAATATGTTTAAGTTCAACAACTAGCACAGATTTTTCCTTTTAAAGTGGTGAAGATTGCAAATTGACTCAGAAGATCATTCCTCAAATCCCCCAAACTCCATATCCCTGTTCCTGTGATAAAATCCAAACGTGATGCACTGAAATCCCTAGGGATTCCTTATGACTGACAGAGACTCTTAACGATGATAAGGTTCTTCAGGATCATTTGAAATAGATGCTACTATCTAAATATAAATGTACTATCATTATTTCAATGGGCAATCACTGAAGTAAACAGCAACATTTCTATCAATGTGAAGAGCTCCACTGCAGACAGGTGCACATATATTTGCATGTATCTGGAGCACCAGGCACTGGCATACTGTTTGGATTCAATGGAAAGCCAGAAATGGAGGATTTTCAGCATGCGGTTTTCAAACACTTCAAACTATTTTATTCCTTGAGAAAACATAAAGGCACTTTTGTTCTTGCTGCAGGATGAAGAAAGGAAAATAAGCTACTTCAGAGTTACCCATTCAAAGGAACAATCTAAAATAGTCTTATAACCTGAAAACATATTTCTATCTAGATATGGATAATTTCAAAGCAGAATTATGTTTATTAAATGCCTTCAGTATATCTGACAGTTAAATGCACCAGTAAACAGGAAGGTTTTCAGGCTTTGGTTTCTATAAACATGTACTTTGTCTTAAAAAAAAATTGACAAGAGAAAAGAAATGAAGGAGAGATGGATTGGAAGAAAACAGCAGCTTGTTTCAGGTCGACCTCTTCCAGGTTATAACTTCCTGATATAAGCATTCCAAAGGCCAAACAGATGGGCATGTAGAAAAATGCTCATGGAAATAAATAAACAGATTAGTAGTCTTGTACAGTAGAAATGTAATGAAGATAGAAAATCATCACAGATGTCTCCAAAACCTTTCAGCCATAACTTCAATAAAATACTCTAATTCCAAGAACCCACACTAGAAGACTTGATCTTACAAAGCAATTCTCAAAGCAGAAATTGCTGCTGTTCTAAGTTCCTTCACATACCCTCAGTTTGGCATTGGGAACCCTCCCTTGGGTTCCCAAAGAACCATCCCAAAGAACTGCCCAAAGAACCATCTTCTTTGTGTTCCAAAAACATGACTTTGCTGAGCAATAACATCAGTGCATACAAAATGATGAAAAGATTTGCAGGTTCAGCTGATTTTGTCTACAAAGACAAGGCTGCAGCATGCAAGCAGAGAACTGAATGTCATATGGACAGAGGAACATCACTGAATGTGTCAATGCCACTGCAAAACTCATGCAAGACTGTTTATACTGTGAAGGCATGGAGAAATATCCTTTTTACACCCCTGAGCCAAGCATTTGAATCACTAAAAAGGACAAAAGTTCTTATTAAAACAATTCACTCTGATCTATAATGTACAGTACACTATTAGTTATGTTTGACAATTTAATTTTTATCAGATCAGTGAGGTAAAGGAATGTTAGAACAAACAGATTTTAAACAACAGTTTTGTGGCGTGTGTGTATTCAGGCACCCATCATCTCTACTTCCAAAAATCTGCTGTAAGAATGGCAAGAAACGGGGAGAAGGGACAAACTTGGAATAGTACTCAGACTTGAAATTCATAAACAGTAAAAATTTCAGATTTCTGGAGCAAACAAGAACTCCGTTTTGCCTGGGTAATTTTTTCCCCCTACAATCCCAAAACAAACATCAGGGATCTAGTAGAGAATTACTTTTCTTATGGTATTCCTGCTGGTAGGTGAAACTGCAGTCTGTCATAAATTGCAAATATGCAATGAAGCTCCTAATTTATTTGCATTTATGTTCAGCCCTTAAGGGACTTACTGATACCAAATGCTATAAAACACACCATCATTGTCTGAAAAAAATTCCTGCCTTGCCTGCAGTGATAAAAGACAAGACTACCATCCCCTAATTACATAAATTATTTCCCAGGTGGATCATAGAAGATTCTACCTTCAGAACATAGATCATATTACTTTCATATTAAAGAGCATATAATTTTTAATAAATAAATCCATATGTGCATATTGATCTTTCATTTTGAACAGCCATGGGAAAAAGTCATAGAGATGTAGATTCTGAATTTGTACAATGGATTAATACGAAACTTCACCAATATTCATTGATTTGTTCTAAAACATGGATAAAATTAATCAGCACAATGACAATGAGTGACAATAAGAGGCAAGATGCCAAGTTGTTCAAAAGAGTTAATATAAACAGTTTGTTTAAAATCAAAAGATGTTCCCTTCAAGTAAAAAATTCTGAAGATAGTTTTCAGAGTCTGCTATAAAAAAAAGAAATGTTTCAATACAAATTATTTTTGCATCAAAATCTGATTTAATAAATTTGATATTCCTTCTGGTAAGTTTTGGATATGACATATATTTTATGCCTCAATATGGTAAAAATATTAAAGACAAATAAAAATATTCCTACTAAAATAATTTGACCATTAAATTAAGAAAAAATCCCCACCAAGCAATATCAGAACTTTCTGGTTTATTGTTTAACTTTCTCTTCCAAACTAGAACATATAATTTAGATATTAGAATTCCTGATAAAATGGAAATTCTGCTGTCAGTTTATGTTACTGTCACACCCCGGTCACTCAAACCTCGGGCTAAACAAAGGTACTTTTGCTCTGGGTAATCCCAACCAAATATTCTCAAGAGGTAGAAACACGCAAAAGTTTATTGGAAAAGTACTTAGCCTGCTGAACACAGTAAACCTTCAAACCATTCAATGTTACCTTCTGTGAGAAGGGAGTTAAAAGAAGAAGGAAGGGAGGGAAACAGAGAGACAGGAAAGATACAGAAAGACAAAAATAGCTATCAGCTCCTGGGTCTAGCTATGTAAAGCTTCCAGGTAAAGGTAGGGCTAAAAAAGAACACGCTTGCCTCAAGGTGACCCTTCTTAAGCCCTTCTGACCCATCCTGGGCCTTCCTTCTGGGTGGGACTTTGGTCTCTGGACCACTCAGGGTTAGGTGGGTTAGGTGACACTGGGAGGGGCTGTCTCCAGTGTGCCATGATTGACACACACTGTGGGGCTGGGCTGTGTTGGGGCAGGGCACCACCTCACCAGAACAAGGCTCCCACCACACATTCCAAGCCTCCAAGATGTCTTGAAACAGATCACCTTTTCCAGTCTCTGACAGGCACTTTTAAAAAAGAGTCAGTATAGCTTACTCAGCACAAATATGAGGCATGGTAGAAATTTTGTTCTTCCTTACTGCTGGTTTCATTGCACAGCTATGAAATTTTACCTCATCTTGCAAAGATGGCAAGATTGAATCAAAATTATGCTTTCCTGACAAAGCTGCCATAAAATTCTATAGTTACCAAAGAAACTACTTTCCCACTTGAAACCATCATCAGAAAAAGGGGGGGGAAAGTGTGTTTGAAAAGAAGAATTGCATCAAATCTGTGGAAAATGGCCATGTTATACTCAGCTCAGAGATTTGCATTGATTCTATGCTGTGGTATCTGGCCTGGACACTTGAGAGGGGAAATCTGTGTGGGGCTGTTATTATGTGCAATGTGTGTTTTGTTCCGGGACAGCTGCAGGTCCTTTATGTCAGATCTGCTGCACCTCTTGATGAGATTGATAGCTGCCTAAATAGCACACTGAAGATAAGGACTCATATTTTTTGTCTTTCATATTCCAGTAAATAAATAAAACCCACCAATCATAACACAAACCCTGAACCTAGCTGAAAGAACATGAATGGGAAAACATTAATTGATTGACTGGGGGAAGGATCAGGTCTCAACAGAGCCAACTGGTGCAATCCCAGAGAGGATACTAAATAAAACACCTGCATAGAGCTGATTTCAGCATATCTCTGATAGTGAAGATTTAACCTCAGTTTTCATGGTCATTTGGGCTTCGAAAGAAGTAATAAAATTGGATGTCCAGATGCAATTAGAAAAAAATAACAAAACCCATCATACTTAATATTCCCATTACTCTTTTGATTAGAAGATGTGCCTTAATATTACTTTTTACACAATTAAGTGCTTCAGCTCACTATACATTATAAACACTCCATAGTAGATTAAAATTATTATAGCTATTAAGACTTTTAAAAGCATTATGCAAATTATATTTTAACTATAAAACTATTTCTTACAACTAAAAGCCAGGAAAGATGAAATTAGTTTAAGGAAAGTATACCATTTTAAAATGATTTTTCCATGTGGAATGCAGTACAATATGTGTTCTAGTCTTAGTTCAGATGTCAATGTTTTAATCAAGGCCAAGATGACTGCAGTAAACAATCATCAAACAATATTTTTTGAGACAACCCGAGGAAAAACTTTAAAATCTTCACAACTCCTCTAATTAATCAAGTAAACAATAAATACAGTTAAATGTTGTAATCCATACAATTTTGCTACTAATTCTCAGTGCACAGTCAGATGAAGTTATTTACTTGTTTCAGAAGGCTATTAAATACAATATTCCTCTTTTTGCAGTGCAGATTATGTTATGCACATATATCCCACTGATTTAAGGTGCTCGGAGGCCCTGTTTCCAAAAAAAGCAAGGATAAAACTGTTCCCAAGGCTCACTAAAAGCTGGTCAGTATCTTTTAGGAGTCATGGAGCCTTTGGCAACAGGAGAATCTATGTCTAATCTTGGGCTATGGTCAGAAAATCAACAAACTAAGGGGGCTTAAACAAAGATGAAGGGCACCACTGTTGTCTCATAAGCCAGAAATGAGTCACCTGCATTGACGTAATTAATATTTGTTATATTGAGTGGTTGATTGCAATTTTTTTCATGTGAGTTATTAGCTCCAGCACAGGAAAAATCCTGAAAATAATACTTGTATTGTCTTAACCATGATAAAAGCATTTCCCCCTCTCACTGGATAGTTGTTTGGTCAAGCACAGAAGTTATTCTTGCTGTAATAAATGGGCATTGTCACTTCCAAGAGATAGTCACATTCCTTGTGCTGGCTGCTGTCACTTCTGAATTCCACTCTGTAATTTAGCAGGCTAGTTGCCCTCACTAAATGTGCATAAAACTAGCATAAAAAAATGAAGTTTATAATGAGTTTAACTGTAATTGCATTCAGTTTGATTTTCTTCCCATTAGTCCCCCATGTCTTTGTGAATCTCATTTTCCAGAAACCTAAACAGTATATTTTGGTTTAATAATTTATTTTTTTTTTCCACATTGCCACAATGTTGTTGGTTTTTTTTTAAAAAAAATCTTTCTCTTTTGTCTGTGTGCTTCCTCTGGAGAGGTGTGACCATCCTTAAATGAAGACACTGGAAAATTCCTGTCATGGCTTGGTGTTTCACAAGCTCTACTTGGAGCCAAGAAACTGGGTGCCTGCTCCAGGACAGCACTAGTGTTAGTCAGGCAAGTAGCCTAGCAACAGGAAAGAAGTAAGATGAGTATTTGCATCTTTAGGGAATCTGCAACACGCTTTTTGCATTTTGAAACACTTCATAAAGCCAATTTGTCCTGCTGCTGGAAATCATAAAGGACATTGTAAGTAATTTGAATGCACGAATGGGGAGAGTTTGGTTCATTTCTAGTACCAAGAGGTATTTTCCTAAACTCAGACAGAAAATTAGAATTTTCAAATTGTATCTTGATGGACAGGAAAAGTTGAGATTTTCTTCCAAGAAAAATCCAAAATATCCCAATATTTTAACTCTTCCCAGCATCGGAAGTGAAATGTCAAAGCAAAGCACAGACAGTATGCACTTCCCACTCCAATTCTTCCAACTCTCTCCATGATATAAAGAGAACTTAGTGAATGAGAATCCCTTTGACCCTTGGCTCCTTTCTGAAAGGAGGGATGTCACACCAGATGTATTTCTTAAGAAGTCAACTACTCTCCTATGAAATCAGGATGAAAAATTTGGGGTTGTTCAGCCTGGGGAAGGTAAGGCTTCTTATAGCAGCCTTCCAGTACTAAAAGAGAGCTACTACAGAGACATGCAGTGACAGGATGAGGAGTAAATATTTTTAACTGAAAGAGGCTAGGTCTAGATCAAAAATTAGGAAGAAATTCTTTACTTTGGGGGTGGTGAGACACTGGAACAGGTTGGCAAGAGAAGTTGAGGATGTTTCATCCCTGGAAGTCTTGGAGGCCAGGTTGAAGCTCTGAGCAACTTGCTCTAATGGAAGATGTCTCTGCTCATAGCAGAGGAGTGGGAAAGATATGATCTTTAAGGTTCATTTCAGCCCAAACCATTTGGATTTTATGACTCTATGGTAGGTAAAAGCTGCTTCTCTGTCCTGAAGAGCAGTATGATAACCTCTTGGAAGCAATGTATATCAAGCAGTAAACAAGACAGCTGGTGAGCACCAGCTAATGCAAGGCTGGCTAACTCCCTCCTTTCAGTGCAGAAGGATTGGAATCAGTAAAAACTAGATTCTGCTCCAGAAAAAGCTAATATCTCTTGTACTTTGCAGCAGTAATGGCAGCTACTTCTTAGATCACAGCCCAAGATGACAAACCTCACTCCAGTCCAAAAGGGAAGGTGAATTATTGCTTCTGCCTTGACAGCACCCATGGTATTTTTACCTGGTGCTGCCTTTAAGTAGAGACGCTGTCTTGAACCAGCAGAGATAATGGGTTCAGCTTCAGGGCAACATAATTATTTCTGTTCTGATAAAAGCCTGGTACTCCTACATCTGAGGTTTATGAATGCCAGCATGTCTACCTCTGGATGCTTCAGGGATTGTGGAGACAGCAGATTGCATGATTTGCATTAGGGATGTCTCAGTACTGTCATGCTGTTACTACCTGAGGGACGTCTTGGTTCTTTGTTTAGCAAAGAGTCTTTTCTATGACTTCATTAAAATGCAGGAGGATAAAACTAAGTTTGCTAAGTATTTACTGAAGCTGTGCTGCTTCTCAAACAGGCAACTGTAAAGAGCCACGTACTGCTGCCACCACCAGTGCTACGTTGAAGCCTTCTGCTCTTGATCCAGCTCTCACAACTTGCACATCATCTGTTAGCTGGTCCCTGGCTGTCACTCAGCAGCATTTGAATGCCAGCTTGGTGTGCCTGCAGCTCCTCACACAGCAGAAGATTGCCTGCTGCATTTCAGTGAAAGAGGTACTGCAGTAGAGCTGCTGCTGAGAGATGCTAAGTCATGTGAAGCCAAGTAGAGAGAAGCTATGTACAAAGTGAAGTCTTCTGCACAGAGAAAAGCCTCATGTCAATATGTACTTCTCCATACATCCAACAAGTACATGTACAGTTGTGGGCTTTTATGACTCCTGCTTTTGCTTTATCTGAAAAAAAAAAAGATAAAAATCTGTGAAGTAAAATTTTTCAGCTAAGCTAATAAAATCATGAAAAGCAGTGTTAATGGGAAAATTAAGTCTACTGAACTTGCTGCTTGCTTGCTTCTTTCATGTGCTAACATTGTACAGTGTATGTTACCCATGATTGTTTAATAGGACCCTATGGCACAACAACTCTGGGGATGGTTTTCTGTACTTACACAGATCACAAAATTGTTGCAATGCTTTTAGCTCTGCAGTGGAAAGGGTCCAAAATCCAGGAGAGTGCCTACCTGTCCCTGCCAGGGAGTGGCCTGGCATGGTGAGAGTTGCTGATGAACTGTATAATGGGTTGGGGCACTGCCTAATCTCTTCCCAGTTTATGTGGCCAAATGAAGTCCAGTAGAGGTGAAGGGAACAAGACTTTTATCTCTGCTTGGAAATAGGGATGAATAATTACACCCTTGCCAAATCTAAAAATAATTGAGCACGTCCCTTAGTAACTTGTGTATCTGGAGAGTAACCTGAAGCTGTAGGGACTCAAGAAGAGCAATTCAATGCACTGTTGGACTAAAGGAAGATGCTCTTAACTCCTTTTCTTCCACAAGTATCATTATTTCCTGCACCTGAAACAGTCAACTGAGCTCTGTGGTCCTTTTCAGACCAATTATTTGCCTATAGAAAAGCAACATTTTTCTGTTACTAGGGTTCATTTTTCAGAATTTCCACAATAGTTCCTTTATTGAATAAGCTTCTGGAAGAAGGAAACCTGCTTCATGTTCTATTTCTAGAATGGCCCATACAAAGAACATGCTCGTGAGCAACCATATGCCATGATATCCCAGTACAACTAATTAAATGCTCACATCTTTTTAAAGTCAAAAATAAAAATAAATGGTGTTTATCAGCCTTGTTCTCTCACAAAGTTTGTTCACTGGCAACTACTTCAACACTACTCCTTGTTATTTCGGGTAATCAGTCTGAGCTTTAGAGCTTAATCTGTGACCACTGAATTTCACAAAGTGACTTTTCTGGACATGGAATAAGAATCTGTATGTAGCCTTGCAAGTGGGAGACTTTTAATCCAGCACATCCCAATGAACTTACATCAGTCTTAAAATAATTTTCCTGGTTTACCCTTGTCTGAACTAGCTATTGCTGTTGATCAGCAAACATGTTTAATACTTTTTTGAAACTAAAATAAATAAGGCAGTTCAATAAATAAAGCAATTTTATGCCACGGTGACATTGCAAATAAGCAAAGAAATCTAATTATGCGTGTAACTGTGAGAGAAGATATGTCAACAGCCTTGACATGCTCGAATATATCATAAAGCAAGCCCTTCTAGACTTAGCACATCATGCAAATGCAGACATGAAGTATGAGACTGTAAATAATTGACTGAAGAACCTCATGACTTACACCAGGTCTCATCAGATCACCAGTTTTGCAGGTTAAACTCCTTTACTGATCACTGCATATCATTTATCATGTTTATTACTGGGTAACATTGACAATTCATATTTAATCTGTGACCAAGTATAACTACAAGAACATTACTACAACATTTATATCTTTTCCATCCCATTCTTGTTCAGCTGGTCATTTCTATCTAAATCCAATATCATGCACTTACTGAAATAGTGTTATTGTGTTTTCAGATCACGTCTTCTATTTGTAAACATACTTTTGGAAGTAAACCCTTTAGAAAATTTTGACAGGTTTCCTAGGATGGTGTCAGCAGCACCTGTGAGAAGCATACTCACATACTATATTTCTTCACTTGTGCCATTAAAAGAAATATTGAATAGCGCTCAAATCTGAAGAGATTCAACTGGGTTTCCACCCATTTTGACAGTGAAAGAATAACTTCTCTGGGAACAGTTTTCTGGCCAGTTCTACACAGGGACCTTAAAGCAGATTGAAAAAGATTAGGATTATCAAAAAATTTATAGTAGAGAGAAATCCCCTAGGGAATTTTAGAGGGTTTTATCTGATGCTTTTTCATGCACACAAGCCTTGTCAGCATCCCATAGCATAACAAAAGAATTAGGATGATTTTCATTCTTGCAAATATTGGGTGTTAACCTTCTCCCTCTTATATTCTAGGCAACTACAAAGAGTTGGGGGTTTGTCTTTTTCAAATTTCACAGGTGCAGAAGATACCACGGGATTGAGAAACATTGTTCTTTTTAAAGCTGCTATTATTCTCCCATGCACATATGACACAGATAAGGGCACAACAGTGTATGCTGGTATTTCTTGTTAGTTGTGTGATTTGCATATCCTTCTGATAATGAAGAAACTGTAGCTTGCCTAATCAATGTAAGGGAGGCAAATCATTACTAATTCCAAAACATTGTCCCTCTCCACTATGGATTTAAGTATTTTTTGTTGACTTGAGTAATTTATTGAATTTGAAAATTGTTAAAAATATTTGTTACACTTCAAACAGAAAATGCTAATTTTGCACTGAACTTCAGTTTAGTTATTGCCCTTTCATTTAATGTTGGCTATGCATTTAGAATTTTAATTTATATATCTTCTCAGTGTGGAGACTTTTTCTTTCTTTTCATAAGGACATCTGAAACACTTGTTTTAAATTAACATGTGTTAAAATTTCACTATAAAAACAGAAATGCAAAACATATGTGCTTACTGGGATTCAAGGATTTCTTAGAGCTGGTCTTCGATGCAGGTTATAAGGTGACAATGCTGTAATAGAATAGTGAAGAAAAAGTTCATTGATAAATTACATAAATATTTGGCCTTAAGCATTCTGATGTAATGATGTCATCCTGATTATCCATGTCTGATCATCTGAAGGCAACAAGATTACTAATTAATGCAGTCCTAAGCTTCTACATTAAGTTTCTAGCCCTGAATATTTGAGTAGGAAGTATACTAGCAGGTCTTCACTCAGTCTTTATTCAATGTTATTATTCATAATGTCGTCCACATTTGGCACAGAAAGCAGATGGATAGATAACAGGAAACTTAGAAACCTGCTATGACTTTCTTTCTTTCACGGTGCCAGCTGGGTTTATTCAAAACAAGGGTCTTTCTAGGAGCAGGTTTATTTCTTCTTTTAAAACTCTGTCATTTCAATACATTTGTGAAAAAATTAAACTGGTTCTTTACTATATATACTATATATGCAACATTAGCTCCCAAGTTTTCTTGGAAAAGGCAGTGAAAATAAAATATGTTGGAAGGATGATGTTTTTTGCCGAGATAATCAAGTGAATAAGTATCGTAAAATTTTGCCAGTTTATTAAAGTGAGGCTGGAGGGGGGGGTGCAGAAAGACAGGTTTTAGAAACAGTTTCTTTAGTTATAACATCAGGTAGCTGTATTTCTGAGGCAATAAAAAAAAATCAATAATGGAACACATATTGCTCTTTCTTCCCTGTATGGATTCACACCCACATTTTTCTTTATGTGTCTATATAATTTTATTTGCATGAAATTTTAGTGGTAAAGAGGTGTAAATTTATAATTAGTTGCTTCCCAAAGAATATTACACTTGTATTTCTTAGCAAAATAGGTACAAGGTTAGCAATTTAAAACAATAATAAAGACAGAAAAGAGGAAAAAACAGCACACAAAAGCTTATCCGTTTGATTGGCGAAGAAACCATGATAGTTATGTAGTGATAAAAATTCTTCAGAAGAGTCAAATAAATACAGAAAATAGTGATGCAAGAGAACCACTCTGCTATTTAATGAAATGCATGGGCAGCAACCTCTAATGATGGGAATTTGAACTGGAAAAGGTAATGAGTATTTGGTTTAATTTTATTTTTTATCCCAGATACAATTACTTTTGTTTCCTTGTCATAGGTAGACCTTTAATATGACCAGGTCATGTCTTCTCAAAATATTTAACAAAGCTGTGTGGTTATATTTTCCTTTTTGGGGAACGTGTGCAGGCATTAAAACTGCTTCTCTGACAACCCCAACAGCCTCCTTACCAGTGGCACCACTCCACGCTGCCCCTTTACAGGACACAAGGTTCTTGTAAGTCTTGTGACTGGACAGGTGAGATCAGCGCTGTTCTCACGATTTTATTCCCATCTTCACTACAATACTTCACAAAATTGCCTAATCTTTCTCTACTCCTGCTTTTGCCACAATGAAAAGCCGGGTGGGAAGGGAAATAGTAGCTACTTTTCCTGATAAAATAGTTAGAATGTTACACATGAGAAGTATCATATCCAGAGTAAGTAACTGCAATAAAGAAAGAATTACTATGAAGTTTTAAGCACTTGAAGTGCTGTGGGAAAATTTTGCCCCTGATTTTTAGATGCTATTCATACTTGGATGGTTACTCTTTGGTTCATCATAAAGAGTTTTCTCATGTGTACAAATTTAAAGGACTGTTTTATAGATCATAAAAATATGTACTCAATTACTTCAAATAACACTTAGGGAACTGCATGTAAATGGTGCATAAATTGCCCAATGAATCACGACAAAGTCTCTTTCAAAATCAGGAATCAGGGGGTAACCAGCATCAACAAACACATACACACTGTTGAAAAGAGGAAGCTTATTACTGCAGAGTAGTTTTCATCTGTGCTGTAAATAAAACTGGGGCTTTAAACAAAGCCACTTCAAACATGCATCTGCAGCAATTCTATTATTAAAGCTGGTGGTGGCTCAGGGACAATCAATGCACTTTGCTTCAATACTGTTTTGATTTGCAATACAGCACATAGATTGTACAGTGCAGAGGTTTATGAAACAGCTTATTCTCCACTATAGTTGTTCCCAACAAGCTTACTTAAGCCCTATATATCATAAGCTCTAAATCAAAGGTTTGATGTCACTGGCTCTGGTAAACTGACTCCATGAAGCTGTAATTCTCCTCTTGCCCTCTGCCAAGATGTGTATTATCATCATCATCAAGGCCTCTGAAGTGCTTCTAAAATGCATTTGTAGAATGTGCTATATTATTACAATGCTTTTAAAAATCCCCTGTCCATTGATTTGGGACTTATTGGATTTTGTCTTTTTCATTTTTAATTTTTGATCCAAAAAATGTTGGATACAAATCCTACTGAAATTCAGTGCAGATATTTTTTTTGTTTATTTCAGCCACACATTCACAATTTCAGGCTCAATAATGTACGAATACAGCATGACTTTCTGGAGCATTTACATACCAAAGCTAATTTTAAAGCTTGTGCTAATTTATATGGAATACATTAAGACCTTATACCTCAAATCTGGTTCCCACAACCTGACTAGTACAGAAGAAAGAGAAATACAAGTGCCTTGGCTGCTTCTTACTTCAGCTTAACTACATTACTCTATCAGGGCACATGTGAAATGTGCACTGGTAGACTAATGCAGTTAATGTGCACTCCCTGTTGATGCAGAGAGCTAAATGCTGGTGGAGGGGCTGGTGAGAATCCGTGTGGTTTGGCCCTCACCTCCTTCACCCACACATGCCATGGGCATGCCGTGGGCAGAGAGCTAGTCCCCATCTCAGGCATCATACCACTTCTCTGAAGCTGTGAACTGCAGATGAGGAGGCCCTAATTGCACATAATGTTCTTCCTACTCTACCTTTGTCAAGCACTCTCTACATGTGCAGAACAAAGTACTTCTCAAATACTCAGTAGTATTCCAGGCTCCCCTGAGTGAAATTAGTGGAAGAGTCACAAAAGATTTAAATGATTGTCCTTCGTCACTAAGGTATTCGATGGCTGTGCAAGGGGAACAGATTTTATGACATAGGTTAACTTGTTGATACTTCAGTCTGCAGACCAAGGTACAGGAGAGATCTACACTGTTTTGAGACAGGGGCTATTGATTTTATGTTCACTCTTGCATTATGAGACTGCATCAGGAGCAAGGAAATGAGCATCTCAATGTGAAGAAGAAATACAATTCAGGCAGTACAGAATGATATAAATATCAGTTGTCATTCAACATCATTTTAAACCACACCAATCACTCTTCATAGAGCAGAGGTCCACAAATACAGTTTTGACTTCTTGACTGTTTATGATTGATAATTGCTTCTGAAGGCAAATGAGTCCACAAATGTGTATTTCATTGTGTACTTTAAATTATCAGTCTCCAGTTTACAAAGAGTATCTGAGTGGAACTATGGCTTCTAATAATGCAGTTAAAAATAATTCATATCAAGTTGGGGAGGAAAATAATTTTTTTCCCTAAGTAATTTCTCAACTTTTACATCAATAGTATCTCAATACCTTGCACTGGAAAATAGATGGATATGCACTATGCCAATTATGGCAGAAAATAGTGTTTTATATCACATTTTCTGGTCTTCCTTGTGCATTTTTTATGTGGAAGAAGTCCTGGATAAGCAAAAGCAAACAATTTATTTTCCTCCCTTAAACAGCTACTTTTATCTCTACAAGTGCCTTTCATGAAGTCTATTTAAAACAAGAGTGAGTAAGCAGCTTGGGTACTGTTCACATCACACTGCTCAGGACTTCCTGAAGATAACTAGTACTGTCTTTCTCTCAACACCACTTTGTGTTCAGCTGCTGTCTAGCTTTTACACAGACAGTTCATTGCTTAGGACAAACACTCGTATAGCATTTTTTGTGATGCAAAAGGCTTTGATTTTGTGAATAGCATCATAAATACTGGTAGGAGTTGTAGAAGAAGCAGAAATAAGAATCGTACCAGTTCTATCTCATGTGAACATACTGTAATCCCCCCCTTTAAAATAGGACCAGTAAACAATGAGTTTTCTTGGCTACTTCACATATAACACAGTACAGAGAATTCAAACACACTGGTAACTCTATCATCAGTTAAACAAGGCCAAATTCTGTTCTTCCATTCAGTTTAGAACACTGCATTTCATTCTGTGACATTTTCATTGATTTAAGTATGCCATGTGTGAAATCTAGCTAATGCAAATCTCATCCACAAAACTTTAGACCTCATAAGGGCTAAGACATGGCTTTTAGGGTCAGGGTTTAAGTAGATGACCTCTGTAAAACCTCTGCTGGGGTGAATTTAACCCTGAAAGTAATCTTTTGTAACAGCTTCAAGAAAAAGGGTCTTTTTTATATACTTTGATCTCTATCTATGACATATTAATTTAACCAGTTATGTTTATACAAAACAAAGATTTTTTACTTCCAAGACAAATATTTTCTTCTACATCTGGTGCCATTGCCTGACTACTGGCCAGTAGCTTTACAGTCCAGACTCTCTTTCTCAAGCCTCATATGTACCAACAAAACACTGTGGTGTTACTGTACACCTTCCATGGAGAAAGTCTTGCTTTCCTGAGATTTGGAAGCTTAAAGTGCTCCTCTGGTTAAAGTAGACAGCAGTGCTATCTTTATCTAGCTGTTGGATGCTTCATTCTATTGCCTGAGTCATTGGCAATATCGCTTGAGGCTAGACAGGTATATTACTCTTTAGAAACAGATGGTGTTGCACACAGGAGATTTGAGAAACACATTCTTAAAGCAGCAACAGATCTCTCTAAAATGAGCTGTCCAATTTATTATGGTTTATATAAAAATTCTGCCATTACCTTCTATTACCACCTCCCACTCTCCATTAAAAGTACGGTATTTGGAAACAGACATCAAAAGAAAGGAGTTTTATTTTCTGGGAAGCAACATCAACAGAAAAGAGCAATATTTTTTTTGTGTTTGCAGCAGGTATTTTAGCAGAGTCAAATCTGAAAAATTAATGTTGAAGAGAAATATTAAATAAGGATGTTTTTGCCACTACATCCCAAAACACATTGTTTTATGAAGAAAAGGCAGTAGTTTGATACCATTGTTTTTAATTAACAGCTTGGAGGTGGGGCCAGAGGGAAGAAGTACAGAAAATCAGTATTGTTGCAAACATTTTCTGATTATTATCTTGTTATTTCATCATCCAGCTGTCTACCTGCACTTTTGTCATGGAATAAATGAACATCCAGTTATCTATCTACACTTTTTTCATTTATTAAAGATATAGCACTATTTCTTTCCAACCCTATCTATTTAAAAATAAATAAATGAGCATATGTCATTATTCCCTAGCACAGCATTCAGTATTTCAATCACAACATTTCTAATGCCAGTTCTGAAGTGTGAAATAAGCATCATATGGTCAAAACTGCTCTTTAGTTTTCTAAGAATAACAAAACTTCAAAAGAACCCCGACATCTGGGAGGCACAAGAGACAGCAAAGAAAACTACTATTCTTATACACTTGAATTTCAGTTTTCACTTTGGATTTGTGGCTTCTAGATTTGGACACTTATATTTGGTGAGAACTTCAGAGACGAAAAAAATATTCTCCTGCTTAGAACAGTTTATGATTTTGCCAACATTAATTCCAGTTAGGGACTAAATATTTGTTAGCATTTTATTTTTTAATTTATATTTTCTAAGAACTTATATTTTACTGCATTGACTGTCCTTATAAAGGATGAAAGAGGGAAAGACCAAATACATAACAGCATACAATGGTTTGTTCCTCACTGGTGGTCAAACACAGAATTTAAACAAGTAATGGCAATGTATACAATTGCTATGAAAATGGAAGGGATGACAGCATTTAATTACCTAGATAGCCACAGCAGGTGACATACCTCAGTAATTTTTTTAGAGATCTAGGGGGAAGAAAACCACCAATGCAGTCAGAGTTTTTATTTTCAACTAGCTAAGGATATACTTGCCTGCTTATGGCTTTACCAGAACCTACTGGGTACTATCTGTTCTTCAGGGAAGAAAATATAAACAGCATTAAGAATTGCAGTAAGAACAGACTGACTCATCTTTTCCTTTACAAAGTGGTGTGACATCACTCCCCCAGCTGCTCAGCGTGGGGGAGGTCAGTTGGTGATAATCCTTGCCAAGTATGTCCAACAAGCACAGATGAGGAGTGGAGCTTTCACATCATAATAATCTTCTTCCCTCTGAGCTTGTGGATTCTCTTTTGGATGAACACAGCATGGTCCAGGGCTCCACATAATTTCAGGGGATATGTCTAGCCAGGAGGAAATGGAGCCAGACAGAAGCCACTCTTGGAGGCATTGTTCCATGGCAAGCTAGTCAATAATCCACCATAAAATCCATTGATGTAAATGCTGATTGGAGATGCACTACCTTTAGTTTCTTGGCTTTGTTAACATCAATATGTGTGGTCGTTGTGGGCAAGCACACTGAGGGAGTAAACAATTTAAACTGGGCCACTAATGCTCACAACTGATTTTTTTTCAGCAGGGAAAGAAGCCAGATCACAGCATGAACTGTCCAGAACGCTCTGATTTTGTCTTGAAATTTGAAAGGAGATGATGAAGACTTGCAGATTCTTAAGTCACAAAGGCATATGGACATGCTTTGTGTCTCCTGGCCACATTCAAGAATTTGCAGCAAGTTTCTTTCTCCCATGCTGTTAACAGGAAAGTGGTTAGATGTGCCTTGATGCACGAAAGGGAGTGGGTAACAATCATAGTACTGTTAGATAATACATTACTTGTAGTGCAAGCATTTAGAAAACTGGAGACTAATTTTATCAAGATGTTGCAAGAAGGAACAATAACTGCATGGACATAGATTTTTTTTTTAAAGAGCTTGATTAAGTTTCTGGCATGGAAACACCCTATATAGGAAAATCATTACAGATGCTTGTTCAAATTCCATTCAAATTCCATTCAATTTCAGAAAAGTACTTTCCATTGATTCTAATGGTCTTCATGTCAAAATCTTAAAATCGATTGATTTTTTTTTATTTTTTAATGCAGCTGAACTCCTCATTCACTAGCCACTCATGACTTCTCAACAGCCAGCTAAATCTAAGCTATGTTTATTGGGAAGTGTCCATGTTCAGACTAAGCACAGAGCAAAGAGTAGCATTGGGAAGACGCAGTCAGAACAAAAAAGGAATAAGCTGTAAGTACACTTCATTTAAAATGTACAGTGTCTGAGGGCCACTTGACTGCGTTGTTCCCATTCAGCTAGGGGACAATCAAATAGGTACATATTGTCAGCAGAGGAAAAACAACTCATAATGAACTAATAATATTCTGATGAATTTTAGACTACCTCTATTGTTCAATATTATTATTGTTCAATAATAGTCTGAACAAACAAGCAGAAAATAAAATCCTCTGTGGAAGCCACTAGTCAACTAAGGCAGTCTAGAGAGTGGCAAAATCTATAAGAATGTTCTCCAAGGACTTTTGATTACTCAAGAGGTATTTCATGCCTTACAGAGGATTTAAAAACCTTTCAGTATAGGAAGTGAATAGTAAACACGTAACTATAAATATGGGGGGGGTCCTATTTTTTTTAGACTAGCAAAAAACCCTCAACTTTCTATTGTGGGAAGCTGGCATTTTAACAGAGCATCCATAAAAACCAGTGGTACTTTTATATCCACGTAGAAATTTACCCAGTGCATCTGAAAATACTAAGGCAGAATAATACTACTTAGTAAACTATTCTGTTTACACTGAGCAGCACCTTGCTCCATGAAATTTTCCTACTAAAATTAGTCTCATGTCCTGCAATAAAAAACAGATGCTGAAGTGAATCAGTCATCAGATCTTGTAGTCCACATTGCCAAAAGCCTGGGCAATTAATGTTTCATTCAGGAAGGCCTAAATAATCACTGCTGTTTATCCTGCTCTGTAGAAATCTGTACTTGACACTCCATAGGAAACTTATAGAAAAAACACAAATCAAGGCCATAGGCCTCACAAACAAGACTTAAGATTCTTGAAATAGCAAGGGATTTGTTATAGTAAATTTTAAAATGATCTTAGGACAAGACTGAGACTCATAATATAATCAAAAATAACAATGGCACTAGCTAAAATCCCTGCCAAGTTCTCTTGACAGAGAAAAATTCAACTTGACCTCAACTGTAAACTTAATCTAAACACATAGGCAAGACTATGATATTTTTCCATGGGATATTTTTCCATGGAAAAGAGTCTGATTCCATGTAATGAGAAGAATTTTAATATATACAAGACAGAACCAACAGCACAGGTACACACAAAACAGAACCACGGTCCTGCAAATGGATCAATCATTTCAAATAAAACAAGCTGTGCTCACAGTCATGGAAGAAAAGGTTGTTCTATTTTAATTGTACCATAAACTGCACAGGGGAGAAATCCTCCCATGGAGAGAAACAGGGAAATAAACAGGTGGTGACCATGTAGGCAGTATTGTAAATAACTTCTTTAACTCTGTGGTACTGAACTTCTCTCTCTCCCAGTTTTCAATTTTAATACCTGCTTTTAACTAAATAACTTGCACTAGGTCAATAAATGGGCAGAGCCTCTCTGCAGCAGCAGTAAAGGAAAAGCTTCCCTCTCCCTTGTTTCACAGCAGACATCTTGTAAATATATTCTATCCTGACGTTCCTCCCATCCTTCTTCAGCGTTATTTCCTCAGACTGTCAGCTTCACTCAAGCCCATTCTGGATTTAGGTGTCTCATTGTTCCTTTGAATGAATTATTTGGAGCAACCTTATGAGTTGGCTGACTAAGAAGACCAAGAGGAAATGAATTTTACTTTTCATGGAGTCAAGCCAAGGTAACATCACCAAAAGTGAATAGAAGGAAATTGATAATTCTGGAAGAGTCTTCAGGCCTAACTGTCTTCCACATAATAACTATAGCTCTGATTTCAGAACACAAGGTCTTCTAGCATTTTTCCTTTTGTTCTAAAGGATAAAAATCAATAGTGCTTGTCACCCTGAAAATTAAAGTCTTCTGATAATGTTTTCATAGTTTTAGTTACTTTCCCATGAAAGTTCTCTAAACATAAGTTGCTTACCACATTGCTTCTAAGAAACGTCTTTTGATGGACGTTTCACATGACCAGCGTGCTTGGGAAGGTGGTAACTTAATTATCCAATCCCTGGTCATTGTTGAGAATCTATAAATACTGGAGTCAGAGAATAAAGGTGCTGCTTTTCTGTTCTGACACCAAGAAGCATTTCTGTGAATCATTTTGTGTCCTTTAGCGACAAGTATTAGCTTCCTCCTAGCAACCAACAAGCTTCTGCACTGAGTTCATGAGGCTCATAAGTCTATTGGCATGCTAAGGAAACATGAAGGGTGCCAGATTTCTTTCCAGTGTATTTCTTGTTCTACCACTCCCAAGTCCCTTCTCCCTGTTGAGTCATACCTCTGAGCCAAAGATTTGAGATTACCTCTGAGTCAAAGATATTTTAAGCCAAAAATATCAGTGTGGAATATGAGTCTTATGCTGTTCAGCAAAGATTTTTGTCTAATTCTCAGAGATGTGCACTCCATAAATACTTCTCTGTATACAGTCTCCTCTGTTATATCTAGAATCATATCGAATTCATCCCTACCTGAGAGGGTGTTACTACTAACAGGTGAAAGCATTTCATAAGAGACACTTTGTCCTGGAAATGTCACAGTATGCTTTTTGTCTATTTGTTTTAATTATCCTTGTTCTGGCAAAAACCTGAAAGCAGCTGCACTGAAACACACTAAATTTTGCATGTTTCATAAACACATGTTTTAAAACAACATCCAGTGATACAACTGAAATTCTTACCTATTGTACAAGTCAAAAGCTCTCATCCAGTGCTGAGTGGAATACTTTTCGCTTTGTTCCATCTGATGGAAGTTATCTCATTCCCAGAAATTTTTAGTCTGAAGATTCATCCATTTGACTCCTTTCCAAAATTTCTCAGGCTATGTGATAAAACTTCCCCATGCCATACATTGAATCTCTGTGACAGGATGAATTTCTTTGCTTAGGCTGATGCAACCACAGATTTTAAAAACTTTAAGACACTGTTAAAACCTCTTGGAAGCCTCTGCTTTATCTCTTTCTTCAAAACTCTGCGGTGTCATTCTTCAAAGACCGATAAAAAGGCTTTTCTTTTGTGAAACTATGATATAAAACTTCAGTATAGTCATTGTTCAATAAGGTAAGAGGGAGTCAAGTTCCATTCAATTGCTGTGACCCTTCCTGCAGGTTATATTCTCCATCTACTGTGACAATCAAATACACAGTTTCATAAATACAAAGTTTCTTTAGGTCCCACTGTCTCCAGTCTTGGAAATATTTTTTCCAGAGTGGACAGATGTTCAACCTTACCTCTGCCTCTTCTGGGAACGTTGTCAATTCTCTCTACGACAGTGTTGAAAGATAACCTTCAATAGATTTTCCATTGCTCTCTAAGAATATCCAGGTGGTGACAACATTTCATAGGGCAAGACATTACATTTCGAGTAGCCCTTTCTTTTAAATGCCTTCCTGTCTCCCTCCAGTCTCATTTGCTGACAGTTTACAACTTGCTGCACTTAATTTTGACCATACAGTGGGGATGAGATTAATCATAGGTACCATAGATATTTTTGTCTGATTTAACTAAAGGCTATAAAAGCAAAGCTTGTTCAGGAAATTGCACTGGTGATGCAGTACAACCAACCCTTGGGCTTTGTTCAGGAAGCACAGAGAACTACTCCTGATCTCAAGAGTTTCACTAGACTTCATCCTGGACACAGCAAGCTTGGTCAGCTGCCCTTGACTCAGACCTGCAGCTTCTTGTGAAGTTTCTTAGTAGAGAGGCTCGAGTATAAGAGCCATGTCTGGAGCACAGCAGCTTGTGCAGAATAATAGGAAATATTTATTTCATACATATGTGTGTGTGTGTGTGTACGTATGTATATCTAATATAAAAGACATATATACAGTTTATAAAAATTTATAAAAGATCTGCTTTATTTTCACTTGGGGTTTTTTAGTGTTTTGGGGACTCACATCCTGGATTTTGGGTGGAATTTGGTAAGTGCCTTTGTTTATTCTGGACAACTTTGAGTGTACAAATAAGCACAAAATAAGTTCCTTTATTTCAGAAGTACCTTTCCTGAGCTTGATTGCTTTCAGATGGCTTTATGTTCCCTGGATTGATTCTACATGCAAGTCTTGTAAGTTATTCACTGTTGCTTCCACTTGAGTTGCTAATCCTGTTGCTTTGGGGAAGATTAAGTCTTTTTCTGTCAGCAATAATCTCTAAATATTCCTATCACAACACCAAAAGCAAATCAACCCTCTACTTTCAAACATCCAAACAGGCAAGCAAGTTACATACCATTAGTCTGACTGGTCATCTCCTCTGTAGCAAAAAATCCTGTTCTAATCCTGCCTTCTATTTTCACCAAACCTCATCATCTGCATCAGATATTCCTATGTATCAATCTTCTCAGTCTTTTTTGTACTTACAGTTTTCTAGTCATCACTATTTTATAAAACATAATGTGAAGGAATTGTTCAGTTAGTGTTTTCCTTCCTTTTGACAGCTTTATGTAGAAATTCCTTTATGTTTGACCAGTTAAAGCTGATGCACAGTGAACAAATGTACTATACAATTATTATTGTAAAGTTTCTGCACCTCGCCTTCAACAAAATAATGTGTTTTAAAAATAGTTGCATTCAGAACAGTAAGGGTGGCATGCTGTACAGACATGCAGACTGCTTCTTTTCACAAGCTGCACATCTCCTTTTTCAGCTCTAGGTTAAAATAAAACCCTCTAACATTGAAAGCACATAGGTCTTTGTGCTCAGCCATTCCATTACAGTAATTGCATTCTACTTCCCAAAATTCCCCTTTCAGATGCAAAAGGAAATTCCACCTTTTCCTTTGTTTGTTGTTTTGAACTTCAGCTCTTTGTAAACCTTATCCCACAAGCAGCTGTGTTTAATTCCTAGAGTGACTCATAAACATACAAAGCTAGCTAGTAGTTCTAGGGTCCTCTGGGGAGGACACTAATAATGCTGCATAAACTATTATCAGATTAGCATTTTCCAGTGACATGACTGCTTTTCCTCCACCCTCCTTGGATATGCAATTTATGCAGCAGATGACATAATGATCTTTGACATCTCACACAGCGTATGCCGTATGCATATGACAATGGGATAGAACTGGTTGGAAAGCTAAGACCTCTTACTTCCTTAGCACTGCATCTGCTCACTCTAATCATTATGGACATTTGCATGCTGTTTCTATTCTCTTTTAATAGGGGATATAAAGAGAAGGAAATAAGTAATAACTTACTATATGTAGTTTATTTTTAGCTAAGTGACACCTGCCACTGAATGAGACCTCTATTCCGATATTTACAGATTCAATTTTTCCATACCTTTTATCTTCTCAAGTCACATCTTTCATTCTCTGTTGACACGTAGCCATCGATGGTTTTTCAACACTGAAAAAAAATAATACTAAACTATATATGCTTCAAAAATACCTCTCTGTCCTCTCATAAATGTGCACTTCCAAGTGGCAAGCAGTGCACAGAACCAGGAGCTGTGCTTCTGATCTGCACAGACAATACCTGACTTCCAAAGCCAAGCCTCAGAATGGCTGTGCAGGAAAACACAAGGCTATTCTAAAACCCCACCAGAAGAAGCAGGCTGCCTGGAACAATTTTTCTCCCTTCCAGTACAAGGGATCCAAAAATATTTGCTAAAGACCTGCACACGTACCAGTGCTTTAGGGAATGATCGTCTTCCTAATGAAGTCCCTATCCATAGAAGGATACTGTTAAATGCCTTCCATGTCAGTTGTCATTAGTGTGCTACTCAGAAACATGCACACAGAGATTTGTTCAATAAGCTGCAGTCACCACACAGCTTCAGACATCTCACTTTCGTTCTGCTCAGTAATTCATCAATCCTAATATGACTGTAATAACCACAATATTCCAAACTTTAGAGTGCTGCCAATGTCTACAGTTTTAAAAATAAAAATTGCCAAAATGTTTCCTCTCCTCATAATAAGTGAGGACTTTTCCTATAAAATCACCCTGGCCTGGGACCAAAATTGGGCAATAATCAGCACTGGAATAGTGACAAGTTTGAATCCCATTATTTCATAAGACAGCTAGGCTAGAAACAAATGGTATCTGCAAGACATAACAATGAATCTCATCTTCCAGCAACACACAGAACCGGCTTCTTGATCCAAAACAGAAACTGAAAAATCACAAGCTGGTTGCTTTCTTGCATAAAATAATACATTTTAAAATCCTACATGCCTTGTACCTTCTATCTCTCCCTGCTGCTTTGAAAGCTGAGATTTTTGCAATAAATTCAATATATTTTAATAATAGGTAAGGAAAAGGTGCCTCCTTAAACATCCAGAAAGATTTAACCTACAATCCCTCTTCCACACCTAAAGCAGAATACACAAGAAGATACATGGAATTGCATTCTACTTTTGTCCTATAGCACCCAAAACTGAATAATGATAGCCCAAGTCATACTCATGGATCTTTGACATTACACAAAAAGTCTGTAAGAGCTTGTGGGGCAAAATTACAGTTCTCTGAATGGTAGCCTTCAAAAGAAAATATTGGTTAGGTCCTCTGTACTTCAGGACGGCCTTTGATGGAGAAACAAACAATTATTTTGCCTCTCAAAGGTATTATTTAAAATACAGATATGTATTTCATTCTATGAAACTGGATTAGATTAAGTATCTTTCAAATATAGAATAAATGAGAGCCCAAATGAGTCAATGGTGTTATTGTTTTTGTTACTATCAATTTTTAAGGGACATGGGTTTCAATGTAGAAGAATAAGAATACATTGCTATGAAAAACTCTTTAATATTTCATAGAGATCCACAAAGCAAGCAATCATCTTGAGCAAACAAATAAATACTTCTAAGTGGTAGAAGATGCAAATAAGATATTTAAGCTTTTAGGCATTCTGTTTACCTGCAAAGCAAACCTGAAATTTACAGTAGAAATCTGTAAAAGCAGAAAGCTGTGTTTGCTTTAGGTATTGGGATGTGGCAAGTCCTGCTCTTTCTGCAAAAGATGTTATTTTAAAGGACTGTAGGTCATTGCTGCTACAAGAATAACAGAGAAAATGGAATGAGAACCTTTGCAGTCACTGATGAATAAAAGAATGGTGCACATTTTATTTTTTATTACGTTTGACATTTCTGAGACTTGTTGTAATTTCTGAACTGCCTATTGCAGAGAGTGGTAGGAGACCAGACTTCACTGTGTTACACTATGGAGCTGCAGGGAAAAAAAAAAAAAAAAGAGAAACTGGAATGACCTGGCAGAAGTTTAAAGGTTGAAACTGTGTCTTAGATCTTGCTGTGAAACAAAACACAGACTGTGTGTACATACTACAGAAGTTCTCCACATAGTGAAAGAAATGCTCTATCTCCCTCATTCTTTTGTTGTGCTGCAACATATAATATTGAAGTGGAAATAGCACATGACCTGTACTTGTTCCCAGCATGTTTAATGGTACAGCTAGTCCTGAGAGTCCACATTTGCCTGGCACTCCAAAGTAGGACACTGCTAACATAGACAGTTAGGGTCAGTCCCTTTCCTATTACAGCTTGCTCAGGATGAAAGAAAAGTTGGCTTTTGGTTGACAAGTCACATATTTAAAACCACCATAGATGCTGCAGGTAAACTAGGCACTGTTTAATCTTCTCATTTTTAGAGACAGACCTAGCTATAGAGGTTCCTTAATGCCAGTACATCAGAGAAAGGTAAGCTGGATTACCTTTTTCACCCATCAGCAGAACTGTGGTCATTACAATGCTTAATTCTTATATCCTTCCTGAGTATACATGAAATTTATTCTGATCCTAAATCCCCCTTGATGTAGACTTAGTCAGAACACAAGTAGAGCTTGTTTTGGAATAGTCAGTGCTCAAGGATTAATTTGTCAGAAACAAATAAACAATAAGTGTTACAGGTGCAAGTGTAAGCTGTAAATCAGAGCTCTCATCGAGTCTGTTAAACCATATTTAGTGATGCTCACATCTCATTTCAAGAATGCAAGACTGCATTTCTAGCAACCTCTGACTTGAGCGCAGCTTTTCTAAAGAAAGAAAAATTAAAAGCTTTACCACCCATCTACCCGTTGTGCTTGGATCAAGATTACATTGAGGCAGCTGTGCTTCCAGGGACTGTTCTAAACTGGCCATTTGGGACAGTTTTCTACTTGTCTGGTGTCACTAGAGCAACTAAAAGGAGTCAGATGCATGACTGGGATCTAAGCCCCGGAATAACAAATCCTCCTTGGTCCATGACAGCCAATTTTCTTAGACAATTTCCTCTGGTATGATTTCTTTCTTCTTTTTCAGTTTGTTTTAAGAGTGCCAAAGCAACAATGTCAATTTATTATAAGCCTTTCTGAAAACAGAGTCAGGATTATGAGGAACAGTTGAATGACTAGCAGTAGAGCCAAGTTTGTCTTGTCTGTCTCTACAACATTTCAGGAATACTTTTTTCCCCCTGGTGTTAAATGCTGAAACAATCCAAGCACTTCACATATGGCAGTATTGCCTTAAATCCTCCCTTCTGTTTAGTCAGCTTCCATGTGTACCACTAGACCACTGTTTATACACTATCGACCATAAAGGGAAGAATCTCTTAAAAGCTGCTGTTTCTTGGTTCCCTTCATGCTGATTCTAAAGCTTCCTTCCTTCATTGTAGCTGTCATTCTGATAAAAGAGAATCAATATGTTCTTTATAGCAATATAAATCAGGAATAGGTTCATTGCTTTGAGTGAAGTGATTGCTCACATTTCTCTGTATGTGTGTGAAAAAGAATACTCTCATGTTCCAGCAGTCCATTAAACCATAATTCTGTGTCTTTGCAGAGATCAGGACACATTGGCATTCAGTAAAAGGTTAAACAGGAGAAAAATATTTGAGTGCTCCTCCTTGGCCCTGAAGGAATTGGTCCTGCACTAAGTCACTGGTGAAAGGGATGCTGGAAGGGCAATGTTTAGAAATCACAGAATAAAAGAGAAACTCTTGAAAGGGTCCATTGTGTATCACAGCACCAAATAAATTCAATAGAAAAACTATACACAGTAAGAAAAAAATAATATTAGCCAAGTATTGATGGAATAAAAGAGAAGATGGAGCTACCATGCAAAGGTAACAATATTACATTGATGCACGTGTATGTTCTGCATAGGTGTAAATGATCAAATCATGTTCTTGCTACCAATGGGGCAGGTGCACTAGCACGAGAACCTGAATGGCTGCATGTAGCAATGTAGCATTGGAAAAACAATGGCTTTCAGCTGGGTTTAAGCTAAGAAAAGAGAGTAGGAATTATTATGATCTTGACATATGCTGAAAAGGAATCTTGAGAATCCTTTCCCCTTCTCCTAATGTCTACACGCATTCAACGTTTCTCACATACCAGGGGGATTGATGCTGTCCTTTGTCCTGATGCATGCTCAGTTTTGGTCCTGACATTATATGTAACTTCTATATGTAACTCTTACTGTGATAAGATTGAGCATCCCTGACAATGCCACATGAGTAGGGAAATAAACAGGATGGGAGAGAACATCACATGCTCTCTGCAATTTCTGCAGTTGCTAATACAAAACTGAGCACCTCACTTCAAAGGAATTAATAGCTCCAGCTTTGCCTCAGAAGAAGTGGATGTACTGCTAGCAAATTAAATAGATTTCCTGCCTCCCTAAGTGCTGACAGGTTTCAAAGGTGATGTGCATCAGACTGGATCCTCGGGTGTTCCAGGTTCTTCCTAAAAAATTCCAAAAAATCCAGAATTCTTAGTCTGTAAATTAACATTTGAATCTGCAAGGCAACTTCATCTCACAGACCCATAAAACTGAGGCTTTCAGGCTTGTGGGACAGCTGTCTATTGGACTGCCTCCATGCTGCTGTCTGGTGGAAGCAGCTACCAAGTCAGCGAGTTCACGGGTCAGCTGGTTCTGGAAGCTGGACATAGGGAAATGTTTCTGTTCTGGATTAAGACATATGGTGGCCATAATCTTTGCACTTCTCTCCCTTCTATTCAGTAGTGAACAGCCATGCATTTAACAAAAGTCAGATTGATTTCACTTGATAGCTACTGGAGTCCCACGTAGTACATGCTGTCCATCTGCTGTTCTTTATATCAATCTTTCTTTCCCCCGCAATGTGTCTGCTGTGAATGCTTAAAAAAAGATGTTTTATCCTTAGAATCTGACACCTATTATATATTGCCACATGTGTTTGTTTGTGCCTTTTTTTATTTTTGTTTTCTTAACACTTCATCCAAAGCAAAATGTTGTGCTGTCTTACTAAACACTTTTCCTCTTACAACAGTGTTCTGGTAATTTATAGAACAGTGAAAAAGCAACTCCCAAGACACTTTATGGATCAGATTTTCAGCAGATACAGTGCGGCACAGCCCTGTGGGCCTCACTGAAGCAATAACACTTTACACTAGTGGATGGTCTGGCCTTGCTGTAGCTATTCCATCTTTGAGCTATTGCAGCAAAAAATCTTAATGCTCACAGAAGAACCAGCAGCATCAGGAGGTGGTAAAGGAAAAACCACACAATCAGTCTATGGGAGGTCACAATTGTGCTGAAGAATGTCTGAAGGGATCCTCTTGTTTCAGGTTTCCCATGCTATATTTAGCAAGACGGGCTGCAAAACTGAAAAATATGTTCAATCATGGTTTTCTTAGTTTTAGAGCAAACCCAGCAAGGCCAAGATCAACCACTGATTCTAAAGGTTTTGTGAGTTCATTATAGAGGTGCTGGGTGATGATGACATATCTTTTACATTGCAAAAGTGCACATACCTTATTCCAAGACTTAAACCACGCATTTCCCGTACCAAACCCAGTACTTCATGCCCACAAGCCTTGCTGGCCAGAACAGTGGGAAAGCTGCACACTTTGAATGTAAGTGGAAATAAGAAATAAGACTTTTTAAATTTTCCCTTACTTTCTTGACTTTTAAAATTACTTTGCTATCTCATTAACTGATGTACTGCACAGGTGAGCTACTCGGTGAATGCAAAGGTGGTCATTTTCCATTGAGTATTATAGTTAGCAGACCTATCAGCTCACTGATTCATTAACTCAAAATGAACACATTTTTTCATTTTATTTTTTTTTTTTCTTTTTGGTTCCACATGGTTCATTTCAGACATACTCCCCCCGGCTTTCAGCAACGTAAGCAAATTAACACCAGTGAGACTCAGGATCTATGAAAATGCGTCCTCTGAGCATCTGTTAAGTAGATTTTTGTTATGCCTTATAAATGAGGATCAGACCTAGGTCAGGTCAAGTGCTGTGAAGGACATGCTAAACATACCAATTTGTAGCCATCACTAGTCTCTGGTTTCTGCATTTTTAAGACACACAATGATAGCTTATTCATTCAACCAACATGCAGAATTATTGATAAAATTAACATATATAATGGCAAAAGGAGGAAGTCTCCAGACTTTATTTTTTAACACATTTCTTTCTCTCAATTGACAGTCTATAGGGGTTTTGTTGTTTGCAGGTTTGATGGAAGAGAACAGTCAGTAGCATTGGGAAAATACAGCTAGAATATTCTAAGCACAACCATATTAGCCTTTGTATTCTTGCTTCAGCAGGGATGAAGGGGATCAGAATAGATTAGGATGGGTAGATAGACACAGCCAAACTATCTCTGCTCCCTTTCTGTGGCTCTGTTGTCAGGGGTCTACTTAATGTACAGTAGTGAAACAACACACACACTGCATTGCTGAGACAACACAAAACATCAATGGAAAAGGCAAAAATCTTGGCTTCAATAGCACTGTCCTTCTCACATCTTATTCAGAGAATGCCTTGTATTAAGTGCTAGGTGTAATAGAGAGGTCTTGCACAGGATTTAATCAGTACACCGGATTTCCCCGCTTTAAAATATCTTTTCAGTGTAAGGAACTGCATGGTGAAACAGGAAACACATGTGTGTTTCATTTAACTGAAATCAATGAAAGTATCTGTGGAAAAATATTCTCATTGACATCTTTGCTCAAGTATAGTCCCTAGTGACTCAAACTTTGGATCAAACCCTAAGATCACGACTGCAATTGGATTTTGTATAAAAATACTGCCTCAGATGCAACTGCTTGAGAAAGGCCTCATTAACTGAAAGCATGATTGTTGTAATTAATGATTTTGTTTTACTTTTGAAAAGAAATTTCATAAATTATGTTCAAGAAACAATAAGTATTTACACATTTCAATTACATTTTACTTGAATTATAAAACTACAGGGTCAATTTTTCATTGCAGGAATGAAGTAAGTTTCTTCTGAATCAACCAAATCAGCATTTTGCAAGGCATTTTCTTTGGTTACCTAAAATGATTTTGACAGTGTATTTTTCTAAGGAAATGTTCATTCTGGTGAAAATTTGACTGGAAAACTAAGAGTCCAGACAAACCAACAGCACCTTTAAAGAAAAATAAAAATTAACCTATGGTACAGAAAAGAACATATAGATCTGATAGCAATTTCCATAACTAGAAAAAGCAGCTGTCTGAAGGCGCTGTGACTAGCAAGTCACCAAATCAGCACTTCTTTTATGGCAGCTTTGGAGAGACACTCAAATAAATTAGATTTGTCATAACTCTAAATACCATTTGAAATGTCAGCTGGGATTTCAGACTTGGTGTACCATGGTGATGTGTTTATAAGCCTTGACTGCCCTTCACTAGGAGCCTGTTGTTTTCACAGATCAAGAAGCCATTTTCTGTGGGAGAAATTCTTCAGTCTTTTTCAATCATCTTTCTTCTATCTGTCCACATCAGATAAAGATGCTCATTCTGTTCAATCCGAATGCAATTTTTCTTAACACAACTCTAAGTATGTAAAAGTTGTCCTCTCAGAAACTGGTTTAAACAATGCTGGTTTTTTACCCCTTTGGTTTTCACAAAACTTGTGGCAGCATAGAGCAGTCATATTGCTTACGCTTGCAGGCAATTCAATTAATTTCTATGTCTTAAAAATATTTCTTTGCCTTTGAAAAGGTCTCTACTCTTCGCAAGCCCTCTGCTGAAATGTACAAGGTCATTCGTTTGAAAGAAAGCAATAAGGGATAGGGTGAAATCAATGGAATATCACAGCAGTTTCTTTATGGGATTTTGTTATTCAGTGATGAAAAAATTAATATGAATCTGAAATACATTAAAGTCTAATAGAGAAGCCATCAACAGAAAGCAAGAATATAAAACACGTTGGACTGGACTGGTTTAGAGCAAGCTGCCTGCACATTACCTGACTTACCTGTACCATTACTCATCTGAATTCACTTGTGACCACCAATCCAAGGTGTAAACCACAGAAGGCAGGGAATACTCTAAATTAATAAGCTGTCAGTAGCCAGCAGGCTGAAAACAACATTGGTTTTATATTTTTTCCATCTGTTATATGAAGACAGCATAGAGGAATGATGGAGAAAGATCTAACTTGGTTTTGTGGAATGAAGATTTCCCTCAGTGTTAATCTGCCTTTATTCAGCTATGCCAGACTTAGAATTATATCATTATCTCAGCACAAGTAACTGCAGTTTGACAGAGGACCTAAACATGAAGTAATATCTGAGGTCGTACTTTATGTCTTCTCAGATTGTTGGGATGGTTTAGGACATTAGTTATCCTGAAGATTCCTGCTAGTGTAGAAACATCACAAACACAAGGTATAAGGTAGAAGACTGTGTTCCAGTTAGAGTAATTAAAAAACAGGTTTTTTTATTTTTTTTTTCTTCTTTCAATTCTATGTATATGTACTTTGACAAAGGCCACCATACTGAAATGAAAAGAATTTCAAACATGAAAAATATTATTTTCCTTAGGAATCTCACAACAGCACAGGGATAAATGGAGCATCCCAATAATTACCCACTCATGTAATCTTGTTAAGATAATATCTTCAGATACACTTCAGATACATAATAATATAGGGCTATGAATTAATTTATTTTGAAATTCATTTATATTGAAATAAAGTGAGGGAAGGTTTCTTATCTCCTTTTTTCAATCTTGTAACTCTTCTTATAAAAAGACAATACTAAAAAAGTTTGTTCTCTAATATTCTTTGGAGAAAGGTGTTATTCATTTACCAGTGTGATATACAGTGACATAGGAAATCATTCCCAGTTCTGGATTAAAACTGCAAAGGGCATGGTGCAAATACTGAGCAAAAGAATATACAATCTCTGTCATGGCAGATACAGAGAAGGAAGCAGCTGGGCAGAAATGTACTGTCAAAACACTCTGCACTGGCAAACCAGACCCTATGTAATTACGGGAAGCATCTTCAGTGTAATTCAGGAACATTTAAACCCTCCTGCTTCTCCAGGCATTTAATTGAAAGGGATAAAAATGCAGAAAGTCAGCATTAGAAAATAACAGGAATGGGAATTAATAATATACACAGAATAGTCCTTGTCATAGTATCCTGTTCCACATTCCTCTTGTAAATGAATTTTACTTTCTTATTAATTCTAGCAATTACAGAAATGTATCCATTGCTTTTGGAATGTTGGTATAATGACTCTGTCTATAGGCATGGACCGAAAAGCACCATACCTGTGTTGAGGAGTACAACACACTGCCCATGTACAAGTATATGCCAAATATAAAGTACACATGTCCTTGCTACCAGCACCACAGGCACCGTGAAAAAGTGGCCAGACCAAACATTACATGGGGAATCCAGCTCCAAAAATGCAGAATTTCTTCAGAAGCCCTGCTTAATTTTTAAGAGGAAGGTTTCTAGGTACATGGTAACTGTAGCCAGGGGCAACTGGTCTCACAACTTCCATACTCTTATGGTTGTGAAATGTTTTTTGAAGCCACTGGGAATCTAGGTGTGATTTTCAAAAGGAGCAATAATCTAACCTTGTGTACTTTCCACATGTAAAGGTTAGTCCACCAGCTACACTGTTTGTATAGTAGAAGTAGGAGAGTTTGAAAAGTTAGGGCAGCAAGGTCCAGGTTCCATTCTAAACCAATCTCATTGTTTGCTTCACACCAGCATAATACCAGTGACTTTTAGGAAGATATTTCTGATGTACATTTGAGGAAATATCTGAGGTAAAATCCAGCAATGTACATGGAATCCTAAGAAAATCTTTAATGCACATGATAATATGTTGTAAATGATATAAGAAGAGCAACCTTTGTTTACAAAAATATATTGCTTCTTTGTTTTAAGTGACTGAGTAGGACAGGAAAAAGAACATGTTTTTCAGTAAAATTAATGCCTTTTTATTAACTACTTTTATTAAGACTATTGTGTGATATTTTCTTAGAGCATTTCTGTTGAGGTTATAAATCAGTTTGCTTCATGAGCATTATGTCAAAGGCTGCTTTTCAACCTGGAATATTAGGTTACACTTTATTTCCATTAATATGTATTCTTCTCAGTCTACAGAGATTGCATGTTCCTTTTTCTGTAATTTCAAAAAGAATTTCTCAGGAAAGAACAGGACAGAAGTATTTTACACTTCAAACCTTACCCGTTTATGCAAATGTTCTAAAAGCCCAAGTAGGAATTCAGTTCTTCAGAAGCATTGTGCTTCATGAAAACAATGAAAACCTTCTCTCTATCCACAAAGTCAGGATTACATAGCAACAAGATAAAATGGTTTCACTTCCATCTGTTAAAACACAACCAACTCCTTTTTTTTAAGTCTATACTGTATTAAAAGCTTACTCAGTACTCTTTGCTGGTATGTTCCATTTTCTTAAAGTATTATTAAGGCTCTAGAAGTGAACTTAGGAAGCTGTAACCAGGAGGGATCTTTTGGATCATCAGATACTATTCCCTGCTAATGCAAGGGTATCCTGTCAAGTATTATCACTGTAACAGACTTTTACAGTGCTGTTTTAATTCCACTTTTACTCCCATCTTCTTCTGCAGAGCTGATACTAGCTTGGTCACCCTCCTCTCAATCCAGAGGACAGCCAGTTTACATCTACCAGAAGCTGATCAATTTCTGAACAGCCAGAATAACCTTTTGTTAGTTTTCAGCATCTCTTCCAGGTCCTCTAAAAGGTGCTTCAGTTTCCAAATTTCCTCACCCAGGAGTCAAGTACTCCCACGCAATTTTTCCAGTAATTTCTTTCTGAGGAAACAGAGTGCTCTAACCAGGTTCAGTACATGCAGACTCATTCATTTGAAAGCCTGCTTCTTTCTTCTCCTATATGGTATCGATCATTTATCCCATCAGTCATATTTCCCATCAGCCCATCTTCTCACTCACATAGTATTCTTTACAATATTCCTATTTTTTCCAGTTTTCCTTCTATAAACTGAAAATACTTCTCTCAGCTATCTCTCCCTGCTTCTGTATTTCCCACAGTAACAGAGCTGTACATCTTGGTCTACTTCTCACTACAACTGAAACAGATATATCTGTTTCTCGCCCTTAGATGCGCCTCTAACCCTGGTTAGTTAAGCTGGAACTGTTACATCAAATCCCTGCCCAAGTCTGTCCCCCTTTTAAATGATTTTGGTTTTCTTGAAACTCCTGGTATTAAGAGAGGAAGTAGCCGGTAAATATATAACCATGAGGAGTACAGAGAAGAGGAATGGTGGGACAGAGATGCATAGCCAGGCTTGTTTTACCAAAAGAGGAAGACAGGTGAGACAAGGACACTGTAGACAGGGGAGAAAGGAGCCAGACCTTAGGCTAGTCCACAGAACAGAGGATCTGGGTGAGTCAGGTAGCAGAAATTCTTAAAGCTGCAGCAGCACACACCTTCAGAGCTTTAATATGAACTCCAGAGTCCTGCTGCTCCAATCTCAGCAGAAGGTTCTGTTATGTTCACTAGAAAGTCTATGATCCATAGTGAGTGACTAGATTCAAATGGTACTGAACAGATCTTGTCCCGTGCCTCACCCTTTGCCCTTTGCAGCTGAATGGAGCTGCCCTGTGCAGCCATGCCAAAAGAAGAAGGGGGTACAACTGATGCAAAGGGAGCAGAAATAGGATTACAATCAGAGCAGTGAAGGAGCTGGAGACTGTGCTGCACAGTATTGGATTTGAATCTATATATACTATCATATTAAAAAAATTAAAGCAGACAAGAAAACTCTGAGCTATGTGCCTATAATTTAACCTCATTAGGATCTAGTGGCATATGAAATATTGTGGTAGGTTGAAGTCACCTGACCCTGCAGTGAAATCTATTCCCAAGCCTGCTAATCTAACAGATGAAGTGACATTTCAAAGACCACTAGTACACTTGTGAGCCAAAACAAGCACAAACCCAAACTGCACAAGGCATTCTAGCAGTTCCCACTCAGAAAGATGACAGAGGATTTTTTGGTGTGGATTTTGCCTGTAATCCCTTATGTTGAAGGGCAGTGTTTCTTTTCTGTCTATAAGGATTTGCTCTTCAGGGAGAGATGGATGTTTGTGGGGAGTCATGTCTTATCTCTCAAGACAAAGCTGCAGCTTCCAATGATGTGAAGAAACAGTTTACACAATTCTCAGTATTTTTAAGGGAAAGCTTTTTTGGTGGAAAGAAGATTAAGTGACAAGAGCCCCCTAAAGGCCAAGGGCAGCTTCAAGAATCTTCTTGCCTAGAGAGGCTCTAATACTTTTAGAGTATGTGTATTTTGCTCTTCTCCTGTACAAGCATCTACATGACTTATGCAAAGCTCAAACTTGTTTACTATATATTTTTACAGCAGTTTTACTAGAAAACCTTCTCTTGTGAGGAAAGAGAGCCATGAAGTTATAGTCCCATCTACCTTAGATTAAAGAAAGCTTACTAAGTATGCAAAGTTAGTGCCCCTTAATGTGAGTTTTCTGCTGTGTAAGAATTGCTACTAAAATAAAGGGCATGATATTGATTCTATTTATCTATTTATTTATCTGTGCAAGATAACTTCTCCTGTTGTGATTATTTTAATTATCTCTGATCTTTATTAGGGGTAACCTCTACTTTAATCCTCATTAAATTAAATTAAATTAACTTAATCATAGTCAAAATTATTGATTTCACTAGATTCATTGAAGCCCTTTGTGATCTTAATTCTGCACTAAGATGGATAAGACAATAGTCAAAATAATGGCAACATCTGCTGGACCTCAGAGAACAAAATATATAAGAAGAAACAAGTTTCTAAAGTCAGAAAGCATTAATATATTATACAATAAAATTTTTATGCACCTTGTGAGAAAGTATAATTACTAACACACTCAATATATATTTCACACTGCATATATGTTATAAAGTCCTTGGTTATTAATTTTTTAAAATTAGATTTGTGAGTTATTTACCACTATATTGGCTTCCAATCCTTCTGTATGTCTACTCTTTTTCTGGGCAATTCACAAGCTAAAATACCTTTTTTTTTTTGCCTTAATAGTTTCCTCTAGTAATTTTTATTTGACAGGTTGTACCCTTCATGGTTTCAGTCACGAGGGATACCTCTAGAAGCTTCTTGCCCATATTGTTTCATAATTTTTCAAGTTCATTTCTCTACCCAGCTTATTCCAGGAGGATCCTGCTTCACTTAAATATGCATTAAACTTAAGTGTATAGCAGAATACTCTAGAAGTTATCTAAGCCTTCTAAATTAAGAAGGAGCTTAAGAACCTTGTTGAATTAGGGTGTACGTGCCTTATGAGATGCTGAGATATCTACAGTTTCACAAGAAGAAAATTTGTGGTTTGCTATTTTCTTTTACCATACCTTTTTTTTTTTAAGGCTTTTATCTGATTAAGATAAATTTTCTGGAATTAGAAGAAATTATGACACCCGTGGTATTACTTCTGCTCATTTTTCACCTTCATTATGCTCAATTTAAATAAATTTTGCAGTTAATATTGCATTTCCTTTTATTTATGTGATCTGGTTTCTACAGTAGTCAGGCTTCTTTTTACCTCTTACCTGCTATCTGCACAGTGGAGACAAAAATGAGGGGAGGAAAAGACTGCAAGGGGAAGATTCAGATACTAAATTGTAAAGAAATTAAACTGCTTTCATTTGAAACCTGGAAGGTTCTCAGTGAAAAGTGAGCAAGAAGGAAAGTCTGCTGTATGTATGCATATGATTTGGGAAGATGCTTGGAAGAAAGAATATGCTAAAAATCTTCATCTTGAGGTTGCAAGTTGAAACTAAAGAGGAAGTAAAGTACAAATGGAGTGACACTTAAGGAGAACCAGGCAAAGAATCAACACAGAGGTAAACACGTCTACACAAAAGCTAGAAGGCTAAAAATAAACTGGAAATGTCTATCTCAAAATAAAGACACTGATTTACTAAGCATATCAAAAACCTGGTGACAGGGAAACAATCACTGGAATATTGTAATGCCATGACAAAAAAAAATATTCAGTGAAGAAACAGTACACAGTGCTGCTGTCAGCATAGATCAACATGTTTATGACAGTATAGAGGTAAACTTCATCAGTAAGCCAACCATCTCAGGAAAGACCCAAAAATCTGCATGGTTTTACATTCCAGGCCTAAACAATGTGATAATGGCTTTCTGTGACTGACTATTCCCAGTGAAAGGCCAAATGTTCTGCCAGAAAACCCAATTGTTTGGGGTTACTTCAGTGATCTTCATGTACTCAAGGGAAATGTCACATAAATACTTTGTGTGGGACTCTAAGAAGAGGTAAATAATTTATAGGTTAATGACTGTCTTCCAATGAAGCATCTGCCCCTTCTTCTCGAACCTCCTGAGCAAACCTATACTAGAGAATCTTCCTCAGAGACTTTACAGGGCCAACTCTTTTATTATACCAAGGCTGAAAGATGTCAAATGTATCTCCAGTCTTAAAAAAGGGTTTGGGGAAGGGTGGAGGAGGAACATCATGAGCTACTGTACTCTAAGCCTGGCAAGTGTCTAAGGCCACTAAGTAGAGGCTGCTTATAGTATAGAAATTCAGCTACTTGTAGCTTTGTTTGAGTGTCTGGTTTCTGTTACAGGTCTGACGGCATTTGAATAAATTCCGTAAATTTGGGAAGACCTGATATGGATTCCCTAAACAGAAATCCCACCTTAAAAACCTCATGAAAGTTCTTTGAACAGATTTATGCCCATGTGGACAAGACTGATCCAGGTGATATTCATTACTCAAATTTTACAGCTACTGTCAAATGTAATGAACAGCTTCCATACAAGGCATGAATGATGAACATCCTGTCAGGAAAGGAGATGATGGTTTGGGGATATATAAATCTATAAAATTTTGGATAAAATACAGGCTGTCCAATAAGGCAGGAGGAACAGACTCAAAACAAACAGAAGGAGGTGGTTCCTCCACTTCATCAGGCAGTAGATCTCTATGACAGGATGGCACAGGTGCAATTCATAGGGGTCAGGGGAACATAGCAGAAGTAAAAAGAAGAAAGATCCAGAGCAGACTACTAATTGAGCAATGAAAAGGCCAGGAAATTTCTCAGCTGAACCCAGCTAGAAATTTGGAAAGAATCAGAAGAGTGTACATGAATGCCCTATACCTCTCTATCATGGCTGCTTATGGATACTGCTGGAGATCACTTTCCAGGTTGAACAGACCATTGGTCTGAACCAGTGCCCCCTATTCTTACAAGGGAAAAAGATCAGCATAGCCTGGGCCACATGGATATGCTAGTGTGTCAGGCAGCCAGCACTGCTGTGGGGAGAGGATGGAAAGGAGAAAGAGTTCTGGGAAAGAGCAGGAGGAAAATGGATCAGGTTGGCCAAAACAACTGGGTGATGCCACTCACTGAGGGCAGATGGTAAAACCCCTTAGGAAACCTCCTGCATGGTTCGTGAGACAAGCAAAATTTTTTTAATTCTAATGAGTAGGAGCAGCTTTTCAAAATTACTATTTATTCCATAGTAAACTAACAATAATGTTTGTTGATTTGTATATTATCCACCACTTCTTCAGTGGTCTTCTGGAAGAGATTTTTGTTGTTGGACAAGTTCCAGTATTTATGGGCCCTAAAATGAACAAAGAAAATACCAGCAGATTCTTTTACTAATAAAAATGCAGAGAAATACCTAAGAAACTAGGAAAAATTACACATTTTAAACTGTGATATTATAAAATTTTCCCAAAGGTATTTTAATTAACAAGTGAACTGCAGTAATAACTAAGACCATTGCCTTAAAAAATGAGTACCCCAATAATTTCTTTTCAGTAAGTAAAATTTACTTCAGTTGTAATTTATGACATATCTTTACAGTTCAGAATCTCTCTACAAATCCTCTTCCCCTGCATACTTTTCAGGGGGCTAATTAATTTCATGTGCAAATGGTTGCAAAATATTATCTATTTTCATTATTACCACCTTAATAGGATTAAATTGGTAATCACTTTTATTCTAATGAAAAGTCATAAATATCTCCTTGCCTTTTCTTGTATATTTTATTTTCTATACCATCAGACCAAAGCTGCAACAGCAGACTGGGCTTGCACACTTGGCTGCTTCCCTTCTCCCCAAGCTCAGCAGCAGCTGATTTACTCAGTTGTTAAAATAGACTGGCAGTCTGAGCTGCTGCTGGTGTTCAACAGTCAGCCTCACCTGTTCAGCCTATCGCTGCCAAATTCAAAGGGCTTTTTTCTCCCCCTCAATTTCTCTTTAAATAACACAATAGTGGAATACTGAGTTTGCACATAATGCCACATTAAGTAACAACACACATGCTGGAGGGCAGGATTTGCATTGCTGAGAAGCTACACAAATTGTTTGAGAAAAATCAGAATTCAGTTCAAATAGGACCATTTAATGATACCATTAGGCAAAAATTATCAGCTGAGGGTTACAAGCCATGAGACAGGAACAAAGTGGGGTACAAGGAGAACCTAAATCAACACTCTTAGACCATAGTATGAGACAAACACCATCATTGGCAGCTGCAAGAAACTTGAAATATATAGCACAAGCAGAGCAGAGCAAAATTTAAACAACTATGCCTTGCTTTGGGCACACTCTAGAAGGGGGAAGCACATGTACAGAGGGTGGCAAACAAAGTGCTGAAAAGAGAATATGAACCCACAAGGAAGAATTGAAAGAGCTGGCTTTTAGTCCAGAAAAGCAAAGCATGAAAGGAAGAATATTACTAGACTGCGAAGGGGTAGTGTAAAAAAAAGAAAAGGGAATGGATCGCTCTAAATACTTATTAGGGACAGAACATAGTGCAAAATAGGCTTGAACTTCAGAAAAGAAGATATAAGGATATTTCCAGGAAAGCTCGCTATAGACAAGGACAGTGGACCGATAGAAGAGCTGATGTGAGAAAGATATAGAGCCTCCATTATCATGCATTTCAAATGAAATATAGTAGAAGCGTCTGTCAGCGTTGGACACACTACTGACCTTATTCTGAGGCAGAAGCAATAAACCAGATGACTTCACAAGAATCAAGTTCTCTTTCGTGTATATAAATGGTTTAACTCGTAAGTCTCTGCACAACAATCTCTTTATTGATACAGAACTGTTCAGAAAGAACAGAGAATATAAACTGATCTTGCAATTTCTTGATCTTGTAACCGGGTGGGAGTCTTGAAACAATCTAAAGTAACACCTGGACTTTTTCTAGGTGTGCTTTCAGCACCCCTCTGAAAGCATTTTGGCCCCAAGAAATTGCATAACTTCAGCAAATGAAGTTTTAACTTCAGTTATTCTCCTTTATGAGCAATAATCAACTTTAAACTGCATCTACCATGCCACAGGGGTCTTCCATTGCTTGCCTTAGACAGAATTAGTCCCTTTGCATGCCCTAGATAATGGGCCAAGTGCTTAGAGATTCCCCTACTAGTTTGTATCTCTACAGCATCTTATCTCCCAAAGTGCTTCATGGTGTTATGAGGACATCTCGTCAAAATGGAATGAGCCCTGAGCAGAAAAGGCAAATGCCAAGGAAAATTATGTGTGCTGCACACCTTAGGAAAAGAGCAGGAAAGTAATTCTGGTAATGACAAGAAGAAAAAGCAGAGCTGGATCTTTGACATACACAGGTGCAAGCATACCCTCATTTGGTGGATGCCATTCAGAAGAATTACTTCTAAATTGATTCCCCAAATATACTGCTCCCCAAACCATGATTATGCACAGTGCAAATATATCCCATTTGAATTCTCCTAAAACTCTAATGCATAACAGTAGGAAAGCAAACTGTGTTTTCTAAATGTCAGAAAAATTTAATAAAGCCTGAAGAAGGATATGAATGTTTCTACCTTTTATTTGGAGCTGTAATTTGTAGTTATCAATGATTATGTTCATTACTGAAACACAGTGCAATGGCTGAAGTACCTAATTCAAACTGTGTGCATTAACTAAAATATAAATGCAATCATAATTTCATAGTCAGACTCACTATGCCAGACCCTTAATAAATGTAAATTATCAGCTGAAGATCTGGACCAGCTTTGCTGTCTCTTCCTCCCAATTTAAAAGGAAATACCATTAGTTGTACATAAGAGATACTGATGCTTCTGTTTTAATTAAACACAGCAGGACTTTTACATTTTTATGGCATTGCCTAAAAGGAGCTCACAGATCAACCTAGTCAAAGATTCCAGACTGCTCATAGCAGACCTGAAGATGGAAAGAGTCATTATGAGTCCAAGATTAGTATTAACCATGACAACAATGATTGCTGACACAAAAAGAAATGGAACCTGTCTGTAGTACACATGAAAAGCAAAAAGAGATGCTTGGCAAATATAAATGCTAATGAAAAAAATTACATCTAAATAATGCCTGATGAGCTCATGAATTCAAATTATTTCTCAATCTTGTATTAACTATCATTTAATAGCTTGGTTAACACAAGCTCATTTCAAAGCAATCAGCAACTGCTCTTTCTATTCCAATGTGCAAGGTTAAGTGATGTCCATCTCCAACAACTGCGTATCTGATATATTGTAGATAATCTTGAGGTGAAACAATAGTCTGCTTGCACAAAGCATACTACAAAGTCACATACTTCTCACTTCACTGCCCTGTTTATTTACCCAGACTAAGCTCCTGTGAGCGCAGCTTGTCAGAAGAGTAACTGGGCTCACAGGCCCATCAATCAATCAATCCAAATGGACAGTAAAGCTTATTCTGAAGCTCAGCACAGATTTTTGTGAAGAAAATGTAGGCCTCTGAAATACTTGGAGATGTAAATAAATTCACTGTGATGTCTCTGTGTTGCTATGAATACGTTAAGGGGACACTGTCAAGGTTGTTTGGCTAAGAAATTGTTAGGCACGAAATTTAAAACAAATAAAGCCTACAAAAAACTTACTGTGTAACTCAGCAAAAACAAACCTGAGCCAGCTATTGTTTGGTTCTTTCTGGTTTTGTTGTGGGTATTTTTGTTGTTGTTGGGGGCTTTTATTTGGTGGGTTGTTTTTAAATTCATGACCTTGAGAGAAGGTGGCTTACCAAATGAATAAATTACAAGAATGAGAAAGCCAAGATATATGTGAGGCATTTTTTGGTAGGGCATTTTATTTTTGTATATCAAACTTAAATAATAGATGTGGGGAACCAGAACAAATTTAAGCACATCACTGAAAAAAAAATCAGAGTCCACTCAGAACATATAAACCCATGTGAGCTGTAATACCTGCTAACCATTCTATTAAAGCTGTTTTATTCCTGTATTAAGTCAAAAAATTAATTATGCCATATTTCAGTGCCCAAAGGCTTTAGAAATGAGAGGACATATTTAATCTCTTTCAGATACCTAAATGAATATAGAAAATAATACCTCACCAGTTATTTTTTTTCTTACAACAGGCAAATATGTGGCCACTGTGTTTCTAATTGCATATCCAGCAAAAGAAAATACCTCTTCAAGAAAGCACTAGAGTAACATTAAGTAGCAGGAAATAAAATGATATCTCTGTATTTACTCTGACAAACCTAAACCAGAACTATTCACTTTTCTGTCAGAAAAATACAATCCATTAAGAGCATTCATATGCCTTCTTTTTCTGGTCTCTTTTAAAGGTGTTTTTTCATCTCAAGCAAAACCCAACTTTATGGAAAATCAATTGTTTTGTCTTCTAATATATACTCCTCTGGTTTCTGTTTTATTTTGTTTCTCCCAGGTGAAGCTTTCAATATCACCTTTATCCTCTATGTTAATCATTTCCAAAATCACTATGAAACATTTTTTCCCTTTTTTGTGTATCTAAAAATACTGTTGTTTTTATTATTCAAGACCACACAAAATATTCCAACCAACACACAGCAACTTAAAAAAATGCATATAGACTATGCTTAATATTCTCTCAATTAAAAAGGACACTGAGGTGCTGGAATGCGTCCAGAGAAGGGCAGCAAAGCTGGGGAAGGGTGTGGAGCATATGTCCTCTGAGGAGCTGCTGAGGGAGCTGGGAGTGTTTAGCCTGGAGAAAAGGAGAGGTGACTTTACCACTCTCCACAGATTCCTGAGAGGAGGCTGTAGCCAGGTGAGAGCCAGCCTCTTCTCCCAGGCAACTGCTGACAAGACAAGAGGAAATGGTCTCAAGCAGCATCAGGGGAGGTTTAGACTGGCATCAGGAAGAATTTCTTCACAGAAAGGTGTTGTTAGACATTGGAATGGGCTGCCCAGGAAGGTGGTGGAGTCACCGTCCCTTGGAGGTGTTTAAGGAAAGACTGGATGTGGTGCTCAGCGCCATGGTCAGTCTAGATGGCATGGTTGTGATCGGTCAGGGGATGGACTCAATGATCTCAGAGGTCCTTTCCAACCTAATTGATTATGTGATTGTTCTATGATTAATGTATGGACACTTTGAGTTTGTTTGTTTTTGTCTGGCCTGGTATTTTTTAAATAGCTGTAACGATACGGTTTAGTGGAAATTCCTCACAGTAGGAGCAGGTTACCCCGTTCAATTGACTGAAATATGCACTACAGGAATCTTTATCTAGGTTACACATTGACTATTTATAAGTGTGCATTTAAAATTAAAAAACATCCAGATAACTTTGTGGTGCTGTTTTACAACAGGAAGATCACTGAATTTTTACTCCTCAAAAGGTTAAGAATGGGACAGTTTTTGTTTTGACTAAAATAAGTATCACATATCATTTAAAACTTGATTCTACGAAAGTTAATGATACATAAGACATGCCTTTCTCAGACACATCTTAGAAAACTACTACTGTAAATATTAAAGCAGGTTTTAAGTGAATGTTGATAAAGAGATATTGTTTTAAGGTTTAAAAATCAGAAGAAAAGGGAGAAGGGTGGAACATGGCATAAAATATGATTTCCAAAACTAGCTATATAAAATTACAGACTAGGTGTAGTATTCCAAGCAAAATAAATGTCAAGACAAAACAAGAGAACATCCAAAGTCTTCAAAAGAACTATTAAGCCAAAGCATATAATAACTTAGGCAATTCAGGTCATGGAAGTCTTGGCTGATATTTCTGGACATGTGGAAAGCAAGTGATTTTTAAACCCTGCTCCCTCTGTTCAAAAATGTTTGTGGAAGCCTCAGAATAATTTTGTCCCTCTTACGAGCACTGGAAGCAGTGTGTATGATGAAGGAGACTGTAGAGCTGTTGTCATTGCTCTTTACTAATCCTGTGCCTGCAGTCTCAGACAAGGAAAGCTCAGAGAGCAGCTGCACGTGGTTTACGCATCTTCTGCAGCAGTCTCAGCACACAATGTGAGTACCTGTGGGTGGTATGGCTGGAGCTTGGAACACACAGATGGGTCTTGTTCTACCTTCCCAGAAGCTCTGCATCACACCCATGTGGAGCTCAAGCACTCAGCCTGGGGGTGTGGATCCAAGTCACAATGAAACTTCCCGTGGCTCACATCAAAAATCATTATGGAATGAGTAAGCACAAAGACAGGAAAACAACAAAGCAGGTGCACAACTGCTTATTTCAGCAGCTCAGAATCACAAAGAAATAATATTTTTTTTTTCTAGTAGAAGTTGACAGCTTTGTGATCATTATCCATTTTGACTGTAAACTTCCATGTTTGCATGATTCATTATTTGCCACCTTGCAGAACTGCCATTGTGGAAGAGATACATTTCAAAATGAGAGGAAGCACACATCTAATCATATTGCCAGAGGTGAACTAGAAGCAGCAGAAAGATATTACTTTAAATTTGTCAGCTATGACAAAAGCATTACTTTCTTTGAATAGAACATGGAACAGGCTCAGCTGAGAACTACTTACAGCCTCCTTGATTTCAGAGACAGAACTAACCCATACCTCTACTCATAAATCATTTCTCTGTACTGTTTGGTCAGTCAAACCATATGTTAAAGTTTGCAAACTAATTCTTCCATGCTTATATCAAATATGTGGCCTTTATTATGCAGAAAATTCACTGTAAAACACTCATAACTAATTGTTTTGACATTTGTAAGGGGACTGACTCATTCTCCCAAAAATACAAGGTTTGGGAGACTATAAACTCCTACTCCCTTACTCTATTTGTGGAGCCAAGGGAGCAGCTGATTTTCATTTACTGAGAGATAGTAACTTTTCACAAACTCTGGTCCAGAAATTAGAATATATGCACCCCTTGCTTCCCCATCGATTTTCATTTACTGAGAGATAGTAACTTCTCACAAACTCTGGTCCAGAAATTAGAATATATACACCCCTTGCTTCCCCATCCTCAAGAATGGGAAAAATTTCTATGCATCTGAAACTTTCTAGCCAAACATTTTCCAAAGTACTGTTTGAACTATTCCCCCCCCAAAAAAAAACTTTTTCAGCAAATCATTTCAAGACAACATTTACTTCTAATTTTCACTTTCACTATTGAAAAGATTAAAAAGTATGACAAAGATCTAGCTCTAGTCCTTTACCTGAAAAACCTTAGGTAATATGCCCTGATTCACAGCATAAATGATTAATGAGGTTATTTAAGTGATCAGGTTCACAGCTCTCTTTGTTCTGTTCTCAATTTCTCTCCTTCACACCAACATGAAACAAGAGAATCTTAGACATTTCTTCAACATTTGGCCCTCCTCATACACAACTTTCTTTATTGAAGAAAGGCAAACAAGCCACCTATTTAAATTATGTTCAGTTAGGTGACCTAGATCAAGGTGAACAAGTTTAAGTCTCTATTTATGAACCTGTAGGAACTGATATTTTTTTGATCATATTTGATAGGAGTCTTGTCACTTTGTGTTATGAAATCTGTAAAGTCTCAGATAGTTTTCTCTGCTCTCTTCAGAGTCACTCTAGACAGGAACTCACTCCATCCACAATCTGTGTGCACTCAAGTCTGGCTGTCCTTCTGGTGACTGGAGTTAGTACAGAGTAAGATATGACTCATGACTTGGATATTATAGACTCTTTTCAAAACTGTTATGCACCCACTCGGAGTTTACACAACAAACCAGGCTTAAGGATTTAGAAAGACATGAGCTCTTTGCTATAATTCAATGACACTGGCTCTGAGCTTGAATATTGCAGAGCATATAGGACACAACAGTAGACACCATGAAAATTAAGAAAATAAAGTGATGCAAGTTAGTAATGGAGGAATTCAAAACACAGATTTCAGAAGAGGAAGGATTAAGCCATCACTTGACACCATCACGTCAGTTCAAAAGCAGGATTGTGGTCTAATACCTTTGTAGAATCATGAGGGTGTTCTTGTAAAAAGGAATAATCCTGAATCACACTCCAAAACCAGAAAAGTGAGACTGAAACAAAATACACCAAGTTAGACAGCCTGAAAGATTTTAAAAATAGAAACCTAATTTTAAAAATATAAATGTAATTTTAAAAAGTTGGTTTTTGTCCTTAGTGAGATTTTACTTCTCTGTTCTTTAATTGGTGCCTAAAACTATTATAAGACTTTACCTCCAAAATACCTTTTATGCAGTAATTTTCAGATATATCAGCAACCTTGCAACACAGCCTTGTTGAGGCTGAGACAAGGGCTGCTTGTCAAGGGAATGTTTGTTTAATTAGCTGGTTTGGGGTTTGTTTTTTTTTTTTTTCCAGACAGCTTGGACTATTTCAAATGAGCATTTAAAGTTCTTACTCGTAGTGAACCTGATCATTAAACTGTGTCTCCCACTGTGCCCACATCTAAGCTTGTATATTACTTCACTCACACGAGTAACCCTCTTGACCTCTCTGTGGGATCAGGCACCAGAACTGTGCTAGGGTTTGTCTGTCCCCAGAATAGGGAATAAACACAAACAATCTAGTTAAGAGCTAAAAATATATTGCAAAACTTTTAATAAAGAAGCTCCAACTTTTCTATTGAAAATTAATAGAATTCAGTTTTGTCAAGATTTTTTCTGGGTTAACATCAGATCTGAGAGAAGCCTGAAATCCTTCCAAGTGAGAATACTTTTTTGACAGCCCATTAATTTAGCCATGCTCTCTATGTCATTTTGGTTGCCGTTCTGATCACTTCTGAATCACTGTGAAAATGACATTTCAGAATTGTGTGTGAAGGTTTTCAGGGCCACCATACTAAAAGAAAGATTAGAAAAAGGATAAGAGTGGGAGTTACCATCCGACGTTGCAGAGTTTACAGTCAAGGTAAATTCACTTATCAATTCCCATCCTATCATCTTTCATTAGTTAGTTCAGTGCAGGGTCTGAACACCTCATGGACTGCTTGTCACAGGGACCAAAAGAGAGATAAGAAATGATGTAAAACTATTTCCCTTGACAGCAGCAACACAGATGGAGACTTCATTCTGACCATATTGTCTGCTTTAGTGCCATCCCTAAAGCCATTAACTATCATAATGATGGGGCTCCGGTTATTTATTTCTTCACAATTTCCTGATGTTTTTTGCAGCATTACATCAGTTGCTGAGACCTTCAACAAGCCTTTGTGTTTGTCCTTGAAGGCAGCTGTCACATGCAAAATGCTCAGTCTAAGGTATTCACTTACCAGCAGAAGTACAAATTGTGAGTTAAAACACCAGTTCTGTACAGTAACTGATCTAGCACAAAATAGAAACACGTTATGATCATTTGCTACACATCTTGTATCATTGCTTGTATCAGGGCTGGAGGGTTTGGTTTTTTGAACCTTGCTGACATTATACTAATGGTTAAAACTGTCAGATAATAATTACTATTACTGTTTTTTTATATTCTGTTTCACTTACAAAAACTACTGTTCTCAAAATTATGATTTAATAAAAAGTATATAAATATAGTCATGTAGACTGATAAAATTAAGAAATATCCCTTCCACGTTTTTCCCCTGCATTCTTACACAGAAAATACAGAGTTCCCTAATTGTAGACCTGCAATAAGCAGTTCCCTAGTTCAAGATCTGGAAAATAAATATATTTAAAATTGGAGATTACAGCAAATTAAGAAACAAGGTGGTGAGTTGTATAGGGATAGGGCATGACTGACACCAGAATCATACACTCACAGAATGTCAGTTTGGAAGGCTACTCATGGATCATTTGGTCCAACCTTTCTCAACAAAGGCATCTTCTAGAAAAGATAGCCCAGCACCCTGTCTAGCTGAATCTTAGAATTTACCAACATCAAGGAAACCATCCCTTCCTAGGGAAAATTATTCTAATGATTGATCTCATAGTGAAAAATTTTCTTCTTATCCAACTGGAATGTCCCTGAGAGAAACCTGTACCCATTACTCCTTGCCTTTTCACATGACTCATTGTAAAAAGGTAGCCTCTGTTTTATTTGTGGGCACTCTTTAAATACTTGAATGGTGTTAAGACCTCCCCTAAACCTTCTTTTCTCAAGGCTGCACAAACCCAGTTCTCTCAGCCTTTTCTCATACACCAGGTTACCTTATCCTTTAACTGGGCTTGGGTGGAAGACTGGGTGAAGTTGCTAACAATTTTTCTAATCAGCTTACTCATTTAAAGGCATTTTCAGGGGAAAAAATAATAAAAATAAAGGAAAGAGCTACTAAAGGTCTGGCAGAGACATCTGACTTTCTGGACAACAGCAAATACTGATATCCCAGCCATGTCCTCTTGCTAGGGTAGCACAAACTCAATTTTTTCTCATATTTTGCTTCAAAGACATTAACCAGATTTAGCTAACAATTATCACATACACCTTTAGCAAACTTACCTGAAAGTCACTGCAAAAAATTTACAAAATGGGAAAATGATGTTCAGAATAGCCCAAATTTAAAAAAAGCTAACCAAACCAAACTACAGTGTAACAAGACACTCTAAATAGTTCATTTATGAGAACAACATTATTTATCTGCTCTGTGTCAAGGAGATTCCCACTCCAGCAGGTACCCTGACAGTAGGGAAGCAGAAAAAGCAAGATGGAATTATAAGAGAGATGCATTTTGTATTCCTAACACTTTCATCCCAGGTGTAGCTACGTCACTTATTACATGTCAGGCCAAATTTAGCCCTTGGATGCCACTCTCACAACCACTGTCATGTCCAGTGGAGCCGAGGTGTTTACACACATGCAGCAAATTATGAAATAGAAGCATCCTAAGGAGTTGTGAAATCCACCTCACCATTTGTCTGATTTCATTTACTTCGGAAGTAGCTTAAATTACCAGTCCCTTCAGTTAGCCCATGTGTGATCCATGGAGAGTCCCCTTCTGCTCTGCTCGGCTTTCCCCAGGAGAGCAGGTATTCACACCTGTGCTATTCATAGTGCTGCTTGTCAATACAGCAGCGCAACCCAATTTCCTCCTAATTGCAATGGTAGCTTTGAAGCTCAGAGCTACTGTTCTGCAGAAATTAACAGGGACATGTTTGGTCCCTCTAATCATGGTGATGTTTATAATTTGCTACAAAGTAATTCAGCTAATAGGATCTTAACTAGAACAAGCTCCGCAGTGAATGCATAGCATGAATGTGAGCGTGTGCTGGACTCACAGCCATTTGCAGGTGATAAATCTGGTTGCCAGGTTCAGAGTCACAGAATTTAACATGATAATTTGCCAAAGTGGTTTGAATCCTAAGAGTAAAAAAAGCCAGAAACATTTAAATATTATGCTCATTGAAAAGGCCTCATTCAGCTCAATCTTTTAAACCTCAAGTGTCTGGACAGATGTGTGGTAGGCCAGCTGTGTCCAAACACATATTTATGGACATATCCTCAGCACACCAAGCCCCTTTAAATCCCCTGTTCAAATAACCCCTTTGGTGGGGACAATGAAGAAATTCAAAATAGCTCTTGAAATAACTGTCACTCACACTGGAAATTATTTTGTGCTCCTACATCCTCTAAATAAAAGAATTTTTCTTTCTTTTTAAACTGAAGGCAAGAGGCTGAAGTTCTTATTTCCATTATTGTGTTAAAAGTACTACAATATGTGAAATTTTATCAATAATCACATCTCATGTATTTCCCAAGATAAAGCTGTGACCCTCTCTTTCCATCTACCTTTATGCACAATTGTATAACTTTTAGGTCTGACATCTAGTATCATTTAAGGGCTAGAAATAGTACTGAAAGAAAGACTTCCAGTGGGAAATTGAGAGAATTTCATTTGCCCTCCAAGGACCACACATGACAACATTAATCAAGTGAAAAGGAAATGCATTAGGTAGTTCAAGACTGCTTCATGCAAGTAACAATACAACTACCCAAACCCATGGTAATTACATTTTCAAATAGGTATTTCTTTAAGACGAAAGTTCAGTAGATTTAAATTCTGGTGCTTTACGGAGTGAAGGTGCATTTCATACGCCCTGTGGAACATCTGTGTCAATCACAGATTTGTGATTGTCTGTCGCAGTCTGTGCTCCTCCGTGATCTTCTTCATATGCTTTCAGCTAATTCTGGAAGAGTACAAGCCAGTCCCTTCAGAAAGCAACAAACTACAAGGACCATATGTTTCCAGTGTATATAATGTACATAAACAAACATGCTGAGTGCTGGCTGGCCCTAGCTTTGGTGCCTACATTGAATGCCAGCCAAAAGCCTACTGTCAATGGAAGGCATCATTTGCACACTTGCAGAAGTTGCCACTTTTTACTTTCTTTTCTCTTTTATTGAAGCAGAATGAACAACAAGCAGGACTACCAGGGAACAATAGCTTTTGATTTCTTGTCACACAAAAGTCCCCCAGTGCAGAAGTCTGGCACTGACAGGAACACTGAATGTGTTTAGTATTTGAACTCTTTTTTCCCCTGTTCTTAGAATATAAAACAAAATAGAATTTCTTCCCTGATAAGAGCAAATGTGAGTTGTAGTGCACAGGCTCTGGAAGGCTCATATGTTTTCTGTCACTTTTTTCACCTCCCAGCAGTGAAGTATGGAATAGGTTTTTAAAAATATTAGAATGTAAGTGGGCAGACACCTGTATGGCCAAGCTTATTATTGACAGCTTTCATTTCTGCTCCAGTGGTGCATAAAAATGTGTGGCATCAAAACACTAGTCCAATTTAGTTGACAGGCAACAGCTATATGCCTTTTCAAAGTAGATGTTTAGAAACTAATCTCACATTAAATGAAAAGCTCCTACCTGCTCAACTTCTGTTCAATTAAATGACTGCTTTCACTGTAAATTTTCCTTCAAAATTGCTGTCATTCAGGATTTCTATGCATTTTTCCAGTTCTGTAAGTGTATACATATTGGTGCTATGTGAAGGATCAAATTCCACTTCACTGCCAGAAGGAAGTCAAGATTTCCAAATGCAGACAGCAAATTCTGAGCCACAGGTTTCCTTTCCAGTATTCAGATCACCTCTGTGGTTGCTTCTACCTTTCCTCTCATGGATGTTTCTACTGTTGCAGAAGCTGAACATTTAGCAGGGTGCAGTAAGCATCAGTGAGGCCTCATTATATTTTCCTCACTTGGCAGTTTTTCTGCCTTCACCATACCAGTTGCACAAAAATCAGTATTAGGTATTAGTATTAATCAGTATTAGACCGACTTTGGAATATCATCAGCACTTCTTACAAAGATAATAATTTAGGACAGGGTGTATCTCTGTTGCTTGCATGTAAATAGACCTCTGATTTATGTCCTGTGTGATGTGATTTTCACATCATAATCACCAACCTCTGCAGAAACATGCCAGCCACACACAACAGCTTCATAGCAGCTTGTGCACTGTGTGATAGTCCAGACATACATGAGCATTTTGCAAAATCAGGCAATCTGGCTTCAATATCTTTCCAAAACAGTACAGCTCTAGAATCTGTATGCATACAAGGCAATTTTCATATGGGGAACTTTGTAATAAAAAAGGGGTAAATTTCATTTCCGTTCCTACTCTGACAACATTGAAAAAATCCAAACCTAAACAAAACAAATCTATCAACTTGTAAAATGTTTTTGGTAGAACTGCTAGTTGTCTTGCATAGACCTTTTAGTTATAGAAACACCTTTCTTATTTTGCCAGCGATCTAATTAAAAAATTCATTGACAGTTGAGAATTTGAAGATGTATAGGATTTTTTTAACTTTAGAACTTTTATGACCCTTATTTCTGTTTTTTAACAGGAAATGCTAAATTAATTAACCACTGAACTGATAATGCACAATGTAGTTCAACAGCAACAACTTTTTGATTATTGCTACTTGGAGACAGAAGGTAACATGAGGAATGAGAGCCCTTCCCTCATGAGTGACAGTCTTGAGAGACAGAGCTCTACTTTCCTCAGACATGGTCATTTATTACATGTTGAATTACACCCAGGGATAGGATTTTAGTGTCACTATTTACAATCCCATTCCAACCATCACCAAAAAAACCATCCCTACCTTTTAGCTACAACTTGTCTAATGTACAAGAAAGCTGAGCTTGATAATTTTGTTACCTTGTGATGGAGTGTGCACATTTTAAAAAGTGCGAAGGGAATCCTTCAAACAATTCCAATAATGTCACTCTAAGCTCATAAGGAAATGTGCCAAAAGTGGTGTCTCCTCCTGGTAGAAAATGTACCATGTACTTGTTTTGGGAATTTATTCAGGAGCACTTTCCCATGGCAGGATGGTAGATGTCTACACGCAAACGCAAAACAAAACGTCTGTCCTGACCTATTCACCTCATAAAAGGTGAAAAAGAGCATAATTTTAGATTATTGTCTTATTCCATAAATCACAGAAGAAAGAATGCTTGTTATTGTTTTGGAAGAAAAGATTGTAGAAGGAGTGATTCTGCATCCAACAGAAGGAAAAAAAAACCTGACAAAGCTTTCCATTTCCATACAGAGCCTTGGGAGATTTGCCCTTCAGTTTCCAAACAGAAGCCTAAATGTTGTTTTTACACTTTTCTTCCATTACTGTCCTTACCTCACTGATGTGAATAGTGCCAATGAATTAAGTGTCCTCAGTGTGACGCAAGGGAATTTCAAAATATGACTGCTGGGATATGTTGTTATTCACTTGTGTTTACATATTTATTTTTTTAAGAAAGATTTGTGTCTGTGTCTGAAAAAAAAAAAAAAGAAAAAAAAAGAATGAGAGAAGGATGATTCCCAGTGGAGTTTTGATGCGTGCCTATTAAGCTGATTTAGTAGCTAACAACTTTGAAAAAGACTGCCATTTAAATGGTCTAAATTAGTTTCTACTCTCACAGACTATCAGTATCAGGGGAATCTTTATTATGTTTCTGCCTCCAGATGTAGCTCTTCCCAGCTGCTGAAAATGAGAATGATTAGATGTGAATAAACCAGTATTTCTACTTACACATGATAAATATGATATCTGAAATTATTGGGCTGACCCCAATAGCACACACAATCATGCTTATTTTATTTGTGGTGTTTTTTGTTTGTCTGGGGGTTTTTATGACCTATGGGGCTTTGGATCCTCTGAAGGTAAAAATGGAAAATGTTAAATACTGCCAGGTTTCATGCAGCATATGTGACCAACAAACTCTCCCTGTTGTTTGATGCCTGAATCATTTCATGCAAACTCTGCTTGCCTTGTACACACACAGACAGCACCTGCATGGCTGCACATATGCACCCACACAATCATGGACTGGGAGAGTGGACAATCCCATTTACTTTGGAGACAGATTTCCATCAAGTTAGCATATGGTGATAGCACGCTGAGTGACAACTGCATGATTACTTTCTGGGATAAACTCAAGCCTGCAGCCTTGAAAATAGCAAAGTAAGAGGTTTTTAGGAAGGTGATGCCACTGTTTTTGGGAAGACAGCTGCCCAATGCAACAGCATGTCCCAGAAGACTGGAATTGGCAATAGCTGGTTGGTCATTCCTGACTGAAGAGAACAGCACACTGCAGAACAGATGACTGAATGGGAAATAAGGGTGGAGGGGGAGGGTGTGGAAATTGAGAAGGGGGTGGAGGAAGGAAAAAAAATCCTTGTATCTCTCTTCTTCTGGATATGCAAGCAAATCATATGATCATATGTCCTGGAAGCAAATTAGCACCCTTTCCTGCCTCATATTGTTGTCTGAAGTATTACACTCTATCACACCTTTCTTTCCTCTTCTAAATATCATCCCCACCAGACTCCTTTTTCCCACCTTGCTGGAGTGCTACACAGGTCTGACTTGGAATTGCCTTAGGTCTCTCAGTTTGGGACACTAAACCTGGGGTAATGACTGAACAGGACAAAATGCTTCATGTGCTAGCTTTTATCTAAGCCTGTTCATCCCTCTGTCTCTGACCCTACCAGATTTTGCAGTCAGTTCCACTTACTAACCACATGACAATTTTCACTTAAAAAACAGAGGTATTGGAGCACCCTTCCTGTCTCCCAAACTCAAAAACTTTCTATTCTCTTTATATCACTTTCCCTTACATTTTATTCTGTCACATTTTTCAGAGTCTACTGGAACTCCTTCCCTCTTCTTCCACTTTGTGATTCTCCATGAGCCTTTCCATCCCTCAGTCCTCCTGATAAACTTTTATTTTATTTTCATTTAATTTTTGAAATAAAGATAATAAAAGATGAACATTGGTTAGTTAAAGCCGAGATGATAATGAGCCATTCTCAGTGGAAACACAGAAGGTAGTCATCTTAATATACTCAGTTCTGATTCTCAGGTCTCTTTTAATGATATGTAGCCAAACCAAACACAGTAGGCCCATAATAATATAACTCCTCTCCTTCAAGTGACATCACAGGAGGACATTCTTGGAAAGTACAGGATTTTCTTCTTTCAGGAGTAAAGATTTTTATTATTATTTTTTTTTATGCTTGGTTTCCCTCCTTCATGCAGCAGTTCACTACTTATATTAAAAAAAAAAAAAAAAAGGTGTTAGTATAAATTAAATCACATTCTGAGGAAAAATTACTTTCTGTTAATGCTGTGTTCCAAACTGCATTTTTCTTCTAGCAACAATGCCTTATTTCAATAGCTCTATTTTGAAAACAATATATCAGAGTGGGGCAGTGACCCAAAACTCTCCAAAAAAGCATCTGTGGTGAAAAATAAGAAACAGATGCTTGAATGTAGAATGAACTAACCAATCCCACTTGCTATAACAAATGCCTGTAAACACATCATAAGTGAATTACATAAATCTCCAAGACAGATGGGACATTATATATAGGCAATTGTCTCACATATAATCTTCTATATATAATCCTATTTTAAATAGCCTCATTTTTTAAAGAATGCTAAATATATTATAATAACTAGAGGAAAGAGACAGATGGGAGGACAAGATCTAGATTTGGCCTTCAAACAGATAAAAAGTGTTGCTTTCATTTCATAGAGTTATAAATGTTAATTTATTTTGATTTCAAAAGTGTTTCTTTGGTAAGGCTGGGATCATAAAAATCTGATGTCAATTGCTTATTGAAAGCTCTCTTTCCTCTCACACAAAACTCCTCCAACATCCTACTGACATTTCTTCCACCTCCACAAATCCCTTGAATATTTGTATTTAAGGTTATTTTTTTGTCAATGCAACTACATACATCAGTGGCAAGTATGCATGAGCTCTGGAAAGGCTTCAGTGCTCAGTATGAGCCTTCATCATTTTGGTAGGTGACCTTTGTTTTTGATGGAGGAAAGGAAACAGTTCTAAGCACTGCAGAGCTGCTTTTGTTTCAGCAATAGTTCAAAGAGCACAATGACAAAAAATACATAGCTATGAAGAGTTTGTCAGTACAAGATTTTTTCTTAGATGCTTTACTTTCTGCCTAAGGTGAAAGAGCTACAGTTAAGTTATCACTAGTTTAGGTGATGGAGCTAGTATCAGATATATACACAGCAAATGTTTTAATTATTAGAACAGATGCTTCTGAGTTTACAGCCATGGATTTAAACCTCAACTGGGAATTCACTATTAGCCCTATCATTAGCATAAATTGATTGCTGTGATTGGCTAATCACTTAATTAGGAAAGAGATCCTTAACAGAGAACCACTTTGGAATACTTTCTATAAATGCAGGATTTCCTAGGTACATTCTATTTAGACTTTAGACTCTATTTTTCACTTGCTACTTATGTTGTTTTCAAAAATTATATAATATCATGAAGATACTACAGATCATATTGACTATCTCCTAATTTTAGAGGCTTGTAAAATGAGGAAAATAGGTAAGGGGCGACTTTTTCCTCAGCTTTCTACAATGATTTCCTCAAACTCTCCAATGTCCCTTCTCAGCACAATGAAGAGTTCATTACAATGTAAAGTTTCACTGTTAGCTCATTCACTGCCCTTAAAGTCACAAGCTAACCCTGACCTTGAATCACACAAGAGTAGTTCCTGGGTGCAAAGCAAAAGGCCATGTGTTGCCTCCTAGAGCAACGAAGCTGCCATCTACATTCCTTACAAGGATTGCCCTAACAGTGATATGAAAGGAGAAGCTGAATCTTCTGGTTAAAGATAATAAATGATACAATATGTTATGCTGAAAAGGTATGAATAAAATATAAGGAAATTGTTTCAAAGGCCAGACCAGCAATTCTCTGAAAGAATCCCAAGGGCTCTGCTGCTTTCCCTCTCTGATGAGGCAGATTAACTGCCTCACTCAGTGGCACCACAAAGTAACTAGTTTAAAACATCACTTCAAGAGCTTTTTAAAAGTAAGAATTAAGTGAGTCTGTCTGGTTTAATTTCATTTAATGTAAGCGAGCCTCTGAACTGCATTCCTTTGCTCTAACATTGAGCTTGAAGCCTTGCTGGCTGATTAACGCCAAGCTGTTTGAAGTATACTCTTTTCTTATCTAGCACTGTGCAGGCCTCACTACAGCCTGGGGAGACCTGCTGCTAAGTCAGAGCTCGGGGAGATTTTTGTCTGCTCTTCACAGAGGGGGATGGAGGCCAGATAAGCCTTACACTATAAAACAGAAAACAAAATGAAAACCTGTTGCCAATCCTGAAAAACTTGTTTATATGGAAATAACGGGGAGCACACTGCACTGTAACACTGACTCACTCTGTCTGCCTGCTTGTGTATGATTTTCACTATGGTCATACATTAAGGTCCTCTCAATTAAAAGCAATCAGGTACTGACTCCAAAAACCTTATATTTCGCTGCAGATGTCCTTTTTAATTCTGTGTGGGGTTCTGATAATGTAAATATGTACAATAATAGTAATAATAATCATTACAGAAAGTATTTGATTAGCCTCCTAGAGGACGGTTAGGAACACCTTCTTCTCACGGACTGTGGGTCATAACTTCACACTGTGAACACACAGTGAACCTCATCCTGTCTCTCCAATCTTTTGAAATCTACAGGTGTTACAGATTCCAAAGAAATAAAATTTGAAATATCTTCAGTAATGCATATGCATTTGAAGATTGATGATTACTTCTGTTGCCACTCACTGCTCACTGGAAGCACACCCTGGAGGTGTGTTGTATCTTCTTTGCTGCTAGAAAGTTGCATAAATCTCTGGCTTTGATAGCATTAAATGATACTTCATTCTAATAAGATATTCAAAGCTGTTTAGTGTTAGAGCCAAAGAAATTAAAATAAAATACAATCAGTTCTTAATTTACTATGATGCTTTCAGAAGTCACCAACTGAGAACAGCTCCCCCATCAGTATCGTCTGCAGAGATCAAGGTAAGAAAACACTAAAATTGAAGGCATTTCCCTGTGGCTTTCTGACACATTAAAAAAAGGCTGAGAACAGGTAAAAGTATTTAGAAGCAGCACATTCTAACAAGAGTTTGGTGAAGCATATTTGTCTGTAAATTCTGTGAGGTTACTGTGAAACATTAAGGGGCATAAGATAAAAAAAATAAAAAAAGGAAAACTAACAACAAACTACCTGAGCTAGAAATGAAAAAAGGAAAGGAAAGGAAAAAAGAAGAGGGATCTCTGTGGAAGAATGCACCATTAAGAAAGTTTTCAACTCAGAAATACTTATGACAAGCAGAAGACAATAACTTCTGCACTTCCTTCCTAGCAAACCTCAATAAAAAAAATATACTGCTTTTCTGAGGTGAACTTAATTGTGTGAGGGCCAAAATAAACTCTGAGTAAACACGAGAGATTGCATGAAAAGAGACTCTTTTCTTAGATGGGCTGGTAGGGTTAGAAAAGAAGATGGGGTGGGAAGAGAAGTTGCAGACCCCAAAAACAGATCAGCTCCAATACATTCAAAAACTTCTGGCAACATATTTTCTAAGGTGGATCCTTTTCCCTCCTCCTTTCTTACTTCTCCCCAAATATTTTTCCTAGGTTTATACAAAATTATGTCCCTCATTACAAACTGTCTTTAGAAAATCTTTAATGCAGAGCACCACCTGATCACCACAGGTCACAAAATTAACCACTTCAAAGAAAAAATGTGCTCTAAAACTCATGTGTACTAAGAGGGTTGAGTCCCTCATGTGAGTATTTTTATATTAAAAAATCTAATGGAAAAGCATGCAATATTATCACGAAATATTTTAAGAAGAAAACCATTTTTAGGATCAGTAATATTGGTCAATCAAAGTAAATTTGAAAGTATATTGAATGAAGCCTTATGAAAATTCATCTTCAAAACCTTTATATTGTTTGCATTTATTTTCTCCTTTTCCCACTGCTTTAGTGTACATTCAGTAATTTCAAACTTCTACTACAAGGCTGCCCTCCTGTTCTCCTATTCTTTCTTCCTCCCTCTCCCTGTAAAGAATTTATACTTTATATATATATACTATATACTATATATAGATATATATACTGTATATTATATATACATTGTTTACTGTATTTTTAAGGGAATGTAAGTAAGTGGACTGTCCTCCATTCCTACTCACTACCAGCCTTCAAAAATTAAATTTGTCAGCATAAACAGGATTATAATGATAAAAATTAAGCAACACAAATCCCACTACAGCAACTTACTACAAAGTAGATATTAATATTTAAAAGGTTCATGAAACATTACCTACTATGAGCACTGTTGTGAGACCAGTGTAGTCCCACCAGCTTTCTTCCCACTCAGGTGGGCTCAATTTGGATGGGATAGAGTTAATCATATTCACAGGAGCCATGGAGCTATGCCTTGGATGGATAACACAGGTGTGCTTTCAGCATTGCTGAACAGTGTTTGCACAACACCACGGCCTTTTTCTACTTGTACCGGCCCACCTGCAGGTGTGCTGGGGGTGCACAAGGAGAATGGAATGGTATGGAATGGCATGAAATATTCTGAGCTGGAAGGAGCACACAAGAATCACCAAAGTTCAATTCTTGGTCTGGCACTGGACAGGTGCAAGAAACTGGGAGGGGACAGAGTTAGAACAGCTGCCCCCAACTGACCAGAGGACTGTTCCATACCACATGGCATCATGTCCAGCATATAAGAGCTGGGTGAAGAAGACGGAAGAGGGATGATGACATTTGCCTTCCCAATTTACCATTAACATGATGGAGCCCTGCTTTCCAGGAGATGGCTGATCACCTGCCTGCTGATGGGTGAATGAATTCTTTGTTTTGCTACACCTGTTTGCACAGCTTTTGCTTTGCCTCTTGAATGACCTTTCAGATGTAATTTCAAGAGGATAAATCACAATGGCAACCTGCACGTGAAACCTAACAGAAATGTTCACTGTCTTTGTCAAAGACAGTATCCTAAACATAAGTTTACTTTTGAAGTCTTAAAAGAAAATAAATGTCTAGCCATCTTGAGCTCATTAATATCATTAATTCAGTGTTAAACATCTGTATATTAAAAGCACTGTTATTAATTTTCAATATTAGTTATGCAATGAACATAGTAAATCACATTGTGTGTTTGAAGAACTGCCTTTCAGCCTTAGATACAAACTGTTGTTTTTAAAGCTTGGCAAAGTTTGGATAGAGCTATTAGACTGATAGAGCTGGGGACCAACTTTTTCGAAACCTTTAACAGCACTGGAAACCAGCAATTAGATTTGTTTTGTGCAAAGTCTGTAGCAGATTCTTTTAACACAAGCATCTTTTCCTCACATTGTAGTTTGAATGCTGCATTTGTACTCAAAACTGACATGCTTTCATGTTCCTACAGATTGTGTCCTGCTTGTTTTTACAGGGTGGTGATTAGAGCATTAGGTGGTACCTTTCATACCTATTACAATTCTAGTAAGAGACACATCTCTGCTGTGGAACGGGTTTGTTAAAGCAAGAGGCAGTATTGTTTGGATTTTCAAGTTAACAACTGCCAACCACATGGCTTTGTATAAGTAACAATCTCCGCTTTTCCCGAATCCTGATCTGTACAGGACAAAAAACACAGGACAAAATCTGTAAAGTAAATATAGATTCTTACACAGATATCCCTTTCCAATTAAAAAAGAAAAAAAAAAAAGAAACAAACTAACAACAAAAAACCCCAAGGACATTTCTAAATTATATAATTGTCAGTGGAGACAATTATTACATAGAATGAAACAAATCACACTTTGTAAGCAGAGAGGAAATGAGCACAGAAGCAAAACACAGATATAAGACTGAGATAGACCTCACGTTGAGATCAAAGTGACAGAAACAAAGTTCAAAAGCACTGCTTTATCTTTCTGTAACTAAGGAGTTCAATGGTGCACATTTTCAGAGAAGAGTGCACTTGGTTACCCATACTGAGCATAAAAACTGCTTCTGAAATTTCTCTGGAAATAAAGGTGGATTTCATTAAGTTGATTTGTCCACTGACTAATGATATCAGAATTCAAAGAATTCCTTCTGATACTGGAAACAGGGAAAAAAAAACCCAAACAAATACAGATAGGTATGAGTCTGAATTCAAAAGCAGGCAGGTGCTGTCTGCTGGCTACTACATCTTCTGCTCTCAGGCTAGTCCATGTGAGGAAACCTCCATTCCCTGCAAGACAGCTGGATTTCATATATCTGGCCTACACATGCTGAGCAGACAATTACTGGCCAATAACAAACACTAGGGACTGAGGATTGTGTTCTATTTCCTGTCCTTATAATGCTTAAGAATCTCTAAGAATGATTAAATACTCATGCTGTGTGCAAGGAGACATTCTCCTGTGCCTATATGCTTATACTCCTGCATCTCCTTAAAGAACAAAGGAAAGAAAACAACATAAAAAGCTTTGGGAAAAATCTATCAGCAGCAATGTTGATGCTACTCTGCTTTTTATTTTTTTCCCATCCATTTACATTGTTTATGTTGAAGTTGCTCCACTCTACAAAAAAGAGCTTGAGATTCAGTGTGCCAGAAACAGAAGGAAACTTAGCAGGACTGTGAAACACTCTGATCACAGCACTTGGTAAGCACCAGGCTGTCTCAACGACCTGCTTCTGTATTTCATCAAATTAACACATATTGAGACCTTCAAGAGATCTGAGATCTGTTCCAGATGAGAATCTTCAACTGGTGCTTTCCTGGATGATCCAGGCAGAAGTGGTACGGATGAGTCTTGGAATCACAGAGGTCCCTCATATCCAGTCTCAGGATTCTAAACACAAATCTAATATATTTCTGAGTTCCCAGCTATTTTTCTAGGAAGAGTGTTTCTCAGCAGTTTGTACTAAACATAGGACAGTTTCCACTTCAAAGCTGGAACTTGCCCTCATTGGTGGCCTGCAGCCCTTTCATGATTTGCTTAGAAAAAAGACACTCCAAGATTCTAAAAATTGTGATCCATCTACATTCTGTGACATGAATGCCATACATGAAAACCTTCTCCTATTCACCAGCCCCACCCTCAGTTTTTTCCTCATTCCCTACAAGACTCTCTGAGTCAGATTAAGGAAAACGAACCAACAGATAAACAAACCATATGAAAATACCCCAGGTCTTTTTCTGAGACAGGACCACTTTCCACTTGTTAAGCCTGCTCAAGTAATTTTCCACTCTTTTCTCTTGATTTGAAGGATAGCCACTGTGATTGTCTGATACTCATATATAATCTCTGTTGCCTCTTGCTGTGCATTGGCTTTTAGAAAAAAGCTGAAAACCTTGAGAACTGAAGAGTCTTAAATAAGTTTATTATATGACTAGCAGCTATCAAAAATGAAAGATTTGCTATTCTGATTTGTAACATACATTGTAATATTAATTTTAAAATTTCTGTTACTGCTTACTATTGGCTTGTTGAAAATTTCGAGGGACAGCAAGATCTGATGCACTTCATCCACTACAGTTGTGCATTCCTGTTCTGTATGCCAGACATTAGTTCCATTTCACTTCTAGCCAGGATGGGGCTATGCAAGCTTATCTATGCCATCATGTGATGTGCTTCAAAATGATAGCTCTCATTGATGAGGAGGTGAACAAAATAGCAGCCACAGAGAAGATGACCAAAAGGGCAACCACAAATACAGGAGTGAAGGGGAGGGCACCTAATGCCAGTGGATTTCTCAGAACTTTGGCATGGTGCCCACTGATAGCAAAACAGGCACCAACAGGCAAAAGAAACAGCTGACAATGACTGTTAAACCCCGCTTAGGCTCCACAGGAATCAGTCGCTGCAAGCCATGGTGATTTACAACAGCCTCTGGTGGGAACTTTAGACAAAAGACCCAAGCAGCTTGTAATGTTCTCATTATCTGCAAAACAAAGTGTGTTAATAAGTATGCCAAAATGATCCCTGTATCTGAACTGTGTCTACTGCAGACCTTTCTTCTTTTCATCACTGAAATTTGGAAAAATATTATCTTTAACAGGCAAGAAAACTGGGCTAGGCACAAGGGGAAGCTTAATACATAGAGCACTTCAGCCACATTAATTTTAATTCTCTACTGATTTCTTAAAAAAAATTATTTTATAAAATGTTCATGTTTCATGTTATCACATATGGAGCAATAAACATATAATACAATGAATTGTATAATACACCAAAAGATAAATATGTCTTATGAGTTGTCATTATGGACATAAAGTAAAAAATTTCTTTTAACTCAAGTCCTATTGTAATGCTAAAGCAAAAAATATTGCATGCGAAAACAGCTTAGTATGATCTGTATGTGTATTGCCCACCAAACAAAAAAAATCTTAAAAGAAGATATGATTCATTATGAAAAAAATTATGAACAAGCACAATATACACCTCAACTACTTTTAGGCTTGATCCAAAGACTATTCATGTCGATGATAAATCTGGCTGACTTTGAGAAGCCTGGCATGAATAGGTTACATTCAAGGTTGGCATTTTAACCTCTTTATTTCTCTTCAAAGCAAGTTGTCCATACTTAATATATGACGATTAATTTTATCTAAGTATTAAAAGTATCATCATTAAAAAGAAATATATATGTTACAATTAGTCCATAATCTGAGTACAAAATGCGAGTTACAAATCTGTTTAGTAATAATCTCAGTGTTCTTTAACTAACTCATATGATGTGAGAGATAAACCAGATTAAAAAAGTGCACTTTCTCCCTATTTCCAAACATGTGAAAATGACTGGCTTGGACATAAGCTCCCCACAAAACCATTAAAAGTTGAAAGGTGTGCCATTTGTCAGTGGAAAGGTCATTTCACTAACATTTGGAACCATGTCTCATGATCTGACATATGACTTAACATCAAAATGTCTTAAGCATGTTATTGTAGCAATTCTTTTCATCTAGACTAGTATAAAGATTAATGAAGCAGCTCCAGCTGATGCCACCTACCTAGACCCATAAGGTAAAGAGACTGGAAAAACAAAAAGGCAAAAGATTTTTTAGAAAATCTTCCCTAGTTAGGAAATTTCTAAATTCTGGAAGACTTTCCCATTCTTCTATCCCCCTTTGTCTCTCCCTTAAAGGGGATAAAAGGCTCAAAGACTGCTGTGGAGCTGAGAAAGAAAGGGAGTAAGACTGTACAATGACACACATCTTGCTTTCTATCCTCATAGACCACCAATTCCAGCTTCCTAGATTAAAGAGATGGATGTTTGATCTGCAGTATATCTTACACAGCTCAGAACCAGAGGATTTTTAGGTTTGAAAAGTCCTTTAAGATCATCAAGTTCAACTTGATCCAGCCCTCCTAAGTTCACCGCTGAACTGTGTCCTCAGGTTCCATAGCTACATGTCTTTTAAATATTCAAAGGATGATGACTCAACCACTTCCCTGAGAAGCCTGTTTCAATGCTTGGCAACTCTTCAAGTGAAGAAATTTCTTTAATATCCAATCTAAACCTTTTCTGACACAAGTTGAGGCCATTTCTTCTTGTTCTGTTGCTTGTTCCTTGGAAGAAGAGACTGACCTCCTTTCAGGTGGTTGTAGAGAATGATAAGTTCTCCCCTGAGCCTCCTTTTCTCTAGGCTGAACAGCCCCAGCTCCCTCAGCCACTCCTTACAGGACTTGTGCTCCAGGTCCCCCACCAGCTCCATCGCCCTCCTTTGGACATTCTCCAGCATCTCAATGTCTTTTTCATCTTTTCTCTTGTATTACTTTTCCATGACGACAACTATACGATTTCCTGGTGCACCATGGCTTCCAGCTCATCCTGTTTGCTGCCCATGCTGCACACATTGGCGCAGACATACTTCATCTGGGCTGATTCCACCACCTTTTCTGAGGGAAATAGCCCTGATCCCAATGTGACCATTCTCAGGTGCTTCTGACTTTTCTAACATATCAGTGACCCTGGTGTCTCTGCTGCTGCATGCATATCCATTCCCTATCTCCAGCTACACAGCAGATTGAAGGATCTTGCTAGCACATCAACCCCCAAACTTTGGCATGCAGCCCCTAGATGCTCTCTAGTGAGCCTGGTTTTCTCCCTTCAAATCTAGTTTAAAGCTCTCTCAATGAGTCCTTCTTGTGCAAAGATCCTGTTCCCCAGGAACAGGTATAACTCATCTAAAATGGAAAATTCTACTAGAGAACTCTGGTCTTGGAGCCAGGTATTGATCTGCTGGCAGCTACCATCTGCCTACTACCTCACAAACATTTAAACTTGTCCCAAAGCACTCTGAAAAGGGAGTTTTACAAAAATACCAGTGGATATGTCCCCAGGAAGACACAGTCTTAAAAGCAGAACAGTAAAAATTGAAACAGAATAGATGAAGAAACTGCTAAGGCAGAAGGAGGCTGTGTGAAACCAACAAACCTGGTAAGAAAAGCAAATATATTGAAGGGCCATTAACACAGAATTGGAGAACCTGCACACCAGTCTGACCCCAGGAATGTCATCCTTTATGAAGTCACACTATGTTAGTGTGCAGCTCAGTCAGCACAAGCACAGGGTCTGTTCACTCCTTTGTACCAACATTGCCGCCCAGCAAATGCAACGGCTTGGGATTCCCAAAGATTCTATGGGTTCATTTTATGTTGGCCATTCAATTTTTTTAACAATTCATGATAGCAGAATAGAAAGCCAGTGCTACTTGACTCCCCCTTGCTTGGGTTAATGACTTTTGGAAGTCTCCTAATGGGATTTAATTGCTGCTATATTTTGACAATAGCCATTCCATATGCATTTCCTGATAATTGCCTAAGAGTCAATGAAAGTTAATGAGCAATAATAATGCCAGTTGTTTGCTTTAGTTTTCTTCTGAAACCCTTTCTCTAAAGATTAATACTGTTGATTTCTCCTAGACATCATTTATTCAAAGCCAAAAATAACCTGGATATAAGTTAACAGCTTGTCCTTCAGGTAGTGAGGAGGATTTATTCTACAGGCAATGCCTTCTAGAACATTGCTTCATTCACCCACCTACATATCTGTTCTGGGCAAGGCAGAAGCACTGTCTCAGGAAAGTAAACTGTGATTGTGCCAGTTTGTAAAGACTACTGGTTTGTGGGTGTCACTTGCATGTAGCGCTTCCCCTGCCTGTTGGTAGAAAGCCATTTGGCCAACTTTGCTAAGGTTTTGATTCAGTGTAATAAAGATACATTTTATTTAACAAGAAGCCACAGTTCACAAACAGTTCACCACACTAAAACCAAAATAGTTACACTGAAAAAGGAATAGTCTGACTTGACAGAAGCGAAGGGACATTCATTCTCAGTGAGCTGCTGAACTAAAATTCGGTGTATTAGTCCCATTCCTTACTCCATAATAATCATCAAAACTGCCCTAGGGGCAGCATAACATCTCTGTGACTTTCATAGAAGCTTATTCTCTCAAGTCACATGGGCTAGCACATGTTATTTAAACACCCAAACATGCCTAAGAGCTGGTCTCTACACACCTAAAGTAGCAAAAAATTAATTAAATAAACATGTATCTAAGCAGGATTTTGAAGAAGACATCACAGGCTGGCTGATAGTAGCCTCAGTTGAAAGTAAAATGGTTAAAAATTCATGTTTACCAGGAAATGTGTGCACATGTGTGTACACAAATTATATACACATACTCTTCTACTGTTTTCTTAAAATTCCTTATAAATTAATTGTACATATTGACAAATCATGGCATCCTTCTTATTCATGGCCAAAACCCCTAAAAATTTCAGAAATATACCCAGACAGGCTCAAAACACCAATGAACTTTAATGAGCTGTACATTTCCTAGACATCTCAACTTACAGAACATAAAATAACATAGGCTTAGATGTATATTTCACACAAGTAAAATTATCCCTCTGAACACAGAGGTGCTGGCTGATATCATTGCAAGATCACTCTCAGTAATCTTTGAAAGATCCCGGCAACTGGGAGAGCTGCATGAGGACTACAGGATGCCCAGTGATGGAACCATAGGCAATGGGCACAAGATGAAATGCAGAATATTCCCTGTGAACACCAGGGAACACTTTTTCACTGTGAGGGTGACTGAGCAGTGGCATAGGTTTTCTAGAAAGGTGCTGGGGGTCTCCCTCCTTGGAGGTATTACAAAGCTATCTGGTCATGGTCCTGTGTGACTGCCTTTAAGTAGCCCTGCTTGAGCAGGGGGTTGGACCAGATGACTTTCAGAGGTCCCTTCCAACCTTAACTATTTTGTGCTTCTGTAGCAGGATAACTTCTAATCTCACTTTTTACCAAGCTGGTGAAAATTAGCCGGCTGTATACAAGGCAAGCAGTACCGCTTTCTTAACCAGATGAATCCTCTTAGCAGACCATAATATCCATTATTTCTTTCCTTATTTTTTTCTGCTTTTTCTCCTTCCTGTTATTTTTATTCTCCCATAAAACCATAAGGAAAACATGATTCATGCAACAACAGATGGTGACAGAAACCCTCTACCTACACTGGAATGTAGGTGATGTCAGTATTCATTCATCCCATTCTAACAGGCTACATTCAGTGCTTTGGTGGAGTAAGAATAAGGATCCATTCCATATAAAATGATTGATTTTATATAAGTCACAGATATATACTCAATATATAAACCAAAGATAACTATAACCCAGGGACAAGATTTTCCAAAATAAGCATGATTTTTCATGTTCGTCTTGATAAAATTTAAATATGACTGGATATTCCTAACATTGGTAAGGGGACGAGAGGGATGTTTAAGATATTTTTAAAGCGTTCCACATCGGAGAAAAAGAAAACATTAGGCCTTAAATTTACAGTAAGCATTTCAAACACAGCCAAATAGGCCACAGTGATGCCATTTTAGAAATGCACATTTAGAAATCCAATTTTTCACATACCAGAAACCATTTTACCTTGGATAATCTTTCTGCTTTCATGGAACATTCTGATTACTTCCATACTTAGTTCTTAATAGTATTTGCATTCAATACCACCACTGTGACTTAAGCAGGGAATGGGACATTTCCCAAAAGGGCATTTTGGAAATGCTCATTAATGTGTGCTCATCACCCAAAACTCTTCAGTGCAGCTACAGGTCTAGCCACAGCAAGGATCTGATTCCTGTGCAACATGACTACAAACCATTGGAACTCAGAGTGAGAAACCAAAAGTTATGGGTCTTTGTTGCAAAGAGCTAATGGCAAAAATTGATTCACCGTTATATAGAGATATGTTTCTCCCTGTCAATGCTGAGCAACATCCTCCTAGAAACACAGTTAGTGGCAACTTCAGAGCAATCAACTGTGTGTCTTCTCTTTTGTAGAACTTTCTCTTTGACTTTGAAAGAACCCAGGGAAATACAAAAGCATCTTTAATTCTGTACATTCTTATAACACTTTTATCTTAGTTTTAACTGTGTCCATAAATATATTGAATAGTATGCAGAGCTAGTACTTGCAAAGTTGTGAATCTGAGATACTACCTTAAAGACATCATGGGAGATTCATCATTATATGTGACCTGATTACACTTCCACATATGCTTAATTTTACATACTTTTCAATGTCCTTGTATAGTGCTATCTGCCTGAAATACTCACTGAACGATTTCTAAATGTACTCTGGATTTGAGGTGTGGCCTCACCAGTGCTGAGTACAAGAGGACAATCCCTTCCCTAGTCCTGCTGGCCACACTATTTTGGATTCAGGTCAGGATGCCTTTGGCCTCCTTGGCCCCCTGGGCACTGCTGGCTCATGTTCAGCTGCTGTCACCAGCACCCCAGGTCCCTTTCCAGTGGGCAGCTCCCCAGCCACTCTGTCCCCTGCCTGTGGCACTGCCTGGGGTTGCTGTGACCTGAGGGTAGGATGCAGCACTTGACCCTGTTGAACCTCATACCATTGGCCTCAGTCCATCAATACAACCTGTCCAGATCCCTCTGTAGAGCCTTCCTGCACTCCAGAGATCAACACTGTGCCTGCAAACTGATCAAGGGTGCACTCAATCCCTTTGGGATGGGACTGGATCCCACCCGGACCTTGTAGACTTGTGCAAGCCTAAGTGGTATAGTCAGCTATATTTTCTCCCTTCATGACTTCACAACATTCTTGTAGTCCTCTGATGTTGTCTCTCTTTTCTTCTAAAGGTCATAAATTCTCCTTTTTCTTCCTGTTCAGACAAAGCTCCCAGTTCAGCCAGGATGGTCTTCCCAGACAGCTCATTTTTTGGCTCATGTGGACACCCTGCTCCCGTGCTTTTAGGATTTTTCTTCTTAAAGCACACATTTGTCTTCCTAGACTCCTTTGTCCCTCAGGACTGCCTCCCAAGGAACTCCCTTAACCAGTCTCCTAAACAGGCCAATGTCTGCCCTCTGGAAGCCAAAGGCAGCAGTTCTGCTAACTTCCCTCCTTGTCCTTACTTTGAGAATCAAAAACTCAATAATTTCATGGTTGCTGTGCCCAAGACGGCCTCTCACTGTCACATTACTCACCCATCCTCCCCTGTTCACAAACAGCAGGCCCAGCAGGACACCTTCCCTAGTGGGCTCCCTCACCAGCTGTGTCAGGAAACTACTTTCCACAAACAACTATGAGAAAACTGCTTGCTCTTGTTCTGAAGATTTTGCTATCTTATCAGGGAAGGTAAAGAACATGAATGAATCAGACAGGTGGATTTGTTTGCCCTCTCTCACATACTTCCTCTCTGTACAGTGTCCCATTTCCAATCATTGTTCCATACAAATGGAAATCACAGTGTTAGTTATTGTAAGGTAATTTCATAATATATTTTGTCATCTGTACTACATTTGACTGCTGATTAGATTCAGAAAATCCATGAAAGTGCATGGATGACAAGCCTAGAGCAACTATAATATGACTCACTGCTTTCTCCAATTACACTATAATGGTAACTAATAGTAGATCATTCATTTTACTGCTGGAATAAGAACTGGTTTTCCCTGTGTGTTTACAGAGAGAGCAAAATTAATTTCTGCATGTTTCATAAATATGTACTATGTAAAGTAGCATGGAAATGACCTGTTTGGAGGTTTCAACTGAAATGATTTGTATAAAGAGATATGTAATGCAGAGTATTTCAAACATTGTGGCAAATATTTAACTACTTTTTCTTCATCAAAAAATCACAACAGAAGTCAGTAAACCAGACTCAGAGAGCTTCAATGGGAATTGTTAACTAAGCCAAACACTTTCTGCCTGAACATTATATCATGTACAGAAATAGTTCCAGTTCACTGCAACAAATGTTGGAGAAAAATACGATATTTACTCACTATTTCTAAGTTTGAATAGTGGTTACCATAGTTGTTGCTGTCCATGCAGCTTATCAAAGGATCTTTATTCTGCTCAGCAATGGAATATGAGGGACAGACTTGGGGCAATTTTTGACCCCTGTCAGAAATTACTACCTACTCTGGAGATTAACCCAGGTGATGGAAAGATAATCTTCTGTCTTCACACATCTGCATATCCATCTGCACAGCCTCTCAAAATTAGACACATTACTGATGAATGCCATAATAACTCTTTCTGCCTTACCATTTATTGCTTTCACACCTGAGGAAGTGTCTGTGGTTAGCAGATTATTTCTATAACGGCAACCAGGCACAGCTGATGTATTTCATGGGCATTTGTAAATATTCATCAGAACCACCAGAATGACCATAGGTCTTAGCAGCCTAAAATCAGCAATTTTTGCATACACTGCTGGGGCGGCATATGGATTATTAATGTAGTGAACAACCATATACTATTTTCATCATTAGTAAACTACAAATTAATATAATGGATTACTGAATTTCTAGCATTATTGTTTGTTCTGCCGTTCCAGTAAGCCAGAATTAACATTAAACTGGATAGGAAAATGGCTACTAAAAAGCGTATTTCTAAAACTTTCCAAGTATTTTTATGTCTCTTCAAAAATTGAAAATTTAGTCAGCAATTCAAACTTATTATTGTTTAATTTCAGCCATATAGTAAACATTACTAAATATTTTTGGCCTCTTAAAAGACCTTTACATATATTAAACCAATTTAACATTACAGAATGATTTCTCCAGATGTTCAATATTTAGGTGCATATTTTGACCAAATGCAAACATTTCTCCTCTCATATATATATATTTTTATAATATAATATGTTTTAATATATTTTAATATAACATAATTTATTTTAATATTGCTGGTATTTTCAGTGCAGCTTGACATATCTATTGAAACGTAATGGAATCAGGCATTTGAGCTCTGAATTTCATTTGCTATACCTCATTAAACCTAATTTTAGGAACCAAATTTTGAAGACTCTCATTATACTCTATAAAAAATTCCACCTCTGTAGACCTGACTTGTTTGTTTTGTTTCATCACCACCAAACAACAGAAGATGTTTTCCAACAGAGAGCACAATATAGGTTTGTAGAAGTAACATAATCCTATGGTGCATTGCCATAACTTGTTGGAACACCATCCCTTGAAGAACACACAAAGTCTGTTTTCTTTCAGGCTAAGTCAAAGCATTAGGGATGATATAGTCTGTTTTTGCCTTGGACTAAGCAGATTTGGTTGTTTCACTGGGAAAAAAATCCCTAAGCAAAGGAAAATCAAAATTTCTACTTGATGATATTAAACTACACTAAATAGATGGCTATTTCTTCCCTCAGTTCTATGCTGATGAAAAAGAGTAGATACCAGAAGTCGTGCATAGTCAGTAACTGAGTGTCACAAAAGGCAAAATGATAATTTTTATTACCATTTTAAGATAATAGTAAAATCTTACTATTATAAGATATACTATTATAATCTTTAAGATGTTCAGTGGCCTTTAAGATGTTCAGTGACAAAGAATGCATTTAAAAATTTTAAGGGTATTTTTTATCAAAAATAGCTTTACACTCTCTTCCTAATAAAGACATGAAACTAGCTGAGATATTCAGACAGATACACTTGCAATCTTCCATCTCATGTTTAATTTTACCTAATTAAAAGATAAACTTCTGATTGTCAGAAACAAACAAACCAAGCAAAAATATTTGGTGCTGGAATGCAGTCACAAAAATTCTCTAGGATCCTTTCAGAACTGCTCTGTTTCAAGGGGTGCTAGATCAGATGACCAATATTTTCATCAGAAATAAGAGGAGTGCAAATATCTTATTTTAAATTTCAACAGCAGGATTTCTCAAAGTGTGGAGGACTGAGGAGGAGGTAAAACTATGGAAGATGCATTTATGGCAGCCTCGAAGTAGCACCTTGAATGAAGCAAAGTGACGCAGAGTGCCCAGGCAGTGTGAAGGAGAGCCCTTTCTTGCAAAAAGCAGGCCTTTTTAAGCAGTTAGCCAGTTATCAGTTTACACACTTTAAGGCACAACAAACCCAAGTCAGCCAACCACAGTACACCACAATGTGGCCACACAGAACGTTTCTCCACCCCTATTCCAGCTGAGTCGCTCTCCCATAGTTCCCTTCTACTTAGCCAAAGGAGCAGGCCTGAGCCACGATTTTACAAGGGCAACGAGGCCCTTATTTTATAAGGCTTTACCTATATGCAACAGCACCTGAATTCCATATGAACTATAACGATCTACTTTTAGAAAATTCTTATGAGAAAGAAAAAATACCATTTTTCTGATTTGATCATGAATTAAATTTAAATTGTCTGAAAGTTAACACAATGTCCATTGCCACCTGCTTATCCTTTGCTAGATTAAGTGGCAGGGGAGCAGTGAGAAGTTGCAACAACACCGTTCACGTCAAAGAAAGCACAATCTGAAACTACTACTATATATGTACTTTTCAATCTCTAGTTCTTTTTCCTTAAGTGCTGGGTATTCGTTATCTAGCACTCTTCAGGGTGTCCTGAGGATCAATCACAAAAATACGCTGAAGAAAAGTCCTGAAATGCTGTACAATCTAACTTCAAATCTAGAACTTGCCAATTTTCCTATTAAAAATATAAAGGAATAGTGCTTTGGTTCTTAAAATAACATAGAACAGAACTCAGATCCTGAGGTATAATAAATAAAGAGGATTCAAAGAATCCATAGTAAGACTTCCCTCAATGTACCAAAACACCTCATTACAGCACTGACAGATAATTCCAAAGATGCTCTTTGGAATACATAAAAGGTATTAAAAAAGTAAATAAAAAAAGTACTGTATTTGGAGACATATATTTATACATGCATCCACATATTGTTCTGTTTTTCTCCTATCAAATTATCAACATTTTGCAAAGTAGTAAGAGTGGATCAGCTTATATAATCAAATTAAATCCAAAGAACACCTTTTTAGAGAGGAATGCTTCCTACAATGAGTTAAATCTGTGCTATAGCTTTTCTGTCCTGATGCCACACGTTGACTGAGTTCTCCTTACAATGCTATCCAAACTCCATGTGTACAGTGTCAGAAATTACTGAAAATGAGAACAAGCCTTCTCAGACCCCACAGAAAGAGCCCAACTTGTACCTGGGCTCACATGTGTGTAAATTTCAAGACACACACAAGTTGAGAGAACCTAACTTTAATACCTGACTTCTCGTACTGCTGTGTCTGGTATAACGACAGAAGCTGAGCTCCAAAATATATTTTTAAGTGACACGGAAGGAAAATGGCTCTTTAGTAACTGTCAAAGCTATTTCCAGTAGGACACCATATTAAAGTCCTTCAGTTGCACAGTATTCTTCCACACACAAAAAAACATTGAAATCTGGAATTTCAGAGCTTATTTTTTTAGCTGAAGGCGATGAACTCTATTCTTGGTTTTTGTGAATTCTGAAAACTCAGAACTAGAAAGTGAACTACAATTTGAATTTCAGTTTTAAATTAATCACAGTGTTCTTCAGAGGTAATATTCACTCTAAGTATAAAAAATACATATCTCTGCATTCATTGGCTGAAAAGAATTTGAATAATTCAGTATATGGAACAGTTCCTAGTATATCTATTAAGACGTGCATTAAACTGACAATAATGTGATGGATCAGTTAATACCTAATTAATGTTCATTAATAAAGAAATTTTAAAACTTTGGTACATGGAGTGCAGAAGACTGATATTCTGCAGTTTATTAACACCAAAAGTGCAGAGCAAAAGATTATTTTTTCTTGTTATCATTCAGACTTAAAAGCATCAACAAAACACAGCACTTGGAGTTCTAATTAAGTACAATAAAACATAAGCTGGAGCTGTGACATTTAACAAAACTTCATAGCTCTAGGGACCTAGTCTTGAACAGGAGTTTGAAATATGAATGAATTTGCAATTCCAACAACACTTAAGCTGAGCTCAAGGTTGGAAATATGAGACTGAAAAAATATGAGAAGGTTAAACAAAACACTAAGAGGCAGAAGCACAACACAAACTTATTTGAAATGCTGAGTGATGTTTTTATCTATACAGGTCTTAATTATTGTAAAAAGAATGTGCTAACAAAAAGGCATGCATTTGAATTATCAAATACCAGGATAAAAAATAAAGACATATAATGTGACTGATTAAATTCATGGGGAACAGAAGTAGGAAGAAAGCAGCAAAATTATTCAGAAGTATTCTGAATAATTTAAGAGAGTAAGATGACAATAAAAAGAAAATTAAAACTAAGGAAACTGGATTTTCAATAGCAAGAGTAGTTTTTTTCATCTCAGAGGAAACTAAAAAAGGTGACCAACAAATCCTTACTGCACTCTCAGATAAGCCATAATAAACTTCAAGAAATTTGATGGAAGGTAGGGAAGAGTGGGGTGTTCCCCCCTCGAATTATGAGACTGGAAAGAGTAACTTTTTTTAAAGCATATTTCAGGAATGCCTTAAACTCTTCAAAGAGCATACAGTAAGTTTATTACCTAAAACTATCTTTGAATAGAGAAAAAATATATTAAAGACCTGCCATCTCTCACAACATTTTGAAAGCATTCAAACGCTTCACCTTTCCTCTATTTTTTTTTCTTTCTACAGAAATTGGGATTTTTTTTTTTTGTTCCAGTATCTATTTGATTTTATGAACATCTTTTTCTTTCTAAGTGTCTCAAGGAACCATTTTGGAGGCTGAAATAATCACACCTTCTCTTCAGAAATCTTCAATATATGACTGATGCATCTGCCATCCTTTTATCTTTTCCACAGTTTCCCCAGAATTTTTCTGTCTCTTCAGTTTCAGCTGAGGTCTCATTGCCTGCTATTATTTTGCTGCCTTCAATTGGGAAAAAATCATCCTTCATGATGAAGAAACTTCCTTTACTTCCCTGCATATTTTTACCTGTGTATTCTTCTCTAAGATTCGGTTATTTCTGCCATGTCAGATCATACAGTCAAGAATATCAAGATATGTGTGATTACAAAAAGGGAAAGATTATATTGGTACTTACCTGGATCCGACTGTGGAGAATGAATGTATCTTCTAGATGAGAACATAACTGAGGCCTTTAATTTTTAAATGTATCACATGAAAAAGGTGTGTACGTGCTTAAAACTGTTGTAGCAGCAGACTAATTTAAGAATTTTTAACATTTGTGATCTCTATTTTTCTCATAGAAAAGGTCAAAATCTGTAGAAGTCCAAACATTACCAAGCATCCATTCGGGCTTTCTTCTGCAAATCACAACTGTTTCAAGGCACATGAAATTTTACAATAAAACATGTTACAACAGTGTCCAGAATTGTTCACCATTATTCCCCTCTTGAACTTGCAGGAAAGTTTGTTTATATCCTGGGAGCATCAGTCCCTTCTTCCTCTATAGCATATAGGCAGTTTCCACCAAACTAAAGAACCAGATTTACAGAAGAGCCAGTGGTCAAAACTTGTGTGGTAAGGAACAGTGTATTTTTAAAACATTTTAATACATCTCTCAGTTCTTTATAATCCTGGACATTGTGTGAAGATTTTCCATTAAAAAAAGAAAAAAAGAAAAAAAAAGAAAAAAGGGAGAATATTTCGAATACACAAAATCTTCTCAATCCGTGGGAAAAGCAACCCATCTAATCATAAAATGTGGTTGGCAAGTTCACCACACCTCATTTGGTTTTAACAAAACTTTCAAATCTCATTTCTAATCATGTGTGAAGAGATCCACTGTGCTTAAACAATGGACAGAAAAGAAGAAAATTAAAATAGTTTATGTCTTGTAATAGAGAGAGGAAAACTCTCTGTGACACAAGGCACCCATTTTTTTAACCTTTTAAGGACTGGTACAAATAACATCAACTAGAAAGAAAAAGGCAAGTCATAACATACAAAAATTTCTCATCTGATTTGAAATCCTCAGAAAACTGTTAGTATTGATTTTCAAAGAAAACCCACAGAAAATAACTGTCATGTTTTTGAGATAGAGGTCAATACAGGTATCACAAATCACTTAAATAATTAGAAGTGAGAAATTTTTCTTGAAATATTGTTTATCCTCCATAATGTAACACTTCCACACAATGCATTTATCACCCTATTATGTTCAAGAGATGGTTAAGAACACTTAATTCTAGCAAAACTTTGCTCATTTTATATTCCATCAGCCCACTATGATTATGCTGTTAGACTGTTCCAGTTAGTGACAGCTTAAAAAGCACAGCAGTATTCTGACTAGTAAACACATAAAAAGCAAATTACTTAGCTGCTAATGGAGCTGTTCCAAATGGGATACAGAAATAAATACATTCCATCTGCAACGCAGTGGGCAAAAAATTAAAGATATCCAGTGGTTATTATTTGTATATTTAGAATTTTCTTGCAACAGAAGAACTTGCACATGTCGTGCAACAAAGCCTCATACAAGGCTGAGCTGAGAAAACCTGCAGAGCTCAGCACCACTCACACCTACTTACTCAAGTCTGAGAACATCACAGTTGTATTCCCCACAAATCTCCAGCTAGTCCTCAGGTGCCAAGCTGTCCTTTGAAGCCAGTCATGGCTTTCCATGTCATGCAACCCAGCACTCGTAGATTAGCACACCTAATACAAAAGATTCTGCTTAGTCAATGATCTAATGTCTACATTTAAGAAGGCAGGATTAATGTCACATAAGGAACCTGCTTTATGCAAGACTCAATATTCAACTAAACTTATGTTTCCTTTGTAATTATGTCCAGAACTGAACTGTTTAAAATCATGGCAAAAGCCAAATCTGCTCTAACATGTATCTAAAAATAAGAACTTAAATCCTTCTTAAAATGAAAGAATGCAGGGGTAAAATAAAAAAAATAAAAATTGTGTCCACTGCTTTGGAATTTTTCTACTTAGGACCAACAGCAAAGTCACCACTTTTCAGTAAAAATATAACCAAATCCATTGAATAGTTTCTTTCTTTACCACGCAGATGGGAATTTTTATTCTGTGGATAAATGCATCCAGAGAATCTGAAACAGGCTCCCCTGCATTGATTCTACACCACTGCGCAGAGGATTAGCTCATCAGATTTCGACTTTCAGTGGCTACCAGATGAGGGACATAACACATGACAGACTGCTCTTCCAATGGACTGAAAATCTAAGATAAACACTTATCTTTAAGAAATAAAAATTAGTTGAATTAGGATTTAGAAAGCTTCCATTTGCATCACTTAGTATTTACTTAAAAGATCAATACCATGAACTACTGGGACCTAATAAAACAGAGTAGTTGAGACATAAACCTCTTAAGAAATCAAATTAAATTCTTCCAAATTACAGGCACAATACCTAAGCTTTTAAGAAGAAAGTAGTTCATGTATTACTGCTGCTTCTTTCTATCTGCTTATATCCCAAAATCTCTGGCATCAGGATGAGGAATTCTCCATGTTCTTCATCATTAAAGATATTACACAAATGCTTTCTAAGAGTAAAACTTTCATGAGCTAGTCTTACTAATAATTTTCAGTACTTTAAAAAAATTGCAGGAAAAATTAGTTCTGGAGCTTTTAGTCTACTGGGCAATGCTGACTTGCAGGCAGTGTCATAGCGTAGTTTATCTAAGTATAGCAAAAATTTATTCCCAGGCAAAATCTTTTCTCATTCTGAAATTTGGAAACCCCATATACTTGTCAGACCTTCACATCAAACACACAATTGGAGCATCACCTGGTGGATTTGTATGAGTTGTTATAAATTGGCTAGAGAAACGTATAGAGAAAAACTGTTAAAACAAAGTGGATTATTACTGGTGCAATTTTCTGTTAAAGTAGCGGGACAAACCAATGTCACTTCAGCAATGCAGAAAGTTCTTAATTTGAATCCTTCTTTTATGTCAGTGCTATGACATGGAGTATTTTTTTTTTTTTACATGTTTCCAGCACAACTACCCCTTTGGTATTTGCTATATTATTGCTATTTTTAATTATAAGTTTCTGAGTAGAAGTATTTGCCTTACAGTTGCCTGAACACCCAAATTAAATCTATCATTAGTTATGTCATTATAATTCTCACTACTTACTAGAAGCTTTATGTAAAAAATCTTATCTTACCTGTTCTTGAAAATAAGAACAAAGGGAATGTATGCTTGTCTTCCTTTTCCCTTTTTCATTTTCCCTTGTAGCTGAAAAAGAGCACTGCTCACTTAGAAGCTTCCTGGTGCCCAATACAATATAAGATTGATTCCCTTAACTCCAAACTAATTATGGTTTAATTCTCTATTTAATTGAGCCAAGCATCTCACATGAACCACTGAAACCAAACCATATGAAAAATTATGTGTGATTTAGCTCTTAATTTTGAAGGTCAAAACACTGAGGCAGACCTGAATAACGCTAACATTTCTGAGGTGTGTTTGAGTAACGATTTATGGCTAGCAAACAACTTGCTAAGATTTGTCATCTTCCCCACAAATGCAACCTTCTGTAAAGGGTCTGAGATCTGTGGAAGTCTTTAATTTGAAAGATAGCAGAGTCTATGGTGCCATGATTTTCCCTGGCACCGAAAGGATAACAGCATGTGGATGGATGGATGGATGGATGGATGGATGGATGGATGGATGGATGGATTGCACGAAGGAATATAGAACAACTCTTTCCACAGACAGACACTGGAAATGAAGCAAGTAAATTCCTTGGGAGCATGGTTTTTCCCTGCCACACAAAACCAGAGAAGAGCTGGTAGCTCTTCTTCCCAGAATTCAGAGAACTACTGAACCTTTATTTAGTTATGTCTACCAGGTCCAACACCATGTCTTGGTGTCAGAGGCACATCAGGTCAGTATATCCCTCATCCTTTAAAAAGTAAGACCTCTCTTAGGAATGATTTGGCAGCTAAAAAGGAGACAATACACTTCTCCATTACTTAAAAAAAAGATTAAAATGAAAGGGTTTTTGCATTTATGGAATTCTAGATGTTAAAATAATTCCAGGTCTTTCTGCCAGTCTGCTCAGATTTCAGCCCAGTGAACACAGAGACTGGAAACTGACAGCCAAGTCACCCATTATCTTTCCTCACATGTTCACTAATTAATTGCGACAGTAATTCCTGAAATCCCTGACAAATGCTTTGGAGGCAAGAAAGGTGCATGGGTTGTATTTCTTACCTATCTTCCCTCTCCTCAGGCCAAAAACATACCCACAACCACTCATGGAATTTTATTAATAACAGTTCTCCTTTTGTTTTCCGAGTACAGAGTCCTGCCCCAATTTATTGAAAGACTAAGAGACAAATCTATTTTTAAATTGTCAATTGTGTAGACCAAGTGATGCAGAAACTAATTTCCCTCATTCTTTTAGAGCCTATGAGGGTCCACAGAACCCAGATAACATTTGGATTTTGTAACATAAAAAATAAATCCCAAAGTTGATTATACTCTCCTAGCAGTTACAGTCCTAAAGACAAATAATGTATGAACAAAATACAGGAAGCTAATTCTAAGCCTCACAGAATTACTGCTCTAATTCTCCCTCACACTCTCTCTCTTTAGGCTCCCCCTCTTACAAACACAGCAGTAGGAAAGAAGACTTGCAGGGATAAAAAGGCACTGCTGTTAAAACTATTATCAAAACACCACATGGGATGCTCAGCCAATTGTGGCATCTGAGTGTAGTCTGTCTTTGTTTACATACATGCTAAATTGTTACAAAAAGCATAACATCAGCAAAACCAAGATGGAGATGTCTTAGTTCTTTGTACATTGGAAGATCTTATTCTTAATTTTTAAGAAAAAAAAAGAAAAAAAAAAGAGCAGAAAAAATCTTTTAATTTTAAGGTCAATAAAAGAAAAAGCAAAAGGAAAAATAAAACATAATTTATCTACCTTAAGTGAGTTTTTTGGCATCAGCTGATGTTTAATTAAAAAGCACTACAAGTTATCAGACTAGATCTGAAGATGTAAAAATAGAAGTATAGAAATAGGGAAAATAAGCTTTGGTAATACACAGGTTTCACAGTGGGGTAGGGCGCTACCTCAGTATGAATGTCATTTCTTAATAAATGGGTAAAAGCACCACGTGACAGAAGCACATATGAGTTAAACAGATCAAATGCAGAGCCTCCCTGTTATTTTGTTAGCCTTAGGGAAAAAATTTGCTGTCTGCAGGTTCCCTGACTTCTTCCTACCTTTACTCCCTTACCTCCCTTCTCTACTCCTCCCTTTCTTTTGTTCTTTCCACACAGACTAACACAAGAAAGATGCTGAAAAGAGCTTCCAGCATCAGAGAAGGGGTAAAACCTAAGCCTTGGAATAGGGGTATCATAAAAAGATCACCAAGCCATTAATTCTTCCAGTGGGGGAAGGGAAGGAGAAAATTTTAGAAATATAAAGAAGCAGAAGAAAAAAAAGTATTTCTGTATTTTATTGTAGTAAAGAGAGTCTCCACTGATTAATCTTCATTCTTCTGGAAGTATTCCACATTGTAAAAATTGCAAAACATTCTTTACCTTCAGCTGCTTCCCTTCTGCCAAAAAGACACAGCATTCAAATATGTCTATGGGAGTCTATGAAATCAAAAATCTTTATGCACCCATCAGTGCATAAAGACAGAATGTGCCTTCAGGGCAGGGGTTTCAACAGTCACACCAAACACAAGGACAAAGCACCCTGGCAGAGTAGATGGCTGGTGTGACACAACCTTGTGAGACTCAATCTCATGCATATTTGTAGAGAAACACGATGTACTTGTCTGTCAGCCTGCCCACCACAGAGGCTGTCATCCTACAGGTATGACAGACCTCATTTTGGAAGCCAATAGAGCCTTTTTGACAGAATGTAAAAAACAAAATTACATTTTCTTGATGCTTTGGTTTGAATTTCCATAAATTCTAAGAAAATCAAAAGCAGAAAGCAGGTTTTTCTAGATAAAAAAATCAACAATCTTATTTATTCTTCAAGCACAGTTTCAAAACTCATGTTTAGGATTAACTCCTTAATGATCCATCTTTTTCTCTAAAAATAATTTATCTACTCCACGTAAAACAGCAGTGGACAAAACACAATGCAAAAACAGATTCTAAATTGACTTGGTCCCAGTTCTTTCCTAAAAAGGGCACAACTCAATGTAAGTTTCTAACACCTGCTAATTCTAGGTCCTGTGACCCATGAGACAAGCCCAAGCTCACCTATTTCATTTCATTCATAAAAGCCTGCTACATGATAAATTGGGATGTTAGAAAAAGACAACAGGAACTTTACTAATTTGAACAAATGCCGCTTAATATTGTCAACAAGGAAGGCATTAGAAAACAATCAAACAACATTTTGAAGGGTATCAGGGCCTTGATATTAATGACAACATCAAAAATAGAGGGCGGTACTGAAAGAGAAGAATTCTACTCAAAAGAGAGTGATGGATGAATAATTTGAACTCAGTGAGGGATAAATGACAGTTTAAGGGAAGAACCTTGCTAGGCTTAATTTAAACAGATTCTAGAAATACTCACTGATATCGTGAAATCATTAATAGCAAACCAAATGCATCTGTTCTGTCTTTGTGCAGTTACCTAGACTACAATTCTTGACACCACTGTTCTGTAATAACCTCCATCTGCTCTGCTGTCTCTGTCATTTCTTTTGCTGTAACATATTGTGACAGAGGCTTCATTTACCTAAACTTATCCTGGCAACTTGTACTTCATTAAAGAGAATCCTGCAAGCATCAGTTAAAGCTTTCTTATCTGGCCAAGCATAGCTAAGCTTCATAAATCATTCTTTCACTTTCCATTTTGCAGCTTCTGGAAAGGTAACATTATTGAATTCAGATCACTGGAATAGAGCAGTACTAAAATGTTTATTGACCAGCTTTTAGGCACTGAGCTCTGCTTTGAATGCAGACAGTAATATTAGCTAAAGCTTTTGAATTTAAAAAGGATGTCACTAATGTTTTATACATTGCTATAAATACTGTTTGATGGCAGGCCACTTTAGCAAGCTGCTACTAATACAGCAGAAACAAAGTATTATTAACATATATTCCCTCCCTTTTTGTCCTTTTAACCATAGCATCTGCAAATATAGTATTATATATTCATAGATCTAAGACCTCAATCACAGCTCAGTAGTGCAGAATGTATCTGACAAAGGCAGCAGCAATGTGCAAAGGGACCTTAGACCAACCTTTATATTCCCATCAGATCGGTCTGGCATGGCACCAGGACAGCACTTGGTGCAAGTCACAGCAGCTGGGGAAGTGCCAGTGGTTACTTGTTTTTAACACAAGAGAATTAGTGGGTTTCTACCTCCATCCAGACTCCTATTCCTATGTAGGAATCATGCGATAACTAGCAATATGTATACTGCACGCAGCATTACTTCATGATAAGAATAATTTGTTAGTAGAATAAAAATAATGACGAGCCTCTTTACAGACAGACAGAGCTATTCACTTTTGCATCAGATTCAGAAGAGAGCCATGCTGTGCTGGCTGATGAGTCAAATCACAAATGCTGAGCTATAATAGAGTGGGATGAAAGGAATAGGGAGGTCTATATTTGCCAGACAAAACTTAATCAAGATAGAATGGCATCATTTCAGATAAAATTCAGAAAATAATTTGGATTTAATACTTCTTCTATGAAACAACTATCACACCTGAACATTTTGGTGACAGTAAAATACAGTGGTTTAACAGTTAAGTTTGAACAGTTTTAACAATGAACAGTCTAGGAACCTCAGAAATGAGTAGGATGTGGGTCACTTGGATTCAAACTGTCCCTTGATCCACAACAACACCAGCCTGAACTGACATGCCACACCGTCTGTGTGAGCACTAGTGGGCTAGAGGGAATTTGGGAGCACGATTCTCCTGGTAACATGGTCTATTTTATCTTAAATAAGTATTATGTAGCCCAGAGAGACAAGAAAGTACATGAAGGTCAACAAAAGACACCCTTTAAGCAAACTAAATTTAATTATCTTTCATAGTTTATAAAAAGACAAGTTTCACTTCCTTGGAAGTTAGACAACCTTCAATGACAAGGAAAGGATCTGTGGGGCAGTGAGTTACATTTCAGTGGGGTAATGTTACAAATCCTGAGTTATCCAAACAGCACTGAGAAGCTTCCAGTAGCAGCTGCCTTTTGTCCTTAAAATGCCCTAATAATTGAACTAACTTTTGAATGGATTAAGCCTGAATTGAATAGTTCCAGTTCACCACTTAAAAAAATACTTAGTTTTAAATTAATCTGAAGCAACTTTACCATATCTTTTCAATCATTCTTCCCGCTACACCTGCTGAATAAAAGAAACCTTGATTATTCACACTGGCCCACAAACCAGCCATAAAGAAAAAAAAAGTGGCAGGGAAATGTTAAAGAAGTTTTAATCAGCCCTCAGGACCTGTACACAAACAAATGCAGCTACCTCAGACACCATTTCTCTGCCTTTTAAATAGGACCAGTATCTAACAGGTACTCTCATGAAATCCTAAACTCTCAAGTTCAGTCTACTTCATTTCCATCCCAGGGTCTACTGTTTTGATAAAGGCTCTTTTTAGTGGAGTCACAATGAGGGGTAAGAGGGGAATGCTGCAAGGACAAGGTCAGCAGATTGAAAAAAAAAAACTGGTTTCCATGCAGATGGTCACAAATGCCCTATAGATGACAGATACAGTCAGATCCTGGTGGCTGCTATTCTCTCATTGGCTTTTGCATTTAAAATACAAATTATTTCTCTAGCCTAAAAAAAATCTAGCTGCATTGCAGCAGACAAAGTTGTTAGCATGTCTTCCTAACATTAGAAGTCATCTAACAAATAATGTAAACTTACTTATAGCTGAGAAATCTGTTGCTAGTCCAGAGAGGAATTTTTTTATTAAATGATGCTTCACTTTAATAATTTATAGCACTTATAATTTCATTTTAATTAGAGGTTTGTTGGGGTTTTTTTTGTTTGGTTTTAAAAGGTTTACTCTGCATCAGCTACCATTAAGTCAAATCTTCAAGGAAGGTAAAATGAAACTATTTTTTTATGATCAAGAAAATAATTTTCTGTTGGCAATTTAAAACAATTGATTGTGGCTGCTTAACTATGATATTTAAAATGGTAAGGGGTAAAAAGACCTCCAAAAACAATAATAACTTGTGTCTAATTCAATCCTTGCATATCATTAGAGTGATAGTAGCACTTTATCTGATGTTTCATTAGCAGATCCTAAGTTTTTCTGTAGTAATCTGAAGCAGCATATAACTTTCTTTAGGCTACAGCATAAAATCCATAAAAATAACTGGGTCTTATCTATAGCTGGTGTCAACAGCCAGACATACTCATAAACCTTTGCCCATGAATAAGAGAATCCTAAGAGTCTCTGAGGAGCTGAAGAGCTGCTAAATTCAGAGGCCTTCTCCATTTTCACAGTCTGAGAGCAATGGCCCATCAAAACACATCTTCTCTTCCACCTTATGTGCACAACTAGAGCATAAAACTTTTGGAAATGGGCAAGGAAGTGGGAATTTGAAGAGAAAAGTTAAATGCACTTTGAAGATTTCCTCTCACAGCTCAATACACAATGAATTCAAATCTCCAGATGAAGCTCAAGGGAACTAGCTAATTTGTAAGCTCCTGAAAACCAAGTCATTGTATGAGTCTTTGGATATAATGATAACTTGTAAGCTTATGTAATGTTTGTAAAAGACTTTTTGATCCTCAGGCGAAAAAAGCACATAAGGACAAAAATTGTTACCCCTAATTATGGAAGACTTCATATTGTATTATTATTTTAAAAACTGTAACCTAGAACCTGATGGTTCTCTTTATGTTAGCCTAAGGATGTCTTGTAAAAACTCTAATAAAAACATTTAGATATGCTGAAATTAATACAGATCTCAATTGCTAAGTGATTCAGAGATCTACATAATCTTTTTTTTTTCCTGTAAATCAGAGAGTTGAGATTATAACTCTAAAGACAGGGATAGTTATCTTATAATCTTCATATTCATAAATTATAAGCAAACTGATGGATTTCCCTGTTACTGAAACCTGTCATTTATTTTTGAGTGCTGATACTTTTAGCAAATTGTGCAAACTACAGTTATACTTGCAAAAATCTCTTTTGAAGTGAATTTTTATTTAATGTATTTTAAAATTTTCAGACAGAAAAAGTAAAATGTTATGGAAAACGAGTGTCTTTCCTCCATTCAATATTTTATTGACCATTCTTTAAAAAAAAATTTAATAACTTTGTAATTTTAAAATAGGAATTACAAAACTGACAATGTACTGAATTCTCCCAGGGATGTGCTTCTATGCATCTCTGAGAAATTCTGCCAAATTACATCAAGTGGTAAGACTTTGGGTTAAAAACCATAGTTTGCACATGTCTAGCATACATTTGCTAGATCTTTACTGCAGAAGTCTCTGAAGAGTCCAGATGAAGCAAGATTTACCTTTTTGAGAGAAATGTGGGAAGCAGCGAACATTTTTTTCTGCCCTGTTTTCAGTTCCCAGCTGGCTGACTTCAGGCAGATAAAGTGAAAGCTAACAGAGAAAAGGGAAAGTCTATGAAGGAAGAATGAGACCAGCATTCGAGTGTGGAGACAGATGCTGAGCAAGGATGCTACACCTGGGACTTGGAAAGGTAGAGCATTATCCAAAACCAAAACAACCACAAGCCACAAAACCTGTTCATAGTGTTTTTCTACTGAATTTGTTTTCATTGCACCTCTGAGTGACAAATAACTTCAACTCCATTCAGCAACATATAGGCCTGGCAGTCCTTACTTGGTGCATGTTGCTCAAGCATACAAGTTTTCTTAGGTACTTCATGAGCAAAGAAATGGGAAGAGATTCCTTCAAAAAGAGTCAATCACAGAAAGGAGTCCTTCAAAAAGAGTCAATCACAGAAAGGAGTACCTGATGAACTCTCTGACAGCATGGTAAGGATTTTGTTTTATCAGCTATGCCAATACATCTCTCTGATTCCACTGAAGGAAGACCATGCTTTACAAAGCCCTGAAAAATTCTTTAGTCAACAGTCATCTGCAGGGCTTTTGGATGCACCTTCTTTATAATGAAACATACACACATTTATAAATCAATTGCAAGAATGCTCTGATTTTGAATATACCTGAAAAAAAATATTTAGAATACATCTATAAAGCATCAACAGATCTTGAGGACCGTTTAAAATTTTCACCAGCAAGGTAAAAAGCATCATTCTAGTCATGAATCAGGCTGTCTTCACATCAATGTGCCAAATCTACAAGTAGGTTTATAAGAAGCTAGCAAAATCATCAAAAACTATGACCAAAAGACACCCCCACAAAAGATATTTTTCTAGTTATATAAAAATTACTAAAAGCATCAAGCTCCTTTATGCCAAGAGTACAAAATACAGTGAAAGATGGAAAGACAATGCCACACACAATTGATTGCCTTTAACAGGAATTTTTCTAATATTATTAAACATCTACATATCTGAGAGCACTGATTTCATTTTGCATGATAAAAAACCTCAGTGTCATTATCTAATCTTTTTTTAGGCCATTATTAAGTTTTCATAAAGAAACAGATATCTGTGATGTGGCTTTTCATTCACTTAAGCAGTTAGTTATAATCATATTGTTGTTACCTCAAAGAATTTAATCAATTTCTCTGATCATCATGCAGAGTGTGATTACTCTGAAGAAAAAGGAACAATAAAAAAAAGAGAAGTCTTCTACTTTCCTGTCACATCCGCTCCCTGGAAAAAGGTAGGAAAAGGTGCTACCTGCTGAAATTCTGATCAAGAAGATCCAAATTCTGAGCTACAATTACAGTAAATATCTAATGGACTGGGTGGGGATAGGTCTGGTTAAAAGAAGTACAGCTGAGTGGTTAGTGACAGTAGTATCTTTGAACAAGAACAATTATCATTTAGCAAGTATCTCCTGACTGATGGAGTATGACCCATTCCACATCAGATGCAGGTCTTGCTGGTTGGTAAAATTACAGCACGAAGTTTTTGCTTGAACTCTGCTTTCTTTGTTGCTCTTTGACAACAGCAAGTGACTAAATTTGCTCTGCTTTGAAAAAAATATAACTTTCCCTGCTTTTTCCTTAAAAACTTACCACAGCAGTAACAAAACCTTAAGCAATCAGGATGAATGGATTCCCTGCAAAACCTCATAATGCACACACAGTATGAGGAACAAGTATCTCATAGGCCTTCACAGGTGGAGAGCCCAATGCTTTTTCCACAGCAGTGGCCATTCCCAAGGAGATAGAAGCAACTCTCCCGGTTAGCCCTGTTTGTTGGTAATTAATCACTTCACAGTCCTTACAATGCTAGAGTTTTACTCCCTGTATATTTAATTTTAACACGGTTGGAGAAGCAAGACTTAAATAATTATTTGTACTAATTTCTGAAACAGGCCTCACTTCTGGTCATAGAATATATGGATAAATGTCAGTACTGTGTATTAAGACAAATATTGTTTGTACAGTTTCCAGAAGGGATGTTCTTACACTGCCATTTTTATTGCATTGCCCCAACCCTTGATGTCTTCTTAACCTGCCTCAAGTGCATGCACCTTTCACACTTGTATGGAATAAACCAGCTTCTGCTATTACAGTTTCTACTAACATCTCCAACACAGATTGCTTCCTATCTTAACAAAATTCCTCAGTGCAGCAAAACAAATTACAAGAAAAGTTTTTGCTTTTTGAATTTTCTTTTTAAGTATATCAATAGAGCAGACCAACGCTGTAGGGCAAATGGCAACTGCATGAAATTAATACATTCATTGAAGTTGCTTATTCTAGAGAGGTCTCTTCTTTCTGTGGAAAAGGGTTAAAAGCATTTAATGGTCTGGGTTAATAATAGTCAAGTTACTGAGTCAATTGAGTGATGAATTGGGAAAAATCATTAACGCTGGTTAGAGTGCTTGACCTGCTCTTTCAAAGGCAAAAGCTAAAAATGCCTTCCCTTTAAAACACCAAGCAACCCTGAGTGATCTATGCTTATGCAAATATTTGATTGACACCTGTCTGGTGGGTCAGCATGATGAGCAAGACATTGGTTATTCTTAAACCTGTAAAAAATTATGGAAAAGGCACTGTGCATTGATAATCAAGGCCAGAGTTTTCAGGAAACATCTTTAATTTATTCTCAGGGGAATTTAATAACCTGCCTTCCTATAGGGTTGGGTTTTTTATATTCCAGACCTACAAGGGTAACTTTTTCATCCATATTTATGCTTTAACACACATCTTTAGCAGAGACAACCACATTACCAAAACTGAAATCACAAAAAGAGTATCAAGGGAATAGTTTACTTGCAAACAATTGCAGACAACAGTATTTTCTAACTGAAACAGAGGCCCTGCTGTGAGCATGGGGAAAGGGATGAGCAGCATGAGAAAATGTGTGACCTATGGCACGCCAGGCAGGAGGTGTACTCTGGTACGCAGAGGTTCATCTGGGAGTCATCTCTGGAAAGAGCAGCAGATGTAGAAAAATGCTGCTGCTAGAAATTCAGCATCACTTGTGTGCTGGAAATGAAAGTAATGTTATCTCTCAGATTCACTTATTAAGTACATATAGTTTTTGCCCTTGAGTATTGCCATTAAAAAACACCCCAATGAAACAAGTAGAAGTGTATCACTCCAAAAATAGAATTTCTGTTTCTTATATCTTTATCTACAAAGTTTATACCAATGAAAGGGAGAAAAAAAAAAAAAGGCATCCCATTTTGGTGTTCAAAGCTTCTTCCTGTGGTGAAAATCTGAGATTCTAATGAAAGAGCTTGTGTATTCACAAAGACTGTCACTCCATGCTGAAATATGAAATACACTAAATGATGTCTCTCTAGCTTTAATCTAGGAAAACATTTGAGCACAAGCACAGTGCTAAAGCCAACACCATGAATAGTGCCAAAGAGATTGTTCATAGATGTAGACTTTTTTCCATTTCTTCACAAATTTGGACTCATGAGTTAGTATTAAGTACAATATGTGAAGCAGTTCTTAGGCCCCGGAACTGAAACATCCTCACTTAGAGGCTTTAGCCTACTCATTTCTATGGGCACCTTCATTTCCACTTGTAAGGTAAAAAATATTTGGCTGCATCAACAGAAGTGTATATTACCTGAATTTTTTTACATGCTTTGAAAATTAAAGACACATACATTTACTTTATATTATATGTTATTATTAAAGCTGTATCTGACCCAGAAAGCTTAATATTCTCAATTTATAAGCTACAATATATTTAGCCATGTCTGTCATTTAACTTGCTCCTCTGTCTAGGTTTTATATCTTCCATCAGTGGAGTACTGGGCAGAAATAAATACAAACCTATTGCTGCTTCATTCATAACATTCACTGATGATATAATCTGAGTTTCAACCAAAATAATAAAAAAAGATCCACATTTCAAAAAACCCAAATGTTAAAGCATGAGTTCTGGAATATCGTTGTTTGAGAATACCATGCCCCTTTAGGGAACATGTGTGTCATCTATTTCCCTTGCATCCAGAGAAAGATAATTTTTATTTTTTCTTAAAAATACACTGTTTTTTTCCTCCACAGATGACAGCTTTTGGTTCTTATATTTTTTTGCACGTACTGAGGTTTGTGCTATCAAACTGATGAGAGCACAGAGCACCAACAAACATCAATAGTGAGACAGATATTGGCAGACAGTATTTTGGCATGTAAATAACTAGTGCAGTCTATCTTTCCCTCAGTCTGTAATTGCAGGGTAGAATCGGGGACAGGTGCATATTTTGAGCTCTGTTGAGCACTAAAGTTTTAAAGTGTCTCTCTGGGCATGGATTTGGATTGATGGCTGATATATCATCAGTTACTTAGAAACCTTGAAAACTTCTGTAAACAGCGCAGCCAGCATCCCACAAACCTTCTCCACAGTTTGTTTTTCTATCAGAAGTTAACGTGGAAAGTTGTTGCTAATTAAACTGAAGTACAGGGAGGACAACAGAAGTAGATGCAGCAATGATCTGGACTACTGGATAAACTGAAATCTCACAGGGAGAAAGAGAATAGCAGCAAAAATTAAGATAAATGACCAAGACATACACTCATACACTGTTGCTAAAGAAAATAACTATCAAATCATAGACAGTCTTTATTTTGCATAAAGTCATCTGTAATTCTAACATTGGCTCAGCAAAAGGACTTATTTCATTAAAATAACTTGATTGGGCCAAATTATATGGGATTCTTTTAGCTTGGACTTGCCAATTTTTGTAGAGAATTCAGGAAGAGCTTGGAGCACAATTTTAGTATTTTGACAACTGAGGGGACTTCCTGGCCTGGCAGTGTAATGTGTTATTCACATGTTGGTCTTGAAATCTAGGACATGAGCTTGCTCATGGACTACTACAGGGAAAAAAAAAATCATATTAATACAGAATTTTCATCCTGAATTACTCCAGCAGATTACATGTAAAAAAGCTAAAAAATTTTTCATATTATGTAATTCTTGGAATAATCCATTATTATTGGATATAACATCATGAAGGAGGTAAAAGATCACTGTATGCTTAATGGAATATATGGTACAGTACTTAACTTTTTCTCCAGAAACTTAGTAACCTCAGAACAACAAACAAGCAAGATTTCTCCAGTGTTACCAATACCACTCCTCACCTTTCTGTTCATCACAATAATACACAAATCAACTGTTTTACAGCTGTTATTAAATGCAGTGTATGTGTGCAAGGAACAATTATTAAGGGGCACACAAAAGTATGGTGGTAAAAATACAGATCTGTTTTCAGGCCACAGCGTGCAATGGCTCGTGCTGTCAACCGATGACTGCAGGCAATTCCACAAATGTGCTTGGAAAAAGAAGTGAGAAGAATCTACTATGAATTCTTTCTATTACCCAGTCAAGCTAAGTACTGAGGCAAAGGCAACTTTCAGCACCAGCAGTCTCCCTGAAACTACTGAAGGCTAAGCTGCACAACAGCTTTGCTGACTCAGACAATGAGGCTTTGGGCAGGCATTGAGTATCCCTAATTTCTCCATTTACCAGCTGGAGTGGGTTTTGCCCCTACTGGCAGAAATGCTTAAGTGATAGCTCTTTAGTTATTTTGGGCCATACAAACAAACCCAGCTGGTCCAGTCTGAAAGAGGTTAAGAAAAGCTACAATACAAAGAAGGGATAAACACAAAATGGGGAGCATTTTTCAGCTACCATGGTTACTTGGGTTTCAAATAGCTACAGAGATTAGACCTGCAGATTACTGCTTGTCTGCTCTTGTCCACATGAAATTCTATCTATGTTTCAGCAATTAATTACAGGTATGCCATGAGGCAAACCTCAAAGTCCCACATTCAATTCATCCAGCTATGGGATAAAGTGACACACGCAGCAAAACAAAAGATTGCTGACTCCACAGAAGGATCCTGCACTTCTGCAAAAGAAGTCAGGCCTCTCTCTCAGGCTGCACCCAGAGTGGGACCTGGCAGTTTCTCAAGTGATATTCAAGTGATCAGCATCACTTCCACACCTTCATACTCCCTCGGCAGGAGTCAGCAGCAGCCCAAATTACGTAAAAAGCATAATCGCTAGGAAAGGAGAACTGCTGACAAGAAAAGATACAAATAAAAATCCCAATTATGCTCTCAAATACTCAAAGAACTATGGGATTGCACAGCATGTTCACAGAAGGTCAGTGGAACCATATGGTCTGGCTCTTCTGGGAAATGCTTTGTCTCTACTGTCTTCTGAAACACCAGGAGTAATTACGTGAGCTCTCCAAATACTCACCATGGTTCAGGGAGTCATTTTTTTACAGAAACAAGGAACAAATTAGGTGTCCACTTGAATTTTAACCCAAAGCTCAGCTGTATGAATTATCCCATGGCTGTAAGGCATTCAGATCAGCACTCAAAATCTTGCTCTCTTTTGAATGCCAGTGGAGCACATGACTGAATTTCACTGGTGAAAATTATTGGGAAGAAAGTAGAGCAACCACTGAGTTGCAACTTATTCTCAGTCCAGTTCATGACTCAGCTAGAAGTGTTACGGGAAGATACTTGTATTTGGAAATGAAAGACTTATAATCTTGAAGAGATTGATCTGGAAGATTTGGACCTTGTGATTGAGAAATGAGACAGGTATGAACAGAACCTGTGGAGATATACAAAATAACAATAAAAAAAAGGTATTATTATTATTATAAAATACATATTAGTACTATTTACCACAATTTATAATACAAAAACAAGTGGACAGTGATGCTGAGCAAAAAAAATTCAAAAAGAAAAGGGGAGAAAATATTTCTACATGGCGCATAACTAAGCAGTGGTATTCTTCCTGAGGATATTATTACCAAGACCAAGAGATTAGCAAGATTCAAAATGGATTTAGACATTTATATGCATAATGAGAACAGCTACAGCTATCTTAGATGAGATTAAAAAAGCCAACATGTGAGATATAAACCTTGATGCTTCAGTGAATAAGGCAACTTCTTGCTGGTGGGCTTTGGAAAAAAAAAATTAAAAAATCTTTCTCAGTTAGCAAACTGTTCAAAAACTAGTTTTCCTGCACCTTAACCACCTGTTATGACACTTCCTTCACTTACCCTTGAAGCTGCTGGTGCTGAGCACTCCGAAAGAATGCAAAACCAGACAGACTTCCTTTTCTCATTTCTACATTTCAAATGTACAAAAAAACCAAAAAACCCAAAAAATATTATACAATCCAATTGACTATGGTGATAGTGAGCTTGCAGAATTTAAAAAGGAGAATAGAGCTCCTTATCCCAAAATTTTCTTTAACTGTCATTAACTGTAAGGTTTAAGAAACTGCTAGAGGAAAGATTTGGCTTATAGAGAAAGATGTACACAATTTTTCTGTAAGGCCTATTTGGCATTTTGCACTACCTCTTACCCTCAGGGCCAAACTCCTTGACAATAGGCAGCCCTACTGGAAAACACACAATCTCCTCATGTGCTGTAGCCCTTACTGTCAATCAAGCCAATCAAGTATGTCCCTAAATTCTTCTTGCCTGCAGTTTACCACTCACTGAAATCTGACACCAGTGCTTGTGACGCTTAAGAGGACAGATTTGGTAGCCCCTCTCAAATGAACCACACTTTTGCAGAAGGTTATGTTTTACCAGGATTCTTAGTAGAATCCTCCTTTCCTGGAAATACACTCATGCCACTTCTACATCATCTTCCCACCCTTCACAATCCTTGATAAATACAAATATCCAATCTAAACCAATCTCCTGTTGCAACTTAAGGCCATTTTGTCTTGTCCTATCACATAGCAGCTTCCATTCAGGCAGTTGTAGACAGCAATAAGGTCTCCAAAGGCACTTTTTCTCCAGGCAGAACACCTCCAGCTCAGCCACTCCTCCTAAGACTTGGGCTTTGTTACTAATTTAATGTGATGACAATATGATAAAGCAGGACTAAAAGAATCACACTGAGAACTTCTGGGCATTCAGAGACCTTTACAAAAATTACTGTACCTATTGGGCTAGATGGAGGTCTGAGAACCATTTCTGACTTACATGACAAGCTCCCAAATACATATTCCAGCTGTAAATTGACATTTAGCTATCAATAACAGAGCAGGGATTGCACTTCTTGAGGTCATGACAGACCCCAAGTGAAACCATCCTTTGTCTGTTATCTTTGCAGAAAAGTAAATGTTTACATGTAACTGGATTTGAATGCTGATATAAAAACATCAACTCGGATCCTGTCTGAACACGGTGTATTTATATTTTCACCATATGCCAAAAACATGTAATTTGAAGCAGCAGAGAAAAAAAATAGCTATTTATTTCTTTTATAACAATCTGGCATACATACAAAATTTGAATTGCTTTATTTTTATAGATTATGTTGTAAATTAATGTAAATAACTTAACATGCAGATAATTCACTGTGCTGAAAATGACTGGCATTTTTCAAGAGTATAAAGGGAACTATTTGACTAAGGATGTCAGCAAATGATGAAAAGTCAAAAAGTCATAACAACTCCCTGTAAAATGTTTCAGACTCCACAGATTGTTTCACATTAGAAATTGTACAGTATGTCAGAGGCTAACAAACAGTGTGCAGCACATACTCTGAAGATCTGTTGTTTGCACTTCAAGCAAAAAAAGATTGCTTTAATTTTTTTAAGAACCTAAGTGACTGAATGAGTACATGACCATATTGCCATCCATGCCATACTGGATTTCACTTCCACTTGGCTCAAACTATTTTACCATCAAGCATCAGAGGGGGATTTTTTTCCTTGTAGAAAATTACCAATATAAGAACAGAGAAAATGTCTTCAGTGAATGCTCAAGGTGATGCCTAGAGATTGCTCTTGCTAAATAAGTCTGTTGACATAGTCAGGTGGAAAAGCAGTAATCGTAAGTGTCAGCTAGATGCAACCAATCACTCAAAGGAGAAAGCCCTAACTCAAAGGAAGCTGCAGGTTTTAAAGTCCAAAAAAAACCTCTCATGTTACTTCTCTCTCAATTAAAGAATCTGACACTTATTGTATCCTCTTTTATGTCACATTGAATGTACCTCAAAAACTCAAATGAAACACAAAAATCCCAATTAGATTAACAGCTGATCAGGCAGGAATTATTTTTCTGTTTGGTCAGACTTGGACAACCACACATGCTATGGATTTGTCTATAATTCACTGTAAGCATAAAAGACAGTTTCCTATATCAGCAGTTAGGAGGTTCCATTAACCCAAGACTGTAAAATATACATAACATTTACGGGTACAGGATACAGTCAGATGGGCTATGCTGACGGGTTTCTGTAGCAGATGTCTTTTTTATTTCTCTGAAATAACATAGCTGCTGTTAGAGCTAAAATTTGTAATTAAAATGTAGCACACTTCTCAGAAATCTTATCTACCAACCACTCTAGTCCACACAGCCTGAGATACGGGATGCTCCAAGTCCCTAGCTGAATCCAGATTCCACATTTACAGCAAGCTGCTATATTTATAATTGATGACAATGCTAATTACAGACATACAGACACACATACTGTCATCTCCCTTTGAGGTGTTAAGTGTGACTACATAGCCATGAGTTGCTGCATGAGGATATCCTTAACATAGTCTTTTTAATGCAGAGGGCATAAAATTCTCATTAACAGTAATTGGAGTTAGAAGCAGGAATTCCAGGAAGGATGTGTTGTCTCATTAGATATTAACTGGAAATGCTGTAAAATATTCTGTTTATGCATTGTTAGAATTCTGAAGTGCTCTTTTTTTTTTTTCCCTTCAAATTAAGACCTCTATGAATAAGTCATTTGGAGCTACACGAAAGCTCATGCAATGCTGGAAAACTGCACTTTTGAGTTGCCCCAAGGATACAGACTTTCTTCTGAACTATAGAACTATAAGAAAACATCTCTACAGCACCTGTTTGCACAGGTAAGAAATCCCCACCAGAGTTAATGGATCTAATAATTTTAGCTGTGTCATGTCCACTCAAAATTCCCACCATATCTGGGCTTATGAAATGTGTGGAGCCCTACTTCATGATATGCAAGGGCCTGAAAAATCAAGAAGCCAATACTTCTTAGACACAGGGCCACATCATTGCCTCTCCATTGCAAGGGAACATGGACAAGCAGGTGTAGATTATGTCAGGATTCATGACAGAGAAATCAAAAACCCTCAAATTTTCTCTCAGGCAGAAATCCCTTCCAGGAGTCATCCATAAGTGATTTACAGCTCCATCAGAAAGCTCCTTCTGCTCAGAGACCAATCTTTCTAAGTCCCACAAAACACATTTCATTATACTGGATGTGGGAGGATAAAATCTTCATTAGCAAATTATGCCTGTCTCCTAAAGTTAATAAAAGAATTTCTAAGGACTCTGAGGAAAAAAGGCTATGCTCATTCCAAGCATGTTTACAAACTTTGGTCCTCAAGATACCCTAAATATAAAATGTAAGAGGAGGAAGGAGATGCCATACGGATTTGACCATTGATAGTAAGATTCATAAAAGACATCTTAAATTCTTTTGCGTTAAAAGGAATTGTCTGATGTTCACAATTAGAAAAGGCGATCCTTCCAGCTGCCACTCCGATCTACAGGATGTCACAAGGCCATTTTTTTAAAAAAAAGACAAACAGAACTGCTTTCTTCAATTGTTCGTTGAGAATTGTTTGTTTGCAGAAAATAAAATCCCAAGGGGTGTTTCACTAATTGATATCCCAGGGCAAATCTATACAAGGATACAAAGTTAGTTCAAAATAAACAACAATATCATTAAGAGTTTATGCGAAGCACTTGTATCAATTCTCGTTGACTGCTAAAGCTAGAGTCCTTTTCACCCAGTAGTTGCTACCTGAGATAAAGATTACCTTGTACAAATTCCAAGGAAACTTTCTGGTGAAGGACAGAAAACATTCTAAAGAAAACATAACTGGAAGAAATGAAACTAACAGTCACTTGCAAAATTTTGTCACAAAGAACATAAGCCCTCAAAAATCAAAACCAAACATGCTAGAAAGCAGTATCCTCTTATTGCCCTTTCATATTGCTTGATTGGTCAAAACTGACAGTGCAATTTATCATCCTCACTTCATCTCTTAGGGTTAAACCTTTCCAAAGAGCTGCAGAACTGAAAAGGACACTGATCTCATCCTCCTCCTCCTTCCATTAATTCACTGATAGTTCAATAAAACTGGCCAGGATTTTTCAAAGCTGCAACTCTATACCACCACATTACACCAAATCCTTTGACAACATGGCAGAACCAAACATCTATAAAAACACTAAATTCTTAAAGTATCCTGAATCCTGAAGGAAAGAAATTAGATAAAAAGAAACTGTATTTATCTGTATGGAAAAAAAAATTAAAAAAACAACCAAATAAAGCCACAAAAGTCAAGGATAGACATACAAATACACACCAAAGAAAAATGGATGTTACCGCTCTCTGTATGAAAAAACAATCTCTCACTAGACCTGACATTATATTTGGTACCTAGATTTTATTCCAACTGAATCATCTTGCTGTATTTAACATGATATACATTTGTAGGACACAACTCTATCACATCTCCAGTAGAAGTTCAGTTCAACCCCATCAACCACCTATTGATTTAGCAATACTTGTGTGCTGACCAGTAATGTCTCTACATTCTTTCAGCCTCTTGTGACTCCAGTTGACATGGCAAGTTTACAGGGCCTACAGCAGCTCACTTTGCCAGGCAGATCCTTGAGGAATCAGTATGTTCTGTAAACAGAGGTCTTGGCTCTCTCTGCAAAGTCAGCTCCTGTGTTTATTTTGACACGTTTCTCTGCAGAGAGGACCAACAGCTTACATACACTGCCATCAAGTCATCAAATCGGGTTAGGTGTCTTTCTAGAGCTGCCTGTACAATGAAAGAGAACACAGCATATCTCTCAGCTCAAAGGCAGCAATAGTTCATGTCGGATGCAATGAAGGGGAGCTGGACAGCACCTGCAGTGTGCTTACTTTCTCTGCTTCCAAGTGACTTCCTCCTGTCCACAGCTGACCTACACTAAAAAATAGTATCTCTCCGCATGGCCCAGGCAGTGCTTAGGACTATATCTGATTTTTCCATCGAGAGAAAAACAACACACCTTAGTTTTCATCCACTGTGCAAAAGTAGAGAATGGTCTCTCCTATACATCTCTGTCACAGTTCTAACAAAAAAGCTTCTCATCCCTATAAGCACTGCAAAGATAACACCTTTGTAATCTCTTCCACAGTTTTATAGCTGACTGCACTTACACAAAGACAAAAGATCATTTATTTTAGGAGATCCTAATACTGATTTACCACTCAAATTGGCAGTGCTCCACACTAATATAAAAGTTATATGGTGCCTTTGAAAGAACATTCACATTGTCATTAATAATACTTATAGACATAGGGGTATAAACAGAATATACAGAAAACAAATGTAGCATATATATTGTAATGTTCCACCCTAGCATCTCCCACAGACAATTGCCTCAGCTTATGAGAGCTCTTTGTAACACTTCATAATCAAAACTTCTTAACAACACTTTGTCTGGCAAATCATTCACAGAAGCAAACTACGTTCATGAACAGAAATGAGCCTGCATATCTATAAATACATTAATTATATCATTCGAAATTGCAGGAAATTATGTAAAAGGTTATGTCATTAATCTCTGTTATTTACATTCTGGAAGTCCAAAGGGTGGCATTTTTTACAGTCTAGATACTTAAATTCACACTCTTAATAATGGTATTGTTTTTTGCTACAGTACAATGTACAAACTAAAAGATATTTTACAATGATACACTGAGAGCTTCCAAGAACTATGAGCAGCTCTGTATTTTTTCCTGCATAAAATAGTCACAATAAAATGTGCAGTCATGCATACATACAGTGTCACATTGATGTTCTCAGCACCATTAAGTAGTCAACAAACAGAAGCAGCATAATATTGAATCTTAAATTGTGCTAGAAGTCATATTAATTTATTTTTTTTAGCAGAGTCTTATGATGGTCTCTACCCAGCACCTAATGCCACAGCCCTAGAATTTGCTTGTAGATTCTAGAAAACAACCCTACCATGTCAGCTCTCTGGTGCATACCTGCTTATTGAAACTTAGACACACACAAATAAAAAATTTAAATTCTACTCTTTGTTATCTAGAGTAAACAGTAGCTTAACCAAGGCTGCTTTACTCTGTGCTATCAGCCTGAGGAAACTGAGAAAAACCTCACATAATGATTATTTAGTATAAATAAGTGATAATATTCAACTTTTTACCACCTCAAACACTCATTTCTTCTATTTATTCACGTTTACCATAACTACTTCTAAATTCTCCTGCATCTCTAATGCAGTTATTATCATAATAACTCTCAGGAGTTAGTCCTAAGTATTCTCTCTATGAAGCAACATCAGATACTTATTAGTTTTTCAGGTCTGTATATTTTGGTCTCCTGAGGAGATTCTGCACTTTGTTGTCTGTGGTTCTTAATAATATCCATTTTCTGGTTGACATTCCTGTGTGTTTCTGATCAAAGTTTCTGATCAAAAGAGCAGATTTCCACCCCATGACTGCATATGGGTCATTTTGCATTCACTTTGCCAATTTAATCCTCAGATCCATAATCTCAGCTTTATCAACTATACCTGAAGAACAGCCTATTCCAGGTCTAAACTAAGTTTTAGCATTCCTAAGTCTCAGTGGCACCAGAAAGCCATAGTATTCCAAGCTGCAAGTGAGGTTAACAAGTGGGTGGGTGGGGCTGGGGACACAGGAGGACAGAACACATGACACAAAACAACCCCAAAACCAATAAACAGTAAATAAAGCATGACATTCTTGTTTACCCCTGATTATTTTTCCCTGGAGCAGCAAATATTTATTCATTAGAGAGCCTGAGTCCACCAGTAATCAAAAGGGTTTGCTTTCTACACCCTCTTCTCCCCAAAAAAGGCATTATTCTGATTCAAAACAAACAGGTTCACATTTATATTTTCTTAAATATGCTTTTTGCAATTGTAGAAGTGTGCTAGTATTTTTAAACTTTTTTAAGCATTCCCTATTAAAACCTACTTAAAATCCAAGTTTTGCATATTTAATTCTAAAAGGAGAAAACACTTGAAAAAGAAACAAAAAACAGATATGGGAAACACTTTTAAATTATAAAACTGGGAGGCCATTTCCTAAAGGCAATTTTTGAGATTTGTAATTGTGAAATTTTCATTCCAATTATTGAAAATGTTATCAACCTTACATTTACTTCAGAAGGAAATACTTCCCATTGAGCAACCTGATCTGCTCTTTGGGGAGAGAGGAAGAAACCAAGATTTTCACAATGCCTGTTGTTTGCCATCTTTAAATCATATATCAGTAAGTCATCTTAAAAGGAGTCATCTCATTGCATGACTGCTCATCCCAGATTCTGCTAAGACTAAACATCAGCTGCTGTTAGCTAGTCTGGTCTTCCAACCTAAATAAATGCTGAAAACCCAGAATCTCAGAAGAAATATTTTGGTTTCAGCATCATACTTGTACTAAAGAGAAGCTAATTGGTTTACAATGTTTTGCAAAGGAACACAGCCCCTTGGTTTGGGTATATCTAGAAAACTGTATTAAATGTTTGTACAATGCCATGAAAATCTGCTTCCTTCTGAATCCTTCTTATTCAGATGCCAGGATGTATTGAAAAGTTTGTTTTTTCCATAGACTTCCTACAGAGGCTGTCTTCTTAACCCTCTAAGACTTGACAATTCTTAGCATATTTTACTGAGGGCTAGGCAATGTCACCAAGACAGAGCGTGGAGCAGCATGTTCCTTCACTGGAGCATTCCACAGGAATGACTGCAAATTAGACAGAGGCTATTCCATCCTGCTTCCCTGTTGTTGGAGACAGAAAGTAATTAGCTGCTGGCCTATACCAGCAGCAAATCATTAACCCCTCCTGCCCCTAAACATTAGCTCAGCTGTGCTGGCCATTGAATTGCAAAGGATGGAAATACATCTCTGTCCATCTGCTTCATCTGCTCCAGAGAATCAGCATACATGCTCTGTGCTTGGCTCCTAAAAATCCAGTGTGGGAAATCTTGAGAGAGCTAGGCATCGTTTGGGTTTGCTCAGGCCTAATACTCAAATCACAATCTGGCATTCAGTGATTGCAATAAAGGAAGGGCAAAGCTGCCTGCATGCACGCTGGCATTCTGGAACAAGTCAGTAGATCCAAAGAAGGGTGCGAAGCCAGAGCAGGATCTAGACCACGGTTTTCTTGCCATCTTGGCTTATCTTATTGGTTCAGCTAGATCAGGTTTATTTAAATACTGTTTTGGATTCGATACAATAAAGGCAATGTTTAGCATTTAACCTTGACTCCATGAATCTGTTCCAAAAGCCTAACTTTGAGTAGTATTTCATCAATGTAAGTATTTCTTCAAATGCTCTTATTACATGTACTTGAAACATACATTGTAGGAAGAATTTTTCTTCACAGATCCCAGCTTACCAGCAAAGTAGGCCAAACACATCCATCTAACTCAATGGGCCAGACATAAAAATGTAGGCTTGAAAGAAATTATGTCTTATCATCTGAAAGATGGAGCCATTGCATTGGCATTAAACAGCCTCTGCATTAGATCAGACAGCAAATGAGATATTGATAGAACTATTTTGAACAGTCAATAAGCTTTCTAATGATTGATAGCTTTGAGCTAACTCTGGCAATATCAACGTCTGCACTTGGAAACTGGGGATTGAAACTGTAATGCAATATTCTCTTTGTGGAACAGATAAGCATAAGTCAAGTGTGGGCAGTGGCTCTGGCTGAGGGATTTGCATGGGTCTCTTTCTTCATAGCATAAAGAAAGAATGACAGCAACTTTTGCTTGTTTTAATATTTCCATGTAAATGCCACCAAAACAGTAGCTCAGAAGATAAAAACAGGGAGAAGAAAGCCATGGGAGAAGCCAAGCTAAATCACTGAGCATGCTAGTTCCATGGATTTCACTGGAAGTCCAAACAATGCTACTGTTGCTTTTGTAACAGTTTTACAAATAAAGCACGAAAGTTTTCCCTAGAGTATTTTACATAGTATATTCAAAGAGCAAAAAGCAACCATTGAGGGAAAAAAGGAGAGAAAACATACAGCCAAGACTTTTACAAGTGATGTCAAAAAATTATTAATGCACTCCTAATGTAGCTAGAATTTTAAAGATCATGTGCTTTGTGCTTGCACAGCATAAGATCCTTTCATCTCACAAAGAATCCAATAAAGAGCCACTATTAAAAATATTCCTTGTAAAAAATATATTTTTGTAAAAGAATGTGAAAGGAATTTTAATTCCCTAATCTCCATCTATTAATGGTTGAAATTAATGATAGCATATTTATTTTAATTTAAATTTCCAAGCTCTCAAACTTATGGCAATGCTCTCAGAAGTCTATAAATCCTGTTTGAATTACATGTATTCATGTAAAGCAACCAAGTTTCCTTTCAATTTCATCTGAAATTGGAGAGGGAAAAGAGGTGAAAGAAGTAGTTTGGTAGTCTTTCCTCATTATTTATAAACAATTACTTCCCCTTGCAATCTAATTGAATTTGATTACTCTTCCTGCTGTATTGGCACACACTTGCAAGGGGTTTGCAATCCTCCCTCTGTTAGTAAAGTAAAATGCAAATGACATTAAGATTCTCCACAGCAGAGAGAAAGTCCTTAAGGATTACTTGATCAAATTAATTAGTTAGCAGCTTAAAACTTGAGTTGCATCAGATCACAAGTACAAGCATTGCCCCAGTTGCCCCTAAGAGAAGTGATGATTCAGTACACTCAGGCACATTTTCCTTCCTCCCTCTCTGCACCTGACATGGATGCATCCTTGCTCCCCTCTACACAACACAGAGCATAAAGCACCATGCCTGAATAGTTAGGGATCCTCTCAGGTAAACTGACTGTCAGCAGAGGTAGCTCTTCTTTCACTTACTTGGTGCTACGCCAGTGTGAGCCTACAATCCTCCGTAACTCTGCTCTTGATTTATGCTGACGTGTCAGACCAGGATCCACACCTAAAAAAAATACACTGCCATAATCTACTTAACCAATGCAAAATACTTCCTTCACCGTTAGTATTTTGCCTTAAGGAGGTGGTAACCTTCTCCACTTCAGCACTTGCATGAGATTTTTACATCCCTCTCATTTTTACCAATATCTCTTTTCTGTCTTTTCATAAACACTATGCCTGAACTGTGGCATTTGGGCAATCATCTCTATTCCAAACTTCATTATATATTAAAAAAAAAAAAAGTGCTCATTTTTAGTTTATACTCTTTACCGATGCATTTTGCTGTTTGAATTTTAGTACGCTAGAACAACACAGTGGCAAGGTGTTCCAAATGCAGAGAGGTGATGTGGCAGGGAATATATACCAGCAAGATTACACATAGGTAAAGTAATTGAAGAGAAACAGTGAGGACAACAAAGGTTTTGAAAACTAATGTCTGCTATGCTCTTTATTTTACTGACTCCTTCATCTAATACCAACTTAATAAATAAACAAGCACTGCAGTTTATAAAGGTATCACATCCTAAATGAGGAAATAAAAATAAATACGCTCTTCAAATTTTCTCCTAACACCACAATAGAAACAATTAGGGACTGTGATGCATTCATGAATAAAGAACAAGACTGGCACAGTGGAAAAAAAAAAAAACCAGACAGAAAATTTCCCAAATGGACATGTATTGTTTTTTAGATTGAGAGTTGGAATTGATTTTGGTTAAATCTTTGTTTACAACTAATTTAAGGTGTTCATACCCTGTAAGTTGTGCTGGCTAATAGTAAAAAGACCTGTTTAGTTACATCCGTTCACAAGCAGAGTCAGGAGTCTTGAATTGTAGCTAAAATAGGTAGCATGGATTAGGAAAGCACAGGCAAAAAAAAAAGATACAATCTATGGTTGCCTAAGTTTATAATGAGTTGTTCTCCCCCAAAGGTTACTGGTGTGCATTTACAATGTATGCCACCTAGTGGGAACAAAAATTTGATAAAAATATTAAAATATTTTAAAATGTTAAAGTGGCTGTTTGATATTGATAATGCATCATTTGCACTATATCTGTACTAGAAACACAGCTGGCTGTAGATAGTGAAGCACTTCTATTTCACAGTACCAATATTACAAAACAGAACTATGAAACTCACTAAGAAAATATTCAAGTCAAAGACCAGATGAATTCAAGGATGGCAGACAAGAAAGTCAGTTACCAAATACTCAGAGATACTTCTAGTCTATAAAGTCTCTTGAAAATACCAAGGCTAAGAGTATATGGAATATCCTTCTGCTAGTCTTGCTCTTAGTGTAACTCAGTATTTGGGAAGTAGATGGACTTTTGATGTGATTCGGCTCGAACATTCTTGCTTTACATAGCTTATGCCTTAGTTATTCAAGAGTAATACAGAAATAATAAACTCTTGCTCAGTAGAGTTCAAAGACACAGTGATCTAAAGTACAGAGTAAACATAAAGGAACAAGATTTAAAATTTATGATACAAGGCAATGCACTATAATCTAATTACCTGACCTTCAAAAAAATAAAATTCTGGAAATAGAGGAAGTGCCACTTCATAATCTTGGCTTCAGATCTAATAATCTTGCATCATTAGCTCGGGCATAGCAAGTAGCATTAGGTGGGAGGATGAGCTACCTGTCTGCCCTCAGCTCGCCCCAGGTAGGGCACCGAGGGTGCCTTGGGTGACAAGACAAGAGGTTTTCAGCCTGACGCTGCTTCCCCCGCGGCCAGCTCACACAGAGTTACAGCCCGTGGAGAGCTCCCCCGAAGTTTTGTCTGTGCCCACTCAGCCGGAGGAGGCACAGAGCCCTCCGGTGCCGCGCAGAGCCGGCCGAAGGGGGAGAGGGGAGCAGAGAGAGCCCCTGCGGCCCACGGGCCCTGCTGCGGCCTGGGCGCAGCGCAAGGCAGAGCGCGGCGATGGCCCTGCTCTGCCCCTGTCCCGGCCTCTGCCAGCCCTCTCCCAGCCCTCTGCCTCTCCCAGCCCTCTGCCTCTCCCAGCCCTCTCCCAGCCCTCTGCCTCTCCCAGCCCTCTCCCAGCCCTCTGCCTCTCCCAGCCCTCTGCCTCTGCCAGCCCTCTGCCTCCAGCCCTGCTCAGCTCCGAAACGCTCACAGGCTGGGATCTGCCAGGACACAGTCGCTTGAGTACAGGAGAACGTGCTCAAACATCGCCTTGAGCACAGGCAGCAAGCAGGTGAAGGCTGTATTTCTGCCTGTCTCATCCCAGACCACAGGACCCTCGGTCAGCTCAGGGAGCACCGGCTCGCTCTCAGCCCAGGTAACCCAAAAATCCTTTCCCGAGGCCGTCCCGGGGCGGCTGAGGGCCTCCCCCTGGGTGAGGCACAGCCTGCCCTCCGGGAGAGCTCCCACGGCAAGGAAGGGGAGCGCTCCGAGCAAACCAGGTACCACTGCGTTTGTTGGTCCCTTTCTCGTCAGCACCGAGAGCTTAGTTTTTCACAGTTCCTCGCCAGTATTGCGAGCCCCACCGGCGTTACTCTGCTTTTTGTGTCCTTTGTTCCTCAAGTAGGAGGGTGCATTAAAAGAAATTCTCTCCCTTTTAATTAAATCAAGGCTGTTGGTGCTGTGATTTGTCTTGCTCTTGTCTCAAGAGAAAACTTCAAAATTGCTTCTGCCAGGGCTTTGAGTGCTGAAGAAGAGGGCAAAGAGGAGAGAAAAAGCTTCATGCTACTCGAGAATAACTCTACTTTCAAAAAAAACCTTCTTCATTCAGTCATATCTGAAATATCTTTATCGCTGACATCACACATTTCCCTTCTGTATGTTGTTTCAGTTTTTCCTTTGGGCAACTCGATCTTTGTCATATAAGATCTGAAGTGTTGGAGACAGTAAATACATTTTTCAATTTATTCTGATGGGGTTTTTTACATGAACTATCACACAAATACAAAAGCAGTTCACAATGCATTTTGATCCTATCAATTCATTACCCTTTCTATGATTTGGTCACACTTTCGTCACGTGTATTCTTCTGCCTCAGGGATAAGAGTCAGTAAACCGAAGCAGGACATTGTTTTCATTATTTTGGTGCAGCTAAAGGAAAGTAAATTAACACATATATTCAGGACCTGTGCAGGTAGTAGAAGACATCCTCACCTCTTCCCAGCTCCTTATGGGAAGAAAACACTTTCACAAGCAAAACTCAAAGGCAGATAATTATTCTGTGTGTTTAGGAGGTCTGACTCTTAGTAGTATTGAAAGTTCGTCAGATTATATGTTGATAGTCAAACTGCTGATCAAAGTAGTAAAATGTGAATTTTGACACCACATTTTAGACCACCATGTTCTAAAATATTATGTGTAGACATGGAGAAATAAAAGGAGTAGGGGAAATAATAAAAACACCTGTAACAGTAGAAGGAAACATCAAGTCTGTTTGTATCAATGTGTTGAGTTTACCAGGCTGTTTTAGAGGAGGCATTTAGAGGACACATTTCCAGATCATTCTATGCTTTACAAAAGAGCATCTCTGAAAAGAAGTAGGCTTTCTGAGAGTGTGCCTTCTTCTAGTAAGTCAGTCCAGTGAGAAGCTGGGACCAAACAGGGGGCTTCTTGTGCTACTTTCACATGCATGATCCCATCTCAATCCTCTGGGCTGGCTCTAGGGTTTGGCTGACCCCACACTGGGCTGGTTTGGAGAACCCCTGTTCTGTGAGTTTCCAGTGTGATTCCCTGAACTTGTTACTCTTCAGTCAGAGAAGTGCTGAAAGAAAGGAGGATGGAGGGTAGCAGAACTACCCCTTTGTACAACAGGTTGCTTGGCTGATATTTTCAAATTGAAACCATCACACCACAATAGCAACAAGCATTCCAAAGAGATGGAGACTTACCTGGTACAGACTAGTAAAAAACAAAACAGAAAAAAATATTTTTTTCCTTTTCTAGTTTTGATCCATGTAGTTTGAAACCCATAACTTTTCAATTGCTTTACTTCCAAGGCAGTACATAGAAAAGAAAACAGGGAAAAACATCACTAAAAATAATGTACTGAAAAATGCAAAGTCAGTTTAGGTCAATACATCTAAACAAACAAAATCAAAATCTATGATCTCCCAATGGGCTGGCAACTAACCAAAAATTATGCTGTTGTCTTGCATTTTTGGCTGACCCAGCTTGTAAAGCAGAATTAAATTTTGGTAGTAAAACCCTACTACTGTTTGCTAGCTCCTCCAATTCTTTTCCAGCCTTCAAGGTAACTTGATGTAACTCAGTGAAATTTAAACTTCAGGATGACTAAATTTTCAGAACTTCAGAAACACTGCTTTACCATATCTTCTTTTTAAGTTATTGAAAGGTATTTGAAACATATTTGTTTAGTCTAGCCTTCTATGCTCATCCACCTTCTTTTGTTCGACATTATTTTCTGAAGAAAAGTACTATTAGTGCACCTAGCCATGGTATGCTATAAAGAATAAACTTCTCCACAGTGGCTATTTTGGATCACTGGTATTTTACAACAACAAATAAAATGTGTATGAGGGAAGTTTGATCTCAGTCCACTTAAATTTTAAGAAAAATAATGGCCCATAAAATTTGTAGAAATAAGCAACAAATCTGCTTTGCTTTCAGACCTCCTGATGTCTTAACAATTTTTTTTTTCTTTTTTCTCTTCATGGGTAAGTTTTTTCCAGACGTAGAGATAAACTGAAAATGTAAAGTTGACGCAAATTTGTGTCTATTAAATTCTCAAAATGCTATATCATACTCTTAATGCATTACCCTTTTCCTACTGAATACTACAGTAGTGCCATAAAGACGACAATAGGGCCAAGATGAAATTTAAGAGTAAAAAAAGCAAGTGGGTTTACAAGAGATAAAATACTAGAAGTTTTGGGGTGATCTGCTTCTGAGTTATTGAAGAGAAAAATGTACTTTGTCATTGCCAACAAATTGATTTTACTTTAAGCTTTCTCTCACTTAGCTTCATCTATAAGAAAAAGATTGATGGTCCTCTTATTCACTTGCCAGTGACTACATAAAAAAAAAAAAATAGAGGTGTGATACCTATTCAGAATATTTAATTTTGTCAAGGAAATTTCATGAGCAAACTTATCTCTGCTTTACCGTACCACACATTTTCAAAGCTTCATAGAAGGGAAATTGTATCAGTGATATCAAGAAGGCACTAAATATCCTCAGCTCTGATAAATTCAACAAAAGCAGTAAGAGCTCCCCAGAACAGCCAGTAACTTTAAGGCTTGAGGCCTTAGGCACTGTTGTCATTTGTTGTCACCTGGAGAATAATGCAGACATACAAGCAAAACTGAAGATCCTTTTTATCCTTTGTTTTAAAGCACGTTCCTGTTCAAATACGCAGTTCTTCTCTCATGCTGTCTCTTTACCAGTAAGGGTGAGTGCATAATGATGCCATTCATACAGGCTTGCTAACAGCTAGATCAATGATACTAGTCACATGAGTAGTTTCCTGGGCTGCTTCTCAGAGTTAATTTTGATGGTATTACTTGAAAAAACACATTTAGCTTTTGGGTTCCTTGTATTGATTTTTGTTTTTATAAATGTAATGCTTGTTTCACCCTAATATGTAAGTGTTTCCTTAAAGTGGATCTATAATGAGGGAGTTGGACTGTGTGTCTTACCTCTCTCTGCACACTATTAGCACTGGACTCCCAAGGGTACCTTGTGCAGTGAGCTACAATAATGAGGTTGATGGTTCATAAAAGGGCTGATGTGACAAATTACTGACCTGTTTTGGAGATTAAATACCTTCACCAAGGTGTGTATATCAGCTTTTCATTCAGCATAATTCTTTTAAGTATGGTGGTTGTGCTGTTGAGTGTTCCATGTGCCAAGCTGATCAAGAAAACATTTGTGAAATGGAACTACTGATCTGATTAGTTGTGCTTCTCCCAAGACAAAACACATCATTCTGTGATTCAAAATGTGCAGTGGGTTAAATTTATGCAGCTTCTTGCAAGAATTAGAGGTCTTCCTACACCTGCTGCTTTAGTTGGAAGAGTATTATTAGAAGATGCAAGTTATAAAACTCACTTCCCCATAATACAGATGCTGCCCTTTTGCCCTATAAAAATATTTGATGTTTGATGAAGCTGCAGCAGTATCAGTTGGTTCTCTACCTATAATCAGGCCTTCTCGTAACCATTCTCTTTCATGAGACACTCTACTTTTTCCCAATAAGAGGGACATTTATTCTTTTCTCTAATCATGCTTTTGGTGGTACAGCAACACACCTATTGATTCAAATTTTAAATCTTAAGCATTACAGATCAAGTGATAAAGTAATCATAGTAAAAATTAATTACTTGTCATCTGTAGGACATCTGTATAGATGTTTTCCTTAATATTTGTCCATCAATCGGTTTGTGAAGGTAACCAACAGAAATTATATCCACTGTGTATTTTATTTCCTTGCTATTTTTGCTGGTAATTTTTAAACCTTCTCATTTATGCCTGCCAGACTTTGTCTGGGTGCATTTTTATGGGTGAAGAATGGCTCTGTGATACACAATGTGTATTTACGTGTGTTCCACAATAATATATGGTTTTTGACAGGAAGCATAAAAGCTGTTGTCATACTCTTAGAAGTGTTAGATGATGCTTAATTTGTCATTTTATTTTTGGAGCATTCAGCAGATTGAGCTTCATTGTCCTACTGATGTGGCCAACAGAGAGTTTGCATTGATAGTCTTTCCTCATTAGCATTGACACTGCTGGTTGTGCTAGCTTTCATCTCTCCCCATAGCTGTTGCTTTGGGTTTTTTGCTACAAGGACTCGCAAGCATTGAAATAGCACAACTCACTGCTGTCCCCTCGCTGCAGTGGGATTGTCATTTCTGTCCCTCACGCTGTCTCACATGCATACAATTCCCGAGGAAAAAATGAATTTTATGAAGTATCTTGCATAATTGTCTGCTCCTCTGTGATGTGTATAATGATGTGTAACATTATTTTGGAAAGTCATGATCAAAAGTTGAATCCTTGCTGTATTCCTGCTTCTTGTTTTACCAACAGAGTTGGCAGGCAATGGCCACAGTCCCTTCTGCAATGACATATTCCCCTCTCTAAACAATGGGATAGCTTTTGCTGAGCTTGTCTCTGACTAACTGCCACAAAATAATTGAGGCTTTCTGCACAGGTAGTGGTGTTGTGTAGTACAAGAATATCAGCACCACTGAGAAAGTGACTAAAGTGCTAGGCAGATACTGTGGCAGTGGTAGAGCCATGAGAGAACTTGTACTGCAAATGTCATATACAAAGAAGCCCTTTAATTTCTTCAGTAGTTTTCACATTCTCTGTATCTTTTAAACTTATCCCTACTTAGTGTGGATTTAAAAAAAAAAATTGGAATATTAATTATTTTGGAAGTACAGATCTCTGCGTTTAATTCTCAGTAGGCCTTTGTAATGGTGAGACTAAGCTTACTTGAAGTGGAAGTCAAGGTAGGTTTCCAAAAGGTGAGCTTCAACATTTCATGAATTTTATATGTGTATGAATGATTTGTATGTACCCAGGAAAAGAAATCTTGTACTATAAAGAATCAGCCTTGAATGCCAGTATTTTGAATCTTCTGGCTTCTGATTTACCGATTGCTTTCAATTTTGATAGCCATCCTCAAAGTGTGAACACCATTCTATTTATTTTTGTTTATATCGGCTCACAACTCATGCTAAGAACAACAAAACTCTTGAAAGTGCATTTTGCCTTCAGATGAATATGGTCCGCTTGTGAGAAATGCTTATGAACATAAATCTGTTCATTATTATTTGCTTTTAATAACCAGTATTGATTTTCTAGGTTTGAAATTTTATTTTAAAATATATTAAAAATTCCATTGAAAACTCCTTCTTCCAAAATGAGTATTCAGGATTTGAAAGCAGCTGTTACAACAGCCCAAGCTTCCAGATCATTCTGTATTCTGCTTATAAGTACATCAATTCAAATCCCTCTCTGTCAATAGCCCAGCTTGGAGCAGAGCCTTCCCATTGCAAAGTTTGTATTAATGGGTATTGCAGCATCTGTTGAAGAGATGCAGAGATGAACTTTTCTTTGCAGGGAGGATCTACATGCCTGGAACTCAGCAGCATGATCTGTTATGCAGGGGATTAATGGATCTGCATTAAAAACAATATATTTACGCTCTTGTGTGGGTAAATCATGGTTAGATCAACCTAGAAATTTACTGATATGTTGATCAGGAGTGTGTGTGCTAATAATGACATAGCTGAGTTAAGGGAGCAGAAAGAAGAGCCTGTCAATCAAAAATTCAAATGTAGAATTACTTAGATTAGACCTTAAATGCTATGTATGTGTTGCTTTAACATGTGTGGCTCCTATTTCAATAGGAGTAACTATGCCGAGAATGATGAATGACATTTTGTGAAAATCTGTCAACACCAGAAATACTGGGTATCTTTCATTCAGGGACTCTTCTAGTGCCATTTCAACAGGTATGATATAAGTAACTATTTTAACCACATAAAATTTCTTATGATGGTAGTTCTTAAATGGCTTAGGCTTCCAGAGACTTATCTGTGCTCTAGTGTGGTAACAGATTGCTGACTTTATTTTTCAAACAGACTTTGTTTTTAGAGACTCTAAAAGGTCACTCAGAAGCATCACTGTGGGAAGAGCCCTGTTTTGACTTTAATTAATCCCAATTAATTATAGCAAATTTCAGACACGGTATTTCATAAAGTTGTAGAACCATAGAATAATTTGAGTTGGAAGGGACCTTTAAAGGCCCTCTGAAATGAGCAGGGACATCTCCAACTAGGTTAGATTGATCAGGGACCCATCCAGACTGACCCTGAGTGTTTCCAGAGATCCCACTGGGTAAGTAATTGATGAAAATGTTAAACAGTACTGGTCTCAGTACAGACTCCTGAGAGACACCACTCATCTCATGGCACTTTGTTTCTGAGTATAAATCAGCTTTGTATAATCTATCATATTCCTCCTCAATAGATTCCTTTACCTAGTCAAATTGATAAAGGGCTGCAGCTATTAGTAACAACACTATAATCTGATTCTCTTGATCATGTTCAAGAGCTCTAACAGAACATATCATTGCTGTCGTCATGGTAGGAAGATGTGATGCTTTTCTAGTCCTTCAAAGTCCTTAATTTCTTCAAGTGGTGTGGTTCCATTTGTATAGTGTGTTTTTCCGTAACACTAGCCCACATAACTACATCAAAGGAAAAACTGAAGAGAGCTCAGGATAATGCATTTAGATACATTTTTGTCCTTACAGGATTCAAAAATTCTCAAAAATTTACCACATTCTCATGCTCACAGTTGACTTTTATAATTACTTGGAAAGATGTATAAAGGATAAATTAGAGATCACACCATTTGAACTAGTTCAGAAAAATGTTTCAGATTTAAATGACAGGAAAAACTATACTATGTGCAGCCTGGTCCTGGCTTGTCTGGGTTTCAGATGGGATAGAGCTAATTTTCTTCTTAGCAGCTGGTACAGAGCTGAATTTTGATTCAGTATGAGAATAGTGTTGACAACGCACCAATGTTTTGGTTGTTGCCAGTAGTGTTTACTCTAAATCAATAACATTTCTGCGTGCCATGCTCTGGCAGTGAACAGGTGAGCAGGAAGGGAACATGGGCAGGACAGAATGACACAAAATCAATTATCTTGGAAAGGCCTCTGAGACTGAGTCCAACCTATGACCACACTGAGTGCCACACCACCTTGCTGGGCAGCCCATTCCAATATTTAACAGCCCTTTTTTTGGAAATTCCTCCTGATGTCCAACCTAAGCCTCCCCTGACACAGCTTGAGGCCATTTCCTCTCATTCTGTCACAGGTTGCCTGGGAGAAGAGGCTGACCTCCAGCTTGCTACAACCTCCTTTCAGGGAGCTGTAGTCTGTGAATACATTTCTGATCCATATTGTGGTAAATCCTGCACAGCAAGTACAACATAGTAACAAAACTATCCAGAGTTACAGAAGAAACCCTTATATATAACTGTAATACTGCAGACAAAAGTTTGTATGTTTTGGAAAATAATTGACTACAGATATTGTGTATCTACAAGTTCATAAAGTACTCTTCATCTTACTGTCTGAAAAATGAGTGCTAACTAGGCGAAGATATTACAAGAAGTTTTTCTGAATGCAAATAATACATAAAACCCAGTTCAAATAGGAATTTTATCGAATCCCATATCTCTAAGTATTACTCACTTTATTTGTATGGCTGTTTCATATTAACTGCCAGCTATGAGGTGGTTATTATACAAGGGAGCAAAAAAAGTAGTGGGTTTAGTGCAGTAAGAAGCTGGAAAAAATCTTGTGATGTTTATGAGAATTTTGGTGAGATTTCTGACATTATTATCAGAAAGGGAGACCTTCATGTGTAGTTAATACTTTCAGTTCTCTGCAACTCTTCATAGTACTTATGTTTTCTGAACGACACCCAAATAGTTCTTGGGTATTAAGATGGGGGATTCTCAACTCAATGGCTTAAGGCTTCTGTCACTTTGTCCTCCCTTCACCATTACTCCTTCCTAGAAAAAGTATCATGAAATTCCAATTTGAGAGTTTTTCTAAAGCTGAACTGATGTTTGTGTTATATGGAGTCCATACCGATATGGATCCCACAGATAGCTTTTCACTTAATATTTCAGTCACTAGACCTAACAATTTTAAATACAGCAAATTAAGACCAGTACTTTACACTCACTGATAATACTGGGAAGCAGCGTTAGGTGATGATGGTACTCCTGGAAACAATGCAGCTCAGCCAAAGTGGGAGTCAGAGCAGTTGAAACCAAACTGATGCCTGCTGCACCAAGGTACAGGAGGGCTCATAAGTGCTGGCAGGGCAGAACATTTTATCTCCTACAGAAAACAGGCCCTTGTGTCCCTTTGATTTTTAAACCAGCCTGCTCCATCTGGCACAGTCTGTGCTTCCAAGTAAGGTTCATATCTCTGTTGCCTAAGGAACAATGGAAAAAGGACCCTTAGAAGGACTTCAAACTAAAGTTCCTGCACAAATTACTAATTTTACCTTAAACGCAGTGCCTGCTTTTAGGGGAAAGATAGAAATTTCGTCATTCAACCATATCTAAACACTATTGCTTTCCAGAGTAGTGCATATTTTTGCCAGAACCCTTCAGATTGTTCTAGGAAAAGGGTAGTTGTGTCATGGGGAGGAAAAAAAGAAAGATTCTCAGAAAGCTAATAACTTGATTGATTTTTAGCATAATGGAATTACCATAAAAATCAAACTCACAGATCTAGATAAGTTAGGAAATTAAACATTGCAGTGGGACACACTGAGGATGATCAACATGCAGCAGAAAATCGCATCTTCTAGAAACAAATTTGAATTAGGAGTATACTAAAACTCAAACAATTATGCTCTTTGTTTTCCCACTTTAAAGGGTTCTCATTGTCCCCAGAATGTGAACATTCTTGTTAGTCTTGAAGATTATCATATTTGTATGAGGCTGTAAAATCTTGCTACCCAACTTTTTTAAGTCTGTGAGGTGTTTAAGTGGGTTTTGTAATTGCAGAATGATCATGGATAAGTAGATGTATCATGGTTCTTATTAGGCATGATATTCATTATTTATATACTTTGTCATGTTGTTTCTTAGTCTGTTCATTGGACTGATTAGTTCTGTTCTGTACATTCATTTTCTCTTGAAAGTTGTCCATTCCCCTACAGACTTCTCTTAACTGTGTTTGTATTTCTTGTATGCCTGCATTTCCCTCTCAAAAGTGATGGGGAGGGAAAATGTTATTTTTGATGAATGCCTATAATTGATTTAATGACGTATTTTCAATTACTTGCTACTGCAGTCTTTCTGTTTACCTTGTACTTCACTACTGATGAAAATGTAGTAGGTATTGTTAGTGATGTCTCAAATTAATTCAAAATCTTTCTTCCCTCACTTACAGGAGATTTACAATCACTAATTATCTATTCAGTATACACAATGCTTTTGTCATAGAATGACAGCAGTCACTGTGTTTTATCTCTCCTTTTGACATTCTCTCAGTGTTTTTTTTAGGCTTGAGCAACCTAAATATTCTGCTGTCTGCAAATGCTGCCACTTGAATTCTGTTGTTAAATAGTGAATGTACAGATTCTGCTGTGACATCTTCAATTAAGGCATCTAGAAACCAGACTTTTCTTCCTGTTTATTGTGTCACTATCCTTATTTACATGGGCAAGAAATGGCCCCAACAAATGGCAAATGATGTAATTGTAAGTATCTGCTGTCAGTGCTTGAAAACAGTACATGAATTTTGACAGGCAGAGAGCAAATTATTATTTTTGGAAGTCCTAGTTATACAGCAGTTCTCAGGGGGAAAAAAAGGTGGGGCAGGGAAAGGGAGGGAATATTGTCAGTCTTTGGCAGTGAAATAAAGTGCCAGAAGTCTTAACAATTTAGTGACTTTCTGAAACAAGGCACCGTAGACTGAATAAATGATTTAATAAATGCATGGAAATTATGAAACTGATTTTCAAAAAATTTACAAACCTTATCCTACAACTGATTAATATACAGCCTTCCTAAATGTCTCACTCGGTGTCAGCCTTAAAAGGATGATCTGGCCTCGTGCCTCAGGATCATAGCTCATAGGAGCAGGCTGGAAAGGATACAGAGAAGGGCCACAGCAACGATCAAAGGACTGGAAAGCTGCCCTGTGAAGCAAGGCTGAGAGCTGGGTTTGGGCAGCCTTGAGAAAAGAAGGTTTAGGGCAGACCTTATCACCATGTCCCAGTATTCAGGGGTGGCTACAGATGAAAACTGCCTCCCAAGGGTACCTTGTGCAGTGAGCTACAATAATAAAAGAGGAAGAGTAATGGGTAGAAGTTATTCCATGGAAGATTCTGATTGAATATGGGAAACGAGTTGCTCACCATGAGAACAATCAGCCATTGGAATAATCTTCCCAGGGAAATGGAGAAGTCTCCAACACTGGATATTTTTAAGATTCTGATGGACAGGGTATTGTCCCATCTTGTCTAAACCATGATTTTACCAAGGAAGGTTGGACCAAATGATTCTTGAGGTCCCTTCCAACTTAGTGTTCTGTCTTAATCTAATCTGGTCTGGTCTTGTTCTCACTAAACCTTACAGGTTAGGTGACTTGATTGGATTTTATCTTCCAGATTGGTACTCCTATTTGAAAAGCAGAACGTGTATATCCTAGGGAACTTGCCCCCAGAAGTGAGTCTGTGACAATGCAGGAAGCATTTAGCATATTAAACATATTTGTTTCTGGATGGTTTTGGTTTTATGATTTCTGATGATGCCGATATATTTGAGGCATACCGATCTTGTATCCTCAGGCAGCTCTGTGTGGAATGTCATATGCAGGATAGATCAGATCAATTTTATGCAGTCTGTAGAATTTTCCTGTTCCATGTGTGTTCTGGTTTTGCCTGGGGTAGAGTTAATTTATTTCCCAGTGTTTGGGGGAAAGTGTGGGGTAACCCCCCTCAGTATGGGGTTGTGTTTTCAATTTGTGCTTAACACAGGTTGATAATATAGAGAAGTTTCTAGAGAGGTCTCATACAGAGTCAAGACCATTCCTGCTTTTTATATCACCATGCTGGTAAGGAAATCAGGAGTGGGAAGTTGGGAGGAGACATAGCCTGGACAGGTGACCCAAATTGACCAAAGGAACATTCCAGACCATGTGACATCATGCTCGTATATAAAGTTGCAGGAAGAAGGAAGAAGGGGGAGATTTGCAGCAATGGAGTTTGTTTTCCCAAGTTGCTGTGATGTGTGATGGGGCTCTGCTGTCCTGGAGACAGTTGAACACCTGCCTGCCCATGGGAAGCACCAAATTAATTCCTTGTTTTGTTTTGCTTGTACGTGCAGTTTTTGCTTTTCCTATTAAACTGTCTGAAGCTTGACCCACAGATTTTATAGCTTTTGTTCTGCCAATTCTCTCCCCAGTTCTACTGGTGGAGAAGTGAGGGAGTGGCTGCAAGCAGCTTGGTTCGTGGCTGGGGAAAATGACAGCTCTGTGCCAGGGTGCCAAATTTCCCTAATCTGTTAGATAATGGAAAAGCTACCAAATATCAAATTGGAATGCCTATGCCCAGCCTCAGATACTGCATGAAATTTAGGTTTGGATTCAGACCTAAATTTGGTATGAAATCTTGCTTATAATTTTAGCAAATGTAAAATGTGTAACAAACACATGATAAACTCAATCAGTTAACACAGTCACACCCCAATCAATTTTTTTTTTTTTAAGATTGCTCTTTGAATAACATATGTCAACCTGTTAGAGCAGGTTGATAAATATTCCAGCTTCACATCCCCCTAGCCAGTAGCAAACAACCTTTTTCCTCCCCCAGTACATTTTCAAAGCAAAGTCATCAGCAAGATACTAATAAGCCTCTGATTTAGTCATGCAGCTTGCAGTGAAAGCCTCAAGCTGAAGGCTGTGTATATATATATAATTTCCTACCTGTTTCTCTGAGCTACAAGCTCTTTCTATCAAGGTAAAATGCACTAAACTAGCTCGTAATTCTTCTGTCTGCTTTGTGTTGCTTGAGAGGCTTTAAGGAGCTATAATCAATTTGCTAAAGGAATGAAGAACAGCCATGACCCTGCATCATGCACAATGAAGAATTCACTAGTGAAAATTCTCTGCATATATGTAACTACTCACCTGTTACACAGCTGCAAAAGCATCAGGGTCCTTGAGGTGATACTGTATGTTGAATAAAGGAGAAAGACGTAAGATAACAATCAATATTGTACTTTTCTGAAGTGAAATCACGTATCTAATCTTGAATTGGGTATGATAGGAAATGAAACTTGCTGGGAAAATCCATTTTGATTCACAGGTGCTGTGTCTTTCTCTCTGCTACTAATTTAAGTTTAAAATTGCAAGGTCATATACTGTGGGATTATTTCACATGAAAAAAATTCTTTATGCAGAGTATTTGCAACTGGGGACTAAGGCTTTAAGAGTGTTTGGGTAAGAAGAGAGAACTACCGGTTTGTGTGCTTGGCAACAATTTCTAAAAATGCACATGTTGTAAAGTCATCGTTGGTAAAAGCAGCTTAATGAAATAAGGGCTTATATGAATGTATTTAATTATAAAATTATGATTAGCCTACCAAAAGTGCTGGCAGGGAAGTGTGAGTAACTGTGTGGTTGGTTGTGGCTTCCTCTGCATGACACATAAAACAAAGAAAAGCCCAAACCAGCTACACAGAAATTGAATTTCTAAAGACCTGTCCTACCCGTGTACACATTTATCCCATTTCAATTATCACCCTTTGTAATGGCCATTGAAGACTGTTTTTGCAGCCAGAAGAAGCTCTTTCTCTACATTTATATAATTTCAAATACTCCATGATATAGTGACCAGGAATAAAGTGGCAAACCACCTGTGTCACAATGAAATTCTTCTTTAGGGAAACACCATTGTATTGTGCTGTCAGAGAAATAGCTGATAAAATGGACTAAGATGTAACACATGATTAATCACCTTTTCTTAGAGTTCCAAGTGTAATAATCGTTTTTTGTTTGTTATTACTTTCCCTCTCCTTTGTCATATAAAACTGATAAAAGGAAGGGAGTTTTACCCATAAGAGAAATTCTCTAGACACATAATCACTGTATAACCCAAGCAGACCTGAATTTTTACATGGATAAAAACTTCTCAGAAACTTCAAAAAGGAGAAAAAAAAATTAAATTATGGAGATGCCTGCTACTCTGACACTGATCTCAAAGTTCAGTATCACCTTTTCCTTGCACCCTTTTTCACCTTTCAGATTTCTTATAAGGTAATCATCTGTAAACTTCTTTCGCAAACCTCTTCTCTATTTCATTTCAGATATGCTAGTTTAAAAAAACTACTATTTGAGAGCATGTCTAATTAACAATTAAATTCATTGGTGGTAGTGTCCTTAGGAAGCTGCATATTTCCCTATTAGTAAGTAATCAGCAACATAAATCAAAACAGCTGGAGCTGGGCTATTGATCAAGTGAATAACTTTTTTTTGCAAAGCTCCATGGTCTACATATTAGCTCACAATGTTGTTTCCTCCAGCCAGATACTTTCCTGTAAAGTGGTCAGTTCAGCTTTACTTACTATATAACTAGCTGTGACTGACAGTTAAAAATGTTGGGGGAAACTGCAGTTTTGTGACCTTGCCTTTCAAAGGATAATAAAGTTTTTAAACTATAAGCCCATGACCTACTAGGCCTCTTCCTTGGGTTTATTCTTGCAAGGCAATTACATCTGTAAGCAGTGTACTTGTTACCTTCTGTCACTAACATCATAGTGGCAAGTCAGGGTGTTAACCCAGAGACTCAGCAAATTTTCAGATCACTGCTTATTTCAGAATTTTTGGAGAACTTATCCTGAAAATGTAGATATTTAGGGGAGGGGCTGCAAAGAGACAAAAGATAGTGTTCTTGTGATCATTCATAGACCTTAAATAAACTCTTTTTAGTGAATGGTATGATTTGGTCTCAAACTTGAAAACCAATTAACCCTGTGAACTGTAGCCCCTTCAGTTTGTGAGCTTGTTTCTCCTATAAAAGCACAAAAGACCTATGTGACTGATCCCCTGCATGTTTCTTGTACCACCCAGGCTCATAAACATGGCCCAAAACACTAAAAAACTGCCTTGTTTTCAGAGTTCAAGATGAAACAATGTAATCCTTTGAAGGTGGAATCAATTGGCAAATCAGGAGCCAGCTCTGTGAACTGGAGTAGATGGGAAGAGCACCACCCGTTTGAAAATGAGCAACACCAGACTCTGAGTAAGTGGGAGAGGAAGCTTGCTCAGTTTTCAGCAAGGGACACAGTTCAGGTCATGAGAGTAGGGTTTGGCGTTACAAGCTTTCTTCTGACACTGAACAAGATGTTCTTCTGTTTTGTGGCAGAACTCTTAAGTTCATTAAATAGCCCTAATGGAAGGATGAGGAAAATAAACAACATTCTTGCTTCCATGGTCTGTTTCAAGTCTGGCCAGACATTGGTGCTGTATGACTGCCACATATTCGGTATTTTGAATGTCACAAAGACAGGTTAACAATTTGCAATGTTTTCTAAAACCTTCAAAATCTACTGAAGTCTTTACCAGTAAACAGTGTTAGCTCCAAAACGCAGGCACTGATTCAGCTGCAGTCCATAAAAAACAGAGCTTAGACTAATCAGAAATGTGTTCATTGTAATCTACAAATTAAAGGGTACACTTGAAACTGAAAAAGTTGGGAAGGATTATGTCTGGAAGTTTAGCATTGGTGATCAATTAGGTAGGATTTTTTTTTTTCCTGTTTGTTTATGGTTTTTTCCTGCCATGTATTTGTCTGTAAACATTATTCAGATCTGCTGTCACAATTGGGAGTTGTGGGGAGAACAGCTGTGACCTGGCCACAGCAGCTGGAGTCAGCTTTATAATGAACTTGTGGGAGGAAGCAGAGGTGGGAAGAACATGGTGCCATACAGTGGGTGAGTTCCATGAATTCTGACTGCCAGTTGCCATGGGGACTTTAGGTGTGAGAAAGGATGTTCATAGCAGTAGTTTTCAGGGTATGAGAAGCCTGCTTTGTTACACTGCCCAGCAGTTCAGTGCTTGGTCTTGGTTGATAACAGACTGATGGTGTGGGACATGAGACAAGTCACTTCCTTGTTCCTCACAAATGTGGGGTTTTTTCCCCTTGGAACCTGTACTTGTACAAACATATGCACGCACATGAATATATAAAGATGTGTGTGTACACACATTTCTATAGCTCTTTCTTCTTCACTATGGTAAAGAACAGTACACTGAAAAGTCATGTTCATTCAAAGGACTGCATAAGAGCAACATTTTATATCACAGTTCATCTTTTCAACACACTTGATTTGAATCCTTCCCCTTCTGACAGTCCTTTGCTAGCCAAGTATTGAATGACTGCCTCAGTGAACTTCCAAGGCATCAGCAGAGTATCTTTAGTGCCTTCTCTTCATGATTTTGCAGTGAACTCTACTCATGTTCTTTGTCTTTTGGAAGTCTTTCATGACAGAGCAGTGATGGCTGCAGTCAATTCAATACACAAAGTCCCTGACCCAAGGACCACAAAAAAATGTAATGAGCAGGATAAGTTTAGTGTAAAGATACTGGAATTTTTAAGAGCACTCAAAGAGTGGTGCTATGAGTTTGCTGATATTTCATTCTAGGGCTTTAACCATCAAACTCCTTTCCTTGCAATTTATTTTAATAAGATGCCATCAATGTTCGCTCTGTATTTTCAGCTAATGAATGTAATCACCTAGAAAGAGTCACAATTATCTGTTTTTCACTAGTACACTCAGTACTTCCCATGCAGAGAGCCAAAATTGCTCCTGGAAGAGCCTGGTTGATGAGAGTGAATTGTTGCTCCTGTGGCAGATGGAATTTCCCAGGAGCCTTTTGAGGAGAACAGTCTGATTGCTGGTGAAATTAAAACTTGCCTAACTGTGAGAGGCTGAGAAGTATAATGGGGATGGTAAAGATTTAAATATTAACATTTGAGAAGAGTGAGAAAGAATCTCCAGGCAGATCAGATGGCTCAGATCTGCAGCAAGTTCTCGTCAGTTAATATCAGTACATTAGGTGAGACCCTCAGCCTTTAAACTGTCTAGGCAAAACTACAGGAGGAGAAATCTCCAGAAAGGATGTGACTGTCAGTTCTAATCCCAGAAATGCTACTCTCTCTTTTGGTAAAGCCTCATTGCCCATCTAATAAGTTCTTACTGCTTCCTGTATTCAGACTGTGTGGCAGAACAAGGGAACTAAAGCTGTGTTTATTCGCCACTCAGTATTTACTCATATTTCATTCATACAATTTCAACTAGTTGAAATTTTAGCTGTAATTTTCTGGGCAGCATGAATAAATAGTAATGTGTTTTCAAAATAATTGTTCCCCAAAATAGGAATAATACAGCATCTTGAATAAATTCTTATGGAAAAATTAGATCTAGGCCTGCTTTCAACTAACCTATTAGTCAGTGACACAGTAATAGAAGACTGTGCATTTAATCTGAAGTGGTTGTTTGTAATCAGTGTTGTACTAATTTGGTTCCCTGCAGATAGTCTATCATTTCCTGTATTATGTCTGTTTAACCATGTTTCATTTTACATGTTTGGATTTAACTGTGATACATCCTGAATTGATCAGTACTTCTTACGGAGAATTAGTTTTCATTCAGTCTATTTTAGCATCCATTTATTCAGTATTAGGCTGCAGCTCAGGTAGAAGAACATCCTCTAGTAATCGACATGTGCAAGAAATTTCAGCGCTGACTTCAATTGTCATTCACCCCAGATGCTTAAAAGAAGCATCCAGCAGAGCTCTCGTCACATGTTTACTAAAAAATACCATTTTAATCCACTGTTTTAGTATTTGTTTGCATCATTTGTTGCAAATGAACATCGGTTTCTACAGCAGAGATTAACTATCTCTTCTGCATTATCTAGCATTTCATGAATCGTATTTCTTTCAGGGGAGCCCACTTGTTGCAGTCAAGCCTCTTTAATGAAAGCGTCATTAATGCTGGGGTTCTACAGGATCCAATTTTAGATCCCATACTGTTTTGTCATTATATACTTCCCTTGGGCATTATCAGATTGCTCTCATTGCTTCCAGTATCTCATGCAGATGATCTTCAGATTTGCCTTTTTCTATTCCATCCAAAACTGAATGTTACAGATACAGAGTAGTTACTAATTGGTCCACCTCTAGGTCTTTGCACTTCTCACTCATTGGTTCTAAAAATAGATGTTCTGTTTTTCCTGTTGCCAAGGCTTGTAGCCTTGGTGATAAAAGAAGAAAGAGGGAAAAATTCAGTCCCTGAAAAACAGTAGAGAACTCTTTCTCCTAGGTGAGGGCAAGCAGTTCTAAAGGAGATGAGCTGTTTCACTGGAGTCCTTACAAAAGAACAGATAAAATAATATTAATACAAAGAGTTGATAACAACAAATAAAAGGAGCAAAAATTGCTGCAAAAAGATGAGCTAGCTGCAGATAATAGATATCATCCCAAGAACCTTTGTGGACAACAGGATTTTTTTGCAGATACACAGAGGATACCAGTGTACAGAAGTATTTCTTAGGCCATCATAAGGAATCCGTGATCTCAAAGGCCTCTTTGCAAGAAGAAGAAATATAAATGTGACAGGGGAGGTAACAGTGCAGGCCCACATTGTGCAAGATGACAGCAGATTGACTGCAACGTGGAATTTTTGCCAGTGTAACCTAGAGAGCTTTGGGATTGATAGTAATTTTTCAGGAAAGATGCAGACTTACTGGAAAGAGTCCAGTGCAGAGGAGCAAGATCATAGAAACACAAAATTAGCAATAGTGTATGAACAGTTCATTTAATTCAGTATCTTTCTCCTAACAATAACAAACAGTGAGTGTTTAGGGAAAGAGTGCAAAAACAAGGCATAGAGAAATATTCTTCTTGATGTATTCCACAGAAATTTAATTAGCTGAAATTTAGGAATTCCTGGGTTCAAAGATTGCGCTCTCATGTATCAGTACCATGCTCTTCAGCTGTCATTTTGGTTTAAAAGTTAAAGGTACTTTAATTACTTTTTAAGCCATTTAGAATATTTTTTATCTTTCAGCGAAGTGTCCCATTAACAAGCTTCCTGTTAGAAAGAAAGCAATGGAGCTGTGTAGTGGGCTGGAGCTTATGCTGCTCTGTCAGTGTATGTCCTCAAAGACAGGTTAGAGAAAAACAGTCTGTCTGGCAAAATACAGTGGTAATGTGACTTGGGCCAGTGGGTTGACTGGTTTATCTTTTCGTGTTGTTTTTGTCCATACTTCCCTAGAACCCTGTGAAAGTGATATCATCCCAGGAAAGAAATCCCTGCTCCCTAAATCCTCTCTCACATAACAGCCTTTGAAGTCAATATATTTGCTGTCTCTTTCCCTGCTCTATCTTGCACTGATGCCACAGCAGATCAGATGACAAAGCACATCCTAAACTTTGTCTTATAGATGTAACACTAAGCAGGTACAAAACACTAAGAGGACATCTTCATTTGATCAGACACTGCCAGAATTGTGTAATTTTGACATTTTGTTCACTGCCAGTTAGCTCAGGTTGTGAAGCAGAGAACAGGCCAGCAGATTTAACTGCTGTTTTGGGAAAGATTTTTAGAATTATTCATAAAGGATGAACTTGCTAGCACGTTAGATAAAAGTCTCTTACGCAGTAGCCAAGAGCCATGGGTTTAGAGAATTAGATCTTGTCAGAAGCACGTGATAGAATTAATCAAGGAGACAAAGAAATTAGAGACTGGGCATGCTATAGATCTGAGTACGATTTATATCTGAGTATGGCTTTGATAAAGTTTCACACAATAAGTTGATGTGCAAATTCAAGGATCTTAGGGTCAATGAGAGGATGATGAAATGAATGAAAAACTGTCTGAAGTGAAGAATCCTGAATAAATTGGCACAAACTGAGTTAGAGAACAGAAACCACTAAAAGTGCCTGGATTCATTCATTTGTCACTTTAGAAGTTCTCCATACTTTATTCAGATGCTTAGTTGCATTTAAAATATGACCAGTGATGCAGAAAAATAGCTGGGGAGCTGCAGTAATGGAATATATTTCTACATCTGAGGAAATTTGCTGCTTCCCCCTAAGGGAGAGAAAGAAAAGTAACGTACAGAATGCAATTTCTCTTATTCCAAATATTAAACCAGCCAATTAATTTTTTTTAGATGTGTTTTTTTGTTTTCTCTATGATGAATTATGGGTTACTCATTCATAGACACAAATATTGTGGGCATCTAAAGTCCATGCAAGATTAAATTACTCTGGTGCTTCTTTTTCCTCTCATTTATGCCCATTGTACATTAGCATAATTGTGTTGACTTGCATTCCTACCTTAAGTCTCCCTTCAGTAAAATTTGTCCCTTACATCACCCTAAAATCCCACTTTCTCGTTCAACCTTGTCTTGCATTTTAAAGACTAAAGTTTAAGGACAGTATATGACCTTACAAAGATTGATTGCTCTTACAGAATCTTTTTCTCAGGAAAAAGGCCGCTCTCCCTTTATATGAACTAGACCTCAGAGCCACACTATAGAAGCATCATCTGGTACATAAAGATTTGGGCTGGGATTCAATCCTGGGTCAGCTATAATTTGGCCTCTGAGCAATCAATTTATGTTTTGCCTCAGTGCTTCATTTGTAAAAATGAGAATGATGCAGAGTTATTTTGTAGGCATAATCAGGTAATGAGGCATTTAGCTTTCTGCCATGAGGCAGGGATGTGTGATAATAAACAGAATCTTTATCTGCTCAGATCTTGGGAGAATCATGCTGTACACTGTTCTGCTGGTTTAAAAAAGGGCTGTATGTGTGTGTTTGCACATACACATACATGTGTGCCACAATCCTGGCTGATTTATATTGCTGAACACATTTGCAATGGAGCACACCCTAACAGAGCTAGTATATATAAAGCCAATTCACATTCATCCATACAGGTGGATTAATGGTAACACATATTCAGCAACTTTTTATCCAGCCTTTTTTTGTTCATTGGACCCTCTGAACTGGTTAACTGAAATGTTTTTCTTGTGGTGAAGAAGCATTACTCTGCATTCTGGGAGCAGCAAAACATCATTCTCTTTATCAGAAAAGCGTGCTAAAAAAACTGCGTGAGACACTCAGTGATTCCTGGGGACAAGGGACATAGAGTATCTCCAGCAATGACAGAGAAACATATGTAAAGATCTGTTTGGGATATTATTTTGCTAAAAATGCCTGTTCTTTAGTATTACTCTGTTACCAATGTCAACTACACAGCACACACTCAGACAGAACATAAACAACTACTTTAAAACCAGATCTTCCCTGAAGAAGTGTGGATTCCTCATTAATCTAAAATTGGAATTGGGAATAACACTAGGGCAATTTTCTGGGAAAACAAACCAAGTGCAGGCAGGAAGGAAGGAGGCATTGTTGCTCTCTCACATCTTGTATTCCTTTAATTCTACACAAAAAGCCTACAGTTCCCATTCTTAAAGCACCGAAAAGTACTCTGTTCCACTGCAATACCCTATTGCAATGATCTGTCTCCCACATAGATTTTTTCATTCAGCATAAGTATTTATTTTCCTTTTTTTCCCCTACCCAAGATGAGGAGAAATACAGTGTCTTTAAACATTTTGGAAGCTTGTAGCAAACATTCTGAATTCTGTATCTCAGCTGGGTTAACAGGAGTGTTACAAATAGAGCAGTCCCACATTGCTTATGTCCTGCTGTCTTGAATTGGATTCAGTCTAGAATTCAGCTGAGTGACTGAAAATATACTTTTTATGCTCTCAGGGTGTCCTGACACCTGAACTATCTCCTGATATTTTTCAATTTTATTTAAATAAATAGCTTGAGAAATAAAAGCACAAGAAAATACTACATCTTTATTTTTTTTGAATGCAAATTGAATGATTTCTTCTACTTCTAGATGAGCTGATAGTTTGCTTTCGTTAGATGTTGAATTATTTTTTGCATTTATTGAGTTTCCTGACTAATATAACAAATGAAATATAAAATTTCTAAGTTCAGGAAATGGTTAATGAGGCGAGAGAAATGAGTTCTTACTCTGCTAGATATTTGTACTTAGGAGACTTCTTCATGCTGAGTCTGTGATAGTTAGGTCAACAGTCTGTTCCAGCAGTATGCTAATCAATGCCTTTCCAAACAACAAACTCACAGCTATTTTTCTCCTGTGGGGAAAGTGGAAAATCCTATAAAGCTTTTATTGACTTTAGGCTCTGGTTTTGGAAGCAACTTGGTTAGTCCTGAGCAATGTATTGGCTGAGTTCAATAGCAAGGGGCTGTCTTTTCTGGTAAATGTCACCATAAGTCAATAAGAGCTGCCACATGGGACTTTGAAGGACATAAAACAGATTTGACCAGTCAAAAAAAAAAAAAGTTATTAGGCTGCTAGTCCTGTTAATAATCTGAGTGATTCCTTATTAAAAAGATTGCATGCTAGTAGGTCTGCCTATGTATTTCCGACTTTCTTCCAAATATGTAATCCATCAGAAATATAATATCATCTATTTTGAGAAAAAGATGTTCATCTGTCCATTTGAGAACTGTCATGAAGCTCTTTATCTTATTTTTTCTTCTATCTTGTGGTTCAAAAGGGAGAAGACAAGGTGTCCAGCATAGGCCAGGATGCCTTCACTATTAGAGCTTTATTCTATGTACAGCCTCTTTGATTCACATTTGTGAGAGTTCAAAACCTTATGGTTTCTAACTCACACTGTGTATGGTCAAAGCACTAAGGAAACAATTCAAGGGCTTAAAGTTGAGCTTTTAGTACTGTTTTTATGTCAGTTGCTGGCTACCATTCAAAAAATTTTGGTCTTTCAACATACCTACCAGATCATATACCATTTAAAATTGCCTGTGTTTAATCCCTGTATCAAGACTCCCGGACAAGCTACTGGCCTTAATTTAATCATTAAATTTAATGTGTTTATTTTCATTTCATGTTCAAGGGACTATTTTTATTCAAAACCTTTAAAGGTACCTTGTAAAGTAATCGGGCAGTTACCTTGTGAATTTTGCAGCTGGTTCTGCAAAAGTCTGAAAAACTCTTTCATCATTTCCATTTTTCTCCTGATTATTTTAAGTTGTTTTGCTCCTGAGGAGTTTTCTGGGTTTCTTATGGAAATGTCTGAGGAGTCTGTCATTGTTGCTAAACTGAAATAAAAGAGTATTTCAGATATCCATGAAGATTAAAAGTTACCTTGCAAAGAAAGTGGGTGGGAAAAAGGATCAAGGGACATTTCTGTTCCTGGTACATTGTTTCACAAAGTGCTATCACAAGCTGTGTCATAGGCGGTTTTCCTTGTCCCCTAATCGATCTGTCATATCACATGGAGCTTTTCATAACAAAATTCACATGTAAAGGAACTTCTTCAGATAGGACTTTAAAGCTACTGTACCTTGTGACTGAAGGACCTTGATCATTGTTTGCTTATGAATCATTATAAAGTTAAACCCTAACCACCTGCCTGTAGGGAAATAGGCGTCTTCCTTCTTTGGAAGGCAGAGGAAGTCGTGGAAGATGGTTTAGTTGTTCCATACAGGACGTGTTTCTACAGGCTAGGAGGCTTTGCAGAAGTCCAAAAATTGAGGCAGGATCAATTCTTCAATGGATCTGAGTCAATTTTTTTTAAACAGCTTGTTGTCTTGAAAATAACGACTCTTCAGTTTGCTTCTGTTGGCATTTCCCCAAGACAGTGGTTTGAATGGCAGTCCTTGGTTCTGACACCTGTTCCCTTGACTTTTGCCCATATGGACACTCCATTTCAGTGCTCGGTTCTATATTTCTGTGTTACAGGAGTCAAAATAATTGCCAGTACTCTAAGCTGCTACCTGAAACATTAGCATTTCTAAAGGATCAGAGAGGAGTGAGGGACACTAATGAGCAGGGATTTTCTTCGGAGTAAACTACAGAACTGAACAGATGTGGTCAATGGAGTCTCATGCAGAGATGAACCACATACATAGGATTTCAAATATGAGGATTTACATATTACTTGGGCAAGCTTTTAGCAAATCAAAATATGCCTTAAAAGAACACGAAAGTGATGCTGTCTTGCCTGTGCCACAATCCACGTTGCTAAGTAATTCAGTTGGACAAGATTTAATTAATAACCATCACAGCCTGATAAAGACCACTGAAAAATAAAGATACTGAAGAGCTTTAAAAAGCACTTGATCTATCCCAAGGCAGAAGTACACTTGTAATTTAATATTGGTCATTAAGGTAATAATAATTAATAATTTCACCTTCAAAATGATGGTGGTGTTGTAACTTTGCACATGAGGAAACAGCAGCAAATGCAGGGAAAGCTTTCCAAAGTCAGCTATACATTTGTGGAGCTATAAGAAGCATTGTCATAAGGTTTTTCTCTCTCAAGCTTACCTGGTTTTGACAACTCCAAAATAAGTTAACAGTACTAAAGTGTGACTCAAAAGTCGTTAATTCTTCATCTTTCCAAAATTCAGTTCTGAAATCTGTTGTTAACTGACTTAAAGGGTGTACGTTACATTGTTATATAAAGAGATATATTTTAATAATGTTGAAAACCCATGCATACCATGCGTTTTCCTAATTTTATTGGTCATTGTTTTATGGCAACACTCTTCATGGACTGAAATGACAGTGCAACTTTGCATTTTCTTTACTCTCTCAAGGACCTTCTTGGAAATGGGATGAGTTATCCCAGAATTTCTAGTGGTAACTAGAAATGCAACAGATAAACCTCTAAACCTCCTAAGTTATGCTTTTGTGTTTAGAAGAATCTGGAGAGGAAATGGATAATTTTAGTGAGTTGGCAATGTTCACATCTTTAAGCTGTAGGTCACATGTATAAAAATTAGCTCAGCTCAATATACATTACATAAATACACAATATTATTACAATATTACATTATTATATTATATATATTATATATATTATATATATTATATAAATTATTACAATGATTACATCAATATACAATATACATTATACCTGCTTGATGGCTGATTAGCATCTCATCTGATATACACTGGTCAGCTTGATATACCTGACAGACAGGTGTCTACTACTGTCAGAACAGTTTTAAAGATTTTAATAGAAAAATGATAATTTATGAGTAAGTCTCATATCCCCCATATGGAAGATTAAGAAAGCATAAAGGACAGGATGCTCATATGGTGTTTAGATTGATGGAACAAAAGGTAGTCCATTTCCATAAGAGCAACATGCTTACACTCATATAGCAGATGTTACAGGCTTGAATTATAAGGTTTGGTTTAAGCTACAAACTTTCATAAGAGGTGTAACAGAAACAAAGAGTATGTTTGCCACCAGCTTGCTTATACTAACCAAGAAGTCAAGGAATGAAGTGGCCTGGAGATTAAAAATGTCTGAATGATTTGTCAGAAAGGGCAGATGAGAAAGCACATAAAAGTTGCTGCTGTATGGAATATGACACATTTTTCTACCAAAGGCATCAAGCTTATATTCCTTCACAATGCTAAATTTCTACAGAAAATCTGCACTTCTACAGAGGTTTGGCCTTAAGGTCAGTCTTTTAAGAGCCATCCTAAATGTTACCTGCTGAAAACCATTCTGCTACATAAGTGATACTGCTCCTGGTGGGTGCACTTAAGAGTCTAAGTAATTTTTTGCAAGATTGGAACCTTGGACAAAATTTTCTACTCAAAGGAGTCCTGTGTGGCTCTCTTCTCATTTTATGTCCACACGTTATTACTTTCTGTAATTTAAATGTCACATAAGCGACATCTGAAGAGAAAAAAATCTTGAATTCTAATTAAATAACAGGTCTTATTAATAACTGCTATGCATTTAATGGAGGCCTATGACTACAGGCTTTTTCTATTTAATAATGGAAAAGCAACTGCATATCTTGAAGTTTTTATTCCAAAGTGTCATAAAAACATTTCAAAAGCTTCTCTTCTGATATTTGACATTTTTAACTACCCACAAATTGAAATGGAAGCAGGAACACAGAAAGCTATGCCAGGAGGATTTAAGAATTTGACCTGAACCAAGGCATGGGGTAAAATAGTTTTATGTTGGTGTTGGTGTTCCAAAAAATAAAACCTTCTTCAAATTCACTTTGGATAGTATGAGAGATTCATGTGCAGACAATGATTTATAGAATTATTGCTTTGTCATTTCAAATAGGATTGTTAATGATAAGAGTATCTCTTCCTCTTTGCATGAATTCTTTGGAAACAATTAGATCTCCTGAATAGCCTGTTCTGAAGTTATTTCTCATTAGGTTTTGACACCAAATTACATGGGGCTGTGTTTCCTTCATTTGAAGCTATTACCATAATATATGCTACTAGGAAACTGGTTTATATAAGTGGATGTTTTTTGAGTTTGGACACTTTATAAACCACAAGAATTGTATGGTAGAATTTGGTCTTTAACATAGCAAGAGGCCTCTTTATGGCATCTGATCCTTGGGGTTTTTTTTCATTTTCCAGAGACTGCAGCTATGCTCTGGATTTTCTCTGTGTCTTTCTGGAAGAATTTTTAATACAGCAGATCATGTACAGCCATCAACAGTAACTATGAAAGCAAAGATTGGTTACTACTGATACTAGTTAGTCAAGCTGATAACTAATGACAGTAGTACACCTGCCACAATTTAAATTGGCAAATTTATCAGAGATTTGCACTTCAGCTATGTTATCTCTCAAGATGCAACTCAATGTGACAAGACGATGTTTAGAAAAAAAAAAAAATGTGGCTATAGAATAACCTAAAGCAAACTTTCTTTATGGAAACTATGTTTTTTCCCAGGCATAAAGTGTAAATTACATCTTATTAGGAAAACAATCAAAACTAAAAGGGACATTCTAACTTGAGTGAAAGACCAGCATTTATGAACTACTTTCCTTGTTATTTCTAGTTATTTACTTACAGTAGATTTTACTTCTTTGTTGGAACTTTCAAAATTATGTTATTGGAAAAAATCAATTTACAGACTTGCTTATTGAAAATGCTTGTATTTGAGCTCTCATGTTTGACTGGTAAGAAGAGCAGCTCTGTTTCTGAAGTTTCTGAAGTGATGAATGTTTGTGGTTACATTTCCTTGGATCTAAATTGTACCTTATGCCAATTGACATTGATATCTAAGTGTCTCCTTTTCACTAAAAATTGGAGTACAATGTTTCATCTGCCATCTCCTCTCTCCTTGAAGATACTGGGCCAGTATTCAAGATCAGGGTCTGTGTAGTCCCATCTGGCCATAAAACTAGCCAAGCATACTTTGTTCTGCTGAAAGTTGATATCACAAATAACCACAACTATTTTTTCTGAAAGCAATAGATTTGCAAATGTCTGGAAGTCGCACAGCCTCTCTCCTTTCCATTTCCCATTATGGGAGTAGTACTGGTCAAGCTACATCATTTGCAAAAGTAAGCTCTCAATAAAGGGACTGTTAATTTAATGTAATAGATATGGACAAATTCTGAGTCCTTCACCTTGAAAGTAAACATTTTTAGTAAAGGAAATAGAAAAAATACCAATTTAGTCTATACAAGTTTAGTGCAAAATAACTTGGACACAAATTCAGGATATTCTGAGGACTGGAGCTCCACTCCTTACAAGCAAATCCTTGTAGCTGGAATGTCTCAACATGGAATTGGAGTTTGTACTGCAGGTTATAGGAGTTTACTTTTAACTGGGGAATACAGGTGCTTAAGACTTTGAAAATTTGTACCCCATTATTTTAAGCCACAGATGACCTTTTTTTTCCCTCTATTTTTAATTCCCTCTTTAACAGCTTACTATATCATGGAATCATAGAATGGATTGGGTTAAAGGCACCTTAAAAGTCATCTATTTCCAATTCCTCTGCCATGGACAGGGAACCTTCCACTAGACTGGGTTGCTCAGGGTCCCATCCAACCTGGTCCTGAACACTTCCAGGGATGGGGCTTCCACAGATTCTCCTAGATACCTATTCCAGAGCCTCACCACTCTCACACGTAAAGAATTTCTTCCAAATATCCAATCTAAACCTACTCTCAGTTTAAGGCATTCCCCCTTGTCATGTCACTACAAGGGACTGTAAAAAGTCCCTCTCCATCTTCCCTGTAGGCACCCTTTAGGTACTGGAAGGTGCTGTACGGTCTCTGTGAAACCTTCTCTTCTCCAGGCTGAACAGCCCCAGCTCTCTCAGCCTGACTTCATAGAAAAGGAGCTCCCACTCTTTGAGCAACTTCATGGCTTCCTCTGGACTCACTCGAACACGTCTATGGGGTTCTTATGTTGGGGGCCTCCGAGCTGGGTACATCTCCTTAGATCTCCCATGACAGATTCTCAAATTCTTTGAAGTTGTTTAAAATCTTCTTGTGGTATGATAGGACTCATTTCATCCTTAACATGTGGACAGTGTAAAAGAAAAAGTGTCCATCAGGACTCTAGATTTGAGATACGAACTGAAACTGGGGGAAAGATTTATTCTATGAGATAGAGAAAGAGGATGCCTTGGAAAATGATGACTGTGTATAGACAGAATGTTGCCAGTTATTAAAGTGCTTATGAAAGCGAAGAGAAGCTAAGATGACAAAACCAGAATATATATTTATAATCATAAGAAATCTATCAAGAATTAGCAATGGAAATGTAGAAAGAAAAGTATATTATAGGAGCATCAGCTGTTGTCTTAGCTGTGCAGATGGGATATGGATTCACAGAGCTTTTCAAAAAATGACTGGTATTTTTTGTCATTAATAAGATTTTATAGGTATAAATCCAGATTTTTAAAATTTAATAAATAGTTTAATGCAACAACACCAATATGTTCTTTCTGCCTTATCAAACTCCTAGCAAGCACTCCTGTCTGAGGGATCTTTCAAGCATAAAAGCCTGCTTGATTCTCTACCAATTCCTGGGGGGCTGACTGGAGAGAAGGGGACATCGGGACACTGCTTCAGTTCACTTCCACTGAGAAGCAGATCCTTGGAGAGTGCTGGAACCAAAATAAATTTTAACAGCATCTAAAGACTAGGCCCACATTTCTTCCAGTACAGAGTGTTTTAAAGCTGCTTTTTCCTCCCACTCACCAATTCCTGTGATAAGTACAGCCCAGCTGAACAAAGGATTCCACTCAGTGAGCTGGCCAGAAGGAAGGAAAATATGAGGAAGTGTAAATATGCGTTTGGAACCCTGGGGTGGTACAGAACTGGACTTCATGATGTCCTTTAAGAATCAGCAGAATACTTGCATACAATAATAATAAAAATAATAGCAGTTGAATTGTGTTGCATAGTGAAACTTGGATACTATTTAAACAATTTTTTTTTAAGGAAAAAACCCTGCATATTTTATTGCAGAAATTAAGTGAAATATACTGTACTTGAGTGATATTCACATAAAGAAAAAAAGTAAACAGAAAATTGCACTTTCCAGGGAATAATTTTTAAGGAGCCTTAGAACTACTACTGGATATTTTAGAAATAGAGAGAGCTAACCCCAAATTTAAATTACCTAGAGTAGAATCTCATTGAAGTTTAGGTGCTAAGGTTCAAAGCTGTGACATGAAAATTACAGTTTAAGTGATCTTTACACCCTGAGGCACTTAAATTCTAAGAGAATGGTAGTTCTTGGACAACTTTCCTGCACCTTTGTTCATATGTTCCTAGAAATGCAAAAGGTTTGAGAGGATGTCCAGTTGTTATTAAGGCAGATGTCCAGCTGGTATTATCTCAGTCCTGAGCAGAAGAAAGAGCTTCTTTCCAAACACCCTGAGAAGGTTAATCCTGGGAACAATCTCAGAATATTTGTTATCTGCACCTAGAACAATGTTCCCAAATCCAGTGATAACTGCTCCTACTCTTGGTGTGAACCCTGTTTGTTTAATTACCAAGCATTTAGAGAATTTATCTATAAAGTGGGGGTCTTAAAGATCAGTTCCACCATGTTTCTGGTCATATATAAAATTTTTTTTTTTTTCCTTCCAAGGTAAAAGAAGGATGTTTAGACACCAGCCATAGGTAATGCTAACAGGGACATTTCTGTTCTTGTTGAAATTCTGCTGCAGTACAAAAACATTTTCTAGGTCAGGGAGAAAGAATAAACTTGAGGATGAATCCATAGTATGGAGCACTTGCCTGGAAAGGGGAATGCTATATATGAGCTGAAAGACTGTTGGCTCAGTTTTGATTTCTAGTATCATCCAAGTAAAATGGCCTTGTGGTTAAAACTCTCTTCACGTAAGAGTTTCTGGTTTGAATCAACTCCAATAGAAAACTCAAAAAATTCTGACATCTGATTGATTTTTAAAAAAGGTGTAGCCCTCTGTCCTCAGAAAACCACACTCAGCTTTGGAGCCACGTACATTTGAGTGAACAGAGGCCCAGCTATCTGCACTGTAAACCCAGGGGCCATATTTAAGACACAGATTGCTCCCAGCAGCATTTACTATTGCTGGTCCTCTAGGTTGTGCTGTAGGGTACATTTGGCTCTTTGCTTAGCATATTAATTGTCTTGGATCCTGTTCTGAGAGCTCCAGTACTGCTCCTTGGCACCTAACCTAGTCTTGGGTTTCACTACAACTTTTCACATTGGTTTTATTTAACATGTGGTTTATTGTATGTAAGTCTTTAGAACTATTGTTGGAAGCATTTTCAAGTCAGTGATTTCTTTAATCTGATAGAGGGAGACAATATAGTGAACCAGCTCAGTGGTAGGTGAGATAAATCATCTACATACCAGTCACGTAATAAGAGATTGTAGAAACTTTCAAAATGGGAAGAAGAAAATAATAATCCATTTAGGATTTACAAAATCTTACTGATATTTCATATGTCAAAATTATACTCTTCATGATCTGTGACTTAAGCCTTGAATGTGCTGCTGTTTGGAAGTACTGTGAGGAAAGTATATTTTGTCAGGTTTCTGTCTTAAGAGTTGAATTCATGTTTCACAAGGAAATCCACTTCAATAATCTGGTTTTGCTGTGATGTTTGCAATTGCTTCTGCTTTTCTGCCTACTCCAAGCCTCAAAATGAACACTTAAATGTGTTTTTCCCACTGTGGTTCTCAAACACTCACTCTCTGTGCTATATAAAATTATATTGAAGAAAAATTAATATTTCACTTCAGCAAAATTTAAAGGATGGATTGCTCTTAAGATAGGAAGAAGAAATAAAAATTTGACTGAATTAAGAGAAATCTCAGATGTTAAATTTTTATGGCACAAGACTTTTTGTTGATGGACATCAACTCTCTTCTGCTGATGTTAATTGACTTTGGCCACTCTTAATCTGCTAAATGAGAATATTGTCTCAGACAGAAAAAACTGCAGCAGGAGGAACTGTTAGCAAGATATTGAGAAGCATGACAATATCAAGGGTCAACTGGTTTCAACTGGTTTGTCTAGAAATTACAAACATTTGGACTACAAGTTCTACAGTGGAACCAGTAGATGAAATTTCAGCAATACTTAACATGCCTTTTTTTTTTTTTTTTTTTTTTTTTTAAATCAGGAAATGAACTTGATAGGAACAACAGCTTTTTTTTTTTTTCACCAAGTGGAAAATCTAACCTGCTTTTTTTTTTTTTTTTTTTTCTTTATTTTGGTACTTTAAATATTCCTCTGTACTAATAATGAATATCCTTTTGAGACACTGTCTCCAAAGAGCAAAAAACCTCTGAGCTGGTGAGACAAGTACTCTGATTCATTTTGCCTCAACTGACTGCCTTGATCCTCTTGTTTGTTTTGGATTGGGTTAACTTCTTTTTCATACTTTATGCTGTTCATCACTATGGGATTTTAATTAAGTTGATATATTAACTCTTTGGTAATTACAGTTGAAGAATCTGTTGTAAATGTCATGCTGCTGTACTCTCACCCCAGGTCAGCAGTGAAAATGAGATGTTGTGCTTCAATATATTTACCCAAGGAAATTAAAACATAAGATAATTTATGATTTATAATTATCATTACAAGAATTTATTAAAATTATTTATTACTACTCATCATGCAACGTTTCATAAGTGCATAATGTTTTGTGCCTAAGTAGAGAATAAAAGAAAAATTGAATAGGGAGGTTCAACTTCAGTATCAGTGGCAGCTTTTCTGGGGGGCAGCCTGCTTAATCTTGCCTTGCCTGCTGGAAGTTTGGACAAAGAGGAGAGGTAACACTAAAAGACATAGGAAATTTTAACCTTAGACCATGCCTTAGACTCTCACTCTTGTAAAGTGGAATTGTTAACATGTGTTTGCTTCACAGAGTTACTGAAACAAGCAAAGACAAGCTTTTGGATAATTTAGCAGTAGTGTCATAGAAAAGACTGTAAGGATGCTTGTTCTGTATTCAGCAGAGGAGGAAAGTGAGTGTGCTGTACAAGGTGTACACTAACTAGTGAAGAGGAAATTCATAGCCTGTTAAGCAAGTACTTTCAACTGAATGTTGGAAGGATTCTCTAGAAAATCAGTCAATATATTATTAAAGAAAATATTGCAATGCAAAATGTACAAGCAGTTCTTGTCCCAGTACTTCTTATCTGTTGAAAGCTTTACTTTGCAGGCTTAACATTTCAGTGTACAATACGTGCACGCATTTGGCTTACACATTTCCTTTAGAAATTACTTCCAAACAGGATTTCTATCTCTATTTCGGAGATTAAAGAGACATGTCACTACTCTGTGTAATGTGGTGGTGTACAATGTTCTAGTTACCGTCGTTTCTGTGCAAGATCCCAGCTGAGGCTGAAACCACATTATGCAAGACACTGTTCATACTTATAATTCTGGAAAGTTTAAAATATAAAAAATTTAAAGCAGTGTAGGGTGAAGAAGCTGACTAACTGCCCTTTTATAGCTAAGGAATTTAGAGGATGTTGCATACAGAATTAATAAACTTATTCTGCAAAGCATGTAGGAAGTTACGAACTAACTGAACCCAGCTGCTGAACCAGCTGCTTGGCTGCTTCTGTGAATGCCCTGTGGAGCAGGAAAGGTCCTCATTTCTGGTGAACAGCTTGTCTGTGTCCTGATTTCACACCCCAGTTGGGGGGCTGTCAGTGCAGCATTGCCCACATGCCCTGCTGTCCCACAGAGGGCCCTCGGCACACCCCAGGGGTGGCCTCTGTCGAAACAATTCAAGGATAAAGGCAGCAAGATGCAACATAAATCACACCTGCCACAAAAGAGATATACAACTAGTAGCATCCTCCCTCCTATCTTGTTCTCTTAAACAATTATTCAGTGTTTAAAGTCTGAGTTCCAAGATGTTTAGTTCCATTGTTTTATATTGATACAGTTATTTTGATGTTATATTCACTGAGAATGAACTTGCACATGTCAAGTAATCAATATAAATAAAAGAGGGAAGCTCTGAAAACAATAACCAGCACTGCATAAAAATAATTCACTACATAAATTCCTAAAGGTAGGGACTTGTTTTACAGATAGTTGTAGCTTCTTGACACTGCTCTAATGCCAATATAAATAATTCTTATGTTAGTGTATTATAGACAGAGCAGTGTGTTCAAGTTATTCAAATTTATTAAGTAGGGAAAATCTTTCAAAAAATATCAATTTTTGGCCAAAACACTGACATTTTATGAAAGCTCCTTCACTTAATAAATATTTGCATATTCTGAATAGACCATTCTGCCTGGAGTGTACAATAACAGAAGAGGGGACTCATCATGTAGGAGTCAAAACAATTGAAGAATATATGTGCATCACTGTGTTTGAAATGAACACCCTAGATTTTCTATTTATGTCTTTTATGATCTTATGCATTCAAGGCTTCAGAAACCCTTGAAATGTGTGAGGAACATGCAGACTAAAATCTCACCCCAGAAAATGCTGAACAGTTGAAGGTCTTACTGTGATCCTGGCCTCATTCCACCAATTTAATGGCAGAAGGATTTCTCTCTTTTCCCTATGAACTGACCTTTAATTTTGATTCCTTGTGTGTCTTTGGACAAGTCATTTAATTTCACAGTATCTTGATTTCTTCTTCTATAAAATTTAAAGCTAATTTTTACAGGCAAAATGATGCTCAATATTTATATAAATTTATGACAGCCTTAGAAAACAGATTCTTAAGGAAGATATTAATTATTGTTTTTAATAATCAATGGAGCATTGCACATGACACAACATTGCTAAACGAAGGCAAGACACAACAACTTGTTTAAGAGGATTTTAGACTAATAAATCACGGAATATTTTGAGTTGAAAGGGACCCACAAGGATCATCAAGTCCAACTGTTAAGTAAATGGCCCATGCAGGGATCAAACCCATGACTTTGGTATTATTAGCACCGTGTTCCAATCAACTGAGCTTATGCCTTAGCTGTTACTCAAAGTCGAATTCTATCAAAACTGCAAAGAAAATCTATATTAATTTTCAGCACTGATACAAAATGAATGCAAACAAAACTACTAGGTGCCCAGAAAATTTAGACTGAAGTTTTGCTGAGGAAATATTGTCATGAAAATCTTGATCAAATAATAATCACAATCTAGAAATGTGTAGCAGAGTTTCGAAACTGTAGGCCTGTGAAATTAATTAAAGCTTCACAGTGCTGTCATTTTGGTTTTAAGAGTTTAAGACAATTGCTTTTGAATTTTTAAGACTGCATTCATATAATCCCCAAATTTAATATGTTATTTTAATGTGGATAATAAAATAGAGTGAAAACTTGAATGCTGAAATCTTTATTCACTGCTCAGAACTTTTATGAGTCCAAAACATGAACAGTAAAACCAGCTGTGTGTGAAGATCCACCAAATTGATAAATGTAGGTAACAAAATAATCTATTTTCTTCCAATAGCTCTGTATTTTTCTCAACATGAAATTTAGCAACAGTTACTCATTAGAGTGTATTGGATACTCTATATAGACACTGTAAAGAGAAGCAAAGTCCTGGAAAAAAAACCACTTTGTCCAGATTTAACATTAAAAGTTATTTGAAACATAATTCTTTGTGATTTTCTCCTTATAGGTGCTTGTATCAGAACTATGAGAGATTTCTTAGAAGCAGGTCCCTGCCCCTTAACCTTACATCACTCATCTGGAATAAAGAGTCTGGTTGATTTTTTAAGTTTGGCCTTATGAAAAGCAGCAAACTTGAGTATTTTCATGGTAGCAGAGTTTTAGAGTAGCAGACTTTTCTATCCATATTCCCTTGACTGAACAACTTGAACTTTTCTTGTGCTACTCCCCATCAGTAGTTAGAATTGTTCATTCTTTCTTTCTTGAAGCTGGTTCCCTTGCACTGTACAGATATGTCAGAGGTCTGTAGCACATTGTACTTCCAGCAGAAGGGTTCTTCATAGCTGCCTCTCCAGCAGAGACTCAAGAGTGTGAGTGTTCCATATTTATGGAACAGAATAACACAGATATTTACTAAAATATTTTTATTGTTCCAAGTGAATAAAAGTTTTGTTATTCTGAGTGCAGTGCTGCTGCATTTTTTCTGGTTTTGAGTGAGTTTTCTTTTTCAATATACATTTCTATTGTTTAAATTGAGCCCTACTACTTATTTCCTTCACAGTATGATTGCACATTTATGAGCAGTTTAATGAGAAGGCTGCTCTAACAAAGTGTTTGGTGAAGGATAGAAATCAAGAGGTTAAAGTTTTGAAGTATTAAAAATAAAGCAGGAAAACAGTGCAAATAATGTTCTTTCCCTTGGTGATATTGCATCCTTTATTAAAAAACAGAGATACTATTCATCTGAGAGTTACTCTTTATTTCTGTGCCCCCCAATGGCATTCCAAAGGCAAGGGAAAAGTTTTTCATAGACTTTACATGCTCTTGTAGAAAGCTTCTCATAAAAGCAATAAAGAATATAAACTTTGTTAAGCTGAAGAATATAAACAAACCTGATTTAACTCAACTTTTAAAAAGATCTTTTACATTAGTCTCACCATTTGATAACTATCATATCAGTTATGCACATGCTGATCTCCTGGAAATATTCAGGTGGAGAAATATTGCTGGACTCAAAGTAAACACTAGAAAACCCATTTGTTCTGTCAAGAAAGAGGGAGGGAGGGAGGGAGGGAGGGAGGGGAAAGCTGACTGAACCAGTTCCTCCACAAAACTGTGGGAAAATGCAGGAATATTAGGTAGGTGAGTCTAATGAAAGAATAACAATCTAGGAATTCACATCAATGATTATAAAGAAATATCAAAGAGATTCTCAGAAAGATGTAAAAATGAACAAAATTATGTGGCTTGGAGTCTTTCATGGATAAATGGAAGAAAACCCAGAAAGAAATATAAGTTTTAATTGACGTGGAAAAGTAGCTATGGAACAGTATATAGCAGTATAACAGTTCTGCTCTCTTTTAAGTACTTTCTTGAGTAAAATCTAAATACGGTCCAAATGCAACCACTCAAAACAGGCACCAAGCCACCACTAGGAAAACAGGCTCCTAACTTGTTTCATTAATTCTGTCATTTGAGTCCACTATTTTTAATTCACTGCAAAACTGAGAGAGGAAACTAAGACAGGCCTTATGTTAGAAATTTCTAAAGCTTTCCTCCTGCGTGAACCAGAAGTAGAATATTTTGGGTTCTCATAGAAACTGAAACAGTTTATTAAAGAAAGCAGAAATTTCCAGAAGCACCTGTAAATACAGCTGCCTATTTTCTTACTCTGCAGACATTAAAGTTTCTGTTCATGTTGTGAGTAAATGGTACACAGTTGTCAATAGTTTTGATGGACTCATGTATCAAATGAACCTCTTATTTTGAAAAAATTTTTCATGCTTCAGATACAGATAATCAATTTTGAGAATTAACAATTAAGTCAATTATGTATCATCATCTATGAAAGAAAAATTTCACACAGACAAGATTCATTCACCAGTTGATAACAGCCAACTCCTTGTAAGGTGTTTCCTTAGGCATGATGATATGATCAGTACAAAGCAGGGCTCTGGAAAGAAAATATTCTCCTCTTGAAAAGTAAACTGACAATTTCCATGTTGAAGAGCAAGCTCATCTCTGGTTATTTCAGCCGATGTTTTAGCTTGAAATCTGTTTAGGCTGTGTGGTTATGTCATAAATATCCCTGTGGCTATCTAAAACACTTGGCACATGGTTGTTGCCGCTGTTGAGTCTAGGGAACACCTCTTTCTCATCTCAGTCCTCTGACATAATGAAGTTCTGTGTAGGCTCATCACAGTGTGTATTCTGAGCTGTGCCACTCTCATTTCTTCTTCTGCCAAATGGTCTTTTATTTTGGATGATGGTATATTATTCACTACACATTCTGCTTTCATTCAGGATTCTGTCATTTTTTTCCTTGCAAGTTATCACCATAGCTTTGGTGCTTCAAAGACAGAAACTAAATACAGTATAATGCTGGCAGAATTCGGTTGAATAATTTACCATGCCAATCAGTCAGAGGAACACATTTTAACAATGTGCTACATGGTATCAGGAAAATAATTTTTCAGTTTTTAAGGCCATATGACTATAAGGAATCAGGATAAGTTTACTTCTTCTATAAACCTTGATAGTTACAAAGAGTATGTTTTATAAATGGAGTCACTTTTCTTCGTTTTGGGGAATGAAATGATGAAGGTCTAAATGACTCAAAAACTGCTGACAGCCTTTTATTTATGGTTAACTGCAGTTGCTGTATATGGTAAAGAAATGGTCAGAAATAAAGGCACATTCTCAGCTGAGAAACGTACTTCTGGCCGTTGAACCTCACCTGACACTTTCTGTGGCAACACAAGCCCATTTACAGCTGTGAAAGGGCTCAACCTGACAGAGAAAAGCAAAGCTGGGGTTCTGCTGGACACAGCCGACCTGCAGGTTGACATCTGTGAATTATGCAAAGAGAGGAGCAGAACACAAGCTTGTCCTTAAAAATAGGGTGTATTCTCAGTGGAAGAGGGAACAGAGGAACACTCTTGCCTAATAATTATTGAAGTTGGGAGGGTACTTATTCCCATGGTGCTTCTCAGAGAGGAATAGTTTGTTTTGGCTTGTCTCTTCAAGTGGAAACATAACTGTGAATTAAAAAATGGCATGCTGAGTTTTAGGAGTGGCTTTTTTGCTGCTTGCCATAGAAAAGCTGTGGGTAGAGGGCAAGTTGTCATTAATTTTTGAAGCCTGAGTGCGCTTTTCATACCCTGGTGCTGAATAGTGAGAGGTGCAATGTAGAAAGTTTATGAATAATGCTAATAAATGGAGTGTTCACACTGCTGTTTTCCTTTCCCAGTATGACATAGCCACCTGCTCCCTACTTTTGGAAGAAAGTGGTACAAGATAAATTCCGCCTTATTTAGAAATATGAGAAGCTAATTTATTCACAATAAGAATTCCATGAGCATTAGGTTCCTTTGTTTGAGTTTCTTTCTACTTCTGTTTGATAATTTATTATTAATATATTAATTAATTTTTTAAGTTTCATTATTTTAGTAATATTCTTCTGTATGTTATCTTCTAGAGTAATAATAACACTTTAGCACCAGTGTGAATGTAGAGCTGCATGGTCCAATGTGGAGTCAAACTACAGGTTATTATAGGGGTTTTTTTAATACTGATTTCTTGAAGAAGAAAAAAAAACAAACTATTAACATCATAACATATAAACCAATTTTTTTTAAGACCTTAACCACTGTGTTGTTCAATAAGTTTCCAGACCAGATACAAAATATAATGATTTTAGTAATGTGCAGAACATTTGAGAAGCTATAAAGAGTGTAAAAAGCAACATATATATAACACTATTACAGAATTTGAGTAACTTTTACATGCTGCTGCATGTCAAGGAGCAGGGTTCACTGTATCGAACATGATTTCATAAGCATGGCCAAAATTATATCCCATGCACAATGTAGACATGCACAAGTAGCACTTTTGAGCAGGATTTTGTCTTTCTGGAACCAATACAAACTCATGGTCTAACTGGTCTCACATAATAGAAACAACTCACTTCTACTCTTGGTCTTTTGTTATCAAGAAGAACTTATGAATAAAGAGAATGAAAAAGCAAAGAGTTGAATTCACGTCTCCTTATTTCATGGAAAAGTTTGCTTATATGCTTACCTATTTCAGCCATAACTGGATGGTAGTTTTCACTAAGAGACATAATTTATTAACTATGTTACTATAATGTAATTTTGCAACAAACCGTGAAGGATCCATTGTTATTCCACAGAGAAAGGGTTTGCTTTGTATTCTTTCTTTTGAAACAAACATAGCATTAGGCTTTGTCTGCTAACAACAGAGGGAGTTCCTCTGTAGTTGTATTACATTTTCTAGAGAAATGTCTGAGTAACTGTCATGAATAGAAATTACAAATTGTGCACAGAAAAGAGTTTAAATAGGGAACTTTTAGGCAGTAAAACACTTCTTACCTTTTCTGTTCTCTGAAAATAAAATTCAACATTGTGCAGATTGTATGCAAGCCCTAAATATCATGTATATTCTATTTTGAGAGCTAATGAGGACTTACGTATTTCATAGGTTTTGTTTGGACATGGAATTTTACCTGTGTGCTGCAAAGCATCTGCAGAAGTCCATAAATGTATTCAAGAAATGTTGCTCAGACTAGGCTGAGTTGTGTTATGATTTTCTCACTTTCACTATTTTACTTTCATTTTGAACATTGCTTAATAGCTTCTGTCAGGTATGAGTTATTGTTCATGGAGTCAAAAACATAATTTTGAATTTATTTTTTTTTCTGTAAACAGATTTCATTAAATGGCAGGTTTTATCAAAGGCTAAAAATACTCCTATAGGAAAATATCCTCAGAGTCCCATGGAAGTCATCTTTCTCTCATCTTTCATGTCAAAAGTAACACATTGCCTTCAATGCTGTATAAGCTTTGCTCCCCATCTTTGCTGTTTTCAGGAGGGTAAAAAAGAATACAACAAATGGTCTATTAATAGATATTATTGCTTAATGCCATTGCTTTGGAAAGCAAGTGTCTGTGTGTTGCAAATTGTAGCCCACACAGAATTTACAAGACACCAGGACAAGTATGATTCCTTTAGCTTCATTTTTTTTTCCATTGCAGGCTGCCAATACCCACAGACACCAGAAAAATATTATATAAAAATGAGAGTGCACAGTAAGTGAACTGTCTTTGATATCTTTTATGAGGTACAGATGCTCTTGTGAGGGAAAGCAAAAAGAGGATCATATTTCTTACTCATAAAACAACATTGTGCATAATATGAGAGGATTAACGAACCTCAAAGGCTTAGAACCAAAGAGCATTTTGGAAAAAGGTATCTAGAACTACACTAACTGTAACAGTACAGCAATGTATGAATAAAAGTCTTGATAAGGAATTTTCCTATGGAAGTATTTGTAATATTTTTTTTTTCCAGGTTGGTGTTTCTTCAGTAAGGGCCATAGTATTAGCTGATGTTTCAATTAAGGTGAAAATTACATTTCAGAATAGTCATGTTCTGTGTGGTTCTGAGGAGGTACATTGTTGTAGTTTCCCTATTTGTGTAGCTGGTTGTCTCAAAGTGTCTGTGGAGAAAATTTTGGCAACAAGTGCAATTTTTTGAGGTTATGCTAAAAAAACATAATTCAACTTTTCTTTAGGAAATGTAATTTTGACTTTCATCAAAAAACTTAATTCCTTGAAAGAAGTTAGAGGCTGTTTAGTAAATAATCAATCGGTGAAGCGCAGGCACAGGTAAAGTCAGTTTTCTGCATCATTGGTAACTTACAAGTAAAATGGGTATTTCTGAGAATTGTCTGGAAGGTCTTTCATTCTTCCATGCACAGTCCTCCATGACTGTCTCCCATCAGCTCACCACAACATTTGCTTTGGTTGGAAGCCTTATAGTCTCTCCTTGAAGGGTGGCACTTTTCTCATATATGAATCCTGAAGCAAAGCATTGAGGTGAGCAAAGATACACAAGATACACAAGAATAAAGCTACCTACATGTAGAACAATGCCTGGAAAGACTCTTTCTCTAGAAAATCTGCTGCCAGACCTTTTAGATCACTCATGACACTCCCTCTCATTTCTTCACACAGTGATACTGTAGATGAGTAGGATTTAATTGGAAATACAGTACTGTGGTAAATACTGTCACTCACAAGCATAAATATTGCATACATTTATCAGATGTACCGACAAGGATCTCAGAAATATGCCTTCTAAGACAGTTTCATTGCACACTAAATATAAAAAACTTTTCTTCACATATGCTCCCAAATGTTACAGTGCTCAAAGAGGCAGAATTCCATTCAGCAAGGGAGATACGTTTGGTTTGCTACCAGTCCTGGTATTATAAGTTCAGTGGAAATTATTCTGGGCTCTGTTGGAGCTGGCAGCCTGCAAGTCTCTAATGGAAGCAAACGATAGACTTCCTAAAGCAACAGTATCATTTCACTAATGTGCAACTAAAAGTATTCAAGTGAAATCTAATAGCTTTTACTCTCCAGAAACATTGTTAAAATAATTGCTCCCTCTTTTTTGCAAAGTAATATTTCATGTAGGAGATTTTCTAGAAGGAATGTAACCTAAACCATAGCAGGGGGATATACACTGCCCAGAAAATACTATAGTAATTCTTGAGTGGTGTAACCAGTGGGTTTCAAGATACCAAGGCACTGTGAGCAAAACCAAACCTTCCTGGTTTGGTCTATTTCCCTTTGTTCAAAAGACTATGGGACTTAGCCCATATTGCTTATTTTACATATTGCTTATTTTAATAAGCAATATACCAAATTGCTTATTATTTGATCTGTGCATTATTTTTTTTTTTTTTTTTTATGATTAGGGCATCAGCATGACAACTTTGTTGTACTCTGATGTCTAATTTTATTTGTATTTTCACACCCTCATATTTGTGTGTGTACATATTTATGCACATGAATACTTGGGTAGTGCAGGTATGAATATGTGTGTAGATGTGTGTATGAAGAAAGAGAGGGAGATGAGTAGGATATTAGTGCAGTACAACTGAAATATGACTAAAAGCTAAAGTAACATTTGAAAAAATCTATATGTCTGAGCACATTGCCTTTCCTGGCATAAGCTGTGTTTCACAGTGTTGTTTACCACATGAAGTTCTTTCATTTGAGAAGTGAAGACAAATAGGAAACATATACAAAATAACACCATAACATGAGCATTTGGTGTTGTACACTTCGGTGTACACTTCTGACCAAATGGGAAACTGGTAGTTTTGTGGGTTTTACTTTTTTGAGTTTTCCTGACACAAATTTCCTCTGTTTTTTAATTATTCGGAGTTAGATGGCAATTCATTACCTCTACGAATTAGGCATAATCTCAAGCTGTGTTTTTGATACCTCCTTGTCCTTAAGCATGGTAACTGGCACTCAGTCACTGGCATATCTCTTTGCTGCTGCCTCAAGAACGTGATACAGTCACAGCTCAAGAGTTTTTCTGCTAGACCTGAGTCTATTCCCACTCCCAGCTGAAAAAGACTGCCGGGGAGTTTAGGGAAAAATGGAGCAAGGTGTGGGACGTGCGAGGGCGGCTGTCTGCTCACCCCATTGTGCTGTAGGACGGCAGTGCTTTCAGCAAGTGCTGCCAACTCCCTACAGCTGCAGTGCACCAGGCTCCCTTGAGATCCCTCTGCACTGTGCCGTGGGCAGCAGCTGCCAGCTGGAATATGTAGCACAGTCTGGTTGTACTTCAAAAAGACGTAGACTCTCTGCCACAGCTGAGCCACTGTTTTTCCCCAGAAGGCAAAAATTCACCTTTGCAGGCTGAACCCTCTGTTGGTTTCCATGTTCTTCACATTGTCTCCTTCTAGTGACCACTGTGTGGAGAGAAGCAATGCATGGGTGCATCTCACCCCTGAAAGTGAGGGTCAGGAAGGGGGAATAACCTTAAGCCTCTCTAAAGTGATCACCCACTCCTTTCTGATCATGTGGCTGTGGGCCTTACCATTGCTGTGTGATTACAGACTCGCATTAAGCTGACAGTGCAGTTCACTGCCTGAACCTTGAAATTTAACACTCTGCAAGTATTTAACCTCCTTGAAATGCTGACAGAAACATTTGGTTTTAAGGTATATAAGGCCAGATTCTTCCCTCCCATAATTTCATTGGTTATAGTGAAATTATACCACAGAGAAAATTGTCACGGAAAATCCTAAAATAGTACTTTAATCACTAATAACCTCTAGACACATAGTGCTGCATGAAATAAATAAATCCCCTTTTCAACTTCAAAGTGTGTGTCTAATAAGAAAAGTGAGAGCCTATAATGTGGTGCCATTATATTCAACTGACCTGCTTCCTTTCTGGAACCAGAATCGCATTAACCGGCTTCGGTGCCTGCATAGGATCCTTCCTGCTTAACAGTGTTAGTGGCCCTGCAAAGCCAGTACCCAAAGAAAAAGAGAGTTGCATTCTATTATAATTAATTTTACTCTGAAGTGGTGGCTCAAATATATATTAGCATAATATATTTGTGTCTCTTTTTTTAATTCTTTAGTTGATTATTATGAAATTTTATAATTAGAATTGCTCCATGATTAAATCTGTAACATCTGTCTGAATCTCAGCTACTCCTTTTCAATCTCATTAGGGCACTAGGACAACTCAGATGATTCTGATCATATAATTAGAAAGCAGTAGTGCTCATTGTCTGGTCTGTCCAGCAGAGCAATTGCTGGGGAGTGTGCACCAGAAATAATCCCATTTAAAGCGAGAGTCATTACTCCCCTGTGACACCATGGTAGAGAGGGCTTAAGCCACTCTGAAAACAGCTTGAGTTTAAAGTTACTGCAATGCAAACATTCAGCCCAAGGGTACATATTTACCCCAGGTCACATTTCAGAGCACGGATGATGTTTAGCGCTAATTAGCCCCCATGTGGACATGCTGTAAAGTCCATATACTAAAATTAATGTTTCTCTGGACTTGGTAAGGCATAAACATGCAAATAATTGAGGCATGTGCCTAAAGGGTGAGCTGGGCTTGGGAAACAGATCCAAATTTAAGTACTAGGAAAACCTAGGTACTGAAAAAGAACAGTCATGTTTTGTGTACTGGCCACACGGAAAAGAATTTTTCCAATATTTTTAATTCTACAAACTGGGCTTTATCTTTTCCATTAAGTTTCAGTTTGGTTTGTTTTGTTTCTTTTCATATTTTTTCTGCCTACATGCATGCATGCATACTCATGTACACACATTCTTTGACCTGTAGTCATACGTTTACATACACACACCCACACAATACTGCAAATAAAATACAATTTATTTTCCCAGTACACACAGCATGGCCTAAATGATATATATGCAGCGAATCCCTGGCATGTTGGGGAAATATGCCTGAACTCCACAGTCAGGGTGATGTTGACACTAGCTTCTTCTGCAGTGAATTCACCTGTGGGTTTTTTTTCCCCAGAGGGTAAAACTCACAAAAGCCTGAAGCAATATTACCTCTATGTTAGACAGCACACTGCAGTATGTTCCATTTATTTTGTGTACAGGCAGTAACGGGACCCCGGATAAAGAGAAGAAAAGCAATGGCTTTTTGTTGCGTGATTTTCCTTGCTCTCCCAGCAGTTCCCCTTTACATTTGAAAAGCAGCAGCAGCAGGTGTTTGTTTTATTTGACACCTCACTGGAAGGGTCCACAGCACGAATTGAGGCAAGTGTGTTGCTGCAGTACCAAAGGCCTTTTGCATGTGTATGTGTGTATGATGTTGGAGGAGACAGCTACAGCTTGTTAGCGATGGTGTCCCGTTTACAAGTGGCTCACCAGGGCAGCAAAGAGGATTTCAGCTCTAGTTTGGGATGCTGGCACAGGACGCTCTTGGGCTATGTTGTGCTGCCCTGTTGGACAGTGCTGCTTCCATGGCTGTCCTTCCCTCATTCCTGGAGGTACTGGGGATCTCCAGGGAGAACCATCTTTATGTGAATGAGGACTATGACACTGCAGGGTGCAACCTGAGCATTAATGGGTCAGTGAGTGACAGCTGAGCCTTCTCTCTGAGGTACAGCGCTGGCTATCACTGCCAGGAGCACAAGGTCTAGACAGTGAAGTGTGCCAATTTAATTTTGTCACATGTGGCTGGGTTGTACAGACATGGCTGTTCCTAGAACTCTTTGGCAATACTAAAACTGATTCAGACCACAATACAACATTTAAGGATGCTAATTAGAAAATAATTGCGCTGGGTTGTACAGATTTTACCATTGTAATCTATCTTAAAGGCCCCTATAGAATGGGAAGAAGGTATTTTAATGCACTTTGCATGCAAAATGAGGCACTAGATTTTGTGCTTTGTAACAAAGCAGAGTAAAACCGCCATCATCCAGTAAATCAGGAAGCAAAAATAGTTCTTAAGGAGTTAGTATTCTGCTTTATTTGCTAATTAAAATGGGGTTTGGAACTGCTCTTCAAAATGATTGCTCTAATTAATTCGTTGCTCTTTTGCACTTCTACCGTCTATGCCATCTGAATACAAGGCAGTCTCTTGTGCTTCTCAAAAGCATGATGGCCAACAGGGCATCCTTCCCTTTCTCAGAACAGCAGACTTTATTGCTTGTCAGTGTTTAATAAAATGTCTATTCTATACCAAGGCTAAAAAGTCATCCATATATACACTCTCAAAAATTTCTTTCCAACAAAATGCAAGTATAAACCACATTTTTAATTAACATCAAATATTTGCTTAACTTAGGCAGAATTAAAAGAAAAACAAATGATCATTTTTATAAGGCCAGTGACAGACTTTACCTTTAATTACCTTTAAAGTTTAATAAAAGATAGTGAGTATTGTAATTGCTATTCCTGTCACTGTGATATAATCTTTCATTTTGTGGTTAATGGATGATATTTAAGGTAATTCCTACAGTTGCCTTTAAAACATTGCCTGCAGTATTGACACGACTGTGCAGAGCACCAGACATCGTATATGAAAAGGGGACTAAGGGAGTGAAGTGTGGAAGAAGATGCACTCATTTTACATTCTTCAGAATGCCCAAAAGTTTGAAAATTATTCAGATCAGTCAGGACACAGATTTAAGGAGGTGTAATTGAAATATTGATTGTGAATATATTATCTGATAAAGGTAGCCTTGTTTTTTCTTAAACATATACTGCTTTCTGTGCATTTTTATTATTTACAGGTTTCAGTGAAGAATTTAATACCACAAAGTCTGCTTGCAAACTGTTGAAGTCAGTGGCTTGCTCAGTACAGGAGGATACACATTCTATTGTTTGTTATATATATTAAAAATACAAATTCTAAAATTTGAATGAGAGGAAAAAATAAAGAATGGATCTGGAACTGAAGCTCTCTGAAGAAAGCAATCACTAAAATCACTGGAAAAAAAACCAATATAGAAAGAGATTCCAAATGATTTCAAAACCTTTTTGATCAAATCTGCAATACTTGCAAGTAGTAGCATGCTCCCACAAGTATCACTAGAGTGACCTCAACTATATTTGGAAAAGAGGTGTGAATCCCTCATGTCTTATACTGTTTGACTAGTTACATTTGCCATGACTGACAGGAAAGTTTTAAACTCTTACGATTTTCATTGCCAGCATATTTGGAAATAACCTCTGTTTACTTAGGGTGTGTCTAAATGACCATGAATACAGCCTGTTGTATTTTAAGTAATTTAGGATATTAAAGGTGAATGGTCCTAAATTAAGTTCTGTGAGGATTTTTATGCCTTCAAGCTTGAGCTACGTCAGGATTTTTTGATTATGTTTTGTGTAGCATCTGGATCCAGGGTGTTATGAGCACTGTATTAAATACTAGATAATTGTGGTAAAAATCCATTTTTCAGGAAAACATCTCTGCCAGCCCAAACTGTCAAGCTATTTCAAATCTGTCTCTCCATGTCTGTTTGGTTGGTCATTAAAAAAAAACAAATGTGGAAATGGCCTCATAGTACCTGGCTACTCTCTGGTTAAGAAATTTCCATCAGAACAGTATTTGTTAGGAAATTATAAATCATCAGAAAGAACAAGCACTTTATTTTCTTGCCCATCCGTCTTTTCAACACCAGTCCAATATCAAACAAATGCTATTAAAGTTTTCTTCCTTAAAAATGAGCAAGTAGAATTAATGGCCCCTACAGGTCCCATAAAATAAATCTTCTCTGGGAACAGAAGCAGTGCTCTGCCTGTCTCCACTGTGCGGGTTGTCTCTTGCAGAGGGCCTCTTCTCTGCTGGACACATGTTGATTCTTCCTGGGACAAGGTCCTTCCTGCTCTTGGGAACTACACTCTATCCATCTTTGAGTGTCATCCACCCTCACGCTGCTCACCTCCACCGGCTTGTCTTTTCAGCTTAGTACTAAACTCTATCTTTCCTGCTTCATTTTTTTCCTCCTAATGATTTATTGAAATAATGACCCACAATTTCATAGCTGAGTGTTTGCAGCTTGCAAATGGTTGCAAGTACTTAGCCTTCATTTTCGTGCCTTATAATGTTGTGATTTACTGCTGTAATCGTTATTTTCCCTACATCTGGAATACAGGCTTGCATAATCAATCGTCATAATCCTATACATTAACATATGCAATTCCTTTGCATTTCACTCCCACTACCAGCAGTTTTGTAGCAATGCATTTGCAAAATACTACTCTGGCAACAAAAAAATCTTTTTCAGTTAATTCTGTATTTTAAAATAGAAAAAGAAAAAATTTTCTCAGTAGCAGTAAGAGGAGAAAAAAAAATCCACGTGAGATTTGCTTCCTAATTTCACTGCATTATTGTCATTCCTAACTACCTGTCATCTGTCTGTGCCTGTCAAAATCTGCTGATTTTCTCTGTTGTCCATCCTTATTTTAACAGAGGTGCTTATTGCAATGGAGCTTTTTGGAGGTGCTTCCTGAAACAGAAAGGAATTAAGTGTTTTTCTCCTGTGTAAGCAGCATCTGCTGATACTTCTACCTGGTAAAACAAATATGTTTGTGGAAAGAGACAAGAGTGTCTAGAAGGTAAAACACAAAGTCCTACCAGTGTGAGTACTGATGAGATGTCTTCTGTTAAGTGTGTGAGATTGAGAAGAGTGCAGTGGGAGAGCCTGGTGGCATGGAGAGATAGCTGAAACAAGCAGATGGCTTAAAGGAAGCTGAGAAAGGCTGTTATCACATAAAGCAGCAGACACTTGATGATGAATTGCCATTTTGAGTTGCTAGTTTTTTCTTCCTTATTTAGCTAACTACTGTTCCAATAATGACTTATATAATAGTTTCTCCGGGAAGACTTTTACATCTTCTTTCATTGGAGGCATCTTTTTGATAGAATGAAAGCACAGTAAGGTCTAATCAGTAAAGGATCTAAAATCAGTAAGGTCTAATACAAGAAAAGGAAAAAACTGGGATGAGAGAGAAAGGTAATTATGCAACTTGCTTTATTTTTCTCTAATCAAAGTCATTCATTGCCCTATAAATGGAAAATAAGAACCTATGAGTTGAAAGAAGGAAGTCCAAATGGCCAGGCTGCTCAGGTTATATTAGTTGCACCTGTGCTAGTGGTAACTTACCCCATTCCAGCTTTTATGTCCTGGACATAGATCCATATCACCCCTAAGCTCTTCATATCTTGCTGCTTAAAATGTCTCATTACAGTAGACCTGTCCATTACTTCTCATCTAACTTTAGGCAGACCCCTTAATTTACTCTTTTTGTTTCCCTGCCTGTGAATTTTAGCTTGCAGCTCTTAACTGACCTCAGAGCAGCATATGTGGGAGGTGAGATCTTGTTACAACACATCAAATAATATAGTAATTATCAGGAACACTCAAGGACAATACATCTTCTCAAGGCAGGACACAAAGATTGCATTTTGCCATGGAGGTAGAGGGCCAGGCAGATCTCTCCAGCAGGTCAGTCCTGCATGATCAGCCCATGGCAGGTGAGAAGCTCTTTTCAACTAGCTGTCCCCATCAGACAGTCTGGGCAATATATGGCAGGTGTATGCAGGGCAGTCACTGCTTACTTGGACAAGGGTGCACCAAGGCATATTTCAGAAAGCTCTAAACCTTGTGCACTCATGTGGCTGGGCCTGTGCTGAGTCATCAGGCAAGTTGTGTATGTTGCCTGGTGTCTCCAAAGAAGAGGAAAGTGATGAAGGGTCTGGAGCACAAGTCCTATGAGGAGCAGCTGATGGAGCTGGGGTTGTTTAACCTTGAGAAAAGGAGTCTCAACAGGACCTTATTATTCTCTACAATTACGTGTAAGAGTAAGGTGGGGCTCAGTCTCTCCTCCCAGGTAACAAGCAATAGGACAACAGGAAACAGCTTCAGCTTGCACCAAGACAGGTGTAGACTGGATATTAGGGAAAGTTTCTTCACTGAAAGGGTAATTAAGCATTGGAACAGACTTCCCAGGAAAGTGGTGGAATCATCATCCCTGGAAGTGTTCAAAAATCATGTGGACGTGGTGTTTAGAGACAGGGCTTAGTGATGAACTTGGCAGTGCTGGGTTAATGGTTGAACTCAATATCTTAGGGCTCTTTTCCATCTGTAATGATTCTGTGATTCAATGGAATACATCCTGGATTAGACATGATGAGTGTCCTTCACCAGTTACCTAACAGTGGGGTGGTTCTGGTTTCTGAGAGAACAGTGAGATACTGGTGTGCTTCAAGGCGAAAACACACGCAGCCCTTGGGAACCTGGCAGTGTATTCTTTGGTTTCCTTTTTGCTAAGTACATTGGTTTAATGTTATTCCATAACATCTATTCATTACTGCTAATGAACATAGAAATGGTAATGAAAATGCAGCTCCAATTTCCTACTGTACCTGTAAAATATTAGTAATTTAAATGAGGCCATGCAAACCATAAAATTACAGCATCACACACTCTCATTGCAATATGATTGGATTTCCTCTCTAAATGGCTCATCATCAATCCAAATAAAGGTAAAGTGTGGGTCTAACTGTTGTCTTGAATCCAATAGTTTAATTTTATTGCCTCAGTAGCAGCTGCTTAAGTGCCCCTTCCTCTGCCACTCAGTGCTGTGATACGCCTTTCCCATAAAAGAAGTTCATCAAACCTGCCAGGATTCTGCTCCAGCCCACCGCAAGGGAGAGTTCTGAACTCTCAGGTTTAGAACTACACAGATTATTCAGAGGGACATATGTGAGTAACAGAGGTGTGAATATCCCTTTTTTCCCTGAACTTAATTAAAATTCAACAGAAAAATAATAATATTAGTATCATAGAATAACCTGAGATGGAAGGAACCCGCAAAGATTATCAAGTCCAACTACTGGGAATATTCACCAATAGTTCTTAAGTTATCCAACCATCCACGGGCCATTAAATTCATGAAGGAAAGACATGCCAGGATCAGAAAAATCTGGAAATACAAGAACATTTTGAAAGTCTTCTAAAAATATCTAGGTACTAGTGAACCCTAAGTGAAGAATTTTCTGCTCTAGATGGTTGTTAACTGCCAGGAAATTCCTGCAGTGGACATCATTACTGATAAATCAGGAAAATATTTAAGAAAAAAAATCAATGAGGCATTTAATGTAGTCGAATTTCAAACTGAAAGAGAAAAATGGAAATGTAAATACGAGTTATCAGGACCCAGAGTTCTATTAAGTTAATATTTTTAACAGGTGAATCTTACCAGTAGGAAGAAATTGATTCTGTCTGATACTCTGAGAATATAAGTGTCATAACTTCTAATTACTGTAATTCTTGTTCCAATTTCAGTACATTATTTGAAGTAAGAAATAGTGCCAATGTCTTCAATGGGGAAAAAACCCACATAAGGAAATTGAAGCTGATCCAAACGAAGGTAAAAAGTGCAAATTACTTTGCAGTGTTCTAAAGCAGTTTTTGAAAGTGCTTATATAACCCATACTCAAGCAAAACTCTTTTTTTCTCACTTTTAATTTATTTTTTTTAGTGGAAAATTTACATTTACTTTGATTTAAAATCCACTTCACTATGATGGCTAGGGATTTGGAAGCATGCATACTATGGAAATATTTCTTTGTAATTTCTGGGCCTGAGTTGATGCAGAATAAAAAATTGCTTCATTTTTCTTTCATATCAGTTGCAATGGAAAAGGTACTGCTCACTATGGACACACGAGAGGCACTCTGGAAAGAAGGGAAGTGCAAGGAATATTTCATTGGATGCCTAGGCCTTTTCTGGCCACTTAGCTTGGAATGCAACTCTGACCCTCTAGTGCAGAATTTCAAGTTTTAAATGCCCTACTGTCCTACCTAAGAGTAATCTTAGAATTATTTTGGTGCATGTAAGGAATATTTTAAAGGAAAGACTCATTTAAATGGAAATGGATGTCAGTCCTATACCCCACTTGACAGAGCAGCTTTAACTGTACACCTTCTGATTGTCTGCAATAATGAAAGATCTTTATAGTTTTATTCTTGTGTATTATTTCCCAGCTAACCTAATTTAAGAGAACATTGATAATTTATTGTTCAAGTGCATATGAAATGCCAGTAATACACTGCCAGAGTGTTTCCCAGAAAATGTATTTTTGCTTTGTTTTCTAAAATTAAAATTATTAATATTCCATGAGAGTAAAATATAATGTTATCATTTTGTTTTCAGGAGATTTTCACAAACATTTTATGCCACAAGGAGAATAAATAGAAATATTCCCACTACTGCTACTGTACATATTTTATTATAATCATCAATCAGTTTTCATTTTTCAGTCTGGAGTTTCGCGACCTGGATGACAGTGGTTATGCTGATGAAGTTGCTCAGCTAATTAATATATAATGAAGTAATAGCTAGGTTTATCTCTGCACTTCCATACTAATGCCCTGTAACAAGGGCTGTTTAAAAATAAGCATTCATGCAAAAAAAAAATAGTTCTGTGAACACAAGTCATTTCAGGAAGAAAATAAACTAATGCATCAAGGTTGATGAAAAACAAGCCCAACAAAGATTTTGGTGTGAATATAAACTTCCATCCTGACAGGTTTTATCATTGTCCTTTAGACAAGTGTAAAACAGCACCTCTGGAAAATCCACAAAAACTGTTTACAGAAAATCCTATTAAACTCTTCTCTCTGTGGCTTCTTCCAGGGACCAATGAATTTATATCTGCACTTGAGACAAAGTCTCATAAATTGAATTTTAAGGTCTCTGGTGGTTACCACAGCATTCCACACATCCATCCTGTTTAGTAGGCTTTAAGTGTGTGCTTTAAGACAATTATTAGGAAATATCAATATTGCTGGCGTGAAAATATTGACACTTAAAATAATTTGCTAAATAAGCATGTCACTGAATTCATACATTTAGCATATGCTAATATAAATATTTGAGACTTTTCTAGGCAAATTTCAAAGCACAGGACTTTCTCCTTGTAATTAAGCAGTTATTTTACTCTATTTACTTGTAATTTAAATTCAGGGAGGGGGTGTTTATTACTTTTTCATAATCATGACATGATTTTTGTGAAGTGTATCCAATACTAATAAGTTCTCCATATAATTTTGAAAATTTAACAACATTTAGCAAAACTATCAGAAGGTATTTCACTATAAATGTCAGTATTAAGTACATGGCTTCTTATTTTCTGGTCTTACTGGAGTCTTTGGTGATATATTACATTTTTTCATTTTCCCTATTTATTTGACTCATAAAAAATGCATTTTCTTAGTCTAAGCATTTTGATCTTATCTTTCAATTTTCTTTTTTTTTTTTTTGGAAAATATATTTTTTGTGAATGTATTTCCCAGAAATTTAACATTCAGGAAGAAACAACTGTAGAGAGCAAGAAGTGATGTTAGGGGTTGTTTTACCAAATCTAAATCTAAATTTGGCACATTAATTAATTTATTAATAATTTTTTTCCCCAGATTCCTAATGTACTCACTAAATGAAACTAAAACACTTTCAGGCTTGATTTTCAATGGGATTTCATTCTGTTTGCTAGAATCTGATCTGATTTTTATTTTACAGTCTGATCTTATCTGATTTTATTTCACACAAAATCTCTACTCTCATTTCCATTATTGTACAACATAGGGACAACCACTTCTCTATTTCTACAGACTTACTAATTATTAAGAACCTCATCTGGTTTCAAAAATGGATTTTAGATTAAACTATTCTATAAGAAGCTACATGGGTAAATCTATATCATAGATATAAATCTGTGGCTAAAATGGGGAATTTTAAACCTGCTGTTTCTATGATTCTTTCTTAACATCTACTAAATATGTTATTTTTCCAAGTTATGCCTTCTGCCCAGGATTATTTTTTTTCATGGTTTATTTGGGAGACCTTATTCATAGACATATCCTAGGTCACAACAAAAGTAAACCTTGAAGGGACTGTATGAAAATCATTAAAATATATCCGTATCTGTTTTCTACATTTTTGTCCACTTGATACAGGAAGTACATGAAATTTTTCGAAAGGGAAGAGGTGCCTACATGTAGTAATCAGAATAGGTGAAATCACAAGAACTACAGAAATTCCCTGAATTTCCTATATTTATGAAATATAGGTTGATTGGATAGTCAGCATCATGACATCATGGGATTAGCAACTATCCATTTCCCTAAATTAGGAGCAGTTAAGAAATAAATTATTAACAGATGGTGTAGAGAAGGAAAAATATTTTTGTGAACCTTTAAAAATTTTTGTTTATTTCACAGCTAGTAGTAAATTGTCCCACCATGCAACTATGTTGCACACATTGTGATTTTTCCTTTTGAATAAAATTTGTAAATGTTCTAGTGAGTTTCATCTTGGTTTTGTATGAGAAATTGATGTAAACTATGTTTGGATAGTTTTAAATACTTCTACTGTATCTAAACCAAACTATTTAATCTTTCTAACAGATTTACTTTTTGTACAATTCTTGTTACATTACAAATAATAGTGAAACCATCTCCATCACCAAATTATTTTTGTCTTTTTCTGAAAGCAGGATTCAGTGTATACGTGAGATTTTTTGTATTTATTTGAATGGAAGTGCTTATCATAAATGTTATGCTGCAAATTTTCACCCCAAATGCCATTTCACCTTCTTTTCACCTCTTTTGAGTATTCTTTTGCACTCATAATTTTGTGCTTTCCCTCTGGATCATCTCTGGTGTTCATTATTTACACATTTTTTCAGAGCCCTTGAAATCAGGACTGCACAGCTGGTGTCTTCTATTTTGTTTTTAGATTTGTTGCCACTTCCATTTCATTGTGATAACTTTTATCAGAAGAAAAACAAGGATGATCTTATTCATTAAAATAGAATTTTGGATAACTTTAGGGTGACAACAAAGGGATAAAATCCAGGACATGGAGTGCAAAGGCTGGCATGCTTTACTGGGCTTGTCATATTGGACTCAAGCTTGGTGATACAATGAGCAAGCTTACTAAGCTACTGTCTCATTTGTAAATTCAGAATGTCTTATTTTTATCAGAAAAACTATTGAGTCCTATAATTAAAAATAAGATTTTTGTAGCCGCAGGGTTTCCCTGGAAAGGTTATACTTCTCTGCATATTATACTTTTCTGCATATTGCATCTTTAAATAAACCAGCTCCCTCATCTCTGCTGTTGAGACAGCAGTTCAGTCTCTTAATTCCTTTTACAAAACCCTTTAAAAACATTAATATGTATGACAGTGCCTTTGCTCAGTGCACAAGGGAGATACTGAAACCTATTCAGTGAGCTGCTGCAGTGAGTAACAGTTCGTAGGAAAGGGCCTCTGTACTTTATGACTAAGATAAAACATCTGGCTCAGAGAGAATTTCAAAAGCATGAGGAGCAAGTTAATTGCAGATAGGATGCAGAGAGTGCCACCAGATCATAGTCATAACACAGTGCTACTGGATGCCTTAGTTTCCTATGGTGGAACTGCTCTCCTTTTGCTTTAGGACACCAAAACAACCTTGAGCTGAGGTTTTGGTCAGGAGCTGGATCGGTGACTGCACAGCCCCTAAATGGCCAGTGATGCCCTTCTGGTGGTGATAGAGCCTTTCATAAACTCCCAGCTCTGGACATCCCTGTGCTCCGGGACTGCAGTGAGAGGGGGAAAGCTTGAGGGTATAAATATTTGTATTCGTTATCTGTGTTTTCAATTGGTTTTGAATTTCAAAGCTAGAATTGAAAAAAAAATAAATAAAAATTACATCTTTTAAGGTAAAGATCTTAGCTTTCACTACTATAATATTTAGTCTGTAGAAACAAGAGCAATGCCAGGCCATGAAAATCTTGATTATTGTTTTTGTGCTTCCTCTTCTTTCAGATTTTCCTTTCTTGGGAGAAGTTAGGAAGTTTCAGTGCCTGTTAGCTGAAGTCTCTAAGCAGTCTCAGTTTGGTCCAGATAGCCTAGTTTTCACCAAACACTTAGAAATAACCAGGCAGCTTCTTGCTGAAGACAAAACCAGGATAGCCTATACTCCCTTGTTGGGCAGTTCCAATGGAGTGGAGACTACTAATGATCTTTCCATGGAGTGTATTGAAACTAAAATTACATTCTGGTCATGATGGCTGGCCAAGGCAATTGTGGAAGCCCTCAGAAATGAGTTTTCAGAATCTGTATATTCCTTGTGAAGTTTCTAGGGGTTTTCAGCTTTTAATCACCTCTTAAAATGAGTAAAAAAATAAAAGAGGATTTTTTTCAAATGTTTTATAGATTATATTTCACCCTGTCAGAACAATTATGGATGAATAGCTGTAGGAAAACTTACAGCCCATTGGCTTTATTTTTGGGTGAATATCTGAGTGTAATGTTCTAAGAGGCTTGTGTCAACAGTAGCCAATAGCACCGTTTTACATGTACAATATTAAATTTCATCAAAAAGAAGTAGTAACATTGACAGCACAACACTGACACAGGAATTCCTGGCATTCAGCTGCTCATAACTGTCTGGAAGCTTAAATTATTCTTGCAGACTTTCAGGAATTGACAGAGTAAGGGAATATTTATTTATCTCTCTTTCCTTCTTTTGATTTCTCTTGAGTGGGTTTGGTTGCTGTTACCTGGTCTTTCCTGGACACTTACATTCTAGAAAAGTAATACTTTTGTTCTTTAGTTACATTATATAAAAATTAGAAAAGAATTGGGGATCTTACTTCATATTTGGAAGTTGAATCCACATGTATATTTTTTTTCCAGCTTTAGACATGCACCACTCAAGAATTCAGTGCGATTACTGGTTTTAAAAGAAGACTTCTTTTAAAAACTCCATGAATAATAGATTCTTGGAGTGATCATTTATATATCCACCTTTTCATTACCCTGCAACAACTTTCCATAGTTGACAATAGACATAACTGACAATGGAAGAACTTTCATTACAGTGATAGTAGTATACAGTGTTAATATTCCAAATATTCCATATTAGAAAAATATACATTTGCAGACTGCATTACAAAAAATCCATAACACCCATGAAAATGAGGAAATTCAAAGTTATGACCAAATATGGGGATTTCTAAAATAAGCATAACTTCAGGGAAACCACTGCATTGTTGTGGTACTTCCAGCTGTTCTAAGCCTTTCTTAATATATACTCTATTTTTATTCTTGAAATCTGTGCCCATTCCCCTTTCTCAGAAATAAGTCTGTCAAAAATTACTCCTGAAAATGTATTTTCGCTTCAATCAATGAGCAAATGAGGCCAAATTCACTTTTCCACGCTCCTCATTTAAAGTTTTCCAGGAAAAGTATTGGAAAATTATTCCTTTATAAGGCAGGATTGTCTTTCACTTGGGAGTCCCTGTGCAGATGTCTAAACTAAGACTTTTAATACAGTGAAAGTAAAACAAAATAAACAATGCCTTAGAAATTATCAACCTAACATGTCTTCTAAAGATTCTTACCTTAAAAATAAACTTAAAATATTGTATTTATTTCTGTTCAGTAACTGGCATTTCTATAACTGCATAAAACACAGGTGTTCTCAGTCACATGGTAAACCTGACTCAGATTCTGTTCTACATTTGAAGTTCATTGTGGAGTGAGTTGTATATACAAAACACAGAGCACATACATACCTGAGTAAAAAAAAAAATTAAAAAAATAATCTGGCACTCAATAATGACAGCCAGAAACCTGTTTCAGTACCTTTGCTATTTTATCTTCCCTACCCGATCAGCTCCGTTAATCACTTGTCAGTTACCAATTCCACCTTTTATTTCAGAAGCAATACTTATTATTTTCTGGAAGATTATACTGCAGATATTTTGCAGAAGTATTGCTTTTAGAGAAATATTCTACAACTATTAACCCGAATTTGTGACACTGACTTTAGAAGAAAACTGACGTGATTGAAAGTAAATACTTTCTTATCATAACTGTCACTATTATCCTGTTATGGTACCTCAGCCTTATGAATTTAAATCAGTGAGAAAACAAAATAAAGTACAATGTAGCTTGGTCTCACTTCCAACTTTAATTTTGCCTTATGAATTCACTGTGTGCCAGCTAAAACACCTTGCATTTATTTAAATGTATTTCAGCTTTTCTCAGCCATACATTTATTTTTTTTTTAATACCAGGAGTTGCAAGCAGAGTCATATCTCTAACATTTGATTTCCATTAGCTGCAACAATATATACCACACACTTATCAAAACTGTCTGGATTACTGAAGTTCCCTCTTTAATTTGTACAAAAAAAGGTTATTCCTACTTTTTAGTGGTAGTTTTGTGTTTGTTTGACTATTTCTGACTAACTAAGGGAAGTTTGCTGTTGTAGTAATTAGAAAAAAGGAGAAATATCCTGCTTTTTTATCGATATATTCCATTTATGTACATATATATAAAACACTGTGCAAAACTTGCAGTTATTTTTCATTTAGTCCAAAAGTAAATACATTTTAAGGGGCAAAAGAACAGTAGAGCCTTAGGCAGTGAGCAAAGTAAACACCAGGTGAAAGACAAAAGCCTGGAAGAATTGATTATGCCACTTGGCTGCTCTCCTGAGGAAGATAAAAGAGGCCAGGACATGCTCTGCTACTCCCTGCATGTAGAAGTCAGGCTTGGAAACAATACTCTGACATCTCTGCCATGCAGATAACTTCAGCAGGCAAGGCTGCTGATTTAACTATTCACATTTTGTATTTTTTGTGGCCACTGATTGACAGCTACAGAATATATTCTACCAGCTTGATCTTTGTGTACTGGCTTTAATGAAAAATAAAGAATTTGGATAGGAAAGGGATGAATTTGAAAAGATAAAGTGATTAAATGAAAGATTAGGTTTCATGAAGGCTCTGTATCCTGGCAAGATAATGCAAGAAAAACTTGAGCCAAAGTGTTGAGTGGTATGCACACAGCCAAGGACACTGGAGACCGTGCAAACTTCTGCTGCTCAAAGCCTTCCGGGAAATGCAGTTCCAAGAGAACAGCACTTTACTCATCCTCAGCCTTTGAGCAGATGAGTTACAAACATGGTGTAACCTATTGTACTGTAATGTCTCCAAGACAGAATATCAGAGGGCAGAATGCTATTTATGTTCTGTTCACTGTAAATATGTCGGTTAAAACTCACATCATTGGATTTAGTGTTAGATCAAGCTGCAGGTGCCATGTCTTGTTCTGCTGATACAAAAATCTAAATCGTAGTCATTATCTGGGGAACGAAGAACCTGAAACCTATGAGATGTGAGTTCACCCTCCAATATGTGTAAAAGAAGGAGATGCATTGTAAAAGGAGTTTCTGGTCCATAATGTTCCCAGAAAGTTGCTCAGTCCCTGAAAGCCATCACTTAAAATTATAGTTATTAGAACTAAGACTATAAAAGAGAATAGCATAGGTAATTTAGTTATTCTTTTATATGTTGAGCACCCTAGTTGATATTGCATCATAGTAACCCACAATCCATGCACCGCAGATCCTATGGAAAAGGTTCTCTTGTTTTGGTCATTCAGGCTACTATAGAATTTTTTTTATAAGAAAACAACTCTGTCCATAATTTCTACTGCCAAATAGGAAGGAGGTTCACACGAGGTCTTATTACTGCGGTTCTAGATAAAGGCAAGGGCCCACCTGTGGTGTGATCAATGGTACCAAGCAGGAGCTGCCTGGAGGCTCCTTTATCACAAGGAGTTTCTCCTGCAGCCGAGCGGTGTGTGCAGCACAGCACAGTCCTGCACCTCCTCAGGTGACTGCACCTGGCTGTGAGATGCACACTGGCTGTGACACGAACACTGACTCTGAGGTGTGCAGTGACTGCTGGGTCAGAACCATTGCAGGAGCTGCTTTGGGTTTCTTCTGCTCTGAATTTCAACACTCATATAGTTCAGAAAGTAGACGTTCCTGAAATGAATATGAAGCACCAAGTTGCACTGAGCAAGAAAATATTGGAAGGGCTGTATATTCTGGGGAGACAAAATAAAATAGAAGGACAAAGACATTTTTGATATGAAGTCTGCCTCAAGTTGTGTTCCTGTAGCTTCTCCCCTCCTTGACTGGGAGCCAGGCTCTCCAGTGGCAGCAGTAGGATCTGTGTATGAAGAATCTGGCTGTGACGGTTTCAAAAATAAAAACCAGTAACAAAATGGAAGAGCTTTGAGATAAATCTCCAGGCCTTGACATCCCTATGTGAAGGGAATGATGATCTATCTGTCGTTCTTATCCTAGCCTTTTCCAGATAAGTGAGATACAAGCATTAGGCTCCCTACAGGTGATATTATGATTATTTGTATGCTCTGAAGGGCAGGTCTGGGGAGTTACATTTACAAAGATCATTCTTCCTATGGCCCATGACAATGCTGTTCCTCATGACTTCTGTCACCTGCTCTTCCTTACACTACATGAGCTCTCCAGATCCTCCTGACCAGAGCAGAAACCTGTGCTCCAGTCCATTGAAGGAAATTCACTTAGTTCTCAGAGAATGAGTTCAAATTAAGCTGTTCCAAAGTCCTCCAGTCCTTTGTTGAGAAAAGGAAAATAACAATATCATTGTATTTCAGTATATTTCATGTTACCATGTCCACTAAAAGAAAGGGGTTCTACAGTTTTTCCACTTACTCTTCTGAATACACTCGAGAGGTACATCCTAAATCTGTAGAAGTAGCATGTCATATCTACAAGGTATTCAGTCACATGCAGCAAAACATAAATGTGCACAAACTCCATTTCTTGCATTCAAAATGGAGAAAAAAAAGCTTATAAAATAGAAGTTATGATCCTTGCACATGTAAGGAAATTACAAAACAGAGTGTGTTTAAAATAAACTCATGAAAAATTGCTCTGAGGGAGAAAGACTGTATCAGCTAAGCTACCTGTTAAAAATGTAAGTGAAAGTAAAAGATGAAAGATATGAAATTGTCATTATATAGAATAATTGCTGGGAGCCAAATGATAGAAAAGAAATAGGAAATGAAGAGAAGACACAAAAAATAATAGAGAAAGGGGAACAAAAATAAGATGGCTGCAATTGTGGGATTAGGAGAAAGAATACTTTAGTAATAAAAATAGTACTTTTTTTAGTCCAGAGATAATTTACATAGTATGAGTTGGAATCTGCAGTTCGGAACTCAACATGACATCGACAGAAGTAGCCTTGCTGCTGCCTTGCAGACACTTGTAATGTGAAATCTAACCACCAAAAGACAAAAGCAAGAGCACAGTGCCTAGCTGGGAACTGTGAACATGGGCACATCTCTACTTGAGGTCTTTGATATGTGTTCCTCCTACAAGGGAGGACTTTAATGTGAAACTTGTCCTACAAAGAGTTACACCATGTTAGGAACATATTAAAGACAAAGGGTGCTGTAGAAAGGTGACTGGTGACCTTGCATTGAATTTAATCCTTTAGAACAGAATTATTTTAGCTGGCATTCATCTTACTGAGAGAATTATTTCTTGGCACTCATTACTGTAGCAAAGGAACACATAATGAACATTAATAGAATGTTTTCATCATCATAAGCCTTATGTGAGCTAAGAATTAGCCCCTTTTGCAGGTGGTGAACTAAGCCAAATCCTTCAACATGATGAATGTGTCCTACATAGTGTTGCATGCCCCTAACTCCCATTGGAATTGCAGAGCAGTGAATACCTTAGAGAAAGCTTTCAGGCATCCAAGCACTTTGTTTAAGTGATTTGCTAAAAGTTCTACATACATAGCATTCCTTATTCTCAATTACACTAAAACCATGTTACATTAAGTGGGCAGGAGGCCAACAAACAATCTGAACCCTGCAATACCAACCTTGTGTCTTAACCACAGGATCATACTTTCCTCTTAAAACAGGGGCAAAAAAATCCAGATTTTTTTTAAAAAATGGCACAAATGGCAGTCTGTCAATGAGAGCAATGGATAAAAGCAGGGAAGTGGTGAGTGGGGTGTGCATGCATTGGTGTGCATAAGGAAACAATAAAAGAAAGGAGTGGCAAGATGGAGAGGCTGTAGAGGAGGTCAATAATAGCAGAAAGTGAGGAGAGACAATATGAGGAGTAGTACATGCAAAGAAGGTCATCTTGGCAGTGAGAACCAACACAGTAAATAGTAAGACATGAATAAATGTATTGCACATATTTTAAATGAACAAATCTTTAGTACTCAGTATGTCATCTGTATCCAGACAGAGGTAAAAAGCTCTGTCAAATGTACCTTAGAATGCCACCATACCTATAAATATAATGTGATTTCTACCAAATGGAGGTTTGGGGTTTATATTTACTGTTAATTTTCCTTTGTGACTCATGTATTTTCTCCTTATCATGTTACAGTGTTTAGCTTGATCACCTAATTATTGCAAGTTAAGCTGTACTTCATTACATTGATCTACCACTACAGTAACCATTGTGCTTTTATTTTATTTATTGTTATATTCACAGAATCATCCTTTAGGTTCTACTAAGTCCTACATAACAGCTTCTATAAACTTCTTAAGGGAATACTTGTCAAAAGGATTTCAAAGGCTTGGGAATTAACACAGTGAAATCAAAGGGCCTTAGACAGAAGCTTTGATCTTGCAGTTTTGTGTCCTGCCACTTTTCCCACTCATTTTGATTCCTTCCACTTTTGCTGAAGTTAACTACTGCCCAAAAAGCAGAGCACAATTTGTCTAAGAGGGAGCACGTTTACCCTGCAGTGTCACTTATACTAGATGCTATTTCAGAGAACTCCTTTTACCTGACAGTCCTGCTCTTCAATGGTGGATACACTTCTGCAGGAAGGGAAAATGAGCTATATAGACAAAGGCATAGCCACATGCCTAATGATAAAAAAGGCAAATTTTCTTGAGAAAGGTAATGTGCTTTACCAGAACAGCCCATACTGCTACTTTCAGGCTCACAGGTTGTTCATCAAGTATGTAAAGTTCTTCTAAATAATTTTTGAAAATTTACTACAATATTGCTAGAACAAGAAGTAGTAGAAGAAGGCACAGGAACATTCTGATCCAATTGCTCCTGCAAAATTTCCAAAGTTATCTATTGTATCTCTGGCTGAAGATAATACTGATGCCTAATACTTTCACCTTGTGTTTCATACACAGTGACAAGGGGCTTCTGTGTTACAGCAAACTCTCTTCAAAGACAGAGCTTCCAAAATGATCCTCAAAGATTTGCTGCATCAGACTTTCTGGCAAAAGGGATTTGTGGTCTGATCAAGCAAATGTCAAGAGCTTTTCCTAACCTTGTGGTCACATTTCCCTTTATGAAGGGAGAAATGGCTAAACCTAAACTCCTCTGGGTCGACCACTAGAGAAGATAAAGAGGCAACTGTCTGTTACTGGGGGAGAAGGGTGAGCTGATAGACATAGATCACTCACTGGGAATAGCAGCACACCTGTCATCCAGTCTATTAACACCACAGTCACTCACCATAACTTTTACTCTACATTGACCACAGGCTATGTATTTTCAATGAGAAAACTTCTCATTGAAAATACATAGATTTGTCAAAATACCAGCTTCTGCTGTTAAAAATACCATTCTGGTATTTTGGGTGTCACCTCTGGAGGGACTGGTCACTTGCTGAAAGTGTGTTGGAAATGCCTCCCCAAAGTGATATGTCTTTTGAAATAACCACAAGGTGTTATTTTTGTACAGCAGGAAAGCAGTAAAATATCTTTTAAATAATCCCACTTTAGGTTTAAGCTGGGTGCTGCAGAAAGCTGTCATGATTGTGATTTTGATTTCAGAGTCTGAGAGAAAGGGAAAACTACCTTTATTCCTGTTATAATAGAAGTGGATCCTTTCTGTGGTTGCTGTACAGAGAACTTTGATGTTTTAGGGTAGAACTGTAGGACGTTATTCACTGTTCACTCTTGAGAAATTGCTCACATACAGCATAAATGTAATTTGAGTTTAAAGAAAAACGAACACACACACACGCAAAGATTAACTCAGGTTCCGTACAGAATACTGATGTGTAGTAAATTGGTAGAATTTGATCTCTCATGTTTTCATCCTCCCTCGTGCATTTGGTTTTATTCCCCATGTCCTTTGAGCTCTCTGTTATTTTAACATAGTTCTAGGTATCAGAATACTATAAAAACATTAGAATGCCTCACACCAAGGAGACCACAAGAGCACACAAATGATTGATATAAATCTGAACACATTCAAGACTAAGTGTTGCAACAATGGTAAGGCTTCTGGCAAATTAGTTTGACTCTCACAAAATAATTTTTACTGTAAAATATGAGTAGGATGTTTTTTGCATTAGCCAAGATTGCAGTGCAATGACATGAAGACAAAGCTGTGGAGGAGGCTGTGTGTGACCAGCTATAGGAATTCAAAGTGAGATTGGCAAAGCAATCATATCATGCCTATGAAAATCTATGAGCATGTTACTGAAAACCAGAATGTAAGGAACAAAAAAAAAAGGCATAGCAGTGATTCAGTTTCTCTAGGAAATTATCTCCATTATTTTTAAAATCTATGCAATGGATCAGGTCCAAAACAAAGGAATGAAACAGAATGAATAGGGCCACCTACAGCCTACAGGCCTGCTTACATCCATATAGAAAATTTTCAGCCATAGCATTTGTTATTAAGAGCACATTGTACTGCTGATGTCATCAGATTATTGAGCTCTTCCCAGCTGAAATTGGTTGAATGTGAAGAAATCTTTAGAAAACTTATTAAAATCCATGGTTCCCATGCATTTCAATTGGATTTGTTTATTAGCTGGTGTTATTGGCATCAGGTCAAATATTCGGCCCACTCCTGTTATCGTTTTTATCTTTAAGAGCCTACGGACATTGGTAGTGATTACTTGATTGGAATTTGCCTTCAAGTACAAAACATGAAGTATGAGAAACTAACAACTTGCAAGAAATTTGTGGTATGCTTTGTATTTGACTGTGTATGTTTTCTTAATAATAATTTCTTTTGTTATCACTGTGTCACACTCCCAAGGACAAGAATCTTAATGTTAAAAAGTTCTGTTATCTTCCCTCAGTCACTTTAAGAACATGAATCATGAGAAAACTCCAAAATTCCTAAAACATAAAACAAGAATAAGCAAAAATTACTAAGTACATTCCATATCTAATATTCCCAGAAGTTCACATAAAAAATAGGCTGATTCCCTTGCCATGCTGTCAAGATTGGATTGTCTAGTCCCATGTGAAACAAGAAGCAGGTAGAATGTTACAAATCAGAAAGAGATATATAGACAAAAAACACAGACATGAACATCAAGTGTATTTCTCATCTTCTCCATGTCACAATCCCTGACACGTTGCCCAACAACTTTATGAGGAGATATTGAAATTTGTAATTTCCAATGTCTTTTTCTCAGTGATCAGAGAAGTAACTTTTTCTGCTAAAACCACATTATTCTTTCAGTGGCTGTATTAACATTTCTGAAAACAAAATACTGCATATAAATGGACTTAATATTATTCAGCAGACTAATTATGGAGAAGATATCCAACCAAATAAACTAAATTAATGCCAAGTCTTAAAACTGGGAAGAAATGTTTTGCCTGCATATTTAATTCTATAGTGGGTTTGGCTTTGGGCAGTAATAGAAGCATATCTTCTAGCTGATCAGCTTTACAGGAAAAATATCCCATCCTGAGAACACATGTCCAAAATGAAATTAGTTAAAAGCTTTGTTGTTTTTATTGATGGACTTCATAAGTTCAGTTAGTTAAACAAATGAATGAAGGAAATCACAACATTTGATGGAGGGGTTTGAAGAGTTAAAATAAATACCTTGTGAAAAGCTGCTTTACCAGAAACTACTTTTCCTAACCATTATGTAAGGAAAATGTCTCCAAGCCTAGCCTTATCATGAAGCCATGAGGTAAAAGAAGCCCTAGAAAGTCAAATGTTTATTTCTCTGTCAAGGATAACACCTTCACAGCTGCTGAAGCAGCTTCTGTACTCGTACAAACTCACATTCTTTACTTCTTGATAAATGTGCTACAATGTATTTTTGAAATGCAGTGATTGGAGCAGAAATAATACGTGAATTCATCCTTTTTGTCTCTCTCCATCAGTACTCTTTGTACTAATACAAAGGAGAGGTGTAAATCATGTTTAGTCAGAAACCCTGGCTACAGATATAATTACTCAAGTCTAGGTCTTCATGGTTCACAACTATTTTTTGCAGAGATTGATCATTAGAATGTTTTCCCTTTTTATGTAGACTAAACTACCTATGGATAGGTCTCAAGCTATTATATAAGAAGTATCATTACTTAGAAACATATTCGTGAAATAAGAAGAGCCAAATTGTTGCTATCACAGGCCTGTTTAGCCGTATATCTTGGCTATTCCATTAGTGCTCCCAGACTGGCTTGGTTTCTTGCGTTTGTTCTTCCTTTTCCCTTCCATGAAGGGCTTCAGTTCTTTCACTTACACCAGCAGAAGAGCTGCTCCATCTGACAGCTTTTCCTTTTTTATTATTTTTTAATGGTTCCTTTCATGTGTCTCGTTAATGGTGTGGACACAAGAACAGCTGAATAAGTAGGACTGAGGGAATGGCAAAAGGCCAAGAATAAAGAGCACAGAGCATTGCAGGGGCAGAGTTCCCTTTAACTGGTTCCCAGCTGGCCACCTCTGGTCCTCAGTTCTCCTTTTCTCTTTGGAGAAGCAAGTGTAATTTATGGCAATAATACGACTGCTCCTCACCCAAACTCAGTTACAGGAAGGAACGAACAACTGAATAATGGCTTGAGGATTCAGGTTCCTGAGGCTACAAATCTCTGAAAACTAATTAAAGACTGGTATTAAGTAACCATCACTCGACCTTAGACTTGTATCTAAGTTAAAGAATGCTCTTCAATATTTAGTTATTAGCTCATAAGTTTAAAACACATCAGAACTGCAGAGTCAATATGGGCAAATGGCAAGGAACGTGTAGGCACAGCTGAACTACCAAAAATTTCACCTTTCCCTGCTTGAGGAATGATACAGTTTAGGAATGAAGAGCTTTTACTGTTCTACTATGTGCCTGCAAATAATTTTGTCTAATAATGTACTTAATAAATTGCTGTGTAAAATGTGTCCTGAAAACCCATAGTTTAGCTGAAATCTACCTCTGTGTAATGCTGTGGAAGAAGATGGGAGAGAAGAGCTCTGTTTTTGCTCTCTTTGTTCTGCATTTGTATGGGGATGAAGTAGGCTGCACTGCAGAACTGTGGTTTTGTCACAGAAGATATCTCAGCTGATAAAAAGAAATAACCTTGTCACTTTCTGTATTCTTTGCTGAAGTTAACATTATATCATTATGCTTCTGGTATTTTACAGTGAGACACAGAGTCAAACTAACATTACTTTTGTCTTTTTAGTTTTTGTCCTCATTGTCAGAAGTTTGACCTCTAGGCATAATGTGGGCTTTGAATTAGACATTTTCCCTCTCTGGATTTTAGATATTTGCACCTTAACTAGAGACTTCAGCTCAGGAGTGTAACCCTGTTCTTGCTAACACTGGTGTAAAGTAGGAATCATTACATTACAGTCAGTGGAATTATTCTGGTAGAAGATGGGGGTAAATGGGGCTCTGGATTGTCCACAGACTTTCAGAAAATTGGAAAAGATGTTGCAGTATGTCCTCCAATTACTATTAACAAAAGTGCTCTTCCCCACAAAGCCATTTTTCTCAAAGTGCCAAGTTCTTTCGAGCTCTGCTTCCCATTAAAACTTCCCCTGAATGAGGGCAAATGAGAGTGATGCTCACTTTCATCAGCCAAGCAGTATTGGAAGACTGGCCTTGCTATTACTATGCACTTACAAGCAGCTCAGAAGCAATTGCAACGCACTTGGTTGTCTAATTTGAAACTCTGAAAAATAAAGGAAAGGTTTTTTTAAGGCTCAGTTCAGGAGGAGAATAGCCTGTGAAGCAGCATTTAAAACTTTCAAGTGCTTTTTAGAACAATCTTGGTAAGAATTTTTCCCTCTCTTCCCTTTTTCAGCATCTAGGGTCTGGTGTGCTTCCCCTGTGAGAATTCATGACAAGACATACCTTAGAGATAAGGTAAGAACTGTGAGAAAAGGGTTTGCCTTTATTATTATTAACATGCCCAGGTTTTACAGTAAAAAGCAGACCTGGTCTTGATAGGTGGGTGAAGGGGAATGCACAGTTATATAGAAATTAAACTGCACTGCAAAACAAGCTGTAAGCTTTGAACAGTGATCCCAGTTTGGATGAAAAATTGAATAATAAAATTCTCACTGAGGTCTCTTGGTAAACTAATGAGTGAAACCCATTGGCTCTTGTCATTCCGGTCCATCATGGACTTGGAAGAAGTCTTGCTCACAGTTCATGAGCTGAGATTTGACTTGGGCACTCAGATCTAACCCAGTGGTCAGAGTCCTGGCAGTCTGTTTAAACAAAAATAATTTTCATCTCTGTAATATCAAATTTGCAATCCCTTATATATGCTTAGATTAGGAGTGACAGAATCTAATTTAGGAAATTTTGTTAATCACTTTTGGATCAAATTCTGTATCTGTTTTGTAAGGGAAATTAAATAAAGAGATGTCCTGTTCATATTTATGAGGTATTTTCCTCTACCTCAGAAGCACAGCTTCTGGTTTTTTGTTCCTAAACAGCTTCTCAAAAGAATGTGGGCCAAGAAGCTGTTTACACTAAGATACACACAGCTCTCTTTGCATGGTATTATTTTTTGCATGTGTACATATGCAGCTGCCAGCTGAGGAATACCCAGCACCAGGTTCTTGGACTGGAGTGTTTGTACTTCACCCAGTAAAGTCATGTCTGATGGGGAGAGAACAAGCACGGAAAGGAAAGCCTTAACAGTTTATAGCAAAGTCTGTGCTTTGTCAAATTTAATGCATTTATGGGTACAGTTATGCCTGTAGGTTTTCTGCTTATGGGCCAGTTATTCCCATCCGGTCTTATCAGAATTTATGAACAGTAGAGTTTGGAAAAAATTATGATGGAAAAATACAATTATAGTGCTAATATGAAGATGTGATACTAAAACAGTTGCAAAAATTTATAGGAAATTTTCAAAAGAGAAAAGTCGAAAGGATTGTAACTGAAGTAATCTGGTTTCTAAGTGGCTTTCATTTACTTTAGCAATTGTGCTGAAAATACTGTTATGAGTTAGGTAAATAAAAACTTTTTGTGGGAGAAAATATTTACTATTTAGCATCCTGGTGGTTTAAATCCTTTTTGATAAAAATCTAATGGAATTCTGCAGTAACCTTCAGTGTCTACAGATATTAGAGCTTTCTCATCAGGAAATCCCAAAATGCTACACAAAGCGCACAAATAATGGTTTTGTTTATAAGGGAAAAAGTGAGAGAGTTTGCTCAGGCCATACTGTTGCAGAGCTGTAGAAGTGAAATCTTCAGCTGAAGTTCTTTGCATTTGATGGTATTTTTCTCTTATTCTCTTATATAAGTTCAGTATAGGTACTCTACATATATGTGACATACATTGTGTGCATTTGGGGTTCCTGTTGAGTTCAATTGGTATGAGTAACTGTATGAATACAAAGATGATCTAGGTTTTGTGAACAAAAACCCCACTTAAAATCAATCCAGGCCTGGATGGGAAGTCTGTGTGTGCTCAGGGTGCTGCACAGAGCCTTTGAGCCCTTGCCCTTCAGAGGCAGCACATGGATGTAGGACTCTTTTCAAATTAATAGGATCCAAATGGCTGGGCAAGATACGATGAAAAAAGTTTCAAAGCTGCTTCACATGAATTCTCTTTTAAATAGATGCAATTTGTGGGAGGAGAGTTTTCCAGGTGTTGATTTTTTAGCTTTGAAGTTAGCAAAAATGCCCAATTACATTGCCTGGTATTTCTGTCTAACGGGCAGAATGGTAGTGGTAAACATACCTGACATCTTCAAATTATCACAGTGCAAAGTAATTTTCTTTAAAATATTTCTAAATATTATAATTTGTTTAATCATGTCTAGTGGCTCAGATGTAGGCTTGCAACAGAACCCTCCATCAGGGAAATTAGAATTTTAGTCTTAAATGTCAAAGGTTTCTTCTGTTACATTTAGAGACGGGTTTATCAAACCTGTTCAAAGCAATGTTCCCTGTTTGAAAGAATTTGATCTGATTCTGTTTACTACTGTTCAAAGTGCAGAAATGAAGAGATACCCTGGAATACAATAGACAAAGACAATACTGCTGGAGTGGTTTACTGCTCAAGTGGATTTGTCTATTCTTGGAGGCCTCCTTAACCTTGCTTCATGTCTCCTTAATGAGACTACTGGCAAAAATTTCAGTGTGAGCCGTTCAAGTATGACAAGACTGACTGCAAACAACCTCAGCAGAGCTGCAGAACACATTTTTGATTCTCTAGTTTACCTACTTGATTCCATTCACTCTGTCTCCTCACAGCTCCCTGCCAAAACAACCTTGAGAAATGTAATTATACACTCACTATTGATTAGAAAGGATCCATATTTAATTATGCGTAACATGTTCTACTTTTAAACTTAGTCCTTTGTTCATCAACACTTCATGTCAGACTGCAGCTCACTTTCAGCCACTGCAGTAATGATCTTCATAGGAAAATGAGATTTCCCCCTTACTGAAATTGCTTAAAGAACAGACTTGCTTCCAGCTTCTCTATCTGCACGCAAGCTGTCATCCTTCCTCTGGTACAGAAGTGTGACCAGTCACTGCTTGAAGGATCTTATTTGTGATTTTTGCAAGGAAAACAGTTTTGCTGAGGCAGTGCTTTGAGATTTTTGTATTGAATCTGTACTGCAGTCTCAAGGGACCATGTCAGTTAAATGTGGACCTATGGCTGTAGCAATTTCTTCATTTTTACTTCACAAAATAATAATTTATAATAATAATGGTAAAAGATTGTGTATTTGAGAAAACCTTAAGTCTTCTCTAACTTGTTCCTATTTACTGCAAAAAGAACCCACTTTTCCAGTAGAATGGGAATATATAATTAAAACCTCCTAAACTTCAGCACACTAAAAGCTATCTGACTTTGCAGGAAGTCTCCTTAGAAGTAATATGAGGTGATTTTCTTCCTGTTTAATAAGAAGTCCTGCACAAAATAAAGCTTACGTTACAGTATTTTTCTCAAGTAGAAGCCTAATTGAATCTTTCTTCCAGAGAAAATCTAATCTATGATCTTAGAGATGCAGATTGCAATTTTGCTTCTGAACCTGCATCTCCCTGTGGGTGGGGTTTGGGTTCTTGCGGTTAGTTCAGTGAAGAATAAAACCAGAGGACTTTAGTCTCTGTATCTGGTTCATATATGCTCTGAATTGGAAGAAATGCCATGAGAGCAACTCACATCATTGTGGTACTCCCAAAAAGCCACACCTACCTGACTGCAGTTCTGCACTGGGAGTTTCTGCCTAGACCTTTAGTCCCAAACATGGACTGATTGCTATAGATACTTCAGGGTCAAAACCAGAAGCCTCAAACTTGGTGCTAAGGGAATGAACTTGGGATGAAAGAAAATTAAAAATTCTCTCCCCAGTGATCGCCTCCATCATCTTGCTGAAACAGCTTATACAGACTTTATATAGGGTGATGGTATTCACAGGGACATGCTCACTTCCATCCATGCATCCAGCCTTCCTTAATATGATAACCTCATAGGAATCAGGGTTCTGCATTGCAAAGAAGCTGTGCAGCCATGCCATGCTCCTCATTGTCTCTGGGGAGATTTGGTTGCTACCAAGGCAGAGCATGGGTGGATAAAAGGAGAATTAATGTGTCCTCAGAAGACACCATTATAAAATACTTCCCTATGCAGAAATAGTGACATGAAAATGCACCGATGAGCTCATTGCCTAGTGGGGCTATTTCTGGGATGTTTACCCTCACCTCTTCCTCAGAGCTGTGCCTACTGTAAGCAACCAGTTTTGAAGGTTTGCTTAAGATAGCAGTGCAGTGTTAAGCAGCGGAAGCATTTTCCTTTGCATATGGCTATGCTCCAAGTGAAAGTAGCTGTGAGTAGTTCATTTGTACAATAAACCCAGTTGTTAATATGCTCTGGGAGCTGTTTGGATCCAAAATGTTATAAGTTGAGGAACATTATAACTGGAAAGTGCTTTTAATAGCAAATGATCTGTATGAAGTAACAGAAAGAGAGAGGTTGCAAAGGAAGTATAAAGATCAGGTTCAAAAGCATATCAGAATAACTCATAGGATTACAGAAAAGATTTATATGGAGTAGTTTCACAGAGTACTGTTTGTTTTGAGGTCATACCTGGTAAGATATAAGACTACAAGGCATGATTCTGCCATAACTGAACTAACAACGAGATTTATGCATCCTGTAGTTGATAAAGGAGGTACAATAATACCTCATTATAAAATTAACGATTTATAGAAACCAGAATGACTTATGGCTTTCCTTCATGTTAGGCAAGAAGAGAATAATAGGAGCAGTCTTAAGGCTTGTCCATTGTCTAAGCAAGAAGTAGGTCTCCAAATCTTCCAGGCTGTCTTGATCAACAGGGAAAAAAATTACAAAGAAACACTGTGAAAACTTGTTTTAAAAAATCTCATATAAATACAGTAACTGCTACTGGGTTTTGAAAAGATCTGCAAGAAAAAGGCAAAATAAATGTCTGAAGTTCATCTATCAGAATATGGTTTGCATTAATTAAATTAAATACTTTATCTGCCCAGAAGCAGATACTAGAAAGACATTGTTTTATAGCCAGGATATGTGTTGCTTGTTCTGTGTAAGTATATTTTCCTGCTAGTGATAACTTCTGATTGAAATCCTCCATTTTGTAGTACTGTTTAGCTCTAGAACATCTTGCAGAGTGTTTCTGCTCTTATTTCAAATCTGATAATGCCACCATGATGAGCTGTGTTTTGTAGTTCTAAAAATGATAACACCCCTCAAACAAACATGATCATTTGTGGAACTGTACAAGGTGTACAAATTAACAGTGGCAAGATTGACAGTAGAACAATATTATTCTCAGAAGTTCACTTTTAGAATTTAAAAATTCTAAAATTTTAGAATCTCTGCCTCTGTGAGCTGAGACATAAAATAAGATTTTACCTGAAAATTATATCCGATATACCTCTTCTATACTTCTTTTTTTTTCCTTTCATGAAAGCTTATTTATTATATAAAAACCTTTAAATATATTGCATTGGTGAAGGATGAAAAACTGAGCAGGGAATCACATAACTAATACACTTCTAGACAACTTGCATTCCTTATAAACCATTTGTGGATATCCCAGTAACCAATGTTCACATCAGATAAAGACCTATGGTAGTTGATTCAAAAATTGGTTATGGAAACTGCGATTTTCAATCTCATTCTTGGAGTCATGAGATTAAAAATTAGATCCCTTCATTAGGAGAAATATGAACAGTAGTTACATTTGACATCCTGATCTCAAGGTACAAGTTACACTGCACAGGAAATATGGCATCCATCCATCCATCCATCCATCCATCCATCCATCCATCCATCCATCCATCCATCCATCCGTCCATCCATCCCTGCCTTCTCTTAGCTCCTGCAGGACAAGTGTTATGAGGCAGGCAGGCACCCAAGCCTATACATGATTAAGTGGATCTGTTGGACACAAATTGGTTCCTGTCATGTGAGTAAGAAGATGTGCAAAAATGATGTCACAGTGTGTGCCACATTTCTTGAGGATAGTGTCATTAGTTTAATGAGCTGCTTGGAGTAAAACTTGTTTAGAATCACAAAATTACAGAATATGCTGAGTTGGAAGTGATCTATCAGGATCATTGAGTCCAACTCCTGGCCCAGCACAGGACACCCCAAGAGTCACACCTTGTGCCTGAGAGCACTGTCCAAACATTTCTTAAATTCTTCAGTCTTGATGCTGTGACCACTTCCCTGGGAAGCCCATTCCAGAGCCCAGCCACCCTCTGGGTGAAGAAACTTTTTCTAATACTTGACTTAAAACTCCCCTGCCACAGGTTCATGCCAAGGCAGAGGAGCTTTACTCTCAACACCTGCATCTGTGTAAGTTGAATAGATCTATACTGCAAACACCAGACTGGATGTCAGGGTTTTCCACTTCATCACCAACAGGGAAGAGAAGAGTCATATATTTAAATTTCTTTTCTTATATGTATTATATGTCCCAAAATGTCCTGCATCCAAGATTTTTAGAAAGTCTAACAAGCATGGATCTTGCAAGGAGATATTTTGGATTCTTAAATTTCATATGTCCTTCCTCCCCAAAAACACCAGGGAAAAAACAAAAACCTGTCAACTGAGACCTGATCTTTTTCTTCAAGATATATGCATGCATTTACAAATAGGTAGTGAATTATATTAATATTCCATCTGACTTTATCATCATGTGTGTGTAGTTGCAATTGCAATTGTAGCTATTTTGCAGGTGATGCTTAGCCGCTGCTTTCATGTAAATCTAGCACATAAAATGATTGTAGAAATCTTACATTCTCATCTACTGTTTTTTGTATTTTGAATTGGAAAGTAGTAACTGCTGCCTAAATGATAATGTCAACCATTCAGCTGGTGCTTAAGTAACTAAATAACTGTTCAGTGCTGCTGTTTCAATAGGGTTATAGCAGTGCACAGTTTAGCAGAAGTAGGTACACTGTAAATTTATACCTCAGGAAGTATGTGTTTGGCAAGAATACATACAAAATCACCACCTTTGTTCAAAAAACAGTAAGTCTTCTTGAATCAACTTATATGACAAATCAAACAGATGCATGAAATAAGGAATTTTGAATGACAGAGGGGTTAAAAAAAGAGAGAGCAGTGTAGCTGGATTTGGACTCTTACATAATATCTGGGCTGATAGTCACAAATGCGAGACTGTGGCTTTGCTTTAAGAAAACTTGTCTTCCTTGGTCAGTCTGTCAAAGCTCTGAGAGTCATAGTTGCTCTGAAACAGGGAAAGTGACTTCTGCCAGCAACACATGTGAAAACAAAAATGTCAGATTTCATGGCATTTTAAAATATCCCTCTGACTTTTTAGAGATCCACAAAAACTTTAAAAAAACTAGAGGAAATTACAGTAAGTCTTCTCACTGATGTTTGTCTTTGGCTGCTCTGCTCCAGCCTCTGATCAAATTAATGCACACAAAACCACTTCTGACAAGGCCCAGATAAGAGCCCTATTTTTTCACCTTAATACAAGAAGGAGGATTGTCAGAATGTGACTGTCATCTGCTGTGAAATTGCTTGGATAAATATGTGTACTGGATAAGTAGACGGTAGTCAAATTGTTCTATTCCCTAAGTGGCTCTGCCAGTTAACCAAGGTACAATTATTCCCTCCCACAACAATTCATGTTGTGTATTATATTCTGTCATTATCAAAGCCTAAGAAAGTCTTTGGAAACTCATGTCTTACACAGTAGAGAATCTGAAAAGATTAGGGTGAGGCACCAGCTCTTCTTCACTCAGTCCATTATAGGAAACCTCAGAGCTAAACAAACCACCTCAAATGGATTGCTGCTGGTTGCAGGGAGTAGCAGCTGCTCTGAAGGGATCATCACTTGGTCCCTCTTCTCAGCAGCAGTGATGCCTGGGAACCCTGATGGTCCTTGACTTGGGAGAGGACTTTACATTTGAAATAGGATTGCCTCGTGAAAAATGTAGTGAGAAAATAGAGCAGGGATAGGGGGAAATTGAGGAGAAAAAACATCAAATGGCACAAGGACAAGAATTCTTTTCAGATAGGTATTTAATCTTGGGTAATGCTGAGAAGAGAATGAGAATAGAAGAATAGGAGAAGAATGTGTAGGACAAGCATATATCCCAGGCACTAGAAGAAAGAAGTGAAGGAACTCTGGTTCCTTTAACAGCTCAACAAAAGTTAAAGTCCTGGTCTGCACCCCTGAACCATGTCTCATTACACTTTTATGAAGGATGCAGTTTACTTTGATAGGAAATACTTGTATAAAAGATTAGTTTGGACTTGGACTGTGGGAAGAAAATACAGTGCATACCTAGTTAACACATTATGTGAGTAGACCAGAAGGCCTCACATAAATATGAAAGCATTAAAAAGACAAACTGATGTTCTCGGAATTAAATGTAGAAAGGACTGATATGATATTTAATTTTTTTAATCTGCTATGCTGAAATAACCAAAGTATATAAGCCTGAAAATTTTGTGGCACAATTGAGTAGAAAAAAATTAGTTTTGTCAAGTATAATATGCCTGAGAACTTAATATTATTCAGATGATGTCAAATGCAGAGCAAACAACATAAATGCTGAGCTGTGAGAAACTCTGTGTGAATAAATATGTGCCTATCACACTTTAGACATAAAATATTCATATTTTTCAATGCTAATTCTTCCCTGACTGGACTGCTTCCTGAAAAAAAAAGAAAAAAAAAATGTTTTCACAGGAAATCACCAGATACAGCTTATACTTAATATTATTGGTAAAAACAGTGGCTGAAAACACTAAGCAGCCCTTTTTAAAACTCCATTCTCTTTTAATTGTGAACCTTCACATTACAGGGCGATAATTAGAGGAGCAGACTTAGGATGGAGGTAAACAGCATTTTTTCTGCATCATTGCCTGATAGTGTGTGTGGAGCTGGTTGGGATTCAAGACCAGACCCTGAATTGCTGGTGTCTCAGAAGCAGCTACGGATTAACATTTAATAAAGAGTAGGTCAGCTATGACCGGCTTTAATTGAAAAGGGACAGCCAGGGATAATTTCAAATGTACCACCATGGTTTCTTGCCTATTTGAGGGAAAGAGGAGCTCTCACTTCCTAAGTGCCCTTACTGCTGATAGAAAAAGCCCAGCATTTTCAATCCTTCTGATCCAGCCCAGGGGTAATACTAAACCAAAAATTATGGGCAAATACTCTTTATATTGGATATTTTGGTCATTCACAGACAGCACTGTGGACTGAGAGAGACAGCTCACCTGTTTGAATGGCAAATCTGAAGAGAAGCAGCAATTTTAATCAATGCACAAGCATTGCTCTTCCATCACACTACAAGTAAACACATAAGCAATGCAAGGATCTGATTCTGTGCCCCTGCTCCTGCAGCCATCCCTTTGGAATACAATATTTAGGGACAAATAGTGGTCTTTAAACTTGTGAGGTACTGTAATAATAGAGTGATGCTACAAAGATATCTGTAAAGAGATAGGTGCTCCAAAGCAATCTCTTCCCAGGGAAAACAGCATGCACCCTATTGACACTGCAATTATGGAGTACTGCCCAAGCCTGCTTGTACTTGATTTTATGTCTGCTGGATTCCTCTGCCATGTCATTGGTTCAGATCTACCTTGGTTAGTTCAGTTCTCTCTTCCATGGCATTCCTAAACTTCAGGCTCCTGGGGGTTTTACCACCTTCTCAAAACAACAGCCTGGCCTCTCTTGTGAGCTCCCTATTTTATTTCTCACTTGGGTTTAGTATTACTTGAGTGCTACACAAGACTTTTCCTGTGATATTTTATTGGGCTTTTTCTTTCTCAATCATCATCATCCTTATTTTTTATACTCATCTTACAGCTGAATTTTCTTTCTGTCTCTGTACTCTAACTCACCACTTGTGGTTACTGATGTGCTTTCTTTGTGCAGTTGCTGACATCTGAAACAGATTCTGTATAGCTCTTTGAGTCATAAACTCTCAATTTTCTTCCAAGTCTCAGCTGAAGATCTACCTTTTAGCAGTTGCCTATATCTCTTAATTTTCTCATTGTGTTTTTTTTTTAATTACAAACCCATCAATTTTGTTTCTAAACTGCATATATTATGTTTACATACATAGTATGTTGGTTTTTTTTTAAAGTTATAGAAAATAAGGCCTAATTGTGTTGGCCAGATCTTTCTTATTAGCATTAGCTGGAAAAAAAAATCCATAATATTCCACAGAATGACACAGATACACTCTGGATACAGTGAAAGAGAGTAGAGCACAGGATATTTTACAAGAAGACTTGATAGCAATCCTAGATGCTGTGCAATGCAACTGAAGCTGCTCGCCTATGTGGTGGCTGATTTAGATTGAACACCAACCTGGTTCAGGGCCAGGAAATTCACATGGCAGGAAAAAAAAAAAAAAAGAGCTACAAGTGGGGGTTTCTGTGGCAGAAACTTGGGGCATAAATACAGCATTGTGATTATTGTCCTTGTTGAATGATCCTCTTTTAGCCCTTGACATTTCATTTTCTTCAGCTTATTGGTACAAAACACTACAAATCTCACATGCACAGAAGGAGCTATAGCCTGTGCTTATCTTGCATCCTTGATCACTTTAGGTACACACAGAAGCTCCAAAGGCACAAGCCCAGAAGACCTGCAGTAAGGCTTTAAGATAACTTTAAGTTACCTACATCAAATGAGTTTTCCATGCTCCTGCTCTAAGTCAGAAAACAGAGAGTACATGTGCTGCCCCCAGAGGCTGTGTCACTGGTGAAGAAGTCAGGCATTGCTAATTACTGAAGTGCCTTACTGTGTCCTTTGGCTTAAGTAGCTAAGGGACTGATCCAAGGAGACCACAGGAATCGGTGGGAACGTTCTTCCATTTACTTCAGTAGGCCTTGGGTCAGGCGTTTGTTATAGAGTACTAAAACCTGCTTAAATACACCTCAAATTTCTGTTGATCTCACGAACTCTATCAATTGTTTCCAGATGCACTCTGCAAAAAATAATTTTCCTTTTCTTTGAGATTTCAAATACAAACAGCAAGCAATATGAGAAACCTGTGGGCAGCTGGCTTGACTTTTGTCCTAGAAACTGCAGACTGGTCATGCATAACCTTTTTTGAGTAGAAAAAAATAGCAATAATTCAAATTGATTTGGATATGAGCACAGTCAAAAGGACTGAAATTGGCTGAAAATACCCTGGCTTGGAAGGAGCTTCGAACACTACTGAGGAGGGAAATAAGAAAAACAGAGTAGAACTGTGAGCAGAAAATTACAAAATTAAATTCAAACTAGAAAAAAAAAAGTTAACAAATCTTCATCTGAATTCTGTCTTCATTGGCACCTTATGTATTTCCTTTATTCCTGATGTCCTCTTCTCTTGCAGGTTTTAAATAGGCCTGATAGGGCCATTGGTTTCAGGAAGGGTGTTGCTGTTTTGCCTCAATGTTGTGCAAAGTGTATCAGTGCATCAAGGACTGTGAGATGACTGCATGCAGTCTGGAAGGACATGACTGAGTTTCTCACAATCTGTAGGAAAAATAAATGTGAAGGATATTTACATGTCTGTTCCTATATTAGCCTTTTCCTTATGACATGCCAGGAAAGAGACAATTGCCATTACACAGTTGGGTGGGGACCCAGCATTACCTAGCTCAGTGAGACATGTGTCCTAAAGAACTTCCAAAAAGCCTTGAAATTCAGATCCTGAACACTGTCAAGAAAGAGTAGGCAGGTTTGTTAGTGTGACACCAGATGGAAAAGAATTTCAATTTAATATTGAGAGAATTCAAACTAAACATTACTTCCCATAAGAAGGGAAGAGTTTCCCTTGAAATGTGCTAAAAGACCTATTTCTTGAGATGCCTGAGAAGGAGTGGAAGTGTAAGAGGCAAACTTGCCTTGGTAGAAGGAAGAACCAGCTAACCTTAAATTCATATGTGTCTAAAATGGATCCTGCAATGAATTTAATGGAACAGGTCTCGTAAAATGTTATCAGCTGAATTCATTTCTTCACTGGGAGATCAGTGCTTATTTGAAAGTGTTAACACAGTGATATATATTTGGAAACCAACAACAGCCTAGTTTCAGCTGCTTGTCACACATGTAGGATGGGTGCTAGATAAAAGTGACATGGATTAAAAAGGAAAAAAACAAAAAGAGGAGAGTTTAAGTATGAACCACAGAACCACAAAGGCACCGTGTTCCACTCTTCCAAGGAAAGGTCCAGGAGCCAGAAAAGTTAGTTGAGGTCTTGTCAAAGGCACTTATTTCAGGGGGGGAGGGAGAGAGGGACGAAGGAAGGAAGGGAGGAAGGGAGGAAGGGAGGAAGGAATTTGTGATGCTGTACCTAGGAATTTGGTTAATCAATTAGTGATATACGATCAGTATATGCCTCTGTATCTAGAATATTTTAGATAAAACAATGTATAACCAAAAGTGGTTTGTAGAACTAAATGAAATAATTATGATCAGGCCAGAAAATATCTATGTGCATGAAAATCCAGTGCATACAAAAGCAATTGGGTAAGTCACCAATCCAATAGAGTTAGGCATGAACAGATAAGAGACCTTGTTGTTCTGCTGTGCTGGTGCTAAACAATGGGAAAGAGGATATATTCTGATTCAGTAGCTTGCTATGTATTTTTTATTCAGGCCAGATTTGTTCTGACTTCATGTGCAGTGATGTAGACTTTATGTCCTGGGGAGCAGAAACAATTTACTAATATTTGTTTGCTAGTTCAAACATTTGTTGGTTTGTTAGGATGGACATTAAGAGAGAGAAAGAGGAAGGAAGGTCTGAGGGACTATTTATTTGTGGAAGAAAGTGCAGCCATCCAAACTAAAGAAAAAATAGGTAAACACTTAATGCAAACTGGTTTTCTCATTCCTATATCCATCACAGTTGTACCTGGTAAAAAATACTATTTGCAGGGTTTTTTGGCTAGGAATAGCCACCTGTTTCTTTTTAAGGTGCCACTCTGAAACTGCTTTCTTTTCTATCTGTGTTCTTTTTTTTCCCCCTGGTTTGTATTTGGGATTGATAATCTTAGGAGCAGAGTAGCTGAGATTCTGTTCACCATTTTAAAAAACCTGTGTGTCCCTTTTTTCCCCTGAAAACAAAAACTCTAGGGGTTTTTTAATGTTTTGAAGGTTAGGAAGATTGTGAAGTAAAGGAAGCAATTACATGAGCCATTTAAATCCTTTGATAGACTCTCACTGGAAAGCCTAACTTGATTGTATTGAGGATGGAAGAGGGAAGAAGTCTCATCAGACCAATCCCACAGTGGAAACGTACACCAAAGAAAGTGCAAGAGAACAAAAAGGAAAGATTGGGCACAGATAAAATCAGATGCCTCAGGAAAGTACAATGGGAAATGAGGGGTTGGTTCAGATATGAAAAGCAAATGTTGTTGCTTTTGTTATTTCAGATGCTGCTGTTACATGCTAGGGTTTACATATTCTTCATTCTTTATGCATTTTTTTTATTCTTATTTATTTTTTCCTGAGAAAAACAGATATATATCACATCCACATCTTGAAATATGCTGTATTCATAAGCCTCTGAATGACAAAATACATGAAGAAATCTAACACAAAAGATGAATTGTAAAAAAATAGAATGATGCATAAAAACAGAAAACAGTAAAGTGTGGATTAAAATCCAAGAGGTGTTTATAGAACTGAGTCAACAAATCAGCTTGAGCACACTCATACATTTACTTTAGGCCTATCTATAATTCAGTTTCTAGATTGTTTGCCTGAGTATGTTGGGACTGATTGCCCTCTTGCTTGTTTGTTTAAATCAGGAACATCTTCTGTGCATTTACTAATATAACAGTGACATAATGGAGAGATGAGTCAGTCACAGAAAGGAAGTTATATAATGGTATTTTAAAAAGATGCTCCATAGTTTACTGTAGAAAAAAAAAAAGTCTCAGCAAGGAGAAGAACAAGTCAGACTAAATGGCTCAGCCTTGATCTCTGCTGATGAAAGATCTGTTTAGGCATGTCAGTCACTGAAATGAGCACAAGGCAGAAATCTTTCCTAGTGATGCCATTGACTGGAATTCACACTGATCCTGTGCATGCCAGCCTGTGGACATTTACACAGGATGTGAGACCTGGAGCCATTCTGTTCTCACATCTGCACTAAGATGCAAGACACCTACTGAACCCCCTTTATGCAGCTTTCACATCCAACACTGCTTTCACGCAGTCAAGAAACAGAACTGAGGCCATGTGATAGATTTGATCTCCCACAATTATTTGCCAGTTGTTCTGGAGCCAGGGAGATCAAATACAGAAAACAGTTCATATTCAGTCCACATGCTTAAACAAAATTGGGCAATGAATAAATTTGAGGAAATCATGACTTGCATGTGGACAGTCCCATAAACAGGAAATGAGACTAAATCAATGTGATAAATTATACCTTGCAAATTCAGACATCCTTTTGCAAGCATTTCATTGAGAGCTATCCAGAGTAGTCAGGGAGGAGAGCAGGACTGTTTCCTTGCAGTAGGGTAAGCAGAATGTCCACCCTACCCTGCCTGGAATCCAGCTAACGCCAGTTCCCCAGCACCTCCCACTGTCTCCCAGCTGCTGAGGCACTGACGCCCTGTAGCTGGGAAAAAGGTTTCCACAGTGACCAGGGGATATCACTATAGAACTGTAGTTAGCACTGATGCTCAGGACACCTTGCAGAGAGCTTCCAGAAAACAAGACCCCACTTCTTTCCCAGTGAGCTGTTAGGTCTATGAATTTGGGACACTGTCAGTGTGGATGTCTTAGGATTGTGAATGTTGGACACTGTCAGTGTGGATGTCCTCAGTCTTTAACATACATAGGTCAAAGGACAGAACCATAAACATCAGTGGGAAATTTCAGTCTCATTTAAATCAAATAAAAGTCCTTTCAGACTCACTAGATCTAATTCTACCCCTAGTGTGGTCCTAGTCTTGTTTTACATTGTATTTATCTTGTTTTGTGTATTGTATTTGGTAAGACACACCTATATTGGGTAAAACACAGATTCTGGTTGTGTGACTTGTTTTTTGTAGAATACAACTATGAAGTAAGGTGCAGAGGAACAAACTAGATTTCTTAGTAGTGATCTTAGACCTACCCATGCCCCTTCTACCTGTAAAAGAGCCTGATATTTTACAAGAGGAGTGAATATCATGACAGCTGATGTAGGCTGCTAAGCTGCCATACACATTGTGTGTGCAGCGGTGGCTTCCCTGTGGGCAGGTGCTATGAACCCAGCTGCTCTTTTAGGAGTCAGGAATACATTGACTCAAAGAGAATTTGATGCAAAACTATTTATATGTCTTAGCTTCCCACTGAGTGAATAAACTAAAGCTGGGGAATTAAACTATTGAGTGATTGGTGCTACTTGATGGAGCAATTCTGTTGTCGTATTTCTATCTCTAGGAGCCTGATCGTTCCTCTTTCTGTTACATCAGACTAAGAAGATGGACTTTGTATTCCCACATATAAAATTTCTAAGTTACTCTGTCTAGAAAATAAAAAAGCCCTTTTACTAATGTAGAAGAAATAGGAGAAACTTTTGGAGAGGACTTTTACTGGAGTACACTAAGTGGAAGTGCTTTTAGCTCAGTGGAGGCAGGTATTGTGTGTGCATATTTGTGGGTGAGAGAGAAATGCTTTCAAAAACACACACATTTTTCAGTGCAGGTAGAATAACAGTTTTCAGTCCTGAGAATACTCAGGTGACAGACAAAGTACTGCTTAAAGAAACTTTGAGCTGAAGTGTTATTTCTACAGCCATTATCAGCTGCATTCCCATGACTATTATGCATTCCTCCAGAGAGAGAGGAAAGCTAACACAGCTTCTAGCAATTCACAAGAAATACACTTTCATTTCTTCAGAAAGGAGCAGAGGGAGTACTGGGTGAAAAAATTAACTTTGTTGAGACCAGAATTTCAGCACAGAAGCAGACATGCAATGGACAATTGTGTGAGAAGTTAAAGCCCCAGTCACACCATGGGGAATCCTAAAGCCTCTTGTTTCTAATGGTGTGGTGGCATTTGGGACCAGATGAGCATTTGCTCTTTCAGACTACAGCACATGCAGTGAGGTAATAAAAGTTTTCAATTGCCAGAGCTGTAAATCACTTTAAAGAATTCTAGATTTTTAATCTTCCATGCTTAAAATGATACTGCTTCATGTATTATTAATCAAAGACCATGGTCTGTATGAGGATAGCATAGATTCATGCTAGATGGAACCACACCACATTTATAGCATTTGATAGGTTGACTCGCAGAGATAAGAAGTTTCTGCAATTGTTACATGAAACAAGCACACAAGGAGGTAGCCCAGAGCTGAAAATCTCTTCAAGAGATCCCATTGTGCAGTCTTTCTAGTTTCATTCCTCTCTCCAAAGAACTGTATAGTTTTAAAAATACATTTCCCAGTTATTTCTGTTTCCTTTTCAGTACTGCATTATAATGTATTATGGAACTCTGTCAGCACAGATCTTTTCCAGTGACATGCCACAAAGAGACTTTTGAAATGTAGGATAAGGAAGGGTTACAAACTGATCAGTGAAGCAAGCTAATGCCTCCAAATTGCACTTGATAATTTTATGTTGTCCCAAAATATCCATTGAGAGATGTTTCATGAAATTATATTTAAAAATAATGTTTGTCTGGATTCAAAGGTTTTTTTAATATATATGTTATGTACAGAAAAATGCTGACAGCACAGAAGAGTGAGAGAAAAAAGCCTGCTTGTGAAAGTACAATATTTATTAGGCCGTGTCCTCACTGCACTGATTGTACACTTGGGCTGCAGCCATTAGCCTGTTGTTCTGGAGTGTCAGGACCAAGGGAAAGAAACAACAACAACAAACTCCTCTGCACTTTGGAAAGCAGGACAAAAGCCATTAATATCTTTTCAGAAATACACACAGCTGTGTGAAATATTTCTAATTATGTCAGTGTTTTAAAACAAGCATTCCCCCCCCACCCAAATCAAATTCAGAAGTTTCATTTGGGAACGTGGTCTGAGCACTGTGCATGTCTACATCTGCACTGAATGCATCATCTGTCTCAGATTTGAAACTGAAAATACCAGGGATCATGAGGGAAACAGACAGCTAAAGGAGCTGATGTGAAGCAGTAAGATTTTGAAGCTGACTTCAGTGATTTTTCTTGGTATTGAAGGAAAGAGTTAATGTCTGGAATACTTACTTATAGCATATCTAATTCACTGAGATGAGCAAATTATCTAGGGTTGAGCTAAAAAGAACTCTAGTTTTCGACTACAAGAGAAAGACCACTGCTTTGAACTACAAGAAGTCAAAAAAAAACCTGCTTTGAACTACAATAAGAGGTACCAGTAAGAAAAACCTTGCTTTAGTTGAGCAGCAAAAGAATTGTGCTTTGAAATACAAGTAGGGGGAAAATCCTGTCATATTCTGAGATGAATTAAGAAATGCACTCACAAAACAAAGACAAAACCTAGATTTGAGCATTTGAAAAGGAACAGAGAAACAGCTACAAGTACAGCAGCAGAGTTGTCTTGTCTAATGATCAACACTTAAGGTTGGAAAGAACTTCTGAGTCATGGTTGCTGCTAAAATTTGGTCTGCTTTGAGTGGCATTATTTGCCCAGCTGCTTCACTTGCCTTCTCAGTAAAGCGCCCCTAATTCTGCTTTCCTACCTCACAGAAGTGGGGATACTTTTCACAGTGCTTTGAAGATGTTGAACCTCATGTACATGATAAGTATTGTTATTATACTTTGCTATGGATGATTTCAATGAAAAGGGGAGAAGAAAAGCCTGCTTTAATATAGAAAAGAACATTTTAGCTGTAAACATGAATAGGTAATGTCGGAAAAAATTTCAAAAGAGTGAATAAAAGGAAATAAAATGATTGGTGAGGAAAGAAGTAGGCAAAAACACCCTTCCAAGCACATTCATCTTCCAAGAGATGAAAATGGCTCAGAAATGACTTGCAACAGAGTGAATTTCCACACAGAAATTACTTGCAGCAAGGAAAGTTCTGTTTGCTCCCCTCCTAGCGGATGAAGAAGGCCTCTTGCATTGCCATCTGGTGGGGAAAGGTGACAAGCTTTACAGCCTGTGCTCTCCCAGGAAGGCTACCCCAGAAGGTCTGAGGCAGGAGCCACCAGGTGTTAACACCAGAAGTGCTGCTACCTGCCAAGACCAAGGATTTATCCCCGTGAGTGCTCCACTGTACCGAGAAGACTGACTGATAAGCTGAGAGCAAATGTAATATGTGATGGGTGAACAAGAGAAAGCCAGTCACACTCAGGTGTAAGTGCTGAGTAGTTCACAAAATAATATAGATTACAGAGACCTATGGGGAAATGAATTCCAAAGACTGGGTCCTTCATCCACTCATCTGTATCCCGTAGCTTGTTCTTCTGTTTAATAATTTTAGTTAAAAATTGAGAAATAATGAGACAGAGGATATGCAGTTGTGCTTCAGGATGTGTTACACAAAGAATTTGCTTTGGTTGGCCTGATAATTATGTCCATTATGATGAAGATATATGAGGAAAACCCAAAATAAACTTTCTCTTGGAAAAAAAAAAAATGTATTCTGGTGTGAGTTTTGGGGTTTTTTTACTCAAGCACAAGATGAAAGTGACAATGAACCTGGCAGGAACGGAAAAGTCCATGTTCTGCAGAATATTTTGCCATTTCAGAAGTGGCTACTAATTGTGATAAAATTTTTTGCATCTCCAAACAAATTCAGCTGATTAAGTGAACATTTTCAAAAGAAAATGTTGATATTTGTGGGCTAAAGGATATTTCCAGTATATGAAGAGTCAACTGAAACAGGAGTGTCCCAGGTAAAACTAAATTCCTTATAGTTACTTTATCTCCATGAATGTAACCATTAAAGTCAGTCTTGTTCAGAGAGGCCAGATTCTGGGTTTGTTTTCACACATTTGTCAGATCACCTCTGCTGAGTCCATTCATCAGCCCTGCAGCAGGAAGGTTTCTGTGGCATCATTCAAAGGCATCAAAACAAAGTCATTCATATATTGATTCTGCCACTAAGTATTAGGCACACTGTTATATTTGATTTTTATGGATTGTTACCTTCCTCATGGACTCTTCTATTGCAGGTTCCCCTGACATCGATGAACGTGCATGCTAAACAGAACCTATCAAACATTTTTTCCCCACTCATTTTAAAGCATACATTTCAACCAGCATGATGGAATTCAGCATTCCACAAAGAGCTACTAGGGGACTGCTATACAGCTTCTTGTCAGACCAAAAGCAGTAAGGACTTCTGTACTGCCAAAGGACATCCTGCATGAGGAACAGCAGTGTCCTTCAAAGCTGGATGATTGAACTAAAAGACACTAGTATAAACATTTTGCAAAAATGGAGTATGAAACAACTTTCCTCTCACCATTTGTGATGATCCTTTTCTCAACATCATGATGCAACCTGGAGAGCATTAGCCTAAGCAATCTTTTGGCCAGCGATGAGATAATGTGGCATCAAATTCTCCCCACGCAGCTGTTCGAGCACCAGCTGGTACCATGTTCTACCAGCACCAGGTAGAACCCTTGGAGTTTCCACAGCCCACATGGCTCATTTTAGGGTTTTGTCCTCTGGCTTAAGGAAGATCAGCAACACTGTGGTTTTTTGCCACAGATTGTTTAAACTCTGGGGCACATAATGTGTTGGCTTCCTGAAGCAAAAGAACTGTCAGCATTCTGGAAGTGAAGACTAGAACCTTATAACCTTAGCTAAGGATGGGGAAAAATTAAGAGCATGAGGAATTGAGTGTAAGAGAAATGGAGATATCATGGTGTGGGAAGGAACAGAGTGTTTGTACTAGCAAAGGTCTTTCTGCAGGACCTCTGTGGAGATCCTTCCTCCGACTCCTGCTGTTTAGCTAGGCTGAGCACCAATTGTCTTGACAGTAGGCTGAAAAGGACCAGGATCCAACAAGAGAAGACTTCATTTAAATTTTATCAGAGTGGTGTAATGGTCTCAGGGAAGTGAAGCATGGCTCAGAGCAGTCTTTCTTCCTCTTCAGTTTGGATCAATGTGTACAGGCTGCCCAGGTCTACCAATGTGCAATTTTTCCCTTTTTTGTATCCTGAAGGATCCTTTGTCTTCTTGAATTCTCTTGTCACACTGGTTCAGAGGGAGGGTTTAGATGAATATGACTTCTAAAGTTTCTTTAACTCAAAATAACTATCTTTTAGCTTAGAAATCTAAAAATTACTTTATCTAAAATTGTATGTTGAAATATGAAAGATTGCCAAAATTAGGTAATTACTGGAACAGAACATATTCTGTTCTAGACCATTATCCTGGAGGTTAGTTAAGTCTCTGCACATAATAAAAACTTAAATTCCACAATATGAAGCTTTGATAATCTCTTCAGTATGATAAGATACCTTTTCCTTCCTGTCTGAATGGCTTTTATTACATAACACTGAATTCTCCTTAAATATGTCTCTCAATTCTCGTAGGCTTTGTGGGATTTAAATAGTCTTAAAAGCAGGTGCCATTCAGCATGGTGCTCTTAGGAATATAGGGCTTGATCCTCCCTTACAGCATCCACAGGTTGACTAGTTCCACCAATTCAACATGAGAGAAAGGTGGGTGGTAAGCCTTACCAAATCTGAATATTAAATACCCACTGAAGCATATGACAGCAGTATAAGAATAAAAAACAACTATTGAAGAACAAACTCTACAGAGTGCATCATAACCACTCCTTCCCAGGATTGTTATGTAAGATGCAAAGTCATAGATGCAGAGAGAGGCAAAAAATGCAAAATACTTTTCTCAGATCTTCAGCATTTCTGGAACGTGGCTAGAGGGAATAGTGTTGCACACTTTTCCTTAGTTTTTTGGGTTTTTTAATTTCTTGAGTGCCATCCATGTGGGAACTCAAAGCACCTCACAGAAATCATGCTGATATTTGTGGGCATATTCCGCCCCAGCAGGAGTATGACAAGTCAAGGGATGAACAAACACCCCAAGCTCATGACTCGGCACAGCAAGCATTACTGCAGCATAGCAATGGGAGTGGCTCAAACGTTAAATCAGGAAGGCACAGTTTGTTTGGGTTTACAGGTTGTATAGTGAAAAAGCATTTGTTAATCAACCAAAATAAATGCAAAAAAAAACTGTAACAAAACTGATTAATTAAGTTATAGCAAGATACAGTCATCAGCACTTAATAGCTGAAGTACAAGGCAGAAGGAAAAATGATAATGCACTTGCTATTTTCACTCTTTAGCAATTCCAACTTTTACCTTGGAAACTCTTCATTTCACTCAATATCTTGCAGGACAGAGCTCTTTATATGACTATTTAATTAAAACCAATTATCACAAAGTGATCCCGTTTTCTGCATTGCTTTACTCTGAATTTACATCAGCTTGACAATTAAAGCTTCAAACCAGTTGTGAAAGCATTTTATATCTGGTTTTCATTAGCTCATATTAAACAATTCATGGGCTTGATTTTCACTTCAGTGAGCCTTGTCATAAAACATGCTTAGACATAATGGTGATATCACATAAGAAGTGAAATGAATTAATAGATCAGCAGAAACACTAACTAGCAGACATTTTCTTTTTTCTCACACAATTTATTATTTTGCAGATATACTTGTCAGTCATGTGTGAGATATACTGAGATCATGAGGGTGGGAAAGCAGCACTAAGTCAAGAGGATGCTTTGACACTGTATTCTGTGTTCATTTGCTAAAGCAGGTGTGTAGTCAGCAAATCTCTGCTGAAGGACATTATCCTGTAGATGGTCTCTTTTTAGTATTATAATGGTGCCACTAAAGCTGCAATAATTAAGGATCTCTCAGCATTTCATTACAAAACCATATTTTCAAGTGGATATATAAATTGCATATAGAAAAAATTTGCTTCTCGTTCAAATATCTTCCTAAAATTAGCATTCTGAGTGGGTTCTTAAAAAAACACACATATTAATTTGTTGATAAGAATGACTTAATGAATATTCAGCTCAGAAACCATGGAGGAACAGCTGTAACCCAGTAAGACGAAATGGCTTAGTGCCTTCCAGATCTGTGCAAATATTGTATAAAATGTAATGTACAAAATGCCCCTGTGCACACAAGCAGACGCTGCTCATCAGAAATGTATCTGTTTAGCAGGCAGGGAGCATCTTTGCATTTAGAGGGTTTTGATGTTTGGTGGAAGGCCTGTACAGGTTAACTGAAAACACAAATCTGCAATATCTCATGTATTATTAACCTTATTAAAAGGTTAGAATAAGAGATTTACGGTACAGCTTGCCTAAGACAGCAACAAGGAGAAAAACTCTTCTCTCATTCAGTTCATGTCTATCCCCAATAAATTGTTTTGCCTAAATTATCATCCATATTCTCTTTGTACATTTCAACAGAAGGTTGAAATCAGCTATAGGAGCAACAGACTGGAAATCTGCATAGCTTGTGGATGGCAAGTCTGGCTAGTAAAGCTGGTGCAAGTGAGGGGAATTCCTCTGCTAGCTGGGATGCTTTAGCCCAGAATTAAGCAGGTAGGCACCTTGGCAGCTTGGCCAGGCACTCTGGCCTGCAAATGTCGATTGCCCTTGTGGACGCAGTGAAAATTGAGTGTTTTCACTCTCTTCCCATTCAGGAGCCTCCCAGTGTCAAGGTCAGATTTGAACCCTCTTTATATGTCAGACTGCTCATGAGGGGCTCTCCACGGGTAAACATGGCAGTGGCATTGATGTTATTTATTCCTTGTCAGGCTCCGTTCTGTTATTTTGGTCTTTCCCTTCTTCTGCAAAGAGTGTGTTTGCCATGTGGGAGTTAGGCAGAGAGGGATCAACCCTGTGCTTCTGACTTGGGACACCAAATGCTTTCCACAGTACTGTCACAGAGAATTTTGTGGCCTGAGCTCTGTCTTACATGTGTAGAAGAGCAACAAATTGAAAAAACCAGGAAAAAACATTTTTTAGAAGAAAGAAAAATTTATATCTTTGTTGCACTATAAAACTGTGTATTTAACTTTACTTTAAAAATACCTAAACATTTTTTTCAGATTTATTCCATATTTACCCAAAAGACTGAAACAGCTCTTTTTGGTACATACAGTGATACAGTGTTCTAAAAATAACAAAGACTATTAATTAGTTATTTATCCAACAGATGGTCAGTGAATTAGATAATACAAGTTTTAGAAATCTTTGTAATTAGGTGGTTTTGCCAGAGAGCTTGGTTAAATCTGTACAGAAATATGGAAAAATATGACAATCCAAAGGATGTCATTAAAATTCAAATGTAAGTAACAAAAGCACTGAAGCTTCCTTCTAAGGACTTGCACAGTCCAACAGCAAATATCTGCTCCCCCAATCCACTTCTGATTCATGGCAGTATAACTAAGAACAGAACCAAAGGTGAATTTTGTTCTCTCTAAGTCATGCTGCTATTATTATTATTATTATTATTATTATTATTATTATTATTATTATTATTATCATCATCATCATCATCATCATCATCATCATTATTATCATTATTATCATAATTATCCTTATTGTTATTATTATTGACTTAAATAGTTCTATTTTGTCAGTTCTATTACTTCTATTAGTTGTCAGTGTGTCAGATTCCTGACACTAAACTATATTAAACCATAGCTCCTGATGGAGTTATCCATTGCATATCTAATACTTGCATAACTAATCCCTTGAATTATATAAAACAAGACCTGTGTGTGGTGAAATACATCAACCTTTCACATACTTATCAGGAAAAAATGCTAGATTGAGTGCACTTTCTACATAAGGATACAAAAAAATATGTGTAAGAAATGTTTCAAACCCTAATGCTCTGGTTTAAGTAAGTATTAATTTAGTATTAATCTTAGGTTTTGACAGCCTGATTCATTACAGTTATTTCAACTTAATTTGAATGTTATCTTCTGCATGTCCTCTCCATTATTCTTTCATATTGCAATGCCCCATTTTTAAGCAAGAAATGAATTTGCACTACAATTATGGCCCCTTTAGCTGCCCATTCATGTAATCTAACATCTTGAATATGTGACATCTGAGCCAGGTGCTGTGGAATAGCCAGGCCGTCCCACCTACAGAATGATGGTCATTTCCCTACTTGAACAAAATGATGATTCTTTTTCATGATAAACGGCCCATACGTATTAAACTAATAGTTCTAATACTGACATTACAATTCCATGAAGTAGAAAAAAACCCTTTTTTTCCCTACCTTTTTAATTCACTTTGTAAGCATCCTATTCTCATTTCAGCTATGTAGAGCACAAGTACCAGTTCACTGCCTCTAAATCTTGATATTCCAGTCAGGTTGAGTGTTAACAATACCCCTTTTTAAAATTTAATTTTAACAATACTCTTTTTTAAAATTTTATTGTATATTTTACTTAGTGCTTCATGTTCTACATTCATGTGAGATCAGAAACCATTTTTTTATCACAAAAGGAAACAAAAGGTCTCTATTCCTCATACCTACAGAAAAAAAAAAAAAAAAGATTTGAATCTGTTATCTGGACATCTGCTAAGACCCTGAAAAGAACAAAAATGAACAGCAGTTGTGTGACAATTTTAAAATCTCGCTGCTTTTAAATGAAGCCCGTAGTTTGATTTGATTGAACGCTGGTTTTGGTGTTGGCAGAAGGCTTTGCTGGGTGGGTGTCAGGAAGATCTCCTTTCTGCCACCCTTCCCAAGGCTCAGGACATGAAGGCAGAGCTGCCATTAGCAAGCGCGACGATCCAGTCTGTCTGTGGTGCCCTCCCACCACCATGATCACTTGCCTCCGAGTAGATGAGAGGAGAGATGGCTGCTAAAAATACACGGCTCTCAATAGCTGAAAAGCGAGCAGGAACAATAGCGTAATGTCCTCTAGAAACTAAGGATGGGGAAAGGGCACAAGGGGGAGGAAGCACAGAGAAAACTGAGAAGAACTGTACAGAAAAGTCAAAGGGGAAGCAAAGCGGGTGACCTACAAACCAGTCACTACTTTTTGGGAAAGTGCTTTTCTCTTGGAAGTCAGAAGAGAAAGAATGACCAGTTGTAGATATAGAGTAAATGTGATCCAATCCTGTTGAGCAGAATCTATAAAGCAAACCATTTTTAGTTAAAAAATTTGATTTAAATTCTGTTTATTTGAACTGTGCGCGCTTTTTTATAGGACCAGAGCTATGCAGTCATCAGAATGGCTTTTAAATTCATTTCCATTTCTTAAGATTTTAGTAGTTTTATTTTTTCTATCAACATTTTTCCCTTTTCAGAAGAAGTTAAAAAAAAACACCAAAAAACAGCACCACAGGCTACAGGGATGAGGGATAGTAAGATTTGAATCTACTTTTTTTTAGCTTTGAGGAAATTTTGCAAGACTTTTGAATAAATATATTTTCCTGAGTATACTTGTAGGGTTTTGCAAAGTCCTGTTGTAATTAGGATAAATAAAGAAATCAGGAACTAAAGTGTCCAGTTGCTCCCTGCCTGACTTTCTACCACAGCATCTAAAGCAAGGGTGCCATAGTTAATACTGGAAAATGGAAAGAAGGGTGGGTACAGTAGCACTTGCCAACCTTCATTTGATCTTATGATTTGTCTGCAGAACTGTAATAGCTTTCTAATTTAACTGGGGGACTGAGCCTACAAAAACAGAGTTGTGATCTGAAGGGAGGGAATGTGAGCAGCAGCAGGCAGGCAAGAACTGCCTGCAAGTGCCAAATGCAAGGCGAGCTGGGACCACTGCCTCTCTTCACACATGTCAGCATGCAGATGCCTTCTGATAACAATTTACTTAGCTCTGGAGAAAGAGGAGCTTTCTCGTCTTAATTACACCAGCTCCAAAATAGCAGGACAGATTTTTGAAATTATTTCACAATTAAACTGGTGACTAATGGAGAGCGTAATCAAGATTCACATTTTATTACTTATCAAGATCCCAGACTGTGGCCTGGGATTCTGATTTCTGGAAGGGGAGAAGGAAAATTTGGGCATACAACTGGGTCCCCAGGGTGGAAAGACAGTGTAGGACAAAGGGAAGGGAACAAGGACCATTGGAGGCATTGGTGTTCTGCTTTGGGAGGCAGGACAAACTGTGATATACTATATTAAATCTGAATTATGGTATGGAAGATGGATTAGTATGTGGATCCATAAATAAATACAAGTCTATGCATTATGTTTCTCTCTAGAAACCACTGTTTAGTGGCATAGGAACAGCATTTCACAGCTGGCCAGCAATGAACAGGAGAGGAAGTGAATAAAGAAACAAGAGTGGCTGTTTAGGGACAATAATAGCAGAGATGGGAAGCCTTAGAGATACGCAAATGGCTATAGAGGAATTTAGTGCTGAAGCTGGAACTAATACCCCATATGTAAATTTCTGAAAGAGTAAAGGTGAAATCAGCCTAAAGAGCAAGAGAACTGACAAAACAAAGGTCCACAATTTGCAAAAGTGAAACCACAAAGAGCTGGTAAAACAGCTTGTGTTAAATGAAAACCATCTCCTGTCTTTCAGCTCACACTTTAAAAAACAACCACATCACCCCTCTCTGCCATCAGAAGCAGTACGTAGGGGAAAATAAGGGAAACATGGGACATTTGGGAGAACTATTGGGTGAGTAATTAGGGGGTTTTCTTGATTGCATATAATCATAGGAGATGATCTGGCAGGGAGCTAACAAGATCATCTAATCCTTTTCCACATCCACAGAAACATCTTGGTACCAGAAAATATCTATTGTATTTGATTTCTGGCTTTCTCAGAACCACTTATATTAAATAACTTCAGGAAATCTTTTCTTTATGAATTTCAAGCTGGAGCACAGAGAGACAGAAAATCAAGCAATTGCATTATCTTTTGGAATAGATATAATTTCTTGCAAATAGGATAGAAATCTGCTCTGGCAGAGCAAGAAATAGTGAAGCACCGGACCCTGAACTCTCTCTTCAGTTTGCCCATTTAATGGATTAATGACACACCAATGTTCATGCCTGCCACGATTCCTTTCATTACTAAGAACTTCCCTTATCACAAAAGCACTAACATTTCCTTAGCACCACTAATACAAATAGAAAACATCCTGTGTTCACAGCCCAGCAAGGCTGGTTCCACGGCTGCTGTCTCACACGGCCAGCAGAGTGACAGCTTCCAGGATAGGGATGAGTGTGCTGTGGGTAGAGACAGAGGACAGATCTTCTTATGCTCTGCAGAAAAGCCTAAAGGGAAATGGGATTTGCTTCTTGAAAGCCAAAAAAAAGGAAAAGAAAAAGAAAAACCCAACAAGCAAACAAACCTGATTATATGTAGGTTCATCATTGTCCAAATAGCTAATAATTTGATAATATGCCTGTATAATTTTAGGCTAAATTGAATGTTACTTGGTCTAGTTCCTAGGGGAATTTTATCAGTAAAAACATTCTTTCCTTTGTGAGAATTGAGACATCTCTACGACAGTGAATGCTGAAGAGAAGAAAAACAATAGAAGCCCACTGATAGCCAAATATAGTTAGTTAATTCATGCCTCCAGAGAGGTAACAAAACATATGTTTTGGTAGCATCAAGTGGTGAACGATGAAAGGAAACCTTTAGATCTCTCTGGATTATCTGAGATCTTTCTCCTCTATTAAAACATAACCTTTATTTTGCCCACTGAGAAATCCTTTTGGCATTTCACAACACCTCTGAGTACCTTGCCTCAAGGCTTTGTAAAACTCCTCCTCCCAGCTAGCTTTGAAATTGTACAAATTCTGAACAGCATCTTGGGGAATGGAAATAATTTGTTTGTCCATTTGCAATTGCTGCAGATCAGAGGAGGCTCCCCAGCCAGGCAGGACTCTGGGCAGAGTTTTCCTCTGCAAATGCCAGTAAAGTGAACATCTTTTGTGCTAAATATTCCCGCGCAGCACACACATTATTCCCCTGTCAAAAACAGTTTGTGCTGAAGTGCCTGGTTGTTGTAAACAGGGAACAAGGAAAGTTACTTCAGGGGAAGACTCACACAGACACACACACACAGACACACACACATGTAGCTCTGCTTGAAGCCGTAGGCAAACCAGAAGTTTAAATCCGTCTTTGGAGACTGTAGGCCAAAGAGTGCTAAACAGCACAGAAACTTTAAACATTATGCAGCAGATGTGGTTTAATTCTTCTACATCTGTTGGCAGATACATGGAATATGAGAATGGAGGATGGCTGATAAGAGCCCGGGAGGGGCAAAGCCACAGGCAGTGAAAGCTGAATGTCAGGGACGTGATGCCTGAGGCAGGTGTGTCTGGGTCTAAAGTGAACTCTTTCCATTCAGTCTGCCAGCTCAATAGCATTTGTTCCTGTAGATGGAAAAGGTATTTCCTCTAGAGATTCTGCAGTCATCTAGCAGGGTACATTCTGCAGGTGCAGTGAGCTGGGAAATAAAAAATTACTTTAGCAAATTAGCAGACGTTTAAAAAGTGAAAGTCAGCATTTTCAGAGTTGCACACAGATTTAGGAGGGCTCAGTTTCTGCATGCTCAGCCTGAAACAAATGTCTCAGATGCTAAAGAGCTACCCCTGCCCCTTAGAAGTTCCAGTTTTTCAGAGTTTTCAGACCTTATAGAAACCACACTTCAGTTCTTTTGTGTGTAGTTTATGCCTACAAATTAAGTGCCACTGGCACTAGCAGCTTCTGGAAAATGTCCCTTCATGTTTCCTCCTTCATTCTTCACATTTGACACCTCCATCCAGCTCTAGCCAGATGGGGTAGTGCAAGTGAGAACTGGGCTCCCAAAAACTCTGCTATTCTCATTCAGGTGGTGGTTGCATTGGGCTTTTTTCAAACAATGAGCACTTATATATAGGACTGTATTCAAACAGGATTTTCAGAAAGTGATAACAATGGATTTTTAGTTTTTGAAGTGCCATATGCATGGACTTTTTAAATAAAGTCTTTCTGAGAATCTCCTGGTTAGTTTGTTGCTAAATTATTCCAAATTTATTCATAGTTTATGTGCATAGCTGTTTTAAAACAGAGTTATACAAAGTCCTTCCACCTTGCTCTGGCAGTGAGAAAGCAGGTGTGCCTCTGCAGTTTTTTTCTACCTCTTTTCATACCTCTTCACAGTGCCTTCTCAGTGAGGTATTTCTTCAAAAGGAGAATAGGCCTTTGGTATTTCCTGCTGCTTCTGACATTTACAATTAAGAGGAAAGACTGCAGCTCATGCTTATTTTTTGCCAGCACCCACTTCAGTAGGGCTGTCAAGAAGGCACAGCCATAGGCTGGTGAATATCCAATGGCCCAGCCACAGAGAGGTGTGGCTGTGATGGCACAGGTAATTCAGAAGACCAATAGTTGCCATCTCATCCAGTAAAGGCTCACATTTTTCATGCCTTTTGCCATGAGCTCAGCTTTCTTCCTTGTCCTCAAAGAACATTTAAGTTAAAATTATGCACAAGTGTATTGTATTAATACCATTTTTTTTTTCCCTGGTACTTTATTTAGATACAGATTGATTATTTGCTACATTATATTGACAAGTATCTACCAGATTTACTCCTGTCTTTGTACACAAGCATGTGACCATCCTTTTACAGAATCACACACTCAATTGCGTTGAAAAAACCTCTGAGATCATCGAGTCCAACCTATGACCAAACACCACCATGTCAATTAGACCATGCCACAGTCTTTCCTTAAACTCCTCCAAGGATGGCGAATCCACCACCTTGCTGGGCAGTCCATTCCAATGTCTAATCACCTTTTCTGTAAGGAAATTCCTCCTAATGTCCAACCTGAACATCCCATGGCACTTCTGGAGGCTGTGTCCTCTCATCCTTTGACAGTTCCCTTGGACCCCACCTGGCCGCACCCTACTCCTTTCAGGCAGTAGTAGAGAGTGACAAGGTCACCCCTAAGCCTCCTTTCTTCAAGAAATAGTGAAATCTTTGTTGTGTAGTCCTTCCTTGTTCATGCTGTTCTTTCACAGCTTCCTGTATCTTTAAAATACAAATACTGTTGTGCATAGGCTTTCTCAGTGCCAAGGAGCGACGGGGAATGGAAGAAGATTAATTAACTGGAACTTAGTCAAAAAATTAAGACTAAAATTACATTGTTTGAATATTCAGTTTATTTCAGAGGCAAAGCATAGCAACTATCATTGTTGTAAGGCTAGATACATGGAGAAACCCAGAAAGTATTTGGTCTTTCCTAATAAATGGCTCTTGCTTGTAAATTATAAAAGTCTTCATGATACAATCACAGAAATAATCAGTTTACTGTCTATGGGCTACTAAAATGAATCCGAGCATTTTCTTCAATTCCCCAGACTCTTGTGTTGCAATGCTCATTCAGTCAAATTTCCCAGTGAAGTCAGGGTGATTTTAAAGCTTGAAGGAATACAGCACCAGTTCTCCAGGACACATCAGTCTTGATGTGAACTGAGGAAAAGGCTCATGCTGCAAGTGTCCCCATTAACCCTGTGCAGAGATACTGACAGGCAGCTGTAGCATTTAGCCACTAGGCAGGGAACGGAGCAGCCACAGCTCTGGGAAGCTGAGGAAAATAATGAAAGTTGGAGAGGAGATAACTCACTGTGTTCAAGTACTGCTGAACCCCAGACCATCCTTCACTGTGGCCCATGTGCCAGCCTGACCCCTGCTTGCACCTCACAGACAGGTCCTGGTATTTGTGCTCCCAAAGGGTACTTATGTGAGAGCTTAAAATGGGACCAGAAAGCAAGTAGTTACCAAGACGAGAAAAATGTGTTCAGGAAGCCAAAGCTCTGGTTTTCTGATAGCCAGAATCTCTGGGATTCAGTCCCATAACCTAAACCAAACTCTTCTGGACAAAATTCAACTAAGGGCTTTGCAGGGAGCTGGGGTGGACTGCTCAGGGCTTTTATATGGATATGAGGTGATTGTGTCCCCCATGGCTCAGAAAATATAAGTTGTTGTTCTCTGCTATAAGCACTGATGGGTTCCAATGAAATTATGGAAGGAATGAAAGTAAATTTGGAAGGGTTCAGAAATCAGAAATGACACAAAGGAGCTCAAGGAATTTGCAAGTAGGAGTGAAACATAATAGTGTTTGCAGTGGTTGTATTAGAAATATATTCCTTTACGCTGGGCTGGTATGAGCTGCTCTCATGTATCCTGAGGCAATTTGGGAGGCCCACTGATGAAGTCTATGCACTTACAAAAAATGTAAATCCAGTGAAAGTGAAAAATTAGGAACTATGATTGTGACATACATCAAGAAAATATATTTACAGTGAATATAAACAGAGATAACTCTTCAATATAGTTGTTCTTGAAAAGGTTTTGCCTGTGCTCTGTTTGCCCAAGCAATGTCCTTCTTATCATGGGCTGAGTGCTTATTTAATTAAATCAGTTCCTGTTTATCTTCAGCTTCTGATCTATCTGACTTTCTATCTGTATTGTAATGGTCTGGCTTAGGATTCTCAGGCTAGTTTTTCTTCTAAGCCTGCTCCTTTCTTTATGCCATTCCCAGGACTGTTCAGAGCTCCCTCCCAGCTCCAACCTGCCAAGGCCTCCTTGTAGGTCTCCTTGTACAGCAGGAAGGGTCGTCAGTATTCCTTACTGAAATAATCTTTTTCTCCTAAGGTTCTGTCAAGCTAGACACTTTAAAAGCTATGTTAAACTGACAGAGTTCTTTGGGTTTTGCTCTTCTTTTAATTTTAGTGATTGACTGATTCATTTATCCTGTCTGGTCTGTCAGCTTATTGTTTATTCTTCCCTTACTTGCTCTAGGTGTAATGTTTGTTCCCTTGGCATTTGTCAGCTCTCTACCTTTTTTTTTTTTTTTTTTTTTGTGAACGGCCATATCACTATCGCTTACAGCTGGGATGACACATTCACCTCCTCTCCTCTCCTCTCCTCTCCTCTCCTCTCCTCTCCTCTCCTCTCCTCTCCTCTCCTCTCCTCTCCTCTCCTCTCCTCTCCTCTCCTCTCCTCTCCTCTCCTCTCCTCTCCTCTCCTCTCCTCTCCTCTCCTCTCCTCTCCTCTCCTCTCCTCTCCTCTCCTCTCCTCTCCTCTCCTCTCCTCTCCTCTCCTCTCCTCTCCTCTCCTCTCCTCTCCTCTCCTCATAAATCTGGGTGGCTTTTCCCCTCTCCAAAGTTTCTAACCAATTCTGCAGTGTCTATTTTGCAATATGGTTACTGCCCTTAGTACCTTTTCTCTGTCCCCTACACAAACGAGTTCACTACTGAATTTAACACAGCTCAAGGCAGAACAGGAGGTCCTTTACTATCCTTGTAGAGTGCTGAATAAATCCAAAAAGAAAATTACAATAATGACACTATATTGGACCTGAAATTGGATTGCTGTTGGGATTCAAACAGGTGATCCCCAAGTACAACTCAGGTCTCATCAGAAAGCATGTTGTTTAAAAAAAAGATTTTATTTTTCCCAACTGGTCAAATAGCCAGTGTTTCACCAGGATGACAAGAGATGCTGTACTACAGGGCTTCTTTCACTTTAATATAAAACCAAATTTATGACTTGTTATGGTCACTAATGTGTCCTGGCATACTTCCAAGTGTTGGATCATTAACCTTTCTGCCAGAGCTAAAATCCACTTATATAGTTATGTTATTTTTATCTCAAATTTCCACTTGCAGTTTCACTTGGGAAAAAAAAAATACACAAACAAGCTCCTATTCTTCCTTTCCTTTACTTCTCTTGAAAAAAAAAAAAACAGTTGAGTGGAGTTGATGTCAAACAAAGGTGACTTGGCTATTCCTTTGTCTTTTCCACTTGTTTTTTAAACAGTTTTCAAACTTTATCTCCTTGCTTTAGTCTCTTTGATTCTGTATCTAATCACATAATTCTTTTTACTACTTTTTTACGTCCCTATTCTGCACCCATTCCAAAGGTGTGTTAGGCCAGAGTGGAAGCTTTCATGTCTTTTTGCTCTCCAGACAAAAAAAGTTATCAAGAGAGGGAAACACAGTGGTTTTCTATGAGTTGCTCTGGGGTTTACCTTTGAAGACAAGGTCAAAGCACCTTTTAGTCTTCGGAAAGAATAACTGCAGGGTTTGAGGAAGTTCTTATTGTTGGAGAAATTTCATGTGATATTTTTGGTGACATTTTTCTTCACATTTTTCCTCCTTCTACATAGCACATTCCTCAGTAATTTAGTACTTTCTGTCATCCATATAATCTTCTACTAGGATTTAATGTGATACTCATACCTGGAGAGTGCACCCCACTGGGCAAACGAAAAGCTCTGAAGTGCAGACAGCCAGCAAAAGGCACCTCACCCACAATCAGCAGTGTGCATGCTTCCAGCTTTAAATAGCAATTATGGTTTGAAACTTGTACCTATGAAGGCAACGTTGTGAGAGTTTAGAGTATCTGCTCACAAAGGTCAGAGGCAAAATGTGCTAGCACAAAAATGTGCTAGGAATTTCCTAATGGCTTGCTCTTTCAACTACTGCCAGTGTTAGGACCTGAAAATCCATCTTTATTCTGCCTGGCGCAAATAATTCCATGTGTAACAAACATTCGGGCATGGAAAAATCTTTCCTACTTTGCCTTCATTGCCATTAGATGCCTCAGTTCCCATCAGTTTTCTCTTTCCCTTGGATATCCCCAAAGGGAAACAAACAGTGGAACTGCACAGAGACTCTGGAGTCACATCTGGGCTGGCAGCTGCAGCTGTGTTAACAGGTTTGTTGTGAACAAGTGCAGAGCCCAGCTCAGGCACAACCTGCCAGGTCAGCGTGACCAGCCAAAATAAGATAGAAGGTAAGACACATTCTTGTCACTGCTTCATGCCACCTTGCCTCAAAATACATCCACTTGTAAAACTTGATGAAGGAATACACTTTGGGTACCTGTTCTGCTGCTGGGAAATCAAAACTGGTTTGAGTGAGGGACTGCTTTCTGGTTATTTTTTGGCCAGAGCAGGGAAAATGCTTCAAACCACTCCCAAAAGTGTTTCTGCCACTCAGTGTGTTGTTCTTTAAGTACACAGAAGAGGTGATGGGCTTGCATCTATTTATGACTCCCTGTTACTACAGTCCATCCCTTTCAGCGGTCCTGTCCATTAAGAACTTATCCTTTGGCAAAGACTATGAGCAAAAAAGAAAGTAAAAAGAACAAAATTGGTTTTCCCATGAACCATAATTGTGACTGGCAGCTTTATACCCTGCACAGGAAACAGAAGTCAAATTATGGAGGAGATATGGTAACCAAACCTTTCATTGACAAAAGCAACGACATTTTAAGTAATAAAATGTTGATGAGAAAGTTTTGTTAGTGATAACATTACCTCACTTTTCTCCTTACAAGCTATTATGGAAACCAGGCTGTATTTAGGACTACAATCTACGTCAATTACATGTAAGAGAGAATACCATGTAAAGTAATTCCAGTAATTGGAATAGAAATAATTTTTTAGACATATAGGGAACCAAAAGGAAAACACAGATTGCTTTCAGGAATTGCTGTGTTCTTTTAACAAGGAGTAACATGTACCTTGGTGTTGAGAAAATATGTAAGAAAGATTAGCCATTGTGTGTTATGCTTCACAAACTACCTCCACAGAAATGCAGAGTTCACTTCATTCTTAGCTCAAAACCCGTTTTGGGTAGAGATCACTATTGATTTGAAATGTAAATCAAAATTTCCTCATGAATCAGAGCACTTCATTAGTCATTCATGTCATTGTTCTTTCCAGTCTGACCTCTGTTTGCAAAATGATGTCTCTCTCCCATTCTCAGATTGAGAGTCAGCAATGAAGGAGAAAGGTTGGGCAGCTTTGAAAAGGGTGACTATTTGTCTGGAGTGCTTATTTCAATATTTTCTGATGTGAAAGCAAAAACACATCAGAACTAATTTCCTAGTCTGCTGTCAGTCTGCCTCTCTTCCCCCACAAGGTGCAAGTTCTGGGAATTTGCTGAACAGAAATTATACTGCTCATCCTGTCCTAAATGGAGCTCTTACTTTCATTTTGATGTGCAAGTGTTGCATGGAGTGGAACTTCATTTAACATACACTATATGATATTCTAGCCCCTGATGCCAGTGGTGCACGGCTGAATACCAAAATCCACAACTCAATGTACTATAACAGGTTTTTCACAGCACCTCTTCCACAGAGTGAAGTTGATTGATGTCTTTGATTAGCCCAATTTTAGCATAGAGGACGGGCAGTTTCTTCTCCCTCTTGCCTGGAAACAATAAAAAAATGCAAAGTCTGATATTTCTAGTTGACATTTTTTCTCTATGGGTACTGCTCATTTCCTCAGCACCACTGTGCACTTAAGGATTTCTGTAGTGCCAGCTGAATGTATTCCATAAGACAAGTAAAATCCATTTTCTCTTCTGAGGAATATGCACGAGTATATGTGTAGACAAGCAAACATTTCCATTTCCATTCTGAGAAATGTACAAATCTAGCATCAGGTTCTAACACTCTAATGACATTTGAATAAATTTTTACTTGATATATGTACTAACCAGGCTTTAGTTAAATATTTTTCCTAAATAGAGCTTTTAAAATAAAAGGCTCGAAAACTTAGTTACAAGACCAATTGTACTAATAACTGTAAGAATTCTTAAAAAATTATATGCTCAAATAATTTAACTATTTATGCTAACAGAATGTCTCAGTGGAGATTTCAAATATCTCCCTAATGAAAAAAAATCTTAATATAATAACCTTTTTTTTCCTTTTCCCTTTTTTATCTAAGTCATATAAATAAAAATAAAATTTTAAACTTTTTTCAAAAAGAGGTTATGGAATCACATTTTATTGCTTATATTTCATTTGCTTTGAAAAGAGACACGTCAATGAAGCTACATTTCTATGAAGTTTTATCATTAACTTTTATGTTCCCATAAAAGTGAATGAGAAGTTACAGTTTTTTGGTCATCCCAGTAGTTAAATTAATAAAAAATATACACTTTTTCAACCATGCATACAATACTATTCTCAGATGATTACAACAATTTTTGGTGGTTTTTTCCCCCCCAGTTTTGTTTTTTTTTTTTATTATCAGAATGTTTCCATTTTAAGTATCCTGCATTCACCTGGGCAAATGGTAAGACTCAGAAAGATTTCTCTTTTTAGTGAAGCAAATAAATCACAGTAAGGACAAAATAGAATGTATTCAATTTCTTTTGTTCAGAGCCATGTCAGTTATTAGCTGAAGCAATTCTTTTGGTGAAAAATGTAAATTAAGGGGATGTGTATTCCATTAAGATTTGCTGAATTTTTCCATAAAAAGAAGTGAGACAAAAGAAAAAGTGTGAATCTTTTGCTTGAAACTTTTAGATTTATTTTTCTTAAAGGAAAATGTTGTAAATCTTCTTTCAAAAATATCTATGTTTTTAATTTCTCTTCTTATTCCACATATACTTTTTAAACTGGTAGAATCAAAATGGTGTTTTTCCACTGTCCTTCCTAGTTCTTATTGAACTATTTTGTTCGATATGCCTTTCTTCATGTCCTTCTGTAAAAGACCTCAAATCAACAATATATAAAGAAGTAAAACTATTCCAGTTTCCGTTTGAAAATTTAAAAGCAAACTAACCAGAAATCTGCACCTTGTATGCTTTTCCATAAATATCCTGCCAGTGCTTTATAACAAGAGTGAGAAACAAAAATGATTATGTTAACATAACTACAAGCACAGCAGAATGATCTTTATTGAGGTGAGAGGGGGAAAGTAGAAAACTTGGAAACTAGGTCATTCAGCAAATGTTAACATGGTCTCTTATTGGAAAAAGTAACAGAAAATTTCGCACAACAGCTACCCCTTCCAGAAAAATAAAAATTATATGTTGGAAGCAAAATAATTCCAATGTTACTCTTCGCTTCCACAGAAGATATTTTTTGCACATGGCTATTAAGTCATGATTTTATTAATTTCATATGTGTGTGAGTACTATGTATATTAATGCCCAATATATTCTATGAGGGAAAAGAGCATATAGTCTACACAATGTCCTTTTTTTTTACAAAAACTAGAAACTCACATAGCAGTGCACTGAGCTTGATCAGATGGACAATTTCTAGGATTTGCCTTTTAATCTGTGACCCTGTAAAAAAATAAAAATTTATTCTAACATGTGCCAAGCACATGAAAAACTTACACATTCACAGCCTGTGAAATATAACAGAAATTTCACTTTGGAAGTTTCAGTGCTTCATGGTTTGGTGTTCTATTAATAAGAAATGAAAGAAAAAGGACTCCTTGCTAATCTTCTCTGAGTTTCTCTCAGTTACATGTCTGTTTTATCCCAGTGGAAACAGTGTCATAACTTTATTTTAGTTTTTAAGTAAAATTTTACAGCTGACCTACCAAAAGAAATGTGGACTTACTTCCCCAAGTACATTTAAAAAGAGATACAAGAAAAGACGACTGGCCTCAGCAGTTCACTGTGGAATTTGCACAGCAGAGTTTCCACATCTTCTATTCACGTAAGTAATATACATTTTTAAACTGTTTCACACTTTATAGGGCAGAAAGCAAAATTTTAACAATTTTAGCAATTAGAGGGAAGATTAAGGTCATGAGCTGTGACATCAAACAAAGTAAAGGATCTATTAGAAGAAAAGGGCTATGTCTGGTCCAAATTGCAAACTCTTGTCTATCCAAGTAGATATTCCTACAAAAATCAAGGTGTGATCCTAAGCAGTTACATTAAGATCATGTTTGAAGGTGGGCTTAAAACCCCAAGTACCTTCAGTCTGTGTAGAGTCAGACCAAAATATCTTCCAGACACCCATATCTTAATCATGCTTCTTCCAGATCCTGAAAGCTCTTCAGGGTCTTAATTCCTATTGGATGAAACACCTTTGAATCTCTGTGCATTCTGGCTCCAGCCAGGTCTGGAGGAAGTTGCTGTCACACACCAGTGCTGGCTCCTATCATTCTTTAAGTTTTCATGAAATTCCACCTGTGCCACAGAGATAGTACCACTTCCTGAGCTTTTATAATGCTGTGAATAGAAATGAAGACCTGAGAGAAACTATTAGTGTATTAACAGCAGTTTGTCAGAGCAGTAAGTGGTGTCTGACACTTTTCCTGAGGATGGGCTACTGCAGGCGCTCTCGTTGGCTTTTGTGCAGCTTGGGATGATACCAGGTACTATCATCAATCAGTGCTGGAAACTGATGTGTGACCTTAAGTGAAAAGTAATGGGTAAGTACAGGAGATTCTCTAAGGCAGGTCTCTATTGAAGGAGAATTGTAGTTTCTGTCAAAGGAGGAAAGAAAGAGAGGACAAAGGGAAGTGAACTACACAGAATACAAAGAAATAAGAAAATTAATTTTCTTCCTTGAAATTAAGCATAAAAGAAAGTTGGATAAACAAGAAAATTAAGTAGAGCTTCCTTTTTCTATCAAGATCTCCCCTTCCTTCTGTAAATATTTTGTGTACATTCTTGTCATGGCCAATGCCTGTGAAACATTGCCATGGAGTAACTATCCCTTTCTTTAGTGATTTTCTTTCAAGTCCTGTGAGATCTGTTCCTGCTTGCTTTCACTGCACTGCTGCTTGGCTCACACAAATTGTTTATCCCTGATTCGAGGGGACAAAATAAGCGAGATTTGGTCTTTGTGATCATGACAAAAACCTTTAATGATGGAATGGCTTTAGCTACTTTGGGCTCTGGAGTCTCTGGGCCAGAAAGGGTAAATATGATGGCGACGAGCAAGCAATACATCAGGCTTGACTTGACTGCCTCTTCTAACAATTACAACACAGAAACAATATGTTCTTTACTCTTCCAAGCAAAGAGTTATTTATGATGTGCATGAGATGCTGGTTAAAAATCACTGTACCTGAAGTAGACAAAGATTTCTTGCTTTTATTTTATTTCATTTTACTTTATTTTATTTGTTCCTCAGTGTTTTTTTCCCTCTTTCTCCCAAGGCATTAGGTGGATTTTTTCATCCTGTGGACCGGCTCATTTGTCTCTGTTGCTCTTCTATTACAATGCATGCTCCTGCTGCCTGGCACGTAGCCCTTCAACTAGCAGAACCAATTAACCTCCCTCTTTTACTTTAAAAGTGAAAAAAACCCCTCCTCTCCTCCCTTCTCTGTGCTTACAATAGGGTTAGCCAAAGTACATATTCACAGCTATAAATATATCTCTTGGAAAAATGTAAGCATGTGCTGTGAATCGGGTTTATTTTGTCTTGGGAAATCACACTTAATATAAAACTACAGTTTCTGACCTTTCCTTTGTTTTTCAATGTCTTACTTATTAGCATAAACTAACATTTATAGTTGTGCTAATATCCGAGGAGGACTTGACATGCCTGTGGAAACATAAGCTCTCCAGACAAGCAGAGAGCCAAAGGGACATGTCTTACCCATGCAGCCACTGCAGTGCATTGCAGAAAAATGAAATATCCTGCAGGTCAAGGAGGTACTGTAGAATGAACACCATCACCTTGGCTGAACACAATTGATCTTCTCAAATGCACCAACAGCAGCTCAGGAAAAGGATTGATAAACATTGTTTGAGCCACCTGGGCTCCTTCCAGTTGCAAAACCTATGGCAGGGGTATGTGGATATCCTTTAGTAACCACTTCAAAAATATTATCCCTTGTTTCTCTCTAAACACAAGATGAAACAACGTGGTTTGTTTTAATCTTCATAAAAGAAAAGGGTTGATTAACTTATTTCTCTTTCCCTGGAATGTCTTTCAGCTGTAGATTGGAATCCTTATTAATAAAATGAGACACTTAGAATCCATTTTAAGGAATTTTATGAGAAATATTTGTATGTTTTGTCACCATTATTTTATATAACACTTACAATTTTTCAAGTGTTTTCATTTTATTAATTTATGAAGTACCTTGAAAGAGGGAGTGATATGTATAAACTAGCACCTGCTACAAACACGGTCAAGGCTCCTGCTGACTATTGGTGCTATTCTTCAATTCACTGAGCTCCTTTTACTGATAGCCTGAAAAGAACTGAAGCTTTGTAAGCAGAGCTAGCACCTGAAGCACAGATATGATGGAAAAAAAAATTGCGAATGAGAGTCTGAGTGGAAATAGGACTATGGTATTTGACCAGGTATCTAGTCCTCTGTTCTTGAAATAGGTACCTATGATCTTTCTTAGAAAGACAAATGCAGAAATCAGATGAAATAGGAAAATGTGACTCATTTTGGCACATACAATAATTGGTAAACACCTGTTTATCACTCATAAAGTGAAATTTGTGACTTAACCCCAGCAATGTTCACTTTGTATATGTTTGGAGTATCTCTATAAATGTCCCCATTCTGAAAGCCACAAGACAAAAATTCATAACTCTATCCACCCTGTATATATGAACAGTTTCACACAAATTCAGTGATCTGTTTAATCCGTGTCTCTGGCTTTGGGAACACTGAGAGCAAGCAGTTTGGATCAGTGAAGAACAGGAGGATTTTTTGACAATATATGCTATACATGAGTGCACTGTCTAAACCTACATAACTCCCACCCCATTATGCCCACTATAGCAGTGTGCTAATGGACTCCCTCTTCTACAAGGTAGGGCTCCTGCTAGCTGGCAATTTCCCCAGTGAGCAGCTCTTCCAGGACTTTGTTAAGGAACACAGGCTGAAGCACTGGAGTTTCCTAGGCAAGCATTCCAGTGCTTTAAGAAGCAGCAATGCACATTCCAGTTAGAGGTTGGCCCTGCTGACCCTGGTGGTATCATGGGGCTGTGGCTGCTGCTTATCTGTAAGCGACTTCTACCCTTCAGCTTTAGCTACCTGTACTGCTGGAGGGAGAACCAAAGCAGGTGCAGTCCACCAGGCTGTGAGAAGCTGTGCTGTGTTTCCATGTTTGCTTGCATCAAAAGACAAGTTTCCATGTTTGTCTTGCAAGCCAAGAGGAATCATCAGATTTTCGGTCCTAGATCTCACCTCTACTTACTCTGCCTATTCTTTGTCTGACTATGAGAACATTTTTATTCAAAGCTTTATCCTTCCTGGAGTATATTGCTTCCCACAGAGCTTTGTTTCCAGAGCTCTCCTACAACATGCAGGCTGTCAATTGTGGGCCAAACTAACATCTGTAGTAACCAACAGAGCTTTAAGTTAGGTGAGTAGGGTAAGCCACAGTATAATTGTATCCTGTGTGTGTTTTAGTGCCTGTGGTGGATTTATTGTGAAGGTGGATAACTAAGTACACCCCACTTGTTCATGGGGAAGAGGGGATAGTTCTGCAGGGAGGAATCTCCACTCAGCTGTGCTGGTGTGCTGGGAAGTCAGTGTCTGAGCATGGTATGGGCAGAACTGAAATATCTTCGCTGTTTTTTGTGTTGCATAAATAAATATAGCAAAGGCCCCCTTTTTCAGACCCCAAATGCATAAAATTTTGGGAAAAGTAGCATGGCAGCAAAGTTGACTGACTATTCTTGCTATTCATGCTATTCTAAGGCCTATTTTAAAGGCTTTTTTCTCTCTGTGAATCCAGTAGAGCCTTTGGAATAGTTGTAAACTAGTAAATTGTGCTGTGAAGGGGCTTTGTTACAGACCCATTCAAAAATGGGTCATTACCCTCTCACAGTGAGGGAAAAGGGTAGAAGAGAGAAATGATTAAACAGCTTCAGGGTTAAAAATGGAATTAGTTGCTTTTGATCTGGCATGAAACCAAATGTAGGTAACAGATTCTTTGGGAAGAGAGGTGGAGAAATCAAGGAGCACTGATTATTTGTAATGCCTACTGAGTCAGAAGCAATTGCAACATAGGAATCAAGCCCTGCTGCGCAGGTGTGAAATTGAGAAGTCACACACATCCAAAAATACATTGAATGCATCAGATGCTGCTGTGATTGACCTTATTTTGTGTACATTAGGCTTGTAACCTTGAACAGTAGGTAACGTGTTAGAGACAGTACATAGTCCTGATATCCACTGTGCAGTCCTTTTATTCTTTGCCTCAACAGATTGTTTCAATGGTTTGCCAGCACCTCTGATCCAAAAGTGACTGATCTTTCTGTCCAAATCCCAAAGACCCATGCCTGCTTCTGCTTCTGTGTGTTCCTTGCAATGTTTTTCCAAATCAAAACCTTCCCTCTTCACAGATAAAGCACAGAGTGACAATTAATTCTGTTATGAAGTCACACAAAGACAAAGGAAGATGCACCAGAAATGTGTTTCCCTTTTCCCTTAGCTTATTTCAAAATAGAAATACTGGACTTTTCCAACCAACTTTGTCAGTAATCAGAAAGGAAAAAACCCAACTATTTGAAATATGGATATTTCCCTCTTATCTTTTTTATACACCATTTCTTAAATATTGTTACCAACTTTTGCAATTCAAGAGACAGTCTAGGTGGTCACCTTGCAGGTTTGGTTCTGAGATCCAGCTGATTACAGCCATCCTTTCCACCAAGTGAGCTTCAAGTCATGTTTCCAGGCATGTTCTGTAGGATCAGGATGGTTTTTAGATTGACTAGAGCTCAGCTCCAGTGCTGCCTAGTTTAGAATTCCCACAGTCTTTGATAAAGCCTAAATTTCCCTGTTTGCATAATGCCAGGTAACCATCACCCTACTGGAGCACATGAATTTCCCTTGATATAGGCTGTTAAAAATGACCATGACTTCTGCCACCTACCCTGGGGAAACAGATGCAAACAACTGGAAATTAATATTAATTGGCAAGATGTTCAGAAAAGAGCAGGAGCATTCCTGTGAGAAGTTCAAGAACAGGAGCAGCAGAATCTCTGCCTTCACTTTGTACCTTCTACTCTGAATCTCTTCCATTAATTATCCTGCTTCTTGCATGGCGAGAATTTGTCAGCAAAGAAGGGGAGGCAGAAGCTATGTTGGCATGAAAATTTAGAATTTATGGTAGCTTTTTTTACAGTGCACTTACCTACTGCTTGTTCAGTGACTAAAACCTTGTACAAAGGAAACCACACTAGTTAGGATTTGCACTTCCTGTTGATATTGCCAGTGAAGGGAGCCCCATTAATTAGCAGGTATGTGTGGAATTTCTCCTCTTTTTAGAGTAGAAGAAATCCAATTTGCTGGTTTGTGTCTACCCACATCACAATTTCCATTTTTTCCCTTTGCTACTATCATCAGTATCTGCATATTACACTCCTTTTCCCTCTCATCAGGCTATCCTCTGCCATTGAAGCAAAAAATACATGGAAGTGCTTCTCTATAAAAACTTTAGTCATTTTTCCTTCCATATCTCTCAGTCCCTTGCACTGGCAATGCTCCTCCAGTCCTTTGATGGATCAGACACCTCAGTGAACACAGCAGAGAGTGGTGAGGCTCCATCTCCTTTGCAGTGTGCATTGTATGTTTCCTGGAAGCAGGGACAGCGTTCTGCCTCTTTCAGGTGCTCTTCTGCAGTTGCTTAGCTTAGGTATAAATGTCCACACTGAGCTCAAAGTAGAGATGGGCCCTGTGTATGCAATTGCTAACTCCTATTTTTAATATCAAATCAAAAATATAGAAAGATTATGCAAAGATCTGAAAAAAAAGTGCCTTTCTAGGCTTGTCTCTGCCTGTTTCTTCATACAGTTGGCAGGATATTGCTCTGTTTGAACAGAATCTGCTTTGATTTATATAAAATATTGAGTAAATTATTTTACCATGTGTACTTCACAGTTTCTTGTAGCTGAGCATATGTCATCATAGTGTGTCACCTGTTTGTGAAAGAGCCATACATCTCATTTTGGTGACTGAAAGAGGTGGGAAGATGTGTTCCTCAGGTTCATCCTGAGAGAAGGGAAACCAAATAAATTCTTTTCATTACTACTTCTATCAGAGCAGACAAGAGAACTGAGAATCAAATGTGGATAAAGGGTTAAGAATGAAGAACTACTAAAAATCTAGAAGTAGGACTAGATTAAAATAAATAGATGAAGATGTCAGACCCTATAGGCCATGCAAGGAGATATATGTACTCTATAGAGTGTAACAAGACAAGCTTCATTGTGTGATTCAGGCTGCTGAAGTAAGGTAGTGCCCCTGAAATGAAGACAAAGAGGAAACTTGTTACAAATTCACTCCCAAAGAGAGGAAACTTGTTACAAATTCACTCCCAAAGCATCATCACAGTTCTGCTTAACATTGGATTCAAATGTCTAGCAGTTGCCTCCCAACCCAGCAGCTCACAGCAGGCAAGGTTTCATTTGCAAATGTCATCATCACTACTGGCAGCCTTGGTGACCGCAGAGAAGCCAAGGACTTGTTGATGTAGTGTTAATTTAAATGGAATAAATTGGCCTAAAGAGTCAAAGAAATAGCATGACCCTGTCACTGTATGCTTAAACAAGGCTCAGCATTTTAGAACAGGCTTCATCTGTGTCTCATGGCAAAAAAACATCATTAAAAATCTTTTAACTTTCGTCAAAAAATCCAGGCAACTCTTGCATGCTGTCAGCTGCAGATAGAGATCAATATGGCACAAAAATAAGGTAATCTGTAGCACTGCTTGAACAGGAAGATCATGCTCTGGAGCAAAGGAAGCAAGGCAAAGGACAGAAATAGAAAATAAAACCTTCTTGTGCCGGTAAGGGCGGACAGAAAATGCCATAGGTCCGTACACCTATCTTTGTAATCATCCAGTTTTCCTGACCCACCTCCAATTGTGCCATTCTTGGCTGCTACACGGGGAAAAGCAGCTTCTGCAAGGGTTAAAGCCTTTAAAACTCAAGAAGTGTTTTCCTGCTATTCTGTTTTTGGGGACAGGACCTATTTTGAATGTAAAGTTAATTCCACATTAGTAAATAAGTTAGAGAAGTTTACTTGAACTTAGAAAGCGGAAATCTAACGTGACTCTATCTCCACATGCAATCGCTGCTCATTTTCATGTGAAGGCAGCAGGAGCTCTCCCGAGTGTATCACTAAGTGTTTCCTTGCAAGGCATTGTTCTGGACATGGGGAGAGGAAGGCTGCTCTCCAAGCAGGAATGGTAGAAATGCAGCAATGCAAACAAGAACTGGTAAGCAAACAACTTACCTACTTGAGCTCTGCAGTGGATCTAAACGATAAAATTACAAAAACAACAGTCCGCATGCTCTCTGGGCGTTCACCCACCACCTGGCAGATTTTGGGAGAGAGCAGTGAAGCAGCTCCGGGAGCTCTGGGACAGTGCCAGACTTGAGAATGCTGGCAGTAGATCTCTGTATTTGCTGTCCTTGTGTCCTTTCAGAGATGGCAGTAGGGCTGAAGAGCAGAGCTGGGGTTCAGTTACCCAGCAGAGCATTGAGAGGAGCCCAAGTGCCTCAGACACGATGGCAGCACTTACTGAATGTTCCCTGAATCCAACTTAGGTCTGAGTCATAGCAGGCAAACAGGATGAGAACAGGCACAGCTGAGACAGAAAAATGAGGCCTAATTGTTTGAAGACCTTTATGACCCAGATGCACTGTTCATTACGCAGAAACATTCTGCCTGTGTAGCTTCTCCTTGATAGATAGTACTTGATACCATTTTATTATTATTATTATTCATTCTCTGCTGCTGTGTAATACTAGACTGAGCTGTCAGGAGCTACTTTATTGCCCCTGAGTTGCTACTTTTCAGTAGTGGATGAGCTGACTCCCATGTTAGAAAACACCTTTCATCTTCCCAAACTGTTTAGTGTAAACAAGACTTTTCTTGCATGTATGTGATGTTGTTTAATTGAAGTAAATTGCTGTCTAATTGAACAGATCATGCACAAGAAATAAAAGTAGCAATATTGTAGGATGAAATTTTTAAGGGGTGTGTTTTGTAGTTTTTTTTTCTTTTGCTGTGAACAAAACATTTTTACCCTGATGAGTTTTTAATTAGACACAGTTCCCATTAGCTGAGATTAGGAGCTGGATTACATCTCCTGCATTTTTGAAATGCTATATGATGATGAAACAGATAAATGAAAAGGAAGAATTAACACAAAAAAGTTTCATTGCATTTAGAGATATGCCAAACAACATTTGAATGCAGATAACTGCCTTCCCTCCACCCCTGCTGATGCGTCTAGGTTTATCAGCAGGAAATGAGTGTGTTTATGTATTGTGAGATATTTGTTTTAAATATTTATAGAGTGCAAAGTCCTTAGGCATTTACAGGAGGCTTTGCAAATTCATCACAAAGTTTTTTTTACACAGACCTATTTCCATGATTTTTTTGGCATAATGCAGAAAGATTCTGTGCTCAGCCTCTGCATTAACCTAATGGCACTGCCTGGATTAAGTTGAGTGCAGGAGGCAATGACACATTTAGAAAGAAATAGTCAGTATCTGGAACTCCAGACAATCTGAATGTGAAGCAACAAGGGTGGAATTAAAACACTGGTCCCCTGACATTTCATACTTTGCTTTACCTCACCCATCCTTGCACAAACAAGTGTAGACAAATACTATTGCTCTGACCCTGAGTGTAGCAAAGTAGCTAGTGACTACAAGACTGATGATAAGGTATTGAGAAGAATCCATCTCCTGCAAATAATCCTAAAAATGTAGGTATTTCTTTGCCTTGCTTCTCTCCGTCTTCTGCCCTCAGATATGTTTCCCTTATTTATCCTAATAAAGCTGCACAGGGCAAGGAGTTATAGATGCTTAAAGATAAGCATAAATCAGCACACTGGGATACAAGGTGGATATTCTGGATCATGTCCTTTATATGAAGGGCAGCCCATTTCTTCGTCCTTTGGTTAATTTTTTGTTAGATGTATGAATTGGGGTCTGTGTGGTTTTCTTTCCCCTCAATCTAAGCAACAGTATGTGATGAAGCATAACCCATGAATTTTCTTTACCTTTGTGTCTCTAAGGAGAAACTAGAGGGAAAGATAGTGTGTATTCTTTATTGCCATATGTCATGGTGAGGTATGTTCTCCCACCTCCTCTGCTAGCTCTTTACCTCTAAGGCAACAGAAGAGCCAAAAAATTGTTTCTCTCTTTGTGGAACGCTGCTCTGCAGAAGTATGTGCTGAGGAGTACTTTAATGAGGCACTAATACTCTCTACCATTTGGCATTTCAACATCCACGATATTTGGGACTCAGAGCTCTAAAATGTTCACAGAGCTCCTTGTACAACTCCTTTGCCATAGGCATTCTAACTAAAGGTGCAAAATCTGTCTGGACAGGCTATGCTCTGTGCCCACAGTCGATGAACAGACTGGGTGTTTCAGCTGCCAGGTCTCCAGTCCCATCTGCTCAGAAGCTGCTTATGTGGGTTAGATGCTGGTCAGACCCTTGCCCCTACTCCAGAAACGCCACGTACGAAATGCCTGACAGATCAGCTTGATACCAGACTTGCGGTAAACAGCAAGATGTGTACGAGTTGGGATGACTTATAACCAACACAGATTGTAAGACTTCATTAATTAGAAGCTCTATTAATTAGAGAACTTTTTCTAAAGTCACAGTGCACTGCATGCGCATTATTTTTAACTTCAATTGTTAAAGGGATAAAAATTTAAACTAAAAGAAGATTATAATTAGTCATGTTTCTGTACAGCATGCCTTCATACACTCTGTCACACCTGTTGACATTTAAGTTCCAAAACCCCTTTTTTAAACAAGACAATAGCCAAATAGCAGATGATGGGAGGGCATGCAGATCGTAAGGCTTGTAGATGCCAAAAAGACAGATTGTATGCAGCAGGCATCCTGGAAAAAAAATGTTTGGCAAGGCACTTGATCTCTCTGAGTTTGTCACAGTGAAGAACTGCTTACAGGCAGCCCCACTGCATTCACTGACACCTGCAAATAAACTATAAAAGGAGTTAATCAGATGAGACGTAATTTGGAGCCTGCCAGTCAAAAAGTAATAATCCTAACTGGCCAACATCAGAGTGTCTAATGCCCTTGTAAAAAGACAAAGGGCAACACAAAATATGACTTCCCTGCTAAGTTTATTGAATATCACCTACAAATCCCACCTGAGACCTGGCCTTTGTTGTATTATAGGGTATAGAAAAAGCCTCTGCAATCCAAAAAGCAGAGAATCCACAGAAATGAGGTTGGTGGTGTGCAGCCACTGAAGACTGACCTGATTTGGGTATGTAATAAGTAACCTCTTTCTGTAGCAGAGGGAAGAAAGCAAAGCACTATACCAAACACAGGGCTGGCTGCTTGAACCACTGCATGCAGAGTCCTCTCTGTTTGCATGGCAGCTTGTCTTTGTGCTGTATGCACTCCTAAGTAAAAGTTTGGGGGTGACCATGCAAATGCCAATGGTGGCTGGAGATCATCTGTCACACAAGCAGAAGACAGCAGACAGCATGTGTTAGGCTAGGGAGAGATACTTTAATGGCTCTGAAAGGAGTTCAGTAATTGTTTATTTTGAGATCTGACTCATTGTGTTTACCTTTAGCTGTAGCAGTACAATGAGGAAACAACATTTATCATAATTACGTGTTCACCCTCAGGAGAGAGAACTGGAGGTAATCCTGAACTTCAGTGTTATCTGCTGGACTCACAGGAGGTTTGGGATTAAATAGGAGAGATCGAGTTTCCCTGTCTTGCCATCAGGCTTTTCTGTTAAAATGTCAATTTCAGCAAAGTTTCCCCGTGCAAAGATTCCTGAGAGTCACTATGAGCGTCTCTAATGATGGTAGGGTTACAGGTACCTTTTGTTCGACAAAGTAACTTATGTTCCTTTCTGCAACCAGATAATAAAAACAATTTTGAGAAATAAGAACTCTCATCTGTGAGAAACCCCAAGACTTCTGCTGAGAAATTGTTCCAAACAAACCTCAAAGCAGTACTGAAGCAAAAAAACAGAAGAGAATGTTTGAAGGCTTAAATCACTACTTATTGTTTTTATTTTCTCTCCCCTTCTTCCAGTCTTTCTTCTGTAACCAAATATCCTCCACTGTACAATATGTCTTGTTTTAGTCATGGATGTAAACAGTTTTCCCCTTGAAAGGAACCTCTTGAGTACGAACAGCATAGAGCATGGCAGGAAATACAGCAACTGGTGGTCTCAGTGCCATGGGGAAAAAAAAAGTAGATTTTGTCATTTATGACTTATTAGGCAATTATAAAATTACTTCCAGACATCAGCTGAGATCATCCTCCTCAGCCCACTGGAACCTTGATTCCCTTAGGTTGTAAAATAAATAAATAAATAAATAAATAAATAAATAAATAAATAAATAAATAGATGTAAGCAAACAGTAACAGAGTGCACAACCCCATAATCTGTTGCTTCATTAATGCAAGATGTAAATGCTTCTCTTAATCTTTTTGAGCCCTAGGAGTGCAGGGTGGTGTATCATGATGACAAGGCAGGGTTACTGAAGGGACACTCTATACACCCTTTTTAACTCAAATGCATTCAGTGCCATTGAACAAAAAGCTTTAATTTATCTCATATGCAAAGCTATGAATGTATTGCTTGCTTAATCATGTTGATGCAGAAAATGCGATTACTCAGAGACGAAAATTCTTTCACCTATGGCTCAACTTCAGGTCACGTCGGAAGAAAAAGTCAGAGGCTGGTACCAAAATGATGCGTGACATGAGACTTCTGTTGACAGCTGGGCTGGGCACAGAACTGAGAGACTCCAAGTGCTTTGAGTTGCCACTGATGCTGTTGGGAATACAAGCAGCAAAGAAGTCCTGGATGTCCCCAAGGCCACCAACTTGAGGTCTTTGTTGATGTCACTTGAGAGTGTAGAGAGCAGGCGCTCAGCCACCTCTGCAATGCAGATCTGCTGACAACATAGGTGCTTCCCAGGTAGCTGCTGGCAGAGAGGAGTCAGCTCAGCATCTCTGGACATCTGGAATTTTAGCTGGATAGTTGGAAAGGTCATTACACATGTAGTTAACAAGTGAAACTGCATCAAATGTTTTGCCTCCAGATTCACGTGTGCCCTGGACTTAATGCAGCTCCATATGCACACTGCCGAGCAGGATATTTATAATGCCTGTCACTGTGATATATAAGCACTTATCTAACTTACTTTAAGTGCTGAGCAAGCCAGCAGGGCCTCCAGGGAAGCAAGATTAGCAGGCAGCTTGTTGCTGCACCCTCATACAATGAATCCTTTCTACCAAAGGGAAGGGATGGTTAATGTCTGTGCAGAAGTCATATCCAGATCTGCCTGCAGGATATGTATCCTGGGCAAGATACATCCAGATAAAATTGTAAATATTTTGGAACTTGGTTGTATTTTTATTTAGCTCATGGCAGTCTTGTACTTCAGCTATTTCACTGCCTTGATGATACAAAAGAAAAAACATAATTATGTGATGCCTAATAAGTTGTGATTACATGACCTGTTGCATTCCATATAAAATAATTATACTAGAATAGTGTTTTGTCCTGCCTCTTCCCCCAGGCAAATTCAGCATATTTCCCAACTGAGTAAGTTAATCATTACAATAATAATTTCTAGATCATTTGAGACACTGTTACATCCACGCCATAAGAAAAAGGAAAATCTTAAACAATATCTTTGCAATTGATACAGAGCTTTTCCCCAGTTTTCTGTATTCTAGGCCCGTGAAGAAGTATGCATGTGACAAATCCTGAAGCTGAGTTCAGCTTTACTGATCTTAATGTTGCTCTGCATGGATATAGGGCCTAATCACAAATTTCCCCCCGTCCATATGTCCTTACAAACTCTGTCTTCACAAGCAGCACAACTACAGTGCAAATCACTGTAGCTCTTCACATGACACAATTGTCATAAGAGGTCTGAGTTGCAAGGCAATAAAGCAAAGAATCTGTTTCTGCTTAAAGAAATTCAAGTCCAATTCTTATGCCAATGAGTTTAAAACAATTTTATTCTCCCTGTGTTAGTCTAGAAAGATCTTAGCATCACTGGATGTATCTACAGAGTCAGGGCTGTTCTGAAGTTGCTCCAATGTCTGAGACCAAAATTTTAATTTACATTTTTAAGTTTTGTACGGACACCTTTCATACTACACATCTCTCATTAACTGTATGAATGAGAGATAAAGTCCTTTCCTTTGAAATATTTAATTTTGTATTTTAATTTTACATATGTCACTGCCTTCAAATTAAATTAAGGACTAAGAGCTCAGATGATTATTACTGGCAAAATGTTAATCTTTGAGGCAGGGACATGAAGCAAGACACTGCAGTCAATATCTTGGAACTCCTTTCAGAAGTTCTGAAAACAAAGGTAACTTCTCCATGTATTTCCCAAGCATGCAGCTTGTCTGCACCCTGATTAAACTGATAGGCTAACTCAGCATGACTTGCAGAGGTGCCGCACAGACGTAAAAGTCTGAATTAATAAGAATTATAAAATAATGGTGTATCATTTCTAGGTCTCACGTGTTTGACAGCTGCATTTTCAGGAATGATTTTAAAAAATGACTTTGCCAACAAGATGAAATGCAATTCAAATTCCAATTCAAGTCTACCATGTCTGCAATTCAGCACGCATCACCCCAGTGTATGCAGACCTCATTCTACAGCTTTGGCCCAGTCATGGCTGATTTGAATTAAGTTGTAATAAGCTCAGAAACAGGGAGTGTAGTGTTTTGGAAGAGAAAGCACATCTTTTTCATGTTATAAGTTCAGTGTATGCAAATTTACTCTTACCATTTTGGAGAAGCAGAATTTAAGCTAGTGCCAAGACAAAGGTCTCTGCTGAAGCTCTAGACTCAGCCTTTCAGTTGTAGTTAGAGCTGTTCAAGGTGGGATAGAGGAGAGGCCATGAATATTAACAAGGGCTCTGCAATTCGACACACGCAAAAGAGAGGACAATTCCTTCCCTTTCTTGCCAAATGTTTTACTGCTATGTGGAATTACAAGCAAGAAGGTATCCAAACATTTTTGGAATAAACTGTGTCCTTTTCTTTTTCCTTCATAATACAGCAAGTTGCTGTCAGAAAGTCCTGAAATGCATATTTGAATGAAAGCCCAGGTCTCTATTATAAGACTTGCATGTAAATAGTAATCAAGCAGAGTTTTAAAGGGCTATTTAAAAATGTGTATAGAATTGGATCAATGAAATTCCCTGGACTTGTGTTTAGTCCAGTTTTCAGATTTCTGGTTTTGAAGATGAAGAGAAAAGCTTTGTTTTATGCTTAACTATTGAAAGGTAAGTACTTCACATGTTTTACAGTAGTAAAAAGATTTCTTATGGAGCAGTGGATTACATGCATTTATTTCCAGAATAGGTTTATTGTTACTATTTCCACTGAATTGTTTCTAGGAAAGGCGTCACACAGGTTTTTCCTCTTTTTTTCCTTTCTTTCTTCATCTCTTTTTTTTTCTTTCCTTTGGTTCTAGACTTTGACTTCAGATTCTTTTTATAGAGCAAGTAAAGCTGAGAAGGTCTGGCATTCTATTTTGAGTACCACTAAAATGTGTATAAATGTAGTACTTAACAAAATGTGACAGTAATGGCAGTCCAAATTCACAAGTGTTGCTGTTTTGCACTGCAGTCCCAGCTTCCTTGCAATTATAATGTTGGGTGACATACTCCAAATATTTCCATGTGTTTCTGTTTCTTAGAATTCTAACATGGCTCTACTCCCTTGTAACATCTAGTTTAGGGATCAGTACATTTATTTGTGTAGTTTCTGGTAGAATTGTGCTAAAATGTATCACAAATTCAATTCTGATTAATGTAGGCCGTAATCTCAAAAGATATTTAGATGCTGAACTTTCAGGATCTTGGACCTAGGCACATTGTAGGATGTACACACATGAATAGTAATAGCACTAGTCACATTTCTGAAGTGCCTCGTGGGGTAGACACAGGATCAGGAGCTAGTGCTGCTCAAATTAATGAAAGCATTTATTAGGACTATGGTAGTAAATTAAGAGGACCTAATGAAGAGCCCTATAATTGCCTTATTTGGGACACAGTTTGCAAAAAGAATGGCTAGATAAAAGATAAAGTTTACCTTTAATGCTTACAGTTCCTGCATCCTCCCTTTTGGGTCTCCAGATTACCTGACCCACAGTAACAAGTCTGAGCTGATAGCTGGAGGCTTTCAGCCTCTCTGTAATTTTTATTGGATGATTATTAGATAGAAAACAGTCTGAGGTTTCTCCTAATTTAACTCCTCAGAGCAGGTAAGGAATAACAGAGCTGCAAACTTTTCGGTTTCTCAGCCCTAATTAACCAGAAATCGGACCAGACACTAAGGCCTAAAGAGGCTGCCCTGGCCTCACCATCAGCCTTAATGCCTGGTCTGACAATAATTCATCTGGCAGAAGAAATCTTAAATGTGTTTTTGATGCATTTACAGTCTAGTCTACTTGCTACTGCAACAGTGATTAACTTGCACATTATCTACTAAGTGGCTACTTCTGCAGCTAAAAATCTGCACAACAAATTTGCTTGTTGTTTATTTGGATTAGCATCCAGTGCTGCTAATTAGAATTAGATTTTAATTGCCATTCCTAACATGTGCTTGAGACATGGGCTAACTCATCCCTCCTTCAGGCAGTGAGATCAACTTCCAACCTTTCTGTGTTTTAAGGGGATAAAAGAGTTCAATTTAAATGGCTGGCTAAGACACATCCAGACTAAGCATGACCTGAAGAATCCAGAAGCACAAAATCTTGTGTCTTTAGACCAAAAATGTTAATCCTCAAGTTCCCAAATTTTTGACATTGTTAATCCTCTTTGTGTCATGCCTACTGATTCTTTACAGCAAACAGGTACTTCTGTCCCTTGGTTTTCTCTGAAGGCAACTCACAAAGTTTTGGTTGAAACTGCAGCAAGCATTTCTGTGTGAGCTCTTCTCTGATAGAAATTGGACTTGCCCCAGAGATATTTCATATGGGTTCATCAGATCTTACTCTGTAATCAATATGAAAATAAATTGCTCTGGATGTTGAATGTGAGAAATCAGGCAGGTAGCACTGTGTCTGTGTGAAACTAAGTCACATAACTTTCTCACACTGGCCTGAGAAAGTATGGCCTGAGAAATCATAAGGAGGAATCCAAACAGTCCGTAGAGAAGGAAAACAACCTTTGCGGGTGTTGTTTGTCCCCTTGCTGTTTACCTGTAAGAAACGGTCAAGGGTGTTGTTCCTAACAGTCCAGTGATGGTGATGTGTTGGTTTCATGGCCAATGAGAGTTTTACCTTTTTGGACCTTCTCAGATTTGTCTTTAAAAGAAGATCTGGAAGAATAAAACTTGCTCTCTTTTGCAACTAAGGCTAGAGAGTCTGTGTCATCACTTCACAGTTCCTAATACAGTGTGTCAAATTGCCACAAATTTTGATGTGTGCAGGGATTTGCACAACTGGGTCATTTCCTTTGCCATCAGTTGGCACTGGTTTCTGCAATGAGGTGGATTAGGCTACCAGCAATCCTCTAAGTCAGTGTTTCTCAATCTCTGGCAGCTGCCATCTACAAATGGTTTAGGTACTCAGAGTAAACCTGTCTGTCACTAGACTGGATAGCAAACATTTAAGCAAGGTTTATATAGATTATACCATCCAGGCTGAACCACACTTTACAAATATTGTTGTGTTAAATTTTGGAGGGCTCTTTTTGCTTTGTTTTGTTTTTTCCTAATGTCTGTATAAGGGTAATGGCTCATTTTTCAATACCCTGGAGAATTCCTCCTGAATGTATGCTCTGTTTGCAGAATCCATTAGCCAAACTCCAGGAGGAGCCTCAGAGTGCACAACTAACAGAATTACCATCAATAAAATGAATATTAAATTCCTTAAGTCTGTGAACACTTGCTTTCCTGACAGAGGTACACAGTAGTTCATAAGAGTACTAGCAGGAGATTCTGGATATAAAGAACATTTGTGTCAGTAGCAGATGTAATTAAAGGAATCATTCTCTGGTTTAATGTTCACCTTTAGTACTGATTCTATTGGGGTTAAACGTGGAAGGACATAAATATTGTACATGAGGAAAACAGAATCTCTGTTTCTAGACCAGCTGAATTGAAAACCACAGGGAGTTAGGTGGTCCAGATGAAAAGTGTTACAGTGAGAGGTGAAAACCATACGAGTATCGTGGCCTTCAGTTTGAAGAAACACACCCACCCACAGTGGTTTGCAGCAATGGCTGTGTAGTTGCATGACCAATCTGCTAATGAACACACAATCTTCAGTAGCTATAAAAGGTACTGTAACACTTCAGTAGCTGTGAAAGGAGTTAGCTCACAAGGTGGTACTTGCTGAAGTTCTCAGGAAAGCAGTAGCAGACAATGCTAAGAGAAGACTTCTCATGCTTTTTATGGATTTTAGGCAACCCTAGAAAAATATTAGTTCTATTCTTTGTTATTTCCCCTTCCTGTTGCTTTCAGTTTGTTTCTTAATACAAATCAATTTCACCTGATATTAACACTCCATAGGAGACAGCAAATAAAGGACAACTCAGTTGCTAGTTCTGCTGCCAGCTGTGTCTGTTTATCAGTGCTTCCAAACTAATCCACTAGATGCAGTGATCTAAAAACGTCTTTTTCTTTCTATCATAATCCCCAGACTGACACAGGTTTCTTAAATATGCCACTCACCAGCAGAGACTAATTGTGGCACCAATCCAATACCCAAGAAAACCCCATTAGCTTTGGCCTTGGAGCTTTCTACAGCACTGTAAAATGTTAAGGATCTTCATGGCTTATAATTTTTTTCTATATTTTTTTGCAAAAACTGCCACATGAATGATCTCCTCCTCTCAAAAATTTGTATTTGGTTACATTTGGATGTCTTAAAAAATCTATTCTACAAAATTACTGGTTGAGTGCAGGGCACAGATGAATGGAAAACTGAAGGAATTCTTTATCAGAGAACAGAGAGCTGAAATGCAGTATAATGACCATGTGTTGTTAAATGACCGTGTTGTTAAATCTGGACTTGGCCTGAGTCTGTTCCCGATCCAAGGCACTACACGTTGTTGAGTACTTTCCCACAGCGCAGAGTTTTACTGGTGGTTAGGAGAAGAACACATGATTAATGCTGAAGCTGTGGTAAGGAATAAACAGATCTTACTCATACATTATGGAATTGTTGATGTGTGTTCTTATTCTGGGAAAAGCAGCTGGGAGTATAAACACGGTATTGAATGTAGACTTCCCTCTTGATCCTAAGACCACTATCACTGGTAATCTTAATTCTCTTGTAAACATTACAGACACATGGCACTCCTAGGGCAGAAGAATGTCCATAAAAGGGTAATAAAAGGTCTGGATCCAAGCCAGAATGGGGTAAGACTACACAGTGTCTCCTTCACATGCTCTGAACTTTTTTTTTAGAGTTCCACCATGCACAGAGATATGGCTAGCTAGAAAATTTCACAGAATTACTTTCCATCCTGTATTCAAAGGTAGCCTAACTTACAGAAGTACTGCTGTGCAAACTAGTGGTGTCCTGGCATCATTGTGAGAATTATTTTCATTACAGAGAGAGATTGAAGGCATGTGTGGAATAAAAGTGAATTTAAGTGAAAAAAAATCCCTTTTGGGGAGGAAAAAACCCAAACCAAAACAAAAAACAAGCAAACAAGTAAACAAAACTCCCAAACAAAACAAAACAAAAGCCAACTAAAACAAAACCAACAACAATAAAGGAGGAAAAATGGCTAAAGATACATGAGCAACTTTGTTCTTTGCTCCTGGAGGGATTTTGGGACTTTGACAATCTCTGAAATGTTAGAAGTGTGGGGAGAAACAAGAATCACAAAATATTTTCTTGACTTGTAACTGTGAATCTTGTGCTAGTTATGATCATTTTGTTTATCTGTGTCTTCTAAGAAACAGGATCTTGCTGCTTATGTATTATGTCCTGTTAGTTCTACAGTGCTCCATCCCCTGCAGTCCTCCCACATGCTCATCCCTGTAAATCATCCCTGTGATCAGTTCTTCATTTTTCTTCCAAAGTAACCATATCTTCCTTATCTGCTAAAAAATTAAAAAGATAAAATGTTAGCCGGAAGCATCCCTAATGCTACCCTTTCGTAGTTCCAGTTTAGGCTTTCCTCTTCCAGGACACATTTGAGAACATGTAGAGCGGGCAGAAAGCTTCAGAGGTCTGCAGTCATTAATGAATTTACTGGCACTCCCTGTGAATGCTGAGACTGTCTGGTAATGTGCTGTCTTGTCCCCCTCCTGCACCTCCTCTCTTCCAGCCTATGCCTTCTATCTTGGTCACTTTCATTAGAAGTTGCTTTTCAAAGGGATCATTAGTGAGCTGGTATTGTTACTTGGAAAGATTTAACTGCAAAGAAATCAATGAGTCCCCAGGTATGTCTGTTGTGGTCTAACATTGTAAAAATTGAGTTCTTCCCTTTTTTATCTCCTGTGGTCTGGAGAGGGAGGAGCTTTTAGGGACGTTAATTTTTCAGACAACATGATTGCTGGTACTGATTTGTTGGGGCCAAGAAAACAGAGTCTACCATATGCTGTCTTTCAGTGGTAAATTCTTGTTCCACATTTTAGAACTGGTTTTAATAATCTCAAAACTATATAATGGCTAATATGTTAGTTATGAAAGTAAAGTACCACTTGTCATCTTAGAGTTTATGTTCCTCCAGAGAGGAAGGAAAAGTCTTGACCATTTTCAAGCCAGTATTGTATTCTGTATCTTATCATACTCTGAAGGGAGTCTGTGAATAGTTCTAACTAAAAAAAAAAAAAAAAAGAGAAAAATTCTGCAACATTTGATAGAGAATAATGCAGAATATTAAGTTTTTATTAATAGATTACCATCAACTAATTTGTGAATGCAAAAAATGTGAATGGAATAAAATGAACTATGAACTATGTAACTATGAAACTCTGTTCAAGACACTTTAATCATCTTTGAACACAGAACAACTCAGACATCTAATAAAAGAAAGCATTGTGTGGGGCCACAGCCACAGGTCCATTTATTTGATATTACTTTTCAAAATGTTACTCATAAGAGAAACAATGAATAAAAATGTAGGTCTTGAATTGAAGTGGTAATAAAGCAGCTGCAGATAACCTGTAATGCTCTCTGACCAAAATAAGGCTCTTGTTATTATCTTTACAGTAGAGTCCTATTGGTGAAAGAGCACAAAGTTTTTTACATAGAGGACTTATTCCCAAAGGGCCTGAGCTGGTTTCTATAAATCTCTGCAGAACTTTATTTGAAATAAGAGCAGACACAGAATAGCTGCTTTTATTTGGGACAAAACTTGAACTTTTTTTTCACTGCATTACAAAAAACACATATTGTCCTGGTTAGACTTTAAAAGCTGGGAGAGTCTTCTCTTTATTTTTCCTGTTTTGCTTGATGTTGTCTATGTTGTCCATGAGCAAATGCACAGCTGAATTCCTAGTAATGTCTTCAGACAAAGAAATCTAAAGGCTGCCAATTTAAGCTACTGTAGTAATTCAAATCTGAGTTACTTTCTAGCATCGAATTCTATGTGCTTTAAGGAGGTAAAGGTCACACTTAAAACAGGATCACATGTTGTCATTGCATGTGATTTTATTTTCATAAACTTTTCATCTTCAGCTCTGAGACTGAACATTTTTGCTATTCCATCATTTTTCAACCTCTGTACAGAGAGATGAAACAGAGTATTTCTATGAAAACAAACTAATTATTGCTAAACAGTCAAGAATGTTGTTAATTATGTGACTTAAACAAATCACACCATTTGTGAAACATTAAGGTCTTTTATAAGACGATAATGATAACTGCAAGTATTAAAACAGCCTTTGGAAAAGAACATCAGAATAAATATTCTGGGAATGATACAGTTTCTCTTCTACAGCTTGACATATAACTTTTTCAGTCCTTCATCTCTGAATTCATAAACACAAAATGCACACACAGCTTGGAGCACTTCACAAAACAGAATAAATACATCTCCTCATTCGAATCAATAAAGCTACTTCACTTAACAAAGACTTCATTCTTGTTGGAGCAATCAAAATCTATATAATGTTTGCTTTGATTATTGGACTGGGATAAGTTTTCCCTGTATATATGAGCTCTAATTGCCCTGCCACTAAGAGGCCAGGTGAAAAAAGACTGAAAACACAACTGGGCTTCCATTTCAGGCAACTACAACAGATTTCCTCTTACTGTCACACACTGCTCAGAAAATTGAGGGGTTTCCTATGAAAGCTTCTTTCTGTTGGTTAAAAAAAGATTATTGGGTTACACATTGGCAGGAGCAAATGCAGTCATGCATTCTGGGAAGGTACAGTAGGAGAGCTACTGGGGAGAGCTGCATTTCAAACCCATTGTACAACGGAGTAGTTTGTCAGGATTCAAAATGAAAAAGGAAAAAAAAAACACCAACAAAAAACCAAACATACAAAGTGAGGGTCTTTGTTTTTGTTGTATCTGGTTTTCCTCACAAAGTAGACAGAAATGGGAAGGCTGGGGATTCTGCCATGTATTCAAACTCCCATAGTTTTCTGATTGTGATCAGTTTTCACAAAATAGTTCATGCATTAAACTGCCAATACATTGAACTATAGAGAAAATCTGTAACAATTAAAATCATGCCATTTTTAAATCTAGAAGATAAAAGAATGCTACACAGGTTTGTATGTAAGCTGATATTATTGTAGAGCACCAAAATACTATGTTAACAGCTAATTTTCTTGGAAATTGGATTTCTTCATAGAACCTGCATCTTCTTAAGCATATTTTTCCAGTGTGCTTTATTATTCTTCTTAAATATTTCTTTCTGCAAACTATCAGTTTCCTCCCCTAAGAAGTGGTTTAATAAATACTGTAATTATAATTCTTTCTAATGTTGCTTTCTGCAAAGTGCATCACGGAAGAAAATCCATAAAATAATACATGCGGCAAGAGCAACCCAGAATATACACCTATAGAGAGAATTTGAAACAGAGATCCTAAAAGCAATTATATTATTTTCTGTTGGTACCTAAGGCAGGGAAAACCACAAAGGCAGAGGTGGGCAGTGAGGCGGTATTGAGACATCAGAGGAAGGGCTTCTCGTGACACTTGTAAAGAAATTTCGAGGTATTGTACCCTGAATGGGACAATCAGAAATCAGTACTTGGTAAATAAAGAAACTCATGTCACTTGGAATCAGATGATCCAGGGGCAGAGACTGACACCCCGCAGTCACATTAATATTCAACTCAGAGGTAGATATGTAGTTACAATATTACAAAAATAAATACCGAGTGGAGAGGGAGAGAAGGATATAACACTGTTGTGCAACAGACGGAAATATTTCAAGTTATTCGTGTCCTTCACCTCAGCCGAAGGGAGAAACCGAGGAAACCTGCTGTAGAATGCCGCACTATCAGAGACGGGCCTACAAGAGGTTTGTTCTCAGATAAAATGCTTAGATAATAAGAAGCCATGGGACTCTGACACGTCCCTAAAACATTCATGACTCATCGATCTGTTGCAGAGCCGGGGAGAGAGCTGCGAGCCGGGGCCGGAGCCGGCGTCTCACATCTCCCTCTGCTGGGAGGCACCGCGCTCGCTCGGCCGCGCGTCCCCATCGCAGCGGCCCTGGAGAAACAGCCGGGTCCCAGCAAATGCGGGCTGACAGCAGGTCTCACCCTTGGTATTCCTCTTTTTTTCTTTTCTTTTCTTTTCTTTTTTTTTTTTTTTTTGGGTGGGGGGTAAGGAATATCTGTAGGTGGGAGGCAATTGGAATAGGGAACATAGTTCGAATACCGAGCTTCAAATGGTCGTGGTGAATCGTTTGTGAATGTGCTACAGCTCAGGAACTGCTCAGAGAAGATATTCGCCACAAAAACAAAAACAAAAACAAAACAAAAAAAAAAAAGTGAAGACAGAACAAATAAATAAGAAAACTGTGATATGTTTGCAGGCAACTCAAGTGAAAGAAAAAGCTCTTTGGTGGCATTATTTGGCAGTAGCGGGAGGACACATATTTCAAAAATGGGCAAAGAGCCAAAGTCCCATTGCCATTCAAAAATATTATGCCCCTGAAAGTGAGATTGAAACACCTTTTAATTTTTTACTTACTCCATTAATCCCCAGCTCCAGCTGTATCCTTTTGCAGAAATGGCAACAGGATGTTATACACGGTAGGATACAACAGAATGATATGCACAGTATCCAGCATAAGTATAGGGACAGAATTTTGCCCTCCCTTTTGTATCATTAGTTCAAGAAGGTCCTCTTCAGATACTATGAAAAGCCAGGCTGTTCAAAAGAATTGTGAGTACAACAAAGTTGTTAATTGCCATGGATTTATTAAACAAATGAGAGCTGTGCACCTGAAAATGTATCAGGAACAAGATATCATATGGTCTCCCAGGTGATTCAGCACAGTTCTGGAGTGAGGGCTTGTTATGAGGTGAAACACTGTTTAAAATTAACATATATGCTGATCCATGGACTTGCTAGTATAATGCCAAGACAGAAAATTTAGCACACCACTACAGTGCATAAGTAAGAATGAACTTTGGAAAATCAGATTCCATAAATAAGCAGACAAAGTAGTGATTCTGGAAGATGAAACACACTCAGTTGTTTTATTGAATTTCAGTAGGTATGAAAGAAATTTTCCTTGGACCACAATTCCACCGCAAATAGTCATTCCCAGCGTGATAAAAACCACTCAGAAGTTTTTACTGGAAATGAGGCTGTGTTGCTCTTGAAATGTAAGATATCAGAAGAGTAGTTTCATTTGCTGATCCCCAGTATCACACACAGCAACCACAGAGGAGGTAATTGCCTATCTAAACTGTGAGAGCAAACTGCAGTACTTGATAGCTTGGGGCAGGCATGTCAGAGAAGTGAGAGGTTTGTCACACACCTGCTTTTTGGATTGCATTGTGCAGGGCTCTGTCATAAAATAAGAGCAGCATGGCAGAGCCTGGGGGAATGGCACAGCCAAAAGCAGGTGTGTGTGCCACATGCTCCCCTGAGCTTCAAACAGCTCGTGCAGGAACATTAAAATGCAGCCCTCTCTCAACCACGCCGGGCTGCGTTAGGGGTGTCGCAGTAGCTGAGAGCATCTTGACTATCACAGTCGCCTGTGGGTAGCCTGAATCTGCATCCCATACTGACATTTGTGTGGAAAATGAGTCTTTGGGGCAGCTGGCCACAGCTGGCACTACTTGCCGAGGAACACAACAGTCAGTGAGAGGACTGGTTAACAAATTCTAATGGGTAATTATCAAATCACAAAAGGGATTCTTCTCTTTGTTCAAACCAGCATTGCTGACATTGCACATAATGCAGGGGACCTGAGTATCTCTGCTCCAAATTCATCAGTCAGATTTTGAGACTCTTTGCAATGAGGATTGAGGCATTTGAACCATTGAAAACTGGTTTGAACCCAGTGGAACCCATTCGATCTGGTTTGAACCAGCTTGCAACTGGTTTGATCCAGTTGAACCAGACTGGAAATTATTTTAATCAGTTTAATCTAATTTGAATTTTTTGGAATTGGTTTGAAGTGGTTGCAACTGGTCTGATCCAGCTGAACCAGCTGGATCCAGTTTTACTGTTTGTACCACTTGGAACCAATTTTGACTAGATTGAACATTACTAGAAATTCCTTAATGGAGAGGGTTTTTAAACACTGGAATGGACTGCCCAGGGCAATGGTGGAATCAACATCATCCTTGGAGGTGCCCAAGAAATGACTGAACACAGCACTTAGTGCCATGGTCTAGTTGACAAGTTGGTGAAAAGAAAAGCTTTAGACTCTATGACCTGAGAGTTCATTTACAACCTAATTGGTACTGTGATTGTTTTAGTGCAATTCCAGATGCTTGGGCAACAAAATACACTAAAATCAAATTCACCAGTACACAAGTTACACAACAACTTTTAAATGTTACTCTAGATTTTATAAACATCTACCGGGATATCTAATTTAGAGTTGAGATTTCTTGAACTTAGCTTAAAAATTAAGGTGACACCTGTTAGACTGCTAAAACCACTTTCCCATGCAGACTCTTTGGCAGTTGATATTTCTGTCCAAGCATGAAAACTGGAGATTTATACTTGCTTCAGATGCATTTATGAAGGGTGTGGAGGGATTTTTAAGACATTAAAGGTGACAAAGTGATAGACTTACATTACAGGTACTTTTAAATCGCGAACTTTTCAGACAGATGGAAAATACCTTCCCAGCCAGGTTCTATGAGGGAAACAAGTGCTTTTGGAATAAACCAGGCAATTTGCACTTTCTAATCCCAAAATTCTGAATTACCTCAATCCTTTATCTCCATGTCCAATTTGAAATTTGTTAGCTGGGATAATAATTCTGTTTATCTCATGGGGAGAAAAATAAACTGCCCTTGGACAGACTTGCTCTTGAATAGGAAAAACCCAGTGCAGTGGCATTAGGGATGGCCCAGACACAAGTGTTGTTTGTCAGAGTATATTGGATTTCTGAGAAAGTTCAGTGATGAAGACACATGGAGTATCCTTGGATGCCCTTTCTTACACATTATATAGCATGGAAAGATTTTAAAGTGTGTTTTCCAGATAAGATCCCTATCTAATTATTGGTTGCTGTTGCTTGATCCATCTTCTCCAGGCCAAGGTATATCCACTTCCAGTAAAAACGTGGTTACTGAACATCTCAGGCTGCAGTACCTTTGTTCCTCCATTGTCCACCACACCTTGGGCACTGGAAAAATATTTACTTTCTTCCCAAACTTGTGGTCCCTGTGCCACCACTCTTCTCACAGCTGTAAACCAGCAATGCTTCCCCTTGCACCTACTCCAGGGCAGAGATGCTGACAGCTTGGCAGCCACCAGGGATCCCCGGGCAGGGCTGCAGGGACATCATCTTGAAATTGGGATGGACCTATTTAATGAGGTCACTGAGCTAGTAACTAGAAACTAAGCCTGGAACTATAGGTATTACTCCTGGGAGGCCCCAAAACATCAAAAATAAATTAACTCTGATTAATGGAGAAGCAAGCCCTCCCTCTCCCTTCCCTTGTGGCAAGACATGTGCTCCTCAGCTGGTGCTGCAGCAAATGCATCTTCTACATGTGACATCTTTCGGGGTTCTCTCTTCCTGCCTCTGAAAAGTTTTCTCTGGAACAGGGGAAACAGTAAGTACCCCCAAAAAAGAGAGATGCTCCCAATTCACATAGGTAGGGGAAAATGTGCAAATAGATATCATACATGGGGACCTGTTCTGTTGACTATCTGAGCTAGGGAGCATGGAGGGATTGCTGTGGGGAGCACCTGCAATCAAAAAAGCTCCTGCTCAGGACTCACACATTCTCCTTTGAATGTGGTTAAAAGCTGAGCGTTTCCTTTTCACCACTTACACAACCTCAGAAACTTCGATCACAGATTTTGGTGGAGCCTTAATATTTCCTAGCCTGTGCTGTATTGTTTGAAGCAGATGGGACTCGCCCCCTTAAAAGATGTAGAACAGCAAGGAGACGGAGAGGTGGAGTGCTCCAGTTGGAGAGAATCACTGAAAGTTATTGGGTAAAAAACAGCCTGTTGGGCTTGAAACACAGCCTGCTTGGGGCACCTTCCAGGCATGACCAGAACAAAACCTGCCACTTTTCCATGTTCCTAGCCTGTAAACAAAAAAACAAACAAAACCCCACACCAACAGAACAGGACTTTGCTTTCCTGTCACACTGCAGCTTTATGTCAGCTGCCATCGAGGAGAAAAAGCTGGTGCCCCGCCAGACCCTGAGGTGGGAACAGTGTGGGTAATTCCCTGGGAAGGACATTAAAGCCAGGGGGCAGGTGGGACAGAGCCTCCCTGGAGGCAGGCAGCTCCAGCGGCCCCAGGGAAACCCTCCAGCAGCACCAGCGAGGCTGGTAACAGCTTTCCTGTGTGGAAGGGACAGGGAGGGGAAGGCAAAGCCAGAGTGCCTGGGAAGATCCCAGCCACGCCTTCCAGGAAAAGACTGCTTCATGCCTCGCACGCAGCCCGGCTTGGGGGAACTTCTGGGCTGGAGAGGGCAACGCTGTCTGGAGTACCGCGGTGTGGGGAGGGCTCCGGGGCTGCAGCCCCTGGCACTGGCACACGTGGTGTGCGGGGTGCTGGTCTGCTCATGACAGCCCGCCTTGGCTCTGCAAAAGGGAAGGACAACTTAGAAAAGAGAACCCAAAACCAAACATAAAATCGTCCAAAACCAAACCAAGCAAACTAACCAAAGGTAAAATAAACAAATAAATAAATAATAAAAAAGGAAAAAGCCATAGAAAGTAGCAGTAAAGCCCGACCAAGCCCTGGCTGAGCAGTGAACCTGAGGTGTGGGCGCTGCTATCCTTCTCAGTGAGACTTGGTGGGCACGTGGGAAAGACAGAGGCCAGGGACAGTTTTTGGGGGTGCAGGAAGATTAATGAAGGGTAAGGGCTGGAAGGGAGTGACCCCAGCCTTAAGAGAGAGGCCCTGGAGGGCAAACGGGGAGATGCTCCCCAGGGGTGGTGGTTTCTCCAACAGCTCTCCTGGTGCGATCTCTGCCCCTGCCCTGCTGCTTGTGGGAGCAGACTAGTACCCCCCGTCCGGCATGGGGCTCCCCGATCCTGCATCTGACGGCTCCCTAAAGATGGTCCTGATCGCCCAGAGTCCTGGAGGTGCGCGTGGGGGTGTCAAGCCCACGGGGACAGACTGGGGATGCCAGAGCCACGGGTGTAGCTGGGTCCGGCCAGCGCAGCCCTGGCTCCTGCGCCTGCTGCGATGCTCAGGTGGGCCGGGGCGGGGGTGTGAGCGTGTGCTGGAGTGTGAGCGTGTGCTGGAGTGTGAGTGAGCGTGTGCCGGAGTGTGAGTGAGCGTGTGCCGGAGTGTGAGCGTGTGCTGGACTATGAGTGAGCGTGTGCCGGAGTGTGAGTGAGCGTGTGCTGGAGTGTGAGTGAGCGTGTGCTGGAGTGTGAGTGAGCGTGTGCCGGAGTGTGAGCGGGCGCGCACGTGTGCGCACCGACATCTGCGTGCGCCTGTGCCCGCGGGTGTGCGCGCAGGGGGCGCGGGCGGAGGAGGCGAAAGGGGGCCGGTTCTGCTGCGGGTGGCTCCCAGCCTCCCCCGCCCCCTTCCCTCTGGGTCTGCTCCTCGCTCCGGCTCGCATTCTATCGCAGGCGGCCGGCGCAGCCCCCTCTCCACAGCCCCGGCCCCGGCCCCCGCCCACCCCCGGGGTGGAGGCAGCCGCGCCGAGCCGCCCGCGGGAAGAAAGCAGCGCTCCGCCGGCTCCGCGCCCCTCCGCGGGGCCATGCAGCGCCTCTGCCCGCCCGCTCCGAGCGCAGCCCCTCGCCCCGCCGCCCTCCGCGCAGCCTGAGCGCCCGGCGGGGGCTCGGCGCCGCTCCGCTCCCGGCGGTGGGACGGGGCCGGCAGAGGCGGCACAGGAAAGCTCCGTGAGGCTCCCCCGCTGCCCCGGCCATGGGGAAGGGGCTGGAGGGGACAGCGGCCCGCTGCGGGCTGGGACTGGGATACCTGCTGCAGACGGTGGTGCTCCCCGCCCTGGCCGTCCTGGGGGCCAGCCGCCCCGGCTCCGCGGCGCAAGGTAAGGCGATGGATGGATTCATGCATGGAATGGATGCATGGATGGATGGAGAGGGGCTGGAGCATCCTTCGTGTACGGGTTAGAAATGAGAGCTTATGCCGTGATTATCTTTTTTACTGCGTTTGTGTGTGCAAACAGTGCAATTCCCCGCATGCACGACCCCCGCCGGGGTCCGGGGGGTCCGGTCGCACCGGCCGGGTCGGGTCTGTAGGTGCTGAGTCTGGCCGGGACAGGCATTTGCCTGCACTCCTTCCTCAAATAGGACACGGAGAGCGGAGGGGAAGTTCGGGCTGAAGGAGCCCCGCCGGCACCCCTCCGGGGCTGGAGAGCCGCTCCGGTGCGCCCCGGAGAGCTGGCAAGGTGCGTGCGAAAGGCAGGTGCGGGCGGCTGTCCCTCCACAGCGGCAAAGCCGTACCCTGGACCTCTGCAATCCACGGTCAGTCTTGAAACCCCCAAGGCCCCCCACGCCCTCCTTCTTCCTGCCTAAAACATGATACACCCGACGGGAGTCACCGCCTTTCTGTGTTTATGTTTTGAGACTTTGTTTCCTCTCCCGTGTCGGGAATTCTGGAGTGCATCTCGATCTGCCTCCCCTGTGTAGCCCTTGTATGAATTCCCCTTTCTAAGTGGCAATGTATTGCTTCTCGGTGCGTGTTTAGGGGTGCTTGAAAGCATCACAAAGAGCCCTGGTTCAGTGTTGCACCCACCTGGTTGACAGCTACAGCAGGAGGCTTTTTCTCCTGCGACCTGATGCTGGACAAACTTTCTCGGTGCCTCTCTTCTTTCCAGGAGTTAGACCTAATGCGGAAATGTGTCGCTTTTGTGGAACACAGGAGAGAGAAAGAGAGCGGTTGCTGCTGCATGTGGGCAGAGCTGCATGTACCAAAGATGTGCGGGTTGGTTAAAGCAGTGGGAAATCCCAGTTGTATGATTAACAAGAGAAAAGGAATTTTAGAAGATTTTTTGTCTGTTTATTTTCCACATGTATGTAACCCAGAAGTAGTAACACACACCAGACTTTTGATTTGAAGTTGCTAGCATAATGCAAGTGTAAGAATGCTTGATTTTCCCCACATCATGTCCGTGGAGAGGCAGTTGTGAAAACTACACAGATCTGACCCTGTGCTCTCACCCAGCCATTACAATGTGTGCTCCTCTGTGGTCTTTTTGACAGGAGAGCAGTGCTGGTTTTTCTGATTCCCGGTGTCCCTGGCAGGCTTTCTGTGTGTTCTCCCAGGCACAGAGCTGTAGGTTTGCTGCTGGTGGGCTGGGTGCACCGAACACCATGTCTGTACATGTAAGAGTGCTAATCCATTTCCTGCTGATACTTACTCCATCCCCTCAGAGTCATGTTCCCTTGCTCATTTGTCTCACAGGAAGATCAGAAATCTGGCCATGAAAAGGAGGTAGCAGAGAACGAGAGTACAAAAATGCATCCTGGCACATTTCATCTGTGTCTTCCATACCGTTTCCTTTCACTGGTTTCATGTTCAAGATAAGCTACGCTTGATATTTTGTATTTAGAGGTTTTAATAGTACCATAGGCATGTAGACCTACATGTGTCAGGGGGTATGTATCAGTCTGTGTCGATACAGAATAACCATGTCAGGGGGAAAGGTCCCCTCAGACAGTTGAACCTGGAGTGGAAAGGAGCCTGCCTGCTCTGCTGGCAGGACACGGGAGTTTTGTATGACAGATGGCCCAGGCAGGGCAGAGAGGACCCCCTGTGTTCTGCTGTTCCAGAGCGCTCATCTCAGTGCCACAGGGCTCATACCTCACACTCCCAGATGGTTTCTCCTTTCCACACTTACCCTCTGTGACACAACGCTGTGTGACAGAAACGCCACGAGGGCAGAGGAGCCAGGGCCCCTGTTCCTACACTGCAAAGGGCAGCGCACGTGTGGGACCTGCCACAGAACACAGCTGTGCTCACCTACCCAGAAAGAGATGGAGAACTCTCCAACACTTCCTAATGTGTGATGTGTGATAAACTTCCACAACAGAGTGAAAAATCCAGGGAATCTGCCTGGGATATAGCTCTTTGTTTTGGACTTTTTTTTTTTCCTGTGTATACTTTTATTTTTATTGCTAGGACGAGGCAGAGAATTTGGGTGCAGACGTGGTTTTGGCATTTTTCCCAGAGCTGAGGGATTTTCTGATTGTTGTGTGCAGTGGGGATCTTCATGTGTGTGTATATGTGTACACGGTGCTTCAGTGAGGCAATGAATCAACAGTTTAACTATGCCCTCTTCAGGAAGTTTCCTCATCATATAGCACCGGGCAAAGTTTTCCCTCTATTCTATATATACACTTCAAAACCATACATGTTTCATCTCAATTCCCCAACTATCTTTAGCTTTTGAAGCAGGCTGAGAAAGCCATGAGCATTGCTGGGACTTGTGCTTTCATACCTTCCTTTCCCAGTGCCTGGTAGAAGATGAATTTATTAACTGAGGGGTTGGTGGACCAACCCCCCCTCACTCCCTGGCAGATTCATTATCACTGCATCTCGGCGTCCTCCTGTGAGCTTCTCAGCAGACCTAAATACGCTTTTTGTTTTATGAGTATTTCTTATCTTCTTATCTGAAGCTGTCTAAGTATTTTTCCGCTGTTATCAGGAGAGAACAGGAAATGGCTGCAATGGTAGAGACAGCCCTTAATTCTCAAAGGGGTGTGAATGGGGCCAGAGCGATAATCAAGCCAGAATCAACTGTGGTCTGGCATTCACTGCATTTACTATACCTCTATGATAAGCTACATCAGAATTAGAATTTAGATGCTCCAAACTATGCCCCTGCTGGGCATTTCTGTGCCATCTCCCTAAGAAGAACTTTTCCTTTGGCTCTTCAGTCAGCAGAGATTGGGTTTCAGCTGCTGTGCTCCCCTACAGCCCCGATGTTTCCCGTCTCCCAAACTGTTATCCACCTATCTTGTGGTACCCACCTTCTTGTTGTGCAGGTGGGACAAAAGGGAGGGTCAGGCTATCTATCTGTAGTGACAAGCATGATTCAGACAGCTTTTGGGGTTAATAACGATGGTGTAAAAGATGGTTGAAAAGCTAAATGGACTACGTATTAATGAGGTTGTGTTTCATTTGTTTCTTTACAATGAAGGAGTGCATTTTTCATGCTTAACCCCTCAAACCTAATTAAATTGAAGTGATAATTTAAAAAGAAAACTGTAAAAGAGCCATATGTGCAGATATTTGTCTTGCCCCAGCATAGTCTGTATTAGCAACAGCAGCAGTTTGAAAATGCTTAGTGCGGAAAAAGTGAAATATAACATGTGAATGTACTAACCTTTTGGGGATGCATTTCCTAATTAAATACCTAAACACATCTTGTTGAAAAAAAGGCGGGGAAAGGACTTAATTATCTCGATGCATCAGTGGACCTCTTGTACTTGATCATGTGGGTGTAGTATTTGTATTAATAAAGCAAGAGCCAAGTAGTATTTTGTTGTGAATGGATAAGGCCCTTTGGAACATTAATCTGTTTTAAAGTGATGCACTGTGGTAGATTTCAGCAATGCTGGCAAGTTTGAGCTGGATGTGGTAGCCTGTACTGTTTCTGAGTAGCATTTTAGTACTGCAGTACTCTTTTCTGAAAGCAAAGCAGCCACTGTGTATCCTTTGCTGACAGAGGTGCAGTTTAAGCAGGATTAAAATTAAGTGGATGAATCTGTGCATAGAAGAGAGTCCTCCCTGGGAACATGGGAGTCAGAATCTGAGCTCTTCTTCCTCTGGCTCCAGGCTCTGGCATATGGTTGCAGGAGTTATGGAAAAAAATATATAGATCACATACAGGCTCCTCCTGATGGCTCTTCAGCATTACTGTCAGCGTCATTTATTCCTCTGTACAGTAAGAATGCCAGAGTGCATCTAAACATTTCCACAGTTGTTGTGCATGTTTGCACTTAATCACTTTACATGGATCATTCACCACACAACTTTATTTTTCTTAAATGGTAATGGTCTTAAACCCCAGTTATTCACTATATTTTGGGACTAGCTTTGTGTGTGTGACTTCCAAATTCAGAAACAGGAAACAGCCTTAACCAAATTAAAAAGATTTTCCTAATTTAATTTTCCAAATACAGTACATCTGAAAACAGGAATACAACTCTCTGCCAAGGCCAGACAAATCAGTTCCATAGCTGGTCTGTGCAGTAGGAAATGAGAAAATGTGGGTTATATTTATTAGACATTTCCAGGTAAATATCTTGATTTTTATGCAAATAGAAGAGAGGTGTTTTGAGGCACAGTCTACCCAGTTCAGTTGAATGGGATACAAAGCAAGTCAGTTCCTATGGAAAGTAAGAGAAGCCCAGGCTGAGAAGGACAACAACTATTTCTGTACAGTATATGACTAGAATTTTGTGCATAACTAGAATACAAAGGAGAGTTATACTTCGAAAAACAAAGCTACATTTATGTCATGTTACCAGCAAAACAATCTTGTTTTTAGTAACCTGTTTTATAGTGTATGGCTGTATTTCTTGATTTCTGGTTCTTTCTGGATTTCACATCATTAGGCTTTCTAGGAATCTGTTCTGGATACTTTTTCTACAAAAAGGCAAGAAAATTACTTTTGCAGCTCATCAGAAAAACAAGTTTGAATTGCTGGTGCAAAGGGGAGTTCCTGGGTAAATTTGCATCACTTGGATGAGTGAACAGTTTGCTGTGATTTAGCCAAACAGGATTGGGCTCAATGTGAGTCTCAGACTGCTGTTTTGTCATTGAAGACATGTTACTGGAAGCTATCTTTGAAATAAAAGTGTAATCATGGATGCTCTGCCTATGCAATATATTTCACATACGTCCCTTTAGGAAAAAAAATGACATTGTCTTTCCTCCCTTTAGGGTGGGGAGAGGGCTGTGCTGGTTTGTGAAGTGCACATCTTGTTAGCCACCCAGTGGAGGTATTCAAGTCTAGCAGGCAGCGATCTTGGCACCGGTGCCAGTGAAGCAGTAATTACAGCGTCTGTCATTTGCATCAGCCGGCTCTGCTGCGCATTCGGCTAGGAGCTACAAAACAGCTTCTCCAGTACAAGTCAAGAATCAAAGGAAAGGAGTAAGAGACGAGCTGTGGTTTTCCAGCTGGCCACAACCTCCATCAGCACAGCGTCAGGATAATGTTGTGCAGAGGCACAGCTCTGTGCCGGCTGCTTCCAAGGACTGAAGGAATGGTGGTGGTTTAAGTGATTTATTTTGTGTGCTCAGTAGAGGCCAGGCTCAGGAGCAGGCACCCCTGGATCTTTCCATCATAATATTATCCAAGAGGCAGTCTGAAGGAAATGTTATTAAGTCTTCTGGGAGGCAAACTGTATTCAAAGAAACACTTAATTTGCATCATTGGCAAGAAAGCATTTGAAATTATGCTAAAAAGGGAAATGGTTATAAAGAACTTTACACAGAATAAATAGGAGCAACAAAATTCCCCTTGATTTTGAGCATACTTTATTCCCCTGTGTTTAATTTAATGGGGTCATCTGTAGGTGCTCCAGCCCCCACCTGCACTGCTGTGGTGGAGAGATGATTTATTTAGTATTGTTGTTGGGTTTGTGATAGGTTTGGTTAAATATTTTGCAGAAGATCCGTTGTGGTTATTGTACTGAGATTTATCTTTCTGGTGTGAGGATGTAGCGTAAAACTCTGTGCACACTAGCTGGAGGAGCTAAAGGAAAGCCCCAAACTGCAGCTGTGTTCCAGTTGTTTTCCTCAAAGCTGGCTCTGCTTGTACAAACACCACGCACAAGTAAGGTGCAGTGAGTGGCAGCAGCAGGGCAGGAGCTGCCAGAGGTTTTCCCAGCTTTCAGTAACCTCAGAGATGCTTGTACATAGTTTCCTCCCTGGGTAGTCATCACTAGAACAACTTCCTGTTTGTTTTTATGACTCCATCCCAAATCACATGGATGTTAAGCAGGAAATATGGGATTTCCTCCCAAGTCATCAAACACCAGGATTTGGGGAGTCCCTTTATAGCCTGGCACATTATCTAAAAGTTTGGGCTGGGGAGAAAGAGCTTCATGCGAAAACAGTCTCACTTAGAAATACTCTTTTTATCAACATGGAAAATCTAGGGGGAAACAAAAGAGGAAAAAAAGATTCTTTTTTGTTTATTTGCTCAGGGGAGGTTGGAAAAAAAGAAATGAATCTTAATCAAAACCAGAAACGATTCAGTTATTTTAGAGAAAAAGTCAATAAAGCACTGAAAATTTACCATACTGTCCAAACTATTTGTATTTATGCTCTATGAAAATGTTTTAGGTGTTCAGTGAAAATGAAGAAGTTAAAAAGTTGTGAAGTCTTCTGACAACAATGGTTTTAATTTCCATTTATGTTTTTCCATGTATTTCAACCAGCCTAGTGGAAAAACCTCACTGTTAGACTTAATTTACTGTCGTGGTTAGCACCAGTTATGGCATATATTTACAGTGCTTCCTAGATCTTGATGTTTGGGGTTTTGTTTGGGGTTTTTTTGTTTGGCTTTTTGTTGTTGTTTTGGTTTGGTTTTGTTTGTTTTTATTTTAAATCACACTGGTTTTACTGAGATGCAGATTGAGACGGAGACCCAGATTCTCAGTGATGCCAGACATGCCCTTATTTCCAGCAGGGAGTGTCAGGCAATGCTGAATTTAGGTGAGTACCTTTGATGCTCCCTGAATACGAGCAGTGCTGCTCTAGCTTTCACAGCAGCCAAAGAGTCCATCAAGAGAGGGACATCTCCCCTGTCAGTGTGTGATGCTGCAGTGCTTCAGCCCCTCCTCAGATTCTCACTTACCTTTGTTGTGAGTCTCACACGGGCAGGACAGGAGAGACACCCAAAAAGCTGTGTGTGCTTGTCTGAGTTGGTGATACCTCCTGTGGGGAATATCTGCAGCTGTGTCTTTAGCGGAGCTTTGCTACGTGTTTGCATTGCTGGAGACAATGGGAAGTTCTTGTTTGTAACATTGCCTCAGTTACCCAGTCTCTATTTTGCTGGATTTGGAAGTTTGCTGTATTTATCACTGTTTGGTGGAGAGGTCTAGGGGGAATTGCCTAAGCCTGCAGAGCAAATGCTTAAAACATGAGCTCAAGTTTTCTGAGTAGCCAAGACTGGCACTCCACTCCATTCTTCTCTGAAGAAAGAGGGGATGCTGCAGAAGGAATCCCCAAAGAGGAGGAAATGCTACAGAGGGAATGCCACGTTGGCTCTCAGGTACCTTCTCAATGTTGAATTTCTTGGGTCTCACTGATGGTTTCTTTATATCTGCTAATCTAGAAATATGTATAAAAGGATGCAATGGGTTAGGAATGGTCTCTCCCACTCAGACCCTCCAAACCACATGCTGCTCTCTCTCTGTCTCTCCCTCCTCCCCTCCCCTGAGGTGGGATGGTGAATTGGAGGCACACAATGTAAAGATCATGGGTTAAGCTAAGAACAATTTCCTGGGAACAGCAGTTAGGTAAGAAAATGTACAGCAACAATAGTGACGACAGAAGGTGCGAGAAAGAGGGGAATGATTCACATGGAAACTCCCTGACCACAGCAATGCCTGACCGCTCCCTCTGCCACACTACCCAGACTTGGAAGAGAGCCCTTCACTTCATCCCTGGAAAATGAAGAGAGCTGGTGTAGTATAATCTCCAGGTCCTAGCCATGCACTCTCCTGGCTACTGCAAAAACTGGCCGTGTGCTGGCCAGAACAAAGGAACAGGCAAAAGCATATGCTGTTGCTCAGGAACAGGGATGCTTCCTAGAAACTCTGAATTTCTGATGGCAGGGAGCTTGGAAGCATTTGCTCTGCCCAATGCAATCCACAGTGTTATCTCCAATTTGGAAGGAGGAAGAGCAGTTCCAGCACATGACTGCAGCACTGCTGTAAATGGAATAAGGATCACTGTCCTGGGCTGTTTTGTTTGGTTTGGGTTTAATCTGCAATTCAGTACTATGTTATTCAACTGTACTTCATTCGTCTGAATGAATGACTTGCGCTCCAGAGGACCCTGTTGCCTTATGAGTCATAAAAGCTATGAGGTTGCCTAGGCAATTAAATCAGTATCTTTTTTCTCTTGTTGCAGGAACATTTTCAACAATTATGCTAAGGAGCTCAGATAGATTTCACTGGCCTGGCAACAGCTGAGCATTTTCTTGTTAGGTAGCTCCTGCCAATCCCTTTTTGGTTATTTTCAAGAAGTAAAGTAGCTTTATTTCTTAGTCTTATATTGAGTGAGAGGTTGAAATGTTAATCTCGTTGGATTAGTGATTATCCTGTGAGAAAAAGGAAAGCTTGCGTTTTTTGTGGTCCCCTGAGTGCTGGATGCATTTTTTTTTGTTTGAGAAATCTTGAATTTCACCAGCTAGATATAAGGAAATGTGCAAGTAAGCCTTGAATGATCTGTCAAAGAGGTTGACTTTATTGCAACTGTTTTGGAAACTTGTTTGAACTGATGTTCCCCAGGTGTTTCTTTGCTTGATTTCAGTGCATTTCACATGAGACAGTGGAAAGGGATCACCACAGGATTATAAGTAATTCAGAGCTTCTTGGAGAGCTATATTCCAGCCATCAGTTTGCTAAAATAATGGCTGGAATATGAATTGCTGCACTTTTATGATATGATGTATCTATTGTTGAAATACATCGCTTGTCTTATCCACTCCCAACATATGTGTTTATACTGAAAAGTTTACATAGTCAGTGAAAATAAAGTACAGTCTCACTGAATGAGGTTAATTGCAGTTCAGTCATACTGGAATCAAGGAGTGAGAAGTGGGACAGAATAGCAAGCGAGACTAATTCTGTTCTAATGGGCACTGGATTTGCCTACGCTGACTGAAGTGTGGGCACTTAGCAGGAGTAATTCCAAGTACAGATGTGCACGCTGCCTTATTCTGAATGAATTTTCTCTTTCACTAGAGAATGAAATCTCTAAGTTTTGCCAGCTGCTCATGGAGTCAGCGCAGATGTATCCTTCTCACCTTTCCCTTTTCCCACAATTTTGTGTGTCTGTCTGCTTGCTCTGCAGCTCTACACATACAAAAGATGAGTGGCTGTGCCTAACAGTGAATAGCTGGGGCTAACTGGCAAATAGTGAGGTGTCCAGTTTGAAATTTCACATCATCACTCAGATGAGACTATAGAGAAATCTCTTCTGCATGAACCTCTGTTAACGGGATAAAACTCTCTGGTGCTTTCAACTAGGAAGAGATAAATTTCCTCCGTTAAACTTGGCCACTTATTCTGAAAATCAGGGTTCATTGTGGAAACTAGAACTCTGTCTGGTTAAGGAATGGATCTATAATTCAATGGGGAAGACTCTGCTCTTCTACAAGTGCTATTCACAGAAAATCTTGCTGAATTGTCCCGTTAAACACTTGTATTCCTTGCTCAAAGGTTTTTGGCCCCAAAGCTTGACTATTTTTTGACAAATCATTGTCCCTATTAAAAACTCTTTTCATGCAGACACTTCAAACCTAGCTTGAGGGACTTCCTTTCTGCTTCCTCACCAGTTTTTGAAGGTGAGGGTAACTTTTTTGGTTTCTTGCTCAAACAAAATGCAGCAATCTTCTTATGAAGCAGATCTCTGCTGGCAAGAATAGGAGTGTGGGTTTTCCTTCTCTTTGTCATTCAAAATAGCTGTACTGGAGCAAATAGGAAATTCCTAATTTCTTACTTCCCAAGTAACTAGAAAGTTTGTAGCTAGAAAGTTCAGGACTGGGACCTGCCAGTTTCACTATCAGTTTTCTTTTGTTTTGTTATTTTTTTAAATGCCTAATGTTTATACCAAGGATAGACTTATGTGGTACAAGGGCAGTTTATGACCACCACCAAATGTAGTTCCATTAATTTCAGAGCCAGCATATGCCAGATGATGATCTGCTTCTGTGTTAAAAATACGTTAACACAGTAGAGTGAGACTCTAGGATCAACAAACTTTGATCTCATTTTACTTGGTGGCAAGTTTTTTTGCAAGGTTGTTTCTTTTTTGCTTTGGTTTTGGGTTTTTTTCCTGTTTGTTTTTTGTTTGTTTGTTTTTGGTTTTTATTCTGAAGCAAAATAATTTGAATAACTTTGAGACTTTCTGTTTCCCTTCTATGTAGCAATGTGACTCTTTCCTATAGAGAGATTAACACGGTGCCTCAGTTGAAAACAAGTTTGCAAAGTTTTTTCAGGTAGATGGTTTTATTGCTTGGCTTTTTGTTACTATATTTTAGATAAGAACACTGACAGCCAAATGTCACCAACTGTAGGCAGATACCCACGTAAATATCTATTACACACAAATGTGTGGCAATTTCCTGCCTTAGCAATCGTTTTTGAACTCAAGAGCTCTGCCACTAAAAGCACGGGCTACAAAATTTTAAGTTAGAAGTGCAGCCTGGTAGCTGGTAACAAAAGCAGTTGTTATCCTGGTGCAGGCAGTAGAATGAGAAGTGCCATATGCCTTTCACGAGCACTGGAAAAGGCAAAACTGCTCAGCTGCTGACTTTTGTATTTTGCTTGTCCTGAAATAATTCTGTTTGAATCTTTATTTTCCCTCCACACCCCGCCCCCCCCCCCAAAAAAGTTATATGTTAATTCATTGTAGTAAACATGGCTATTAGATAAAACCTTCCAAATCTTAAAAAAAATTAAAATGCCTAATTTAATTACTTACTTTATAAACATTTCTATCATTTTGTTGTCTCAAGAATAAAGTTTTAAATTTGCTTTTCTGAGAAATATTTGCAAATAAAATTAATTTAAGTGGCAAAGTGACTTTGTGTGGACTATTAATGTGCTTTGTTTTACTGATCAGATCATTTTGCCAGTACTTGGTTTCATTGTCTTTTTTTGTTTAGGGAAATCAATAGATTACAGTATTGTGATCAAATTTACTTTGATTATTTTCACTGGATTGCCTGGGATTTACTCACTGCAGGAAGTCAGGGAAAATTTGGTCTTTTGTCTTTAAAGTTTTGTATTCACTAGTACCAATGCAGAACATACTTCATTTGTGTGAAGGCCAGGCTGAGGTTAAGTTGGTTTTAAAGATAACAGTAGATTCCAACGTCCTTGCATTTGTTTTGTATTTGGTGACAGTCACTAAATCAGGGGAAGGAATGTTCAAACAACACACTTGAGGAAAAGTGATTTTTACAGAAAGGGCCCATTCCTGCTAATAGCCAGTAACTGCACACAACCCCACTGACATTAAAAGTCCATTAGCTAAGCCAAGTTTAAACACCAGCTGATGCTATGTCAGCTAAATGTATATTGGAATTTTTCATGTAACACGGCAATAGCACTGTACTTTTCCTGAAACTATGTACATTAAGAAAAGCAAATGTCATCTGATACTAGTAAGATGAAGAGTTCGCATTAAAGTAGGCAGAATTGTAATCAGACTGAAGTCACCATCTGGTTGCATTAATGAGAAACAAAAATGGATACAAGAAAAGCAGGGAGTGTCAGGTTTCTGAATTAAAGCTAGATTAACAAATCCAGTGTACAGGCTTCTGTAATGCAGGATAAGCACAGAGCTGCTTATCTGCTTGGTTTTTTATCATTAAATATAATATGACCTTGTTTGAGAAAAGTTTGTACTGAAGTCTGTAAGATGGTTTCTCATGTAGAGCACTGGGTTGCCATGGAAGAAGGTTGTTTCCTGGCTATTTAGGAAATATGTCTCATTACAGCAGTGTGAAAACCTTTAAATGTGTCAAGATAGTGTTTGTATCCTATGGTCTGAAATTCCAGATAACCAGTGGCACAGCAAATAGCATTCACCCATCTCTATGTATCAAAAAAAGGGTTGAAAAAGTGTGCTGAAAAAACAGTGTGTGTTTAGTATTGAGATGTGTTACAGGTGAGGAACTTAGCGTTCATCTTCAGAGGCAACCAGCAGGCTGAGGTCCCAGTACTGCGGTCTTGGCACCCACAGAAGCACAGTTCAGCACCTGGTTTGGCAGTGGGTCTAACTGAGAGAAGTCGCTTTGAAGTCTGCCTCGAAAATAGACCTTGTGCTGTGAAGCTGTTGTGGAGACAGGCAAGGGGTGGCTTAGTGAGTTAATGTGAGAGCTGGAGCAGAGGGGTAATTAGTCGCTCGCTGACACCTCCCAAGTCTGGTGGAGCACTGCTGTAACCTCCTCTGCCTCTGCTGTGTCATAATCTGTCCATTAGCGGAGCCTGGTGCGATACCGACAGGAGCACGGCTAAAATGCCTGATGTGGGCAGACAAACCCACTGCAAACGTCCTCTGAATGTACCTGGAGGGCTCTCTTGAGCTCTCACCACACTGTGCCAGTTGTGCAAAACTCCCAAACGTGTCATGAGGCCAAGCCTGGTAGTTTGTGTCTTCCTTGCTGTAGGGGCTGACATCGGTAGCGTGCCCAAAGCAGATTGTGTGTTTGCGAGCCACGGGGTTTGAGGAGAGTAATTTAATTGCGTTTTTCCCCCTTCTGGAACATAACATGTAAACATAGTACTGAACTAAAGCCTGGTTTTAATTACAAGCAGCAACTTTTTCATGTTGACAGATTTTCACATGGAAAGCTTTATTGAAAATGAGAGGAGACCTTTCTGCCATCGTTAGTTCTTGCTGCTTAGTGCTTTTATCAAGTACAGTAAAATACAGTTTATAATTAATTCAAAGCTTATATGGACATGTTTAATATAATAACCAAACAAAATCCTGTTTACTGACATATTGCTTGTGAAACCAGCCTGAATAATCTGGTCTCTGGCACACATAAATCAGGCAGTAATAACAGCTGTAAATATTTCATAATATACTTAGAGTGCTTTGATTTTAATACTGAATCCACTTTTGGGTTTTGAGGATAAAACATAGGTCAAAAATGACTTTTACCATATGTTCCTTCTTAGTCTCTTGCACTACTTTGCCTGAAAATTATTTTTAAAAAGTCATTACTGTGTTTTATTATAAAAAAGTAAATATATACACATTCATGAGCTGGGAAAATTATGTAATTAAATTATGCTGGAGCTAACAAAATGACGCCAGTCACATTGGCACGGGACAATTGCTTCAGTACAACCATGAATATTGTTCATTGGAAAAGGCATTGCAGTGCCAATACTCTTTGTCTTTCTCAAAGTTTTGCTATTTTTATCTGTCTGGATGTCTGTGTATTGTATACCAAGGCTGAAAGATGTGCCTAAGGCACAAAGAGGCAGCTGGTTATGCTGTTAATTCAGCTGGCCAAAAGGCTGGGAAGCCAAAGGTGACCAGGAGCCAGGCTTGTAGTGGGCTGCTGGGGACTTATGATACTGTGTTATGTAGTGGGCCCCCTCTTTCTGGGAAGGCTTTGGACCTGTATTTAAATAGAAGGAAGAAAATGTGACCAGTTATCCATCTATTGCAAAATATTTGGGGTTGCATGAGGCTACTAAACCATCTTTGAGAGCTCAAACTGTCTGCGTGGTTTATCCAATTCAGAAATGTGTCTTGAAGGTTCAGAAGAAAGCTTATGATTACCCCTCAAGCCATTTTACCCTGCACAAAAACACCTTAACAAGAAGTTGTGCAAAAGACAGCATTTTGCAATTTTTGTTACTTGGAAATTTTCTTTAATCTCTAAAATAACATAAGAAATAAGGTAACTAAAGTACTATTTAGAGAGGCAAATTTGAAAAATATACACTTTGGGAATTTTTCTGCCCTTGTTCTGCAGCTGGATTCCCCTGCTAAAGTTGCTGCATAAATTTTCAAATGTTTTGGCTGTTGCACGCTCTGAAAAAATCATTACTCTCCAAAACTGTGCCAGGCTCCTCAGGAATGCTGCCCCCCTGAGCTATGGACCTCTCAAGCTTAGGATCCTACCCCCCAAAATAAAAACCACAACTAACAATTGTTAGAGGTAGGAAATAACATTGGGATATGCCATAGCAGTTCTCATTTTTTCTCCCTGCATCCTTGAGGGGATACACAGAGCCTGTTTGTGTAAAGGGAGCTCCTTGGCATTGCTTTTAGGTCAATATTTTAAGATACATCAACATATTTTGATCTGTGTAGAACTACGTGGTGTTACTTGTAATCAGTATTAGGTGTCCCTAGCATCATCCTACAGGCTCCTAGGGATCCCTGGATATGATTTGCAAAGGTGTTGCTGCGAAGTATTTAGCAAGTTACTCTCTCTAGAAACGTCACAGGGGTTCCTGAATGCAGCACTTTAATTTTGGAAAGCTGAAGCCCCAATTCTTAACTTTCTGTAGTATGAGACCTTGCACTGAAGCGTGAGTCATTGCTTGAGAACATTGTAGTGTGCAAACAATATTAAATTGCTTTGTTGTGTGTATGTGGAGGCTGCCTCCAGACACTGTCATTGGGAAGTTATTAGTATATATAATTAACTAACCACAAGGAATTTCTGGACTGAAATTGCTTATGTAAGCCTACGTGTTTCCTTCCCACAAACCCAGCTTAAGGCTTCATGCAAGTATCTTGCTAAGGAAGTGTCTTCCTGCCTATGAAATATCATTTGGGAAGATGCGCTTACCTGCAAGAGTCCTGCGCTTTACTTGGCAATAGTCCGAACTTCAAAAGTTAGTTCTTCTCACTTGCGCTGTTTATCAAATGCTGTGTTGTTTCATATTAGATGATGTGACCTTTGGATTTCAGCTGTTGCCATAATTTAATTGACAGCCTGAGCCTTCCTGTAGGAGCCTGTTGTGGTTTAACACAGCAGGTAGCAAATACCACATGGCCACTGGCTCACTCCATCCCCACACCGTGGGATGGGGGAAGAGAACTGGGGGGAAAAAAACAAAGTAAAATTCATGGATGGAGATAAAAATGGTTTAATAGGACAGAAAATGAAGAGAAAATGACAGTAATATGAATAACAGCAATAAAATAACTGAATATATGGAACAAGTGATGCACAGTCCAATTGTTCACCTGTTCAGTGATGCCCAGACAGTTCCTATGCAGCAGCCCCTATCTGGTTTTGCCCCTCACTTGTAGCTGATCATAACAGGCATGGTATGGAATAAAACTTTTGGGGTCAGCTGGCCTGGCTGTGTCCCCTCCCAACTTCTTATGCACCCCCAGGCTCCTTGCTGGCAGGGTGGGATGAGAAGCTGTAAAGTCCTTGACTCACTATAAGCACTGTTAAACAACACCTGAAACATCAGTGTGCTGCCACCATTAGTCTCATCCTAAATAAAGTGCCATACCTGCTACTAGGAAGAAAATGAATTCTATCCCTCCTGAAACCAGGATAGAGCCAAAATTATTAATGAAAATTTGTGCAACACCAGGTTTTCAAGACTCGGGCCAACAGCTATGACTTGTGTGTGTGAAGACCAAGTAGTTGTGGCAGTGTAGGTCTGGAGTTCAGGAAGGCCAAGGGTGTTTTCATTAGTGAGGAAATGGAGACCAGCTGGTTTCTTTATGCTTATAAATATATAAAATGTTATTTAGGTACACAGGTAAATTGTGTGTGCCGCTTAGCCCCATCTGTTCCCAATAAATTTCAGCCTACAGGCTGTAGGTTTTGAAACTTTTGATTATGCTCAGAATGGTCAACTAAGTAGAAGAGCTGGCCTTCACAAAATGTGCTTGCAGCCGAACGTCTCATTTTGTGTAAACCAGCACAGCTTCCCTGAGTTCAGTGCCTTGCTTCTGCTCCAGCTGAGGGCTGTTAGCAGTCAGGGTTTCTGTGAGACTCTTTCCTGGAGGAGAGATTTCTATCTGGTCTGTTTGGAGAGAAAAAATTTCCATGACTCTAAGAACGCTTTTAAAAGAGCTGGGGAGAAAAGGGAGCAGATGCTGCAAAGCACATCAGAGAGCAGTCCCAATGTTAACAAAGAGAGATTATTTACCACTAAAATGAGGAGGAAAATGTTTGTATCTTTACAAGATCTTGTCCCACTTAGGAGAGCCTAAAGAAAAGATAGACATCTAGAAGGGCAATTATTGGTTAAAATCCTGGTTTATGACTGCAAATTATTTGAAGCTTTTTATTTGGAAAAAAAAAAGTCTTCTTTGGATGTTTTTGCAATCGCCCACTATCCCACTGATGCAAAGCCTCTTCAAAGTAATTAAAATAAAGAGGCTGTATGTTCACAGTGCCCCAACTCTCTGCAGTTTTTTGTTCTCAGAACATCTCCCTACTTCTGAACAAAACCTGAGCTGAATTTTTCTGTGTACTGTCAAGACCATCTTCCTTGCTATGGCAATGACCAATCTCTTTTGATCAACTTAGAGGGTATTTAGAGAAACAGAAATAAAACCTGACTGTCCTCATTGTCTTCTATCAAAGTAGGCAATAGAAAATCAAAACGTGGAAAAATGAACCTGCTAGGATTAATAATTTCAAATATTAGTAACAGTGGAAAACATAAATTTGTTTGTAAGAATGAGAGTTTTGAATGCAGGTTTTATTATTTTCCCGGGTGGTAAGAGAAATACTGCACTGCATAAAGAAGTTCAAGCATCCTTTTCCCCCAAAAATACAAGGAATAGACTAAACATTCTTTTCTCTTTCATGAAAACTTGGGATGGGAACAAACCTGTGGGATTTGAGGCTGGGGAAAGCCAGAAAGCAGACCAGTATGTGTTTACCAGCTACTTCAAAACCACGGGACAGACACAAACGCATGCAGGCAGCCAGTTTAAAGGTCAGGTATTTTGTGCATGGATACTTGGGTCAAGAAGGAGAAGGCAGTGATAAAGGGGCTGCTGCTCTGTTTTGCTAGGACACCAGCACACACTGGGACCAGCACACAGAGGACTAGTCTGGCCTAATGACTGTGAGAGGCCCCACAATCATCCCACACCACTAGCTGTTCACAACTGAGTGGACTGAATGTGGCCCTGACATAAGAGGCTTTAGGCTTTCCTGCTTCAGGAATGACCTCAGAATCTTCAGTTCAGTCTGGAAGACTATTCAGGATGAGCTAAGGCAGGCAGGGAGGAAAAACTGGTTGAAAACCAAAAGAAAAGTCACATGAACTTAAGATTTGGTAGTTTTGTTAAATAAAAGTGTCGTTATCTATATGAACTATCTATTATATTGTGGCTAGGAGGTACCTTAAGCAACAGAGATACTTTAAAAGACAAAAAAGATTTACACTTGCCACCAGGTTATCTCTTGATGTTGTTGTTTGGTTTAGATTGTTTGTTTGTTTTTAATGTGAGACTGTTCCGTATCCACCTGAGAAAACTTGCAGAAGTGGATGGGGGGGGATTTAGAACAATTTGATGAATTGGTCCATCCATATGAAAAATATATCAGTGGGTCATTATTATATTTGAATGCAAGAGTACAGTGTAAAACCCAAAGGCTATGTAGAGTGGGATCCCACAAGCTGTGTGAGAAATTTGGAGCAAAATAGATGGAAAATGTCAGTGAAAATACCATGGATCAGGCCCTTGTTTTTGTGTGCCGACACCGGTGCCAGGACAGAGCTATTTGTTACCAACTCTCCTGCTGGGATGCTTTAGGAAAATGTCATTTTGGTGTGGTTGCTGGGCATGCTAAGCTGTAAATTACATAAAAGGAACTGAAAAAGTCAGTTTAAGCATTGTGGACTTTTAAGCACAAAGAAACATGTCAAAGGAAAATTTGAAGCAAGAATGGGATAAAAGGCACAGTTCTGTACAAATCCTTTCCCTTGTGAGGAGTCCTATTAACCTTTGAACTGTGATGACACTTACACAGGATCTGTGCTTCAGTGTATGAGTAATCCCACACTTCTAATATGCAGTTTGCAAGGTTGTGTGTAGCCTAAAATGAGTAGTCCCAACAAAGTTTCCCATAGGATCAAAACCAGATCCTTAGGAAGGAGTTCAGACCAGAAACGTAACTTCTCTGGAGAACTCTTAATCTTAGCTCCCTGTTGCAGGAGCTCTTATCAGAGAAGTTTTGACAATGTCTATTGATTAAGATTCTCCTTTTTTGTATCTTAAAGAGTAAATCGAAAGGTCATTTTTTATATTGATGTGCAAGGAGTTTTATTGATTCTCTTTTATGAGGCATTAATGAAATCTATAGAAGCCTAACAAGATTGTATAGTTAACCTTGGCAAGATTGCCTGTTCTTTTTACATGTGCAGAAAAGGGAAAGTAGAATGTTGCATTTTGGCGGTTTAAATTATGTGGGAGTGAGTGAATTTTGCAGAATTAAATACCTCTTAGCACAGAAAAGAGAGCATGATGTATCTATACTAACCCATTCTCTCTGAAATGTGCTTAGCAGAGATTTTTTTGGGGGAACACTTTGTTTTCCTGCCTAATGGTGCCACATATTTATCATTATGAAAACATGAGGGGAAGTCAGTCACTCACTACGTGTGCCAGAAATGCCTTCCACGGTCACAACAGTGGTATGTCAAAAGTCTGTCTCACTTTAAAAGAACAGGCAGGATTTATTCTGGAAATGTACCAAAATGGACCAATCTGTCTCAAAAATATGAAGCTGGGATCAATTTTGCAAAGTTAAAATAAACAGTAGTCACACTTGACCCAGTGTATTAAGCTAGCAGAGGAAGAAATATAAAGAATTGGGGGTATCTACGGATTTGGCTTGGTAGAACATTAAATATGACACATTAGATTAAAAAAATTATCCACTAGCCTAAAAACTATGCATAATAAAATTTGGGATGACTTTTCAGTGCATTGTTCCATTACTTTCTTAAACATATTTTCTTTTTATGCTGCTTAAATTAATGAAGCCCACCTTGGCTATGAAATACAAAGCTCATGCCGCCTGAGAAAGGGCACCTTTGCACAGTGAAAGCTCAGAAGCCTTTGAGTGAATGTCATGCATTTTTATTTGCAGTAGGAAAAACATATCGGAGAGAGGCAAGTATAATTATCTCCATTTTAGATGGAAACCAGAGGAGCGAGAGGCAGGACTGAGGAGTGAGCAAACACAGGAATTCCCCTCTGGTGGGCTCATAGAAAACATGGAAGTAATTTGTGGTATGAAAATGGCTGATGGTGGTGTCTGTTTCCATGCTATAGAGAATGTAGGAATTGGGTGCTGGATTTTTGCACTACGGTCTGATTTGTGTCCAGCTTAAATGCTGCTGGCCCGGCTCAGCTTTGCCACTCATCCTCACTGACAGTCAGCAAGGTACACACAAAATTAGGAGTGGGGCTCCTAATGCCCAACTGGAGAAGCCCTGTTGTGCTGAGCCATTGGTGCAGCTCTGCCAGTGCCTCTGAGGACCAGTCCTGCCCAATTTGCTCCATGCCATGTGGTTTATTCCAGCCTGCTTGCCCACATGCATGAGGTTCAGTGACTCTAATGGAGCCCCTACATAGCTTTTCTGTCACTCACTCCTTTCAGAAAAGCCTCCTTTTCTGCTCACCAGATGGACAAGTCTTGCCAGAGCATTTCCAATACTGTTTTAGCTGTGAAGGTGAGGGGATTCATTTGTGCCACTGTCCCTGTTCCCCATGGGGGCTGCGCTCAGGGGAAGGCTGTGTGGGTTTCATACGGAGCAGCTGTGCTGCAATACTGCATCATTCAAATCTGCACAGCTGGAAGCCCCTCATGGTCTTGGTGCAGTTACTCAAGAGAAGTGTCCTGTCTGTGTCAGGCACCAGCTGTATTTGAAGAGGGCAGAATTGGCTGGAGATGGTGGGTGGTCTGCAGTTGCTGCAGGGGCATTAGATAGCACTTCAAGACTTTGCCTGTGCCCAGAGTGTGAATAAATTTCCTTCCCAGTTTGGAGCTCCTGTCTGCTTCAGAACACTACAAAATCAATCCATAAAGAGACATATTCCAAAATACAGAACTGGTCTTTGACTCAGCTCTTGCACTTTTATTGAGTGCCATGAAACTGAGGCCTGGATGTGCTTTTCTCGGCACAGGAAACAGGTACAAGGCAGTTCTCCTTTATGTATTTTTTTAAGTCACTGTATGTGTTCTATTTTGTGGTTTATGTTTCGAATAGTGACCGTTCAGGCTCTGGTGGTTATGAAATTGTGTCTGCACTGGAGGACAGTGGATACCTGCAGTACATTAGAGTCTCTTCATCTCCTCCTTTGGAAGATATACCTACAAATTCCATTGACTGAGTCTCCGTGTGCGGGAGCACCCCCCATGAAAGAGCTGGAGTAACCTTCTGAGATATTGTATATCATTGAGATATATTGTACAAAAGCTGCAGGGTTACCTGAAATGCCTAAAATGCATTGCAGGATGTAAGTGAATCCAAGAGGGACAGGCAAACGTTACCTTTTGTTTTCATGTGTAAATAGCACAAAGAATAGGGGCTTGGTTATTTTCTTTTTAACAGAACATTTTGGTTAAACTTCTTTGCATTCACACATGTCAGTACATGAATAGATTTATATATTTGAAAGTTAGAAATGTTTTGATGGCTGCTGATATTTAGTTTCTATCCACTTCATATAAGCTGCAGAATTGCTTTATTTATTGATCAAAAGAAGATTTAGGGATAAAGGATGCCAAGAAGTATTTGGATTGCAGCACTCCAGTAATAATATAAGGAGGAAGCACAGTTGTATATACTATCTTCAACTGCATTTCCAGGCAGTACATTTTCAGGAAAACAGACACTCCCACTTTTGTAACAGAAAACAGTGAAAAAAAGACAGATAGCTGGATTGACAGAGAGACAAAAAAGACAAATGAATGGATACAAACATGAAGAGAAAGAGCTGGGATTAAACAATCCTTTGCAAACATAGTATGTGCTCCAGAAATGCCTACCTTTTCTTCCTGGGAGTGAGCTTGGGAGTGTGCAATGGCTTTGGTGGCCAGGCTGGGCAGCGGGGGAGACAGTGCTGAGGTGTCTATAAATGTTTCTGCACAGTCCAGCTGACAAAAAAGAGTGAGAGCAAACAAAGCTGTCGGTGCCTCAGAGCTCCAGTCAAAGGCAGGAACATGCAGCAGTCTGATGAAGAGACATTTGGCTGCCTGGGCACGGCCAGGGTTGCTGCCCTGGTGACTGACTCCGCTTCCTTTGGCCCTGAGCTGCACACACCAAGCTCTGCATGCCTGCTGGCAAACACACCTGTGCCAAACATCTGAGCCAGCTGCTGCTGATGTGTCTGTCAGGAAAAGAAGAGCTGTGGTGAGGCCCTTGCCATGTGCTGCTGCCTAGCCCCTCTCTCTGGCTTCTGCGGTTTGCCCAGCAGAGTGATTGATTCATGGTGTGGAAAAAGAATAACATATATCAAAGGGGGAAAATAACTACTGACCTGAGGGTGCTCCTCTTAAAGATGTTTGTGTGGCTTCTCTAACATGCATTGTTCTTTGATCCCATGGTAGAGCTGGGCAAAACCATGAACTGTTTCTGAAAGCCTTGGCCCTGCTCTCTGGATGGGTTGCAGCTTCCCCGACTCCACTGACTCCTGCCACCCAGCAGTTCCCATCAGTCTGTAAATGCATTAACATTCATAACCCCTTACCTGCAGTTTGGCATTTATTGCTTTACAGAAGTCAAGAAGTGACGACCTTTGTTACAAGCCTGTCTGTTTTTATCATTTCTTTAATGCTGAGGGCCTCTCTGGCCCTCAGGGTAGAACCGGTGACTTCTCCAGGCTAAGTGGGACTTCTGCCTGCTATTGAATTTGAGGATATCTTTGTTACTGCCTTGTGATGTACCTTTGAGTCCACATGGGTTTTAGAATCCCAGACATGATAATTTCCTGCACAGAAACACCGCTAGCATAGAGCAGTTCTGGCATCAAATATGCTTTAAGAGACAAGTCAGATTCCTTCCAAGTTCAGCAGCAGGGGTTACAGCCTGGATAAGATATGTCCTAAGCACTCACACTCATTTGACTGCTCTGGGAAGGAAAATGAACTCCCCACAACTTCAGCCAAGAATACAACATATTTTGGACAAATGGACAAAAAAAACCCCTTGCTTTTTAGAAGTGTGGAACAAGAGTTCAATCTTCATTCAGATCAATATTAGCCACAAAATGTGACTTTTTTTTTAAAGTATCCTTGGCTTTCTGGCTGTGTTTCATGCTCTGGGCATTTTGCTCAAAAGAATCCCTGCCCATGCATGAATCATTCCCCCTTTTTCCTTTACCCTGCTTAGCATTTTGCAGGCTTCATGCAACGATGTGAGTTGTGCACAGTCCTCAAGACACCCTGATGTTCAAATCCCATAGGAACTGCCTCAGGTACTCATTTCTGTCACACCTGTAGCAGGCCTTTTCTCTTATAAGCTGTATGATGCTTCTGGGGGAGGCCAGCTGAGCCCTGCACCTTCTACAGAAGGTCACACAAACCAAAAATCACTTCTCTGCAGAACAAGTCTGTTTTCTCTTGGTACGGTTCACAGTTCACAACTTTATTTTGCTGTTCAAACATGGAGGGTTGGTTCTCAGTAAAGTGAATTATGTTGAAATTTTCACTGCAGGGATATCCTGTGGTAGACACTTCTGAAACTGCTGGCTGGAGAAATGGGGCTTGCTTTGGGCCAAGATACAGTTGTGGTTTTAATATGTGGTGTATTTTTGCTGCTTGTGTGCAAACAACTGACAGGGGTTTCCAACTGAAGCTCATCCTCTGGTATTCGCTGAACACTGAACTCAAAAATTAGTGATGTAATGTATAAAACAACTTTCCTGCCTTTTTTTGGGGTTACTTTTCCTGGAATTGGTTTTGCCTGGCACAGGATGAGTTCCTTCATTTATCTTTCCCTATTTCTTCCAAATCAGAAAGCTAAATAACCTGTGGATATTAGATTATTTCTTCCAGATGCTGCACTAATTACTGAACAAAATACAAGGAGAAGAATGATAGAGTTGCACTCACCTTGGGCTGTCCACCCTCTGACTGCCCTTCCAGTGCCCTGACTAGGACTGGATGATGGAGACACAGTCTTACTCTGTCTCTGTGCAAAACATTCTGAGGGTTAAAATGTTCAGAACTGCCTTTTACTTGTCTGTTGCATTCAAGGTCAGATTATTGAAGACTTTAAACTGCTGATAAAACCAGAGGAAAATGGAGTTGCATTATTTTATGTTGTCCTGAGGACATTCCATTCTCTTTGGTGTAACACTGTAATTTTTAATGGATAAATTTTAATGGATAGAGGACTTATGTCTTTTTTAAGACATTCTAGGTGGAATTCAGGGTCAATGAGATTTCATATGGGTCCTTTGCCTATGTATGAATTAAATTCAGAAATGCCATTCATTTACGCAGGGTAGGGAAAATAATTGAAGGTTTTGTTCTTCCTTTAAATGTATTTTATTATACAGTTTACCACTCTAAATCTTGCTTTGATACTGGGAATATTGAAAATACTTCTTAAAAGGCTGTTTTCAACTCGAGCACATAATAAATCTACTTCAGTAATTTAATATATGGTGCAATGTATTATACTGCAAATAAATCTGCTTCACTTAATTTATACAGGCTAGGGCAAATGCTTGAGCAGGAAACTGGAATCATGTATCTAATACAACTGCCCACTTTACTAGTGACACGGAGACACTGTGCTTTCCATATCCAGTCTTTGTCTTTCTGTGAAATATTTTGAGGTGTTGCAATAGTCAGTCAATTACATATTAATAATATCTTGGAACTTAAGCACAGAAGGGATGTGGACCTGTTGGAATGAGTCCAAAGGAGGGAAACTGCATCGATCAGAGGGATGGAGCACCTTTCCTGTGAGGAAAGGCTGAGAGAATTTGGTTTCTTCAGCCTGGAAAAGATAAGGCTCAAGGCTGACCTAATTGTGGCCTTTCTGTACCAGAAGAAAGCCTATAAGAAAGATGGAGAGGGTATTTTCACAAGGGCATGTGAAAGGCTAGGACAAGAAATAATGACTTTACACTAATTTATATTAGGAAGAAATGTCTTACTGTGAGGGTGGCGAGCCACTGGCACAGGTTGCCCAGAGCAGTTGTTGGATGCCCCATGACTGGAGCTGTTCAAGGCAAGCTGGATGACGCTTTGAGCAGCCTGGTCTAGTAAAACATGCGCCTGCCCATGGCAGGACTTGGAACTAGAAGATCTTTAAGGTCCCTTCCAACCCGCGTCATCCTGTTATTTAACTATGGAAAATGTTTAAAAATGTCCCTAACAAGTGCAGTTTTGTTTCAAGGAGAGGTATGAAAAAGATGCAGCAGAACAGCCAGGATATACCAGCACGTTTGTCCGCTTTAATCTCTTGCAGCCGTTTTATTAGTTATATTTACATATGTCGTTTAATGAATCTAATATTCGCCACTTTTCTTGGCATCAGCCCTGATGCCTTGGCATCAGTTCCTGATGCAAGGAAAAAAAACCTGCTGCTTTTTAAAAGTTCTGGAAATTCTTCATTTGTGTGTGTACTGATAGTCAAGGCTTTGCTGGCAACTAAAGAGTGGCATGGAAACCAGATCTGGGAGGCAAAGCTCTCCAGTCATTTTGAGTCTCCCAGCAAAAATAATTCTGCTCTTGGCTTGCTCTCTGACTACAAAAATACATGCAGGCGACTTTGGGGTGTTGTGTAAACTATTTTGTATGTGGGCTTGACCAATGAAAGCATGTAATTGAGAACTGGCATGTTTCCTTCCTTTTTTAAAAGACATGCTGCTAGGGTTTGCTGTCTGCTTTGTATTTAGACAGTGTCCCTCGTAGCTGTCTGTTCTCACTCTTTCCTGAGCATAATACAAATGAAAGCAGGAATATGCTAAAGCATGTTAAATTTTCTCCAGCATAACCTCAGCATTTCCTTCCAACTTTTTCTTCTTCCTATGACTACGTGAAATAATTTTCAAGAGTTTTATCTCTGCCTTGCTTCCTACCTCCTCCTGCCCCTCACTTCCCAGTATTTTGGGTTTAGATGTGATTATTTTTGGAGTTTTTCAAACCTTCAGTTAATTTGCTTGCTTTTCACTGCCATATTTTGTTTCTGCACATCATTTTGAGGGGTGGTCACAGCAGCAGGTTTACCTCTGGCAGTGGCTCTCTACGTGAGGAGACCAGCTTATCTTAGAAACACCCATCCCCAGAAACCTGTTTTAAAAAGCTCCTGGCTGAATTCTGCAGACTATTTTCAGAAGCTGTCCCAGCAGCTATCCAAATATTTTGTTGCTTCTCTGGATGCTGTTGATAAGGTTGATTCTGTCATTAGTTGTAATGGTTTTTATCTCCCAGAGCAAACGGAGGCGTTAATGCGGATTAGCGTATTTGTCAGTGTGTCACTAGATTTAATTTCTGTGGTTCCTTCGGTCATCCTCACCACTGTTTTTCAGCATCTGCAAAAGGTAGCACTGAAATTATTTGTGATTCTTTAGAATCCATTGGGTTGTGGTGTGATTGATCATTTGAAAATTTGTATTTAAGAGGTATTGCATATCTAGGGGTGTCAGCAGCATACTTAGGATTTACTGTTTCCTAGCTCTAGGTAGCAGGAACATCTCTTAATGTTTTGTATGCCTTGCCAGGTGAAATGGTATATTGCCAACACTAAGACTTTGAGAGGAAAGTGTACGTAAAAATTTTCCCTGAAAATAGTTCAGTGAATACTGGCAAAACCAGCAAACATAGATGGATAATACTCAGATTGAATTGTAAATAAAACAAAGAAAGAAATAAAGCCATAAATAATTTGTAAAGAATAACATGATAATTCATGTATCGTCTTTACTTTATCTTGCTGCTGTTTTTCAGCATCAGTCAGGATTGCTGTGATTATTTTGAAATGCACCTTTGAGTTATTAGGTTTCAGGAAACATGAATCTCAACAGCTTTGTTATCACCTTTGACTTACACTGAACATAAAAGTCAGATTTGTCTTGGGAAACAAGTTAAAAGGAACATCGGTAGTAGCCTGAGGCGGGTAAAATTGAGAAGTTTTGTCAAGTGAGTCTGGTACCTGAAGCAGGGGGGATGGTGTGAAGTGGAGGAAGTGACTGTGGGTGTCCAACCCTGTCTCCACAGCAGCCTGTGGAAACACCTCCATTAGCATTGCCAGGGACGGGACTTCACCTTGACATTCATTACCTTTTCAGAGAACACCAAAGGGAAGCTACAAGTGAGCCTGCCTGTACAGGACTTTTCCACAACACGCTCATATTATTAATAGAACCCGCAACCAAAACATCTGTTTCAATGGCAGAGTACTGTTTGCCTTTCAGACCAGGATGGGAAGGGCTGATTTTCAGCTTGTTTGAATCTGTACTGCTGGGTGCCCAGGAGAATATCAGAGGAGAGTAAGACAAAAGCAACTGAAACATTTTAGTGTGGTCTCCCAGTCTAGTTGTAACACTTTCTGCCACTTCATTTTGCCTCTATCATCTCATTAGGCATTTTATCTGAGTGCAGTCTTTTAAAATTGCAAATATTTGTTTAGACAAAAATATCTGAACATTTAAAATCCCTCTAAGGGAGAAAAAAAAAAGGGAAAAAGTAAAATCTGTGACTTCAAATAAAACTTTTCTTTCTTCAAGTGGGGGAGGAGGGTGAAGAATGAGGGTAAATCAGAAGGAGGGAGTGGCTCCTTCCTGCTCAAAGTATCCAAGGGTGTGATGAGTGCTGGAGGCTGTGGAGTGCTTCGGCTCTTGGGGTTGAGCACACGCCGTGTTTCTGGAGTGACTGTCAGCGGTGATGCTCAGACCCATCAGAGAGGAGCTTAGGCTGGCTGTCTCCCTCTTGGAGAGCGAGCACAGCCAGAGCCTCTCTCTGGTATTTTATCAGTGCCTGCATGAGGAGTGCCGGCTTACTCTGAGTAACAACTCATCTGTTATCTTGCTTGAGGTTTCCTTTCCCCTTTAAGTCAAGGAGAATCAGCTCTCAGAGAGTAGATAGCATGCTCTGTGATTTCAGCCAAGGCAGTCACTAACATTTTCCAGATGTTTTATAGTCTCTTGCATTAGTTTCACAATGAATTCCTCTCTTTGTTGCCCATAATTTCTCTTATTTTCAGTTAAATCTGTGTTCTAATGGATACCTTCTTTATAAGGTGGTGAACCACTTCATTTTAGCAGTCTGGGACAAACATTTACTGTCTGACAGCTCTGTGTGAAGTTTGTGGGATTTTCATAAACTGGCTTCAGTAAAAACAAGATTAGCTGTGTAGGAAACATTTACCTACAGAAGCTTGCTGTCAAACAAGGAGTCAGGGAAATAGATATTTTTTACATGAGATTACACAAACAAGGATATACTTCTACATAAAGAATAAGGATAGAATTCTTACAATCCTGCCTGCCTACTGAAGTTTGGGAATGAAAAGGGGTTGAGGATTCAGCTGTGAGTGTATGGTAAAGGCTGGAATTAGTCATTTTCAAGCCCTTCACTAGGCATTAAGTCTCAAAGCTTGGAAGCAGATCTGCATGACTCAGTTGAATAAATGTGTTTGACACAGAAGACAAATATTGTACTCAGTAGAGCAATTTTGAAGTCTAATGCTCTCCTCTCCCAACTAATTCTAAGGCTTAATTACTGAATACCAATATCATATAATTCACAAATAATTCCCTGGCTGCCTTTTGTTCACTTGTGCCTTTAGTACTGTATTATCAAGTACCAAAAGATTATCAGATAGCATGACGGGTTTGCAGATGTTCTGCAGTGCCAAAAAATATCAAAATGCAATGACTTGCCAATTCACAAAGTGGTGTTTCACTGGCTCCACAGGAGTATTATTCCACTCTTTGGTTTTCCAAGTCTGATTTACATGTGGTAATAAAACCTTCCCTTCGTAATATTATTAATCTCCCAAATCTGAGAGGCAGGCAGACTGAGTTTCCTTTGTCTTCATTCAAGAAAATATATGTTTGGCCTTTCTATCTTACAGTTTAGTTATCTGCTGGCAGATTACTGTCGTGCTGGGAAATAGGAGGAGAGCTAGCCTTTCTGCATGGAAAGGCTTCTGCCCACTTATCAACAACTGCAGCTCTACTGACTTTATATTGCATGTTTTTCCAGGAGGGCTCTATTTGGTCCCCTTTAACAGCTTGAGAAGATTTTTTTTTTTTATATTAGTTTCTTGAAAAGCTGAGCTCTCATATGAGAGCATTTGAGTGTCAGCTTTCACTTAGTTGAAGTACTGTACACAAAAGGACATAAAAGCAATATATCTAGCACTTGAAATTGCTAGAATTTATTTTTGTACCATGAATTGATTTTATTTTTAGTAATAATCATATTACATTATTGCATCCAGGTATTTGATAGATGTGTGCATTTTTTTCTCCCTTTAATGAAAAGGTGTCAGAAACTTTAAGCATTCCTGTGCTCAATGTCAAAAACAACACTGTGAGAAGAACTGGGATTTTCATTGTGAATATACACCCCGTCATTAGATAGAGCAATTCAAATATTTCATCTGACAAAGCAAAAGGCGTGAAAACCAAATTGCTCCAAAGCCCGTGGGAAGCAGCAGGATGATTCAGATTTTGCTGGGCACTTATTCTCACATGACAATTGCCCACTCTCAGGAAAGAAGCTTTCCCCCTCTACGATCCTTTGATCTTGGAGAGGTACACGAAGGCTTCATGGAAGGTCTTTGCTCCTGTTAGGTTTTTAACATATAAATGAAAATTTTGACAGGAAGCCTAGTTTAGGTGTGGATCTTAAGTTTCTTGAGCCAAGCAGGTGAGTTCAGAATAGTCCTTTTTGTTTTCCAAGTTCTTGGCCTAAATCTCTTCCTAAGGTGGAGTGACTTGAATCCCCCTGAAATATCACATTTGGCAGCTGAAAGAGGAGTAATACAGTAGTAAGTGTCACCAGCCTGCCCAAAATAGGTGGAAGTTTCTCTGCCTAGACTTTACTGTTTGGCTTTTGGTACTGAAGGAGGTGGCAGCAGCTCCAAGTGTCACCCCAAGCATCAGCAGTCAGGGAGAGCAGCAACTTGAGACTTTCAGCACGCGAGGTGCCGCCGCAGTCAGTGCTAGCAGGGCTGCAAGTTCTCTGTCACCAAATGTGAAGCCACACGCCCTTTGGAGCTGCTTCAAGGCTGCTGGGTGCTAGGCATGGCTGTGACTGCAGCACTGTGCCAGGCACGAGGGCACCAGGGTGGTGGGGTTAGAGAGTGGTAGGACTGCAGATAAAGCTGTCTGAGGCTGTTAACAAAATAAATTACGCTCTTTGTACTGTGACAGTGGGTTGGCAGCCATGGCTTTGCACAGGGGTTCAGCTTCATTTCCTGTAAGATGGGTCTGTAGAGGACACAGGTCACATAAGGACGAAAAGTTTTCCAGTGGCTTCTGCCGAGGGCTCAGGCAGATGGCCATGGCCTTCACAGCTTTCTGGGAAACTTGGTCAGAAAAGCAGAGCTGATTGCAGCATGAAGAGCAGTGGCTCAGGGCTTCAGAAACCCCAGACATGCTCCTGCCCACGTGGAGCAAGGTGAGGAGACACAGGCTCAGGAAGAGACCGTAGGCTCTGAGGCTGTTCTGAGCTAAGCCCAGCACTCAAACAAGGAGAGCAAGTGCTGAGTTAACCCTCTGAGAAAGATACACTTTAAACGGTGCTGTCACAGTGTAAAGTGCATCAGCAGGGTGTCTCAGAGAAGCCTTGTATTGCTCCTGACCACGTATGATCTGTCTGTGGATGAACAAAGGCTCTTGGTTTCTAGGGCTATCTATCCATTACTTCAGCCACACATGCAAGGCTTGGAGGAAAAGGATGTTAGAGCAGCAATTACATGAGATATTAAGGAGCCACAGCTGGCCACTTAGCCTGTCATTAGCGACCATTGCTATGCTCGAGTCAGGAAACACTAGAAATCTGCCGAGGAGGCCTGAATTAGCAAAATGTGAGGACAGTTTTGAGATCAGATGTTCGAAGGATTAATTAACTTTTGGAAAAAAACACCTGCTGATAGATCCATACTGAGTCTTTGAGATTTCAGCATCAGGACTGCCACAGAGCAGGATGTGATCCTGGGGCTGTGGTATGTCAGGAGCCACAGCCATGTAACCTCCCCTCTGCCCCAACAGAGCATGCTGCAGATGCCAGGCTGAAAAGCCAGTGTTGGAAATGCTTGAGGAAAACTTAGGGTCTGAGCTGGAGTTTGCAGAGATAACGTATAGTTCTTGAATGCCAAGGAGTGTGTATTAATAGAAAAGCTACAATGGTATGTTGAATCCTGCTTTTATTTGTGGTTTTATACTTGTATCTTCTAATGGCTTCAGGCCCCTGCTTTAACATGAAGATCCTTTTTACCTTGCTACCTCCAGAAGCTGCTGTGAATCTGAGTTCATTAAGCTTTGAAGTTTTCAGCCTCAGTAGAAGCTGAAGAACCACTTGCATATAAAGCACAGTTGAAGGAGCACAGTAGTGTTCCACTAAAGCAACAGTCATGCAGGTTGAACTCCTGTAGCACCAGTCCCTAGAAAGAAAGAAATAACCAGAGTTAGTGATTTTTTTTCCTTTTATTTTTTTTTTCTGGAGGGGGGGTAGTGGGGGGAGGACAGGAGTTTTGCCCCTTATTTGAGAGAAAGAGAAGCATTTAAGAATGGATACTAAGAGAGTACTTTGTTAGCAGAAGAATTCTCCAGCCACTTCCCCTCTGATTCAGTGTTATTTCAACGTGGGGGACTCTCGTGGCTGTCACTGCCATATAATGCAATGAGTGACAAACACTACTTAGCATGCTGAATGGGGCCACTGTCCCTAGCTTAATCTACCTAATGCCCCCACTGCAAGATATAAATAGATTAAGAGAGAAAATTCAATAATTTCCCCATTCTCCCACCAGAGCAATACACATTACATGTTCCTTGCCATCTAATTGCATTACATGGCAGGGATGCAATAAACATTTAATGGCAGTCACAGTCATCTGTCACTTCCCTTTAGGTTGGTAATGTTCAATATGATTTACATGCTTAATGCTGAACATTTTCGGGGGGAGGGAGGAAGGTATGAGTAACCCACATCAAAGAAGTTGTGGTTTTAGCTAAAGTATTTTCTTTAATCAGTTAAGAAAAAAGAAGCGATTGAGTGCCCAGTGCTCCCGAGGTACCTTAATTAATACCTCATGAAAGCAGGATGGAACATTAAAAGTCATGGTCCTGATTTATCCCCAGTGGTGCTATAGTTTTGCACAGGTATAATGCCACAGAAATTAAACAGGAGTCACACCAATGAGTTAAATGCAAATAATGAAAGTGTTTAGGGAAAAATGTTTGACTCCCACTCTAGCTTGTTATTTAGACAGAGCGAGGTGCAGTGGCTATATGTGGGTCTGAGATATGTATATATTTCAGGATATAGTGAATTGATCTATACAGTGAATTTTCTATTAGCTTCAAGAGGAACAGAGTGATTCCATCACAACAGTCTATAAAAACATGGATGCCATGAAATATATTGTTCATGTTGAACACTGTAATGGAAAAGCTACAAATCCCTGTGGACACATTTAGATTAAATTATATTCCCCTCTTCCCAGACAAGTTGGGGGCAAGATGCTCAGCCACACTTCTTATAAAACTGCTCTGCTTTGCCTGTATAGTTTTACCACATGATGGATAACATGTTCCATATCCAGTGGCAAACCCCAGCTGTTTCTAAACAGGAAGAAGAAAAGTTTTCACATATTTTCTACTGTAGCAGCATTGAGATCTGTGCTTTTGAAAATGCAGGCCATTGGCTTTTTGAGCAAAGTTAAAAATGACTGCTTTAAAAACTGTCCTCTTCACATCAGTGTTTTTTAAATTTGCTAGAGAGGCATGAAATGTTAAAAAATGTTAAAAAAAAAATCCAGTGTAGGTTAGTAGAAAGCATAAATCAGACACAATAGCAAAAATAGTGTGAATTAGGAAAACAATTAGAGAGAAGGAAGGCACTGCCTTATTCTTGACAGACCACCAGGAAGTCATCATCTGGTGAAAACTTTCAGCCAGTGTGAATTTGAGCCAAACAGTAGCCTGCAGGTGACAGTCTCTGTAGCCCATTAAGAGTCTCTTGAGGCCTGTAATCTGGCAGCTGAGCCCATTTCTTACTCTTTCTGAGAGCTTGCTTCACATTTAGATTGGCTTTGCTTTGCTGTGCTTGGGGCTTGCAAGCAAACTGGGGAGCAACTGTGCTCTGCCACAGCACTGAGGTTCCCCAGTAGTTAGGCAGTTTCCTTTTCCTGAGGATCCCTAGAAGGACTGGTCTAATGCTTTGTCTCTTTATTTTGCTTTTGTACTAGGTAGAGGAAAAGAAGGGGAGTGGGTTTTAATTTTTCTTGTCTGTTAGAAAGTAAGAGTTGGGGTTCTTGGGATTTTTCACCAGAGGATGGGATTAGCTGAACAGCAATCCAGCTCTGAACTACTCTTTACTAGAAAGAGGTCCTAGAAATTGTGCTCAATCAGGATGAAACACAGGGTGTGTGTGCATGTGCAGAGAGTCACATATTGATATGCTCACTTCTAAAGTTTGCCAGCGAGTTACCTGCTGTACAGTGCTCTGGGCCTTTGCTAATTTGACAAGTTCACTTCAGGAGGCACTATCTGCAAGGCAAACAATTACCAAAGGTGACAAGGCAGCTTTTCTTCTATGAATCACTTAATCATTAACTTCTGTGTCACTGAAAAAGTATCCTAGCTACTGTTTGTGTCCTTCTCAATCAATATCCCCAGGCAGAGTATCCATGTCCTTCATCCCCCACAGGAATGACTAAACCTCTCCAGCAGCTCCGAATCACTCAGCTAATGGGCAGGGGAGCAGAGACCTTAATTGTCCCCGACAGCAACACAGCCGCTTCTCCGCTTGGCACGTCAATCCCGTACATCTCTGCCGGCGCAGAGGCCAGCTGAGTTACGGGAATGCTCGGGCTGCCCTCCGAGCCCACCGAGCCGGCTCCGCGGCACACCCGGGGCACACCCGCCCGCTTCTGCGGCACGGCCGGGCCGCGCTCAGCCTGCCGACAGCGGGCTCGTGTGTGGGGCTCAGCCCGGCCGAGCGGCGGGGGGTGCGGAGCTCTGCGGGCCGCCAAGGGCAGGGAACGGGAATGGAAACGGAAACGGGAAAGGGAACGGGAACGGGAAAGGGAACGGGAACGGGAAAGGGAACGGGAACGGGAAAGGGAACGGGAACGGGAAAGGGAACGGGAATGGGAAAGGGAAAGGGAAAGGGAACGGGAAAGGGAACGGGAATGGGAAAGGGAAAGGGAAAGGGAAAGGGAACGGGAAAGGGAAAGGGAACGGGAACGGGAAAGGGAAAGGGAACGGGAAAGGGAAAGGGAAAGGGAATGGGAAAGGGAACGGGAAAGGGAAAGGGAAAGGGAACGGGAAAGGGAAAGGGAACGGGAAAGGGAAAGGGAACGGGAAAGGGAAAGGGAAAGGGAACGGGAAAGGGAAAGGGAACGGGAAAGGGAAAGGGAACGGGAATGGGAAAGGGAACGGGAATGGGAAAGGGAACGGGAATGGGAAAGGGAACGGGAATGGGAAAGGGAACGGGAATGGGAAAGGGAACGGGAATGGGAATGCTGCCCTCGCCCTCTGGCGGCCGGCACGGCAGCGCGGGGCTTCCTTTGGAGACTCGGCAGTGCTGTCGGCACCCTCCTAACGCGGCTTTGCTGCTGAGAAACGCTCTAAACCTCTAAAGCATTTTAATGCTTCCGCTAAATCCCCGCGAAGCTACCTCCGCCACAGCTAAAAATGGAGATTACAGCTGCTTCTGTCAGTCCCTTGCATTCAGTGCGTCAGAGGTTTTAAAAACCTGGAAAAGATAGTAATGACTGAAGTTTCGATTGTGTTATTTTTCGCATGTGTGCTTTGGACATGGGCTAAGGGCACCTATGAGTGTGGATGTGACTGCTTGAACGATGTACTGAATTCAGGGATGGCAGAGCAGCAAGGGATTCTATGCAATCCCTTGCTGTCCACTTAAACATAAGTTTAATTTTAAGTTTAAACTTTGATTTAATTTTCTGCTAATGAGATGAAATTTTACTTAACTGAAAAGGTTGCAAGAATTACTGCCCTTCTGTGCAGTTGGGATTTTGTGGTCTGAGATGTTGGAAGGTTTGTTTTTACAAGTAGCAGGTCTTTGAGAAATCTTCCCATACGACTAATATCAGAGAAATATTTTGAGGGCATATATGTACAGACAGTGTGAAAATTTGTCTTTCTCATCCTGTCTGACATTCAGCAGAGAGCAATGCTTGATTTAACCCAAGGCAGTTTTTCCAGTGTCAACCCCTCCTACCCCCACTGCAGCCAGTGCTGGACCACAAGAAAACTTCTTCAGTGGGAGGATATGGTGCTCCCAAAATAAAGAGTAGTTTGTGTGGTTTTCCCCTCAGATCTGCCCTTTCTCCTTACCCCTCTGGCTTTGCTTTCTCTGGAAGCAACTGTGTTCATGAGTAAGTGTGGGGGGATCTCTGCTTCTACCCGCTGGCTTGAATATTCAGGCTGGTTTGTAATTATGCTTTGGGCCTCGTTAGAAGTTTTGAGAGAAGCGTGTGCATGTAGATATTGTCATGAGCACATTTATTATTTGCAAATTTACACTTAACTTCAGATATTAAATACACAAATGGGAACAGCCTGTACCAGTACTACTGAACTGCCTGAAATATTCATTTCAGTCAGGTCTTGCAGTGATGTAAATTGCTGTAACCGCATTCAAATCAACGTTGCCGTGCAATTTAGAGCAATTTGAAAATCTGTCTGCAGTAGATATTATTTGTTAATAATTCGGAGAACAAGTTTTATTTATTCGTTTGAGAAAGAACTCTGAGAAGCTCAGATTTAAAAACAAAGTGAAACTATATATCATTAATTTTATGTATAATACATAGCTTGGAAGCACATACCATAAACCAATCTAAGAACTATAGGCCCTGGAAATGTTATTTGAAAAAAAAACTCAAAACAAACCCAAGCACATTTCCTTAGCATACAAAGTGTGACTTCATCAAAAATAATAAAGTTTTTATAAGCTATTTTCACAGGCATAAAAGACTGTGTCAGGAAAAGTATTGAGGAGAGTTGGGTAGAGGTCAGTCAGCATTCCTGTGGACTGGTTAGCCCAGAATGGGAGACTTGAAAACAGAAGAGAGTTCTTAGCAAGGCTCCTGATGGGACTGTTGCAGGAGTGATGTGTCAGTCCCTCATCAGAGAAAGACACTCATTTCTTCTGCTTTTTCCAGATGTTCTTGGAGATATTATATGAATATATATATATCCACACATACAGAGGTTTATATTTATAGACAGGTATACAATAAGGAGGAACACACAAATTTAAAAATTAATTTACATCCTACTGCAGTGAAAATAGAATTTCCTTATTGGCACCACGTTGATACTGTGCTTTGGATGCAATACTGCCAAGCGCTCAAGGCTTTGCACCCTTAAAGGAAGCAGCTGGCTCATCCCTGCCCACAAGGCAGATGAAATGTCACTGTCTGTCCTTCTTTTATGGCAGGTGGCCCCAGCTTGGACTCATGTGAAATGCCACACAGAGCCCTCACAGCAGAGCAAGACTCACTGTTCAGGAGCTTTAGGGACACGTGCAGGGAGGGAACCACAGCCCCTTGCTTCAGCAAGGCAAGGGTGAAGTGCCTCAAGCCTCAGGAAGCTGGTGCTCAAAATCTGAAAGTTCCCTGTGAGTTTTGTGGCCGTGCCATGCAGGCAGGATCCTGGTTTTACAGGTCTTACTGTAATGATTTGGGGGTGGGGAGGCTGTTGGCTTTTTGGACCCCCTCAGCCTGCAGCAAGTGTGCTCTTGCTATGCTGCACTATCACTGCCTATTCAGCAGTAGCCATGGGAGTTGGCTGCTTGGTCCTCTTGAGTGTTCTGTTTTCCTTTAATGTATTCCTCAATTGCTTAAAAGTTTATTTGTAGCTGTAATAGCCTGGCCTTTCCCAATTTCTCTCTGCATGTTTGTAAAATCATATGTCAGCAGCCATCAACATTTGAAATCATTGCATCAATTACATCCCTTTGATGCTGGTAAAGGCTGTTTAAGAATAAAATAACGACCCTGCACTTACTGCAATAAAAGTTTCCCCAAAACTGGTTTATACTATCATCACTCATTCAGTGTGCTTGAAAACATTTTGGGTAATGCTATTAGAGTGACTTGCCAATGAACAGTACAAGTTAATATTGATTTTAACACACCCAAATGAATCCTTAAATCCCCAAATGTTTAATGAAAATTTTAGTGTAGTCTTATGAGGGAATTCATGGATGTGAGCAGGATAGCATGCAAAGAACAGTAGAATTTTCCATTTCAGAATATGACCTGATGCATGGCATGCTTGTTTCTCTTACCTACCCTCCAGGTAAACAGATTCACAGCTCCATAAACATTTGATATGATCTCCTTTTTTCCCCCCTTATTTTCTTCCTTCTCCTCACCCCCCACCAAAAAAAAAAAAATTACTGAAGTGTGTTTTTAAGGCTTTCTGTTCACTTGGAAAAGTCATAAACAAATTCTCAAGTCTAGCAGCAATAGAAGTCTCAGTACTGACAATGCTTTGTACACAGACCTATTTTTAGCACCACTTCTTAGTAATGAAATCTTGCAGCCTTGAGTAGCAATGGGGATTTGTCCATCTTTCCTCATCCTCTAATCTTGTTTCAACTGGTTTAATTTCTGCTTCTATATGAACTGCGTTCCCAACGAGCTGAAGGGTGAGATGTGGAGAAGGGTGAGCTGTAGTTCACAATGGGAAGTGCTAGCAGAGTTGGTTGATTTGTTGGATCTTTTTAAGATTGGAGATCTGAAAGCATGCTTCCTCGGTAACAGTAGAAAGCTAAAGAGGTTTGGGTAAATGAAAGAATAAGGAAAGAGGGCTAAAAGGGAGATTGGAAGAAGAGGTGTATGGGGGTCATGCCAGGAGGATGGAGATCCCACTTTCCAGTCCAGATTTGCACAGATCAGCTGGACCAGCTGGGAAAGGAGATCTTCACTACACTGACCCTTGCCCTCCTGTCTGCAGCTGGAAGTTTTACAACATCTGTATAAACTAGAGATTTGTACATGCAAAGAACTCACATGAGGTTGAAAAATAGTTTTACTTGCAAGCCACCAAGCAGCAGCAGCAGCCACAAATACATCTGGGTCCCTAGTAAAATAGGTTACCTTTGAATTAGTGACCTATGGAACAAAATTCTGTCTGCAACTGCCGCTCCCTGGATAAATGCATTGCCCTTCTCTCTGGGTGGTCATTAAGCAGAAGTTTATCTCTCCAGATTATGCCTTAAGTGCTAAGGGAAGGAAGATTCAAAAGGTCTGCAGGAGAAATACCTTACCCTTACTGCAGAAACTTGTTAATATTTGTGCAGCTTTATAGTTTCTCAATTTTTGTTTAATTTATTTTATTGAAGTCCGAGTTTGCTGTACAAGAAAGACCTGGCACTCAGGTTGCAGTGGGAATTCATAACCAAAGAGTAGCTCTTGTTGCTGTCTATTTTCTTTTCCAGTCTGAGAGATACAAAAGCATCAAGGGCACACTGATGTTTTAACTACTGGTGTCCAGCAGTGCATCTTAGCTTTGGGCAGCAAAGGAAGCATGAGTGAAAGAACCACTGGTCTCTCCCTGGTCTTCTTTTACCCTACTTTCCTTTCTGAAAGCTCCACTACTTGGTCCATCACATCTTCCTTTTTGCACTAATTCGTGCAGGGAGGGTTGTTTCCTCTGCCCAGAGAAAGGGGCAGAGGAAATGAAGCCAGTGGCTTCATCCCATTGAATGGAGTAGTGTAGATGGTTTTGCACCCCCTGCCATTTTTATTTAATTCACCCATTGCCACTGTTTCCTTTTCCCGTGCTGCCAAGGAGGGTGTCAGCTGAGTCTGTGGCATGGCACACTTCCTCTGTGCACATGACTGGCATAGGCACAGCCAGGGACACTCCAGTGTCACTGCTGCATGTGCCTTAAAGCACAAACTATTCCACTCTGAAAATTGCTTGGAGATTCTAAATTGCTTTTTCCATCCTTTGGGATGAAAAGTTCTATACCAGTGTATTATTATTAATGACAATAAATTATTCTTGAGGCTGTGAGGCTGCTTCGCTTCCCAAGGAGTGAAATGAGCAAGCACTTTCCCAGGAGTACACCCAAAAAATGAAATACTAGCAGAAGAGGCTTGCAGGACAGCCTGATGTTTCAGCGCCACGCTCGTGGTCTGCGTGCTGAGATGACCACAGAAGCTCCCAGGTGGCAAGGCTAGTGCCAGCCCTGTGGCTCACTGACGGTCCTTGCTGGGAGCTGCCTGTACCAACTCCCTCTTTGAGAGGCTTAGTGAAGTCCTGGCTTGGTGGTTGAAACATTTCCATTGTTTGTTTTTCTGGGATGCCTTCCAGTTGCTCTGAATTGGCCTCTTGTTTGCCCACCCCCCTGCCTGCACACGGTCCTGCAGTGCTCCCCCGGCCTCTGCCGATCACTCGCGCCGCTTGGTCGGGGGTGGCTTGGGGCCAGCAAAGATTACGAGTCAAATTTCAGTAACTTCATCACCGACTGTTGGCAACACCTTTGTCTCATATTACTTCTAAAACACTCAAGTTCATTACTGCAAGTTTGAGCAAAGAAGAAATAAACCCCAGTGCTTATCACTGGCTATGGAGAAGCTTGTTTTTTTCTTACCCTGCCGCTGATTAAGTATCCGGGATTTATTGTTTTGAAAGATGCCTTGTGCAGAGACATATTTCAAAAGGCAAAGGGACTGACAGTGTTTAACGTGTGCTCTGGAGTTTTGGGAGCACTGCTAACAAAGTGAGCTTTGCAAAGATGCATTTCAGCTAGGAGCAATAGAAATGTGGCCAGACACAAGTGGGAACTGTTGTGCGCAGGCTTGAGAATGGGAGAAGTGGAGGAACGACAAGTTGTGTGGTGGCAGATTTGTGCAGCAGTTCTTTTCCTTCTGTTTTTGCAGTAAGTGAGAGGCTATGGCAAACCATTTAGTGCCAGGGAGCCTATTTTCTGAAAGTAATCCAGGCATTGTGGAGAAAAGGAGAAAAAAAACAGTTCTGGACTACCCTCCAGCCACATCATACAAAGTTTTCAAGGCTGAACTAAAGCTGGTATTGATGCCAAGGCCACTGTGCTCTATTTGGCTGCATAGAACCCATCGTTGCTTACTCATGCTTTTTGTGGGTAGTGAAGTACTTCTTGGCCCTGTATGTTTCCCATTTTCACACCTGTGTGCTTGCCTGTTCCAGAAGTGTGGAGAGGGCTAGGTTTTTTTATTGGTAAACTCACAAGATTTTCCTTCTGGGTATACTGTTCTACCACCCTGAAAGGAAATAAATGTACTCAGCCGTCTGAGGAAAACATTATTTTTCTTGTTTTTAAAAAAAAAGGTGGAAAGGAGGAAAAAAAAGGAGAAATACAGCAACTGTGGGCTTTGATTGTTAGGGGTCTGCTGGGAAAGACTTGGTATGAAATTCTTTTGGAGAGCTGAAAAGTGTAATTTGTCTGAAGAAAGGTAAAAGAATAATTAATGGAAAATCCCTTTTACCCAAGCCATTGAGGCAGCACTGACAAGAAGAAAGGAAGGTACAGGTCTTACATGCTTTTATTTTTCTTTTGAATGAATGTTTATATGAATTTTCAAATACATAAACACATGTTTTTGATCCAAAAAATGCTGGGCCAGTTACCATTCACTCTAGGCTTATGTATTGGCAGGGAACAGGAGGGAAATAACGAGAAAATAGAAAAGCATTTTCTTTTCCTTAAAGCTGTAAGCCCTTGTCTGAAGAGAGCTTTGTGAGTTCAGCATCTGATGAGCTTTCCCATTTCCTAGGAGTAGGAGTGTAGGTGAGATAAGCACAGGAGCAATTATGGGCTCTCCTGGATCTTCTGTGAATTGCAGAGATTGCAGACTGTGATCCTGGGCTCACATGTAGCACTGGGGATGTGCGTGTGGCTAATTTGGAAAGGTAGCATGGTTAGTTTTCAGAGATGTTCTTGTGGACATTCTTGTAAATCATGGGGTTAAAGGGTTCACTTTAGCTGTGGTTGTTTGGGTCTACCACTGTAATCAAGTACAAACAGAATTGGTGGAATTTTAATCTTGCAGGCCAGATTCTTCATAGAGTTGTTCTGTTTTAACCACAGCTTTCATGGAAAAGAGGTAAATGCAAAAGAAATGCCATTTTCTGCAAGATGCAATATCATAATGAAAAAGGTGGATGTAAAAAAAGAGACTAAACTGCATTAACTAGACCACATCTTGACAGTGCTGTTCTTCGTTCAGAATGAGCCAGAATTTAATGTTCATTGCAGCAAAACAGCCTTTAAAATGTTAGACTAGTATACAGTTATTTACTGGCTTCATCATTAAGATGTAAAAATATAGTTCTAAAGAACTGGAGCTGTTATTGAAAGCTCTGAACTAGACCTCAGGGACAAAAAAAGGGTCATATTTACATGGATGATTTTTTTTTTTTTTTGAGAATGGACTGCAGTTTTCCTCCACTCAGACATGTAGATGGCCATATCAGACATATTTCCTTTTTTCTCTGCTGTTCTTTAACAATAGCATTAATGGAACTGAGGCTGAAAATGATAATGATAATAAGTAGACCACTAGTAATCTATTCTCTTGGTGCTTTGTGTGTGTGTTGTATTGCTTTGTTGGTTTCAGTTTCAGGGTTTTTTTTTTAAAGAGTGAGCTATGCAGTCAATCTAATGATTAGGAAATTAAGACTGAAAGGAAATTTAGGCAGAACTATTACTCAGAGGGAAGCAAACATATGGAATAAGTTGTCAAACAAAGCTATTAAAAGCAATATGTGAGTTGCAGAGAGACAAAGAGGTTAACTTGTTTATTGTGAAAAAGGAGGAGGCTCTGAAAACACAGAAACAGATGCAAGTTAAGGGGAGGGTGAAATAAATTCAAAGGAGAGAGAGACTGGATATTGTGGGTACAGTAGCCTTTTCTTGGGTGATGGGTTTGTACACATCTATAAGGCAATGGAGAAGTCTGTTTTTACATTTCAGTTCCAAGTTAACTGGGTGCTTTTAAAAAATAAAGGAGCATGGAAATGAGATTCCTAATTTTTCTTGCAGCTACTGTTTCAAGGAGTTCCATTTCTCATCCACCAGACCATTGTTGGACTCTGGTGACACTGGTGTCAGTGTCAGCTGTATTTTATAACAGCAAGCAGGTCTTGTGCAGGTCTGTCCTTCCCTCTGAAGTCAACGAGTGTCTCCTCCCTGCACCAAGAGACTGGCTCTGCTGGCATCAGTGACACTGCCCAAGTGAGTTGTGGACAGCCTGCACCCAAAATTAAGCATCCTTGTGACATGGGGAATGGACCCTGCCTTTCCAAGGGCTGGTCAGGATGCTTGATTTTTTTTCCTCCTTGTTTTGGGAAAAGTATGAGGTTCCTTTAAATGGGAACTATAATCTGAGCACTGCCAAGGAGTCCAGCTTCCAGTCCTTCCTCTCCCTGCAAACCCAACCTCTTGCAGGAGACAGCTCTGATCACAGAGATAAGGCTGCTTTGTAAGAAACGTCCCCTGCCCCCTGGGGTCTCCTTTGTGAAGTGTGCAGAAATGAAGAGCAGAAGGAGGATCCTTTGGTCCAAAGTGATAGCGAGAAAGAAAGGAAGCATGACCTGAGTTCCCCTAATTATGGCTCCAAGCACAGAGATCCAAGGCCTGGGGCCTGGACTTTGCCCTCATGCCTTTTCTTTTCCTTGATGGGAAACAATCCCCTAAGTGTGATAGCTGGTCTGGGGGTATCCTAACAATGATGTGTGCAGCCTGTCTGCTGCCCTGCATCAGAACTCTCCTTATTTTGTGATTAAATTTCTCACACGATCTTCCCATCCTCTCTTAGGTCTCAAAAATTTCAGGCTCCTTAACCAAAAAGTCAAGCTAATATTTAAGGTCTCTGATTGATTGTTTATTAATATAATTAAAAAGTGAATAATGGATAACATAGTGTAGGAAACTGTTATCTTTTAAGATTGTCTTCTTTAGAGATTGACAGAAAATACCACATTTGAAAAGTTGTAGCAAGCTTTAAGATGGGAAAATCCAGACCTGGTTTTGAGCTGTGCCCAGACACGATAGAATTTAGTATCTCATCTCCTTTAAAAGAATTTGCCTGTTTCTTAGTGAAGGAAGATCATCAATTGTCTGTTTATTCCTGCATCTGCTCTAAGATGATGTGCAAGCGGTGATTAATTATTTGCATTTGTTTCAGTTTTGAGGTTTCTGCAAGTGACAGCGAGAAAGAGGGAGTTTGTGAGCTGGTCTTCTGCCACGGGTTGTCATTCATGTGGTTGACAACTCCATCTCTCTAGAAGGCCATATAATAATGTATTTCCAAATAAAAAGTCAGTAAAGGGGACATGCATCACTTTGAGAGCTTGTTCAAAGTCAGTGTCAGGAGTGTAATTCAAAAGTGCTTCCAAGTAGGGCTCCTGAGAGAAGAATTAACAGGAGTGAAGCACTACCCTCTGTGTCCTTCCCAGCCTGACTCTTCCTAATGGGAGGGATATGGCTTTTTTTCTCCATCTCAAAGTCTCCAGGGTCTGTGTTGCTGGGCGTGCCTGAGCACCAGTGCCTGTTGGCATCGATGTGGGTTCAGCCAGCTGGCGGTGCCCTTCCTTCTGCACCACCATTCCTTGGATAGAAGGGAAAGCACTGATACCACTCATGGTATTTTCAGACTTGAAGTGGCTCTGTTAGCATGACATAAGTGTGAGGAAAACACTGGGTCCAGAGTGTGCCTGCCAATCCCAGGCTCCCATGGAAAGAAAACGTGGCTGATGTGGTGCGGTAGTGTCGGTCTGACAGCAGCAGATGTTGCATCCCTGAATCACTGGTAGACCTCTGCTTTAGGGCCTGATACCATTCTTGATGGCTGTCTCACTCTCTCGCTGCCCCCTCTACAGCTGCCATTCAAAGATGGAGTTTTAGGATCTTGGTACAAACTGGGGTTTTCCCATGGCCATGGGACCCCACTCACTAGCCCAGCACCTGGCCATAGTCACGTGAGTGTTTGTAGGGGTTCTCAAGTCCTTTAGCAAGCTGAGGACTTTTACATTTTCTGAATAATAAAACCGGGTGAGAGTAGCACAGGTTAGTTAATTGCTCCTAAGGCTGATTGAGGATGGGTTTATCAGTTCTTGTCTAAGTCTTTAAATTAGTCCTGGCCTTTTTCCCATGGCATTGCTTTGGACCAATGCAAAGACATTATTTCTCTTACCTTTCTATTTCTGTGCAACGTGCCTGCCGTCCTGGGTTTTAAGCTTAGTAGACCCTTCCACTCTTCTGTGATTTACCTGTATTTTGGTCTTACCATGATCATATCTAACATCTCAGTCAATGCATAGGAGCCAGTGGGAGTTTTAAACCCAACTTCTCTTGATCATATTTGGAACAGGAATATATCTTAGACCCACTTCTGCATTAAGTGGAATGCTGTTTTCTGAAATTCTTGTCGCTTTGGGTCCAGGCTCATAGAGTATGTCAGTGTTTCTGGGCAGAAGACTTTACAGTCACTGTGTGCTATCCCCAAACCAAAAATGCCTGACAACTGCAGACAAGAGGATCAAAGTGCTGTCAGTGAAACTGCAGGTTGTTTGCACCTTCAGATAGCTGGTAAATGAAAATTGCTTTCCAATATCTCAGAGAGAAGTGTTAGAAACTATTAGCCTTCTGCCTGGTAGCATTAATTTCCTATTCATTTCATTAAAGGAAGATTTTTGGAGAAACTTGCAAATTACAACATGCTTGTAGCAGAATAATAGCTTCAGGAAAAACATGTAATAGCTCTCCTTAATCAAAATAAGGGCAAGTTGTTGCTTATCCAGCTGAAGAGCTGGGGATTGCTAAAGCTTGATTTCACATTTCTCATTAAACAATCGCACATTTTTTTAAACTGTTTTAAGAGAAACAGGGGTCTACTTCAGTAAAAATGTGCCTATTTGGTTGTTTTTTTTCTGAACATGTTTATCCTACTGTTTCCCTTTTTATTCCTATTCCAGTCTCCCTGTGTCCATGTTCTTCCTTGACTGTGACATGTCAGCCTACAAGAAGCAACCCCAAACTGTTGGATAAAACAGAATTCTGTCCCTGTGGGATAATGTAGCAGATATTATCATTAGATAAAAGCTGATGATTAGATTTCCTGCTGGAGCTGAATGATTCTTGTCTCAGTCACGTAATAGATCAGGTGGGAGTTTCTGCAGGCGTTTGCACTGTGATGCTCAAGATCAGCTCACACTGACTCTACATGTGTAAATAATTAACACAAGATGGAAGGAGACCCAGAGCTAAACCACTGGTTCTAGTGGGGCTTTTCAGTGAGAGGTGGATGCAAGCTGGTCTGCAATCGTGAAAGATGTGTAGATACCAAGTCTAGATCCTCATGGGTGTTTGGAAAACAGAGTTCCTTTAAATAAATATGCCAAAATTTGCTGCTGTTTTTGTTTTTGGGTTTTTTTTCTCCTGGGGTACCATTTTCCTGCTCAGTTTGGCCTATGTCTGCTTTTAATTGGGTGTTAGACAGTTTGTACTGTGGAGCTGTGAATCCTCTTGCGTTATCCTCTTTAACAGTTTTATTCTGTATTCCTACAGCCTGTAGGCTTAATTATGCCTCAGAACCTGTTTACCACAAAAGGTTATATTTTCATTATAGATAATTAAAGCAAAGAGAATTTAAATAAAATAAAATAAATATTTTTTTTTAAGTAGCACAAAAATTTAGTAGCTCTAATCCCTCCCACAAGCTTGTTGTTTGTGTACTTGCGAGGAGTGGCAGCATACTGTGGCACACCTTAGTACTTCCCAAAATCTAGGCCCTTGTGTTCTTTTTTAAAAGACCAAGACAGTAAAGCTGGGGACTATTTTGAAAGTTAATGGAGCTTGTTTTTCAGGACATGTACTGCTTTGTGTTTTCAGAAATGCAGGGGATTGGTAAATCAGTGGTGTGCTAGTTGGGTGGAGGCAGCAGGAGTTCTGTGAATGGGGCAGGACCCAATGGTGTGGCTTGTGGGCTGCTGGCTTTTCCCTTAAAGAATGCCTCAGCATTTCCAGCCTGTCTGCAAAGACTCCCCTGGAAAAGGACAGGCTTACAGACCCCTCTGTTTGGACAGAATGAAAACCAAGAAGCCTATTCAGACTGATGTGTACCTTTGAGTTGGCTTCCTTGCTCAGTGCAAGAAATGTATTTACAGAGTGCAGTGTGGCAGGGAGTTAGAGCGGAGAGCTGAGCCTTCTCCATGCCGTGGAGAGGGCAGGAAATGTATGATTAATGCCACAACAAAATTGTACTTTTCTGTGCAAATGGCTGACTCTGCTAATAGTGGTGATGCACATGGGGAGGAGCAGAACAAAGAAATAATTGAGGAAACCATGAGGAGCAATAATGTTCCCCAGAAATAGCTTGCTTTTTGTTTTTTCCTTAGATATATGAAATGTGGCATGCAGTACTCTTGCCTATATTGCATTCTCCATCTGGCTGGTTACTGAAAGCTCAGATTCTCCTGGGTTTTTCTGAGTTATTTACTTTAATATTCTGCCTTTTATAGCAAAGATTATCTTACAAACTAGATTGTCCATGCTGGACAGATTTTTATGGTTTAATCCTGTTTTTGATATCTAATTCTATTTTTTCCCTTGTATTTAATATCATTTCCCCTGACACACATGCATAAACACACTCAGGATTTCATGTCACATTTTTTCTGTAGTAGTGTCTCATGCAGAGATTCTTTTCTTACCACACTTGATTGAGAAATAGCTCTTATGGGATTCAGAGAATTGTTCTGTACCTCCAGCTTAGGAACCAAGCAAATCCTTGTGTGCCTTGTTCCCTTTAAATGTAGACTACAGCCAAAGCCCAATTAATACAGAGGGAATCCTTCCACTGACTTCAGTTCTCTTGGTCAGGCTGTCTGTCTTTTATGCTTCATTATCCTTATCACTGAGCATATCATAATACATATATTTATCCTACTACATGCCCGCAAGAGATAGTCCTTCCACTTTATTGATGGGGATTTGAAGTACAGCGAGATGAAGTGCTTGATCCGGGAAAAGACAGAATTAAGCTATTGAAGCCCTGGTTTAGATGAATTTCAGTGTATTGTCACTAAAAGGCCCTTTCAAGTGGCTGTAGGTGCTGGTGGAATGCACATATCCTTAGTGCAGATGATGTGGTTCATGTGAAGTATTGTGGGAAGAGTTCTGGGAGCACAGCTTGGGATCCAGGACTAGCCATCCTTCTGCCACGATGGCCTTAAGTGAGAACAGCAAATCTGCGTTCTTTCTCTCCTGGGTACACACTCACATTGTGCTCTGTGGCATCTATGCAGTGAGAGTTAAATCTACCCTGCACAGAGTATTGTTTGGTGGCTGTAGCATTCTACTGACAGACTATGGACCAGAGTTATCTGGAACTGAGCCTGGACAGTAACTTGTCAGCTATGTACTGCGCTAAGTTGTTCCTGTGAGATTTATTGCAAGATGTTGGCCCTGCACAAGAGGGTTGAGGGCTGGAAAGCTCTAATCTGGCAATTGTGAGGTATGGCTGCTTATTTGTTCTTTAGCTGGAAGGTAATTAATTGGTCTCCATAAAGGCTGCTGACAGTATGCCTTGGGTTGCACTGGAGGATATGCTTAGGATGGGAGGAAGAACATCTTTCTAACCAAAGCCAAAACAAAACAGCTGGAGTTTTGTTGGCCCTGGGACCATGCAGAGGCTCTCCTTGTTATTCCTCTGTGCTTCCCATTGCACCTACAGGAGCAGCACAGCATTCTTCAGTGAACTATGGATCTCTTCTGGTTTACCCAATTAATTTTACGCAGGAAATTTTTTTTTTTTTTTTTGCTTACTTTGTAAGACAACCATGTAAAGGCTCCATAGTGCCTTAAGCAAATTGCTGTGAGATTCAAAGCAGAAAGCTTAGGACTGTGTTTAGGCTTCCCATTAGACTGAAAGGGGCTTAGATTTCTACTGATTGACCACTGAACTCTCCCTCCCCCCCCCCCAACTCCACTTCTCTGGCCCAGATCAATGTCAGTAGTTAAATGGATCGGTTATTTGAAAGCTGTCTGTTGACCTTTCCTTCATGATTGATTGCATGAAAAGTGCACGGGAGTGTGGCTTCCAGCTAGGCAAGTAGTCACTGCTGACGGCTCTCTTTCACCACTCCCCATAGCCCACTAGGATTTCCCACAGAGGAATAAGCTGTCTGTGAAGATGCCAGACCTGAGAGTGCTCTCAAGTAACCATAATGAAGCTGAAAGCCAGCTCCAGTCTTCCTCAATGGCTGTGAGGAATTATTTATGAAGAGGAGACCAGGGCTGAGTGGTTTACTGGTCTTCAAAACACTTCCTGACCGGAGGTCTGGAATTGGAGAACCACAAGAGCCCTGGGTGACAGCTACCTATGGGTGTTGGCAGGTGTCCTACCCCAACTGAGAGAAGAGGACAAATGCAGGGCCATCTGGCTTTCTCTAGTGCACACACCAGCATGTGTTTGCCATCTCACTTGCTCATCTTCTCACACACGTTCTGTCCTAGCCCACAGAAATAATTAACTTTCCTATCTTTCAATATGTGTTTGAAACACAAAAACAGCCTGCAGGAGCAGATGCATTGAATTAGTCTTTGTGCAACTCTTCTTTCTTATGCTTTCCCATTCTAAAACTAATGTTGTCAGAGCTTTAATTTGGTTTAAATCTCCTGTAACCAGTTCCATGCTAACAGGTTTTGATTTCTGGCATATGGAACATTTTAGTTACTCCCGATTGTTAGCATTATGAATAATGAACCCACCTTTTAACTCTTAAAATAAAGTTTGACAGTGCAGTAAGTGACATTCTGTTTGCACAGAGGCAGAGAATACAAATTACCCTAAATCAGGTAATGGGAAGCTGATGTATGATGATTATGTTGTTCCATCACCCACTTTTTAGTAGGTTGTGCAGGATTGGTAATTCACTGCATGATCTCCCTTTTAAATCACTTCCTTAATAAACATGTAACAACACTATCCTGATGTAGGGCACAGCGTGACTCTATGCTTAATCTATATTTTACAAACCAGCAATACACTGCAAGTAATGAAAGGGTTTGCAATGTCAGCGCTTGATTCTGCTGTCTGTAGAGTGCAGGGCGATATGGACAGCTGGGGAGGAGGATGGGGCAGGTTGAGAATTGGTGTTTCTGCTGATAAATATCATGCACCGCTGCCCAGGCTGTGTGAAGGCTATTGTAACCTAGGTTAATGGTGGATGCCAGGCAATTTGGCAATTGGAACAATGGGTGGGGGCTTTCCATGGCAACAATTTGCCATCAGCTACCTTCTCTCCTGGCTGTCAGTGCTCTTTAGCTCTGGCACTGCAGGGCAGTCGTCCTAAAGGGTCAGTCTTAACCCTTCACAAACACCAAGGGTTTGTGGAGGAGCTCTGAAAAGCATGAGCTGTGACTGAGGACTGAGTGAGTCCATTGCAGGCTGAAGAGGGCTTGGGAACCTTTGAGATTTCTGGATTTTTGGTGCAAGATAATTTAAAATTATTCCTTGTACTGGAGGGGAGATGGCCAGAATGAGCAAAGTGACAGAAGAAAAACAAAATAATTTTAAAAACCACTTGGCACTCACCTTGCTTGCAACCCCATTTTGAGCCTAGTGCATGCTCAGTCTACACAGCTGCTTGTTTCCTTACCCTGCTGACTTGTCTGGAGGAACTTCATGCACAACATTTACTTTGGTGGCTTGGTGGGAGGACAGGGGTATTAGACAAAGGAAATCCATGATATTTAAGAAATGCTTTATTTTAAAATTAGCAGGGGAGCTGGTGTGTGTTAGAAGGGAGAATGACATTTACTGGACTCATTCTGGTAAAGATGGAGTGATCTAGCAGAAATCTGGGAGTAAGGCTATGAGGAGGTGGGCAACACACTGGATGCTTTAAACTGAGAGGCTGGACACAGGTAACACATGTTGCAGAAAAGGCTCTGGGAGTGAACCTCCCTCTTCACAACAAACCTTCAGGTTTTGCCCTCCTTATACTGTTTTTGAAGGACATTTCTGGAATTAAAAGCAAAACCAGCAGGGACACTCTTCTGTTTTAAAGATGGGAGAAAAACCTTTAATAGGGCTGGAAACTACAGACCTATTAAAGATGACATTTTAAATTACAAAGCTGTAATTCACAGAAAAATTAATTGCTCAGGAGTAGCCAGCACCCATTGGTTTGACCATGACAGAGTTGAGTCTCCAGTCTGTCAGATTAGTGCTCACTCTTCTCTTCCTCCATTCTTTGAGGATGTTTTCATTGCCAAAGCTGAGAGCAATGATAACTCTGCAACAAAGCCCGATGCCCTTGCATGGTCCTTCAGACCCAGTGCTGAAGGGAGTCCTTGCATCTCCCACTGATCTTGCCAAGGACAATTTCTGAGTACACGTTTCTGGCTCGGGGAAGCAGTTACCAGGGGTCACTGCAGTGCTTTGTTGGGTGGGAGTTACTCCTGAGCAGGGAACTTAATTCCTGGGTCTCACCACGTGTCTGGTATCAGCACCTTTACCTTCCAATAAAGGCAGCGGTCATGGACAATTGCGTTGGTAGCTGAGCAGAAATGAAGGGGATGCAAAGTTTCCCCTCCTCATTCCTTCTTTCCATGCAGCACAGCTTCTTTTAGCTCTCCTTTGCCTTGTGTGTCTGACTGTTCCCACTGTCATGATGCTCTGCACCCACATTTCCACAAGGGAGTCCATCCATCCTTTTGCTGGCATCCCCACACAGCTACCTGACTTCTGATAGAGTGGGAAGTGAAATGCTTTCCCTGACAGTGCAAGGATGACAGCAGATTTTGCAAACAACCCTTTCATTGCTCATGGAAATCATGGGCTTCAGATTTCAGCAGTTTTATTTCCCAAATGGGCCTTTCCCTGAAGGTAGGCAGAAAGCAGTAAGTTGATGGAAGACACACAAGAGACATTTAACTCCCTGCCAGCTTACTATAATGGCCTGCACCAATGTGCTATCTTGAGGAAAAAAAAAAGAAAAAAAAAAAAAAAAAGGAAAAATTACAGGCAATCTGGTTTGTTTTCATTTAGAGGGAGAAATGGAGACATTTTGAGAGATTAAGTGATATGCCTAAAGCTGGGCAGGGGGTCTGACCAGAGCTCAGATGTGAATTTACTGTTGCTAGGTCATGTAACTCAAGCTCAAGACTTTTTCTCACATTTGAATAAAGTATCTTTAAAGCCAAACAGTAACAGGTTTTTTTTCTGGCATGGCTTCTTTCATATCATTCTAGCAAACTGAAGGATATTAGAAAGCATAAAAGAATAAACCTAGGTCACAATATCCCGCCTTTTCCTTAAGTCTCATAGTGATTTTTGGGAACATAATTTCTATTTTATCATGGTCAAAAAGCAGCACCTGCAGAGGGTTTATTTCTTTGCAAATGCCAAGTCTAATGTTTCAAAGAAAGCTGAAGATGAAATGAAAAGGAGAGCAGAAGAGTAAGTAGCTGTCATTAGCCTTAAGATTGTTTATGAAAACCCGAGATGACCTACAGCTTTAAATGACATTGATTGGCGTACTCTAACTTTGTACTAGTGGACTAATGACTTGCAAAGCTCTGAACATTCAAAGGGGAAAAAAAAAATAAATCCTGGCATCTGTGAAAGATGTTGATTACAATCTGTGGTATTCAGCTGACTTTTCCAATAAGTGTTAAATATGCAGGACACTGCAAAGAATTGTAGTTGTTGGTATTTAAAATAATAATAAAAAAATATCTTCAAATAACAAAGTCTTTTCAGTGCCAGGAATGCAACACTGAAAGTGAATAGTTTAAACTATGGCTTCTGGATGAGGGGCAAACGTTGCTGAAATTCAGCAGCAAGCCCTGTCTGAGCAATCCCTCTAAATCTTGAGCCTTAAGGGAGGAGTACTCAGGCAATTAATAATGAAAAAAAAAGAAAAAAGAGTTATAATAAAAAATAAATAGTAGAAACCCCTTCCTACTCCTGCTGCAGAATGCAAGTCAGCTAACTTTGATTTTTTTCCTCCTTAACTCTGTTGGATGCTTGAGATAAAAGGGAGAATAGGATTTGCCTTAAATTTCCACTGTAGTGGTTATTGTTTCATCTTCTGCTCCTTTTATTATCCTGAGTAAAATGTGCCACTACAACAATCCTTTTGAGACATGAAATACTGCTGAAAGGTCACTGTTTAGAGCACAGCCAATATAGCAGGAGACACTGCTAATCTATCAGTTCTATGATGAATATGTTGACAAGGAGCTGAATTTTAATAATTAATCATGATAAAACTAAAGCAAGTTAATAATTTAGAGTCTGATAATGGAGAGTGGTGTGACTCCTTGAGTAGGCAGTTTCTGTTAAGTTTCACCTCTGTTAATTTTAACCAAAAGGAGCACTGTCACTTTTAATTATGAACAAGAAGCTCTTGGAGCTGTACAGATGTCACAGAGGAGGTCAGCTCCAAAACATGTTAACAGCTCCAAGAGAAAATTTGGGGAGCATATACAAAGTCAGTACAAAGCTACTCAATGTGGTTAGTTCCTCAAGCTGTATGTTTGCTTTACCATAACACTGTGTTAATGGAGAACAAGTAAGCAAATTGGTAAAAAGTGTATAGATAGAAAGTAGATATTTGTCATCCCAAATATGTCAATCATGTAGGATCAGTGTGAAGCCCTGAGCTTACTGGTAGTGGTGGCAAAATTGTCGTCATCTCTGATGAAACCATCTATATGCATCTTTTCACAAAAAGATTCTCATGACCAGCCCATCATTGCAATTTCCTCCTCTGAAAACATTCTGGGTTCCTAAAGATGTCAGATGTAGGTACTTTGCTTTTGTTTGCCTCTCCAAAGGCTTTGCATTTTTTTTATTTAAGTAGCCCATTTCAACAGAAAGGGGGTAGGGAACAGCATGAGATATTTCTCCAAAGTCTGCAAAATCATTAGCAGGATTTGAGAGAGCATAATGATGTTCTGGTGGAGGGAAGGATTTGTGTGGGAAAGGAAGGGCTGATGCACCCTGACCTTTCACCCCTACTATGTGCTGCCCCAGCAGCCACAATGGGAAGACTGCAGTGCTGCTCGTGGTGGGAGCCCACTGAGGCCAGGGAAAGAGGGAGCTCCAGGGTACATAAGGCAGGAATTCAGGCCTTCAGCAGGCTTCAGGAATTCTGTTGTTGAGGGAATATCCCAACTGATAAGTACATCTTGCTTTCTTAAGGCCAAATATGCTGGTTTGGGACACTGCAGCGTGTGCTCCACGTAAGATTGCCAGCGTGGCATTGGATGCTGCAGTGCCTGAGCATTAACTTGTGTTTCCTGCTGCTTATGGTAGGAAATTCTTGGAATGCTGGGACTACTGAGGTACCTATTCAGTTATCAGAAGCATTTGGCAAGTTTCGAAGGGCAGCCACTGTAGCTGAAATGTTATTTTAATAATTTTACAAAGCTCTTTGATAAACAGAGGTTGACATTTCTAAGGAACCCTGTTCTCTTCACCCTTGTGGCAGTCAGAGTTGGCTAGTGGAGAGGAAACACCTCACATAGCGTGGCTCAGGTTACACAAATCAGATGATTTAACAGACTTTTCAATGTTCACTGCTTAAATAGCTGCTTTTGTTCCAGACTTGGCCGAGTTTTCAGAGGGTTGCCGTTCTCTTAACTGTCTTGTTTGCAAAAGTTGGCAGTTCACGTTAAAGACACATTGGCATGGTTTTAAAAGGAAGAAATAATAAAGCAGGGCACTAAGTAGTTAAAGTATATGGTGTGTAATATTCAGAGTTACTTTACTTGGCCTCAGTGCTGTATCAATGGCAAAAAAATTAACACCAAAAAATGCATGCAAAGAACGTTTGCTTCTGAGAAGAGCTCCGAGCAGTACCCGCTTGCCACTCTTATATCTCTGAGTGTGTGATCTTGTCTCTGCTAGTTGTTTGTTTTGGCCTGACTCCAAGGGATTCGTATTACAGGCTGTTTTGTCACTACAGTTGACATAAGTCACAGTTTTTCTCTTTGGTTTTTCACCAGAGAGAATCGTATTTGTTGTACTGTACAGAATAACTTCATCTCACTGTAGTTTCATGGCATGTTGTGTTGATGTGTGATGAAGGCACGTCCTGTCATGATTTTATGTCATTATATGACAAGACACCTTCCCCATAAATTAACACATTTTGGATAAGTTGCAGCACTAGGTCAAGTTAGTCCATTGCAAAGTTTCAGGAGTCCAGGAGACACAAACTAGTTCAGAACAGTTACGAAGTTTTAGACTAAATTTGTGGGATGTGATATGCTCCTCATAAAAATCAAGACTGTTCTATTAACTTCTTTGTAGACAATCTTTGCATCATATCTCAGCCTAAGACTGTAATTCAAAATGTTCCTGAATTGTCTAGGAAGCACGGGTGATGAAGTACTTGTGATTTAGGCCTCCATTCCTCTAAAAACAAACCTGGCATATATCTGCACATATGTCTGTCTCATTTCCAGTTCACTTGAATGAAAGGTGACCCCAAATGTCTGTATTTCTTACTCCCTGAAGCCATTACGTGTGGTGTGCCGTAGCAGATGTATGGATGTTTGAAAGAATGGCTGCATCCAGTGCATCCTACACATCCATCCTGATCCATAAATTTTTACATTTGTGTGTAGCAACCTGCTGCATAAAGCATGGCACTTAAGGTATGGACAGAGAATGTTACCTGGCAGGAAGAACAGAGATATGCCTGTTTTGTAGTAAATCAGAATTAATCGCCTGTGTCCTCAATAAAATGTGCCAACATCTCTGAACTCGTAAGTGAAGTGTTTGCAATTACAGAGGAATCTCGACATGAAAGGGCCAGATCTCCTTCAGAGGCCCTGAGAAGCCCAGTTCCCTAGCACCAGACACAAGAGCTGTGTCTATATCTCAGGGGTCACCAAATTCGTCCCCTTATGTTAATGCCATCACCTACTGCCTTGAGGTAATTGCATATGTCATTACTTGATTACTGTAGAAATTTTATTATAATTCACTCATCTCTAAATTCCAGCTCAAATTAGACTGCGTATCAGATAACCTTTATATTTGTTATATCTACAGAAAGAAATAGTGGCGTCACATTTTTATGTGTGATGATTTGTGTCAGCAGTCATCAAATTTCCTGCTGTAGGCTGGAGAAAGGATAATATTTCTTTCTCTCTTAAAAAGTCATGCTTTTGAGTTACATTTCACATGTATATATACAGAAGGATTTTGAGAATCTTACCTTTTGTAAATGTTTAGTACTTTTTGTAGAGGACTGAAATGAGCTGAAAGTATAAAATTACCAATTCTACCCCCCCTGCCAAGTTTTCCTTCTTGCCAGTCATTTATCATTTGACAGCATATAAAACTCTGGGGCTTTTTTTTCTTTCTTTTTTTTTTTTTCCTTTTTTTTTAAATCTGGCTTTGTTCTTACTACATAACATCAGTAGTTGCTTACATCTTCAATGCAATCTATGGACAAGAAGACACATCCAGTCTATCTTGTTCATGATTTATTGTGAAATGATTAGCTATTAGGTGTTGTTTTCAGGCCAGCAGAATGTCCTTTCACCTTAACTCTTCATATCTAGTAAATAATTTTTCTCAAGTCATTCAGCTAGTAGATGTGAAATGTGAACACTATCCTACAAGCTCATGTAATTGTTGAAGGTTAAAATTGCTGCTTTGGCTTCCATTACAATTTAAACAATGGCCATCACATTTATTCCTTTCCTAAACAAATGGTGCAATGAAGTAACCTGTTCTACATGTCTTAAACAAAAGTAATGACAAGGGAGTTTAGTGTTTGGGAGCTGACAAGCTTACTTTAGGATTGAGATGAATCACAGCCACTGTGTTTATATGATAATGTTACTTCTTCCCTGCCTGCTGCACTGATCTGCAGCTCAGAGGTGATGCTTGGGGCAACTTCATCCCTTGGGTTCCCTGTGACTCGTTCACATCTTCCTCTATCCAAGGTGGAAGCCTTCCATTATCTGTGTGTGAAGTGAACACTGAGAGAAAAGCAGAAAGGGCCGGATCTCGCAAAGTGCTAAGTAGACCCTGAAGCTTTACCTTCCCTCAGCTCCCCAGTGATTAAGATGCTCAAGTTTGTTCATTCTGAATTAGGCATGACAACAGTGGAGAATATTAAGCACTCGTTACTGGCTTACATTTTTCTGTCCTCTAGTTGATCCCTCATCTTTCTTTGGTTGCAGCAGCAAGGCTAATACACTGTATCAGAAAAAAGTAAAACCTGCTACATAGAATCACCTAAAGAAAATATCAGTAAATTCCTTATGGGATTTTATCTGTTTTAAATTACTTTATTTTGACTGATGTTATGTGCCGAGCTAAGAAGAAAAGAAAGCAGGTTGACAGTACTTCTGGCCATTTGAAGATATCTTGCAATCTTTGGGAGTCTTCTCCTTGGGCTAATCATAAGGCAGCAGTGAAATAAGGACCCTGTAACCAGCAGTGCAAAGAAGTCAGGGTGCTCTTCCTGCAGGCTCAGAATTATAGTGGTGTAAGTGCCTTTATCTTGCTGTTGGTAACAGGTGACTCCTGAAATAAACCACACTTTGTGCAGGCTAAAGTTGTGCTCTCCCAGCATTTTGGTTTTAAGAGAGATAAATGCTCTTGAGGTTTTGTTTGCCTGTATTTTACAAAGGTTTTTTAATTTTAATTTTTAAAGGACGTGTCAGGCAAAGAGTGTTTCCATATGCTGCAGCATGGAGTTGAAAAGTAAAACTTGTTACTGATGAATTATTATCATTTGCTGTTTATACTAGAATATTCAATGTGCTGTGGGATCTACTCAGAGATGAGGGGAAGGCATGATTCCTTCCCTGCAGAGCCCCCCAGATCAGTATAGGCACAGAGAAGAAGACAGGCCAGAGCAGAAAAAGAGTGTGAAAAGGAAAGTCAACTCTGCTCTCTGTAATGTGGCACAATTGTTTCTTAAGGGTATTTCATGGGTAATGAAGCTAAACAGCTTAGTTTCGTTATCCAAGCTGAGATAAATGCATGGGGAATACATTTCAATACATCATCTAAGTCACCATGTGATTTAAGTCTCAAGTCACAGTCTGTTCAACACAACACCACATTTATAGGAGTTGGACTTTAAGACACAATTAAAACTTCAGTTCTCTAGGGTATGGGAAATCCAAATTTTTCTAAAGGATTTAGTGATTGCACAAATAAAGATGTTTCCCTGACTAATTAGTTTGGGATCACTATGTGTCCCATCCCACATACCGTACAGGTCTTGGGCAGTCTCACTGTGCTGAGACCTCTGACTGGAGAGGAAGAAGCAAACTGGAGGGTTGCTGTAGTTGCTGGACTGGCAGCACTGGGCAGCTGGCTTCTGGATCTTGATCTTGGTAAGAGGGTAAAACCAAGAAAATTTTCTGTCCTCTTGAATCGAGAAAGGCCCTGCCCCTCTGAAAGTGTCCTGAATATGTGTCTTAGGGAATTTTGACTTAACTGTGTATCTTATTGAGTGTAAACCAGATCGCTTTAAAATTTCTTTTAGCTGCAATCATCCTAGAGCAGTTTTAAAAAACAGCTAAGAAATCTAGGATGACATGAAGTTGGTAGAGTCCTTGGCTGGTCTCTGCCAGCCTCTTTCCAGCGCAGTTCCTGTCAAGGGTTTAGCCTGTGGTGTTTGTCTTGGTGACGTCCCTCTACATGTCTCATTCTTTTCAACCTCAGTTACTCACTCTGAAGCATCATTTCTGTCTCCTGTGCAGAGCATGTATACTGAGGGAACAGGAAAGATTCAGTGAATCAAACTAGAAATCACTGAGGAAACACTCACAGATATCCATGACAGCAAGTTTCAGCTCCACTTGCTTGATAAATGATGTGATCAGAAGGTTTGAGTTCTTTGATAACCCCGTGCTAATTGCTGCTCCTTGCTAGGCAGTGTGCTGTTCTTCAAGCAGACATGTGTAAGAGGTACAGGAGCCACCAGAAGGCTGGCTCATCTGCCTGGCTCATTTGCTCATGTGCCCTCCTATGATCTCAGAAATCTGCTGCAACTCTGCACTCTGAGGAAAAGCCCTAATATGCAGAATAAACATGATGCTGGCAATGCAACATTAAGCAACTGATGATGTTAAGAAATGTACTAATACTCGTGTTTGAGGCCGTCTGGTCTGGTTAAACCCTCCTGAGCCTCTTTAATAGATGAATACTGTGTATTACACAATGAAGTGCTTTAGGATAAAAGTCTTCCTCTTATTGTTGCTACATTCACTGAAATTAATATTTTCTGATTTACATTCCCCCTGCCTCTCTTGTCTTCATATGTATTCATTTATGTGCTCCCTGTATATAGATTTGAAAGATAATTTTTTATATCTTCTGTCTTGGGAAAATTATTTTCCCTGAAGATATCTGGCTTTCCCTAATGTGGGCTAGTGGCAGTGACTTAAGGAATTTTAGCTTCTTTCCAAAAGAACTTTCACCAGAAATACTTCAGTAATAGGATAGTACTGAATATAAGTGGAATATAAATGTTGCACAGTTGAAATGCCTGCTTTGATGGAAGGGCAGAATTACAAATGTCAGATATTCCAAACTGTTTTGTGATGACTGGATTCATTTGAAACAGAACTCCATTGCAGAGAAACAGCCTGGGGGTAGATTGATCTTGTTTACCTACTGCTACGTTTCTTCCATAGTTGTTTGTGCAGAAATTTGCCCATGCAGGACTGTATGCATTGGGAAGGTTGGTTTGTTTTAAACCATTTGACTGATTTTCTTTGGAGTATCTGGTTTACCAAAAAGAAGAAAGGGGTGGGGGGAAGGAAATGTGCTGTTCCTTAAGCTTTACAAAGAAACGCAGGATTCTTTCAAGCCTTAAAATGTTTCAATGCCTCAGTCTTCCTGCAGTGTCCCAGTGCAAGTGTTGCATCACTCGAAAGAAATACTTTGTATTTTTCATTCCTAAATTGTAGAGGTATCCAAAGGACCCAGTCTAAGAGGAAACATTTGTACTGGCATGATGTGGCCCTGTTTCTCTGTTGGCTTTGTTATTTCCCACCTTCTGCTGAAAGAATGTCAAAACGGTGCTGCCACACAGGTTCCAGCGTCAGAGTGCTTCCCTCACCCACACACCCTGCTGGGGCCTTGGGGTAAATGGGAGGAGAATATGAGTTTCCTTCTGACAGCATTATTTATAATGATTTATTCTTTCCATTACTCTGCTTCTTCGAGGCCACATGTAAAGATCAGGGCTTAATTGCACTTGAAGTCATGAGGTAGAAAAAGGCGAGCGTCACCCTGAAGATACTTGTAAACAAAATATACTTGCTGCTCACAAGTCAGACAGGTGTGTGAGGTGGAAAAAAGAGAAAAGGTACAAGAAAGAACAGAGGAGCAAGTTTGCTGCATAGTAAAATGTGTAGTTTGCTGCATAGTAAAATGTGTAGAGAACTAAAGGAAAGTGTACTTTGCTTGAGTCAGGCACTGAAATAAATCTCACCAGCCTCTGAAGAAATGTCAAGACTGAGGCAGAGTGGCTGGGCCTGGTTCTTGTTCAATTCTAATTGAGAGAATTAACAAGCCTGGTGATGAACCCCTGGGTAATAATGACCCTAAAGAGTTACATTTTCTCATTGGAATTTGCTTTTATAAAAGCATAAAATTTTATTTGTAAACAAGATCTAGAAAGCTCTATATGGAAGTAAAGATTTTTAGTGCCTCTGTGAATGAAGGACTGTGTTCTGTATGCTCCAGCAGGACAGAACTTGCATTAGAGCTGTAGGATGAGAGCTCAGTGAGTAATTCAATATTAGTTATTTTATAAGCTTTGTCTTTGGTGAACATAAAATATGATTTTCTTGAATCAATTTTTTATATAACCTTTTTTTTTTCTTTTTTTTTTTGCTTCCTTATGCTGTGCTTCTGACAGACTTTCAGCATTTCCTGCATTACCCAGGTGGCTGGGATATGGGAGCACTCCCAGCCTGGGTCTGGGAGGAACCAGCCTTCTGTATTGTCTCAGGAGAGCTTGCCTTCACCACATTTCTCTGTCCTTCTCCTGTATGAGGACCCACAGGGTTGAGTCCCTCTTCAGCTAGCAGCACTGCAGCAGCCTACAGAGTCTCTGCAGCCGGCCACTGGGCTCCAGTTGCAGCAGGAGCTGGCAGGCACAGGGACAAAAAAGGAAGGGAAAAATTAGGGAAGGGCAAAAGACTTTTTTCTTTTCCTGAAGTCCTTCTGTTTTTCTTCTAGGAACACTGGGGTCTGAGTTATGTTCAAGAGTAGCACAGATAAAGCTGTTGCCTTCAGCAAGAACACGCTGAAAAGCAAACTTGCTGGAATTACACTTTTGGTTATTTCTCCCATGAAGCAACAGCCTTGTGATCCTGGTGATAAATCAGGGCCTAAAGCCCACAGCGATTATGAGGTGAGGTACAGAAAAAAGGCTGCAAAGGAAAAAGCCAAGACAATGAAGGAGGCATTGATTTGATTTTGATAGCTGCTAAGCAAAATGGGCTGACAAAAAACATTAATGCCCCTTTCAGACGCCTCTGTGGGAGGTCAGCTGCCAAACAAGAGAGGAAATGGTGGGGGTGAGTTATGTGTTTGCTGTAAGACTGATGACTTCTTACGCTTGATGGAGCCAGACTTGCTTGATAGGGGTTGGTCTGGCATATCAGGGGGAGAGCTCGGCTCTTGCTTTCTGATGAGGAATCCTGAAGGAGAGACAATGGAAGAGTGTTGCTTGCAGTGGGCTGGCAGCAGTTGGCTGTGGGGAGCGTGGGATCACCTGAAGATGGGATGTTCTTGTGCAAGGCACAGGAATCCTTCTCAGGGAGTAGTGCTTGTGGCAGGTTTACTTGTTAATCTTCCTCATTTTGGTTTTCCATCACTCCTCCAGGATCAAAATATTCCTTTTGAGGTCTGTATACCTCAAAAACTTGTTTAAGACTATAACCAAGCCCATTCCTTCTTAAAATAGTTTCCACCCTGTCCATGATTTGAGATGCCATTTGTGTCACAGTTAATCTGTAGAAATTTTTGCCAAATAAGTTAAGCTACTGTTTGGAGACAGTGGAACCTTTCTGCTCAAACTCAAGTAGTTTCAGTAGGGGAGAAAGACAGAGCAGCTGAAAATCAAGTATTTTATTATTGATAATGGCTAGTGAAGATGGCCAAAACAGGATGCTGGCTACAGCACTGTTTTTTATTTCTGTTTAACATCTCTGTTGCTGGTAACTTGAAAAACTCACCTAAATTCTGCTGTAATCAGCAGACACAAAGTTTAATTACAATGCAGTAAAGATAGCTTAGCTAGTTTTCAAGTGGTACTTAGCTGATTGGATAAAGGAAGCCTGAAAGAATATTTTTCTCATTCATTTTCTTCACATTCTTTCACTTTATGTTTTCACATTATGCACCATGGACAATTGTTTGCAGGCTGTCTTGTGAGTGATAGAGTATCTTAAAACACTGTGGATTTTTATAGCAAGTCATTGGCTTCTTTACTCAAGTGTTGCCTTGTGGGCCAGCGACCCACAGATCCAGTGCCCCTAATGGAAACTTTGTCTCTAAAACTCTCCTCTACTTTTAAAACCCCAATTTGCTTCTATTTCATGTGAAAAAAGATGATAACATACAGAAGGTTTCTTGAAAAAAAATTTTTCTTTGACTGCAGATACCTGATATAGAAGTTTGAAAATTACTAATAGAGGCAACTTAAGTGAGATTGCTGAGTGTTTCCCTGGATATGTTACCAAATAATGCAACAAATTACTTCTCTCAGTCCAGTGGGCCCTTCCTTGACAGCAAAGTTGACTTACAGGAGGACTTCTTTGTGATCCCCATCCTCCCTTTGCTCCCTATTACCCATTTCACCAGATTCTTCCATCTTGCCTGTGCCCACATTAGTGTTTTGGGGTAGTGCTGTAACCTTCCCAACATCATCTGAGTTACAAAGCTTTAGGAGACATTAAGAGTTGATTTTATTTTAGCCACATCACTTCCCCAGTGCAGCTTGCAATAAAGCATGAAAAATTATGAGTGCATCCAGGCAAACAGTGATCTGTTTTCCCCATGCCCAGGTAATGGAGACAACACTCTCTTAAGCCCTGAGTGCCACTGGTGCCTACTCTAATCTCCCTCCTTCTGACAATTATCTTTATCCTTAACCCAGCTACCACTTTCTGGGTTATTCCCTTTTCAGTTTTCATTGCCTTCCTTAAGCATCTGATAAGCAAGCAACTTCTGCAAGTGTACACAATTGGTGGCTTCCAGGACTTTTATTTCCATTACTTGCATCAGGACAGTGCTAATGAGGTATGAAATCATGCTGACCAGGAGATGTTTTCTAAGCAAAGTCTGCTCAAAAATAAGCAGGCATCTGTGCCTGATGGAGCAGTGGAAGTTGCATGGCACAAGGAAGGCCTTGGAGAGCCATATGTTTGAAGGCTCGTAGCGACATTTCTGCTCTTCTTCCTTATATGGTTCATTACTACAGTTTGTTTGCTTTCTTAATTGCTCTCTCTGTTGCTGAGTCTCTGTGGACTGTAATGTATGTAAAACAATGTGCACGATTCAAGGAAAATCAAGGGTTTGACTATCTTTCACCAGTACGTGAAATACCATGAACTACAGATTAAAGGAATCCATTGTATGTTGAGCTAAGTCCTAAGCCAGTAGTAACTTAAATCCTTTGTTCATACCATAGTTTAATATTTCATAGCAGCAGATTTGCTCTATAGCAGTGTAGTGCCTAAGGCACTACTTGCACAGGAGTGCACGCACCATAGTGGTTCCAGCAGAAAGGAGCTTGCTTTGTCTGGGCAGGCAAAAAGTCTGGGGAAAAAGGAGTATTTTACTTCTTATTCCACAGAAGAGGCAGACTGCAGAACTAACAGACTGCCTGTAATCTCCCAGGGTTTTCACAAATGTGCTGGTGATTTAATCTCCTGATTGTGATTTTCATCCCAAATTCTGAACTAATCGATAACATGTTTATTTGCCATCCCATAATTGCAGCAGTATTTTGTTGTTAAATACCCTGCAGTGCCATTAAAAACTAGGTTATTTAAGAATTGTAACTAACATGGGCACTTGAGGCATTTCCAAAGGAAATAGTGTGTGAGCTGTTCGATATGAGTAACAATAAAGCAAAGTATTTGATTATCCAGCAATACAAACCTGAAATCCTGCCTGAAGTACTTTGGAGAAAGCCTGACAGTGTCATACCGCCACGGCACATCCTCGTCACTTCTCTGCAGGGCAATGTAAAGGGGATGATTAAAAAAGGAAAAATGCAAAATATTAAAAAACCCCAATACATTAAATAAAATAAATTTAATTTACACTAAAAATTTAATACATTTAATTCACTAAAAATACAAAAGATTAAAAAGGAAAAGTAGGGTGGGGCTACCTTAACCTGAGGCCAAGAGTGAGAACATATCCCTGTGTCCTCTGACGCCCAGAAATGCAGGCACAGCACAGAAGGGGAAATTCACAATGGCAGATTGTAGCTTTGAAACTCCAAATTCAGCATTAAAGAAAATTGAAACGTGGCTGACTAGGCTGGTGGCCCACTGGAGTAATCACCTGCAGCCGTGTTTTCAAACAAAAGCTCAGATGAAAGCTCAGGGTGACCAACAAAGGGACAGAAAGCTAATTTTCCACCTGCCTTTTGTTATAAATACTGATAAACTGTGACTCCTGGTGCTAGAGGCAGAGCACTGTGAAGAAGTGAATTCTGTGGCTAGAAATTATGCTTTAAGACACTTCGGGCAAAACAAAAATCATTGTTGTGAACCCCCAGCTCCTCCTCTCCCCATTCAGATTAAACACTGGTACTGCATCAAGATGCAAAGAAGTGGAGCTAAGCTGCTAGGCAAAGATTTAGCCAAATAGAAGATGTCTATAGATAGTTTTCTGAATCCCAGCTGTTAAAAAAAATTACAAACTGAGCTGACATATGGATATCGCAGCACTGTTTCTGCTTTCTGCATAGAAATGGGGTTTTTAATTGTGTTTTCAGTACATGTGCTTGCTGTTAGAATTGTGTTTGGATAAACCTGCTGGAAAGTTTGTTTTTAATGTATTGTTTTAGCAATGTTCTTGTTTTCTAACCTTCTGGTAAGATCGATATTTAATGGCTTTGAAAGCACTCAAGTAATTTTATTTACAACTGTGAATGAACATTTTGGGGAACTGTTGTTTTTTAGTTGCCCTTTTTCCCATTTGGTTATCAATATGATGTAGATAAGAAGACAAATCCTGTTCATCTCCTATTGATTTTGGACTAAGTGAGCAATCAGCCCCTGTAACTCTACTCCTCCACATGCTCAAATAACATCTGTAATAGCAGAGAGGTAGTAACAGATGTGAAGGCCAGATATGGATACATCCCTTTTACAAGGGAAGCATTTAATAGAAAAAGGGAAAATGAAATGAGTGCAAAGAGTAGTTTGGGAAGGTTAGCTGAACTATTTGCACTCTTGTAAATGATAGTAACTGAAAACATAATTTTTCTCTTAACCAGTTTGGGAATTCCTCTCTGTCGAAAACTTGACTGGGGTATATGAAGCAATTAGTGCAAATATACTACCACGTTAGGGAGCACAAGCATACTTTTTTTTTTCATTTTACAACAATAGAAGAAGCCAAATACCCTTATATATTACATTAATGAGATAGATTGCTACTTTTAATGGAGCCTCTGTGCTCTGCACTGCACTGTATGCAGATTTGCTAGTTAATAAGCCCGAACAGCGTTTCTGTTCATGGAAAATGAATCCGAAGCATTTGTCAGATTATCTGTTTGGCATGCCTGACTGGTGTCTGGAGTGGCACTTTGCTAATGTGCTATTACTCAGTGTCATTAACCCCCAGAAGTGATTGAAAGGTGAATTTATATTTGCATCATGCTGCTCAGAACAGGCGGTGCTCTGGATTAATCTGGCGTCCTGTGAAATGGGGCTGCACAGGATAAAACGAACCAAGCATCTCACAAAGTGCATATTCCTAACTCTTGGTGGCTTTTTACACTAGAGGTGTGTCCTGTTGTGATTATGGTAAAATGCAAGCACAAAGTTGCCTGTGGGGACATTTTTTTGTTAGCTGTCTGTTCAACATTGTTAGAAATCCAAAGTTTCGTAATTCCTGTGAAAAGCTTCTGATTGCTTCACCCATCAGCATTAAAACCACATAAAATATTTTGCCAGCTGCATTATACATAAATAGCAGTGAAATATTGCATTAAAACAGAGGGGATTGGTCTGGGAAATGCAGAGCTGATTATTTTTCCATATTGATTAGGAAAGTGTATCTGTTTGCATGCAAGTAGATTACTTTCATCCTACAACGTATTTCCTTCACTACTGAAGAGAAAGAATTTCTTGTTTTCTTTCTGTAAGTGAAACCATCATTGTTATTCTGTTTTGGGTTAAATAACTGCTTTTTTTTTTCTTGTTTTTTTTTGCATGCCATGTTGTTTTTACAAACAATATGCATTGCAAACAGTTTTTAATGAAGAATGCAAGTAAAGCCACAGTCTCTTCATTTGTGTTGATTTTGGAGCTGAAATGCTGTTTGCTATGACCTGTTCAGGAGTGCAAGGAGATCCAGACCTATAAAACAGAATGGATTCTTGCCTACTGAAAATATGGAAAAATGAAGGAAGAGAAGGCAACTGTGATTGTTCTGTATCTCTCCCAGTTTGACTTCTTTCTGTTTGGTTTTGCAAAAATCTTTGAGGCTTGAAATAATTTGTTTTCTGGTTCTTTGAGTTGTATTTCCTTTTAATTTTATTTTTATGTAGTCCTAAAATATTGATATCTTTTTCTCTGTAAAAAGGAAAAAAATTTCATAGCATTTTTGCACCATGCTTCACAAAAGACAGAAGAGTGTGACACACTGTGCTAATCGGCTTTTGACACACCACAGAGTTGGAAATGGTTTTAAAGCTCCTTTGAATGGGAGTTTTATTTCCTATTTTGACAGCTCAGGTCTCCCACTCAGTCCTCTGACAAAATGCTCATGGCTTCCGCAAGTTTTAGCCGTGAAACCGCCGAGAGCCTGCGCCCAAACAGAACTGGGAAAGAAAACAGAGAAAGGTGTAAGTGAAGACTGTGACATTAATGACTCATTGTGACAATGAGCACAGAGCTGATCCTAAATGAGAGGTGTCAGGGTAATAAATGACTTCTGAAAGCTGTGGTGACAGGTGCGTGTCCCGGATCGGGATGTGGAGGCGCGCAGAGGTGCTGCGCGTGTGCTGGGACACGGCTTGTCCCGCATCTCTTTGGGAAGATGCACATTCTTCTTACTCATTTTTCTTGTAGTAAGGATTAGTGCTGTCTCCATTTGTGAAGTTTAGCCCTTTTCCAGGGATTTGAAAAATAATGCACTCGCTGTTCTTCTCAATTAGTCCTTTATTTTCTTTAATCAGATAGAGATCAGTTTTCTGTCATCGTTCCTTAATAATAAAAATTCACTGATGAGCCTAATTGTTATAGTAATTTGACCTCAAACCCAGGAGCAGTCACCCCTGAATTTTATTGTTCAAAAAAGGATAAAATGAAGTGCAACCTTGAATGTCTTTCCAGTCGTTGATTAGCTGTGTAGCCTAAGTGCTGAGATTCTTCTGTGTGTTATTTTTGCTGTTATTGGATGATAAAACAAAGAAAAGAAATCCCGAGGAGTTCATCTACATTGACACGTTAGATTACAAGAGCTTCTCCAGGGCATTTGTTCATCATGTATAGATAAATTCAATCTCTCTCTCCTTTTCCTGTAATGGAAAGATTGCTGCAATGTGGGAGTTAATTAGCAGAGCTGTTTATGAAAAGGAAAGTGGGGGGAGTTAGGCATGGGTAGATGGATGGATGGGTTGATGGATGAATAGATAGATGCTGGAATGATTTTAATTTGTTTAAAAAAAACCCAAGTGTACAGGGGAATGCAAAATTTGGAGTTTGTCCATATTTATAAAAACAAAATATTATTTGCTGTCAGCCTTGGAAAAGCATTGTACACTGGATTTTTATTTTTTTTTTGTGTGTGCACATATGTTTTTGTTAGCCAAAAACACTGTCTGGACAATGTGTAATTCTACTCACTAACAAGCAATTCCCTTCATGTCACCCAATGGAAGCAGGATGGGCAGGACAGAAAAATAAAGAAAAAATAGCTATGAAGTTTAAGTAATGGTTAAGTAGAATCTGCACTGGTGGTGTAGTCTGTTAGTTGAAGAAAATATGTGTTGGAACAGGTTTTATTAAGAGAATGCAATGCTACTAATTTTGCCTTTTTTTTTTAAGGCAAACCTGGGTCATATTTCAAACCTATTTATTATTTTGTATATTACTCAATTTGGAAAAAGTTACAAACTTCAACAAATACTTAGTTCAACTTAGTTTTCTGCATTTCACACAAATAGATTTAAGGCAGGGACCTACTCCTGTTTCTACTTTAAGGACTGAAAATTCTGAACAGATTCAGATGTTTCTGTTTCTGATGGTCTGATGGGTCTCCATTCATGGTTTGTATTCACAAAGGAAACAACCTTGTGGACCAGCACAGTACTTTGCTACTTGGATTTCCATTCCTCTGCTCTGATGTTGATTTCATTTTCTCTGCTTTTTAAATAAAGCCATTGTTACAAAAATAGTATAAAAATATTCAGTAACTCCTGAAGTTAAGGAGTGATCTCATGGAATAATTTATTCCCATTTTAACTACATTTATGTAAATGTATATTTTTAAGAGCTGGTTGAAGCCTTTTCATTAGGCTACATACATATATATAGGTTTAGCATAATCTTGACTCAGAATTGCTTTTCATTACAGATATAAATGTTTAAAAAATATACAGAAATCTTAGGAACACTACAGTTATTTGTAAAACCCATTAGCCCCATTTATCCATTAAGTTATCCATTTAGGATCCATACAGGATCCATTCCTTTGATCTTTATGAGGGAAAGTGCAAGGTTCAAAGTCAAAATGCACCAAAATTTGTTGCCAACGAGCCTGTATTTAGTGATTTATGTAAGACAAAACACATTTTGAGGTTGCATAGAAATACTTCAAAACTTGCTGTGAGATGAAATATATTTTATAATTGCCTTATTTGTGTTGATCTGGAAGAGCCTGCCCTACTGGATATGAAACCAATGTCCTCTAGACTCACAATTATTTCATTCTGTGATGTAATGAAGAAAAGAGTATGGCTGTGCTCACGAGAAAGTTGAAGTATGGCTTAGGGGGGTGTTCAAGAGGAATGAGGACATTTTGCCAGTATATGAGCCTGCCTGTACTGTTTGCTCCTCCATTGCCCTAACTGAAGTCTTGGACATTTCCATCCATTTCCTAAAGCTGCCTGCAAGATCACCATTTTGTCACAAACATAGAGCATGGCTACACACTGACCATCATCTACAAATTGTGCCACGTCCTCCATGTGCTTTCTATATAGAAATAGTAGCAGAGAAAGTGAGAGTCCTTCTACAGGGATCTTGCCTCCGATAGACTTTAATCAGGTTCACAGTGACCATTTATATGTAGGCCATGTTTTCAAGCATTATCTGTTCATGTCCTTCTCATTAACAAAGGGAAGATCTTGAACCCGTTTTCAAGGCAAAAAGCTGGTGAAACTCACTTAGGGAAACATCTCGCTATCACTTGGAAAACTAAAACTAAGGTGGGGACTCATTTCTTTGTCCACATGAGAAACTACCCACTGTTCCTTCTTGAGTGCTTGGGGGGCTCTGTGATTGTTAGACTTTAAATTTTTAATTGTTTTGTTAGCTTAACCTGCAGTTGACCCATACAGATTTCATTCAGAGTGGTGCCACTTAGTAGTAATGCATTTTCTGACACCCTGTAGAAATTATGCTGCCAGCATCACGGTCTGGCCCATCAGCCCGGGCGGAGCTTCTGGCGGGCTCATCCCCTGCCAGGGGGAGCCTTGTACAAGGCTGCTCTTTTATTATTTAAGCACCCTGTTTATGGCATCGCACTTGAACCCTGGAACTTTTGAAGTCCACTTCCCAGGGGTTCAAGGGCAATTATTAACCCCTGCAATGCCAATAATCTATCTCCAGGAAGCCAAATATCTGTAGCTGCGCGTGTGCACCTGGCTGATGTGTACAAGGCATTTGCTTACTGCTTGGGAACTTTAAATGAATTTAGCCCCCTTTTTCTGCAGCTCCCTCAGACCCATCTGTGGGAATCCCACCTGGGGCCAGAAACATCCCTCTGAGTGCACTTAGGTGTGGGCATAGCCCCCCGAAGACAAAGCTTCCTTTAGCTTTAGCCTGGCTCTGTCAGGATTTCATGCTTGATGTCCTAATGCTATCATGTATTTAGATTAATTGCCTGCAGAAAGAGGTATTTAGTCCCATTATTTCCAGTGCTCACCAACATTTGGTACCAGTTTCTTCATGTGGAGCTTTTAAAAACGTGTAAGCAAAATATATTTGTTGTAATGTAATGAAGGGGAACCAAACAGGGGAACCAAACAGCCAGCATTATCACACTGGCTGCTGCTGACATTCACTGCTCCATGCCTTCTTGCAAATGTGATCCTTTGGGAAATCAATTTTAATTAAAGAACCCCAAAACATGAGGAGTTACAATTAAAGGCCTGTCTTTTGAACAACCAAAAGAAGGCAGAATTCGGGTTTTCTTTTAGAATGTGTGAGAAATTAGAGTATTTTACATCATGAAGTAGAAAAACCAAGATAGATTAATTAACGTTTTATTTTGAACTTGAATTTGTGGCTCCGGGAAACATCAGGCGAGTAAATAATAATGCCAAGAGAAGCTTTTTGATGAACAAGCAGAGTTCTTGTGGTGGCACATCTTTCCCTGTGGCTGTCTGCAGGGGTGTGGGGAAGGGCAAGCCAGTGCATGAGCACTTGTGTCACTTGGGTTTTAGAAGGATATCACCTTCATGAAGGCCCTGCTCAAGCCCGAGGGCTCTCTTTGTAGGTTACTTCTGAAAGAAAGGTTTTGAAATGAAGCTGATGACTCAAAAGCAAACGTGTGAAAATGCTTGAATAAATAGCCAATCCTGCACCTGTTTCCCTTGTATCTTTTGGTCCCGTCTGTGTGATGGAGAAGGGTTTCTTTGTACCTAAATGAGCTGGATGCAGATGGCAGATACCTATAGTCCTGATGCAGCTGTACTTTGACATCTTTGCATTTTTCACTCAATGGCTTAAACTCCCTTCTAGGGCAGAAACTCTCTCCTAGGTGCTACCTACCAGGTGGCTGCAGCAAAACTCTTCCAAGCACATGGGGCTGATCCAGGCTTCATCTCTGCAGCTGCTCAGTCTGTCCTTCCCAGCGCAATGGGAAGCTAAAAATGTAAATGGTATGGCACTGGCATGAATTTTGTCCTAAACAGAGCTGTATGTCCCTTAGCTTTGAAACCCTGGACTGAGCGTCAAAATAAAATGTGGCAAATGGTTATGCAAATGAGGAAGGGAAAATGTGTTATTTCTTAAGTGCGAGATCTTGCAAATGGATGTCTGCAGGCTGACAGAGCCCTGCCCTCACGCTGAGCTCTGAGCAGCTCCACAAAAGCAGGACAGGACATCTCCGTTTACCGGCTTGCAAGATTAGGACTGGAGGAAAAAAAAATGTGGAGCTACAATTTGCCTTTACAGAAAGTTAGTTTGGGAAAGTTCTTCTGTAGACAGATTATCATCGCTTCAGAACTAAGTGCCCACAGGAAGACACGAAATGATTGCAGTTCCATTTTTAAAGGAATATTAGATGTGAATTTAATCTAACCTATCTCTTCGCATCAGACAGATCATGAATTATCACGGATGATTACTGGAATTCTGGGTAAGCATTTGAAGTACAGATGGGATGCTATGACAGTAAAATTGAGTAGGAAATGACCACAGACAAGTGGCAAGCTGCCTATCCTGCCTTCATCAAGAAAGAAAACAAACCTCAACACATTTTAAGCTTTTAAAAACAAGTTAGGTGGTTGGAAAATCCTTCTGGTGTTGATAATCTTCACATGCTTTGCTGTTTATATGAACTCTTATATGCAGCATTTTTAACTTCATGACTGTATTCCTCATTAATTTGATAGCCAGTTTATTTCTCAGCTATGTAGTATATATCATAAAATTCATTAAGTAATTGATGGGGAATCAGCTGAGAAAATAAAAATGAATGAATCCCCCATCAGGTAGCTGTTCCCTTCATCCTGACAGAGCAGCAAACGGGAACAGAGAGAAAGGAGTTACCTTCCTCTGAGTAATTTGGTGGTGGTGGTTTACAAGGTAGCATTTGTACTTTGGTAACTAAAATCTCTACTGATCAGATTTGCTGTGGCATTTCACAGGATCAGCTGACTTAAAAGCTGTGCACTTGTGATTTATGACATGTGACTTTTGCACCAGTTTTTTTAATGCTGGAGACCCAGGTTAGGCCAAGTTTCAAATAAAGAGGGATCTTGAGGGAGAGAAACATTTTTGAGATTGACCATTAGATCCTTATGTTGCCTTTTTTGTCTGTGTGTTTTACACTGAGAAAAAGGGTTATTTTCCACTTTTCAAAATGGGAAAATAACACTGGAGTGTCTGTTTCAGTGCCCTAACACTGGATGGAGAGATACATGTCTTCAGTTCTATCTCACTCATGGTTTGCCATGGAAAGCAAACCTCTCCTAATTGGCTAGAATTTTATAGTGTTTATTCTTTGCATAGAACACTTACATTTTAATTTTTTTGCTCACAGAACTATTTTGGGAATATAATTATTAATATTTATTAATTTAATTTTCTTTCATTAAAACTAACAGCCAACGTTTTAATTTTTAATACTACTTCTGTTATACTGTACTAGAGGGAACATAAGGGTGCTCCTGGGAATCTTATTAAATTTATATCTGACCTATCCACTATGACTCATCAGTCTTCAGAGAAATTAGAGGTCCATTTTTGGTGCTCTTTAGTCTGGGTTTTTTTTATCTGCAGGAGGGAGGCAGAAAGGGAGGGAGGTATTTAAACACTTAACAGCTCAGTAAGTTCTTCAGGCCGTAAGGGAAAAGCTCATTTCTAAGTGATGGTCAGGCAGGAGTGAATTTGGTCCCATGTGCCAAAGGAGAGAAAGGGATATTGTCAGGTCTGTTGAGTTGCTGGTAGGTCACTACAGAAAAATAATGTACAGATGAAAAGCATCAGCAAGATTTTTTTTTTTTTGCTTCAGACTGCTTATTTGAGGATGAGCCCACTGCAAACAAAACAACAAAACCATCAAAATAACTGAGTTTCTATTGAAAACCAAAGTCCTCTTCAGGCACCCAAGTTCATTAAGCACTTACTTGTCTGAACTGCTTTTTCTGAGGTTTCTTGTGACTTGCTGACACTTCCAGAAGTTCCTCAGATCTAATGATCAGAGAAGTCTGTGCCATTGGGAATAATGTGGGAAGCAGAGACCAGATACAGCCATGACTCCATCCTCTTGCTGCTGGGCGCTGTGGCTTGAGGCATCTCACAATGGCCAAGCTACAAGGATGGGTATTTAAAAAAGGCCAAGCCTTTGGAGCAGAGCTTTCCAAGCTGTGCATCCCTTTGAAACCATGAGTCTTGCACATAAGTGAAGGTGGGCTGGCATTTTTCTGTGGAGTATTTCCTGGCTGAAGACAAGGGGGCAATTCAACCCACGCAGTCAATGAGAGAAGCTATATGGCCAGTGAATCTTTGGCATGTCTGTGCCAGTTTGGAAGGGGGGAGTTAATTTTCTTCACAGTGGGTAGTAACCAAAGGGAAGTGGTGAATTATTTCCTTGTTCTGCTTTGCTTGCATGTGTGGCTTTCACTTTACCTCTTAATTTGTATTTAACTCAGCTCAGGAGTTTTCTCACTTTTACCCTTCCCGTTCTCTCTCCTCTCCCACCAGGGATGAGCTGACTGAGCATCTGTGTGAAGGTTTATTGCCAGCTGGGGTTAAACCACAACACTGTGAAAATCGTGTTGCAGGGCTTGGTTTTCTCTATTGATTGTGTCTTCACAATGTGTCAAAGGTGTCAGGAACCCGAGAGGCTCTTTTTAGAGTTTTTTTTTCTTAACTTTCTTTAACTTTCTTTAACTTTTCTTAACTTTAACTTAAAAACTTAAGAGTTTTTAAGAAAAAAATAAGGTGGTGCTTTTTGTTTGGTTTTTGGGTTTTTTTCCCCCACATAGATAAATAATATTAACATTAAAAAAAGGGATCAAGCTTAACAGGTGAACGACTTCTATGGAAAAATCTCCAGGGAAATCTAAAGGTTTAAAATTTACCTCTCTCAAAGAAAGGGAACATGAATCTACAGTGTGTGTGTGTGTATATATATGTGTGTGTACATGATTATCAGTTTCTATGTACTTTAGAATATATGCTCTAGTTGTGTGAATGAACATGTGTGGATACAACCCACGTGTTTGTTGACAGCTTTCTGCAGTGTGTCTGCTGGCATTCAGCAGAGGTGAACAGAAACAGACACTGAGTTGTTTTTTCACCTTGGAGTTTCTTGCATGAATAAGAGGCAAGAGCTCTGGTTCTGCACTGGTCAGGGGCAGCTTTCAGGGTAAGGTGCAGGGTACAGTGACTTGAATGGTGACATGTGATGTGTTATCTGAATGAAAGTTGACCTTTATCCAGGTTTCAGGATCAGGCCCATGTTCCAACTGTTCCTACAGTGTCTTCCATGAAGCATTTTCATGTTTTCAGATGTTCCCACAGATGGTCTGCAGATTCTGTTCCGTTTCTTTGTGTCGTTCTTATGTTACACTATCCCTATTCCTCAGGAAATGTCCAGAACCGCCCTTCTCCGGTGCTTGTCAGGATCAATTCCACACCGGAGATGAGACCTTGCTGGTCTCAGGCCTAAAGCAAGACTGCAGAGGATGGGGAGGTGTCTCTTAGGCAGTGGGTTTATGCGCTGGGTACAGAGCAGCTTGTCTGCTCACTCCCTGTGCTGTTGTGGATTTTGCTGGGGAAGAGAGAATCCAGTTCCATGTTACCTTTAAGTCTTAGACAGATAACAAGGTCAAGTTCTGTACAAAGCTATATCTGAATTACAGGCTGTGGAAATGTGAATTCTGACCTTTTTGTAAACTTTTTTGCTACTTGCTTTTATTGTTTTTATTCTTCATTCACCAGTGTTCAAAATAAGAAGAAAAAAAAAATCCATCAGAACGTCGGAGACTGACATTTCCGAGTGAAGCAGAGAGTGCAAAATTTCAGTTTGACCCTGGCACTGCAGCTGCTGAAATATTAATGGCATTAAATGCAGGTGAATCGGAAATGTGTGCGCAGGCCAAAGATTCCTCCAGGCGGTTTTCCTGGAGCTCTCCCGCTGCCGGAGTGGCTGCTGCCGGCGGGACATCTCCCCTGCTCAGCCCAATGAGGGATGACAGGGCTGGTGAGGACGGCACTTACCGCAGCAGCCTCTCCTTGATAGGGAAAGCTGTCGGGCTGATCAGATCTAACATGCAGAGCAGGCTGTCCAGCCACTGCCAGAAAACACACAAGCCAGCTGGGGAAACAACATGCATTCTTGCACAGCGCCAGCTGCCGCTGCCCAGGCTGACCACGGAGGCCTGGGGACACAGGTGACTTAGCTGAGGTGAATCAGGACCTCAGGCTGGGCTGAATCATCTCCCCAGTACCAAGCTTCACCCGCAGTGCTCCTGCATTCATTCTGTACATGTGTGTGGTGGTGTGGGCCACCCCAGCACACACTGCAGCAGTGAGGTTGGGGATCTAGCCCCTCTTCCTGAGAATTGCTTCCTCTGTTAAATGATTGCAGCTTGAAGTCTGGAAAATTAAATAGTTGATGAATATTACAAAAAACCACCCTGAGCTATTTGTCCCAAACTGCTTAGAGGGTGGCAGTGCTACATAGCTGTCAGGCACTAAGCTCCTGTAAGATTTTGGTGATGTTAGGAGGTGAAATATTTGGAAGCAGGCACTCTTATGGCTGCCAGAACCATTTGAATTGTTAATTTCCATCAATGTCATGCCAGCTTTTTCACAGAACTGGTTAATGAGGTAAATCAGCTATTTCAATACTGTCACATTTAGGTTAGTGGAAAATCTGTGACATAAATGGACTTTTAAAAAAGCCAAAATAAAATGAAATGTCTAATGACTCCCCACTCTCCTTTTTATTCAAACAAAATAAAATGCTAAGAAGGGGATTTAAATGTTTACATATGGTCCCAAAGCACATGTTGCACTCCTTTCCCGTTTTAGGACCAGAATAAACCCCATGAGTTTGTTTTCAAAGTTAGCTCCCCATCAAGTGTGTTGCCTCATTTTTTCTTTAGCTTTCTTTCTGCTCTTTTACCCCATCATTCTTTCCTCCCCCAACTGCCACCACACACCATCCTTGCTCGCTTTCTTGCAAAGCTGCCAAGAAACTGTGCGCAAATTTAATGTATGAATAACTGCTCGGTCTCTCAGTGACCTTGAAAAAATTGCTTTGCGTCATTAAAGATTCATAGAAATGAAATTTTTGTGAGGAGACTGGCACATGCAAAATTAGTACTTGTTGAAATGCAGCTGGAGTAATCCAACCTCGTGAACTTTCAAAATTGTAATTCTTATGAGAGCTAATTGTGGCCAGCTTACAACTTTGGATCAAGTGTTGCTGTTTGACTTCCTAAAATAATATCATGGTATGTATGATATACCTGTTAGCATGTGCAGTGCAAGTGCAGGTAAAGTCAATGCACAGCTTAGCAGACACAAAAATGTTTAAATATTGTTAAGTGCTGATATGCTGATAAATGTAATCAAAAGGATGCAATGCCTGAGCGGGATAGTTTGGAAGCAAGTAAATAATCATTCTTTGCTGCTGTTAGCGGGCTGTGTAGAGCTCTGGGTTGGGATGCATATCCACTAAGTGACATTAGTGAGCTGTGTGTGGTGCTGTGGCATTCAGGTCCATGTAAGATGTGACTTCTTGAACTCTCAGAATTTAGCAGTCCACATTTTTTCCCCCTTGTTGGTCATCTAAGCTGCAAAGCTTGGTTTTGCACCTGAGGGAGCAGGGAATCAAATAACAGTGTTTGTGTCCTAGCTGTGCTCCAGGTGTCCTTGTTTTCCTGTTAGACATGAACAATGCATTGCTGGGAAAAAAACATAATTAAATAGTAACTACTGAAGTACAGCATGTAGTAGCAAAGTGCACTTTGCCTTCTTCAGCTGTGTGGCAGGATGGAAGTTTTAACAGATGTCACAGTTCAGGGAAACAAAATGAGATGCTCATGGCACCTGAACATGAGGGATGCTGTCCCCACAACCTAAGCAGATCAGGTTGCTCAGCCCTGATGGAGGTAACCACGCAGACATTCCCAGTATTGACCAACATCTTTGCAGTCTGGCTTGAAATTCTTTCAGTTTATTCCTTGAAGGCTGCTTGCTAAAACTGGAGGGCCCTGCAGTGTTTTGGGTGTGATCCCAATTTTGTTAATACCAACTGGATACTTTCCATCTGCTTCCTGGATTTGAGATTTGGGTTCATTCCATCCATGGGAAAGAAACTGATACCTTTTATGCTTATGATCTGTGGAGGATCTCTTACACTGTCATTATTTAAAAATCACCAACTTTTGGGTGATTTCCCATGCAATTCAGCGTGTGTCACCTGAAGTGTGATGTCCCAGGATTTGAAGCAGAACTGGGAGCATACAAAGGCTGCAGCTGGCAGCAGCAGTATTTTGTTGTGAGTGCTTTTGTTTGCCTGGCTCTGAGACATGCCTGCGAGCTCAGTGGACGTGCAGAATACCAGTTGCAGCTCTGTCATCAGCCATGCCACGGTCCATATTGCTGTCACAACGTAATTAAAAAATCATTGCTCTCAGTACTGTTTGGCATTGTGGCTGAACCACAGCAGTGAGCAGCTCAGTTAGGATGTGTCTGGACGACAAGAAGTTTGACTGCCCAGTGTATTTGCAGACAAAGTCTGTGAGGATAGCAATACATGCATAACTTTGGGGATCAAGCTCTCTCCTTTTTTATTTTCCTTTGTTCCTGGGCATCTGTTTTCCTGCCTTTGTTATAGGGTACCTTGTTTTGTTGAGCACATCCTGTTGTCTTCCCTAGCGCCTTGCTGCTAGATGCCATTAGCATATATCTGGGCCACCCCTTGTGCAGACTTGTCCCCAGGTGAAAGCCCTTGTGGTCTGGGATGGAAAGAGGCTGCAATTTACTGAGTCCATTATCACCTCTGGACGTGTAGAATGATAATGGAAGTGACAGAGGTGCAGCTGAAAATTGGTTCTTAATATTTTATGTGTTAAAGCTGAGGATTGGAAATCTCACACTGCTCTTCAGGGAAAATGAAGTGTGTGTCTCCCCTTCCCATCTCCCCCTCCCCTCCCATCACATTCAACCACTGGGCAAATCAGCTCTCTTTTTACACCTCATCAGGATGGAAACACTGCTCCAGCAGCAATGTTTTAAAAGACGACAGCATAAAATAGTCTGGAGAAAAATGAGCTGTCCTGGGTGGTAGTACAGCCCCATCAGGACCACTGCTGCAATGAAACTTTGTAGGATGTACGTACAAGGCTACTTTTTCCTTCCTCTCTTCAAGTTAGGGATGAAACAAAATGACTGCCATGAAGCAGCATCTTCAAATTGCTTTCCTTCACATCTTGTAAGTCTGTAACCTGGGCACTTTCATCCCCCTGCTCTAATGTTTGCAAATTATGCTCTTTTATCAAGGCAGCTTCCTTCCCCCGCCTCTGCACATACACACCAAACTATTATTCAAGATTACTGTTCATCTATTCTTGTGTAATGTGTCATGGATACATAATTTTAAATAGTTTCTTCTTCTAAATGACTTATGCAAATGACAAATTAACCTCCTGGCCTTTCACCAAATTCTGTCTGCCGACTTTCTGCATCTTCTTGGTACTGATTACAAGCAATATTAGATGAAATTGGTTCTTGCAGCTTGGCTTTATTAATTTCTCGTGTTCTTACATCAGTTAAAACACTTAGGACTGGGTGCTGCTGTGATTCCCATTGACCCAGAAATTACTCGAGTGCCTTGGGAGACTCTTTTTTTTTCACCTTAGCCTCTTCTGTGCAAATGCTAAGGCTGGGAGTAAGAGTGCACTGCTGAAAGGTATTTCCACATGTACAAAAGTGATTCTGGCTTTCCTTGTGTGCTCTGCATGTTTGAATGAGACAATCAGCAAGGTGCTGCATCTCTTCCCTCACAGGTGAGTCTGGTGGCAAGCAGACTCGAGGACCCTGTGTTGTAAGGCACTGGTGCAGTTTTAATGCTTCCAGTTGGTCTGAATTGTAGCAGCCCCTAAGTGCAGTCACAGTCAACTTCATATCTTGGGTGCCTTACTCTGTATTGTGTGCATCGTTTCTGCGGTCCTACTCACATCCAGAAACACTAAAATATTAATGCAAACCACCATTTTGTTGTTGTTGTTACTGTAATGGGCTTTTGTATGAGTTTATGTGAGTTTTATAGATAATAGATTGACCTTGGACTTAGGGTGCCTAAGTGCTAGCCATGGACCTGCAGACGACTTCTCTTGGTGCAAATGTGCCGTGACATTTATCTGTGACTTGGTTCTTCATTTTTTAGTGAAAAGCAAACACACTTTCTCAGTAGAGTAGTTGTGACATAACTGTTACTAATTTGGAAACTGCTCAACTATGATGCCATTATGGAAATGGAAATGCTTAGGAAAATTCAGTATTACTCACCACTTTACAAATTGGTAAAATAAAGCCTTGAAAGAACTTGGTTGTAAACAAGGCTGAGGCATCCTTGCTAATTATGTCTATAGTGTGCTGAACTAATTTAACACAATGGAAAAGTTCTACCCACCCCCACACTGGTCCTGTTCCTCTTTTTCCACAGAGATGTGCTGGGATGCAGGGAACACCATGCTGGCTGAAACTGGGATGCAGGAGATAGATGTGCCACTTTGAGGACTGGGGAAATTTCTAGGATAATAAACAACTTTCCTCCAGCAGTTCCCATTTGACTGTTGTCTAAGTTATTGATGTTATTTTTTTAATTCAAAATCAGTATTATTGAAATCAGCAGCCCTGCATGCTATATGGATGTACATAAAATATAAAGTCCAGCCTTTTCACACTATTTGTATTCCAACTTTTTATTGCTCAATTTTAAATAAAGAACAATGGAATCACCCTATTAAGGTTTAATTGACTTAATACACATAAGAAATCCTAACTAAGTACAAGGAGCAAATATTTCCTCTAATCCCAACAACATTTTATCTGAAAAAGAAGAAAACTGCAGGTATTCAGATTTTTTTACTTAATCACCATGTTTGCTCCCACTTTCTGTTTCATGCCAAGCCTACTGCAAATAGGCCAAGGGGAAGGAGGTAGTTTTTTTTCTAAGCTTACATATGTTTTTCAGCCCTAATATTTTGGGGTTTTTAAAATGTGAAGAGTAATTTCTTGATTACCATGATGAATATTCTTCAGTTTGGCGTAAAATAAAAATCTAATTATAAAACATGCTCATGGACAATTGTGAAAAGATAAGCTTGGATGCAATCTAGTGCACATGGATTCAATTAGCTCAAGGTACAAATGCTTGAAATAGTGAGGAGCAATATTCAGCCATTTCAGCAGCTTGATTTTTTGGGGATGCTGCTAGGTTGCCCACATGTGAGGAGCTTGGCATACAGGCCCATTCAGCTCTGGCATCCCATTAAATACTGGTCCTGTCTGGAAGCTGTTGCCTGTATGAACAGGCAGGCTGTTACGGTGCGGCCGTGTCTCTCTCTTGCTTCAGAAAGGTGGAAATGGGTTAGACTGAGCTCTTTGTATTTCAAGATGTTCTGCTGGCAGATGTTGTTCTTGATGAACATCTGCCTGTACCACGCTTTCCTTGTCACCCACATGCAGTCACCAAGGCAGGGAGAACAGAAGCAGTCGGTTTAATGGCAACCAGGACGCTGCAACAGGAGGAAATAAACTCCAGATCTTTGATTCAATAAAACTCTGCCTTCTCTCACAGAACACAGGGTTGCTGAGACATCTTATTTCAATTCTGTGTACTTATTACTCACATGAAATATAAATAGGGCTATTCATGCTTCACTATCTAAACTATATTTCCTCCTTTTTCCAGTTGCTTTCAAACAACAAATGAAAAGCCCTAATTTGGTTAAGTCTTTATTAGAGCTGCACAAACTACAGAAGGACTGACCTGGACAACCACAAGTTAGAAGGTTCTGATTGATCATAAGGTCGTTTAATTTATTCTTTTTAAATTTTGCTATTTGACATTAGGTTAATTGCCTAACATTTAAGACAGAGGAAGAGAGATCGAGAAGTAAAACAAAAGCACTGATCAAGGTGGTAAGTGGCTCTGTGCACTGAGACACCCAGCATCAAAGGCCCAGTTACTAAGGAGTGACCTCAGGGGACCCACGGGTTCCCAAAGTACCTACAGCATATTAATTTTAACACTAATGGTGTGTTGTTTCCTACCTGCCACATTATTCCTTAATTTCTATTGTTCATTTTTAATAAAAGTACTTCAGACAGTGAATTAGAAAGGAAAAATCCAATCCTGTATGATTTAAATAACTAATTCTTCTAAGTTACTTTGCAAAAAATTCTAAATAACATATATCAAAATTCAAGGTAAAGATACAGACTGTTTTCATTTGATAAAGGGAAGAAAACAGTTACACGTGAAATTAATTTACATAACAAATTATTTGGACAATGTTTTGATGTGATTTTGCACAAACTACTAGTCATGTATTTTTAACTGTGAATAATCTTTAATAAATGTTATTTTGTTTTTATAATTTGAAAGAAGATATGCCATTGCCTGATGGGAATCAATCCTGTTCTTACAGTCCATTGAGGGAAAAGATCTTTAGAACTTACAAGTGCTGAAGGAGCTGAAAAAGTAAAACATTCAATATAAATACTTTGTGCAAAGAGACCTATTGATTTAAGGAGAAAATGAGAGAGAGACGTAATTCCGTTGTAGCAGTTGGCTTTTCATACACTTCTAGAGCAGATGGTCTAATGGTCTAAGCATCTGGTTTGAAATATCTGCCTTCCCTAGGGCCATCAACTCAAATTTAGACAAGCTGCATTTATACCTTTATTTTCAAGACAGATCAATTGGGCTGACTCTCTGGTTGGTTACAGGAGGGCTTTTCTCAGGTAATACCACTGGTACTGGCTTGAAGGGTTTCATGCCATTCATAGGGTTGATTTTTCAGGCTTGACTAAAAGCAGAAGTTCAGTTGGCTATGTGTCATTCTTTAAGAGGATCCTTGTGTCACAGAGGGATTTGTCCTGTGTCATTGTTCAGAATTTCCCTTGTGTCCACATTTCTGGGATGTATGATGCATCATTCTCGTGTCTCTTCTGTGCTTCGAGTATTTAAGCAAAAGTCCTGGAATTTACATCTGAACTGGGACAGGACACTTTTGGGTAAGAGCAGGAAACTGTATTTAAAGTGAATAAAAAATTCACTCTCATATAGCAAGTAACACAAGAGTGTGGCATCCTCAGTGCTTGTTGCATGGGACTTTACAAGACAAGGCCTGTTTTGTGCTTTGAGTCACACTCACGCCTTGCTTTGCTGTCTGCTATCTGTCACACAGAGCAGTCCCTTACGCTGTCTAATAAAACCAGGAGGCATATTTTCTTGTAATAAGGAGGCAAATCTGAAACAACAGTAGAAGAATAGGAGGGCAATGGAAGGGCAGGTTCATTTTGTGATCATTGTGTGAAATTGTTTATGCTATCATGTATTCCTCATTGCTGAAATTGTCTAACAGAATGTCTGCAGATTCTGTATTATGCTGCACTACAGCTGGTGACCTATATGCTGTCATCTGCATGGGTTTTGCATTCTAAGAATTTGAGTATGAATTAGTTTTTTTCTCTATTATTTATTGATAGCTTGTTTTTAGAAAAGCAAGGGGAAAAAAAAAAAAGAACAGGGAGATTTATAAGTCAAATGATGATAACAGAATTTAGCTTGCTGTATAGTAATTGAGTGGCAAAACCAATTCCCCCTGTTGAAAAGAGATTAATCAAAAGATTAACCAAGCCCACTTGCTAACGGCAGTTCTTAGGACAGTCCGGAATATGTAGCAGGCAAAATTAATCTTTCCAAATTGCTAAGAAACTCAGGGACTTTGAGATTTAAGCCAGAGTGCTGCAGTTAGTAAACCCTTTCCAATCAGTGTGTCAGGTTTGTAATTAGTTTTTGTTTTGGTTTGTTTTTTTTGCTTTGGAAATATTAAATCTCAGCCAGGTTCATGCTTGGGGGTCAAACCGGGACTGTGGCATCTTGTGTCCCCCGGTTCCTGTGCAGGTCTGTCCCTGCCAGGGCTCTGGAGACTGCTCCACATTGGATCAGCTCTCTGTTCAAAAGGAAATGAGGTGGTCACTGTTGATTCAAGGAGAAATCCTTTTCCTTCTGTCCTGTTGGCATCTTTGCTCATCTCTAGAAGGGGTCCCAGAGCAGCTGATGTAAGCCCTAGGCTGATGGCTTTTAGCAGCTTCAGGGTCTGGCTACATAAGCAAAGGGATCCTTCATTAGTCAGCTGTATTGATTTTATGTTGGCTCTGTACAATCACAGTCCTACTGCAAAAAAAGGTCTTACTCCACAGTATTGGATGTCACAGGGCTTTGATGGTGCATTCTGTATCTCTAGGGATGATAATGAAGAGCGTGCCTTATTAAAGGGTGTCTGTGTGGGTTAACTTAATAGGTGACCTGAAATTGTGTAGAAATATTTCATACAAATAATTTCTGCTGTGATTAGAATTTAAAATTATCTCCTTCTCAGATCTGGTTCCCAATGTGTTCATTGTGACCAAGGAAAAATTAAGAAAGAAATGAAAATCAAACAATATTGAAAAGATAAATGGGAATCCTGCACAATTAATTTAGTAAACACTTTTTTTTTTTCCTTAAATGCCTCTCACAAAGCAAGGGAGAAATCTGCAGCAAAAGGACCAAAGACTTCTGGAAATTTCACTGCAATGCTCTGTTTTCTACAGGCTCTTTTTCTGCCAAAGCACAAAAAATTCCCAGCAAACTGGGAATGAGACACCAGCTTTGTCTTTTTTTGTTTGGACTTTTTATCTTTGTCTTCATGACTGACAGACTTGGTGCTTCATTTTCCAAACTGTCACCTTCCCTCCACAAACTGTTTTCAAATCCCACGGAGCTCCTGCAAGGGAGCAACCTGTCAGACGTGCCCATCAGCCTCTGACACATTGATGTACTCGGGGACCTGGAGGAGAAGTTAATCCCTTCTGCTCCTGCCCCACTTTTCTTCCTCTCAGTTTTTCTCAGTCCAAATTTTATGGGAAGTTGTGGTTTTTTAACTCCCTTTGTGGAGGGAGTGCTCTGCTCAACACTGGCTGGAGACCAGAGTAGTCAAAGGGGCCAAAGAGAGTCTGGGGAACCTGTCCTGATCCAGAGCAAGCAAGGCTAAGAGACACTGTGACACATGGGACTATAAATAAGATTTCCTTTGCTATGAGAACCAGTACATTTCTTATGCATCCAGTGCTGTGGTCCAGAAAGGTATGGTTCTCCCTAGAGCTGGGAAATGCAATATAACTTTTTTTTCCTTACCTTTATGAAGTTCTCTGGAGGGTTAGGCAAGCTGGCAGGTATCCTGAGTTTACAGTTCCCTTCCCTCTCGCTGATTTTTTTTGTTCCACGCTATGAAATTTCTCTGAGCACACAGAAAATTAGTGTAAAAGGATGAGGCAATTTAAACCAGGTAGCAGAACAGTATGATACTGTTGATATTCTGAAGAATTTTATGATAAATCAGTATTTTGCTGTTGCTCACTCTTCTTACCATTTTAGAGACCTTTAAAATGTATTTCTTTCCTGCAAAAAGGGATTCATTCTTGCCGATTAGGCTACTTTTCTTTTCAGGCAATAGCCAAATGTAACATACTTAAGCAAAGATCTGGTGGGTCATGACAACTACCACTGTTGATTCTTCATCAGATATTCTATGACTTGTTGTCATGCAATCTGTGTGGGGTGAAATGAGTTCCTATGTTACGTATTTTTTGCTACAGAAAATGATCAACCCTTTTTTTCCATGCTGGTCCCTAAGGTATTCTGAGGGAGGCAAAAAAAGGAAAATCAAACCAGTTAAAGACTAAACTGCAGCAGACATGGTGCCATTGCTCTGCCTGCCAGGGCACTGGAATGCTGCTGGAGTTCTGGGGTTGGTACCGTTGCAATTTCTGTGTGGTTTTCTTCTGACATGCTGCAGTTTTGAGCTCCTGAGGTCCCCTGAGGCTTTATGTGGATTGAGAGAGCCTTAGTTAAGCTTGATTTGATGAAGCACTCTTGGATCCAAGACAAAGCAAAGCTTTTGTATTTCCTAAAGAGCACATTATCCTCAGAGCACTTAATTTGTACCCTCTACTTCTGCTAGTAAAAGAAGCATTGCTGCTCTGCCCTCTGTGGTGTAGTAGCAGGGGTTTACTCCCTTCCACCTTGCATGAACATCTGCTTTAACCATAATTATTTACCCGTATTTACCTGCAGATCGTGACAAGGAGTCATGTATAAACAAGATGATAAAAAGGAGACTGGAGGTTATTTTGCTCTGAGTCTGATGCACATCTGGAGGCCTTTGTTGTCCCTTTTGTGCCTGTTCAAAAAGGTGTCTCAGAAAGCAAGGGAAGAAAATGTGTGTGAGTGAATGTATAGCAGCACCTCACAAATAAGAGAAGTGGGAGAAGAGCAAGAAAAACGTTACCCAGCAATACTGGGATACAGGTACAAAATCTTGCAGCTGAGCTGGCAATATACAGAAAACCTCATCCCCTGGATATTCTCCCAAGCCTTATCTGATGACTTCTTTTCACTGCTGAGTGTTGTAGCATTTATCCTCACCCTTGGCCACAACTCATGCAGCAGATACAAGAATAGGATGGCATAATATTCCTGTGGTTCCTGCATTCTCCCTTGCTACATCTCTGTGCAATCCCCAGAGTGAGGGGAGCTCCATTGTGACTGCCTTATCTAGGCTCTGAGTGAAGCAAGATGCCAGTATGAAAAATTAAAAACCATTCTGGGGTCTTTTTATGTAATCTATGTGAGTGTATCTAGTGTGTTTGCTATGCTTGTTATGCTCACATATTTTCTGTTCTGCATTTCTGGAACTTTTCATATTCAAGGTACTTATTTTCTGAAAAACTAGAAGGAAAAGGTGCACTGAATAGCAAGATGAATCTGATTTACATGCAGTGCTAACAAAAATGTTGAAGAGATGTTCTCTGGGAAGAAGAGGGCAAATACATTAAGTGCATTTTCCAATTAGCAGAGCTCCTTTATTGGTTTCTTTGTGTTTGTTAGGTTTTGTTGTTGTTGCTTTTGTTTTGTTTTTTGTTTGTTTGTTTTAGTAGTTTTTTTTGTAATTTGGTTTGTTTTGGTTTCAGGGAGTGAAGAAGATCTGCACACATTATTAATAGTCAGGAGCAGGAGTTAGCTGGATTTTACCCACAGCCTTGCTGTTATCTCTAATGCACAAATAAACTACTGCTAAATTGAAGAATTAATCACATTAAATTTTTAGTCCCTGATAAGGAAAATGTCAGGCCTTTTTTATTTATTTTGAGCCTGGAAAACAATTTAGCTGAGTTCCTCTGGATGTGCAGTTTGCTTCTGGTTCGGTGTCCTACAGCATTACATTAGATATTGTCACTGCTGCTACATTAGTGTGTCTAAGCAGCATTCCAGTGATTATATCCAACTTCTTCAACTCCAGTGCTAAATGAACTGGGACAGAAAAGCTAATTATACCTTTGCTGTGGAGGAAGGCTTCCTATTACTATCAAGCCTTTATCCACTGAAAAAGAAATGCTCTCCAAGAGCTACAAGCCTTGTGCAAGTTTGTTTTTCCCTGTTGAGTTTGGGAGATCCGTGAAATGTAGGTTTTGGCAGGGTTTGGCATTCAGACATCTCTGGGATCTGGACCTGTGGACAGAGAGAGCAACAGCTGTTTTCTGAAAATGCTGATTCCTTTTATTATATAGCATGCCAAAAACTGGGGAGGGCCGAGGCTCCAGATCTGCTTTCTGCTGTGGCTCAGTCTGCAGACCTCCTGACACAGGCCTACAGGGATTGTTATACCATGGGCCACCAATACCTGCACTTCAGGAAAGATTGGAGGTGGTGGGGACAGAGGAAACTCACTGCTTTTAGTGAAAGGAGGTGAAGGAAACTGTGCTGGATCTGGGACAAGAAAATTTTGGAGGCAGGAAGGAATGCAGGCTAACAAATCATGAAGGTAGGGGTAGCTCCAGCTTGAACCCATATTCTTTATGGGGCATTGGTAGGTTTGCTGTATGTGCAGCCTCACTTGGCACTATAAATGTTATAAAACAGTCATAAAAAATAACAAGTATGTCTGAGAAATCCATGACCTGATTATAAAAAAGCATTCTAGTTTCACTGAATGAACTATTTCCTGAAAGTGATTAACTCAGATGGAGTAATAAATGAAGTAATAAATCTCTGCATTTGATCCTCTGGGCTTAATCCATGAGACAAGATTTATGACTGGAACCATTAACTCTTGTATTGGGAAAATGCTGTTCATATCTCATCTGCATGGTATTCATTTGGAAGGTTTGTATTCAGACAGGTGCATCTTAGGTCTCAGTTGAAATACTGAAAACTTTGAGAATATTTCACAGTAAAATTATGCAAGATAAAGTCCCAAAGCAGTGCTCTTCTGATGTATGCAGCATTTTGCTGGTTATTTTGAAGTTAAGCTATGGTCTGACTGAAACCTAAAGAGCTGAGGAAATCAATTTAAAGCTGCAGTCAGATCTGAATTCATGCTGCTGTTGCCAAAAAGAATCATAGAATTGTAGACTATCCCAAGTTGGAAAAGACTCACAAGGATCATCGAGTCCAGCTCTTGGCCCTGCACAGGACAAGCCCAAGAATCCCACCATGTGCTGAGGGTGTTGTCCAAATGCTTCTTGAGCTCTGTCAGGCTGCTGCTGAGATTTTCCTGGGGAGCCTGTGCCAGTGCCCAACCACCCTCTGGGTCTCTAACCTTATATGAAACCAAATCCTCTCCTGGCACAGCTTCATGCTGTAAGCTTTATTTCTTGAGCTTATTACAGGTCACCAGAGAAGAGATCGTTGTCTGACCCTCCACTTCTTCTCATGAGGGAGATGCAGACTGTGATGATGTCTCCTCAGTCTCCTCTTCTCCAGGCTGAACAAGTTAAGTGATCTCAGCAGCTCCTCATAAGGCTTCCCCTCAAGGCCTTTCACCATCTTCATAGACCTTCTTTGGATGCTGTCTGTGTATCCTATGATCCAGGGGTCAAAAGAAAGGACAGGGTTCTCCGTGTGGATGTATGTATACACACACACATGTACATATATACACAGAGAAAAAGAAGTTTAAAACCTTTAGTGTAAGTGCCTATATTCAGATGGCTACTTCTGACACTAATGGGGAAATAAGTTCCTTTACTTATTCCTTTACATGTGCTGAAGCACAGCACATATGCTTTCAGGCACTAATATAATAAGTGTGTTACTATCCCGGGTCTCATACCCTCAGTGAGAGCTTAATTATAAAATATGACCCCTTAACAGGGACATGCAATGTTTTGTTAGTGTAAACATTAAAGCTGCTCCAGTTACAGGTTTCCCTGTCACTGCTTTGGGAAGCACATAAATCTCTGCCTGCTTTCAACGTGGAGGGACAGGAGTAATTCAAGCTATAGGCTGATCCTGCACATCCTGTGATTTACTGGCAGAATAGTCTACTGATGTTAAAGAAAATCTTTGGAAGATAAGATCTTGGCATCTTATGGCCAGCTAAGATTTCACCTAGGCTGCATAAGTTACAGCAGGTATGTAATTTTTTTTTTGCAGATTTTGTACCTTAAGACCAAACATTGCCTTGAGGTAGGGCCCTTTTAAAGTCATTAAGACAGCAAAATGGAGCTGTGCCACTAAACATCTCAAGAAAGAACACTTCTTTAAAGTTGGTGAGGTGGAAAACTGTGAAGAATTGGTTTGGGATGAGTATCTATAAGGTGATTTTAATTGGTAAAGCTCCACAGAAATTTCCACACCTCTTCCTTGATCATTTCTGTTGCTCAGATTTAAGTTGAAATGCTCAGAGGGTGTGTGCAGCCAGGCACTCTCTAAGTTAGCACCACATCCTCATGGCTGGTGTGCAGTCGTGCTGCCTGCAACCTGGGAGCACCTGAATTGCAGCCATCCACAGCCTGATGGTGGAAGCAGGTGGGAGCTATGGCCTCCTGTTCTCAGGGATGCTTTTCGAAATGAAACTTCTGCTGTGGCACTTGGAATATACTTGTTGCAAAGTTTCTGACACACTTTTAGTGCTGCTCTGTGTTTTGTAATGCTGTCCTCTGTTTCTGTGTGTGGGTGAGCTGCCCTTGCACTTTGTATGTAGAGCCCTCTCTGACATCAGGGATGTGTCACCCAGGGGGCTGGGAGACCACAGTTCTTGTTTTGTGCCCAGATGCTCTCATGGGCACCTTGACATGCTGTGCCTTTGCTCTGGATCAGCTGTCAATTTTACACAATAATAAACCACCCAAATGCTCCTTCACATCTAGTAGATCTGGAAGCAGTAAATTATCTGAGTACAACCAAATCCAAAGAGAAAGATAGATTCCTCTCCTTTTTGGAGGTGCTTCTGGAGAGCCAGATGTCTGTCATCTGCTGCAGTATTCAAATTCAAAGTCTTCAGAAACTGGGATACTGGACAAACATGGGGTGGGTGTTGGTCATGCAGAGAGTGGGACACAGGCAAGGTGAGGGCTCTGTCAACAGTCATAGCAGCAGAAATGCAGAATACCTTGTTCTGCATCACTGCAATTTGCTGGGGGCCTAACTTTGCAGAACTTAACCCCTGACCCTGTTTGTGGGAGCTCTACTAACCATCCTGCTCCCTTCCCTGCTCAGGAGCAGAGCAATGTGATCACCCATGCCCATGGACTGGGAAAGACATACAGGAGTCTCTAACTTAGGGTCCCTTGGCTGTGCACTTGAACAACCCCTTTCTTCCCCTTTGGTTTGTTCTTCCAAGCCCCTGCACAGGAGAATATTCTGTTTCCATTTTATCCTTCCAGCTTAAGTCATGACTGTCCGTATCAGCTGTGTTTACAAGATCAAGCTCTCTGGTTTGGAAAGCTGTATGTAACTCATCTCTGTTGTAAACTTCTTTTCTTACTTGCAAATCTGCTCAAGAGAAAATTGCCAGAAAAATATATTATGGGCTGGGAGACTCACTAATCTACCATTTAATGATGGTTGAAAGGTTTTCTTTATTTTGATGTAGAGTGCAGATCGATAAATCTTTAATAAAGATCCATTTTTTTAGATAATGCATCTTTTGAGTTACAAAATTGCCGAATTACGTACAAAGATGAGTTTCAATACAGAAAAATAAAGAGAAAATCTCACATGTAAAATTTTAGCCCTAGGAATTTTATGTTTTAATCAGTTTGCTTAGTAAAACACAACAAGCCTGTTGCAGTTATCAGCAAGATATGTCTCAGAAATATGATGCTTGCATCTGTCTCATTTATTAATGTGAATCAGAAAAATACATGGCAAATAACAAAGCATTCAACCGAAGTTGTGTTAACTCCCAAGATGGCTTTCTTGTTCTGGTGCCTCACTAGCTTAAGTTTATAATGACAGCACTACAGATCTGATGTCTTTGTACTGAATTTTTAAATAATCCTTAGAAGAAAGCAAAATCAGGTGTCTAACCAATTAAGACTAGGGATTTGGATTCAGAGTTACAGACACTTCAAAGGAAGCTAAGTTTGCCCAAAAAGACATTTTCCCATGTCACTTCTGGTTCAGATGTGAACTGTGAGACATATTTGGGGGAAAAAGGCACCTTTTTTTTCATATTTGAGAGACATCTAAACAAGCCTGTGGCTGTAACAATGACCATCATGTTTTAAAAGTAGTTGTATATATTATAACATAATAAGATAATAAATAATACATGTCTGTCTGTATCTATCTAGCCACCCATCCATCCATCCATCCATCTAGCCATCCATCCATGTAAATCCATTCCTCCTAACTGAAATTCTGAATAGCAAAAATGCTCATTCTCCCTGCTATGCTCTCTTTTTTCTTAAGAAAGATTCTGAACTTAAGCTTCAGATACAAGGAACTCCTATTTCAATCATGCTTGCTTACAAATTTAAATTTTTTGTGTGACACAGCGCATCCAAAATGTCCCCTTACCTTCAGCAATGACATTTTTTCATGGCCTTTCTTTTCAGGGGGAAAAGTCTGGTGATGAGCCATTATTGGCACTTACAATTTGTTACATTTTCCTTGCCAGCACACTGCATCCTATGATGCTGGGGCACATTAGTTGTCAGCCAGTATTTGGGGTTATCTAGAAGGGGCCAGGACTAGCCTCTTGAGCAGAAACCTCATACAGAGACACAGCCCTGCTCAAGTGGTTGGTATCTGTGAATCCAAGGACTGGGACCTCCTGAATCTAAATCCCCTCAGTGTCTCCGTGGGCTACAGTCAGCTAAATGGTGGTTTCTGTTATCTGCTGGTGGCAGAAAAAGTCCCTCTGCCCTTGGAGGAGGTTCAGTGAGCAATGTGGGGTTTGAGGGGAGGCCAGGGAGCACGCCTCCCTCATGGGAAGCATTGCTGCTTTGCATTGATGTTGCTGCTACCTGCCACAGGCTCCAGTTTGCTGAAAACTTTGCTCCCCTACACAATTCAGAGCTTCATACCCTTTCTTTTGTGAAAGCTTTCCAATTTGTTTAGCTGCTGGTAAAATGCCTGTGTCTGTGGGCTGGTGCTGGGGACAGCCTGGTGCCGGCAGCCCCCAGGCCCTGGGAATGGGCACCCCAAAAAAGCCCCAGTGCCAGGATTTTATGCTGTAGGCTTTTCTCATCCATGCAGGATGCAGATGAGTAAAAAGGCTTTCAAAATTTCATTGTCACAACGGGACACCCCTGAGGGAGAGCTGTGAGGATGTGGGGGGGGCACTCTCAGCATGTCTGCATTCTCCCGTATGGGGCTGGAAACTGTGGTATCTGGCACCTGGCAGGAGTGCTGCCCATAGAGGAGGGGGTGGGCAAGGCAGGGGCAAGGCTGTGGTGCTGTGGGGACAAAGAGAGGAATACTCAGCATGGTAGGATGCCAGTGAGACGAGCTCTGAAAATAGTGGTGTTCACACAAGGAACCGTAACTCTTTTTTAGCTGCCTTTGCATCCTCATTCTGAATTATTTTAATTCCTTCTGTGGATTTATTAAGCACCTCTTGTCCTGGTGGTTTAGCACTTATTTACCAAGTTAAACCAAGCAGTAAATTACCTACGCTTGCCTGGCTGAAATGGACAAAATGACAGAGCTGCTGTTGCTGTGTTATGAAATTAAAGTCAGGACAGAAATAGGAAGGGCTTTACTGTATTTCCTACTTTTGCTTTCTGCTAGATTTCCCTGGAGAGAGGAATTCTTGTGGGAAGTCCTCCTGGAGAAGACCTCTGCTGTCTCCAGGGCTTTAAAACTACAGAGCCTCCCAGCTGATGGATAAGCACCAATTTTCTTCCTGATGGAGCCTATGCACATGGTTGCTTTTTACCACAGTTCCCATTATTTCCATCAAAATGCACCTTCTCTTCAGCAAAGGCTGATCCAGCCTGAGGACTTGCTCCATCCATTTATTCTGGCTCTAATTTTTCTTCTGAGGCAGAGTTGCATTTTCCCGGTGATTTGCAGATAGATCAGGTATTAACTGGGCATGCTAGAGTTTGGTGTTTGGTTCCATAGTTGGCCCATCTCCATGAAGCCCATTAAAGCTTTTACACTACAACTTCGGCTAAGAAATTCTCTTTTATCAGTTTTATAGTCCTCAAGGTATCACAGTGAATGGCAGATTGGATTATGCAAAATGAAGAGAGTTTTACTGAGAGCCTGTTAAAGGCTCTATGCTAATTTTATAACTTTATAAAGTGCTTCTGCTAACATCAAATTGATTGTGAGCAAAGAGGCAGAGGCTGTTTGGTCTTTTAAAGCATTACTTCTGGAACCAACACAGTTGTGGTGTTCAGTTGAGAATAGCAGGTAATTGTAGCGGGTTCCCAGCATTTGGTCATTTACAATCCTCGTTTTCTGTGCAAACATTTTCCCTTTCCTGATGCTTGTTTTTGCTGACCCTCTCTAGTCAGAAGACAGGGTTCCCTTATTGATCTGTAAATCAGAGACATTTAGTTGGATTCTGCAATTTCAGTATGGGCTTGGTGATGTTCCAGTGGAAAAAAATGTTGCTTTGACCAACCACTGTGATGTCTGTTTTTCCAAGCAGGAGACAGAAGAGAGAGTGGAGATAAGATACAGTCAAACAGAGAATGCCTTTTCTAATTACAAATGGCCCATTCTGTTCCCCTGTGGGCAAAAGGCCAAATGTAATATATTACATACTAAGACAACATAACTGTATATACACGTGCTTAATATTGCAGGGAAAAAAATCACGTGAACTGAGAGTTTTGCAGCAGAAGGAATGTGCATGTTTCTTTGGGATAACCCAGCAGTTTGTAAAAGGGAGAATTTTCTTTTATCTTTCTGACTAGCTGTGGACTCAGGGTGCAGTTACAATGCTGTTTACATTCACAGCCATACTCAGATCAATTCATAATGAAGGCAGATGAAGGTAGGCTCCTCTAATGTCTGTAAAGAGTCCAGAGTATGTTAGGAATTTCTGAGAGTCTTTTTAGGGTGTGTTGCAGCTAATTAAATCCAAGGGAGGGGGGAAAAAAATAAAAATAGTAGAGGAAGTGCAAGTACAGATTGCAAAACTAACCTCGAGGGTCTTTGCCATTTCTAAGCTGTCTTCATTTGAAGCTAATTTTGGGAGGAATAACTGGATTTATTTACATTCTTTAAGTATATCTCACAATCCCAATCGAATGGACACTCCCTTCCTCCATTCTCTCCCAGCTTTGTGCACCACATTGGTACATGAAAATGTTTCTTTACCCTTCCACACGTAGGCATCTGTGTGCGTGTCTTATTTGCTTCCCTTTATTTGAAGATGTCTGTGAGTCTGACAACAAAGAACAAGTGGAGAGGTGCATATAGGCTAGGCTTAAGACATGGAAAGACTTAATCTCTTCCTGAGGTTGGCAGCCTGTGCTGGAAATCATCAGGCTCTTGGCAGACTCAAATAAAATGCAAAGAGCAGCTCACGGAGTCGAGCATCCATGTGCAGGAATGCAGGGCAAGATTAGGCTGGGATAGCAGCCGGAGAGAGCTGTCCCTGGGGCACCTTGGAAGCAAGGCTGGGGGAGCAGACAGGGTGCAGCACTCCATGGATCAGAGAAGCCAGGCAGTTACTGTCAGTCTCCATCACCTGGAAGAAGCTTGCTTATCCCCACAGCTATGGCAGCTTCAACTGTGCTGCTTTAAATAAACAGAGCAAGGGAGATCAGAGCTTTTAGCTGCTTTTTCAGAAGCTGTCACAAGGAACTGATAGGGTGGCTGGTGAAAGGGAGAGCTGATTTGGAGCTAAAGATCTGTGTGCAGCCTGAATTCTGGCTACCTCAGAGATGGCTTCGTGGGAGAGGAATACTGGAGCAGATTTGTCACAGGGGGAAGAATTGCTGGGCTCTCCCACTTGACCTCTGGTGGGAGTATATGAGCTTCAGGGGCTCACAAAGAGCCTTGCAGAGAAGCTGTCTGCTCTCCTGGTGCTTACGGGTCCATGCTGAGGCTCAGAGGCCAGTGGCTGCTGTCTCCTCTGGGCCCCCCTGTTTATTTGCCTTCAGAGAGTCTTTGAAATCCTGCTAAATGAAGTCTTGTGTAAATGTATTTTTTTAAACCCCTACAGTTTAATGTGAATAGAAAGAATGTTCTGTGTTCCTGCTTTTGCTGAGCTTGTTTCCCACTGAGGAATATGAAGTTATTTCAAGTAACTAGTAAAGTGGCTTTAGGAGTACAGATGTAGATCTGGAATTTGTAAATCTTTAGATGTGATCCTGTGGGATGGCTACAGGAATCTGTTTTGGAGTATTTAGGTTAACATACAGGCTGCAGGTAGGCCTAGGCTCTGTTGCTCAATAATGCCAAAGATTTCCTATATGAACAGATAAATGCAGATAACAAATACTGTTTCAGTAACAAAACTCCAGGAACCCCAGTGCAAAGCTGCAGATTCCCATGTACACTGATGAGAGGCTTTGAGATCAGGCTGTGGTTCTGCATCTGCCACTCTGTGCAGCTGAAAACCTAAGAGCAGTAAGAGCCATTGGGTGAGTAACATGACAGAATAGTGACTTTATTCTGTGTTCTCAGCTCAAGAGTCATCCTTTCTTCAAGCTATTAATGTTGTTGTTTTTTTTTTCTTTTCTTCAAGTCAGTTACTATTACGTTTCCAAATATTTTGTGCCCTTACATGTCTATATGTCTGTATGTTTATGTAGGCAAGCAATTAAGTAGACTTATTTAATGATGTTTCTCTTTGAAGAAAATTTGGGTTTATCTAGAAGGGGGTCATTTTGGGTTTATTTCTTGGTGAAAACATAGATACTGGGAAGATGCCAAGTTGTCATGTCTCACTAATAATTAGAGCAGCTGCCCTCTAAAACTTTGCTTTCATGCTGAAAAATAAGTTTCTGATTTTCCTTTGCTGGAGAAAATGTTGACAAGCTCACAGATGTAGGGCATATCTGAATGATAACAATTATGTACTTTTTATGCCCCTATTTCCTAAATGTCTTGTAAATGGAGGGACTTTTCATGCTGCTACCACAGTGACAAAAGCATCCCTGAGCTACCTGAGGCAGGCAGCTCTTGCCTGCAGTTCATTTGGGGTGGGAGGGTAGTTTCCATGGGAAAGGAATGGGATCTGAGGGGTAAAAGAGAGCCGTGGTAAAAGAACATGGCTGGCTTTCCAAGAGAGCTTACAGGTTTTGCAGCAATTTGGGGTCCTCTTAGACCCACAGCTACTGGACTGCTGTTGGTATTTGTAATTTTTAACCTTAGGTGCTCTATGCTGCAGGCTAAAACTGTGACTTAGGTGTGTCAGGACCATCTCATAAAAACTACAGAGGACCTTGAACGGAATTCCTTTTTTGATTTCCCATCTCTTTTTCCAACTTTCACTCTCCTAAGTGACCAAAGGGAGAAGGTTCAGTTGGTTTTGGTCTCTTGGCAGCACTGTGTCTGGTACAGATTGAATGAAAAGGTAGTTAAGAAGTCAGAAGGAGAAGGGGAGTGCACTCTACACCCCCCATGGCTGTCCTTCTCCCTTGGGATGCTTGCCAGGAAGAAGGTGGGATGGCACTTTGAAGCAAAAGCACTCCAGAGCATCCTTCAGGGAAGCTGAGCTTCTTGCAGATTCTTTTTGACGTTTTCCTTTCCCATCCTGCTCCCACACACGTGCTTGTTGACTTCATGAACCTCTCACTCAGCAAGAGTGATGTACCTTTAGCTCTTGAATCCTGCTAATACATGAGAGATTTTCCCCGAGTGCCTTCACTGGAAGGTATCAAGCAAACTGTATTTCTTCCAGTGCTCCCTGCCTTTTAATGAAAACCAGCCCATGCCTCTAACATTATGTGATGCTTTGTTTTATACAGATTACACTGAAATTCTTGGTTACGAGGTTATTACAGTTTATAATCCCCTGAAACTCCATTATGAATCCTCTTGTAGTAACAAGTACCTGGCTGTCACGTATGCAAATGCCTTATCTCCTGAGAGCAGCCGGGCACAGAGGGTGCTTTGCTGAACACTTCAAGGTATGTGCTGAGACTGCTTGTTTCTTTTTCTGTGTGAGTTTATCCCAAAAGGAACCTGCCCTCCAAGAAATCAATAATGCTTCTATATTTAGATATAGATATAGACATAGTGTTTCTTACTGGTTTTCTTGGCTGTGCCAACACAAATTCCAACCAGAGAAGTTATTGCAGCAGGAACATAAATTTTGACCAACTGCCAGAAATACCTAGTTACTCAAAATCTGTAGGATATCATGCTGTACACGTGATCTGCCTCATCTGTGATGCTCAGCAGCAGTTGCTTTTGCATCTTAAAAACAAAAATATCACAATTCTTTGTAGTTTCCTGCAGTACTTCTGGGTCCTTGGAAATGTGCAGTGGGCAGATAGGGCTTTACTTTGCTGCCTCCCAGCTGAAGGGATCAGCTCCTTTTGCCAGCAGTAACTTAGAGAGATGAATGTCCTAAAAAATTGTCCAGCCTAATCATGGGACTTTAGTCACCTGCATCATCTTTCTGCCTACACTTCTCCTCATGATAGGAGTTTTTCCTCTTCCTGCAGCGCTGGGGAAAAACTGCAAACTTAGAAAACTGCCACTCGTCCTTGCTATAAAAGTAATTAAGGAAGTTGCTGTATTAACATGCAGAAAGTGAAGCCAGACTGCATTCTCTGCTGAGACCCTGGGGGACAGAGAGATACTCGGGCTTTATCATAGGAACACGGGGCCTTCGTGTGGGCTAATTGAAATGTCATAAGCCGTGCATCAGTTAACACGTTCAGATACATCTCCATTGTGAAATCCACATCTGATGAGGTGGCTTTCTTTGGACAAAATCCTGGCCCTGCTGCAAGGCCTTTCACTTTGGAAGTGAGGCTGAGTGGGAGACAGTGTTAAAAAAGGGAGAAAGCAGGGGGAGGAATAAAATGGTGAGGGTCTAATTGGAGTTAGAAGTGATTTTATTTTAGAGAATGTTTTCTTAACTGTGTGCTGCAACCCTCCCCTTCAGCATTTTGGATTGAATTACACTTGGTAGAGATAAGCTCCATTAGGGCTGTCATTTCCAAAGGAGGCTTTTTCCTGTCTGCTATGCTCTGTTCCTCCCCCAAACCTCAGGAACAGGGATACAAACATTAACAGGGGCCAGAGCAGGCCATGAGGATGAACTTTTTATTACCCTGATAGTGTGGGCAATGTAGAAAATTAGTATTTCATGTGTGCCTCTCTTCACAAGGCATGTTTCAATTACAGGCTCCTGGTGCCTCAGCTTGGCGCCTGGCTGCGAGCTCTGTTGTCCTAAGCAGGGTCATGAACTTATTTTTGTTTCTTTCTGGCTGTTATCTGGGAACAAGTCAGGGGCCTTGGCCGTGTTGTGTTGGGCAGGCTGCCCCAGGGGCTGTCTTGGCACTGCCATGAGCTGAGCACTTGGCTGTGCACAGTACTGAGTGTGGTTTCCCAAGCCCATAAAGCTGTGTTGCACATCCCTACCAGGAAGTGAGCAACAAATACAGAAACAGTTTTCTCTGTGCTGCCCTAGCAGGTAGGTAGGCAGCTCTACAGACAGATGTACGGCCAAGGTGTGAGTAGGACAAGCTGTTGTCCTCACTATCCTGTGTGATAACCCCACTGTGTCTTTGCACAGCACCGACTGACACAGGCAGGGACACGGTGCCGGGATGCTCCTGGGGATGGTTTGAGCAAAGAGTATGTCTGCTTGGCACAGGTGAAGATGCAGGTTTCCTCAGATTCCCCCAAGGGCACTGGCAGTCTTTGGACCTGCCTTTGAGAGAAACAGCATGTGGTTCCCCAGCAAAACAGCATCTGCAGCGCGATGTGCAGTGGTCCCTCAGGCTGAGGCTGGCCTTCTGCCATGCATGCTGCCCAAAAAGCCTCACATGCTTGGGGATACCAGGTCCTGACTGGCTCTTGCCCCTCTTCTCTCGTCCTCCGCCACTTTGCCAGGAACAGCTGCAGTTTCACCTTCCCCCAGCCTCACAGCGTGCCTGCAAGGTGGGAAAGTGCTGCTGGACTGTTCAGCAGGCGGGCAGTTCAGGAGTGGCTCAGTCAAAGTGACAGAGAAGTCCATAGTGAAGTTTAGGATGGGTCTCAGGAGCCAGTCCTCACTTGTTCTTTTCCTTACTGCGATTTTAGTGACTGCTTATCACAGCATACATATAAAACAGAAAGCATGAGTCAATATACCAGAGCCTGAGACCATGCAGGCAGCGTTCCGCTTCAGATGCGCTCACCCAGGAATAAAAGCCTCTTAATATCTTCAGAGTATTAATATGCTTAAAGTGGATTTAAAGAAAAGGTAAGAGAGTTGTGAATTAAATATTGATCCTGGTATTTCATTGTTGAATTGCAGGCATTCAATTGCCTGTGGATTATTCTGCCATCGAATCATAGCAGCGAGAGATGGAAAAGCTGTACAGTTATCCCATTCATGTCTTTGGCAGTGGAAAACCGTTCTCCACAGTACATTTTTGTAGTGGCTGAAGTTGATTACTTAATTCCAGTTACTGACAGTCTACTAATTGCTTAGGCTGTATTCCAATTTTTGTCAGCCCTCCCATCATATTAACTTTAAAAAAGAGGTCTGCCCTGCCTTCTGGATGGGGATCATATGAGCGGCTTTGAATAGGAACTTGTAAAATAACTTTTTCTTTTTGGTTTAATTTCTGACTGCATGTATTCTTGATCCACCTGCACTTTATAAAATAAACAAGCAAACTAAAATGCCTCCAAGTGAGTAATTTAGGGAGATCAGACATGTTGGTATTCCCTAGCCATGGTTATTTTCCTTTCAATGTGTCCATATTACTAACCTCCAGGTGATGGCTTTCTGATTATTTTTTATACTTCTAAATAAATTAAGACAAAAAATCTCTGCCACAGTCTCTAGAATTCACATCACTTCTATCCCTGCCAATAGAGAATTATTCTTCATCAATCCTTAGTAACATAAATTAGTCCTGATGAAAAGGAAATATTAACTTTCTGTGTTACTGGTAAACTCACACCTTGACCTTTCAGCATCTTCTCTATTCTTAAGACTGCCCTGTTTTGCTCCAGGCCGTTTCTCTGTAGGGAAAAGTTAAGTGCACGCTGGCAAACATGAGAGGGCAGGGGACAGTTTTCTGACTGCCCAAATTTCTTTAAATCATTTATTTATTCACTCCTTCATTTTTTGGCCAGCAAATGTGCATGAGCAAGGGTTTCTTGATGGGACTGGACAGCCAGAAAGGCAGAAAGGCTGGCAGAGACAGGGGTCATGGGAGAGCAAGGATGAGTCTGTGAAGTTTATTTTAAAAAGAAAGTGCTGGTGATTGAACTGAGGGGTGAAGGCTGGTGTGGGTCCAGGGAGAAAATGAAATGCTTGAAGGAGGATAAAAGGACTTTTCTTCTGTGTTTATGTGCACTGCAGAAGCAAGTAGCAGCAGACTGGAATATGCTCAGCATCCCTGAGTGCTGCTGAGCTGTGTCCAGCACCATTAGGGGACAACAGGTACCGAGGGGCTGGTGGGCTGCCTGTGCCCACAGATCTCAGCCATCCCTGGAGGTGATGTGAGTGAAAGGAGAGCCTGGTGGCTCAGAGCAGCATCAGAAAGTTTCCGAAGAGACCAGAGTGAAGTGGCTTAGTTTTGACAGGTGAGGGTACAGAACTCCCAGATGAAGTGACATCAAGTAAATGACTGTCATTTTCAACCACATCTCTGGCAAACAGTTTTGTGAGGGAAGATTTCCAGGCACAAAGGGAGGAATTTGACTGTTGATGGGGATTGCAGCCAGAAAGAAGTCAGTAAAAGAAAGTCCAGTTTTAGAAGAATTTTGAAGAAGACAGACAACCATGTGACATCAAGTCTATTAGACCTCCATGTGAAATTAGAGAATTCTGCTCAGTCACAAGATGACACAGAGATACATCAAGCTTTTGGCCTGAGAGCTTATAAAATGGCTTAGAGTCCTGGCTTTGCTTTTACTTTGAACACCCCAATTGAGAGCTGAGTGAAAGAATAGCTGGAGAACAAGCAGGCTGAAAATGAGCCTGTGCAGCAGAGCTGCTTCCTTGAAGGTGCATGGCCTTTCACTGCCACACAGCTTCAGCATCTGAAGCTCATCAAGTTTTTAACCTGACAAAATGAGCTAGGCAAAGGAATAGGAAAATGCACAAAGGGAAATTGTTGCATCTGTCTGCAGTTTAAGCTGAGTCTCAAGTTCAGGTTACAGAGTAAAGTAAGGTTCACAGGAGTTATTTTAATATTTCAGGAACTGCTGTCAAGGCTATGGTTGCGCTTTTGACTGGCTGTGTAGAATAACCTGCAGGAAATACTATTTGCACTGGAGAATACACAGTCGGACAGGGAGGCAGTATGTAAGCTCAGAGTGTAATATTAAAAGGAGCTACTATCTCCCATGATAGTTGTTTGTGGAAAAAATGTATTGCCAGTTATTGTAGCTATGCTGTGTAACCTCCAAAACAATTGCCACCATCACCTCCAAACAATAGATTGTGGATTTTTAATCTTCTATTTGATGGTTCACATGGCCATTCTCGCAAAATGTGAATTGTGTCTGTATTACAGATGGCCGTCTAAAGCCAGAAATCATCCTGCTTTTTTCTGCTTACCTCACATTGGTGTATTGCTTATGATACTTGCACCTGACTGCTCTTAAACAACATGTCCTGTACATTTCTGTCCCTTGCAATGTGAGTCTGAAATGAAAAGATAAGATGATGGGGGTGATATGGTTCCCGTGGGTCTCAAACCTTAAGCAGTTATCTTGGGACATAAAAATTTTGCTTGAATAGCATATAATTTCATACTTAGAACAATGGTATTTTATCATTAGGAACTGCTTATATTTAGCAGATTTTAAAAATTCAACTACTTTCATTAATTTTCATGCCAATGAAAATTCTTCAGTAAGTAAGTAAGATACGTGTGTTTGAACAGATGAAAAATATTAATACAAAGAGGGGATCAAACAACTTTCTGTGTTCTCACAGGACAAGGCTGAATGGCCTGAGATTAAAGGAAATGAGTTTTAGGTAGATCTTCTGAAAATCTTTCAAGTGAGATAAACAATTAAGCACAGGGTAAGTTGCCTAGAGAAGTGGTCAGATCTGCACAGATGAGCTTTAAAAACTCATTGGGTACAGGTTATAAGCCTGATTCATGTTGAGTGGAACTTGCCTGCAGACTGAAGGACTATGACTGTTTTCAGTGATTCCCAGGATTCAGGAAAGAAAGAATGCAGGTCTTGCACCAGTTCCTAGCATCCTGCCTGGATTTATCTCTCCTTGTGCAGGCTGGGTTGTAGCATGAAAGCACCCAAAACATTGATGTGCTTGTGGCAGTGCGGTAGTTTGGATATGCAATATAATTGCAAAGAATTTGCAATATAATTGCAAAGAAAGGTCAATGACCTTATTGGGGGTTAAATGGGAAGATCTATGATCTGAAAGGGAGTAAGTTTTTGGCAAATAAAAGTAGTCAAATTTAGCAAAGCAGAAGAGAATAAATCAGTGGGAAAATGTCCTCCTGTTATTGTTTAAACTGTGACGCTCTTCTCTTTCAAGTTTGCTCTCCAGTTGAACCTTAAGAAGTTGCAAACAGAAACTTTAGGACTCCCCAAATAAACAACAGCTTTGGAAAGCAGGTGCAGATTTAGAGGGTGGTTATGGGTGTATGCCAGGGATGTTGGCACTCCATTTCTCTGGGGGTGGGGAGGGGGTATGTGCTCCGAGATCACGCAGTGTGGTTCGCAACTCTTCCATCCGCTTGGCATGAAGTCTCTTTAGAAAGCAACCAACTTCTATCATAGATGGCATGTTTTAATGACAGGTGGAGAGAATTACAGAACTCTGGCAGCTCTTCTCCCGGTAGATGTTGACATCAAAACAGCTCTGAAAAGAGAAGGAGAGAAGGAGGTAATCTCTAGTTCCTTTGATTTAATGAGATTATCTGTTTCACTCAGAAATATTGAAGATGTGGTTCCGGTGCTTCTGCTAAGAGTGCTTTGGAAGAAATGCTGATGTCCCATCTGGTTGGTAGGAACACTTTCTAGCAGTGGAAATGCAGCAATGCCATCCTGAGAGCCTGGACATTGAACTGCTCTGAGCAATTACTTGCTTTCGCTTGGGCTACAGAACTTCTCACTGATCCGCATTGCATATGTAATGAATATGTGTGAGAAAGAATGGGAAACCAACCAATGAAAAACATTCTTTCAAAGGCTTTATGGTTTTTCCATCCTTCTTTTCATCCAAAGGAAAGCTTCCTGGAGAGTCAGTGTTACACTGTCAGTTGAGGAAACTGAGGGACCATGCCCATGTGTGTGCTTATTTTAAAAACACCCATCCTGTTTCCCGGGTGAAAGAAATGTGTTCCCTTCCCTGCTGCACACAACTCTGATTTATTGATGATATATGTTCAGGAAGAAAACAAATGATTGTCCAAAAATTATTTCCCATGTCTTTGAGAGAAACAAGCTGTATTATTTTTTCTCTTGATTCCTAGAGTTGAAAGCTCTGCTTCTACCTTTAATGGTAAGAGATGTCTGTGTTTGATGAAGGTTTTTTGAACTGCCTAAATGGTCAGATGTCAGATCTATAGGCAGCTGGTGTTTGTTTAGTAAATGATGTCCCTGTTATTGTAGTAAAAGACAGGCCTCAGTGGGCTGTAAGTACACTCTGTCCCATTGCATGATACCCTAGTCCAAATGTACGTTTCAGACCTTTGATTGTTTGCTCTCGAATTTCTTCCTTCTTCATTACATTTCCCCCTCCATCTCTCCCACCAGGTTATTACACTGAAATAAGACCAATCCAAGTAATTCACATAATAACATTTTCAGAAGGAAGCAGAATTTTCTCTGTACAACAGTTGTCATTGCAATCTTATTTGTTGTTGTTTGCCTACCATCAGTGCTCCCCTGTGACAAAGACAACAATTAACATGTATTTAGTGTGTATCACTACTACAAAATGCTCCTATCTACCTGCATCATGAAATTGTGAATTGGAATAAATAATCTATTTTCTGAAGTTGATGGCATGTCTGTACTGTGGAGGGTTAGAAGGGGAACTCTCTTGGTTAGAGAGTACCTGGGATTTTTTTATCATATGAGTGGCCAGATGAGAATTTTAACAGCTGATTCTTTCTTGTCTGCCTCTCCTCATTTTACTCCTATGATGTTGTTCTTGTAGATGTAGAGGAATTTTAGGTAATTTGCAGGATCAGTAGAATGTCACCAAAATCCCCAAACTCACCAGACATTGATTTGAATAGGAAAAAATTACTTTGGGGAACCAATTTTTGTTGAACTGTAGCTTCTATATAAGAGTTCACCTTGTTCCGTGTTTCACTGTGTTACACTGAGGTAATTATAAAAATAGCTTGTCCTGTGGTGTTTTGACCATTTTGTTTCTGGTTCTGTTCCAGACTCAAGTAGGTAGAGGTGGGGATTTTGTGCAAGGCCTGGAAAATACAGCAGTGGGATGGACTTCTGCAGGACCTAACCTTTCCTTGTCTGGGATATTGCATGGTCATTATTATCTCATGTCAGCTGGATTTTGCTTCACCCATAATCCAAAGCTGCCAGTCTGCTCATCTGGAAGTGCTAGTGTGGTGTAGCAGAGAATAGAGTGCTTTGTACACACCTGACATACAGGTGGCACTGGGCTGTACCTTGGAGTCAAGTCCATCCTGAATCTGAAAGCATCTGAATCCAGGAGGAGTGTGTATTTGAAACAGGAAAGGAAATTGTGAGTTCTTTGAACCTTGGAGAGCTCAATCAGTTCATCAAACTCTGAGTCCAAGCTTTCCAAATAAGAGCACTCTGCCCTTAACTCTTTATGCAGTAAATCTGAACATCTGATATTTCACTTCTGATGAACCACTGGCAGAAAGCCCAGGAATGCAAAGCCTCAAACGGTCCTACAATTAACATTTCAAAGTCTCCAGACCTGTGAATGGGAATTAAGTATCCCTTAGGATCTGGGTACACCCTGTGGCCAGGTTTGCATCTGACTGTGATTTAATAGATGCACTTAAGATTTCAAAATTCCCTTAAGATTAGAAGTTGGATCGAGTTGCTGGAGGAAGTAGACAGAGAATTAAATTTATATTTCTCACCAAAAGATCACAAGGACAAAAAAGGGCGACATTTCAGTTTTCTCACATTCTTCTGAAAGAACACAGTCATTTGTTCAGTGTGGAGGAGAAGCACGACCTCCTTTCGATATTATTTTTTCTCTTCAAGCATACCTGGCAGAATTAGAACTGCAATAAATCTGTACTGATAATGATGCAAATGTGGAAAATTACAGATCTCTTCAAGCAACCTTTTGCTCTTTGTTTCTTTGCGGTTGTCAAGCTGCTGATTTCAAGTAACCCCTTCCCCAGTAGGGAAAAAGCCTCTTTACTGGGGCTTTATTGGGGAAAAAGCCCCAGTACTTTCTCTTTTTTTCCAGGCTTCACTTTTCACTCCACTCATTGATACTCCAAAGGTGAATCTCTGAGTGAGCCGAATAATTGGAATCTTCAGGGTACGAATTGTTCATTTGCCACTAAATATGAAACCCATCATGCTGAACTCTGAATACAGCAGGATACACTTAGCAGGTATATGAAAATGAAAATAAAAGGATGCTGACTGAAAGGAGAGAGAAAAAAGAATCATGAAAGTGACATTTCTTTAACTCATCCAAAATATACAAAACTATTTTAACTGCTTTCATAACAGATACTGTGCAAAGAGACCCAATTAATTTTATCTTCATGCTGCTATACAATCTGTATAATTCTTTTGGTCACCCAAATGTCTGAGGTACATTACATTATTCCTACTTTACTCCTAAGTAAAAGAAATCACATTTAATCTCTTTTCCTCTTTATCTATGGATTGATCTGTCTGTGAGCAGTTCCAAATCTTAGCAGGGAAAAAAGTGTAAGTAATATCAACTCAGTAAGTTCTGGAAGAAACCTTAAAGAGAGAGCATATTTGCATCAAACAGAGATTTGTGTCTAAATAGAGGACTACATACTGTGTGGATGTAATAACTGATTGTGTTTAAAGATAAAATGGCTTTTAGCTTGGTATATTGAAGCAAAGAAGTGAAAGGGATCAGTGTCCTTACTGTTTTTAAGAGGCAAATGGAAGGAATGCCGGCTATATCAAATGAAACCCTAATTTCATGCATAGTTACAGGAAACCAGTTTCTACAATTCCTTAAGCCAGACTCACTTTTGGTTCCTACTACTGGAAAACAGCAACAGGGGATTTGTCCAAGATCCTTGAACGAAAGTGCTGGTTTAGTTGAGCAGTAGGCAATGGCAGAAGTTTTCTAAAACTTTTCTGCAGAAATGCAGGATGGGAATGTCAAGTTGCCCTCCAGTTTTAGGAATATGTTCCTTGGTTTCTTTGCATAAGTCCTTGCATTTTCATCATAGTCTTCACTTAAGCCTGTAGTAACTGTTACAGGCTGCTCAGTATGCCTGAGCTAAGTGGTTTGATCTTCAAGGATGCTGGAGAGGGAAAAAAATCCACCAATGCCTGGATTTTGCTCATGGCAACAGAGTATAATTGACAAGATAGCAAGTGGATGCTCTGAGATTTGTTGTCCAGCAACTATGAAGAGGGAGGATGAAACTGTGAAGAGGGTAGATTGATTTAATAATTAAATGTGAAACTGCCTTGTTTTCTGGTTCCATTGTCAGCTCAGAAGCCAGCCCTAGTTTGAAGAAGAGTTTTCTCCAATTTACAAGGCTTTCAGAAAGCTTTGGTGCAGTTTTGAGTAATCTTGTGCCAAATTTGGCTCTATACAGGTGTGGATCAGTGTATTTCACGCACACAGTGCAGAGAAATCAGCAAATTGCTTACAGTTCTTTTCTGCCTATGGGCTGATGCAGAGAGGAGCCACAGCCATATACAGCCAAATTTTCAGGGAACTCCAAATGCTGACTTTGGTATATGGGCCTGTATTATTTTTTCAATCCCCAAAGAACCCAGCATTGTTGTTTCATCTGAATATAAGTCACAGTGTAAAACTTGTTTATTTCCTGCAGAGTAAAAGCATGAAAATTAGTCACTGAATTGAGCTTCTGAATCCAGGGACTGTGCTAAGATCACCTTTGGGATTAAGTCTATAGTGTGACCATTTGACATTCAATAAGTGAGAGAACCATCTGCATTTGAATGTGGAAAAAGTAAATGGCCACAGAAAAGGGGAAAGTGTCACAGCTTTCACTGACTGCAGATTTCAATGGCACCTTTATATTCAGATGAAAACCAAGAGGGAGTTGAGATCTGATCTGGAGCAGAGTTTGCTGCCCACATAGCCCCACTTCCCCTTGCCCCTTTCTCCCAGCAGATCACTGATGTACATGCAAGCCTGCCTCAAGGGCTTGTTTTTGAAGATTGCAGCATGTTCTCCAGTCTGGCCTGACAACAACACAGTCAGTGTGTATTTGTTACAACGTGGGTGGGAAGCCTCTTGGAATATAGGACAGAGAGCCTGGCCTGTATTACAGGTGGGTTTTTTTCATTTAACAAATGCTCATTTATCAAGCTGCTGAGTGGAGAGAAACACAGCTATTTCTGCCTGTGTGCCTGCAAGGATATAAAAAACACCTTTAAACGTATAAAGAGACTTGAAACCCCATAGGATTTAAAGGCAGATGTGAGGCATATGCAAGCTTTTAGAAAGATAAGTAACTCACTTCATCCTTATTGTGTTTTTACTTATTCCATAAAACATCGTAAAGTAGGGATTTAAAAATGCTTCCTTCTATAAAATTATTCCTCTCCCTGCATTCATCTTTGCATGGTCTGCACATTTCAGCAGAGTTTTTTATGGAATACTGGATTTGGATAGTGCTTTTCCTTTTCATTATTTTAAGTCATTTCCTTGACAGTGATTATACTTAATATTAAGTATAAACTTAACTGCCCAAACTAATAGGTAGAGTGAATGTCATTGACCTTTATTCCTCTCTCTTTACCAGTCCAAGGGTAACTGTGAAGTTAAAGTCGTTATGTTAGTCTGAATTTGGCATCAGAGGCTTATCCCAGTTGAAAATGATCCTTTGTGTGTTTCTTTTAATACAGACAGTGATTTCAGCCTTTTGTTTACAATACACATACACACAACTACTTGAAGCATCTTACCTACTTTTGTGTCCTCTAATGATTTTATTTATGATATAACTATAAAAAAACCCTATGCTGGTTTCTCTTTGAGGCTATGACTTTGATCATAGGTTATTGCATTGAACTTTACTTTAGAGGCTCTAACAAGAACAAAAGTCAAGAAAATTTAGAGCAGGAGGAAGGGCCTTTCTATTCAGAAGCAGATTATCTTTAATCCTCGTCCCTTCCCTTTACCTGATGTGATATGCACATACAGGCATCCATGTGTACACAACTACTTGTACAGTTTAAGTTTCTCTTGCCCTCCCTCAGAGCCAGAAGCATAAATCTTGCTTCTCTAATAAAGGCATTTAAAGCACAAAGTTATAAAAATATTCTCTATGTTTCTGCGTGGGGTATGTCACTGGCAGTAGGAAGCATTTATCTTCCCTGTCACTTAGTTTCCTTGCTGAAGTCTCTAGGGATAGCAACATTTGGTTTTCTTGAAATTTTCAATAAAGGACAGGCAAATAACATCTTTCCCTGCTAGACTTTCCTCAGCTTAGCCCTGCTGAGGGTGTCTTGCAGGGACAATTACCCTGCACACTGCCAGAGTTTCAGTGGTCATTGTTATTGCAGCATTTGTCCCTTTCCTGACAAATCACATTATTCCCCTGGCTGAGGACCATTAGTGGACCCAGGGGAGCCAGAAGGGGATGGCAGCTGGCAGCTTGCCCCTGGGCAGAGGCAGTGTGAGAGGGAGCAAGCAGAGGAAGGTCAGAAGGAGCCCATTTGGGTACTCTCCCGTACCTCTGAGCTGCCAGCTACGCAGCGCTCACTGTGCTCAATACCCCTGCCCTGCCTGGGGATTGCTTCTGCCTGAGCTTAGCTGCACCCACTGCCTTCCCTACACTTTCTCCATGAGGGAGGGGGCCTTTTCCATAAGCTTCTCTCCCTGCTGAAGCATTTGGCAATGTGCAGTCACCTAAACATGAGCAATGCCCCGGAAATCACACTATTTTGATAAAATTATTTAAATTATTTTGATAAAATACCTTCTTTTTTTTTTTCCACTTGCTACTTGGTTCAGTTTCAGGCTTTGGCTTCTGTGGCAGCACAGCCAGGAAGGATAGTTGATATCATGGTATAGCTGGAGTTCTGAGGTCTGCACAGTGAAAAACATCAAGAGCTTTTCCACCTCGTGTCAGGCACTGCACGAGCAGCAATGGGGCACTCTCAGTGTGGGACATCCCTGCAGCTGAGAGAGCAAATCCATCCTTGCTGCTGCTCATTACGTTAAATGGCTCTGTGCTAGCTGGTAGTTCTCTCTTCGAGAAACTAACAGGAGGGGCACAGGAAAATATTAATACATCAATAACTAAAGCCTCATCTTGACTTGAAATTCTTCTGCTGTTCTGTTCCTGATCCCAAAGACTGAGCAGCAAAATCCCCAAAGAGGCTGGTTTGTAGCTCTCACCAGTCTTTATACAACCAGCTGTGTTTTCTGCATCCAGGGGTGATGTGGGTCTCCAGGTGTCCTGCTAAAGCCTTATTAATTTATGTGTTTCTTTCCTAATATGGATTTTCCAAATTCACTTTTTGGCATATAATTCATCTTCATTTCTCTCTATTTCCTACTATATAGATATTTCTGTTAACCTTAACAGCCTGCTTGGAAGAGATGGTGGTGATTTGAGAGGTAAACACAAAAGTGTCTGGTCTTCATTCAGATTATAATGCTGGAGGCAGCTGGTATTTTATCATTTGCAAAGTCCTTCCTGTTTGTTTTCTTTCTTCAGAAATCACCCCAAAAAGAGCACATACCTGGTACTCCCTTTCTGTGTGTCACCATCATATGGCACTGCACGTTGGTGACAGGCTGATTTAACTTGCCCCCCACTTCAGTTTAGCATCTAGACTTCTAAGCACAGCTGTACTGGTAATGGTTACCATTGGAAAACAGATGCTTTGCTCTCCCAGTGAGGCAGGTAATTTACTTGTTGCTCTTGCTCTCTAGGAATTTTTAGATTTTGTTGGCATTTGTAGTATTTCCATTTGCTGTGGACAAAAATGGATATGTTAGCACACCAGTCTTGTGCAAATTTCTGCTGTTAGAATTTATGTAGGGTCTAGGTGGAAACAAATGAATCAAAGTGGTTAAAGGGTTTATGTGTAGCAAGATTCTTTCCGTTCTCTTTCTACCTTTGCTGCAGACAATGTGTTGCGTTATACAGATGCTTCTCTGGGAATCTCAGTACCTTGCAGCAACGATCACTGCAGATAATCAGCCTCTGTCTACTCCAGAAGAATTACTGCAGCTGGATACCAGTTTATCTCCGCTGGGAGCCCAGATGAGGCGCATTGGCAGAGCTGCACAGCCGACACAGCGGCGTTAAGCACTGTCTTGAGCTGTGGCATCGGGGATGCTGCCATGCTTGGTAGGGCATTGGTTGCCAGCCAGCTGCAGAGTCCCCACTGCTGTTAACAGTGCAGGAGGTGAATTCCCAAAATATTCCTTTTGAGGACCATAGCCATGGCTAGCACTGCTGCATTCTGGTTGTATTTACCCGTGGGGATCTCCTGCTCGCAGGAAGTGTGCTGGCTTTGGTGGCAGCAAAGATCTCCTCTACCAGAGCAGCGACCTTTGTTTTAACATGCCTGAAAATAGATGCTTCTTAAGCATGAATCTTGGGTCTTCTTAACGCTGGGGTTTAAAGCTAATTTGTTGAGGAAGTGCACAATTTAAAGTTACTGCTCTTATAAAGAAGCCACATTACACTCTAAACAAAGTGAGCTTTGAATTTTCTTTGCTGGTTTCTGAGTAGGTTTAATCAGATGCAGCTAAGCTTTCCAAGTACTGATCAGTTCTGAGATTTGGGAGGACACCTTGATGGCATCCCCAAACTTCCTTAGCATAAAACCAGAGTTCATAAAACCCCCTGTGCCAGGGGGCACAGCAAGTGCTGTAAGCCATCAGCAAACACTAGGTCCTCATGGAAGTTCCTGTGCAGGTAGAGATGAAGCAACTCTGAGCTGCCAGCTCACCAGAGCCCCATGGCAGGAGAGGATAAAAGGGACTTTTTGAGCAAACACTAAGACTTAAACTTCTGAGAGCTGGTTTAACAGTGCTTTAACCTTACACAGATGATCTTACAGCACCTGTGATTTAAGATCTTGATCCTAATAGAAAGTAGAAGTAGAATATAATGTTACTTACTGGTTACTGGTTCAGGGGAATAAAAAAAAATGATAGAAACAGCAGCTATGATGGAGAGTGAACTTTTAACGTTTTTTTTTTCTCATATAATGTTGGTTAATTTGTGCATCCAGTTGGTCTCATGAACCTCAGTGGGACTGTTTGTGGGAATAAATAGGCTAGTTTTTAATCCCTCAGGTTTTCCTAATAGCATCATTATGTCATTTAAAGCATGAGCAGTATTTATCTTGATGACCTTTTGTTATTTGAGATCAAAGTCAGATAAGAGTTGAAAATTAATTCAACCCAGCAATCTCATTAAAAAACTGTCTACAATATGACTTTCACAGCAGAGTCATTCTGAAGGTTTAATTTTGGTCCTTTGCTGCAGCCTTTCCTTCCATAAATCCCTTTCTTGGCTTGGGGAACTAATTATGACTTTTATCAAGAGTCGTGTCCTCAAAATGCCTGTGAACATGTCTGTGTCTTGTGGCATCACCAGAGTCACCGAATGGGAAATGAATCAAATTACAAAGACCTAAAGATCTAGAGAATTCTAGCCTTGAGTAAGATAAAACACCTGCATACATCAAGGTGAGTTGTAAGGGTTTGATAGACACATGAAAAATCCCTATTAGTGCTAAAGTATTACTGGAATTAGGTCATGCTCCAGTGTCATTTTCCTAAAGATAGGGGTGTGATATTTATATCGGAAAGATGTGTGAATCTGTGTGAGATGAAAGTGTACTAATTTCAGAGTTGCTTTTAAAAATATTTTTCTTACCTCCTGCTTTTTTGAAGGGTCTCATGAGTCTGTCGAGAGCTGTTACCTCAGTGGAGGTCTTGTTTCATTGTCTAGTGCAGATTTGCTGTAACATATGGCAGTGATGGTGGTGAGAATCACATTTTGAGGAATAAATTCCAGAGACAGAAAAAAAAAACCAGCTTCTTTTGAGGTTTCTTTCAATGAGGACCATTTATCACATGGATTGGTAACAGAGGAAACAAAACCAGCAAAAAACTAAGATGCTGCTTTGGTCTGTTGAATACATCCAGAAAGTTTCCATACTAATCATCTCCCTCTTAGTGGGTAAATCTTATTGCTTAAAAAAAGGTATTCAAAATATTAAGTAGAACAAGCTCAAAGTATTTTCTCCCTAAGTTATTAACTGTTGCCAAGCCAGTGCAGGCATGAGTTGTAAGAAAGAACATCTCAAATTACATGAGATATCTACATTTAGACAACTGATTTAAGCCCTTTGTATGGTGATGACAGTATAATTAATTCATACTATGTAATAGAATATGCATAAGTAATTCATACTGTAATGAAAGTGACTTTCTTGTGTAGTGTTAGTAGAAAGACATGGTACTGAAAAAGACTGCAAGTTTTCCTACTATGTGTTCACACATATGCAGGATATCTAAAAATATTTTTAACTTCTTGCATTGAGCATTTCATCTAAAGCAAAAGAAGAAAAGTTGCATTACATATATAATTGACCTCAGCCTTGAAATCTCTGTTAAAGATGGAAATCCATCTTAAGATCAATTTGTAAGCTTATGGTATGCTCATCAGCACCCATTTAATGAGAATTGGGGAGATCTGTGTAGGCAAAGGGAAATAACAAGCTGAACTGCATCAGGAACATGGAGCCACAGAATTCTGCAGGTCCCTCAAGACATTAGGCACTAATCAGAGAAGAAAAGAATGCTGCATAATCTTTTCAGTATTTTCTTTTCCTTGGTCTATGCTACTGAGTATAATGGATAAATTTGGAACAGGGGAATTCCAGAGAGTAAAGGTGCAGTGCACCCTTTGACAGATATGTCCAAAAAAAAAAAAATCTCTCTCTATATATATCCATGTATATGTATTCATGTGTGTGAAATGGAAGAACTCAGGAAATTAAATGTCAATAAATCTTTGGTACCAGATGGCATTCATCTGAGGTTTCAAAAAACCCAGAGCAGATTTACTATAAAAATATGTATAGATTGTCACTGAAAACAACCTCATCTATCAAATGAGAATAGTTGCCAATTGAAAAGATTTTTTAAAAGACAAGAATAGCAGCAAGAATTATATTGTGACCATCGAATTTAATCTTCCATGGTAGGAAAATAAATGTATTCTGTTCTAATAAATTAACATACTATTTATTTTGATGTTTTTCCATCTTTGACAGGTTTAACAAAAATATTTAAAACAATGCAGAAAAACACCATGTGTCATTAGAATATTGATATAACTAATATTTTTTTTAAATGTCTTGTTATTGATCTTTCTACACATTCTGTTAATGAAATTTGTTAACAAGAGAGTGAGAGTAAAGTTAGATCTGTTCAGAGATTAGGAGAATAAATTAGATTACCTAGATTACAGATAGGAAAAAAAGAAAAGACTGGTATCTATGCCTCAGCACAGGAGGAGGTTGTTATTATGATGCAGCCACAGGGTTCAAACCTATAGGGAGTGTCAAACATATTGAGAGTGTGAGGAAAGAGGTAACTGCCAGCACAACAGGAACTTGTTTGTGCAGCTATGCAGTACATTAGAAATTCCTTAGAAAGCTAGAAACCTGTGCAATGTACTTCAGGATAGACAGGTGCAATGGGATTCATGCAAAGACCAACTTGATAAGCACTCATTTTGACTGCATCGAGCCACCTGTAGAGGAGATGAAGATGGGAGGTAACTTGTCTCTTCCACATAAGAGCACACCAGAGGTCTCCTAGAATAAATTCAGTTCCATGGCTGGAAGGGAGGTGAGCATCAGGTGTCCTGTGGGTGTCTGAGGTGTGAGCTGCTCACAGTAGCATCAGAAAAGCACTGTCTGACTTTTCACTGCCTGTACAGCAATGGTAGCTGTGACTGTCTCCTGGTGTTTTTATGGAACAGATCACTAACCTCAGTTCAGATATCCAGGCTTTTCCCATCCCAGACAAAATATGTAGTGAGAACAACTAACCCTACAGAGCCAAGCTTAAGATAGGGGTGGCTAAAGATGTCTATGTGACAGAGAAAGATGATGAGTGGATTCCCAAAATATTGCACTTTGTTAGAGAGGAGATAATGTTGTCTACTGTACCTTTTCACCTTCATTAAAGGATTTCCTTTTGCTTATTTTATTCTGAAAAAAAGAGGGAAAAGATAGCAAAGAAAAGAGTGAGGGAAGGCTCACCAAAGATGAGAGGAATGGTAGTTAGAAGTGTGGAAAGTGCTTCAGCAATGAGACTTGAAGCAATGCTAGGAAATCAATTAGTCTCCCTTCCTATGCACAGGCTGCAACTAATGATTTGGAGAACATTTCTGAAGGAGGTGCTTGCTATAAACCCCAAACTAATTGATCCATTTCACTTCAAAGTATGCGATAAGGGAAAAGTCTCCTTTATCTTCTCTACTCAGGGTAGCAATAAAGTCCTACTCGTACTCCTTTCAGTTCCAGCAAGGATTGTGTGTCACTGACATTCCCAAGCCCAGCTTTGCAAAGAAAATATCTAGAGACTGTTTCTTAAAAGCAGGCTGAGATCTGTTTTTTTCCATGGGAATCAAAAGGAAAGGCTGGACTTTTCACAAAACATTTGTGGGTATCTCTTCCAAATTCTCAGTGTTCAGCTGAATAGGAAGTCTGTCTGTTTTAAGAGTTGGATTGATAATTCAGTGCAGTGGGGATAAAGTATTAGCTTCTAATGTTTGCCAAGAATTTTGTATCAAGCCATCCTAGAGGAGCAGGAAGGAAGGCTTTGTGCCCAACATGGCAGAGCTCATCTCTAAATACAATTATCTCAGTCTGAAGTTTCAAAAGAGGATGTGTTTTAATACACAGTGTTTGGAGAATTTGAGAGGTCAGCAGAACAGGACTTTGTTCCACTGTGATTTTTCTTCTAATTAGACAAAGGCCAACTTTTCCTCAGAAGGAAAGCCTCCTTCCCCAGCTCCCTCATTTCCTCATGGAATGTGCTGTTGGCAGAACAAGGACTTCTGAAACCGATTATAAAGGTAATTCCACTGAGAAAGTGCAAACCAAACATTTTCTCATTAAGAGAAGTCCAGATGCTCCATTTTGGTGTGTTTTAAAACCAGTGCAGTGTAGAGTCTTTGAGATATATATAACTGGCAAGAGAAAGCAGATGACAAAAGGGTAATGGTTTAATTCTTATTTTAAGTTAACAACTGTGGTGTGTTGTCTCACACTCTCAACAGAGATCTGAACAAGAACATGGATTATATGGCATGCCGAAATGCGCTTGTGGGCTTAAGCTGCAGGAACAAAAGGATAGAGCTCTCTGATAGGAGATGCTACAAAGACTCTTTAAGAGAATAACGTGGGAAAGAAGTCAAGATGCCAGGAGGGAAATAATGTCAAATTTTCATCTTTGTTATTTTCAGGGTTGGAGGGGAGGTAAACGTTCTTTTGGGCTTTCGGAAGCAGAGCATTTCTGTCCATGGAATGAGGTGGGAAGACCCTTCCCATATTTGCCAGATTGTCTGAAAGCCTATGTGGGAGAGGTTGATAATGGGCCTGGGTAACTTTGCCTCAATTTACGGGCACTCTGCAATACAAATTCCTCTCCTGCCTCCTGGGAGCTTGATCACAGGTAATAGAGAGCCACACTTTACACAGAAAACGGAAAAAACCCTGCATTTAGACAATTCTCGTTGGAAAATTGTAGCCCAAGGCTGTAATAAAGATGCCAGTTTTATGAAACTGAAACAGGCTTGGACACACTGAATTATGGACTAAGGGGAGCACAGACAATTAATAGTAAAATTGCTCTTAAATATAAATGAGAGTTTAGGATAATGTTTTTGATAATAATCTCTTTGTAATAGCACAATAAAGGGATCCATACTCCCTGCCTTTCGCAGATGAACTCATTTAAATATGTCCTCCATTCCCTCAAGATCAGGCATTTCGACATACACTGTAATGTCAGTCATTACTTCCTGAGCGCATCAGCGAAGTTTGACTCCATTTTTCCTAAGTGCTGAATTTCGCTGGGGGCTCTGCAGGCTCCGTGTAGCACCGGAATGACTGCAGCTGTAACTCACCAGTGTCACCCTGAAAACTCAGCTTCTGAGCTTGCTGACATGGTTTTCTAAAGACTTTCCCAGGACAGTAGCTGTAAACATAGATATGTGTACATTCTTTCTGATACACGTCTTGTGATAGGCGTCTCTCATGGCCAGTGCAGTGAGAAAGTGTTATCATGACCATCCAATCCCTGGCCGTGGTCAGAAACCTATAAATCCTGTGAGGAAAAATAAACCACTTCTTCTTTTCACCACACCTCGACCTGTGTCCGTGTGATCTATTCATCTTCAGTGGCAACACACCAGGATGTGTGAGATGGAAATGCTGTGGCCACTGTGGTCCTGCCACCCCTGGCAGAACAGGGCAGAGGAGTGCGGTGCTTTGCACTGGGGGACACATGCCAGGCTTTGGCTCACCCTCTTGGCAGGAACAGGAGGGAAAAGCAGGTTGTGAGGGGTCTGTTCCTAAGGCAAACACTGGTACACTTCTTTCAGCCTCGTGTTTTGAGTAATACAGTAGGGTTTTCAAATGTTTTTCAACCCTTGGAAGTTGTGCACTGGAAGGTTGCACGGAGCCACAACGCAGGAGAGAGGGCAGAATGAGTCCCTTACCTGTTGATGTTGGCTTCACAAAAGAGTACAGCAGGAATGACAGCCCCAAGGTGTCTCCCTGCCACTAGCAACCCAGCCATGTCTGTGCTGCTTTTATAGGACATTGATTCTCTCTTAGGAGCCGGCAACGTGCTCACTAAAACCGAGGACAAAATCCCTAGTGATACCAGTGGAAGTAGAATCTAGCTTTTGTGATTTAAGTAGGGTGTATGGGGAGGGATCTCTGTCCCAAAGAAGAAAGCCTCTAACTTTCTTGAGGCTGGTTGCATTTGTCTTGCAGGCGATCTGAAACAGGTATTACAAGCATCCTAGTTCCCTTAAGTGCTTTCTGGGGGAAGCGCCAAACGCAACAAAGCTTTGTGTTACTTCTCTTGCCTCTAGACTAAAAGGGATGACTGATATTTGCAGAGATAGTGGAGCAGCAGCTCCCTTTCGTGCCTGGGGGGAGCCTGGTAGTTGCCCAAACTGCCTCAATTCCTTTCTGCCTGGGGCAGTGCCCTCCTCAGGCTGGGAATCCAGGCACAGCCCCTGATCTGGTTGTCATCACTGGTAGTGAAGGAAAAGCGATGCATTTTCGCTATACCATCAGGATGCTATCTTCTAGGGATAGGGTTAATTGGCTTTTTAGGACAGTGGGAGGGAAAAGAGGGAAAGTGTGACAGCTGTTTCATTAGATGGGATGTTGAATAAAACAGTTAAGAGGCTGCACCCCCCCAGAGTTAACCTTTCTCGCCTGTATTTCAAAGCTCAGTCATGAGGTTAGGTTTGAAAAGGATGATGGGGTGGAGAAGGGGAGGTTAATATATTTTATTAACATCAACTAAGGACAAAAAAAGCTTTTCTTTCATCATGACCCGAATCATTCGCTCCTACTGTACGTGAAATGACAGCTCACCTGAGAGAACAGAGAGGGGATTTAAAGCCAAATAATGATTCATAAAAATCCACTGCTGCAAGTTAAGTAAATTTTGAGGAACATGTAGTGCTAGACCAGCTTTTCTGTATGCAAAAGCCTTATAGCTGAAAGCCATTAAATCAATTAATACCACACGATACATCAGAGCTTGTTCATGCTGACAGAAGGTCAGACGGATGCCCTGATCCAGCTGATGTGCTCTCCCAAGACATCACAGCACAGGGCACTGTCCTGGCAGCACGGGGCAGGATGTGGATCCTGGCTGGACAGCCCAAGTTTTTGTGTTTTGCAGCTGGCTACTGCATAGACTTCTTCATCAGGCTCCTATCTCCAGGATGTTTACTTTCTGTACATTTTTCTGGCTTCTTGGCCAGCATGAATATCTCTTTGGCAAAAATTTCCACAAGGAAGATATCTTAGGACAGGTCTTCTGAGCTGGGGAGCCATCCTTCTTGGTATTTTTATGTTCCTACACAACACTAGGCTCTGCTGTGCTCTGCTTCACACTGGTGTAAATGTGGAGGAAATCTGTGGCCTATCAGTTTACACTGAGGAGAGAAAGAGACCCACTGTGGTGAGTGCATGGTACAAAATGAAGTAATAAGTCAGTCTGGGTCTCCACTTGGCCTTGTCAAAGGGCAGGCAGAAAGACATGCTGGGGGGAGGGGGGGGGGGGCAGGCTCAGTTTGAATGTTTGCCCTTTGAATTAATTCTGGTTGACCTACTTCAGCAATGATTGAAGAATTTTTTATTCAGTTTGCCCTGATCTATCCCCTGGTGAGCATGTGCTTGTTATTTTTTAATGAAACCATTTTCACAGCCTGTTGTTTTAGGTGTTGCGAATGGAGGAGAGTGAGGTTATTCTTTGGTTCCTATTCTGTTTTTTGTTTCTTCAGGGTTCTCAGCGCCACACGGTTGCTTTTAACTGCGTGTGCACAGTGCACTCCCAGTTCCTCACTCTCAGCTCAGCAGGTTTATTTTCACAGCAGATAAAAATAGTGTAAAGATACGATCATTGATTGAAAATAAGAGCTCTCTTACAGGAGCCATAAACAGAGTATTTTTGTCTTTCCTTGTGAGTCATGTGCAAGTAGACTTGAGGGTTTTGCTCCATCTTTAAACTTCTCCAGAGCATTGATGTTTGAGCCTTTAGGCACAGAATGCAGGTAGGATGGGATACACCGAAGTCACTGTGAAAAATAGCTGTTAATTTACACTCTGTGCTTAGGTCAGACACAAAGCACTTGCCATCCTGGATGAGATCACTGTTCCATCTTGTTCTCTGTCTGAGGAAAGTGCAGCATGTCTCCCATCACACCACTTGACATTCTCCCACCAAGTCTGTTTCACTGCAGATGCAGTTCCAAATCATGAGATCCTGAGGTCTCTGCATATTTGAGAGCTTAACTTCACAAGAACAGTGTTTATTCTCCACCACTCTGGAGCTTTTGTTGTACAAGGAAAGAGGCTCCAGGGGTGACTAATGACTTACTGCCTGCAGATCCAGGTCTGATTGCCCTTTGGAGCCATTTATTTGCCTCTGAAGTGGCAGGTAAAGAGTGACTTTTGGGGGTTTGTTAGCAATCAAAAGCCACCACATTTTTCTCAAATTAAAAGACACCAGGTTTGGTTTTGCTATGCAAAGTGATGCAAAGGAAGTATCCTCGTGGCAATCTGAGAGATGCTGTTGTATTGTGCCATTCCCTGTTGCTGACAGTATCAGCTTTTGTTTTGTGGGGAAGGGGTAAAGGGCAGAATGCACGGAGGTTAAAAGAAAAAAATTTTTGAAATGCTTCTTTTTGAGATTTGAATTTTTTTCCCCCTCTCTTAAGAAAGTCACTTTGAAAAAAAAACAATGAAAATGTTCATTCTATGTTACATAAAAAGGCCTTCAGTTTCTTAAGTGAAGGCTTCTTAGGCAACTCGCATTGATCACAGTTTCAAATATTGATTTCTAACTTAAAAGAAAAATTGAGCAAATGCCAGTAACTATTTCTCAACAAAGAAATAAATATTGCTTCTACAGAGGAGTAACATAATATATTGTTATTTATTTTATCATATCACTGTGATTAGCTATGTGACACATAAATTAAAAGGCAAATAAAACCCCAAAGAAACCTTTATCTTGAACAAAGACATACAGCTTTAGTCCTTCTTCTGAGTATAACTTGCCAGGAACAGATTTCATAATGGGACACTATTATCATAACTTTAATATTGTTTAAATTCAAAAGTCTTCCTTCAAGCATCAAGGCCTAGAGGAAAGACCTTTACTAAGTTATCTAAGGAAAGCATATTGCCTGTGAATCACTTCCTATAGTCCATAAAATCCTTTATAATTTACAGAACAGCTGTCCGTAATAAAGCATCAGAAAAGTTCTACTTCGAGTCCTGAAACTGAAATAAACACAATACAGAAAAATACATTTATGTGGAACACGTTTAGAAAGGTGCATGTGCCAGATCGAAGCTTTTCACCTATTTATTGCTAAAAAGTCTTAAGGTAAGGGGTTAGAAAAGGTTGTTGGCTGAAATAATAGCCAGTAAACATACATGGAGGAGCCTCAAAATATTAAAAGGTCATCCACCAGAGCTTCTAGGAAAAAAACAATTGACCTCTAATGAATTTGAGAAGGGAAAAATGTTTCAAAATGCAGGTTTTTCTCAAGCATTGACCTTCAAATTTTTAAATTATTCTTCTTTTTGCTGTTCTTATGAACCAGTTCTAGGATCTTTTCAAGGTTAAGAGAGGAGTTACTATAACATTTCAATGTAATAGGTGTTCACTTAGCATATGTTGGCCATGAAGAGGGCAAATGGAGCCTTTTCATTCCATGGCTGTTTAGAAAAATAGCATTTATGATACTGATCACACATAAATGTCTTCATAACTTACAGATATGCTTTTTTGAAATGAAATTTCCCATAAAGTCAGGTGCCAGTTAAAGCAATATTGATGTCTGTTTCTCTAGCACCTTTGTTCCTTCAAGACCTTAAACTTACTTTGATATCACAGGCTCATCCATAATTTACTGACAGAGTCTAGGACATGGCAGGATGGGAAATAAAATAATAATGGATGTGAAGACAGATTTTTTTTTTTTTTAGAGAAGAGCATTTACCTCCAGTGAGAACAAACTTCTTCCTTCTAATGCTCTTTCTGTGGTTCTCCAGAGTGGACTTCTGTTTTCAATAATTTTCCTAAGTTCTCTAATGAAACTAGCTCATGTTTATTGTGGCTTTAAAAAAAAAGAAATTTAAAAAAAAATCAACTAGAATAGCAGCTGTGGTGAAAAAAAGTCCCATTTTGAAAAGCAAATGGGCAGTTAGCATTTAAACACAGCAATGCAAACTCAGCAGAAACCCTGCCTCATGGCACTAGGGAAGGAAAAATTAGTCAGCTACATTTTGGTGGCAAATCACTTCCAACCTTCTTCATTTTTATACCTTCTGAAGGCTTGTACTTCTTTTCTGACATTAGTGACTGACTGCTGACTTCACAGCGAGTATACCGTGCATTGCAGTAGGTTTGGACACCTGATGATGTGACATTTATAATTTCCAACACGTGGCGGCCTTCATGTGAAGCACTGGGTTACTTAAACTATCTCGTCCTACTTCTGTCTCAACAAATAATAGTGATGAGGAGAAATAGCTTTGTCCTCATATAAGGGACAGAGACATAGGATTGTTTCTTCCTTCTGGTGTTAATAAACAGATGAGACAGGACAACCTAGTGGAATTTTTAGGGATCCTTTAGTTTCCTCAGCACTTGTTGAGGATTGTTGCCTTGAAAAGGCATGGCTTTCTGCAAGGCAGGAAGTGTGTGTGCTCAACCTAGTTGAAAACATCTGTTTAATCATATTGCAAACTCCAGCAAGTGCTTCATTTGTAAAGCAACAAGAAGATGATTGATTTAGGACAGTTTTCAAACCAATGTTTTACAGATTTTCTGTTCAAGAGCCAGTAGCACTGTTATCAAAACAGTGGTGCTGAGAATGCATTTGTGTTCTGACCAGAGGAACTACAGTACAAAGAGCAAAGACTGAATTCAACAAATGGACTGTAGAGTAGCAAGCTTTTCATTCTAACTTAAGAAAAAAAGTAAAAGAAAAAAAGAAAAAAAAAGGAAGTAAGAAAAAGAAGCTCAGCATATAATTTACACCAGTTTCCTTCAATCACTTTCTTATTCCAAGGCTCTGGTATATGTTCCACACCAGTGAGTGGAATGGGAGTACAAAAGGCAGGAATGAAAAGGAACAAGTGAAAAATGGGAGCACAAAAGGAAGGAATGTCACAAGCCACAGGAGTTAAGAAAAAAAAGAGAGAATATGAACAAAACATAATTCATGCAACAAACACCTCATGTTTATGCTCTGCCAACTAAATAACTTCAACAAGTATTTTTTTCAATTGCTTTCTCTTTCTTTTAGTATTTCTCATTATTGTTTTCCCAGTATTATCTGATCTTAAATTCTCACCTTTGTAATAATGACAACTTAAGTTCTTACTTCCTTAAAAGAGTAATAAATTATTGGCTGGGGGAAGGAAACTAAAGGGAAAAAATAATGTTTGATGGGGAGAGATAGCAGAGGTTGGGAAAGGGTACATAGAGGCTGTCCAGAGCTACAGACATATTTTGTGTCCTTATGTGTGAAAGGATATCGCTAAAGATGGTTCTGCCAGGAAAGATTAAATCACACTTGGGAAGAGGGGCTCAACAATGGGCTGGCTATTGAATAAGTGCAGCAATTGTCCTTGACTTTCAGTGTGTTTTCAGCTGTCTGGAGAAAGAGAAGGTTGAAAAGGATACAGTTTGCAGTTGCAACTAGTCCCTCGTACTGAAAAAGGGATTCAGGACTATCAGTCTGAGGTTTTAAGGATTTCATTGCTGATTTATAAACAACATCATAGTTGCTGAATTTTTGCTTTTTAAAACGGGGTAGATTTCAGGGAATGCTACTACCCCTGTGCCAGGTCTCCAGCATTATCCTGATACTGAGCTGATGCTGTGCTCATGGTTACAGCTCTCCCTGTGGCATGTAAGGGTGGTGCTAAGTGGCTGCTGTATTTTGTTTTTATTTTGTTGAATTCAAGCTATCAGTATATCCATCTGCTGTTTTTGTGTCCTTCAAATTAGATATTTCAGATCTGTACTTACTTGTCCTTTTAGCAGCTATACCAAGTAAGCTGAGTCTCACAAAAAGCTCCACTTCTGCCAATATGGGTGGCAGAAGTTACTGTAAGCCTCAATTCAGAGGCCTTCAGAGCAAAGAGTCTTTGAGGGAAAAGGGCTGAGTACTTGAGCAAAGTCTGTGCAGTTTAAAGTTGGCCAGGGCCTGTTGTCTTGGTGGCATGATGGAGTGACACAAGGTGGAGAACCTGAGATGGCCTCAGAAGACCAGCCATGAACACTCACTGCTGTCTAGGGATGGCCAAAGTCAAGGAGATGAGAAATGGGAATGTTGATTCTCACCCTCACTGCTCTGGTTGTGCAACACAGGAGATGGCCCAGCTTGTTGGGGTGGGATTCACACTCCCTTGGCCCAGTGAGAGTTGACAGTGTCAAATATCACATAGTTTTTGCTCTCACACACCCTAAAACTCAGCTGTCAGTTTGTCTTTGCTCAAGGGAAAAACAGCAACCTTCCTCCCTTATCAGGCTATGCAACATCTGTTTCAGTTTGTTAGCTGCTTTCCTGCAATATTGGAAAACTTTGGTCTGCTGGAAATGAAGTTTCTGTTATCAACAGCTGCCAGTGGAATGTGCTTTTGTGGAGCAACCCGTGCCTTTGCACAGGACTTGCTCAGCTTTGTAACTAAACCTCTCTAGTATGGAAAGTGCGCAGAAGGCGTGGAATGGGAGCAGAGCTTACATCAAAGATGTCATTCACAATTGTTTCTTATCTAAACTCTGATTTTCACATTATAAGAGTGGTGACATATTGCTTTTCTTCTTCTGCTGACTCCTGGCACCAACTCAAACAGATATTGTGGTTCCCTTCATCTTGAAATCCTGCCTTTGCAATGCCACTGTTCAGGCAGGGCAAGCATTTGCTAGCAGGGTTATTCTAGTAGCTGATCCAACACCTGCAGTGGAAACACTTTCTTGGAGTGTTCTTTTGTGACCCAGTATGATTGGTCATGGACAACTAAAAAGAAGTAAAGCCACTGTGTTGCCCACCAAGTGAGTTGGAACTACCAGCTCTGGTGAAAAAAAAGATCTGCTGGGGCAAAAGCATTTCTGCTTTGTACTTCTATTTATATATATTTCAGTGTGATAAAGTGTCATCCAACTCAGCTACTTGAGCAGAACAGCATTAAATTTCTCTGTTGCTGTTATTTTGAAATTTATCAATTCCTGCATTTATGTACCTTAAAGTGCCTGTTCTCGTGTCCTCCTTCCCCAGATGCAAAATATCACTCTCTTTTTGAACTCCATTAAGTACATGTACTGAGTAAAATACTGTGCTCTCCTCACCCTCCCATCTGCAGATTGCTCCCCATATGTTGCATTATAAGATGTAATTTAATAACTAAAGGGAATTAATACATTAAAAAAATTGGGCGTGAATTTTAAGTGCTTGCAGAAGCTGCCAGATGGACAAGCAGAGGAGAGGGAAGACCTTTTTTGTCACCAGGGTCCTAAACCAGAATACCAGCAGCACAAAGCTCCTTACATCGCCTGCTAATGTTTTTTGTCTCCCTTTTTTACCAATCACTGAGCTTTTTCTTGGGATTCACTCCAGTCCCAGGATGGATTGAGTTTTTTGTCCATTTGGCTGTGTGTCTGTCCAACACCATGCCCCAGTCAAAAGGATCAGCTTAACACTGGGAGGAGAGGAAAACAGTGCATCTGAGCAGGTGAAGTGTGCACTACACCTGAGCTGGGAAACATTTACCTGCTTGCTGGAAAGGATGGGGCTGGAAGTCCGGAATTGCCAAAGCCCATCTTGCGTAGCTGGTGCTTCTGGCAAGGACACAAAGGCAGCTGCAGATAAACAGAAATACCACTTTACACACGTCCAGTCTGCACTGAATACAGTCTGTGGTCTGCTGAGATTGCCAGAATATCATACAGCAGAAGTTTGTTTGAAACCTGGGTTTATGTAACTAATCCACTAAAATACTATAATGAATAGTGCATTGAGCTTTTAATCAAGAAGTGGACTTTATAGCTACAAAATCAGTGCACAATAATCTTATGTAACACAATTGCACATTTTAAAAAAAAACAAACCAAATGTTTCAGCACTGGTGGCTTTTGCTATCTTATTATTTTACTCCTTTTAAATCTGTTTTTTATCAAGCCTGCTTGCTTCTCAGAGCATGCTTTTAGGTAACACCATGGGTAAGGCTGACATGTTTATTTAAAAATAGGTCACCCAACAGTTTGCAGGTTTCCTTGGAAAGTATTCACATTTGCTTACTGGATGTTGAGTATTGGCACTGTTTTTCACTGGAGGGAAAACTCACTGTTGTGAGTTTTGTTCAGCCATTGAACTACCTCACAATTGCTGGCAGGTTTCATATTTATTTAATAGAAGTTAACCACTGATCTTAGAAAGACTGACGTTTTTAGCTAGTCCATTACAATAATAAAAACACAAATGAACAAAATGCAGTAGAAAAAAAGGTGGTTTGAGGGCATGCTAGAAAAGACAACCCTCTTATCGCCCCAGTGCCACTGTCACTCATTCTGAGCCACAGAGCGCTGCCAGCCAGGGGCTGTGACTGGAAGCCCATGGGCTTCATGGACAGGGTAGTGTTTGCAGCTAGGTCAGCTAGAGATGAAGCCATTATGTCACTGGCAAACACAGAGTTCTTATTTTTAAGCCTTCTTTGATGGAGTTTTTTGCACCTACATGACACAGTGAGAACTTTTGTAGATGTCTGCCCAAGCTGTGCAAAGGTAGCTGTGCAAAAAGAGGCAAAACAGTTTACAATTGGAAAGAGATGTTTTTTCCCTGTGTTAATTTAATATTCATTGTGATTATAAGTAATCAAAATTCAAGTTGGTAACAAAGAGCTTATCATAGCATTTTATGTAAATACATTAAGCTAATAAGTTAGCAGAATAGTTAATGGAAGTTAATGGAATAATTTCAGATGGATGTAATAAACCTAGCTGTATTGATAATAACCATATTTTTTCTATAAAAGCAAATATGTCTTCTATCTACCAACTTCCTGATGGCTCTCAGTCTTCTACAAGTACCCAAAATGAAGGATAGACAGGTGGGGGTTGGTCTTTTCTCCCAGATAAAAACCAGTGGCACAAGAGGACACAGCCGTGAGTTATACAAGGTGAGGTTTAAACTGGATCTGAAAAAAAATTCTCCTCTGAAAGGGTGGTCAAGCACTGTTACATGCTGCTCAGGGAAAAGTGGAGTCACCATCCTTGGAAGATGTGTAGATGAGGCACCTGAGGACATAGCTTAGTGGTGGCTTTAGCAGTGTTGGGCTAGTGGTTGGATTTGATGATCTTAGGGATCTTTTCCAACCTAAAGCATTCTGATCTTCTGTTTCTAAGGCAGTCACTGAACACTGGCCAAGACTGCAGGTGGCTGCTGCTGAGCTCATCTCCCCTTGAACTGCCCCTACACATGGGGTCCATTGCCTGTGACACAGCACACATTTTTGGCTAATCTGTACCCTCCTTTTGTTGCTGCTTGTGATAAGTATGTCTGGCAATTGAAAGGTGCTTCTTTTCTAAGTCATGATGTTGCATCTGTACCTTTTATCTCCAAAGAAAGAACCAGAGAAAGTAGTAGGTTTTTACATTAGGTTTCTTTTTATTGTCTAATTATCAAACTGTCTGCAGCCCAGGTTGGATGCTGCACTCTGTTCTTTCATGCACATTTCAGTCAGTGTTTGTATCCCATTATCATACCCTGCTGGCAAGAGAGTGGACAGAAATTTTGGAGAATATGTGACAAGCAATTCAAGGCAGCATTTGGACAGCCCTAGTAAGTTAATCAGCTTTTGATACCTCCAAACTAACTGTACTTGGGGCTGGAAAACATCACGCGGCATCACGTTAAATTGTTTCCTCTTTGTGGAAAGCGTGTGGTGGCAGCATCATTTGGACAAGGGAGCATTTGACAGCTCACCTGTCACACACAGCACACCCTGCAGGAGCTGCTCACCCTTGGTTTGGCACCAGCCAAGCGCTGCTGAAGCAGGGGCTGAACAGGAGAATCATTTCCCAATCAAACAGCAGCCTGGCTACTTATCCCATTGCCGAAAGGATCTGTCAAACGCTGCTGCCAGCAGGACAATCACTTGGCATGTTTATTCAAGTAAACCTGTGCTTGGCTGGTTTTTCTTTATGCATTCAGCATTGTAAGGTTTTTTTAAAAACAAATGAGGAGAGGCTGAGGAAATAAGGAAACAGGTAAAATACTTTGCTGATTTGTGGTTTCAACATATTCATTAATGCAAGGTGGCAGGATGACAGATACTGAGAAAACTCTGCAGGGTCTGTGCAGCCATGCAAAGGGGATCTTGCCAAGATTTAGTAAAAGAAAGAGTGATGAGGCAGACACGTGTGTGTACATGGTCTGACCTGGTTAATTGGTGCTTGGCTTGTCCAGATGTTGGAATATTCGAGTAGCTTAAAGAGTGACCTGTAAGCAGAGTAAACAGTGTTATGCCTGTGCTGTTGAAGCATTAATCTGAACTTCCTGAGGGATTTAAAATACTAAGTAGAACTATGATTTTACAAGGGATGGGGATTGGGATTATCCAGGTCTTAAATATAGCTATTTCTTTTTTATAAAGCACATGATCTGTACTCAGCACGGAAGCACTTATCTCCTAAAACTACTGGGAGAATCCTACAAGCAAAGACAAACTCAAACATTATTATCTGAAACAGGGTGGGGGGTGAGGGGGAAAATGCAGTTTTCATACAATAACATTCCATGAATTATTTCACATATCTTTGTATGGATTACATAGCCTTTCCCTGTACCTTAAGTTTAGTGCTCTACCACTACAATTTTGTGGGTTTTAGCTGCTGAGGTTTTTTTAAAAGGTATTTCTTCAAGATTAGAGATAATAAGCAATTTGAGAAGTGGCAGTAAAAGAGCTTACAGAGGCTAGAGATGAATTCATCTGTCCCCACTGTTCATCAGCAACTTTTTGCAAGCATTTTAAATTTTTGTCTAAGTCCTAAAGTTCTTAAGACAGATACTTTCCTGTGTTTTCTTTTCCAAGCACAAATCTTTTGGATTAATTGTGTCTAAAAAAAATCTTTACTTTGCATTGATAAAAATTCAATATCCTTTCTACAAAAGTCGATAGGTCTGGTATAGGTTTATACCTGGGCAAATTGGAACCAGAAGAATTTGTCCTGTTATGCCTGTACGTATGCACACATTTATTTTTAAAAACTCTCGTTACGAAGTTACATATTGCTATATATTACATTTCTGAGACAGTGAGCTTGGTCATCCTGACCACTCTGGTTTGCTGATCCAGAGACTTTTGGAAATACTCTAACTCCTTTGATCATCTAGCTTTCCTCCTGGGTGCTGACTTGTTATGCTTTAATGCAGCTTTCATTCAGTCATGTCCATTTTGGGTCACTGCATCCAGGGCTGTAACTTCTAGGAAGGTGTCCAGGTTTAAGTAAGCAAAGTGTTTTTAATTTAATTCTTAACACAAGTGTGGGTTATTGTATGTGTGCAGAATCAGTGCATATCTTAATATTCCATCTTACTTTCTGCCAGTTTCCACTTGGATGTGTGTATCAGTGTATCAGAAGTTCAGAAAAAGTTATGAGAGGGCTCTCCAGGTAAAATTTGTAAATCTATGTCATTTTCATTGAGTAATTTCTGAAATCAAATCATGCATCTCAGACATTGGATATTTCGACATCATCATGCTTAGTCCAATATTACAAGGAGCTCATATTTTACTCAAATAACTGTATATTATCAAAGATCATATGTAATTACATCATGTGCAGCATATGTCTGTCAGACCTCATGGCACTTTCTAAGATCTTGAATTTAGTGCTTAAAATTTCAGTTCAGAGTATGTAAAGACACTGAAAATAACCCTTCCCTCTAAACTTAGGTTGAAAAATGTAAACCCTAAGTCCTGTCTTCCCACACACCCCTGAAAATATGCCTGCATGTTAACAGGCACCTGCTTCCTTTGCAGAGATGATCCATTTCTGAGGCTATAAATAAGTGTACGTTTTGCTCGGTTTGCTTCTGTGTTTTCTACAAGTGAGACCTGAAGATTTGGTTTATGTTACAGACCTGACACCATGGACCAGGTGTGGGCTCTAAAGGGCTAAATAAAAATCTAGCTTTTCCTAGTCCAGTGTGGGTTTGATCTCTTGGGTTTGAATGCCTGTTTGCAAGTCAGTAAATCTGGGCACTGGATGTGAAAATTGCTCCTCCACGGTTTTTCACTGTCAAGTGTCTGTCCCCTCAATACCACTTTTTTTCAAGGTCAGAAGCCAAGGAACACACAGGTAGGATGAGAGTAAAGAGCTGGGAGACAGATGTCCAGCTCCCAACCACCATGGGGGAAGAGGGAGGAAGGGTCAGGGGAATTGTCACAACAGCACTAGGCAAACTGGTTGTCATTTTAGCAGCAGGTTTGCCAGAAGAAGACCAGGCCACATTCTGTCTGCTGTCCAAGTGTCCTCTCACTTAGCACCCCCCTACAAAGGTGACACAAAACATGTACTGTTGGAGACTCACAACCAACACATTTGATCCGAAGATCCTAAGATTTGCATCCCAATTTTCTTAAATTTGCTTTGTACCAGATAGAAGATTATTTGGTGAATGAATAGCATCAACCTTTTCTCAGCAGGGCTGGGTAAACAATGGCTGCATAACATAGCAGAGGTTCATACTTACAGGTACTGCTTGTGTTAGTGACAAGCACTAGAGAGCCAAATAAAACAGGCCAGGGAGAATTCTGTTATGGTAACTCTTCTCTGACAGAGTAAGGTGATGTAGCATAATGATAACATTGCACGTAGTTCCTTATAGAATGAAAAAAAAAGCCCTAAACTGCATCAAAGCACCTAATTGTGCACCTTTCTAGTACACTTACAGGCCAAAAGTTTTTGGACCAGCAGTTCTAAGTGGACATGGTAGGAGTTATATCTCACTGCCTTTGACTTTGCACCTCAGCTCAAAATGGGGCTTGTTTAGAGCTGTCTGCCAGACACCTTTGGAGGTATTCAGAATGTGTTCCAAGTTTGCAGCCTTAAATCTTTAGGGAAGCATCTTCCCTGCTGTGCTCTCTTATTGAAGTGCCTATGGCAATTCTTGGTTATGCTGGAAGAGCTCACAGAGACGGGAAGGCAGAAATTGAGAAGGAATGATGCAACACTGTCCACTTCCCATGTTTAATGTTATCACTGAGGGCTCTTCACGACTTTTTTTGGGAGATAGTTATGGAGAATGAAATGAAGTTGTGGTATCTCTTGAGCTGCTTTGAGTTCATTACTCCATTGTTTGAGAAATTACCTATTATTTTCCATAGTAGCCAAAAACCTAAGTGGTATAAACATGCTGCTTTAAAATTAACGGTGCACTGATGACTCATAGGATTGCTTGAGCTGGGAACATAAGAAGAGTGTCTTGAAATAGGCAGCACAAGTCTTTGGTGATTTTAAAGAGTGGAGATACATAGTGATTTTTACAAACAGTTGAAATATGTGTTTTCTGGCAACAATGACTCACACAGGTTGTTTAGCAACCTCTAAATGAAATACCAATGTCTGCACCTGCTTCTAGAATCGTTTAATTTTTCAGACAAAGTGGCACTTGGGGGGATTTTTTGGGAGAGTGGGTGTGATTTTTTTAAAGGCACAAAGTTCTATCTAAACCAAGGCTGCATGCTGTATTTGCTGTATGTCATAACCTTATCTTAGCAGATTTTCCAATGCTACACAGTGTGCATCTGTGACTTAGACAAAATCAATGCTTATAGATTTAGCTGTGTAATCCTATCACTTGTCCTCCTAGATATGATTTGAAATGTAAAGTTCGTTAATGTTTAAATGAACTTGAAGGCCCAGGGTCTCTAGAGGAGTTTTCAGTTTCTTGGAGAGTAATCCATTTCTTATCTTTTTTTTTTTTTTCCTGCTTGTCACTGTCTGTCTTTTTGTCTCCTTAATCATTTAAGACCCTGGAACACTTAATCATGTCCAACATATATATGGCTAGAAAAAAGCAGAAATGTGGCTAATCATGTTACCAAAAGCTGCTTAAGCATGGTGAATGCTTGAGTTCCTCTATAGGAATCGGGGTTTGGAAAAGTGAAACAGAAAGTGAGTAATTTGTTTTAGCTGATTTTGTCATAAAATCAGTTAAAATTCATTTTCCCCACACTATAGACAACTGCTCTTAGCTTCCAGATAAAAGTGGTGTACTTTTCTATAACACTCTATCTTACCTCTTTTGGCAATCAATATTTTTGTGAAGATGTAGAAAAAATGGTTGATTTTAATTTTATTTTATTTTTCTCATTCTGAGCTTCAGTGGATCATACATACAAGTGTCAGGGGGGAAAAAATTCAAAAACATATTAGAGGTTACTTTGAGAGAAAAATTTGTAGAAGTGAGGCAAAATAAATTTGTAACTTCTTGCAATTTTTTTCCTTCATTTAACCATCTGTTACTTACTTGGATTGCACTGATGAGAAGCCAGGCATGTTCACCTAGGCAAGGAAGTGGACTACTTGGAGGAGGTATTTCAGTTTTTTGAGAGCTCACTTGGGATGAGTGCTTGAATGCTTAAAGCAGCAATTAACTAATTTCAGTCCCTTAAAGCCCCGTCTAAGTGAGAAAAAATGCTGTTTCATTGGGCTTTAATCTATTAAACTGCTGGACTGGGCCCCACTTCCTAAGGTTTTTCCTACACATTCAGTGTCTTTGTACACTTTGTGCATCTGAGCCCTGTTTTTATGAGAGCTGCTCAGAAGTTTGGAAATGGGGTTCACATAGGAGAGCTGCAGTCAGTGTAGACTGCCAAGCCAAGCTGCCTCAAACACATCAAACCCAGCACGGGGTTTGTGTTTTTCATGGCCTTCAGCAGTTCTGTGGGAGAACTTGGCTCTGGATTTACCTTATTCCCAACCCATCTCTCCTTCCTTCGTTCCCACCAATGAACTTCCCTCTGTTGAGGCACCTCTGAAAGTGCCTGGGGCACGTTGGGAGGGATGCCTGCCTCCGTGCCTGACTGCTTCCCCAGGTGGGACCAAAACCGCAGTGAGGACACTAAAAAGTGGGGCTTGTCTCTCAGAAATCACGTCCTGATAACAGAAGGATCTTGCTTGGATAACCATTATCCATGTGGGCTGATGCCTGCTTACATGCACACAGCCTGTGGGCTCAGCTTTGAGCTGAGGTTTTGCACTTTGGCACAAATATTGCCCCAGGCTTGACCTTCAGCCCTGCTGGAGCGACTGGAGCTCAGGCCAGTGGGCCCTCTGCTCCCAAGGAGCACAGGCTTGTCCTGCCCCAGGACAGGCAGAGGGGCTGCCCCTGCAGGAGGGAAGTTCAGGAAGATTTGCTGGTGGCTGCAGCATACTTAATGAGTGTAAAATCAAATTGTTGGTGAAGCTCAGGGGTGTGCCATTCTCATCTATCAGGCAGGTTCTCTGTGCCCCCTGAGAGACCCTGGGTTTGGAGTCAAAGTGAGTGGTTTTTTGGTGTCAAAGTCCAAGAAGCTGAAAGAGTAAAAAAGAGGAGCATTAATGGAAACCAGGGGCTGTTGCTTGAGGAAGTATAAATTGGACCAGAGACTCTCATATTAAGCAGGTGTCTGTATGTGGTGCTGTTTATGACTGTGAAACTAATCTATGCTAATAATTGATTGTTCAATTAGTAAAACAAATGTGACAAAGCTAGGCAGCTTTGTGTGCCAGTGATGGCAGGAATTTATTTGACTGCAGCCCATTATCAGTCTAAGGCTGAGAAACATTCCAAGAAAATCCTGTTTGTTATTCGTCTTGCTTACTCTTTTCTTCCATCACCACTTATAATGGCATAATACAGGCAGACACTCAGTACATGCAGTGAATAGCATTAGATGAAGATGTAGCTGTGCTTATTGTATTGCTGATAATAACACCAGACAGCATAAAAAAGCCCAGTGCTCTTCAGGCAAGGTGATATCAGAGCCCCAACTTTTTCTGCAGATTTTGAGGAGGAAAAGCGAGCTGGCAGGAATTCTTGCAGAGGGGCACAGAAACAACATCTGCTGCTGTTTTGTCTTGTTTGCCCTTGTAGTGTCATTATGTCCAGAGTGCTGGTGTGTTTTGCAGAAAATGCAGAAACTTTGGTGTAAGTAAATGTAACTTTTTGATAAGCCTTGGAAATGCGTAAATGTAGGTAGATTACTCCCTTTACAGCGTGAGTCTTTTTTAAAAACATGCCTGAAAAAGTGAAAATAAATCCTTTTTCTTGGTGTCTTATCTTACAAAGCAGTGAATATGGGGTACCCCGTGAAGGTTTTCTCAATCAGTGTCCAGGAGCTTCCAAATCCCTTAGCAGAAGTTACACAAGAGCTGGATCTCTTCTGCTTAGGCTGTTTAAATCTATATGGGTTTTTACAAATCAGTATTGCAAGTAACACGTCAGTAATCATTCTTCTGATTGCCTCCAGTAGCTTTCCTAGAAGGGTCTCAAAGAAACACATAACCATTAACTGCTTAATCCTCACTGCTCTCCTGCCAGCACAGTCCAGTGAGTACAAAAATGTATTATGACCATTTTTCAAGGAAAGGTTGCAAGGAGAAGGAGGCAGATTAATAAATGGATGGAACCAGCTTAATAAATGGCTGTGCCCTGTATTCATCTCTCTCCTTTTGGAAAGCCTGATCCAGTCCCACAGCCCCTAGCTCAGTCAGCACTTCTCAGGCTGCTGCCTGGCCATTTGGGAATTTGAACTTCACATGGGCTTGTCTCTGAGTTTCGGGAAAGCAATTAGTAAGTTAGTCTGCTTTTTGCTTACTTCTGCAATGGCCAAGCTATGTGGAGCTTCGGGATTCACACCTCCGCTTGACCTGTGGTGTGAGCAGGGTGTTGGCACAGCAGGCTCTAGCTGGGGATATTTGGGGGCAGGTCCAAACCTGCAGCACTGTGCCATTGCTGATGTGAGGAGGCAGAGCTATGGGCCTTTACATAATGAATGTTGGGAGGAGAGGTGTGATTAACAAAGATCCTAATGCGGGTGAATTGGTACAGAGATCACTAACGCTCATCTTCACTATCCCAAAAGGCTTTGTGCCATTAAATAGTGGTAGTGACAAGAAAGAGTCAAGAGTAATTATGCCATAGTGAAAGACAATGGTTTATTTTGTTGTAAGAGGCGTTGTACTTAAACTTTCAAAGATTTCATGCCAAAGGAAATGGCACAACAGTTTGGAAAGGAGAAGAGGCAGCAATCATTGCTTTTCCATTGATTTGTTATGTTATTCTCCCAACTTCCTTTGTGTTTTTCTAGACCCTGAGCTTGCCAGTGCAGGGATATTTAATAGGTGTTTGTACAGCATGTTTGGGCTTTGTTTTAATTGTAGTATTTGAACACTATCAGAACATTACTAATAAACAATAATTATATGAATAATAAAACCACACAGACACATATATAAAAGTTTGGATTTCTGAAATAAATCTCAATGAGAATAGTTTGTGGATAAGGTATATAATCAGACTCAAGGTAAATTTCACTGATTTTCTGATATGAGCCTCTGGTGATCACATCAAAATTTCTGTTGCACATAATTTCTGGTACATTAAATAGCTTTGCTGTTCATATTTTTCTATGCCTATATCAGTGCAGTCTGAAAATGGACTGGTTTGTGCTACAGATTGCTGTAACTCTGACAAAAGAACTTCACAATTCTAAGTGAATTAATAAAAACCTGACTTGATTATTTGCAACTCTTGGCAGGTTTGGTAATATTAGAATTCTTAATGAGATGGATTCCAAAGAAGTTCATGAAAGTTGTGAAAAATTTTCCTATAAATCTCAGATTTTATGACATGGCTTTCTTCTCCACACATAGTGCTCTCTCAATTTCTACATTTGTATAAAAGAGTGATAAATTAACTTATCAGAGCAGCTGATGGAAGTGGCTCAGCATCTTAGAGTGGGCATTCTTGGCTTCTTCCCTGGCTTGTGTTCAGGGAGGTAGATCAGTGAGCAGAAAGCAATTAAATGGTCAAAATTATGACAAATAAATCTTTGACACAGTTCTTGAAGTTACGTTTGGGTTTGTTGTGAAGGTTTAGCAGATGTCACGTGGCATTGGCATTTATTAGTGAATTTGATGTTGCATCCCTTCCTTATTGGCTTGAAGGACTCCCTTGGCTTGAAGGGATTTTGCAGAGGTTATTGATGGCAGGCATGCAAATGAACCTGGTGGTTTCTATGGTAATGTTGCTGTGTCCTGAAATGGTACTCTGTATTTGCCAAAATTAAGCCTGAAATATCATATAAAGTCCAGAATTGTTACTTTCCATTGGTGCCCTTCAGGGGTTGGAGTGGTGTCCCAGTCACATTTTTGTCCCATAAAATAAAGCTCCTGGGCAGGGCTTTTCCTTATGTGCTTTCCACACAGCACATGTTCCAAGTTGCTTTGTGCACAAGTAGGACAATGTTGTGTGCAGAGAAATCTGTCTGGATTGCCTCACTGTGGCCAAATGGCTCTGCAATGGGAAGATCTGTTTGTCTTGGAAGCAAGAATAAATGAACTGATGTTGGCTCCAGCTTCCAAAATCTTTAGGGTGCACTGAATCTCTGTACTCTGGTGGTTTTCTATATTACTGTTGGCAAATGGCAAATGTGAGTGTAGCTATGTCATTGTACTTTTCTTTGCTGTAGAGTTCATAAGTATGTAAACTATATATTGTTAATGCTATTACTACATCAAAAGTAAACTCAAAAGACTGTAGTCTTATGGTGCTTTAAAGGAATGCATTGAAAATCACTGTTTTACTGAATCTAAAGTCTGCCTCATAAGTGTAGGTATAGCATAGTTCATCTCCTGGAAGTCTACAGTGTTCTATTTTTTAGCTCAATTTAGGCTTTGAAAACATGGAAGCCAAACACTTAGAAAGCAGCTGTTCAACTGAATGTATTGAGCAATTTACTTTAGGTAATGTAGCCTATAAAATTTTAATTTTGGATTAAATAAACCATGTCCTTTGGCGTGACTCTCCTACCTTGATGTTCAGAGAATGAAATATGGGCACATTTAGTCAATTTCTTCTCCAGGATATGCCAGTGGATAAGGGTCAATAGTTTCCTAATGAAAGGAGTCAATAGCAATTTCTCTTAGTAAGCACAAAGAAATTAGCACTAAACAACAGGCGCGAAGTGGCGAAAGTTTTACGTGATTATTTGGTTGGACTGCTCCAGGATTTAGGAAATAGCTGTAGCAGGTAGCATGCTACTGCTCAATAGATAGCAAGCAGAGGTTGGCAGAAAATAGATCAATTAAAAAAGTGTCTAAGCAAGTTGGCAACAAGAGTACAAATGTTTGTATCTGTGTGTTCAAAGGTAGCATGTTTTCTATAGCATTTATTTTATGCATTTTATATCTTAACACGTGGAACAGATGTTTTGCTACAGAACAAAGGTGGAAAAGATTTCTTGTCATAGTTCCTTCACAAATGTTGTTCTTGCCCTAAAAACATGTAATTTCTTGCCTCATTACTGTGGCAGGATTGCATGTGTTTTACCCATACTCCTCTTGGGACAAGATCTTCAGCTGGTATTGAAAAGTTTTGCTCCTCTGATCATGACTGAAGTGTCCCTTGAAATAGCTGAACCTTGTCCCTTTCCTTAGTTTTGGAACAGCATAACGTAGAAATAATGGAACTTAGAGCATTAACTGAGGCTGTTTTCCTATATGAAATCAAGAGTGTTCTGCAAGTTTCAGATCAAAATCCTGCAGATGTGTCTCTGTTGACTGGAGTCCCTGCGATCCAGCCATGAGAGGACGCAGGGAGGGTTGTTTGTGCGGGTATAAGTGATGACAGAGGCTCTGATGGGAAATCGTTTACTCTCTCAAACACCTGTTTTTAGTCTAAAAAAAATCTCAGCTGAAGAGTATCTAGAAAAAGGCTGACTTATAGCTAACATGCTTCATAAACACATGTAAAAATAACTAGACCTGAGAATCAGTGAACATCTCTAGCCTCTGCTTACTCCTGTTTATTCTTGATATCAAATTATCTTTTGATTTATGACTCAGTCACATGTAGGCTCTGAAATGTAAGAGACGGGAATTCATCAGATTTAATAAAGTATGTAGGGAATGTTTGTAGCCTGAGAGGTTTGGTTTGTCATCTGTTTGTTTTTAACTCCTCTTTTTTAATGTGGTCATTCTTAAGCCCAGCTGAATTTTTCACAGTAAAATAGAAGTCTCACACAGTCGATAGCTAAGTTTGTACAATCTATATTGTAGTATTGATTTGGGACAGGTGAGGAACTCAACTATTGGCAGACTGAGGAATGAAGGAGCATTTTTAATATGGCTCAGACGAGGTTCTGCCAAGGGCCCTTTATTCATCCCTATTCCAAAGCAATACCTCATTGCATCTAAATAACAGCAGGAGAGACAGAGACACTGAGTGAAACAGGGGAGAATAGGAAGATCTTAGAAGCAAGTCTCTCCTAAATGTTGTCCAGTGCTGTAGGCGATGGGGGACTGTGAGGGTAATGCCTATTTAATGTGTTGCTTTGAAAAACTAGTGTTTCATCTCATAACATTTGATAAAATCTAACTCTTAGAATAAAATTAATATAATAAGCAAAAATACTTTTTGAGTGGCAGGAGAAAAACTCAAGTATTTTTGTATGGAGGCACAGCGGGTAGTCACTTTTTCTTAGTTTCAAAGACTCATGCTTTCATGTACTTGTTTCTTTGATGAGAAAAGCAGCTTAGTGCTCATATTATATACTTTCAGAGGTATTGTTTGATTGAGAAATTTCAGGCATAGATAGTTTATTGAAGTTTTGATTTTATTCTTGATAGACTACCACTTTGTCCAGCAAAGGAAATGGGTAGGATAATTTTTTCTTCTGCCTGCTTCATTCTGCAGTTCCCTTTCCAAAAAGTATAACTTTATTATATATTCAGTCTTTCTCTGCTGTTACACAAAGACTATGCTGTAGAGATTCACACTGCCCAACAGAAAAAGCTCTGGTCTTGGTCAGCCATGACTTCATGGATAACCAGACAGAGAATGACTCTTCTTGTTTATCCAGGCTATGTTGCAATGGCAGAACTGAAATGGTGCTTGTGCTGCAGGTGTAGGACCAAAAGTGGTGTTTTGGCTTTCCAGGCTTTCATGCTTCCATGCAACCCCATGGTCAACATCTGTTGCTTGCAGTCTCCAGTTGCTCTTTTGTCTAGAGCACAGAGACACCTGGGACAAAGGAAAAACTAATGTTCGTGTATTCTTGAGCTCAGATTTCTCCAACAACAGGATTTTCAAACCCACTATTATTTATTATTATTGAAATGACTGTTTTACTGGAAATCCCAGCTGGTTGTACCAGTTCTGCGTAACATTTGACAGGCAAAGGACATGAAGGTTGCCTTCTACTGGGAAGATTAATTGTGTGCTTGGGTACATAAGTACAGAATTCTCTCATGTGAGCATACACTCAGTGTGTTGGGCCAAATCCCTCAGTCCCAGCAGGCTGATTATTCTGACACACTGGAATAACTCATCAGTTTGTTGTACAAGGCAGTGGTTTCAGGAGCCAAGACATGGGTTTTGGCCTTTTTCTGCTGGAGGAGTAGGAGAGAAGCCCTTTGAGAGCACCAGAGGAAGTCGGTAAGGGTGCTCCATATTGTGTAACAATATTTTAGAAGAGGACTTGTATTATTTTTCATGAAATACCACTTGCAGGAGGAAAAGGCTGTTTTACAATTGCACAATGTAGATGTCTCTCATTTGAACTGAAATCCAGTACAATTATCCGTAATCAAGGTTTATAAAAGCAGAGTATGTAGATTACAGTTCAGACATCCATACTTGTCAAGGTAGGGAAGTGCTCACTATCTAAACAGGCTTAACACTCACCACCTTGGGTTAACAGCTCTATCATTACAAGTGAAGCGCTTAACCTGCCTGGTCCAGGATTAAATTAAGTTGATCTTGATGGGCAGTTCTAGACTTTTCTCTTCTGTGGCTGTGTGATTATGTTGCATTCCCATGCCTCTAGACTTCCCCTGGAAACACACAGGTTCCAATGTGCACCTACACTCCCTCTCGCTCTGGTATCCCCTTCTTCTGCCAGGGCCTCCCACCTCAGAGCTGTAAATGCCTGCTCTTCTTTTTTCCAGACTTTTGACATCCTCCCTTGGCATCAAGAGAGCAGTGACAGAGCTGTGCTATGGTGCCCTTCCTCTAAATGACCACTTCCTTCATTTTTTTCAAAAAAGTGAATTTGTCTTTTTCAAAAACTAGCTACAGTCTTAGTTCCCTTGTAAATAATGGGTGATAAATACTCTCAAAATCACCACTTAAAAGTGAGTAAATTATTTGTTTTGTCCCTTTCAGAGCAATTATGGGCATTTGGTAATATGGTACTTCTACACTGAATTCTTTGTGGTACTATCATAATGCTAGGGGAAAAAAAAAAAAGCTCAAAGTTTAAAAGAATCACTGGAAAAATGCTAAAAATTTTCCTCCCTTCCCATGTGCCCAGCTTCTGTGTGCTATTTCAGTGAGTCTGGCTATTTCTGGCTAGTATCTAGACACATCACAGCTTGTATTTATCTTGGGTACCACTGGTATGAAAACTTTTGCAGATCCAGTTCTGCAGATTGCAATGGAAGTTAAATATCCACGATCCCAGGTGGACTGGCACAAAATGTACTGAAGGGAAACCTGTCACTTTTTCATCACTTTTATTATCCAAGCTATAAAGATTAAAGTGGCTCAGTGCCTGCAAATAAAATTCAAATTGTGTCGTAGACCCAGATTAAACTCAAAGGGAAGCATAATGCATCCATTTTATTCAATAATGAGAAAGAAATGGTCTGACACCCACAGGCTAAATTTCTTGAAGGGTTCATTTTAAAATAAACCCATATATTAATCAGTTTATTTGCATTGTCTCAGAGAAAAATGGTTCTTTGATCAAAGGCATGATCAGTGAAAGGTCAGGTGTCTTCCTGCCAGAAGTGTAAATACTTTGTTGCATCTGTGTCTAAATGTGGCTTGGGGAAGACTTGTAGATGTGTAGCCATGGCTTTAAGTTTAAGGTGGATCTGTTCTAGATACAGTATGAATCCAGTGAAAAGTCATCTTTGTCCCTTCAGGACTTGAAAATATTAAGGGGTGAAATAAGGGTGGGAAGAATAAAGATTATTGCTGTGATCAGACACACCGAATGGTTTGCCCGTGCTTATTCAAGTAGTCTGTAGAACAGCTGGGATTGACTTTTTAAGCCCTGTGTACACATCTGTCACACAGCTCCCTTCCCCTCAGGACTTTGCCACTGGGTTGATGTTGTATTGGGCTGGACTTATTTCCCTTGTGAGATGTAAATCCTCCTTTCCACACCTGGCAAGAGCATGCCTCATGTTGTCCTCGCCTGGGATGTTGAGAGCACAGGGAAAGCAAAGTCTTGCCCCCACATGACAGGCTCGTCTTGCACAGAGAATTGAGTTGTCACTGTGGCGTGGGACACAGCTGTTTGTAGCTGTAATACAGCATGCCTGCAAATTTCCTGACAAAATTGGTACAGTCAGCACACAGTGTGCTTCACAGCAATGATAATCAAATGTTCCATAGTGATGTATGATTGAAAAAATAGTGCTGGCACTCGTGGCCCCCCTCTCACAGGTTCTTCATATTAATAGACAGCTTCACCAATTTTTCCTCTTCACCAGGGGGCAAATCCATCCAGGCATCTGGGCTGCATTTAGTTTTGCAAACATCAGGCCATACTCAGCTTGCTCTGGAGCGACGGGAGCAGCAGAACCATACATTTGTGAGAATTTGCCTGAATCATTTCTGAAGCACACTGTGTACTGGTCAGGCTTTAATGGGGCGTGCTGAGAGCTCAGCACCACTCCCAGTGGGCGCCTGCCTGTGAGGGTGTGTGAAATAGCAGCATCTATGGCTGGCACGTGATTCAGGGAGCACGTGAATACCATCCTCACTGGTCCCTGCTTCCGTCAAAATTCTGCAGGAACTGTTCTCAACATAGCCACTGGAAAGAAAAATAATATGGCTGTGTTGTTATTCAGCTGGTATTGACTGGCAGTACCAGGACAGTGCAGAACTGCCTTTCTCTAGCTGTCAGCTGATCAGCTGTGACAGCCCTAATAATGGTTATGTCAGGAGGCAAGTAAAGAGATGCCACAAATGGATTGCACGTGTATAATTGCTTCAAAAACAAATCTGTTAATAAAAGGAGACGAGAAAATTGACAGGAAGAAATGGCTTATTGCATGCTAATTTTCTCCAGCTTTCATGCTCCCTCTCTCTCCTTTTTTTTTTTTTTTTTAATTCAATTGGGTCACTTCTGTGGAGAATCGTGGTCAGAAAATTGAATGTGGGGAGGAATTCTATACAATAAATAATTACAATGATGTGTTATTCCCAACAAGGATCAAGTTCAGCCAGATGGATTTGGCAGAAGAGCTGTTAGCTATCTGATGGCTTCTTCAGTTTACATTTATCCTGTTGTGCTACTTAGAGTTTTTGCGCAAAGGAGTGTATGAATGGAGTGGCCTAAAAAGCATAAAATCTCTTGGCCTATGCTTTCAAAGGTCCCAAGATATGGCTGCACCTGCGTTATCCCTCTAGAGAAAACAGAATATGCTGCAAATTCTCTTCATAGAAATGACAAAACCCACAACAGATGACAAGAGTTTTATTTACTCAGTCCACAACATAACAAGATCCATATGGGTGTTCCTGAATTAAAATGCTTTGCCTTCTGCACTGCCTCAGTAAGATTGCTAGTGTATCTAAACAAGGGTTTATAGAGTGTAGAAGACTGATTATTATACATATCTGAGCAGTTGAAACCTGAGTCATCCCAGAAATAAGGTAAGGGTGCCCTGTAGCAGAGAAATGAGTGAATATGGCTGATGAGACAATAAGGCTAGAAGTAAGTAATTTGAGAAAATTGGACCAAATAATGGGATCAATGCTAAGCTTGATGAAGGCAATAGTTTTCACGTGACATTAGTGGAAGCAGCTGCAGGACTTACAAATACATGCTCAAGAATGCCCGTTTTAGTGCAAGTTTTTATTTTTTTGAAGGAAACATTTGGTTATTTTTTTCTAAAGCAAAGCATCTCTATTTATATATGGGTGAATATATCTATACTGCCCATATATATTTAGAAACCACCCCCCTGCTAAAAAAAGAAAAAAAAATCTCCAAGCTGTCAGCTGTAATGTGAGTAGTTCTCACATTGCAGCAGCAGCTGGAAGCCCTTCTGAACTGGGTACTGTAATGATTCTGATGTGCAAATCAAAATTTTGTGTGTCCTGCAGTAGTTTATCAGTAGAGGAAATCAGTGTACATGCACTGGGATCTAGATGTTCAGGTAGTTTTATGAACTTAATTGCCAGACATTTGTTAAGTTCAGAGTTATAGTCTGAGGTGTATTCTGACTTGAAGAACATATGTGAAAACCAACTGGAAAAGACCTGTTTGGAAGAGGTACAAACAGAAGTATTGTTTATTTTTTAGTTTATTTCTTGTCTGATGTTTCTTATTGTGAAATTGAATGATACCTGACAGTTTTGACCTTAATTTTTGGTCGCGCTGGCTTTCTAATGAACTCTTTTCTATTGCACAAGTCTCAGCATCTAGATTGGTCTCCATTTAGGGCCTCAGCAGAGAGCCCAGGAGTTAGATTGCTTCAGACATAACGTCTGGTCTTTCAAAGCATTCTAGTAATGCTAGACAAACTGCTTTCAGGGAATAATTGACTCTAAATTCCCTAGGCTATGAGAAAAATCTCAACTCAATGTGACAACCCGATCCCCAGAAAAGTTTGTCTAAGTGATGGCTAGGGCTAATTTAGAAGATTGAAGACTAGACTGAGATTTCTGAAAGGTGGGCTTGACTCCTGATCCAATCAGTTCTCACTCTGACAGGGTCTCCATGTGGTTAAAAAAAAAAATAAATAAATTTGTCTTCAAGATGCATGAGCCCACTAGTGACAAGAAAGAAGATAGTTTTTCTGCCAGGTGAGCAGGTTTACTGTGCACTTGCAGAACTCCTCAACTGTGTTCATTTTGGGGTGTTGGAACAACCAGCGATTTCGCTAGTATTCACTTCATGCTACAAATAAAAATTTCACAAAAAGTACCTAGGGAACAATTATTTTCAGGTTTGTAGGAGATATTACCAATGGCAAATGATAAGAGCAGTAATACAACCAGGGAAAGTGGGACAAATATAAAGAAAGATTTTAACAATATTCTTTGATATTATTCATGTAACAAAGAGACTTATTTCATAGCTGACTCCTGTGATCTGTGCTAAGATAGTTCATGGCATCATCAGTTTTCGCGCTTTTCCTCCAGTTGTTCAGGGATGAAGCATTTTTACAGTCCATTATTTAAATACAATGCATGCTTCATATTTATGCTTCCCTTAATTAAACATTCTCTGCCGTGGTTTGGGGTTCAGGAGAGCAGTCACTGCATGAGCTCTCTCCACTTGAGCAGCGAAGAGCAAGTTGCTGTACATGACAGCATTTCATCTCTGTATGGCTGGGGGCAGTAATGCACGAGCAGCAGGCAAAGGCATTAATCTCCTCAGCTATCCAGAAATGAACTGTCATGTACAGCAACTTGTTCTCTGCTCTTGCTGCTACCCAGTCCCCTCTCCTCCTGCACCCAAGATCACCTTTGCATACATTAAGCAAGATCTTGGGGTACTGGCAGATTTCCTCCTGGGAGTGGCAGGCTGGGGCAATAGGAAGCCAGGAGGTGCTGCAGTCCCCAGGCCCAGGCAGTGGTGAGGGTTGTAGCAAGTACAGAGGTGTTGGGGATGCCACGGGGAATCTGCTTTCCCAGCCTGCAAGTCTTGAGTTTGAGGTGTGCTGTGCTGGAGATCCTCAGAACCTGAAAATATGATGTGTGTGGGGTGATGGAAAAATGGGCTGGGAATTCGCTGTCTCTGGAGCATTAGAATGCATCCCCACTACCTTGGCCCATTTGCTTCCTGGCTTTTGTGTAAAAGAGTCTTTTCCTAGCTGATTTCCAATCTGTTTGAGTTTCTGCTCACCTGGACAGAGCATAAACTGTCCTGTGTGAGAAGCAGGATCCTGGAAGAGAACAATCTACTTAAAAACCAGGCTCTGCTGTAAATTGTACAGAGCACTGTAAGTTCAGCTTATTGGCAGAGATTAATGTAACAGTTGGGCATTTTTTGAAGGGGGGAGGCAAATTTAGTTTAATTTGCAGTGGTGGGAAGTGCTGTGCTCTGTTTAGTGTCAGCAGTGTGACAGTTTACTACATGTTTCCCAGGAGTGGTTACAGCAGAAGTAGGCTTGGGAAAGAAGAAACTCAGTTTATAGAGATTTTTTTTTCATTAACAGAAAGCTACAGCCCTGGCTCCTGGGGCAAAATGCTGACAGTCTTGCTCAGACAATGCATGTTTTCAGCTGTGTGTGTAACTGTGTGTGTGAGTGAGCAAAATGCTGACAGTCTTGCTCATACAATGCATGTTTTCAGCTGTACTATAATGTGTTTTGGCATCAGCACTGAGTACAGTGGGAAGCCAACCAAAACACACCCCTTGCTTTAAGTATTACTAACAAGCTTCTGAGGTTTCTTCCATACAATTGCTACCCAAATGCACAGCTGCTGTTTTATTTTAGATATTAATTTGCTTATGTGCTGTGATTTTGCCACTTAAAAGGAAATGTGGCTTGAAGAATGAAATGGAACCATTGCAAATGACCCTTTTGGTGGAAACCTCTACTTACTATGGCTAACAATTAATTTTACATGTTTTCTATCCCTTCTGCCCCAAGCCTAGTGCAATCACAGGATGTGACCTTCTACTATATATTTAGATACGTTTGATTTAATACTACTGGGGTTTCCTGGTCACAAATTAGTAACCTGCTGGATGAGGCTACCTAACTCCAAAATGAACTTGTGCTATTCAAGCCACTTTTGCCAAATGAAGGGGAGAAAAAGCTGTTTAAACTAACTGGAGAAGCACTTTAAACTGTTGTCTCTGGTTAGACACCAAAATAAAGCAGGATCACCTCTTCCTTTATGGTAGAATGGTATTACTATTGCACAGATGACAAGATTTTCCTTGAGTGTGAATAAATTAGATCTACTGTCAATTATTCTGAGAGTTTAAAAGCAGGTACAGCTATTTAGTTTTGATGTTGGCTTTTGTGAGGCCTCTGTCCCCAGTCATTTTATCTACACTTATTGGCTGTTAATCTTTATCCATTTGTAACAACATAAGGAGATTCCTGACCAGTCACGTTTCCTGGGCTTGGGAAAAAAATAAGGAATAGGAGGGATTTGGATTTAAAAAAAAACAAAAAAGGTAGAGAGCCTAGAGGCAAGAAAGAAGATAAAGATGGAGGGAGAAAAGACATGACAGAAAACCTAAGAAAGGGGATGAAGAAAGAAATGAGAAAACTAAAGTGGAATTGAAATACGTATGTCTTGTGCTCAGATCAGTCAGATAGCTTAGGACGGTGTTTCTGTAGTGATGGTGTTTATGATTAGAACTCGACAGATTCAGCTGGGGCTGGATATCAGTTTCTTCACAAAGGCTGGGGATGATAGGGAGGGAGATTAGAGCACTGATTCATTGCTCCCTAGTTTTGAGCTGACTTGCTGTCGAGTGCTGAATACATAAATATGATATGGCAACACAAAACATGCCCAGCAAAGCCTCCAACTTAATTGCATTTCTGTTATTCCTCTCCAGTGTTTCTTTATGTTTTAGATTAATTCATTAACACTTCTCCTCTGTCTTTTTGAGTGCAGATCTGTATTTTAAAAACCAAAAGCAAAGGAATCCATTTGCTTCTTTTGGGGCCAAGGCCCTAGCACACACAGCACACCTACTTGTGCTGAGGGAGTTGAGACCTCAGAGATTTAGAGTCTTTGGACTAGACTGAGATACAGACAAATGCAATTTATTGGAATAATCTGCACCATTTCTGAATGATACTGCTTTTGTTAGACACGAGGAAGTCAAAAACAGGTATAAATGCCCCTGTGTCCCAATCCAGGCAATGCAGATTTAAGGGCCAGTTTGGCTAAATGCTCTTGTCCTGCATGCTGTGCAGTGTTATCTCCTGTGGCATCTGCAAGACAGAGGTGGATGTCTCTGTGTTTCTTATCCCTGCTGCTAGAGGCCATCGAGCCACAGACACCACAAAGCTACCCTTTCCCTCTGTTTCTGCTGTGTACTTTCAGCTGCTGAAACACAATACTGTTATGATCTGGCCTCTGGTGTAAGTTGCAGAGTGCTTCTGATTTTGTCCAAACCACTTCACAGCACTGTTGAGAAATGCCATGTAACTTGGTAGCAAGGTGTTTGTTTTGCAGGATCTGAAAGCCCCACTTCCAGTGGCATTTTCTGTTGACATCATGTTATCAGAAGATAATGGTTCCTGCAGGAACCTTACTTTAAAATGGAAGTAGCAGACAAGGAACTAAACAGATAAGGGAGGGAAGCAAGTCGGTGTGTGATCTATAGATTCAGGGGTTAAACTTTAGCTGCTGGTCTCTGAACATTTGCTTTGTCTTTCCATAAAACTTCAGTGCTGGATCTGTTCTCAGCACTTCCTCAGTATTTCTCTACTTTAGCTATCATTTCCAGCCATAACTTCGATTACTGAATATTCAGAAGACTTCCTTTTCTTTCCCCGCCCCCCCTCATTTTTCTTGGTAGTGTCCATGGAGTGAGCTTGAAAGATTTGGAGGCAAAGGATAGGATGGTGTTTGGGAAGGGTGACCATGCACTTTGCAGGTACTGGAGTTCTACTTGCTGGGATTCAGAAGTCTGGCAGCACATCTCAGAGCTTCCCACAGGCACTGCACATTCGCTCTCTGATCACAACAACTTCTGTTTGAGCTGTCCTGGCTGCTCCTGATGTTGGAAAGGGTGATAGTTCACAGACACTTGAGCTAAAGGTTGGGTTGGAGGCAAAAAAGTCGAGGGACTCCTGTCTCAGGCTTCACTTTGAATATTAAGATTTTTATTGTTTTTTAATTGTTAGAGAGCTTGTGAGTAAGAAATCAGGAGGACTTAAAAATGAATGTGAATGAAGTTAGTCACTGCAGAGGAAGATTTTGTGTCTGTAACCAATTTCTGAAAGAACTGTGTGGATGCAGACTGCTTCTATAACTCATATGAGAGGAACTTGTAGTGCAGTTTCCCTCTGTGGGCCTTGTCCATCATAGTTTCCAGCTTTAGAAAAGGACAGGGTGGGTGTTAATACCAATGAACTTGCAGCATTCACCTTCCATCATCCTTCCTTTCCTGTGTCTACTGATGGTAAGGGTAGAGTGGCAAGGATAGAGATATGTTCACCTGCAAATAAACATGTGCTCAATGAGCTACACTGTCCATGTGTCTCCTCAAATAAGCAGGCTCTGAATGGAAAACAATAGCTGATTAAATCATCCTGTATGTTTCTAAAGCAAATAAATCTTTTTTGCTTTTATTTTCCCTCAGAGGGAGGAATGCCTTTGATTATTTTGTATTAAGATTTGGTTGAACAGCTCATTATTAGCTTTATTAGGATATATAGTACACACAATCTGTTGGTATTTTCATGATGGAAACTGTAATATTCAAGTGGAACAGAGTTTTTCATCTGCTTACAAAAATCTCACGTATTTACAAAACCAGTTGCTAGTCAAAATAAATAAATAAATGTCCAAGTCATATTTCTGATCCTAGGCAACAATCTGTGTCTTTCCATCTGGCTCTATAAATACCTGGGTGTTTAATTCAATAAGAAGATATTTATATTTTCTATTATTTTTATTATTTTAAATACTTTTAAGGATTTTTCCCCTTTTCCACATCTGGTGTTCAGATTCCCAAGTCCCCCCCATTTTCTTTCCCCTTCTCCCCAGAAGCTCCTGCTTAGAATTCAGCTAATGGATTTCTAACTCAATTTGGACTTCTGCCGGGATAAATCAACCTCATACAAAAAAATGTATGGTTCTTGAAAAATTTGCTGTGGATGAAATTAGGTAACCAGCACCAGGCAAATAATAATTTCATTGAGAACCATGAAAAGAAGTAGTGAGTATGTAGATATTCATGAGGATTAATGTTAGTCTCAGGACAGCAGGATTCCCCTAGCCCATGGGGAGAGCCCTTCAGAGCACCCAAGACCAGGCTGCTCCACTGATGCAAAGGGAAACCAGTGGCAAACTTTGCATCAGCTCCAGCATAGACAGACTTTGCTTCCTAGTCATTTTATAAACACAGATTTGTTTGTGATCCTTTCTGCAAGTGTTGGCTGTTTAGCAAATGATTCTGGCATGAATTTGGGAGAAGTATTGAAGGAAGCATCTGAGTACAGAGCTGTTTGCTCAGTTTGAAGGTAATGAACAAAGAGTGCTACCTGTTAAGCTCCTACATCCGCTTTGCAGATGGGACCCTGAACCTGGCAGATTCAATTTCCCCGAGGTTACAGGAGAATATCTATCCCCTGGGTCTCAGCTCAACACCTCAACCAGGTGGCCATGTGACTGAGCTATTATTTTAGGTATAGTCAAGTGTCCCGTGTTTTTCTGAGATGGAGTGGCACTGCTATCTAGATTAACCGTACACTCCAGATAACTCATGAAATTAGGATCCCTAACATCCCACTAGATCTCAGTTTTATTAATCAGGAGATGTTGGATCATCACTTTTTGATGAGACAAAAAAGCTTTCACTGAAAGTGTTACAAAACTGGAAGCAAAGCTCTGCTGCAGTTTTAATAATTGGAAAAGTAAGGGTAAAAATAACTGTTCTTGCTAGAAACAAAAGGTTGACATTTTAACCCTAACATACTGATCCAAGAAGCAAGCTTAATTATTAATATGAAACAAGATAAAAAGCAGAGAAAGTATTTGGAAAGTACCACGTTTAGTTACAGATCCTCACTCAAGGTAGCAGTATGGCGCTCCTTTTGCTGTGCCGTAGCCATCAATGATGCATTGCACCCAGATTTCTCTCTGTTAAACAAACTTGTGCTGTGTAATGTGATTTACCACTGCCCTGAAATCCATTTGCCTGCAGCTGAGGACTCTGGTCTAAGCTCTGTCTTTGTTTGCAGTACATGTTAGATCCTTGAGAGCGTGAGATAAGGTGGGATCAATTTTTCATTTGGTTATCATGTTTGGGACTCCATGTTCGGACTGTTGACATAGCAGTAAGATAAAGGACCTGAGTCTGAACTTCTAATTCTAAAAATGTGTGCAGAGTTAATTATCCTTGGATTTTTTCTGAATTGTATGCTTTGGACTATACCCAGGAAACTTGTTTCCACTATGTGTTGAGAATATATTTTATGTGCTGTAAAATGCATTCCACCATCTAACCACAAAGGTTGTTAGGTCTTGTAAAAGGAGATTTTTTTTATGTTATTGTAACAGGCACCTTCTTTCATGTTCATGTAAATATGGCAGGCTCTGTCCTGTGTGACAAAGAGTGCCTGAAGGGGACTTGAGAATGAATAGGTCTAACAAAAAGTATTTTAGCCTAAGCCTTGTCCATCTTTAATTAGTTATCAGGGTTAAAGAAGGGGTCAAGAGCCTGGAGCTGCTTCAGGACTAATGTGTCAAAGGGAAGTGAAGCCTAACACTGAAGAGGAAATGATGCTCCTCAGAGGTTTCATAATTTTTGACCTTGTGGCAACCATTATGACCACTAATGGCAGCTGGGGCAGAAATGTTTCAAATTAGACTTTGCTTTTCAGGTGGTTAGGAGGGGATCCCATGCCATCACACAGACCCATCACAATCTAGAATTCAAAATGAAAAATGCTTGAGAGAGAGGACACAAAACCTCGTGGGCTGACACTGCTGCTCTGCTGTTCAAACGTTGCATCTGTATCAGAGAAGACACAACCAGCACTAATAGGCTTGAACTCTACCAGCACAACCATTAACAAGCTGTGTTAATTTTCCAATTAAATGCCTATAGCTCACAGTTACAATACAGTGTGAGTGGTTGACAAAGTATCACTTACATGTTATTCTGTGAGTTTGTTACATGACAGATTAAGGTGATAAAGTTTTGGATATAGTCTGTAATCCACTTTTTTTTCTTTTTCAAGCATGAATATTTTATTAGTTTTAAGTGAATCATGCGAAAGAATCATGGAATAGTTTAGGTCAGAAAGACCTCTAAGATCAGACAGTCCAGCTGTTAACCCAGTGCTGCTAAATCCACCACTAAGCCATGTCACTAAGTGCCACATCTATACATTTCATATACAAGACATATATATATTTTTATGGCTTTTAAATATCTCCAGGGATGGTGACTCAACCATTTTCCTGAGCAGCCTGTTCCAATGCTTGACAACCCCGGGAATGGAAAGAGGGTGGAAACTTCCACAGGGTAATCACCACGAAATGTCACTGATGTCATCTGCTGTTTGTCAAGCATTTTATTTTCAAGTGCTGTGCTTTTGAGAACTGTGGCACAATAGCTGAGCCAGCCTTATCCAGTAGCTCTGTAAAGCACAACAAATTTCCATCAGGGGTAATTAATACTTTGCAAAGAGGGGTGTGACTGCTGGTCACAGGGCAGGTCAGCAAAGAAACAGGACCTTTGCCTCTTCATTTTACATTTCATGCTTTCAGTGCTCTTAAGTCAGCCTCACCCCCTGATGATTTTTCCTCCAGCCTTTTTTATCTATTTACATGGTTAGGCAGACTCATAGAAAATAGTGCTTGCAGATTACTGCATTAAGTTTCCTATATTGACAACAAGTCTCATAAGCCTTGTGTCTCAAAGAACAGCTTGGTGCTCTTCATATGCAATAGAAAGTATTTTCAATTGCCTTGGATGAAATCATACCATCTTCTGGCATTTTCCTACGCTGAGTCCAATGCTAATGAGTACCTCCACCATCTCTTGCATGTTTAGGCAGCAGCTGGTAGTCTTACAGAGTTTGTCTCAGGGCAATGGTGCTGGATACGGAACCTTAAATGTCACGTCTACATATGTACCTGCAGGTTTTCTCTTGAATTAGCAGTGGGATGTCTAAAAAAATTCCCTCTGTTACAGAGCACTGAGAGTTTTGTTTTCAATTTTCCTTTCATCTGGTTGATGTTAAAGTTTTAAGAGAAGGAGAAACTTTCATTATGATTTAGAATTAAAAAAACTGAGGGAAGGTGTCTTTTTCCCCAACAGTAACATACAGCTTGCAAAACTCTTTACAAAGGCGGTATAGGGTTTTCCTCGTCTAGATGTGATTCTCCTTACTCTGGTGCAAATCATTTGACTCCACTGGAATCAGCTGTTGATTAAGAGCAGTGCAGTTTAGCAGGGTAAGCCAGGAGAGATGTGTACTGCAAGCCCTGGGCTGAGAGAAGGAGATGGCACTCTCAGAGCAGGGGAGATGGAGAGCACACTGATTGCTGTAGGCAACATGGTTCACAGTGTCCATCCACATTGACTGTGGCTGAGCGATAACCACTTATTCTTTCATCTTCCTCTGCCCTTGGCTTTAGATCTGGGCATGCAGCATCCACATAAAATAGGAGCACAGAGAGAAGGGCACAGGAGGAGAGGGCTCCAGGCCACACAGGGCTGCCGGGGAGGAGCACCAGCAGCCACATGGTTGGCTGCATTCTTTGACTGTGAAACCTCCCTGCTTTTGAGCTGCAGCTCCCCCCTCGACAGACCCCCAGTGGGGGACTGTGCACTGCTGTTAAAAGAGAAAACAGGGTGTTTTCTTCTCCCCTTCAGCTCTTCACAGCTTTCTGAGAAAGGCTGGTGGGAGTATGGCATGCATAACAAGCATGATTACTATATTAGGTATGGATTATTTATTTAGGATGGTCCCCATAGTAGGACTGTGCCCAAATAACAGAAACCTTCTTCCTGGACTCTCTAGCTGAGCCAATAATCCAGTATTTCAGGTGTCTGAGATGCCCATTGTCTGGGTTTTTGAAAGGACTTCAGGTTGGTGCCTGTGGCTGACCAGGGATCAAGCATTGACTCCTGTGCTGCTGTGAAAGTTCCTTTTTTTTTTTTCCTGGCGTACAGATGGACAGGAAAGGATGTGTTTGGCTTTTCTTTGATCTTCCTGTGTTTGAGAGGAAGACTTTTGCCTAGCAGCCTTCTGACGCATATGTAGCCATTCAGTGCATGTGTTCTTTGTTAAGGGCAAGCAAAGCTTGGGCTTGACCTCCTGGGGATGTGTTGTTAAGCTGAGGTGTGCTAGGAGAATCTTCACTGAGCTGCTGCAGGTGCAGGGAAAGTTCATTCCTCTTTGTGGTCTTTATTTATTCTGTTTCTGGACTGAAGTCACCCAAAAAAGATGAACATTGCCTGCCCTATCGATTTCTCTGTCACTTTTCCCAGACTGTGCCTGCACTCTGCCTTCCCTGACTAAAAGAACATTTAATTTTGTGGGTGCTCAGTAAATCTGATTCAGAAATTCCCTTGACCTTGCTCCCAGGAGGGTCCAGCAAAGTTCAGCAAGGATCTGGTTTGTGGCCTGCCACAAAACCAAGCCTCATCTTTAGGCACATGAAGGCCTGCTAGTGAATTCAGCTACATGCAAGCAAGATGCCAACCTCCAAGAATGGCCAAATATTTTACTGTTGCAAAATTGCAGTCTTCCTGGGCTATTTAGGGATACCTTCCCCTTTTGAGGTGTGGAAGAATAAGGAGTGATTGCCTTATTGCATGCTCACCTTGCAATCAGGCAGAGGTAGGGCTGACAGAGTGTTAGGTGCTGAGAAAGCCACTCTCCTTCTCCCCAGGTCAAAGCAGGAAAGTGTGCTTTCTCTTTCAGAGCACAGACTACACTTTGCTTGCTGTGCCCATTCTCTGTCCCTGTGTGGTCTCCAAGGCTGAGGCAGGGTTGAGAGGGCCTTTTGGTGTGGAAAATCTTCAGAAGTGATTCTTAGAAAAAGTCCTGCTTTCTCCCAGTTTTTATTCAACTTGGACTAATGTTGGATTCATAGCTCCATGGTGTTATGGGCCTAATGTTGGATTCATAGCTCCATGGTGTTATGGGCCTCTAAGGTGGAGGCAAGGCTCTGTAGCATACAGTATTTTTTGCTTCCCATTTGGTGGCACTGCGTGCCCTTCCTAGAGGATAGAAAACCCTGCGACTAAAGGACTTCCAGCCGCGCAATCTTCCTTTCCTGAAAGAGCCTGCACTGAAATCCAAACCCTTGCCTCCATCCTGATAAGCTGTCTGGCTGAGCTAGCACCTGCTGTTAATTTCACAGTAAACAGTACTTGTTGCTCTAGAAAGCCTTTTAATCATAACAATAAAACCTGAACAGAAACCCCATCCATACAGTGAACTACAGCTGCCTTTCTCGCAACGCTTGGGGAATGATCTTGCCGAGTGATGGGCATCCAAATGCAAATAGAATTAACTTCACAGCCATTCATTTTAAATTGCTCTTGAATCATTCTGAAGTAAATTCCATTTGAGAAGAATTTGCTTCAGGTCTCACATGAAGAGATAATGGTCCAATATATTATCATCTAAGCAATAATAGTTCAAGTCTCGCAGTTCAGATGTATACTGAGCTATATGCTGGGCTGATGAGAATTAAAGCTTCATATATAGTAATAAAACTAGTGATCTAGAGATTAATAGATTGGTGTACGGAGCACAATATTTTCCTGCCACAGATTAGAGCAGGGATACTAATCCATAAAAGGGGAAATATACCATTAAATCTCTCTTTTCACATGTTATGCATGGAGAGCTAGAATATGTACAGTTTTACAGGCAAATGCATGGAAAGAATAAAGACCTTTCCTAACATCAAAAGGTTCCTGACTTAGGCAAAGATTTGTATTACCTTAAACGAAATCTGAACTAATATTAAGCTAAAATTCCTATATGTGACAGCCCATGCCAGATTGTATCAATGCTGATTTCAGTGGTATTTCCCCTGTTCCTATAAATTTGCATTTGACTTTGCTTTTAAAAAACATAGTTGTCAGATACTACAGAAGGCAAATAAAAAAGTGTATCTGTATTTGTGCAAGCAACTAAAATAAAAATTCCAAATGAAGTTTATAGATTAAAGTGGCTTTTAAAAATTTATTTTCTTAATATGAATGAATTGCATGACTGGAACCAGTTTAGCAGTACCATTAATCAGGTCTTTTGTCTTGCTAATATAAATCAGTCAATAACAACAGATGGGCTGTACACTTTATTATGTGAAAATAAAGATGAATGTGACATACTGCAGAAGTAAACTTGCAGTTCAAAGTTACTGAGCACAGAAGGGGATTTGTTACAACAGGGGAGAACAATGTGTGTCTTGTGTTTGCGTTTGATCAAGGTTGTGAGGGGAACTTGCTGCACATGACATTGGCATAATGACTGGAAATCAAGTATGTGAATTTTTAGTGTTTGTTTGTATCTACACTTCCAGATCACTCCCAAATGGTTTAATTAGCTTTTTTTCCTCCAGACAAAAGGGAAAAAAAAAAAAAAAGTCTACTTAGGAGAGTTAAATAAGAGAGTTATAAAGTTTGCTGCTTTGTTGCACCATTGGGAGATGATCATTTTGAATAACCAGCGGTAACTGTCAGGAAGATGCAGATCAAAGTCTCAGGCAAGATCCCCTCATACAGCAATGGAGCACACCATGAGAGGCAACCCCCATCCAAATTACAGAAACTGGCTCAACAGTCCACACAGTCATAACAAAATCATCCCTGAAAAATTTAAGTCAGAGTTTGACTTTTGTATGGAGAGAGGAATGACCTGTGTCTAAGTAGAGCTGGTCAGGAGATGGAAGTGTTTATTTGGTTGTTAGAAACTGTGTCTTCATGAAAACACAGATTCATTGGACTGCTTTGGTGTTGCCAGGCCTTGTTCTTTAGAGAAATGCAAAAAAATCCCAACACAGTCAAATGTCCTATATTGATATTTTCTGTGTTGGATTTTTAGGAATATTTTGCCATATAATTGCACTAACATTATAATTATGCTTACACGTTGCTTTGAGCGTTACAATAAAAGCACGACGGCATATCGCTGTAATGAGGGGATCTAAGGCTCTTCCTCCTCAAAAGATTCTCATCCTGAGAAGCATCTGGCACAGGGGAGTGGGGCTTCACACCCTCTCTGCCTGTAAACCATGATCCTGCCACTTCAGCCTGGTGTGCCCAGGTGACAGGGGAGGAGTGCTCTGCCTCCCTGCAGCACCCGACCCTGTCTCTTGGGGGATGCAGGAAACACCAAGTGACTTCCCACTGTGGTTCACACAGGTTGATTAAGCCACTTACTACCTTTCAGTAGTGAAAAGCAGGAGCAAGGGTCCCTCAGTGCTAGTGGAGGTAGACTAGCTTTGCAGTGGAATTGCTGTTTTTTCTACCAAACCCAGTCATGGTGATATTCTATATGTTCCTCTTGAGAAACTGTTCTATAAAAAACCACCATTGTTGCTATTAACAGCAGCAGTATGAGGGCAGGGATTGAATGAGCATTCTCAAGTTTAAAAATCAAAAAAAAAAATCTTTCTTAGCCACTGCCTTATATTTTTTTCTGAAAGTGACAGTTTTAAATGCCAGTTTCCAGGGACATGGCAGCCTTTGAGCACTATTTGTGTGACAGTTTGTGAACAGTTTCCATCTATATCCCTAACATTTAAGAGCGGTTCAGATGCCTCTTGATAGAAATGAGAAAGAGTGTGGAAAAAATATAAAGCTGAGCTTTATTGTCGCTCAAGAAGAGTAAGGAGGAATCACAGCAAGAAGGCAGTAAGAAAACAGGCTTGTACCTAACTGTGGAAGATGTCAGGTTGGTGGAAAAAAGCAAGTATCACCACAATCAAAATGTGAGACTAGATTGTAATGTACTGAGCAGTACTCTGAATGCATACAGATAATACCTAAACTTCATAAGCGGTTACCTTCAGGAGCAAAAGCCAAAACCCACAGCCATTTTCCTGGCTGATTAAAGAAATAGTCTTGAAATCCTTTGTTCTTTTTTGCAGCTTGCTGATCCCTCCTTTTAGACTTTCTAGTTATCTTTGATAAGGTGCAGTTAATTGGTCAGGCATTGTAATTATTGCCTTTGATAATGTGCAGAAATTTAGTGGTGAAAATAAATACATTTGTTCTTCCAGTCACCAGAAATTAGTGAAGCAATACTTGTTTAATTATAAAACATATGTGTGCTTTGTTAGTTTCCATCTGTCTGCTGGCTGATTTGCAATTAAATGACCAGAAGAAAAAGATACGTCCTCTGGCAATTTAGGAGAAATGATTCATCTCTAGTGTTTCTGTGTCGTGGATGCCTATGGAGCAGCATGTGGGAGAGGAGAAGAAGGGAGGTGTGCATGGAAGGGGATGAGGAATGCCAAAAAGCTTCTTGATTCAGTTCAGACGTGTTTTATTGTCATGAAACCAAATGAGGACTCCCATTAATTTACTGCAACTCAGCTTTCTTTTTGGAAAAAAAATGGGGAGTAAAATGGAGCAAGGAAGAAATACCTAATGAGGAGAGGAAATAGGATTGCAGAAGGAGGCTGGTGTGGTCAGAGTGAAAAGGAAACTGCTGAAATAAAAGGAAGTATGGGAAAGTGATAAAAAATTAAATTTAATTTGAGTATCTGGAAATGATTAGTTGGAGATGGAAATGGAAGTGTTATAGTGTGTCACAGATTTTCCCTTTGCTAGAAGAATGTCAGGCCTTATTTATTGGCCCTTTTTTCTATCTTTGAACCAGTTCACTTCTATTAACTCTCAGGGAGTGATGCAGCAGTGAGTCAGACCTAATACTCCTTATAAAATGAGACACCAAGGACAGGAGTATTTTTAAATCTATATGAAGGGGGGATGGGAAATAAAAAAGAAGAAAAATGGTGAACGTATGTTCTTTTCATAAGCAGTTTAGGAGGTTCACAAAATGGTCTGCTCTGTAAGGTATTCCCATCACTGATGGACATGCAGTTTACCTTTATATAGCTGCATGTACCATATTACCTTCTTCCCCTCTCTCCTTCATCTGTCCCTGTTCCTTCTTGTTTTTCTGAAAGGCACTAGCTGGAGGGACTCATGTCCCTTGTAATTCTGGACAGAGCCTGCACAGAGAAGTCTCGGGTTCGAGGAGGGAGCCATCTGAAATTTCATCTTCATGAAGACTGGCAGGGAGGAGATAGCCAGCCAGTATTTTCAGTTGGATGTCCTGTGGCGTTTTATTGACCAGCATCAGCATCCCTCACTGGGTATAATGATAACTGTGTCAGAGGCAGAAAGGGGAGATTGAATGAGGCCTTCAGAACCACCAGCTCACCACTGGTGGGTCTGTCAGGAGTTAGTGCCCCCCACCCCTTTACTGCTCAGAGCCTCTTGGATGTTCCTGTGCTCTGATGGCAGGTGGGGAGGGAGATGGGGAGAGGGTTATTCTCCACTGAATCTGCTGCTTTCTGATGTGGAAGACTTCCTCTGCACAAAGGGGCAGAGGGGTTGTAAAAGAGGATTAGTGAAGAGGGAGGAAGAAAGAGAAATACGCACGTTTGGTGCTTTCAGTCTTGCCTCCTGCACGATGGATTCTCTTCCTCCTTCTCCAGACTTCTTTCATTGACTTAATTCTTTACCAGCAGCACCAGAGAGGTGCTGAGGTTCCTTATGTGACTGGCATGTGTCCATGTTTGCCCAAAACTTCACCATTTCACAGCTGCCCTGCCCCATGTCCGAGCTCCCATGTCCTCTCCAAAGCAAGCACTGCACGGATTCATGTACTACTGACAGAGGAAATCAAGCATAGCTTGGCACCTTCATTAGCAGTCTTAGCAGGAGAGTCAGAGTACAAACAAAGAGGTGCAGGCTGTACTTGCATTTAGTCTTTTGCTCTCAGCAGATTTCAAGTTGATCATCTGAAACAAAAGGTACTGTTTCCTATTTGGATCAGCCTCAGCTGGCAGTAGCTATTGCACGCACCTGATTACACAGTGTGATAAGTCACTTTTGAAAATGTAACCTTGAAGCCTCTGAAGGTTTCTATTATTTCTCTTTATGGTTTTGCAGGCAACTCTACCAAGCACTAACACAAAGCTTTATTGCTGGTATTGCTAATGGTGGTAACAAAGGACTGATCCCAGACTGTGAATGTGCACATCCCTGTCACATCACAGAGAGGAAAGAATGCTCAGGATGTAAAGAACAGTTTCTTCCAGTCTGGAAACAGCAGTGCATCTAAGTCTCAGTTTAGGAATGCTTCTAAGATAACATTTTATTCAAAGAGTATGCACCTTTTTTAATTTTCATGAAGTTTTTGCAAGTGTCTGCCAGCTGAATTTTGTTTCTTTCATTTTTCCTTTACAGATGATGACTTTTTTCATGAGCTTCCAGAAACTTTTCCATCTGATCCTCCAGAGCCATTGCCCCACTTCCTCATTGAACCCGAAGAGGCTTACATTGTGAAGAACAAGCCTGTGAATCTGTACTGCAAAGCAAGCCCAGCCACGCAGATCTATTTTAAATGCAACAGCGAGTGGGTTCATCAGAAAGACCATGTGGTGGACGAGAGAGTAGATGAAACCTCTGGTGAGTTTGTATTGTGTTGTGAAGGGATGAGAATGAACACCATTCATATCAAGTCCCCTGTTGTAATCTAGCATCTGTTTCATATGGCAGCTGCTTTTCTTTACTCCTGTTACAGCTGTGAATTCTCTATCTGGCATTACAAAACGTTCCTGTCACAACACAGGGCTGGTGCCTGCATCCAGGTCAGCTCGTGAACAGGAGCGTAGAGCACCCTGACCAAACCAAAAGAACCATGCACAAACAAAATGAAATTCCTTTCTTCATACAGGTCTACTCCCAGTTCTCTTCCTCAGTGTCACAAATTCACAGTGGTTGCACTGCGTTGTTGTCACAGACAGAGAAGCACATTCTCCCCAAAGTGTCAAGGAGCAATTGGGTTGTTACTAGAATGATGTTTTCTTGGGGAGAATAGAAAAAACGGAGAAATTTAATCAGTTTTCAGCAAGAAAGAAGGAGAAAGCACACCTGGGCGCACTTTAGAGCATTATTGATCCAGAGCAAGCACCTGGCTGTTATTCATTGCACTTCTCTGCCTGCTCCGTAGAGCCTCTAAGAAGGAGAGCTACAGGATCTTAGCGTCCTTTCTCAGTCAGTACCAGAAATCCCACTGACATTCATGGAAGTAAAACAGGATCCTCATAGCACAAAGGAAAAAAAAAAAAGGGGGTGGGGAGTTGTGGTTAATAACTTGAGTAATAAGGCAGTGTTTGGGAAGACTGGTAATCAATAGAGCCTGAGACACATGCAAGGAGAGAAGCAGGACTTACTGCTGTTTTGATGGCTCTGAGAAATAACTGGATACCAAGCGAGAAGGTACTTTCCATTTGGGAATTACACCACCACTTGGTCTAATTACTTAGAAAAATAACTCCACCAGATGTCTTGGAAGTCTCTAGTGAACCAGGTTTTATTTGTTTCAGCTCATTTATTTGCACAGCCATCAAAAGCATAAGCTTTTCTTGGTACTCTCACTCGAAAAAGAAAAGGTTGGTGTAGCAAGAAAGACTGTAGAGAAAAAAAAGTCTGTATTAGACTTGGGGGCCTGTGTATTCATTTGTAAAAATTTGCTTTTCCACAAGTTGACTGCAGGAGAAATACTTTAAAAAAAAAAAAAGGTCATGTTACTTAATACATCTTCAGGGTTTTTCTTTCCATGGGAGCCCAGGGGAATGAAGATGGGCAAACAGAAGGACACCTATGACCAGGTTAATTTTTTAAGTTTTCATGAACATCACCATTTAGAAACATGAAAGTTTTTCACTACAGGTGAAATATTTGTTCTTTTTTCTCAAAAATCTCATTGTGGGAACACTTGGTAAACCTATAAAGGAAATTGCATGCTACAAGTGTAAAAAGCAAACCTTTAAAAGAGAAACATCTAAATATTTCAGAGGACAAATATTTTGCATAATAAACATCATCAATTATATGCAAATGAGAACCATTATCAATTAAAGATAGTATCATCTACTGGAGTTCAGTGAGGGGAAGAGGGTGTCAAAAGCTGTGCATGTCAGATTATTAGCACAAGAGCCACAAACTTAGTTGCGCTAATAGCCTGTTAAAATGAAACTGTCATCAAAATCCAAATTTGTCATTCAGCCTGGTTGTTGCCAGAATATTGGTTAATGCATGTCACAGCTGCAGTGTTTGTGCACCTTCCTGTAGGCAAGTTTGGAATCTAGGGCTCATAGCACATAAGTGGTATAGAAATGGGCAAAAAAATTAATTAATTGTGGTAAAATAGTACTTACTTTAAACCAGTGGAAGCTCAGGAAAATATATTGGCTGCAGATTAAGCTGCAGAAAAAAATTGCAGGAGACAGTGACTGTGAGGGTTCATTCCAGCACACAGAGAAGGAGATATCAGCTTGGCAGCTTGCACCAGCCAGGCTGGCAAAGCCCTTGGACTCTATTACTTTTGAGACTATTTTGGTTCCTTTTGCTATTTTTGTCTAGCTAGTGCAGTTGTAACCTAGGGCACAGAAGTAAAGACTGAGCTGCTCAGAGAGTGATGTAAGGATCCCTCTAGGTCCAAACCTACACTGCTGCTGTTTCTGCCTCCTGACTTGTGGTTAGAGAGGCAAGAGAAACTTCCCACAAACCAGATTAGGTCTAGACTTCCCATAGGTAACCTGGGGCTCAAAGGGATCTGACTTACACAGTGTTTCTGAATGGTCAGTCTTGTAATCCCAGCAACTGAAAACTGTGTGCTTTCTTCTTTCCTGGCATTTCACTCTTCCTAAGGTCTGCTCTGCCTGCCTATGAAAAGAGGACCATGCTGAAGAGATCTGCTTCTGCTGCTGTGTTTGAACCAGGCTTTCAATTCTTGGCATAGACAAGCAAAGCAAAGGCAAACAGACAATAAAATATGAGAGGAAAAGAGTAAAGGTCACTTGTGCTTTCCTTTCTAAAGGACGAGTAATCAGGAAGAAAGTGAACTAAAATACAGGTGTGATGCTAGTAGTACATCATCTTGGGATTGTAAATGATGCATGAAAGAGAGAAATAGGTTTTGATTTGCAAAAGATTATGTGTTCATGGACTTTGAGCTTGTGCCCAGGAATGAAATCTATGTAGAGATGATGAACTCTTCTTATAAGGCAAATTTGTTTCTGTCATTGAGAAGACCAGAGAAAGCAGCACAGCAATAGCAATGGCACACAAGGTGGAATTTGAGTGCAGCCAAACCTCTCATTGAAGAGAGCTGTTAGATTGAAATGTTGAATATATTAAGAAATTTTAACTTTTAAGGGAGAAAAATAAATATTCCTGTAATTTTTCTCGGTATCTTTTTCTTTGTGAAAGAGAGAAGGTACAAAATAAGAGTAATAGTTATATATACTTTGCACTCTGGAGTATTTTTAAACAGTGGGTAAAGCATTGCAAAGAACATGCACAGGGACTCTGTGGGAGTTGTTGCCTTCTGGTTGGAGAGGATGAGAACCATAATAGTGACAGGGTGTTCTAGTACCACTTTATTTAATTAAATTAGCCTGAAGAGAGAGCCTTGCAAAATATTTTACACTGATTGAGTCTGAGAAACCTGAGGCTTTACACGGAAGATCATTACATTCTGTTTTTAAATCCTCAGACTCACTGGAATTTTTCTTCTTTATGCAAAAAGCTAGGGGTTTTCATAAAAAAAGTCAAATGGGTGCTTTGGAAATGTCTAGTGCAAATCTTTGACTCTTTCATTTCCTATGTATGTGAAATACAAGGCAGGGCATTGTCTTTTTTATGGCTTTATGTCTCTGGAATATTTTTCCATTAATGTAGAAAAGAATAAGAATACTGGTTTTAAAAAACAAAGATGAGAGTTCTTTTGAGAGAACACATTTGATTTTACGGCTGACTGTCATAAAAGATAACAGCAACAAAAATAAAAGGAGCCCTGCAGAACTGATGCTTTTGGGGGCAAGAAAATCCTGTTTTTACAGGGCAGGAAGTTCAATAGCATCAATAATTGTTAGAGCAATTCGTGCATGTTTTCCAAATTACTGTACCTCTGAAACTGACTGTGGCAAAATATTTTTTTTTTACAGGGAGGTTGGTAAAACACTGAACCAGGTTGCTCAGAGAGGTGATGGATGCCCCATCCCTGGAAACTTTCATGGCTGGGCTGGATGGGGCTCTGAGCAACCTGATCTGGTTAAAGATGTCTCTGCTCATTGCATGGCATTTGGACAAGATGACCTTGAAGCTCCCTTCAAACTCACCCCATTCTCTGATTCTGTGATTTTATTTTGTATGTGTGCTTTTATGGAGAACTATTTTCCAAGACACACACACCCATTCTGCACTGGTGGGAGAATTGTGACTATATAGAAAATCAGTGTCTTGCACCCCTTTCATTTGTTGAGAGGGATTTAATGCTGCTGTATCAAACCCCACATCCCAGTGATGTACAAGAGAAAAGCAGAAAAAAATCTGGAGCTTTTTTTTGTCTTTCCAGTTTACATATGCATTGTGATATTTTCCCCTTGACTATTGAGGTAAAATGGTCTATAAACTCCCTCCCTGCCCTCTGCAATGCCAGGGACATATTCCTCTTCTCTCTCCTTCAAGCAAGGAGAAAATGTTTGTGATTCTTTAAGTGCTAATTAAATAGACATATTGGGCAATTCACCCAGCATTATTGTTTGCCCACACTGTCTGTCTTCTTTGGCTGGGATGCACAGGGAGAGGAGATCTTGGGGAGTTTGCTGATGACCCCCTCCTTTTGTCTGATTAAGAGAGTTTATCAAACCACACGTGGAGTGGACAAACATGCACTTGTTTTTAGAGAGAAACCTGGCTTCTTTTTTCCAGTTTCTTTACACAGCCACCACTGAGATTCTGACACCTATCTCCCACCATTACCTTTCCTAATTAGTAAAGTATTTCTGGATGACTTGCAGATTCAGCAAAAGGAGACTGAGCTTTTGACGTAGGGTCAGCATTGATCTGGCAAATAGGATTTTGTTACCTTAAGCAATGGGTTTGGCAGCCTGTCGAGGGAGTAGGTACCCAGCTAGCCAAGTCTTTCATAAATCACCCTCTCAACAGAAAGATCAAGGATTGACATCTGCCCTTTTGCCTTTAAAACAGCTCTTACAGGATCCTGCAACTATGACAGCAGTGGGGAAACCTTCACAGTCACTGTGCTCTTCTGGTACCATGTAGAGAGGCAGGAAAATCACTTCCAGCACAAATTGCTCTGTTGCTTCATCTTCTTGTTTGTGTGTACATCTCATGAAAGCCATTTGTTTTGGTGTTTGTCACACCACATATTAAAAGGCTGCATTGCCCTAATGTCAAAAGTCATTGTTTAAGCTGGGAGTTCTGATTATACAGCAAAGATCATCATACAACCTCTCATTTTGAGAAGTTGCATTCATTAGTCTTAGTATTTTTCATAAAAAAGAAAAACTGTTATTTCTTAGTATTGCATACCCTTGAATAACAGTGTTGAAGAACTTAATTTGGCAGCCCAAATACAAAATTTCAGTTCCCCCAATCCCCAAGTAAGCAGAGCTCAGGGAGAGATGTGGAGGGATAATGTTTTACTCATTTCTTTTACCCCTAGATCTTCCTTTCCTTAGACCTACTTTCTTTCTCTGCACATTTTTTTCACTTAATCTCTTTTTGCATTTTGACATGCTGCAGCTTCCTAATTCTCTGTATTATTATTTAAGAATCCAAAGGATAAGGAAAAAGCTATTTTTTTTAGAAAATGTGGCCAGTGTCCCCATTAACTTCACAAAACATATAGCAAGTGGTGCAGAATGCTGCAGTTAGACTTAGCCTGCAATATTTTGATTCCCTGGGGTAGAAAACCTTGGGGTTATGTTAGTAAGAGTAGCCACACATCATAAATAAGGATTGCTTTCATTCTGCCATTGTCAGAAGTAATTTTATTTTTTGTTTATCATTTGATCAAATCCATTACAGACATCAAGCACCTATATGCAAAATTATTATTTCTCAGCAAAGTATTGCCAATTTTCAGCTCTGCTCCTTCAATACTCTGCCCTAATCCAGCTCGTCTCATGGAAATTTAAGAATGTGTCTTGAGTATCTCTTCCCAAATGCTCCCCAAATGCAATTAATAGTTTTGAGTTGTGAGATAGAATTGGTACTGCAATCTTCCTTTTTCTTCTGTAATTTGAAGACTGCTCTCTCTCTGGAAGGTTGCTGCAAGTCAAACATGCTTATGTATATATGGTCTGAAAGGCTGCAGGTGGTGCTGAAAGAAGAACACAACTCTGTTTCTCCAAAGAACTGGAACTGTCTGGGGAAATACAGGCTCTTTATGTCCATAAAACATATGAAGAAACCCATGGGTATTTTCCTACTTGAAATTTAAGTTGCAGACATTTTTTGCTGTCACTTGGGCCACCTTCTTTCTGCCTGTCACTCCCTGTGGCCTGACAGACAGCTCTCCTGGGGAAGAGGAGCCCTGTGCCCATCACTGCTGCAAGAGAAGTTCTCTCTTCTCACAGGTTGCATCTTCAAAATCAGCTGCTGGGAACGTGGTTTCCTCTCACCCAGATCAAGGGAATACCCAACAACAAAGCTGCTGCAGACAGTGTTTTCAAGCAGACAAAGTTTGCACTTTTATCTTGAGTAATTAGTATATTTGGATAGAAAAAAATTGCCATTTTGGAAGCTTCAGAAGAAACACTGAGAGGCAAAGAATCACCATTTTCTAGGATACACATTTAAAATAGTGGGTTTTTTTTTGTTGAAGTGAGTGGAGAAATTACTAAGGTCAGGACACACCTGAAGAAGGGAAATAAACTTTTGTAAGCAAGTAAGACCACTGGACCTTCTGGAAGTAAATCTTATAGGCAATAGCAAGACTCCTCCTAAGCCCATGGAGATTTTATTTTTCTTTAGAGGACTGCAAAAGACTTGAGGGTTTTTGAGTTAAACTCAACTGAGTGTAGGATTCACTTACAATATGTGCATAAACATATCAATAATTTTTTTATTTAATCAAACTGTTTTATGTGGGGGTTTTGTCCCTCTAAGCCTTTGACCAGATCTTAGACCAAGAAATCTTTTTTTGTGTGTTCAAAGCCATTGGGACTTGCCTGTCCTTCTGCTGCTGCTTTCCTTTCCAGCAGCTTTTTCCCTGTGGGGCTGTGTGCCCAGGCACCTTTGCAGGCAGCAGCAGTGGACATCATGAACCCTCTGCCCTCCTGTTGCTAAGCTGACTGGGGCAGGTTCTCCCAGCCCTGCTCTATCCTTCAGGGTACTCAGTCATGCTAACAGAGGGCCCAGAAGGAGCTACTCTTCCTGAAAATTTATCCCTCTCATGCTCCTCCTCTGAGTAATGATGGGCCCATGGAAAGGGTCATTTGCCCATTCCAGATTTTCTGTATATTCACCATGTATCTGTGCAAATGGCTCAGTGTCTCTGGTTTACCTCTGCAAAGTGCTTTGGGACCAAAAGATAAAAGCTTTAGGATATTTATTCATTTCTTATTGCAGCATTAACTTCCTATCTGCAGCTGTTTGCCTAATTGTCCTGGAGGTTTCCTGTGGGCTTCTAGAAAAACAAATCTGAGACAGGAAATAAAGTTACTTAAAATAATTAGAAGAAGAATATGGATGCTTAGTGCATTCATCTGAAGCATTTGAGGACACCCTCCTGAATATTTCCAGCCAAGGTTTTTCTTCATCATCAAATTCTCCTCCAAGTTTTCCTTCATCAAACCCTTTGTTACAAACTCGTAATCCCATTAATTCCTCAAAAGACATCATCTGACATCAGTCCACCCACCACAGCTTCAGACTAGCCACAACTTTGCACAGCAATACTTCCTATTTCCATCCACCTCCCTCAGCTCCTTTTGAGGCCTTTGTGTGGGATCTGGAGCCCCTGTGGCGAGGGTGGTCTGATGCCTGAAAGGCTCATAAATGTGGTCTTGATTTGGAACTGAGTCCCAAAGCTCAGTCTCCATCCTGCACCCACAGACCTAAATGGAAAACAGCTGCTTCTTAGATACAGTAATGCCAGAAAATAAGAGCATGGTGGAAAAGAAGAGAGAGCCAAGGTCTTGTTTGCTGTCAAACAAAAGTGCTGCAGTTAGTAGCACCCTGGCAGGAACACTTGCATCCTATAAGTGTGGGGTTTTTTTCAGTTAATTAAATATGAGAATGAGTAGGATTAGTAGAGCTGTAATTTCTTCGCAAAAATACCTGGAAATACTCAGGGAAATGGAAGGTAAAAATTATACCTTACTTTTTCTTCTATGCAAACAAGTTATAGTCTGGTGCAGCCAGATGATCTGGCTGTAGTATAACACTCTAGAGACACTGGGGTCTTAATGACTGTGCTAAACATTGTGTTTTCCAGACTCCCTTGATGTCTATCTAAGCTTGTGCCTCAGTTACCTGAGTGCTATCTTCTATGTTTTCCTCTATTAGCTAGTTAGGCAGAGAAATCATTAGCTGAAGAATTCCTATTCCTTAAAACCCTTAAAATTACATTAGAGAAATCCTTTCCTTTTAAAATATTTTTATGGATTTTTTTTTTTTTTAGGAAAGAAAAGCATTTGTACGGAGCAAAGCTTTGCACATAGATCAGATTTAGCAAGGCTTTTTTTGCTATGCAGGTAGGGTGCCAAATCATCGCTAATGTTGAAGGGAAAGAGAGGTGCCTGTCACACACAGCTCTGACCCATACAGGATCTAATTTTGTGCTGCCTTTGCAGGTTCACTGCCTGTATTCATTTTGTCATTCCCATGCATTCCCAATTTGTACATAAATGAGCAGCATGATGTGGTACCAGCAGAGCTGCCATTCACCTGCAAGGTTACGTACACCTCTTTCTCCTCAGGTTTTGTTGCAACTCCTTTCACAATTCCTCATAATTTCTCATCCCCTTCATACTTTGATTGTAAGAGCAGAAAGTGAGTCTTTTTTTCAGACTCTTCTGTGTCTTCTATTCCCTGAATACAAATCTTTAGGCCCTTGCAGCCTCTTCTATTTTTTGCTCCCAGGTTTTGATTCAAAGAGTATCTTGGTTGGTTGATTGCAGTTTTTGGGTTCCTAGTGACTTGTATAATTATGTTTTTGTAATAAGTATGGACGCTGCACCTGAGTTGGTTGCTGCACCCTACTCTAAAAAGGAGTAAGGACTGCCAGCCCTGAGGAGCAGCAATGCCTAGAAATAGATCAGGTTTGCTCTGGGGTTAAGTTTAGTGCTTTTGTTTTTCAACTACAGTGGAAGCCAGTATTGGAATTCAGAGTGGTGGGTACCTAGAAGAGAAAGTAAAAGGAGGCCTGTAGACTTACAGGGATACTTTGATGGCATTTACTTACATAATTTAAAAGGCCTTGGTTTCATGTCTAAGTCACGCGGATCTGCAGAGGAACTTGCTCGAGCCATCGGTGCCCCCCTCTAGCTGAGGAGTGTCATGAGCTGCGCTGTACCCAGAAACGTGCACACCAAAGGACTTCTGTGACCACCAGGCTGCCTTTCTGCACGCCTTCCTGCCATGATTCCTTTGTTCACTACAGACTAAGAAAAACCTCCTGGTGTTCGGGAGCTGGTGTTTTGACTGCTGCCCTGGCACAACCCTGAAAACATGCTGGGTGGGGGAGCAGACAGTAAATTCCCAGAGCTTCATCTCTGTCTGGAGAAAGTCACTTCACTTGACAGCACAGTGGACAAAGCTGCTTTGAAAGCAGCTGCTAGCCTTTTTCTTCCATTCTTTTTAAGGGTTTTTTTTTGTTGTTTTTTTTTTTTTTTCAAAATACCTGGGTCAGCTGTGAAATGTCATCCCCAGCATGCAGAACAATGGCAAAAAATGATGGGGGTCTTAAACTTCTCCCACAGCCTGCTGTTCCTGCACGCTGCAGACTGAAAAAAATAGGAAAACAACTGCTGAGGAGGCTCCCCAGTGACCCCTTGTGTCACACTGAAACTGTCCTTGTTCCCACAATAGCTGCACCAGCCACTGAACTGTGTCATTGTATCAAGTTCACAGAAATAAGGCATTTTCACGTTGTCTCTGCTTCTCAAAACCATGCAGAGTGGATGTAGAACATACATACATACATGTGCAGATACATATTTTATATCTGTAACATATGTAAGTTGATAAGTCAGTAAAATAAACAACTTGATGTATATTTTTATATATAAATTTACACACAAACACATTCATATCCCTGCCCCCTCTACACTATGAAAAGGGAATGTAAACATGCTGTTCAAAATTCAGATGTTCTCAGTTGGTTTCCCAGATGTTTGAAGTTCAATAGATTTCTTTTTTTTGTTGTTTTTTCATAATTTCCTCTACTTCTTCTTGTGAAGTGCTAAACAATCATTACTTCTTTTTGCCTGCACATTGAGATTCATCTGTAGGCTCTAAACTGCCTCAAAAGTGCTTCAATTTTGCATGAGCACTAAGCTGGGGACTGGGAAGCATTACCCACTGCTGAAGACCCAGATCATTAAAAAGAGCATGTGAATCCTCTGAACCAGAAATAAAAAGTGCACAGATTTTCTTTGTGAAATCTCAATTGCTGCTTTAAGTAACACATGAACCATTGGCATGTTTTTTTCCTGGCCCCTGAAAAAAACTAAACCAACATCTTTTCTCAGCTGCATGTTCCTCACATCAAAAGAAGGGAAGATTGGGCTATGACCCAAGAGCAGGAGCTGCTAAGAGCTCATACTCCTGCTTTTCTCTGTGGACAATCTGTCTTCTTTCCACCCCCTGTAAGTAGCACCAGCCAGGCAAGGAATTATTTGGGGATTTCCACCTGGGGTTTCTTGGTATCAGGACGGCTTTTAGATCAAGATGCTTCTAGTCACATTTGTTTCTGCTCCTAGACTTCAGCCTCTGTGAGTTCAGAAATTATGATGCCCGTTGTTAAATGTAAATATATATTTATAGGGAGGTTTTCTTTGGAGTTCTGCTACACTGGAGCTTATTGCTTTCGTTCCAGGAAAAAGGGAAAAAGAATGTGGCAGCTGTAGGCACATATTATTGTATGTGGAAGAGAGCAATGAATTTTGGAGCAATTTGTACATATTTGCAAAAACTGCTGTCAACCAGAAAATAGCCTTCATTAAAAAACAAAGGGGGAGGTGGTTTTCTTTTATCTCTGAATGGTTTGTAGGCTGAGAACAAGCAATCCAATGCTGTTCTAAGGTATTAAACAGCAGTAGTTCATGGGTGATGTAAAGCACTCAGCTGCTGAGATTGGCTGGGGAGGAGATAGCAGAGGGGCTATTTTACCTTCTTCAAGGGGACAAACCCACAGGGCTGTACTGCCCAGCCCCAGCATGCTGGCAGGGACCAGGGCACAGTTTGTTTTCCAGCAGCATCCAAGAACTCTGTTTTGAAATCTCCTCTGCATCTTATACAACTTGGTCCTTCAGTTGTTTATGCGAAAAGAACAAAAACTCCTTGTTTTCATGGGAAAAAACAAAACCCAAACAGAATTCATGTTCTTTAATTCCAGTTCAAAGTAAAATCCCTCTGAAGACAGTCCTTTATAAAATTTGTGTAAGTCAGTCAGTTAAAAAATATTAGAAGATCTGGGATTTTAGCTTAACTCAGTACCATTAGGTGGTAATTGATAACATAGGTAGGTGATGCAAACCAGTGCAAAATTGACATGGGTTTTAAAGCAATCTTGATTTTATTATGCTGTTGCCTTCACCTGTGTTAATTTGAGTTCTGAATGCATCTTTTTCCTAAAGAGAAAGTTATGAAGAGACCAAAAATAGCTGGAAGCCTTTAATTTGAATATTTAAGCTAATATTTGTGGAAAATTGTTTGTGATCTTCACACAGTTATTTCATATTGCCAGCCAGCCTCAATTTACGTAAAAGCAGTATATTGAGACAAAACCAGGTGTAGGTAGTCACAGTGTGAAGGATTACTGGGTGCAAAAGCTGTTTACTCTTTTAAACCATCTCTGGATATCTAGCTGTCTATCTGTCGTTTGTTAAGATTACAGGTACTCTATATAGAAAATAAGCTATAGGCAAAGTGTGCCATTCTGCAATCATCTCAGTCCCATTATGGTGCACAGAATGCATTTTTCTCAGCAAGAACTTTAATATTTGAAGTCATTCTTCTTGTGCATAACCTATTTATTCATTTTTAAACATCAAATTCTATAGCTTAAGTACTTTGATATATTTGAGTGGAATAACTCTCTGACTGTGAGGGATCCATCTCTGCAAGAAGGTAAATAAATTTAAAATCCTGCATAGCACTGATTTTTATCTTTTTTTTTTACCTTTGTAAAAATAAATTCACTTCACCAAGTAAAGAAAACAGATACAGGGTTTTTATAGCACCTGTGATGAACAATTAAATAAATTGGACAGGTCATTTCAGACTATCTGTAAGTAAAAAGATCAGAATTCTTGATTTTGGTCACTTATAATCTGCCATTAAAAGTAAAAGGACAAAGGACTGCAGAAAAAGAAACCAATCTGTTTCTCTTTTATTAAATCTGTTTACAGTCATACCACTTTGACTCATGGTCTTGTCCTCTTTCATGAGGCACAAAACTATGCTACTGTTTTAAGTGGGTTTTTTGGTGAGGCTCTGTTTGAAATCTTGAGACAAATGAGGAGTATGAGGAATATAACTTGATTCTGAAGCAGCATGTGTTTCATAGGTGTGCAGAGGAGCCCCCCTACCCCAGAGCTGTTTTGCTGCTGGCTCCCCCAAGCCTCTACTACACCAAACAGAAACACTTTCCCTGCCCTCTGTGTCCCCACTAAGCAGTGGGAAGGGAGATCTGGGGTCTCACCCACTTGGGGGAACCTGGTCCTGTCTAAGCAGGGAGAGAACCAGCAGCACAAAATATCAGATTAGTGAGGATGGTGTGAGAGCTGACTTTCCAAAACTGAATGTGTAAAGGGTTTTAAGTTACCTCTGTGAAAATGGGGTATATTTCCATACTTATTGGCAGTGGCTGTGATATACCTGCCATCTATATGCAGGTATTACTGTAATGTCTTTTTTCCAGACCAGTAGGTCATAAAGTTCCATCTCCTTGAGAAATGTGTTCTTTGGTGTATGTGATTACTAATTAATGAAATACCTTTTGGGCAAATGAAAGCACAAAGGCACAGAAACTGTTTGAACTACTTACAGAGAAAATAAACTAAGTATCTATGCAGTTTTTTTAGAGTTTGTAAATGCAGTTCAGTCTTGCGACTAAATAGTTCCTGTTTACTGTTCTGCCAGAGGGTTCAAACACATACCAATGTATCACTTTCACCAAAATTGCTCTATCAAAGTCCCAAGGAGTATTTTCACCAGTCTTGGGTATTAATATCAAATACCAAACAGTTATGACAGCCAAAATACATCAATAGTTTCTTGGCAGAATGATGCCCCGTGAGGTGTAGGTCTTAACTCTGTGACCTAGACTGACTCCAGGCTGAATAATTACATTTGATTAATTGATAATAATTTTCTGTTTTCTGATGTTTATGGTGGTCATTTATTGTCTTGTGCAGTCTCATTTGGTCAGAGAACCCTGAGACATTTTTGTTTCCCCAGAAAGAAATTAATCTGATCAGAAAATCTGTTTCTTTTAAAATCACTGGGAAATTTGTGTTACTTCAGGATGCAATATGGAACCCATGAGTTATAACTGTATAATACATATATTATATATTATATATTATATATTATATATTATATATTATATATTATATATTATATATTACATATTAGATATTAGATATTAGATATTAGATATTAGATATTAGATATTAGATATTTTATATTTTATATTTTATATTTTATATTTTATATTTTATATTTTATATTTTATATTTTATATTTTTTATATATATATAATAACAATAATCTGCCATAATATCTACAATTGCATTGCATTTGCATACATTAAAAAAGATAATATTTGTGCCTCTGAAGACCAGGTATCTACCTCACAGTTTGTGTAGCCAGCTAAGTTAAGCACTTGGGGACCATGTGTATGAAGTGCATTTTTGCTTGATTGTGTTTCTAGGATACAGCTACAATAAAAGACCATGCATATAGGGCATGATTCTCTCTTTTACACTTCCTTTTGCTCAATAAGGGGTAGTAACTTGACTTTTGATGTACACCATGAGCTGGTGCCTCTCCCCATGCTTACTGAGCTGCACACATTAGCAGTAGGCAGAATGAGCAAGGTTTCTTCCACCTTTTGCCTCTCACTGGCCATTAATCCCTCATAACATGCAAATACAGAAATATATACAGTTCTAGTTCCTTCCTACCCCCTTTCAGAGTCTGAGTTGTATTAATCCCAGAAACACATTTATTTTATTGAAATGAATGAGCTGTGCTATTAAGTAGGCAAAAATTGTGATTTATGGACAATTTCTTAATTCACTGTACTGGGATGTAGTTGCAGACCAGTTATGACAAATGTCATGAGCCCTCTTTGCTGTTATCCTCCAACCTGAACTGGACAGAAAACTACTGGGCCAAAAGAAGTGGTTGTCATGCTTTAGGTCCAGCTGGCGACTGAGCCTCACCCAGCCACTCCTTTCCTCCCTACCCTGGTGGGATGGGGCTGAGAATCCAACAGGTAAAAGTGAGGTTGAGCTTAATAAAGAAACAAGAAACTGCACAAACAAAGCAAAACAAAGAATTTATTCAATGCTTGGTAGGCAGGTGTTCCCAGGAAAGCACGGCTCCATCACAGGTAACTTGGCAGGAAAAATACCACCACTCTGAACATCTTCCTTGTTCTTCTTTCAGCTTTATATGCTGAGCATGTCATCATATGGTCAGGGATATCCTTTTGGTCAGCACTTTGTGGGTTTAGAGAAGGAACCTGTCAAGCATTCTAGCTGCCCACATTGCTGTTATTTCCCTTCAGCTATGTTTGTTATTGCATTGCTTGAAATAGGAAGATCCTGACTTCTTGTGGGTTGCTCCACCATCTAAGTGATGATTATGTAATTCTGGATATGTGCAGCTTACACAAGTGTTCAAAAAACCCCCGTGCTTATGCTGTGCATCTTCACTTGCTGTATAGTTTAGCCATGTGAAGAACTAGACTGAAAAATTCAATATATTTCTAAAGAAGGAAGTAAGGTAGATTTACTCTCTGTGAGAAGATGACATTTTATTACTTAGCACAGTGGCAAAGTAGAATTGGCCAGTACGAGGTAGGTTGTATGGTGCATACACTATTACTAATTTCTCAGTCTGTCTTGTTCTAAGTATATTTGGGCAAAATACAGGGGCTCATTTTATAAAGCAACTTCTAATTTTGCTCTCAGAGATTGTGTACTCACCCATAATCAAGCAATTTGATAAACAATTGCCTGAATAAGATGTGCAGCACATCACATTGTCTCGAAATATTGAGACATGGGTTTTTCAGCTTTTTTTTCCTTTTTCCTTTTTGTTTATTTTTTTGGGTTTTTTGTTTGATTTTTTTCTTGTTTTTTGTTGGTTTTGTTTTTTTTTTGTCTTTTCCATTCCTCTAGCTAGTGTTCTTTGGTGTAGAAGCAGGTCCAGCAGAGATAAGACAAAGATCTCTGTTTGAAGTCATCATGCAAGGGTTTTCCTGCACTCAGTGCCCCCATGAGATGGATAAGCAATACACTCCTGAATGAAAGCAGAGTGTGCCAGCTCCTCTGTGAATTCTGATGTACAGCAGTGTGTCAGCTGGTAACAAGGCAGTTGCTATCTGAGATATCTCAGCAAAATGCAGTTTTTACAATATGACCTAGAAAGGGATTTTCTGTTTGGTGTGATGTTGGAATGTGCTAGCAGAAGGAATAAGATTGTAAATTGGTACAACAAGGGAAACATGTTTCCTTGTGCTTGCCCCAAGGTCTGAGGGTGGGTGTATTTCAGCTGGTGAGGGTTTTCTCCTAAATCAGTGTGGCTGTTTGTGCAATAAGATGCCAGTGGGTTGTGCTGGGAAGCAGCAGTGGAATCAAATCTCTGAGTTCTGGCCATGGATCCTTATATCCCAGAAGATCTTGTGGCACCACCAACTGGTTTGATACATTTTGAACTCTAGGAAAAATAGTTTACCTTAGAGATCAAGACATGATGATGCTTTTTGCTTGTACGCAGAAAGAGGTAGAATTTATTTGCTATGGAAAGAAGGTGTGCATCTCTTTGGTCGTGGCACAACTGTTGATACTACTCAAAAAACAAATTTAAAAAAATTTGTATAATCTGAAACCTGTCAGTACTTCACAACTGTCCCACACACATTACCAGGAGTAGCTTGTTATTTTGAATTAGAAAGCATCTCAGGAGATCAGAGATTAAAAGTTCTGCTGGTGCATTCATAGGGAGCAGCTATTTGTCATATAGTTTTGTATCTTTCACAGACAATCAGAAAATGGCATTTGTGTCCTGAATGTTAAGGCTATTTCATAATCATTATTAACCGGTATGGTCATGATGAGTACGCTTGTTTTGGCCCTTGGGTGACAAAGTTCATTGCTCCATCAAGCTCTGTCATAATCAGCCTTATTATAAAAACATAATATTGTAACCTTCAAAAGCTCCCTGGGCTAGTGCAATAAAAACTGTGGGAATGAGCTGAAGTAATCTTTAGGCTAACAGCAGTTGCACTGGGAAAATATAACAATTTTTATGCATGTAATGTACATGCTCCCTCCCACCCTCCTCATGCTCTTCTCACCAGGACAAAAGCTGTCCCTCAGACCCCTCTTGTAAACAAATTAGCTCATCAAAGCAGAATAAGTTTATAACACAATATTCACTGCATATCAAATGCCCATGCACTGCTTTGATTTCCATTCTTTGGAGTGCTGTTGCCATATTTTGAGTATTTCATTTCAAGGAGAAGAGCTATTAAGTGTTTCCCCCAAAGAAGCTGATTATTCAATGGCTAAAGATGTCAAGGATAATGAAATAAAAAGGGAGCTAGGCTGTGATAGTCTCTAGCAGGAAAATGCATCTCATTAGAAGGCATTCCCACCAGGGAAGTCTGTGGTGTTACATGCCTTAATTCCTTTCTGCTGCTAGGTTGTTTCCCAAGTTTGGGATGCAGGCAGCATGCAGCCGCAGTGACAGTGCACAACTGTGTGCAAACAGTAATTAATCGTTGGCTCCCTGAATGGAGCCTCTGTGAGGCTGGAGGCAAATCAAAGGCCTGGCCTGGCTTCCAGTGCTTGAGGAACATGCCATGCTGTACAGTTGGGAACATTCATGTTATGAATATCCCCTTGTAAGCTGTGTGGCAGGAGGCTGAGGGTAGCTGGCCTCCGCAGGCTCAAGTCTGTGCTCAGCAGAAGGACCTGCCCTTTGGTGTTTGGTGATGGGGACAAACTGTGCATACTCTGATCCAAGGATAATTCAGTTCAGTTTCCTGGCAGTTCTGGAAAGAAAAAGAAAATCACTGTACAAAAGATTTGTATGTGAATTTATGTATTCAAGGCTGTTTGCAAGAGTATGTTTTTGAAATGACAATGGTGTTCTCTACAGGCAGACATACATTAGAAATTTGTCGATACTTGGGCATCATCAGCAGAGACCAAATATGCTGAGAAATGCTGTAAACACTTTCTACCAACGCCACCCAGTAATTAAGAGCCTTTTGGCCAGGGAGTGCATTTGGAAGCAGAGAAGGGGGTTGTGTCAGTGTGAAACACAGTGGTTGTCATTGGAGGATCTACACATTTTGCCCACGATCCTCATAGTGGTGTCTGAGACACCGCAAAATTTCCTTGCACTTAAAAGCAGCAAAACAGCTTCCCCAGAGAGAGCACTGTGTGGGAAATGTGGGCAAATCTCGGTCTGCTTGGAAGGATGGCAAGTGGGTCACTGTCCTCATGGGTGCAACTGTGGGTTTGGGGGAGGGCTGTGCTGAGGTGGGTTATAAAGGGCAGGGCCAGAGAGAATGTCAGGCACTGAATTGTGTTTCACTGTGTTACAAAATCCTGTAAAAAATATCCCAGTATCTGCAGCATATATGACAGCAGTAGGGCCCATCTTGCAGCTTGCAATAGCCACAGTGCAGCACATGTGCTCATCACTACAAAGTATCAGGACATTTTCTGCCATCCTAAAATCCATTTTCCTGAGCAGCTCAGTGTCACAGAACAGCACCTCTCCCTGTGCTGTGTCTGTCTAGCAAAAAGAGAAGAAGTACAAAAGGGCTAAGGAAGTCATATAAATTGAATGATTATGTGGTTTTATGATATATCAAAATAAAGCTGGTCTGGAATGTCCCTTGACTTAACTTGTCCTAGAGATGTGGTACAATTTAAATTAGCTGAGGTGCAGTTCCTCCAATTTGTCTAAAATACATGCTGTATGTGATAAAAGTCAAAATCTCAGCAATTAGTTTTTCACTCACCCACATCTCTCATTATGCAGATAAAGTGGGAGTTTCTTTCCTTTCCCATCCTTATGACAGTCTGTGTTGCTGAGTAGATATTTGTAGAGAGCTGTAAGGTCTCCCAGCAACTTTGCAAGCAGATTTCTGCAACTACACTCATTTTCTGTCCATCAGCAAGCCCAACACTGACCAGTGTTCCTTGCACCCTGACAGGTCTGATTGTCCGGGAGGTCAGCATCGAGATTTCCCGCCAGCAGGTGGAGGAGCTCTTCGGGCCGGAGGATTACTGGTGCCAGTGCGTTGCCTGGAGCTCCGCAGGCACCACCAAGAGCCGGAAAGCCTACGTCCGCATTGCATGTGAGTGCTCGGGTGTGCAGCTTGGGGAGGTGGTGGTTAGGTGAGGAGAAGTGCAATCTCTGCCATTTCAGGGAGATGTCTCGTTCCCAGCCCCTTAGGCTCTGTATTGTGCAGTTATTGATGCATGCTGAAACTGAGGCCTTCAGAAATATCCACGAGGGTTTCAGTTTCTTCTCAAGAGCTAAACATCATTCTCCTGCATGTGGCATCAAAAACAGTATTTATTGAGTACAGCAGTTTTATGTCCCAATGAAAGTGCCTGAAGCTAATGTGTAGGAACCTTAACAAAGCAAGCCGTGGAAAGAGGCGATAGCTGTTCTTTTCACAGAACCACAGAATGGTCAAGTCTGGGAAGCACCTTTGGAGGTTATCCAAACCTTTGATCCAACCTTTGGCTCAAGCTGGGCCACGTAGAGCCAATTACCCATGACCAAATGCCTTTTGAATATCTCCAACAAAGGAGACCCCACCACCTGTCTAGGCAACCTATGCCACTTCTTTGTCACCCTCACAATGAGAAAGTATTGCCTGGTGTTCAGAGTGAACTTTCTGTGTTTCATCTTTCCATTGCCTCTAGTCCCATCATTGGGCTCCATTGAAAAGAGCCTGGCTATGTCTTTGTTGCCCTCTCCCATCTGGTGTTTATACACATGGATCCCTCTAAGCCTTCCCCTCTCTGGGATGAGCAGTCCCGGCTCTCTTGGCTTTTTCTTGTAGCAGAGATGCTGCTGTCATCTTTGTGCCCTTTGCTGGGCTACTGGCTCCACTATGTTCATGTGTCTCTTGTACTGGGGAGCCCAGAACTGGTCTCAGCACTCCCCATGTGACCTCACAAGGGCTGAATTGAGGGACAGGATCAGCTCCCTCACCTGTGGTCAATACTTTTTCTCTAACACAGCATTCATTAGCCTTATTTGCTAACATTTGCTACATTTCTGATTTACTGTCAACTTGGTGTCCACCAGAACACCCAGGCTCTTTTCTGTAAAGCTGAAAATATGTATCACTGCAGTCAGACAATAGAGCTGCTGTTCTTTAGCAAAGAAAAAAGTGTATGTTTAGCATATCATGTGATCAGATTGGTAATATGAGTTTGAAAGTGGTCATCTCATCATTGTAGTATTTCATCATTGTTATTCATGGCTACTAGCCTCAGTATTTATTTGGAACCATTCCCATCTTAGACCCCAAGAACACAGGGCAACCAGTTCCCTGAAAAGAGATCTTCATTTGACTGTACAAATATTTAATGTTCATTAATTTTCAAAGAGGTGCTTTTCTTTGTAATAGAGTAGACACACTGGGGACTCCCATTTCTCTTTCACATGATGAAATACTGTTCCATATAATAGGAACAAAATACATCATCTAGAATTGCCTTTCTTCCACTGCTTTCACCTCAGCAAAAACACATTTTGTGAGAAAAGGTCATTGGAAGCTGGATTTGCAGCTTACTTATATTTCCTGCACTGTGCCTAACAATTTATAATGGGATAAGAGAATTCTTCCAGCCAAATAAACCTTTTCACAGACACTTTGGAGAAAGGACTCTCTGTCATTATAACTCTCCATTAAGGGCTTGATTCTCCTTCAGTTCTTGAGAAACTACTACTTGGTTAAATCCTCAAAGAGGAGGTACCTTCTGTATAAACATCCAGATACAAATCTCAGAGGTGCTATTTAAATACCCATTTTTGAATGCTTTTAGTCCAAGTAAAATAGAATATAGGGACCTGTATTTTTAAGAATAGGCCTACCCTCAGAGAAGAATTTCCCCAGGGCTAAGGGGAATTAAAATTACTGTACAAGACAGTCTTCCTGCAAAAGCAGAAATGCCATTACATGTGTGCATATTGCTTTCCCGTGGCAGGAAGCTTTTCAAAACTTTGAGGATTTTCCTTTTTTGTACTGAAACAAAAGAGAGTGATTTCAATTCTTTCTTTCTTCCAAACAGTCAGCACTTCAGAGAGGCTTAGCAATGTTTGAACAGGTTTTTTAGATTATGACTCTGCAGTCATGTCCTACCAGGTAGCCCTTGACAGATGACCATTAAATTAACACAGTTTGGAAGTATTTTTTAGATACTTAAGTGAATTTTACTTGATATTTAAGTAACTTTTGTGTCCTGGCATACCTGTGCACCTAATTTCTATGTAACACATAATCATTATGTGTCAATGCAAGTTATTTCATATCAACTGACATTTCTTCCCAGGTGTCCACATTTCTATTGAAGGTGCTCATAATACAGAGCTTGCTTGTTTTTCTTACTATATTCTGGAAAGAGGGGAAGAATCAGTTCAGTGATTTTTCCAGAGTTTCAGTGGCTTTTTTTTTTTTTTCTCCCGGAAAAGTCAAATTAAATAAACACCAGGGAGTTTTTGAGGCCTGTAACTCAAATGTGGCTTTGTATTTTACTGAAGTTTTTTTAACCTCTTGTCCCTGAATTTGGGGTTCTTGGACAGTTATGACACAGGCAAGTCATTTAGACTCCTTGGGATTAAGGGCTGAAGTACGAGTCCTTCAATCCGTGGATTTTAAACCAGCAGCAAAAGCACATTCTTTGCAAAACTGTCCATGCACAGATTTCTAAAAATTTGTCAAGTAACTCTAACCTACTTTTTGGGAACTCAGGAAGATGATATGGGGAATATGCCTTACTTTCTGATGTCATTGGTCTGTGAGACAACTGTTTTAAACTCAGAGCTTTAAACTCAGTGTTTTAAACTCAGTTGCACCAACGCGCATCTGTACTCACAGCTTTGACTTCTTAAAACTGACTCTGCACTGGCAATATAATAGTAGTGTCACAATAAACTTTCAGCACAGCTGGTTAAGTATTCTGGTGGCTCCACAGTGTGCCATGAGGCTGGGATAACAATGTAGGTTCTGTGCAGTGCTTATTAATCCAGGAAATCAAAGATGTCCAAATCTTAAGAGGGACAGAAGAGTCCATCTCTCCACATCAGTCTTATAGCGGCTTATTTGTCACCAGTGCAGTCTTCCCTCTTAATTGGCACAAGAGTGAGCTTTGACACCTTTAGGAAAGGTGAGGGGCCAATGGAGCATGTAAGCTGCTTAAGTGGAATTATTTGTCTTAATACCCGAACCTGACGATTTTATCTTGACAGGTACAACTGTAGCATAACTAGCCATATCTAGCACATTCAGAAAAGCTTTTCTCCTTTTTCTCTCTCTCTCTCCTCATCTCCCTCTCCTCTCTTCTCTCCCTCTTTCTCCCTCTCCCTGTTCATTTCCATCTCCTTTTGTCCTTATCTGCTTTCTGGTTTTTCTCCCTTATGCCCTTACATTTTATTCTGGAATTATTGTGTCCTCTCAAGGGCTGGAGCTGCACTCCATTAAAACAAACAAACAGAAAAATAGCACCCAGCATCACTGTTCACTGAGCGTGTAATAGAATTAACTGAAAAGTAATTTGAAAGTGTGAAAAATGTGCATCCTGGAAAAGCAGCTTGTGTTTGTTTAATACAGGGTCAGGCATGTGTCAGAAAGTACATAACAACCTGGTCAATGAAAGTTCTCTGTGAAAATCAATTGCAACATTGCTTTGACCAAGAGCTTCAGTTATTCAGGAGTGATCTATAAATATGGACTAAAGATGCTGCTGGTTTTCAAAGGTTGCCCATGCTGGCAGTACAGACAGGAAAAGAGCCTGAGTTTAAAGACAACATTCCAGCTTCCCTAAGTGTTCAGGATCATGCCTATGCTGGGAAATTACTCCCTTCTGTGCAGGCTGTGTCTGCAAAGGCATGTTTTTCCTGTGTCATGGAATTCATTGTCCTGGGGCATTGGTCCCCCCATGAGAGCAGAGCTGAGCATTTCATCCTCTTAAACCAGCAGATTTCTTGAGATTAATTTTCACTTTGCCGTTTCAGATATATCAGCAACCTAAAAAAGTAGTGACACCTAATGTATGTATCTTGGTGGAGCTGGAAAGATAGAATAAATTTTCTGAGATATTTGCCTAAGAAAGTGCTAAAACACATTCCCTATTTATTCACACTTGTCTGTTTTACTCTAGGCAAATCCTATGAGGAGCCTTAGAAGTCACTAATATGTTTTGATACAGTTTTCCTGCTCAATTAAAAAATTTTCCTGTCGTGGAAGGAGAAAGGAAGGAGGGATTTTGGGCAGCTTTACCTTTGGCTGTGAAAAATGCAACCAAATATAAAGTTTCAATGTGAATTTTCTGTAACAGAGCTGATGTCATTGAGCAAATAAAACCTAACAGGGCAAAATTCCTGTTAAAACAATGAATGAGATCTGAACGTGTGTAACCAAAACTAGAGTTAAACCCACTGGAACATACATCTGATAAAGACTAAACAATAGCTGCAGGATTTGACCTAATTTTTAGATCAGATAATAAAGGGGTGGCTAAGACAAATTGCTTTGAGCCCTTGTGCATAGAGCAACCTCACTTTTCATTTGCACCACTTTGGTGTTGCTGTAGCTTCACTGACTGTTAACCCATGCTCTCCTTGAGAAAATACGGTAAAAACTGAAGCCCTTAAATATGTTTCCATGTTTTTGTTTTGTTAAGCATCTTTGATAAAATAGAAGCTTTTTCTGTAATTTCTATTACCTGATATTTTTTGGTGTAATGGATGTGAATAGTTATTTCTTTTCTTTTATTTATTATCCTAAAATCAGAATTAAAAAAAAACAAAAATAAAAAAAATTAAAAAGCCCTGATGTAGTAAAGAACTGTACTCGTTAATATTTTTAATAATTTTGTACTATAGTTTCCCATGTACTTATCTGAAAGCCTTTATTCTCCCAGACATTTTATTCAAAGGCATGCAATTAATATATGTATGTCAGATCCTGTATACTGATGAGATAAATGCAGTACAGAAAAATAGATTGGTTCATCTCTACTTACAAGGGGTTTGCATTTATGCAAAGAAGCAGATATGAAAAAACAACCACATATTCTTTACTGACACTTGTTTATCTCACCTTTTGGTGCTGGGGCCCATGCTCCATGGCACATGGCTGCAGTGCCTTTTACCCCTCTCTTCACATACCTGATCCAAGCAGAGCTGTGAGGACACATTCTGTGGCTACTAAAGCATTATAGCCCTTTGCAATAGGAACAAAGTTGGGTGGATGTTGAGATAAGCAGGGGGAGCTAGGAAGGTCAACAATTGAAAATTTTAATGGGAAGGTACATCCAGGATACCCAGTATTAAAAAAATACCATAAAAATGTGGTCTGTGTACCTTGGCAAATGCGTATGAGAGTTAGCAGAGATAGGACCTTAATTCCTTCCTTCCTTGTGTACCATTTAAGTTGCTACTAATCAATATCTGCTGCTTGGAGTTAATAAAGGGTGACTGAGGCACGTGGTCTTGAGCTGAGATTACTGAAGGACAGCAGACTACAGAAAGAGCAGCAGAGAGGTTAACTGTGCATTTAGCATATTCAGTCCTGCCTACCTCTCTGCTGGTGCTCCTGAAAAGCATGCTTCTGTACCACTTCCCACTTAACAGGTATGACCACTCCCAAATTTAAGAATGCAGTTGCAAAAGTAATAAATAGAAATTACATTGCATTGTACCAAAAAGCCAAGACTATGAATTAGTGTGGACTTGATGTTAGCATTGCTTAAGAAACAAAAGGAAACTCCTTTACTGAATTTATTTTAATTTAATCTCTCTGTAGGAGCTTTGAAAATATTCTACCTACACTGTCATTCCTAATAAATTGCCATCTTTCAGTACAGGCTGATTAGGGCCTTAGTGCTGATAGATCCAGCCAGGAAGCTAACAAACTTTTGCTTGTATTTTAGCAGTGACCACACAGCTGTGTGAGTTAGGTTAGTGTATCAGAAGAGCAACAACAAAACAGCACTTATATAGAGTTTTCAATTTTAGTGTTTCAGAGTCTTTTAAATTTAATTCTACGTATAAATTGTAATGTACACCTGATGTTTCCAATCCAATGTCTTTAGTACCTTTAGCACATCTGCCATGTAAAAAGTCACCTGTCAAGGTTAGGTCATTTGAATATTACATTTAGATTTATTTTAAAAACAAGAACTTAGGAGTCCATCTTCAATCACCAAATAAAATAATGAATAGAGTTAAGTTTATAAGTTGGTTTTCAGGTTACAACTTGAAGGTTACAGTTTACAACAACAAAGCTTACAACAAAATATTGAGCTACCAAGCAGAAATAGAAGGGGAGGAGATCAGTGTGATCAGTGTACACCTGGGAACCCATCTGTTCAGTGAATTCTTGACAAAGTTTGTTTACTTGTATTTCTTATAGTTGTTTCAATACCAAATGTGTTGAGTGGGTCATTCTTTATAATAGCACAGCCCACATGGAAGCTTTGTTGCACAAAACTGTTTAGTCTTACCAACACCTGTCTGAATTAGCTTGGAGCTAAAGAGACAAAGCGAAAAAATAGTTTTTTAGCAGATCTGTAAGGAGTGAGTCTCCAGAGTCTTCAGGGTATAGTGTTATCCCCAGCTGGCTGAAGATGCCATTGGCAGGATGAGGGCTGGCCAGTCTGCACCTCCCATTTGCTCAGGCTGAAAATACAAAGGAAATAAAAGAGGAGAGAAGGTCCTGGGTTCATGCAGATTGTAGCCTGGCAAGCGGAGGGTGTTCCTCACCTCATTCTGTAGCTCAGGTCAGTGGATAGAACAGCCTGCACCCCCAAAACAAGGTGTGCACTTCCAAGAAGCTCCTGCAGTCCCTCGGCTGTTCGGCATGGAAGCTCCTGCTGCTTCCTGGCTAGGTGGGGTGTCAGCCTTACTGCCAGGGCCACCAGAGGGCTAAAGAAAAGCTCAGCCCAAGCCACGAGCTGCCAGGCATCTTTGGAAAGGTGGAAGTTCCACCATTCAGGATGTTCCTCTCCAGAATGAGAAGGTGGCTGTGTCAGCCTCGTGGTGATGCAGCATTTGTCTTTTAAGGACTGGCCAGAAGTGAAACAGCCCCTGCAGAAAAGGAAAGAGTAGCACAGAGTTGTGTATTGAGCATTAAGGGAGATTTTTGAGGTGTTGACCTATTTCCTCAGTCTTCAGCTCCAGCTGCTGAAGCGTGGGCCAGCCGAGAGCACAACCCTGTCCAGCTGCAATCCCACTCCATGAGCAGAGGTGCTCTGGAGGAGGGCAGGAGGCTTTGATCAAGGCCCAGTGTGCAGCTGATACAGCAGGGGACTCCGCAGGGCAAGACACCACACTTAGAAAAGCCATTGACAGAGATTGCAGAGGGATCCCCTGGGTTACAGACTGATGACACCCCTGTGGCTGTCTCACTGGAAATCTGGTTTGATCTAATTAATCAAACACAGAGCTGCAACAGCACAAGAACAAAATGGGGAAAAAAAGAGGTTTTTGTACCTAACCTTTCCATTGCTTTCCCACCAGTGTGATTGATCCCCACACAAAGGTCATAGACTCAGCTGTGAACAGAAAAGCAAGGCCAAAGTATGCCTGACAGGGCAGGGTTTCTTACATTTAGATTTGCAATTCAGTCTTTTATGGCTTTTTTTGAAGAGAAAAGGTGTTTCAACTCTATCCACATTGTGGAAAGTGATGGAAGAGACCAGGTTTACAATATTAGTCATGTTTCTTGAACTAAGAATCAGCCATCCAAGTCTGGGAACAAATGTACTGAGATGTGTTTTCACAAGCATGTGGATTCTCTTTCACTTTGTAGAACATCAGTAGCATTTTACCACTCTTTTTCCACAATTATTTTTCTGTTTGGGTGTTATTATTAGACCAGGTAAAATTTAAACAGACCTGAACCTTGCCTCTTGAGAACACTCTCAAGGGAAGGAGGTAGGTTTGAAATCTTACATGTCACATACCAATCCTCTTATAAGAGTTAAATTATACCAAGCCATACTCACTTTAGTGTTTTAATTGTATTTTTTGCTTATGATACATTTGTTTTTATGTAGATGGCTGTGTATCCTTACCTATGTAAAGGAAGCTATCTTCTGTATGGAAATACATGTTTTTTGTGGAGATCTTTTCACATTATTAAGCCTTTGTTTCTCTGAAAGCACACATTGAACATATTTCTCCCAGTGGCCATAGTTAATATGACAGTTGTATAGAAAAGAAATCTGGGGTTTTTGCTCTTTGTGCTCTTAAAGCTTGCTCATATTTTTAGATTGTTTGTTATAGGAAAGTTGACGTTGAAGTTGCTTGAAGGAGAAGAGAGTCTTAAAGGTCTACCAAGGGCAGAAATCCATCTTTCCCTGACAGTAATGCTGCCTTGTTCTGTTCGTCTGGTTTGCATCTAATTCCTGGCTGACAAGTGTCCGTTTTTCATGCTCATTCATTAGTCACCCTTGCATTAGCACCGTGGTGAAGCGCCTGGTCTGCCTCTTATCACATTTCTCAGCAATGATAAAAGATATCCTTATAGTTTTACCCACCCACACATCACTGTAAAACCCAGAACAACTGTGATAAAATATATTTGATTAAAAAAAAAATAATAGGGTAGTTCTTTGCTCTTCCTTAGAAGCTGACAGGTAGAAGAGGAAGTGGGGAAATGACATGACTTCCTGTATAATCTATTACCTTTGGCAGGCAAAAATGCAACTCCTGAGTGTTTTGTAAGATAAGAATGCATTAAACATATAATGAAATAATTTAGCAGTGCATCAGAAATGAGATCTAATGCCCCTTTGTCCAAAAAGCATAGCAATTTATAAGTAAAGTTAAGGTTAATATGGTGTACACTGAGAATCTGATTTCCCATTACTTTATTTCAGTTTTATGCTGATGAAAATCCTCTCATTTCAGTGCAGCTCTTATGCAGCCATATGTCCTTACCAGAGAGGGTTGTGCAGGAGTATTTCAGGAGTCTTGGAGGGAAGTCTCACCATAAGTATGCTGTAAACATGCTGCGATATATGCCACAAGAGCCTCCTCTGAATTTACTAGGACTATGCTTTAGTGAGGAAAATAGTCTGGCTCAAGGTGGCAGAACAGAATTTTAATTGCTGCCTTTGGTTTCTTTTATGAAGACAGCCTTGAAGGGAAGGTAGAGGTGGGGTGAAGTACCTGGTGAGGGTGCAGGCTGTTACCTGAGCCTGGCAGTGACATCCCTACCTGCAGCTGGGTGAGATCTGTCAGAGAGCTGCTGAAAGACAAGATGGGCCCTTCAGCACCACTATCCACCCTGCCTCTCTCCACCACGGAGAATATTACCTGCATGAAGGGAGGAAGAGTCTTGCTAACACAGGCAATATAGGATTATTTTATTATCCAAACTAATAATGGAAGGAGAGTGCAGCTGCCTTTCTCTTGCATCCCCCCTATGGAAGGTGAGGGTAGGGAAGGTGCTCTTTCAGTGTCTGCTGCCCACCCGAGGCTTTAATAATGCACACTGCCTCTTCACAGACAGAGAGGTCCTGATCCAGAATGGATCAAATGTTTTATTGATTTGCTTTTCCAGGCATATTTTTGGAAGATTGTTAAAGCTTCTTCTTTTTCTCTTTTTTTAACTGGGATGTATTTTATTAGTCTCTTACCATTCTCTGGGAAAATGAATCCCTTCTCACTCACAAGCAATTGTAACTTAAACGACACTCTGAGAAATTGAAAAGTGCTATTGAAAATACTCTGCTTGGGAAAGATCCAAAGTCCCTCAGTACATTCGCAAGCTCACCCACTCCCAGCTGACAGTGTGATGTTCCCATGATGACTATAATTGTTAAATGGCAAAGGAAGCTGAAGACTGAAGAATTAGAAGGATGCCATTGTTATCCACAGAAATCACAGCAAGGGCCATAGAGAAAAAGCAGTCATTTCAAAACCCAGTGCTGTCCAAGTAGGCTGTTTCATGGTAGTTACAGAAGATGATGAAGATGTTTGTCCAGGCCCTCTGCTTCTTCTTCATCAGCTAAAAAACCCATCTTGTGTGTGTCACAACCAGCCAGCCTTATGCTTGGTTAGGTCAACTAACCATAAGTGCCCTGCACTGTTACCATCTGGAGCCATTTGTAGGTGACATAGCTGCTGTGGGAGGTGGTGGGATAAAGCTGTGAACACGTGGGAGGGAGCCAACAGGATATAAGAGCTCCCAGTCTTGTAAATACACAATTATGTACTTTCACCCCTGCCAAATTAGTATAATTTACTCAATAGTATCTAATGGCTCCTTTGAGAACATTACTGCCTATTATGTCAAAGGCCCTACTTAGTGTATTTTTAGTTTGTGGATCATTGAAATGCCTGAACCCAACGGTGCCATTAGAGCATCCTCCCACAGCAAGGCCCTGTGGGTGGGGGCAGCCGGGGGAGCCAGGCTCCCAGAGGGTTCATCTCACCTGCGGCAGCACCACTGCAACCGTTCCCAGGGAAAAGGGGCTGTTCATGCCCAGCAATTCCAGCTGTTGGTGACAAAGAGGTTAAAGGGGGACCTTTTTACTGTTATTGCACATTTCTAGATTCATGCTATTTACTTTTGTATGCATTAAAACTTGGGGATTTTTCTAAAGGCAAGTGCTTTATGGGAGAGGTGATTATTGTGCATCTAAGGCAATGCAGAACGAGAGCTTTGTTAAATATTTCAGGATGGTAGGCAGAACAGTAAATCAACATGTCAAGAAAAATATTCAGATTATTATCTAATCTCCTTCTACTGTCTTCAGCCTGAACACCTGAAAGTTATTATTAATATGCTATTTAATACTGTGCTTATATGCTTCTATTACTATTACAGTAACCTTCTCATTTTCCCTCAACCATGATATCAGAGCACAATAATTGTCTGCATTGTGCACGTGTGTGTACCTGCTAAATGCACTAAGGTGTACCTGATGGAGAGGTAATCCTTTTCTCCTGAAGGTACCCATGGAACTAGCAATAATATGATCTTATGGGTACTGCTAGCAGTATAACCCCAGCTGCTTGCTAATTTATAGCAAACAGCATTATCCTGAAATTGTGTGTGCCCAGGATACCTATCAAGCCCACAGGATGGGTGAGAAGCCTGGGCCCAAAGAAGAATGTAACTTCCCAAGAAACCTACCAGCTCCTGAAAGAGCTGCTCATTTCCTTGTTTAATGTGCAGAACTGCAGCAAGCCAAAACTCAGCATTTCGTCCTCGGAATGATTCCCACTCACGGGCACTAGGAAGGTTTAAGGTTTACTCAAATGGAGCCGTAGAACCCAAATGTCCCCTGGATGGCCTGTCAGAGGGTGGGATGAAGCTGCTAGTGCTGGCAATGCTTTGGGAGCTCCGTACAGACATCAGAGACTTGCTGTGGCTGCTGTGACATGAACGAGCCTCCCTGGCTTGGAATAACTCCAGTGTCACAGGGATGCTGACAGGAACAGCCTGGCAAAACTTGGCAGTCATCCTAAGAAACATTTATGTCCAGATTTTTGCTCCTCCTCTTTTCCCTGAGTTATCCAGTGTTGTAGGGTAAAGCTCTCTTCAGCAGCAGCTGAGGTTGGAATGGTGGGGTTTGTAGTGAGGTATCTGTGATATTGGCCTGTGCTCCCTTTTGACAGAAGGTAATCCCAGCCAAGCAGAGAGCTGTAGACTGCAATTTCTTATGTTGTTGCAGTAGGATGTACCAAAGCTTATCTTTCAGTGCCTTAAACTGTGGCCAGGACTCTCTGCCCTGCCCTGTGTGCCAGAGGGAGCAAGAATGCTGCTGGTGGAAAAGCAGTGAAGTGTGGGGCTGCTTCTCTCATGCTTCTCTGTGATGCAGAGGAAGGACTGAAATACCTCAGTTTCACTGGGGAAATGCTCGAATGTCAGAAGTTTGCCACTATATCAAGTTAAAATGAGCATCTCCAACTATGACACAGCTTTTTCATGGTACCATTGAGCTGATACTTAATTCCAGGTAGTTGAGCAATCATGTTTTCCCAATAATGAGATAGAGAGATAGAGATCTCCTTCTATTCAAAATTTCAGGCTATCAGAGGAGCTGATTTTCGTGGCAGCCATCCCATCTCCTTTTCCATCGCTGCTTTTGCCAGCCCCAGGTTTTGCCCTTTGGTAGCACTGAAGCAGTTCCTTGTGGGTCAGCTCTTAATCAGGTCTTGGAGGTAATCTAGAAGAAAAATAGCTCTTTGTGTGGTTTATTTGTAAACTGGTTCAATTCAGTGATCTGTTTTCTAGTCCAGTCATAGGTTATGGCTTCAAAATATGAAATAGCTGACTTTTAAACTGTTCCCATATGACTGTGTCTTGTTGCCAATATGACACAAGTATTTGTGCAACCTCACCGTGAGCTGATGTACAGAAATGGTTTGACTTCAGAACAAGAAGTAAAACAAAAATAACTGAGTTGTAAATTTTTGAAGTCAGGCCAGCTCTTTGATGTGACTTTAAGCATGGCTTCACATCCATTTGCAGAAGGAGCTGGCAGGAGGGAGAAATACCCCCAGTAGCTACTGGAGCTGAATGCTCAGTTTGCCAAAGCCATGTCCCCCCTGGCACAGTGGGGAGGGTGCCAGTCCATGGCAGAAACACAGAGATAGTGATAAGGAGGGAACTTCTCAAGTCCATTTTACCATCAGTTACAGAGGGGTACGAAAAAGCCAGACTTTGCTGCTGTCCAGAACTGGTCTGATCTTTGGAGGTGCATTTGATGCCCTGTCAGTCTGCTGCATTTCTATGGTGCTGTGGAGAGATCCAAACATGGTTCAACTACTTAAAAGTGACTTTTTATTATTATCATTATTATCACTACATTATTATTATTATTAATAATAATAATAAGTTACTGCTACAGGGATAATGATAAGGTGTAGACAAATTAGCTAAAGCTGTAAAGTTAATGCTTATGAGCTAAAAGTACATTAAATCACAGCATGAGCACTTTCATCTATGCATTTAAGGCAACTCAGTTTATATGCTGCAGTTTTACAGATTTAATTTTCCATAACTTTTTTTTAGTGAAGTACTAAAAAGTACTTGGTATAGTTTACCAAATGTAAATTATCTGAAGAAGGGACTTGTTTCACTATTTGTTCTGTGTCTGGACATGACCTTCCGCAGGCAGCCTTGGTTGCTCACTGGGTTCACATGCTGTACCACAATGTGAGTAATAAATCCACTGTGAAATCTTTGCTTAATATTTGAATGAAGTGAAAACATGACCCAGACTTTCTTTAATGCTTTATTTTACAGGGAGCAGAGTTTGTCTCTTGCATTTATCCAGCGTGGCAATCAAATGTAATTTAAATGTCCGGCTGATAATAATGTTAATGATTTTATTTTCTTCCTCCTTCTCAGATCTCCGGAAAACTTTTGAGCAGGAGCCCCTAGGGAAAGAAGTGTCCCTGGAGCAAGAGGTCCTGCTCCAGTGCCGTCCCCCTGAAGGCATCCCAGTAGCTGAGGTGAGCAACAGCAGCAGCGTGTGGCACTGGCACATCCTGAGTAAGGCCTGGTGGGTGGCTAATGGTGCAGTGACTTACAGCAGGGCATGACGAACGGGTGCTAATGGAGAGCTGACTGACTGCTGCTCATAGACAAGATTGATTGGGACCTGATTAATGGCTTTGGGTTGTGGTGCCTTGCTGGGCAGAGCTGCAGGTGGTTTGGTTTCAGTTTTTTCTTCCCTTTGAAAAGCCACAACTGTATCTGGCATCGAGAGGGCATGTATACGGGGGAACCAGCCTGCTATCTTTCCTTTTGCTTTTAATGAAAAAAAAAATAAAAAAATTATTCTGAGGGGCACCTTTCAAACATGTTTTAATTTTTAGTTTGCCAGACTATACTTCACTCACATGTATATGCACCACCCTGCCAACTTGGCTTGAGAGGATGTACCGTGGTACACGGGCTCCCAGGTAAAGCAGCATGAGGTTTGGGAAAATAGAGGACGTATCTGCCTAAGAAGCCATCTTCAGGGCCTTAGCTGTTTTTCCTACCAGCTTTTAAGCAAACCCAGAGTGGGTAGCCTGTCCTCCCCCTGCAGGAGCCAGCCTGCCCTTCAGCGGAATCTGTGCCTGACAACATCAGTGAGCAGCAGCTTCCCTAAGTGCAGCGGTGCCTCCAGCTCCAGACTCACAGCTCACAGAAGGGGGTTCCCTGAGTCACAGGGGGGGCTCTGAAATCCTAAATCCACTGCGGCTGTTAAGAGAAAAATTGATTGCTAATGACGGTAATTCCCCTATCTGAATTCTCTTCGGTTTTCCTCTACCACGCACAGAAGAAACTGTTGCCAATTTGCATTAGGATAAGTCAGACTGTCATGGCTAAGTAGCAAAGTGGTTGTCACTCAGCGCTGATGGCTGATTTCTCAGGAGATGAAGCTTAAAGTGCTACCTCCCCATCTAACCCGAGTTTAGATTTAATCAGAATTGCAGAAACATATCCACAAACATCAAAAAGAATAATTAGCACAGGAGATTTTTCCCATTTTCTTGTTCCGTAGGCTGTTTTCTTTCCCCATTAAGATCTCCGAAACTGCAAAGAGTGTTTAGGTCTGCCGAGCCAGCTTGCTGACAACTGTAATATTAATCAGTTGGGTTTTGTCAGGAACTCAGCAGCAGGTTTTTGTTTTCCTTTCTGATGTTTCTTTGCATCAAATCAACTTCTTGTTGTACCATGGCAGGAGTTTCTGCGCTGGGATATGTTGTTTGGGCAGTGCAGGGTAGTACTGGGGAGCTTCATTTCCTTTGCTAGAAACAGAGATTGACACTGACAAGTAGGTTGGTTTTTATGCAGTGCTACAAGCACCGCTGGAATTTCAGCAGCCAGGCCGATTGTTCCCTCAGAAAGGTCTGTTACACCCAGTCGCGTGGCTGAGACCCAAACTGCATAATTTAACATGATTTGTGGAAAGTGATCTCTGAAAAAATCCTCTGTGAGCTGCTGCCATAACAGTTGTGCTTTTTCCTGCCTTCCAGTATCCTGCTCACTCTGTCAATAGCTCTTCATGACGGTGCATTGACTGACTCTGAATCTTATTTGTACCACGGTCAGGGCAGACACCAATTAACACTTGGCAGGCTCAGAAATCTTATACTCCCTATCTGACATTCAAAAGAGCCATTCTCAACGTGGGTTTTTTTCCTCTTCTGACTTTTGAAGTCAGAAGGAGATCAAACACCCAGATTGGACAGCCGCCTAATACAGCCTCTTTGTAGATTCTTTCCAACACTATTAAAAGAACAAAGACCTGAACACTAATGAATATGAATACCTTAATGTGACACTTTATTACAGCCACTTGCTGAAGCTAGTAAGATAAATTTAAGAAAAAAAAAAAAAAAAAGGAAAGATGAAAGATAACTTGGTGGGTTGAAGGATTACATGATTATTTTAATTTAAAGATGAATGACTTCTTTGTTTAAGACTTAATTTATTTATTTGGGGAAGTTTCTGATATGATGGTACAGGTAACTATAAGAAGGGCTTGGGAGAAGGCAGCCAGCAGACTGAGGCTGTTTTCCATCTTTTTGAAACACTGCTTTGATTCTGAGTAGGATAATGGATATGTTGCAGCTGTGAGCAGCATTTCCAAATGCTTTGGTGAGCATGTGCTTTAGGTTCTTCAAACTCTGGAGTCTGTGTTTTGTTTAGGTTTGTTTTTTTTTTTTTACTTACTGGCTTCTGAAAGAGTCACTGGATTTAACATCAAAACAGATGAAGAAAAGCTTACACTGTGAGGCTGTACAAAATGCACCTTCAGTGTAATGTGGTGCAGTGCTGGAGTCCAGAGTCCCTTTTGCTTGCTTTTACTCTTTGATTTCATTCTCCCCCTTCATTCTCTGTTGGGTGTCAGTTTGTTTATCTTTTTTTCCTGGTATTTCAAAGTGGTGAGAACAAGCATGCTCAGGGATAAATTCTGTCCTCTCTTCAGTATCTGGGGAATTCAGTCTTATCATTCCCAGCATATTTAATTGCAATTAACTGTGTCAAGCTCTTATGGATCAATGCTAGAGCAGATCTTAGGACTACTGAAAAGCTGAACCAGATAGCAACATACGGCTTCTCCAGAGGTCAAGAAGGACAAAGACAGAGATGAGCAGGCAAAGCTTTTAAAGCAACACTTGCCAGTCCCTCAGATCCACTAGTACATGACAAGCATTAAAGCAGGCTCAGGTCATGGGACTATGAAAAAAAAAAAGAAAAACACAAAATCCAAATACAAACAGATGTGTTAAAATACACCAGCCTCAGGGCCTGAGGCCAAATCGAAGTACATCTCCTTGTTCACTTGGGACAACGTAAGGAATCGAGGGCTTCCATGGTCTCTGGAAAAACCAGATCAGCTTCTCTGCAGTCACACACCCCTGTCCACCAGCCCTGACCACTGTGGGTGTCAGCTGCTCCGTGGCATCCCTCCCCACTCCCAGGTTTATAGCCAATATCAAGCTGAACAAACCTGCAGGTTCTAAACCATGCAGGTAAATGTTTGGGCTGTTGCAGTGCATGGCAGCAGCAGGAGGACCAGCACAGGTGCTGTTACTCTGAGGTTTCCGCACGTAGCTGAGGGGGAAGGGAGCAAACCCACATATTCCTGCTGTGACAAAAAGATAAAAAAATGAGTGGACATAAAAACAAACTGCACCCTGCCCTAGCTCTATGCTTCTCTGCCTTCTGCTTTTCCCCCATGGGGAGAAGTAGGGTCAGGTGGTGAGATGAGCAGTCTGAGCCGCCAGCCTCACGCTCAGTGGAAGTCAGACAGTTACAGCTCCCCAGCATGAACAGAAACATCCATTTCAATTCCCCTCTGCTCTTTGTGTGCGATTTTCTAAACCTAACCTGAGAAGGCAGGAAGGATCCCATTCTGTGATGCTCCAACAGTTATGGCTGAGTTGTTAGCAATTAACCCCTTAGCTCATTTAACTTGTTCTTTGAAAGAGACTGGCATCGTATTGCACATGATAAAATATAGTTAGAGACACTGAGTCACATCAAATTAGCTCATTTGGGTAGGTTATAGATCAAAACACAAATGAGATGTAAGATTGGTTAATATGCCATAAGCTGCCAGATGAACTTTTGCATGGAAATTTATGATTTGTGGTGCCTTTAATGGGGGGGTAATTGCTTCTTTAATTTTAATTGAGGTGTTTCACAGAGTAATTTAATTGCAGAACAGGGTGTAATGTACAGTTTGGTGACACAGTTGGGCTTAAAACTGGATGTGATATTTATCCACATTCATGGCTTTAATTAGGAACTAGAGCAAGGGGAAAAGGATCACTGAGTCAAGAGGCAGAAGAGGGTGTTTTGCTGAGTCAAGATGACTGTGACACAAACTTTATTCATCTGCTCTCTCCCAGTCAAAGGCTGGTGGAAGCTAGGGGCTTCTCCAAATAGTCAGCTCCATTTAATTGATTATTTATATGACTGCTGTTTGCATTGTTTCCTGAGAGCCTCTTATGTTTTGCAGCAGTTGTCCCTTAACTGGGAGTTCATGTGTGTGCATTTCCATGCAGGTGTGTGTCACTGAGAGTGTTTTATATTCACAGCAGGAAAGTGAGCTCCAAGACAGACAAGTAGAGGACTTTGTGACCACAATTGCTAATTGCTGAAAAGTGGCACTGCTCTTTGCAGTGCCTTGTGACATACAGCAGAACTGCCTTTGGGTGTCAGCGAGAGGAAGTAATGGGGAGGGGAAAGCAGGTTTGTGTTATGAAGGAGCACAGTCCAAAATGAATGAGGGCTGCTCGTCCTTTGCTCTGGAGAGCCATTGGGTAAGGTCTGGCCATGCAGGCCTGTCCTCCAAAAGTACAGGATAAAGCACCCTGCAATTGTCAGCACCTGGTCCCATACATTTCTGTCCTTTTGAACACACATTTTACCCCCCAGCCTACTGGTGGGTGGTTGAGTCATTCTCGCAAAGCATGAGACATAGGTTACAACCTCCTGCTTGAAGGACAGGTTTGCATTTGGATTTGTGCTTTCCTGGGAAGTATGCTGAGTACTAGATTATTAGATAGCCTTGTTTTTACATTTCCTACCAGTTCATTTCCACAGTGCAGAAACCCATGCCAAAGAGCACAGGTCTTCTTGCAGAACTGCTTTTTCTGACATCTGACTTTTCCATGGGATCTAACCCTATCCTTCCTAGTCCAGTTCCATTGATGCCAGTGTAAGTGAGGGCAGAGCATGCTCCAAAGTGAATCCAGTTGCTGTGTAATTCAGTTCAGGCAAGGGTGATCTGTGGGACTGGAGAGCAGTCAGGCTTCTACTTCCTCCATGAAATATTACAATGGGAGATTTTATACAAGAGTACTGACATGAACCCTGCTAGCTTATCCTCTTCTCTACAGCTGGCTTCCTGTGGCAAAAACAGCTCTGGGATTCTGGTGTAGCTTACACAACCTACCTGTCCACATACCCACATGGTGCCAGAAGTGCCAGTCAACATGTGAGCTATGGGGCTCCAGCAACCTCTTTTAGGTGGGAAAAGAATCCCAGCAGCTTCTGATGGCCACATAGCCGATACTGTGGTTTTCATTTAATAATGCCATGATCCGTGCTTGAATTTGAGACTGCAGAATAAAGTTCTCCATCTGTTGCTATCAGTCCACCTCAGAAGTTTGATCTGAGGCTTCCCAGTTGTGCATAAAGTAAAGTTGTAATGTGGCTGGAGACATCCAGCATCTGTACATGCACCCTGCAAGCAGAAAGCTGGGTATATGTGTAGTTAAGGAACTGTTTCCACAGCAGGAACAACAATTCTCCTTATTGGCAGCAGAAACACAATAAGAACAACTGAACAAAACACCATAGTGGTTTGCATTTGCTGTCTCATTCTCAGTATGTTTTGCAGTGTCTCATAGCTGTAATTTCAGTCTCATTGGAGATCATTTCTTTCTCCTTTTATTTGCAGTCTTAAATGTGTATAAAATATCTTTCCAGTAAATAGACATACAATAGTACATAGAGGACAGCAGACAGTTTCTGGGATGAAATCAGATTGAAAATCAGATAGCATTCCTCAAAGAGACACTTGAGTCTCAAGGTACCCAAAATTTTTGCTGGCTCATCTGAAAACTGCCAGAGTTTTCTCAGTCTCACTTAGACATCTTGTACTGTGTCCAAATCAGTAGTTAGTTTCACAAATGCTTTATTACTGGAATGTTTGTATGTTACAATCCAAGTGATGCCAGGGAGCAGAGATTTCCCTGTGGCTGTTGGAGGTGGTGCCAGCTCAGCAGGGACTGCTGCAAGGTGAGCAGTGCCACTGGGAGCAGTTGGCACGGCTGCAGAGAACACCAGCCACAAGCCAGCGTGGATGGGGAACCAGATGGAAAGCAATCCTGTGTCAGCCAGGCATGGGGAAGGCACGGGTGCAATGTTCTTGCCTTCCAAAATTACAAATTGCCTTTCATCAAGGCGAGTTTCTTGCTGCTCCCAGATGTTTGCATCCTGTTTCTTGTGGAAAAGTGCACTGGCGGGCTTTGCCTGTGTCTGGAGGGTAGAAGAATTGCTGGTTTTGGCAGGTGCTCCTGGCTCTGAAGATCACTCTAGGGCATGTTGGTGCAGAGAAGGCAATGAGCAGCTGGGATCCAGAACTCAGACCCTGCTAACTTAGCTCTTGAGATTGCCAGGCATGTAGGGAACAGCTCTTATGATCAAGAGGGCAGCATCTAGATGAGATCATATTCCTTTTCCATCCTTGGGTTTCTTTTGGAGCAGATGTGTTTCTGCTCTACCAGTTTCTAAAACAGTCACGCATACGCAAGTGCGCCAAGAGATTTAAGTGCCTAGGAATGCTGGTTATTTGGTATGGATAAATTTGTATCAGCAATTAGCTTCTGTAATAGCTTTTCCTGCGTGTGTAATCGCTTGTGTGATTTATGTTCCCTGTGTTCATTTAGTCTGCACAGAAGCCTGGCCTGGCTTTGCAAGTCTCAGTGTCTGTGTGTGCTGCTGCTGGAAACGCCCTGTGGCAGCACAGGTCTGGCTGGCTGGCTGCAGCTCCCAGGTAGGGCTGAGGTGGTTATTGCAGTTTTCTGTTCTTGCTGATGGTCTTGCTTTTCATATTGGGTGGCCATGTGGCAGGTTCCTTCTGTTAATTAGAACAAATGTGCCAATTATGATAATGTATCTCCCGATACCAATCAGTGAATGATTAGAGACAACACATCTGTCTCTCACCAGGGAGCAGGATGACAGAAGAGACACTACAAGTTGTTCCAAATTACAGACACCTTGGATCGTGCCTTCCCCTGCTGGCCGCAGGGACAGCCCATTAGCAGTCCTGGATGTGCAGCTCCAGTGCAGCTGGCAGGATCCCTGTGCCTCATGGAACTGCAACTTGCATCCAGAGTGCTGGGGAGCTCTGACCAAAAGGTAGCTAGCTCCAGGTGTGCTCCAGCCTCTCAGCATCTGCAGATTCTCTTGGTCAGGTTTTCATGAGCCACTCTCACACCTCAATTGAGTGGCCTTCTCTTGCTAGTCAGCTTGCAAACATATAACAAAAACACTTTCTTGTGTGGAAAACTAACAAGAAGGAAAGGGATTTTGTGTCTGCTTTGTTCCAGGGGTTTAATATATGAGAAAAAAACATGCATATGTTGTTGTAATTGTAATTTTCCATAGCTGTCATTCCCCAGAGGGTACACTTACCCCATCCTTTATGGCACAATTTTTGCCAATTAAATGATTGCTGTTATGATAAGGAAAAAAATGATCCCATGCTTTCTCTACATATATGCATGATCATTAGTACATTCACCAGCAACAGCTGGATGTGTCTGATTTAATCAAATACATAGAGCTAGGTGTTCAAGAATTGTTCTGATTATAGCCAGTAAATATACATCCTTAATATTTAGGCAAAAGCAAATATCTACACTGGAGCATCTCCAGAGGGATGAAAAATGGAGGCATGAGGGTATGATTTGGTATGACCTTGAAGTCAGGCTCTTGTGCACTTTGAAGTGCCCATTTATATCCTGCTGCTCCTCTGTCCATTGGCCTGCAGGTGTACAGGTCTCTGGCACAGAAGTGTCCAGTGCATTAGCTGCCAGTAACTATTATTCAGGCTGCAGAATTAAATTCAGGATAAGTATCTGCATTGACTGGATTAACAGCCTATTTCAGCAAGGGGGCTGCACCTTGGGGAATGACATGGCATCAAAAGAGATCATTGCTTTTAACTTCTGCGATAACAGTTTGCATACTTGTCACTCATAAATCACACTGTCTCATTCTGCTTGCTTCTCTTCTGTACTTGGCACCTGATCTCTTCCTACTTACGTGACAGAACAACCCTACTCCCACCTACTTCGGTTACCTCAAGAGAAAAATAATCTGAGGTTTGGAGGCACTGAGCAGTGCAGTCACCTTCACAATAAAAATTGGGTCCAACAGTAATTGAAAATAAGTACCAACAACAGTCTTGCATATTGTAGTGTCTTTAATTAGTCCCCATTTCTACAAGGACTGAGGGAGAAAGCACAACCACTAGAGGAGTGTTCTCTTTTTTGTGTTGCTCTACTGATGGCTAAAATATGTGTGAAAGGAGACTCCCACTGCTTGTCAAATCATCCATCAGTTCCTTCCTTCAGATTTGACATTAGAGTTTGCAACATTAACAGACATTATAAAAACCTGGATGCCAGAAGACTAAATTAGATATATTAAAGAGATACCTTGTAAAAGAGATGGCATTTAGACATGCACACACAGTACTGATGTACTGGTAGAAAAAAAAGACATCCTGTTGTTCTTCAAACTTTTACTGTTAGCAAATTCTGTGAGACATTAGGTGAAAAGGATCTTTTTCCTAAGAGATTTGGTGTAGAGCCAGAGGCAATATACTGAATTATACAAAGCTGCTTTGTTTCGGGATTTTTTTTTAATTTTTTTTTTTATTGGCAACTTCTCTTTTCATATTATCTTTGGTGGTTTTACAGGGATGATAGGGAATTCAATGCTTACAGCTTTAATTTTGTCTACTCATTTGAGACCTGGATTGAATATGTGCATTTTTGCAGAGAGAAAATGTTGCAGAGTAGTAGAAAAGAGAACCATGTGCTTGGGCATGGAGCCTTGAGGGTGCCAAAGGCTGCTAGAGTAGGTTGTTGGATGGGCATACCAGAAATATTTTAAACTGAGCCTTTGACCATGTAGACTGTAGTCCTGTCCTTACTGATGTCCTGGTGTCCTCAATGTGCAAAGCAGAGGAAGAGTACAGGCAGATTTGAAAGTGGGGTGTACACAGCTCTGGCAGTGCGTGTAGCATCTTTTACAGCCCTGGCATAACCATCCCAGAAATAAAAAGTGACATTAAAACCAAAGAAATACATGGTTTCTGTGTGAGAGGCAGCAGTTAAATGGCAGCATATCACTGATGGAGATAAGCTTCTGGCTTGTTTTTCAGTCTAGAATTCATGCAGACTTGGCCTGTAGGTGAGGAAGGAGCTAAATATTGCCATTGACTGAACAGGAGTCTGTCTGTCTTGATTATACCTGAAACCTATTAGGATTCAAGAAAGGCAGAACACAAGTTTAGTCATTCTTCAAGGAAAAACAGATTATTGACTAAGAGCTTGTATCTTCCATGGTGTAACATGATTGTGGTAGTGACAGAAATACAGCCTCTAAAGTCTTATTTCTTTTTCCTCCTCCCTTGTTCCCAGACACACATATCAATTTCCAGAGCCCTTGTTGCACCACTGTCTTTAACTGAAGGTGTAAATCTTTAGAAGCAGCTCATACCTGAAATGCACTCACCCAAACTGGAGTAGGGGAGCCGGAGCTGCTTAAGGCAGGGCTAAAGGCGGGGAGTGGGTGGTGGGCACTTATAATCCAAGCCCACATCTGCCAGCACTCATCTTGCAGCATTGACTGGCTTTGTCTGGGAGTGAATTGAGCCCTCTGTGTTGAACACCAGGAGAAATAATTGTTTTTTCTCACTAAGGTTTGGGGCAGTCTGTACAGCTGTCTCAAGTGACTTTTGGGGTATGTCAATGCTCAATAGTCTTTATAGTGAAGTGGGGTTTGGGAGAGAAGGACTTGGCTGCTAGCAGCTCACAAGTCCAGTGGGTTGATTGTGGTTATGTTTTTCTTCCTTTAATTAAATCCTGGGCACAGGCTGAAGTGATCCAGTGGTGTGAAGGCCCAGCTTTGATCCATCCAGGGCCCCAGTCCTCTCCTTCAGCGCACTCAGTTCAAATGAACACGAGCTACTAGATTTGCAGCCAAATTATATTAGAGTGGCTCACAGCAGTCAGCTGGGATATAACAGGGTGTTTTCTTAGGAAGGCAATAAAGAGAATATTGTCTAGATTAAAAATCTCATATGAAAATATTTTTCTGTGCAACCAAGGAAATCATGCTTTATTAAAGTAAAATATAGCCTACACAAATAAAGAGGAAAAATAAGCACTGATGTCCTTATGATTTCCTATTTCCTTGGTAACTGACTCTATTTTGATTCATTCTCATTGAAGCCAGACAATGTGCATGTGAGTGCAAGTGTACTTAAAAATATTGGGGTTTGTGATTTGTTAGTGCTACCCACTCTGCTATAGACCCTCGTGGTGTTAGACCCAGGGCAGGTACCTACAAGGTTACTGCATTATTAGCTGCCTAATTAGGCAAGATATGCAAACCACTGGGTGAGATCTGGGCTGATTTAGGGTTTCTGATGGTGTAGGAGAATTTTCTGTTTGCAGATATTCTCCTAAGGTATCACCCTTTTCTTTTGGCTTGCTTCTGACTCTGAAAGCTTCAAAGATCAGCTTTTCCCTGTACAGCTCCTGAAAATGCATTGATGCTTTCAAGGCAAGGCAAGACGGCTGTTGTGTGGATGGGTGGGACGAAAAGGGAAGGAAAGGGTAGGCATGAAGAGTGTTCTCCTGTTTTTCTGCAATGGTGTTTTGTTTCAGTTGGTGACATTCATCAGGTGAGTCCTTCGTCCTGTTCCTCGGCTCGTAGTGTTTTCTGGGATGAGCAGCATAATCACAGATACTGTGTCTGTCCATATTGGTGTGACTTGGTGCTGACTCACTGCCTCCCCTCTGGCCCTTTGAAACCCCAAGGTGGAGTGGCTGAAGAATGAAGAGGTGATTGATCCCGTGGAAGACCGAAACTTTTACATCACCATTGATCACAACCTGATCATCAAGCAAGCCCGGCTTTCTGACACTGCCAATTACACCTGTGTTGCAAAAAACATTGTGGCCAAAAGGAAGAGCACCACAGCGACTGTGATAGTCTATGGTAGGTGATTCCTCATTCACTGTTGCATGTGGATGGACACACACTCGGAGCAGGAGGGGGATGCACAGTGACCCTGTGCAACTCTGGCTGCAGTCGGTGCCCAGACTGGGCTGCCTGTGCTGCCTGATGGCTCGCAGCCACACAGAGACTGCAGGCAGGGGGCACTGCTCAAATCCCTCAGAACTCTGATGGCAATGGTGTTCAAGGAGGAGCAGCCCCCTACAGAACTGCCTCATTGGAGGGAAGGTGGCTGCTCCCCTTGCTGTAACACATGCTGGCTGCAGACAGCAAGGAGCCACCAGGGCTCCAAGGCATGGCTTACTGCCATGTTCATCTTCTTAGTGACCCTTTTCAGAAATAAGAGTGAAACTTATGGAGAGTCTGTGCTTCCAGTGACTGGTAAGAGTGTCAGAGTTCATCAGAATCCACTATTTCTTATATCTCTTTAAATAAGCTTATTTTTGGTGCCTACTTCCAAAACATACCCTGACATCAAGAGAAAAGAAGCAAAGCACTCTGGGGCTGCAGTTCATAAGCACACAGCCTGGCTTAAAACTAAACATCAGTGTGGTAAAAAGCATGGGGATAGCACTATTCTGTGTCAGCATCCACAGTCCTGATATGACTGTGGCTGGCCATGCTTTGGCTGGGAAAGGATGGGATTCCCTCCTAGGGTATCTTCCAGCCTGTGTTGCACTGCAGCTCTGCCTGACCAGTCCAAGCCTTTGCCCCCACAGAGTTACTTCCCCAAATGCATTCCAGGTGGGGGTATCCACCAGAACAAAACCTGCTCTGATTATGTGCCAGCTGACTGAACTGGTGTTTCTTACAATCAGCTTAATTATAGGATAGACAAGTAGGAAAAAAATCCCTATGATTATCCCTAATATTCATTTCATATTCAGGGTAGCAGTTAGATTTAATTGTAAGCATTTGCTTCTCTGAAGTTACAATGAGGGCTTTTTACTTCAGTTTTTATAGAAAACTGACTGAATTGAGTTGATTAGCAGCGCTTTTGATATTGAGGGATGGACCATGCGAGATCACCATGTTTTGTAACTGAGATTAATGCAGAAACATAAAGATGTAGGCTTACTACAACCCTTCCTCATACACATACAGAATTTTTTTCAAAAGTGTATTCAAGAGACGTGTGTAGGGAGCAGGCATTTTTATGGGTTTTGCTGCCAGAGCTGCTTAAGGGTTGTGTCATATCACAAACATTTGTGTTTAGGGAATCCTAGCAGTTAATATGTTATTACCCATACCTGACAATGACATTATTATGTAGAGCAGCACAACTGCTTCTTCATCCCTCCATCTATCCCAGAAGCTGTGGCGGGTGAAAAGGAGAGTCAGCGTAGATATCTTCCCAGAGATAAATATCTTTCCAAAGTCCAACAGAAAGAAATGCATTTAGTGTTAGCTCATCCTGAACAGCTTAGGGAAGTGCTGGGACATTTATGTATACACTGGCTATTTCCACAGAGGGGTGAGTGAAGTTGTCCTGACATCCTGAAGTCACCTTCTGGAAAGAAAGGAAAAGAAACTTCTCCATAGCTAATCAAAGCATGGGGGGTCTCTCAGCATGCATAGGTGATGGGTGCATCTGAGCATGAGTGGGAGTACAGGTTATCTCCCTCTGGAGAACGGTGCAACTTTCAGGGCACAGGCTTCTAGCTGCCAGAGCTCTCTGAACCTGCAGGGATTTTGCTCACACACACTCCACCAGGCACTTAAGGCTGGGTCAGGCTGGTTTTCAGGATAAGACAGGTCACCTGCCAACCCTAATAGTCATCAAGTTGTGTTTTTCATTCAGCATCAGCATTTCTTCAGCTTGTACAATAACTTCTGGTGTACACGTGGTGTGTTGGAGACGTGGGTCTGTGCCTGCTGGGTGTCGTTCCTTGTGCCATCTCTTGTGGCCACTGTCGGAGGACACATGACACAGGGCCAGAAGTGCCTTGGGGCTGCCCAGGCTGGGCTGCTTGTGTGACCCTGCCCTTGTTCTCTCTCTTTGCAGTGAACGGGGGCTGGTCCACCTGGACAGAGTGGTCCGTGTGCAACAGCCGCTGCGGGAGAGGCTTCCAGAAGCGCACGAGGACCTGCACCAACCCTGCCCCGCTCAACGGCGGCGCCTTCTGCGAGGGCCAGAGCGTCCAGAAAATAGCTTGCACCACTCTGTGTCCAGGTTCAGTATGAGCAGCACACAAAAATGCTTTGTCTGTAATCAGTCGTTCCAGGAGAACTTTGCAACTATTAGTTGCAAAAGCTTCCTTTTCATTATTAATAAATCCAACATTTCAGGGAATTAGTATTCAATTGTAGTCCATAAGTAGATAAAACTGTGAGCCCATCGTATCAAGAAGCACGGGTTCCAGCCCTTCTTTCGCACACTGCTTGCACTGTGGTCTCAGCTCTAGTAATTCAGGGGATCTGGGGAACATTCAGAGTTTCAAAATGTAGGAGATAAAGGTTGAGAGCTCTGGAAAAGAATTGGGATTCGAATATAGAAAGCAACTGTGATGTAAATATATTTGCAATGTCTGTTCAGTCCAGCTGTCTCAGCAAGTAAAGCATCTGGGATGTGGATATTAAATTTGAGGCAGATGTTTACCTGACATATAGAATCTCCAAATGCAAAGGCATTTTTATTGGAAAGAGATGTGTATCCGTACTTTTGGAAGTTATTTAAATGTAAACTTCTGAAAAATACAAAATTGTTTCAGGACATGCAATTGTAGTTGGTGACTTCTCTGTGATAAAATTCTGCCATCTGCCCTACTGTCCAGTGCTCTCCTACTACTGACCCACTCAAATCAATGGCAATAAGGCCATCTTCAGCTTGTGAAGTTTTGGTAATCCAGCTCAGTCACTGGAACAATTTTATGTATTGTTCTTCAGCTGCTCATTTTAGTGCTTTTGAAAATAATTTGCAGGATTTTGAGAGGTGCTAAACACATTCCTGGTTCTGTTCATGTGAAATAAATTGGTGCCTCTAGAGATTTCTTTTAATAGAGAATATTTAACATTGAACATCTTTCTATTAAAGAAGAATTTCTGGACAAGTCTAAACCCCCAACACAAAATTTAATCACAGATTCCTGACTTGTTGCTTGTACACTTTGAGCACAGATAAACTGGTCAGAAGTTTATATAAAGGGGAGGAATGACCAGAAATGGGGCCAGGGCAGAGAGAAAGGAGATGTGGGGGTGAATGTGCATTTACAGGTCAGAAGTAGAAGAGCAGGCTGATGATCCTTCTGCCTTGCCAGGAATGGCTGGGAATTGCAGACTGGCTTGTGCTGACATGTGCATCGCTCTGTCTTGGTCTCCCTTTTGTGTACCCCTAACAAGTTGTGTCCTCTCCTTCTCTCAGTGGATGGCAAGTGGACATCCTGGAGCAAGTGGTCCACCTGTGGCACAGAGTGCACCCACTGGCGCCGGAGAGAGTGCACGGCCCCGGCTCCCAAGAACGGGGGAAAGGACTGCGAGGGGCTGGTGCTGCAGTCCAAGAATTGCACAGATGGGCTCTGCATGCAGGGTAAGTGCTCTCTCCAGGATCTGGGATGCATGTGGCAAAGCCTGAAGTTACTGCAGATCAGAATCTATGACCTAAACCACTTGTAGGAGAATTGAGTTAGGGACCAGCTCTCAGCCAGTCTGGACACCCCACTCCTCTTGCCTGGGATATGAAACAGTGAAGAATTAGAAAGAGTCATAACAGCCTTCTACTGCCTGCCCTCCCCACCAAACAGCCCTTCTCTCTGTATTGGCTCAGAATCTGTCCAGAGAAGCTTGTCAGTGGCTCTTACGGCACTGTAAATGGAAAAATAGAGCATTTAGGGCAAAGCCAGCATTTTCAAAAGAGTAAGCTTGGTGAAGCAGATCAGCTTCTGGCTTCTTACTGTCAGGAATGGTGAGTGTGTTTCTATTTATAATAGTTACCCTCCTTTTCGAATTTCAGATGACTTGTGGTAGAAAGAGGCACACTGCATCAATGCAGTGCTGGTGCAAGCTTCCTATCTGGTCACCAGCATGCTGCAGCCTCATGAAGATCAGCTCTAGCTGAAGTGTATTCCACCTGTGCCTATTCACACAGTGGCCTGCCTTTCTGACTAAAAGAGAGAGAAGCAAAGAAAAGCAGGTTTTAAGTGTAATTCTGATATACACTGAACAATTACTCGGCTCTACACTCCGTCCCTTCTCAAAAATGAGGTCTTTTCTGGTCTGCTGGTGCATCAAAACTCTCTTTCACATTTCATTAGTACAATAACCCGACCCAGAATCCTCACATACAGCTCTTTCCTATTCCTTCATCCTGTCTCTCTGCAGTACTTCTCTGTTCTCAGCTCTCTGTTGTCCAAAAAGTTGTGGCTGTACCCATCCAGTACCTCTGTGTCTAGATCATAAAATGCTTAGAGTTCTATCATAAAAAAGGAGTAAAGAATTCTTGCTCTCTGAGGCAGGTTATTTTTGACTGAAATATTCATGATGACAGAAAATGACACTACCAGCTAATAAATTGGTCTGCTCTTTGAATTAGTGCTATATAGGATAGTTACCATGTTGGTAGTGACCTCTGACCTACCCTATGGCACAGCGTGGCCATTTACTTTGAGGTTTCCCAGATTTAGAAATACCTTCCTCAATGTGGCTCACACAAGTGTTTCCATCATGTTAAAAGCTATTAGTCAATGTCAGCAGCCTATAAAGCTGTAATCCCTCAAAACACTTGTTTTTATGGTGAAATTGGAAAGGTAACATTGAGAACGCCTCTCTTTTTCATTTCTAAGGATAGGGAAAAAAATCCAGCAATGTCTTACTATACAACAGCTTGGTGACTTTTATTGTATGGAGGCTAATGCACCCCTAGCTCCAGCAGTGTTAATAAGTCATTATGGCAAATTAGGAGGAAAAGATGCATTTCCCCACACAGAAGAGCTCTTCACTATCAGATTATATTTAGACAGGTGTATGTCATCTTTGTGTATGTGCATAAAGAGAGCCATTTAAGCAGAAATCTTGTGGAAAAGTAGATATAATAGTACAGCAGAATAAAAGCCCTGTAGGGATCTCATTTATCTGTTGATGGTATATTGCATTTTATTTGTGAAAGTGGATGCTGAGTATAAAGCAGAGGTCTTCAGCAGGAGAAAGGGTGAAACTGTTGTGAATTCTATTCTGCTTCATATATATGTATATAAAAAATGGTAATGAAAAATATGCAGTCACATAATGACCTGCTTAGCTGCAGGGGCTGTGATAATCCTTCAGTGCTGGAATTTAATGGCAGTGTTTTAATGGTGTCTTTATACTCGCAGGGTTTCATATACCTGTAAAACTTCCAGTCCTGCTCCCTGATCCATCACTGCTGAGAAGATTGATTTGCTGTACTCTGTGGCAGTATGCCTGCTGCTCGCTCTCTCTCTCTCTCCTTCTCTCTCTTTTTCTTTATTTATCTTTCTCAGTTTATGCAAAATCAATCTGAACGCTTACATTTTTGCCCGTGTGGATTTAGATTCATAGAAAATCTGCCTTCTGAGCCAGGAAGACACACAGCACTCCTTTTACTCCTAAAACAACACGTCTTTTTCTGCGTTGTTTGAAGCTTTAGGGTTCTGTCCTGGAACTGACAATTCTCCTAGCCCAGGCACCTGTAGATTCACAACAGTCTTTTCCAATGGCTTCATGCCACTGAAGTCTGGCATGGCACCTGTTGCATGGAGGAAGCTTCAGCCACCTTTTCTCTGTGGCCACAGCCCTCTGGGAGATCTGTTGACCAGCTGCTTACGTGCACCATAGTCAAATCCTGTTCCTAGGTGCCCTGGTGCTGCCTCCTTACTGTCAGTCTTTAGTGAGAGCTTGAAGGTTGACACCTCAAGGGTGTAGTTGAGGTCAAAGAATTAGCAGGCAGACACTCTTAGCCTGTTGCTCTGACAAAAACTCACTTGTAAATATATATCTCTATATAGCTGTGTGTAAAATTTATCCTGGAAAATGCTGGATTGAATGAGTCTAATTTACAAGTCCCTTCTCTTCCAGTCTATTATTCACTTCAGTAGCATCAGCTGGATAAATCAATAAGCCCTTTCATCAGACTGCCCCTGCTCCAGCAGAGAGCACAAGTCTGCACCACTATCGATTTCTGTGGGGATAAAAACAGTGGAGCTTTCTCCATCCCTTGCAATTACAGTATTTTACACCCAAAGCTGTAGTTTGTGCTTACCACTAACTGTGGCATTTCTCATGCAACTCTGCTGTTTCATTTATTCAGACTAATCATCTTGCTGGTACATACATACTCTCCCGAATCCAGTAGTTAGTGTTTTTCTGTTAACATGAAGGGATGTGAACAGTCATTAAACTAGAGAGCCCACAGAGAGCCAGCAGGCTGAATTGAAGAGGAAAAGCAGATGTAGTGAAAATTTAGGGCAGTCATTGCTATTTTAAGTTTTCAAGTACACAATATTGTCTAGCAGTTCCCATTATAACAATTTCATAATTCCCATAAAAGCATTAATACGATCTTCTGGAACAAAATCTGCCGTAGGTAAGAAGAATTGGCTGGTTACCACCCACGCTAGTTGCATCATTACCTCCATAGTTGCATTATTTCCCAGTTGATGTGTGAGTACTGTGGTAAATACTTCAGTGCAAAGAACACTTTTAAAGGCAGGCACTGCATCTCACAGGGGATTGCTGTAAACTGAAGCACTGCAATTAGCCCTTCACTCATATCACCTAATGACTTTGGTGGGTGTTCTGTGCGGGGAATAAGAAAGTAAAGCACTCTCCTGCTGCCTCAAACCTCAGTACAAGTAGTACCCCTCACTAGGTCACAAACATTTTTAAAGCCATGTACCAGGGAAGTGTTTTGCTGGACCCAATCTGGAATGAGTGCAAGATTGCTTGTGTGGTACAAACCAGATGCTTCTGCTTTGCATTATGTGTAAAATTCTGCTGATAGTCAAGAAGAGGTGGACAACCTGTGAGGAGAGTTATCTGTGCTGAATGTTGAAGGCTTATTACCTGAGTTGTGACATGCAGCTGTCATGCTCACAGCATGACATGTATATCCCTTCTGTTGAGGATCTGAAGTGACAGTGTCCAGATGTGTATTGTCCCTTTTCCTGAATGAATAAGTAGAGCAAATCCATAGGCATTGGTGGAGGCTGGTGCCTGCTGGTCTTTTAGGCCTTTCTGAAATCATAGCTGGGACATGCAGAGTTGGCACTAGTTCAGTCAGAGAGAGACAGCCAGTTCCCCTTTTTCTGCTCCCATTTGGCTTTAGTCAACCACTGTGGCTTTTCATAAAAGGCTGTCTATAAGTTGTGCTTTAATTTTTTTTTTCAAAACACAAAGCTGACTGTCTTACAGCAACAAGCAAGATAATACAGAAGCACGTGTTGTTGATTGAGGACTATGGGTTATGTAGTTACACAAATAGTACTGTTGTCCTGTGAAGTAAAATTGCTCGCTTTATACAGTCTCACAATATGGAACAAAAACCTATCATTGAATAGGAACAAAAGGAAATTTCCACCTGAGGATCATTGCCAAGGGTCACCAGATCCAGTATTGACTTTCCCTTTGTTTCTTGAGCCTGAAAAGACTGAGATGTGCTACTGCCATTTTAAAAAAATGGAAGAAAGTATCCAAAATCTCTTCACCTGTTGCTACAGATGATACTCTGGGCTAACTTTCAGGTCACTCTGGTCTTCTTCCTGCATGTAGCTTGGAAATGCAAATAGCAGATGCACCACTGGAAACTACTTGGAAATGCAAATAGCAGATGCACCGCTGGAGGAAAAGACACCACACTGTGGTGAAGATGTTGTTACCAGACTAGTAATGCTGTTCCTTCTTAGAAAAGGCTGCCTTCTAGTCACGAGTGAATTGATGTGACATGGTGACAGCAAATCTGTATTCGCTGAGTGCTCTGAAATCCTTGTCTGAAAAGCAGTATGAAGTTCATAAGGTTCCCTCTTGCAATGATAGTGCCTAAGCAAGTGAAAAGGTTGCAGTTTATCCTGCTTGGGCATGACATGGCAAAATGCTGCCCTTTTTCAGTCTAGTCTCTTTTTATACACACATCCTGAGTAGAAAGCAAGGTTACTCTGATTCTAGTATCTCTTTCTTCCCAAAGCATTCATACTCTGCACCTGTCCTGCTTGGTTAATGTAACATGTCAGAAACTCTGGTGGAATAAGTATTTGTTTCCCTTTTTGGCTTGATTTGAAAGCAGACGTTCAGGGAAGAGTTATAGGGCAGAGCAGCTTGATGAGGACCGCAGGTCCACCAGAGCAGATCAGTGTGCAAAGAGCAGAGGAATGTTTTCCAGGCTCCAGAAGGTAAGCAGAATTCTCTCAAGGGAGACTGCAACAGAAGACTGTGTGTGCAGAGGAATTAAATAAAACCTTTTATTAAGAGCATCTGGGTCAAGAGAGAACTTCTAATACATTCAGTCTGCCAGGATAATGATCCGGCCACCTGGTCTGTTTTGGCCTAGCAGGGGGAGTTCATTCATTTGAAGAAGGCATCTCATCTGTTCCTAGAGGAAGTTCTCCATAATATTGTTTTTTTATATGAGTGAAGGGATGTTTTATTCTGTTTTCTACCCAGCTACTATGTAATGGTGTGGCAGCCAAGGGAGTTTATGCACACATCTCAGAGTTATGACTCATCTCTGTTTTATTGTAGTGACATGAAAAATCCCCAGCTGAGAAGCATCCACGGTCTGATGGGCCCTGTGCAACTGAGAGCTCTTGCCTAGAAAACCAACTGCTCGAAGCAGATAAAAGTGTTGTGAGAAAGTAGAAGTGCAGAGCCACAGGCAGAACCCAGGGCACTGAAATCCTGTGTCTTAACCCCAGTCAGTTCAGAAGGAGCCACCTTCACATTATTTTTAAAGAAAGCAAGTGCTGTAAGATCTCTAGGCTGTTTTCAAAAATCTGCACTAATTAAAAAAATATTATAGCCATGCAGAGAGGAGACAAAAAGACAACCTTGTCCATCTATATTCTTCATTCTTCTTTATTCTCTTTGGTTTTCTTTTATTCTTCCCTATTCCTCTACACATTAAAAAACTCAAAAAGTTCCTCAGATAGATGAAAGAAGAATTAAAATCTTAAGAAGTCTAACTGATATATGGATTTAATTGTAGAAGAAAACCACCCCATACAGAGACAATAATGTACATTTATATTATCCTTGTCGTATACAAAGGTGGATATATTTAATGATTTTTGCTCTCCTGTCAGGGTGTCAGGCAGGGCAAAGTTACATGAGCACCTGAAGCCTCATCAAGGAGTAAGTGAAACAATCTGAAGTAAAACTCGGTGCTCTCTGTTTCTAAATCTGGACTAACAAAATTATTTGCAGCATGCTTAGATGAAAACTCATGTTGGGGAAGGAAGTTTCTAGAAATTGGGAAACAAACATTGATCTGATCAGCTGATTCTGGAGTTTCTGGGGTTTTTGAGGTTATAAACTGAGGAATACAAGTTTTTTTATGTGTGAGCATACAAACCTGTCAAAGATTTTCATACCTTTTCCATGTGGATAACGTATGCTTTCCATGACCCTTTTTGTCCAGCATTCTTAACAGTTTTTTCTCCTAGATCCTCTTCCAATTGTCCCTTCCTTCCTCTAGCTGTCTGCCATGTTTCCTTTCTCCAGTGATGTCCTTTGTTCTCATTTAAGCACTCTTGTCCCACTGCAACAAAGTGAGCCCCAGGAAGTTTACCTAGCATTCAGTCATTGTAAGAGTGGAATTTGCAAATGCACATCTAGTAAATTGCAATGCTAGGCATGTGTTTACTTTTGCTGTCAAGCATGCATAACAAACCCAATGCTGAGGTCCTACTAAAGACTGACATAAGACTTAACCAAAAGGTCAAAGTCCTTAACGCAGAAGACCGCGTAATGTCAAACTCGGATATTCTAATCCACATCAAATTTTAAGTTATCTTTCTCTTCCATCTTCCCTCATTCCCATATAGATGTCATGCATGTTTAAACTTAGGCAAGACCTTTCCATCAATGTTAACAAAATGTCAGGATCTAATTTAAAATGAAAACATAATTGCAGTCTTAATTATAGAAAATCATGAACTCCTGTTCAAGGAGAGAACAAGAGAGTGTCCCCGTTTAACTCACCCACTCAGGAAAGATCTGAGATAATACCCAAGTAAATAATCAGTCACAAAACCTCAAGCTCCCTGTTTATTAGCCCACCCTGAATATGCCAATAATTAGTCCTTCAGAAGGAAAATAAATTGCTGTACATTATCTCTGGGATGCCTGATATCATATCTGACCTTCAGCATCATTACTACCGACGTGAAGGTCTTTAGAATAGAAAATGTAGGAAGAAGCTGGGCACATTCTGTCTGAAAGATTTTTGCTGTGCCAAGGACTCTGTTGTTGGTTTGGTTTTTTGTTGTTTTTTGTTTGTTTGTTTGTTTTTAATTTTTAATCACCACAAGTAAAGTATAGCATATCAAGTTTTCTTGGTTTTGTGATACATTTCCTGGGAAATAGCAAGGGAGAGAAACAACTAGCAGCAAATAGGGTTCAAATTTTATTGTTAATACTTTCCAAACTCATTAGCAGTATGTTAAGTGAACATGAAGCCTTGACACTAAACAGTCAGAATATGGGGTTTACTCTAAGATTACGCTTGCACCCTTAACCCTGTCCCTTGTAGAAAAAAAAAATACTGGAAACTTGCAGCCTCTGGATGGTGGAACTTGCACAAAGCAATTTAAAACTCCTGAATGTCAAATTAAATCTCCAAAATTCTTTCTTGTAAGTTGGAAATACATGACTGTTTGGCCATCATAGGTGGAAAACTAGATGGACTTAGATGGAAGCCAAAAGCATTACAATGTATCTGAATTAATATTTTGAAAGCCCTTGAAAGTCTTTTCTGAAAGCTTTGAGCCTTTGCACACTGTACTGATCATCTAGAATTTCCTTTAAAAATAGTGAAGAAACTCAAGCAAGCTGGTGGTAGCTGCAGGAATGATGGTGAATGAGGTAAGGCAGAAGGAAACAGGACTGGTAATGCAAGGTCACAGCCACAGTAATAACACTGCAAACACTGCAGGGACATATAACATTTTTTTCTTCTTTGTCTCAAAACCCTCTCTGTATAATGGAATTCAGAATATAGAATCGATAAATGTGTCTTCCCATGAGTGCAAAAAAGCCTGAAATTGGGCCAACATGGAATTGAGAATGGCATTTTGCAGAGAAAGGGAGAAAAGCTGAATTTCTAGATCTTGGAATTTGGAAACAGCAATATATACTTTGGAGGAGTTGAGGGTTTTTACTCATTGATATCCATTGAACTAGAAACTAACAACAAGAAAAAAAGTTACTAGGGTTCTTAAAGCAATTTTATTCAAACTTTCCAGGATAATTTCTGAGACTGAGACTTAGTATAAAAAATTCCAGCAAAACCCAAAGATTTTAAATTAAATTCTGAGCTACTGGAGCTGGCCCAATGAGGAGGGTAATATGACTTAATGCTGAAAGAAGGCCTCATCCTGGGAATTAAGAACAGAAGCAATTGGGTGCATATTGTTTGAGTCTGGTATGAAAAATATTTACCAGCTTGCTGGCTGAGTTATCAGATACTGGAATTCATCTATATCACAGCAAAAAAAAAAAACCACTCACTGAGTTGTTTCAGTAAATTCATGTCACATTTTATATACCACACACCTACTTTAACTCATCCAAGAACTGCTTCCTTCAAATGTTAAGCATCTGCATGCAAGAATCACTCTCTCTTCATCTGTTTCCTGAGAAAGGAAGGCAGCAGTTGAATGTGTGGGGTCCTGTTTTCTCAAAGGTGATTTGAGGGCATTGATTTTGGAGCCAAAAGGGGGGAAAGTGCTGTTACAATATGTTATGCTCAACCTGTTGAGTTCTTGGCAGCAGGATGTTCTTGAGGCACATCATGTGGCTAGGCTTTCAGAAGGACCATGGAATTATTTGACCTGAGCTCTTTTTGAAGCTGCTACAGACCAAGTAAAGAGAGTTGATAGATTAGAAGCAAGTGATGCCAGATTAAAGTATGATTCATTGAAGAAAGCAGCAGTTATGGTGTGCTTTATGCAATCTTCACTTTATTAAATGAAAGCACAGGTCTCCAGTTCTCACTGATATCAATACAGTCTCAAACTATGTATGATTAACTGTGACCTCAGCAGCTAATGCTATAAAACTATTTCTTTGCAGGGTAATTGTAAATATTTTCATAAATGTGACCTAGACTGTATAAGTAAATAAGTGTCCAGAAAGATAATCTCCAGCTACTTCACCTGTCTTACCTATATAGTTGCTGGAAGGAGGGAAAATAGGCAGGAGAAGCACAAATTGAAAACTGGGTATTTTTCTTTCTCTCTTATGTAGATATTTTAATTTCTGCAAGCAGCAGAGTAAAATATTTTCATAATCTGATCAATTCACTCCAAAATTGATATTCATTAATACAAATTCAGCATGACTAGAAAGCTAGCAAAACCAATTACGGACCAAAAAGGGGAGCCAGTTACAAAGTTCCCTCTGCATGAAACCATGACCTAAAGTTTTATAACACAGGGATAAAAATTCTCTTGAAAATGTGCCAGTTCACAGGCCAAGGCAGCATATTCCCATGGCTTTCTAGGTAAAATCAAACACAGGATTTCAGGATGCCCATGGTCATGATCCTGAGTCCCCAGGCTGGGTACCATGTGAGTGTAGAAATGCCCATGAATATGCTGAGGGGTAGATTCTTTCCCAGTGGAAGAAGAAGAGCTGAGAACAATGTTTTGGTGACTCTCTGAGGACAGTCACATGCAGATACACTGAGGGCCGTTCAGTGATACAGAGCAGCCGCTCTGTCTCCCAGGGCCTCTGGCACAAATGTGTTCCCAGGAGGTCAGAGCAAGGCACGTGGGACCAGAATGCTCAGACTAGACTTCCAATGTTTGGGGATCATCTGCCTTCACAAACTGCACCAAGCTAATTAAATGAGCTTCACAATCTATTCAGTTAAATGGCCGCAATTTCCCAAATCAGTGCCAAGTGTGACTGATGCTTAAATTGAGTTAAAGTAAATTGATAAAAAGCCTGCTGTAGTCTTTTCTATATGTCAGCAATGGATTGGTTAATTTTTCAAGTACAGTCTGACATGTTTACCCTTCTTCACTTTTCCCAGTGTGTTGCATCGTTATAAAGGTGATTAAATTGCTCTTCTCATACTTTATAGAAACAAAATAGGCCATGTCTACTTAAAGCACCTTTTTAATCTGTATTTGTACTAAGGATTTGTGCCAAAAAATGCCTACCTTTGACACTTGATAGAAACATTTCCATAGGGACAAAAAATATATTTACGCACCTAAATTGGACTATAAAGTAGAATACGTGGAGAACCATTAACCTAACTAAAGGCTTTCTACTGAATGTCTTTGCCATGCAATTACAGTGGTTCAATTTCTGTGAATTAACCTGAGCCTCCTACTGATTTTCCAGGTTTGACATAGGGTGAGGTACTTGTACAATAAGAGAAACATATACCCATTTTGGTAAGCCTTTGAGAACCTCAAACAGCAGGCACTATTTAAGCATAAAGTATGATTATTGCTACCTTAGTCATTCAACAGTAAGTTACAAAACAAAATAGCAAAAGCACTTCTGAAAATATGTATTTCCCAACAAGCTGTAGGAAGAATCTTAAATTACTTTTCTCAAAGTAGCTCACTGTGAAACCAGCTGTTATGAGTCAGCAGCCTTCCTAGAGTCAAACCCTCCAGCACCTTTCTAAATTCATGCTCATTAAAAATGTTCATCACCCTGGTAGAAGTCCCTTAGGTATTCACCAAGCAGTGCTGTTCATACAAGGAGGAAGGGGAAAAAAAAACCCCACACAGAAGATCTCTCTTCACTGAAATTACTTTGAAGAGAGGAGGGAAGACATTCTTCATTATTTCAGTTACTAATCCCAGCAGGTTTGTGTCATTATCTGATGAAAATGTCCTTTTTTCATTGTTTGAAGGCATAGTCAGAGGGAGCAGTGTGACAGCCAGCTTCCTACAGAAAACCCCATCCTCTTGTGCTGGATTGTGGCAGTAAGCCTGCCTCCTGCCCATCACTAGTGCATGGCTGCAGGCCTTCTCCTTGCCCCTGCAATGCCCTCTCCCTTTTGGAGGAGTGACAAAGGCGTATTTAAAACTAATTTTGTTGTAAAACGTCCTGCCCAAATGGCAGAAGCATCCTGTAGTATCCTTGCCTCTTCCTCCTCTTTCAATAGTTGCATCTTTGAACGCGTGCACAAAACATTTCTGCGGAGGAAATTGACATCACTCTTGCGTGGCCACAGAGGTGCTCTCCGTAGTTAGCAATAAGAGAATCTGTGGAAACTTGTAAGCCACAAATATGTATTTGTGACTAACAGGGTCTGTGGAGAGGCTGCAGTGAGGTAAATTTATTTTAGAATATTTGAGGATTGTGCTCATTTACTCTGCTGAACAAGCTTGAATCTGGATTTCCATTTTCCTGTGAGGGAAGAATGCTTTCAGTAAGATCACAGCTAATCCGGGTGGTGCCATCTTTTGTGCCTGTTGAGTGACAGTCACTGGATCCCTCCAGACGTGGCAGGAGTGATGCACAACCTTGAACACAAAACCGACCACCTCAGATGCAATGTGAGGAGAGAGGAATAGCCTCTTCAGCTCTGCACAGATGAGCTCAAGCTCCATGGGTGATGCAGAGCCAGGGGATGTGGGCTGCTCCATTCCATCTCCCCCGAGTACCTGCTGGGGCACATGAAGTGCAAGGAGACATCTTCAGCTTTCCCAGTGGATTTGAGTACAAGGCAAAAAATCATTCAGAGATGCATCCAGCCTAAATTCCACTTTATCCCCAGGCCTTTAAGTTCCTTCTGCCTGCCTCTTGGTCTCTCCAGAGACATCTTGCCAAAGGAAATATTGGGCATAAGGCTATAGCTGAAATTTACGTTTACCAAATTATAAGCCTCAGCTCCCGTCTGGGGAGTAATTGGGAGTAACAAGGGTACTGTAAATTCATGCCCAGACTTGCTGAGCACTCACTCAAGCCCTCAGAAGTTACTCACTGGTCTTGTCGTGGCCAATACCACAAATACACCAGTAGAAAGAGAAGGCAGTTATTAACAAAAGACTGAGTATGCATGTTGAGAGTACACATAGGTGAATTTGCCTCAAAGAGCCAGGGAAATTAATGTAAGAACATAATACTTCTAAAAACACTGGTATGGCTGGCATTCTTGCTGTGAAGTAAAGCTTTAAACAGAGATTACAGGCAGTATAGTTTTTGCCTTGATGTCCCAGAAAAAACATCATCAAAAATCAGCTGGTTTTGCTCTGGTATTTCAGGTGAGGTGAAAATTATGTGGTAGTTAATGTCTGGAAGTTTTGGAAGGATGTATGTCTATGCCCATGATTGGGACAGACTGTGTCTTCATTAACAAAAAATGCAGCCAAGCAGCAAGATACGTGTGGAGCACAACAGATGCTGAGCACCCAAGCTCAGTGATTCTGGGAGCTGGGGATTATTACTCTGGTCTGCCTGTAACACAGTCCTGTGTGTTAGGCACACACCAGGAGTGCATTTTCCAGTTCTGTCTCACCTGCAGGGAGAGCTGTGTGAGCTCCTTGCAGGGGTGAAATTCCCTTCAGGAGAATTTAAGGGAAGGTGATGGAGGAGAGGTACCTTCTTTCTTATGCTGACTCTAATCCCATCCCAGACAGCAACTCCCCTGCTCAGATGGGATTTGTCATTTGCCTTTCCAGCAGGATGGGACTTGGAGCAATTCACTCATGTGCCACGTGGGAGACGCTTATTGAGTTCACAGGATTCATGTGTGAACTAAGCAGCTCCAGTGTGCTGTTCTGTGGGGGACTGCAGAAGGAAAAGACAAAGGAAATGATATCTCTTCATCTCTTCTTTATCCATCCCGAAATAAAGCTGTAAATTGTGTTATGATTTTGTCGATATATGGTGCTTGCAAAGATTTCAAATAAGTAATGTTCTGACCCCAGGGGCCTTATTGATTTTGTAATGATTTCAAAGAGAAACCACTCAGTTTACTGTTTGCTGACAAATTCTTTACTCCCTAAGGAATTGCTATTGAGCATGTATTAAGGACAGGATAAAATAATTCCAAGGAAATACAGAGAGAGGGCTTTGTGTGTAGACTGCTCCACGAGTCAGTATTTAACCTCTGACCAGTGACAACAGGTCTCCTTTAGCTCTATTAGATCAACAGCAAGCTATTATAATTAAATATAAAAACTGTTTAGAGCCTCACCGAACACGTCCTGGGAATTAAAGCATATGGCAGGGATAAGGATAAAAAGACTTTCCATATGCTAATGACCCTAGATGTCTGAAATAAATTAGATCCATTACAGTTTATGCTCAATAAAAGAAAGACTTTAAGCACTCCAAAGTTAGTGACTCGAGACCGATTTTGGCTTAGAAATTCAATCTGCCTGCTTATTAATTCTTAGTAAGGCTCTGGAGGAGACAGGGGATGCAAAATCATAATTCTGTGCTATATCAGAATTTTAAAGTGCCATCAGTTTCTTTTCCTTTTCCTTTTTTTTTTTTAATTAAACTATTTTTCATGCTTCATTTTTTTGTTCTCCTCATTTGATTTTGTTCCCATTTTTGTTTAATTTCTTTCTTTTTAAGGTTTCATTTATCCTATTTCAACTGAACAGAGAACCCAGAATGAATATGGATTTTCTTGTAAGTTTAATGTTTGATTTTATGTTCCTGGATGCTAATTTGATGCTGTTCCTTGGGTCAGGCTTTACTGTTAGGCAAGCTCAGTGTGACTAGGCAAAAAAGGGACCTATTCAGCAGGGTAAATGACATTCTGCTTGCTTGACAGCAGGCACAGTGCTTTGCAGCAGACACAGGATTATAAGGGCCCGTGTGCAGGAGGGAAATAGGAGAAGATGCTCCCTCAGAGGCAGAAACTGGAGAGAATTAGCCATCTTCTCATTAAAATTCCCTTAGCAAGTGGATGGAGTGTGGTGGAAGGGTAACTTGTCTTTGAGCCGGAACTCAAGAGTTCTGCTTCCTGAACTGCTGGGTTAAAAATGGGATGTTTCAAGATTGGTAAATTGAAGGTCTGGTAGCCTGGAGCTGTCGGAGATTGATCAGTCCCTTTCTGCATCTGCCAGCTCTCACCTCTGAAGCTGGAGGGCAGCTTGGCTTAAATGGCTAAAAGAGATAAAATAAAAGTGATTTCACATGTTTCAAACCAACAAAAATGGGGTACTAAAAGAATCTGATTTGTTTTTGCACTTCCTTTTTTCATTAGGCTATTTCTAAAAATGGGATTCTTCACTGTAGAGAGATACATCAATTTTTGAACACGTATTCAGACCTTGTGGGAAAAAAATGTCTGATGGATAATGATGCCAGAGATTAGCCTGGAACTGGTGCTGAAGATATGGTATAAGCAGCTAGTAGAAATATCATAGCCATTTCCTCACAAGACAGCTCTAATAAATTTTGGCTCCTTTTGGTAAATTAACACATTTTTTCTTGGGCTTACTTCAGCTTTTATCTTAGTACACATGTGTTAATGCCACTGATGAGAACTCAATGCTTGATTCTCTGCTTTACTAATTTCCTAGTTTATATTTTTGAAGGCAAATGGATGGAAGGGAGTAATGACAGGTTACATTTCAGAAAATCCAAACCAACCAAAGACATGTCCTGATATTCCAGGTATTCCATAGAAAATTGAATTTTGGGATCCTTTTACTTCTTTAAAGTAAAAATAAGGCTTCTGAAGTTTAAAAACCCACATGTTTTTGGTATCAGATGAACTTCTAAGTACCAATATTATGACTTTATGTCACTAAGACATACTATCTCATTTCATAGGGTGAATTTGGTTCATAAGACCAAGTCTATAACATGTTTTGCTTAGTAGTTCACAGCCTGAGTATTAGATAGATGAACAAGTGGATAGGGAAAGAGTTAGAACACAAGTTAGAGAGAAATCAAGGATTGTTTTCCATCAAGAGGGCATGGACCTGTTATATGGTGTTGGAAATGGATTTTAAATTAGCCTATAAAAAAGGCAGTAAATATCTGCAGGGAAGGAGAATAATAAGGTGTTTTGTTGAAAGTCCCTGTAAGGAGGACATTTCTCGAAGTTTCCTGGCCTCTCTCCCTGCAGCTGCTCCTGACTCGGACGATGTTGCTCTCTACGTGGGGATCGTCATTGCCGTGATCGTGTGCCTGGCTATTTCCGTGGTCGTGGCCCTGTTTGTCTATCGCAAGAACCACCGCGACTTCGAGTCAGATATTATTGACTCCTCTGCCCTAAATGGGGGATTTCAGCCTGTCAACATCAAGGCTGCAAGGCAAGGTCAGTTGGCATTTCACTCCATTTTGACCAATTCAGGAGGACGCTATCAGGTTGTGGTCTCTGTGGCTGCATGAATGATATCTCTGGATGCCTGTTGATGCTTGATAAAGAGGAGAAAGATCATGTTCATTTGTTTCTGACTGTCAAATGCTCAAAACCCGTGGTGGCGTTTGTCAGCTGTGCTCAAGAGTATAAAGCAGGTGAATTTAACTTCTAAAGAGAGAGCATGAATGTGAGGATGAAACTCAGACACTTTTATGGAAATACAGGTCCAGCTCAAGTTGAAATCAAAGGCAAAGCTCTGACAGAAACAATAGAGGCAGGATGCATCACAGAAGCGATACTACAGTAATTCTATCACATCTCCCTCCCCTTTATTTCACTAATAGCTTTTTTTCCTATGCTCTGTCTCCACTGGTATAAATAGTATAGTGAGAAGTACCGTGCTTTTATTAGAAAATATAGAAGATTGTGGTAGAACATAATTTAATATTTTTATCACTGATGCATAACAGCTTGATTTTTTTCCTCACTTCATTGGCCAGGAAAAAACATTCTAAAGCTAGTGCTGCCTTATGAAGACACTTATTTAGGCTGAAGAGATCCTCTTTTTTCCTAATATCTACACCAGAATATCTACACTGTAAAAGTTAAGATGACAAGAGAGTTGTCACATGTAAGATTAGCAGAAGTGCTTTCTTTGTTGGAGAAACTTAAAACAAAACTTTGAAAAGTGTGATGCATGTACTAATCCCCCACTGCAGGGAGTCATGGGCATGATGAATTCATAGGCTTGTTGTGTCTTTTATTTCAGGAAGGCTGTCATTAGGCCAGTTAGATGAATTGGTTAATGATTGTCGCATAGCATTTAGGAAGGGGTTCTTAGTTAAAACTAGATCTACTGAGCAATGAAAACATCTTGCCCTGAAGCTAAGCATGTCATATTTGAAATCTGAGTGAAGACTGGAAAAATACTCCCAGTGAAAACTCTTCTGAGCAGAAATGTGCTGTAATATTGCACAGCTATCAGATTCCAAAGCAGCTGGGGCAATACGAGCCCTGGGAGTTTGCTGGAGAGATTCACGGAAATTGAGATGAAGGTTCAGGGACTTTGCTTATCTGAAAGTTTGGAATGAAAGAGAAAATGCAAATGCAAACCCAAATTATTGCTCAGAATAAAGTCATCAGAACAGAGAAATGATACGGTTCTTCCTTCTCATCTCCACTGCAGACCTCCTGGCAGTGCCACCAGACCTCACTTCTGCTGCAGCCATGTACAGAGGTCCTGTGTACGCCTTGCACGATGTCTCTGATAAAATCCCAATGACCAACTCTCCAATCCTGGACCCGCTCCCCAACTTGAAGATCAAGGTTTATAACACCTCTGGTGCGGTCACTCCCCAGGATGACCTCTCTGACTTCTCCTCCAAGCTGTCCCCACAGATTACGCAGTCTCTGCTGGAGAATGAGTCCCTGAACATGAAGAACCAGAGCCTTGCTCGGCAAACTGACCCATCATGCACCGCATTTGGGACCTTCAACTCCTTAGGAGGCCACCTAGTAATTCCCAATTCAGGTAAGTGCTAGCCATGCTGATTTAAAGGTATGATGGCTTTGTGGGTTTAAGTCGTGTTAGCTTGTTTTTATATGGGGAAAGAAAATTTATACATGGGACCCTGCCTTTTCCTTGATCAAAACAAACAGATGGTTTCCCCCCTCCCCCCTCCCCACTTAATTTGCATGCATTAGAGTACTTAGAATATTTTCTACCCAAAGTCCTGGCCACCTTTTAAACACTACAGGCCTGAGGAAGACTTGGGCCCCTCACTACAAGAGCGTCAGTCTTAGGAGTAGCAGCTGAGGGAGCTGGGGTTGTGGAGCCTAGAAAAAGGGAGGCTGAGAGGGGACCTTATCCCTTTCTACAACTGCCTGAAGGGTGGGGGTTGGTCTCTTCTCCCAAGTAATACATAGGAATGTGATCTAGTGGTGAACACTGTGATGTGTTAACTGTTGGATTCAATGATCCTAGAGGTCTCTTCCAACCTAAATGATTCTCTGGGCTCTTAGCCACTTTCTGAGAAATGCAAGGTTTCAGAGCTCCCCTGTGTGAAGTGCAATTCAGCATCACCTTTTCCTTTCATGCAGTTCTAGAAAAGGGACTTTTATACAGTAAGCCTCTATTTTGTCATTTCACTAAAAGAGAACAAATTAATTTAAAAACAAATTGGTTGCTGCACTTCCAATTCATTGCAGACTATGTGCAGTTGGCATAGGACAACAGAACACTCTTTTTGGGAGGCTTTTTACCTGTATTTATTGTTGACTTTCTTTACAATTAGGAAAGAGAGGGACTGAGCATTGAGGGCCTGCTGATGTAATGCAATATGCTGCTCAATCTTTCTCATACAGCTCAAAATCAGGTTTCCAGGCCCCTTTGGGCCACCCTAGCACCAGAAGTCAATTTGAGAGCATCCAAGGAACTCCTGGGCAGCCTTGGGAAAGCTCAGGCCTTACAGACAGATTCTTCAGTAGAGCCATGCTGCTGCTTGATTCCTACAGGAAGTCTTGATGTTCTTTCTAAGGAAGTTCAGCACGTAGATGTTCCTGTGGGTTTAGCATGATACTGCAGAGCAGCATTTATATCAAAAGTGAGATTGAATCAAATACATAAAGCATTTGATGTGAAGAATTTGAAGGGTATACAGTGGTCAGGATTTCACCTGCCCAGTTTCACTGGAACTCTGAATTCAGGTAGAACCACAGTACATGTGAGACTGCAGCTCACCACTTGGCCATTTTACAGCAAATGCCATCACCAAGGAGATAGTGCCTACCCTTGTCCCCTGCACCTTTGCTGGATCTTTTCTTTTTTGTTGATGTTATGGAGGAAGCAAAATGCCTAGGTGGCCCAGGACCTGGGTGGTTTGGTCCTTTGAGGATGCAGTCCCACACTGCCCGTGAAGCAGCCACAAGTGCTTGGTCCCATAGCTCTGGTTCTCTGAGCTCCTGTCTAATGGGAAGAAAAAAATATCTGTTAAATTTAAGTGAAAGCTGAACTACTTCAATAAATCTGGTGCTGACTGATGAGCAATGTTGAAAATTTGTGCTATGCAATCTTGGATTTCACATTTTTCTAAGTAGCAGCTGAAGACAGATATTGATACTCAGTTTTCATATGCCACAGTGGTTTATCATTATCAGCAAAGTCTATTAGTCACTGTTAATTCACATATATTAATTTCAATTTGTAAAGAAAACACATTTGATGCTGTAATCCCTTTAAAATGATTAAAGTAATGATTCTGTAAAATAAAATAATCTGTCTGCTGCTACCTTGTATGCCTCTGTGCTGCTTGTAGAATGTATGTCCTCCTCAAGATACGATCAAAGCCCTTCATTTGCAGTACACCTGCCCTGTTACAGCTGCAGGCATGCATAGGTTAGGTTGTAACAAGCTTGTAAAGACGCAAGTGCCAGAAGGTATTTGTGGGAAATGCTTTCCTAGCTACCCCTCTCCTTCAGAGCTAAGTGTGGGACTGAGGCCCTGTGCACCAACACACAGGACGTCTCCAGTGTAACCAAACCCTGTACACTAAAGAAAAGAGGCAGAGCCATGCAAGGTGTCTGTCTCTAGTGTAAACACACATATATGTAAATAATCTTCCTCTAGGTTTGTTTTCAGCTACGTGGTAACAACTGTATGCAAATCCTTGCCACTGATTTCTAGCTAATCTGCACAGCACCTACAAAGAGGGCTGGCTGAGATGTGTCCAGCAGAGTGAAATAGCCAGTTTGTGAGCCCTGTTTGTTGTATAGAGACATCTCTTAAATGGAAGTAATGTAAGAACAGCGTTTTTTAATCAAGTGTGCACCAGATCGTTACTGAAAAGGACACTGAACATATTTGCCCACACTTTTTTTCGTGGCCGGATACCCCAGTTTTGATCCACTTTCCAGGACTAGGTACATTCAAAAACCAACCCCAGTTTAGTCTCCCTGGCAGTCTAAGAACTGAGTGCATTAAAAGACAGGATGCCAGACACAGAAGCCATCTTTCAGAAAACAACTAGTTTGCTTCCTGGGACAGTGCTCCACTGCTTTTCTTTCCTGCTCTTAATTAAGAAAGAATTGCCTAGGGAGAGATGTCCCATTACAGCTGTTGGAAATTTTAGTCAGAGTTGTTTGTTTTTCCATCATTATACAAGGTAAGCAACAGCGTAACCATCTGTCTGCTCTTTAAGTAAAATGAAAGGGAAGAAAATCCTCTTCTCCACTCCTGTTTTTCAGTGCAGAGGAAAAAGAACAGGCAGCTGGACACTGAAGACACCAGGGTTACAGTAAATGTTTTTTCTCCCATCTTGCTGAGGTCATTTACAGTCTGCTGGTGGGGATGGCTGAAAAACTTGGCATTGCAGGCTTCATCTTCTGCTTCTCCTGTCACTCCTCTTCACAGACCCACTCACCTCTTTTTTCTCCATCTTATCTTTTGTGTCTCTTCTGTTCTGCAGGAGTAAGTTTGCTGATCCCAGCGGGAGCTGTTCCACAAGGGAGAGTCTATGAAATGTATCTGACAGTTCATAGGAAGGAGAACATGAGGTAAAAAATCTGCCTTTATTTCCTTGTGCATTAATAGATGGGAGGAAATGTAGTAACTGAAGACCTGTGGTAATAATGCTTATGCAAAGCCTACTGCATTGAAACTATTTGCTGACTTGGATGTAAATACAAGCAAAGACAAGGATAACCTTTGCCACAAAACCAGCTCAGACATTTGCTTTTCTAACCAAGTGTTACACTCTGCAGCGAGCCCTCGGGTCAGGGAGGATGCTGAATTGTAGAGGAGCAAGGAAAATATGCCAGCATGAGTTTGTGCAGCAGAGAAAGTGTGAAGTAACCTCTTGATAAAGACCTGTGCAAACGAGAAGAGGAGAAAGAGGAGAAAGAGGAGAAAGGTGATAAATCAGCTCAGTGGAGGGACAGGTGCCTGAACATCTGACTTGGAAAATCTCCTCTGCTGTTAGAGTGAAGGTGAATTTTTATTTTACCCTTCATGGACTTGGATAGTCCATTCAGAGGATGAAGCCAAAGCTTGTGGTGTCCTCTGCCTCCTTGCTGCTTAGTCCCAGACACTGCACACTGAGTGCACCCAGAGCTGCTGCTGGGATGACCACTGTTGTCTCCTGTTACCTGAATGTGTGGCCAATTCATATTCTAGATCTTAATGTCTATTGGCATGTGATCTGGCAGCCTTGAAATTAAAAAGAACTGTTTACAAAAAGGCCAAGATACCCTTTGGAGCCATTTAGAAAACCCTAATGAAGAGAAGGGTGAGATCTTAGGCTGCAGAATGGACTCGTGCACAAAGGCAGAATGGCAAATGTGAAGCTGAGGCAGTCATTACACGGTACTTTGCCTCTTTCTCCTCCTCATAGCTAGATATGTTTTTTGGCTCAGCCTCTTAATAGCTTTTATTATGTGCTAAGCCACAGCTGTTTATACACTGTGTGATATTGAACACTATTCTTTAGCTTGGTAGTCTTTCACCCAAGCTAAAATAATCTGCTTAAAGAAAAATTAAGTAATCCTTCCACCCACCCTTTTGCATACATTATTCATCAGCCACTCTTTGAAAATAGCTAATTGCAGCTACAGAAAAAATGTCTCTGTTCATAGCTAGTATTGATTATATTCCTATTACTTTTGGCTGTGAAAGAGGTTTACAAACAGTATTGAACAAAGACTCTTTACTGAAGAAAGGGAAAAAAAAAATCAGATGGCATCCCCTGTTATTCAGCTTGTTTCTAAATCTCCCTTTCCAAAATACTTGATTCTTAAAAAAAATATTTAATTCCTAAAAGGTGCTGTATGTGCAATTATTTTCTTTCCAGCCAGTTATGAAGGGAATCCCTGTTACTTTATTCATGCAGCTGTGGACAACTAATGTCACATACTTGTCTAATTTATTTTCTTCAAGGATCATAAAGCCGCCTCTGCATGCTTTGTGATAGCTGTAACTCAGGAAGTCGCACAGAGGATAGAAGGATAGGTTAACCTGTGTTGGGAAAAGCATGGCTGGAGATGTGCTGCCTGCCAAACTGAGCAAGTATGCCAAAGGACACCTGCAGAAGTAAACAGAATGGTGTGAATCCACCCTTTCAATGAAGATTTTAAAAGGGGTTTCTTTCCCTGGGAGAGGAGAGCAGAGCAGTCTGCCTTGGGGAGCAGAGTTCATCATATTGTGGTGGCAGTCGCTTTCTGGGGGCACAGAGTCCAGCTGCTTATTTGATTTGTGTTTTCCAGAAAGCACACCAGGCTCTTCATGCCCTTGGAAAGCAGCTTCTTCTGGGACATTTAAGAAGGAGCTCATTGGGTGTTGTCTAGATCACTCAGAGCTGAATATTCACCTGTCCCCTTTCCCCAGGTGCCAAGGAGCAGAAGGGGGTGGGTGGCACTCAGCTGTAATGTTCTCCTGCTGCAGGACTGCATGCCAGACACTTCACTTCTGTAGCAGAGTGACAGCTCGGTCAAAGCTTCTTTTTCTGACTGCATGGGCCCCAGATGTTGCTTCATAAAATTGGAGTCATATGGGTACCACAAGTTGCTGTGTGGTGTAATTATTTTTTAAATCAGTTACTGCACTCCTGCAGCACTCTAGCAGAGAGTGATAGTCCCCTGTAAGGACTAGCTGCAGACATTTGCTTTTGTGGCCAGGCAGTAACTGCAGTGTGTTCAACAAACCCTGTGAGGCCCTGTATTTATTTTCATGAGCACTGTGCAAATGTGTATGGGTTGAAAAGTCCCGTTATGTGTTGATGTTGTTTGGAAGGAGAAACAGAGGAAATTATAAAATGAATGTTATTATCAGAAATGAAGGCAGAGTCTCGTCCTTGATATTACAACTAGCACTGAGGTGAGAATGTGGTCCCCACAGGGCTACCCTGGTAGAACCAGAGCAGCAACAGAGAGGGTCCCCACCATAACTCACATATCAATATCACATATCTCCAGCCACTTAAGATACAGCTCACACTTTGTAGAACTGTGAAACTACTTCTGAATAGTCAAACTGAAACAGAAAATGTTATCTCTCAGGCACCTGCAAATTCCCCTTTTCTTTTCCTTCCTTTGTTTTCATAGTAAGTTTCCCTGATTAGTCTCTGAGAGCTGTAGTACAGAAATTTGAGAGACTTCACAACCTGAGACTTCACTCTTTGTGTTGTCTTGCAGATTGACTAAGAGAGTTTTCTGAGACAGTCTGTTAATTCCATTTCATACCTGTCAAAGCATGTGGGAGCAGGAAGGTCACCATAAAAGCATTATCCTTTGGCAGTGAATTGGGGTTCTGATAGCTCCACCACTTGGAGGCTGTTGTTTCCTCAAAGTGTGTCAGCATACTCGTGGCACAGTGAAGTTTCTCTCTCACTGGACTGATGCTCCAGGAGAGTGTTATCCCTGCTCCTGTCCTTCATGCTCACCTTCATTCTTCCTCTCATTTGGGGCAGGATGGATGGCAGGCCACAACCAGGCTCTGATCCCTGGCTGGTGTGTTGACCCCATGAAAGGATCCACGTCCTTTATGAAGAAGTTACAGTGGAGAAAATTATATAGGGGTGTATGTTTGTACACATATATGTACACATGCAAACACATATATACATGTATACATATATACGGATATATTACGTATATATGTGTAACTGAAAAAATTACAACCCTATGAGAATATTTTATGGCTATCAGATGGGTTTCTGTCTCAAAACTCAGTGTCTTTTTCAGATGTTCTCTCCCTTAGTCAGGGGAAGTGTCACCAACTTTGAGATTTGCAAGGAGTCCCTTCTTGAGTAGTGATTTCATGTGTAAAATCAGCACATTATGTTAGTCAGTAACAGGCAAGATATGTTATGTTACATAACATAATGTAACAGGCAAGAGCCTGTTCCCATGAGCATCTTTGAGAGCCTGGGACTTACAGATTAAGTAATTTATTTAATTAATCTGTAATTTCATCCTAAGGATTAAATAGCATGAGTATAAACCTCTAGCCTCCAGGATTTGCTTGACTGCCTCAGGTTAAAAAACAAATCTCGCTGTGAGCTAAATTAGCGGAACTGTGTTTCCTTCAGAAACATCTGGCAGTGGTCAGTGCTAGATGAGGTCTGGGTCTTGATGGACCACTGGCTTTATCTTGTGTGGCAGTTCCCGTGTTCCTCTGTGAACCCCTGCTGGGCTTGCACAGCTTTAGGTGGAGCTACTCTTGCATGCCCTAATCAGAGGCAGACACTGCACAAAACAGATACAGCTCTGTGAAGGACACTCCCGTATAATCCATCACACAGGAGGTGTTCCAAATCAGAGTGGAGGTCGCTGTGCCCACAAAATTTGACAACCCTGACAAACAGAGCAAGCAACACTCTTGAAGGTCTTGAAGGAATACATAGAAAAATGTGCAAATTTCAAATTAGCCACCTTAAAAGAGAAAAGGGTCAGGTGAGCCTTGCCAGGATTTGTATCAATGGCATAATGTATGCACAGAGTTTAATATAAAGTCAAGCATCTGATCAATGGCTCTGATCCAAGGAGCAATGTTGCTTTTTCACCAGTAAACCTTAAGCTTAGTGATGTGAAATAAAAGAAATTGAAGTCTTCCACATTTCATTTCTCTACCTTCCTTATCTCAGTTGCATAAACAAAATTACTATGCAACTCCAGAAGACAATTTCTTGAAGTGCCAGTCATTAAAATTGAAAAATTCAACATGAAAAAGACCAGAGCATAAGCAAAAGGGGAGGGCAAACTTCTCACAGTACTTTTCTTCTGAAGATAGACTGTCAGAAGAACCAGGATCTGTTGAGAATATTAAGTTTGAAACTTAAGAAAGAACACATTCTAAAAAACAAAGCCCCAGCAATGAAAGGAGAAATAAAATATCTTCCCTCTAACTTTTGACTAAGCTGTGTAGAAGGGTTGCCCTCTGTTGCTATGCGGTAGCCATTCCTCTCCCCCTGCTCTGTCCTGTGCTTCCTGAGCTGCTGTGATTGCCTGGAGCACAGTGGCAGGGAGTACAATGTAGTTCCACTGAGGAGCAGAGATTTATCTAGTTGTGCTCACATCTGCTGTCTGACAGCTACCTTAATGAATATGGTCTGGCTTATTACAGGGAGACGGTTTCGAATGAGTAATCCCATTAAAAACACAAATTTGATTGTGAAGGGAACAGATACGGTGAATAAAAATAAAAGTTTGTTTGATTTTAAATATAAGTTGACTGTTCTTGATAATCTCTGAGGGATGGGAAAACATCTAAAAATATCTGAAGACCTTTCAGTTACTGTTGGTGCCTTTTAACAGAAATGCTAAGCATTGAGGTGAATTTTGGTCTCAGATCTTTGTACAACAAAAACATCTCTTTGTTTTTGGAGTTATACAGCTGAATGCCCATTCTCCTCTAATAAGTTGTCCTGAGACTGCTGCAAGCCTAAAGTGAAGCCCCTGTTGATGGGGTTTTTGTAGGGGGTTGGGTTTGGGGTTCTTTTTTGGATAACAGCCTGAAAGGTCACCCACAGTTTTGATCACGTCTGCTCATAGGTTTAACTCCCTTGCTCCATAAGCTCCCCTGTGTCTTTGTTCTGCTGAATCTCCCACAGTCTATAACACATAAATCTCAGTGCTGGTCACAACATGTGCTCCTCTAGGCTGAGATCCTGGCTTTGCTGGAGCTGCATCACCTGTTTCAGGAGGAGTAAAATTGCCTGTAATGAGTGACTACACAGTAACTTGTCTTCAGGGGAATTTGTTGTTCACTAATTCTATGCATTACTGGTGGTTTATTCTTTGAAGAAGAACAATTAATATCCATTGTACAATGTATCTTGTCTGCTGCATCTGTTTCTGTTCTCATTAGCTATAGTAAGGCATAATCTTTTTGTTTTAAAATAGAAATTGAAAACAGTGAGAAGCGAGAAAAAATTTGTCAGGAGATTTTTGTTCCTTTTTCCTGTCACTTGCCATAGGGCACCTCTCTTTGGTCTTTGCCATTTTGTTGTTTAGTCTATTTCCTCCGGGTTTCAGGTGTTTATTTCTGAGAACTCGTGGTGGTCCCTAAACACACTGCTGCTACCTGCAGTCATGTTAGAGCTGGAGGGAGAGGAAAGGGAATATCACCGTGATGTGCTCTGACATGCCTTGTCCCATACAATGCCAGAAATCAGATTTGCTTTTTGTCAATGTTTCATGTTACATCTGCTGTGTTGCTGCAAGCTCACCCGAAATGTTGCTCACTTTTATTGCTTTCTTTGTTGCTAAGTAACTCTTTGGAACATGTTTTGCTCCAGCCTGAGCTACTGTACAATTAATAAGATTTTATTTCCCACTCATACTTTTACCCTCTCTAGAATTTTGCCATTGTCTTCTGGCTTTCACTGTTACTTGCAGTGATTCCTTAATAATTGTTACCTGTAAATGTAATGATTGTGTTTTCCACACTGTGAGTTGAAATCCTGGACTCACAGTAGTCAGAGAGAGGTTTAGCATAGACATAAACAGAGCCGGGATTTCACCTCAACAGTGACCCACTTCACACCACTGGAGAACTTCTCTGCCACTCATTATCTCTCAGTTTTCAAAGGTTTATCTGTGTGAGGCAGACTCCTAGTGGCTTGGAGAGTCACTAGGACCAGCAGGTGTTCTGTAATTTGTGGTGCCAGTCTCTGATATGTGCCTGGTTGGGAATTTGGGACTGTAAAGTCAAGCACCCCCACAACTGACCCATTTTGTGCTCTTCGGTAATCAGACTGTTCTCTGTCATAAATACCCAGGTCAGGATCATGCAAATCTCATCTACTTGGCAATAAATCTTCTAAGTCTGGTGAAAAAGTTGCTGTTTATGAACATGGGGAGGAAATATTAAGCCTTGATATTTTTAACATGTCCTTTGTATGCCTGCATCTACCTCCCATCTCATTTCCTCACTCTGCAGTCTGCATCACATCCTGACTTGGTGTTCTGCATATTTTTTTTGTACTTGTTCTAATCAGCTATAAAATGTTACAGCACAGAATCGTGTCCTTCATCAGAGTCCTAAAATCTGACAGTTAAAAAAATTTTGGCACAAAGCAGTGACTAAACTTTACTTGGAGACAACTTCAGACTGTATGATTTATCAGTACCATATTATTTTAATGACCTTTTGGGTTTCTTTGACTGGAGGCATCAATGCTTGTAGATTTTAGCTCATTTTTCACCTAAAAGACATTGTATTAATTTATTTTTTTTAAGGGAATCATGATATATTCACTCCTGCATTCTTTTTGACTGCTTGTTTTGTAATTCAGTCCAAAAAACCATGATAGCTTGTATTTTCTTTCTTTTCTTTTTCATGGGTCAGTATTTTCAGATGAAGTTAGGTTAACCAGATGATTAAATCTATAGCTGGTCATATTTGCTTTCCATACAAATATTATAATTTTTAGCGATCTTTCTCATAAGATACTATATTGCTTGAAATTTCTTGAATTAGACCGTAGGAGAGGGTTGAAATATCCACCAATTCTCAAGGCTGATGACCATTAAAAACCACTGACATACTCCGAGTGTTTTTTAAGCCTCTTATTTCTTCCTATGAAAAAAATAACAATGTAAATGAGTCAGAAAAAGAAGGAATGTTTTAGTGAAAAACTGCCCAACGATTTATTCCATCTGGCCTTGCAAGTGATATCTCATCTTCTTAATTTGAATCCAATGATTCCTTGCAGTGTGCAAGAGGAGCTGGTCTAGGTACTCTGTCTGCTAGAGTTTAGGGGGTTTTTTTGTATTGTTTGTTAAGCTAAAATAGCTGGCACAGTACATGATAGCTGTCCAGATTGTTAAACTTTACATCTTTTTTGAAAGACATCTCTATCACAGCTGTTTGTTTCCAGTCCATGGATTTTCAGAAACAATTGTTAAGTCATTTAGTAAACTCATCAGTTAATTTCCACAGATGCGTATCATCTGGATTTACTGATTTGCATAGATTTAAATTTTTCAATGCCAGACCCTTTTTTTTTCTCAAATGTTACAAAAACCTCACAACATTTGTGACAACCAGGGGTAATTTTCAAAAGTGCCTTGATTCCATTTTGAAAAAGGATTTCTCAAAAGTTTGTCTTTCATTCTACGAGATAAATGGGATAGACAGGGAAAATTAAGGCGGACAAAATTAGATGAGTCCTATATTTGCAATAGCCAGAATAGGTGTCATAAATTTGATATCAAAATAGCTTCTGTCCTGATTTGGCCTCCTTGAAAGTGTTATCTAAGATTACCAGCTCTGCTCTGCACTGGTGTGACCTGACCATAAATATTGTGAGCAGTTTTGGCTACTACAATATAAGAAAGACATTAAACTATTAGAGAGCATCCAAAGGAGGGCAATGAAGATGGTGAAGGGTCTTGAAGGGAAGCTGTGTGAGGATTGGCTGAGGTCACTGCATCTGTTCAGCCTGGAGAAGAGGAGACTGAGGGGAGACCTCACTGCAGTTACAACTTCCCAGTGAGGGGAAGAGCAAGGGCAGGCGCAGGTATCTTCTCTGTGGGGCCCAGTGACAGAACCCGAGGGAATGGCCTGAAGCTGTGTCAGGGGAGGTTTAGGCTGGATACCAGGAAAAGATTCTTCACCCAGAGGGTGTTTGGGCACTGGAACAAGCTCCCCAGGATAGTAGTCACAGCACCAGCCTGGCAGAATTCAAGAAGTGTTTGGACAGTGCTCCTCAGGCATGTTCTGTGACTATTGGGGATAATTCTGTGCAGGGCCAGGAGTTGGACTCGATGTTCCTTGTGGGTCTTTTCCAACTCAGGATATTCCAGGATTATGTGATTACCGCTACTTTTTTTTTCTCTTGGTAAAGACAAAGACTTGCAGAAAAAGGAAGCAATGTTGTCTCAATTAATTTCTCTAAAACTGATGCAGATGTACTACTTGTATCTGTAAATGCAGCATGGGGCTGAACCCTCAGCCAGAGCAGAGCATGTGTGGTCCCGTGGGCAGATCAGGATTTTAAGTGCAGATCACATTGAATGCTTTTAATCTCCCACTTGCTGGTTTCTGGATCATGAATTTGTCCTCTATTATTTAGGGAGGCAGTTGATGAGGCACATTCAGCTGTGTTTGTCATACACCAGATGTCGGGATAGTTAAAGTCACTCATGCTTCCTCTTGTTTTAAGCTCCTCAGCGCTGGTCTGGGATGGTTTGCACTTGCACACATGTGCACACACACATATGCACACACACTATCATTCCCAAGTTAGACTGTATGTTGTGTGTCCTAAATATTCATGTGATTTCCCTTAACCAGTTCCAAGTGACTGGCAGCAAGCACACTGGACAATACCTGAGTTTTTTAGCCGAACAGCTCAGGGTAATCACTGGAAATCTTGGGCTTTGCAAGTGTGTTTTACCCTTGCACTATTCCTTATCATCCCTTATCCCCTCCTCCTTTCTCCCTCACCAGTAGTGACACTTGCTCCCTGCAGGCACATTTGCAATAGCCATTCTAGTAGATCTGTGAATGCCTTTTGAGTAAACTGGAGTATCAGTGCTTTGGTGATGACTCAGAAGTCAAACTGCACATCTCAGATGTGCTGTGAACCTCTTTCAGTCATGCTTACATGCTTATTAGTTCAGTGTCTTCCTCTCTTTGTCAGTTTTCTCTGTCCTGACAGTAAATAATTCTCACAAGCGGTGCCTACAAGAGCCACCATTCATTTTTGTGTGTTACTGAACAACTGCCAAATGCAGCAGTGGCCACATTTTGGCAGTGGGTGAAGTGAAGCCTCTGCATACCATCTGCAAGTATCCTTCAGAGTGGAGTGTACTCAGCAAATATGGCCTATAATTTGCTGACACCTAAACCTGCATTTTGACACGAGTGATATTTGGCACAAAAACAAACAAAAAAGGGAAATAAATATGGATTTGGAAAAAAATGAAGAAAAACAAAACCCACCTATTTTACTTGCACAATCTTTATTATTTTAAAAGAAGGATTTTTTTTATTTTTACACACTCAAATGAACCTTTTTCTCTTTTTCAACTCACTTAATGCATCCATCTTTCTGTCTCCTTGCCAGGCCACCTGTAGAAGACAGCCAAACCCTGCTGACACCAGTGGTGAGCTGTGGCCCACCAGGAGCCCTGCTAACCCGGCCCGTCATTTTAACCATGCACCACTGCGCAGAGCCAAACACAGAGGACTGGCAGATCCAGCTGAAGCACCAGGCTGCCCAGGGACCCTGGGAGGTGAGGCTCCAGAGCTCCAGCCTGTGTGCTGGCTGCTTGCAGGGCTCTCTGCTCATCCTTTCCTTGCCTTTCCGAACCTGGGTGCTGGTATTTTGGGGTTTCCATGTGAGACACATGGCTGCTAAAGGCAAGCAGGAGTGCCCTTCCCTATGAGATGTTTAAGCTGCCAGGTGCCCATGCAGAGATCGGTGTTGGGGCACTTTGGCACCTCCTAGAACTAGCAGTTTTCCGTGGTGGAAGCCTGAGGTGGTCCCTTGTCAGTAGTATAGCAGGAGAATGTCCCAAGGCAGTGTGGCAAAAGGATCTTCCTGCTATAACTGGAGCATAAAATGATGCTTTTGGCAAGGCTGGGCCATCCTGACAGAGTCCTCCTCTCCAGCCCTGTGCTCCTAGGTCCCTGCTGCCACCAGTTGGTCCCATAATTAATTTGGCAAGGGCACTTTCTCCTGCTGGTAAGTTTAATAAGGTCAGGGTGGCTTCTGAAGGCAGTTGGGCTGACAGCAGCCATGTCCAGCATTGTCTTCAAAAGCCTCTTGTGTTTGTCCTCCTGCCTGTGGCAGCAGCTCTTCCTCCTGCTGGGAGGGAGCGTGCAGCAAACGCAGCTCTGCCTCGCCAGCTAATCTGCACCCCACAGCCCAGCTCGTGGCACCACACGTGTGTTCCTTATTTGTGTCTGTGTGTTACTCTTCATTTTCCCCCCATCCTCCTCCTGCCCTAGGCAGAAGTTGCTCTGCCAGCCCTGCACACACACCCTGGTGTGTGTACAGCATCCTTGGGGCCCCTGGCCATCACACAGTGCTCTTCCTCCTCCTGTCAGTTCCAGAGCAGCCCCTCCAAGCTGATCTCAGTCACACGTGTGCGCACACATGCATGCACACGCCTGCAGCATCACTTGGGGCTGTGCCTCCTGCCAGAGCCAGGTGCTGGCAGGGCCATGGAGCAGCACCTTGCCCTCCAAAAAGATTGTGCCACCGCTGCAAACGTGGCAGGTTTGCCTCTCCTGAGACTAAGGGAGCCAAGCTTAATGCCTAATGCCAGCTGAGCCCACTCCTCTCAGCTGCCAGGTGTGTGCATTGTGCTGCAGAGCTGCAGGCAGCGGGGACGAAGTGGACAAGTTGTTCACACGGTGGCTTTGCAAGAGGCGGCTGTCACCCCTGCTGCTGCTGTTTTGCTTCTGCTCCCTCTCAAAGCCACTGAAAGCACCTTGTGTTGCGTGCAGGATATTACATGCAGGGTTGAATGGAGAAATTAGCACGGGAGCTGTTTTCCTGTACGCCCAGGGTGGGGAGGTCATCTGCATTCAGGCGGTATTTTTTTTCCTCATCCTGCAGTCTCGTCACAGAAGATTATTCTGAGGAAACAGCAGGTGATATTTCATATAGATGTGGTATTTGGCCATCGCAGAGGTTACTTCCCTTCCTTGAGTTTTTATAACTCCTTATTGTCGTGCTTAGGAGGTGAAGGGCAGTTATTTATTCAGCATGCCTGAGACTACTGATGCTAAATCATGGTCACCAAATGATTAGTTCTGCAATATCTCTTTCAATAAGGTCTTGGTGATATTTTCATTATTTGCCTAACTCTGCCCAGGGCTGTAAAAGCAGGAGTGAGGCCACTGGGAGTTTTTGACCTCCAACATCATCACCATCACCCCAGTGAAATCTGCTCCCTGTGCCTACACAGGAGAAAAGCTGGAAGCAGGACTTTCAGACCTTGGTTAATCTAAGGGGCAAACAGCAAGGATGTTTTGCAACATCCAGGCTTGAAAGGGGCATTGCTGCATGAAAGGAGAGCAGCTCTGAGGGGTCACATGCTGTAACTTGGCTTCTTTCTCTCTTAGGATGTGGTGGTGGTCGGAGAGGAAAACTTCACCACCCCGTGCTATATCCAGCTGGACCCAGAGGCCTGCCATATCCTGACAGAAACCCTCAGCACCTATGCCTTGGTGGGACAGTCAATCACCAAGGCAGCAGCCAAACGTCTCAAACTGGCCATCTTTGGACCGCTGTCCTGCTCTTCCCTGGAGTACAGCATCCGGGTCTACTGCCTCGATGACACGCAGGATGCTCTTAAGGTGGTTCTTGGTCTCTTGCTTGCCCTCCCTCTCCCTCCCCACTTGTCACAGGACTGCAGTCATAGCAGAGACTGAACCCTCTGCTCCATGTATTCATGCTCCCTGAGTTATTTTTCTGATTAGAAGAAGAGCTTGACAGCAGGCTGCTGTTTTACAGTTTAACCCTCACACGCTATAAATTGTCCTTTGCAAAGGGATCTCACACTATTTTCCACCCACCAGTCTTTTTTCCTTTGTTTACCTGTATCATATCCTGAATCCTAAGGTTTTTGCATTATTAAAAGGCCATAAGGTACACGGGGCTTCATTCGTTATTCATGTATTTTTAATGCTAAGTGCCAGCTCCCCAAGGATGGGGAAACATATAAATGCTTCTTTGTAAGTAGTTGATAATGATAAAAGAAGCTTCTGGCCTGTTAATCACTGCCTGCTTTCATACTGCTTTATTACACCTCTTGGCATGCAGCTTTTTGTGTTGGGAATTCACAACTGGAATAAACCAAAGCTGCTGCTATCCCTGACTGGATAACCTTTCTCTCCCCACGTAATTCTGGCATTCACATAAACGCACACTCACTACATGCAGATGAGCAGAGAGGTAACCATACTTGCTGTTTCTCTTTATAAATACCTGTATTTATACATAGGGTATCTATAATAGATGCACTCATGAAATATGCAGCTCCAACTGCACAACTGAGTTTATTAAAAGGTGGGGGTTTTCCTTTAGTTGTAGGTAGTGCAACTTTGCTTCTTTGTGGCAAAGAGATTTCAAAGCCTGACTAAGCAGAGTCATCCTGCTGCTGTACATGCTTTTGTTTCCCTAGGTCTAGGTGGGAATCACTGGGGTTTAAACCCAAATACACTGGCTGGGAGATGTTTGTGTTTTTCAGGACAGTGACTTCCATCCCTGAGAGCAGCACGCTTGGTTGGCCTCCCTGATACCGTCTGATATTGCCTGCCTAGGCTTTGCTGCAGGGGTGCTCTTGTATGTGTAAAAAAGACAACAAAGTATAAGGGTTGAAGCAAGCACATGGTGACTTCTGTCCTCTGGGAGCTTGGTCTGTGTCACTGGATTGGTTTTACCAGCTTTTTAGAAACAGTTATTTTCCCTGGTCTGATTTCTCTTTTGTTTTTCCTATTTGAAAAAAAAAAAAAAATTGAAAAGGACCTTTCACAGCAATCAAGCTTCAAAGGTCCTGATGGTTTTATGCCTGTGCTGCATAATACAATTTTCCATGGATTTGACAAGGCCTGAGGTAATAATAACCGAGTTGGAGGGGCCTTGGCCAGCCAGCTAATGCAGTCAGAGCTGAGGAATCTAATTAGGAATTACTCAGGAGCTGTTGGTCTGTTTCTAATAGACTGTAGGGAGAGTTGTGTGGTAAAGTTAATCCAATTCAGTGCGACAGCAGAAGGGATCAGGAAAGGCACAGGGGAGCCATCCTTCACCTGAGAAGTTGCAGCCAAAATCTGGGAGGGCAACAGGTCAGTCCTTGGGATCCTGCTTCAGTCAGACCCCAATGCGAGACTGCAATTTAGCGAGGAAAGTCAGGAGGCCACCATCCCACTCAGTAGCTACTGCTTTTTACATCAAGTTCATGCATTTTAATCTTCTTTCTCTTTGGCATTTCTACCCCAAGACTGAGGGGGCACCCATGGGCTTCAAGACCCAGCTAGCTGGTGGTTTGCAGAAGGACAAGCACATCTACTTGCTAGCCACAGACTCTTACGAATGCATGGATTGCACTTCTTTGGAAGTTTAAGGTTTGGGGAAGAGAAGATTGAGGAAAAAGAAGCCTAGCAGACCAGCTGTAGATGAGTAAAATAGGTGTAGATGGAAGGGCTGGCTATGGACCAGTGTGTATAAGCAGGCATGTACAAACTGGTGCATACAAACCAGCGTGTAGTAAACATCCCTGTGTGACAGTGCTGTGTAGACTCAATCTATGACTATTTAGATAGTAGAAAAAAAGGTTGGGGTATTTGGCACGTGCTTTCACAGCAGCTGGTACTGCAGCAGCCCCTGCCGTGCTGGGAGGACATCCTTGGCACTGCTGTGTTGCCAAAGGGAAGGCATTCACAGGGCAGTTTCCACTGGGTGTGGGGATAAGGCATGCAGACAGGGCTGGGCCAGCAGATCCTGAGGTTAGAAGTATTGCAGAGAGGAAAAGAAAGTTGTAAGCAGCAGGTGAAGCACCAGCTGCAACATCTCCGTGTCTTGAGGCTGGCTGCTCTGGGCAAAGCACAGCAAGGGTAGGGAAGAGCAATATTCCCATATTGCATTGCCTGAGCTTTGGAAGAGCCTTTGTAGGGGATTGTGTGTGTTTTTTAATAGACGACCAAATGCATTCTGTTCTTATTTACAACTAGGAATGAGTGTGCCATATGCTGAATGTGTTTTAACAGCCACCAAAGGAAGACAAGGAGTTGCAGCATAAAGCACAGTGCAGTGTTTATCCAGCAGACTTTTCCCTCTCATCATGCAGAGTAAGCACTCGCAGCTGAGCTGCCAGCACCCGCAGTACAGTAGGGAAGTGCAATGATTTGCCATCAATAAGGGCTCAGTTATTGTGGGAGCAGCTTAGTGAGGTTCCTGGCAGCTGTGGAGCAGTGTGGGCTCGGTGCTGATCACACATGCAGCATCCTCTGCCCCACAGGGTCCTGAGCCACCTGGATGGGATGCTAACAAAAATGATTTTTGGGCAAGGATGAGGGGAGTTGTGAGCTTGAGTGCTGGCCTCTTTTTTTAAGGCTAATTTTTTCACTTTGAAAGGGATGCCCAAGGTTAAGAAAAAAGAAAGAAAAATGAGAAAAGTAATAATATGATAACTGTGAAGAAATCCATCTGCTTTGCTCTCTATATTGATGTATGGCTTTGCGACTGAGGTATGTGACCTGTGTGTGGTAGCGTGGCAGGGGCTGAGCAGCCCGATACATGGAAACAGCTGCCTCCCACACTGGGGGCATGTGAAGGACTTCAGGCTGTAGCAGGGTGACATTCCCCAACCTGTCTTGTGCTGCGCAGTAGCTGCCTTCAAAAAAAACACCCAAGAATGGGCACAATAGGCCTGTGATCTTCTCTCTGTTATTTAATGCATATTTTTCCTTTTAGTGAAGAAAGGCACAGCTTGGACTGAACACCGTTGTTCGCTCGTGCCCCTTTAATGAGGAGGCCCAGGCTGTGGCTGTTCTGGTGTCACAGGTGATGCCTTACCTCTCCTAGGAAACATCTCCTGCCTTTCAGGGTGGTGAGAGAAAGTGACCACAGCTACCTCAGCATGGGGCAAGCAATATTCAGCTCAGGTTTTGGCTCAGGTGGACACAAAGGTGCCAGCCAGCAGGATAAGCACTGCTCTAAAAAAAGGCTGTATGGCAGGAACCAGCCAGCATGTTCGAAAGGCTGTGCAAGTCATGGCTCCCAATTAATTCTGAATTAATTAGTTAAACGGCATGGGAGAAGCATGAGCCGCTTGGCATCCTCCAGTTAGAGCATGTGGAAGGGCTCCAGTGGTCCAGGGTGGCTACCAGAAGTGGGATGTTGAAACTAGACACATAGACCTGGTGGGTGGGATGGTGCAGCATCATGCTGCAGTTTTCCCCCACAGCAGTGCAGCTCCCAGAGCTGGTGCAGCATGGGCAGGATCAGTTTCTCAGCACCCCTGCCCTGCATTCCTGAGAGGTGGCATCTGCAATTAGCTCACACAGTTCCACAAGTCATGTTCTGGACCTTCCAGGGAGGTAATTGGAACATAATGAAGATCTATAGCAATCAGATAATTACTATCGATTGCTCTTTAGACATCTTGATGAAATAATTAGGTGGCACTGGAAAGAAGCTGGAACTGATTCATTGGCATAACCTTAATCTGAAAGGTTTCCTGATTTTTGTTTCTTTTTCTCTAATGGCCAATAAAAGAATGCTTTAGCTTCAGGATCTGCCAGATGCTTTTCTTATATGCTAACTACCTCCTTAATGTGGTCAGGAGCAGCTTAGATAAAATGGGGGCTCCTTTATTTGGCCTGGGGCAGAATCCCTATTTAGTGTGTCCCTGTATTCCTTGAGCATCTCCACTGTGAGTGATGTCTTTGGCCACATGGGACCAGTTGGCTAGCTGACTCTTTTAATTAAATGTGACTGAGATTGGCTACATTTCTAATGGGGCTCATGGAAGTGCCTTTATACTTGCTACTTCCATGTGGTCCACAATTAGGGTGTTTGTAGGCAGCATTACACTGTGGTCTTATTAATAACAAGTTTATATTTAGCTTCATAAAATGAAGACTTCAGACTCTTGGCTTGCTAGCTTTCAATCACATGATTGAAATATTGATTTCAGTAGCCCTGAACCTGTGTATATGCATGAACAAAATGCCCCATCACAGTGTCTTGCTCTGTTTCCATGCCATCCTGCTGGACAGTGTCAGGGTAGGTACCTGTTGTCTCCTGTCCTCCTCTGTCACAGGCACTTCGTCCCCCATGGGCCATGAGCTGACCGACCAGTGGTATGCACAGGCCCCATATCAGCAGGACCTACACAAATAAAGAGTTTCCAAAAACAAGATAGTAAAGCTACCATTACATGTCCAGTTTGATGAGCAATGCAGATTGATCTATTTCTGTGCTCAGTGTCTGCATGCAAAGTCTTCACGTTCCATTTAATAGCACAGAATTGAGCTTTTGCTCATAGGACATGTGAGAGAACACTGTGTGTTCTGAGGTGCCTTCATTCCTTCTGGGCTGCTGCTGGATGGAGGAGGTGAGAGGGTTACAATCAGATCAACTAATGCAGTTCCAGTTCACAGGGACACACAATTCTGTGTCATGCCTGTGTATTTTTTTTAATCTGTATTACACAAGTTACAGCATCTAGAGCACACAGTCTTGAGGACTCAGAAGACCAGTGTGCTGTCTTGAGGAAACCTGACCACTTTCTTCTTTTTATCCCAATGCTACAGGAGGTCCTCCAGCTTGAGCAGCAGATGGGTGGGCAGCTTTTGGAAGAGCCTAAAGCTTTGCATTTCAAGGGAAGCACCCACAACCTCCGTCTGTCCATTCATGACATTGCCCATTCACTCTGGAAGAGCAAGCTTCTGGCTAAATACCAGGTGAGCATAACAAAACATTCACCTTGGATGCTAGTAGTGAGGCTTAAAGAAATACTGTCACACACAGGGGTGTTTTAAAAACACCAGGAGTCTGGCTGTAGTTCCATGGACATTTTTTTTACCTGGACCACATTAGCACAGAGCCTGCAGTCTCTGGTCACATAGCAACCATGCCTTGGTGCCACATCCCTCCCTGATTATACTTTTTTGCTTTCCTCCTGCAGGAAATTCCCTTTTACCACATCTGGAGTGGATGTCAGAGGAACCTGCACTGCACCTTCACACTGGAAAGGTTCAGTCTGAATACCCAGGAGCTAGTGTGCAAGCTGTGTGTGCGGCAGGTCGAAGGAGAAGGACAGATTTTCCAGCTCAACTGCTCTGTCTCAGAGGTAAATGACATGTGTGCGCTTTTCTATCCAACTGCAGGAACATGGGAGGGTAAGGGGGTAAAACCTTTCCCATTGCTACCTCTTTAGTGCTTCCTATTTTGCTCCTGACTGCTGGTATGGACATAAAGAATAGATTAAGTCATTTCTTTGTCTCTCCTGTTGCATTTTTCCTTAGTTTCTCTCATCTGGAAGGAAGCATCCCCCCTTAAAGGGTGGGAGGAGAGCAGCTTTGGTCTCCCTACTGGTACTGCCTTTCTGTGTCTATGTGGAGGAGCTCTTTGCCTACCACTCCCTAAAACATCTCAGGAAGCTCTTATGGTCCTGTTTCCTTGTCAGTCCGTGAAACCCATCACGCCTGGCAGTTCCCTGGAGAGAGGAAAGAGAATAGGAAAATGTCAGTGCTGTGTGTTCTGTGAGCCACTCCCCTCTGATCCCACACAATAGCTGCTGTGAAATAGGAAATATCAGATGGCCTGGTTGCAGTAAACTTTTCTCCCCATGTTTTGCTACTACTACAAATCCTGACCTTTTTTTTGGCAATTTTTCTTTTGATGGATGATATTTTACAGAAGAAATACTATAATAAGTTTGTGGACATCTTTGCCAATGCTGTGTAGCACCTGGAGAATTTTTTGCTCCATGGGGCAGTCAAGTTTGGGGCTGAGATGGAGCAACAAATTCAGGTGTAAAGAGGCATTGACTTCAGTGAATGTGCTGGTGAGTTTTATCCCTGGTACTCTTAGCAGCTATGAGGAGCAGACTCTCAGGCAGCAATTACTGCTGGTTGGCTTGGGGAAGGGCTTTGAGCGCAGAGACAAAAGTTACTTGTGCTGTAGGGCTCTGACAGTGAGCATTACCCATAACATCTGCTTGGTTAGTGGGTGTAAAGTTACAGATTCAGCTGGGGACTACACAGCATTAAGGACAGATGGTAAAACAAGCATCATAAACAATTATTGTAATAAGTGCTGCATTGAGGTAATCACTAATTTAACCTCACAGAGAAGGGAAAGAACTGAAAGTAACTTTAATGAAATGCAACTATACACTATAATCATCTTCAGCTGGTTGTGTGTAAAAGGGCCTGGTAATAGATTCAGAGGGAACAGGCTAATATTCCTGTCTTGTGCTGTGATCCTATCCATCAAGGATGAATAGGGGGAGTGAATAATGCCACTGCGATCAAGGCTGCCTCCTGCAAAATTGCCCCTTGTTGTTGACACCTTGTGATATTCCCAAACTCCAACGAGGAATGGGAGGACCTTGGGCTGCTAAGGACTGGAATATAGGGTCAACTAGGGAAAAATCCTGTAACTCAGAGATTTGATGAAAGGGTATTTGCCTGAATGGGGAATAACTGCAACTTACAAACCTATGTCTGCTTCTAGAAGCATGATAAAGACATCAGACCAGGCATCAGGAAACCAGAGCTCTGGTTCCTCATATTTTCTTCTGAAGTTAAGCTAGTGGTATCCAGCTAGTGGCTAGGCATTGCAGGACTGTGCTGGCATCTTTCTTTATTGCTGGATCTGTCTCTCTGCCACTGTCACCCTGTGATAAAAATTTAGTAACACAGTTTCCTGCATCCTCCCTTGATGGGCTTTCTTTTTAGTACCCTGCAAAGGATGTAAAATTTCTGCAGATTAAACTGTCTTATACCGGCTTTATACAGTGCCTACCACTGGGACTTCAAAAATTTGGCAGTGAGTGCCAAAACATACACATTTGCAAAGCAGGAGGAAAACTGTGATAAAAGTCTCCCATGATTCATTTTTGAAGCCCTGTTTTTATCTTGTGCTGTTGATACTCACACGAAAGAGCCACAGTGTAATGCTACAGATTCATGGGCCCCTTCTCCAGCAATCCTGAAGCCTCTGGGGCTGCAGGCCACCTTGAGAGCCAGGGCAGCACTTGTGTCCTTTGGCCCAGAATATAAAGAACAGGTTATCTGTCTGCAATGCCACTGCCACCACCTTACTGCCACTTCCAACCTCCCAGTGCAGGTGAGCCTGCAGGCAGCACCAGTGTCAGGCACCTCATTTTCCTGGCTCCTGGGCAGTGCCTGCTTCCAGGTTGTTGGGCACTGGGGTTGGGACAGGCAGTCTGTGATCCAGGGCCTTGGCACCCAAGTACAGATGCCACATTCAACGTGTTAATTGAGGACATTACAGCGTCGCGTAAACCTTCACCGATTGCCTAAAATGCCAATTTTTGTCTTTAACAAAAACAAAAACAACAACAAAGCCAAAAAATGTCATATTTATACATTGGGAGAGAATTAATTGGTGTAGATAGGACTGTGAGCATCTCTAGAAAAATCCTTGGGGGTTTGTGATTGCGGATTCAGCCAGGAGCTGCCTGGCTTTAAGACTGTTTCAGGTATTACAGCTCCTTCCCAACAGCCAGTTTGCCACAAAGCAACAAGACAGTTCACAGAGGAGAAAACAAATTGACATTTAATGACAAATCTTTAGCATGAGTGTTTCTGATTGCCTGGGGTTGTGACCTGGCAATGGGAGGAGAAGCAGCTCCCCCATTTCTACTTGAAAACAATACCAAATTGTGAAATAGACTGAGCAACATTAGGGCAGAACCACCCATGTTTGCTGCTTTTTCCATCATGGTCCTTGCAAGACCTTGCTGTTCAAAACCCAACCATACAAACAGACCAGCTATCATTGTCCCACCAGCTACCAAGCCTGTGGGCACTAAATCACAGTAAATCCTTCCAGGCCAAAGAGAAGACAAAATCCTTGCCCAGAAGAACCAACTGCTGTTATTCCCAGTGGTGTCAGCAGTGGTGTCATAGGGACCCCTCCAGCTGGGAGGACCACATCAAAGAGCATCAACACCACACCTGCAGGGGACAAGCTGGCTTTGGAGATGACTTTTCCCTGGAAACACTTGCTGCCACACTGCCTTGGAGCACAGCACGTGTCTTGGGGAGAGGGGGCAATGCCTGCCCCCCCCCACCCCACCCCCTGCCCTGAGCACATGCTCTCCATCTATTTCCAGAGGCAAAGCCGCATGAAGATGAGGGCTTAGCTTGTGCCTGGGGTGGTATTGACTGTCTGTCTGTGGTCTGCACAGCATCAGAGGCTTCAGAGAGATTGGGTACTGCCAGAGGGATGTCAGTGTGAGCCTGGTGCTGGCTCGGTGGGACACTGGGGGCTTAGGTAGATGCTGGGAAGGGGGTCTGGGAAAGCCCAGTTCTGCTCTAGTAGTAGAAAATTGTTCTGAAATGTGTCTAAGTGACTGATCCTTTGTTATTTCCAGTAAGTAACTAATTAAGCAAAAAAAAAAAAAAAAAAAAGAAAAGAGGAGGAAAAAAAGACTTTTGTCTCCCCAAAGCTGATTATAAATATTTCTGTTTTCCTGTGGACTAACATGTTTATGTTAGTGTTTACTTGCAGAGGGCTGCAAGTAAAAGCTGAGATGCAGTTCTCAGCGGCAGAGGATGTAGTTCTACAATTATCTCTTCACTCAGTAACAAAACTGATGGGTTGTTCAGGCTTTGCTTTTTTGTCTTTCCAATCTCAGGAACCTACTGGCATTGAATATCCTCCCATGGACTCAGCAGGCACCATCACCACCATCGTGGGGCCCAGCGCTTTCAGCATCCCCCACCCGATAAGGCAGAAGCTGTGCAGCAGCCTGGATGCTCCCCAGACCAGAGGCCACGACTGGCGCATGCTGGCCCACAAGCTGAAACTGGACAGGTGAGCAGGGGTGCCCATACGAGCAGGAAAGCTCCTAGGGAGGGGGGTATGTGCAAAAACAACCTGCTGAAAATCCCACTGGAAGCACATGTACAGACTGGTCAGGCTGACTGCACTGGGGATGAGCACCTTGACAGCACCAACAACAGGGATGGGTTGAAATGATAGGAATTCAGGTAGTTTCCATGCAGCTCCAAAACAACCTGAGTTTCCTTTTGGCTCATTCCAGGTACTTAAATTATTTTGCTACGAAATCGAGTCCCACTGGGGTGATCCTGGATCTCTGGGAAGCCCAGAATTTCCCTGATGGCAACCTGAGCATGCTGGCAGCAGTTCTTGAAGAAATGGGAAGACATGAAACGGTTGTTTCTTTGGCAGCAGAAGGAAATTACTAATGCAGCCTTGGCATGACCAGGAAGGACAGACACAGGGAGCAGTAATGCCCTGTTATTGCAAACGAGAATTGAAATGAAAACCCAGACCAATGAGTTACACAAGAGACATTTCAGAGAAGAAAGCAAGCAAACAAACAAAAAAGAAAACCAGCCCTGACCTTCACGTGTGCTCTCCTTGTACATTATCACAGGATCAGAAAGAGATCATGCAAAGTTGTACCTTGAAAATATAAATCAACCTAATGTTCCTCTCGGCTTGGCTGTACACTGCTTGGTACAGGTTTTTACAGTTTCCTAGGAAACGCTTTTTATTGCTATCCAGATATATGGATAAACTTTCTTAACAATCCCAGTTTCTATGGATGTTGTTTACATCAAATTCTGGACAGGGGTAAGGAAACTGTCCATGGCTCTTTATATTTTTTGTTTAAAGCCATTGTAGACAAGGCTATGGACAGTGGGTTGTGGCTATTTCAGCTTATTGGTTTCCGGTGAATTCAGATTTTGGCTACAATTCTGCACATTGGTTGTCTCACAGTGATCCTCCTGTCATTGTTCTGTTTCCTAGACCTACTTGTAAAAAAAAAAAAACAAACAAAAACAAACCAAGAATATCAGGGTGTGCATCTGGAAAGCAGGTACTCTGGCTGATAAGCAGGAACACACAAAATGTTCCCTTTCTTCCCCAAGACAGTCCCACTGAGCCTGTGTGGAGAATAGCTCTAAGACAGTGGGGAATGAAGGATCTGAGTTAATTTTCAATTCACACCCTTTCCACCCCTTTGCTATATGAGAGGTCAGATATGCAATTCAGAGTGTTTGGAGGGGAGGGGGAGAAACCCAGAAAAAAATAAAAAAGACAAGTTGCTATGATAGTTATTTACTGATTAGTATCTAGTGCAAGGATTATAATGACTATTATATTAGTATTATTACTTTATTTCTAATATTGTCAGCAGCAGAATGAATAATTTCTGGTTTTATGGAACCTGTTGTCCCCTCCCTGAAAGTCTTTTAAGACTTGTCCCTCTCTCTGCTGTCTGTCCTTCCCTCTGTCATCGTACTGCTCCTCCAAAGTCCTCTGCCAGCCCGCAGAGGCTGCTCTCCTCGACTTAGCATTGCTGTGCTCCACGCCCAGTGCCAAGGCAGCATGAACTGGTGACACTCTGCTGATCTTCACCCACCAAGTGTCTAAGCCTGGCATATTTTGCACCACACTGGTGCCTCCAGGTTGCCCCAAGAAGCAGTCCTGTCCTGAGGTGGCTGTGAACCAGAGATGGCCTCCAGATTTGTATCCAAATACACACAGACCGCTGGTTCCTGGCCACAGGTGCAAGCATGTGGAGGCACTGACATCCACCACCTGATCTGTGCATCCAAGGTGGGCCTCCATAGTTTTTGCTTCGTTTTGTAGTGTTCTAGGAGCCAGCAGCTCCTGTTAGTTCCCGACAGAGCTGCAGGTCTCACTGAAACCCACCACTCCAGTAATGCTTACTGCACCAGGGCTGCTGACAGGCCAGCCCTCCGCTGGCTCACTTCTGTGTGAGATGCACTTGGCGGATCTCCACAGGTATTCCCAGACATTGCTGCAGCCAGGGAAGCCTGTGTTCCATGGGCCAGTGCAGGGCAGTGGAGCGGTGAAGTTGAAATCCCATGTGCTGCGTTTTGCTGCCTTTGCTGCTCCTGCCACCACCGCTGCCTGGGCAGGGTGGGTTACTCCTTGATGCCTGGCCAGGGAACACTTGTCCCTCTACAGCCCTCACAAAACAGGTGAGGTGGGAACTTTGCAAAAGGAGCAAACCAAACATGGTTGTCACTGCAAATGTATTTTTTTCTGTTCAGTGAAAATTCTGACTCTGGTACGTGACAGCACATAGGATTGATTGCAGTAGTTGTACTGCCTGACTGGGCTGTCATTTATGTCTGGCACAGAAAGGCTTTCTGCCCCAACCCGTCCACTCCAGGTTTCCAGCCGGGCCCTGGTTACTGCTGTTGTGCACACTTGCCTGCCCCTGCCCACACATGCATTACCATTCCATATGCTTCCTGAGACTGGAGTTAGCTTGTTCTCTTTTGTGCTTTTGCTTTCCTCACGGCTTTCCAGATTGTACTTTTGAAGGTAACTGAAAATGTCATTGGTCAAAATGAAAAGAAAATTTAATCTGACCTCTTTTTCCATTTGACATTTCCATCAGTTTGTCACTTTTTGCTTTTAACTTCTCAGCTCCCTGACCAGTGAGTTAGGTTTTGATTGACCACCAGGCAGTGAGCACAAAAAGTTCCCTTCCTTGTAAGAGGTAACCAGGCAGTTTGCAAACCAGCATTTCAGTCAAAACTGGAGACCAGAGGACATGCATTGTAACTTTCAACATCTGTGTGTATTTTGCTTGTATAAGCCCCACCTTCTCTAAATGTGGAGATGCCATGGGGACCCTCTCTGTGAACAACCATCTTCTTTTTCACCTTGTGCATCTGGTGCAGCTCACTGCAATGCTAATGGAAATCTTTGCTTTGAACTTCTGGAGGGTTGGACTGGAACTTCTTGTTCTGCCCTTTCTCCACACTTTTTACTTACCTTGGAGGGCTAAAATGGCTCTTAAAGGTAGGTCTCAGCTTTTTTACTTCCCATGCCGTCTTTAGGTATAACCAGTTGTGTTTAGTTTGTGCTTCTTCACCTTTCCCATGTGTTCTTCCTTGACTCCTCTTCCAAGGCAGGTGCAGGAGTTGAACCATCCTTTGACCCTTTGGCCTTTTCAGCTCAGTCTGTGTTGGCTGATCCCCAGGCTCGCTGGTGCTCCCCAGCTCTCAGCTTTTTCTAAGTGGGCAGCACCTGCACCCTTCTCTCCAGGATCAGGGCCACAAAGTTTCTCATATTTATCTGTGCTGCTGTGAGTCGATGCTCCTTTGGCCAGCCCCCTGACCTGTGTTTTGTTGCCTTCTGCAAGAGAAACAACTTGCAGGTGAACAACTTTCTCACAGCGTTCTGGGGCATTTTCCTTTCACGGCGCCACAGTAAAGAGGATTTATTGCAAGGAAAAATGCACACTGATTAAGAGGAGCATCCACAGAGGTGGCTGGAGGTCAAGAACATAACCCTCCATCGCTGAACATGACTTGGGCAGCAGCATGACCCACTGAGGGGTGGAGCTGCTGTTTTTCCACCCCGACTGCTCAGAAACCAGCCTCAATCCCCTGCTGCAATCCCGGGCTGCCCGGTTTCTCCAGCACCAGCTCCACAGGCCTTTGCAGGCTCCCAGCACGGCCCCTTGGGCTGCCTCAGCCCTGACAGGGGAAGGTTCCTCCACACAGCCACAGCTCATCCCAGCAGCTCTGCACCCGTTCTCTGCCACTGCTGCTCACAGCAGCTCCCACCTCACCTCGCATTCCCTGCATTAATTTTGCTCAGTTTTTTCCTTTTTTTCAGGGGGAGTGGCAGTGGCAGGGCTTGCACTGTGGAGAGGGCTCCTGCTGGAGGTATTCCCAAGAGCATCCCCATCCTGCTGCCCCAAGGGGAGCGGGCGGAAAGCAAGGGCAGCCAGATGGGCTCAGGATATTATTTTTGGTGGGAGAAAACCCAGCAGCAGTCCCTCAGCCTGGATTGCATGGACACAGTGCCATCTCGTGGGGCTCAGCCCTGGCTCCACCATGTGGCTGCCGCCACGGCAAGGTCGCATGGGGAAAAGGCTTCCTCTGACAAAGACATTTGGCAGGCAGAGCTGACTCTTAAAAGTTGTTGTAAGATTTCATGTCAGGTGAGCACACCTGCTTTAAGAGGAAAAAAAAAAAAAACGAAAAAAAAACCAGGCTGCAGGCATCTTATCCTCCAGTTATTACTATTTTTCTTAAACGCTTTTCCTTTTAGTTGTTCACCTTTGGCTCTGTACTGGAGCAGTTTTGCTGCTCTTCACACCATCTCTTCATTACATGTTGATCGCTAGAGCTATAAATAGTATATATATTATATAAATATATATAAAATATCTACTGACTTCAAGGAGAACCTTTAATTTCTGAGTAAGAAACATTTATTGGAGGCAATCCTTTTCACCTTATTTTTTTTCTTCAGTTTTTCTTGTGTTGTGTTCTTGTAAAGGTGACTGTCAGTGTATAGGGTAAGTTTGGGGTTTGGTTGGGGTTTTTATTTTATTTTTTTTTTAATTTATGATCACAACTGATCCACTGTGTCACGCTAAACAGTGCAAGACTCAAGTGCTGTTTCAGTGGATCTTGAAAATTTTGCAGCAGTGAAGGTGTCTCCAGTCAAGATTTACTTTATAGGGAGACCAAGACTTTTTTCTGTCTCGCTGGCAGAAATGCAGACACTGAAGAGACATGTTGGAGTCTGCAATAGCCACAGAGCAAAACATGTCCGTTCCTTGGGTTTTCTGGTATTTCAGTTGCTTACATATAAAATAAATGTATTTACATGCTGTAAGCCTGTCATTGTAGACAGTGTCCTAATGTCTTGTATTGCTACCTACAATTTCTTTTCAGTTCTTCTTTTTTTCTTCTTTTGGGGGCAGGGGGTGTGGGGAAGTGAGGGGTGGGTGGGGCCTTAGACCCTTGTATGCTCTACCTAGTAGTTACCACAGCTCTGAGGTTAATTTTAAACACAATAGTTTTGTTGAGGTTGGATTGTTTCTTTGTTTTTTTTAATCTTCTTTCCAGGGCACTTTCTAAACTATCCTAGGGAGTGTTCAGAAGTCTTTTCAGGTATTACTCTGGCTCTCACCTGGCCATGAAGTAACTCACTGCAGGCTGGCTTGGTCAGTATCAGGTAGTGCAAAGACATAAGTGGTTTGTGAATGGAAATCAAACCTTTGGCCCTTCTCCCACAAGGACTCCAATGAGTTACTCACTTTGGGGTCACCACTGCAATCCATTCCTAGCTTGTGTGTGAAACCTTGAGTCCATAAAACGAGCTGCACTGCAGATTTTTAAATGCTGAAGCACATATCTCAGACATCCTTTGAAATGAGACAGAAAGGCAAAGTAAGTGTTTGTGTGTACATACAAAGAGGAAAAAACAAAGGACACTACCTGCTGGAGGCTTTCAGTTCTCATGTTAGGTATGGGCATCCTCTTATTTTACCAACTTTTGCATGGGAAGGTAAGGGTCAAAATTCAGTGTTGTATCATCACTGCAAGGTCAAATAAGCAGTATGTCAAAAGCCAGCAGAGTAAAAACTGGCAAGTAACTGGAATTGGACTTGAACTAAAGCCACAGGAATGAAGCCTCAAGTTTGGTAGGTCAGGCTCCTTGCTTGAAAAGGAGCATTTAGCTTATTTACTTATTTGTCCTTTAAACTTGATCCCTGCTCCCTGAAATCTGAAAATCCCTTATCTGAAAGTCCTCTGATAAACTGTCTGTACAAAAAAAGCAACAATAATCCAGAGTTCCCATAAATCTCTATCCCAAATAGGTATTTCTGTGGTGCTGGTTAAATGTATTTATTAGTGGTTCAGGCTCCTCAATTGCTGACAAAGAGATTAATTGTTATGTATGCTGCAGCCTGGGCCTGCCCTCTGCTCCCAAAGCACCCCATGTCATGGCAGGTGAGTAGCTTTGGGATGCCTGTGAGGAAGTGGGATGTAATTGGGAGAGTCCTCCCACAGCAGTGATGGGACAAGAGCTCCGAGATGAGAAAAGCTTTCACAGGCCCCAGAGCTTCTTTGGCTGCTGCCAGCTGGCTCTGGCTACCACTTGCCAGTAAATGTGGGAGCTAGCACAATACAAATAAAAGGCAAAATCAGTCTGGAAAGTAAACAAAATTAGGAAGGAGAGGCAAAACACTCTTCTCCCTGCAGATTTTTCAAGGTACCTTGCAAAAACACCCGAGCCGAGAGCCAATAACCCAGGGTGTGTGACACAGCTGAGACAGAGAAGTCGTGGCATTACTGTTTTCACACATCTGTGTGGTAGACTTTTTGCTAACACATGTTCTGTTACTATTGAAGAGGAAAAAAATAAAAAATAAAAAAATAAAAGAGGGTGTCTTCAGTACCTTTCCAAAGCAAAGGAGGGCCTGTAGGAAAAGAAACATGTGTGTGACCCAGGGGTATCACATTGCTCCCTTCTCTTCCCATGTCACAGCTCTGCCGGGGTTCGTGGGATTTGTTTTCTTTGCTATTCAGATCTGGAGAACTCTTTTGGTTTTGGTTTCCCTATTGCTGTATCTTCTATGCAATTCCTTTTCTAAAGACCGACTTACTACAGGAGAAGTGCTAGCCATTGCATTATTTGTATTGCTGTACAGTGGAGGTGTGGTTTACTAGTTCTGAGTGTGCCTCTTACCCCCCTCCCTTTTTTTCTCCTTCCCTCTGTTTGTAAATGCCTGCATTTATTCTGTCAGCCTGACATGTACAAAGTGTAAGAAAGAATTTTTAAACAGGTAATAAATTATATTTATAAGCAACTGGAAAAAAAAAGTACATCACTGCCTTGTGTTCAGTTGTTTAATTCCTGGAATCTCAGAAGTGGAGTCTTTTATTTACTTTCTTTTTTTTTTAAGAAAAAAAACAAACAACAAAAAAAACCTCCACCAAAGAAATGTTTCTGCACATAAGAACTGTGGGACTCAGTGGCATGCCAGGGGCAGTGTGCAGCAAGCACAAGGCTTTGTCACCTCAATGTGGCCAGGCCAAGAGAGCTGTAGGAATACTGCCTGGAGAATAACTGCAATGCCACTGAGCACAGACTGTCCGGGGCAAAGCTTGCAGGGGCTGTGCAGCTCAAGGGGAAACTGCTGTTATTTACACACTTCTCTGAAAATAACCAGCAAGGCAATTAAACATTAGGAAACACTGAGCTGGGTCTGCAACACAGAACTGCAGAATGAGAGCAGTGCTCCAGCTTTAAGTAGAAATTCACAGAAATACCTCACTAGATGTAGAGGTACATACCCCAAGCCTCATCATTAAGCAATGCCATTTTCAGCTGATGCTGGGTATTTAGGCTGAAACATTTTCACCTGATGCATGGGGCTGGGAATTCTAGCTTCAGTCTCTGCAGAGATTACTCCTGTTCCTCTTGTGCTATTAAAAATAGTAAAAAATATCTATAAAGACGTGGCAGAATGAAGGGGGGGGTGGTCTAAAAAAAATTATGCTAATGCTGACTTCCTATAGATTTACATAATCAGCCACAAAACACGAGCAACTGCTCTATTAGTGATAACACTATTTTAATTACTATTTTTCTCTTCACTGACTTGTGAAAGGAGTGACGCTTTTTTATGCCAGTGGAAACATATGGAACATATTGCTGTTTACTTGTTTGCTCAGAGGAAAAAAAATCTTATAAAAATAAAATAAATAAAACAAGGCACAGTCAAAATAATCTAGCCAGGGAAATGAAACAAAAAGATGGTGCTTTTCAAGCACATTAAAAGTAAATAGCAATCTCTGTCATGGGGAGATGGAAACAATTTTATTGGGGGGGAATGTTAAAACAACCATATACAATTTGAACAAATACAACATAACACAGTTTGTTCCCCAGGTTTTCTAATTACAGTATTTACAGGTTTAATAAGGCACTGGTTCTCAAAATAGAACACAAATTAGTTTCTTAGTCTCTACATTGACAGCCTTTTCTTTAATAGAAATAACTTTGTGCTAGAGAAAGGATAGCAGTTGCTAGATGGCATCTCTCTTTTTTTTTTCTTCTCCCGCTTACCTATGCCATCTCACCTATGCCAGTAAGAAACTAAACTACACTTCCTTGAACGATTTACATTTGAAAAGTGGATTTCTAGACCCGTGGGCACCGAAGCCACAATTATCTTTACCACTGACTTCCAAGCCCTCATCAATGCGCCCTTTGAAACCACCAAAATATGGAAGTGACATTAAAAGGCCACACCTGGCCAAACAAACAGACTAACCTGTAGTCACTGCAGGTGCTGAAACCTTAATAATGACACGCTGAGTGTTACAGCAAGTCACCCATGCAGGCAGTAACTCGAATGTCACAGTGCTGGAACAGAAGACCTCTACCCTTGCCTTAGGCTGTTTTCTGGCCTTAGGAATAGCCCTTTACAATAGATTACAGTGGATAGGAGATTTGAGGGCAAAATCTGGTCTTGGGAGAAAATAGGCAGGCACTAGTTACACAACTGCAGACTGTTTGCTTTCTCAGTGTGTGTCTCCTCGTATATATATATATTTATATATATTTATCTATTTTCCTATACAGCACCGTTGCAGTGATTTGTCATTTATGCATTTTCATAAATAAATATTATGTTTTATTTAGTGCTTTTTCATCCATAATAGTTTACTCTTAATCCACATACTGGAGCTATTCCAGACTCGCAACTGAATATATATATATTTTTATATATATATAAAAACACATAAACTTGAACATTTAACATACACACTTTACATGATCTATCACCCAGGATCTTAGACTCTTTTCTTCTGGACCAAAAAAAAAGGTAAGATTTGCTCAGGAAACCATGACTGGCCCTTTCTCTTTCACATGCTGATGGCAGATGCCAGCGGTGTTCACTGCATCGCTGGTGCTGCCAGCTGGCAAAGCACCTTCCACAACACTCCTGGGGAGAGAGCCCTGCTGATTTAAATAAAGAAAAAAAATCTATTTGAGGAGGGAAGAGGTGAAACACACCTGAACAGGCAGGAAAGAAGCATCTCTTCTGTGCGACCTGGGACCTGCAGGTCCCATCCGCTTCTTTGGAGCTGAGAAATCTCAGCTGCACAGGATATGCTGGCTTTTATGGGCAGAAATGAGACTAGAAACCCATGGCTCCACTCACTAAGACAAAAAAGGTGAAGAGAGACTGGGCTGTGCCCATTTTGGCCCACAAATCTCAAAGGTGGGCCAAAGGAGAGGAGCAAACTCTGCTCTCAGCCTGGCAAACATTTTTCAAGGACAGGGAAACCATTGTTGCCCCTCCTGTGGTCAGGATTTGGTGTATTATTAACTCTCAGAGATTTTCTTTTTGTTTTGCTTGGTAAATTTGGGTACAGGTAGGGAAACTGCACTGCAGAAAAAGCACTCTAATGAACTAAACTCTTCTGATTAAGCTTTTTAACACCTATCATCATGGAGGTCTTGCTGGTTCTCTTGAACCATGCATTTTTCTCTGTTAGCTTGAAAGTATAAAATGGTAATTTTTCCAGCTAGAAATACCTTAAGGGAGCTGTTAAGCTAAACCCCAATTATTCATCTACCTACCACAAATAAATCAGTTTTGTCCAAAAAGAGGGGGAAAAAAAAGAGAAACATTACAGAAGTGCTGAGGCTAAATCCTGCATGGCAATTAGTTCAGTTCTGAAATAGGCTTTGCATAATCAAAGCAGCATTTGTAAGGACTTATTTCAAAATTAAGCTGAACACCATCTAGTAAAACAAGAGAGCCAGGCAGGAAAATTTTAAAAAACAGATGAAGGGTAAAAAAGGGTAAACCAGTAGCTCCCATGCAGCTCAGCTTTGGTAATCTGACAAAGAACAGAACCTTTCCAAAGGAAACACTTCCCAGGGTATATTTCACCTCTCATTTCCCCTTCTGTAGCATTAGCATTGCTACAACTGCTGCAGCCCCAGGAAGGAGGAACAGGGAAGGACAGAAAATACATTTCCCATCGCCTTTCTCCCCTGACAGCTCCTCTTGCTGGGAACCACAATGCTACACAGCCCCAGCCCAGCAGCTGAGCCTGGCACTACTGTGCAGCGGCTGCCAGAGGTGTGGAGGCTGCTGGAAGGCCACCCAAAATAGTAATGCAGATAAAGCTTGAGCCACTTGCCTGGTTTGTGGTGTCTCTCACTACAGCACAAGTGCTGGAGGCAGGTGCCCACTGCTGCCCACAGTTCCCAGCTCTCACCACCCACCTAATGTGTCCCACACTCCCTCCCAGTCACTTTCTACGACAGCCTCAAGGCACCAGGTCTCCTCACACTCAAGGAGAAATGATTGCCACCCCAGAAATGGGCACTTGTGAGGTTTTTCACTTTCCCTTAAAAAAGGGAACACAGATTTTGCTATTTTTTTTTCTAAGCTGTGGTTGTAGATGGACCTCTCACTTTTTACACAAATGAAACATCAAGTTAATAATTCCTTCTCACAAGGGGTTTCCTCTTAAATAGTGGTTGTTTGTGGGCTCTAGCAGTTTCAAATTACCCAGCAGATTCAAATGTGTACTTCATTTCCACTCACACACAAAATACTTTATTTTGCAGTGGGGGAAAAGGAAGGAAAAAAAAAAAAAAAAAGCCAAGAAAAAGGGCACTTGTTTATCACTGTGGTACTATCCTCATCACATTTCCTGGAAACATGGAAGATCTTCTATAAACAAGTCACACCAAAGCATATTCATATAGCTCCCAACTACCTTAAACGAAGCATGACCTTCCTTGGGACAGGCCACCCACAGGAATCAGGCCACCCACACCAAGGGGGATGGCAGGGATGTAACTGGGCTCCACCTCTGTACTGTGAGAATCACTTGCACACGCAGGCTTTGGAAAGTTATCTCCACAAACAGGCATGTTGTGGAGATTTAAGGCAGCCATGACAGCTCCTCTGAGCTACACAGATCCACTCACCATTTTTTTTAAATTTTTTTTTCCTAAATGCTGGAGTGCAATAGTCTTTTTGGAAATGAAAAAGTTGGTTTGCTTTCATTTTCAGCAGTTTCCTCTAATTTTTTTTAATGTAACAATATACATCTTTTTTTTACTTCTAACCCAAGAGTTTTATTTTCATAAAATTTAAAGCAGTATCTTTTTAAACAATCAAAACAATAATAATAACAATAATAATAATAAAATAATAAGTGGCTTTCATGGAAAGCAACATGCATAATCTTAAACCAGTTACTAAAACTGTATTTCCCCATGTAAACAAGGGCAGACAAGCCTCTTCAATCTTGCATGTCAAAATTCAGGTGATTTTTGCAACGGATAGTCTCCTCCAGAACTCACAGCTGCTCTTCAGCATGACTCCTCCATTCAAGGTACTTAGCAAAGACTTTTGATACAACTTCAGGACTTCTGCCTGCACAAGAAAGTTCATTTCCAGGGGCCTCTGCTGGAGTTGTCTCTGGCAGAGTCAGAGTTTAATGTCCTGGGACTCTGACATTTTGGCAAGTGTTTTCTTGACGCGCAGGGCTGTGAGCCGGGAGGCAGGGCTGTGAGCCCAGCACTCCATCATCAGCTTCCCCATCTGCCGTAGGCACTGCGGAGAGAAGCGGGAGAGAAAGTCCCACCGGGGTCAGTGGATGAGGAGACTGCAGTTGTTGGCAATGCTGGAAAGCTGAAGGGAAAAAGGTCTTTTCTAAGGGCAGTGCAGACCCTGAAAGGCATTACACATAACCACCAGCGCTGCCCAGACCAGCCAAACATGTTTCACGTAGATTAATGTACATTTTTATAAATGCATTTTTGGTAATACACAAACACTGTGGAGTAACAAACTGACCATTTATTGCTGGAATGCCTGGGCGGGGATTACCAAGGATGCTAACCAATTGTTCAAGAGCAGCTATTGGAATAAGCCTCCCCAATCTTTGACACATATGGTAGGAGACCAAACACCGAGTACCACCACACAAAAGCTCTTCTGGGAACTGATAATCCTTCCTTCAGTGTTTCCAACCCCAGTCTGGAGGCTCAGAGGGATTTGGCTATGGAGAGGATGAGGCAGGTGAGTTTTGGTTAGATCTTCTCACACTGGCTGTTGCACAAGACCTCAAGCAGCCCAGGGAGGTTGGTTTTTTCCCCTCACATTCACAAATCTCATGACACCTAAATCTTTCACCTCCCCGCAGAATATTCATCTACATGCTGCTATTCCCAAACGGCAGCACCAGTGGTAAATAGCCTCCTCCCTCAAAATGATGCAGAATTGGGTCAATCTCACTCACTAGCTCTGATTAAAAGCGCAGACTGCATGTTAAGAGGGATGATAGGTACCTCATCACTGCTCCATCTGTTGGGAAATGAGGGGCGTAGTCTCTTGATGCACACGATCTCCCGCATGTCCTCGTACGAGGGGTCGCTGGGCACCAGGTCGTGGTATGGAAGCTGGTATTCCTCAACTATTCCTGAAAGAAGCAATTAGTTGCCTGTCACTTGCAGGAAAAATGTTCCACTCTCCTCTTCCCCTCTCATTTTATAACAGATTGGCCATACTGCCTAACAGTTGGGTGTACTTCCCTTAAAAAGGACTTGCCTGCGCTAGAAGTTTATTCCACAGACAAATTCCAGTGTAACCATTGCTGTGTAAAGACTGGCTAGGTATCTTAATTAATTACACTTAATCAAAGTGTAGTGACTTGCCAAGTGAGACAGTTTCTACCACTGCTGTCCAGTCCAGCAATCTCCCAGTAAGTTCTCACAGAAAGAGCTATTAGCATAGGGTCTGTATCAGAGTAATTTGAGAGAGAATTAACCTAAAGTTATGTCTCCTTCTTATCAGTGGACCTGGAAAATATTAAAGGGCGCTTCTGTGCCTCTTCAGAACACAGCAAGGTACCATTCTTTGTGCATAGTAACAGTGACAAAAATATTACAGATTTCACATCACAACATTGCAATACACGTCACCAGCTTTTAAACACGGGGATTCTGCTGCTCACCGACAACATTCAGCTCCTCTAGGGTGAGCATTCAGCACAATCCTGCAGGATTTAAAGACCCTTAAAGGTATGCTGAAGGTAGCAGAGACCCAAGAGAGACATGCTCTCCTCTTACCACCAAACTGGCACAGAACTGCTACCAAGTAATTTCTGTGCATTTAACTTTCTCAGTGGGAAAAGAGAGGTAATAACACCCATCACCTCTGCACTGCACTAACCTCTATATGCAGGAAGAGGGAAATGAAGCACATCACTGGTATGACAGTGATGTCACAAGTGCCACCTCCCTCCGGTCTTCTGCTACTTGTCTCGTAAACAGATTATTTATTTCAAAGAGTAGCACAGCAAACCCCAAACTGTTCATCCTCCTCCTTCCATTTAACTCTTAACTAAATTAAGAAATCACTGTTTTCTTTCTGCTAAATTAGCTGAACACCCCTAGTCCAGCAGAAACATGATGCCTTTAGAAAAGGTCCTCAAATGAGTTCCACACTTCCTAAGTGCAGGCATCCACTACCTTCAAACAAGCCATTAAAATACAGCATAATCTCTGCTGTTGAAATAACAATGACTGATGCTTTAAAGTAAGTTTCAACAAGAGAACAGATATTAAGAGAGTTACCTGTATGGCTTACCCACGTTTGCTTATTACTGTAAAAACAATTACCCAGAGAAGAAGGTGTAGTGGAAGGTTCAATGTTCACTGACACAATTGAAAGTGATCTCCCAGCTCTTTACCTCCTGAAACACATCTCCTTGCTATCTCCCAAAGGATGAGTCCAAAACTGTACATATCAGCCATGATGTAGGACTGAAAGTGACTTCTATTCAAGCTTTCATCCAGCACCTCAGGAGGCATATAACGTTTTGTTCCTACACGGGTATTTGGAGGGATGTCTACCTCATTTGTATCACTAAAAGAAAAAGAAGGAAAGAAAAGGGCATCAAACATACAGTAAAGTGACTTGAAAAGAAAGCAATTTAGGTGGAAGAAGTAGTAAATCCACACCACATCCACTATCAAACAAGGTCGAAAGTAATGCATAATCTTAATGGAACAATTCTTGCAAGAAAAGCCTCTTAGTGTGAAGGCAACCCTCCTTTAAAGGACGACCTGCCTGAGGCTATGTTAAGCATTCAAATGCAGAAGCACAATAGAGATAAGACTCAACAGGGATGCTGTAACATTTGTGAGATTTCATTAGCATTAGCCCGAGCTCTAATGTTGGTGATAACAATCAAATCCTCATTAAACGCTGTTTTCTTAACATACTCCACCACCTAATGCTTCAGTCTCAGCAATTAAGGGGGGACACTAAGTAGCTGAGGCAGTATCTCTTAGCTGTAGCAAATCAGATCTGCAAGGAAGATGAATCCATTATTTTTTGCAAGCATTATGTTTGATTCCTCCCAACCTTTACACGTCAAGATATGCAGACACAGAGAGATAAATGCATAAAAGCATCTAAGCAAATGTGTTACACCTCACACATTGACCAGGAAGAGATGACATACAGGAAAAAAATTCCCATTAGTTATGTGAATGGATTCTTGTTTTTCTTATTAACTCAGATTCAGCTACATCAGTTTCAATATAGTTAAAAGTCTAATATGTGGCATATATTCTGGTTTATTTTCCTTTCCTCACCTTCAAAATGTATGTATTTTAAATACGATGGATACAACAGAAGTTCACAGAATAATTATATTTCAGTAGCTTTCTTCATGTACAGCAATTGTTTTTTCACCTACTGATATGAAGAAAATCTGAGTCTGTGGTACAGCCAGTCACCTACACAGTCATTAAAGCACACACGTGCTGGTGGCACTACTGTACACCTCCAAGAATGTAACATAAATCCAGTGACCTGCACTGTCTTGCAATATTTCAAATGAAATGGGAACACAAAGAACTTTATTAGAATCATTAGCTTCACCAGAGCATACCCCTTCCAACTATTTTCTGTTCCCTGTTGTTGCATGAGAAATGCTGTCTGAGGAAGGATTTGGTATGAAAACAAGCCAAGTACATAACGTAAATTCCATCTGGAGTGTGAAAAATTTGTATTTCACCTTCTTTTGTAACAGCACTTGGTAATTCCTAGCTCTTCTTCATTCACAGCTAAGCAGTGTGCCGCTCTGTATTTGCCAGGCAAAGTACACCTGCAAAGGGTAAATTTCTTCCCTGAAACTTTTTAACAGTGTATTTTCAAGCTGTTGCTTTCTAGGCCTCTGTTCCTCAAAGGGAAAATATTCCTTTTTTGTCTCCTAAAGAAAGGTCAGGCTCATAAAGGAAATGCCTCACCAAGGAACCTGGCAGGTAAGTGAATGGTAAGAACACCTAAGAACTGCCTTTCCTTTCACTCTGAATAATTTCAGTTCAACATTCGTACTGAATTCCTAAATTTCTTAATACTCCTGGGAGCGCACAATTTCAAAGCTGACCTCCAAAAGGGAAACCTTCAGTCTATGTATTCTGGACACATTTCTGTGTACAGAAAAATCAGAAACTTTGGAACACATCTCCACCACCAGGACTACTGCTGAGAGCTCAAGCTCCTTTTGAACAGAGCTGTCAGAGAGCAGTGTCTCCTTATGAATCCCAGGAGTAAGTTCTACTTGTCTGCTCTTTCTAAGTTGTTTAAACACACAACCATTTTTTTAAAATCAAATTTAAAAGCCATTTCAAAAATCAAATCTGTACTTCGGCAATTTGATTTGTAGGAAATGAAACAAAAGACAGCCCAAATGGGGTCCTTTTCAATAAATCCCAGTTAGTAACTCGTGCAAATTCTTAGTATTTTTCTCTCTTAAGTTGAGAGTGAATTTTCATGGGATCAGACAAGCTGAATGCTTCCCTGACAAGCTCAGTGATGTGACTTCTACCTGTCAGTGCTACATCCTTTCACTGTGTGCCAGCAATCTTGGGGAAGCTATAGAGAATGGAGTGATGAACTCTGAAGCTTTATGCAAATGCAGCTAATGTGCTCAATTAATCAAAAAGTGACTGTTTATACACCTGCATGAGGTGTTGACATGACATTCTCCCCCACACAGGTAACCTCACACACAGATGAGCAGAGCCCACAAGGTGTGCACACACGCTGCAGGCGCTTCCTCACACGTGCACACTCAGTCACCAACTAAGGAAACTTTTGCACCTGATTTATTAACTTCTCCTCAGCCCCCTCACTTCCACTCACCTGATAAATTTTACAGCCAAGCCCAAATCTGCTATACAGCAGGTGCCATTCTTTTTCACCAGGATATTCTTACTCTTTAGGTCACGGTGGGCAATAGCAGGCTTGCCCTGAGTACTGAAGATCTCAGTGTGCAGGTGGCACAAGCCACTGACAGAGGAGTAAGCCAGCTTGAGCATGGCTTTTGTGTCCAAGGTAGTAGATTTCAGATAATCATAGAGTGAGCCGTTCTCATGGTAGTCAGTGATAAGATACAGCTGGGTCCAAGAGCCTGTACCTTTAATATCTGCAGCAATGAACCCTTCAAAAAGAAAAAAATATATTTTCAAATTAATATTTCTCATGGGGGTTTTTTTGACTGCTCAGAACTCTGGACTGTCATTCATTTCAGTACTTTTGTTTTAATAACATATTTAATTCCTTTCATCTTACTTCCATGCAACTGTGCCTCACCTCTGGCCTTTAAGGTACCTTCAGAAGCCCAGAAATGGATATACTGATGGCTGAAACAGGTTGTGTTTGGAATAACAACCCCCAAACCCCATTATTTTTTTAACTTTTATTTATGTTTCAGTAATCCTTTCAACAACTTTCCTTTGAAAAGCACTGGGTGGCTAATTGCAGAGCACAGAAGGAAACAAAGCACATCGGAAAGGACATCAGATAACAGCAAATACAAAATTGCTAATCTCAAAAACCTGCTCACTATCAAATAATTCTCTTTCACTTCACTCACCAAGAATATTTTCATGTCTCATCAGGACAGTCTGGTAGATTTCTGTTTCTCTGAACCAGCTGGCTTCCTCTGTAGTAAAAAACACTTTCACTGCTACCTTTTCGCCACGCCACTTTCCCATCCAGACTTCTCCATAGCGACCTTTTCCAATCTGCTTCACCATTTGAATCTGCTTTGCAATGGTCCTTTGAACCTGTGAAATGCCAAGGCAGATCTTACACCTTGCTCAGTGGGAATCTCCACATTCACCTCCCTCCTCCTGTATCTCCCTCCCACACATCCAGCCCAGAAGAGAGTGGAATATGCAGCCATCGTGGCACGGATTTCAGCAGCCCTCCACAACTGCAGACACTTCCTGCCCTCTCCAGGACACGCTGCTGCTGAGGACATCCCCACCACTACACTACAGAGAAGCCTTTCCATGCATACTCAAGATATACTGTGGTCTCTCTAGAAACTCCACCAGCAGTGTAAAGGAAATGTTTGTCCCTGTACCCTGACTTTTCTTATTTTTCTCCGAGATGTAGTGCTTGGTGGATTTTTTTTTTGTTATTTTTGGAAAGGTTTTGACAGAAAACACTTCTGGTCACATCAATGCAGTCCAAATTCCAAGGGGGTAGGTAAAACATTTTAATTAAGCTAAGTAATGATATTTGTTACATAGTCAACACTGCTGAGACTCAAGGCTAGGGCTCGCAAGAGTCAAAAGCCTTAGAGCTCCAAAATGATCAAAATTACAAAATTCCCTTTTTTTTTTTTTTTTTTAGGATGATACTTTCTATCACCTTCCTTGAAATTGCCATGCCTAATTATTTCAAAAGAGACATTTGGTGTTAGGAAACTCAACCACTACTTAACAGAGTTAAAATACAGGTGCCTACATTGATCTTAATAATCATCATTAGCTATTAATAAAAAGCAATTTCCCCCCCAAAATATTTGAAAGAACAGCTTTCCAGCGCCTGTGCCAGCTTTGTCAGCAGCTGTACTGAGCTAAGGCTAAAATCATGGGTATTGCAAGATCAATGTCCACAGCAGCACTGCAGAGCTGCTCTTCATGACAGGCTGCCTCTACATTTAACAAGCTTTTACAGCCACAAAAAATCTTGGACAAATGGAGACTAATAATCTCATCAGATTCGAGCATGTCTGCAGATCATGTCTTTCTAGAAGTTCACAAATAAAAATGCCAGTGGATGCTGCAACACAACTCACTGGTGTTGGTGGCTGACTCTGCCTCCCCCTAAGAAAACAGGAGATTCAAGGTCACCCTCTTGTGCTACAGTGTTGCCAGTTCAATCCACCGCTAATGAGGCTTTGCCTGGTAGGACTTGGTAAGATTTTGAAAGAACATTGCTGCCAATGCAAGGAGATTTTCATTTTTCAGCAATTGGCAAAATCTGGGCAAGTTCAAATTCATGGCCTCTTGTTCTGTTTTGCCACCATCCAGATACAAAGCTCCAGAGTTTTACTGCAGCAAGTGACTGACTGCTCTAGCTGAATCCCTATGAAATCATATTCATTTCATGAAGTCCAAAATATTTTTGCAATCTTGGCTGACAGAAATGAGCAAAACTTGATTGTTTAAATCATTTGCTTCCCTTGTTATGCTTGGGAGTTCCAGGGGAAGCTGAGCAGGACTGCCACAAACCCACTGCAGCACGAATGTGTGCTCAAAATCTATTAGGTCAGGTCTATCATCATTCATTTTTTAAGTAAACCACTGGTTTTCATATTGGACAATTTTAAGAAGCAGATCATACAGTGGTATTTGTGCAAAGCTATTTCAAATATCCCAGTTTTCTTGTTCTGCCATTTAAACAGAATTCCATTTTTCCAGCCCTGCACTGTATTATTAGATGTTCTAGATGGTAGTTTCAGTGCCATTATTTTTGATTAACATCAGTGAAAGCCAACAATAGAGATTAGCATTAATTTTTTAAATTGATTTATCTTTTATACTCTCATATAGTGATTGAACAATAGTTATATTACATTGGAATTTTGCTGTAACATTTCGTAATGTCATTTTAGCATTGTTCCTTTCTATTTTGCCCATTTTAAAAATGCATCCTGAACAATAATGTAGTTACATCAAGTAACTTAATTTGTGGAAATATATGTAATGGCATCATAAAGTACATGCAATTACAATACTTAATGATGAAAAGTTCCTTATTAGATTACATTAAGAAAATGAAAAACACATTTCTGTTATGGGTTTTCAGGCGGCAGAATACTATGAGAAAGGCCTTAACCTGGTTTCCTCTTGCTAGAACCGGTCAAATGGTTTCCTATGAACAATTTATTTTATTTTAAGGAATTCAGCTTCTTCTTGAATCATAAATCAATTATGATTTCTAAAACAAATAGGTTAATCAAAATTGTTGATTGAACTGTAAGCATGCTGAATGATGTGATCCTGTGAGTTATTTATTTACACTGAGTGGGACTGGGGGTTTCTTATTTCCTTTTAGATCTCTGTATTTTGCTGCTTGAGCTCTGTAAGCAGCCAGGTAAGGTTACATGACCTTTTCCTTCGTCTCCCCGAGTGGAAACAATCCAATTACCAACTATTTCTACTTTCCTGGCATTCAGCTAGACGTGTTCAGCTACTGCAGATGAAAATTTAGACAGACCAACCTTTTTCAAATTTAGTATTTTGAACAGAGAATTCATACCTATGGCTCAGATGTAGTCCCTTGAAAAGTAAAATTCAAGGGAGGGAAATTATGAAAAAAATGTGTGAGAAGGTAAAAAACAAATTGTAGTTCAGGAATCGCTTCAGACAGACCATTTTGCAGCATATGACCTGCAGCAAACTCTTCTGTCAGAGGTACTACAGACAGGTCAGGATAAAGAATGCCTGCAGATTGTTATCACACTGACAAATTCTTGGCTAATACTTGTTTTGGGTTTAATACTTGTACCCATTAGAAAAAACATTCTACACAGAGGAAAAACATTACTGGTTAGCATAAGGTGACATTTTGCATTAAATTTGCATCTTACTTTCCTGAAATTATAACCCTGGATGTTTCAGTCTTTGCATAAGAGACAAGGTTAAAAATAAGCTCCTGCTTATAATTAAACAAAGACCAGAGCATTACTGCCAGGCACTTTCTACACACTGGTTTCAGGCATGGGCCCAGGGCTATCTCTGCTTTTCTGCTGAACTCACAATGGTTGTAGCTGTCTGGGAAATGCAACAAACACCTACTGCCAAGCACAAGATCCATTTTCTTCTTTTCCACTCAAAATCACTACTAATAAAAAAAGTGATTTTTTATAAAAAAATATGCATCTTTTTTTAAGCAAGGGGAGATTGGGGGGGGTGTAAGAGTTCCTAGAGGAAAAACACTTGGTCTAGTGGCTGCAAAGTGTCCAAGCTTGAGAGAAGTGGCTTGACAGAGGACTGGATGGTTTCTGCCTCATGGAGCAGTGGCAGAGCTCTCAGAGCTGCTGAGCAATGCCCCAGCTGGGATGTCACCTTGGCCATCACAGCAGCTCAGCAGCAGGAGTTGGCTTTCCCATCCCCTACACGAGCAGACCTGGGGACACCACTGAGACCACAGATCCCTCCTTCAAACTGCTCACTGGGACAGAGGAAGGCACAAAGAACAAGCAGCCATAACTGGCACTGCTCCAGCTTTGTGGGATCATGAAATGAAGGACTGAGCCATGCACTGCTGTGAGGTGCCCCAGGCCACCTGGTACCCACATGGGCTGCTGGAAACACATTCTCTCAGAGAAATACAACCAAGTTCCTTGTATTTGCTCTAAATTATTACATTTTTTGTCATTGGAACAAGAGAAGACAAAGACCTTGATGTGGGAGGTGTTATGGAAAAAAAATCCAAACAAACAAACAAAACAAAAGACAAACAAACAAAAACCCCCAAAAACAAAACCAACAAACCCCAAAGTAAAAAACGGAAGAATCCCTCGCAATTAAATCAACTGGAAACTCATTAGGAATGGTCCTAAACTCCACACAAGATCTCTCCCTTTCCATGGGTGTTAGAAGGACACTGGTATGGGAAAGGACAAAGCTTTCTTAAAGCCGAGAACAAACCCAGCCTGTTGCTTTATTTTTAAGAAAATATAAAACTTTCCATTTAATGTCCTCTTTAGGGTGTTTAAAAAATATGTGTGGGCAAAAACCAGACAGATAGTACATGGTACTTGGAAACTGGAAAACACCTACAGTAGTAGCATCGCTACAAACCAATAGGTTTGGAAGACCTATTATGAGGGATGTATCCATTCTGAAAAATGAAAATGAAATCTATTCTGATTTCTCAGAGGCACTTATTTTAAATAAGTAACCTAGCATTTTTACCAATTCTTTTCCACCAGTGATGATCCCCAGAAACAAAATCCCCTGGTGAACAGAACTATATTGCCACAGAACCTTCTTCCTTTTCAGTGGGTTTAGTAATTCTGGAGTCTGTTTTGAAATAATCACAAACTTCATCCCTGTGCCTTTAACCTTCGAGATTGCCGTAATACAAAGAAAAAAAAATCCCCCTTGACTTCTGAATGCAAAGTGAAGCCTACAAATAAAAAGGTTCCAAGTTTGACAAGTTACAGTTCCCTTCAGAAAAGATGCGTCAGTGTTTGAGACTGACGTGCATGTGTGTGTGCCGCACATACAAAGGAAGAAAACAAGATCAGTGGGCCAGGTGCTGTCCTGAACACTGAAGTAAATCCTGATGCACTTCCATGAGCTCTCTTAGCTTTTACTTGCCCTATGGTATCTAAAATAAGAAATTAAATGAGGTAGAAAAGCAGTAGTAAAAAACCTTTTTTGGCTTAGTTCACATAAAAAAAGTCCTGTGCTTCTAAACAGCTGTTCTCCAGTTTAAATCCTTGTCATTTCTGGTAGAGAAAAAAACCCAAACAAACCTAAAACAACAACTGAGGACATGTAAATGGAATTTTTGTGCCTCTTCTACCTCTACACATTTTTTTTGCCTTGAAATGTGCATTAAAATAGTATTGCTTCCTTACCAGGAGAGGGAGCCCAGAACCGCTCCCTGAGCTCTGGGACTGCTCGATCAAATCCTTCAGGGACTCTCCAGGGGGAATGTAGGTCTCATCCTGCTCCAGCCCGATGCTGTAGTGGGGCCTCGTCTCTTGGCGTTTGTATCTGACGTTTTACACAAAAAACAAGTGAGTTTTGAATACAATGAACACACGTGCAATGAATAATGCACGTGTCCTTCACATTTCCTTCATTTATAGTCTAACAGCTTTCTCTGATTCCCTGAGGAATACACTGGACTCACGGGCCAAAATTTTTCATTTTATTTTTAGCAACTGTGTTCAGCATTAAAATTCTAAGTATAACACTCAAAGGCCATGCAGTCTGGGGTGAATTTGCAAAGCAACCAAATGTTTTCCTTTCAGAAACTTAAATATGTCTAAAACACTGACCAATTAAGTAACTTTATTTTACTGTCTGCAGTGCATTTCTAGGAGCCAGAGGAGGTAAGGTCATGGAATCTGGGAATATGTAAAAAATGTGCCAAATTATTAAAATGTAATGCATGTAGATTATGATAACATTCTAAACACATTTACTGACCTTCCAGTATCATCATCTTTTTTATGATAAGCTCTTTATCACATAAACAAATTTTAAAGTCTTAGATATATTTCCCTTATAAAAATTTCCCTATAGAATTTGTCCTTTGGCCTTCTCAGTAAAGAATAATCTGTGCTTCTACCTGAATAGCATTTTAGGATGTTGAGTGAAAGATTCTGTATTAAATACATTACACAGGTATACCCGTGAATAGCATTAATAAACTACGCTTTTTTTTTTCTCATGATAAAATTACAGTTTCTCATTTCTTTTCTTTAAGGTCACTCCTATTTCTTTCAAATTTTTAAATCTATAAAAAGGTGAATGTTGGGAGAAACATTAACAAGCTGCCAAAATATTCCTTATTCACCTTAAGTAGCAGAATATGATGATAAGCAGCAGCAGGATGCTGCAAACAGTGGCAGAAATCAGCAGGGCCTTGTGGTGAATGTTTCCTTCAGCAAAGTCTGGGGTTAAAAAATGAGAAAGGAGGAAAGTTTAGAAAGGGAGATGGTATGAAGTCAATGTCAGAAACGCACTGAGCACAATGATCATTTCCGCTCTTTTCTCATAATTCCTGTACAGGATACCCCAGGATTCCCCAGACATTTCGTGGGCTTCCTCTTTGACCCTCACTGACCAGGACAGAACTGACACTTCCAAAAGCCTATTTGGCTTATCAGTCCTCACTCAGGCAAAACATTGTCTTGATTTGCAGTTCCTTGTTTGTCTCTTAATGAAAAATCAACCAAGACCTGTAGCTCTACATCTTAACATGAGTGATCAGCCACAGCATGCAAAAATTACTGCCTTTTTTAAACACTCAGATTAAGTAGCATCCTGTTGAGTAGTTAATACAGCAAAACAAACAAACAAACAAACCAACCCCAACCAACACCAAACTGCATTTATCCTAGAAGGGAAGATGTGGAAGACCATTTAACCTCAAGAAGGCATGCCATGAGAGGCCTTGAAAGTCGATTTCCATCACTACAGAAAAATTTGTCTCTTAGATCCTGTTTTAAACACCTGAGCAGGAATTTCCTTCTTCATTAACTCTGTAGCAGCCCTGTATGCCAGCAAGGCGTTCCTGTGCTAGTGGGCAAAACTAGCCTTCCAGCAGCTCTTCCATAAAACACTTTGAAAATAAAACATGTCAAGTAACTTGTTGAAAATGCTGTTGCATAAAAACTATTAAAATGTTTCAGTCAACCTTTGTATGGAAGACTCATACACTCCTTTAAAGTGTAATATTAATCTCCAAATTTGTGTTCTCAGCTCAGGCAAGCAAGTCTGACCTTCATGCATGCTTTTCTGCTGCAAAACAAAGACATCCAGCTCTATTCTTTTTAACCTCCCCTGCCACCCAAACTCTCAAAATTATTGTATTTTGGCATGTGCATACACAAACCACCCTTCCAGTAATGGGATAATGCAAATGAGGGCCATTTTTCAGAAGCTCTTCCAGCCTTGCCATCTTGCATCCTTCACTCCAATGCCTGACACATCGAAGAATGCAAGAAATCCATCCTTATTGACTGGTCCAGGGAACGATGTTATTATGTTTCAGATTTACAAGGGTAATGAGACCAGGAGATTCCTAAGGGACGCTTAGTTTACTCTCAGACTCTTTTATTTTGAAGTATTCTAGTTTCTCTCTTTTTTTTTTTTTTTTTTTTTGTCCCAAACAATTTCTTTCCTTCCCTTTTCCGCTACAAACAAGGATTACCTACCAGCACACCACCTGATCACACTGGTCATGTTTTAACCTGCCATTACCTGCTCTGGGAGCACTGACAATGTAAACATTCAGGACATGGCTGATGCCTTTGAAAGGGGACTCTGACACGTTGTCTATCAGGAAAACACTTGAACCCACCCTTCTGCCTGGCACAGCAGATTTATCCCTGGCCTGCCACTCCAAGTGGGCTGTGGGTTGAAACCGAGAGCCCGCTGGGGAATCCAGAGCTCTCGTGAAGCTGATGGCAGCTGGGCAGGGCTGAGGGCTCTGGTTTGTGCTTTGTAAGCAGCCCGTGGCAGCCACCACCTCCCTCTAAAATTCTGTGGGTTGTAACAGTTTCAGATGTCGAGGCCCATCAGATGAGTAAGAGGAGCACAGAGATCATCAAGCAGCATTCTGTACCTGGGAGAAACCCGGATAACCACCCACAGCAAGGGCTCTCCCACTTCACAGAGATGGAACATGATGGAAGCTGGGCTTCTGTGCTTAGCAGTAATGAAAGCTGATGTCAGACACAGAGGGAACAATTCAGATCTTATAGTTGTGTCTGCTAGATGTTAAAGCCATGGAAATCTGTGCATTTTTGCAGACACAGTATTGCCCATGAAGTTGTTCATGCTGTCTGTGTGTGCAGGAGTATGTACATTTGGAGAGGGATGATAAACATGCTGAAATCTTGAATCAAATTCCCATGATTTTTAGGGTTTAAGTGATCCAAACCTTATGCTCAATGTTTCTAATGGGCTTCTGCCATTCAGAAAAGTAAATAAATGCAGTTTGGTTTTCCTAGAGGCCAGAAGGCATTTTGGCAGTGCTGTACGGTTCTCAGATGAACTTCAGGCTTCAACACTGCAAAATTCTTTGGGTACCCAAATGCAATTGGGTGAAGCAAATGTAAGGAAAGCATGAAAGACAAAGGAAAGTGTCCTAGTCTCCTTACTGGGAGCAGCTGACAAGCCTTTGACCAGGTGCAGAGCTGACCCTCTTGTGGTGGCTGGTGTCCCCAATGCCTAGAGTGGCATGAGCTCAGCAGTGGCTCCCTGTGCACAGCACAGGCATGCAACTGGCTCTCACAGGAGGGGAGATTTAGTTCCATATGCCTTTCTATTTATTTGCCTATTTGAGAGGCCATACTGATGGTAAGTGGGCTATTGTCCCACCTTTCATACACTTCCTGCGTTTTTGAACCATTCTGGCAGGATTGCATTTGCTTGCTAACTTGAGGATTTCATGAACCTGCTGGGGTGTGTGTGGACAGCACAAGATTAAATGCAAGCCCCCATCCTTACACCAGCAATGCCTGTTTGTTCTGCTGCACTAAGCCAGGCTGGATTTCTTCTCCTGCTCCTCCAGCCCAGGCTGTTCCCCACAGAGCAGCAGGACAAACCTCCCCTTTCCCTGCACTATTTGACCAGGAGGAGGGATGGGGCAGCTCAGCTCTGAGTCTGCCTGGAGACCTGCTTGTGGCTCTGAGGTGAACACTGTGGTGGGTCCCGGCAGTGCCAGTTTACATGATGGAGCTACTCTGTCCTTTAAGAAGTCCAGTGCTGTGCTTTCTACTGCTGTGTTACTTGGAGCTGCAAGGTGCCAAGCAGCAGGGTTATGAGAATAAGCAGCAGCTTCCACGGAGGCAGCAGTGAACGATTACTGGGAGCACGGTGTGGGAAGTGCAAAACAAACACCCAGTAGGTTTGGGAAGCCTCTTCACATACCTTGGCTGGCTGATAACAGTGAAGCCCAGCAAACACCACATTAACAGCTCCATGCTGTAGGAAAAGAGTGGTGCAGGCTGCTGTCAGCAGGGAGCTCGGAGAGACCAAGCTGCCTCTGTTACTCTCATGCAATTTCCCCCTCCTCCACCACTCCTTTCACTCACTGTCATCAGTGGGACCATGCTGAGGAGTGCATTGAAAATGCCACCCAGAAGGTTCAGAAGTCAGCATATCAAAGGGAGAGGAGGTTCTCCTCCCACCCCAGGTCCCTCCAGTTCAGAATGCTACAGTTATCCAAGTAAAAACGGCAGTGAAATCCGAGGCGTGGAGACTGTGTGCACACATCAAACCCCATCATTCCTCCAATCATTCCCTTGCCCATTCATCACTGGCTATACAGGCAGGGAGCCAGACATGGTGGCACCACCACTTCTGCTTATATAGGCTCTAAATCAGTGAAGACATATTTCTCCTTTTGACTGGTCTCAGCCTGTGCTTTCTCTGGGATTTCCAGGAATATCTTTTATTGTTTAAAGCAGAGGTGTTATATCAGACCCAATTATGGTTTTCATTTCCTTAATATGACAGATGTATAGCTGGCACAAGGATTTAATGGTTTCTCTGGGATATTTTATCCTGCTAGCTCTAGACCAAGATGAGCTCAAAACTCAGGCTTAGCTGTTGCTTCTTCCATCTTACTTAACAAGTCTTGCTTTGACCAGTGCTAATTTTTCTAGCTCTTATTTCATGTATGTGGTCCTCCTTTCTTTCCAGGGGGGAGAGGAGAAGGATAGGGTGTGGCATAAATCTTGCCTTGCAGCACATGCCAGGCCTCGAAAAGCACTAAGAGAACTGAGAGAAGACAAGTCACTTGCCTTTGTAGCTGTTACCTTGGTGCATGGGTCAGTTTTCAGTTCAACAGCCTCTGACCTGCAGCTGCAAGCTCTCCCTAGACTTTGTTTCCCATGAGCTATCACCTCAGACGCAAGAAGCCAAATTTCTGTTTGTTTTTTAGATGCTGAGGAGCATACCCTGAAGGCCAGAAAGTAATTCCAAGAAGCTTGTTTTTAAGCTCACCTCTCTTTCTCTGTACTTACCGTTTATGTTAAATTTGATATACAATTCTAACATTACTCAGACAATCACAGCCTAATCTAAATTCTTCCACAGTAGGAACAATAATCACAGCCACAGTACTGGGCACAGGCAGTAACATGTATTTGTGCTCAGTATTTGTACTTATACGCAGTGACGGTCTGTGGTTCAACCTGTGGCTTTTTTTTTTCTGAGGTTTCATATTAGGATACAGCAGCAACAAATTAAAACAGGCCTGGAACAAAGAATTACATATTAACTTAGGGCTTTAGTAAAGGTGATGACTTCTGCCCTGTTCAGCCACTTTTATTGAAGCAGTTCCTGAAATGCATTTCCACAAAACAGTCAGGACGCTGGTAGTTTGAGATCTTATTTAAAAAAAAAAAATTAAAAAAAAATAATCTTATGAGCGTGCTGAATGACTACATCACCTTTTGTCTGTCATGCTAAATAGTCAACTTTGCAACACAGAACAGCTGGAACCCTGCTCCAGCTTGAAAGTTTTCCATTAAAAAATATTCTCCCTGTAGTTCAATGGGTCTTGCCACCATGGTCCCCAAGCAATACTCTATTTACCCTATATACACACAGAACAAACCCAACATCAATCTAAACAACTTCTGCCACTACCGAAAGCTTGGTTCACTGCTTTCTGTATAAGCAGCAGATAGCATTGCCAAATAACTAAAATCTTAATAGGATGGATGTCTAGTGTTAGGCACTGATTCAGTATTTTTAAGTAGTCCTAATGTAGAATAAACTCAGCCACTAGCAAGAAGAAATCATGGCAGTGTTTTCCAAACTGATATTTAATGAAAGACTAAGTAAGTGTGAACAAATATTGACTGACTGCTTTTTTGGAGCTTCTCTCTCAGTCCAAAGAACTTTTTAAAATTAAATAAACCGACAAAGTAGTACATAACTCTTCTGTTGGAAGTCAGAATTTTATGAGGTTTCACTGTCTTAATGCCTTGCTAGTAAACAGTGGAGTATTTACATACTGCTCTCCGAAGGCCTGACTCTGCAGCCCATCTGTGCAGAATTTCACAGGCCTGAAGGGAACAGCTTACATGACTGAAGGCTTTCTCTGAGCATGCATTTGTGTAAGTATCTGCCATTGGTGAAATTAAGAGTGCATCTGTGCACCGATCTGGATCTTCAACACAGAATGCCGCAAACACAAATTCTTCTGCAACTCCGAACTGACTCCATGCTGACTACCACAATTCCTGCCGAAGCCAAGAGTTTACTATGGATGAATTTACACTTACTTAGGAATGCACTTCTATAAAATGTATTCTGAACATCCAGATAAAAACAGTTTTACCAGCTTTCAGAAAGTGATGTTTAAACAAACAAACAAAAATGCTAAAACCTTGCCTCAGCATTGACTAAGTTAATACATGTCCATTTGCTCTCAAATAATTTTTTTTTTTAAAAAGTGTGTGAGTTCTTACCCTATGTTATATTTTCAGCTACATTTTTCACATAAAAAATACGCTTTAGTGAATCATTATTGCCCTAAGTGCTGGATGATCAGGTCTTGCAAATAAGAAAAACTTACAGACTTGTGTCAACTTGAACTGACCAATTTGTGTGTGGAGTTATGAATGACAATAATGCAGTCACAGAGACTGGAGAGAGGAATCCATTTTATTATCAGGCTAAAAAAACACACAGCAAGTGTCATCCTCTGCCATGACCAGCCTAAGTCTTTGAGATGATCTCTGATAGCTCAGCAGGTCTGCACTAGGACAGCATCATGCAACTCTAATGCATCTCGTGTTGACTGCATGTGTGCAACAGAAATAACAGCAAGCATCAGCACCACTCCACACACAACCTACAGGAATGGAGATAAACTCTTTAATGCCATTTATCTATCTAATCACATGCTTTTGGGTAGGGGTGCTTCAGTCTGTGCTCTGTTTTTCCCTAAAGCACAAGGACCAACAGCAGGAAAAGATCATCTTAGGACTGGATTTTCTTCCCCTTACCTCGATTCTTCAGCGGTGGCAGCGTAGGGTGAAGGTGTCTATTACAGTAATCTTGGCCTGTGCAACATTCAATAGATCTTCTTTGGTGTGGAATAGGAGTGTCCTGCAACAAGCAATTCAGATAGAAAGCAAGTCATTACCTGTGTTGTAAATATCCACTGTCATTCTGGCACTTGAAAGATGTGCTTGCTAGCTGGACTGCAACCTGCTACAGATTTCTAGGATGCGTGGAGTAAGGATTTCTGCCAACCAGCATATCCAGCAATATTTCAACCAGGTAATTAAGACATTAATTAATTAAGATACTCCTAACTTACTCCTGTTGGTGCCTTAATGCTGCAGAAGGGACTGACTTTCTCTAATAGTGCAAGTCAGAAATGTGAAAGTCACATACATCCATGAGTTAGACCAAAAAAGAGTTAGTACAGGTATCCAAAACAGGTTAGTCAGGATAATACAGGAATTGCTGCATGGACTAATTCAGCTGCAGCATCTCGTCTCACAGGAAGCTGGATAAAATACCTTCCATTAACCATAATGATTAGATAATTCCTGTACTCATCTGAAAACATTTGAGATTAACATGAGGAAAGGCAACCACCTTAGAGGCACCTCGCTCCGTTTTCCATGACCCTTCCATTCCTGCAGTGATACTTTCTGTCAGGTGATCAGTGTACTTGAAGGGAGTATCTGGCACCAAAAATCCCAAACCCAAGTGCAACTGCTTGTAAGACATAGATGTTGCTGCAGTCCATCAAATAATACCCTAACTTTAGCTAGCATGGCCATTTGAGGCGTTAAGACTGCAATTTTATAAATCCAAACTTCCTCTGAGCAGGAATGTTACTAGTAGCAGCAGTGCCAAAACCAAAACCCATGGGTTGTTATTAGGAGTAGATATAGTATCATCTTTTGGGGATACAAATGCACTTCCCCCAGTAATCAATGCAGATCAACTATCTGCCAAATGAGCAGAAGTGAGAAACATGGACACAGCAATGTCTGTTGACTGCACATTAATTGAAAACTATCAAAAAGTGTCACGATGCAAGCGTCACTGTGGCAGAAAATGCTTCCTCACCCGACACTGGAAGTCTGAGCCCTCTAATCCAAGGCATCCCTTGGTGACTAAATGTCCACCAGACTCATCTTCTTCTATTATGGTGAAGCAGTAGCCATCGGTGCTGTGGATTGGAAAGAAGAAATCAGGAAAAGGCACTGAAGTAATAAATGTGCTGTTGAATGTTGTCTTAAACTTTGCTCCCTGCCAGGCAAATCTGCCGTTCACAAATGGACACACCGAGGTTGCTGTGGACCAGCTCCTGCACACACAAAGAAGCCTCGGAGCTGTGCACTTACCTTTGTGACATTTCACAGCCTAAACCCCGCTAACAAACACCCCAGTTCTCTGCCTGTGGTCATTAGTGCACTGAGACTCTGGAAACCCATGCAATGCAAGCTTCAGTGCTACACAAGGTCTGCCCTGGTGCAGGAACAAGGCACTGATATTTGCACCACTGCACAGACCTGAAGAAAGAAACACTTTTGAGATACTAAATGTAAAATATTATCACGAGTGATCTATGATTCCTGTTTTAACCGAACTGCAGCACTCCTGTGTATGAGTCCTTGAGTTATCATCAACACCTTTCATAGACATTTACTTGGGTTTTAAGGCTGAAGTGATCCAAAATGCTTCCATTTACAGGAATGTGCACAAGGGAGGGAAAGGATACTAACAGATGGCTAGATGGGGCTGGTGATAGATGTCCTTCCTTGATGAAGGTCAGATGCCTGAATGCTACGGAAAGAGGGAGTGGAGGGCATGGAAAGGGTGGCTGCATTTTATTGAGACTGCTCTACATTAAGTTCTCAGCACTCTGAGGGAGATATATAAAGTGTAAGAAACAAAAACTGACTGATTTTCAGGAAGAAGATCCAAAAATAAAGAAAAAACTCTTTAATATAAGATATTTAAGTCACAGAAAAATAAAATATTCTGTTATTTGCTCAGGAAAATAACACTGGCTATTATGTTCAATGAGTATTTTTCAGAAGAGAAGAAACAAACTCAGTTAAAACAAGGAAATAAAAAGAAAAAAAGATTAGAAAACTTAAATACAGCAAAAATTCAGATGATTTGCTCCTTACTTGAATGAAACAAGAGTCTAAAGAGCACCAGCAGCAAAGGTAATGAAGATGTAGGAAACAAGAGCCACAGTTACACACTTAAGAGACAAACACAATTTTTAAGTATTAGCTACACAACCGAGAGATGCTGCCTAGGATCACGTCAAACATTTTCTGTGGCATATTTTTATATTAGTGGCGCAGGGTCTAGCCACGGTAAACTTATTACTTCAAATAATAATCTATCATGGGTTACTGACTTCTGGATCTGAAAAGTAACCAACTGCTGTCATGTTACAAATTACTTTCTGGGAGAAGCCAGCAATGACTTCTACCCTTCTTCGACTTTGTACTTAGGAGTGAGGCGAAGGAGACAGTAACCCTTCTGGGCAACAACCACCTTGATGTCATTCCTTGAGCTGAAAAGATAGGAACAATAGGATTGCCAAGAGAGACTGTAAGGAATACATTAGAGTACAGTATCATATTAGATTACATTTTATTTGTTTGCATGGTGCCTTTGATTAAAAGTAATGAGTAAGTTTAACCCAGGGGACAGAGCAACGAAACAATAAATTGCTATCAAGTGAAACACAAAAATGGATTTGACAGCTAATAGGCCCCCACAAAAAAACCCAAAACTCTTGGTTCATGAAAGAAAAGCAGGGGAAGTAAAAGTCAAATTGTTTGCAAAAGGGGAAAAAAAGAAACAGAAAGTCAGCAGTTTTAATTCTATTTCTCTGACTTGTCATATGGGACTCTGGTTCTTAGATCACTTCTGAAAATTAAATTCAGAAAATTAAACTCCCCATGCACTCCCTCTAAAAATTTTACTCCAAATTTAAAAAGAAAAAATTAGTTTGGGTAGAGCAAAACAAAGAAATTATAAAGCTCCAAAAATAAGAATAAATCAAGCTCTTTAAAGACTTTAGAATAATGAAGGAAAAGTGAGAGGAAAAAAAAATAGCATTGCCGAGCAGAATAAACACTGGTATTGCTTCTATCTAGCTCTAAGAAAAATCTAAACAACAAAAAAGTTTTAATGCAATATAAGAACTCATGATCTTTTTGAGGATTTCTGAGGTGCTTGGGTGAGAGGGAGAAGGGACTTTTCTGAAAAGAAAGAAGGATCTCCTACCTGCTTCCCCCCTGTCACCCCTGCCCTGCTCTCCTGGTTCACAGAATGTCAGATGGACCACACACTGCGAGGAAAGGGCAGGGCACATCCCTGCTGTTTTATTGATTACCCCACCTCACACCTGACTAGGGTAGAAATGAAACTGTTCTTACTAATGCAGCCAGTAAGAAACAAGTCAGAGATGTACGCACAGTCTCAAATTTTATGTTTATTTTGATGACTACAGAAAGAGAAACATCTGTACATCACTGATACTTGCAAATCAGTATGAAAAACCTATTCTCCACCTCCTTGGAAAAAAAATGTATTATAGAACTGCTATTTTCTTAAATTTGCAATGTGAATTCTAATTTGGGGTAATTTGATTCTGTAAATGGTGTGTAAAGAAGGAATTCAATGTGCTTTTACTGGATACATCTGGGTACACATCCAGTAACCTCCTCCACTGAAGCACCATCTTAGTAGAGTAAGAGGAGTGATTAAATTCACTTTGCATGTGATCACTAATAAGCACAGATTTGCTATGTCACATAGTTGCCAAGAGTGAATTCTTACAACCAAGCCAAATGCCAGGAAAATAAAGGGAGTTAATAGCAAAACATGGACAGACACTGATATAGAAGGCACTGCTACAATTACAGATTACCACAAAGAAAGCAGGGATCTTAACTCAGACCTTTCCTAAATGTCACAAGACAGGAACCAAGGCCAGCAGCTTTGCATCTGCTCACACAGATGTCCCCACTGGCCAGCAGCCATTTCTCACAGAAGATGTGATTCCTCAGCTACCAAAACCTGCCTGCTGGAGATTTCCCACCCGGCTCTGTGAGTGTGAGACACAGCCAGGGATGGCAATATGTAACTTTGAAAAGCAACATCTTTCCCTCATTCAGTGCCTTTCACAAAGAGACATGTAACTTTCATAACTTGATGAAAACACCCCTTATCTTTAATTTGATTTCAAATGAGTCAATAGAACTATTATTACTTCTTCTCACTCCTCCTATTTATTCTCCTCATTTGGATAACCGAAAGAGCAAGAGCATCTCTTCACTTCCATCCAAAGCAACATGGCAAGTCTCCACAATCCTTTTAAAATGATCAAAAAATTTCCTGTATAAAGGAGGAAATTTAAAAATAAACATAAACATTAAAAATTTGAAAGGCTAATATTTAAGATCTCACCATAGCTCCTTTATCAGAAAACGTTCAGCTTTTCCCTAAAAATTAAAATTGATTAAAGCAGAAGTTGTCTGAACACAGTGCTTTGGCCATTGTCAGTCTTTATTCTTCTACATACCAAATTACAAAGAAAATTCAATCATATCTGGAGAACAGGAGAATGAAAATAACATCACTCAAATGAGTTATCACCTTTGATAATGCTGAAAAAACAACTTAATTATTTTATTGCTTTAGATAACCGAAGATACAGTTGGGCAGAAATACAGTCTAGTAGGCAACACATAGGAACTTCAACTTTATCAGCCCAATCTTTAAAACTGTCAGCATTTATTTGTGCATGAAAACAGAGTGCGACAAGGCACCTAATTGGCCTCTGCCTTTACTGCAATCCCATTACAGTCAAAGCCAATTAGATGTAACACTGGGTTTTAAAATATGCAATTAATTATGATTAGACACAACTGTCTGTGTGTTCACTTTGAACACAGAAAACTTGAAATGGAACAGTAAAACAAGGTCCTGGTTGCATTCAAAGCAGCTCTGACCTCCTTTACTGAAAGCCTTTTATGAATTGCACCGATGTTTGGAAAGAAGAATGAAGTTTCAGCATGCAGCAGTCTAACCCTTTACAAGCAGAGGACTGTGAGCCTTCTCCCAAGGTTTTAACTGTCAGGGCCTTGGGTGCACCAGTATTTTTCAAATGCCCAGAGTGGCCTCACTTGTGACCCCTCTTTCCCCCTGTACAGGACCCCTGAGCAGCGATACAGGAGTGCCTGTCTCCAGCCATGGGAAGGGCTAATGAAGGAGCTGTCTCTGAATATGTGTTCACATATTTATGGGGAAATGGGGTCCTGGTGAGTGAGGATATCAGCCTGAGCTCCTGGCCTGGCCCCCATTTGCTACACCTTGGCATTAACCCTCTCTTGATGAGCTCACCCTGTAACGGGTCTTCCAAAACCTCACTGTGCTCGCAGACTGCCCCATTTTTCAGAGCACATCCTAACTACAGGTACAACTTTTCTGCTTAGATAGAAAAGTATTCTGCCTTTTAAGCTGCAGTGTTATCCTTAGCTATCTAAAGTATTGTTGCACTTAAACTGCAGAAGTATAAAGAAAGGGAAATTCTGTATAGGAACACAGCATGCTGTTGGAGGATTTGATACAAATGTGGTTAAAAAATACTGGCTTTTAAATTGCTACAAATACAATTATAGAGAGGATTTTAAATGGCCACCAGATGTCCCCATTTTTATATGAACATTCAGACACCTACTACTATGAGCTGGATACATACTTTAAAGCTGAATACCTGTGGTAGCAGATAAAAATCTTGATGTGAGATGACAGACTGCTTTTTATGAGAAAATTTCAATGGTGATTGCAATAGGAATAGCAATCCTTTTCTGAGAGTTTTAATTCAAACACAGCTGGAAATGCTTTTGCATTGAACTTTCAGAGGTACTTGCTCCTGGGCTCATAAAATGCTTCACTGCTTTAGTAAGAACCCTGATAAGGACAGTGGCTGATGCTCTCCAAAGCCCAAGCCCTGGCTGTGGATGTACTCAGTGGATTTCCTGGGTGTCAGAGCTTTGCCAGGCCCCTGGGTGCCCCAGAACACACTGGGTCATTCCTGTTGGGCTGGCAGGTTCAAACTCTGAAGGTCCAAGCACAGCCAAAAGCTTAACAGGTTGACAGAGCTGACAACTCTGATTTTGATTTTTAAATTCTTTTTTAAAATATAAAATGCAAAAGGCTTTTAGAGGCTATATCTGAAGCAAGCAAATAATTAATGCAGTAACTTTTAATCTAAAGCAGTCAATTTATTCTTCAGAAAAACACTGCGATCGATACTTCTCGTACTTCAAAAAGGGGAAACTTCCTTTATAGTTATGCTTAGTGATTCCCTGAGTGCTTTAAAATTGTGCCAACAGTCATTCACTCAGGCAAAACATACCAAAGCTACTGCCTGACTAGTAGGATGATCCCGAAACTCAGAAGAAACTAATTATCTCTGCTAACCTGGTTGGCTGTGCTCAAATCTTTTGAACATTAGTCTCTATCTAGCTAAATAACCAGATACATAATAACCAGCTAACCAGATGCCTAATAAGCACTCTTTCCCAACAGAAGGCTCAGGATCTTCTTGTCTCTGTAATTCATAATTCCAGCTATGTAGCAGGGAATTTAGAAAAGGAATCATTACACTAACAGCTAAACAGATGCAGGGAAAACAAGGGGTGTTGAGTCCTTCACACCTCACTGCAGCTCTCACACCAAGGCAGTGGGAGCCACAGCAATGACCACTACCATCAACAGGATTACTGCTTACAAGCCATGAAGGCAGTGCATTTAAATTAATTTATTTTGTTTTATATTACTCCACAGTCCTCAGCCATTTTGCACTTACGCTGTTGCTTACTGGGCAAGTGGCAAGGTGGGAACTGCTCAGGTGACACCACAGGGCAGGAGAGGGAAGTTGATCTAAAGCAAGTCTCCTGAATGTTCTAGGAAACTCCTGACTGGACAGAAAGGTGATTAATATTTGATGGATAAATTCCAGCTTCAATTATTATTTTGGTGTCTAAACTGGAAAAAAAAATAATTCTGGCAGCAAAGCAGAAGTCTCCAAGGATTATTAAGACAATTTTGTGTTTTATTCCCACTTAACTGCCTATCCTTGGGCATTAACACTCAAAAAAAAGTTTGACATTTGACCCCGTAAAGGAGACTCTGAAAGTAATTCCTTTGAAGTACTGTAGTGAGGGAAAATGCCCAAGTCCATTCTAACAGGACATTTACTCACAGTTCCATGTAAAATACTTCATGTCAACAATGCCTACAGAGCAATGTGCAACAGCAGGCCTCCCCAGCTGGGGGACAAACCTTGTTCAATGGCTTCCTTAACATTGATCCCTTTGTGCTTCCTAATTCTTGGATTTAAAAGTCATCTGCAAATTCGCTGTTGCTGCGTGCGTGAGACAGCACATATGAAAGCTGTGGCTCTTGCTGGCAGGAACAGGAAACAGCTGATGCATGCTGCAGGGAAACTGCAAATTGGTATCAGAGTGGGGTTTTATAGCTTTTTAAACTGACTGTCATGTGAGAGCAGTAAGGTCTAACTCCCGGCTGGAGCATGGGCCTGTAGGAAGAGGTTAGAAAGGGAAAATGGTATTTACAGCCGTCACCAAAACTTTAGACATTTTAGTAGGAAAATGCAGGCTGAGAAGAATTAAGTCAAGCTGCAAAACCACACTCAAAAATCCAGCAAAGCAATCGATACCTTCAGCAACCTTAGGCCTTCCCTGTTTAAATTTGAAATAAGCTGCCTAGAAGAGCGGACACAATGTTAGACAACCTCACCTCAAACAGCACTGCACCTCCAGCTGGGCTCACATCTGTGCCCTGCTTTGATGCTTCCCTGACTCCCACAGCTCCAGCAGGCTGACAGTAGGTATCTCCAGTACCACGCCTGCTCTAGCCAAGCAGAGAAGTTTAAATTCCTCATATGGAACACAAAGAGCTCAGCCCAACTTTGCTGCAGCTAAAGCAAACTGTAGCTGCACCTCAAGGCAAGACAGAGGCTCACTCAACCTTCATTCAACAGCCACTGTATGTGTCCAGCATGAGCTGTTTTTGGGTAGGGGAACAGCAGCTTGGTCCCCCCACAGGTACCCTCAGTCACCTCTGCTTGCTTCAGCCAGCACGAGTGCAACACAGACCAGAGCTGAGCCCTCAAGGAGACTGTGCACATCTGGACCTGCCTCTCCCCCAGGGAGCCAAAAGGTCCGGAGGAAGCTGATTCCAACACAAATGAGAAATCTGTAGCACTCTAAGCCCAAAAATAAACAGTAGGCTACAGCTAGGAGACAAAAATACTCAACACTTCATCAAGACAGTTTTCCTTTTAGCATGGAAACAAAAAAAAATCCCCAAAAAAACCTCAAAGCCTTAAGGACCTACAGATACAGCTGCTGCAGACACAAAGACCAGGGTTCTTAAAAATAGTATTGCATTGAGAACGATTATAAATTTATAAGCATTTATTGACATTTCAATATATCCATATATCTCCACTAGGTTTCCTCTCATTAACTGCATGCACCTTTAAAAACAAAGTTCAACCTTCAGAATATTTAATATGCAGTGCATTAAATATGTAAAATGATAAATATGTGTTTCCCTAACAAAACGAAACACAACACAACAACCATGCAGCTGGTATCTAGGTAAAAATTACTTCTGATTTTTAGACACAGTGAAAAACAACTTATTTACATATTGCTGCTTAAACAAAAAATGCCACGCCCAATTTGGGACTGCTGAGCTACCACAAGTATGTTTTCCCATGTATCATCACCAGATGTCTATCCCACAAACCTGCAGGTGTTGTTGACAGAGTCCTCAGGGCAGTGGTGGTGGCACTGGCAGGACAGCTTCTTCTGGGGAGGAGCAGGGGCCGTACTCTCACCATCTTTTCTGGTCTCCATGCTCAGCTTGCCAGAACTTCGCAGGGGCATGTTGTCTAGAAAACTGGCTGTAAGAAGGGAAGAAAAAGAAACAGTCTTAGGCTGTATTGCAAGACTTGAAATACAGGCTTTAAACTGCTTCTACCTATCAAAATTTCAGGAAGTTATTTGAGATGAGCGTTTACTACAGAGTGTTTTTCTGTAGTTTGAAATGGTCACCATGGTTGAGGCTTATTGGACCTCGGTGGTATTAGATTATATCAAAGGTACTGATGTTTGAGTTCTGCCACTGCCAAGAGATATACTGTGTTTTTATTATTATATATTGACAGTACAGCTTTTCTTCTATTGCATTACATAGGTCAAATCCTTGGCTACACCTCTGAGCTTTCTTTATCTCTACAGCCCTCAGCACAGATCTACATTCACTGAACCCCATAAACATCAGTGGGATTTATGGTACTCCAGGCAGAACAGAACATGGGCATACAATTTAACAAAGACTTAACAGAAAGTGATGTTCTTTCAAATTCAACAGCACGTTCTGTCACTGAATTGCAAAAGCACTGCTTGGAAAACAAGGGAAAGAGCTAATTTCTGTAAAAGAAAAGTCTATAAACAAAGTAAAAGAGAAGAATGTGGTTTCAGATGAACAATGCTGAAATATATGGGGGTGATTATTTCTAAAATTATCAGCATACTGAATCTCCATGGAGCTGGTGGAGTACAGCTGGAGATGTTTGTGATAGGCTAGGAGCTGTTTAAGCAACCTCCTTCCCCCAGCTCTACTCATAAATATCAGCTTTCAGTCCTTGAGAAAGTTTTAAGCTTCAAAGACAAAAATGAGATTAGCATGAAAAGCCTCAATGGGCAGTTCCTCACTCTCCTTTTGGCTCCCGGTATGAAATCTTACCAAAGATTACCAAACAGCTGTCTCCAAAAGAGGAGCTGAAGAACAGGCTTGGTTTACTGTTGAGTCTTTATAAACAATTGATATTACAATTATTTTGTAATTTATCCTTTACTCTAAAATTTTCCCAAAATCTCCATCATTAGGACTGATATATTGTGGAGCTGACAAAAAAAAAAAAAAAAAAAAAAAAAAAGTATCTTTTTGAGCTCCCTAGGGAGAGACAGGGTGGGCAAACAAGCAGAGGGGACGGGGAAAAGTAGCTACACTTCAGGGCTTGGACTGCAATCAACAACTGAGGTGAGAGTGAAGCTGAACGACTCTGAAGCAGTGAAAAGCCAGAGGAAGCATGGGGCCGTTCTACCAGTCCTCACCCTTAAGAGGGCTGAAAAAGCCCAGTCTGCACTCCTGGGAGCATGGGACCAGCCAGGGCACATCATGCCTCCAAGCTGCATATCCCTCCTCTCCTGTGCTAGCTCTGGTAGCACAGGATAGGCATGGATAGGCACTGGGAACAACAAGTGACACACAGGCTTTAGTTTTCTGCAGTGTAACATGAGACAATGCAAGCTTATCCCCAGTAAAGCCAGAAAAAAGCTGTCACTTGTTAGCTCTGGGAGAAGTGGGGCTTTGCATGTAAGATCATTGCATTTAGAGAAGTGCTAGCCTTTTTAACATTACAGCCCTTCCACTCCTTGCACATTCCTTGCACAAGAGGTGTATTAATAATATTAGGGTGATACACATGAAAGAGAATAATTCACCATGCCAGACTAATGCTCCTATGAAACACAGAACTCGTACAGCTTGACTTTTGCCCAGTACCTCTGTGTCCCACTGAAACCAACTGGTTCTTGATCAGCTTTTTCTGAAGTCAAACCAGACAACCAGTTACAAAACATACACAAACCCTGGTTTATAACCCTTGTACCCGAGATACAAACTGGATTCACAACACTGGCTGGCAGTCCCATACTGTTTTCACTAACATTTGGCAAAATCAGAACTAAAAGCGTGAGTTCACTCAAGATACATTGCGTGTATGTGGTGTTGTGCACTTGCAGCTGTACCTTAAGCTGTGCCTTAAGATGAAGTAGATGCTTAAATTACAGGAAAAACAATGCACCATTTTTTTTTTCTCCTAATACGATTAGGCAGCCTGTGTATTACAAATTAATATCAACAGATGTTTGCTCCCTGGGTTACAGGATTAGGGATTACCTAAATTCTCTTTCAATCGGCAATTTTTATCAGTATTACTTTGTTACCATTGAATGGGGAATGTTCAACTATTAATATTCCTCTCAAGGATTTTCAGACTTCAAGCTCATGAGGCAACCAAGTGAATTTCTAGCTCATGAGTGTAATAGTTGGCTCTGTACATCACTTCTACAGCTCTTTCTACAAGCTACCTACAGTTTTAGCAGGGATCTCTCCCCAACAAGGAGTGTAAAACACAAAAGTTTCTTACACCTAGCACAAAAAATGGGGAAAGGTTTAATAACACATTTGATGGTGCCTGAATATGTTAAATTTAGGCAGCTAAACACCATCCTCATAATATATACAACCACGTATCATTCATTTTTCCAACAAGCACGTAAGATGGTCATACCCCAACACAATCTGTGGCCATCACTCATCAGTGATGTGATGATGAACAGCTTCTGCAAAACTTGACATAAACAACAGCTTACACCCCTAGACCTGCCTGCACTCTCAGATATAATAAAACAGCTGGAAGTGGCTGAATTTGAATCAAAAATCTGAAGTACCATCAAAGCATCGTAGGTGACTATGTAGAGATGTAGTTTGGTTTTGGGAAAATTTAGGAGATAGGCTGGCATTCAAATTTACACCTTCCAAGAGTTGAAATTAGGAATGTAGCCTAGTATTTTGCTTACACCTAATGCCTAGGGTCAAAACTAGTGCAAAAGCATTGCAGTCCAGTGTCAAATACATTAAATTGAATAAAACTAAAATAGGCAGGAATAAGATACCTTTAATCAAGCTCTTTTCTGTCTTCTAAAATATAGAACTCGTCTCACTCTATTCTCTTGCTCCTTTCATGCCTTCATTTCCTGGCTGCTAGCTAAATTGATGGGCAGATCTTTTGCCTCTGGTGTCTCACCTAGCAGATAACCGTGGAGCATGTAGGAACTCTTCTCCACCCACTCAGAGCTGAGTTTCAACAAGGTCTCCTGACTTCTATGTCTGTTTGACTTCAGCACAGAAAGGTTTTCCAGCAGTCCCTTCCTCAAAAGGAAACATGTAGGAAGGAACTCACAAGAGAAGGGGGAAGAACTTTCCAGCTTGGCAATAAGTTTCTCCTGATTTCAGGCGTGAAAAACACAGTTTGGGATGGTAAACAGCTTGTTTCTCTTGCATTTGCTGCTGTTCTGTAACAAGCACCTGTCTCTACAGACCTGGCTCTGTCTAGGGTTTAGAAGCCCTTTGGGTTTTGAAAGCTCTCCTAGACCCCTGAAAGAAAGATTTCAGGCTATTTAATCTTGGCTGCTTCTTTACTGTAGCCTATTCTGTTGCAGTCTGCTCATGGTCAGCTTCCCATCCCTGATGCACTGAGTGCAGCTTGGGAGAACTGCAGGAAAACAGTGGGATCAAAAATAAGGTTGTTTTAGTCTGCTGAGAAACTTACTGTCTGCATTAGGAAATTCATCAAAGCAGCTGTGCACCTCAAGTTCATCATCAGACTGGTACAAATTCATCAAGTTCAGCTGAGTTTCTCAGCTTAACTCTCTTTTTCCACCAGCATCTATAAAGCATCATCCACCACAAGGGATGGCAGTCAGCTGCCGGGGCTTTGATGACTCTTTGGAGTGCTACTCCTGGAAAATACTTTCCTCTCTAGGACTGGAACCACTGAAAACTGTGATGTGATGGCCTCTTATGAACCTCTACCTGAGAATGGGGACCGTGTGCAGCATGCTACTGCTTTGTTTTTCCCTTGTGTGTGTCTCTCCCTCCATGCTTTGTGGTCCTTTAAAGAAAGATCTACAAAGATCCTGAATCCAGGATAAAGAAAATAATGAAAATAAAGTGCTGTAAAATGAAAGTCACTCTCATGGTCATACAGGAGGATAACGTTAATGTCTAATTTAAGCCCCTACTAACTTCCACTGTCAACAAATAATCCTTCTTGGATATACTCTTCCATCTATCAGCGCTAAGATTCAGAACAAAATACTTTGCCAGGTGGCAAACCCTTTCATGGCATTTCAGGGAGTTCTGCTGTAATTTTTTAAATGTGTGAGATGTGATCACAGATCCCCGCTCCACAATGACAATGCAGTAACTATGAGGATGAATTCTAACTTGGTTTTAAACAGTGTTGTTGTTTGTTGGTTTGACAGGTCTGCAGGCAGTGGTGCCTCGCACACAAAAGGAAAATCACCTATTTAAGCTTTACATTGGCTCATGTAGGTGCAGAAAAAATATCTGATCTAGAGAGCCAGTCTCTCGGTGTACATTCAGACCTCGAACTCTCTGCCATGGCTGCCAACAAGTACTTCACCCTCTGCCAACTGTAGCCATAGTTATGTGATTTGGACAGAAATTTCTCCACTAGAATCTGGATAAAGCCCAGTAACTCATTTCACACTGGCCCACAGCCATTGGATGGTAATGACTTTTGGGCACTGCTCCGATTCAACAAGTCTGGTAATGTAGGAGGTGAAAAGCTCTTTATTCTGTTTCTCTGTATTCTGTGGTTTGAATTTTAAGCCATCCTGTTCCCTGAGGATGAAGAATTAGCAATAGTTATCTTAACAGATTAATTTCTGTGCCACAGCTGTAAGATTTATGTGCTGTCTATGCAGTGAAAAAAGCAAATCTCTCATGACCTTACAGGGGCTCCTAAGGAGTAAAAGTCAGACTTTTCAAACAGATGCTAAGGACAAAAAAACAAAACAACAACAACAACAACAAAGTATCAGAGCTTTGTGATTACTCCTCTTTCTACACAGGGCATTTGAAGCCTCAGACTGGTTCAACACCATCCATTCATGCTTTCCTATTCTGATAACAACATCTGGCCACAGCATCCTCTGACTGGGAGCAAGACTTACTGCTTGAGAGAAGGCACACACCTAAGAAGCTCTAAATGTCACGGAGCAACTGTTTCAACTGCTCCTTTGGACTGGAACCTAAGGATTTTCATACAAAAGTGTCTGAACAGTAATTGAAAACAAATGAAAACAATGCAAACCTGAGAACAAAATCAGTCAACTTGATAAAATAGTTAAGATGGAAATTTTAAACCACAAGATGACTTCATTTATGCCCTGCACTAATCTACATAATGCGCTTTTCCTCAAAACAGACTTTTATTAAAATACAAAACTATCTTGTGACATCCTGCTAGAGTTTCCTATGCCATATCATAAACCACAGCCTGATGACTTCCCACCAGGCTAGGGTCATACCATCAATATGATTGTTTTAGGAGGAAGGGAAATAAGTAACTGCTAACTCGCTGTACTTTACAGTTACCAGATAAAAGAATTTCCATGGGATATTTTCTGGCAAATAGTCAGCAATGAAAACACAGCACAGTTAAAAGACTTGAAATAAATTACACCTCTTAACTCAGCCTGATCTACTGTGTAAAATAGTCAAGAGGTAACAGTAAAACACTTTTTTATTGGTGATAATTACGTAACAGAGAGGGAAAACTGGATCATGACAGTTTCCCTTTGCTGTATATTCAAGGCTACTATAAAACTCAAGGAAATATCAGATGCTGAGACCTTCATATTTTTGATCCAAAACCACAGTAAACAAAATCTGGTGTTAATACACCAGAAAAAATGAAAACAGCACACTTAGCTTTGCAGTGTGTGACTATATTGCAGTAGTGAGCCCAAACTTATATTGGTATCAATCCATGTTTGAAAATAGCTGTACCTTGATATACATCCACCTTGATATACATCCACTGTAATAAACTGACATACTACAAAAAATGTAACATTGTAGGGCTTATGTATGATTTGTGACGTTTCCCACCTATGCTCGACTTCCTGTACAACAAAATACAGAGAACCTACAAGTTGCTCCTTCTCATCTGTATATTTCAAAATTTGAGGTGGTTTTGTTTCTATTCATAATGCAAATAAGGTTTAAAATAAAATGTACTTTTAAACAACCTGTCAGGCAGTTTTCTTAAAAACTGTTCCTGTCCATATTAATAGAATTGTCACTGAGTGCTAATATAGCTACAAGCATCCAGGACCACTTTAAACAATGTCTTTATTTTTCAGAACTATTAGCTAAAAAGTTTAGCATGTAATGTAACAAGCTGTGACAAAGCCTCTGACAAAAGACCCTCCAAACTAACACCCGTTCCATAATACTCACAACTTACAAACACAAAGGTTTCTTTGGTAACACAGCCCATGGAAAATGCACATGTAATTTGCTGTCTGTTTTCCTCTCATTTCTGATGCCCAGTTAATCTTTGACATATTTTTCATTTGGAAGAAAATGGGAATTGGTTGGCACATTTTTCATAGCATGAGACAATGCACCAACACAACATAAAAAAAGTAAAATAGAAAGATAACTTTAAAATATCCAAAGGAAAGTGCATGCAAAGTGTTGTATCCTGTCAGCTTGGACTCAGTAATGTCTATTCCTATCCACTGTAATTCCCCATTAATATTCCCCAAATGTGTCAAACATCTTGCCTAATTCTACCTTCTATGATCCTTTGGTTCAACGTGTAAATACTCCATGACAAAAGAAAAGCTTTTAAAATATAAGTTTGTCTTTAATATTTGCAAAGATGAATGAGCAGGTACTTCATAAAATTCTCATTAAGATACCAACACGATTCTTTATTTTTAATCCCTTTTCAAGAGCTGTATTTTACACAGCAAAGGTAAATGTGTTGGAGCTACCAATCTGAAACAATTAAAGGCAAATACCTCACAAATATCGTGGTGAGAGCCAAAGTCCAATGTGAAAATGACTAATTCTTCTGGACACAGAGAAAACAGAGATATTGAAGGCCACCTTTGCATCTGTCTTCAGTGTCAACACCACCCCTCAGGAACTTCTGACCCAGAAGGGAGGCCTGAAGGAAGATGTTCCCTTTGTCAAGGAGGATTGGATCAGAGAGCACCTAGACAAATTGGATATCCACAAGTCCATAGGCACTAACGGGACGCATCTATGAGTGGTGAGGGAGTTGGCACACACCAGAATGAGTCTACTCATGACCATCTTTGAAAGGTTGTGGCAATCCACAGAGGGGCATGAGAACTGGAAGAAAGCAAATGCCACCCCAGTTTTCAAACAGGGAAGGAGGGAGGAGCCAGGGACCTACTGGCCATTCAGCCTGACTTCAATGCCTGAGATCAGCTCACGTGGATAGAGCACGGTGCTAATAACACCAAGGCGGTGGGTTTGGTCCCATATGGGCCATTCACTCAAGAGCTGGACTTGATGATCCTTGAGGATCCCTTCTAAGTCAGAATATTCTGTGAAAGGACAATGATGGAGCACCTCATTCTGGAGGCCATCTCTGTCAACATGAATGACAAAAATCTGATCAGGAGTAGTCAACACAGATTCACTAAAGTTAAATTATGCTCAAAACAGGGGATAGAAATTAGGGCACAAATATGTCAAAAAGGCAATCTGGATATTAACAAACAGCAGAGTCTGTGCCATACTCTACATTTTAAAAAAAATATAGGAAGATTATTGTTAACATCCTGCAGTAGTTATTTCTGTTTCCAAGCTGCAAATCACCACATATACTTGCAGTTCCAAGCAGCAAACACCAAATGTGATCATCAGGAGATTATGCAAAAGTCACTATAAGTGATCTTGAAAACTCTCCTGAACAGCAGCAACAGGGGAAAAATACACAGATGGGAAGCAATGCAATGTGATACCACTGCTACTAATCTATGCTGTGCTATCTGATCTTTAGGAAAGCAGCAAAGATTGTACTGGGCAAGCTGCAGATTTGTACTTATTATCATTTCAGATGATATTGAGATTGAGGCATTCAGACAATGGAATTTAAAGAAACAGCAAGAGACAGCTTTGACCTCATGGCTCTCTTAGATATGTTTAATAAATCACTGTCGCTCCTGCTGCCTTTCCGAAAGAGAAGAAACACAAGAGCACCATGCAGCTGAGACAAAAATAGTGCCTGGAAGATAAAAATACCAGCTAGCCATTCTCACCTCAAGATCAAAGACTGCACCTGGATATTAAAATATAATTAGCATGTGCACATGCCATGCTTGCAGAAACCAGTGCCAACACTATGCAGAGGTGCCGGTGCCCTTCTGACTAACTGGGTTTGTCCGTTCAGGAGTAAATGTGACACAACCCCAGCTCAGCCTAAAGAGCAACCTACTTCATAAATTACCAACTCCTTTCTAATTTCTGCTACATTGGTGTAGTTCCCTTTTTCTCTTCTTGTAAGAATAAATTTAATTAGTGTAGATATTCACAAAACCAGAAGAGTCATACAGATGTTAAGGTATAAGCATGCTATATTTTTTATTTTTTTTTCCCAAATATAAAACTTTCTTTAAACTCAGTTTATTGATTAACTTATCATGCTTCCCAAATCATGGGGATGATGATGCTTTCAACCAATTCCCCTTCCAACTTTTCCTCAAGTGCCTGTCTGTCTTCCAGAAGGACAGATTATTTGGTGTCTGAAAAAATAACTAGTATTTTGATAATTTTTCATGGATTAATGCCATCTGCTTCCCAAAATCCCACGTGTTTATGGCACTCTCAGCAAGTAACTGCTGCTGAATGAAGTGCTCAAGGATCTCCACAAATTCTTCTGCCTGGAGGCAAATGCCACCCTGACAGGTCACCAGGCCAAGCAGAGTTTTAAGCAACTGAACAAGTGACAGTATAAATTCCTGCCCTGTTAAGCTGCCAAGGCAGGGACTGCATTGAACTGACTGCTGCTACTGTTGGCCTCCCCACACACGCTGCACAGGCATTTGAACTACATGTGTGGAAACCATAAGCGATGAAGAAGATCTTTGTGTTCACGAACGAGGGCTGAGGCACAAACCTTATCTTCTGCAAACGTGTCTGAACGCAACAGAAAGCGTCATTGACTTGCTCACTTTGACAGAAAACAAACAAATCCATTTAGAGGGGGAGGAAAGCATCTCTACTGCAAACCAAAATTAACTGCACGCATGGAGCAACAATAATGAATTTTGACCACAGACATAAGCGCTACGGTTTTCCAGAAGTGTTTGAGCAGCCTAAAAAGAATTTCCTTCTCTGAATGCTCCAGAGTTCATGTCTGGGCAGGAAGGGAGTGTGTGCCACCCATGCCAGTGACACAACCACCAATCTATCAACCAGGGCCCACCAACAGGTTTCCATGCCCATCCACCCACTCGAGCCTCTGCAAGAGGAGGAAGCAGCCCCCAGCCCCACTGTGTTCGCTTGCTTTGCTTTTTCCCCCAATGTCATAGAGATGTATCTTCACAACTACACTTCATACACAACCTCAAAACCTAAGAAATGTGCACTGCAAACACCCTTGGCAAGCTTACATCCCATGTGCTCTTCTCCTTGACCAGAAGTTTTCAGAAGATGCATGACCTCCTTTCTCTCATTCTCTGCAGATTTCTCTAGTTTTATAGAATGTAAAACCTTTTTTTGTTTTTTTTTTCAGTATCCAGCCAGATATGAACAGCAATGAATAGGAGAAAAAGTACATTTGTTTTTATTATTTGGCTATTTTTCCAATTTACTAGTATTTGAAATGTATAGAACAGATGCAGCATTTTAGCAAGCATTACTGACGTACACAAGCACTATATATCGCTAAAGTCACACAGAAGGATGAGTAAGGCTAAAACCAGTCCCAGCTCTGAAATTCATGCCCACAATGCAAACCTGGCACCAAAATTAGCCTATTACTGCCAAAACATTTATTTTTAAATTAACTTCAAATCCAAAGGTTAATATAAAGGAGAAAAAGTGAAACATTCTTTTTTAAGTTCAAGATCAGGCTGATTTCCAAGTACTAGTTCTTCTAAAAATTTCTTTTTCCTCAATCCTCACCAGAAAGGAAAACAGGAATTCTTTTGTTTTACCTGCAGTATTTTCTCTGTATATCTACCTCCTTTCTCCTTAAATCTAAACCAAAGTGCACCTAAAAGGTTTGGGTTGGCCTCCTGAGACTGTACAAACTCTGACCCCCAGTCCAAGCGAATGAATAGGAAATCTCCTGAGTATGTGTGTGTGTCCCTGCAGGAACCAAAGCTGCAAACACAAGACCCTGTGCACCACAAGCAGCTGGCTCCCTGCTGCCCCACATCTTGCCAGCACACCAGCAACGCTGCTTTTTCTTCAGTCCCTCTCTGACCTTTCTGAAGAACCTGCTGAACTTGACTGGGTTTTTTTCTCCCAGTCTCTTAAGTGTTCTGCTCAAACCATGCTCAAAAAAAAAAAAAAAAAAAGAAAAAAAAAAGAAAAAGAAAAAAAAAAGGGAAAGATGAGGGGGGGAAGCACAAGAGCTTTGTGAGTTGAAAAGCTAAAGCCTTCTACTTACGCCGAGTTTCCGTGCGCTTGCTACATCGCTGCCAGATTCCCCGAGGATGAGAGTCATGTGAGGAGGCAGAGGGTGGCTCTGCTAAGCAAACACAGCACCGTAGGCCAGGCTAATCCTGCACCTGTGGCGTGTTATTCAGCAGAAAAGAAATGTAGTCCAGACTGCCTCTGCTTAATACGGCTCAGCTGTTTCCCTCTGTGCTCGCTTTGATTGTAAGCTGGCAAACAATATTATTTCAGCCAGGCGCAAAGGGGTATTCAGGCTACATAGGATGTGACAGTAAAAAGGTGAAAGAAAAAGAAAACCTTGGAATTACAAATAAAACAAAGATCCTGAGCAATGCAGAATTTCTAACTCTTTCCAGATGGCTGGCAACACCTCCCAAGGTCAGTATATAAAATGTGCACTGAAGTTGGAGCCTTCTGTTCCTCACCTCCCTTTAAAGTGGCTACTTGTGATACAGGATATACCACAGTGGCCTGGCCCTCATTTACCCAATTCAATACGTATTTGCCAATGAGAGCAATCACAAGAAGGTTCAGATGGGGTTTTAGGCTTCTTATGGTACAAAAAATGCCAACTGAGAACAGACAATGAAAAGAAATGGCAGGCAACCAGCAATTTGGGATTTTTTTTTTTCAGAGAAAGAGCCAGAAAAGAGGTGGTGATATTGCTGCTAAGATACATATTTATCATAGCACATCACAAAAAAACCCAGAAAACCAAAACCAATAGAACAAAACCAAGAAACAACAGCCAAAAAAAGACCAACAAAAAAACCACAAACACAAAAAAAAAAAAGGAAAAAAAAAATCCAAACCCAAAACTAAACAAACAAAAAAAAAACAAACCAGGAAACTTGATAAATTGCATCTAACAGCATCAAAATTTGGTCCTATCATGGAACAACAGCAAGACTTTCATTTCAAGGTAGAGTACATAGCCATTGAGAGCATTTTATGATCCTGATATTTGCTGTGCAATTTGACTAACCCCTGTTAAAAATTTCCTGTAATTGTGACCACACATATATAAAACAAACCAGTATTATTTAAAAGCAAAACCACACAGATTATTATTTCAGATATTTGAAATAATTTAGTTAACTTAATCTTGTAACTGGGATTTATTCCAGATAATGTGGTCATAATGTACTGCACTTCCTTCATATAACATCTATCATTTCCATCTACCACCTACATGTAACTATGTAACAGAATATCTATGTGTATAACACATATATGTAACAGAGCATTACTGATAACCAACAGATGCTTTTACAAATGTTTCCTTCTGATATTAAACTGTAAACATCAGACATTGCAGTCACAATGCGCTCACAGCATTTGTACTGAAATGCTCTTCTCTACAAAATGATACTTCAATTTCTGCTCCATCATTCCCAAATCTAATTCCATGTTTGGTGATGAAAAAAAGAGATATCTGCACACTTAAAATGACATATCAAATTTTTTGGTGGAAGGTTTACTGCAGCTGCTGTTTACCAATGGGATTATTTCCAAAGAAATAGGAGCTTTATTCCTATGAGGAAATGTTCATAACCAGTTTGGAACTATATGAACTTTCAACTGTTTTCTTATAGAAGAGATAACTCTTCAAGATGCTGACTGAAACAAGTAGGATATCTAGATATCTGACTAGATCACAGAGCAAAAAGTAAGAAACAAGGCTTTTTACAACACAGCATCAAAATAAAAAAGCTGTCTCAAATTTCCTCTTTCAAAAAATTTGGTGGTTTTGGGTTTGTTGCTTTTTTTTGTTGTTTTGTTTTTTCTTTTTCAAATACCTAATTCCTTTTTTGGAGCCTTACACCAGGTTTTTTTTAAAGCTATTTGATACTAGCAGAGGCAATGGCTAAATTTTTCCTCCTCCTGGTCTGTTCCTGATTCATCCCTAGTTCAGAGAACTACCTGTAACTCTATCAAGACCACATTTACCAAGTGAAAAAGATAGATGATGTCTAAATTTCTGCCAACACAATGTTGAATCGTGGTCCTGCTAGAAACTGCTTGGTGCTCCTGGCAGCAACCACATTCTTCTCTTTAACTCTCTGAGGACATCCTGCTCATTCTGCCTTGTGTCTCCTGGAGCTCATTCATGGCAATGTCCAACAAAATCATCTTCAGAGCTCTAAAGAGTGTTTTGAATTTGCTTTCATTGTACACTGTGGCCTTTGCCACAGTGCATGTGGTGCTATCCAGACTGTGCTCTGTACCAGCCCGCTGTTCTGCCAACACAAAGCTCAAAACCCACTTCGACCATAACGTGAAAACACAGAAAAACAACGAAAAATACGGAGGCTGGAGAATAAACAAGACTGATATAAGCGTCTTTAAGCAGGAACAGCTTTCATACACATTTCTTTTTACAACCAGTCACACACCTAAATGTTTGCATTTAATTAATTCTCAAAACAGCGGACTAGATGGCTGTGGAGACATAGGAATTAGGGACACAGACTGTTTTGTATATGTCAGCTAAATCTGAACGCTAGCTGAACTTCACCTAAAGCCAGCAAAAGCTTCCTGCTAGACTGCCTGTTTGAAACCAGAACACTGTGCTGGCTGAAATACTTCAAGGGTGATATTCACTTCACAACACCTACATCTATGATTTCCAATGAATACTCTACTTGCAAGTTAAAAAACTCAGGAAAAGGTCATATTGACAATTTAACAGAATGTAGAAGAATATTAACCCTTAACACCATGAGACATCGCTACTTCCCATATTATTTAAATTTGATGGATCAGGAAGGAACTTTTGTTCCCGTAATAACAACAGAGCATTACTGATGAGTGGGAAATCTACTTCACTTTTCCTTCTTTCCCTTCTCTCTTTCCAGAGCATGCACTTATTTTCTGACACCCCTGTTACAAAGGAAAGCCTACCACTCTTCATTCACAGCTAAGCCAAAGGTCAGGAAAATATAAAAAATAATCTTTCTCTCATTAACTAATTTAAATGTCACATAAAAAGGCCTAGAACAAAATAAAGTAATTGCCAGCTGCCTAATTATTTTCTCATCCTCTTCCAGACCTCAACACAATGCCTTTGTTAGGCTGCCTGCCAGTGACGTTTAGAACATTAAATATACCACATTTCTGCAAGGACTTTGTGTTGCAAAATGTGCTCTGGTGGGCAAAGCTGAAGCAAATATAAGAGCAATCTGACATTATCCACCTTAAATGATGAGAGAAGTGAGAATACTGTGTGCTGTCAACACCCCCTCAGGTTTGTATCCATATTCCTAGAACAGTTCAGTAAGGGGAGGTTGGAGGTTAGAGGTGACCAAGGACAAATTTTGGCTCCCAATTAACACTACTGAGCCATGAAAGCCTTGTCTAGCAGGCGCCATCACATACAAACTATCCTCCCACTGCACAGGGCCCTTGCTCTTTGCAGAGTTCAGTGTCTCCTGGCTTGCCCAACAGTGTAAGCAGAGGGATCATTAGTTATGACTAGTAGAGTCTAGGAGATAATGTTGACTCTCATTTCAGGAACTATTAAGCTATAAACACTGCGCTGAAAGCCATTTATCTGCATTTTAAGATAAACAGAGAAGCTATTCAATTAAGTAGACTGCAAGAAATAAGCCACAGATGCCAAATCGAACAACTTTTAAACTCTGAAAGAGAAAATCCGTGCATTTAATAAGCACAACTTTATACCACGAAATAACTTGCATGGAAGTTCATAAGCAGCACAGCTTAACCACCCCACCACGTCTGATTAAAAAAATACAAATCAAAGTGTAATTACAAAACAGTTAAATCCAAGCAATGTAAATTAGATGCACTTACAATTTGCAAGTTCCTACCACAGCCACCAGTGATGGTGTGCAAGGTTATGAAGTGGCACTTTTCATACAGCAGTATTTACATTTTATCTCCACATCGCTACAATTTGAAAATGAGATGCTATTCCAGACCTCCACAAGTGAGATAAATGCCTAAGCTGTCACGTTCGTATCTGCACTTGCTAAAGGAGAACATTCTTCCTGAGATAAGCAAAAGAGTATGAAATTAATTTCTCAAGTCTTGCCAACTAACCAGATTTTTTTAACTGAATATTATTCATCTATTTGGACGTATCACTATAAGATCTTTAAGATACTAGCTTAAAAATATTAAAAGGAGAAAAACTAACCTCAAACCACTAAAAAGTATACCCACAAAATAGTTTCCAGTATCCTTTAAAAATACAGAAAACATGAAGCATTCTAAGCATTAAAAAAAAATAAAAAAAATAAAAATATGGATTCCCCCCCAGCACAAAAATTATAAACCTGATCTTTCCTCACACTTCCAGATGCCAGAGATTTTCGAGCCAGCTCTGAGGTCAGACGGGGAACACGCAGGTGCACCAAGCATCGGCAGCTGAAAGCTTGCAAGGTTGTGCCGGAATCTGATCCACCCCCCTTCCCACATTCCTGCCGGCATTATAAACGCTCCCTGAAGGAATAATACCCTAATACGGACTAATTTTCCGCATGCAGCCCCAGCCTCATTAAACCTCTTCTTTATCACCATTGTTCAAAGCAGTTTTTCTGGTAATATTGAACTCTCCTACGCCCATCTACAGAGAAAAAAAACCTCCTTTTCTGTTCTCTCCAGTATCATTTCTCCTACTCAGGTCCACTGGCACTACACAATAGATTCAATAAAAATATCCAGTTTCATCATATGATGGTAATGTCCTAAAGACCATGACATGGATTAAGAAAGTGTGTCTGTTCCAGTAAAAAAAAAAGAGATCACTCTCCCAACAGGATTTGATAGATTTGTATGAGTGACTCCTCCCAGCAATCAAGCTAGCCCAAGTGAATTAAGAAGACAGTATTTCTGAAGCAGGTGCTTTTCAGAACCTGCAATCCTTCACAATTTTTAAATGGCCTTCTAACCTTCCCTAGAAAAATCCTTTTGCCTTCAGCGACATCACACAGGTTCTGTTAACATGAACAGCCTTTGCCACTACAATAATTAAAATATTTGAATGTGCCATCAGCTAGCTTCATTGTAGAGCCAAAAAAAGAGCTGGTCTGCATTCAAGCGCCCTGGGGAGGAAAAAAAACTAAGAGGGAGGTTATGACATGCTGAAAACAAAAGTGGGTCGTCTTTCCAAAGTGCTGAATACCTGTGGCACCTTATCCCAGATGCTCCATGATGAACCCTGCCCATCTGCAAGGCACTGATGTGGAAAACTATGTTGTTTTAAAACCATTTCTATTTTGCAGATGAGAATTTCTGCTACAAGGCTGACAGAAGAATGCCATCTGCAGACATTCCTTCTTTCCCAGCTCCATCCAGATTATCCTGAATGGCCTGAGACTTGAAATACAGCAGAGGATAACACAATACAGAACAGAAACACAGCCAGAGGATTTCTGCCTATCCTAACCACACATTCTAATAACAATCCTGAAATGATAAAACTAGTTGTACTATGAGTTGCTAGTTCAGAGGAAAACAGCAGACCAAACAGTGCTGTGTTTTCCAGTGATTCTTTTGCCTGCGTTCAAAGTACAAACACCCACGAGAGATTGCCAGAAATATGGACACCAGGAATAGAAAATGCAGGCAAAAGCACTGTGGGAAGGCAAGCCATGCATCCATGATCTTTCTACCAGTTTAATTCCATCTACCTGTGATATTGCGAAAGAAATATAAACAAGCAAATATATTGTTTCTATATTATGTGTGTAAGATACATACATATTCTATCTAAATGCAACATACATCACTAAATAATTAACCTGTTAGGGCTCTAAACTGAGGAAACACAGACCTAGTTCCACTGAACAAATCACTGTGGAAATGAAATAATTTGAAAATTGAAAATAGTGCTACTATTCAATATGATAATATCAATGTAAGCAATGTAAGTATGAAAGATGTGGTCCTCATAACCATTTTTCTTATGTGCAGCACGAACAAAAGGCCATGGTGTAACATTTTGTTCACACATCTGATTATAAAATAAGGCACATAAACATAAAATAATGACAATAAAACAATGTTTCCCGTATTTTATTATCCTGTTCTTGAAATCATTCCTCTTTCTCATTTTTCCTCAACCTAATTCCTTCATAGTGTTTTAAATACTTATTTTTTCTCCTTTTTTAATATATTTATTTATTTTTTCAATTAACCCATTAAATTTGAATTAGAAACCCTGACTACAGCAGAAAATCAAAAAGAATTTTCATCAAATGCCAACAAAATACAACAGTGTGGGTCTTGTAGGGACTTCACTTAAAAGAAGGTGGCTCACCAATATGAATTTAAAATATTGAAATTATTTTTTTCTTTCCCTTTTCTTCTTTTAATCTATTTAAAAGAGATTAAAATTGCCATCTAGCTCAGTTTCATTTATTTTAGCTCCAGTCAATCTCTCTAAAAATTCTCCAAGGCATAAGAACAAGCGGCCTACAACAAATATGTGTTTCAAGCTGAGATGCTGTGTAGTTTCAGAGAGAAAGAAAAATATTTTCCCAAGCTTTCAGTTTTTCATTTGTATAAAACAGTGTATTTTACAGCTAGGTAGAGATGTAAAATTAAACTTCTTCATTAGTGTAATGCACTGTAACTCACTACAAATACTGTTAACATACCTAAATACATGAATTGTGCAACAAGAATATGAAAGGAAATAGATACCCAGTATAGGGCAAAAGAATTATAAAAAGCCAGCTTTCTTCCACAAAATAGCAGAATTCTTAAAGAATCTATTGGTGGTCAAGTCTGACAAATAAGAGGTTGTTTCCATGCTACACATCCTGACTATTGGTTTGATCAACCTTAACTAAGAAATAAGGAAAAGTATTTGGATATTTTGTAAATAAGCACAGGAATCATTATTTACCCATAAAGTTGTCTGAAATTACTCCCTCTCAGCTTGTGTTTCTTATTGCTGTTCTTTTAGTGCACCAATGCTAAATCAATTCCCTACACACCTTTTCAATAGAGGAATGAGTTACTGAAGTCATGGGTGGGGACCATACCAGATGAAACAATTGTTATTACTGAGCTCCAGTCAGATGAAGAAGGAAAAGGGTAAAAACCGTTTTTCAAGATGAATGTGATTACTACAGATATTCACACTTTTCTACATGTAATGTTTTATATTTCTACACTGCTTTCCTTTTCAAAGTAGCTTTCCCTTGGACTGAAGCTGGTAGATGGAAGATCAATCTCTGTGAGTTAAAGAACCAGATTTATCTGCATGTCCAGACAGCAGGAAAACCCATCCAAAAAGGGCACTTGATTTACTACAACACAGAATTCACGTTTTTCTCCCTAAGTTACCAACATGCTCAAGGAACACATTTCAAAGATTTAGTAACACACTGAGCAGAAAATCAATGTAAACACTTAAATATACATGACATCAGAAAATATGTCAGATTAGTTATTTTCTTCTATAAAATACACCACAGTTAACTAATCTTACCCAAAGAACCTTTCTTTAGAACACTGCAGGTCCCCACACTGGAAACACCTACTTTGTCACCGACAGAAGTGACGTGGAACACGCATGGCACCCACCCAGGAATACCAATCGGAAATTCAGCTGCAGCTATGACTAATGTCTGCCAAATTGATAGTGAGGCACGGCTGCAGGAGCCTCCTCAGGCTCAGAGCCACAAGACACACATTCCAGCAGCTGGGCTTTACCAAGGGAAGTCAGAGGGATATTACTGGGGAGGAACTGTCATGGGTACTCCCTGCTATCTTTGTCTTGGAAGCTGGCTTAGAACTGAAGTTTAAAAGCTTGACTCCATACATGAGAAAAATGTGAGGCTCACACCAAGCCAAAAAATGGAGGAAGTGTTGGTAGGCTAAACACGATGTCTCCACTAATGTTAGCCACCTAAACTGAAAACAAGCAGGAACAAACCTTTCAATAGCTACATGAAAGAATAAGGTTAATAAATTTATTTTCAGAAAAGTCTAAAATACACTCTGAGAGAAATAAACCCCAACTTTTTCTTGTATTACATATTTTTCTTACTCAGCAATAGAATTTCTTATATGAATATCACTGTAAGAAATCAACAAACCTAAGAAGCTACATTTAAAGAAAGGCAAAAAATAGGAAGATTTTAATACAAAACCAACCAAATTAGAACTTTGTAATTTATTCTACATCCTGCTGGCTGCAGTTTCAGTAGCTGATATACTCAGGATAGAAACAACCCTACTACTTTGGTTTTATTCTCAACAGCACCATCAATGTGAGTTATCAAATTGAGCAGACTCAAATCCAAAGCTTGCTGTGTTTCAGGAAGGAATCAGTGATTTCGGCAAACTGTCTGTACAGCTTTAGTACACAGCACAATCCAAAATTTTCACCCCTTTAAAAATCCTAAAGTTACAGAATAAAATCCCACGCTTTACTGCAAGCATTTTTAGTTTTGCCATCACCTGCAATGGGTTTAGCATTACAAGGCAAGATATCACCTGCAGAGAATTCCTCTTTCCTTCTCTGTCAGTTAGAGAAAGTCAATTAAAAAATGTATGTAGTGAAGTAATTTCCCTGTTTCTTGCCTGTAACTTAGTTCCCACAGAAAATAAGTAGAGCTATGATGTTAAAAATGAAGGTGAAATTAAGACCAGCATGTACTGTAATAGATTTACAGGGTCCCTTCTGGATTTCACATTCATTGTTCTGTAACCCATGAAATATTAGGGAACCTTGGGAAGAAGTCAAAACCCTTGACTTAAAAACCTCACACCCATTCAGAAAGAGATGATTAGGAAGAACAGTATTATAGCATTGTATTCCTGGTTCCCTTCACTAGTATAAAATGGTTTCAGATTCAGCAATAACATTAATCGAGTGTTTTAAGACCACTCTTTCCTTTCCCTGCGAAGTTTCTCCTTCTTAGCACTCTCAAGAGTATTTGTTTCTGCCAAAGGTAAATTCAGTTTCTGCCTGTAACAATCATGGCAAAATGAGGCTCAGCACACTTCTAGCAAGGAACAGATGTACTTTATACAGATCATTGTATTAGAATGGTTCCAAATACTGTCAAATTAAAGGTGAAAAAACCCATGCTTTTCAATCATGCTTACAAGAAACCAACATAATCATATTATTCCATCAATACGTTGTATTACTTAGAAAAATTCAAGAAAGTTCAGTAAAAAAATTATTTCTACTTTTTTTTGTACACTTCTTTTAGAGATATTTCGAATTAAAATATGTGAACAGGGAATTAAGAAAAAAAAAAGCACCCCATTGAAAAATAACAAAAAATCTTATAGAAGTGGGGGGAATGGGGAAGAATGTGTTAAAGAACAGAGGCACTAGAAAATTTCCCTTAGAAATATCCTCTCCCCATCCCTGAAGAATTTCACTGTTTTCCAGTATGTTTATAATTGCTGTTTTATTTGCCCTGCAGCAGACACAGATCATCCCACCAGAGTCTCCCTTCTGTCGCTTCCACCCTTTTCTAGGAGAAAATCAGCTCAGTACTCACTCCCACTTCTCTCAGCAGAGGATCACCAAAATCCTCCAGATGACATCACAGGGCTGTCTGGCAGGTGGGACCCAACTCCTCAATAAAGCCTGCTGTAAGATTTTAACAGGTTGACACTCAGCTTTGTCTCAACCAAAGGTGTCCAGGGGTTCATCCAAGGAGAAGAGATGGAGGGCAATGTGCTCAAGCTACTAGCCCTGCTTATGAACTTCTCAACCCACTCTGCAGCAATTAGGGTATCAGCAAAGGACGCCACTTCCACACTAACATCAGCTAGGGAGCAGCTCTTGCCAAAAGAAACACCCCATCAAAATTCCTCTGCCAGCAGGGATGTGCAGGTGTTTCCCCACTCCTGATTTTGTAGCTCATTGGTTGAGGGACCTCTTCATCTTCTAGTCCCAATTCACATGTTCTAGGAGTTCCCTACAGTGTAGAGATTATTGTTAAAGAAAAACAAATGATGGAAATCGAAACCTAAAGAATCTGATTTATGTCTGATTTAAGCTATAAAGAAAGACTAACTGGCAGCTGGTGGAACTGGGGCAGGTGTCCTCTCCTCTCATTTAAGCCATCAAAACCTTCTCACCAAAGTTTCCTCCCATGTGACACAGACACAATGATAAAGAATCATTTTCTGGATCCATCTTCCCAAAATACCTAAACATTTCTAAAGCATCTTTCACTCTTCTTTACCTACGGGCAGACAGCTTACGTTTAGGCAGTAAAGGAAAGGTTACACACCACACCCCCATGGTTTGCACACGTTTAATTTTTTGCACTTTGTGTTCATTAAAGATATGAATTAGAAGCAAATATTTTCCTGCATGTGCCTTGTGAGGAAAAATAGGACACAATGTCTGAAACACTTCAACTCTGTGTACTGTTTTGATGTCTCTTGCCAAAACAAAACTGTGATGCTCTTTTGCCAGCTGCGGTCCGCAGGACACCGGTTAAGGTCTTTTTTCTCCACAAAAAGCTATCTAAAGCACAACTTCTCCTTCTTCCCATTCCAAAGACGTGTGTTTCAGGCTGCAGTAGATTTTCTCCTTTCAACCAGCAGCTCTGTGACACAACCCAGAGGCTGAAGGAGATGTAAACTATTTACCCTGCCGCCGCGTACATTATTTTTGCAAGCCAGCAGGCCAGCCTCCCTGGGCCATGTTTGTTTATACGGCAAGTGTTTTCTGCTCCTGCAGGGCGCTCCTGGAAGGAGGCGCCTGTGAGTTTCTGTTTGAGGAAAGCCACTGAGTGATCTGCATTTCTGGCAGGGGAGATGCTTTGTTTAAGTCAAAAATAGCTTCAAAAAGCAGCACAGCAAGTGCGTTATCCTTGAAGAACCTGGTGTCGCCAATAATGCTGCCATATGAGTGAGAGGAGAAGATACTCCTACAGAGAAGTTCAGATTGAAGCATGAAGCAACCTTGAAAATCTCCCAGTTAAAATGTGGGTGATCTGGATTGTTTTTCTTTTTTTTTTTAATAGAACAGGGGTGCCAAACCTTCAGAATGATTGTGATAGGAATTTTCACTTTTGGAGACTACTAAAAATAAAAGCTGCAAATAAGCTTAAGTAAGTTATTGAAGCTTCCTCCAGTTCCAGCCAACCTGTAAATGTAATTTTGAATGCATATTGTTCAGACAACACAATTTAGTTTACTTTTTAGATTATTTTCTCCTTCTTGAAATCATTGTATTTTGGGGTTTGTTGCTTAGAGCCAGGTCAATGTTTACATGGAAATGTTATTTTGAAAGAAAAGTATTTTTATTTTACTGAGAACAAGTTGTACTCACACAATTTCAAAAATCCTACACTTATTTAGTTGAAACTATTAGTCAAGTGTAACTAAAATTTGTGAGTACTTTGGGCCCAAACACAAACATTTTTCTGCCAGTCTTTATTTTCTTATGCTTTTTAATTGTCTTAACTTTTCCACCAGCTCTATCCATCATATCACTTTCCAGTTTTCTAGGAGAAAAATTCAGAATAATGATGAAAAAAATATTGGGAATTTCCTATGCTATCTACACATTTTGATAGGATGCTAAGGTCACACATTAGACTAAAAAGAAATGTAAGACAAAGCCAACTAAAGTGTATTTTCTCCCAAAAGTAGAAATGCTGGAGAGTCAGCACTTAGAAAATTTACAGGAAGCCATTTGACATATTGAGAGAGTCAAATATGTAAAATTATGATAAAAAAATTCACAAAATCCCTATTTAGATGTGAAAATAAAGTGACCTGCTGGGTCCTTGCTAAAACAAGTCAGCATTCCACCATCCTCTCAGTATTCAAGACTTTGTCACAGTAGGCAGCAGAAATTCAGGAAATACGCGTTCCACAAATTTACCTCAGACTTGTTTGGTCTCACAAAGATATCAGTGATTCATTTAGAAGTAATTCTGGGTTTTAATAAGGCTTAATGTAAACCACACACTGTTTTTGGGTTTGGTTGTTGTTGTTGTTTTTTTATTTTTTTTATTTTTTTTAATTTTTTTTTTTTTTTTATGTAAGGAGGCTGCAGTTTCACACTGATAATTAAATCCCAGAGGTGGAACAAGGGTTTTAGCCACAGCTGGGGCCAGCCCTGCCGGATACAAAGTATCATGTAGGACAGACCACATATTTCCCACGGAATCACAGAAAAGTGGCATTTTGAGAGGAAGGGAATTGACTGGTAGCTCTCCTTCAGTAGCAAACCTCAGAGCATATCATGCAAGCTTTTCAAAACATTCTACAGTGCGCAGGCTTGATTGTGCTTCTTTCCATTTATTTATTAAGAGACAGCGAGAAAGAGAGAAGGAAATAATTAACATAGAACACAAGTGGGATGTAGAAACAAGGCTGGCTAAGGATTGTGTCTCCTCTCCCTTTGCTGAGTTGCAGTGTGCACTGTTTCACACACACAAACTTCTTAGGGCAGCTCATTCTCACTTCCACCACAGCTTCACTTCTATTAGCAAAGGGCTGCTTGAGTTTAGTATTGAAGGAGAAGGTTTAAAAATGCCTTTCAAACCTTGCATGGCTCTCTCTACAGTATGGCTACTAGCTAATACAGCCTGCATTTGCTAGTAAAACAACTGAAAGCTTCAGCATCAAATATTAGACAAATTCAGCACCGATTAAATAGCAGTCCTGATGTGTAAGTCTCTGCTAAGCTACAGGGCAGCTTTAAGAAAAGCTCTCCAGTTCTGGCAGCAAGCCTCATCTCCAGTTTGGACTTTTAAGGGTAACTTCAGCATGCTTCACATAGCACACTACTGTTAACAACCACTCGTCACGCCTTTTCCGTCTCCTCTGCTTGCAGCCCACATGGCAGGGTCATTACTTAAACCAACAGAAATTCATTTCTGAGTAACATTTTCAGGGTATTAAATACCTTTTCAAGATCAGAATGTATCAGATGCCCAGCTTTTTTTTCCCCTGTCTTTCAACAGTTAGTGTTCAAAATGTCAGTCATGAGCAACATTCCGTAGGACATTTTGCTGTTAGTACAGAACAAATATTTAGGTAGAGAGCATGCAAAATCTATGGGGCAAATCTTAAGTAATTGCTACTGACTGCAGTGAGTAGTGCTGCGAAGGGAATCTACAGCTTTACTCTGATTCTCTGATTGGTGTAATATACTATTTTTCATAAATATTTGTCCCTGAAAATGGGACCAACTCATGCAGCAGTCTCCTTTCTCCATAGAGATCCGTACCTTACATTAGTATATTCTGCTAGGATAAGACTGCACAAATGTTGTTCCCCACAGAATAATACGAGAAGGCTGAAGAAAATCTCACTAGAATGAGAGTTAAACTTTACCAAAAACCACCTATAAAGAAAATCCCTCTTTATCCACCAGCTCAGACATTAACCTTCATTTATGTAACTTTAAATGGAAGTTATAACCTGAAAACTGGTGTTTGTAAGTAAAATGCCCATTGTAATAGCACTATAAATGAAACTTCCTCACCCTGGGTGTGTGTCTGTACTTCAACCATCTTGCTGCCAACTGTGTGAAAAACAGCAGTGAAGGTGCAGAAAAAAATGGACTCAATTTTTTTTTTTCTGTTGGGGATTAGTTTCAAGTGTTTGGCAGTAGGATTTACTTGGATGCTCTACAGATCAGAGGCAAAACAGCTATTCAAATTCTTTCTCCATTATCACCTTCCTGTCTCCCAGAAGTTCACCTTTATTCATTAATAGCAAAAAGAGAAAGGTGAAATCCTCTCAGCCAAAACACTGCTTTTTCTTTTGCACAATACACTGGGATTACTTTTGTATGAGAACAGAATGCTGCCCTTTGCTGGGATTTTGCAATAAAATGATAAATACTATCTACTATTTGATACCACCTACTATTTGATAAATACTATCTACTATTCCATGATTTAAAAAATGTTTGAACAAATGATAATTTGGGGTGAGAAGCTTCTGAGTCCAGCCACTTGGGCTTTAAACTGCTGTGCATGTCTCCACTGTATTTTTTAAAAGTGAGGCTCCAGTTCTCATCTCAGTCTTCTAAGTGCTGACAGAAGTGCAGCCTCCAACTCCAGTGCTGTTTCTTATACACTGGACAGATGCTGACAGACACATTCGCAAGCAGACACGTTCAGAAAACAGTAAGAAATATTGTGGGATGTGCTGAAAATTAAACTCCAAGCTCTGGCATTTCCTTCAGAAGGTAAAAAAACAAACCAGAGTGTTCTTAGGAAGCATTATTGTGATGAAAGAACCCAATAGTACAGCTGTGTGAAAAACCCGAGACAAACCATGCTTGTTCAGTTAAAATGAGGTACATTTCTAAGGCCCTTTTACACTTTTGTAGAGAAGACCATTCTCCAGGTCCTGAACAGACTGAAGAAATGTTAGTGCTTCATTTTAGAAGAGTCTTCAAATTATTTAATAGGTCATCAAGATATTAGGATGCTTTTTCCAACCATCCAATGCAATTTACATGCATATATTGAGACCCAGATATTGCACAGGAGCATGAATGTCCCTGTAAGGGAGAAGATGGGATATTGCATCTCATTCTCTTCTGCATGCTGCCTGAATGTGCACACTGCAGACTGGAATTAAAGACAAGTTTCTGCATTGCTGGGAAAAGCAGGTGGATTTAACTGTGTGTAAATTTACCCTGCAGTGCTTTGTCCTATCTATCAAACACTAAACTGTCACCTCAGTCATCCTCGCAGGCAAAATAACAAAGGAGCTAATCCTGATTAGGTCCAACATTGTCTGAATCACATCTATGTTCACCCTGAAAAAAACAGGTCACAGAAGTTAATCCAGCCTGCAAAAACAGCTAGAACCAGAAAACCCATCAGGCAGAGGACAAGTCATATGCCCAGTCACCTGACATGTGCCATACACCCTGTCTTAGCAAGAATTAACCCACTGCAAAAATTTAACCATTGGCAACCTCTTCAACTTCCTTCCTTTCCTCCCTTCTCTTTCCCAAGTGTCCCAGCAACAAAAACAGAGCTAGAAATACATAAAAGGAAGGTTAACTGCATCCTTGTATACGAATTCTTAAAAAAGTTGAGATTTACTGAAGATTCTCATCCAAAAGGCCTAAAAGAGGCAAGAGTCTGCAGGGAGAAGCTTGTGTTAACATAACCTTTCTGAGGAAGGTGAATAGGGAAATCAGAAAAACTCCTCCAGGAGAGCAGTTTATAAAAGAGGTCTCTATAACAGCAATCAGGGGCAGCCTAAAGTTTATCCAAGGGAGGCTATGTTTTATTCCCCCTCAGGCTTGACCAGACACTGTACTCTGCTGCTCACAAACTGGCTGGACAAGGAAAACATGTGCTGACAGCTTGGATATCACCAAAATGAAGGTGTCAGCCTTACTCTGAGATCACTCAACTGAACAATTGCCTTAGCTCATCAGAAGCATTTCACTGCTAGTGGCCAGAAAGCCAAGTTGCTGGCTTGCTCATTTCCTTCTATGAATATGTGCCAGCACACCTGAATCTTACAGCAGAATAAAGGAAAATCCAGAAAGCTGCTGCTAAACTTACTGCTTATAATGAAATCACTGCAAGATCTTTTTATGCAGACCTTTTTTGGCCCGTTTTCCAGGATGAAGCAACAGCTGTCTTTGCCAATCTCCTCACAGGCAAAGAAATTTTCAAGATTAATTGCTCTGATAGAAAACAGGAGATTTTTTTTTTTTTCCTTTGCTTTGTTACTGTTACTCCTCCTGCAGTCAAGTTTCTATCCTGGAGGCTCTTCCAACTGTGAATTAATTACAGTTTTGATAAGCTGCATACCTGTTGTTCGTAGAGATCAGGAGTGGTAAACTTAAAACCTCCTTTTATTTCCTACAAGACTTTATTTCCTGGAAGACTGTAAAATTAATTTCCCACTTCTCCAATAAGGGCAATGGGAGGCAATTGCTGATGTTCTCCCATGGTCTGAAGTGTAGCAAAAGGAAACCTCTGCTGAAAATTGGGCTTTAGCAGAGGACAAAGGCCTGAAAACATGGCAACTCTTGCTCTTCCCCTGAAGAGCTTCCAGCTAACCCATCAATGAAAGTAGCAGAGCCCATAATCCAGATTGGTGGGTGCCCTTGATGAAACCCATGCTACACAGGATGTCATCCTTTTTAATTAGGACATTTAACAGATCGATATGGCCAAGAACCAGAATTGCCTGTTCTTGTTTAAGAATAAGCTCTCCACCCAAACAAAGTATTAATGTGTCACACTGTATAATAAATACATGACTTGCTATACAAAGAAGTAGAGCTGAATGGCTTTGGCCTTGTCTCAAACTAATTTATTTTAAGTCTATATATAACAAGTTTCTCTGACAATGAATTGTGCAACGTCTACAAGACAAAAACCGGCACACTTCGTTAGTTACAGAAAGACAGGTGGACTGACAGAAACTTCCACTTAGTGCTTTATTGGCTGCCTGCCATAGTTTGAATGGGGGCAATTATGAAAAAATTGAACACATGACTTTAATAAGCTTCAATATAGATTGCTGTCTGGTGGAAACAGAACTTTACAATAAGTTACTCTGGGTCTAGTCTTCACTGCTAAGAAGAAATGTGTTGTTTCAGATGTCAATCATATATTCTTGGTATTATTTGAAAAGCTTAGCAAGAATACTGACATGTGGAATTGCAGATGACAAGAAGCAGCCACAGCACTGATCTCCCTCCGTATCCTGTGAGATAGCCAGGCTCCCTCCATGCCAGTGGGGAAGCACCTCCCTGAGCACAACAGGGATGTGGCAGCAGGACCTGACTGCAGGAATGCGCAGCAAAGAGCAGCAACTGCTGCAGCGGGGGCTTGACATCAGCCTCTCCATGTGGAGTTGTTCTCTGCCCAGAGCTGAGCACTGGATAGTTCACAGATAAATGAAAAATAATCTTATCAAATATTCAGAATGGTCATGTCTTGGTGCAAAGGTGTCTTTCAAGGGTTTTACAGTTTGAGCTCCCACCTCCAGCAACTGAACTAGCTGTGAATAAGACGGCAAAAAATGCATCACTTCACACTCACCATGAGGTTGGGGAGGCATCAGTGCAGCAGTTAACGCTTGTTCCACGTTTTGAGCAGCTTAAATGAAAGTTGAGGTTTGGATGAACCGCCAAATCTCCTTGCCAACCAATGCTCTTCCTTCCCCGGCCAAGCACAACCTGCGTTTTTCAAAAAAACTCATGTTACCCCCCAAGGAGACTGCTCTTTGGGCAACAAAGGTCTGCAGGAAACTTCTTCAGGACTGAAGCAGTCCATTGCTGGGGGCAGGAGTCACTGGCCCCCTTGCATGAGAGCCTGCCTACATGTGAGCTACAGAAATCCAGGCTCGCTGGAACTGCTCACATGGAATGGGGGCAGAGACAGACCAGAGCAAGAGCAGCAGTGGTCCCAGCCTCCCATACAACTTTTTCCTAATTCCCTAGCAGAAGAAGCAGTGGAACAGTTGCTCGCCATCCCCACACCCACCTGCCAACTCCAGCTCCCTCCCCTGGCAGCACTGAGGATGTATTTTCATGTGCTGCTGCCAATATTATTATATTCTGTCATTTTGACCTGCTCCCAAACCATCTGTAAAAATAGTAGCAATTATTAGCAACAGGAACAATGTGCACTGATGACAAATCCATATGAGACATTTCTGACACAACACAAATTCAGTAAGGACAAGTCCAAATAATGAATGGTCATAATTTGGAGCACAAATACAACACCGAGAACAACCAGCTAGTCAATAATCTGCAGCATCAGACAGGAGGTCACTGACTTCATGTGAGTCATCAGTGTAAAAAATTATGAGAAAGCAGTTACAATATCAGGAGATAGCAACAGACTGTTCTGTGTAAGAAAGGATAAACAAGTCTGCTCAGGGCAGGAAATTCACATTAAGAGCAGTGTTGTGCTTTGGGCAGCATCACCTCCAGGGGAGAAAAACTTGTGAAAAACAAATCCAGAAAGTCAGAAAAAGTACGTTCACTAATTTGAAAACAATTAATTATGAGGTCAGATTACAATTATGAGATTTTTCTGTCTAGAGACAAAGGCAACACGGTAACAACTCTGAAATGAGTATAAAGCCTCTGCAAAGATAGATGAAATGTACCCCTGCTCCACGTGCACTTGTGTAAGGTGAGAAAAAAAGGCTGAAATTTGAACACTGAGATCTCAGACATCCAGAAGGTCAAGTTTCCTTTGAAACCTTTACAGTGAATGGAAACAGATTGTTTACAGAGGTGCAAGAATAAACATTTCTTCCAAGGGTTTAAAAAAATTATTAGACAAATAGGTGTCAGAAACAGTTTAGGTACAGTGCCTTCAGGTGGAGGGACAGCCTAGACAATTCAAAGTTCCTTGCAGTTCTTTGCATTCAAAAACTGAATCTATATCTCTTAATTTTTAATACAGAAAAATTCTTTTAATGTAATTCCATTTTTTAATTTCGTAACATTGAAAATTCTAACTAGGCCTAATGAACAATAAAGAAAATAACCTAAACCCAAAATGTTTCAATGTAACATTTATAAAACATATATTATGGTATTACTGAGACTCTGTATTACTGTTAATTGCTCACCAAGCCAAAAGACCTGTCCTCCACAGAGTTCTTATCAAGATAATTCCATCACTGGAATTCCAAGATTCCAACAATACTGTTCCCATCATCATATTCACATCAGAATAGGAATAGAGGTTAGATCAGCTGTAGCATCACTCTTGGTGACAGTCTGAAATCCTAGAATTGTAAAATGGTTTGAATTGTAAAGGACCTTAAAGATCTTAAACGTCATCTAGTTCCAAGCCCTCTGTCCCAGACTGTTTTCTCCAAAGAGGAGTTAAAAAAACAAAAAAAAAAAAACCAAAAAAAAAAAAAAAAAGGAAAAAGGAAAACAACAGCTAAAGAATTGCTAAGGATCTCAGGAGAAAATTGTTTTGAAGAGACACTGAATCTTTGGAAATAAGGAGACTGCAGTATTTTGGTTTTTCTTCACTCTAGAGACTCAGAAGTTGCAGCAAGCCTTAAGTTAAATTAAAACATTTTTATTATCCTTTGAACATTGCAGTGTGTTTCTCTCATCATTACAGCTTAATCTCAAAAGAACAAAGCAGCATTAAAAAATGCTCTCTGACTATACCCACATTTCTAATCTCCTCTGAGATTATTTTTAATGCAGGCAAGAAAACATCTCTTTCAAATAAGACAATCCGTATCACATTTGCCTCCAGACCTTTAATTGTTTAATGCTATTTCCCTAGGAAGATGTTCAGTTTCATTTACACAACGCTTTTTCTTTCTTTTCCAAAAGGTTAATCAATATTTTGAAATATAAAGCTACTTTATAAACTGCCTTAATTTTCTAATGAGTCAAACTGAAGCTGTAACAAATAACACAATTTACCATGTCTTCCCCTGTTCAATGCATGAGATCTCTTGTGAACAGCAGCTTCTGCCAGCTGGGGTTTTGGCTGTCAGAGCAGTAAATTTTGCTTTCCAAAGCTTTATGTTCTTTGTGCACAGCTGGAGAACTTTGTATTTAGCTGAGTATTACCATGTATATGCAACTGAATTGTTAATTTATAGGGGAAGGTGAAAAGTAGTGTTTGCGGTGTTGCAAGAAAGAAGATGATATATAGTCAAGCCAACAAGGGCCGTGCACAAGAGAGGAGATGCAGAGCCACCAGCCAACTCAGTTGGACTCAAGCTGCCAGGCCTTTATAATACCAGTTCTTTATTAACAGGAATAACATTTTCCTTACATCCCAAACAGGCAAAGAATGTTTAAAAATGGGGGAAAAATGCTATTGGCAAAGAGTTCCTTCATTCTTCTCAGGGGGGTTAAGTTAACAGACACCAAGTGCTCGCAGTGTTGCAGAAGTGTCTTGTATTTCCTTATGGTCTGTGTCCAGTGAATTTCAGGGGAAATTTCTGAAGAGAATGCCCTGCTAGAGCACAATATGCTTTCTTCAAGGATACTGTGCTCAGCTCCATCCAGCAGGTGTTTCGGAGGAATGCTCTGCCTGAAACCTGCCTTTTGATTACTATGGCTTTGGAGACCTTCTGAAAAGGGAGACCTCACAAGGGTACTGAGCTTTGTTTAGAGAATTTAATCCTTATTCTCTCAGCTGCCAACAGGGAAAGGCTGTTTTTTCTAAGCAAAAAATTCCTTTCTTGGAATCAAGAGATGAAAGTGGCAGAGAAGAGCAAACACCCTCCCCAAACAGCCAAGCTAACATCCCCAACAGCTGACTGTTAACAGCAGCAGAAACATCCCTTTTCACTTTGACATGTATCAAAGTAAAAAATCTTTGCCAGGTGGCATTAGGCATTACAGGAATACAAGAAACATCCAAAGAACAACCTGATCCTTTGAGACTTCTTTATGTTCCTCCCTCCTGTTGAAATGAGTGGTGCAGAGGGTGCTACCAATGTAACCTGAGTGGTGAATCACATGCCAAAGGCTACAAAGCATAAGCCATCCCAGTGCTATACTAAGCACTACTGGAAATATTTCAAAAAAATCAGAAAAAAAACCCTTTAAACTGAAATTCCAATCTTGGATGCACACATTGCCATGAGATTTCCGTTACTCCTAAAGCACTGACAATATGAGTCCAAAGGAAAAATGGTTTGAAGTATTCATAGATTTTTTTAATTTTTTTTTTTCTCCAAAGACCTTCACTTTTATCAGTGGCACACAAACCTAGAGACTTTCAAAAGTATTGGGAAGCAACAGGTGGGGAGGCACTACAAACAAGTTGCCAGAGCATCTGTGGATGCCCCAGGCCTGGAAGTGTTCAAGGCCAGGTTGGGTGGGTTTTAACCACCTGATCTAGTGAAAGGTGTCCCTGCCCACAGCAGAGGCAGCAGTTGGAACTAGATGATCTTTAAGATCCCTTCCAAACAAAACCATTCTCTAATATTTTATAATGGCAGGCTTGCAGTAAATCTAATTTGAAGCATTACAGTACATTCCATGAAGCTTTTCTTAAACAAAATCTCAACTCATGAGCAGAAGAGTTTGAATAAGGAGTGCATTTGTTGCAGCTCCTTCAAAGATCTGACCTAGCCTGGCCCAATAATAAATCAGTAATCCCCCCTGGCTGTACTAATTCAGACCCCAGGGATCTGAGGAGTTGAATTTCCTGACAATGTCACCTCCAAAGGAATATGCCAGCTCAACAGGACTTTTCCAGCAGCCTTGCTTCCTGCCTGTGAGCGGCTATGGCAGGCTGTGCAACAGCACAGTGGATGGTGTTGTTCTTCCCAGTATTTGGGAACTGATGAGGAAACTGAATGGGTTGAGAGATAGACCAAGCTGGACTGCAAAGCTGAGAAAAAGCATTGCACGCATAAGTGGTAAGCAGCAGAAGTGAGCTGGGAAATCTGGGAACTACGTAAACTCGCATAAGGAGGGGAATGTGCTGGGGAAAACTGAGTTGGGTGAAAACAAGAAGTGCTGGATGTTTCTCTACAGCTTAGAACTGCACTTTGATTTGTTGAATCTTGTAACTTCTCTGTGGAAAAAACTTTCTGCAAGGCCCTAGCAAAACATCCTGTCCCTTCCAAGTGCTAGACATGTGGAGATTTGCAACCTATTATTTGTGCCACTTTGTTCACTCAAGGGAAAAGTTTTGTGACATGGATATGCATGGTCATTGTGCTGCATCATGCTTTGGCACAATGGGGGGTGTGCTATATGAGAGGACTTCTGTTCTCCGCTTGATTTTTTTCAAAGTCTAAACAATAACCCATAAAACCACAATATGGTAGAAGCACACTAAAAAAATATAATCAACTCACCTACCCACTTGCTTACTGAGGAGATGGCTGAATTAGTGTTACTTCTGCAAGTTTAATAAAGGATATTTATCGCTGTGTGTAGAACCCTTTTTAAATTATTGCCAGAAACTTAAAAAGTAGGTGAGGTAAATAACCATGAGTAGAAAAAAAACCTACTAAAATAAGAAAAAGAGAAGGAATGATCTGCAAGCAATGCCACTTGATGCTTTGCTGTGACCTGTTTCCCCCAGCAGTACTTGGGGGTGAAGCCAGAACAAACCACTAAGCCACTCTTTTCTCAAGAGGTCCCCAATTCTTTGCTCCACTCCTCTGTGAGCTCAACCTGAAAACCTCATTTCTGACCACCCAGCACAGTCAGCACTCACAAGTATCACTGATGACAGAAAGGTGCTTTCACCTCAAGTAAGTGCATGCCACGGGATGGAGCTCAGAGTGCCTCAAAACCAAGCATGTAGCAAAAACAATGATGTCACAAGGGGATGTCAGAACACACTTCCTTTGAAAGAGACAGTCTAACCAAACGTTCAGTTCCCTGCTGTCTTGGTGATTTTGCTGTCACATCAGTGATCTGCTCCACCATGCAGCTGCCTAAGACCCAGGGACAAACAGAGAGAGGAATCAACAGTATGGAGTTGTACCCTGCTGCTCACACGCTAAATTAGGCTGATTTTACCCAAATGTGAAACCGCAGACTGGGTGTCTTGTTCTAGCCTGAACCATCCTCTGTCTCGATGCTCCACCTGCTGAATGGGGGGACAGGTATGCCTTTGTCTAACCTTGGTGATTTGTAAAACTAAACTGAAGTAATGATACTATAATGATGTGTCTCTCAGGAAAAAAAAATGTGAGGAAATGAATAATCACGGCCTCAGCAGGGTTTGAATAGCACGTGGCAAATTAGGTGATGATCACACCAAATAAAATAACAAATAGGGACTCATTAGGTGAAGATTGCTCATCCTATATACTGAAGAAATCAGGGGTCCAATGGAAAAGCTAATCTGTTATCATACAACTGAAGACTGCACAGCAATGCACATGCACAGGAGTCAAAGGCTGCATGTACAACATAAACACAGGCATTTTGATTGCAGCACCAGTAAGGGTATTTTCATCTGTTTTGGGCTTGTGTAGCATGACTTACTTGGTATATACAACTTAACAGCTGACATCATTTAAGATCTATAATTTTTTTTTCTAAATGCCACTTTTCTCTCCTTAAAATGTTATTACTTTGAGTGCATCAAGGACTTGGTTGAGTTATCTGGTCCAGATCAGGCAGCAGCCCAGATTAAGAGATTCAATTTTGGAGTGCTGATGTTAGAACACGCACCCTTCCTCTGCCACCTCCTATGTTTCTTGCAAGGAGGCCAAAACACGGGTGCCTTCACAACTGAAGACCCTGTCTGAGAGTTGGTGACAAAACTATCTGCCCTTCTGCAAGGAAAATTTATTCTCCATTATTTAAGATTAAGCTGCCCCAAGAACAGTGGGAATGTAACCTGGCAGTACCTCACGGCCTAAGTGGGCTGCCACTCAAATTTTGGAAGCCATTCAGTCCAGCATATGAAACAGCAGCAGTCTGTTACTGTTTATAATGTATCTACAAACATTTCTATGGCCTTTGTCACCTGCAGAGACAGCTACTCCCAATTAATGTCGCTCATAAACAGCCCTGTGGAGTCAGACTGCATTATTATTTCCATTTTGCAGGAGAGAAGGTAAAACAGGAGAACAGACCTAATTTACAAGGGTATCACTGTGACTTCCCACTGAAGTAAGCCAAACATGGTTCAACTGCAGAACTTCTGTGGATCTGGATCCACAAATCAAATGAGAATCTAGGTGGGATTATTCCACAAAGCTTTGTAATGATCTTTGAAAGATCATTAGTGAACTAAACCAAATTTTTTTCATAAAACTGAGTTGCATTTTTTCTTTCTGTAAAGGGTTGGTTACCACCACTAAAATATTAAACAGACAAGAGAAACTGGAGCAGGAGCAATAGTAGAGTTATACCAAATGCTTACAGTGATGAATTCAATAGCTCTTTTCCACACTACTCATAACTGAATTTTCCCCTTATATTGTCTATTTATTGTATAAATAGAAGAAATATATGCCAATAAACATTGAAAATATAAAAATCATTAATGATGTCACACAGTAAGAAAAACCTTGTCATTCTAGCCAACAGTTTCAGAAGCACAGATTTCTATACTTCTTTTAGATCTATATAAAAATGTAACAAAGATTTAAACCAACACCTTTACTTAGCTCTGAAAAATCCTTCTGATGTAGAGGTAAGTGTAAACTTAACCACAGGACCACAGCACTCCTCCAGCTCTTCAAGTGTGGAAGGTGCTTGCCCACTAGCACAAGCGATTTGCTTGGAGAGAAGCAGGAGCAGTGCACCATTCATGAGAATTTTTTCAGCTATTCTCATCTTTGCTATTCGTCCTCCACTTCCCACATGTCCATGGCAGGGCTGCAGCCTTTCCCCAGTGTAGCACCCATCTAAGAACAGCCCACTGAGAGCAGGAAGATGCTTCCCAGAAGCAGCAATGTCATCTTAGTGCCAGGACATGAAAGCACACAGGTGGCAGAGTTTGCTGTCAGCAGGTGCTGTCACCCAAAGCTGTAAAGCTCCAAACTGAATTCCCTCCTTGCTCTCTAAACACACAGAGGACTCTGCCAACACACTGCTTACAGAAGTGGCAGAAAAACAAGAGCTTTTTCACCTGTTAAAACCACTGTGTTTTAGAGACAGAATTTATTTTCCCTTTTTTTTTTACATCAGCTAAGCTTTATCTCCCTATGTTACCTAAAATAACCTTAAGATATTTGTTACAAAAGGAAGGCTGTAACATTAGGTTTATTTTAGTGCTCTTTGGAGGCAGGATGCTAGCTGACTGCACAAACATGTTCCAAGAGAAAGCTTGGTTAAAAAGGTTAGATTTTCACACAATTTTTAGGATATTTGTTCTACTTTTTTTTGATGTTACTATTTCATTATTACACAGAACATGTACACAACTGACACATGACCATAGATGTAGAAATTGTCTAGGGCTTTTTTTTGGCCCCAAAAAGAAGAATTTCTAAGGGATTTATGTCGAAGTTATAATGGAGTGCTTAATACAAAAAAATTAACAAAGTACAATGACAGCAGATATTCCAGACTGAGTCCTTCTCTCAGGCTGTAGAAAGCACAGCATCTCCCTCTGCCACAGAGAACAGTCAGCCTAAGACAAGCCTTAAAACCCTTCAAAAACCAAAGCACTGCAGAGTACTGTTAATAACCACCCACAATCAGAGAGTCAGCTATCACTGGCTGCTGCTAAAGATACTGACTCAATCACAAACCTTTTGGAGAACCCCATTTTAAAGAGATCTGACCAGGAAAAATGCCAGAATATCACTACACTGCAGTGTCTGGGTTTGCACGGGAACTGTGCAAGAAAAATGCACTAAGAGAAATGTGAATTTCTGTACATGTAGTACAGCCACTACCACGGAGAAACCATTACACATACCAACATCTCTATTTCATACAGAGCAGCAATTCCATGCCCAAATTTTCCCACATGAACAAGATGCTCCCTAGACAGTTTAATCCTCACTGTCCAGCTAAAATGCCTACTGCAGCTGGGCTATTCCTATTTGCAGCAAAAAACTTCTCAGATTTTCTTCTTTACAGCTACTGCTGTAATTTTTATCTTTGCTTCTTTTTTGAAGGGGAGACATGTTAATAACAACTGATGTGGACAGAATCAGATAAAAAATTTTATAAATAGTAACTTCCAACAATCTTTTACCTTCTCTCTTTTTACTGATGACTTCTGGTATATATTTACTTATTTTCCAATTTATAAGGCAACAAAAATAATAAATAAAGTACATCTTCAGGCAGCTACTAACAACTGAACTGCTAAGAGAACATATAGAAAACTACATTTAAAAATAATAAATTTTATGAAATAATAAATTTTATGTTCCAGCTCTTTGAAAAGTGATCTGAAAGAATGCTTCCGAAGTCTAAATTTATTTGCAAAACTGAAGCCAGTAATGACAGATTCGGAAGGTGAAAATGTTATTTCTTCATCTGTAGCTGTATTTTCAGCTGGTGACTTCCCACAGGCAGCCATCACTCATTCAACAAAATCTACTTGGTGGCCCTTAATCAAACAGAATACATTTAACAATTTAAACAAAAGACTGAGTTTTCATTTTTTACTTAGTCGCAGTAGAAGAGAGGTTAGTATAATGTCACACTGGCATAATTAATATGCATTCAGATTTTACAATAGGTATTCAATTAATAATTAATTTACCATATAAGTTGCTTTATCACAGCATATGTCAATACAGAACTAGACTGCCAATTTCAGGCATTTCAGACTAGAATTTCTGTGCTTTTTACTACTAAAGCAAAATGTAGCTGGCTGTTGTAAAGGTTCACTCGCTATACAAGGTGACACAGGGAAAAAATAGCTCTTTTACTGCTTAGGCTGACCAGATACAAAACAAAGCCTCCCATGAAGAGCCTTGGATTGTACCTAATCCAGGTAAAGGAAGAAACTAAGCCCATCTGTTCCTGCAGCTATGTCACTAATGCTGATTTTCCCAGTACTCTGCACAGTCACCAAAATATTCTGTGTTTGGAAGAAAGAGAAATTTGCTGGAAACCTCCTGCAAATGAAACCCAGCTGCTTAAGCACAATCCCAGATGTCTCCTGCACCGTGTGGCTTTGATAGATTAAACTGAGCATAAGAAAGAGATGAAGTATTTATGAAAATGAAATTTGCAGTATGCATGTCAGTAAGCCTGAAGAACTTTTTTTTCGAGCGAAGACAGGAAACCACATTTTTCACCCAATCGGCTTAGGTTAGCTTATAGTAGTGGTATTCATGGAGCTCCTGAGGTGCTTATGTTTCATGCAGACTGCTTAGCTTTTATTCACACCACTTATTCCAGAGACAGGGACGACAGATACTGTCTCTGACACCAGCGGATCAAACATTTATAAACAACACGCTCAAATGAATTACTACGTTTTACTCCTTATCCACCAAAAGTTTGGGATTTCGAAGGCTGGGAAAAAGCTCAAATCCCACTGAGCACTGTGGGTAACAACACTGCGTGTACTGGACACCAAATACTGCTGGGACAAACAAACATGCCCTCTTTCACACTCAAGGGAATGCTGTCAGACACTTAAGCAAATTCCTACATCCTGACACATCATCAGGCTATTTGTTCCCCAAAATGTCACACTTGTATTGGCTTCCTCAAAAGAGCAGTGGAGGAAAAAAAAAGATTGTGGTAAAAGAGAATAGAAAGAACAAATTAAGGTAACATTTACAATTAAGTGAAGCCACAGAAACACAAAGTAACTCTATTTTTACAATGTTAAATGTCTTGCATAGAATCTCCAAAGACACCTAACATCTCTGATTCCCCACGGTCTTGGTCTTGCCCATCTCAGTAGATCTGTTATTGCTATAATAATCTCTATTACAGAACATGACCAGCTTTTCCATTCCTAAATTTCATCCATTGGCAAACAATTGTCTTGGAAAGGGCAGCATTCCCTTTCAAGGTGCTCTTTTCTCTCCCTTGGGGAATTCAGAAACCCAGAAAAATTTTTTTTAGAAGTTAATCTTTGTGATCATTTGACACTCTATTATTTCAAAATCCTGTTTGATAGAAATATCCTTTCAAATACAGAACTATGACTAAATACATACAGATGTGTTCTTCTTAGCAAAGCAAAACTAGTACAAAAGGCTAATATTTATACTGTGGATTAGCAATAAAGGGGCTGCACTTCTCTTTGCAGCTAACTGAATGTTTTTAAAACAGAAAGCAGAAGGTCATTAACTTCAGCAAAGCAGGAACAGAGACAAATCTAACACTTCCCATCACCCTTTTGCTCCTTAAACACCTCCTGAGTGCATTACAGGGCCACCGGATGAACCAGGACAGCAGAGCTGTCCCAAAGGAGATCAGGAGTTTATTTGAAGAAGCTCAGCAAGCAACATTTCCCAAACTCTCTTTCAAAAGAGAAGCAATGAATATCCTATTTCCTTTTCATGGAATGTTTATATGCTGTGGCTCGAGTACCTTTTACACTGCCAAGCCAATGCAAAGCCACATTTCAGCACAGGAAGAACAATACACTTGCTTAGTGTGCACGTTTTGACTTCTTACTAGAATATATTGTGTCTGAAGCAACAGCCCAAAATCTGCTGAGAGATGAACAGTACCACTGCAGTATCACAGCAACTCCACAGACAAGCATCATAAACATCAGTAGTGTCCAGTGTCAAATGCTAAAAAACAGAAGAGCTGAAAATAGGGGTTAGTAAAAAGACAAGACTGTCCTTAGTCTGGACAACTAAACTAACACATTAGCCCTGTTCATATTTTAAAGGAATTAAGTCTCCACTTCTGCAAATTACTCAAGGAAAAGAGTAGTCCTGTGAGTTGCAAAAAGTCCATCTAAGTTTAAAATCACGCAGGTCTTTTAAACACTTCAGGGTTATTTGGGTTAACACATGGCACACATCTAGTTTCAGTCCACTTAAGTATTCTGCTTCCTAGTGATGAATCTGGAACAAAAGGCACTGAAAATCACACAAGTGAAGTGCTTGTCACTGCAAAACACGTCAGGCCTTCAAAGCCAGTATCTCTGTCAAGGGCAGGCAGGTGAGGATGGGTGATAGACTCCAGTTCAGAACAAGCGCTGCAAAGTACGCCTCGTATGTCCTGAGTTGAACTGTATCTCCTAGAAAAACAAGGAGGGAGGGAATGAAAGAAGGAAAGACCCAAGTATTTGCTACCTTCCCTCCAGGTATGATGCTGAAGAGCTGAGATTTTGAGCATCTGTAATGCTCACCATAAGCCATTTTCGCTGCTGAATAATAGTGAGAGATTAATATCCGGGGATGCCATGTAACAGCTGCAGTCTGAACCTCACGAACATGGATGTGGTTATGCATTTAACAGCTGGGTTCAAACTTTAAGTGGATTTTCCTGTATGGTAACCAGGATCAGTTTACAGCTGAAAAATGATTACTTTAAATGCATGCTGTACAACTACACCACGCAGCTACTTCTGAAGTAACACAGCCCAAAAGTTACCCATCCTCATGCTTCCCAGGTCATCCTTCAACTTTCAACAAGCCAAACTATGTCAGGTCCTACCTCCTAACTCCCGCAGTTTTTACCTTTAATTCTCCAAGTGTTAAAATGCATCAAGGAGCAACAAATGCTAGAGGTGGATATGGAGGCCTGGCACTTCTCCAGACAACAGCCAGACCAGCAGGTGAACATGAAATTCTTTTGCATTACACCAAAGTACAGAATTGCCTGCTAAATCCCTTAAGCAGTGAACTGTCTGACAAATAATTATACCAAAAAATTTCGTTGCTTCACCTTTATATGTTTACCAGATTGCAAAAACAACTGACAATTACCTCTGCTCAGAGTCTCTGTGGCTTTGGATCCATTAATCATAAAGGCTAATGTGTCACTCCACAGTGTGAAGCTAGGGTACACCAAGAGGCATAAAATTCCCCTCGAAGATACAGCTGAGTCCTGCTCAGTTTTCTCATACTTTCTCCACTCTATTTTTCACAAGTGCTACACTCTTTCATTCAGAAAAAACTTCTCTGTGATTTCCACACATCACTTCAGGACAAGGCTGCAACACAGTCCACTTTCTGACTATTCAAAAGATGCTCATTTGTAGCACCACTCAGGATGCCACCAGTGTGGTATGGGAAGATAGAAAAATCTGCCAAATCTATATCCTGCCTCCATCCAACATGGGTGAGATGGGCAGGAAAATCTCAGGATTTTCATAAACATCCATTTTTACAGTAAGTAATGGCTTACACTCCATTCCAGGTATAGGACTGATGCAGCTATGCAGTGACAGATGTAAAGGATTTAGGCCAAAACTACAGTTTTACCCCAAAGCTCAGCCTCTTATGAAACTTTTTTAAAAAAAAAAAAAAACTTTCTCAGATTATGGGATAAAAAAGAGTTTTTAAAACAAAGAGGCAGGTTTGGTAAGAAGAGCTTTTGTCACCAGTTTCCTTGACAGCACAACCCTTTAGGTTGCATCATTGAGCTCAAGTAAGCATTTTTTTCAAACTATTCATTTTTTCTAACCATTTTGGCCTACATTATTTAGGATTCAGTCTGCAAACAAACATTATCTTTTCTGATCTAATTTTTGAAAATTTCCTTCAGAAAGAATCTCCTTAAGTCTGAATTCCAGCCTGAAAAGTTACCCTCAATAAGTCTGCAATGCAGGATAGAAGCAGAAAATAGTGCTCAGCCCAAAAGCCTGAACACAAGAGCTACAGTTCAGTCTGAGTGAACTGCTCTGCTTTTCTTCCTTACACTTTGATCTCAAGTTTAGAGAAGATTGAATTCAGCCAAAAATACTCCAAGAGACAGACATGAGCAACAGGCAACACTGGTCACGAACAAACCATGTCAGAAACATTTCAATTCCCTCTAGGATAAAACATAGGCCTTGTAGACATTAAGACATAAGCAAATGTGAACTGGAGGATAACACTAGCATTCAAAAATGTTCTTAAGAAGTTGGAGAAACGTTTGGGAGAACCTGGGGTGCTATTAAGACAGTACAACCCAATATACAGCCACTATAACAGTGCACATACAAAAGCAATTGCACAAATGAAGAAATACTCAGGTCTGAGCTCTGCATTTTGAGGAACACACAGAGAGACTGAAAAATGCACAGCGAAGTTCAGCAAAAGTAACTCAAGACCAGACAAATAGAATATGGCTTGAGCTTCCACAAAGACAACCAGGGTACACTTAAGACTAATTTTTCTAGAGGTCAAAATAAAGACACACTGGAAATTATTTCCTGGAAACCCATGGTCTCCTCATCACTGAAGGGAAGCCAAATGTTGGTAAATGTATATTTGTGTATCAAATATGTAGGGATTAACTAAACTCTTGGCATCTAGTGCAAATCAGTCATTACATTAATCTAACTGTATCTGATTTTAGTAACCATATTGAACCATGAGGATGTCCCCATCTATATGCAAAGGGAAAAGGCAAATTCCACAGGTAATTCATATCCTCACAGGACACTCATCCTACAAGGAAACAGAAGCTTTGAGGTGATAAAGAATAGATGTAGCTAACTAAGCAAATTTAAGCTAGAATTAATAAAGCTTTAGAAAATCTTGTTCTCAGCCTGAAGCATGGACTGAATTACTTAAAAGACCTCTTAATTTCATTTTCAACTCTCTTTTCATAACAATTTCTGCCTTAAAACTGACCCATAAACCAAAGATTAGGAGATAGTAAAGCGCTACTGTGATTTTTTTTCTTTTTTTAATTAAAAAGAAATAAACAAATACATAAATATAATTATACAATGCATAGCTTACCAAGGCTTTTCCCCCCCAGATTTAGCTCCTAAAACTATCCTCAAGCACTCAGCTTCAACTGCTATCACTTTGTCTTTATTTGCTGAAAGATTTTGGGCTGGAGCTGCTGTGAGCACCTCTGGGAGATCACTGGGCACTCCCTGGCAAAGATTCCCCAGCACAAGTCTCTCACCCTCTGAGCAGTGCTGCAAACAAGAAATACACAGTCCCTGGGAGGGAAAAAGCCCTGTGCTGAACAAGGCACTAGCTGCATTTCCTACAGAAGTTTGTACACATGCTCAAAAACCAAGGAATGATTTGTCCCCCAACTGCCAGGAAGTTGGGAATGTATTTCAAATGCAAACAATGAACTCATAAGCAGCTAGGTTTCAAATTACTGCGAATCTCCTACTGACACTCGTAATTACACTGTTAATAAGACACTGTATCTGAGGATCTTTTCACATAAGTTTTGCATGCTCATATTTGTGCCCGAAATTCTGCAGAAAGGGAAAAATTTTGGTCTCCTCTGGACAACCTAAGTTTTCTGTGCACATCTTTCAGCAGCCTACTGCATTTCTTCCACAGATTTGTGTAATCCCCTTGCAGATGCTCCTACATTAGAATACATACTATTTCCTTGAAGGTCATTGCACCAAGATTCACAGTATCCTTAGGAGCACATTATTTTGGTATAAATAACTCTGAGGATGCTCTAGGACCCACTTTGACTTCAAGGGATCATGCAGAAAGGAAAGTGTCAAAGCATCCACCCAACAAAATTTTAAAAGGGACCAGAGAACCTAACAAGGCTCAGGTACGTTTCTGACTCCTGGTTTCAGGGAAGTTGATGCAGCTCCAGCTGCACTCTCCACTTCGGCAGCAGAGGGTGCTGCCACAATACTGAGGGCCCCTGCAAAGATATCCCGGAATGGTCAGTCAGGTGTGACTTGCAGTTTGTCTAGAGCCTCCATGTGACACAAGTATCACTTAGGAAGTACCAGTTAATGGTTTCAAACTCGTTTTTCAATTTCACCCAAAGTCCATCAAATTTGTTCATCCCACGCTAAACTGTGTGGCGTTGTCACTCTTAAGCCTCATACACAGCTTCTGTAGTGGTGCCTGAAAACGAAGTCAAACATTAGATAAAAAACACTAGTACAGTAGTTTTGCGATTCAAGGAGAAAACGACTGATCAAGGACTGAAGGCTTGAATCTGAACTGCACACACTGCTACACTTGGTTAGGACTCCTGCAGACCAGCTGCTGCTCAGAATCCTGCTCTGCCATCTACCCCGCTCTCCCCAAGCCCAGCTGCTCCCAGGGACACTGCACCCACTTCCCACCACATGAAAGCTTCCAGGACAAAGGGACTGCACGAGTGGCACTCCTGTTTCTTCTGCTCCTTGACTTTAGTGTATCTTACTAAGGAAGCCAGAGTAAAACCTTCTCAGGCATCAGGGAAACTCCTGGTTGATGCTGAAGGGCTGTAGATGAAGTCACAGAGTTCACCTGGTTAGTTAACAGAACTGACTAATTTATGGGGAAAAAGAAAAAAAACTTCTTTGGTACGCATTTTTTTTTTTTTCTCCTTTCAGATGTGATTATCAGCTTGTTAGCTAACTGCTTCATAATGAAAACATCCAAGCCAAAACATCCAGGACTGTTTCATTAAATTATTTACCACTTTTCAAGAGACACCAAGTTTAACAGAAAAACAAGTCTTCAGTGACTGTAATTTCATAGTTCTTCCAAAGAACATCAGTACATGAATAAAGTGCTACAGTAAACACATTTATAAACTCTCAAAAAACCTCCCAAAACCACGTCAGCTCATTTACTGCACTCAGAACTTGTTTTCAAATGCAGGTTTGTAAGAATGTTTAAAATCCTCTAATAAACTCCTCATTGTCATCTTTAAAATTAATAAAGCTACTATGATTCTGTCAATCACAATTCTGCCTTACTGCAATCTCTGTTAACTGCTAATTAGCGCCTCCTTTTCTTATTAGCCATGTCAAATTTTAGCATCTTGGTGCGTAAATACGGCAATTTCACTTACAATTAGCATGACGCGTTCCTGATAGGAGTTAAACAAGAACAAATTAAGTCTTCCTACGCAACCAGAACGACGTTTACTAAGTCTATAGCTAGAATAAAATCTTAAATAAAAAAAAAAGCCCTCGCTGTTAAAAGGGGTAACCAGACAAAAAAGCATTAAGCTTGAAACGCTCAAGATTTCTGAGGGGAGAAGCACAACACAGCTTCTTTAAAACTTTTTTCTTTCGAGCGGTGCAAGTAGCCACAAGCTGCGATTTGGGAAAGGGAACAGCAGCGAGGGCAGCAGCTCCCGCCGCCCCATCTCGCCGGCTGTCCCCGCGAGGTGCGGGGTGCGCCTCCGGAGCATCACCCGCACGGCCGCACCCAGCGGGGCCAGAACGGCAGCCCGGAGCCAAAATCCTTCCTTCCCGCCTCCCGCTGCCCCTCGGTCCGCGCGTCCTTCCCCGCTCACCTCGGCCGTGCAGCCGGCGCCGCCAGCTCCCAGCGAGAGCCGCGGCTCCGGCCCCGCTCCGCCCGCCGGCCCCGGCCTCCTCCGGGCCGCGCCCCCGCCCCCAGCTCCTGCTCCCGGCCAGCTCCTGCCCCCGCCTGGCTCCTGCCCCCGGCTCCCGGCCCCGCTCCGGACCCCGGCCGGCTCCTCCAGGCAGGGCAGGGCGGGCAGCCCCCCCGGCCGGACACAAAGCGCAGCCCGGGCGGCGGCCGCGGTGCGGGGGAGCCGCTGCCGGGAGAGACAGCCCCAGCCCCGCAAGGAAGCCCGAGCCGTCCCGCCAAGCGCTTTAGGGCTCTGCACATCAAACTCTTCCTGTGCCCCTCGGGAAGAGCCGCGGAGCGCTCCGGATCGCGACCCTGCCCGTGCAGGAAGCGCTGCCAGCAGCAGCCGGGGCGAGGAGGAACCGGGACCTCCGCTCCTGCCCAGCAACTTGTCACCGGACAGCTGCTCCAGACACCTTGTGAGCTGGTGTCATTATTCAGGGACTAAATGAGCCGCTTCAATATTTGCGAAGTGCAGGATTTCCTTATAAGCCTGTTAGTGAATCAGCCGCGCACAGGGATTTAACCTTACCCCTCCTCATGGTCACACTTGCTCAGCAGTTGCGTCGCTCCTCCGCCGGGCGCACTAAAACAAAGCCGCCTCATGTGTGGCTGGGGTTTATAGACCTCTACATCAGCAGGTCATCAATGGATGCAAACCCACAGAATCAATTTAAGTTTGAAGAGACCTCTAAGATAATCAACCATATTCACCAGTAAACCACATCCCCTAGTGCCACACCCACACAGTTTTTGAACCATCTACACATCTGCCCTTTATGACAGGAACAAGTGTTTTAAGCAACTCTTAATGCCATCAAGCAGCAGAAGTATGTGGTCTTTGTTCTTGAGCAAAACACAGGTGAGATGAGACCCTTAAAACACAGCAATAAAGGGAGGAAAGGGGTCTTCCATGTTTCTGTTCAGAGTTCAAGGTGTGAGCTGCAACTAAGGGATCTTTTCTATTGTGCCTTTTCAGTGAGGAGCTGGACACTCCTGTTACTGTTAAAGCACCAAGCAAAATAAACCAATGAAGCAAGCAATAATGTACTGTAATTACAAGTCTGTAGGTAAACTGTCAGTGTTCATGGATCTTCTACTCAATCCCAGGGAATACACCAGTACTGCACATTTCCATATAAAGAGTGCATAAGCAAGCAAAACTATTGCAAATTATTGTCCTGATAGGGACATTGTATTTCTAAAAACGAAAAGGAATTTTTCAAGTCATCATAAGTGTGGGAAAAAAATTTCCCATCTTAGAGGATGACATCATCCTCTAAGTCTCCATAGTTGTTAATGTTGTCAATGATGTAATGGCATCTTTTATTTCTTCCTGCTAATTATGCTATTTCCCTATATGTTTTGTGTTCTGTAAAAGCTCTTTGCCCATTAAAATCCTTTTCTAAGCAGAAGCACAAATCAAAAAAGTCTAAATTAACAACATTTCATTGCTGCTGTATTTGTTTTCCTAGATAAAAAGCAATCCAGTACTTAAACTACAGTAATATCCACAAATGGGAGGCTCTTCCTTCAGATGAAACCCACTTGCATCTGCTTTCTCGAGGAAAGCTGGCAGAAATTAATTCTTTAAGGCATTATTATATAACTTTTTTTTTTTTTCACTTTATGGTGAAACATAGTGTCTCCCTCCATGGAGCACAAACTCAAAAAGAATAAAAAAGATGCTTTCACTCCACTTTGAAAAATTAAGGAATTCAAACCCAGGGACAGGCACACAACAAAAGCTGTGATGTGCTTAGAAATCTCTAAAAGGACTCTTAAAACATACTGGAGATGTGAATTTAACCTCTTTTTCCCTATTTTCTTCCCTCTTGCCTTGCTCTACCAGTGGGGATGTTCCCCCAGCAGCCCGAGAGGAGCCACACACTCCAGCCCTTGTGCAGGGACAGCCACCCTACACAGCCCCCTTGCCCCTGTGGCCCAGCTGAGGGGACCATCTAGTATTCCAGGCACGTATTCCTCTCGGTTTTGTCTCTTTTTTTGTTGGTTTTTTTTGGTCCCCAGAGATCTGCCAAAGTTTCCTTTCCCCTCTGACATACACACACCCCATTTGGAAAGCGGGAGCAAGGGAGAAAATCCCGTAACTTGTCCAAAGCACGCAAGGATGATTTGTGTTCTCACTTTTGGGGTATGACTGTCACTGTTGATCTGCTTTCAGGCCTAGATTACATCTGATAAGGGCTGACCTTATTTGAGTATTCACACATTATGCACTCATGGAGAGCATGTGGACACAAAAGTCCCTCAGATGTTCTGGGCATCAATCATGCTCACAGCGTGGAGGCTGCCAAACTTTTCTTCCCTTAACTCGGGAGAGGAGAGGGTAGTTCAAGACAGACTTAATAAAGTTTAAAGCTGTTCCACAGTATATTTGGGGCCCATTGTCTTCTAAAAGTGTTCTTTTCAACAAATTCTCTGCAGTTACCATGGGCAACAATTCGTCTTTAACAAATTGGGGCGGACTGTGTGCAAACTGTCGGGAGGAGGGGAAGTGAACAAAAGGCTTGCCAGGCCCATTAAATAAAAGCCAAACAACCAAAACTCTTCTGTCTCTTAGTTGCCCCATATTTACAAAACCAAAGTAGGTTCTAAAAATCATTTCCAAAACCAGAGTATTTTCAAAATATACCTTAAATCAAATCACTTCCTTAAGAACTCTGTTGTTCACCACACAAATACTTATATTCATTGCCACAAATTAACATCTGCTTTTATAAAGAATATCATATAACCATCACTGATCACTAAAACATGTCATCAGTTGTAATGGCTGACACCTCTGTAATGACTGACACATCTTTCCCAATGTCACAAGAACCACAACTGGTTTTATAAACCTTCTGCTTTTGTCTGCATGTTCATTTGAAATTGTGAGAGCTGGGAGGAAATAACAGCACACAGTAGGTGATGCATGTGCTTCTCTGAAATTTGTAAATTCTAAATTCTTAATCTTAATTTGTAAAGCCTAAATTCTCATACAGCATCATCCTTACAGATAAAACTGACTCTACAGTCTGCAGACTTTCATGGAAACTGCCCAAATAAGCCATCATACCTAGCCCTCAAATACCTTTTATTCCCCATATATGTAGACTACATGAAATTTCTACTCTCAAAGTATGATTTGCTTTGCTAGATTATGCTTTTTAACTCAAAAACTGTTTAGGCCCTGTAAACTTACTTTCTTCTACAGCTGGCTACTCCAGCAGAAACAGTAACCTAAGGCATTCTTCTCATGTGGCTCAAAGTAAATAAGAAATAAGTAAAAAATGCAAATACTCATCAACCAAAGCCTTGGACAGGATGTCATGAAGAGTTCAGTGTGTTTTCTCTTTTCAGTTTTAGATGCTTTTAATGATGGAGGTTTTGTTGCTGCCGTTTAGGAAATCAGTTCACAGCATGATGCATCTTATTATGGGCAGGTTCTTCTGCTTATCCAGAGATGCTTGGTTGAGGTTTTTTCCTTCCCATTTAGGGCCATTTATTTCTTAGTTATATATCAAGAGTGACTGACCCTTGAGAAAAAGCAGCAGAACACTACCAAGAGAGGTGAAAAGATCTCTGGATTAAACCACAGGAAAAGTATATTGAGAAGGATGTGTTTTTCAGGCATGATACCCAAGATGATAGCATGGAGAAATCCACTACCAGTTTCACTGGGATTTAATTGAAGCCATTCACAGCTGTAGCAAAGACACTCCTTGCCTTTGGGAGGTACATTTCCTAGTGAGGACCTTCTGTGGCTGTGCATCATGTGTTGCACCAGATTCTTCTTAAAACACAAGCAGCAAACCACATATCTCATCCCATGTGGGGATCAGGATACGGTATGCTAACTAAGGGCTGAGGTTTAGGTCCAAGTCTCCAGTCTATAAAGCTGTGTTCAGTCTTAACTGAAGTGTTCCTTTGAAAGATTTTGGCTACACAGCATTAGGATAAACAATCTTCCTAGTAAGAAGGCCTACTCAGACTAATATGATTGAGTCCATGGCTTTCTTCCCCCCTTGTTTAAAAACCAGCCTTTAAAATTTAAACTTTAATACTTATTATCATTTGATGAAAAGAAATTATTCTTCTTCTATCACAAACACATAAACATAGATGTTTAATTTGTTGGTTCCAAATTAATTACCATTATAGTATGGGTTATTCTATTATATGAATAAAAGCCCATTTCTCTGACAAGCTGGCTGAAAGTCTAAATGTGTGAGGGAAGATTGTACCTTTAGCTTTACTGAAGCTCCTTGCTAGGCTGACTGTATTCAGGTAAGGAACCAACATCACAAAAGTAAAGTTAATGGAGCTTGGGCATGTGTTTGACCCAATAAACCAGAAATTGGTATTTATAGGGATTTGTCATATGCTGCCTGATCTTGCAGTGAGAACCTGCATGTGATTCTTCAATTGGAAGTTGTCCTCACTAAGTGGGAGCCACCTCACAGCAATGTATCTACCACAACTACACTACTACAGCATCTGCACTCACCCAGCTGCTGAGCCAGGGATGGCTTCTGGCCAGATGTCATAGACTGTGGCAAAACAGAACTGTACCCAGCTACAGAAGCTAAAGAATTCCTCAAAAGGTCACATAATTTAGCAATCTCTGCGCTGACACATCAGATCAGAGCAATAGCTCAGTTTGTCCATATCCCTGTCTCCAATAAAAGGTATTTGCTTTTTATTAATTTTTAAATGCACTGCTTTTTAATTTCATTGGGATGTCTCCGGTCTTTTATTATGTAAAAGGTTAAATGGAAGAATTCAATTTGCTTCTTCTATTTATATGTATTATTTTATTTTCCATTTTCTGCCTCCTCTTATTGAAGTCCTCTCTAACCATCCCCCAAATTTTAAGTTACTTGTTCCTCAAGGAGATGGTTCGTCTCATATTTTATCACCCACCTATTCATTCTGTACCTTTTTATCAGCTGAGGTGCCCTGATGCAAATGCAACATTCTTGGAGGGATGTGACACTCACTGACAGATGCTTTCAGAAATCAGCTCTACCTCTTGTTTGGAGTCAAATGTCTTTTTCACTTTTCTCACTGCAGAATGAAGATTACTTTGACTTGTTCAAGACAAAAAGAATGATACTTTTTACTCAGATTTATTTCAACATTCTGGAAATATACCAGGATTTTGTATTTGACAATGTGCACTTGCCAAAACTATTTTAACCTGCATGTTTGTATCAAGTTTAGAAAATCTTTCGCGGTTTAGCTCAATTCTTTCCGATTTAAACTAGTAATTACTTTTACTTTCCCTGAAGTCACTCTTTCCTCCAAAGGCTACCATACCCAAACCCACTTTCAGAAGTAGCTTATCACTGTCTTCAGGGTGGCAGGAGCAGTGTGCCTCCCAAATCTCTGTTTCTCCTTTCCCTCAATATGCCAAACAATGAGGCTGCAAGAGGACAGAAGAGGAAGCCAAACAGAGCTGGGATGGTTTGCTGGGATGACTGGGTACAGAGGGGAGGAGTGCATGAGGAGAGATGTAATCACCCTCAAAAAATTCTTTTAATCATTTCACACTATTTTTTCAGGGCTTTTATAACTGAGAAAAGTTATGCACTAATGAGTGCATAAAATAGTAATAATACTTTTATACCATGTAGTGTTCTCAGCAATTAAGTTATGCTAGAGTCTCTTGGTACAGTATCTTATCAGTACATAATTTCATATTTCAGAAGTTCCTTTCAGCACAGTTTGGATTTCAGACTTCAAGCTATTCTCCCAAGCAATAAATTGACAAAGGAATAGATTTTTTAACCCCATTCCCAGCCCAAAAGCATGTCTGATGGATTAAAAGTATCCTATACATTCAAGATAGGCATTTACCAAAATAACACTACTCTAATGCTGGGTGAAGGTATTTCCCTGCCCCCCAATACATAAGTCTTTACTCACTACCAATTTCCAGTTGAAATAACTTTTCTTTCTGAGCAAAACTTGTTTCTGTGTTTACAATTACATTGCTCTAACTGCAAAGCAGGTCACTGTGAGGAACCACAGTGGCATACTGGTTTTAGGTACCCAACTCTCCAGGGAGGTTACCTCCATAATATACAGCCACTATTCATAACTTTCCTGTCATTACAGGTACACAAAGACCACAGAAGCCAACCAAACACGTGGAAAGTAAATGTATTTTGTGACTTCAATGTCATCAAGAGCCCAGCAAGCAGGACTTGGCAGCAACATAAGTCTTAGCTGTATTTACAGATTTATCGCAAGTGCATGATAAGAAAAAAAATACCCAAAACAAAACAAAAAAACAAAACCCAGAAAGAAAAAATGCCTAAAACCAACCACATTTCAATCCATTGCTACTGAATTCTATGTATTACAACACAAGTCAAACCTCAAAGCAATCCCTACTGTGATGTGGATACAACACGACCTGAGGCACTTCTGACTGGTATGATGAGCTTGAAGGCAAATCTGAGCGTGCACAGTCCACCTGTCAACTGAATTTTCAAATAGTAATTTCAATACCACTTACTTTTGCAGTATTATCAAAAATAAATCTAAATTTGAAGACCCTAGACTTCTACAGTATCTCTCCTTTTAGAGGAGCATATTGTTTCCTTGTTTGGTTGGGGGTTTTTTAGCTAAAATGCATATTAAGACATAAAAAAACCCCTTTGGCTCCACCTCTTTAAGTAAGTAGACAGCTTCTTTAGACCTTCCTGTTCCTTCACCTGTCCCCAGTTAGAGAGCACAGCTGTTTGGGGGCTTAAGATTTTTTTTGTGAGGTAACAGTTGATGATAATCTCATTAAATCCTTTCTAACACTTTCCAGTTCATACAGGATTTCCTTCTCCAGTGAAGGGGTGAGTGGAACAAGGATTGGCTGCTTAAGAAATCACTGGGGGAAAAAAAAAAAAAAAAAAAAAAAGTCACCCAAACCCCTCCTCACAGAGGAGGGTGCAAGGGAACCAAAGCTCAGCCCCAGCCAAGGGGCTGGAACAAATCCAGAGATGCAGCAGCTCTTTGCTGTTTTTCTCTGCAGCTGAGAAACTGCATTAGAAGTGTAATCCCTGATACCTTTTGCATGTAAAACAAATCATGTGCTAAGCAAGCTCCTCTACCTGTAGATCATTCTGTTTAAATGTCCAGAGTTCCTCTCTCTGCTACCCTGGGAAGTACTCATTGCAAAGGAGCTGTGTTCTCAGGGAGAAGCTCCACGACCAGGTTGGCCACCCAGACATCAGTGCCATTCCTAACAACGGGAGATGAACCTCCCCAGGGAGAATGGACAGTGTGAAACAAAAGCAAGACAAAAAGAGGCATGACTGTTTTAGATATGCCTTCTATCAGATCCTACAAGCCATGCTGTGGGTGTTCTGAAGGCACTTCCAAGGAAAGGGACCTCCCCAGAGAAGCCTTGGGTGCTAAGCAGATTGTAAGTGAGGCACAAAAAGCTGAGTTGTCTAAACTGCTCTAAGACGAGACAGGAACAACTTTTAGGCTGCATTAGAGAAATCTCTGTAGCATCAGCTACTTGTATCAAAATGGTCAGTTTTCATTTCACTGCACAAGGTCTCAGCAGTTTAATAGGATTTTTCCCTATTTACATGCACTTAAATGGCAAATGCAAATTTCCTGCTCCAGCTGCCAAAAAACACTTTTTCAACCTGCCTGACTAAAACCACCCAAAACGAGCAACGCGAAAAGTGCAAGACAGTTTAAGTTCTGTAGAAAAGGCTGGCCAGCTCAGGTATCTGGGTAACAAATATTTTTATAGGCCTTTCAGTGGCTCGAATCCAGGACAGCTCTGCAGTGATTTATTTCTCCAACAGCTTCTAGGGTGGCCTATGTAAAATTAGCTGGTAATCACAAACCAGGCCCCTAGTGGGCACGTTCCACACCCAAAGCAGCAGCGACTGGTGCTCTCTTGCTGAGGGTCACAGGAGAAACAGCAAGGACTGAGGGGGGAATGCTGGATATCTCAAGCTGTCAGGAAAAATGAAGCTGAGGATCAGAGCATTATGACCAGAACTTTTCAGGATCAAAGCACAGTTCATCTTATTTAAGCCATAAATGCGTCACTTTTTATGATTGCCCTGCTAGTATTCTGAATAAGCGTTAAGTACAGTTTTTAAGGGTTATACAGAATTTGTCTTGCAAAAACCTGCTCCCTTAAGAGCACACAGCATAGGCTGTTTGCAGTCTGAGTTGCTACTGCAGCTCACAGGTTTTTTTTAACTGAAAATTGTCCCTACGTGGAAGGGAGAAAATATTAACAGCACAACCTGTGTATTGACCCTTGAGGACACTTCTGATGTCTGATGTCCACTGATTAGGACTTTCTACATAATCGCAACACCTTAATTGCAAGAGAATTGGTTGCAAATCCCCATGCACTGAAAGTCTGCAACTCTTGCCACCACCTTCCCTGCTACAGGACCCCATGGACGCAGGCTCCAGCTCCATCCATAGAAGAAACATGCAAACACATTGCAAATTCTTTTTTCCTGCCTCCAGTGCAACTCCAGCAACCTCCACCAAAGCATCCAACCAGGACAGAGTGTAGTGCCTATAATTTTTGTTTGGCCGAGATGATTCAGCAACACCATGTGCTGATGCAACCCTTTTATCATCACTATCTCCCAATGACCTTAAACCATCTGGCTGTGGTAATTCTCACTCTAATGAAAGCTAGAAATTAATGGGAGACTCCCAAATCTTACACGACAGCAGCTGCTTTTCTTCAACCATTCCCCCCTATCTTTAAAAGAAGTGATTCAGACAGATGTTACAGTTTTATGGTCTCAATTCCTATTATATTCACTCAGGTCTAAGAGAGTAAGTTCCTCATATCTAGATTCAGTTTTACCATGTTTTTCATTCATTTTGGCTGATCTATTTTTGATATATTCTCGGGCTGCACCTCCTTAAAATGTGCTAATTTAGTTCCCTGGCTGTAGATAATATGTTCATCCCAGCACTTGTGAATATTCAGATAGAAAATAAAAACTAGACACTAGAAGTCATGTGCTTATATAAAACATGTAGCTGGACAGTATCAATATGACACAAGGGTAGTAGATTAAAATTAACCTGCAATTCCATAATATCAAATAAATCGACCTGCTAATGAAAGGAAACACATTTCCATAAGAATTCGAGTGGTATCCAAGTAACAATTCCATGATGATACAGTTTCAATTAAAGAATTACAATAGACTACACTTATTTTTTTCTCTCTAATGTTAGGCTGTAATTTATTATTGTGCAGGCAGCTGAATATTAACCTACAGCTTCTGTTCTTTGTCTTGGTAGTAACTGGGAAATGTTTTCAAGGTCAAATACTTTCTTAGTAAAAAAGATACCTACACTCCAAATTTTAAAAGTTTTCTTCTTTTTTATTATCTGGCTGCTTGTTCTTACTTATTTTAGCAAGTTAGAGAAATATTAACAAAATCTATGAGAAACTCTGCCAGACTCATGAGTGAAGAGGAGTGTACCCACCCATAACAAAAGCAAAAGTAGGTCTATTTGCTGCTATTCTGTACCCCAAAAAGGCTCATGTTCTATAAGGCCACAAGATATGAAATACAAACTCATGGTTATTAAGAAAGTAGAGCCATTTAGTGAGTCAGTGTTTGCAGGGGGCAGCAAATTTATTAACTGTCCATTTATGGTGACAATCTCCTAAGTGCATGAAAATTAAATTCACCATGATCTTTAATTATCTTATGTGGTTCACTTCATATTATATTGTGTCACAACGTATCACTCACTGATGTTGCTATACAGTGCTACATAATGTTCATATTTAGTCAAACTGCAAGCAAAATGCATGAAATTCTAAAGATTATTTTCCATATGCAGCTACATATCTGTCAATAACTACATTCCTGAGTTTTGGTCAGATGGCCCTGATGCCTGAGAGGACAGGAACAGTACGCTGTATTGTTAAATCTCCCACTAAGGCTTAGCTTCAGTAATTCAGCTTTCATGACAAATGCTAAAATTCAGTAGTAACTGAATTTAAAACTCAAGAAAGCCCCATCTCTACCCTTCGAATATGTGAAAAATGTTTTTCCTTGAGCTTGACAAGGAAATGAAAATAAGGAAAATGGAAGAGAGAATCAAGATACTGTTCCCATTACACAGTATCTGTGGAAGGATTATTTCAAGTTAGAAAGCTACCAAGACATGGAAAAAAAAATAATTTCTTACATGTTGAACAGTAGTTCCTGCTTCCCATGAAAGCCATCTGTTCTGTGTATGTACATGGTTTGAAAGACATTCCCAGGATTGTGTCAAGCCAAAGGAATCCCCACTAGAGTTACAGAAATATAAACTCCCTTCACGCTGGCAGGAGAGCGCTAAAATGCAGCTCTGAGGACATGTAGAGCTCCACCCGCCTCAGGACCATCAGAGTCCTGCTGGCATTCCAGGCATTACACAGGATTTTCCCATCTGATATTGGGTTATGAGAACTGAAACTTTAGCAGGGATAACACTGCAATACTTTGAATTAGAAATTCTTCAGATGAGTCTAAGGCGAGAGCGCCACTCTTCTCTATTGCAAAATGGCATCATCACCCTTTCTCCCATTTGCAGCTGACATGAAAAATGCCTGGAAAATATTTTTGAAATAGGATTAATTCCATAACGCAATTTTTGCCATTACTGATTTTAATGGGAGTGGGACATGGCACAGTTTGAATAATATACTTGTTCCACATTCATTTCCAAACTCTGGAAACAGGAGTTGAAAACAGAAGTCTGGTAATTAATACTTGTATAAGAAGGACAATCCTTCCTGTGGGCCTGGCATTTTTGCAATCCCTTGTCTACTACACAACTGAGTTCAAATTGCAATTATTTTTCCTAGGGAGCAATTAAATACTGCTACCAATGTTAAGCATAAACACAACTATAACTACAAGCAACGCTCAGATGACTTGCTCAGGGTTCAAGGGTTCACTGCACATGAATATCCATAAATACCACTGACAGCCTTAGCAGCATAATGAACTTTGCAGCAACTCATGCAGGCAATCTACACAATACAAGAACATAACGCCCCTAACCTTAAAGCAAGAAATCTGCAGAAGCAATTCTGAGCTATTTTTACAGCTGAAACAGTGTGTTCAAGGACTACTTAAGAAATAGTCTGATCTTGTTAGCAAAATGTTGATGTGTTTATTGTTTTATAAATCATTGGGTGTAATCAAACATCACAACTGAAGAAACATGAACTTTATGTAAAGATGGTCAGTTACACTGATTTATCACTACAATTAGCAATCCATTAACTTAAACATGCAACATTACAAGTTAAACACCCTGGGCTTTTTAAGGCATCACAATATATTTTATCTTTAAAGTGCTTACATTTTTTTCTCGCTAACACTGGCCACAGTATTACATAGCCCCCCATAAGCAGGTATTTCTGGCATCTCTTGAAATACATGCCCTGCTCCCAGCTCAAAAATCAGATCTGTGTTAAAGAAACATTCTCTGTTTGAAATCTAGGGAATACATTTAAATCATTGGTTTTGTTTAACTTCATTATTTTCTTAGTTGCCAAGATGCTGCTTCTCTACTTCTCCTGGAGCTGCAGCACAAATAGAGGAAGCGGCTAAACAGATCTGCATACTTCGTAAATGCTGCTAGCAAAAGCTAGCATGTTGAAAATACAGTGTGTTTTCAACCAGCTCCAGGCTTTAGGAACTCTAAAGGTTGATTAAAATGACTTTAAAAAAGACTTATGAACTGGGAAGATGTATGAGGTTTAAGTCAATGGTGGTTTTCCGTGTACAAACATAAACAGCTATGTCCCCTCCTATCTTCTCAATCTAGATCTGGTGGGAAACTTTTTCAAGGTGCATTTTGCTCCTTTTCAAGTTACACAGAAAGCTATCACGTCCATTTCTCTCTTCTGAAATGTTATCACTCCTTACAAAACTCCTTACAAAACTAGAGTGAACTAACTGCCTGAGACCCCCATCTATTTCACAGACAGGTCAGCTGAGCTTGGTTAAATAGACTTCAGCAGCAGCTTAAGGCAAGATATCTGAGCTTACACCAAAGCAGATGAGGAGCACTCAGCGGTCTTCCACCTCTCTTCAGGCAGTAATCATCAGCAGACAAGCAGTAATAGATTAAGACCAGCACATCTGTTCCAGCAGCAAGCATCTGTCTGTATTCTACTTTATCAATCTATGGATCTGCAGTTCATCACTGTAAGAGAGCTCAGTGTTATTATCTATGATGTCTATCAGACAAGCTAATAATTTTCAGTGCTGCAAGCCCCAAATACAAGCTAGGATGCCAATAATAACAATGTTATTACTAATTTTCTTTCTTATACTTAACATTAGATGAGCACAGCCTGCTAAAGTTAACAGACCCTTCCAATCTTGACTCAGTTTACATATTGATTGGTGATCATACACCAAATCTCCACAAGCATTTCCTATGGTCTGACCAACTTCACTAACCTCCACTCCAGGAGCTTATACATAAATATCATGGCATGTAATAAAAAATTTCTTATTTCTCCTGTAATGAGGAAATGTTTGCCAGATTGGTCATGATGAAAGACAGCTTTTTTCAATGTCACTTTTTTTTTTTTTTGTTTCTCTGTTGATCAGTTAGGAGTGCTTCTGTGCAGATCGAGAAAGCTGCTTCAGCCACCAACCAACCTGAACCAGAGATGCTAAAGCTTTTTTTTGACCACAACTGGCCTCACCTTCATGCAGAAACACCCCAAAAGGCATGTTATTTTAGCAACAGATTCCTCTGTGCTGTGCCATGATGGGGAGAAATTCTGTCTTTAGCAAGAGGATGGATGCACACCTCTCTGAGAGCCCACCAGAAGAGTGTGGGAGGGAAGGGACCACAGTTCACCAGCACATCTGGCCTACTCACGAGCACACACACTTTTAGGAGAGAGAAAATTGGGGTCTAGAGAACAAACAGAGTGATTCAGCCCCTGCTGATCACTAATTTTAAGTGAAGAATGAGTTTGTAATCCCAGGAAAAACAAATCAATACTGTGGCTGTGCCATCTGTATTTTCTGTCTCTAGCGATTGCCTCTCTAGTGTTTCAGGTTTCCATGGGTGGTTTTGGTAGTGCATTTAACATATCACCCTATGGCTGATCATGGTCTCTTTAGAACCTCTGCAAGGGGTTTTCCCCAGATAGATGGAGCAGTTACCATGAGTCTCTTCAGTGGCTGAAGTAACAGGACAGGAACAGCTTTAGTCCCATCTTTTCTTTCTTGTTCTCCAGAGGTATTCAGCCGTACTCACCTTTGTAAAGGAGGATCTGAGTGAGGTGTTTATCATTGGTGCAGGGTTGAAAAGCCCTCTAAACCTGCTAGGACACAGGCTGTTGTAGAGAAAGTGGTGCTACCTGCTTCCTTCACACTTCTGTGTTTGGACAAGTTTATAATATAAGGCTAAAAACTGATTAAATGAGATGTAGCCATTTGAATATCCCAAGTCCTTCTCCAGTAACTAAAAGGCTGTGAAACCAGCGGTAGTATTTTGCTTCAGGGCTGATGTGAGACAATTATTAAAATAATAGACTGAGATGGTGCTTTATGCATGGATGCAATAAATTTACTTGCAGAGGATGCAAATATTGTCTCAAAGCTAGGGACAAACACAGAGCTAACTCAAAGGAACAGAAAGAGCTGGCTAGGGAAAAGTAAAATAAGAGGCCCTGCAGTGGTGTTCCAGTGTGAAAGATGAGCCATCCACTGGCCAAATGTGGTCGCTCTCAGTGGCCAGAGTGTTTCTGACCTCAAATCCCAGCCAAATATTGCACAGAGGATAATCCTACAATTACACTAATATATACCATAAGATCACTAATCTATACAATAAGCTCCCAGAAGTAATTAATCTTGCTTTTAATTAACTAACTAAATGAATAAATAAATAAATATTCAACTTGTGAAAGTCAGGCACAATGAGGAAGAGCTCTTTCTCAGATCTGTTACCAAATCAAGACGTTACTTCTGTATTTCCTTAGAGGCAATTTTTACCTTTTAAAAAGCAGTATTTAAAAACAGGAGTCAAAGTATTAAAACATAGTCACCATAATGTTTAAAAATTTTACTGCAACAAAGGATATTTAATTTCCAGGTTACATCCTGGAAATTAGACAGCCTGCCTATAGTAGAAAAGGAAAAAAAATATAAAAATAAAGATTATACTAAATAAAGAACTCCTAGGACAAAAATTGTATACATTGAGAATTTGGATTCAAAACCTTGGCCGTTTCGGATACTCATTCCTCCATGAGCCAAACAACTCCAAAATGTGTAGTTCTTGTTCAAAAGCTCCTATGTTGCATAATTCAGCATCTTGATTCATTAACTTGGTAGACTTGATCTTAATTCCTGATAAATGGATCCATAAAGGCCTTGACAACTCTGAGGGTTTTTTTTGGTATTTTTTTCTCCAAAAACATTACTGAAGCAGTATTAGAGATTCAACTCAACATCTTCACAGACATTCAAAAAGAAATGAGCTTTCACCTCTAAGACCTATCAAGAATCAACTCCAAGCAAAAATCAACATGAAATATTGGCCTTGCTGGAAAATGTAAGTCACAGAAGTCAGCACTGGACACCGCGTAGGAAGGAATGTTAACATTCAAATGGTCAGACCATCTTCCAAGAAAAAGTGGAGTTTCTACAGTAGAAGTCTCTGCAACAGTTGCCCAAACGGATTCATCCAAGTATCACTTAAGAAGATTGTTTCTTGTCAACATTACAATATCTACAGTGCCACTGTATTTGCCAGCTCCAAATAACCGTTAGCGAATGGAAAAGAAATCATCTAAATTAATAATGTGTAACATGATTTGTCACATTTACTGCCTACCTAATGTCCATCAGCTGGGGTCAGTATCTGTGACAAATAACTTTGTCAGTAAATGGAGAAGTTATCAGTTCTTATTGTTCTAAAGTTTTAGGATTTTAGATTTGCAGATTTTTAGATTTGTAGCATTTTTCATGCAGTTTCTTCATTCCCTATACAATTGTGTGACTTTTTCCTACTGCTCAGTCTTTTTTACCCTACCACTTACTTGTTCAATCTCCTATATGATATCCAGCTGATATATTTTTTCCTCTGAACTGCTGAATTTATGAGGCAGGGAAAAACAGAATTTCTCTAATACCTACATTCTACATGGTGAGAGGAAAAACTCCTTCCTAAAAAAGTTTTGGATTATTCACAGCATCCCTTTGTACATTATGAGCCTCAAATTAAAAAGTATTATTCACAATCTACATATGAGACATAAGTAATGGAATTAAACGGGACCATTTGACAGCATTAGCTCCTTGCTTTCACATCAGCAAAGCTGGACTCTGCAGCAAACACCTATAAACCAAAGATATGGACTTACCATTTTAAGGCATCTGAGCAAGAACAGAATCATATTTCAGGTGTGGAATTCCATGTTCTCAGAAGGCATTTAATCCTCTGTAGCATAAGCAATTTTTATTCAGTTTCTAGCATACAAGCCTTTCAAAGATTCCAAAACAGTCTTTGCAATTGAATTGCTATTCTGCTATTGCTGACACTCAGCAGAGGGAGAAGGATCACTTTGGGAGACACTCTAAAACTTGCCACACTAAAACTTAGACAGATATTCCTATATAAGATGATTCACATTCAGAGTTGGATTTTCACAGATTAAATGCTGCATTTTAGGAGTTTCTACCTCTACTCTACAGAGTAATATGGAGCAAATGTGTTCATATTTTCCTGTGGCAATCTAGCAGTACCTAGGTCTGGAAACCAAAAGGACCCGAAGTAAACCATGAAACCTGAGACTCAGAGGAATAGAAGTACTGCCAGAGCCACATCAGTTATTATATTTTGTGTATATTACAGACATCCCTCTACAACCCCATAACATAGCTTGAAATTGTGAGTCTGTTAATTAACACCACATATCCATAATAGTCACAATCAGAAGACATTTGTCCAGAAACCATGGAATGGCCTGGGAATCTTTCACCTAAAGCCAGGCTGACAGAAATCCAATAAACTCCCCAAATAAGAAAGCTCTTCATAGGTCTCAGAAGTTGTTTCAACTCTCCTATTGTTTTCATTTGGACTCACAAACAAACAGAGCTCAGCAAAACCTTGAAGCTATCACTATTCCAGGAAATGTGCTAATAGGCGAGAGGAATGGGGGCCCAGACACAACTTTGAAGTCACACCTTTACACAACAGTATCTTAATTACCAGGAAAAGGAAATGCACTGGAGCCATACTCGCAATAGACACCATCTCTAAGGGCTAAATGCTGCTGAGCTGATCCCCAGTTGTTATGTTCAATGACAAGTTAGAGGAAAGATTCCTTTGGACCTCTTGAGCTTTTCAGGATTTCAGCTTTTTTTTATTTTTTTCCCTGCTACTGTACATGGAGATACTTTTCTGCTTTAACCATCTGCAGTCTTGTATCTTAAAGGTACAATTTATAAGAGAAAATTCTGAAAATGTCTGTGATGCAGGCAAACCTTTGGATGCATTTCCAGTTTCTGAAAAGTTTGTGGCTTGCTTTTCACTGTGTCGCAGTTCTTTCTATTGTGATGCTCATCCAGTGCCAGGAAAGAGAACTGAAATTTTCTCTCTCTTGCCATGTAGGCATTGCAGAGCACCCATATGGCAAAGGGGCAAACAGCAGCAAGACAGCTTATGACTGTGTTTTCATTCTGTTTTAACAATAAAAGCTGTAGCTTTAGATAATCTCACAAAAATACAGATGATTTGAACAGAAGAATTTCTTGATTTCTTTTTTTTCCCCCTGCCAATCTTTGAGTTTTCAAACTTTTCTCTAATTTGATGAGAATTAGAAACTTAATTTTGCTTTACTGCATTAAAACAGTTTCCTGTGACCATTTGAGTATGGACAGTAGGAATATTTGACAAATGAGTGGGATGCTAATGATGGGGTTACAAATGCTGGCAGCCCTGGGCATCCATTCAGAGCACTGCAGGGGAATGCTGAAAAGTTTGCCATCTTACCCTTCAATCTCCCATTGAAAATTCTAATACACTGATATCTATTAAAAAAAAAAAATCCTTCAAATGGAACTTTCTAAAACATTCTTCACTGTAATTTCAGGACCCCATCTCCTGCATGTGAGCTGACTTCTTGGGTGTGAGGATCCCAAAGAGATGACTTGAGAGTTGTATGACCTTAACTACTCACACTGAACCACCAGCAGCTTTTTCAGTAGGAGGAAAGGAAGGACCTCAGGGACACTGGGAATGGGCAGGAAAGGATGAAGCACATCCTACGTTGCTGGCATCTCACGGTTCCCAAGTTCTCTGGATGTGTAACAGGGATACTCACACCTATCTGTGGCTCTAGTAAACGCACCACAGGAAAACGAGCTGGATGTGTGGCTTCAGCACACAGTGCAAGTAAACACATCAATATAGCAGGGAAAAAAATATCTGCAACAGGAGAGTCCTGGGGATCTGTGGAAATGCTGAGATGGATGCCACTGGAGAAGTGATCCTTTGTGCCACCCTTTTCAAATAAAACGTAAACGGACCACGAGTGCCACTATCAGTTCCTGAGTGACCTCATCTGAACACAGAAGGGATAATAATATAATTAAACTATTATAAAGCATCGTTTGTTTCTTTTCCTTTTAGATCCTAGGGAGTTGCGTGCATTCGTATTATTACAAAAGTTTGACAGACTCCTTCAGCAACCTATCAGCAGTTAAATTTCAGCCAAAATTGAGATTCTGATTTCTGCTAGGCTCCAGCATGCCTCCTGTATAGGCACAAGAGAAAAAATAAAAAAATAAAAGGAAGTAGATAGTTTTCCCCTTGAACAGCAGCCAGCAGAAGTGAACACTGGATGTGAAATGTCCTCCATGGCACAAGAAGCCTTCGTCATCTATCCTTCACCTTCTTATCCCTTTCAAATGTTTGTAAAACAAATCCTGTGTTTTGTTCCGGCTCCTGTTCCTTTCTGTCCTCTGCTCTGGTATGTAAAGAGAAGCTAGACAAAACATCAGGAAGGCACTTGGAGAAGGAGGGGACCTTCAAAGCCATGCAGCCTCCTCAAGGATGAGGCTTGCAATCCACTTCTGTATTTGCAGTTGGCATGAAAAACTTCCAATAATTGTAATAAAACATACATTGAAACTGTCTATGTCTTAGCAGAAATTTAAACTTCCAGCTCTTCATTCTGAAATCTGTCCTCAGTCAGAGAGTGTTAAAAAGTTGACCCTTCCTCATATTGCCTGAACTGACTTAAGATAAACAACGCTTTTGGCACTGGATTTTGTTTGCTTGCTTCAAATTTTTGTCAGGGCCATGGAGATAAACGAGCAATGAATTGATAAAGCATTATAGTAATGTGTTTCAATTGCTAAATATTTTGGTTTTAACTAAAATTATTTTGATCCTCAATGCACCCTCTGAACTGTTTTTAACTTAAAGTAGGAAAAAGTTTTGAAATATCTTTACAGATATGTTCTTAGTTTTAAAGAGGAAAAAAAAAAAAGACATTTCAAATAAATGGCTTATGTTTTGGGGAGTGTTAATGAGGTAAGACATTTCCAAAGAGACTGCAGAGTGACAATAGCACACAAGCTGTGGTGGTTCCACAAGTGCAGAACTGCCCCCCAGCAGTGAACACCCACTGAAGTGAAGCAAAGCAGGAGAGGGGGGGAAAGAGGGAGGGGGGAAGAGAGAAAAGGGAAGAGAAGGAAAAAAACCCAAACTGTTGCAAGTTCATGCACCCCTATTACAAATTCATTTTAATTAAACAAAGAGATTATACAGACATTGCTGACAGGGATTATCAAAATAGAATGGCGCCACCTGCCCCTTGCAGCCCAATTAATTAGCAGAGAATCTGAGGTGCCAATTATCACAAAGGACTAAGAAAGGATCAGTAAACACAGCTCAAGATGAACTTGAAAATTAACTCTTTCAGCTCACAGCTGAAGTGCCATAGCCTCGCATACAGCCCTGATGCTGCTACAGCCCTCCAAAAGCCCCACACTGAAAAGACACAACAGGCTTCTCCAGATGCCTCTTTCCCATGGTTTTGTTAAGTATGACCACTCCTGCTTCATGAAATTCCTAGGGTACTTTTAAAACTTATGCCACTAAATTTAAATAGCATATAAAGTCATTTAAGATTGAAAAGGTTCCTCAAAACAAAAGACAGACTTTTTACTGTTTTGAGGATCATCTGGAAAATGTAGATCACTTCTCATGCCATACCAGAGAGGTTTTAAGACAACAAGTCCTTGAGTAGAATTCCAGTTACTGACAGTGTCGTTTTAAACCAGTAACTAAAAAAAGATTACTTATTTCTTGCTGTGAGATATGGATTAGAACAAGAGCAAAACAGGCATAAAACTTAAAAGGAATAAAGAAAGTTTATTAACAAACTACAATAATAAGAACACCAGAATAAGCTTCCAGAAAACCCCTTTCTATCCTCTACTACTCACCATTCCCTTGTTCACATGACAACAGAGACAAAAACTTTGGAACTTTGATGGTTAAAACAGTCTCAATTCTTGCTACAGTCTTTTCACCAGTGTTTGTAGAGAAACAGAAGTCTCTTTCTGTTAATTTATGGAGTTTCTCACAAGAAAACTATTTTTGTTATAGTTTTCTATTGCCCTGATGTCAGCTGCCCAGAAATGCTGTTATCAGAGCTCACTCCTCCCATTTTCACATCACTCTGAGGTGTGTATGGGCCATGAGTCTAGGGATGGCATTTTAAGGATGAGTTATTCAAAGGCAAAAGTCTTCTTCATCTGTCTCTGTGAGCTTCACTAGAAAACAGGTTTTCTCACTGCCCCCCAAGGCTTCAAATTTTCGCTTCACTGTTTCCAGCACTTCACTGTATCACAATCACTCTACTTTTTACTCAAAATTTACACTTTGAACACTCTATTCCTCCCTATATACTGTCATGAATTAAAGGAGTTTTTTCAAGACCTTACTGTCCATTTCCATAGCCTCAACAGAAAGGTATTTCAGCTCATAAAAGCATCTTATTTTCTACCTTTTCTGAAACTTAATTCTTTTCTTTACTGTCTCTGATAGTTTTATAAAGTCTCTTTACATGTTGATCACTCTCTTTTTCTCTCTCTGGATAAAAGGATTAATCTGGGTAATGAAAAGTTTAAAATCTTGCCCAGGCTTTTGCAGATGGCTCTGTGATCTCTGCCGGTGCAGAAGCTGGAGCTGTCTTCGATAGAAGATTCCTCATGGCTGCTCTGGAAAGTGTAGCCGCCGCCTTAGCCCGCCGCAAGTTCAGAGCCCCTTTCTTTCTTCACTCGGCAGTCTCTGGTGAATTCAGTCACGGCAAAAACTGCAGCCGAGCCAGGGACCGGCCTGGCCCGGCCAGAGCCCGGGGCAAGCCCCCGCAGGCCCCATCTCCCGGCCGGGAGACGCGGCAGGCCCAGCCCAGTCCCCGCCCGGCCAGCATGGCCTGGGCAGGGAACGGGAGGCCAGAGCTCTGTTACCTTTCACAGCCAGGAAACAAAGAGGCTAAAAGTGCCCTGACTTTACATCTTAAGGTAGGGTTCACAAGTTGATCCCACTTTTCAATGGTCAAAACTGCTGTCAATTCCCAGTAATGACCGATAATTGGTCAGGAGAAAATCTACCATCAGTCACCAGCAACTTCAATTTCTTCAGCTTTTAAAACCACCTTAAAGGTAAAGTCACCCCATGACAGACAGATAACAGGTAAAAGTTTTCATTTTCTAGGAAGTAGATACTGCTCATAAGGACTTGACTCCTCTCCCTCCCCACAAGAGAATCTTCTCTTTCAAGCTCTTGGGTGGGAGATACCTACAGGAGTAAATGAATGCAAGTAGGAATGCAAGTAGGAAGGCTCAGCAGCAGCAGCAGCAGCTAGTTGCAATCTATTTTCCTGGGGAATTCAGAGTCTACCAGAGTATCGCCAAAATTAAACTTTTGGCTTTGTATCTATGCAGTGTGAGCCATTACCAAAGGCACTGCTGTGTCCAGTCTGCCTCAGCACTTGCACAACTGGCTGTGGTGGCCCTGGAGAGGGAAGAGCTACAGCCATTTGCCCTTCCCTGGTATAAATCCTGGTGTAGTATCACATTTAGCAGAACTTCCTCCTCCTTCAAGAAGGTTCAACCTGCCCTCAGTCTATGGACTTGAAGCTGTCATAAAGAGGAATCAGTAAGTACCCCGTGTGTGGGGCTCAGTATTTTTCCAGCTGTTGGAGGAAACACACTGAGGTATGACACCTTCAATTTCCCCTCCTCAGAAGAGTAATCTGCTGCCTTTCAGGGCAGGCGATGCTGGCATGTCTTATGCAAAGTTGTAATCACAGCTTAACCTTACTTCATGGCTTCCTGGAGGCCATAAAAACAAATGAACAATGAGATGCAAAGCTATGGAAGCAAAAAAAGGCAACCACTCCCTTTTTAATTTTTTTTTTTCTGCGAAATATAATTTCTTTTAGGGAATGTTTGCCTTTCCACTCTGCACATGTTCATTTTAGAGTTATACTGACAACTACTCTAAATACTATATAGAATGATAAACTTAGCTTGTAGAGCTAAGTAACTCAATACAAAAAGTGTAGATGAATCCTCAGTTATACCAGTATAAGTTCTGTGTTTTTGTGTTGTCTTTGTTGGATTTGAGTGTCACAGCTACAATTAAACCCCACTCCTTTCTTTGTTCTATTTCTCTGTTGCACTTGAGGAGAAGAAAAAAAAAAAAAAAGGTGGTTTACATGACAAAGCACATCATTAAATATCAGGCAAAAACTGTGTTGACTGAAATGGGGAAAAAAATGAATCTCTGAAGTTTGGGTTTTACTGTTAAAGTTGTTCAATACTCCTGTAAGTAAGTATGAGAACAGGGTGCTACAAGCATAGAGAAAAGTACCTGTAGGCAACTGGATTAAAATTAATCACATTACTGTTATATAATTGCACAGCCATATCTATCTTGAGAACTGCAAAACAAAGTCCAAATACTTCAACAATGCGAACTGTGAAATACAAGTTTCATAAGAAAATTTGCTTGCAATGCCAAGCTCGTCTTCTTTTCTAAGTGCCTGCTGGATCGTTATTCAATGGCTTTATTGTTTTGGGATCAGAAAGCGAGGACTTCAGCTCTACAATGCACAGTTTGTCACCCTTTGGATAAAGGAGCTGTGAACCAAAGCAGCAGGACATACTTGCATTTAACACAGTGTGCTCTGAAGAGTGGAGCACATGCTGGCAAGACTTGAAAGCCCTGAAACGCCAGCCAGTTCCTCCAGTTAAATTGGTGAGACCTCCACATACCTGTGGGGTGTGAAAAGGCCCCGGTGCTCATCATTCTGCATTAGGATTGAGTTCATCTTATCAAATGGGCCTTTCAGCATATTGTGGAGTAATTTACCAACCGAAAAAATCATAACGATTTTCCACTTCATTTACCTCAACAGTAGCTACGTAATGTCAATAGTTTTAAACATTTAATTAGACACACCACGTGTTTTATGCTCTACTAATTACATAAAATTGTGCTCAATAATTTTCTTCCCATTGAAACGAACCTTAAGCAGCTGTTAAAACACTAATTAGGTGAATGCTTCCATGCTGTGCATTTGACTCGGTGCCAAGCGCATTCCTCCCAACGGTGAGCGGGCTTTTTCCAGTGTCCATGATGCAACCGCGAGCGCACGTCAATCTCTGCTGCACACACAACTAAGAGTGAACTCCAAACATTTATTTTGGCCCTCACCTTAGAAAACTAACATATATATATAAAATGCAATCATTCAGAAAGCTGAAAGTTCAGTTATACTGGGCTCTTAGTTTCCTGTGCTTCCATTTTTATCTCCAAAGAGCAGCTAAATTTGACACAGAGCTTGTCATTTGCCATCTCCTATGAAATCAGCACGAGCTGCCTTACAGACGTTATCTCACAATACAGTCAAATGAAAACGCGTTGCTGAGCCTAGTACAAATGCAGCCTTTAGTACTTAGATATTTTAGGGTTATTTTGTTCCTAAAATGGTTTTAAAAGTTATGTGAACCACAGTTACCCATGCATACAGTGGCAAGGGATGGGAAAACCTTTTTTGTTTTTCAGTTTTACACAAAAAGATAATTCAGAGAGGTTTTATTTATTTAAAATATCCTTAGGAAAGGGCATTCAAGTCTTACCATTGACAAGTTTGGTGATCCTAATGGCATCTAGAATTGAGTCAGTACCTCTAAATGTCTCAACTGGCTTCACTCACAGCTTTAGCCTTGGATGTAACTCCAGTAAAATCAGGTTCTCTTAATTAGTTACTAAGTCTGTACAGCTGCAGGCCTAATCCTGGCATTCCTACAAGGACAGAGGCCTGGCAGAGTCGACCAGATTGCCAATAACAGGAACTGTCTGACAGTTCCTACTTCAGCCATCCCTCAAACCTGCCCATGCCTCTGTGAACTGGGATTTTGCTCTTGACCACATCCTTATGATTTCAGACTCAGGATTTGTTCCTGAAGAATTGCTGTAAGAAGCAATTGCCCATAATAGCCATTCTCAGAAACACACATGCTTACTTTTCTCTACAATTTTTTTTTTTCCAAAATTGGACCCTAATAAGTGTACATAAATCAAAAATTCAAAAGAAAACAGAGGGGTTTTTGCCTTTGACAAATTTTTAAGCATTATCACCTGAGAATGCTTGCTGCCTCTACAGCCACAAAAGTAGGCCGGTTATATTACCAAAAAATAGATGGTTTATATTCTTACTTAATATCTGGTCCTTCCAAATCATATTAATGATACTTCTTTTTTAATCATTTCCAGTGATTTGGGCTCTAGCTGACAATGGTTCTTCTAAAATACACTGCACCTGTGGACTTCCTTCTTTTATAGAAAATTAAGCTGGTCCTGGCTAAGTCCTGGCTTCCTTTTCTAGTGCAAATAGGAGCTGCATGAGGTATACTGTTGAATTTTTTTTTTTTTTAACTTGCATTGTTCTGAAGTCAGGAATATCACTAAAAAAGGACACAATTCTAAGCCACATACCACATCACTGAAAACTGTAAGAACAGTTAAAAGACAAACCCAAAACATAAAAGATGTTGAATTCCCATAGTTCACATTGATCTCATGTACTTGTACAAATGGAAGATATATTTTCTTTAAAGAAAAAAAAAAGAAATAAAAATAATTTGACATATTTAATGTCTGTATATAAATTCAAAAAGATTTTTTTTCTGTCTTATTCTATTTTGTTGAAAAAACCCTGCCAGTGCAACAAGCCCACACACAACCAAGAAGCATTTCTGGGGTAAAAAAGAGCATTTTTCTGTTTTCTGGAGGTTTCCAACTTAGCCTGTTTCTTAATAGTTTTTCAGGTGGTAACATACCTGCACAAAGTTGGTAAAGGAAGGTAAAGCCAAGGCAAAGTTTATATGAGCCAAATAATTTTTACTTTTTTCAAACACTCCCTTCACATAAGAGACAGAATGTAAATCTTCATCAATTGATTATACTGAGATATAACTGAGAGGAACAAATGGAAGCTGTATTAAACATATCCGTGGATATAATTTCAAGTGCTCTTTCCACATAAGACCCATAATACTGTTCCTGTTAACTAAGATGCCATTGAGTCTCACTATTAAAAGCTTGAATCCTAATGCAGAGTTCCCCTCCTGAGCTATTCCTTTTACAAATCAAAATAGCAAATCTAGTATTTGTTTTCCCACCTTGCAGGATAAAGCATTCCCATGCACCAACTAATTCCAGCAGGCTGATCTAGGAAAAGGTCATCTAAACAAGCTGATTGGTGTCCAGGCATCATTACTGCAGGACAAACAAATAAATAAGCAAACCATAGACTTTCTTTGTGCTGTTAGAGATCAGAATGCAAGCCCTTTCAAAAGTAAGTTGGGCAGTCTCATACCTGTGAAATGGAGGAATTAATCAAAGACATATTTCTGATAAATATTTAAATGGGATGACCATGTGCACTTGCTACGTATTTGGAAATTTCATTTAGTACATGATAGCCACAGTGTTTTCTTCTGGTTTTGCGTGGACTTGTTTAATGTACAAGGATATTCTGTAAGGACAAGGACATTCTCATTTTCACATGCGTAAAAAATTGTGAGGATTCACTCACTTAAGTCTTCTTCCAGAAAATGACAGTGGAAATTACCCTAATGTGGAAGAATTACACTGTACACATGTTGCTCTCTTCTCTAGCCAGTTATTAAGTTTGGAAAAGACTTCTAAGATCATTGAGTCCAGCCATTAATCCAGCACTGCCAAGGCACCACTGAACTACGTCCCTAAGCAACAGATCTATACACTGTTGAGCAATTTTGGGGATGTGTTTTGTTTTGTTATTTTTCCCACCACTTCTCTGGGAAGCCTGTTCCAGTGCATGATCACCCTTTCACTGAAGAAATTTTTCTTCATATCTATCCAATCTACACCTCTCCTGGCACAGCTTGAAGCTGTGTCATCTTGTCCTACCACCTGTTACCACGGAGAAGAGCCTGACCCCCAGCTGGCTACACCCTCCTTTCAGGGAGTTGTGCACAGCAATGAGGTCTCCCCTGAGCCTCCTCTCCTCCAAGCCAAATAGCCCAGGCTCCCTCACCTGCTCCACACAGGACTTGTGCCCCAGGCCATCACTGGCTTTCTCTGGACACACTCCAGCACCTCAATGGCCTTTCTTGTCATGAGGGGCCCAAAACCAGACACGAGATTCAAGGTAAAACCTCAGCAGTGGCAAGTCCTTTCTCAAGCTGATGGGCTGTTCACCCATAGCAAGACCCCAGTACACCTTTCCAACATTCTCATCTCACACCATGTGAAGATGGCATTGGGATCAGATGACTTCCCAAGGTCCCTTCTAACCCGAACATTCTACAATGCCCTGCAGAACACTGACAATCACATCAGGTGGCCCTAACCTCAGTATCTTTCTCACACAACTCATCTCCTATTTCTTCCTTTTTACTGCAGGAGCCTGTTGCACTCACCTGCCTCAGCCTGCATAACTTATTTCCTTTTTATGCATAATGTGCAGCAGAGTACAGGGGCTACAGGGTAATTTTCCCTCTCCAGCTTCCATATTTACTTCACGGAAACTTCCTTTATCAACCACATTTGTGTTCTTAGAAACGTGTTCATTTCAATAAAAATGACTTACTGTTTTATTGAAGTTGAAGGCCAATGACCCAAATCCTACAAATCATTAAAAATACTTTTTCTCATAGAATCCTAAGTTGCTTTTTTCTCAGTAGCAGAGAAAGCCCTTTACTATAAAAAGCTACATTTTTGCCAACACTAAAAATTCTGCATTAAAAATACACTAAATGAGGGACAGATGTTTAAAACAGTGGACCTACAATGAAGTATTAAATATTACTGGCACAGTGCGCCCTTTGGTACAGTTTAGTCTCTTTTTGCAATAGGCATGTTTTCACAGCTGTAAAAGCACCAGAAATTACTGTCTTTGCTCCAATATTAATATAGAAATCTATTAAAAAATACACCAGACTGCTGAACAGATTAAACTATTGTTCATACATTTCTATCATTAAAATAATTTGCTTTTATAAATTAACATTAAAGTCAAATGTTTTGAAGAGGATGAGTGTCACTTTGAAGACTACATGGATTATCTATACAAAACCAAACAGTTCCACTTTTGTCAAAAGAAAAATGCATCTCTTTAAGAAATCAAACCTGCTACTTGATGCTTTGTTCAATAACAAACAGCAGCACAGAGAAGGCGGACGATCCTGTGCAAAATCACTCCAAACCTGCACTGAGGATGCAGTGTAGGATTAAAGCCCTTTTCCACAGGTACAGGTGGTGTCTCAGAGCTATGGGAGAAAGTGAGACAGGTCATGGAAGGGCAGATTCTGTGGCCTAGGGGATTTTTGTGTTAAAACATGATAAATATAAACAAGATAGGCAAAGAGATAACACATAGAATGGAATGATAATGTTAATATCTTCAGATAACTGTAACTGTGAGGATGAACTTGGTAAATACATAAACCACAGTTGGACATGCTCAGCACTATACATAGCTTCTTCTACATTAAATATTTAATTTCTATATCCCAGGCTCATGGCTGAAAGCTCCCAAATCAAACATCACAAGTTCATACTCTTTGCCAAATTATGTCTCACTCTGTGCTTCATTTACTTGAGCACTAAGCAATTTGTGATCATCATAATCCTGATGAAGTGGTGCCTACTTAAGTTTGCAACCCATCTGGAATAAGAATAGTTCCGAGATATCCATAGCTCAATTTGTTTTAGTCAGTGCTACTTCAAATATCAAGTAGAAACATCAGCCTTTGTGACATGAAACTCTTTTACTACTCAAAGCAAGGAGATGAAATGTTACAAAAATCTGCATATAATGTTAAATGAAAGGTGGAAGACTTAGCTTGGGTCCTTGAGGTCCAGGAAAAAATAATTCTATCGAATGTGCATGCATCTAATACTCTTTGTCCAAACTCCTGACAAAGAAGAGATGGGTTGCTGAGGAGAGAAAAAGCTTGATTAAAAGCTCAAAACCCCAGAAACACAGTTCCAAAAGCCAGAAAAAGCCCTACAAGAAAGGGCAGAACAAGACAGGATAAGGGCACAGCATGCTGGCCAGTCTGATCAGCCATACAGGATGCAAGTAATAGAAGCAAAGCCACACGAGGCTTTGGGAGTACAGCTCCTACTCAATAAACAAATTCCTTGGACTGGAGACATTTTCTTGGAAGGAATTTTTATGGCACAAACATTTCAACATTTCTACTCTCTTCTGGAAGCCCTGGAAAACCAAACCCAAACCTCTCCCCCCCACTGCACACACACACACAAAAACCGAAGATGTCCACAGCCCAAGTGAAATGTGCTTGTCATCCTCTAGAAAGCCCCTTGTTATCTATCTTGAGTGGGTCTTTGGTGAGGAGGTTCTACCCATCCATGAAGCTCAAAGCCCTGAAGGAATGCCCACATCTCTGGAAGCCTTGTAGCCATGATGGGCATGTCCCACACAGAGCCCCACCAGACTGCCTTCCCCCAAGTGTGGGGCTCCAGCCGTGCTCACCTGGGGATGCAGAGGGGTGAAACGGCAGCACTGCCACAGTGGCCAGCACAGCCCAACACACAATAAAACAAAGAGAGCCCTCGCCCCTCTGGTTAGACAAAAAAATGCCAGGGGCTATAAAATGTAAGGAGGGAAGGGAGATGGGGGGAGTAAAAACGATTTCTGAGCAGGAAAACAGGATAAATTCATTGAATAAATTATTTACTGGAATTATTCACTTAGCTTCAATTACAATCTATCCATTCTATCCACCATCTACATCAAATTATAATAAATTATCCTATTATAACTTGGCTTCATGCCTGCTGATTTGCAATAGCTTGTTTTTTCAGAAAATAATGGTCTGATGCTGTTCAACCTTCCATAGGATTTAGATGTGTACACCTGGACGTACACAAAAGACAATTTCTTTTTGGGAAACTAACTCCTTTTGTAAATTAAAGAGAGGGGGACTAGCATATTATTTTTAAATTGCCAGCAGATATTTTGAAAACATAAAAAAGACCCAAGTTATCAAAACAGTATTAAAATGAAAATATCCTGTTGCTTTCCTGAAGAGTTTGGCATATGTCCTGTACTGGATACTAAAATGTAATTGTGAGAATATATAAGCACTCTCCATCCTTCTGCCATCAGGTCTCTTTACACAGCAGATGTTTTAGGATTCTTCTGAATCTAAAATATCTTGTTCTGCTTTATCACACAACCTCTGAAATTCATAAAGAGTTGTACTTGAAAATTAATTACAGCAGGATGCAGAAACAGGGGAAAAAAACCAAACACGTGAAGGTTGTTTTTTTATGTAATATATAAAAAAAAGATTGATTTCCACAGCCACAGAGTGTAATTATTTTTATGAATCCAAACCTTCACTGGGATAAAATGAGCACAGGTCAAACTAAAAAGTTTGTTCTTTCAGTGTAACTGTTTTCTTTTTTTGTTGTTCTTTCAGCGTAACTGTTTTCTTAAGTAACACTGAAAGAACAGCAAGTGAAATGTGCAGTTAAGGGTTTGCAAACATGAGAATACTGCTCACCTTCCTTTCCTCATTCCCATACTCCTACAGTCTCTGGGCCTATAAGCTGGTCAGACAGACGCTGAAGTTTTAATTCTAAATTAATTAGCAATGTCCTTGATTTCAACATAGCATGTATCATATTGTGGATGAAAGCAGAAATAAATAAGGAAAAAAGGTAAGCAAAAAAACTGACTTTTACACATTTTTCCAGAAGTTTATGAAACAACAGTACAAAGCAAGAGATAACCAAGGCCTTGTGGGGCTCTTTTACAAGGGGCAGCTGCTGGAGCAGCAGGATGAGGCCAAATTCTAAACATGTGAGGAATCTGAAGGCAAATTTAAACCAGGTGGGTGAAAGGGTGGTCAAGCTCTGAATGGGATAGATTGGTTCTGTCCCTGGCAAAAAATTAAGGACACTGTAGAAGACAGCAGCGCAGAGCAATTCCACCACAAATTCATATCCACATTTCAAGAACCTGAAAGCACCTTGGATGTAGCCACCTCAGGTTCCACCTTTTCAAACATGCATCTCAGAGAAAACGCCTGCCATCACACCAGTAAGGTGAAAGCAGCGCTTACTTTTTCTGTCACTCCTTACAGGAAATGCATGGGGTTTTATTTTGGTAGTATCAACTTGTTCTGCTATGCTAGAAGTGCTTCTGTAATCCTAAACACACTAGCACTACTTCTATGTAGTTTCATTGCTGTGTCTACGACCCTTAAAGGGTAAGCATATACCTCAAGACAATAATTCACTTAGCTAGTTGCCAGAGCCAGCATTATGTGAATAAGCTTGATAGATCTCCGTTCCTAACCTATCAGAAAACAATTTATGGAATCTAATAAATTAAAAATGAATTGTCTCCAGCAACCATATATTTCACAATAAATGTACGCTCTTTGATCTCAACTGACTCTGCTATGTTCTAATTAATTTTTATATAGAAGTTTGCTATTGCCCCTTAAATGGATTTTATACACAAGACTAATCAGCTAGCATTTTCAGCTGTGCTTTTGTCTTTTCACCTTCCAACCAAGTTAAAAATTCACAGAATTCTAGAATTTATGGCATAGCTTTCTACATATAAGCCTTTTCAGTTTAAGGAAGGAAAGACCTATATATTTTCTCTGCTTTCTTGACCCCAACAGGCACATAATAGAAAGAAATACATGCCAACAGCTTAAGGCATTAATACATGCCTCCAGACAGCGTGACTGTGGAAATGAATCCCTTTCTAGCTCTCAGCTGCTTTTTTATCCAGCAAAAAGTACTGGAGTTACTCAGTCACTATGTATCCCCTCCACAATCTTCTAAGGTAGGTATAGAGCCATTTGGTATTTCTGCCTGGAATAGCAGGGCAGCTGGCAAGGAGTAGGGGTTTGACCCTGTTTCTGCTGCGGTGCTGTAATTGCCCATTCATGAGCAGATTTTCCCATATCAATGAACAAGAACCTGGAAAACACATCCATGACTGCAACACAAAATCCCCAATTTGGACTGGATGGTCCATGCACAGATTATTTAATGCATCTGATGTGTAGGTTCTGGCATCAGGAAAAGAAAAATGCCAGTGAGGCTGGGGCAGAAGGCGTGAGGCTGGGGCAGAAGGCATTAGCCTGGGAAGTAAAGGAGAAATGAATAGCTTGGTCAGTGATGCCATTTAGCTCCTGCTTTGCCACAGGAGGTGGGTTCCGTTCACCTGCAGGACTAAAATGCAATAAAAAATTTGAATTAATTAGAAATAAAAAGGCCTTTACTCCCTCATCCAAATTCTCCTCTGTCTTTACAAATTCATGTAGAAAGGTCTAAGGCTCTTTACATGTTTTTGCATAGCGCCATCATTGTCCTTGCTGACAAGTAATAAGCTGTGCCTGTCTACCTGACATTAATCTCTGAAGTGCAGTATGATGCAAACACTTAAGCTATCAAAGATGCTCAAATATATTTTATATCCATCTATATATATATAAAAACATATATGTATGCTTTGAAAATGAAAATAAAATCCCAAAGAATTCCCAGTGAGAAAAAGAACAGCAAATACAGCCTCAGCATCAGGCATCACTACACAACAGAAAATTCTTGTTGAATACCATGTGGTCTAGAGACACCAGTAAAGTTGACAAAATTTCCACTTAATGAAATGTCAGAAAACTGTCTCTCTAGAGTGGCCTAAGAATGTAAGGATCCTGCCTTGGGATACTGCCAGATGACCCTGGGAGATCCCTCTTAGCATTTTTCTACGACCCTGTAAAAATAGTCATGGGGGTTTTAAAAACTGGCATCTTAAAAACATTCTTCACTCTGTGGAGAAACTCTGTCAAGAGGCATTCTTATACTTCAATATTGTCTTCCTACAGACTGCTATTACAACCAGTAAGCAAGAATATGCAGAAATTATACTTTTAGAACATGGGGTGGTAATTTTATTTTGTTTTTCACATATAGACCATACAAGATCATTTATATTAAATGTTCAAAAATTAAAATGAATTCCATAATGCAAACAAGAAGTCAGTGCAATGGGAACCAAATGGGAGTAATAGGATCCAGGTGGTTGGAATGGGTACAAAAACCCATATAGATGGCCATGTACGGCACAAATTGGAGCCTGGAGATGATTATAACTGGAACCTTCCAAAAGAAAGAATGTCTGTAAGCTGTTAATTGTATCAATGCAAACATCTTGGTGACTTACCAGTGAGGAATGAGCGATGAGGGAGAAGTGTATGATTTACAGCTTTAATTGTTGCTAATACAATTAAGTAGAGTAGATACTGAAACTATACCATATTAAGGAATATATCAGTATAGGCCATCATGTGCGGAGAATTTTAACTCTTGATTAGGATGAGACCATAACAGAAGTGGCAAGATGGAATTTACTTTCAATTTGAGTCAAGAAACAAACAGCCACACAGCTTCAAAAGTCACAGGACAGAACTGTCAGATAAGGACAATTAAGGTTAGTAAGCAGAGTAGGAGGAAGCCTGTTATCCAGTATGAAAGCTGGGAGAGCATAGACATTTAAGATTTAGTTATATTTTTTGGGCCACTGAAATACCTTTGCTTACCTACCCACCTCTCTATTTATTCTGAGACAGAAGAGTAACATCACATGCAAAAAACGGACATGTACAAAGCACATCTAACTCATGAACAAAGCTCTTCTGGATGAAAAATAAACACCTTTAAGAGGTTTTTCATTAAGAGAAAGAATATCTACAATATGGCACAAAAAGGTAACAGCCAGCCCAAGTGAAAGACACAAGAAGCATTTCTGGCATTGGGTATGTAAGGTTAATACCTTGAAAGGATGTAGTGAGACTTTGGCAGCCCTGTTGACAACAGAATATACAGCGACAGGCAATTAAGAGCCCTTGTGTAGATTTCCCTTGTTGTAGATTTCCAAAACCTGTGACTGAAGGACAGTGCACTCATTTGAGTGCTCTTCCTTTGCTGCAGAAAGACTGAGAAAATGCACATCACTTAACTTGCTGCACTTGATAAAGCAGTATGGCTTGCTTGGCCCCTCAGGGATTTTGTGATAGCTGAAGTCTACTTGTTAGCACTTTTTTTAGAAGGAGGGAGTAATTTTTTGGCAAAGGAGGGCAAGAGAGAGGGAAGACATTGCTGCTATATATCCAGCTTGAAACATTTAGAAGCACTCTGATTGTATACATCCATGTTGTACACTGACAAAATACCAATTTGTTAACAACACACCAGTGCAGATGCCTTACCAAACAACAGTGAAGCAAGAAGTTCAAGTTTTATGAAGTCCCACGTAAAATGAATTTTTTAACTTAGCCAGATCTATCTTGTCAAAAGAAACTAATATTATTTGTTCCTACTTAGATGACACATCACCCAAAGAACAGAAAGATTTAAAGTACAAATTATGAGCAATGTTTATTTGGGGGGGTGGTGGGGCATTTTTTTTCTGTTGTAGTGCCATTCATTTGGGTATATTTAATTTTTTGTTAATATTTTTTGGTTTTGTTTTGCTTTTCAATGAGAACCAGAGCCTTTGTAGCACACAGTATAAAATTAAATTTAGAAAAAAAACAAACCTGAAAGGAACAGTGAGGAAGCAATAGAAATTTGTAAAATTATACAGACTGGAAACAAGTAAAGAACAATGCAGTCTAGGTATTAAAAGTACGTGGAAGCAAAAGTTTCAAGATGGTAATACAGTAAGACAAAAAAACAGCCAACACCGTCAGATTGACCTACAATCTAGAGGCAGACAATGTAGAGGACTTTTTTGATTAAATTAGAAGGCTAAAAATATAAAATGTGAAACTTCTGAAAAACAAAAGAAGAGGGGAGAAGTAGTGAATTCATAAAACACAAAATACATCAACATTGTGGCTAAGTAAAATCCATACAAGTTTGGTGTCAGTAACCCAGTCAATATCGTTTCTGATGGTAAACAGCCTGAAAGAGGTGGCTAGCCTTTACTGGAGGAAGAGAACAAATCCAAGTAAATCCTGTGTGAAAAAGAAATGAAAAGCATCTGCTGAAGACACCAATGGTTTGATGGCTGACATCAGCAACGGGAAAGCTTCCAGTACATCAGGCCTGGGCTTGCCAGCAGGTGCTGCTGCAATTATTCAGAACAATTAGAGGTGGTATTTCCAAATGCATGGAGATGACAGGGCCAATAAATAAGGCAGGCATGATATTGCCAACAACTGAAATGTAAATATTTCTCATAAATCTTTTGAGGACCCGTGCAACTCCATATTTTAAAGACAGCCACCAGGGCCTCAAATTTTACCAGTCATACTAATATGGAATAATATCCTCCTCCATGACTGATGCCACTGAAATCCCCCAAACAATATGATTTCTATAATATCTCCTTTTCTATGGAGTAGAATCTCCCCTTGACAAAGAGAAATAGAGTTGTGAGTGAATAACCCAGATTTTATTTTCACATAGCATGTACGTGAGTGTATTTATTTTTAATAAGCATTAACTTTCACTGATGTAGTAATAATTATTATTTAGATCAACTAACTTAATTGTAATTGTCTCATAACAATTTTTCTTCCTTCCCTTTGCAGAAGATCTCCAGTATTTGTATTTTTTGCACTGTGGCTATGCTTCAGCTTAGAAGAAGGCATAAAACTGGTCTCATGTTTAGATGTTCAGTTTTTTCAATATACTATGACTATGCATACAGTATTCTTTAGCTGGGTATACAGGTTAACAATAGGTTGTAGATAAACACCAAACACAGTTTAACAGATTTACCTAATGCTAAAATTTTCCCCTTTTTGTCATTAATGAACTGCATTATGCACACCCATCATCATCAGGACTATTTAGAGAAGTTTCTTAAAATTATGTCCACATCATGATTTGCTGTCAAGCCTGATTTAAACTGCATTCTCAATTCATTCATCATTTTAAAAGAAAACAGAGCTTATGGTTGATTTTTTTTTAACCATTCATCTTTCTAACTACCTTGGGTAAGAAAAAGTCTGTTAAAAAAACAGACATGATATGCCTTGCATCATTTTGAACCATTAAATTACTCCTCATGGAAATCAACCATGGGTTTCAGTGGCTTCTTCACACTGAACTGCATCATGACCACTCATCCCTTGATTTGCTGTCTTGCTGTTAGTTTTACAGTTGACTTCAGTGGACTCTCTGCTAAAAGCAAACCTCTCTGCCATTTACATCATGCCCTGCATTTCATAGAAAACCTGCACTGAAAAGAGATAACAATTTTTACTTCATTCAAGTAAGAGAGCCAGGCAGATGGCTCATGGCAAATACTGTTTATTTCAATGCTATATTATTGAGACATCTCCTAGATGTGCAGCTCGGCCTCAGGACCAAGAGTCAGTCCCTCCTCCCTGGCATGTTTTATATAGTACTGACTCAGTGCAGGTGGAGTAACAACACTACAGTTCATGTTTCTTTTTCATAATTAATTTCCAATCATTCATATCCTTTGCACTGAAAGTTAATTACATGCTCAAGTTGCTTGCTCTGAGATTAAATGGTACCAATTCCTTGCATGCTTAGAGTAAGTTACTTAGCACACTCCCAGCTTTCATCTTAAAAACTTTCACATTGCTGTTTGCCTCAGGAAAGACGCATTAATGGGGACTTTCAAAATCTTCTCAGATGCAAATTGCTATTTAAGTGTCAGATATTACTTTATTGTAACGGGCTGGGGGGGGGGGGGGGGGGCGGGTAGAAAAAGTAATGTTGCTGATAATTGCTAGAAAGATTAAAAAATTCCATGAGAGAAATAAGACCTGGTAGTGCAAGTATGGGATGAGAAGCAGTTTGACTAAAGGGATGCAATGAAAAATTACTATTTGTCTTAAAAAGTACATTATCTTAATTTACCAGTTTAAACCAAACAAAACAACAAAAAATGTTCTTCCAACACCCTGCTTTACAAACCACACCTGAAATCATACTGCATGCTCTCTGCCTCACACTGGAAAGCAATTAACAATTTTGTTGACAATCAACAGACCAGAGTAAGATCCAGCTCATTTTCTCATACCACTGCAGAGCAAATTAAAGTAGAAAGTCATCACCATTTATTTTTGCACTATGGAAAGCAGAAGTATTTTGGAAGACAGTTTCTGGATCTCTGAAGAAGAATCACAGCATTTGTACAGAGTCATTTTCTGACCGTATATGCACTTTACAAACAAATCCCCTATTGCACACCATCCTAGCTGGACTTGTTAAAAACTGGGGAAGTGACTGCACTTGAAATAGAATCCTTTTCCAGTCACATCAAGCAGGTATGAGATTTCCTACCCTCAAAATGTTGAAAAGGGCTGCAGAAAAACTCTTTGCCTTGTGAAAGATACACAGTTACTCTCGGTGGCTTCAGAAATGGAGGCAGAACCTGCCATTTAATGCCTGTGCTATTATAAGGAAATAAAAAACATCTCTTTTTCTAACTTGTATAAAATAAAGCAAAAATTTTTATACCATACATGCAAGACTAGCCCTTTCAAATTCATTCTGTTATGCTGTGAAAACATGACATAGAAGGTACTCCCAAACCCACAGTGACCTTGTGCACAACTTGTGGAGGAGGATACAAGCAGTGTGAAGAAGGAACAGAGACCAACTTCAGCTGGAATTTAAACTGGCCTCACTCTTACTGGTACAAGATAGCTGAAAGCACCAGGTCTACTAAAGCAACCAGAACTACAACACTACACGTACATCAGACTTTTAAGACCTGAACTTTTCAGCACAAGGAGGAAGAAGTAATAACTCCTAAGTGAAAACCATCCCACGTGAAGCACACAGCCTAGAATCTCACCTCGCACACTCACCTCTGCAGGACCCTGGGGCAGCTGATAGGGCTGAAATGAGCTGCCCACCAAGTGCACCCACCACGGACCTCTCCCAGGATTGCTGGCCACGGGCAGGTGCCGACAGAATTGGTTTCCTCCAAGCCCAGGCGGCAGGAGAGCTCTGGGCACAAGCTGGGCAACCCAGCTCTGGGACAACCCAGGTCGGGTTCACTGTGTCTGCCCCTGCTAAAGGCTCTCACAGCACCCGGAGAAAGAGTATTTCAGCACACACAAAAAAATTAATTAGCAAGAGAAAGGGTTACAAGCTCCATAATTCACGGGTCCCACATTAATGATTAGCTAAGTGAACGAGCAGCCCAGTTGGTAATTTGATTCGTTGGAAAGGAAAAGGCACTCTACGGACCTTGAAAGGTTTTAGCAGAACTGTGTGTCCCAGGTCACCCTGCTTCCCCCTGCCTTCACCATCTCATTGTCAAGCTCAATTTGCCAGCAAGGTCCTGACAATAAACACAAAGATACATTTCAAGGTTAGTAGGCAAAACTCTTAGTGGATGTCATCATGAGCCATTGTAGTGATGAAATGAAGGAGATGCAAGTGTTGGAAAGGGTTGGAGGTTTTGTTTTGCTTTGCAAATGGCATAGTTTTATTCAATTATCACTCTTCATTTATTTTACCTTCATCATTAATACTTCTTATGTACCTATGCTGCTAAAAGTAAGCAGAAAAACATTCCTGGGAAGTTGAAGGATATTATTTATTGCTTGGAGGGAGAAATGAATGGTCTGCTGATCTCTCTAGATACTGATATGTAATTTTCCAAGTCAAAGCACTGGGACAATATGCTTGTTAATTAAAAATCACACTTTATACTTAGGCTTTCTGAGGTGGGATGAAATACAGTAAATAACTATGATTCACTGGCTTATTTCAATTTTTATAGAAACCATGGTCCCACTTCAGTGCCCTGGCACATAGTGCAAAGTGTAAGTAAGGGGTATTCTGACCTAAGTGAGAGATTTCAAACATATAGCCTGTGGGCCAAGTATCAATGTAAGCCACAAGGATGAAAAAAAATCAGAGTATTTTGTTCTCTGCTGCAAGAAATGCATTCTTGAGTGCCAGTTTGACACAGGAAAAACAGGCTGAAAACTTTCAATCTGCACTTTAGAACACAGTAGTCACCTGGTCCTTCCTCTTCATGACCACTGAAGTACTATTATTTTCTTGAGGTCATCCATGTTAAAGTCTGCCTCCATTTTCCAACATGAAAAACAGCATCATAATTAAAAAGCACATTAAAAGCTCCAGATATTTTCTCATATCCTTCCTTCTGTATCGTCGAGGAGGTTTTGTGCATTTGTAACTCCTAAAGTGAGAGAATTTCAATGTAGATCAGATTTCAAAACATATCTGTGACAACCAGTATTCACTAGTTTTAACTATGAATCACAGAGAAGTGTTAGCAATGGCATTATATTTTTTTCATACAAATAATAAAAACTTCAAAGAAATTGGAAGCAGCAGCAGAATACAAAAAAAAAAAATTTTAAATGGCATGAAAACTTGAGTTTTCTTATGCTCTAAGAAGTAGTCTCATATTATGTCAAAGGCTAAGTTAAACTTGAAAGGACCATTCACACTGCAAATGCTATTTCTAAACCAGTATTAATGAGCAACCACACATAATTCTCTGCATTCTTGGTTTGCCTAAATGAGCACCGGTTAAGCAACTAAGTCTTGCTCAAATAAGAGTGGACTTCCTCTGTGCAGGGAAAAAGATAAAGGTCAGTGATCAAGAGACTTGGTGCCCACAAATACAGTGTTCTGTAAATGTACGTGCTACTGAATGTGCAGCTGCCCTCAGGCTAAGCAGCGTTCCCCTCGGATGTTAAATACTCTCACGGTATCCATACAGAACATTGTCGATGTAACCACTTGGTTAACCAAGTTCTTCTCAGTGACAGGTGAAATTCAATACCAAGCAGCACTTGGTAGTGATTTGCAAACACAAATCGAACTGGAAAATCCAATATGCATTACCCATCCAAGGACTAAATTCCGGTGCCAGCTCAGTTTTTAAAAGTTCACAGCAGTAACACTGCAGTACAGGGCACCTGCAGGCAGGGTCCTAAAGTTCTGATTAGGAAGGTTTTTCAGATTAGGAAAATAACATGGCTATTCATAAATTTAAAGGTGGTAAGGAATAGAGAACACAAAATCACTTGTGTGAGATATTGGAGCCAAAGAGGAGCTCTCTTAAAGTAGGGAAGAGCACTGACTCCCAAAACATAAATGGTTTTCTTGGTTGTATAAGCATATTTTTACTTTTTTTTATTTGCTCGCAAGTTTATTACAAAACATGAAGAGCTCCCAAAGTCATCATTAGCAAGCTATGGTAATGAAGAAATGGAAGGTCACACTCTTCTGACACTGAAAAGTATCACAACTGAGGCAACACTGGCATAAAAAGTAAATTTATGCCAATTTTCCCATTTCTGCATGGGAGCACAGATATTTAAAAAAGGTTAAAACAGTGCAGAGGATACCAGCTTGAAGATGGAAAAAAAAATACTTCCATGTTTATTACTAGGAAAGAGTTCACCCCAGATGATGTCTGAATGGAAAGGAATATTATAAAAACAAACAAAAAAAAAACCTGAACCAAACAAATCCAAGGAAAACAAACAAAAAAACCCCAAACCCAACCATAGGTTATACTCTTCCATTTCTTGAAACCAAGATATTTCAATAGGATTTCCTCAAAAATCACAGAGGGAAAGAAAGAATACCCAATACCCTACTCTGAATTGTAGAATTTTCACATGGCAATTAGTATTTCTTAAGACAGATCACAAAACACAGAATGAGTCAATAGCTCAGGCATTAAAAGTGTCACTTCCAATATGGGAGATCCAGGTCTGAGTCCCCAGCTCAAAAATCATCTCAGCATGTAAGCATCTCAGCATACATACAAAGAGAAATAGCCACAGGTGGAGTGGCTTGAAGTGCTCAGGTACAGCCTGGGAAATGAAGCCCCACATCCCTGACCCAAACCAGACAAATTCATGAAATTAGACTTGAACCCTTCACAACCCACATATGTGCTCTCTGCATCAGGTATTGGCTTGTTAATGTAATAGTCTTTGTGATTCTGTTCCAGACTATAACAGCATTCCCAGATTTAAGACAGCTTTATGAATTACATTTTCCTCAAAACTGATGTGTTACAAGCTAAGTTCCCATACTGGCACACAATCATTAGAAATAATGTCAGAAATCATGCTCAGCCCTCTCCCTGCCCTGACAAATCACCAACCCCACCAAGGACTACCTATGTCATTTGTGCAGTGTAAGGACTCCAAAGGACTAGCTTCAACCAAGGCATGCATGCACCTATTTTTACAAAGTTACCTTTACACATACATATATATGTTCCTTTTTTTTTTTTTTTTTTTTTTTTTTTTTACTATGCCATAACCTCATTTTCCCTATTAAAGCACAGCTTTTGTGTCAACCTGGTTACCAAGTTCTGATGGAGACACCTCAAACAGACCATGAGAGCAAGATAAACAGCAAGGCAGCACGACATGAAGGCAAGCATCCTTCTTTATATACCATCCCTGGAAATGCATTTCCTAAAGCTGAAATTGTACAATGACTTGTAAAATCCAGAACGACTTAAGAAGGGGCAGGCTGACTTTTTACATCAAAAAAAACCAAAGATAAGCCACATCCAACCCCAAACACAACACAGTTGCAAGGAAACACAGCCTTAGCCACTAATATTTTTATGTTTGTGCTCCTGCTCCAATTACTAATGGGGGAAGAGTCATCATAGAAAGTGTTCACCCTACTGTCCTTTGCCGTGAAGCCTTCTTACTCTTCTGTCTTTTAAAAGCTCTGGAAGACAGCTACAGCATCACTCACCCTGGGAGTTCCACCCATCCTAGCAGGTACCGCTGACAGCCCTGCCAGGCATGTCCACAACAGTCTAAAAGCCCCAACACTACCCCTGCAACACCCAATGCTCTTACAACAACTCCTGCAGACACAATGCTAAAGAGGCAGCGTGTGACTTTTCTCACCCCAGCCCCAGCTGGTAATTGGACTTTCTATGGATAATCCCAGCAATCAGAGAGAAAATCTCTGCCTCCAGCATGACCCATTAGCATAGAGTTCACTGATCAGTAGGTTAACGTCCCATTAAAGCATCTCTCAGTGAGGCTTAGGAAAGGTCAAGAAAACTCCATCACAAAGAACAAAAAATACCTAGAGAGCTCACACATGGTTGTATCAAAGTCCTCATGAAAAGGTCAAATTCAGCTCAGAGGCTATTCCCTTCCCTGGAGCAGCAATATCTACAGTCATGACACTTCCTCCACATCTTTCCTTGAATGTCCCTTAGATTTGCAAAATACAAATTATATGGGTAAGCCAACAACCTATCTCACTGTAAGGTCAGATGGATACCATGCTGCAATAGCTACTCTGCAATACTGTTCACACTTGCAGTTTATGGTCCCTGGTTTTAAATTAGAGACCTTTTTTTTACCTATTGCCAACATTCACCCAGGGTAATGATGTGCACACAGCTACTGGAAAACAGTTTATGCTCTGTAAGGACCATGCAGGTTCAACAATGGGGCATCAATTCTATGCCTACAGTCGCAAAAATGACAGTAGTAGTAAAATACAGTAATAGTAAAACCTGTCCAGGCTGTGATCATCTAGGGATGTACAGTCACAACACTGAAACTCTGAGGATGTGTACTGATGCCTTATAATCTGCTGTGTCCAAACACATTATGCTAAGCCACTTTTCGATAACTTTATTTTCTCTTATTCCTTATTAGGTGCATTTTGGCCAAGGTACTAGATAAAGAACATCCATACAACCTTCAAACAGAAGCACAGATAAATCTGGGTAAGGAAGAAGAAAAAAAATAGGAGGTTTCATCTTGCATTTATTATTTATTTATAAACCTTGAAAAGATGTGACAGTGCTGTCCTCTATGAAATTCACTAGTTATAAGGCAGTTGACTTTTAATCTTATTTTTTTCAATGTCCATGTCCGGGAATAGCTCTGTAATGAGGGGATTTCTCAGCAGATTAGTTTTATTAGTGTTAATTGTCCATTTAATGTACACTTCTGTCTCCCCTGTTGCATTTCCCGATGTATTTTTTTTTTTAGTGTGGCTAGTGGTAACAGTGTCTAACCAAAATGGGAACTAAGTGATAATAATCATCATGATCTTTAAATACAGACATGGTTTTCTACAGGTTCGTTTATAGACAGCTTTACTTATCTGGAAAACACCACTCTTTCTTGTCATTTTCTTGCTAAATCTTAAATAGGTGGATAGGTGCTTATGTTATGCACCTCATGCGTGCAAAACACTGGTGTTAACAAGTACAGCTAAGGATCTAATGTGAGCTCTGTCTCGCATTTCCTTTTATTTGTTAGTCTGAGCCTCAAGCTTAAAGTTATTTCAACAGACTTTTGTTTTCAACACGTATTCCGTACGCGTCTAACACCCTCTGAAGTTGCAAGCCACCCTCCCACTCACCCCCAAAAATCTTCAACCAGTGCCAAAGTCTATATTTTCTTAACTTAAAGAAGTAATTCCAGAGCTGTCAACTGATAAATTTCATTCAGGGAAACGCTGTGTTCTTTAAGCAACACATTAATCTTCTCTGAACTAACCACAGTAAACATCAATGTTGAATTGTACAGATTTCACATGTTGCTGCCAGGAGAGAGTTTTAGAAGAATTATCCCCTTTTTAGGTAACCTGGCTTTTAAAATTACACCCTAGAATACGCAAACAAAGAAGACTAATGAACTCAGCAGCCTGTATGTATTGAGGAGGCTGTTGAAAAAGATACTGTGAGTAATGGAAAAAGGTTCATTTTTCAAAAGCTGCAGGGAGCTGCCTGTATGAAGGTAGGAGAGGAAGAATCTCTCACTTTGGTTATAACAGTTCACTGTAAACAGCCATTTCCCCTCTGTTATCAGGGAATATCCTGCAGGGGTGCGTGTTCTATGTCGCCTTGACCAATTCACGGAGGAAGGGGAATTTTTCTCTCCTAATAACCCACTCAACTCCCCACCTTCTAAAAAATTATTCATTTTTTAAACTGAAGTATATAAGAACATCCATTAACTACTGTCCTGCTCTTCAGAGAAAGACTCTGATTGCTGATACAACAGAAGACAGAAGACTGAGTCAAACTTTTTTCTTGTTTTCTGCTGCTAAAAGCAGTGCACATAGGGCAGCAGTCTTGCCATGCAAGTACAACCAGCTATACATCAAGAAACAGATGCTTTAAGCCACAACCCAGCCATTGCTATGAGACAGTATTTTAAATGACCCACACTATTCTCAGTAGTGGAAGAAGAGTGTGTGTATTTCTTTTCTGACGCTGACTGACCTTCTCACGCATGCTGCTAAATGAAGAAAGTACACAACACTCCTCTGTAACTGTAGACAAACTCCCACATGCAGAACATCTTTACATAAAGGCAACACCATGCTTCAGTCACAACTCCAAGCTCTCCACGAAGCATCCTCAAAAGGCAGTGAGCTGGCTGGGACTCTGGAGGCAAAGGTGACACTACATCAATTACTTACTCTCAAAATGTCTTGTTTTAGATCTGTAGCTTCCACCTGGCCATAATGTGAAGCAGGACTGCTACGATTCACAGAGAAGATGGAGGCACGGGAGTTTTATTTAATGTTGCTTAAATAACAGTAACCTGACATAAAATTGCCCTCGATTCAGCCAAGATTTTTCTCGCACTGCCTCTCTGTCTCTCTCTCCAGGACTGCTGCGTAGTTGTCTATAAATACTGGCCCCAGCACTTGCTCAGTGCTTTCCTTGCCGATGGCACAGGTTGGTGTTAATGTACACTGCAGCGTGGCTCAGATGAAGTTCTCAGCTGCTCAGACAAAGCCATGGACTGGTTCCCCACCCCTCCTGCCTGGAATACCATCTTGCTGCCAGCTTTACAGATGCTGTGGGCCTTTCCTGCAGGCACAGATCAGGCACAGAAGGGTAATTATAACACTCATGCAATAAAAATAAAAATAAAGAGAAATAAAATTAAATTATAAAAAAGGAAAATAAAAAAAGAGCTTTTGCAAACAGGTGGAAAAATGGGGGAGGAGAGAAAGAGGAGGAAAGGAGGAAGCACTTTTGTTTCAGCTACCTTTACAGTGCACATCCAGCTATTATTATAGAATTTCATTCCCAGGAAACGTGGATGTCAAAAAATTCTGCAAAAATGTTTTCTGTAAAACCAGTTCTTCAAATTGAATAAAGTGTGAGGCTGTCACAGAATTCACACAAGAACATTAAGTTTGTATAGGTACTCACAGAGGGATGAAGGAAAAATATTAACGCTGTCTCTCAAAATCTCTGTCAGCGGTCAGATATTAGGTATCCCAGTTCTTATTTTAATAATTAGGCACAGTATGACAGTAAGCATGAGACATCACTAGTGGCAGGAGCCCACAATCCTACCCTGCAATAAATAAAAGTTTCAAAGTTTAAAAATCAGAAAAACATGAAACAGAATTACATCTCTGTAAACCCACCGAGATATTGGGCTATTATGATATGGGGTAGCTTGAAACAGAAAAATAAGGGAAATTGAAAAGAAGATGGCAATATCAGCACAAACAAGTATGTATTTGCAGCATGCCCTCAGTGTACACTGTGGGCAGGCACCAACAAAGAAGATAAATGCCCTGCCTTTCATCAGTATATTGGATGGCATTACTGGGAGGTTTGCCCAAGTAAAATGGAAACCATATCATAACAGCATTAGCACTAAGAGCTACAGGAGTTTATCTTAAAATCAGTGTCTTTTTAAGAAAACTTATGACCACAAAATTCTCCTTGTAAGGGCAAGGAACATATAAAAACATATACATGTATTTATTATACATAAATCCCAGTCTGTTCCAAGGCTCACAGGACCATCAAGCTTGTGTGATTAGACAATGCACAGCCTGGCATAATCCCATGGTCAGTGTCCCTGCACACCTCTGAGGTTACCACTGAGGTTGTAGCCAGTGCTTCTTCATCCTTTTGCAGCTCTGCCAAGTTGAAAAAGTTTTAATAGTAACTTTGGAATAAAACAGAAATTTCATCTCCTGCATCTATATTGAAAGATATGTTACATCTTACTGCTTTCCTTCCACTATTTTCATCAACAACAGCTCTTGGAAGTGCTTTTAGTACCTTGTGCACGTCATTAAGGCTCTCCCTTCATACGATTTATTTATCTTTACTGTGCAGCTTGAAAACCTAAGATGATCATTAGTAACACACCACTACTGAAGCTGACGTTGTGTAAATGGACACTGTTTATAAAACCTTGGTTTAGAAGCCTGTCACTGATGCCACAGAAACCTGTTGTATTTAAATGAAAATACATTTGGATGACATGGGTAATTGCTAAGCCTTGGTGAAGAGCCAGATGCAAAGTGTAATTTGCTCATTACAAGTTTCTCAGTCATAAAGCTCCTACACATAGCTCTCATCCTCAATCATGTACATGACAGCTTCATAGTATCATTCCATCAAACTTTCAAGCTGCCACAAATAAATCCCTGCAAAAAACAGAAACCAGAGTGGTTTCATAAAACTGAGCAAGAAATTGAAGCATTGATCATAGCTTTATGTGTAGTATAAAGTCAAAAACTTATTCTTGACATCTACATCTGTAAAACGGAATTATCTTAGATTTAATTTTTTTTTCAGTAGAAGCCCATAATTTTAACACACATTCCTTTACTTCTGTAAATAAATACACAGCATCACTTTACCATACCCCATGGCTACCGTGCCCCACAAAAAGAAGCAAAAGAAGACATGTAAACAAGAGTGAGAGAAGGATAGCACAACTATGGCTGTTAGTGAAGGCTGGGTTTATAGCCATGTGTTTGTTTGGCATTGCACATGCAGAGGGGTTACCGCACAGGTGACAGCACAGAAAACCAGAAAAATGGCATTAAATAAAACAAGGACAGTGTGTTGACAAAAAACATCAACTTAGTGTGCTGGAAAAGTCTGACAGCACTCAGAGGATGACTGCTGGAGGAGGGCAAAGGAGGAAGAGCAGCGCTAGCCAGAAATTCAAGAAAAAGAGCCTAGTTTTTTAACAAAATGTCAACAGAACCTCTTAAAATTCACAGGCAGCATCCCAGTGTTGGAAACAGTAACTTACATTAAAATTTCACCGCTGAAGTATGCATAATATAGAAGAATTAGACACTAATTTAGACACTAACATTCACTCTAATGTTTTCTAAGTTTCTGAAATCCTCCAACAAAATTTTCAGGAACAGAAGAGCTTTGGAGTAAATGCCAACTGTGCATTTTTAGGTCATTTTGTACTAGGAAATCAGTAGGGCCTTTCCTACTTTGATCACTGAAGTCAATGGCACCAACCATGACATCCAAAATTAAACATGTGCAAGGTTTAGCTCAATCACAGCCTGCAGTTTGTAAAAGAATGGCTCAAGAAAAATGTGAATTTACTACTGCATTATTACTGCTGCTTTTTTGCCTGCATTTTGCGTAGCCAGCAGCTGCATTTTGCTAAGGAGACAGTCGTTACTACATCACTTAAGCTCAAACTCTTAAAATGCAATCTGGCTGGCCCTAAATCTAGAACTAACACTAATATTAATCAGAGATAACAGGCTTACTTGAACTATGCCAACACTATAATAAATTTTACAAGGCTGTTGTAGTTATATAAGATAATCCCCATGTGACACCGAATGGTAATTGAACAGTATGGACCAATACAGTTCCAAAGTTACCTTTTTGGTCAAGATGAATAATAGCAAAATTTCATAAATACCTAGTCTGACTTAAAGAAAGGAAAAACCTGCTGAATGAGTAACTTGAAAAAGGAAAACCAGTAGTGTGAAAGATTCAAGTTATTTGGAAAGAAAGAAAGGAATGCATCCAGCAGTAAGGAAAAATTATTTCCAGTAATGCTATAAAACTGAAAGATTGTAGCAGACACTAAAATCCAAATTGTGCCCAGAAGCCTGGATTTCTGCAACTATAAACCAGTTTAAATACTGAAAAATATTCCAAATATTCTGTGTATTTTTAAAAGCATCTTATTCTGTTTTCTTTCATTACATCAGTTATGATACAGTGAATCAAGCCAAAAGTTCTAAAACCACAAAATAGCTTTAAAGGTCTGCAAGATTATTTTTAAATCTTTTGAAAACTACCTTAACATATTGTGCCTCAACAAACACTCAAACACCTTATATAAAATTTCATTACTTTATGAAAATCTCCATCTGTGTCTTCATGCACACTGTGTTTTTATTCCATATAATGAATAAGTGAATTTTATCCTCAATTAAATGAAGACTTCTTCCCTGGCTATTCCTGCCAAATTGGGAAAAAAGTCATGTTAAAAGCCAAATGTAGATTATGAGTTCATCCCACAGGTTCAACAAACCTGTGGGGCTTGCAGACCTAAAGCTATCCAAAATTCTACTGAGAGTAGACTTGTTTTTCTACCTCTCTACTGACCATTTTCACATAGGATACCTCCAGTATTAGTCACAAGGAGGTTAAATAATTTAACTTCAATGTTGTTTAAGAAAGATTGGTTTCAGAATTTAGTTTTAGAATTTAGAATTCAGAATTTCTCTGGCAAGGAAGTGTAAAGTACAAGACTAACATGGTACACCATGACCGTAACTTTCTTCCAGTTTTTCAGTGGTCATTACCCATCTGAAGGCTCCTGTTGCATTACAGAAATATATCCAACATCCCGGTATTGTATGTAAATTAATCATTAAAAGATAGATACTTTAAATTATTTTGAGTCTGTTTCTAGTTCCTGACTCTGAATTGTTTTTTTCTCCTAACCTTTGAAGTTCACCCAAAATTAGAAGTTTAAAGCATCCTAATCAAACATCACAGAACTTTTATGTGTATAGGCAGTAATTACATTTCCTAGTTTGAAGAAGGAAGTTACCTGAAGATGTATATATTGGAATCAACTATTGTGTGTTACACCTGTAAAAGATGGCTTTAAGGCAAGACAGAAATCCTTCAGAATTTTTTTTTGTCTTCTCTTCTTAATGAATGAAACTTTAAGTGAGCTGAGCAGATGACTGAAGCTGTAAGACCAAATTCTGTAACATTTTGTAGCATTACCTTTCCTCCAGCCAAGAAAAACAAGAAAATAAGCGCCTCTGAGGGTTTTCATAATGTAGCTAAAGCTTAGACAAACCTATATTAACCACACAAGAATAGCAACATCTGTCATCTAGGCCGGCTCATTTTCAAATACAATATATGTGAAATTGTGGTCATTCTCAGCTTGAGTCCTCAGTCTTCATCACAGCCTTCTCTGCACAGCAGGAAAGTCTGTCAGCTGTGCAGACACTGATGAAGATGGCTTCAGTGTGCTTTTAGGAAACACAAAGAATTTAAAGACATTGAGTTATTCTTACAATTTAAAGACACTGAATTAATCTTACAGGCACGCAAATGCTGTGATGGAATGGATGGATGTTGGTCTTCACTAACGAATAAGGAAAGCAGGGTTAAGACAACACTTAGGTCATTAATAACAGCTTGCAAAATCTTGGAAGACTGAAGACAGAGGAGGAGGATGATTCTCAGCATATGAGATAGGATGTCTGTAGGTCTAGTCAAAAACCATTTTAGTGAACTGTGGGAAAAGATGCCAGTGCATACCTGAGCTTTTGTGGCCTGAGGTCAAGGAATAGTTTTTAGCACACTTTACAGCATGATAATTCATTACACTTAAGAAAAATTCCTTCCTCCTCTCTTAAAACTGATGAACTGCAGGCCAATGCCCTAGTGATTGTTTAGTATAATAATGTTTCTCATTTCCTCACTCAGCTGACACTCATTTGAGACACCAATCTTTGAAAACAAAGTTACTCAAAATATGCAGTACTCATTTTTAAAATCTAAAACTAATTTAGTTGTTTAATTAGAGAGTAAATCAAGAGTAATCTTTCAGCTGTATCACTCTGCTTTCCTATTCAGAAATGCCATAAGCAAAAGAAGACACAGGTATAGCACAAGGCAGCTAACACAAAGGAGACACACCTATAGATTACTTGTTCATACACTCTTCTTGTTGAACTATTTTGAATTATTTCATATAAAAGGTCAGTAAACAACTTGAACCACATAGTCTAAGCACCAGTGTGACATTTATTGTAGAGTCAAAAAAACCTGATACTGGTACCTTTCCCATTTGATACTTCTCTGCATAACATCATCTTTGATTGTCTGGTAAAATTGGATCTGTTATCACAAAGAGCTAGTTTCACAGTAATGCAAAGGATGGTGAGTTCTTACAGTGAAAATAAATCAAGTGGCATTTCTTCTTCACTGAATAAATCTAGTCCATAATGCCAGTATTTATAGGATTACATGGCTGAGCAGTGAAGGCAAACTGATCCTGTTAATGATTTCAGTTTTATTTTTCATAGATGTCACTGTTTCCTAATGTTTCATGCAGGTTTAAAAGCTGTCCATATGAACGAACACCTGGAAAAACGCTGAAAGTGCGGGAGAAAAGGCAGAAGGGGCAGGCTGAGTTGTTGCAGGCTTTCAGTGAGAGAGCAAATGTGAAAAGTCATTAATTAACAGAGATAGTTTTCAACACTCTAAATTTAGATGACACATTCCTCTAGGAATACATGTATTCCCTTTGTATGTATATATTCCTGAAGGAATGTATGCTAACAGAATAAAAGGAGTTGCTGCCATGGAAGGGCACTCTGGAGCAGGTCTTTGGTTTTTTGCACATCTTCCCTTAACCAGCAAAAGAAAGCAGACAATTGCCCTTGTAAGTGCTTAGATACACACATACACACATGTGGAATCGTCTATGTAGTTAACACGAATCCATGTAAGAAATTTGGTTAGAATATAGATAAAAGTCTATAAAGGCAAAATCCTTTCTAGAAATTCAGTGCAGCAAAAGTTCAGAAGTTTTAATTCCACCTGCCTTGTAACTGTAATTAAAGTGTAATCTTCCTTTAAAAGCTGTTCCCTTAAATTTTCCTCTTAAATTCCAAAATATGAGTTTAGTCATAACAAATATATCACCAGTTACTTTCAAAGTTTAAAGCATTCTTAACAAGCACCTCAGATACTGATTAAACACAGAACAAACAGAATGACTATCACTGAAGAAAACTGGCTTGCAAAAGTGAAGAGGAAATACTAAAATCACAAAAGGTCCCTTCATTTATGAAGACCCTAGGATTCTCCACATTCCTTCAAGTAAGAAAAGTTTTATAATTCCAGCAAAATAATCTGGGGGAAAATAGACTACAGACAGTAAATCGCACATGGCTGCACACATTGTTCTGTTTCTGGAAAAAGAAAACCTAAGTCAAGTTTTGTGAAATCTGATCTTCAGGTTCCTGTGATTCTGGGTTTTTAGTTTCTTCTCCCCTATAACCTAAGTGATTAGTCTGTTCTTGATTATATAATCTGATCTCTTCAGTTAACATGCCATCTCCTCCTTGTCAGGTTTGACAAGCACATTTTTAACAGCAGCACTGATTTCACTTTTATTTAGGTGTGCAAGGCAGATAATCTCACAGTGTTGTCAGTGGTGACTGTGAAATTGTTTTAATCAAACATACCTGAAAAAAATTCGTATTTCAAATGACAGAATGAATAAATTTTCAAAAACCACAAAACAACCAATTTTCTTTCTCTTCCTTCACAATGCCTATTTGAAACTCTGCACAAGTGCCAAAAATCACAATGAAACTCTATCATATTTCATTAATCCTTGCATTGTGAGCCATTCTAATACTCTTCACTCATCAAAGTGAATTCTATTCAGCTTTAAAGAACTTATCTGTAGGCAACTCAAAATAAAACAAAATTTGTATTTTTCAAGTTGGCTGCAGTTTCCTGAATCCTGCACTGTAACAATTGTTAGCTTTTGCTCTGTCCTAGTTTTGGCAAGGATAGGGTTAATTTTTTCCAATAGCCAGGAGGGAAGCATGGCTAAGGCTGGGATGTCACCTCACCTCATTGTCAGGGGCAGGAATAAGGGACTCTCACTTCCAGGGAGAAGGGTGCTCCCTCCATGGGGAAAAAGCTTGATGGGAACAATGGTCCATTTTTGTTTTATTTTACATGTAAAATACTTCCTTGTATCATACCTTTGTTATTAATATTGTTGCTGTTACTGCTCATTTTCATACCTCGTTGCTGTTTCCAGTGAATTGTTCTTACCTCAACCCATGATCTTTGTCTTTTGTGCTTCCAATTAGAGGAGAAGGAGCAGGGAGCTGCAGCATCGTTTCAGCAGGACTACTGAATTGGAGAATACTACTCCTAAACCATGACATGCTCATGACATTGATGGAAAACAGACCAATTTAATTTTTAATTTATGTTATTTTCTTAAATATACCCATCCATGATGTCTGTCACATGTGAAGAATTACAACATGAAAAAGGCCACTCTCTCAATGACTACTGCTCTACTACATGCACGGGCCATGCTGTCATAAGGGCTTTACAAGTTTAAGAACAGTTTTCACCCAAGTACCAATACAGGGTCCAACCTCACAGAACATTGAATCTGCCCAGAGTAATTAACAATACACAATACACTGCAGAACCAAATGCTGTTTATTTGGTGAAAACAAATATGTAAGAACACTGCACTCCTTGCACCTTAATGAACGAATGCATGTAAAATATATAATGGTGCATGAACTCACTGTTTATGAATGTGGCCAGAGGGAACTGCCTCCTAGCTTAGAAGAAGGGATGGGGTGGGAAAAGAAGACTGAATGTACAGTGGGCCCTTCTAGAGGTCCATTATTAACTCTCCACCATATTCCTGTTTACAGGCATGCTCTTGGTCTTTCAGCATGCCATTGCCTACCTTTGACTCTAAGGGTCTTTGTTTCCAAGCAATAAATATTTCGGACTCCAGGGAGCAGACAGGAAGATCATACATGACTCAAAAAAATCCTTTACTGTTGATAGATTATTGTAAGCACTTATTCATTATTAGCTGAAATGCTGCTGCCTGCACACTTAATAAATAGCCTATTTGTTCTTTCCAACTGAAGCAATACTGTAAGAGGACTTTTGAAGAGAAGACCATTAAAAACATAAAGACATCACACAGCAGGTAATTTGCAGAATGTGGTTTCAGTTTTCTCTTCATTGCAACACAATCAACAAATGCTGCATCAAAATTTCTGCTCTTCCATAAAGTTTTTGTGTAGGGACAGGTACTCATACCCCTTAAAAATGAAGTTTTCAAGAAACAAGGCACTGAGGTGAACTATAACCACACTTGTGTAGATTTATAACAACACAGCCTCATAATTTGTGTCTTCTTTGGGACAAAAAAACAGCCTTGGCTCTCCCAGGGAATAAATGTTGCCCTGAAGCTCAAGACGACAAACAAGGTGAAGAGCCAACTTTGCTGCAAAACACCAGCAAGTCAAAATCAAAGGCATGCAACAGAGCATCTCCTCCCATTTTTGTTCTTAAAATGAGCCTAATCTCATTTAGAACAAGAAAATATTCACATTGAAAGTTCTTTTGCCTTAAGTCAGTCTGTATAAATATTTTCAGCTACACCCTCAATCACTGTTAATTAATTACTGCTTTTAAGACCACACTTAATAAACTATGTGCAACTGTCTCTTAATGAGTACAAGAAGGAAAACAATCACAATTTAAATTGCTTAAAAGGATTCCACACAATTAGGAAGTGAATTAGAAACATATTGTACAGGAGGAAGAGATTAACTGGGAAAGAAGAGACAAATATTCAAAATATATGATTGGAGAGGTAAATTTAAAAAAGCACCAACCATACTCAGCAGTTAATGATAGTTAATTTGCAAGCCTGACATATATCAGAGCTAATACTTAAGTCAGCCATTCCTATAATAAAAGCAGCTATACCACGTATACATAATCTTCTATTTCAGTGTTAAGAAGTCCTGAAACAATAGGATATCCAAAAGTTTCTAAAATGCTTCTGAAAAAAATCACGTGCAGAGCTTGTACAAGCACAGTAAAACAATACCTGTAGGAATAATGAAGGGAAAACATCTCTTAATAGTGCCTGTTTCTTTATGGCATTGTATGGCAGTGTCACTGTAGCACAAGTGAGCACAAATGAACTGAACATTAACAACAGCGAGTTCACTTAGGTTCTGCAGCCCATCATGCCTTCACTTTATCACTTTGGCTAGAAAAACAAACAACAACAAACAGGAAACAAGTCAAGAAGCCACATCCATTTCAGCCTGCATTACTTAACGTGTGCAGCTATTTTTTAATGTCACCATTGGGCAGCTCACTGACTCAAAGGTGCTGGTGGCTTGTTTTCATTTACTGTGAGAGTAAATTATGCCACTTATCTACAAGCACATCTCTCATAGGTGCCTCATTCGATTTCTGATGTTGGGCTTAGCTGAACAGCTGCATGCCTGCCCTCACAGCTGGATGCAAGCTGCTGGACAGCTACACTACTCATAGCAGAAGGAAAACAGAGGTAACGATATGCAGTGAATTGGGCTTGCTTGAATCAGACTAAATATTTGGATTAGAGTCAAATTCTTTCTATAATACATATTGCAGGCATATGTCTGACAGTCAGAAGATGAGTTCATTGGAGGAGAAATATAAAAGAATAAGGATTACTCCAAATGCCTGGGAAGGGCAAACTAACTACCTGTTTCTCAGACAAATGCAATTGATTCCTTTCTTGCAGTCCTAATATAATTAATTTTCTAGTAGAGGTAGTAACTGCAGTCTGGCATGCCTCAAGTATTGTGGAAGCTTTGATTTGATCACCAATACTTGATGTTCTCATTTCCCCAGCTACACTTTGTTCATGCACTTTCCTTTTCTTCACGCAATGAATGCAGTAGTGTAAACATAATTGTAAGATGTTCTAATGTATCAGAGTTCCCTGATTTAAGATTGAGTGCTACTGGGACAGATGTTATCCAGTGAAAACTCCCACAGTGACTCTGCTGTTGATGACAGCTGTAGAACCACACAGAGTTTACACTAATTTAACAGCAACTTTGTCTATAACCGTGTGATAAATCATGTCAACAGCACCAAGACTTCATGGCAAGATTGATCCTTCCATGCTGTCAAGCTTCCTTCTTCTGACAAGCCAAGATTCCAAATGCAGGGGGAGCACAGGGCACACTGGGTCCATCCTTGACAAGAAATCTGAATGAGGTCTGAGATGTGCAGTCCCACCTGAGAGTGTTTGACCCACTCTAGTTAGTTATTGATCCACTTACAGACATCACATGGAAATTAGAGATGAAGTACCACTTTGAAATAGGTTTCAAATCAGCTTTATATTACACAACTTCTCTTTGTTTTACATTCTCAGAGAAGATGACTAACCAAAAGATGGCTGCCATTTATATACAAGCAAGGTAAATCAAAACACTGCACAACATGAGAAAGCAACTGATGGAACATTCCAAAAGCTACATTGGCAACTACACAAACAATTCTAGTGCCATCTCAATTACACTTAAGTATTCACATTATCTAGGAATGCACAGTGTGTTCATTAATGAAAGGCTACTCTTACTTTTTTTAAACTAAGTTTCCATGCTCTAATTATTGTGGTTCAAGTCTGAAAATGGTAATACATCTCTTTATTGTGGAAAAGGATAATCACTTAGAGTATTTTCAGATCAGCCCAATAAATTGTTTGATCACTTCTGATGAGAAATAAGATAGCTATCTTTAAGACAAAACTCCAAATTTTATTTATTATTTCGTATAACCACACAACAGTTGAGGTTTTAAGGCACCTTAGAGAGATTCTAAAGCAGCCATCCTCAGGGTTTCTGAGGGCTTTAGTTTGATCTTGAACATTTACAGGGATGGAGACCCACACCCTCTCTGGGTGGGGTACTCAAACTTTGCCAGAGTTTGAGCACCCTCACAGTAAAAACTTCCCCCTCTCCCTCGTGTTTAAACAGAATTTCCCATATTTCAGCTTGAGTCCATTGTCTCCTCCCATCACTGGAGCACCCCTCAAAAGAACCTGATTACATCATCTTTGTACCCTCCTTTCAGATATTTGTACATATCGGTGAGGTCCCCCTGAGCCTCCTCTTCTCCAAGGTGAATAATCCCAGCTCTCAATCCTTCCCACTGGACAGATGCTCCAGTCCCCTAAACATCCTCATGGTGCCTTCCCTGGCCTGGTTCCACTACATCCACGTGTTTCATCTATGAGGGAGCCCAGCACTGGCCCAAGAGCTCCAGATGTGGCTCAGCAGTGCTGAACAGAAGTGTGGGATCCCCTCCTCAACCTGCCGGCAGCACAGTGTCCAGTGCAGCCCAGGAAGCTGTTGGCTCTCCTTGCCACCAGGGCTCATTGATGGCTCACATTTATGTTGCTTCCTCAACCTATTTTCAGAATTACTGTTCTGTGAATGTTGCTTATTCTTCAGTGCTGATTATATGAATTTTATTGATTTGAAAGTTACCTCATACCAGTGAAAATTCCTTTCATGAGTCAAATATTAACAGAATCATTCAGTTCGGCAATCCAAAGAAACTTTTAATCTTAAGCTCGGTGGTTTTTTAAAAAAAGAAAAAAAGCTATGGAAAAGGGCAGGTGGATTGACAACAAAAGAAGTATCCAAAATACACTATATAAAGACATTGAAAATGCATCTGATCTAAATGATGTATTTGACAAAAAGGCAGAAAGAAGAAATGTCTTAGGAAATGAATGGGAAAATTTTCACTATGTAGCACAATTTTTTGTTTGACATGGACCATAATTTATTCAGTTAGGTATAGGTATAACCACAATCATTCACAGTCTTGGCTCATTCTCCATCGCTCTTCCCAACATGATTTTTGCACAGAGATAAAATGTAATGAGCACAAATCCATGTGTTCTGTTAAATTATTAAAAATGAGACTTCAAAGTTCGAGAAGTTCAAGAAGACTATCTCCTTTAAAATACAAATTTTTGTTTACAATTTCTCTGCATTATAGTGATATCACTCCCAAACCTTTACTAACTGGTTAGTAACTGAAAAGAATGCCCAAAAAAAGAGGAAAAGCTATTCTGAGTCCCATTTCATATAGCTGTAAAACAATATTATAGCTATATAGCAAGGACAAACAACATGTGGCAAGAAAGCCAATTATGGCCCATGGGGTTAAACAATGAAGCCATCACACATTTCTCTCCCCCTGTAACTGATTAAAACTTGATCATATACCTGATTAAACTGATTACCTCTATGTTAACACAAGCAAGCAAATTTTGTCCAGCTATCTGGGAAGCCAGCAGCTTAGAAAAGTTTGTGCAGTTTTCCTGCAGCTTAAAAAGCCACAACTAGTAAATGTAAAGAGAATTCCAAATTTTGATATAGTTATATATATATATATATCCTTACATATACATATACACACATATAAAAAATTCAAGGGGCATACTGCTTTGGCCCTCTGTATCATTTTCACATGATTTTTAGCTTTATTGCAGAAACTTAAGTGTCTTTGTGCTTCCAAGCATCACAGGAGTTATGGGCTGGAACTGGTCAGTAGCAATTGAACATTACTAATGGATGGACTTACAGATGTTCATAGTGGTCACAAAATCCTTGTGGGAAACCAGTCTCAGAGGAATATTGCATTAATATCTGACATAGCATCTGAGAAATGTTCAAGCTGTAGCAGTCAAAAGAAACTGGGCACTCAAAAGTGAGGGCCCATAAAGCAATTCATGGCATCATCTGTTGTGCCATATATCAGCTTCACAGAACCTCTGACAAAAACCTGGGTGTCTCATCTCTCCTGCAGCAAACACACATGGCTCAGCCAGATGTGCAGTTTGCAACTTTGGTCCAACTGGACAAGAGGGTGTCAGCACCAAAAAAAAAAAAGTCAGCCAGAGGAAGAGAGGTCTTTTAACAGAAAAAAAAAATGGGGGAATAAAAATAAGATCTTTCAAGAGTATGAAATATTTTGCCTTTTCATTCTAAGAATGAACACTTTACTTAGCAGTCACAAGTGTTTTAAAAGCAAAAAGACAGTTAACCAAGCCTGACACTTGGCAGGTATTTTACCTGCTGCAAAACACAAGAAGAGAGAATGAAAAAGCCAGCATCTGGCTGGCTTTTTAACTTCTGGGTGACCACGATAAATTGGTAGTTTGTTTGCTGACTATAAACTTTCATCATTAAACTAAAAATAAAGCAGCTCGAAGATTAACTACAAATAAGCAAAATTCTGAATGAGAACATACTGGTAACGACCTATATTTTAACTGTTTTGTCTGGAAATGTTTTGATTTTTTTTTTCCTTAAGGAATAAATGCAGTACACAAAGAGTCATGTGTTTTTAAAATAAGATAGCATTTCTTAAACTTATAATTAGAGTATTCTGCAAACAGAAACTGAGATAGAGGACAAAAATTTTAGTCATAATACCTTGTGATAGAAAGGTGTTTGGGGTTATTATGTCTCCTTGCAATGAAGGAAAGATATGGAGCCCAAAGGAAAAATGTCAGATACTTAACACAGCTGGAGCCAGAAGGTTTTGAATCTCCAGAAAATGTCACCAATTAGATAACATGTGCCTAACTGGACTGATATTAGACAAAAGCACTTCTATCTCCTCTAAAATAAACAAAGAGATGAGAGAAGAACAGAGACGAGGCAGCTCCTGGATTATCACCAGAAAAAGAAGAGAAAGATTTAGTCACCCTGATGGAAGAGAAGCAAACTGCCCAGAAGAAAAGGCCCTAAGATTCTGCAGAGGCAGCAGAACTGGGAATTAATGGGTTTATTAAAAGAAAAAGAGTAACACCAATCAACTTAGCCAGAATTAACATGGGAGAAGAGAGATTCAAAGCATTTAATTCCCAGCCAAGAAAAGAAGCACGCATAAACAATGGGTCAATTTTTCAAACCACAGGGTGAGCATGGCTGTGGGAAAGAGTGGGAGGCTCCTGTGTCTATAGCACAAAGTGATGTAAGGATACATGATGAAGAATCCTCAAGAAGTAGAGCAAAAAATTTAGAAGTTTTCTGGAGAAAAAAAAAATCATTGAAGAGTTTGCAGAAGTCAAATATTAAAAAACAGGATTACTGTACATATGCAAATATTCACATTTTACAGCAACTAGAGGGAAGTCCTATCTACTAACTTACATAACAAGAATAAAGAAAGGAATCTTGCTAAAGTAGAGAAATGAAGCTAACTGCTAAAACCTAGAAATGAAACATTTGTCAAGAAGATACAAATAAGGGCAAGAGATAAATGTTGCAAGACACTTCTTGGAAAAAGTTAAAATAATATAGCTGTGTTTACCTTTCATTTATCAAAGAGAACACATCCAGTGGATTTTATTTCCATCTTCTTTAGTTCCATGAAAACTCATTTGTACTTACAAAACAAGCAGATTCCATGTCAATCTCACTGGTTCCTTAATTTTTGATGCTGCTATTTTATCATCACAAAGCTATTCAACAGATTGTCTTCCAAGCTAGTTAAATCACCAAAAATATTAAATATTGTTTATTATTATTAGCCTAGATTTGGCAAAAGTCAACAAGACCACACTACAAGTTACATATATTAGAATTTATATCTCTGAATTTCTACCACACATGCCTCAAATTATGTCAGGGAAGCACCAGTTCCAGCATTCAGAGTCCCTGTACATGATACACTGCAGTGTAATTTACAGCAGACCTTGCACATTAAGCTTTCATGGTGGTAGCTGTGTGTTTCATTACTTTTTAAAGACAGATTTGGATGACACTGATTTGTCCCACATACACAGAGCTTACACATAACTGCCTGTGTTAGCATCTCTCTGCTGATTCAGGTCATGCTTTCTGTTTCACTCCTTGACTTTTCTTGGCCAAAGGTGCCATTCATTTGCTTATATCAGACTTTCACGTCATATTTTGGCACATCACCATATATATCAGTATTTCAGCTCCTAAGCAATACTTCATACTATAATTACATTGGTTTGCTTCTCCACCCTTGTGCACCAACAAATTGTGCTTTAATCAAGGATTGAAAACAACCTATCCACCCACTCAGCTAGCCAAATGCCAAAGTGTCTCCAGATTTTTTAGCTTTCTTTTGGGTGTAAAATGATCTTCCAAACACAAACGGGCAGTAAACATCATAGCTGGCTTCTCATGTTTGCAAGCAAGTAAATAATTTTTTGGATACCTCTTCAGTTGCATAGATGTGTGCCAAGCTTCAGCATCTCACAGCTGTTCTTAAGAACCATGTAAGATGCATGGAGAGCATCAAGAAACAGCTGCCCGCAAGGATGAAGCAGCAATGAAAACACTGATGAATTCAAAGCAGAAGGATGTCTTTCTCCTTTTTCCTACAGAACACTAAGGTTTAGGCTCTTTTTGGGCCAATTTGTCACATCCAGAATGCTGATACCAAGGATAATCTCACCCTGGCTTTCATTGAAGTCCCATGGCAGCACAGCCAGAAAAATCCTAGTACTTGCTGGTGGGAAGGGAGAAATTCAGCACACAAAACTTGAGGACTCGGAAAAATCAGTCTGTTGGAGGGACAGAGGTGAAAGGTGTTGAGGCTTGGAAGTTACTTAGTGATCTACAAGAGGAAGTGGACCAGTTCACACTGAGACCAAACAATCTTCTGGAGGCAGAAGAGACACAACACATGGCATGAAGGCAGTATCTGACAAAACACACTTTTCCCTCACATCTTTCTTTCCTCACTCATTTTTGATCTACATGTAGATTTAACACAGAGCCATCTCTTTTTTTCATGCTAAAATCCAAGCCCTCATCATTCACTGCCTTCAAACACAACAGGAAGAATGCCAGCCCCACTATTTTTCGCTCTGGCAGTTAGGCACAGGCTACATTTTTCAAGCCCTGGCTTCAGCCTCGCTCTCTGGTCCAGTTCCTTGAGACGACACGACAGCTCACTCACACCTCATTCTGCAATGTGCAGAGAGAACTATTTGTTCTCTTGCTGCAGGGGCGTAAAAGCCAAACTGTCTTGGGACTCCAGGGCAGCCCAAGGCTTACCCTGCAGCTACAGCCTTCAGCAACAGCTGGCATTGGTACGATATTTTATTGGCACAATAAAAGCAGAGAAGATGACTAAGACAACTAAACAAATTGATGGTCTTGCTACTGAATTTTGGTGCTTTAATAATATTCTTTGCTGGAGAAGAGATGAATCCTTCCAAGATGGGTAAAGGCACTACAGTTACCACGCATGGTTCAGTGCAGAGACAAGAGACTGCTCTGCACATGTTTCTGCCCACCACACTGAGGAGACACTGAGCAAAATACAGCTAAGAGAATGTCAGCTAAAAAATCAGCCCAAGTAAGCAGGTTTTATATGAGGCATCTTGGGAATGGAGGAGTGGAAAGGCAACAGCTCCACTGTTTTCACAGTGTCCCTGTGGAAGGACTTGGGAGTACCTTGAGCCTGATAATCTTCATGTCCAAGGGCACCCACACAGCCTCCTGGCATTGCAACCCCATTCCCCTCAGCACATGTAGGACCCTCAGTGAGCCTGAAAGCAGCATTTGTCCTTGTATATTGTACAAGAAAGCCGAGTACTCCTTACAGATCCCCTGCTCTCACCCCACAGCAGAGAGGGGTTTTCTTTGACCACTATTCGATAGCCCACCAGTACTGAATCTAGTCCCCAGAATCATTCAATAAGCTGTTTTCCTTCAATCTGTTCTAATAAAACTATACAACACTATAAACATTTTCCACTGTGGACTCCAAGATGTTTGGTGCTCTAGCTGGAAACACTGCTCCTTTTGTTTTTACATTACAGCAGATCCTTTTAGACACACTTCCTGTCAAGCCACCGAGTATTTTTGTCTTCTATTTTCTGCAAGGAGAGCCCTAGAGCCCTTTTGAAATCTAAGCAAGAGACTTATGACCAGCTATTGGGCGAGTATTATCACTACAGATCTAAGCATATTACAAAATCAGACTCATTAGAAAAGCAGAGCAATGGCCAGGGAACAATTTTCCCTTCTGTAACTGCTCCAATACACAGGTGGACCACACCAGGAAGATCAGCATTAACAGGAGCTACAGCACCCACATCTCCCAAGTGGGGTGAAAAAAAGACTCAATACAAAAACAAAATTCCCTTTCCATCAAAAATTTAAGCTAAAGCTAAGGAAAGGAATAAACTAACTATTCTGATAAGCTTTGTCAGTCAGTGTCTATTAATCTTATTAATTGAACATATTCTCCCTTTCTGCCCCACATTTGAGAAGTGCAGGGCAGGTAAAGGAGGAGTAAGAGTATGACATAGGAAATCCAGCAAAGCACCATGCCCATGGTGCTGCAGGCTTTTCTGTTACACAGCTGACAGAAATGTGCATATTTTGGTTAAACAAAGTTTACAGGGAGAGGTAATATCTTTTATTAGACCAAGTGATACAGCTGGAAAAAAACAGACAAGCTTCTGGGCATAGAAAACCTTTCCTGCACTGTCCTGAAGGAGGATTTGTTTGTCTGAAGCATCTGTTTTTTCCAACTATATTGGTTCATCTAATAAAAGATATTACCTCTCTGTGCAAACCCTGCCCCCCTCACCAGTCTTTGAATATCCTGGCTGTAACAGCAATACTATTACAATTACTTTAGTACTGATGGTTTGCAGTACAGACTTCTGCATTTGGTCTAACAGGCATCAACTCATTTCACAGAGAAAAGGCTACCACTTCTGAAGGCGATAGCTTATTATAGATAACAGTCATTGCCAGCATGAGCCAGTGTAAAGCTGATGATGATGAAGGCCAAAAAAAATCCCACCCCAAAAATAATTCAAAGTCCTGTTATTACCGATCATCTTGGGAAGTGACACTTTCACATGTGAACTACACCCTAAAGGGTTTATCATAAGGATACACATTTACATAGCAGAGGGAAAAACACAGAAATAAGCAAAGCCTTTCAAGCACTGTGGGCTTCAAGGAAGGTCTTTGTGTCTCACGTCCTTTGATGTTCTGAGTACTTCTGGTGGAAGAGATGAAGCAGCTGTCTGACCTGCTGCATGGGCAGGCACTGCTGCTAGGAGATGCACAAATACCTGAAAGATCATGTTCAGCTTATTAAGACACACTTTTCATTCCATTGTCTACCAGTGAGTTTAGCACAAATCTAATTGAAAAGCGTTCGTACTGCAAATGAGAAAAAATATTTATTTATTCATATAGTATAAAACAGGCCATATTTAACTACTCTTCACTGCTCCCTGCTCTCTCACAGGGAGAGCTGGAGTCCAAAGCAGCGAAGTGGTACACCACTATTGACATTGCCAATGCATTTTTCTCCATTCCCCTGGCAGCAGAATGCAGGCCTCAGTTTGCCTTCACGTGGAGGGGAGTGCAGTACACCTGGAACCGACTGCCCCAGGGGTGGAAGCACAGCCCCACCATCTGCCATGGACTGATCCAGGCTGCCCTGGAAAAGGGTGAGGCTCCAGAACATCTGCAGTACATTGATGACATCATTGAAGAAGGGTGTCAATAAGAAAGCCACAGTTTAATAATTTTTCAGTAAATTACATTTTGTGGACATATGCTATTACCAAGACAGATTATGAGTTTTATTTCAGACATCTATGAAGCAAAATGCAAAACACTTTCCATGACATGTCTGAAGACTGGTAGGAATTTTTACTACAGATTTGTTTGCATTCAAATTACAAATGAATGATGCATCTTAGTGTTTGACTCAGTGGTGTAACGAGAGATTAGCCACATTAATTTCAGTGGAATTTCTCCACAGTTTTGCTTTTCTACACAAATCAGAATGGATGTGATAATTATTATAAAATTACTTGATAATTTATATATTGTATTTCATATGTATCAATGACTGCAAAATTGTTTTTCACCAGGAATGTTTCATTTCTACTGGACAGCTGATGCTTTGCATTTTTTTAAATAAAAATAACACCTATAAAATATATTTATTTTGTAAGCAGAATTTTTATACGGTGATCTGGCAAATATTTATCTCTGACATATATTTAAAACTTATTAATGCATTTTTATGCAAATATCAATTACTCTGTTGAACCTTCTTTTGGGGGTAGGAAGTGGAAAAACGATTCTTTTAAAGAAGTTTATTTATAGAAATTTACTAATAAAACAATCCACAGCACACCTGAAATAAGCCAGACTGACCAGAAATGCAGTATCAGAGGACTATCATTTTGAAAATGAGAGAAGGGGAAGGAAGAAGTTAATTTCTGCATGCTTCAAAAAAGAAAAATCAGTAAGCTAAAATCAGTAGGACAAAATCCCTACAGCTGTCCCCATACTGTGGAATTTTAGGGTAATGAGAAATACTTTTTCCTCAAAGCAGAAGTGATATGATAAGAACTACAGTCTCAAAATATTTTATACCTAACATGTCATTTCTTCACTTTGCCTTATAATTACCTGCAAAAACTAAGTGAAAATGAGACACAAATTTTCTTTCACTGAATATCAGACTTTTACACTCATTTTAATGTAAATAAGAAGGAGATGTCCAAAAAAATGACCTTCAGAAATTGTCTAACATCAGAATAAAACTGTGTTTTTGTTAACCATGCCACCCTGGTGTGAGCTGACCTTCAAAAGGGCTTGTGTGGTCTGAAGCTGTCTTCCCATCCAGGGTGTGAGCCATATCAACCATTGGTTGCTCAGTACCATGGTGCATCAAATATTCAAGGAATGACCTCAGATTTTTTTTCTGTAGGCATCACACATTATACTTACTATTACACTGAGTATACTCAGTGCTGGTTTAGACCTTCTGTGGTCATGAAACAGAAGGTAATTTTCATGTGTTCTCACATCTGTGTGAATGATAATTTGTATTAATATTATTTATATATCATGTGCTTTCAAGACAGCTTTAGGACATTAGCGGAGAACAGGTCAAGCAGTCTCTCATGAAGTCCTTAACATATGAAGAAGTGCTTGTAACTGATAATTAGGTATTAGTTATTTTGTTCATGAAATTATTTTTCTACATGCTCTGCAGAGCAGGCACCATTTGATGAACACCACAGACAGGAGCAATGCAGCCATTCCTCATCTAACTTCTCATTGCAAGGTTAGTATTGATTTTCTTTGAGCACTTTTCAATCAGCTCACAGCCACACACCTGGTCCATAGACCATCTCCCTCCTTCATAAAGAAGAACAGTACTCAGCAGCTGCTTTTTTTTCCCCCACACACAGGAGAAAACGCACAGGTGACTAATTTGAAAATGGATGAAGAAGGAACTCCAAAAGACACAGGACTGAGATAACAGCATTAATGGATGATGAGTTGTCTCATGGCCATATTACACTCTAAGACTTGTCTGGTCTCTAAGTCAGCCACACAGTGTTGTGTGTTTCTATTCAGAGCCACAGAAAGGATAGGTTTTCTTTATACCTGCTGCTTTTGTTGTATCAAATGCAGACACTGAGGCATGAAACACACCAGACATCATAGCTGGTTTGCACAAGTTGTCTAACAGATACTAAAACTCTAGCCAAGGTTTTTCAGACAGCATGGAATAAAGGCCCACATCCCTCTTTGACACCTTTCAGCTATTTACAGTATTTACAAGATAGAAAATTACATGTAACAATGTAATTACATGTAACGATGAGACTGATGAATTCTTAGCTCTATTTAATACCCCAGGCTCCATGTTAAGTAGCCTCTAAGCCATCTCTGAATGCCAAGATGTGCAGAGAAACAAGGAAGAAGTCTGCTTGACCTGAACTGGAAAGAACTTTTAAAACCTCTGTGCACAGTCTGCATAAGAGTATTAGGAAAAAAAAAAATACAGTAAAATTCTTCATGCAAATTGCCATCTGGGCCAGGAAGCTGAGCACAATACTGTTTTCATCATCTTTAATGATGCACAGTTTAGTTCAGGAGGAGGGGGGAAGGAAATGGGACCAACCTTTGACCAGTATGACAGCAGCATAAGTAATCCCTTATTGCATTATGAAATGATTCATACATGGGGACCTGTTACATTACTGGCCTGTTAACAGTATTGCAGCTCCTTACTTGGACTTTTTTTCATTTTGTTTTACATCAGACAAGCCTATTGCTGTCATTTGTAAAGAACAGAATAGCTGCTACAGTTTTAATATCAAACACAGGAAAAAAATACCCAGCAGCTGTTCATATTTTCTAGGAAGTCTGTTATAATAATGATGTCATGGAAAAAGGCTGGAATCGATTAAAATGGATCAGACAGGCAAGCCATTCAAAGCCTTCAAACAATATGCATATACAAGCTGCACTATGTACCTTACATTAAAATAAAAACACACAAATAGTGGAGTTCCTTAAAAATGTTATTGAGATCAGGCAATTAAAGTAATTTCATAGATTCACTTCAATAAATTCAGTTTACTACTAGAACTACCCAATAAAGCAAAATACAAAAGCTACAACCAGCTCACTGTCAAGTAAGCTCACTTTCACCTATAAAAGCATTTAAATCTATTTTTAAATCACTGGCTCAAGCTACATTGGAACAAAGAAGCTCTCCTAGCAAAAGAGCAGCAGTGAATAATTTGTAAACTAATAATTCAATTTACCTTGTGTTTTTCCAGAGTCCACCAAGTCAACTATGTATGACACCAAATTTTGAAAATTCGGGGTTACACTGATGAGTTGACATGTAAAGGGTATATATTATAGACAAAGCATTATAAATCTGAGATCAAGTTAAAAATATATTCTTAAATTTCTTCCTTTTCAAACCATCAAATAGAATTTGTACCTTCCAGCTATAAAATACCAGGTACAAAAACCCAAAATCAATGAAAATACATCAAAACTCAAAAAAATAATGAAACTACAAATTGGTTTAAAGTGGTAATTCCATTAATATAATTAATACCTCAATTCAGGTCATCTGAAGAGATCTGTTTGATGACAGCCCTGGTCAGTTTTGCATAAGTAAGCTGGACCACACTCAGTATATTCCATATTCAGCTACATTCAACATTACAAGTACAGGTATCTATTTAAAAAAAAAATAAAAATTCAAAACCTACTATCAGAACTACAATAGAAAATTCTAACTGCAAAGCAGAATTTAAACCCCAGAAAACAATGACCCAAACTTTATAGACACTTCCACACTGAGGCCATTAAACACCTCCTCCTGAAAATGGATATGTATGAACATATTTGAGTTCACACAAGTCTGGCTGCAAAATCTGATCCCCACTATCCTACTCACATTTCCAGCCCCAGTAAAAGGAGGAGGTTATGCGTGCACTAAAAGCAATAGGTTAGGCACGCAAGTGGCTCTGTGCATTTCTCTAAAGACTCAAAAGATTTGAGCCAGGGTACAATAAAATGAATCTGAATGCCTTATCTTAGGCACCTCACAGTGTTCATAAATTTTTACTTTAAGCTGTTATTGCATAAAATAAAACAGTGTTAACATCTCAGATGAACATTCAGGGCAGCTTATAAACTACTCAGTGATTAATGTCCTTGTCTCATGTTTTCAATTTTCATTGCTAGTAGAGGTCATATGTTATGATGTCAGCTTGAATCTAGATTTCCATTTTGAGCAAATTTAATTTAAATTATGATCCTAAGGCATACGGTAAAGATCACTTTTAAGTTCCATACTGAGTAAATTTATTCACTCTGCTAATAGGATAGATTTCACATTCTGGTGCCAATTACTCATCAAACACACACAGTTTGGGTGGATGGTCCCAGACAGTAAAGATGCCATAGGCTGAACGTGCAGGAGCAGAACTCACCTATACCAAGATTATACTTGCCAACCTTGAGTGCAGGGGTTTGCAAGATATTTGGTCAATAATGGGAAATTAGTAAAATCCCCAGAGCATGACGTAAATTGAGTCTGCCAAAAGGATTCAGAAGGAGGAAGAACAGAAGTCTTAAAAGAGATCTGAGCTGGAAGAAGACTCGGGGCGCATCTTCCTTAGGAGTTAGTGGGATGGAGATGTTTCTTGGGGCCTCTCACTAGTAGCCCACTCACCCCTTTATTCTGCCATGCTCATCAGACTGGAGAATTCCTCACCAAATTGCACAGAAGTTTTATGAGACAGCTGAGATCAGAAGACAGTAGGCTGCCAGTGAAAAGACTACTCTCCTCTACCTATCCCACCCTCGTCCTCCTCCTATTTCCCTTGGACTATTGCTGCTTTTTTCATTACCATGTCTGTGACACCAGCTTTCACAACTAAACCACTTGAGAGCTACCTCTGTCTTCTTTCTCCTCGGTCCCTGCTCCCCAAAAGAAATAGTTTTCAGGTGGTTGTGCTCCCTAAGACAACTCACTAACCCTGTTACCCAAGTAACAGTCAGCTCAATAATTTGATTGGTTTCAAGCCCATGATATAGAGCAACAACTTTCTGTATATTGCCACGCCCTTCTCACAGGTGGAGTGGTGCCATGTGAAACGTGAACAAAAAATTGTTTCAGATGAAGTTATTAGGTTTGACGTTATAGCTTTTTTTTTTTTTCTTTTTTTTTTTTCTTTTCATAGAAGAAATATTCATGGAATAACAATAACTAAAGTCCTTCTCAAAGTAAAACCAAGCTCAAATGGGTTTTTCAGATATGCAATGCATGAAGCACCAGAATTATTATTGCTTTCTTCTATCATTTATTATTAATTTTTTTCCCAGTAATAAATAGTAGTGAAGGTATACAAATTAAATATTTCTGTACATCCTTCGAATTACAATGATTTCTTATATTGGTAAAGCAGTGGCAGAAACAACCAGTACAACCCAGTGGAACTGCTTCAACCATCACATAAGGAAGAGCATTCAGAATTTACATAGCCATTAAAATTTCAAAGCTGGTTTTGCATTGGTCAATTGTTGAAAAATTACTGCTGAAAGAGTGGACAATCTTCTGTAGCATTTTACAAACAGATGCCTATAATGCAGCATATGCCAGCTCAAATGTTTTGCATTACACAGGTATAACTCTAAAAACGAGGACTAGTACAGGAATTACATGGAGAAAGCATGGACCTGCTCAAGAGGGGTTTTTTTATGTTTAATTTACTAAGGCAATTTTTTTTGCCCCAAAAACGATTGAACTGACTAAGAACATCATATAAGGTGTCCAAGGTATTGCCTTCCTCCCAGGACGCATTTTAAGCACAGAGTCATCCAACACCCTTCAAAAGTTCTTTAGTGTGAAGCAATAAAGGCATTTACATTTATGCAGATGTACAACCAAAAGCCATGGATATATACATCCACACAATTACATTGGTTCTATTATTATCTTTGTATTCATTTCAGATTCAGGCAGATAAACAATTAACTAGGATATTGTAGAAGCAGGAATAGCATTCGCTATCGTGTAGTTAAATATGGTAAATAAATTACTAACCCTAAAATGTTTCAAAAAAAAAAAAAGTATTTAAAATGTTCTTTGTTAAAGGAAATATTCAGCTTAAAAAATGCTTGAACAGCTAATAATGAAAATATTAATTTTCTGCAAGAATGGGAATACAAATATTTAGGACAGAACACAGAAAATCAATAGCATTTTAACAGTCTTAAAAGTTCTTATATACCATGTTCCTATATAAATAAAGATTAACATAGAAAATATTATACTTAATTCATTTGTTTAGTTTATAAGGTTTGGAAGATAACATAGCTTTTTATTTTTTTAATACCTCCATGCAACTTACTGGCATTTCAAGGTTAGCACATCCATTTTTATAGGAAAAGGCTACAACTTTATTTTAAACTTAACAGGCATTCATTCTTTTTCCTTTCAAAATCTAGGTATAAGTAACAAAGCACCAGAGTCTTATAAATTTTCTAACACCAAATGCAAATTAAGTCATGAAATTGCTCTAGGAAAAGTTCCAAGAATGTAAACCCAGAGGAACTTCAACACAATTTCTCAACTTCAGGCTCTTTATGATACTGAGGCAAGGTAACAGAATATGGTGCAGTCAGGAAGCGCTACCTGTGTATGGAAAAATGTTTGATTCTCCAATTTCAACAACTTCCTGTATTGTGTTTATAAGCTCTAGGATGAAATAGATGCATACAAAAAGGAAGAAACTGGAAGGATAGCAAGGGCTGTGTAGATTAAACAGCTCACAAAGTTTTCAGTGGCCTGGAAAAGTGGCTTGACAGTTCATAACTTAAAGGACATCATAGGTTCTGTAAACATCTATCAAATTTCTGTGTTTCTGTATCCTTTACTTGGGTCCAGTGAACTGCTTACTTGCATTGTCTCAGTCTGCGTTAGAAGTAAAAACCACACAACTCCCCCTCATTTCGTGTAAGGGAAAATTGCTCACATTTTGTTTTTATGTCAGCTCTGACTATAAGGCTTTACAACACCATCTCCAGCAAAGTGGGTGTTTTCCCATTATGAACAGAGTAATTATTTAATCTTTCAACAATCCTCCTGAAAAGACTCAAATCCCTTTTTTTCTTAAGCACTAGGCAGGAGTTTTAGCAGACTGTTTAAACAAAGAGCTGATGACTTTTTGCTCTGCCGATCTACCTCTTGTTTACCCCAGGGGAGACATCAGTCAAAGAATGACAACTTAACTTACCAGGCATGCTATTATTTAGCAATAACCCCAAGGGGACTAGGGACATTTCCTGAACACGAAGTTTAGGTCTCCCAATGGGTATCTGAAAATGTGAGACAGACAATGACAAGCAGCCTGCACCAGAGTCATGCTACCAACACCTGGTGTCTGTGTGCCCATTACCTCCAGCCACTTGCACAACTGGCTCCCTTCAGTTCTTCTGTCAGAAGACAATTTTTTACAAATCCCCTTCTTGACAGACATCCTAGGTACTAAGCATTCAAAATAATAGCACCATTCAAACTTGAGAAAGACATCTGTCTTTCTCAAATATCCTGCTTGTATCATTGCGAGCATCTCAAGTGACTTTTCTTCAGCTTTTAAAGGGTAGTTCATGAAGAGTGAACACTTCTGCATTTACTTTGTGATGGTGCTTATTAGCAACAACTTCTTAATAAAAAGAAAATTAGTTAACTCAGTTCTTACCTGTAGAGCTCTTAGTTTTCAATAATTATTCTTGTCTCACAGTGTAAGTAAGATGATATAATCTACAACAGAGCAGAAAAATATCAATTACGTACGATATTTTACATTTAACGTTAGTGTTAGAGTTCAGTCACTCTTGAGCAAAATGACAAATAAAATGGTGTGGCACATATCCTATGTGGCACATATGAAGCAGCAATTGCACAATGTTGCATATATTTACTAATAAAAAATTGCCTTTTTCCTTTCCCAGTACTCCTGCTCAGACATGGAGGTGTAAGAGTTTTATCTACCTCCATGCATTACTCATAACACTCATGCTGTGGTTAGAGAGATTAAATAATTAAGGTCCTGCTGACACAGTATTTCTTGTCACTAAACACCCCAATCAATTGAATTAGGAGCTTTAGGAAGAGGTGTGTGACTGGGCTGAGAAGCACTCAACTCCCATCAACTTCTAATGAGCTCTTTAGTAAAAACATGCAAAAACCCCCATACTCCCTAAAAGTATGGATCTGATTACATCCCAGTGAAGCCTAATTATAAATTAACACCCTGAACTGCAGCTAAACAAAATACTGAGCCTGAGTTTCTACTTGCCAAAAAAAGCTCCTGGTCCAAAAAGCAGCAGCCACACTGCAGAAACATTTCAGTCAAGACAGCCCACATTTGTATGTGCCATCTCCCACTGAGGGCAGAAGCTATGGGCTCTAACGTTTCATGCAAGCTGCTGAAAATGCAATAGGTATCACAGCCAGTTACACCTACTGTTCTTTAATCTACATCTAGTGCCACACTTGTGCCAAGTTTTTCATTTATTGTTCACTAAGGGCTCTTTGCTGACTTGATTTTACAGAGAGACTGACCAAGAAGCTTTGTTGTTAGAAACAGTCTATGTGAACATCTGCAGAACTCAAATAACTTCTTCTTTCCTGGTTTGGGGTTTTGTCTTGTTGTTGTTTTGTTTTTCTCCTTCAGCTAAGCTACCTAGGTTCAGCATAAGCTGTCTCTGTTCTAGGAGAATTTGCTGGCATAACCATCACAAAAAATTTATGCCTAGCCTACCTAAACAGCACAGCCCTGAGCCAAAAGCCAGGAGAAGAGAACAGCAGCAACACTATTTCACTGCTCAAATATCTGAAGGCCACAGTATTGAGCCTTTGTTCTCTGTGCTGGTTCTCCAAGCTGGACAGGCAACCACAAGCCTCAAATTACACTTCATTGATCCGGGGAAACTGAGGTGGTGTTCAGTTTCAGTTCTGCAACCTGCACGTTGACCTGCCTGTTTGTTGGCCTAAACAATGAGATTTCAGGAAATGAGGTGTTTGCACTTTGTCCAAGTCTCGTTTTCGGGGAGGGGGATCTCTGCCTCAGAGGCCTAGGTTGGTATGGGAGGGAAGCATAACATCTGGACCCAGGCTTTTGCAAGGCATTCCTCCACTGAGAGAGTTTCTGCTTCAAATTCAATATGACCAAAATCAAACACAAACCTAGAAATGGGAGGTGGTCTCAACTAGCTCAAATTCTTTTAGCATAATGTTTTTGCTACCTCTGGTAAAAGTGGAGGATGTATTTAGAAAGAAGACAAGGAGATTGCAATAGTTTGTTCGGGAGTATTTTACAAACATGTATTCCCACATTTGGAATATTTCATACAGTCCATCAATACAAAACCAAATCCTAAGCATTTGCAATATAAAATGTAGAGTTTATAGGGAAATTTGAAAAATCCACGTAACACAACATTAATAAGATCCACAGTAATGGAGTGCCAGCAGTTAAATGTAGAAATAACCTATATAATAAAAAAATAAAAAAATTCTTCAGTTTCACTATAAAATAACTAAAATTCTCCATGCATACTTTCTGTTAAACTAAGTAACAGATTAAAGTTGTTCAAATGTGCAATGCAAGAATTTGAGACACAAGCAAAGACCTTCATTTCTTTCTATCGTGCCATGAAAACAATTCCAAAAGGATGCTTATAAATGATCTAACTTAACCCCCACCCACTGCCCAAATCACCCCATACAATAGGAATAAATGACACACACGACATTTTTGAGAAACAATGTTCACTTCTCTCCTGAAAGTAAGAAACACTATCTCATTGTGTTCATGTATAGGAAATAGAAGCCTGGAGTTTCAGTTATTTGCTTGCTACCATCAAAGAATTATAATCTAGTGTCTAACTCAATCTGTTGCAATACTTCTGTGTTGGCTTATCTTCCTTTTAAAGCCTGCATAACTGTAAAGTACTATTGGACTGAAGCCTTGCCTTATGCCTCCAAGAAACATTTTATTATTTATTCTGGCTAATTGATTTGTCCGATTCCTTGTCCACATTCAGAAGGCACCTTCTGCTTGGAAAAAAAATCTAGTACTTCTGGACTTCAGGTTGAGGATACCCACCAGAGCCAAGAAAAGACTCTTGTTTTTTAAACAGCCTAACACACTTTTCTCGTGTGGTTTTGTTTGTTTTAATGAAGACCTGGTTAGCTTTTCTCTTGATTTTACTTTAATTTAGATAAAAAGATTTATGAAATTCATGTCCATGACCCGGCAGCAACCTGTTGGCAATTTTAAACTATTTTTATTCAGCAACATCTGAAAAAATGCCTGTGTGGCACAAGTGCTTCATTGCACTAAACCAAGATCCTGAAAAGTGCAAAAAGGACATTTCATCACATTAGTTCATTTATTGTCTATCACAAACAGAGAGGAGAACTCTCCACAATAAAAAAGCACTGTTGCCAGCTCAGCTTCGAAATTTTTCTTGCTCAGAGAGTACCTGAGGTACCCTGCAGTAATTTATTGCAGGGATCCAGCTGTATGTCCCACTAGTAATAGATGGACTATACAGAGTAAGTTACCTTTCCTATTCTTAGCTACCCTATAGCCTTTTATTGTATAATAATGTCTTGGTTTAGTTTTTCCTTCTACTTCACAGCACAAGAAAGAGACAGTAGAAAACAGAACAAACAGAAACCCAGCTGAGACAGTTCCTTCAAAACTAGCAACACGAAATATTAAGTTTCACCTTCTTATCTAGAATATGTAAATGCTTCAGATTCTGATCTCAGGCTGACTTCCACCGAGGGGAGCACTGTGGCTGCCTGGGGAGCGGCCGCTGTCCATCTGCTTTACACTGATACAAGACTGCAATCAGATCTGGGTCATCTCACCTAGGAGTTTGCCACACACATAAATTAAGGGATCACATGCAAAAGTGGTTGTGCTAACGGCAATATAATTTACGGGCAGAAAATATTTTTAGCCTTTTCCCTTCCACCCACTAATGTGAAAACAGTGATTTATCTACATAAATGAAAGAGGAATTTCTTTATACTTGCTCTTTCCAGGGGAACACCCATGCAGTATGTTTACCCACATGTCTATGGAAAATAGAAGAAGTAAACCCATAGTATATAAAATATACTATATAAAATACCAGAGAACTTTAATAGCTAATAAGCTATTAAAATGCCGAGAATATGTTTTCTACTATTCAAATATTGCAAATATATGCATCTAACACTATAGAGTCATAGAAAATTTTGAGTAGGAAGGGACCTTTTAAAGGTCATTTAGTCCAACCTCCCTGCATTAAAAAATTTATAGCAGCCACATGAATATGCACTGCCTAATAATCACTTTGGTGGGTTTGTACATGTTACTATTTATGAAATGCCTGTGTACATCCTCCCGGATGACAGAAGGATTTAAAAAAGCAGCAACCAGAAAATGCATGAAGAGTGTGATGTGCCAAGCTGCTGTATGCTTGTAGCCCCTCCACTATTCCCTCATGCTTGTAACTTGTGGTGCACTGGGAGGGAGCTGTGCTCTCCTCACTCAAATCAAGCAAGTCCCAGCAGAAAGAACAATTCAGTATTCCAGCAACTCAACATGGAGCACTGACTTTGAATAAACTTTAACAAGGTGTTCATGGCTGAGAAATAACAGCAGCGGATCCCTGAAAGTTTCAGACTAATTGGCAGATGTCTTTCTATGTCAAAAAAAAAACAAAAACAAAAACACAAAAAACTGAAACCTGACCCTTGTTCTGAATGCATAACAAGTCACATTACAGAACTGCAAAGCTGTACCTCAACCAAAACATAGTTTCAATACAAAAAGCATGAAAAAAAGACAGAACTGCTGGACTCACGCTTGAATAGCACATTCAATCTTATGTTCAGAACTCCAAGTCACTGCAAACATCAGCTCATCCACTTGTACACAACTCAGGTACATTTCCTATGTCCTCTACCATTGTTTTCTTAGTTACAAGAAAGACAAAAGAAATAAAGTATTGCATACAGAACCCATCTTTCTGTTCAGTTTACAGAATCAGTATTCTCTCTCATCTCTCTTTTAGCAAGTTAGATTTACAGCACAGAATGTGGCAAAAGACACCAAATGGCAAGTTGGTGGAAGTAAGAGACACCTCCCATGTGGGTCCCTGTTTTAAAGGACATATCACTGAGGGACACAGGTTTGTAACATAGATTTACTGTGTTTGACGACTGTAGGTATGTAGTTCTTAACTAGACAACAGCCAACCAGTTGGACCAGCAGAATGTCCTTATTTTTCAGTGTCTTAGAGAAGGTTGGCTACAATCAAACAGTTTTTGTGAGGCTGATGTGTATAATAGCCACCAAAGCAAATGGAGGATGAACAGTTTTATTATTAAATGTCAGCTGAGACAAACCACTCAAAGACCAGCATGAATGTAAGTTACACTTCTGCTGTTTCTGACAGATGTGCTCAGCAAAATTCTGCAGTTCTGGGCCACTTGGTGCCATCTGGTTACATTAACAGTGGGAACTATCAGTGTTTTGCAGCAAATCACTCATTGGGACAAAAATGCAATAGCCCTCAACTCATGGCCAGAATTCCCTGATTTGGGAAGTCACTCTGCTTGCTCTGAGCACAGCCATGGTGTATACTTCCTAGGAGGGGCAGGAGCCTTTCAGACTCTTCTAGTTGTGTCGATGTACCCCAGGTGACAAAGAACTGACTTGGTTCCATGTTTATTTCCTGCATTAAACTTGCACAGAGGAGCAAACCCAATAGGAAAACCAGGGGAAACAGGGCAGCATGGAAAATAACAGTTTAGTTGCTCCCTGCAAAAGAGAGGCAGATTTTCGGACAGAGGACTGGTTGCAAAGCCGAGATTCATATTACAAGTGAGGGAACTGCTTCCTGTTGTTTGATCTGCCCACTTTAGTAAAAGAGCACTTGCTAAATGTGGCATCAAAGGCATTCTAATTGTCATCATTACTTCCACCTGTCCCCTGAAATACAACTCCAAATACCATCTAAAACCTCAGCCTCAGAGTGGCAATGGTGTGTGCCTCTGGTCTAATGCTACGACACGCGCAGTCTCGGTCACATCTTGAGCACAATTCTGCATGAGACACTGCTCTGACGTAGAAGTAAAATGCTGGCACCCAGTCCCCTAGGTAATAAATTTGCTATGACCTATCAAGATCAGCTGTTCAAACTTCCTATTCAAAGAGGAGTTCTTACAATACTATTTTTGAGGAGTTAGATTTTGTTTTTATCACAGTAACAAAAGCTTTTCATAGGAAATGAATGTCTATAATCATTGCTGCTCTTACTGAATAAAATCAGACCAATAAATGAACAGCCAAGCAAACAAAACAATGCAGTGAAAGTGAAACTGACTGGAAAATCGTAATAGGGCCATATCGTCATAAAACTTTTATCAACTGTTCAAATAACTTCTGAAGTTAATTACTCTAAAAGTTAAATAGAAATACACCAATGTATCTAATTGCATAAATTTTTCCTTCCATAAATCTCCATCTCTAGTGAAGCCCATAAATTACCTGCATCATTAAACTTCAGCAAGCCTGGTAGTGAACGTAAAATTTGACTGCTTACACATCAAAAATCATGACAAAAAAACCCCCGTAACAATCTGAAGCAATCTATATAAACTGTTTCAAATAAACTTCTGAATCTGAAAATAGGCAGGATCACACTTACTTGAAAATACCTGGATCTTTATATTCTGGCTAAATCCAGAAGAACACACTCCAGTTTCTCAAGCCTGGCAACCAAGAGACCCACAGGGCAGCCTGGGAAGACTGGTGGAGCTGCTCTGCTTGCAGGGATTTCGCAGGGGAACAAACTGCGTGTGAACTGCCAGCTCAACTCTGAGTGGGCAGCACATCATGCAGTGCAGGGAAGGCAACTAATTGGTAGAGGACATGAGAGCCTTCCAAGGAAAGGGAAAATTCATGACAGATGAACATCTCTTCTGCTCCCTTATTCCGCTCTGCTCTTTCGCATTAATGGAAAATATCAAACTAACAAGGCAGTGCAATATATCACAAGGAAATTGTGACATACATTTCCCTGTTAAAATAAGGCCACATTTTATTTCTGTGATACGCCACAGCAATAACACATTAGTCAACATGCAAAATCCTAACAATAATAATTCAAACATAACACAAGCCACGTGTTGGCCGGTGTTCCCTGTAGTCTTTGTGTAGAAAAGAAGTTGGAAAACATGTAGACATGATAAAGCTGCAAGATTTCAGGCTCCAGCCATATTCATACACAGACTTCAAGAGAACCTGGAGCCAATGGTTTCACAATCCAACCATGGAGCAGCTTTTACACGCTCCTCTCTGGACTCTTGCCTAAATGCAACAGTCTTGAAAAACGTGGCTACTGACACCCTGCTTTTTGACTTTCTTAAGTGTTTTGAGCCTGGGAAGTCCCATCTGGAAGTACACCATGACATGTGCTGGTCTAGAGAACAAGCAGTAACCAAAAGCAGAGACCATTATGGACCAGTTTGGGACAGGCAAACTACTCAAAACACAGCACTGGGTCTAAACCAAACCACAGCAATCCTACCCGGCTCTGCCCACTTTTTTCTGTTTAAAAGGATCCACGTGCATTGCAGCCCTATTCTTAAGTTCACTCCTTCCCATTCAATACTGACTTTTATTTTCTGTGTTTTCTTCCCTCCAAGTATTAACCACAGCAATATGAAGGAAAGAATTTTTATGAAATAGAAATACAATACTGGCAGCATCAAACACTGTGAGTATCAAACAAATGAACACTTCCTTCCTTCTTTACTAATTACACTGAAAAGAATTTACCTTGGCAGAGTATCCTAAACTACTATTAATTTTCAAATATTCTTTAGACATGAAGCCTGTTTAGATCTAGAATTGTTTTTACCCAACTTCTCAGATCCCCCTGAGACTTTTCATCTTCAGACCTAAGTTAATCAGAGTACCAAACTCCTCCTTTAAAAAGTTTCTCTCATGTTTCTTACTTACATGCAATCTGTAAGATGTCTTTTTTCCTTTAAAAAAAGCCTGAGGATGATGTTGCTATATTAAAAGTTTATCTAGTGTTTGTTTCTTCAGTGCTCTAATCTTCAAGTGTGGCTTACTAAGGAGATGAATTTTACTTCTGTGTTTCTTATAGGGAAAAAATAATTTACATTTATATATCCTTCAGTTTTATTTCCCTATTTTAACATTTATCCTCCTGAACAAAAATACATATTATTCAGTCCCCATCACTGCTAAAAGCCTCCAAGCTATGCAGTGCTTTAAGTGCCTGTTGTTGTACAACCTTCTACCACTTTTAAAATTACTATGCAATAACATGCTGAGGTTTTACAGGCTTGTTTTCCCCTTGCACTGAAATAAATAACTTACACAGAAAAACAGGCCAAGCTGCATTATGTGCCTCCTAAAAAGTTTCTTCTAAGTGGCAACGTTTGAGCTGGACACTCTTGCCCTTATATCCACATTAAAATGAGCTGGATTTGTTTTGAGGCTACCAGAGGTCACTTTGCACTTCAACTGTATCCTGCAAGCACCTGGGACAAAACTTAGGATATAAATTGTCTCTGCAGGCAGGCACAGTGGAATTAAGGCTTCTGCCTTCAAGCACCCTGCCTCTGAGCAGCCATCACCTGCTACAGGCTGCAACATCTACCTGGGTCTTTCATATAATGGCAAAAAGGTTCTTAAGCACGTTATTCTGGATCTAATGATCTGGAAGCAATAGTGAGTTTAGGAGATCCTTTCAGCAGTGCTCATATACAAGCTGATGTACAGACAGTGAGTGTCAAATTTCCCCACAAAATATTTAGATTCATTGCTCCTTAGCAACTTTGCAAGACTATATTTTATTCCAGGATTCCTGAAAGGAAACAGAAACTATCTTGATGATGGAAGCTTTTTTTTTGTTTGTTTTTAAGGCCCACTTGGAAGTCCTTTGCACAGGCACTAGGTACAGAGGGGGATTAGACATTGGCATTAGACTGGAACCCATTTTTCCTTCGAAGGAGGCACTTCTGAAACAAGAGCTTGTAGAGCTCCCTGCTGTATTCAGGAAGGAAATCATATCTAATTAAACTAGACAGAACAGATGCTTCATCATTTTAGCTGGAAAAGCCGGTAAGGGAGCTCGGCTAGCACGGGGACAGCCAACTGCAGCTGCCCAGCTCGCCAGCAGCCTGTAAAGCTGCTACTGGGGGGCCTTGGCATTGTATTCAAAGCCACTTTTAAGAGCCAATATGGTAAGCTGTGCAAGATATGATGTACAGGGAGCCCCATAAAATCCTTTAATGGAAACAGCAGGCTTGTGTTGGAAAAGGTTTCAAGGAGCTGTGTACACCAGTATAAAGATTTCAGCTCCCATAAGACACCAGGGCCTGAGTGCACAGGCTCACCTAGCCCCAGACCTCACGAACTTTTGGGATGTTGTTTTCTGTAAAAAGTTTACGTCATCTTCATAGAGCTAACATTGATATGATGATGACAGAATGCTTTTTTCCCTGCTCTCTGCTGTGCTAAACCTTGCTGTGCAAGGTGAGATGGTTAGCAGGGTAAAAGCCCAGCAGGAAGACAGGCCTGCCAAGCAAGCTGCCTGTGCTACACGAGTCTTACAGGGACACAGGCCTGCTGCTGGGACAGTACCATTTAATGTCCCTGCAATGAGTTATTCTTAGATAAAGCACTATCAATTTCAACTCCCTCTAGGTGGAAGTCTGAGGCTGTCTTGAGGAGGAGCATAACACTGAGGGTCTTTCTACCTCTTCACCTTCCATCACGAACTAATGTAATGACCCTTCTCTTAAAGCAAAATCTTTGCAGATTTCTGCCCTCATCACCTTCAGAGTCAAGTATTTACCATTCCAAAGAGAAGGGAAGGCAGGATTACCATTCTGAATGGCATTTCAGAGGTATGAATGGGGATAAAATCAGCAGCTCTACCTGTGGTTATCAAGCACCTCTGACTCTCACTTTGCTGCTGTGCTCCTGGGCCCCAGTGATGTGGGATGCAGCTGCTCTGCTGTACAGGGATGTGCTGGTTGGCTACACTGGATAATTGGGATACCAGCCTGGAAAAGAGGCTACAGGACCACAGGGAACATCACGAGACTTCTGCTTCAAGAAGCCTCAGTAGAAAATAGAGATTCCATGGATATGTTGGCCTCTGCTTATGACGCTTTGCCTATCACGTCATCCAAAGTCCATTATAAAACTCATCAGCACAGCATCATTGGCAGAATGTGACTATCAACAGAATAGATTTTTGCCTGTTTACTGAAGCTCTTCCCAGCTTCTCCAAACTACTCAAAGTCACCACAACCACTGGAGGAAAACACAGCAGTGGCTCTAAGTGGGTCAAGAGAAGACCACCACCAGAAATAAGTCCTTACACACTGGATCTGGAAAACCCCTGATCTTTCACATCTAAAGAGGAACAACAATTTAAGTATTCAAAGGGATGACCTTAAAATTGCAAGCATCAACCATCAGTATGGACCACCCACAGCTGTACATTATATCTTTGTTTCTAAAACTTATGTGAAATCTGGACCATCAAAAACACTGCTTGAACTGAAGTATTTTTGATATTCATGTACAGTAATTGTACTTTCACTCCTGCTTTGAAGGATTAAAAGCACTAATGTGGTCATTAGGGGATCTCATCTGTTCAAAGCCAGAAATAATTAGAATGCAGGGAGGGAGTGAAGAAGGGTGTGGAAGGGAAAAAACCTAATATAATCGCCTTTTTTTGATGCTTGTTTTGTGCACAAAGACTAACACATTTTCCACCCAAACTAAAATTTCCCATTGGAAAAAAATATAAGTCTTTGGAAAACAGTGAATGACTTTCATGGCTGAGTATCTGGTTTATATTTGGAAAATACAGGAAATACATTCTCTTAATCAGCCCTTTTACCTACTGCCAAAAAAATGAGAGTGCAGCTTTACAGCCAAAGCAAGCTGTTATCTACTCCTTTTATAACCCACTCCAAACCCCTACATTAATGCAATATTGCAAATGAGCACTTAAATGCAGAAAAAACAAAAAAAAAGCAAATGTTGAGTCCCCCTGGCCTAGGCACACATCCTACAGACTTCCTATTGTGGGCCATTTTTACAATGATTTCTCGCAGTGCTATTTAATCTTACTAAAGCCCAAACGTAAATCTTCTATAAAACCACACATACAATATGTAGGAAATATCATCTCTCCCTAAAAAATTCTCTAAGAAAGTGTACATTTAAAATTTCTGCTTGCATACAGTATCATTCCATTCACACCCTTTCTGCTTACAAAATTCAAGGTTATCATATATTCCAGCTATTTTAAGTGTGTTCTCATTTTCCAAAATCCTTTTTTTTTCTACCAATATAAAATACCCATTTGTCCTGGAGAACATCTCTTGCGCCTTACTTAATGCACAATCACTACACAGATGGCTTAAGTCTGTGTAATTAATAATAAAAAGAAACCCCTGCATATCAAATCTATTTCATATACACCAAGCAAGTGCACAGCTCCTCAACACAAAGTAAATTTACAATATTTAGAGTGCTTCAGATTCACTACCCATATGGCTGGCCCAACAAAAACCTGACTCATTAGACACCAGCTACCAAACATGGATGTTTGCCACGCAACTGGAACAAGCATTTTATCAGAACTGGTAAGAGATAAAGCCCGTGGAATCTTTAACACTGTTAAGCGACAGAAGATTGATCCAGTTCCATGTTCTCTGCCAGGCAGGAAGGAATCCCCCAAGGGAGGAAGACATTCATATACATGCAAGGAACACTTTCATTCAGACTTAAAGCAGGAAAGATCAAAAGGACGTTGAAAATTTATAATTTGGAGGAACAGAAATTAGAAATAAGCCCAGGTTTGAAAAATACAACAGGTGTTTTAATGAAAATACGGCACAATAGTTAATGTATTGAGACAAGGCAGAAAACACTTCCTAAGACACGGCACCTGAACAAACACTTATTATCCCAACCCAAGAACAACCAAAGGGTTCCAAAGTTTATATGCTAATGTACCTCACTTCAAAGATTTCCTTAAGCTACATCAGAAAGCAGAATTTCTATGCCTAGAAATTTAGCACTGAAGAAAAGGGGAGTGACAAACTGTCATGCTGTCAAAAGGAAAACACACCAAGAAGTGTTCAAATATTTTTCTTGAAATAGACTGTTGCCATTTTCTGTAATTGCAGAACCTGTACCCACGTGAACTTTGTTCCCACACGGTCTGGTAAAAACTTCTGTTTCCCAAGATACTCCCTGACAGCCACTGCTATCCCTTCTAAATTACTCTGTGTTACTGAGTGCTTGCAAATCAGGAATTTGATCTTCTGGCACCTGGCAAAAGAGAGACACAGCTGAAGCCTTACAGAGAAAAGGTCCTGTGGCAACATGGGTTACTGGCAGAAGGCTTGGGTCAGCTGCTAGGACTGTTCAGGAGGTCAAATGAAAGAGGATTTTAAAAGTGAACAGAACAAAATGAGAGAATCAATTTCACTGACTACACCAACTCTTACAGGATTGCTACAGGTGTGGAAAATTAGTCTTTGGAGGAAAAATGCTTTGTAAATTGGAGAGAAGTTTAATTGGCTGTGGAAGGGTGTCTCATGTTACAGTTACAGCTTCTTCCTTCCCCCAGCTGATCAAGATGCAGATGACCAGGGGGACACATGGGCTGTGACCTAGGGGCCTGATTTCATTCCCATGCAAGAAACACTTGTCCCTGCAAGTGTTAGACATCCAGGGCAGGGACACCAAACACTCTTGATTGTCTCAATTTCTGTGTGGGACCTAGACGGGTTTCAGTAAGTCTAAAAATAGTGAAGCTAAAGATAAGAAAAAAATCTTACTTATTAATGCCACAGTCATTTTCAAGGGTACTGGGCACAGTGGTTATCAACATTACAAGATGGGTATGATCTAACAACAACATTAAGGCATTAAGTTTCTAACTCACAGGTTACAGAAAGACAGAAGTGGCCATTCTCATCACACAGTGATAGCCTTTAATTGTACATGCTCCCAGAAAATCAAGAGAATACATTGTTACCACAGGAAAATGAAGTACCATTTGTTCACATCCCATTGGGAATAACCAGGTGCTGACAGCACCTGACCTAACACTGATTCAAGCAAGGAAAGGAAATATTTTCAGGGGATTCAACTGATACAGAAACAATGAACAGTTATTATATTAATGCCAGACATCATGGATTTATGTAAAATAGATCTAGGGAAACAAAGTTGTTTTCATCCTCTGATAACATAGCAAATCTACCAGATTGAACAAGGGTTTACAATTGAGAACATTAATATTTCTGTGCCATCTCACTTTTTATTACCCAAAATTCTGTTCCAAACAGGTTGATGCTAAAAAAACTAATAAGCACCTATTCAAAAGACTGGCTGATTTGAGATTCATCACTAATATAGATCCAAGCTCTACCAGTAACATCTGTATCAAAAGAGCCACTGCACAACATTATTGACACCAAAATCAGCTTAGAAATTTTTGTTCCACCTTTAAATGATAACTTGAAGTCAGAAAGAAAACAAGAACTTATAGTAAGCAATTAAAAGTTCAATTTATTTAACTTAGAGAAGCTCTAGGAGCAGACTTTTTTTTCAGTTTCCCAAGTGTTTCCATTGGAAGAAAATCCAGTCTTATTTCAGCAGATGAAGGCATAAAAAACCCACTCAGCTATGGACAGATGTTCCAGAAAGGATGATTACTCAGTGTTCTGAATAACCAAGGCCAGGAATGTTGAATTCTTCAACTCATGATATCAACAGCTAAAGTATCAAAAAACCTTCCAGAATATATATATGTAATGGTAAAGTACAAATTTGCAATAATCACATATAATTTATTGTCTTAATACAGGGTAAGTGCAAGAAGTATGAGAGTCTGTGATATGCAGAAGGATCAGACAACTTTTTCAACAAACTCTTTAGTATTACTTGCTTTGATTGTACAAATGAAACAAAAAACCAAGAAAAAAACCCAATGGTCTTGAAGTAAGTTAAAAACTTTAGGCAACAGCTGTGTTTTTAATCTCTAAAAAAGAAAGCTAACATTAATGTTTTCTCAACAGTGAAAAAGTTTTACTTATACTAATAAATGAGAAAAAGGCACACCATTCTTCTCTTTCATGTACAGCAATGTCTCAAATACTTAGCAACTGCTTGACTTGCTGGTGCTGATAGGAGGAGAATGAAGTAGAATGTGCCCAGAACAGTACAACATGAAACTGATAACATTATCCTGCTTGAATGTCAAGTTTGCTTTGGTAGCACATGAGTGATAGGAAGCCAGGGGAAGGGGAAAAAAAAAGAAAATCAGCAACAACGAAAATCCCCAAGACACTTAGGGGAAAAAACAACAGCTAAAATGAGCAATTGATCTCAGGGAAGATATCCAAGTCAAATTTAATCATATGCTCAGCAAAAGCAAGCAAGTCTCAGGCAAAGTGGATTACCTTTGCAAATGAGCAAGCACTGAAATGAGAGTTTACTCAATTCCTTTACATAGTCACAGACAGGAAACACAGCTTGGAAAGGAGCAGTATTGATAAGGAAAAAACCACAGCAGGGGAAGACCTCAAAACCAGACAGGAAGACAGATGGCAGTATAAACTGGCAGAAAGGCCAGTACTGGACAGAAAAAGATCAGAAATAAAACACTGTGTGGCTCAAGAAGTTTAGCTTCTTGAAGAAGTTTAGTTTTGTAGGAACAAATTGTGCAACAAGATTAGGTAGGAAGGTCAGAGCAGAATTGCTGGGGCGCTTCACTGCTTTCCCTTCCATCAAAACCACCCAGGGCTTGTCAAAGTTTGTACAATTCCTGTTGGGTCACTTACAGGACAGACAGCTTGCCAGGCAAGTGTCTCAATAAAACAAATCTTGCTGTGCGCTTCTGTTTGAACAGCACTGCCTCCATCAGATTCTGGAAATGCTCTCAAAATTCCAGCAAAATTTAATCTTCTAGGACAAGAGTAACATCCTCATCACTAACCACTGAAACAAATACCTACTGCCAAAAAATACAGAAAAGCTGTAGTGTCAATGAAGCTGCACTTAAATGTGGGACCTTGCCCTGCACAAAGTAAAATGCCAAATGCCTTCCAGCTGGTGTGATGCAGACATAAGCTACTACTATCTCTGATACAGATAGTAATGAAGAGAGTCTATAAGGAATAAATTCATGAAGAATGAGGAAATTATTTATGAAAACCTGATAAACTCAGATAAACTGATATCACCTGATATCCCAGTGCTGGAGGAAAACATTGCCTGAGCAGGGATCTGGAAAAATGGTTTTGATATTGAATAACTTGGGTGGCTTGTGACTACATTACTTCAATCCATGTCATAATAGCATAACCTTTACTGAGCAAGCAATATATAGCCATTTCTTCATGGTCTACTTTTACTTCTGTATATGACAGTTCCCTACACATGAGGATCTTGAAATTACTATCAGCATCTGACTTGATTCACTGAAGAGGAGAATTACTCCTTTTGTGAAAATACCACCTTTATACATACACTAGCCTTTTTAGCAGATGGAATATTTCTTTTCAATTTCTGAATTCAGTAATAACCTGGTTTTTGTTCGTTTTTGTTTTTTTTACTCAGACTTCTTTGCAGTCTTTAAGGTTCACACAAAACCCAGACAATATGGTTCTTTATAATCATACTCAAAGTTTTCTGTATGAACTTGGTCAACAGTCTACATAAAGTATCATGTAATAACAGTACTCTGGCCAGGACTGGCAGCAGGAAAACTGGTGATGCTGGAAGAGAATCAACCCAAAGAAAACTAGAGGGGGGGGGAAAAATAATAAATAAATAGAACAGCAAACAAACAAACAAACAGAAAAAACACTGTGTGCACTGGTGATAAATTCAGAACATACATGAAACTGGCACTGAAGATCTCAAGCATAAGTTCTGTTTTATGGTTACACTCCTTCAAATAACATCTCAATTAGCTCTAGGATGGCCCAGGGATTACATACCTGAAAGGCAGCTTGTCCTTGTCCTGTCTCATCTTACAAAACAAGGCTCCAACCTACAAACTCATTCACTGCTTGTCTCAGTGTGCTCTGTATCCAGCTGAGGTTTGCTCACTCACTGTCACTGCAGTTTACACAAACTGAGCCTTACAAAAACCACCTTGTCCAGTCTGTCAATGTTTCTCCATCAGATGAGCAACACAAGGGAACTGACTTTCACCTTAGCTGCACTACAGGATTCCCCTGCTCCAAAACTTCAAGTAATGTTCTTGCGCTTTGGCATAAATCGCAAGAAATAATACACATCCAAATCTGAACTCTCTTGTGAGGAAACACAAGAGATAAGAGGATACTCTACAAATGCTTTCCAAAAAGCATATTACTGAATGCATGGTACTGAGAAAACTCTGGAAAATTTCACTCCTTGACAGTGCTCTCAAGTTTCAGCAATGCACAAAGAATTCATTTTCACCTTCTAATCTTGTGGATTAAATATGTTTGGGAAAAAAATCTGGAGCAGAAAAGAGACCTCCCAGTTTATAATTCACATATTAAAGAGGACCTCCTGCCATGAGCAACTGTTTCCTAAATATTGATTTAACAAAATTTGTAATTTAAAGTGCTTGGGTTATGATGTTTGCATCAAAATAAATGGTTCCCAGTGCAAAAGCTGCCATACTTATGAAATATGGGAACAGATGTTTCTATAGGAAAACAAAATAATATGGAACTCAGAAAACAATGAAAAATTACACCCACCACAAGTGAAAACCAAGAAGCCTGCAAAGTCTGTTTCTGTGCACAAGTCACCCTGTTATATTACTAATTCTTTTGCATCTTAATTCTGTAAAGAACAATACTATAAGTATTTTAAATAAATTGCCATTCATTCTTAATTTCTGAGAAAAAAAAGTCAAGATTACTTTTTCATTATTTTTAAAATTAGCTACAAGTGGAAAGCCCTATGAAAAAAGAAGCTAGGTTTTCTGCTTATCTGCAAGTAGTTAAATATCCATACACTTTCTACATATATTACAAATAAATTCCTCTGGCATGCTGTTCAGCAAAGACTTAACCAATTTAATTGTTCTAGATGTCAAAAGATTTGAAGGCACAGAGTTCCTTGCAAACATGCTCAACATCTGGCAGAACTATACTCTACTAAGGCCTTTGAATTTACTTATCTATCGAATCCTTCAGAAGGTAGCAGAAATTATCCAATTTTAGGGAACACAATCCATTTGATTTAGGTTCCAAAGGCCAAAACTGGCCTTTGAGACAAGGTCAGGTGAAAACCATGCTGCAAGAATTATCTTCTCTTAAGTAAATATACAGAATTAATACCAGTGAAATGCAGGGAAATGAAAGCATGGGGAAGAAGTAACACAAAAATGGCAAAACAGTTTTTGTAATAAGAGAAATACCAGCACCAGCTGACCTTTCTAATAATACACAGAATAAAACTGGCTGTCCTTTTTTATTTAATTTTACTGCAGTCCAAGTGTTCAGTACATTGTCCAAAGACAACCAATTGCTCACAAAAAATAGGAAAAAAGATCTAGATGCTTTGCTGTTCACAAGTCACTTTTGACTTAATATGCTAACCAAGATACATGAATAAAAGACAAATTCTAAAAAAAAATCAATTTATTCTAACAAGTTCTCCAAGTGGAAATAATGTCTGACCTTGCTCTTGGGTTTAGCCTCTTAATTAATACTACCTCTAGGGAGACAATAACAGTCTCAAGTCCTGCAACATTAATTGTGATTTGCTAAGCATGTACAGATTATCTTTTTGAATTGTATAACATCTGTCGGTTGATGCAACTATCCATTAAATTCTTCCTTCATTAAATAAATACCCTTCTCAAACAACATAGCCCACAATGCTGAAGAAGTTTTTCTCTTATTATGACATCTGTTAAAAAATTGCTCCTCCTTGAAAATAAATAAACCTCTTTGGAACAGAGGGGTCTCAGAGCCACTGCACTTAACATCTGTCACCTCACATGAAGCACTCCTAGAAGCACCACACTTCCCAATGAAATAATTGTTTAAAAAAGAAGATTCCAAGTACATTTTTGCTTGTACATGACCAATTAAATAGTTTTAAAAGGGAAGAGGTCAGTCAGAGGTTCAATTCTAACATAAATTCCTTTTTTAAATCAAAATCTGGTAGTGGAGGAAAGTAGATGTAGTTGGTGAAAATGCTAGAACCGTATTCTAATTGCCCTAAGTTAAAAACAGCTCTCTCTTGCCCAAAACCCAGTAAAGGAAAGCTGACACAGTGCCAGATGTGTTAACTACACCATTTGCAAATATTGTCCTCACACACCTTCATCACAGACCTTTCCAGATGAGAAGTCTCATGTCCAGTTTGTATCCATATGATCAGCTACCATACCAAGGCAGAAAGAAAAGTGTCTGAAGCAAGTGTTTGAGGTCATGAATCTGCTGCAACCCAAGTCACTAACTCAAAACACTGGAAAATGAGACATTTTGAGTTGCCATTCTCTGGTGGTGGCAAATTTCCGACAGAACCTTAGCTCACTTGCAAAATGCTGCATTTTTCAATTTAGAAGAATTGTTACCTTTTAATCTAAAAGTGCACTAACAGACTTCCAGATATATCTGTGAGCAGTCCTTATGGACAACATTTCAGACACTTCCCAGGTTTGAAGTGAGAAAATGGAACTGAGGAGCATCCTGCCCCATCCCATCTCCTGCCCATCACCCAACCCTTGGCTCCATGCTACCAGCAGGGCTGCCTTCTTTACTGGAGCAGCTCAGTAGTAAGAATGAGCACCCACAATTGGAGGAGATGAGGCAGAAACTAATCTTTGCCACCAGAAAGTGGCTGTGGACCAGTACCCAGGAGTGGTGTCCTCAGTATCTGAACTGCTGCTGCACATGGAACGCTGATCTCCTAGTGGTCTAAAGATACTTTTCATGCTGCTACAAGCTGTTATCAAGAAGCAAATAGGATTCTCCATGGAGTGTAGTATGAGTCATACTAAGAATGAAGGTTTGAAAGAATTATATATTCTAAGACAGAGAAAAAGAAAAGCAAACAGATTCTTCTAATTGAAGACATGCTAGCTTCCGATCCAATTCAACTTTTGTCAGTTGCTCACAGTTCTGCAATGCGTTTTTATCCAATATGTCCAGGATGCCAGAACCAGAGTGCTCTCAGTCAGGGTAAGAAAAAGCAGAAAAAATGAACTTCAATGCAGCTTATATGATGATCTTCTACCCAATTTAATTTTCAAGTTCTTATGCACTAGAAGACAGTATATTGTAGAAAAATAAACAAACACTTTAGGCTGATTAAAGAACAAAACCACACCTTTAAAAAAAATCTGTCTTGGCACTGACAAGAGGAGACAACACAAATGAACAGGAAGCTGTAAATCTTTAGAGCCATAGGAATCTCTCCTCAAGGAACAACTAAAATAAGCCATTTGAAAACCTTCATGTGTGTGTTTACTGTATTTCCTAGCCCTTGGGCAGCAGCAGTATGTTAAGATACATGCCTTTTCTCAACACATTCAGCATCTCAAAACGCTTGATATCAGATACAAATTGTATGCACTGCCTCAACAACAGTCAAGAGACAGAAGGATGGGGAACCAAGAACACATGTTTAAAATGTATGGCCAACTGACAGCTTTTAAATTACTGTGCTGCTACTTCTACCAAAAAATAACCAAAAATTGCATCAAAGCTTCAGCAAAAGCATGCTGGAATATATGTAAAGCCCCTGCCTGTCTGATTATCCAAGCCTGGATGTCTCTGGACCTGGGGTTGACTTCTGGTCCAGCCTATCATGACTTAGCTCAATGAGAGTCCAAATACACCCAAATTTTGACAATGCACCATCTTGACGGTACAGTTCCTGAGGCTTTCCTTACATTCTGCTCATGTAGCTATTACTGTGACATTCTTTGTGCTGTAAGTTTCATGCTCCGTACCTGAGAAGAAAAAAAAAAATAACCCTTTGGGTAGTAAATATGAATCACACTTGCACTGGGACCAAGTCTTCTTCCAGGATGTAGATGGAAGGAGAGAAGAGCAGAAGTCTGGACCTCTCCTGTCTGTACAGCAAACAAAAATATTTGCTAACCCAGGAGCAGGTTCCACAAGTGCTACACATGCACAAACTCACTGGGGAGGGCAAGGGCAGCTCTGCAGGGGCATGCACTTGAGGCAGAAAAAAACCTGGGCACATCTGATAGTGAACAAGCTCAGCTTGAGCCTGTTGAGTGTAGGAGGTATTTTTAGCTTTCTTTATAAACTGAAAATAGCAGTTCCCAAGGCTTGGAAATGGATTATTTAATTTAATTTTATTTTTCCTGGCATTTTATTGCAAGCACTCTTAAAGCTGTTTTCAGGTTAAGAAAAACAAGCAAAGGGAAAATGCACAGGTTAGAGTTCACTCTTCTTGAAATCTAGCCCAGAATTTCTAAGTGTTAATCTCTGGAGGAAAAGCAAACTAATTCTGTAAGAGTGGCTCTGATTTTAGGCCATACGACCTGTTTCTCACATCTCTCACAGATTTCATATAGTTCTCAACAATCTACTGTTTGCACAAAATCCCAGGAAGATTTTGTTCATTAAATGTAATAATTGGATCAAGCTCTCTTCTCTCTTAATAAGCTTTCAAGAGCACATGCCAATAGCAGCAGTCCTGAGAAACTGCCTATTGACCTAATGTGGTTAGGGCAGCTGAAATTTTGTTTCCTTCAAATGTGAGCAAAAACAATATGTTAATAAGTGTTTAAAAAAGATAGTAACCAAAAATGGTGGGTTTTAACTTTTTTAACTGGTCAGTCTTTCTTAATCCTCAGTAAAGTTGTTCAAGTGTAAAGCAGTGTCATCAGTGGCATTTTGTGAACTCATGTATTTCGAAATACGGGCTGTGTATCACATCTCATTTCCCAAGTAATTTTTGTACATGCTCAGTACATCACAATTCTGCGTGATACTCTCCATTTAATATTTAAACACTAAATGGAATAAGGTTCGCTTCTAATTGACATTGATCATTGTAATTTGCTTAGATTCACTGGTGGGGAAAAACAGAAGACAGTTTTTCTTCTTTTTTCATTAACCTGTTTAACGTTCTGTAAAACATACTAAAGCTTATTGTATTTGTTGCAACATTAGAACAGGCATTGGAGCTGATGCCTCAGGAAGCTACACTAATAATTCAGCTGCATACACAGGCAAAAACACAAGGCTTTGGTCCCTTCAGATACTTCTGGCTCCACAGCTCGTGCTCTTTATTAAGGTGTCCCTTTTAGCTTCTCCTGCATGGACCACCACTGTGGTGGTCCTCACTCCCTATCTACCTTCAGCCTAGGAAAACATAGTGCTCAAACCAAAGGCCCCCCACCCTTTTGAGTTTTGTTCTTCCCTTAAAAACCCATTTCCCTACTTTGAAAGCTGTTTTAGTTCCCAGCTCTGCAGTGGGGAGAAGCCCTTCAGTGTCTCTTGGCTGAGCAGCAGGTGTAACATCCCATGTGCCCCTCAGCTTATGACGCTGATGAGGGAACTGGCCAAAGCCCACTGTGTTTAAACCTCTTTGGACTTCCTTTTTGTGAAGCAAAGCAAAGAGTCGCATCCATCCCCAGACCCACTATCTTAGATTCTCAGGCTGCTGAAACCTCTGCTCTTTCTTCTACTGACTTTCACCACTCCCCCCCCCCCCCCAAAAAAAAAAAAAAGGGGGCTGGGAAGGGAAGGAAACCACACAAAGATGAAGACAATGAAATGAGGGCTGATCTCTAAGTTGATCATTGTGTGTAGACCTCTAACTTGCACTGAATCTTCCCAGGTCAGTGGAGCACTTGTATAAGGAGTCACATCCGTCTGAAACTATGGTAGGATCAGTGCAAGATGCATGGACACATTTTACAAAGCTGTGTACCAGGGCCACCAGGTGTACCTCACCCAAGTCCAAACAGAACAGGTGAGGGAGAGAGACAGACAATCTCTGGCCAGGGTTGCCATGGCCTTAAAAAACATGGCACAACAAGAGGCAAAAGGACTGTACAGACTGCACTGTGCTGGGACTTGACATCTTGTAGAGTGAATTACAGGCGTTTCTGCCTTTCTGGGCAGGGTTTCCTGGTAACAAGTGTGTGCTGGCACCAGACAGCACTACTGCAACAAGTCTCCTACATGTGGCACACATTTATGAAGGTGCTGGCCCATGAAGATGAAATTAACATCCTCAAACAAACAAACAAAAAAAAATCTATAACTAAGGCCCTATCATTTCAGTTAAATATTGTCACTCTAATTCACTGCTATCATATCACGTACTTCCCCCTCAGTGATCGTTATCCTTTTTTTTTATTTTTTTTTTCCACCCTTTATAGCCCCACTGCAAAAATACAACTGATGTAGAGAGTGGCTGCTGTGCACAAAGCCAGCACTGAATCAGCCTTGTGGACCCAATCTCCTGCACTGTGGTGCCTTTCTGAAAGGGAGCGTGCAGCTCAGCCTGCAATGTTGTGCTTGGATGCCATACAGGTCTCCCAAGGAAAAAAAAAAAAACAACCCACCTTGTTTTCATTCCAGACATGTTTACATAAAGGCTCTAATGATCCCCACCAGCAGGTTATTTCTAACCCCTGGCCTCCTTCCCACCCCCGTGTGCCCCTCTCCAGCCAGCCCCCATGGTAACAACCTGCCATTCTTCTCACCAGCAGTGGTTAAACGTCTGGCTGTAAATTGCCATTGCCACATACTTCAAGCCCTAACTATTTATCCTAGCTGGAGAAGGAAGGCAGAAATGGTTAATTGCATCTAAATTCAACTCTACTGCCATGGCAGTTTTTGCTACAGCATCTTCACTTCAACAGCCAACAACCCCCATTTTCACCTAGAGCTGTTTGTAGTGAATTAGCCAGTATTTAGCTGACTGATTCGAACATAGGTCATTTAACTTCACCCAGATTTCCCCACAAAACTACAACCTGGCAGTCTGAGGTTGCTTGCACACTTGCACATCACTCACAGTGCTACAGAGAGTGCAAGGAAGTGTGATTCTTAGGACGTTTTCAGGGCAGGGCCCACGGTCTCCCTCTGTATTGAAGAGAATCCCAAGCAGCGCAGCAAGGAGGTCCTTGGACAGCTGCTCTAGGCAGTGCATCAGCAAAAATGATCAACAAGAAAAAGCAAAGCAATCCCTGTTTTCACACACCCTGTCACAACTCTTCTTATTAAGCCAGGAGAGCTAGAAGTGCAGATTTAATCAACACAGAAAGACTTCAGCCAGCTGATGAGATCTGTTGTGGCTTCTGCTCATCGCTCAGCACGTGCCACACAGAGCAAAGAATCTGTTTCACGTACCGCTCACAAGAATGTACTTCAAACTTCTGAGTGCACATGACAACATGCTGAATAATAAGCCACATGATTCAGATGTTTCAAGCACTGTTTGTTTGTGTGCCTCACCAAAGCCCAAGGGGATTTCACCATGTGTCTTAAGGCCACTGCATGTGGCCCTTGATCCCTCAAGTGACAACTGCACAGCACCTCCACGTCTGGCAGAAGCAAAGGAAAATGCCACATTCCATGTGCCTTGACTTTTATAGCTTGGTTTTGTCTATTTTACACATTATTAAAGTGGCAGAAATCATTAGGATAATGCACCTGAAAGAAATTTAAACTCACAAAAAGGAACACCTGGTTTTCTAACCCAAACTTCAGAAAGCTACTTTCATGTCCTAGAATAGCAATCAGGTGGGGTTTAGCATTGCGGTTTTTGGTTTGTTCACTTATTTTTTAAAACTTTTTTCCCCATCCACAGATTGGAATAAGATAAGATGAAATCCGCAAGGCTATTTTTATTAAACTTTCTCCAGCAGCACTTAGGAAGCTGGCTGTCTCTTGCCCCTGAGCAGCTCATGTCAAACTCACTGGAAGCCTGGGATACAGCTGCACAGGTACAAAATTTCTCACGAGCATCACATTTTACAGGTAGATGCCACAGACCTAAGCAATTCCTGACCATTATCCAAGGCCTATGGGCCTACGCTGACCACAGTCCCACGTGTAAGTCTATTACTGAATATATTAAATATTCACAGAGAAGATATTGGTAATTTGCTTTTAGATTAAAAGATGGTTTTAGGACATTATTTGTAACAGAAATCACCTTTCCAGGGCTTATAACTTCACAGTAGGTTTATTTTTATGCTTCTAGTCAATTAACACAGTGCTAAGGAATAATCTTGTGTTGCTTGATTTAAAAGCTATTAACTTTTCATCTGAAAATAATGTTTAAGATTATTAAGCTATGAAGCAATAATAGCAATATTTGAAAAATTCCAGAATTCTTGCATAGGAAACTGCCTGCTAAGTCACCTGTACTTTCTTTCTGACCTGTCCTTGGTAAAAATTTTGGGCCACAAGCAGTTCACCTGGTTTTGGTGCAAACTGTCCCACAGATATTTGGTATTGTCCATGAACTTGCAACAACAGTATCAACACAAAAAGGGATGATATGGTTCAGACTTATCAAGGGAACAGAGCTAGTTCTAGGACATAAAACATCCCCAAATTTTGCCTCATGAACAAACCCAAGAGCCATCTACCCCACACACCTATTTTACCTTTACTATGATCTTTATATTCACCTTTACATGTTCCTAATAGGCACTAATTTGTCACATGTCATTGTTTGGATGAAATGTAAAAAGAATCTCACACATTTTATGCTGCCTCTAAGTTATAAACTTATTAACTATTCCTCTGATATAGTTAGTATATGACAACAAACTTGTTCACTATTATTTTTGGCTTGGATCACAGCATTACTTGTATCTGCTTCTTTTTTTTTAGTGCTTACTAGGTTCAAGAACTGAGAAGGAAAATAATTTCCTCAGCAGACACCTTCAGAATTAGAGAATGTCCTCAAAGTAAAAACCTCATCTTTTATGAGTCCTTCTTAAGTGTAAGTTTTATGCTAAGGCAAGGGAATAAGAGGGGTGAACTTGGCTATCACTTAGCTGAAAAGTTGATTCCAAAAGTCAATTTATATCCTACTGGATATCCCATTTCCACTGTGCTTCTAGGGAAAGCAGGTGAGGGACTGAGAGACTTAGCATCCCCTGACATCTGTTCTGAACAGCTTCTAGAAAGGCAGCAAGAAGGACCACTTTAGAGATCAGAAGAATTTATGGTCTGTTGTGCAACCATTATGCCTGTGCAAATGAAGACGATTTATCATTGCATTTGTTTTTCATCACCATCCCTCACTTACAACACACTTCAGCTCTGCTGGAATCGAGCACAATTACCTGCTAAGCTTCAACAGGAGGATGATCAGGCTATTAATGGACAGAAGGCACAATGGGTACAAGAGCTACTGTAACTTGCACAGATGAAGTATGATAATAGCCATCAACAACTTCTGCTCTAGAAGGTGAAGCCTTCTAAAAATACACAGAGATTCTCTGACTCTGTGGTCCTTTCCCTTCCTTTTGTTTTACACAGTATCTTTCAAATACAATTTTTTTTTATGTGTTCAGATCTAACTGGTAGCATCTTTGTAGCACACCAGGCCCTACTTCACGATCCTCGGCAAGAGGTCCTCAAGAGGGTGATGAATCAATGAGGGATGGACACAATTTGGTGACCCAAAACATAAAAATTTTTAATACTAAAACAACAAACACTTAAGCCAAACAACAGTATAGGGTGCACCAAAAAGGCAAGGGCCAGGGTAGGTTAAAAACGTATATAAAATAGGTTAGGGGTGGAGTCTGGGGGAAAAGGCCCAAAAAAACCAGGGATTAGGAATATATAAAACGTTGCACCAAATGCTAACCAATAACAACATAGAAACCATAAAACTTTCCAGCAACATTTACATACAACTATTCAGAGGACAGTGTGGGTAATATTTTGCTCTCCATGGGATTTTTCCCACAGCCTTAATTTAGAGTTTTCATTGACCCCCCCCCCCCCAACACACTTTCACAAACTTACATCAACATTTTGATATCAAAATTATTTCTAGCTTTCTATAAAAATCTTGGATATTTATCATGGAAAATAAAGGTAAAATATAACATACATATATTCTACGCCAAAGAAAACAAGTCTTATTTGGGCTTCACAGATCTAGGAAATGGTTCAAGAAGAGCTGAGTGAAAATGACATTTCTGTGATGCTGCTAAAGCCAGCAAGAAAAGTTCTTGAGAGGAATAAATCTAAGTTACAGGATTCTTACTGCATACTTTAAATACTAAAAACTTTGGTAGGTCTTATAACCCTCCCATATTCAAAGTAGTCTCTACATCAGGATAGTTTTATAGTATTTAATTCTTGCACACCCTATCTGGCCTGAATTAGCATTTGCACAGTAAGTTACTATGGTCTAACATGATCACTGAACCAAGTGCCTTGGACTGCACATTCCACATAAAAGCTCTGGCTGGAACAAGAGCAAATGCATGCAGAGTGCTTACTTTCTGTCTGCTTGAGATTTCTTTTGCTTCATTTGTAAATCTCTCCTTTCCTGACATCAACATAAAGTTGATACACATAAAGGAAAGTGAGATGAAGGCTGTACAAGCCTTCAAGAAGCTCTCCAAGGGATCTTGTACTTTGCATGCCTGTCTCTCCCTAATACCTCACTGTACAGCAAATCTGGCACCACCAGGGAGAAAATTAAGTGAGATAGTACATTTTTTTTTTCAGACCCTATAATTAGATGAGGAAGTTTTAAAAATGCTGAGAAGCAGATGTCCTATGAAGAAAAGCAACAGAATGGGTTTATATTTGTTTTTTGGCTAAAATATCAACCCAAAAGCTGTTCTCCTTTAAAAAAAAAAATAAAATTGTCAACACATTTTACAATCTCACAAAAGATAATAATAGCATAAAATCTTGTAACGTTTGTTTCTATTTCTTGCATGTTTCACTGCTGATTAGCTTCTATATCACTTAACATCGAGTCAGTCAAATTCTGAATCCATCCCATGGGGTTCTTTGTGGTTTTCTTGATTGCTTGTGGGGTTTTTTCCCCAGTTTTTCTTTTCCTGCCCTTCCTTGAAGTACCAAATTTTACTAATTTGGACAGTTTGATGGCTTTCAAAGACAGAAGTAGTCTTTGTCCCGGCATGACACAGAAAAAGGTTATCTAGGTCTGATGTTAAAGACCAGTATGAGATTACAAAATGCAGCTATGGATATACATGAAGAACAGGAAGAAGCACTGAAAGGAAGCAAGAAGCTTTTCATTGGATTAAATGTCACTGTGGTGCAGGTCTATGCCATATAATATGATAATGAACATTACACATACAAGGATGCAGATTCAGCAGGTCTAAGAAACTTTCAAACTTGAAGAAATTCCAGTCTTGCTGTACAAATCTGTTTCTTAACCACTGAGGATACTGAACAGAGCATTCTCTTCAAGGCCTGAAGTTTAATTTTTGCTGTCTCTTGAACCTTTAATACACAAGTTTCAAACTCTCAGCTCCACTATTTTGTTAGTGTCCAAGCTCATACCTTTCCACACTACTTTTCAATGTGTGCATCAGATAATTTGTAGACAGCACCCAGGTACTTCCCTTGAGAACTTCAGCTATTACAGCCATATAGCAATTATTCTTTCTTTGTTGGCTGTGAAAGAAATAACCAAAACAAGAAATCTACATCTATGTTACGCAAAAGAACACAAAAACATGCAGCTATGTTTGGGGGCTCATTAGCAGAAAGCACAGACATACAGACATTCCCCTGCACAAAACCTCTTTCAGCAGCGTCAGATATAGAATACTTTCTGCATTTGTCACCTTTCAGGTCTGAGTTTCCAGCACGCTTCTTGTTATATGCAATTAGCCCCATGCCAAGGTTTGGTACATTTCATAATAAATCCCTAACCACATTTGCTTCGGGCTTGGCAGCTCTGGAAAGGCTCTATTCATCAGGGCAGCAGTAAGCCACAGGACTCACCACACAACTCACTCGCAGAATTCCAGCACGCTACACTTTTCAACAAGCCATCCCCTCCCTCCTCCTCTTAAACAGCCTGACATATGACTGTGATTAAGTAGGATATGCAAAAGCTCCAATCCATTTTTCTCTTTTTCATCTCTCCTTTCACCTCTTTTCTCTTCAGACAACACAGACACACACCTTCCCCCCTCAGGAAAACCCTGCCTTCTCTCCCAGCGCTGCATGGGATATAGGAATCTTTTTTTTTCCCCCTCTTGCCTGTATTTAAAACAGTAACCATCTATTACTTGCAGGAAGGCTGTGTCTCCTTCTCAGGTTTCTCCAGCTTTGGAGCACTACCCTCACAGCAGCACATGAGGCTGGCTGTCAGCTTGGAGCACTCTCTGAGAGGTACCTGGGAAGAACAGAACAGCAGCAAGACCAATCTGGCAATTGAGCCATCTGTTCATGAACAATGCAAACGAAAAACTCACATTTCCACCAATCCAACATTGCTACAGCAAAGGGGGAGCTGGGAGAGACACCAAGGCAACATGCATGGCACAGGGAGTGTGAGTGGGGATACAGTTATCTCCATCGTACACAGACTGGAGCTCTCTCTTCCCTGTGCTGCAGAACAACCTTGCTGGCAACACTGGGATAACCCATTTACCCAAAAACTCACTCAGAAGAAAGCAGAGCCCTGGATAAAGAAGCTCCATGGTGCTTAGTAGCAATGCTATAACTAGGTGTGAAATAAGCTTTTCTTTCAGTTAAGAAAGAGTGAAAAACCTCTGTTAACTCAGAATTATCTCAACTTTCATAGAAGGGCACCCAAACTGTTATGCAGTTTGACTTGGGTAACCCATACAACAACTTCCAGCAGTGCCAAAGCACTCCTGCCTGTGTGTCCACCCTCCTTTCATCTCCAGGGGCACATTCTCAAAGCTTCATTTCTTTCTCAGCAACTCTTCCTTTCTTTAAAGAACTGCCGCAGGAATAAGTGGGGAACTGCTAAGCTGCAGAACCTCCATTGTACACTTCTGACAGGTGAAAGATGGACAAAATGACATTTAAAGGGCATAAAGTAATCTCAAAAAAAAGCTGCATCTGAAGGGTTACAGTCAGGAACCAAGACACAGCATGGAAAAGGTCATGTTGTTGTAACAGGCCAGGTTTTCCATGGGTCTGATTTCTCCTGAGGTCCCTCCTTTCAGGATCCATTCTCTGCAGAGATCTCCCTCTGCCAGAAGTCTGTTCACTCCAAAGACTGAATACAAATTACAACAACCCCTTTCAACACAAAGCATAAAGTCATGCCACAGTTAACTATACCCAATGGCAAAACCTAATGAGAAACTAAAAGGGAAATTAAACCAGGAGTTTATCTAATCCTATCTTTTCCTTGTTAACCTACCCTTTACCTTGCCAAAACACTAAACTAAACATGCATCCTAATTTTATGTCTTTCCCTTGCTTGCCTGGAGCTGCTGAATACCAGAATTCACAGTGAGATATCCTCACAATTCTTTTTCTTCTCAATTCATTTTTCACTGAAGCCAATACTCTAAAAATAGTACAGTAACTGCCTGTGGAATAATGAAGTGAGAAAATACTCATCATCAAACTGCACCAGCCACAGAATGTATTTGATTCATCTAAAGACATGTCAGACTTGCCTGAGACTTATACAGTCATGTAGCTTGCGCTTAATGTCATTTGTAAGAGCTGAGCCCACCTTCTGCTCAACAAGTGCCTGTGTGTGCATCCCAGCTCTGCTCCCTCCAATGAGGGCACGGTTTCATTCACGGATTTTGGAGAAGCTGATTATGCAGCATCACACCGTGTTTCCAAGGTTCCTATTTACCTCAACACATTGCACTGCTGTAACAGGATCAAAAGCTGGAATAGCTGAAAGATTATTTAATAAAACAACAATGCTAAATTTAGACTTTACCTTGAAAGATCCTTCAGGAGCTCTTACAAAGCTCTCTCACGACCATTTCATGACTGTGTACACACAGCCCTGGGACGGAGGAGCACTTAAGCATCCCCAAAAGCCCTTTGAAAGTACAGAGGTGGGTATATGAAGTTCTACCAAGTCACTAAAGTTATCCAGCACTCATGGGCTGTTTCTTTGTTAATCAAAGTGAGAAAAACTGGAATCGGTTTCTACAATGTACTCTTCTCACCCACCATTAGTCTTGCTTCTAAGTTTACCCAACCTTTCACAGACAGCAGTGAAGTGTAGATGTTTAATGTGAGTACAAATGGTACCAGCCCTACTCAGAGGAAAAAGAAAGCCCAATCCATCTGTTTTTACAAATACATACACTTAACTTTAATCTAAGCACTATTTACAAAAATGCATGCAGACATAAAAGAGCATAATAAATTAATAGCTCACAAGAGGCAACAATGACTAATGACAGATCTTGTTCTCCTTTCCAAAGCCCTGGCCCAAGGGAACACAGCAGATAAAATTACCTAAGTTGACTTTCTGTGTTTCTTTAAGCCAAAACTTTGGTGTATTCTGAACTGTCTGTGTGATGCATCCCAGCTGGGAGACATAAGCTTTCCTAAACAATTCAGGGCTTTAACGTGACCTTAACACCGTCATCTTCTTTCATACAGCCAAGAGATATGCTTGTTAGTTTATATGGAGTTTATCTTATTCATCAAATTCTCCTGCCTGAGCACTGATATTGCCTACTTGTGGCTGTGCTGCCAACAGATCCTGTAAGAACCTCTCTGGTAATCTGACTCCTGCCCATGGACAGTCAGTAAAACTGTAAGAAAGCAATTGTGCAAAACCCTTCTTGGGAAATTACTATGTGATTGAAATGGTCCCAATACAAATTTGCTCTATAAATCCTTTTAAATCTGTGCACTTGCCCTGTATTTCTTTGATGAAAATTGTCACCAGTGCCTGTTGGGTGCTGCCAAATTGGTACACATAAGCAATGCATTACCTGAGTCAGAGCTGCAAGTTGAGAGGCAAAACAAGATGGTGCTCTGAAATTCCTGACACTTCTGCAGCTGCATGCAAATGTCAGCTCCTGAGAGATTATTTTCAGTTTATTTATTGACATAAACAGTGTAGATCGTGTGCTATAAAATCGAGAAGTGAAAACGTGATTTTTTCTTTAACCCAGAAAACCCGACTGGCATTCACCAGAGCTCTTCACATCCCACATCTCATATTGCAGGGATCACTTACAGAAATCTGCACAGGCTTTTCTATTCCCTTTATCCTGGACTGTAATGTGATTATACATGGAAGAGCAGCAGGTGTGCATATGTGCTTGCGATTGAAACAACCTCCTCTCACAATTTTCTTCCACCCCAAATTACCTTTTCCAACACATTGCCCAGGAGACCATCCCACTTCTGAGAAATGAACTGTGCATTTTTATCATCCTGCATTTCTCTTTAACTGACTTTTAACAATTCCGTGTCTACCAAAAGCCCACATGTTGACCAAACTTTGGAAATATTAACAAACATCTAAAAAGGACGCAACTCCTCACCCTTTCTTGGTAAGATTTCCCCATCAGAAATACTAGTGCACTGTCATCTACCGTGACGGTGCAGTTCCACAACCATTTACTCCAACAAGGCCCTGACTAGCTGTCCAACAGCAAGTTTTATGGCATTTCTGTCAAACACCTTGCTCATATTCCCCAGTTAGGTTCACCATGGCACCAGTTGTGCTGATAAAGCAGAGAAGTTTCATGCCTGAATAAATTCCTCTGACATAATTCTATCTTGATAGTGTGAATCCTGTTTACGTCATGGCAAGCAAAACCACAAGTTTTGTGTGGGAGGGCAGACGGGGGAAAGGGAGAGCAGAAAACATCCTGTCATGGAAAATTATCCCTCAGTAAAACAGGAAAAAAATCTCTACTAATTATACCCTGGAAAATACTAGCTTCCAGAAAATTCCCCAATTTACTTCAGAACAGTTCAAATATTTAATATTAATTAATTAACAATATGCAGTATTAATAACTGTAATATGTTCAGTGATGTTCAATGAGATGGTGGTAACTACAGTTTCTGGATGCTCAGTACCTAAGAAAGCACTGAAAGCTCATGACAAAAAGAAGAGCAAACCATGAACAGGTATCAAACCATTCTGCTGACATAAATAATTTTTTTTCTTTTTTCTTTTTTTTTTTTTTAAAGTAATTTTATCTTGGTAGATTTTCTGCCAGATCAGGTATCATCCTTCTTCCTGCAGCTGGTAGAAGGCAGCTATAAATACATCATTGTGTGCTCTGCCAGGCTGACAAACACATGAGCAAGTTCTCACATCTGACCTGGTTCAAATCCACAGGGCTTGGCTGGGCTGCAGGGCGCACATGAAGTGACAAGTATTGATGAGCACTGCCTCACAAGGTAACAGGCACTTTTGGACTCTCCAAAACACCCAGGGCTCAGGCACCAAGATCTGGCATCAACACAGTGACTTCCACAACACATTTCTTCTTTTTTAAACATATGTAAATGAACAGTTTTTCTAATAATTACTGAAATTAAAAATAAAATTAAAAAAATCTTACCACACACAATAAAAATCTTTTGGCAAATGTTAAAGTCTTAGATCTGCTGGGAAGCATTCAATTCACTTCAGTGGGGTATGGATTGTGCCTTTTATCTCCTACCTGCAGCTGATTCAGCTCTAGCTTAGACCTGACAAAATCCTGCCAACTTTACTGTCACTTCATAATAAACTGGCTTTTTTAACTGAACCTAACTGAAAGACTGAGCTTGTGATGACTGCTTGCAATTACATTTTCATTTCCCTTCGTTGACTATGCACATAAGTGCTGTAAATCTCTATCATTTTAAATGAGGTCTTCAAGGTTAATTTTGGCAGCCAAAGAGAAGTAGGCATCATGTTTGAAGTACTGTAGGATCCTTTTTTCTTTTTTTTTTAATCTTTTGGACTCAGATCAATCTCAAACAAATTCATTGCTCACCTATCTCAGATGACATTTTAATTGCAGCTTTTAACTACACGCACACTAATGGAAGAAAACTGGGTATAAAGTTCTCAGAGTGTACATTCAGATGGAGGGCCTTTACTGTGAATTTGGTTTGCATCACTGAACTTTATATTACTGTGATACCTATAAATATATTTAAGTACAACTAGGAAAAAAAAGTGCCTCTAAAATAACTTTCTGGATGTCAGATGATTTTTTTTTTTAGACTTTGTTTGCAGAATATTAGCATTTAAAACCAAAATTTAATTTCATAATTTGTGGAATTATGCAAAAAATTTCCTAAATCTCCATACCTGCTGCTGCTTTTTGGTTAGATATTTTTGCATTCTTTCAAAAATTCCCACAGTGTGTGTGCATATATATATTTATATGCCTAGAGCTAGAAAATGTCAAAGGTCCACCTTATATTTTTATTTACTGATTTTGCTTTCCGGCATCAAAAAATTTCTTTTTTTCAAGTCAAGACTGTGACCCTCATAAAAGGAGTTCTCTAGGTGGTCTTTATATGCAAACCCTCACTGACAATATTTACATCTGTGAAAACATTTTAAAAGCACTGAAGAACGTAAAAAAGGCATGCAAAGAAGGAAAGTGGAATTCTCACAATTCACATCTATATGAAACAAACAAACAAAAAAAAAAAACAACTAATATCTACTTACTGCCCTAAGGCTCTTTCCACACAGTACCACATTTGCTAAGGTCCTTTCTTTTCTTTTGTAGCACTAGAGTTCAGTGCAATTCTTCAAATGTGCATAAATGCCAGAGATGTATGTGGAGTAACAGTGTTTAAAGGTTTCACGTGTTTGTTGGTGTTTTAGATATGTATACTTTAAAATAAAAAATAACATTGCTTTGGAAACCTTGAGACTGAAATTGGTTTCTTTCAACTTATTTTCTCAAAGTGACACTTTCTGTTGTTGCAGCTTTGCAATATTAATTGCTTAGTTTTTTTCTTCTGGTGAATGATATTTATAACAAACATAACTAGCTCAATGCAGCTGAAAGCCATTAAAGTAAAAAAGTAGGAATCACCCATTCCATCTGCTTTTCATAACAAAGGGATACAAAGAACATACTGAACATTCATTTCCATTTATCTAAACTGATATTCCCAAAAGAAAAACCCAACATCCACCCTCAAAATGTGCAACACGTCTTGTATTAGAAGCATAAAAAAGGAAATCAAAATTAAATAGGAACACACGCTGCAAATAATGTACAGAAAATTAAATATGTATATAAAATATTAGAGCATTAAAAATTACAGGAAGCAAACATATTTACTCAACTTTAGTAACTAAATAACAAAATATTTGAAATAAAATACCAATTGGAATATAAATCCATTTGAAGATTTTGATGTCTGAGTATCAAAATATATCTTTGTTAGATGTGTCAGAACAGTGCATCTATATTAAAAACTTCACAGAAGAGCAGTGTGTCAAATGTATTGCTGTAAAAACTGAAAGGTAGAACTTTTAATAACTGAGACTACAAAAAACACATTTCTAGCATAAGAAAAACCAGAGAGTACCAGATTAGGGGAGAATGCAACCAGTGGTGCTCAACCACCCACTGCCATCATCAGATGCCTTTTCTGCTGGCCTTGGCTGGACAGAAATGAGGACGTACCACAGGTACATGTACCTCGCTGCACACTTTTCCAGCTTTGGAGGCAAATCTTTAAACCTGCACTCAAGAATTGAAAACACACATTTTCTGATGGGAAATGTAAATATGAAGGCATACTTATTAGAGCAGAAGGCAGTGAGAGCAATGCCGTGTACACTGACCACAGAGAAAGGCTTGGAATTACAGTTTTAGACTGTGCTGGAAACTTGATGACTTGTTAAAACACTACAGAAGACATGCACAAAGTGAGTTCATGCAGAAATCTGACAAAACTACTCATAACAATTCCTTTCCTCAAGCCACTAGCATGTCTTCTCATTGGGGCAATATTTCTTCACTCAAGTTAAAAATCGGATTTTTCACTGAAGCTATGAGTCTGGTATATTTAACAGAATCAATAAACATGCGATATTAAAAAGTTAACTTGAATTCAAAGAAAAGTTCTAACTGCATTTTACAATATTCCATAAAGCCTAAAAACTCTTTAAATCTCTAACTTCTCTAGGCTGAGGGACTAAAATAAATATTCTAGCTATTTATTCCTTAAAAAAATACTCACATCTACTTTATATTAGAAATTTTATGGAAATTGCCAGAAAGGTCTGGCATCTTAAAGAACCATTTACAACAATTTTTTTTTGCAAGTCATATCACTTTGATTTCCCAGCCATACCATCCTACTTTGAACAGGGCTTGAAATTTTAAAAGCTTGAAAGAGGTCCTAAGCCCTATTACCTTTATTGAAAATTTGGTGCTTGAATTTTGAAGACTTTTTGAAAATCCAGAAACAGAGACATATATTGACTCCAGCAGCATTATGCTTCAGATGCAGCTAAATAATGTCTTGCAGAAAGAAGCAAGACAACCTGAACCTAAAATATGATACATTGACTGATGAAGGATTAGATTTGTGGTCCTAATAATTCAGGATGGGAAATGTAAAAAGTCTGGTTGCTACCTAGCTGTATATAAAAACCTTACAAAAAGTTTAGGAAAAGCTTTAAATCTGCTCTATATAAAATTAATGTCTCCCTTTCCCCCCTCAAAGTTGCTACTTGTGTCAAAAACATAACACAAAGTACTGCTTAGAAAGAGGCAAATACAGATTTATTTAAACAACAACTTGGAGAAGCAAAGCATCCTACAACTCACCTTTGATAGCACATTACAGATATTCTAAAGGCGTTTGTTTAATCTTTCTAGTAAAAGAAGCAAAAAGACTAGCTAGACTTTGTGAGCTTAGTGCAATAAAGCTTCCTACTCTAAGGAAGTCCAGGGTTTCTGAGAACAGTTTTCCACTCCTAAATTGTATTGCTATTATACACACTATTTTACAAAAATTATGACATCATATCATGCACGGTGTAAGGCCCAAAGACAAAAGATTGTGGGGCACTTCTGTCATTGTTAAATATGGTTTTCCTCCTGGGTTGCACCTAAAAAAATAATAAAAAAAAAATAAAAATATATATATATATAAAATATATATCTATTAAAAAAAAAAATTAGAGACCTGGTCAGAGGCATGACATATGTGAACTTGCTCATTAACTGCTGAGAAAATCACCATTTCTAGCCATCTTTTTAAGGACTTTTATACAAGCTAATGTTACAATCTGGATTTTAACATATTTGTACAGGGTCCCCTTTCACTATGGCATATTTATACCCTGTCAGCTTCTTCAAGCTACAGAAGGGGTATCCCTTTCTCTTTAGGATGAACAATCCATCGAGTTTTAGGATTAAATTTTTTTTTTTTTTGCATCCCCTTCTCTATTCAGTTTCAGGATCAGTCCTTCCTCTAGCAGCATATGAAACAAGCAACAAGCATGATTTTCTTCTTCATTTCTCAAGGCTGAACAACTGAGGTTTTTCCTGGAATTTAAACTAAATTAATGACTAATACCACCATAAACAAAACAACTCTTCCACCCCCCAGTTCTTCAGTATTACTCTTTAAGGACAGTCATAAAGCTGCAAAGAAAGAGACAGAACACTCAATGGCTTTTAAACAAATGCTACCACATTTTAAACATGTGCGTGTTTGCCAAAGCTCTAAGGCTCTATTGCTCAAACCACTTGTGGTTTCTCAGCACTTCTTTTTTGAATGATTGTGTCTTTATAAAATAAACATGTTTGAGACTAAATTACTTGTGTGTCTGTTGGGAATAATTATAAAATTAGCTCGTTCTAATTTACACTTGCGGGTTTTAAAAACATAGCCAAATAGCATAGTGAGTCTCCTGGTGAAACCAAAGCCTGGCATGTCAAACATGGTTTAAATCACACACATGGACTTTGATTTTCTCAGTGCAGCAGTCTGATCTCTACAGCAGGCTTAGTCCTTTAGTTTTGACTTCTAATTCTCCAAATACTCCTTTTGCTTTTGTAGGTCTCCAGAGACATTAATTCAGCGTGCCAACAGGTTGTGCAATATGTAACATGAGTAATTCAACTCCAGGCACAGCTGTAATTTTCAAAACTTACTATCTCCACGTATGGTTTCAGTAGTTTGCAGTATGTTGCTCATCCATAACACATAAAAAAGCTTTGGCTGCTGAGTATCTCAGTGTCCCAAATACGATGGACAGATGGGCTACAGTTCTAACCACATTACCCAGGAACGCATTTAAGGTCCAATTAACACTATTCAGGGGAGCAACACGTGATATATTTTAGCTGTGTCCCTCAGTCCCAATGATTCGGGCAATCTAAATTATGTTTTTCCAGGAAGAGAAATTATCACATTATCACAATGCTTCTATTGTACTACCCTGGCACAGCACATTACACTTTTGGGCATTAGGTAGTTACAGCAGCAGATAATAACTTCCAGGGAACTGCAATGACCAACTTGTTTCCAAAGTGTTTTCTGCTATTCTACCAGACAACACTGGTTGATGTAGTCAGTATTTTCATACTAATATGCCAGGATTCACTTAAAATAGTCTCAGCCAGCAACTGGCAACTCTGGAAAATTAAAATCTTAAACAGTTTCCTCCTCTTTTACACTGGACTTACCACACAGCATGTTTTCAACAGTGGATTTACAGCTCCATGAACCTACAAGATGTACATTTGTGATTAAAAGGATTCATTTCATTTAATGACAGAGGTTTGTTTTCACTATCAATGGCTAGAACTTCTATTTGGCATCCCACAGTTTGCCTTTTTATCCAAGGCCAGGGGAGATGCAAATTGTACTTTCTGTACCAAGATAAGGTGGGTTTAGTTTCTGTGTTTACATCCTGCTTTTTATCCCTCGAGGCTGCAAAGGTTACATTACCATGGCCTTGCCACCACTGTTTAACCTTATTTTCATCTTTTCATAAATAAAAAAAAGTCTTTTTTTTAATCATAACATAACTAATACTTTAACCAGCAGGTTTTCCATGAACAGTCTGTGGTCTCAGACTTGTCCCACATTTCTCAAGCACTGTAAATTCTCCTTCCTCTATGTTAGAGACTTTTGAATAGTTTTTTTTCACCTCTTCTCCCTCAGAATATAAATATATATCTCAACAGAATCTCACTCCCAGTCTGACCCAAACTTCAGTCCAGCCTGGTACAGTAGTAAATCACATCATCAATCCCTTCACTTCCTTTTCCTCCCCTACTAAAAAAAAAGAAAAGCTTCCTGCACATCTCCCTGCTTTCCATAACATTTGCTGCATCCCCAGTTTGAGAACACCTATACTTGTCCTCATTATACATGTGTATTAACATGTGTCTGCATATCCATGAGCATGCATACATATATGCCTATATATAAATACATGTATATTTATTCACAGAATATTTATGTATGTATATGGGTATATTGAACATATATGTGTGTATTCTCTGTATAGAACAGACACCACACACATTTAGGTGGCTGTGGCAGGGTGCTAAGCACTACACCCTACATTGCCACTTTTTGACATCCTCCACAGCACATTTTTCCCAGTGCATTCTCAGGGGTCGATTCTTTCTCTAACCCAATAAAAAAGTCAATAGTAAGCATTGTATTTAACAGCCTGAACTACACATGGGGTATTTTACCAGTGTGGCTTTTCAAGTGCACTTGAGTTTACCTTCTGGCTATTCTGAAGAATGAGTAACTCGTTCCACTCCATTCAGCAACATCCACTCCTCCCCCAACCTCCCTCTTTTGGACTGATCACCTTTTAGATACAAAAGGAAATGAGCCACTATGTGAGAAAGAGGTGCATTCCCCAGCATTAAGGCTTTAGAGTAGTCACCTTCCCAAGCTGAAAATGGCTTACCAGTAATCTAGAACAGACTGTTTTCTTAGAATTCGAAAGAGGAAAGGCAACAGAAATGCCTCCCTGCATAATTTTCTACACAAATCAGCCCTGCCTTCTTGATATTTATTCAAAATTATAACATGCACCTCTAAACTGAATCATGAGAACAGTTACTGAAAGATAGTTCCCAGACACAAAACATCACACACTTCACCGGCTCTGTGACTCTGCTTGCGGCTTTATACACTACTGAAAACCTAAATACCACTCAATTCTCCTCCTTCGATAGAAGAATAACAATAAATCTTTCCAGCTGCAGTTACCGGCTGTTTCAGTGGCCTGGCTCTGTATGGGGACAATTAGATTACAATCAATTAGTGGAAATATCCAAAATAAACACGTCAAGACAACATCCAACTTCCTGGAAAGTTAAGCTCCCCCAGCAAACCAAACATTTCAGCAGTATTAAAGCTCTGGTCTTATTTTAGGAAAACAGCAATGCTATTTTCCTCACTTCTTTTACAATATAACTCTTATTCCTGCACTTTGTTTCCAAAAACATCACGAAGCCGGTCAAGCTCCTTTGAGGCAAATATTATTTCTGGGGACAGTATTTGCTTTATGACACAGCTCTCTGTTCAGGGAGAAGATTGTCCAGAACATGCATGTGCTCAATCATAAACCAGACAAGTATGAAGAGTGATGCTGCCCCAAGGGGTTCTTGATTTAAGGGTCAAGGAGGAAAGAATTAAAAAACAAATGGGGAGGACTGTTGGCTTGAACTTGAACTATGAAAATTTTTTCACTATGGTAAAAAAAAATTACACTGCTCATCATAACTGGGAGAGAAGATGTAGGAAAAGTTGAAAGACAGTTTCTGGCCTTCCACTCCCAAGGACCTGAGCTTTCCCAGCCTGAGCTGGCAGCCTGCTGGCACGTTTTTAAGCAGGTTTTTAAAGCCTTCATCCTACTCTCACACCCAATTTACAGACCTGAACTTTCTGTGTATAATACAGAAGCATATTGTGCTGGAAATAAAGCTAATACTCAAGGGCATTCCTTTTGGAGCACACTGCAGGTAGGAGCAGGGAACAGCTAACATGATTTTTCTTCATGAAGCCTGCAGCCACTGCGGAAGTATTTAAGCTGAAGTGGTAATTATGATATGGGGAAGCATCCCAATCTAACAACTGCAACTTTCTGTGGCACTGTTAGCTGATCCTGCCTGTATAGCTCAAATTCCTGCCGTAGCTACACACACACCGTCACCAATTCACACAGGCAGAAACTGAATCTGCCACTGATTATGTTTGGGAATTTCTATCATTAAATGCAATCCTTAAATCCTGCTGGATATTGGTAAATTTAAGTGTGAACTCCAAGCTCTTCCAGTCCCACAAAGCAACAAAAATCAAGCTAAGTGCTGCTGCTTTGTTTGTGCAGCCATGGGAAGAACACACCACAGAGACTCCAGATGTAGTGATTCTTTTCTAAATAGAGAAAGAAAAGAAGCAAGTCAAATCCAAGATCTCAAATCTAGCCAGATATATAGCTATATATAGATATCTGAGCAAGGCTTTATGGATGTACAAGAAGCATGGAGCAACCTCTGCTCAAGATTCAGAAAATACAAGAGTACACTGTTTCACCAGAGAACTGTACCTTATACAGGCAACTGATTCTCACCAGGACGGGAAGAAAAGCATTTGACTGTAACCAGCAAGTTAACACTGTAGGTACTATTAAGCATTTATGTTCTTTTTTTAGATTTATTTATTACTTTACATGAGTTCCCCAGGGTAGGAAAGAAGGGGGGAAAAAAGAAAGGAAAAAAGAAATCATACACAATTAGATCCTAACATAGTAAATTCTCATTTCCTTCAACATGGGTTTTGCCAGAATGAGATTAAGCTCAGGCCATATTATTTTATCAGTAAATTATTATTAATACATTTTCATGTATGTTAGCATAACAATTTTTCACCCTGCATCTTCAGCAATTTAACAAATTCCTTCACTAGGAGTCTACAAGTCGTTCAATAAACCTATCACTACAGCAAGAAAAATTTTTTTTCCTTTCATGATTCATGGAGAATTCTTCCAGCAACAGTTTAACCTTTGAGATTATACGTGACGAGTAAATTCAAAAATCACAAAACATGAGCATTTGAAATGATAGGCTTCACAAGTTGCAAGGGGGAAGAAGGACAGGAGCACCAGGATTAGAAGAATTCTACAGAACTCAAAGGCATTTTTTTTTATTTCTCAGTGGATAAGAGATTAAAGCTAAAGCCTAAATTCCAAAACTAAAGATTTTGAAAGAACATTTCCATACCAAAAATATTTTAACTGTATTTTCCTAAGTAAGAAGGCAATGTAACTCCTAATGTCGATACACCCATACAATCATAAGGATATGAAGGTGATTACAGCTTTCTCACCCCCTAAAATAGTAGACTATATATAGTGCAGTAAGCACTTGTAACTTCATAAAAACTGCATCCATACATAGTGCCATGATAGTGCTGCTTTAAACTACTGATTAAGGAAGTTGTATAGGGCTTACAGAGAAAACCTCAAAATCAGCTACATCAGCCCAAACACACAAAACTGATTTTTGGTCAATCTTCTGATTTCTCCTCACCTTTGTTAAGAGTTGTCTTTTCCAAACTGTTCAACTTTCAGCAAGTAGACTTATGCTGTGCTGTTCCTGATAGCCTAAACATCAACATACAACTGAAGCCTTCATTCTACCATCCTGTTAAATGCATTGCTGAACCAGTCAAAAGTGGATCTGCAGATGCAGTCACCAAGTAGGCAGTGACTGCCTTGGTTAAAACACATTATCACCTCCAATGAGAGACTGCAGCCTCTGTCACAGGACAAATTAGAAATGAGCATGTATGAATTCCAGCCCCTTTGAACAGAAATTGAACCACACTTATGCTCTCTACCTGCATGGCATGAAGGTCACATGGATGCCAATCTGCTGCATGTCTGGTCTCTGCTAAACCAGAGCAAGCCCACAACTAGCAGCTGTCACATCAAACCCACCCCCGCTTTTCAAAATTTGCCAAATGGAAGGAAAGACAGTCCTATGTAGATTTCTACATCAAAAACTGTAATAAAGAGTTCAAAACTAAGCTGCATGCTCTACTTCTAAAATGTTTCTTGCAGGCTTTAATTCAACACACAAAAAAAGTCGTATCTTTTAGCACGACATGAAGGAAGAGTCATTGAGGATGGCACATCCCTAAGAAAACTTCCAGAATTTTATCCCCTTCTCTGTCTCATGTTTCTGACAAGCATGATAATTATTTGCTGCTTAATTTTGAAGGTGTTATCTCAATTAAAGTAGATCTCAAGGTCCCTCTCTCACATCAGCCTCTGCACTCTCACATGACAATACAGAGCAGTGAAGGTAGCAGCCTGGAAGCCTACCCATTTCTTTGACAACAGGCATGGAGAGAACTCTACTGGTTTTAAGAGCCCTTGCTGAATTCGTGGAAGCATGATGGAGTGAACTTAGGCAGGCCAGTTCAATGGCACAGGGGAAATATCACAAGTACCTGCAGCAGAACAAATTGCTATCCACTTTGTCATGCTGATCTACAGGTACCTGCTTATCTTCAGAGCCTTTACTGATACCTGTGATAGAGTTACACATTCCATTCCCAATACAAGTTATATTATCACACACTGCACTTACTACAAAGCACAGAAGTTGAGAAAAATAGCCCAAAATAAACAAACCCTCCATCGACAAACTTTCTATGAGCTCATAATAATGAACAGTGTCTTATCCTTATCAAGAGATGCTGTCTTACCTTTATCAGGAAAAGCTGAAATGTCCCTTTCTCCTATTCAGCTCTCAGGAACAAAAGAAATGAACCCCACCCTGCAGGCAAAGAACATTTTTTTACTGATTAGTGATATTCTGAAAAAAGGTTTAAATCATTACAAAATAATACAGACCTTCCAGTTCTTGGATGATAGGCAAAAATATGATGCTATCTGGAAAAACACCCACTGATGGCACATAAGGAGCTATATATTTACTACCTTATTTTAAGAAGTGACATGAAAACACTCTTATGAACTGCAGCCCACTGATGGCAAACTATTCAATAATACTGGTTGACAAGGAAAATCACACTTTTATATATTAGGTCCACTTCCAAGATAAAATGGCAATACTGCAACCCACCACACAACCTTCGACTACAGTTTTCATCTTAACCCAGAAGGGCCCCAGAAGAATAAGATTACATGATACACATGATTAAAAATAATTCTGGATCCCCTAATAATTTACATATCTTCTAAAATAAGGCTCATCTCTCCTCCTTGTTGTAACAAATGCACAAACTCAAGCCCTTCCATGGAAGTAGGACATGATTTTTATGGCAACAGAAGTTAGAAGAAGTCTTAGGGTAAGAGAAAGAGTCTCAAAAGCAGTAGTGAAACTGAGATTCATTTATTCTGTAGTATAACCATAAAAGCATAACTGAAATACTCAACAAGTGCAGCTTCAGTCAGCTGCAGAGGACTGAAGACAAGGCTTGAAAATTAATCACAGAGGCTAGATGCAAGAGAGAAAAAGAAGCTAGAACAGCAGCTGCAGAGGGATGATGATGAAGGCTGCTGGAGAATGAGCATATTAAAACTTGTGTTGCAAGAAAAAGAAATTTCATGTGTTGAACGAAAGGCACAGGAGCAGAGAGGGAAGGACAAAAGGAGGACCAGAGCCTCATTGTATTTGCTCTTCAATTAACTACTCCATTATTACAGTAGAATGTGGAGCAGAAATTACTCATTTAGACAGCTTCCCAAAATCTTTGCAATCATAGAATCATTTAGGTTGGTAAAAGACCTTTAAGATCATCAAGTACAACCATAAATGTCACTGCTTATCTTATCTGAAGTAGTTTTACATATATCAACACCAATTCAAGAGTTACATAATTGCTCAAGCTCATTCCTCTCCCAAACAGTGGCCAAATACTTATCATTTCTTTCACACTAGAACACCTAGAAATGTTACAAGGGCATAAATACAACTGATACTTGCTGATAATGCTTGCTAATAATGGGCCAATTCAAGTAGCTGTCCTTGTTCCTACAGCAGGTTTGTCATTCTACAGTTTTAATAACCTGATGTTTGAAAAATTAATGTTGTTTGTTATTAAAAAAATACCCAAGTAATTAAGAAGCACTAATCAGATGTTATATTTTAAATATGCAACTAGCTCATAATGACATCATTATTTCACAGTATACATTACCATTTCCCTTTTTCCAGGATAAAAGAAAATCTCCATGAATTTTGTTTTTATTCTGTGAACAATCATGCATTAAAAAACCTACTGAAGTGAGCTGTGTTCATTTGGTTTTGCTTTTAATTAACAGAGACCAGCTGCTAATGGTGAGTCTGCGACCCCACAAATACCTCTAACTTTGATACCACGGAAGCTCACACGCATCTGTAATACACAACATATATTAAAACTCAGAAAAAATTACTGCCTTTACTCAGTAAGAGTCACTGGAGAGATTTTGAAAGCTTCCTTTGCACTGCTGAATGTTTTCAAAAGGGCACAAATATTAGAGATTCTGCTTTTTCACATGCATTAATTTGTGCATATAGTCATATCTGTTCTGAAATACTCTTACATTGTGTTTACGCATCCTAGAAGTTTGTCTGGTGCTTACACAGAGTTACAGGTAGAAAAGGTTTGGTTTAACAATTTATTTTCAATACACTCTGTATCAGTATTTCATCACCAAATTATTTTAACGGCATACATTTAACAGAGCAACTCTCACCAGCATCAAAAACTTCCCCAAGTTAGTAAACGTCCCTGAGCAAATCCTCCTGGCCTCTTCTGAGCATTCACAGAGCCCTGGAGCTGCCACAGCATTCTCCTTGCAGCCAGCCAGTGCCAGTGCCTGACAGCCCTGACAGTGGAGAGCCTTTTCCTCATGTCCAGTCTGTTTGACTGTGTCCTCCTACACAGTTAAAAGAGGGGTGAGCACCTTATTGGGAGCTTACAATTTACACAAGCAGTTACACTTCCACAGTCTTTTTCTGAAGGACTTTAAGCAGGGTGGTTGGCAATAAAGAATGACAGCTTCTTCCCTTCAGCTCCCACAAAGGGACAATAATATCCTCCTCAATTTTGCCATGCTCAGCAACAGGCAAAAACATCACAGGGATATTTTCACATTATTTTCCTGTTTTCTAAAATCTCTGGAAACCATTTTCCTAGATCTTTTTATTCTTTTTCTCAACTCCATCCTGCAGACACCAGGGATTGGTTTCAAGTAGGTAAACTCCACAGGTGAATGTCCCCAACAATCACAGCACAGCCTCTCCTGCTTAAGACAATTTCCTTTTATAGCCTTCAAGCATATGATTCTGTCCTATTTTTAAAGGAGTCCTTAAAAGAAAAATTTTCCCATCCAAAGCTAATGCTAAATACACAAATGGTGATGTATTTCACTATAGACGGACAGGACTGGTCTCTCTGCCTGCTTTATCCACAACACTGCATGCAAGCTCCCAGCTTCCAAAAAGCATGTTGTCCTATTTGAGAATGCTTCACACTCTTCTGCTTAACTGACTTAATTTTTTATAATTGTGATCTACAGGAGCTGCCTAGCAAACAAATGGTTCAGCTGACACTGGACCATATGTTACCTCTATCAGCTGGGTTAAAAATATAAAGACCTTCCTTCATTTTGAAATTCATTTTGTCTCAGGAAGACAGAAAAGAGGAAAATGAGTAAAAAAAACCAACAAAAAACAAACCTGAAAAATTAAGCTGTACAGTTTACATTGTCCTTTACCAGACCAATACAGCTGCAATTTGACATCCATGTGGCTGACCTCAGCCCTGGTGTATAACACATACAAGAGCCAAGGATAACAATGCCCATAGAAATGTGAAGAGGATTCAGTTAGCATTTACTCTAAACTGCACAGAAAAATGAATAATTTTGAGCTAATTTATCTTTCCTCTTGACCCTGCAAGAATAGACACAGAAAGGTGAATTTAGCTCTGACCGATACAATCCAGGATTTCACAAAGAAACTGATATTATTACAATGAAAAGATGGGAAACACTAAAGGAACTGTAAAAATGTTCTGTTTCATAAGATAAGGAAGCTTTTTGCTACAACTAATATCTATTTTGACTTCTTAAATTAAGCTAAATAGTATTTTCATTGTTCTTTCACAGCTCTTTCAGAAGGAGCAACTGCTGTGACAACCCAAGGACCAAAGGCTCCACAGCCACTGACAGGAAAGTGCCCTTTCCCCCTCCTGCCATTTGTCAGCCTCACAGGCAAAAGCTGAGAGAGAAGCACAGATTGGAATGATTACATAGAAAGTTTGAAGCTAATTAAATGCATTATTCAGCATCACTAGTATTTAAAACCTATAGAGAAAATTAATAGGTGCCATCAGAAAGTTTCTAAGGGAGATAGATTACAGAAAAGTGTTACAGCATGAGGAATACAAGATTTCACTTGAAGCAGCCTCCACAAGACACAAAAAAGACCACCCCAAAAACCATGCACAGAAAACTTCATGAGTATCTTTTTACAACACATGTGAACAAAACATATAGAAATACATGGTTTGATTGTAGAAACCCAGATAATTCTTCTGGACATCAGTTTTCAACAGTGGTTTCAGTTCTCAAATTACCCAGCATTATGACAGAAAGAAATCAATTCAAGTACATTTGCAGTTGTCTCTACCTACCAGTTTTATAAGGGAAAATTGGAACCACAGTACAGACAAGAGGATGAATAAGAACATCAATCTAATTACAAGTAGACAAAAAAAATATTAATCTCAATATAAATAAATTCCTCCCCTCCTAATAGACTACATGATTTAATATGTCAGGATCACATAAGATACCACTTTTATTAAGACTGGAGCAATTTGACGTTTACCATTTTCTAGTGGCATATTGGTGAGACAAGCAGAAGCTCTAAATAAAAAAAACAAAATCAAAACAAACAAAAAACAACAACAAAACCCCACAAACAAACAAAGACCCCCCAGAATTTTCAGCAAAACACTGAATTGACATACATCTTCATCTGTGAAGAACTGAATCTTGGAGGGACAAGATTCTAGCAGGAAGGTGTCTATGACCACTATAATCAGTGGCAATTGTGAAGTCTTGCATTCCACCCCTCACACAGTCAGCACTAAAGGAAACTGCAGCACACAGCAATAAGATGATGACAATCTGCCACCTTAACTATAATTCACAGATATGGATAAACTCTTCTCCATAGGTTTTCATCGCTTTCCCATGGCTGCCAGTGTTTAAGTTGTCAGGAAAAACACAAGGCCCCTTCTTACAACATGGTTACAAAATACAGTTTTGCTATCCACTGAATGCTCACCTATTTCAACGCACTTTTTATTACTTCCTATTTTTTGTACTTATTGCGCTGCAAATTAGTGCCATCTGACAGATTCTCCAAGATGCAGGCACTAAAAACACCACAGGTGATCTATGCAATGAAGCCCTTGTCTTGCTCAAGCTTTCCCACATCCCCCCATAGCATCCTCTCCCTCTCTATGGCTCCGTGCCATTCAGGCATTCACACACTGGGCCTCCTTTGCTCATTGTTAGAATGACAAGCACCTATCTAAACAGAGAGTATGAAACACGATCGACGTGTTTTCAACTGAAATCCAACAAAAAAAGACACTTCAAGCTGACTTTTGAAATAATATGTTCAAATATTTTCTTAGTATGAAAAGAGTAAGCTCTGCTCCTCCAGTCGGAAAAGTCCCTGCAAAGGCACTGCAAAGATAAGGAACATGGGGAATTTGGCTTCTGTATTTGCTGTCACCGTTTCCATGGCACACAAGTACCACAAATCAGATGCTCAAGGAGTAAAGTTTAATTCATAACTCATGCAACTAGGTCGGAGTTATCCCAGGATTAATGAGCTACAGCACCATCATAAACAACCAAGACAAGGGCCAACACTGCTTGATATTGTAATAGAGTCTGTGTTTGGGGTTTTTGAATTTTTGGGGAGAGTAATTGGTTTGTTCAGGGTTTTTGCTTTTCTTTGTTTTTCAAATGCAAAAAATCTTTGATATTTGAAATTCTGAAAAGCAGCTTCAATAGATAATTAATAATCCACTCGACTTCATAGGATCTTAGAGTTTCTGTATGAGCAGAAATGCAGTAACACTGTAGTCCTTACCAGCTACTCCATGGAAAAGAAACCTAGCAATTAAACATATGTAATTGCTTAAATCAAAGTCAACTTTTAAAAATTTTGAACAAAGTCTGAGTACACAAAAATTGTGACATTATAAATACCCTTTAAGTTCACATGGCTTTACTGAGACCTATCGGACTTGTCAATAGTACAATATTGAATTCTAGCCAGTCATGAAGTTAATACTTGAAACATTCTAGTGTGTTTTTAACTCCAAGGTAGAGGAGATATGCCACTACAAAAATCATGTGTGTTGACATTATGAATCATCATCTATGAATGTGCATTAAAGTAACTACCAGTTAATTGAGATATTTTGAGACACATAAGTTTAAAGGGAGAGTCAGAAAATACATTTCAAAGAACTAAGATTAAGAATGTAACTGTGGCTTCCACCTACACTTAACAACTGGAAATTCAGTTCCAGCCTCAGGCCTAGACTGGGTCCAAAGATCCATTTTGAGCTCTACACACAAACTGGCTGGAACTATTGGTAAAATGTTGGGCCTGTGTAGCTACATTTTCCTTGTGGAGCTGATGGGGACTATCATTAGAGATTAAAGGAGCCCTAGGCTACAGGCTGTAAAGGAGAGCGGGATGTGCTCCCTGGTATTTGTACTGATACCTCCCTGAAGCATGCTGGAGAAGACAGAACACAAAACTATAGGCTGCCGGTGACAAATGCACATATGTATATTTGAAGGGCACTTGACATACTTGATGTCAGCTCTGTACTGTCCCCAGAGGGGACTAACAAAGCCGAGGTGCACGAAATCAGGTGTGAGGAAGGACACCCGAGGAACAGCAGGTGCCCATTAGTCAGCTGCACCCTTCTGCAGTGAGTGCTTGTGCAAGAGTGATTGCTCAATTCAAGTACCTGGCTAAGGACAAGCAGCTTGCAGCTGGTCCTCCCAGAGACACCCAGGGCCACGCGTTCCCCACCTCCACAGCTGTGCAAGCAGGATCCCTGTGACAGCAGTCCAAAGAGGAACTGTAAACCCAGTCCACTTCTCCCTCCTGAACACACACCCTGCATCATAATGTGTCATCCACGAGAAACAGAGAGAGAGTGTCCTAATGAACCCATCTTCTCAGATTAATCTCTAAATCAGTGTTGATACAGCTAAGCCACAACCATGGCCTATTAAAACAGAAAAATATTTGTCCAATTCAGCATTCAATTCTGGGTGTGTTCTCTGTAAATTTGAAACCTTCCATTGAAGCAACAGGATTATAAAAATAGTGAAGTATGTTGTAATTATCCATGCACATGATCGTACCAATGTGAAAAAAATAACTATAATGGGACAAGGCTACCAGAAAGAGTTACAAAACTTCAGTGTTTCTTCTCCCTTTTTAAACAAGGCTAACAAGGTAAACAAATAATGAGAAACACCCAGAGAGGTGAGAATTACAGTCCATTATAGGCTGAGGCAGTGAAAAACAAGAAAGCCAAAATATCAGCATAAAAATCAGAGTAAATTCTAAATCCTTATTTACAACATGATGTGCTATGACTTTTAAACAAGGAACATGGACCTTTCTCTCTTATTTTCAGACTTCATACAAATCTCTGCATTTTCCATTGAAAAGACTGCCACATACAGTAAATAAAACACGGTTTTATTGGGAGGTGGAGGGAAGGGGGCACAACAGAGACACCCTTCTGAAAGGGCACAACCATATTGCTACATAAGCTGCAAGGGAAATGACAGCCAGATCTTCTCCATTTATGAACAAAATTCATTGCCATGAGGGAAGAAAAGTGAGGGCAAGGGCTTTCCATTGCAGCTTGGGCATATAATGGAATTTCAAACTAGAGTGATGGCCAAAACCAAACAAACACATGTGTGAAAACAAACACTACTTGCTTTATGAAATCCCACAACAGCAGTAAAAAACTGGAGCCTTTTGGTCATTTGTGAACCAAATGGTTCAGACAAAAAAATGCAGTTCACTACAGCACAAAGTTACTAATTCACTGCAGTAGAAAAGCAATGTTTCCTTTTGCTTTTGTTTACTTTGGAGTTGAATGATTCTAAACTACATAGGCAGGATACTAAATAACAATCACACGGCTTCTGTGTGTATATATTGCATATGTGTAAAGAGGCATTTGAAAATTATATGAAGGTTGGGAAAGATTAGAAGCCTTGTGCCACAGAAATGTTGCATAAGCATGAAGAATGTCTAGCATTACTCTTGAAGAGTTAAGAGTCAGAAGGTCAGCCCACATATGCAGACCTTTCCTCTAAACAAGGTTACCACAGTGACCTCCTCAGAACTGCCTGCATCCTGGTGTATTTTTGCCCATCTCTGCTCCAGGTTTTCACGTAGTTGGAATTCCACAGATGGTCCCCATCGCCCCTGAAGAAATGCTCTTTCCAGATGAATTCCCCAGAACAGAACTTCATTTCTTTGATAGCAGAGGGATATTTTCCAGAAATTCACGATTCCCGAAAGCACAACAGGTGGCTAATATTTAGTCATTCCACCATTTTCGAAAATACAGTAGAAGTATAAAAACATTTCAGAAGGCACTGATGTTCCAATAAATGCTGGAAGCTCTCTGACCAGCATTTGATAACTATACATTCAAGGATTCGAGAGTCCCTTCTCCTCATTTCAATATAAATAGAGTATTTGTTGTAAAGCCTATGCTAATGTCATGCTTCTGAAGTTTCAGTCAACTATTTTAAACATGGCATTCTAATGTCCTTTGTTAAACACACAGAACAGTCAATAGTTCAATACTCCAGTCTCTCCCTCCTCTTACTATTTCATTTGTTGATGTTAATGATTTGCTAAGTTGATTTCCCATCAACCACAGCCTCTGTGTTTCTCAAAGTTCCTTAAAGATTACTTCAGTAACAAAAGACATTATGACACAAAGATAAAAGCAAAGATATCCTAGTATATAATTTTCCAGCTGAAGGGCCACGCCTCAACACACACAGCTGTGCCCATAAACTCTCTTCATGCCATCACAGTGTTCCTCAATGCATGCACATGCACCCTTCAGCAAAATAACCCACACTTATCACAGAACATTTGCATTCAGACTCCATGTTTAGCAACCCTTTTCCAGGATTTCTTCTTGCATCTCTGGCAAAATACTGTAATTCCTGCATTACATATTCATTCTACACAAGGAGCAAAATACAGATTTCTTCCTTAACAGAAATTTGGAATAATTAATAACAGAATCATCATTATTATAAAGAAATAATTTTTCTGCATGCAGAGAGAATGCTCATCTTTTATACATGCTAAGTGGACTTACTGAGTATGTTTTTCAGGAAAGAGACGAGAAATCCTGTAACCCAAGATGATACAGAAAAGTATATAGGGAAAATCTTTAATTTCCTACATTAGTATAATCCTTTAAAGGGAAGTCATCAGGGAGATCATCAAGGAGAGGTAAGCATAAATAGAATTGATTTTTAATCTCCTTTGCATTTATACTTCACTGACCTTAAAAAAAAAATCTCATTTTCACTGCCTGCTGTTAATGTTACAAACATGTTAATGCAACAAACATTAACTCTAAACTAAGTTAAAACAGGATTTAAATGCAGTGAAGTAGCTTGCTAAAGATACCTTAGGTGAGTGGTAAAATGGGTTCACCCAAATTTTTTTGACTCAAAATGAAGTTGCCAACTAAAAATTTTCCATGAGAAAGGTTTCCTCCACTTTGTATCTCAGATTTTTAAAGGTTTCAAGTTCACTGCCTCCAAGGCTTCCTAGGAGCGTCAGAGATGAGTATAATCATCTCCCTTAAAACAGGATTCTGTTAAACAACTAAAAAACCAATAATGAATAAATTAAGCTGGCACCTGCTGAGATTTTTAAATGAGCCATGGTGAGCCTCTTGCTCCTTGGTGGCACCTTTGCAAATTGCTCCTCACCTGGGTGAAAACCCCAAATGCTTTAACTGGTAGAGGCTGCAGGACAGGGGACTGCAAATTAACTGAAAGTAGCCCAAAAAAAGTCCTTCAAAACCAGTGAAGGCTGGTATAAACCTGCCTGGTAACTCCCACAGTGTTATCAAATAAAATAAATTGACTTCAGGTTTTTCTCTAATTCTAAATTTAAGTTTTCTGCTAAAGACTTAGCTGCTGAAAATTAAGATGGTAACTGTTCCACACTTTCCTCAAAGATTGAAATTCAAGTTTCCTCAAAGCCAATACTTCACTATTTTTTTTAAAAAAAAAAAGACCAGATCAACATTTAAAAGGCAGATCACTTTTAACTGAATGTTTTACTTGAAAATAGATTAGAATTACCACCAATCTTGAACTGTTAAATAAGATTCTACTTTTGCTATACCTCTCCTCATGTTTGCAGACTTTTTTTTTTTTTTTTACCTTTCTCAGCAATTTTGGCAATGCAGACAGACAAATGATTTTTCTTAGTTTTCCCTACTTCCATTGTAGCTGACTCAGGCTTGGTTTCAAACGTCTGCAAAATATATTTGATGTCTGGACTACTAATCCACAGAGGTTTCTTTTTCAGCTTGTTTCCTTGGAAGGTGATGGAATCAATTCTATTACTGTTATTTTCAGAAAAAAATTGATAGAAGTTCAAACACTACTGTTTTGTTTTAAATAGAGCCAGCCTTTGAAATTCAACTACCTGCCAGTGGTCTAAAATGTCTTTTTAAGCAGTTCACATAACATAGCAAGTAATAAACATAAGGCAAAACTTTAGCAAGTATAAAAAGATAGGAAAACACCCACATGCCATTACAGCCTGTTTCGACCTACACATACAATATAAATCAAGCATAAGGTAACAGTAGCTTAACTAATTCTATTAATCTCTATGAGTAAGCGTTTCATTTGGCCATTTTCACATCCTGTAATTATTCCAGAGGAAACGCAGGTTAAAGGTTCAACTAGCACTTAAAATGTCTCCTAAAACATAATTATATATACAAGACTTAGCCTGTGGGTAAAACTGGGAAACCTACAACACAAAGCATTTATTTTTCCCAAATAATCTGCTGAGTCCAATTATAACAATAACATTTTTTTATCATTATTAATACTCAGTTCTATGCAGAGCGTATCTCAAAAGGAAAAGCTATCTGCAAGCTGCACAATTTGGGCCATAAAGCCTTAGTATTCAGCCAAAATAAATGGTTAAAACCATTATTAAACCGATTTATGAGCCCCCTCTTCCAGTTCACTCAAAGGAAGAATCACAAAAGCACAGTCACAGTTGTCAATTGCTTGTGTTCTGCAGGGGATCACTGCGATGGCACAGGCTTCAAGGGAAGCCCTGCTTGTTTAATATGTATGTTTAATAGTAAAATATGGCTTCAAAAAACACAAAACACCTATTTGCTTTTTTGCTTTTGGAACAGAGTCTGATTTCCAAAGATGGAAAGGGACCCCACAAACCGTGCATGACAAGATGGACCTGCTTATCTAAACTGCTTAGGAAAGAAGAATAAAACAAAACCAACAAATAAAATGACTGCAGCAAAAAAAATCCAAAACTCACCAAAAAAACAACTAAAGAAAAAACCAGAGCAAACAAAACAACTCCATAAATTTAAATTACCAGGCATGCAGTGGGAAAAAGCTGAGAAGAGATGAGCATTCAAAACAGGCAGCAATTCAAGTCAAATAGAAAAAATACTTCAAGAGAATCCCGCAACTTTTATCTACAGAGTCCACTAATCTCCTTCATCCTATTAAATATGCATAGTAAGTGCTATATGCAGTATATATTAATTTGAAACAAAGACAGTCAATTGTATTAATTTGTTATTGGCAATTTATAAAGCACATAAATAAAAGGCTATTTGCCATTACAAAGAAGGCTCTGATTCTACTCAGCTATGGTTGATTTTAAGATGTGAAAGCACCAGCACAAGGTGTTCATAATGAAATCTGTAAGCACCAGTTCAAAGTCTGTGTTCTGGAAAACATCATCTTCTCTACTTATTTCAAGAGGTGCAATTAATGGAACCTGGCAAGCAAGTTCCAAGGCTTCAGTTTAAAATTTAAAAAAAAAAATTCAACCTGAAAAGCTCATGAAAGGAACATTAGTGTTAAAAATGCTTTAAGTTCTCAAATTAGTAAATATTAGAATTAAGGCTGCTCATGAAACATGAGTTTATACCTCATATATATTCATTGCAATGGCTTTGCCCAATATTAAAAAGTAAGCCATCTATGAACCGAGAGGGAAAAAAAAAAAGACAAACTGAAATCCCCCAAGCTAAACGGCAATGCTCCTGTGACCATCCTGTTTCAGATGATGCAAAAATGTATGAAATCGCTGTAGCACTTCATGTAAAAAGATTGTATAAAAACACGAAAAGGGGAGTTTCAAAAGATCGTACATAACTACTGTAGTGTCAAGCTGGAACTTAAATACAAAGCAAAATGACCATATTATATACTGAGAAAGAATTCTGGTTTACATATTTTTCCATTATTTTTAAAAACATTCCACCGTTTTACTATAAAACCCCAAAACCACCCTAACTGGTTTTGACATATTTTTAGAGTTCTGCCAATGTTTTCCCTTCCTTGGCAATTTTTCTTCAGACTTGTAGTAACATCTCACTCACCAACACAAACAGCTTAGTTTTTTAGTTTAGTAACAGATTAGTACAGGTATCTGCCAAAGGTGACAAGCACCAAAGTACAGGCAACAAAACAAAGCCCAGTAGATGTTTTATGTTTTGGACACACTTCCTAAATGTTTTAACCTTCCAACATCCATACAGCAAGATCAGAGAGCAACGTGAAAGGATCCTCCAAGTAACTTCTACAGAGTAAAGCATAAAACTGTGTATTCAATAAGATACCTCTTTGCCACTAAACCTAATTTTCTGGTTGTTCCTCGCTTAATCCAGTTTATATTCATGACATCTAGGGGATGAAGAGGGAATGGAAATGTCAAAACGTTTCTCCAGTTCCAGTGTGAGGAAACAGCAGATACCTCCAAGGTCTCCCTGACCTTCCAGCATTATGGGGCAATCTTTATACAAGGACTAAGTGTTCTCTTACAGAGCTCCTGCTCTGTACAAGGTACTGATCTTTCTGTTAACACCTGGCATTCAGGTGTTCTTGTCCTACTTCTCTTTTGCCAAAAAAAAACTTCATGTACAATGTAACCCAAACAGAGCATAGGATCCTGTCCCAAGCATAGTTCTGTTTTTTCAGTCCATTCCTCTTCCTTATTCCTTGCTCAGTATCAATCCCTGGAACAGGCTGCCCACAGAAGCTGTGGATGCCAAGTGTTCAAGGCCAGGTTGGATGGGGCTCTGAGCAACCAGGTCTAGTGGAAGGTGTCCCTGTCTGTGGCAGAGAGGTTGGAACTCAATAGTCTTTAATGTTCCTTCCAACCCAAATTATTCTATGATTCAATGGTCTTAGTGACCCCTCTAGATTGGAAATGGGAATCAACATTCTGCATTAATATTACTTTCATTTTGATTGTAACATTGGTGAAAGAGCTGGGCCTCAACATTTTTTTTGCTGGCAAGAGTCAAGTTCCACTGGTTTACAATAGGAACACCAGAAGCAGCTTAGCTTAAAACATCATATTTGTCCATGGTAGGCTCAAGATTTCCCTTCCTCTTTCTACTCCTGTACCATTGGGTTGCTGCATTTACACAAAACCACATTACTGCTACTGAACACTGGTAAGTCCATTGCAAGCATTCACTGCTTGTTTCTTTCCTCTCTGTCAGCACAAGAGGAACTCCTGAGTCACACTGAAAGTTTGCAAGGCAAGAGCTGAAGCCAGTGCAGATGATGTGAATTATTCAAGCATTCCAAACATGTGTCTTCTCAAACATCAGTCACTTGATGCATCCAAAGATAAGACACATTTTTTTTATTATTTTTTAAGGCACATGGCAAAAAAAATGAAAGCATTTATATGGGATCAGAGTGGATTCAGACATCTCTAGCAATGAACATTATTCAGCATGCAAAGATTTTATAAATTGAGTGCTACTTTTTCTTAAAGCATAAGACATCTAAAAATTTACATAATAAAAATAGTGTTCTATTGATATATACAAATATCAGAAGTACGCTGACACTTAAAACTGAGGAAATGACAGTCAATTAGAAAGAAACAACAATCAAAACAAAAACGGTATGAGAATGCATTCATCATCAAATGTAATTTTTTCTTTCTGTTGAAGGAAAGTATGACAGCACGCACCTGTTGTTTACAACCTTACAACACTGCTAATGAAAAGGTGCCAATACAAACCAACTCACAAACTCTCCACACTGCTGAGTAGAAAGAAACCAAGGCCCTGATTCAGCAAGCACCTACTTTTGCTGGAGCAGGTTACCTACCTTGAAAGTTCAAAGGAATGTCTCGCCCAAAATGAGCTGTCAGCCTACAATAACATTTCAACACTTGGGGCTAAAACAGGAACTAGGAAAGAGTCACACCAACACTGTATACTCTGTGAAGAAGTGTGATTTGTACTTTCAGCTGGGGAATAAAGTTCCTTGTTATTTTTGTCACAGATGGTCTGTCATGGCTCAGTCACTGCCCACTAGAGCAGCTATTGGCAATGGGGTTGCTACAGCTGCGGTTGAAGGGCAGAGTTAAAACTGATGGCTGCTCATTTCTAGAAGATGCTCAGTGCTGCTGACAGTGAGGCATGGTATGCTCTGTAAGGCACAAGTTACTTCAGCTGTTCTGTACAAGGGCCTTGCCTAGGACAGGTGTTAATCAGCACCAGTTTATAATCCCTTAACCAGTATGTCCCATAATGATCTTCCTCAAGAACACCACTGTCACAGGCTAGTGACAGTACCCGACCTATTTGTGCACGATGAAACACAGAAAATAACCACCTGGGAATTAGCTATACAGCTTTCAATTCCCACTATTGACAGGAAAGAAAAGGGATGAGCAAATTAAACACTTGCACTAATTATTAGTGCTTTGGAATTTTTTTATTCCTAGAAGATCAAAACCTCAAATCCTAATCAGTTATTTTCATCAAAACAGAATTCCAAGAAAGCAAGAAGATCTCCAGCTCTTTTCACCACGAACCCATTTGACCTAGGAGAGGGTGCAAAACAGCCCTGTGCCTTCTGCAGCCAGCCTCCACACAAGCCAGGGCTCTGTCCTGCAGCCACAGCACATTTCCCTACAGCACCCCAAGCTACTGTGCCACTCCTGATGCAAAGCTGAGAAGGTCTCTGGGCTCTAGAGCTTAGTTAAGTACTAGTGTTTTCAAAACACATCAGGTTGAGAAGAGAAACAGAAATTTGCCAGATTGGCTCACCTCTACTTACCTTAAATGCCCCGATCATTAGGAAGGTATTTAGAATCTTAAAACTTATTTCCAGATTTCTTCTGTACAATTATAAAATGCCTTCAGCAATTATAAAACCAGATTTCCTAAGAGGACTTTATGGATTCAATAAAAGCAAGCATCTGGTGTCTTCTTAGATTTCATTTTTCAGAAGAGACCTGCTTGCCTGTAAGAGTATTTCCCATAATTTTGTCCTCTGCAGAATTCCTAAGTCTGTATGGTTTGATTTACTGAGCACTTTCCAGTTACACCGTTACCTCACTGTACAGATATACAAACCCCATCCATCTAAGCCTGCAATCTTTTATTACACTTGTGAAACTCCACTATGAAAAAAATCAGGATAGTTACATGGACAGACAGCAGAATTACAGCAGTCACACCATGCTGACAAAGTGCTTTTTTAAGAAACAGATCTGAAGAAATGATGATGGCACTAACATTAAATAGCAATTAATAGATATTAAGCAGTAATAGGACTTAGGACTTCTTAGGACTGAAGAAGGTGATTTACAACAGGCAAAAACGTATGACTGTCAGGCTGAAGTGTTCAGTCTTTGAGAACAATTTTGTTTGGGTTTGGCCACTTCTCAGTATGCACATACAGAAAACTTCAGTCCCACAAACACAAAAATCACTGTATTCCATTTTCAGTCATTCCTCACGCTTCAGAAATTAATTTTTGTTTCCTTCCATTGTGCAAATGCACAGAGAAACTGCCTCACATGCATGTAAATAAACACAAATACGTACCTAATTTTTTAAAACCTTGATTTTGCCCTGCCTTCGTTTGTGAATGTCGTAAAGTGAAATTTAAGTTGTGTACTTCAACTAAAATATTCATAATAATGCCAGAACATACCAAGGCATTAAGCACACTAGGTATCAAGCAAATAAATCAAAGGCTGGAGTTTTTTTGGATTTTTTTTTTTTTTTTTAACTACATCGACTAGTATTTCTGGATAAGAAAGCATCTTCTATGGTAGGTGAAAGAATAATTCAGCTGTTGCTATTAGCTCACCTGCTGGTTGTAACTTCCAGATACCATATCATATGATTTAAAATGATCCCCAACAAGCTATTATTAATTCAACATTTACACTGGTGCCATTGATATTAATTTTCAGATCTCATTCTGAAGAACAAGGATTTTACCCTAATAATTGCATGACTAAATGGGACACTAATACTAATTATCAAAGCAACTATTATTTTGAAGTTATTATAAGAGTAATTATTTGTACAACTGAGCCTAGTAACTCAAGAGGATAGAGCTGATTCTGTGTTATGTAAATGGTATGTTTTCTGCATTTTTCATCTTTATAACAATTTCTCTAAAGACTGGAGGTTCAATAGCTGAATTTGAAAAATGTGGCTACATTCTTTTTACTCACCTGGGTGAATAAATCCTGCTCCCACAGAGAACAGAATAATTTTATTTCCTTATTATCGACTTCCTCTGAGATACAGAAAGTCCCCTTTAAAATACTGCCAGGTACTAAAAACAGATTTAGCATTTTCTTAAAACAGGAAGATTTGTAGTAGGAGATGAGCTCCCCATTATCCATCTGTTTCCAGTTGGTTTTATTCATATTACCAAACTTTCCAGATGTCGTGCTCTTCATCCATTGTCCCCCTGGAACGATAAACTATGTTCCTCTTACAACCTCTTTATATCCACCCTTATATTCAAACATTATAAATAATTTTGAAATGAGATGTGTGTTAAATTCTTATTTTCTGTAGAGGTTTCCAAGACCAGCATTCACCAATTCCCTCTCATGAACTACCTACCAGAAAGAAAGAAAAGGAAGGAGTGTGCTTCTTGGTGCAGGGATTTGGGCACTGGGGAGCAGCAGCATGGGGTTAAGTCAGCTGGAAATAAAAGTAGAGTTAGTTCTGCCTCCAGTGAGCCATTTATACATATTGAAAGGAAGAGAAGCAAAGAAGAAAACAAATGCCAGACCTGCAGGTGTGCTAACATATTAAAACTAGAGCAGGAAAAGAAAAAAAAATCTCCTGTAGCATTTCAGCCCCTTGCCTCACCTCAGCACTCCTTGTGATGTAACCTTTCTTCTAAGGGGAACTGCATACAGTCAGTCTTACCCATAATCAGGCCGTGAAGATCTGCACAGGCTGGCTGACTGCTGCTGCCCCTAACCAGTGCCAGTTGTCACCTGGAACAAGAGTCCCAGGCTATCAGAAGATGGAGAAAGGAAAAGAGCTGGCTTCTCCCTTGAGCTCTAACAGTAACTCAGAAACAGACACTACCTGCAACTATGAAGTATGTTAAAAAGTTTTCAACACTACACAGTACTGTCTTCTGGTTTCTCAGGAAAGCATTGAAGAGAAGGTTATTCAAATATATAATATGTGTTTCTCTACTTGCATGACTTCTCTCAATATGCACTGGAAAAGAGAGTACTTGTGAGGTTGAGGTGTGCTCTGCGTCAAAAAAGTCAGAATCATAAAAAGTCTTCTCAAATCACCAAATGGTATTTTACCTCTGTACGTGTTCCACTTGGAATTTTCCATATCTAGTAAAAATGCTGTTCTTTCCTTTATGAACAACAAGAATTTTTATGGTATGTTACCACGTTCCTTCAGACTAAGAAGAGGAAGAAACAGCCATGTAGCTGAGGATAGAGCTTTCCACAGAAACCGCACATACGCTTCTAAATAATCTATTTTTTTTAATATAGAGAAAACATAAGCCATGATGTTGCTATGAAAAAGTTCATGTTGTAAGCATACTTTCCGAAATTAAAAATCATTGTAAAAGAAACAAGCTTCTGTGCTTTGTATCCACAAAATGGAACAGTGTACTTTTATGACTGCAGTGAAACTGTTTTCCCAATAAAAAAACCGAATGGAAAGACTGTCACATCCAAGACTTGTGCTCATCATGGATACATACTCTGAAGTAGAGCAGAGCAATCTCACAGACAAGAAGTAGTCAGGTAGCACTGCATATTTGGAGCAGAGAAGTAAGAAGGGTCTTGAGATGCAACCTAAGCATCGAAAGACAATACATCGCTCAAACACAAACTCAGAAACTCAGGAAGATCTTGTGAAACAGAGAGCTCCACAGCAGTACCCTGGCAGATCAGGTGTTTGGTTGGAAGTTTACTCTCGCTTACAAACATTTAGAAACCTAAAGACACCTCTAGGAAAAAAAACTGATGTTAAGTATACTCTGTGGACAGATTTTATTATTCTAATGTTTCTTTTTTATGATCACATCTCCAACCTTATACCAAGAATTTAACCCTTTTGCTTTACTAGAAGAAAGCTGCTAGTTCTTCTTTTAAAAATTGCTTGGTAACCAAAGTCCCCCTGAGCAAGTACCTTGCCTAAGGCAGTAAATCTAAGAACAGTTATGGCAAACCAATACTGGCAATCCACAGCAGCCTTGGGATCTGAGAGTCTGGGCCACAACTCCTACATAGCTTCAAAAGGCAGTTTGAATGTTGGTATTATCAGCTCTCAATATTAGGAGAAATATACCTGACCAGAATGACTTCTCAAAAGACCCTGCCATCCTACACGTATTTTGCCTCCCTGTGCAGTTCCAGTTTCTTCTCACAGTTCCCCAACAACCACTCACCCTGCTAGGGGAGAGGGGTGGCAGGGAAACAACAGGCTTTTATAATCCAATCAGAACTCACAGTTTTGGAAGCTCCTGAGCTTTTGCCATGTGGAGAAAACCTCCACAGCTGGCTCTGCAAGGGTCCAAGCCAGCAACAACCCTGCACTGGAGTGAATTATCTTGAGCTGGTTTTCCTTCTTGCATATTTTTCCCCAATGCTTTCTTATTAAACTAAATGTCTAGCACACACACACACTATCACTCCCATGTACACGGTATGCTGGGTATACTCACAGTATGCATTTATGTAAAGCATACATGCAGTACCTACACTATTTGCCACGCTGCAAGCAGACTTCATGAGTACATCTAGGAGAGTTTTTCCCCACCCCAGTAACTTCTGCCCAATTTGTTGCAGCAATACCAGGTCAGATGACAAACTCCCCATTTACAGGAGGCAAAGACCCAGCTCTCAGTCTTCCTTACATCCCATAGAGTGAGGGCTTCCCTGCATTGGCAGCTAGGGCTCTCTAAGCCAGTGCATGCTTGCTTTGGGGTCAGGGGAAAAGGGGGCATGACAAGAAGACCAGCAAACACGAAGGACAGCCCTGAAGTCAATGCAGAGCATTGTAGCTCCATTCTGCACCCGCTAAACCTTTTCCCTGAACCTTATTAGAAACAGCATTTGCCCAAACAAGGAGGGAATTAGAGGGTCTCTCCCACCACGGGGAGCTGTGCTAGAGCAGCCCTGTGCTGGAGTATTTTCCACAGCCTCTCCATTAAAGCCACTCACTTTTCAGGTCAGCGCTCTGGCAAGCCAAGCCCGCTCCTTGGCAAGGCCTGCCGCTTCCACAGTGGCAGGGTGAAGTAGCCACAGCTGTACCAGCTGTACGTTTAATGCCGAGCACAGGCTCCCAGCAGCTTAAATAATATGAGTTCAGTGCAGCAGGCAAGATTACACATTAACAACCACGAGCAAAACGGGAGCAATTAGAGAACAGCTAGGGAGTGCTCAAACGTGTAACCAGATACTCTCGCAGCCAATACATATCAATACAGCATATAAAAACATGCTCAAGGACCACGGCTCTCTCCCTCCGAGTGTTGCAGCTGGGTGGTCTTGCAATGAAAAGGACGTGTTAAATCACATTGTGTCCACCCATAAAAGAGAGCTAGCCATAAACTGGCTGCTGACACTTAGAAAGTGCTACAATCAGTGCTGCCAGTCATTTGAATAATCCTGAATTTCTGGACAAGGCGAGGGCTGACCATGGCTTTTCACAGGAGAGCAGGACTGGAGGGGTAGATCTGAATGGTAGATCTAATGCATGATTTCCACCTTTTTCACCAAAAGCTCTCTCCATACAGAACAGTGGAATGCTCTATACCTACCCATCCGTAGCTTGACAGCTCCTTTGCCAACAACACTCCACATTTTCTGCTGCTCCCAATCCCACTACATAACATGACACACTACTAGAAACTGAACAGGGACTCCAAAGCACCAAGCCACAAATTAAAGCAACTGCACCTATTCACAGGTGCTAAAGGAGAAGATGAGAAGAAATGTATTCACATAGTTCCTGAGTGATAAAGAGCAAACACTGCTTAACAGAATGAGTAGGTACAATGTAGAAAGGTTTTTTTTTATTTACATCCACCAGATTACCTGTGGAAAAGACTGATTTTCAGGAAAGAACATTTAAACCACAGATGGTTTTAACAGTAAAGCAACTGCTTCTAAAATACTGAGGAATAGCACAAAAAAGGCAGCTTGGAAACTTGGACAAGGACTGGAAGACAGCGCAGGAAGCTGGAAAGGCTATGAAGGAGATGACAGCAAAACACAGACAAAAGCACAAAGATGCGATATGTGAGGGGTAGAGAGGAAACTGGAAGGACAGTAACATTTTTGATGGGCTGGAACATCAGACACATGAAAGGAAAAATACCTTTCCTGCAAGATTTCAAGGCATCCATTTACTCCATCCTATACTAAAGAAATGTCAAAAAGCGACAGATTAAACAAAAGTCAGTTGAAAGCCATGAAGGAAAATGGCCATCCTTCTGCCAAATGACTCTTCACAGTTCTGAATTTCTGGGAAATGTACATTACTTTGTCTGTCAATTGGCTTGTGCTTTTTATGGCTTCTGAGGTAAAATTAACAGGCCAGTGAATTCTACAAGCAGTTTTAAAGAATGTTTACCAGGCTGCTTTCAAGATTTCTGGAGAATGTGAATTACCAAATATGTGGTTTTAATTTAGAAACTTATAAAGCAAAAAATTTACATTTTCTTCTCTGAGATTAGTTAATGAACATGTAAATAAACACAGTACCAATGTGACAGCAAAATTCAGTAGAATTCCATATACTGAAGTTAGGACTAGATAATTTACATTCCAGAGCTCTGGAAACACCAGCCCATGAAGCAGGAGGTGTGAAAGGAAATATTTTAATAGGTCTCCGATGCTGAGGGTGGTGTCATCTGATTGGAAAATAGCAACTATAATACCCATAATATGAGAAAGAAAAAATGCAGTCTGGGAAAAGAAAGTCCAGTTATTCTGATCCCAGAAGAATACATGGCTTTAGCACAATTACTCAGAGGGGAAAAAACATGTTGAAGAAATGGAAGTAAACAAGAATAAGTGTATCTGCATTAAAAAAAAAAAAAGGAAAAAAAAAAAAGACAGAAGAATGTGTGACTAACTTTTATCTTTTCTAAAATGTGAGCATATCTAACAGACATCATTTATCTAGCCTTCAGCAAAGCCTATGCTAGCATGACATAAGGAATTTTTTAGTGAACTCGGGGGAAACTTGAAGTACATATTAGCAGTATGAATGGACTGAGTAGCTTATAGAGCTTTAAAAAGGGAAAACATGCACCATGTGGAGGTTATTAGTGTACCTCCAGAAACATTTGTTCAGAAAGTAATTTTATTGAATACTTTTACCAGTGAACTTAACAAGGAAAAAAAAATTAAAAAAACAAAACCAACAGTACCTTATTAAAAACAGCTTCTAATGCAAAGTCAGGAGATAAAATCAACACACAGAAGGACCATTTAGAATATCAGACAGAATTTAATGGATAACTTTGAGATATGTAAGCATGAAGCCCTGTAGCATAAAATGGAAGGCTAGGTACATGGAAGCACCATGAAATGAAGGTATTTATCGACTGGAGAAGTTCAGGGAGGGAAAATACCTTGTTGATCATACTCATTGCTAACAGATTAACTGTGACCTGCCAACGTAATGCAGACATGTCAAAGGCAAACATGATCTGAAAAGGTATCAGCAGTTATGTGACCAGCAGAGACAGGAAAGCAGAAATGTCACTGTACTTCAGGAACAGCACATGGAAGTCTGGCCATTCCCACAGCAGAAAACTGGCCACAAACCAGTGGCAGAAGAGGATTTCCAGGATGCTACAGCAGTGGAGAGCCTCTCACAAAGAAGACAACAAAAAGACCCCCCCAAAAGAAGCAACCAACAACAAACTACAGAGAAAAACTAGGCCAGCAAAACAAATGGTGGGAGAATGACCCCTCTACAAGTGTCAAAATACAAGATACACCAGAAAAAACTGGCTTGTTGTACTTGAACTTCCACAACTGGTTGCTCAGACTAGGAACCTGACAGCTGATACAAGTTTCCCATTTGCTGAATTTGGGATTTTAAGGATACCATTTCTCCCTGATTACATGCAAATCTGCAAAGAGCTTGCATTCCTCCTTACAGGGAATTTGAACCCCACTGAAATTAACAGGGAAGGAAGGCCAAAATCTAAATACCAGACACCCAAATATTAGAAATTCCAAAGGAATTCAGACATAAAATTCTTAGTCTTTTGACTGGAATCCAGTATTGGGTTCTGTTCTATTCCCAATGAATAACCAAGCTGAACTAAACAAACAGGAATAAAAGCCTTCCCACCCCTACAAAAGAGGACTCAAATTTGCCTGTGGTGCAAGCTGCTTCATTCAAGCAAGGAAGATAGCAGTAGACTCTCTGGCCACAAGAAACCCTCGAACCAAAAAGAAAATCAAACCGAACTACCTTCCCCCACAACCGAAAAAAAATAAATCTAACTACTATAACAGAACCTATAAACCCAAGTTGGATTGTTCAAACTAGGCCCCTGAAGTGAAATTTGGGCACTTCTAAAGATGACAGGCTCATCTCCACAGGTGCTGAGCAATCCCTCTGCAGTCAGCTTTGACTCATGTCAGCATGGGGCTGATGCTGTCTCCACCAGCACAGCCCAGCTGGATGGGTTGGGACAGCTGTGGTCCATAAGGCAGGGTGCATTTCGACTCTGTGAACAGGCTCCCTAACACCTGCCTTCACCATGAGGCCAGGAGCACATCCCTTGAATAAGCAGAAAGTGAAAGACCTTCTTTCCAGCCTCAGCATACTCAATATCCTAATTTGATACATGTCTCAACCTGTTTGAATCAAGACAGTTCTGCCTGTTTTTCCTCTGCTGTTCTTTTTTGGAAGTTACTCAAATATTTCTTACTGTTCATAACAGCTGACACTAACCCAACGTGGCCTTGCTTTCTTCTCCTAAACACACCCCATTTGCAGCTCTCAAAAATACTGGCATGGCTTTAAGTGCAGCCTTGAGCTGCACTAGGAATGCTTTTGATATCACTGATGTTTTAAAAGGCTAGGATACGCACAACAGCCCTTCACATAGATATGCAAGACGTAAAAAATTATTCATATTTGCATAGAAAATTTCTCATTCAATAGAAAATTTCCTGGGCTCCTATTTGGATTAAAGAGAACAGAAAGGAGACTTGGCAAAGCAACAAACTGCTCTTCCTAGCAAATGGAAAGTAAGAAAATACTTGCAATTCTTTTACTTACTTCCAGCTCTTGTTCAAAACCAGCTTATTAAGTATTTCTGCAGTTGCCCCAAAAGGAAAAGTAATTTAAACAATAGATTTTTTTAAAGACATCTTTAAATATATAGTGCTCATAAATACTCTATCTCAGATATGGTTTACTGGACTTCTTTTTTTAAACTGTCTAATGTCTACAGTTAAAAAAACAAACAGAAACTTCTGAAATTACAGATCAATACTCAAAGTGGGAGAAAGTGCTTCCATACTTGAAATTTCTAATAGCTTTATATCCATCTAACAGACATCAGGATTGAAATGAGACAAGCATTAGAAATAATCTACTTTAGGAAGGACAAAAGATCCTTCAGTGGATGAACAAGATAAAAACAAAAGAAAATAAGGAATGCGAGGGTCAAAACAAATAAGAAAGGGGAAAATAAACCCCTAAGGTTTAATTTTCAAAAAAAAAAAGGAGTTCAAGAAAACCCAGAATGTGAAGAGAGAGGATAAAGCAAACAAAACTTCAAAGATTGCCAAATTCTGTCCTGCCAAGGATGTGTGCAAGATCCCTATTACACTCATTTAACTGACTTCAACTGGAAGGTCCTTAGGCATCACACTTAGGGCACAGGGTGTCTGCAAGTGCCAGTGGTTCCGTGGAGCAGCGCTGCTAGACAGCTAAACCAGCAGATTTACTGTCCAGCTAAATTGGTGCCTGATGCTTAACACTAACATGAGTACATCATCTTGCCTGAACAGAGCTGGCCTGAGTTATGACATGCAGCTAAATACTGTACACTGAAGGGAAAATGTCCCGGAGTGGAAAGTTGAAGGCTAATTCTCAACCAGGGCTCAAGCTGATATTATGGAATGCGCTCTTTCCTGAACATGAAACATGAAGGAAATCAATGTGAAAGAAAGCAAAAATTGATTCATTCTTCTCTTCCTCTTTGGAAGAATAAGGCCTTCAAATGGTTTCTCGTTAACTTTCCTAGTATGTATTTACTTTTTCCAAGAAAAAGGAAAAAGAGAAGTAGGCGGTGGTAACCAACCCAAGTAAACTTACATACTACTTGAGGAGAACTCCATCCATTTCTGTACCCTGAGTATTCCCATAAGTCCCAAACAGACCACTCTGATTTCAAGATTCCATATTCCTCCTCTTGGATGTAGGTCCTTTTCTCAGATCTGTTGCCAGTACCTCCACCACCACCACCTTACCACTGCTGGAAGTGAGGTCCAACACAGTGAGTCAAGCACACTGTTAATGCAGCGAAAGGTTCATGTGAAACATCATCTCCCCTGCTACAAGGCCACCAAAAGGAGGGGCCTATGCTCTTCTACTTGCACAAAGATTCTTTCAGTGCAACACTATGCAGATGATGCCCAAAGAATTGTGATTTATAGCTCCCTTCCCACAAGTGTATGCCTCCCCATTTTCCTCTCCTAAGTACACCTTCAAGACAAAGCTCAAAATATTTCATTTATTACATTCAAAGAGTCACCCTACCTATGTCGTAACACAGCCAGTGTGGACAATTTTTCAAAGCTGCTAATAATGATCCAAAAGTTTTAATGAGAATTGGGTTTACAGACATAGTTAATCTACAGAAAGTGATGCCACGCACAAAGGAGGGAAGTGACCAAACTGTCCATATCCACATGCAAACCTGTGAGCACACCAAGCTTTACAGGATATGCAACTGATGGGGCTGGAAGAGGCATGAATGATGCAAGAGAGTCAAGAGAACAACATGATTTGAGAAAAAAAAAATCATAGACAGGCTAACAATTTGCAGCAAGTCAGCAAAATGTGACCAGACAATAATCAAGACAAGAGGTAATTTTTTTCCCAAATGGGAAATGTAAATCCGGTACAGAAAAATAAAAAGCTGACAAAATATTTCTCCCAATAACACAGTGTAATTTATTAACAGGTCTTTTAAGCTACGAAGTTGCAACAGGTAGGGTTGTTCAAAATAGGAATTGTTACGACATTCTTTACTGAGGCCAATGCTACTTTACCTTCGTTCCAAAGATTCATAGAAGTCTCTATTTAGGAACAGATAGAGGGATAAAAATGATGTTGCTCTCAGCCTTGGTGGCTTTCCACTTGCTGTGGCACAATACTAAAATTTGGATTCATAAAAATTAATACTTTAGTCTAACAAAAAATGTTTTGTTTAAATTATTTACACTCAAATAATGTTTTTTAGAATTTTTTTTATACTTTAAGGTATATAAAAATATATTGCTTAGTTGACAGTAAAAGAAAGTATCTTTTATAATCTCAAAGAAATAAGTTACCGTAAAGGTTTTGTAAAATTAAAAGTGGCATATTTTCCTCAACACTGTGAAACTCAATTCATCTTGAGAAAGAAGACATCAACATTTATATACAAAAAGGCACAACCCATGACACATCAATTAGCACCTGCTTGATCAGCTGACACTTCCAACCTGCATATACCAGTTACACTCAGGAACATTTGTTAGTATCAGTAAATTTCTTAGTCATCTACTGATTACCTTTTTTCAGGGAAATCTAAAACTTGTTCTGCAGCTGAATTCCTCCAGATAAATGGAAAATACATCCAGGATACAATCTGGTTGCATCACTCTGTGGCTGCAGAGCTAACTTAAGATTTGCTAGCCCTCAAATTCTTACTTAAAACTCAGGTAATAATTGCAATAAATTGTAATTTACACTTAGATAAAGAAAATGTGTTATGTCCTTTTTGTAAGATAGTAACATCTTTACTAAACTCTAAGGAATGGAAACCTGAAGAGTGACCGCAACTGTTCATACATGAAGAAATATGTCAAGAATCCAACGCTGTTTTAGCTGTCCAGATAATTTAAATACGTTCCTGTCTATCTGCATTTTATGAAATGTTGTATCACAATTCGTATGTGGCACCTGGGATTTTTCAGAGTCACCTCCAAGGTAGGGGTCATGCTTCCTATACATGATGTAGAGCATTTGGCTCCTTCTGGGAGAAGCGAAGAGGAACAACTCTATGATGATTTATTTCCCGGGGAATGAGTATTCAGGGAAAGCAATTCAGCTTTCCTACACACACACTGATTTTGGAACAAAACCAGTTTGTGATGGAGCCCTTTTCAACACAAAGACATGACAAGCACAGCACAGGACCTAACCTCGCTTCACAGCAGTTGTCTGAAGCATCAACAAGATAAAAAAGGGCTCTGGGTAAGCACCTGCAGAAGCCACTGAACACCAAGAAGAGCCAGGCTGGCTAGAATGCCAAGAGCAGCACATCACTTCCAGCCACAGAGGAACATGGATTTGCAGTGCTTCAAGAGCACAGTTAATCAGCAAAAACAAAGGGGCAGTTTAAAAGCATTCAGATGTCACAATAAACTGATGAATTGTTTCGATGCTCACAGAGACTTCTGTGGATCAAAACCAGTCAAAACAATTCTGGGCCTTGTGCAAGCTCTCAGGAAGAGCTGTAAATTTGGATTACATTTAAATCACATTTACCACTCTTGCTTTAGCAAAGCATCAACAACTACCTCTCCATTCACAGATTTTAGTATAGGCACTTCATGGGGGGAAAAAACAATCCATGACGCTTGAAAGTATTTTACGCCATCTAAAATTGATGTGCTTAACACACAACCTAAATTTTCTCAAACAATCATTTGTAACACTTAGTTAAACCAAACACTTGCTAAAACAAACAAAATAATTGGCAATCAACAAAATGTTCAGGGTTTGGGCCTTTTTTCACAATTTACAGTGCAGAAAAAAACCACAAAATACATCATGTTTTCTTAAATGCTACTATTCATGAACAAAGCATCTATAGCACGCTCATCTCACTAGCAAAAAAAGTATATCAAAAAAATATAAATGAGAAAACCTCTTCACCAGTGGGAGAGGAGTTACACCACTCAGTGGGGGAAAGTGTTATTGTACAGTAGCTCATATTCATGTAATAATTTTTAAATGTGCTGACACGCCGTTTGCTACACCAGAAAAGTGGCGTGGCTGCTGCCCCTTGCACTGAATCTTGGATTTGCTGAATGTGAAAAGCACATATCAGCGGTTCCATACCATGAGATCGCAGAAGGTTGATGCAGGGAGTCCCAGCTGACTGGATTAATTTTGTCCATGGCCAAGCATAACACTGGTTTAGAGCCTCACACTCTATCAAGGGAGAAATTCTAATTGGATCTAACAAAGAGCTTACTGCTTAGGCACACGTGTCAGAAAATAGTTTCCACATCACATAAACTGTACTGCTAAGGAGAATTATAAAAGGACATTTTCAGAGCTCTGGAATAATGACACATTATATTACACACATTGCTTTCAAGTATATTGCCTTCAGGAAAGTATCATGTAAATTATGAATAATGCATTTACTCTGGTAACAGCAGGTATGGTGAATCGAGGCTGGGTTCAGACACAGTTACTGCCATTCATTTCAGCTTTTACTTCACTACAGGATAATTTGTGCTAGAGTTCACTACAGGAAAATATGATGGAAGATGCTTCACCAGAATCTTATTATTTAATCTTCAAAATGATGTACTAGAACAAAATAGAAAATGATGGTGAAGAAACAATGTAAGGCCATATGAGGGTGGAAAAAATACTTAAATTGTGGGAAAAGAAAAACTACATCTCAGCTTCCCTCTGAAGTTCCTCTCCACTTGCCACTTCTTCTGTGAGAGGCATCTCAGTCTTCATAACTAAAGGTGCAGAACACCAGAATTACGAGTTGAGAGTACCACGCTACTACAAACCCCACAATACTATTCCCATCAACCCTTCTTCACCAACCCATGCCTCGTGCCACTCTCCCATTTACTTTCCAAATGGAATAAGCCTACCTGGGCACCCTCTCTGCTCCAGCGAGACAGGAGAGAAGGCTGGCAAAGCAAAACATGGGAAAGATGTTTCCCACCACCATTGCTGCCCAAAATCTTCAACATTATCATAGTAGTCCATAACACATTAATACCTTTTTCTTGGTAGGAGTACCAAGGATGTGGAGTTTTCAAACATCAGAGACAGAGAACTGGAGCAGATTGCCCAGCGAGGTTTTCATTCCCCTCACTGGAGATATTCAAGAACCATCTGGATGCAATCCTGTGCCATGTGCTCTAGAAGAACCCTCCCTGAGCAGGGAGGCCAGACCAGACAACACACTGAGGTGCCTTCCAACCTGGCCCACTGTGTGATTCTGTGAAATACTATTTGATACCACAATATCATGTAGATCCACTGCAGTTAGCCTATTTTACCTACAGCCTGCTTAGGGATGCTTAAAAGTTTGCAAGCTGGACCCTGCAGGTGAGGGTAGTAAGGGGAAGCAAAGAAGGTGTGACAAGTCAGGTGTCCAGAAGTCTTAAATTCCTGAGACAAATGGATTGTCTGGATGCAAGCAACTTATAACAAATTCACAGGTGGAATATTTTTAAAGTGTTTAGAGGTTGCACCGTTTACTTGTCTCAATAGCATCAAACATAGCAGGCCCCTTATCTCAAGAAAGTTGTGTCCTGACCCGTGCTCCTGATTATAATTAGAGGAGAATACTGACTGACCAGGGGGGAAAAGCTGGCACTGTAAAACGTCACTACAGCCACCCCAATGGTCAGGGGTCACTGCCACACCACGTAACGCCAGTTGTGTATGCTAACACTGGAATTTCAATAATGTGGACACACATCACACATACAGACAGAGCAATTAACCTTGCTGGGGCGGGGGGGGGGGGGGGGAAGGCAAGAGAGAAAGCACATCACAAAAAAATAATCTGATTTGGCTCTGTACTGAGGACACCAGCCTGTGAAATCACATTCATTTTGCAAGTCCTTGCTCTTATCTTCACTCATCCACCACCTGCCCAATTCATATTCCCACCTACTGATGAGAAAACACATACTTGTTTTGGCTGTGGCAGAGTTATTAGTTCCTTATGTGATGCTGTGAGTTGTATCTGTGGTGAAGACAGTGCTGATAGCACAGAGATAATTTCACTATAGCTGAGCAGAGCTTACTGGTGTGGAGGCCTTTTCTGCTCCTCACACTGCCCCACCAGTGAGCAGGATGGTGCTGCAGAAAAGGCTGGGAAGGGACACAGCTGGGATAGTTGACACCAATGGACCCAAGGGATGCTCCATACCACACAGCAATAAAAGGTGGGGGAAGAAGAAGAAAAATGTTTGGAGTGATGGCATTTGTTCTTCCTGTCACATGCGATGAAGCCCTGAATTCCTGGAGATGGCAGAACACGCACCTGCCCACGGGACATGGTGAACAAATTCCTTGCTTAGCAGTGCAGCTTTTCCTTTATCTGGTAAACTGCCTTTACCTCAACCCACATTTTCTCACTTTTGCCCCTCCAATTTCTCCCAGTCTGATGAGTGAGTGTCTGTGTGAGGCTGAGCTGCCAGCTGGGGTTTGCCCACAATTCACGGTCACTACAAATCTCCCCACTTAGTGCCTTGCTGCAGCTACATCTTCCAGGAAGCTGGCCTTGCCTGCTCTGGCTAACATACCTGAGCAAAGAAAGCCTAAGAGGGCATTTGATTGCTGTCTACCAGCATGCCACACTAGAGGCAGGAATAGCAAACAGCAGAGAGGAAAAAGCAGTGTATCTGCTAAGGGCAGCGCCAAGCCCTGTGTATGAAGCAGTTGTGACAATGTCCAGGTTGGAATTGAAAACAAATGTCATGACAACTCCACAAAAACCATCAGAAAACACCCTCCATACAGGAGAAACAGAAAGCAGGCATTCAGCCTTCAGAAGAAGAAACTTGCTACCTCGACAAAAGGAATTGTGTAAGAGATGAAAAGGCAGAGAACTGGAAAGTGACTCAGGAAGGCTCACTGATCTGCTGCCAGGAAAGGCTCTGACAGCAGCCCAGAGCACAGGGAGCTCCCTCCCCTAGGTAGCCTCTGCTGGAGCAGTCAGCTTCTAAATAGGAAAAGAAGAAATTGATCTCAAAAGCTTATTTTGATGTTGGCGTTCATAAACCTTAAAAAGAGCGCATTTTATCCTCTGCATCTCAAACCATTCCTAAATAACAATAATAACAACAAAATAAAGAGGAGTGGCACTCTTAGAGAGATCAAATAAGTATTTCCTTTTAGAAAGTTGTCATTTATCTCCTATATATGTTTGTCCACAAGCCCTGGTATTATTTTGATACCTCAAAGTATTGACTTCCAAGTCAATAGTGGCTTCCAAGTATTCATTGCTTTGTCTTAAAACACCTTAATGTTAGGATAGGACAAAGATAACAGTCTTCAGGAGGCTCCATTTCCCAGCACTGACTAGGTAGAAGTGATAGAGAATTAAAGTTATCTGGGGATCATAACCAGTGCATGACCCAGAAAGAAGAAAATCAAGTGGACAGACCCAGACACAGTTTTTCCTGTCAGAATGGGCTATTAAAAAGCCTAGTAAGAAAGATAATAAAAAAGGACTTCACTGGCAGTTAAGGTGTGAGAGTCTTAGCTCCTAGCTAAACTATTATACCTAGTAACCTATCTTCAAGTGAATTACAACTCACTCAATTTCTTTAGACTTCAGAAGAGTGCTAATTCCCAAATTCATGGGTGAACCACATTAACTAATAGCTTGTAAATCATCATAATTATTTCCAAAGTTGCTCGCTTCTGTAGCCCTTAAACCAGAAGATGATGTTTTTATTTTAGCCAAATATTTTTCACCAGTGCTTTCAAACCACCCAGGAGTGGAGCTGTGACTCCCCCAAAGTGCTGAGCCTGTGGCTGCTTTCACCTGGCTGCTCAGGTCTTGTGGGGGGCTTGCAATGCTGAGTGAGCCAAGGACTCTCCAGGAACATTACACACACAGTGCTCAGCCATTCCGATCAGCTTTGCAAGTGGGACTTGGATTATTTTGTCTACGAGTTTCTTGTTTTGCTTTGAAACATAATGTTCAGACAAAGACTTTCCTGGGCTTTGCAGACAGAGAGAAAGGTAAAAGGATGGTAAGATAAAGTTCTGGCTTGCCAAATGAAATTATAGTCCTATTAAAAAACAAGCAAGTTTGACTAAAGAAAGCCCAATGACATCATAAAAACATCTTAGTTTCCTTCAGTAGATTAAAGGCAGTTCATAAATGAACTCTGAGAAATAGTAAAATTAGAGAAAGGTAATGTAAATATCAGGGCATGTTCTAAAGAAATAAGTGAACTGTATTCAAGGCAACATGGAAGCAGTCAGACCAGCACCAACATTTATTGAATACTCTGCTCATTCTCCCTTTGATACTCAGGCGCTATTTTTCCTGTAGGTTGATGTAAACTTTGAAGTTTTGCACAAGATCTTGAAAGAAATACAGAGTGTAACCAGCTGCTACATATGATTCTCTAGCTAGTGGCTGCCATATATGCTACATATAGAAAGCATAAAAGAGAATAGGTTGAGTGATGTAAACTGCCAGCAGGGAAAGTCTTTGAAAACTTATACAAGATAAAAGCATCTGTAGTCTCAACACTAATACTCTGTAGTCCAGCAAAGTGATAAAAAACAGCAGCCACTGGAACAGCTGGAGTCCAGTGAAAGGGAGCAAAGCCAGCATTTGAATACTGTTAGCAGTGACTATGTTCAAATTGTCTGAGATACGCTTTCACATCCACAAGAACCCTCTTGCAACAGCTAGTCCACTAGAGGAACCATCTTTTTTAGAAGAGTTAGAATCTACCAGGCAAGAGAACTGTACAAAAAGAGTGTTACTGAGTACAAAGTAACCCTGCAAGGCAACATGTCTGAAATTACACAACAACAAAACTGCTTGGCCTGTATGGGCTCCACTTGCCACACAGCTGTAAGAAAAGGTTGTATCCTTTGTCTCCTGCTACAGAAATACAAGGAATTCCTAAGTGCACAAGGAGTGCTGCCAGCTTGGCCAGTACCCATGGGCAGCCTGGGCACTCACACCACTGCCCAGGCTGAGCGAGCATCCCTGTCTGTACCCACCCTGAGCCACGGGAAGCGGCCAAAATATTCCTGCCATTCCAGAAACCATCAGTGACATGGATACAGCTGAATTAAGTGCAATTTCTGTGAAATGGAGTAAAACTGTGACACCTGTGTGGAACTCAGCGTATTAGCAGGTGTTAAGTTACACACACATAATGGGAACACCTGAATCTGCTCCTTGCAAAAACACCTTGCCCATGGAAAAATTGCAGAGATGTGAGACAGAGATGAGCCCTTCCATCCATGTGGTAGCATTAAGTGAAAGTGGCCAGTCACAACTGCAACATGGAAATACAGAGGGAGTGGTACATAACACACCACAACAAAACAAAACAAACCAAACAAGAAAAAATTGGAATAGGTTGCTGCAATCCAGATAAGTGTTTGGTGAATACAATGGAAAAGCAGTTTATAAAAATGTAATAAAAATTGCTAATGGAGTTGCTCTGGTTTACAGATCTAATTTCTTTCCTTGCTTTCAGACTGTTTTTAAACACTCATCCTGAACCTCACAGAAGAGAAAAGAGAGGAGTTTTGTCAATATTGTACTTAAAGTCATGCACAAAAGTTAATAGCATTATGATCTAAAGTAAATGTCATTTTTACAGCTAAATTATAGCATAACCAGTGAAAATGAAAATTATTTTATAACTGATGAGTGGAAGTTGTACTTTAACTAATTGTAATCCAGAAATGGCTGGGTTTTGCAGCCAAAAATCAGCAGACTTCCATATGGCCAAACTGAATTCTGTAGAGAGAACAAAAACATCTTCCTATGTGAGCTCTACCTGTACACAGGCTACACTGTTAAATACTGGAACACGGTCAGAGTGTCTGAGAACCACTGAGCAGCACCAACCTAGCACCTGACACTACAGAAACACAAAAAATTGGAGAATTTGGAGAGTAAGAACAAAAAGATTCCTAAGGGCTGAAAAACTGGATCCATAATGGGAGATCAGTGGTAGACTACGTACCAGATTAAATAAAAGATGACATTAATGTTTCAAAACAATGTCCTGAAGCAATCAAAACACCTCGTAAAAGTAATATGTGCATGCAAAACCAGTAACTGCTGCAAGGAATGGAAAAAGGGTCTGAAGTTAATGCAATTTCTTTAAAAACACAAGCTTGTCCCCCACACTTTCTTCTCATATCCTTGATGAGGAAAGAAAAAGATGGAGCTTCACATATCCCAGGATATGAGGAAAAAGGAGAAGAGGGAGCTAATCTTCTGAGAACAAAATTTTGCATCTGTGGAATAATAAAACAATAACATTTTTATCCAAGAAGTTTTTTTATCCAAAATCTCCTATCCACCTGTGGGAAAAGTGTTAGAATGCAAGAGGATGCGCTCCAAGAATTTCTGGGCCATAACTAGGAAGGGTGACCAGAATTATTCAGACACTAAATTTTGTTTTGTTTTAAAATGGGAAACTACCCACAGTTACAATAATTTGCATATCCTAAAAAAAAAACACCCCAAAACTAATTTTTCTTACCCTGTTGATTCTATTGTGATTCATCTCCATAGCTGATGCTATAAGAACTATAGCTGGGAAAATCTGATTAATGAAAAATAACAAGGCAAATGACACTGCACACTCTCAAGGTCAGTAAAATAACCAAGTCAGCTTTCATAAATTCTGTATTTCCAGACTTTTTGGTCAAGCAGAATAGGACACTGGAAAATGCAGCACTGCACATACCTGACTGTAACAGTGAGATATTTAATCACGTCCATTAAGATAAAGCCAAATCTCCTTCCCGTCAGCAGCTTTGAAGATTTCTGAATAGCTAAGGATGCTTGTTTCCCATAAGTTCAAAGTGGTTTATTCATCATCATTCAAGTTTCCCAGTGTATTTTTTGGACAAAAAATGTATTTTAAAAGTCCATAAAGAAACAATGACCTTCCAGCTTGTGATATCATTTGCCTCTTTTGGCAGGGTCATTTTGAACTGAACAAAATCAGCTGTTGCTTTCTTTTCAGACCTTTCCTATCATTTATTGCAATTCCTTCCTTATAACTCACGGGCGCAACGTCTGCAACTCCATCTCCTCAAGTACCCCTTCCGCCTGCTCCCGAGCACAAGGGAAACTTTCTGGTTACTGCAGGGTCAGATTTAAGGGCCACACCTTCAATCTGAATAAACAAGTTTTGCTGAAGACCAATCAAACGGGGAATTCCATAAAATATTCATTGTGAAAAGCCTCAATTTATCTGTTTCTCCTCATGTCCATCCCCTCCAAGTCCACCTTTTCTTTTGGGTTGGTAAGAAGTCAGCACCCCACGGGTTTTGTGTAAGATCTCCCAAATTAAAAATGAATTTCTGACAAGACATCCCCATATTTAACTACACATCTGGTAAATAAGGTAAAAAGTAAGGTCTGAAGTTACCTAGGCTGCACAAAGACTAAGCAATGCCAAGCTTCATTGAAAAAAAAAAACGAATAAAAAAAAATTATACATTCAATAAATAATAAACATAACCATTTTTTAATAAGTCAGCTGACTTATATGTTGACGACCACCTACAGAAAGTACACAATGGTTTCAAGAAATGCTATTTTGAGAGCAAACCTTCCTCAAGAAAATGTCATGGCCAGATGTTTAAAAGAAATTTTAAATCCTTTTAGACGTGAAGAAAAAATAAGGGCTTGGAAAAATAAAAAAAAAATATAAAAATAAAAATCACAATACTCAAGACAGGAATTTGAGAAACTCTCAAAGTGAAGAGCTGAGCATGACTTGTGTTCTCACTATTGTGAGGCCCTATTTTCAGGACAATTATAGCATCAGATGGACCTCTATGAAAAAAAAATAAAAATGCAGCTTTAAAGATGAGGCAGAGAATAACACCCATGGAAACCACTTCCAGAATGGTTTATATCTACTATGGTAACAGTACTTGAGAAATGTTATAGCTCGAAGAATGAAGTTTAAATGGATGCAGTTCACAGGCTTTGCAAATGCCAGCCGATCAGCAAAATGTCAGTCACAGAATCTGCATCCAATTGGAATAACTCAATAAAATGCATTCAGAGATGCAACTGGGGATCCAGTCCAAGTGCTGCTTTCAGAAGCAGATCCAAAGGAAGTGCAGGTGCCTCCAAATCTTGACTAGAAAAGGAAAATGACTGAGATAAAGCCCACTACTGTTATCTGTGTCACGGGGGATTATCTCCATTTCCAACTACCAGAAGACCGCTACAATGAAATAAGGCTTCTCTACAGTCCTCAGAAAGAGGTAAAACATGTTTTTACATAACATTTCTTTGGTATCAAACAATGGGCACAAGTGAACGCCACTGTGAGTTCTACCATGCTCAAAGACAGAAAATAGATTCTGGCTGACTTCTCCTGTGCGAGAATTGGCTTTGAGCAAGCCCCACATTAGCAGGAGTTAGGAGGCATTCCCTACAATGCTAACCTAATTCAATCAGGACCAGGAAGGACAGGACAACACTGCAAAAACAAGGGTGTGCAAGACAATTTCAGCAAGATTGTCTAGGAAAAAAATATTCCATCATTTGACGTACACTCCTTGTATTTTTATGACTCTAAAGCATATCTGTCATGCATTCACTGATGAACAGGATTGTACTCTTTGTATATGGTACATTCAAGCAAAAATCAAAGTTACATTTATCACTTTGTTGATAACCTTTCTTGATTAATGAATGTGGAAAAGAGCTGCTATAAACAGGCATTTATCATCAGATGGGAAATTATCGGTAAGGGCCATGAATACTGCTAGGCTAATACTCAACAATAGTCTTCAAAGCACACAAAGGAGTATCTTCTAAAGAATGAGTGCAGCTGAAAATTTTGAGACTGGCTTATTGGACAACAGGCCCAGGAATTGGTTGCTTTTGTTCAGGAAAGAATATCATTGAGAGAGAAGGAACTGGGGAAATGTACGGAAGAGGTTAGTGGCTGGAAGAGAACTGAAATGGCACAGAAAGAAGGGCAGATAAAGTCACTTGAATGGAAATAACACTTCCACTTGTTACAGAAATAATACAACTTCCATCAATTAATTATTTTATTCATTAAATAGGCAGCCCATTTATTTTACTTCTTACTAGTCAGTTAAAGAGTTATCATTTGAAACACCTTTAACAAGATAGTCTCATATTTAAATGGAATAATTTTTAAATGTATTTTGCAAGATGTATTTGTTTTTTATTATTTCTTTCAATTTAAATAAAAATTTATCTCTCAGAGTATTAATGCAAAAAATCACAGTAAAATATTCAAACTAGCTATGAAAATATATTTTCTCAATCTGATTTGAAAATGTATTTTCTCTAAGAGTTTTACTAAAGAAACATCACAAAGAAATTACTGTATTGGACTGATGCTTCACCATAGACACCTTGGGGAAAATCTGGAAGGGATGATGAGATTCAGAAAAAGCTGTTCTGTGCAGAATCTTTCTCCACTCCTGACATGTATTTATTATTCATTCCCGACCACCTCTCCTTATCTGATGACACAGCTTACAGACTTCATGCAGTTTAAAATGTAGTTTGAAGTTGCTGGGAACTCTTCCGTGATAATTTCCAGTCCCCACAAAAAGAAAAGCCACAGCTTAGTCCATTCTTACACCTACAGAGAACTGACTGACATCTGCTAGAAAGCAAAAATCAACACCAGAGCTGATGTCACCAGGAACAAACACTGGGATTGCCGCTCACATCCTTCAAGGATTTTATTATAATCATTTCCAGTGCTCAATATTATCTCTAACCATTAGCAGAACATACAGGCAGCTGCAGCCTGAAGTAGCCCATCCCTTCTGTCCTTGACATATGTGAGAAGGAGGAAGAGTTCTGAACTTTTCTGAGCTTTTTCTCCCCAGGGCTGCAGTGGCAGCACTCACCTTTGGCTGGACCTTCAGATGACATTAAGGTCTTGTTTCAGGGTACTGAAGTTCACATGTGTTCAGGCCACTGGGGACTGCAGCACCCAGCACCAGTAACACAGCACCTGTTGAGCTCTACATGTTTATGCCACTGTTATCAGCCTACTGAGGTAACTTTGCAGGACCTCTGTTGGTATGACTGTTTTTGGATCTTCTCTATTCTGCCTCCTGGGTACTGCCTTCTGCTATTTTCCAATTTAAAAAAAAAATACTTTTTAGACTATTAGTTGCACACACACAGAAAAAAAAATAATCTAAACCTCTCCATCTCTAGCCCTGGGGACATCTCTTAGGCACCATTTGTGTGTATATCTTTTTCTGGAGTCACAGAGAAAAGGAATTAATGTCTGAGGCAGATAGCATCTTCAATTGTCCATTGCCATGCTAGCCAGCTAGCCTAATTCACACTTCACTGGAGGATGGCTTCACATTGTTTGAGGACAGGGAGTGAGGTTATGTCCCCTCACAGCTGGAGCAAGAGACAAAACAAGGCAGGTGCCTTTGCAGCCCAGGCACATTCCCACCTGCTGAGAGTGCTGAGGACCCTATCTTTCAGCAGGAGGAATAGAAATAGGAGCTAGGCACAGCAGCTCCTCAAATGCTCCCACTATTCCCAAAGCAACTGCCCATTTAGGTCCTTAATTTTATGGCAAAACACTTCTAAAAGCTTAGCTCAGCTTTCATGCCATTAGTTTATCCTTCACAGTACTGCTTTTGGGCCCATCAGAGTATCTGCAGTTTACTTTTCACCTCAAGCCAAGTCCAGCATTTAAGAATGACTAACATAAAAAAATCCAACCAAACATTTCAAAAGGCATTTAAATACATGTAAGACAACTCCTACCTGCATGCAAAGCCCCCACCAACTTCTGAAAAGATTTAGCATCAATGATTAAACCTGTGAGAATATATGTATCTGTACAAGTAGAGTCACAGCATTTTAGTTTTTATGAAATTTGCAGCAAGAGAGAAGAAATACCAGGGATAGTTCACTGAAACAGCTGAAATGCTGCTAAGGAAAGAAGTTACACTGGGATTAATAATTTCAAATATATGTGCAGCATTTGAGAGCAGAAGGACAGTATAAAAATAGATCAAACCCTTTTGACAGGCTCTCATTTGTTCACACCATTCCAAGTCACGTTGTCTGAACTGGTAAGGTGAATCAGAAAAACTGAGTTATGCACAAACTGTGCAGAAATCTGCCCTTCTGCAGAAAGCTAGAAAAGCCTTTATGCACAAATTAAGCACCAAGTTCAGTAAAAATGATGGCATTTTGCACACACAAAATCTAACAGCTCACTATTCAAGCCTTAAAAAATAAGAATAAATTTTACAATCCGGACGACTAGAAACTATTCTTTGTGTTGCTTTGGTTTTGGGGTTGTGTTAGTCTTCAATTAAATTAATTTTCAAACAAATTCTTTTTCTTCAAAACCTTAAAAACAGCAAGCCATAAGAAAATTCCACACATTCAAAACACAGGCATATGTATCACTAAGATCACGTTGGTTCTTGTCAGGAGAGAAAATTTTTTTTCAAAATGAAGCAGTCTAAGGAAATTCCATTATTCAGTTATACAGTAGTTTGATTACTCCCTGGCAATAGATTTCTGAGTTAAAAAGTTATAAAGATTACCTTCATTTTTTCTTCTTGTTTAGTTGGAGTAAACTTCTGATTTCTGCACCTCCTCAACCAGCAGCATCCCTACTACACTGAACAGCCCAACAATACTGCATAAGCCCCACTGTAAACAGTTATTTTGGGATGTATTTTCCATGGCTCTAACTTAGTTGTGGAAGACAAGGAATATAGACAAGCCTAAACAGTTGTCATACATGGTTATCAGAGAAAAGTTAATTAGTTTCAGGTTTAAAATGTGCTCCTCCTCCTCTTCAAAGGCACCTGCTGTGATGGCTGTCAGGAAAAGCACAGACCTGCCCTTCCATAAAATACAAATGTGATCTCTGTGATGCCATTGCTGCTCACATGATGCTGAACTGACATGGCCTATGTGAATATTTAACCCCAAACTGCAAAATTTACCATCCACTTCCAAAAAATACCAGAATTCTGGAGGAAAATGATGGTACTGCTTTTTCACTCTAATAAAGTGATTGCATCTGCAGCAGTACAAACTGAGAAAAGATTAATACCTGTGGAAAGAAAGACTAAGTAACCCTATTGGGATAAGGGAGAAGGCTGAGTTGTCCAACCAGTTTTCTACCCAGGGATGAATGCACACATCCACACCAGGAGCTGTGTCCAGGAGAACACTGTGAAATGGTGGCAAAGGCAGTTATATCCAGCTGGAGGCCAGTCACTAGTGATGACCAAGGGATCAGGTGCACTCTCAGCAAGTTTGTGCACAGCACCAAGTGGGAGTGTTGATCTACTGGAAGGCAAGGAGGCTCTGCAGAGGGATCTGGACAGGCTGGAACAATGGGCTGAGGCCGACTGTATGAGATTCAACAAAGCCGAGTACCAAGCCTTTGGGTTACAACCACCCCATGAAGTGCTACAGGCTGGGGCAGAATAGCTGGAAGGTGCCTGCAGAAAAGCATGTGGGTGCTGGTCAACAGCAGCTGAACATGAGCCAGCAGTGCCCAGGGGGCCGAGAAGGCCAAGGGAATCCTGGTCTGGATCAGCAATGGTGTGGGCAGCAGGAGCAGGGCAGGGATTGTCCCCTGTACTCAGCACTGGTGAGGCCACACTTCAGATGTTACGTTCAGTTTTGGGCCCCTCACAACAAGACATCGAGGGGCTGGAGCGAGTCCAGAGAAGGGGAACGGAGCTGGTGAAGGGTCTGGAGCACAACTCTGATGAGGAGCAGCTGAAGGAGCTGGGAGTTTTTAGCCTGGAGAAAAGCAGGCTCAGGGAGCACCTTACCACTCTGTAACTGTCTGAAAAGGAGTCTGTAGCCAGTCTCTTCTCCCAGGCAACAAGTGACAGACAGGGTGAGAGCAAATGGTCTCAAGTCACACCAGGACTGGTTTAAGTTAAATACCAGATTTTTAAATTTTTTTTCATGGAAAGGGCTGTCAAGCATTGGAAAAGATTACCCAGGGAGGTGGTAGAGTCACCATCCCTGGAAGTGTTCAAAAAACATGGATATGGCACCTGAGGACATGATTTAGTGGTGAACATGGTGGTGGTGCTATGTTGACCATTAGATTTGATAATCTTGATGGTCTTTTCCAATCTTAATGATTTCATAGTTCTATGATTCTATGAATGTTTCCTACCATAAGAAGGAAACACTTCATGTGAGAGTGAGGGGTGCCCTGTGAAAACCACCAAGCTCGACAGACTGTAGTCTGCATGCAGAATTCATAGAGGCAATCTTCAGACAAAGCCCTTCTTACCATCATTCAGAGAGAAATCATACCAGTAAATCATACCATAAATCCTAAGCACAATACAGATTCTAAGTATCAATTTCATAATAGTTGCAAGGTGCTGAATACCCAGGAATGCTTGGGAATAAAGGAAAAAGACAATTTCCATTAATATTTTTAACAATGAAAGGCGAACACAGTCTCCTGAGTAACTTTAGTTTTATCCTGTCCATCAACAGCAGCAGCTTGGACTTGACCTCATTCTTGACCCAGACTCTCAAAACACTTTAAAGGGGTACATGTGACTGCATCCCATTGGACAGAAGCAGCCATACAGAGATGACAGGGCATGTCATCCTATGGCATGTCCTTGATGCAGCACAACCCTCCTCAGCTTGAAGGGTTTCTCCACTTTGATTTTTTGGTAGGACAAGACCCTACAAGACTTGCCTACAAATAAAAGAAGCCTATGATGCCTGTACACTTAATTGTATTTCTGCAGGCTATAAAACTCTTGTTCTACTCATTTTAACAAACTACCAGATACTTATGCCTGAAGAGAAATTCCCTGTTAGGGAAAAAACCCTATTCATCCAACTTCAGTAGCAAATGCAAATAGCTAATTATCCTTATCTCCATTACACTGTCCTGACTTTGCAATACATCTGGCATGGAAGCAAGTATTTTTTTGCCTTGTCCAAGTCTTCTTACATAAGTACAGAGCCTACACTCAATGGGCTCTGAAGCAAATCTGACCAGCAAAGATTTAGCACATACGTACAGGTTTTACACTCTGATCCAGACTCTAAATGCATACCTCTGCACACCATTCCATCATCACTTTACTGGGGAAGAAACAAATTGTCAGACATATGAAGGAAACTGTATTTAGCAATCTAGTTACAAATAAACTGTATTTGTATACTTAGGAGAGACAAATAAGCAAACTAGCCAGATCCAGCTCATGTACACATAATCAATCCAAGGCAAATAAATATACACTTTCACCCACCAGCTTCTTCCCCTAAAAGACATATGTGCTCAAACTATGAGATTCAGCATATCACCTTTTCACAGTCTGTTTTAAATACAACACTTTTTCCTTAGCCAAAACTGACAAGGATTAGGGAAAGCAAATTGGACAAAAGGTCGGATTATAGTGAAATTGAAATATTTATCAGAAGAGCTATTTCTGCCAAGGAAGATAATCACAAAGGTAATGTCTCCTTTGATCCTTAATTGACCTGCATGTTTTTAATTAGGAAGCAGGGGAATTAACCTAGAGCTAATTACAGTCTTCGTTTTACAAACCTGTAAGTGAGTAATTTTATTCACATAAGTATTCCTTAGTGAAGTTATGCATGAACAAATACGTTTGTAGCTTCAGGGAATAGGTCTTGAATAACTTAACCTTTTAAAAACTTTCAAGTGGCTACTTTACAAATACGTTTTATATACAATCTATTTTATATTTTAGGGTTTAGATGTAAAATTTTTCTAAACACCAAAGAATATTTCTTTTTTGTGTCAGCAAACCAGCAACAGTTATTTTTGTGTTGAGGAAGTAAGTGGCAGCTTTAAAGAACAGACATTTTTAATTATGCGCCTTTATTCATCCTGGTCTGCAAAACTGCAATCTTGCATAATGGCATCACAGAGTAGAGGTTTGTAGCAATGCATTTTTACTTCAGCACTGAATTAATTTTAATGTGTAACACAGTCGGTTTCAGGTAAAAGAAACTTCCTATGTCATTCAGGTCCCTGCATACTACAATTCATTCAGTACTGGGAAACCTTCCTGGAACATGTGAAGGGTGAACCTACTCTCCCCATTCTCTCCCCATGCTCACATTGCTGCTCCAGTCTCTTCATTACATTCAGAGTTTCCAAACTCTGCAGACCTGTATCTGCAGTCCTGCAAGGTGCCACAGATGACTCCAAAATACCAATTATACGAGGCTTGGAATTGTGACCGTGACTTCCATGCAAATGTCCTCCCTGCGGGCCACTGTACCACCAGATGAGGACTTGCTCTGCATCCTGACTCCAACAGAAAATAACTACTTCAGCCTGCTTTCCCAAGGCAATGTTTAGACTTTCTTATCTGTGGATAAACACGTCTGCCAGACCCTCTCTAGTAAGTTTTGAGTCTATTGGCCAATTAAACCAAATCTGACACAGGCTTGGAAGCCTAAGAGATATTCACTGTGACAAGCAGCAGAAAAGCAGGCAGCTGGGCTGAGCATACAGCCTCCATGAGTGAGCCTGTGAGAGAAAGGCCTGTGAGGAGCAGTGACAAACTGGGGACCCCAGCCTTGAGACACGACGCCAAAAGAAAGAGGTTCCTTTGGGTTTGGCTGCTCATCACAACCCTGCAACGCAGGCTGTGCATGACAGCAGTTAAAACATACCGCCTGTATTGCCAGAGACACAGACACATGCTCCTCTCTGTGCACACTGTGCAAGCACTCACACCTGGGTGTGCATGCACACTCTGGCATGGGCTGATCATAAAGAATAATTGATCACATAGGAATTTATTTTTTTTTTTAACAGCTTGATGAGGTGTTGACATATTAAGCAGAGAAAAGTAAACTCGGTAACGTGACGCATGAAAAAACTTGTATAATGTAATCAAACACTACATTATTAAGGTATTTTAGTTACCTCAAAGTCATTTCCTTATTACAAAAGAGTCCAGCACTTACAGATGCTGAAATAGATAAATCTTTTCTCCTTTAAGGCACTCAGAAGAACAAGGTTGTTGATATATAGCACAATGGAATTCATAGATATCATCAGATATCTGATGATATCTATAAATCAGATAATTTCAAGACTTTTCCAAAACTTATTATATAACCCTCATTACATTTTTACTACCTCAACCAAATACAAAACAGCAAGAGGAAAGAGCTCACCAGAACCAAACCCAATCCGAAACGTGCACTAGGCAAAAAAAAAAAACCAGCTTAACACATGTGAGCCTTAGATTAAACCACAGTGTTTTCAAATCAGTTTCCTCCAAATTTTGCCTATCAGCAGCAAGATTCTCCGTTTGAGACAATTTAAAACCAGCTCATATCTTCTGAAAAGGAACAAAAATCTGAATGGAAGTAAGTCTAAGATATATTTTATAGTTTGCTTTATGGGGAACCACCAATAGGTCTTACTAATTTGTTTCTGTTCTATATTTGCAGTATTTACAGCACAAAGATCAGCACATTTTGGCACATACGAGTCACATATCAATATTGTCTCTAAGTCCTCACCAACTTCTTAAGTTTGAGTAACAACCAAGATAGCCATGTTGGTTTATATACTATCCTATCCTTGCAATTACCTTAAGATGGGTAGGAAATACCTGTTACAAGTTTTTAGAAGACTTTTCTGGCTTGGCCCATATTCTGTTTGAAGGCTGTAAGCTACTTAGGATGGCTGTAGTTAGCAGCAGCAGCACATGCTGGAACCAGAGGCAGCCCTTTGCTCTCCCCAGCACACTGCATCAAGTATCACATTTGTAAGACAAAGCAAAGCAGCCCCTTCCCCACAGGATTTACAGTCTGGACAAGTGCTTTTTAGTCAGCATCAAGCAATCAGCAGTTAAGACACAGCACATAAACTTTCTTTTAAAAAAAAGTTCATCTTATTTCTTGGGAGTAGTAACACATCATTTCCCAACTGAGCATCAGACTTCCTCATTGTTTCCTTACACCTGGCAACAGATATTGTGTCTTACTTACTGAAGGTCTTGTTTTGTAGGGAACAATACACAGGGAGGAATGACAGAAACAGGCAAGAAAGACTAGATGCTGGGAACAGCCTTTGTGAATCTGTCAGTTTACATCATCACCAATCAAAGCTCTTTCAAAGGGAGTTTCAAAACTTGAGGGCTCGATTCTGTCAAGAGATGAATGCTCCAGTCTTGCTGCAGCAAAGGCCCCAGCACATGCATCTCTTTAATTAGACAAGTGCACCAATTAAAATGGACCCCCCCCCTCATACCCTTAAAATTAAACATGTATTTAAGTGCCAACTTGAAGCCAGAGCATTCAGTATACTGACCCAGAGGAAGGACTGCTATAAGTCAGGATTACACACACAGATAAGTACAGACACAGCTATCCCAAAGGCCTGAGGGTCGTTTTTCCCTGATTGCACAAGTGTCAATCAAGGGCAGCTCAGCTAAAGCCAAGCAGGGCAGTAGGTTGTGGGAAGAGAGTCAAGGTCCTTAGGTTGTGTTTACTGTGATGGATTCCTTATTTTGAAATAACTGCAAAACTGTTTCCTAACAATGCAAAATTTCAACACAAGAACCAGAGAATCTTCTTACAAACACATTATGAATCCATCATATCACTCTAATAGTAAAATGTTGCTTGGGCTTTTGCTTGCTTTCAAAAATCTCTGAAAGAAACCCACTCCCTGCACAGCCTGTGCCAGTAAAAGAAAGGAGGAATACCTGGTGCTGCAAAGCCATGCTAGTCTTCAGAGGAGATTTTGTCCTCTGTAGGCAATCACATGGTAGCCACACTAAGCACACGAGTTATTTCCAGAGACTGTAGCTTTTAACATCCTAACTCTAACATGCCTGTCATTCAAAATGCTCCATTCTCAGAACATAACTGTCTCTGCTCATTTCCCTCCTCTTAAGCTACATCTCAAGCAAAGCAGAAGAGAGCATTTTGGCCTGAACACTGGAAGTTTATAAAAGCATGAATGGGACAGAGAGGAACAGAGACCAATTCTGCACTAACTGTATGTCAAGACATAGGTACTATCAAAAGTTCAGAATAAAATGCTATGGGGTTTGACACAGTGTAAAGTTAAAGCTATGAAATTCCTTCTCACTACACATTGTTAAAAGTTTACACAGGGTCAAGGGGCAATCAGAGCAGTTAATGGAAAGGAAAAATCATTGAGTGCCATAAAGACACATGCTCTGCCTTAGAGAGCATCCAAACTGCAAATCAATGTATGCTGAGAGAGCCTTCTGGAGAATTATCCTTACACGCCTGTCTTATTTTCACTCCCCCTCAGGCACCGCTTTTTGCACCGTCAGACCCAGGACGCTTAGACAGACCCCCGGTTTTATCTACAAGAGGCTCCTAAACAGTGACACTTTCTGTAATTTACATTCAGCAGATGCTTAAATCGAGCGGTTTAACTCTTACGTTTCTGAACAACATCACCGAAGACATGGACTGCTATAATCTGGCCGGTAAATCAGAGCTCATGTCAGTCATCACGAGCGACAAAGTCTGTGAGTTAACAATGCCGTACCACATTCCCGCTTCCCAAAGGTTCACAGGGCCCTCCGTCGTCCTCAGCTACAAAACAAGATGTACCTTGACAAACTGGCCTTTTGATCTAAAAGTTCATTTCGGGAGCGCTGCAGATCGCCAGCTCCTGACCTGCACGTATCGGGATGGTACCAAGCCAGGCTCAGCGTGTGCCCGAAGAGAGCGGGTCCGGCACCCGCCTGTGGCCACTCACCCCGGGGCGAGCTCGGGGCAGCCTGAGGCGAGCGCTGCGAGCCGCGCACGGCACGGCAGGGGACAGCACGGCAGGGGACAGCACGGCAGGGGACAGCACGGCAGGGGACAGCACGGCAGGGGACAGCACGGCAGGGGAGAGGGGCCGGGCGGCCGCGGCTCCCGAGCGCCCAGCGGGGCTGGAAGGCACCGGGCGCGTTCGGGGCGCTGCCCCCGCAGCACTCAGGCCCCCGGGGCTCGCAGGCCCGGCACCCCCGGGACCCCCCTGCACCCCGGGCCGCCCCGGCCGCGCAGGTGCCCGCCCCCCCCCCGCAGCATCTCCCCAACCCCCGCCCCCCCCCCTGCTCCGGCTCCTCACCGTGCTCACCGCCTGCCAAGGCTCCGCGGGGCTGCCTCCTCCGCCGGGGCTGCCGCCGCTCCCAGCGCTGCCGCCGCGCTCGCTCCCCGCCCGCCTCTGGCGCACACCCCCCTTGCCGCCCGACTCGCAGCCGCTCTGCTCGGGCTCGGGGTGGTTTGGGGCTTTCTCCCCTCCTTTCGCCCTCTCCAGCTCCCACTAGTGCTCGCACGCTCGGCCAGCTGGACGAGGATTCGCCGCCGCCTCCTCCTCCTCCTCCTCCTCCTCCTCCTCCTCCTCCTCCTCCTCCCGCCCCCCCGCGGCCGCCGCTCCCCCGGTCACTGCCGGCTGCGGAGCCCCAGGGCCGGGGCTGCACGGAGCGGTCTGGGCTGTCCGAGCATCACCAGCCCGGTGGCCAGCCGCCCCGACCCCCACAACACCCGCACAAGGGCCCGCGCTTGGCTCGCGGGACGCGGAGATTTAAGAGAAGCGAAGCAATTACTGCCGGGATTAAATTAACAATCGAGATAAAACGGACAGCGTGGGAACAGGCGACTGAAAGATGAATCGCCGATACATTGCACGGTGTTTAGAGTCACAGCAATAATTTATTACTAAGTGTAGGCAGCAGCACAGCCCCGATGTGAATACTCCTGCTGCAAGTTGCATTACATCCCACAGGCGGGCAAGTACCATCCCGTGCAACCTTACAGCCCAGGCTTTTTAACCTCTGTATTATCTTATTACTGCCTCCCTCTTTTTTATGTTTGATTGAAAGGAAATAACAGATAAACCAGCAGTTTAAGTTATCATATTAGAAGTTTATGATGACAATTTAGTCCATTATAACACATTATGATGGGGAAAATGCAAATTTAAAATGGTAATGTTCAAGGGATGACTACATTAGCAATTTCGTGTGCATCAAGAGTGCACTTTAAAACAGAGGTGTAGCAATCTCAGTGCACAGACTGCAAGCAGTAAGCCAAAAAATGCATCCTGGGAGTGCACCTAATGCACCGTGGGGTCAGCAGGCATCCCCTGCACAAGGTGAGGCTGCAGCCAGTGCAGACGCCCTGGCCTGAGCACCAGCGGTTTCACATGGCAAATCTGCTGAGCCACACTCACTAGTCAGGCAGACATCAGCATAACCTCATTGAATTTCAGTTTCTCACACTCAACATACTCTCTCACTGCTCAACTGGGTTGGTGGATTAATGCTATTAATTCACATACACAGGAGCTGGTCTATCCCCCTTTAACTCAGAATATTTAATTTGCAGAATATTACTCCAATATTTTGGGCCAGAGACACAGAGGAGAGGGCAGACTACCTCCAACTGCATGTCTCTGTTCTTAGGCCCAAACCTATCCTCTCCCTGCTACAGTAGGCACTTTACAACTTCCACTTTACAACAACCTCAGTTCATAGTAGAGACTGATGTGGTGGAAGTCTTATTACTAGCCAAGGCAAATTTGGAAATGATGAAAAACTAGCAGAAATCTTGTTCCAGCAAGATTTTTGCACTGGTGTTTTGTGAAATTGGTGTATTCAAATTGTCCTTGTACACTTCATGCTCCACACTTTTTTGGCCTGTATCCTAGCCACAGCTCATTATAACACAGGTATATTGTCTATTGTGAACCCAAGGTTTCCCTCTCAGCAGAGATACTTCAATTTTCAATTGGTTTCTCTCTTCTGTTTATCTCCTATAGGCAAAGAGAAGACCAAGGCAAATAGAAGTACTGTCTCTTCTCGAAAACAGCTGAATATCTACTGCAGTTACACTGACAAGAAAAAAACAGAAAACTCAAAGTGAAAAGAAAAACACTCCCTCAGGAAGTAAAAAAGAGAGGGATGAAAAGGCAAAGAAGACATAAAAACAAATAGGAAAGAAACAAAAGGAAGGTGTAACTGAATTGAAAGTGCCATAAAGTGAAACAGTTGGCAATGAGAAAGAGGCCTCATGGACACCTTTGCTTCATACTGACAAACTGAGAAACTGAAAAGTGTATTTTCCTTTGAGACACCAAAATAATTAACTCTTTACTGAGTATCTGAGAAGAAAGGATTTGTGCTACAGCACTCCAATGTCAGTGTGCAGCAGAAAGGGGAAAGATTTTTACCATCTTCCTTGAAAACATACAGCAAACCTGCAAAAATGAATGCCCTTCTTAGCCGTGATGAATCAGCGGCAAGAGAAAATATGCAGACCTAGAGTGAGCTCTAATGAAGGCATCACAATTTCTCTCTTTCTTCCCACAAGCTCCAGTTAATCTCTTCTAACTGGATCATTTCAGCTACCATTCTCTATCTCCTAATTATATCAGACCTGATTATAACAATACTTGAATTAAAATGTTCAAAATATCAGGGTCCCAGTGACATTACTGAAGAGGAGATGTAGTGTTGCCTGACAAGACACTGTTGAGACTGCTGGGTAATTAACTAAATCTTCTATCATTGCTAAGGTAAACACATGAAACCACAAAAATGTTTGAGCCTCCTAGCAAAGCTTTTGCCGTGCTTTCACCTTCCTGACCTCTAAGTGTTGAGCGCTCCTCTGCAATTTCTTCTCTTGCTACGTGTTGCCAGTGGAGGAGAATCCCCCCTCCCACCTCCCAGCCACCCTAAACACATTCAAATAAACCATCCAGTGGAAAAACAAATAGTGTGTGATCTCTTCACCTTTTGTCTATGTTTAGGAAAGACAACATAATCACATAATCCTTTCTATTTTAGAAGCAAATTCTCTCGTGTGCTTTCCAAGACAGTAGTATTCTCTCTGTTTTGTAAAGAGCCTGGTGGTTTTGTGCTTTATTTGTTTCTTCTCCTTGGTAAACAACTTCGTGGAGTCTGTTTGTCTTTCAGTAGCCCTATGTATTTCACAAAGGAACAAGCACACACATGCAACCCATTTATTCCCATTTCCATAACTGTTGATCAGACATTATGATTTTCCTACTGCACCAAAGCTGGGAGTTTCAGCAATACAGAAAAAAAAATGAATTAATTATCATGACAGATTAAATAGAGCTTTTTCTTTACCATACAGCCAGGGTAAGATTATTTCACAGCATTCTTACACTTCCATAACACAATTACATCTCATTTTCAAAACTCGATACCAAACTTCACTTGCCTTTGTTTATTCACAGATTACAGCTGATGGCTCTCCACCATCTGTTTGCTGGAGCGTAGTGTCTGTAGTGCCGTGCTGTGATTTTCAAATCAGCCCTTAAACTGTGATAAACAGAATATCAAAAACCTTCATCATCCAGCTAAAAATTACTTAGGAAAGAGATAATTACCACTTACACAATGTCAAAAATACCCCTTACACAATGTCAAAAATGCTTTTTCCCATCAGCTAATATAATATGCTGATCACTTACACAATATCTATGTAATATGCTTGTAAAAATCCCCAAACACGTAAAACACATTTTAATTGCCGAAACTTGATTCAAACATTATAAATAAGCACAGCTTGAGTCTGTGGATATGCAGCACAGTCTTTTTCATATTTGCTGTGCAAACTCTAGAAGCTTAGGATCAAATTCACTTCTCATTACCTCACTCTGCCACAGGATACACACGTACATATATGTGTTTAAGTATGTAATACACTGTGAGTAAAACACTGACAGCCCATCTCAATAAAAGGAGAGGAACAAGAAGAAAGGGTACATGCTTCCCATGCGAAATGGTAATTGTGAGAGGGACAGAGAATTGGAAAGGACATAAAAGGCACTATATTTGAACAAAATTATTTAAGACAGCCGTTCCCAAACTGAGATCCAGGGACTAACTCCCTCCTGGGGAGAGCAGCTGGCTGGCTGCCGGCCTCAGCATCTTTCACCAGCAAGAGGAGCCAGCAGTCAGCCATAACATCCTCCACAAGTTTTCAGTGTGCTGGAGTCCTCTTCTGAATTTCTGGCATCCACAATCCCTATTGATTTAAGTGGGGCTTGAAAGCCATCAGAACTGAACACTGGTCATCTTTACTAAGTAAGAAAGTTCACAGTGCAAAAAATCCTCAGAGTAAATTTGAAAAAAATAAAAACCAGAAGACTGTCTCTAGGACAACAGCAGTGGGGAAGAATGCCCTCCAATTGAAAATAAATCTGTTTCCTGTGATGTTTTGAGCTGCAGTTAAACTACTCAGCCTTAAACTGCAGACAAAACATCCTGGATTTTGGGCACATCCCAAAGCACCCACGTACACCTTGCTGATAGCAGTACTGTTCCCAAGTCCAGTAAATGGACTTGCACAAAGAGCTCTTCGCATGCCTAAGGTTTCCAAGGACTTGGACCGCAGACTACACTTTCTTGTGGATTTTGTTATTGTTTCTCCAAACTTCAGCAGTATTTTATAGCTTCTGCCCTCTGAACCACTAACTATTTTTACAATATGGGTTAATCCCTTTTTCAGTTTAAAGAAACAGCTGAGATAGCAAACTTTAACAATTTCATATTCTAAACTCTAATTAGTTTAATGTAATGTTATTTGTTCAGGAGTGTTTCTCCTTTAGTCAAATTTCAGTATAATCCCAATATAATCCCCAATGTTTTTTTCCCTTTTACATCTCATACTTCTCTGAAACGTTTTAAATGTTTTGATCTACTAAACACTTGCTGTGTGCCTTGTTTTCTGCTCAGCATTTGCTTTGATCACTTCTTTGAAACTTAATCCAACAGGTGTTATTTTAATTAAAAGCAAGTCTGTCATCGTTCTTTTATAATAATTTCATTTCATTATTATGGAGTATATTTTATGCTTTTTCTTCCTCTTAAAATTCCTTCATTTGGGACTCACATAATAGGCATGATTTTTATATTAACTGTTTGTCATGTCTATATAGGGTGTGCATACATACTTATTCTTCCTATACTGTAATGTTATTTGATCTTAGTGGGATTTTCTCTTGGATTGAAACCCTTGAAAGGAGATGGACCTTCTGGAGAGCATAAAATGACCAATTTAATGCAATAACAACAGCAGTTTTCCATGAATGCAGCTGTGTTGTCACAGGGCATAAAATTTGACCTTTCGCACAATGACAGCAAAAGTTCCCGGTATTCCCTAAGACATCAAAACAAGGATCAGGGCTCAGTCTTGAAGCAACCATAAAAAGTTCTTGGAACAAAACTGCTTAAGCTATTTTACTTTTATGCAGCAGGTCATACAACTTCCTGGTGAAAACCTGATGAAATCTGCAGAGTTTGCACAGGAAAAGGTACATTTCTTTGTTGGGATCTTCCTTTGGTCATGTTTTGCCTTTTCTAAGTATGTCAGGCTTGACTGGAAAAATGGGAGTAAGAAAACAGTGGATTTCTACAGCAGGGACCCACCCAAGGCAAAGAAGTCCCATGCTGAGAGACTGCTTCATTCTTGCAGTGGGAAGGAAAAGGGTCTCACTTTATTTTAAATTGGGTGCCCTTTTATTTGCAGGTACCCATTTTTCCAGCCACGGGCTCAGCCATACAGTGCATTTCTCTCCTATACCCAAACTGGAATATGTAAAACCACAAAAGGCATTCATTAACTCATAAAAGGATCCTTTTCATTTGCTCACTCTTGTATGGTGTGGAAAGCAAGGAGAAACAAGCCATGGAAAACAAAAGAAAGCTGACAAGTAGAACATTGCATGTCAGGGATAAAAAGCCACTAAGAGCCAGGGAATTGTCATCACACTGGAGTTACATCAGACTATAACCATCTCCAGCACTATTTTGCTAGCTTTCCCCATGCACATCACTGTTGCATAGTGATCTGTCAGTCAAATAACTCTAAAAATAACATCCAACTACCCTTGAAGTTATGGAACTCCTTCTTTCCTTGATGTGCTGTGCTTTCAAGAGCTGCCATGTCACACAATCTGCTGGACTGCTGCTCTTTTCTGCTACAGAGCTGATTTCCAGAGGTTTAGTATACTGGCTTTCTCCTGATGAAGCTCCAAAGAGTGAGTGCTTTTATGAGTTAGTGACAGAGCACTACATCAGGTGAAAGCCAATGGGTTCAGTGTTCAGAAAACAGGAAAGTCTGTCTTCAGTTCATAATAGGAAAGATGAAATTCGCTCGCAAGAAAATGTTTAAAACCGTTTATGCATCCAGGAATCAGCCACCACATCCTCTTCATACCCTTGGCTTTGCCATGCCTTCACACTACTCAGATTTAAAATATTCATCATTGCATGTTCTCCCCTACACAGCCTGACTACATTTTGAAACTTTGAGAAGCCAGTCATTTGGCCAAATGTTGCTATTACAGCTTCTCTTCTAAAATAAAGAAAAATATCATAATAAAAGCACTTAAAGTTTTGTAATGCTATCAGGAGGAAAGAGAAAACTTTAAAACCAATTTTCAGTCATAAAAAATGGTAACTGAACAGCCCAGAGGTAAATGCTATTAAAGAAGCAAACAAAAAAATAATCACCACTTAGTGTAATTGTATATTGAAAATTGTAAGGGATATAAGAGATACAAACAAACAAAACCAATTTGAGAAAGGACCCTTTGCACTCTGAAACTCTCAGCTACAGGCTAGAGACATTGTCTATCTTTTCCTGGTCCAGTCGATCCAGTTGTTCCATAAATTTCAAGAGGAGCCAGGGAAACGTTTTCTGTCCCACCCTGATCTCTCATGCGAGAGATCCTGAGAGATTTCCCACCAGCACCTTTTATCCCAGCCACTCTCCTGGACTGTATTTCAGCTCAGGTGCACAGATCCCAGTGTTGTTATGTCCTTTATAAAGGCTGCTGGAGATGGGAACATGCATCCAACCATATTGTCAGGGCACTGCTTGGGTTTAGGGTGCTTTACTGAAAGGCCAAAGGGAGTAAACCCAAACAGCTTGCTTTTACCAAAGGCCATGCAAAGAAATGTCTTCAAATTCAGGACCATAGGACCATATTGGATACCAGAAGTTACAGTTGTTGGCACAGATAAGAAATGGAAGAACCACCAGTGAAATTACCCAAACTCTCTAAGAAGCAAGAAGACACTACATGGAAAGTGGATTGCAGTTATTTTCCTGCTGTGTTCTGAGACCCAGGCCAAAATACTAGCAGGATATTTGTCTGGTGGAAAATAAAGTGGGATTTTTATTTTTATTTTTTTAATTCTCAGTGTAATACTTAGCTAGAAAGCCACCTATAATGGAGAGCTCTTATTTCATAATAAGTACATGATGAAACTGAAAATGATCTCCTCATGCTGCCGAGGTGGCAGTAGTAAATAAAAGTCCCTCGGAGCCCTAAATACGTCTTAGCAGATAAAAGTTGCAAATAGGCATTAATGTTGGCAGTCACTAGTAATGAATGCTTTAAAAACTAATATATTTTTTCAGTGGGACACAGACACCTCCAAACCCAAGCATGGAGACCATAGGCTGTTGCCTCATAGCGTGTCCTGATGCTGTGCTGGAAGCAGAACAGAGCAAGAAGGGAGGAGCTGCCACTCTAGGAATTATTTTCCCAGGAACAAATAACTTCCTTGCATGCTGGTCAGTCTATTTGCCTCCATTCTTTGCTCTCCTTCATTCTTACCAAACTATTTCCCCTTGAGCAGCTTTGTCCAGGCTCTGAGCACAATAAACTCTTTCATAATATAAAATGATTCAGTAGCTTCCATATGACTTTTGGATAAAATGAGATGTACCATGGAAACATGTTTCTACTGTCTTCTGCTACCTGTATGGTGGCATCAGCTAAATCTGATATTTATTCCATTTTGTTTAGGCAGATATAAAGGCTTGGCTATTGGAACTGATAAACACACCCAGACTACCTACAAGCATTCAGGCAGTATCATGCATTCACAGGTGCATAATGCAGGAACTGCTGGTACTGAAATACAACTTTTCTTGCATCAGAGTAACAGAAATCCCCTTTAAACCTTTTCATAATGCTATATTGTAATGACAATAAAAAACAGCAGCAAATGAGGGACAGTCCCTTTCATCGTCATCCATCACAAAGAGACCCTAAATGAGAACTCTATATTTTACTTCCATTTCTCAAAGTGAAGGAGCATTTATCCTGTAGAGTGTCAGCTCCTGCCAGTTCTGGAAAGTGTTTTACAGCATGGAAATGCAGCCTACAAACCCCTTCCTACTCAACCCTTTTCAACCCATGAGCTCTTGTGTATGAGTGGCCCTAGTAAGGTTTAAGTAATGGATGGGAGGTTATGGGCAGTGTCTGAGCCCCACTGGAGTCCCATTTGGAGACTGAAATGGAAGTGAAGCAGCACAAAGGGTTCCATGAGTATTCCTCAGCAGACACATTTATTTATACTGAGCACAGAAAGCACTGACCACCGGAGGTAAAGTTCAGAGGATGCAAATACTGAAAACAAGAAAAATTGTCTTCTTGTCTGAGTTGTGTCCTTCACTGCCTCCCACAGACTTTCATTTTACTGCTGAAAACAGATATTCCTGTGGGATAAAAGTAAGTTTTAGGAAGACACACCACACTGGAGGAAAAGAGGTTTTGTATTTTACCTTGCAACCAGAGGATCCAGTTTTGTACAAAACACCCACACATTTTTTCACAAGTCTGTCTAGGAAAAAGTTTATCTATGTCTTCAGCATTAACCCTTTGAAGCTTTAGAGACAGCAGAAACGAGTGCTTGTAAATCCAGAGAGAGCACATACATAGTTTGGATTTATGTTTGAACAAGGGCGAGAAAACTCAAAACCATTCCTGGAAAGGAAAAAAGCCACCATCCCACAGCTGCAAGTTGAAGCAGGAGCTTCTATTATTAAAGCTTCAGCATTTCTCCTGCATTTATAAGTATCATGACTTAGAAACATTGCTACTCATGTGAGGTGCTGTTTCAAAGTAGTGACGCGTTACAGAGAAAGCATTTAAAAATATGCATATGTAGTTCTGGCTTTTTACTTTCCAGTCTGGGGAAAGCTACATGCATTTTTGCAACTGGAGATTATTTTTGTGAACAGTGTTAAAGAAAGAAAAAAATAATTAATCCATTAATATCTTAGCCATAAAATTTCAAGTGGTTACTCTTGCCTCTTGATTTCCCCCTGATTGCAGTCTATAATGGGTAAATGCTGGACTCCCATTACTCTCTGGTTACAGCCCCTTATATTTTTCTGGTTGAGGTGCTACAACATAGGAGGAGCTGTGTTTTTTCCTCTCTCTTTGCAATGCTTAGTTTCTGAAAAATAAAGGTTTTCATTGAACGTTTCATGTTAGCTGTATTATTTAACAAAGTGTTTATCAAACACCTGGAAAATCACTCTCCTTTAAAAATTTTATGATGGAAAAGCAATTACCCTTTAAGCCATGTTTCAAAGTCACTTCACAAGAATCCTTTGGAAGCAAACCTCAAGTTTCTCTCCTCCTTAACACCCAATGTCACCCAACAAGCATGTAAACTACAGCTGATTTTATTATTTTAAGATCTAGTAATAAAATATAGATGATGATTTTATTTTTTATTTGAAACTTATGGGTAAATTAAATCTTTAAATAAATCAGGATTGACTTGGTTTCAAATATTTCTCTTCCTTACCAGGGCTTGAATTTGCACAGCTAATAGAGCCAAGTATGTCTTAAGCTTTTTCCGTACATCAAAACAAAGAGCAAATATGAATCAAAGGCCTTGAGATTCCAGATGAAAGAAAATGTAAATTAAAAAGTCTGTGTGTAGAGGAGAAAAAAATAAAATAAAAGGCTTTATGGCAAGGCAATGATAATTTATTTTTTTTTAAAGTACAAGGAGGAACCAAGCAAACAATGCACATCTAACAGTCTGTATTTTTCTGAAAATGTAAAGAGCAGCCACTAGAGTTTGCCAGGTGCATTAGGCAGTAAGCAAAGATGCAAGACTTGATTGGAATATTGTACAAGTGGGATACTCTGGAAACTAATTCCATTTTTACTCAGGGGAGCAACACACAAAGACTGTGTCTATAATGCAAAACACTGCTTTTGGGGTATTTTGAAATAGGAATCAAAGTTCCCTTTGACCAAAAATACAGGGGCAGTCAAATCCCTTTCCAGATTCTTGCACCAACTTCCCAGTTCAGGGAACTGGCTGATGCTGTTGACAGGCCATCCTCCTTTATATTTGAAGAGTCATGGCAGTCAGGCAAGGTCCTGACTGAAAAAAGGGAAACCACACTTCTATTTTTAAAAAGGGAAGAAAAGAAGACCTGGGGAACTACAGACAGGCAAGCCTGGCCTCTGTGTCTGGGAAGATCACGGAGCAGACCTTCATGGAAGCCATTCTAAGGCACACCTGAGACAAGGAGGTGACCAGAGACCCAGCACAACTTTACTGAGGGCAAATCACGCCCAAACAATCTGGCAGCCTCCTACAGTGGAGTGACAGCAACAGTCAACAAGGGAAGACCGAGCTGTGTCATCTACCTAGATTTCTGTGGGGCCTCTGGCACAGTCCCACGTGGCAGCCTGATCTCCAAACTGGAGTGAAAGGTGTTTGGTGGATGGACTACGCAGTGGAGAAGGTATTTGCTGGATGGTCAATGGTTCTATGTCCAAGGGGAGGCTGGTGACATGGCAAGGTGTGAGCCACGCCTGGGGTTCCAAGCACGAGCAGGAAGAAGAAAGAGGTATTCAGTCCTGATCTTCAATGGAGGTCAGGACCTCCACTGACCTGTTACCTGACCCTGGTTACCTGGGTAGGATGTGTGGGAGGAAGTCCCATGTGGGGCTTTTCTGGGCAATTAAGGCTATTAATTGAGCTATAATAATTTTCTGGGCAGTTAACATAATCACATAGGTAACAAGTGGGGAGCTTGTAAGATTACTTGAGGCTGGAGTTTGTTCTCCAGTTTATTATTTTGCACAGAAAAAATGCAAACATCCAAAGTTGAGACTCTCGAGGTCCCAGGGACAAGCAATCTCACTTAAATTGCCCTGAGAAAAGCTGAGGACACACTCCACAGGAGGCTTCTCTAGCTATAACTGGAGCACAAACAATTTAACACAAAACACTGTTGACTTCCTCTCCTTTTCTTTTCAAGAAAATGTATTCTCTTAAAGTGCTCTGAAAGTCTCAATTTAGGAACAACAGACACTTTATACTGGAGCACTGAAGGGAACAGGCTGTGCTGGGTAAACTGGCAAAATTATGCTTGGGTATCTCACAAAGGCACAAGAGAAATTCCAAATAGTACCAAACAGTAAGTTATAGCAGGTGCAAAACTCAGGGCCAGTTTATCTGGTTTATCAAGTCTCTGCAAGGAATGAAAAATAAAATTAGGCTGAAAGCTATGATTTGGTCAAGGTCAAATACTTTCTAATGCATTTTACCACTGTTTAGGATTCTAATTCCTTGAGAAATGAGAAAAACAATGAGATCACCCTCAGTGTCAGTTCACTAAGTAAAAGACTGTGATATTGCCAATTTGCACATATATAAAATACCTAATAATGACATATTACTGTCCATAATTTTCAAGTATCCCAATGAAATTCTCTTTTTATAGACATGAGGCTCATCAGAGTTACACCGACCCCATCAAAAACAAAGCTTTTCCATAAATATACACTCCATTTACCAACACTGCAATGTTTACCAGAAAAAAAAGTACTGCTGAGGACTACTAAAGTGGAGTCTCATCTCTCAGTTCCCAGTAATGATAATGTAAGGTTTGAGATTTGTTCTTTGAACCAGATGCTGACCATTTATAAGATGCTTCTATTGTTTCCTGGCTTAAAACAATCCCTTTTACAAATTGTAATGATGCTGCTTCTGCATCCTATGTAAGCTACCCTGAAGCATTTCCCACAGTCTCCAAAGTGAGACAACATCAGCATGAGATGGGCACATGAACTGGAGCTCAGTGGAGTTTTAAAATCTGGCTGAAACAGGGGAACAGATTGTTGTCAGCCATAGCTCAGCTAATAAATTATGTTGTTTTAAATGTACTTTCTGAGCCAGGGCCATACATCTATTTCTGCTCTCAAATGTGCACTGCCTTGTGCTGTATACACAGCACACTGACAGCATATTGAGAAGCTTTGTTTCTGGAGCCTTTCACCTTGTATTATCTTGATTCAATAGGACTTGCACATTCCAGAAAATGACTTGTCCCCTCATCAATGGACTCTGCCGTGCTGGATTGCAATTATGGGGCTTGGAAAATTTAAATCTGAGTGAAGCTGTCTGTGCCAATGCACCAGCAACTTTGATTTCGTAGGATTATTCTCAAAGCCCTTAAGAACAAGTTTCTACTGAAGCCTCAAAACAAAAGTACCTGAGTAATCCTGAAAATCGTATGAATCCATGCAAAATATTTCCCATCATAATCACTTTTCAGGCGGGGGCCACGTATTTGCTCACCCATGCCCCAGGCAGCTGACAGGGCGGCTCGCCTGTTTCCCCCAGCCCAGGAAACACTTTCCACCACACCCAGGGTTTCTTACAGGTCAGAGCTTTTTATTTCAATTATGAGCCTTGGGCAGAATGTCAAACAAAACAGTTATTTGCTTAGTTTGGGCTACCACCCTACCTCTGAAACTCCTTCCTTTCAGCTCCTCTGCTTTGGGGACTATTGTAGGACATTGCCTGAATCCTCAATAGGGAGCATCTGGACATGTTTTGGACTGGTTTTGCAGCTGTACGGGGCTGACTGGCCAGGGGTTTCTCCAGCCTGTCCTTTGTGGTGAGAAAACTCTCTTTTTGGTACAGAACACGTCTTTTTCTACAAGACTCGACTCTTGTGGCCTTCAGGCTTCAAAGCTTTGTTTGGGTTGCAGATCTGGGGAACAAATACTCCACACAAGTATGCCTCTCCACACAGGTATCCTGGTGCCCCTCAAACCCTCACACCTCTGCCAGGGACATCAAGCCTGACACAAGCTGGACTAATAGCAGAGCCAAATGCTGTTCCTACATGCCTGTCTGAAGGAGCTTTTATTGTGGATTTTTTTGACATTTTCTAGTCCATCACTGATTGTTAAATATTCCCATTTTCCTCTTGGCTTGTAGTGAGCACCAATAATTCCAGCATGCCAAAGTGCTTTATTTGACTTACAGGGCTCCTCTTAGGAGCCAATGGCTAAAAAAGCCCATTGATAAGTAATATGTAAAAAGCAAGAATTTGCAGTTCATTTTTTAATGAAAAAATGTTTAATTAAACAGGATAGGTTAAAAAAAAAATCTAGTGCTGCTAGTATTTTATTTTGTCCTTTTCTGGGAAAAAAAAAAGAAAAAAAAAGAAGGAGCTGTTTTAATGTTTGGTCCCCCTGGAGCCCCTTGGCTTTTTCCCACATCTTCCAGATAAGGAAATCAACCTAAATAAATATTTGGCTTGAGTTAAAGGTGATGTCTTCAGGGAAGGCCAGCAGCTTTGCTTTTCCAGGGAGGCTAATGGGATGCAGTGGCCATCTGTAGCTGTGGCTGCTTGGCCCAAGCACCTCCATCACTCTGCCTCCATTCCCCTCCCACCCGACTGCCCTCTCTGCTCATGTAAAAATTCCTTGAGTTAGGGACCCCCTGCATGTGTGACCACAGGACTCAGGCAAAAAAGAGCTCTTGTCTTTCACAGAGAAACGTGCTAACAAATAAAAAATATATGGCTTGAATCTTCCTTTTAATTCGCTATCATTTGGAAGTTGGTCTTTCAATGACCTCAGCATCAAATGCATTGCTCTTTTCTTTGTGCCTGTTTAAGAGGAACAGGAAACCATCAAGGGAAAGATAGCTGTACTAACTCTTGCAATATAGCAAGGCCCCACAAACACAACTTCACCAAAAAAAACCAAAAAATATGCAATATTTTAGATATGTGAAATAATTTTTCATAAGATAAAAGTTGATTTTTCTTGGAGGGTGAGATGGGATAATACCAGGGTTGTCAGCATTTGGCTCACAAATGACAAATGCAGGGTGTCTGAATGGATTTTTCTGGGGGGAGCTGAGGGGTGTAAACTAACATTCTGAATTAGATTTTTATGAGCCATGAATATGAGCATTGACAAAAAGGACTTTTTTAGCTTTGCGCTTTCCATGACTTTGCTCTTTATTTCCAAAGCTGCTTCTGACAGCTTATTCATTCCCTGAGATTGTTTATTCCTGGTAAAAAGAGCACACCCAACCCAGTGCAGATATACATGCAGATATGCAGTTTTCAACCCAGAAGGGTGGAGAGTTACTTCTGGAGTACCACAAAAGGACAACAGAAAAAACTATTTCATATGCACTAATCTGAAACATGCATAATTTCTGGAAAGAGCCTCACTATGACTGGAAAAAACCTAACATTATTAAAAATACTGAAAAATTCTGATATATATGGAGTAGTAATTTGCCAGATCCGGAAATCCAGTGGGGATTGTGCCAGGAGACCTCAGTACCTGTTGCTGAGGTCTTGTGCTGCTACCCAGCCTTTAGTAGTAAATTCTCTTGTTTTGGCTTCCACAGTGGAATAACTTAAAGGAAACAAGAGAGAGAGAAAGGGAGAGAGAGCAAGAAAGAGAGAGGGATGGTGCTCATAGAGTCTGTTGTAAATAGCTACACTGCATATTCATTATCTGAATCAAAGGTACACAATTACACTTTGACTTAAACAAATCTCTCTAAGAATATTTAGACAACAGCAAGAAAATGTCTTCACCTTGAGTGTGCAGACTTACTCTGTGCCACAAATTAGCCTCAGAGTAGGCCAAAACTGGTGACTTGCTTGTAGTCATACATGGTATAAATTCATGCACAGTAGAGAACACAAGGCGGGCTGTGGAAATCTTGTGTCATTTTGCTTTTGCTGCTCCTCTTTATGACTCAGCAGCTCTTACCTGGAAATTAGATTGAGATAAATGCAACTATTAATGACAAATATTATTAGCATATGGCCTTGAAAAAAATTCAAAGTGCCTTCTACAGCATGCCCTCTGTCTCAAGGCAAGAAGTGGCACACTCCTAGCACAGAATTCGACATCCACATATCTCCTCCTGCTTTTCCGTTTATGAAGAATTTGTGAGCTGCAGTTTGTATAATATTCATTCCCCCAAATTGTCCCTCCTGTCTCCTAACCCAGGTTTGCTCAACTGGCTCTTGACAGTCTTAATAATTGGAGATACCTGAAACAAAAACTCTGAGCTCCCCTAACAAGCAGAGTGGGAATCACCAGGAAGGACTTAAGAAACCCTGACAGCTGCTGTATAAATATCCAACTGTAATGCAGTATGTACCAGTGTAGCATTTGGATCCCTTATTACTGGTTTTCCATCAGACAAATAATGGCAAACACATATTTTGACCACTATTACTAAATTTCATTAATTAATCTAAAAGGCAAAGAAGTTTTGTTTTCTAAGTAGTTTCCTCGTGGTCATCAAGTTATTTATTAACTTCTTTAGCTGTGAATGAGATTCAAAAGCACTGTTCACATTTGAAGGATCTCATTTCACATGGAATGTGGAACGCAGGGAATTTCTGAAAGGCAGAAAAGTATTAAGCACAGATGTGCATCCATTCATTATCCTCAAGACAATGCATACAATGTATTAGTCAGTTTTGGAAAACCTCTTGCCAATTGTTGATCTACAATGGAAACCTGCAAATAATTTAGTGAGGATTGGTCTGTGGTCTGTTTGTAGTCGATCTGTGGCACACTAACATCCACTCGAGGAACTGTTAATGAACATTTTTAATTTATGCCTGTCTTTGCAAAATGCAGGGGTGGACTTAGGAGAAAGACCTTTTCTTCTCACCATGGTTACATCCATGGGGCATAAGGACATCTGTCCCAGGATTTGATGCAGGGACAAACCTCTCTGAAATGAGCTAGATAACTGGGGACACAGTGAAGGGCTTTGGTCTGTAAAGCCCCACCAGGCACTGAGCCTGTATCAAGAATGGTCACAGCAGTACCTCACCTCAGGGAGAGACACTTTGAGCTGTCAGTGGTCACTCAGGGCTGGAGTGAAAGCACCTAAGACCCAACAGAACAAGGAAACTCAGGATGGTCTCATCTCCCTCATAATTCTTTACTTAAAAGGTGGCCGCCTTAGGTAGGACTCTTCTATTCCATAATTGAAGATAGATTGGAGAGGACAGGAAGAAATTCCAGGCTTACCTATGCATTGAAGGACTCACCCATGCCCCTGGTTGCTGTGACTGTGCAAGTGATCTGGGAGAACAGGATGAATATCCAGGAATTTTCACACATCTCACCTGGGCCTATTAATACAGAATTATTGCTATTATTATTTTTTTGCTCAGAGACAAATTAAATTGAGGCAAAGATCTATAGCATGAGCTCTAGGAATGGTTTTCAAAGATGGGATATTCTGACCTTGTATTCCCTTCAGTATTGGAAGAAATATCCTCTCACTTGGTGAATAATCTGAATAGGATGTTTTATGAAAATGAAGGCCTTTTTCTCTTCTCTTCTTCTTCATAGCTTCCAGCTATGCTTTAAGAGGCAGCTGTAACTTCATTTTGTGAGGAACATAATCATTCCAGTATGTAGCAGGCTGACAACTGGACAAAACCAGTAGTTGGGCCTTTTAATGTTTTGTGTCTTGGGTTTGTTTTTTTCCTCCCTTTTTAGAGGGAATCAGTATTTATGGGAGTAAGTACCACACTGCTAGCAAAACCTGTCAGGTTCATTCAGACTTAAATATGCCTGTGAGAAGGCTTGCACAGACAGTTATTATACTTCATTTTGGGGATACTAAGATCAACTGCTGCTAAGGACTTCATGGAAAAATAGCACTGTTTGAAGACCTTAATGTGTTTCACTTCTGTGCTGATAGCTGGTTGCTTAGTCCTGTGAAGATGAGGGTAAAATGTTCAAAGGTACCACCTGAGGCACCTGGAGAACATAAAACCAAGCAGGAAAGGTCCTGGAGGCATCAGGTACCTTCAGAGTCAAGCTGCAGCTTAGCCAACTTTTTCAGAGCAGTTTTGAACTGAGGTTCCTAAGATGTTAAATGGCCTTTGCCACTGCACTGGCTGCTGGTAGCAGTAGCAGACTGATGGTTTTTGTAGTTGATTATTTAAAAAAAGAAAAAATAAAAAATAAAAGGATGGAAAATGCCAGTCATGCCAGTTTTCTCAGAAGTTCTTTCCAGGTTTCTGAAGTGTACAGCAGTTGGCAACCTCATGGACATTACTACCTGTAACTTCTTTCTCACTATGCCAACAGTGGGATTGAGGACCCAGGCTACAGCCTCAAAGCCTCTCATCAAAGGGATGAGGGGAAGGGACCTCAGCCATTAGCTTGGATCAGTGTCATCCTTGGCAGATTAAAGAGGAGCTGCAGAGTCTGCCTGCAGTACAACAGTGTACAAATGGAGAAACCAGACTAATGCTGACAATAGCTACAACTCTCCTCAGAGAGGGTAGTCCTGAGTTGCTCTTAGGCAGGGAAGGATTACTGTGACAGTGTGGTTATGCCAGGACAAATGTTTTCCCCATCATTTTTATGGTGAGGCGGGCCAGCTCTGCGTCACACCCTCTTCAGAACTCATTACATCTGTTTTTGGTTTTATGAAATTCTTGATGCCCTTGTTGCCACAAATCCATTCATGTAGTGGTGGCTATCAAGTCACCAAAGCATGGTTGTAGCAAGGAATTCTGTATTTCAAGAGATGCATCTGCTACTCATTCCTAGGCAGTCATCTGATGCTGCTACATTATATAATAAATTTGAATCTGGCAAGAATGAACAAGAATCCTATAACAAAAGTAGAAACCTGTTTCACATACTAGATCAAAACAGGCAGGAATGATGGAAAGAAACTGTTTCAAAACTGAACTTCACACATTCCAGTTGCAAAGCTTGGCAGACTGTCAAGAGACTGAGTGGAGACTCTGGTCTGGGAAAAGGGAGTACCCTGTCACAGCAAACTCCACAACATCACAGCTGATAGCCAATGGCACAGACCCCTAATTGAAATAAGGCTCTCAGTCGTGCATTAAAAAATGATAGTTTCGGAGGCAGCAGATTCCAAATGTCAGCAGGAACCTAACTGCTTCTTTCCCTTGTCCGAGCTCAGGCTGGCTCTTCATCTGCAGCATGTGACTTTTGGGACTGGCTCTTAAACACTCAGCACAAGTTGATATGCTGTGATTTGTGAACCGTTATATTCCTCACTGCGCATCCCAGGCGTGCAAGGATGGGCCAGGGTTATAGATATTGCCGAGGCAGGGAGAGCAGTGGCAAGCAGGAGGAGATTCTGACCTGCTTCTTGGCTGTGCACTTCCCCACAGCTTTATGGGAAAGCTAGTTTTCTGGGAAAGCCACTCCAGAGAAGTGGTGTGACCAAAGATATAAACAGGAAATTCTGAGCAATGACGAAAGGAGCTGATGCTACACTTATTCATCTCCCATCAGTTTAGGATATCATGGAATATGGATAACTGACTGCAGAGTCTCCTCATTTTCCCTCAGTTTCTTCCAGGTCAGATGCACAAGTGGTGCTTCACTCTGCAAACTGAACAAGAACGTGGCCTCCTGCACATATTGCCTTCACTCCTAACTTCTCAGATATATATGTATGTATGTATTTATCTGCATACCTATAGATATGTTCATAAATTTCATACGTTCTGCATCTATGTTCACAACGTGCACTGAAAATTCTGGAATACATTTTTTGTGCAAAAGAAGGTATCTAAAATGTAATGGCTATACCTTGACCATTTTGTTCCAAAAGAGAGGAAGCACAGTCAGTAGGACCAGGACAGTAGTGAATACATCCTTGATGCTGGTATTTGTCCAAGCACTGGTGCTTTTTAAAGAGTTATTCCAAGCTGGGGAATATCACTAAACTTTAAATTACTGAGCTCTGTAATAGAGTTGCTGTATTTATTACACTGATGCAGCATTGGACTCGAGCTCTGATCTTGCATCTGTTTGAAGCTCTGTGTTCTGTATATGGTAAGAGAGGGGGTGAAAGAAGGTCAAACCACAGATCTGCTGGTTTTCTCCATCTGCAGAACTCCAGCTTCTCAGCACCATTTGGGAGGGGGACTCATAGCCTACAGGGAAACTGTGCTGTTAGCCTCTTGCTATGTCTTCTTTGCCAAAAAAAAAAAAAAATCCTTACAAAACATACATAGTGATGAGAAAGAGATTCCAAGTACTGAGGAGCTTGTTGCTGTAGCTGCCCCCTTGCCTATTGAAAGGCAAAGCTCAGCAGAGCTCAGAAATGAAATCTGATTCTGAGTTGTTATAACCATGAACCATTTCTTTCTATGGAGCTGTGCAACAGACTGGAACTCAGGCAGTAAAAAGTGCTTGTGTTGCCACCCACCAGGTGTCTAGAAGGTGGTCTGCTATGCTCACATTCACCAAATTAATAAGGCCACTATACCTAGAAAACCCAGATAGTGATGTCTGACTTCTGCATACAAGAAACCAACATTTCAGTGCAACTCCCTTGTATGGATTTTATAACCAAATCCTTATTACTGATCAGTCCTTCTCAAAAAAAAAAAAAAAAAGCACTGAAACAAGTACACATCAGAATATTTAATTGGCAGAGTTAAAAAACATCAAATCCAATAATCAGCATTGCAAAGAGAAACACAAAGTATGATTTTAGTGACTTAATATGCTGCTGTTATTTTCAACTCAAAACACCAAATGTGTGCCATTTTCTCTGTGTGTAACAACATATGAGAAAATCCAGATTATATGCACTTGCATTTTCATCTGTTTCCGATCAAACAGTCCATTTGCATTTCTCTCATAATGGCAAAAGCATGGCTAAGCAATTCAGCAACTGACTGTCACTTCCTGAGCCTGAGCTTTAGTCTCATCTCAGATTATATCCTCCTACAACCAAGATAATGTCTGAGAAGTGATGGATCAATCTCTTTATTGTTCAGAGAAAAATGATGGGTTTTTTTATTGCACTTGAGGAAAAAAATATGAGAAAACAGATTTTGAGCTATTTAGAAGTGCCAATTTCTTTAAAACTTAATTAAAGAATATCATGATTGGCATCTTACATTTGTATCAGGACATCCATTGGGAATTAAGTTCCATGTGCAGAATGTAAGCTCCTAAATACACAGGGCACATAATGGAAAGATTTATACTTCTTTAATGATGACACTGCCAAGGTAATAAAACCTTACACCACAATGTTGCCTCTTTATACCAAAAATATACAGAAATAAACAAATAGAACATGTTGAGAAATCATACAGAAACTCTGTTAAACATTTTAAAGGGTAATAAAAATGCCTTTGACCCATTAAATGCACTCTACTGACTACATGAACCAGTGCCAAAAAGTATCAAAGCTTTTACAAAGAAAAAGAAATAAAAGAAAAAGGTCCAAGAACTTGGTAGTGTATGTTCTCGCTGAATAATTAAATGAATGTGCTGGGCATAACCCAGGAAAAAGCATATGGGTCGTTTCATCTTACAGAAACCCAAGTGCACACACATATACATGTACACGTTATGTAAACATATATATATTTATACCCACATGGACACTTGATATGGGCATGAGAGCCCATGTGATAGTTTGCCAGGAATATGGTACAATAAATTATCATTCTGCCCTTATCTATTCAACAGTGTAGTTCTCTTGACTTCCTCTAAAGTGTAAAACACCAGAGTACATTCTAATGTTACTTTAAGAAACCTGAATCACCTATAAATAAAATCTTTTCCCTTTTCTCCATTATTATTTTTACTTCAAGCAGTTGAGCAAGTCTCTGTCCAGATGCAAAGAAATGTCTCACGGTCCCAGGCGCAATTTCTTCTGAGCACTGAAATGTCCTGGGACATTGATTTTTTTCCAGTTCTGCAAATGACAGGTCAAACTTAGAAATAAGTATTTCTTATTTTATTTCAGAACTGGTGTATGACTAAAAAATATTACATGCATTAATGTCTGTATCAATGTGTGTTTATCTCTTGTGCAGCAAATTCACGAGGCAAGATCCTGATCCTAGAACCAACCATTAAAATTACACCTATTGTAAATTCTTCTCAAAAGTAAACTTTTATCTAGAGCTAACAACAATTCCAGATGCTGTTCTATCCCTAAACCTGGGGACCTCTTTCTAGATTGCAATGCTGTAGGTTTTCACACTGTGCAGCAATGAACACCTCAAACCTTGTGACTGCATTTGCTGTGGTATCTCTTTATGTGGTCAGAAGAAACAGGACAGGTCCCGTGCATTAAATAATTAGTGGGAAACAATATGAATCCAAATTGTATTTTCCTTCAAGAGATTGTTTCTCTGCTTTACATCTTCCTTGTAAAGCTTATCTTTTATCAGAATTTCACGTGCTCTACTAAATGAAAATAACAACCCACAATGAGCTGAACTCTCTGCCACATATAATTGCAATCCATTAGATTTAACCCCTTGAAAAATGACAAGGGACTCTTCTGTCATGTTATTCTGAAGTCAGCAGTCTTTTTAAGGATCAAAAGTACATAAAGCATCTCCCGGAGTCACTCTAACTTAGTTTGGATCCCTTTAGTAACAATTTTATGAAATAAATCACTATCTTGAAATAAAAGGATTTGGGTAACTCTGTGAGGGTGAAGAAGAAATTGATGACTTGCTTGGAAAAATCCAAAGACAAAGGCAACACAGATGAAAATCTTCACTTTGTTATTCGAAACAACCACAAAAGGTTGGGAAGTCAGACTGGGATTACTCCAGCGACCGTGTACACTCCTCTCTTTGTACAGGAATGGTAATTTAATCTATGTACAGTGACTCGCACCGTGACCTCTGGAAGGCGTCACAATAAACTCAGAAAGGATCTATGAAAAACATGTTTGAAAAATTCATATCTAACCACACGACAAAAAGTTTGGCTTCCTGTTTAAAACAGATGGAAGAGATTTCACATAAAGCCCCTGTAGTTTCATTTTCTTGTGTTCAAACCCAAAACAGCTGAGGTCTAAGTGACTTTAAATCACTAAATAGTAATTTTTTCCCTTTACCTAATTTAATTTTTCTCTTGCTGTTGAATTTATGCATCCTTCAGCTGCTAAGCTAATATGTGGCATGTGACCTCCGTGGAGTTTTCCATGAACATTGCTATGTAGGGCTGGAGTCAGGTTAAAACAAGATATACACTCACACAAAATATACATAGCCTCCACACACATGGAGGCGAGAGTAAGCATCTCCCCTATGCTCATTCTAACAGCTTGGGCCAACTGAAACAATATTTTCCTGAAGAGTTTGAAATACTATGAATGGCACAAGCGTAAGATTTCAGATTCAGCCTTTTATGCATCCATTTTTCTCCAGGTATGTTGTTGGAATTGTGTAAGAAATAACAACACAAAGTAACTGACAGGGGAAAAAAGAGATGTAATAAGGATTAGCAGCACAGATAGTTTCTTGTCAGACAAACCAGGAATAAGAATATAGACATCAGTAAGAATTTCATAGATAACATTTGGCAGCTAGCATAAATCGTAGGTGAGATGAGTGAGGTGAATCTAGAATTATTGCAGATTGGCTCTTCTGCTTTAGCAGTAACTGAGGAGCTCATACTGCTGATCCTGCACAGAGTATTATCATTAATACACATAGCTCAGCCTACTAAGCTAATACAGCTCACACTATCCTGTTAATTCATTTGCCAAGCTACTCAGTCATTAACCACTCTTGTGTTTCGTCATTTGTTTAATTTCCACATTTTGTAATATTTTCATTCACACCCAAAATCATAGAAGGCTATTAATGGAATGGAAGGTGGTTTGATATGGCATTTTCAGCAATGTTTCCTGGAAAGTGTGTAAAATTATATATTAATCCAGTTAAGTCCTTGCTTTCCATCAAGGAGAACATTTCTTGCACACAAATGCACAAAATTTCACCTGGAAGTGTGAAATTAAGATTGTAATTCTTTGTCTTCTTGATAGAATCACAGGATAATTCCGTTTGGAAGTCACCTGCTGAAGTGTGGCCACACCAGGTTGCTCAGGGATTCAGAGATTCAGCTGGGACTCGAAAACTTTAAGGAGCAGACTACACAACCTCTCTGAGCAACACAATATCACAGTAAGATATTACAGTGCAATTAGTTTCATGGGCAAATCCATAAGTCACACTTTTTTCAAGATGTGCACCCTTTTACTATATATCCTCAAAAGCAAGAGAATGACAAATAACTGAAGAACATCCCCATTTCATTCTAATTTCATTTTTCACTCATTTAGTTTTTCATTAATTGAACTTTATAAAAATTATCAAGTGTGAGGCTTTTCATACTTGTGATCCAAAATACACATGCTTGAAAAATGAATAGGGCACTTTTAAAAATCCAAGATATTTCTCTCAACAGTTGCATCTGAACTTATCTGAGACCCCTGGGACTGCCTACCCTGGTTCCAGATGTACCTCTATTTGTCCACAGAGTGTTCAATAGCAATAATAAAAGCACCAGCCTGGTGTGTGAGCCCAGCCTGCTGCTGTCCCTGTGTCCTGCTGTGAATGAAAACGATTGCTCAGCTGACATTCCACTATTCTTGAAAACAAAGCTCAGCTAGACCATTTAGTCAACCACGACTGTTCTGATTTTACAAAAAAAAATTATGTATTAACTTCAACTCTTTCTTCTACAAGAACTTTGTCATCTATAGCAGTTTTATTTATTTTATATATATATATATTTTTTTTTTCCTGTGTGCTTGTGGTAGTGTTTTGTTTCTCCCCAGTGATAGTAGAAAAGGACCTGATGAGGGCCATGAAACTTCTGCTGCGTTGCAGAGGAGTTTTTAGGAAAGGTTCTGCTAGTTGGCTATTTTTATTTTCTGGCATCATTAGATGTCTGGAAAAATGCCCTGAAAAATTGAGTCCAGGCACATTGACTTCAGAAATTGTTATATATTAGCCAGAAATTTCCTCTTTCCCCACCCACTTTTAAAATTTTTAACAGTGGAATATATTGAAACATGCAGAGAACTGTAAGACGGCCAGGAGGACTTACATAAAACTCACTTAAATGATCCACTTCTGCAGTGGAATAAATCAGAGGAAATATCAGCTAGGAAAGAGGATATCTAAAGAAAGTGACTGCAAACTGCTAGTGAAAAAAAAAGTGTGATACCCCTTTCAATTCCCATTTTTCTACTCTCAAAGAGCCACAGTTAATTGGATTGCTTTTAGAAAGACTCCCATCAAAGCCATTTTACTCTATAGAAACAAACAAACAAAGAAGTCACCCTTTCCCTTGGACCAGATGTTTGCAGGCTTAGTACTTGAAGGGCAGATTTGTCCTTTGGTGTTGCATTGAAATGCAGTCACTCCAGGTTGGGTAACAAGCATCTCCTGGGAGACGTGAGGAGTGCTGAAATGTGTATGACAAACCTCATTCATCTGCCAGATCACTGCCCCCTGCATTTCACAGCCCAGCATCTTTAGTCTGTGGGGAGGAAGGGAGTGGAGTGCCTCCAAGATGAGGGCAAGGTTGGAAAGTGTGACCAGAACCTGAATGCACTGGCATCTGTTGTGAGCACAGGGAGTTGAAATGATATTTCTAAGAACTCCCGTGACCGTTCATAACCACATATTCCAAGAAAATCCCCAATATAGTCGCTGTCACAAACAAAGACTGCAGGCCGTAAGCAACAGATGAGCTAACCTTCCTGCCTTTTGGGCCATATTTCCTTTGGCCTGGAGCAGGGACAGCCACCCTGGTGCAAGGTGGGGAGGCACTGGTGGGGAAGGGGACGAGTGGGTGGCTCCTGCCCTGCCTTTGAGAACAGGACTGAAGTGTTCATCGCTGGAACGGCAGTCGTAGCCAGGCTGCTCCCACCCACGCTGCTCCCATGGCTCCTAAGGCTGACCAAAGCTGGGGACACCACAGCAATACCTCGGCTTCAGCCACAGCTGCTCTGAGTGGACATGCTCCTTCTTGGCTCATTTTCTGCCCAAGGACAGGCAGAGAGGGAGCCCCAGGAGGTGCCGCACACATCCCAACCACCTCTCTTATTCCAGATTCTCAGTGTTAGCATTTTGGAAGAAAAAGCTCTACACTCTGCTGACAATCCTAGCATCCAGCAAGCAGGGAGTGAAACCATCACTTTTACTGCTTTCCTCAAAGTACCCTCAGAGCCTGAGTTCTGGCTCCACTGGCATTTGACTAATCATATCAAGGTCCTTACCTGTGCTTTGTTTCTATTTTTATTCCCCCATAACATTAGCTTCAGATGTCACTGTTTTGCTTACTTTTTAATTAAAGACTTTGACATTTTTAAGTCACTTTATATTTCCTATCTTGGCAATATCAAAGGAGGACTACACAGATGGGCAAATAATCATATCAAGATCTGAGGCAGCACTTCCCTTCATCTTGGTCCACTTGGGTAAACTCACACCACATACCAGTGTGAACTATTCTTGTAAAGAAGACAAGGGCTGTAAATCCCTGCTGAAACTTATTTAGGAAGGGTAATTTTGGCTATGCATAAGTGCCATATATTAAGTATATAGTACAGGTGAAATTTGCTGGGAAGGGCTCTGACATTTCTAAGTTAGACAGACAGTACCTATTAGAGACACTCCAAATTCTGAGCAAATGTAGGATAATATAATTTTATATGTAATTTATACAGCAATTTTACATGTAGTCTCTTCAGAAAGAAACACCAAACCCTTTTCAATTACACAGTCTCTGGCCTTTACAATTAAATAAATTCCCTTCAGTTATTCCTAGATATTCTGTGGGCAAAGGCACTGTAATATTATCTCATTTCTGAAGAGGTCTTCTTGGACAGTATCTTTAATGAGCTGTGCAAAGATGCAAACATTTTCTGTCTCCTTTCTCCTTTACAAAGCACCTGCATCTGTCTTCCTCGTGCTTTCCCTAGGGGGAAGGGAAGCTAGGAGCACTACAAAACAGCACTGGAAGCTTGAACCACCCCTGAAATGCAAACATGATAAATGTGATGGGGCTGATACTACCTTGGGTGGTCATGAATTAGAAACCACAGCTACAGAACCTGGTTTCGTTGAAGATATCCATATCTTTCCTTGCCTTATTGCAAATATTCTATGCCACAGTTGGGAAGGTATCCCAGCAAGCTCTGGGATATCAGTTTTGTTAGAATAATTTGCCACTGAATTAAGTTTCTCTGTGAACCTTTTATTTCTTACTGTGCTCTAGTGGATTGGGGGGCACCTGAGACTCCCTTGTAAAACTGCAGGCGTCGGGTTTCTAGCACACAGGGTAATTCTCACATGGAGTTTTAAAAGTTAAAGCCAACTCTCCTGCCTGAAGGTGGTCCAATTCCTGACAGGTAAGTGGCTGCTTGGCCACTTGGTCCCATTGGACTCCTTTCCATGGCACTGCCTTTGGCTCCTCCATGGCACTGCAGAAGGAAAACCACGCCTGCCAGCTGGGCAGACTGGTGAACAAAGCCAAGGACATCATGCATGCAAAGACCTCTCCAACTCAAGTGGGGAAACTGACAAAACACAAAGGATTTTAAGATACCCCCTGGAAAAACAGCAGCTGCTTTCTTATAAAAAGTTGCAATGGTTACCAGCAGTTGCAGCCATCTAGGCCAAGCCCTGTGGCAATTGCACAGTTCCTGTCTCTGCTGCTGTGTCTGCAACAGAACCAAACCTAACCAGCTTCAGATGGCCTCTTGTCTCTTCACATCATCTATAAATATCTATTTCCTTCTCTAATTCCAGCATAAAACTCCCTTACCCTTAGCTTGAATCTGCCCAGCTCTGGATCAGTGACATGTTTTAGACTCCATGCAACAAGAACTGAGAGGTCACTGCTGCTGACTAGAAGGTGGCTTTGTTACTCCACAGGGTGTGTGGCACATGGAAGGAGCAGGATAGTACAGTCCCAATGAGTGCAGCTCTTCTGAGCTGTGCTAAATATGTAAATACTAAATATGTAAGTGGTCCAGAACCAAAAATTGTCATTTGCTGGCTCTCAGGCAGCCATAACATTCAGGAGAAGATTCACACTGGAACTAGAATTACATAAGCAATTGTACTGATTCAAGATCACTTATATTTGTTACCATCCTTAAATTCATCCATGCAGTGTAATAATAATGTTATGAATCATTTTGATAAAACCCACCTTCTACACACAATGACAAATGTGAGTAGCATAGAAAATGTGCAGACTGCCTGGATCTGCACACAAGAGAAGAAGCCTGCTCAATTTCAAAACAATAATAATTTTTTAAAGAATGGTTAGGAATATAAACATTGATAAACTTGCCCTACAAATATTATTTTAAAGACACCTATGACAGACTGCTTGAAGTCAAAGCCTAATACAACAGTTATCTTCAAAGGGACTCCTTTACATGTTTAAGAGGAAGCATGTGCTTCAGGGCTTTGCTGGGTTTCAGGCACACTGTCCTTATAACAAGTACAGTGTTACCTGCAGCCTCTGTCTTATTCCAGTGGGCATTTCCCTGTCCAAATCCCTGGCCACAAATCCCAGAGTGCTGTAGTGGAGCTGCTCAGTCTGAAATCAGTGATCAAGAATGAGAGAAGGGCTGCAGGTTGTGCTTTGTGTTTCACATCTTTATGAGGCAGAACATAAGGTTTTCTATTCTTTGCATACATATGCAGAGTATTATCCATATGACAACCGTAACAAAAGAAAGAAAATTAAAAGCAGACTTATTGGAATTAATACAAAATAAACAGTTTGTTTAATACCTCTGGCTAATTTGTCTTATGACAAAAGTGAAGCAAATGCTTCGGTCTGCGCTTGGGGTGGTGGTGGAGATTAGGAAAAAAGCAAAATATTTAGCTTACCTCACCTGAAATCAATCTCCTCTTTGATCTTGCTTTGCATAAATTGCCAGCACCACTTCTTCCCCAGGATCATCAATTCCTTCTCCACTTCTATTTGTTCTTTTCCATGGAGCTGCATGGTACTCAGTTGCTGGCTGGGGTTAAACCATGACAGGCCTTCATTCCTGTAGCTGCGCAGACACAAGCCCTGTAGATTTTACATTACTCAGGACATATATATCACTGACTGTTGTGCTTGGCCTTTGCTGCTAATAAATATTCTCTTGGATTTACTTTTACACCCCAAACCTCTAACAGTTTGAGCTGTGAACCAGACCAAGAACATTGATATAAACACAACAGCATTTGTCCTTGCTGTATGGATTATATTCTATTAGAAGAACATCTGTAAGGCTGAAAAGTAAGACCTTGTTAGGTAGAAGATGATGCCAATTCAGTCCTTTTTGGATACAACCTCTGGTTACTGCATGCTCCACATTCCCACTGCCTGCATGGCATGTTTTGGCTGAGATGTAGATCCTAATTTTTAAGGATCCTGGAACTCAGATGAACAAGCTCCCAGAAAGCTGATGGATCAAAACTAAAGTAAATTTACATTATTTTTGTTGTTATTTATAAGTATCAAACTATGTATAATTAGAGAAAACAGTCTTTATCATGCAGCATGTTGGGCTCACCTAACACAATCACATTACCAAGTTCTTTGGTGAGGAACAGGGAGCACGCTGACAGAGAAATATTTGTTTGTATGGTTCTTGTCCCATTTTCTCTATCATTAAATGCACTTCTTTGAGCTAAGTTATGTCCTTTGCTCCCAAACACTGAAAATGCTTGGTGCATTAAAATGCTCTTCATGTTCATCCCATGTGCTTTTCAGGGCTCCATCTCTATCCTGCCTGCTGGGGCTGGACAGGCTCCAGGTAAAGGAAATTTGGACAAGGAGGGAAAAGCAGAAGCTCCTAGATGCTTCCTCTATCCGTGGTCCAGGACACCAGCCTGGTCGAAGCAGAGTTGCCTGAGACTGCACAAGGTGAGGTGTTTCACTCCTCCAGAATCCCCATCAAGCAGCTGTGGTACCCAGCAGTGCAGAGCCCTTTCAAACCACAGCTGGGGCAGGTGGCCAGGGAAGGGGCAGGGCATCCTTCCAGATAGACAGGAATTCCAAACAAGGCAGCACTGACAAAATGACAAAGGGGAGATCAGATCCTCAAGCAGTTAATAATATCCAGCTGACATAGGGAAGAATATGAAATCTATGCAAATGTACGTAACCCACTGACCCAAAGAAGGAATGGATTTGTTTAGCCATGAGCTACACCAAAAAGCTTCCAGAAATGTGATAGCTTCCAAAGCAGCTGGATGCCCCTTGCACAGGGACATGGTTTAGCTCTGGTACTCAGTGCCTCACTGAACAGCATTTTAAACTGCATTTGGAGAACAGAGGCTCCAACTTTACACATAGCAATACACAAAAAACTTAGTGATTAGGTGAGGTTTTGCAATCCATTTCATCCTCTCCCAAGTTATGGTACTGCACAAGGGCTGCAGAGCTCAATGTACATTCTGCTCTCACAGCCCCACAGAGCTGCTGTGCAAAATTTTCAAGTGGACTTTAGCAGAAGTGGCCATGCCAAGAGCTGGAAGAAGTGCAGAGATGCAAAGCCCTGGGGAAATTTGAGATAGGGCTGCTACCTACAGACAGCACAGAATGGGATGGTGTAATTTGAAGCAGCTACTGGCACTGTAAAGTTAAACAAATTTCATTTCAGCCTCTGAGCAGCCCCAAATTAGCTGATGACAAAAAGGAATTGCTTGTGCTAGTGTACATAATGAAGATAAAAAAAAGCTATTCGACCTCAAAGAAAACAGTTGGCAGAAAAAAAATGCACATAATTTGGTATTAAATATAAATGTAGAATAGAGAGGGAAAATTCCCTTTCCATGAGACTGCAAGGTCTGTGTGCCCCTTAAGCTCCCCTTAGGTGTATCCTCAGCTCCTGCCTGCTGTTTTACCTTGCCATGCCCAAATCATCCTACTTTTTCAGACCATGTGCTCATGAATCTCTGACAAGAAATAACTGACAAAAGAGCTTGACTTGCACAAGCTCTTGCCCTGTTTCTAAACTGTTCCCTACTGTCACCTCCTATCTCCTCCTGGCACTGTGCCCTGACAGTGGAGCTGTCACTGCACCAATTCCTGCAACTGAGTTTTCCCTTCTGCTTTCACAGTGGCTGAAAGCACAATTAAAAATTGCTGTGCAGCACACCTTTTCTCCCCTCCAGGAGTAAGATGGGAACTTACTGTTATGTACACTTCATGTAGAAGACATGAAGGACAGAATAGCAAACACTGTTACTGTTAAAAAAAAAAGAGATTTGAATATGAATTTCTATCCTGGTTGATTTTGCAAACCCCTGCCAGGAAGAAGTTAAGAGTCTTCTCTCAACATGCTCCCTGAAAAATAAGTAAGTCATTACATTAACTTAGACACATATTGATAAGAGTAGGCTCGCACTTGCCCTCAACAGTGATTATCCTTGAATGTATACTAATTTTAAAACCTAACCTATGTATAAGCCTCCAAAGATGTATTTTTGGGTCTCTGGATGTGGGTGAACAAAGGGTCAGAGCCACAAGGGTGCTGCTGGGTGGAGGGAGTGGAGATGAATGGCAGAGAGGCAGCAAGCAGGGGCATTTGTTAGGATGGACTGGTCGGGATTGTAGCTCCCGCCAGTGGCAGGACCTATCCAATGAAGAAGCTGAGGTCTGCATGCAGGTGGCAATCCTCCCATATATTGATTCTCATCTAACTGTTTGCACCCTTTTTGTAGTGAGCCAAGATCACATTACTCCCATCACATTCCAAATTATAACTCCCAGTTTCACGGTAATACATCATGTTGTATAAATAGCAATGCAGTGCTCCCACAAGACACCACAATCCTTGAATGCTAATTACCACTGAGCAGAAAAATACAAAATTCTCCTACTTACAGCCATGCAACTGCCTTTAAGATGAATATGGTACAAGTTAACTTATGCCAAAGCTCTGTGACCTTGTAAAACACTTTTTTTGTGGGGTAGCATATCATAGGCTTCATCAGAGCACATCCAGAAACTACCACCACAGACTTGGAAAAAATGAAAAAGAAGCATCAAAAAATAACATGCAAGATTTAAAGACAAATTTGCAGCCTTATTGTAAGATCATTTAATTTCCACTTATTCACACTGATTTATTTCAGAGAAAGTCCAGTCTATTTTCTTCTCCAGGTAACGCTCATCTGAATCTCCCAGTAATCCTCTACTGATTGTCAGTGTGTAGCAAGTGTGAAAAACAAGTCACATGGTAAATTAACTTCACTGTGGTTGTTCAAAGCCAAGTCTAAGTCCAAGACTGGATCCTAGATAAAAGGAAATCCTGATAAATACAAAGACCAAATCCTTAATTCTGAGCTTGCTCACTTGGACAAATGCAAGCATAAAATTAAAGTAGTTTTAATACCAATCATTTTTAATTTGTAGAGGAATAAGCTGAAATCAGTGAGATTGTATCTGTTTAAGTTATCCATGATTTTGGCCTTATATTGGGTTTCATGTGTTTCCATTTTGTTTGATGCATTTCAAGGGAAATAAAGACTTTATGTGGGATATAATTACCATTTTGGTCTAGTATCTTGAGTTATTTTTCCAGCTGAAACTTCTGGGTGGGAAAACTTGACACTTCGAAAAGCATGCCAAAATTTAGTGCAAGTTTATATTTACCGAAGGAACATTTGACATTTCATTGATGCATCACAAAGAGAAACAAGGGACACACCTGACAAGATTATCTCGTAATGAAGTACTTTTAAACAAACAATGGTACTGCCCAGCAGTAAGAAAAAGCAAAGCAAAGGCAGGAGAATTGAAAAGGAAACAACTCTGATCTGTGGAAAGTGAGAATATTACTCAGAGCACAACGACACAATCCTTAGTCTCACAGTACAGGAGAAAGCTTGTAAAGCATATCCAAAATGCTGGATATTTTTCAATATATAATACAAAAATACTTTTGTATTTCCAGTGCAAATACAAAAGTGCTTTATTACAATTGCACACCCTATCATCTTGAGTATATTTTATAAAATCAGCCATGCATAAATTTTAGTGTGGTGACTTTAAATTTCTTTAGAGATGTTTCTGGTTTTACTCCATCTTATTCTAACCTGCCTTTCTCACACAACTTTCATGAGATCTCTAATGACACAGTGGTTTTCTATGCCCAAACTGCCATACATAAAATAGATTGGGGCTTATCAGAGATTTGTGCTATTTTTCAGTTTCCTCTCTAAGCTAGCCTCAACTTTCCTGGCAAATGATAACGAAAAAGACCATTAAGCAGAGCAATAAAGAGTAATATAAAAGCTCATTATAAGCCCAATTCATAAAATTACAAGCTGTAGTGTGCAGTATGCACAAGTAAAACTGAAACCCAAGTTAAAGCATACCAAATGAGATTATAAATTAGCTGTTGTTTTTTTCTGAGAAAAGCCATTCTTTAATGAGCTTGGAAACACAGCTAAATATTTTCTTTCATAAATTCAAGAAAAAGCCATACCACTTTTGAGACTTCTGCTGGGCAGCTTTTTCTCGTCTCTCTTTTCCTCTTTTAAATTTTAAATACTGCATAGGAACCATTTGCTCTGTGAGGTTCCCATAGTTAGGACCAAACCCTTCTCAGAGGAATTTTGGCACCTTATTAATTAGCTGGTTATGAGAAGGAGCTGCACTCTTTCAGTGACTCCTATTCCGCCCTCAGTAAAGTGTGATACCATAATAAATTTCCATCAAGCAAACTATTTCTGGTAATTCCCCCTAATTAACACCAGACTGCTAATAATAAATTAGGCCTATGTGTTTCTGATATAACCAAGATCTTGTCTGAGCACAAGATATTAACCAATGTCCCAAGAAAGTAAAACTTGAACCTAAATTAAGCCTTTGCTGGTAAAAGGATTTATATGCAATTTTGTGAGAAACCCTTTGAAGATCTCATATAGGGCATTTTGACCAGCAAATATTTTGAGTGACAGAGAGATTTGTTCTGTGCTGAGCAGTGAAAGTGGATTTATTGTGAAAACACACCATTGAGTTTTAAGCCTATAAATCTTACACTGGATTACAGCATCTTAATGAATGAATGACAGATCTCTTTTTTTTGGTCAGTGCATTTTAATGTTACATGACGTTGTGATTGATAGAAACCAAACCTTTGCCATTAAAATGTCAAATGCAGACTTCATGCCTTTAAAAATTTGGCTTCTGGAGCTTAATGTACTGTTTGCAAATAGACTTGCATTTGTCTCACTCATAGCCTAAACACTGAAGGGGAGGGAAGTTTTCTGTAAAGTTGCCTCTAAATTTTATAGAGCTGTGTGCAGCGTTTTCCTTTGCCTGTGTAAATAAAGGTAAAAAACAACAGTGCATTTGCCTGTTTAAGAGATGTTCAGCTAAGGGGATTCTTACCAGACTGGTATTATCCTGAAGGAGTTGGCTGTGTTAGAGCAGACAGTCAAGTGTCCCACAGTGAAAACAGAGACTGCTGCATGCCAATGCTAAGTACGGTATCAGACAATGCTTGCTAGAGCAGGCAGCATTTCCTTGGACAGTGTCAACTGAGGAAAAGGTGTTAAAACCTTCAGACAAACAGTGCAAAGTATTCTAGACATACTCTAGAATGGAGTAAGGACAGCAAATAAACAATAATTGGCCAATGTAATGTTCAACACAGCGTTCAACACTGTATTTATACCTTTCCATCCATTTCGAGGAAAGGTGAAGAATCAGAGATTCTCCAAGGCTGGAAGGGACCTTTACTAGTCCAAGAACTGTATCCAGCCGGGTTTCGTGTATCTCCAAGTAGAGAGACTCCACAATCTCTCTGGGCAACCCATGCCAATGTTTGCCATCCTCACAGTTGTCCTCCCACTATACACCAAGCCTGGCTCTGTTTTCTTGACTCTCCTATCCAGGTGTTTGCACACATTGATGAGATCTCCCCTGAGTCCCCTCTATTCCAGGCTGAGCAGCCCCAGCTCTCTCAGCCTCTCCTTTTATGACAAATCTCCATGCCCCTCACCATCTTCCTGGCTCTTTACTCCAGTACAGCCATGTCTCTGGTACTGGTGGGACCAGCACTGGACTCAGCTCTGCAGACAGGCCTCACCAAGGCCGAGCAGAGAAGGATAACTTCTCCCATCTGCTGGCAATGCTCTGCCTAATGGACCCCAGGAGGCTGGTGGTCTTCCTTGTCTCAGCGAAGTTATCACTGGCTCATGGTCACCTTGGTGTCAACCAGGACTCCCTGGTCCTTCCCTGTAAAACAAAGCTAAAAAAACCCCACAAAACCCTGAAGAATGAGCAGCTCAAATGCTACCTATTCATGTGTACAATCATGGCTTACCTTTACTGGCTAGGATTCAGGGGTAAAGAAAATATCCAACAAGCACAAAATGACTGAAGACAGAGAATTTTAGGTTTTGAGTAGGGTTTATTTGCTTGTTATGTTTTTCAATTATAATTAAATTTGCAAATGTGAACAGCCAAAATTTAATGCCAAAGGTTATTAAACACAAGCAAAGAAATCACCAGGATTTAACAGCTGGTAGTTTAGCACAAAACAATGTTTGCAAAGCAGCTGACATGGCTAGATGATGCAAGTAGCTCTGAAGAAATAGGTACACAATTAACAGACCAACACACACTGAACCACAACTCAACTCCTGCTTTTAAGTTTATGGCATTGTTATATTAAGCATTTATATTTATATGTAATCCTGAATTATTTCATTACAACATACTGAAACTGTCATCATGAATCAATTATTCACTTATAAAGACATTTCACCTTCAAACAGAGTTAAGCCAAATTCTCCCACAGGCAGCTTTGGAAGAAAAACAATGACTGATTGAAAATGCATGCAAAGATTTACAGTAGTTAGGTTACTAATATATCTGTCTTGACTCTGTAACATTCCCTTATAGCATGAATGCTATATGTGTGTTGTGTGAAAAACAGTTGGGAATCTCATGAAATCCCCAAATGATTTTTTGCTATGTTAAGTCTGCATTCAAATACACATATATCCTTATATCTCTCAATGCACATGCATACGCGTGCATGTAGAAAGAAGTATATTTAAACACATACACTCAGACCCCAAAAGACTCTAGAGGCAAAGGCAGGCTTACAAATAAAACAAAAGAATACCAGGATGAAATAGTTCTAAACAACAACAACAAAAAAGGTAATAAATATTCAGTGAGATATATGGCATTATTATAAAGTGCTCTACTAAAATCTCACTTATTAAAATAATGATAAAAATTATGTTCCTTTTAATTGATTTATATAATTTGGTAAAGCCATTAAATATTCATTATCTATCAGTGACTATATGCTTCCTTTAAAATTTTAAACAAATAGATAAAAGCTGAAATTAAAAGGCAAAGCAGCTAAACAAAGCGGTTCTATTGGAGCCTTTCAGGCTTTTGTCCTCAAATTCATTAACAACTGCAAAATTTCAAACCCTAGAGCATATGGATTAAAAAATAAAATTCCAATTAAAATTATGAGGGCAAACAAAATTTAATTGGCTTTTAAGGACAATGACAAACTGAGAAGTTTTTATCCTACGTTAAAACTGCAAGGTTTGAATCGCAGAAATTACAGAACGCCTTTTTCTGTGCATTGCCCTCCCTCTTCCCTCACACATGTGCAATAAAGCTCCACTGAAACCCAGTCTGTAGGTCTCATTTCTCCACATTCCACTTAATTTTAAAAGTAACCTGGCTTATATGTTACTGTATCTTGTCCAGTCTGCTTCCACCCTTCTGATTTTCAGCCAAATTCACAAAAGGGTACATCTACAAGAGTGTAAACATTTTAAACAACTTTATACCGTACCACCAAATTTCTTCTCATTTACCAACATTCATCAAATTTACCAAATTTCTTCTGTACCACTGGGAGTTAAGAAAGAAATGTGGTAATATTGAATAAAAACAACTTCAGGAAATAAAGTGAAACAGCCCCACAATGTGAACCTGTCTCACCAAATTAATAAAAAGCCAAGTATTTTTTCATATTTCAGTACAGCAATTTTGGTTTTATTTCCTCCTCTTTTGTTGATGTTCCTTGTTACAACTGCTTTACTCAACTGTGGCAAATTTTTGTGACTTTTTTATCCACGGTTTTATGGATAAAACCATTTGTTGAATCAGTAAAAAAAATCCACCCCACAACAACAAAACCAGTAAATGGTTATTTTTAATGTCCACTAGAAAGAGCACTAAAGACTAACATTCTTTTCATTATGACAGCCCATTTGAATCAAACAGCAAGTAAATTCAGTTTCCTTCAGGAATCTGCTCTGGTCCCGAGAGCCCCCTTCTCTGTTGCGCAATTCTGCTGAAGCAAATTCACCCTGTGCAGAGGAGCACCACCTCCTCCCTGGCTGCCTGCAATTGCTCCAATTAAACCAGTTAAGCCCTAATTTGAGGCTAAGGGGGACTGAGCTGGTCTTGTGCTGCCTTCTCTGTGTGGATGCAAAATTTTTATCAAGCCACAGAATGGCTGACCTGGCTCATGGCAAATGCGTAATGACAGCATTGTCTCTCTGCTCCCTTGCAAGTTCTGAGAGGTACTGAGCTGCTTAAATCAGTGGAATATAATTTTTCAATGCATTCCCTACATTTGGAAGAAAAGAGAAACATAAAACCTAAACTAATAAAAATCGTAACAGCTGAGCAAGAAAGTTTAAGTTTTCAGTATGCTACCTGGCACACCACCAGTATACATATTCATGAGCTACGTGGTAAAGAATGTACTGAGAAAAAACCAATGTCCTCAGCTGCACTTCAGCAGCTTCCCTCATTCAACACCAGGATCTCATATTCTGGACACAAAACACTGTTACCTGCAGATTCAGCACAATTTCCCCTTTCCAAGGCACTTAAAACTACCTAAAACCTGAACTGCAAACAGAAGAGTGGAAATCCCTGTTCCTTTAAGATGTGATCTGACATTTTCATCCTATCAAACATACCCCCAGCAGCAGAGGGTTTTGGCTAGTGTTCTGGTAGGTACATGAGTTACAGAAAAGTATCCCATTTACATTTTCTGTTAAGTGGCATCTTCTAAATATTCTTTTTCACCAGCATAGCCACTTTAAATGCTTTGGAAAAACCTCTATCCCTTGGGGCAAACCCACGGGAAATTTAAGTGCAAAGGCACAGGTACATGTAGTTGTGTAGGAGGCTGTCTATATTTGAATATCAGGTTAAAGAAAAATAAGTTTTGGAACCATATATTTTATGTAATCTTATCTTCAAGTTCCTTTTAATGGAGTTTAGCTGCAATACTTTTGGACATACTTTAAAAACATCACCAAAATAATGTGATCTGGATTGCTGAATCCAATCTCCTTTTATTTGTTGAATAGCAGCAAGACTGAGACTTCTAATATCAGGTATTTACTTTTATAGATACTTCACTTCTTATAATGAAACAGATATAAATGTGGTCATAAAATCATGTAAAACAGTAATGTGCGTAGCATAGAGATAAAGACACTCTAATTGTTTGTCTTGGGTGCAATTCCTGATACCTTTCTTTTTATGAAGCAAAATTGTAAATGATAAACACTCTGAAAAATTAGTGTACAATCCCTTCTTCAAGTTTCCACATCTCTCTTCCATTTTAGAAAAATTGTATATAAATAATTTTAACCAATTATTGGACATTTTAACCTTTCTGCTCAGTACATTTGTTACACAAGATGAGCTCCAAGTATCAGATGTTGATAGAGTGGGCGTGTTTCTTGCACAGTGGCTTGTCCTTCTTGGAGAAGAAAGTCTGGCCCTCCAAGCTGTCACTACAAACCTGAAATGGGATAAAAAGAGAAAAGAACACCCAATTCAGATGGATGAATTGCACCATAACTATTCAGAATGCCTGGTCATGGTACTGTTTTATGCATAGATATATTCAAAGATTAAGAATTACCTTTTTTTAAGGGATCCTTTTTATGTAATACCAGTGGTTGGTGTAAGCATAACCTTTACTAAGACAACAGGGATTTAACTGGGAGCAGAGTTAGATTCAGAATTTAAGGACAAAAACCCCAGTCATTAAGATTGGGGCTTCTCTTTTTGTTGCTTTTTTTTTTTCTCATATAATATACTTTGTATACATTGTACCTTGGCTACAGTGTCCTTATGTCAAGAGCACTCTTGCTACTTTGGAAACACAGCCCAGTCCCTTACTGCCTTCAACACTAACTCCGAGAAAGTAAACATCAAGGGTTAAATGCTGGGACACAGGGCTGCAATCCAGAACACCTTCACTCCCACGCGAGCCAAAGGCTTACAATAGCAACACACCTTCCAAACAACTGGGAAAGCGCTTTTTGTTTGGGCTCAGGGGATTGAGAGAGGTTAGAGCTGCTAACTCCCACATGGGTCAGGTTAGCACTGCTGCCAAGGTTTGTTTAAAGGCAGACCAGCTTTACTTACAGAGCATACAAAGCAGGTGTCATGCCAAGTGTGGCCCAGGGCTTCAAGAAACCTGTCTCCAGCTTCAATGGGGAATTCACAGCCGTGGCACATCGTACCAAAGAGGGCGTAGTAATCTGTAAAGAGATACAAACAGCTTTTAAAGCGTATGCAGAAAAACAGGACTGACCCTTTGAGAGCTTTGCTCTTTCATTGGCAATAGGTTTGGACTTGCTGATGTTTGTTAGACTGAGTATACTGAATAAAGAGCTCCTAGATCGAAAGCCTGGGATGTTGACTTCTTGCTAATTCAGTTCTTTTCCTCATCCTTTCAAGTGGGCAATGCTTCCATCTTCCTGGTGTTTAATTTCCTTAAGATCAACAGTGTGCTGGAGTGGGGGAAATGCACTCCTTGAGAGCACTCACATGAACTCTACATGTTCCTTACGTTCTCTCCAACTCTGCTTTGAAAGCACACCCCAGCTGTTCACACTACAGACCTTCTCAGAGTAATGAACTCTGACCTACATTCTGGCAGCATTTTTGCCCCAGATTGCACTACTCAAAACCATGTAATCATTAGGCTTCTGTCCTAATTGGAGTCTAGAAATTTGCATCAAGTCAGTGATTTCTAATCACTAAAATACATCACATGTTTTTTTAGAGAAAACAACAAAACAAAACTCCCAAACAAACAAACCCTTCCCCTTCATTACTGTGAAGAACAAGAAGCTTCTCCAGCAATCTCATGAAGCAGGGACTAAAATAAATGGTACTGAACCATTCATATTCCCCAGCCCAAGTTGTCCAGTCTTTTTCACTTATTTCAACTTTCAAACATCCCATTCTAGGAAGCAAATGTTTCACTCCTACGGAGACAGCAGTAGCATTAGTGCTATAACATGAGAGAAATTGGCACCAGCACACTACCATGGCAAACATGTCATGCAATATTATGTCTTCATAAAATGAACTACAGTCAAAGTGACAGCCATAATGAAGCTTTGGACTCCATCTACCAGTAACAGAGTGTTACTACCATAGTAACACTGTCTCTGACAGGGAAATTAGATGCCAGAGGTTGTTTCCAAAGGAGAATTATAAGGGGTGGGAAGCGGATAGACTACACGGATCTGCTGAAGCTCTAATGCTTACTGCAGCAGAGCCCACAGAGGATCATCAGATGTGTCAAGCCCAAGAGAAAAGTCCTGGTTTTGTTCACTAAGACAGTGTTTTGTGTGATGACCTCCCTGAAAATGAGAGATCTGAACAGGATGGGGAACACAACTGCTCTGGAGTAGCAAAGCCCTTGATGAAGGCCAGTGGAAGAAACTGCTTCACCAATCACCTCCACTAATCCATGCTACTGGAATGAAATTGTAAGTGTTTAAGTAGAAAGACAATAAAAATACCAAATGGTAGAACAATGTGCAAAACCCCTGAAGGCCATGGTCTCATGACTGTACTCTTTCAGCTCTTTGCATTTGTGGTCATACAAAATCTTACTGATATTTTCCTGGTGCCAGCAGTTAAAACCTTTTGTAAGTTGGCCTGTCGTTGTGTTGATAAGTTCATTGGCTTTTCTTCTGAAGAAAGGGCAGCAGATAAGGCAGAATGAAGGGCATCAGCTTTCTTTTGCATGCTTGAATTGTGATAGCACAGAAGCCTTCCAAGGCAGATTTCTTATATATTCAAATATCAGTATTTCCTGCACACAGCATTTTTAAAACAAGGCTACTAACTCTGCACTTAGAAAAAGTTCAAAGTTGTAGATATCCAGACTTTTATTTTAATTTTAGCCTCAATATCTACACCCAGAACATTCTGCAGATTAATCCTCCTTCAATACTAATAGCTGATGCTGTTATAATTTCAAATACAGATTTAAAATTAGAACTCTACTTTGCACTAGGAAGAAGGAAAGTTGGCAATGACATTTACTACTTATTTATTTAAAATTAGTCATAGGCTCATAACTCCAGCTGGACTGAAAGTCTTTGAAAAATTAATATAACTCAAATTAACATCTAGTCAGTGAGCCAGAGCCATTACAAAGTATCACTGCCAATAACACCTCACAGATTGTGTCTGCATTAACTTGCACTAGCAACTTTCTATCTCAGAAATAAGCTTAGCAAGAAGTGTAACATACTTGACATCTTGCCACAGTTTTTCCCCACGCTCACAGTATAGAAAAAGGCATATTTTACACAAGAGTTGTAGCAGTAGCGCAAATCAATGCACTGCACGACATGTGGGTCATTTGGTGTCAGGAACAAGAATTCAACCTTAACAGAACAAACCCTGTCATGAGCTTTCCACCCAAAGGGGAGTTATTGATTCCTCCAGTACTATTTTTGAATCATCAAATGGTTCCAGGATTAGGGGCTTCACATTGCTTCAGGATGAAATTTCACCGTACTGTCACACTGGAGGATGCTGCTCATATACCCGTTTCCTCTGCTGCTCCACAAATTCAATAGGAGCAACACCCTACCCACCCTACATTTGTCACCAAGTTAGCAATAACCTACTGTCCTTTTGTATCTGCCAACATCTCATTAAAGCAGCTCTGACAAGAGAAATTTTGGATAAATTTGGATAAATTGGCCTACTTCCCTCATGCTTACAGTACCTAGCACTCTCCCTGGCACCCACTGCGAACAACTCTGGGACCAGCTCCGAAGGAAATCTTAGCTTCAAAGAGGTCATTAGAATTTCATGCTCAATCCTTTCTGGTCAATCCATTTCTACAGCTAGCGAAACTGCAATGTTCCTAAGAGTAGAAGGAAAACTATAACAAGGGTCCAACTGACAGTTCCAATCCAGCATGCATCTGTGAAAACAGATAATTTTGATACAATTTTGTCTCTTTTCCATTTTGTGGGAATTGCTTTACAAATTGTTTATTTCTTTCCTAGCTCAGAGGGGTAGATGGAAAGTTTTAAGCAAATTAGAAAACCAGCTTAAATAAAAACTGTTCATATTAATAATAACAGGTTAACAAGAGGCTCAACATGGCCTGGCAATGTGCACTCACAGCCTAGAAAGCCAACTGGATCCTGGGCTACACCACAAGAGAAGTGGCCAGCAGGCAAGGGAAGGATTCTAAACCATCTCCTCTACTCTCCTAAGACCCCACTGGAAGTCCTGCATCCAGCCATGGGGCTCTTAAGACAGGATGGATGTGAACCTGCTGGAGCGAGTCCAGAGAAGGTCACAGAGATGCTCAAAGGAATGGAGCACCTCTCCTTTGAGGGAAGGCTGAGAGAATTGCAGTTGTTCAGTCTGGAGAAAAGAAGGCTCCAGGCAGACCTTACAGCACCTTCCAGTACCTGGGGGAGGGCCTAGAGGAAGGCTGGAGAGGGATTTTTTACAAGGACATGTAATGACAGGACAAAGGGGAATGGCTTCTAACTGAGACTACATTTATATTGGATAACAGGAAGACATTTTTTTACTGTGAGAGTGGTGAGGTACTGGAACAGGTTTCCCAGAGCAACTGTGGATTCCCCATTCCTGGAGATGTTCAAGGCCAGCTGGATGGGGCTTTGAGCAACATGGTCTAGTGGGAGGCGTCCCTCCCCAGGGCAGAAGGGTTGGAACCAGATGATCTTTAAGGTCCCTTCCAACCCAAACTATTTTATGATTTTATAAAAGATGTTATGATTAGCTAAATTGGAAATGCTAAAAACCAAACCAGAAATGCTCTGGACTTCTAGGCCACATTGTTCATGTAATATTGCTTATCAGGCTTTCAAATGCTGTAATTGTATCACTGTGTTTCTACCCTGACAGTTTTTTCATCCTTGATCCTGCAAAAAGCTACCTGGACAAGACTGCTTACTCTTGGAAACCCCTCAGGCTGTAAATAAGGCTATTCACAGAAAAACACATTACGCCACTGGCATTTGTTTGCGCTTGGTAAATAAACAGATTTACATAAACTTCAGATTATTTTAAACCCAACCAGAAAGTCACCCTAAAACTAACACTTTGATGTATCACTGATACTCCAGCTGAGGACTTAACAGGAATAGGTAATACCAGCGACAAGAAGCCTGCTGCTGCTGAAGCTGATGAAGAAATCCTCACCAACTCCTCCTGCTGCAAACTTAAAAGTGTCTACAGCAGCAGTCGTTGCTTTGAATTGACATCTCAAAGTTTCATGAAATTGCTGGGGCACTTCTAACATGCAGCTTGAGAAATTGGAATTATTTCTCCCCCCCCAAACTTACTGAGCTCTGCTTTCCTGCACAGCTGCAATAAACTTTAAACTTCAGTTGTGTTGCTTCTTACCTGTCTCACAGTAGGGATCACCATCTTCTAAGTGAAAGACATTATTGCGGATGGGGTTATGACAGGCCACACACACGAAGCAGGAAACGTGCCAAGTTTGTTTCAAAGCATTTATTACTTCCTGTGGGGATTAGAAAAAGTGTTAGGAACACATTATTTCGAAGTGGTGACTAGATTGTGGTAGCCATGCCTCTACACTTGATTCATTTCAAGAATACTTCATTTCCTGCTGCTATTTTGAAAATGGGTTGTGCACACAAGTTCTGCGATGTTAAACATAATGAGGTGCTTTATTTATGGTACATCTTATTTTTCATGAGCAATCCTTTGGGGTTTTTGGAAGGTTTGACAGAGAGTTGGACAAATTTTAACAACTCATTTGTCCAAATTCTTAATTTCAATCAGGATCTCATCCATAACGGTCCCCTGAAATAAGAAAAGCAGCATCTCTGCCTTCTCCTGAAGTTGGTGAAGGGTTAATCAGAAGACATCATACAGAAAATTATGACTGCTCTGTGCTGTTTTGGAAGATACTATAGTGCCAAATACAACTTGAGAATTGTGCTGCCAGAGCCCTGCATGACCCCAGTTACACAAGAATGCAGACACATTGCTGTCTGCAGTAAAACAGCAGCCGATCAGCTGGCAGGATCAAATGAGCCATATCAGTGCCCAGTAGGATAATGCATCTTTCCATCTACATTAACACTGGGAATATTTCAGAACTTCATATCTAGCAAGCAGTGTGTTCTTAATGCTCTGCTCACCTAAGGAGGATCTTTTTATTTCCCTCCCTCACTTCCCCTTCCCATTCTGTAAAAAGCTGCCAATTAAAAGCGTTTTGCTCAGGAAAATTTGGTAATTGCAACAGCTACAGAACACCTTCATGGAAACAGGAGCTGAGCTTAGAAGAGCCAAGGAGACTATAGCACCTTTCCTCAAAGAGATTGGAAAGGTTCAACATTAGAACATCCAAAGGCATATTTTGTATGTAATGAGAGCAGAAAAGGTCTGTCAGGAGTATATCTGAAAGAATGCAGGCTAGGCCAGGTAAAATGGAATTTCATTGCAGAGAAGCACTGAACACTGTGATCACTGCTCCCACCAAAAAACAGGCCACTTGCTGGTCACCTACCCCAAGGATCTTCCTCTGGCACTTTGAACACTCAGGGGCAAAGAACTTCTCATAGCAGACCTCACAATACAGCATCCCTTTCTCTTCCACAAATCCAATGTATGCCATGGAGGTTTTGCAGTGGGCACAATTAAACTCCTCTGGATGCCATGACTTTCCCAAAGCCACCAAGAAGGGTCCTCTGATTAGAAAGAAAAGATATTGTCAGCAAATGCACCTGGGCTGGCACCTACAAAATCTGTTAACAGACTTATCTGCAATAGTTCTGTGCCATTACTACACTCCTCACACACATATACTGCTCCATCCCTCTTTCCTCCTACAGGCTCTAAGAAAGCTCCAAGTGTTGACTGTATTCATCACCGTTGAACTCTCTCCTAGAAATGCCCACCCACAATAAACACTAATTCTTTTCACTTGACTGCATTTCAGAAATTTTATTTAGAACTACATTAAATACAGTGCTGAAGTGTCTGCTAGGGAAGTGAAGAAGGATGTTTCCCATGTTCCCAATTCCATCTCTTGCAAAGAGATATTTGACTCAGTGATATAATCAACTCTCCTATAGTCTGCATTCATATTGAGACTAAAAATACAAATAGACTTGACCCCACTAGGAGCAGATAACATCAGTTTCTTCTGAGACAAAAATTCCATCAACTGTTCCTATCCAAAAAGTTTCTTACAAGATAATCTATGCTAGTTATAGGAAGATTTTTTTGTATTAAAATAGGTCCATTTTTTCCCAAACACACAGCTTCCTTCCTATCATTTGCAAATGCAAAATAGCTATACTTTTAATAGCATTTGTCTGGTTAATGCAATACAGCTAATAGAAAATAAATTTATCCATTTTTCGGTCAATAAAAAATTCTCAGTTTGTAACTCATGAATCCTAGGTATATATTATTGTCTCTGTATTAATTTGAAAGTATATTCAGCATGTTAATCTCTTTAGTAAGCATTTTTTCATTCAAAAAGTGCCTCCGAGGTCCCACCAACACTCAACCTTCCAGAATTTAGGTTTCAGATGAACTTTGTGGTTCATATTCATCTCCCTCACCAAATTCCCTGGTTTTCCATCACCTACAAAGATGTAATTCTTTCAAGTAATGCTTCATTTTTTATTTTATTTTTCTGATCTAATACTGCACTGAAAAAAAACCCTGAAAGGTACTAGTATGACCACCTGTTGCTGAACATTATTTTGGGAATCAAGTAATCTACAAGAACACTTTTTGTGTAAGATTTTTATAAGAACAAAGCAACAACAATAAAGAAAAAAACACAAAGAAACAAGAAAAAAAACCAAACAACTCCCCCACCCCCCAAAATCCACCTTGACATTTGATTATGTTGACTCTAAAATGGAAATATAAGTGGGCTGAGGAGAGAGAGCAACTTCATCAAGGATAGAATGTAAAGACTTATTTCTCTTCTACATTTTCACTGGTGACACTATGTATTTTCAGCAGGATAAGAAGTCAAAGACAAAGGACTCAAACAGATTTAGGATAACCCAAAGACCTCATAAAATGATGAACATATTTAACCCAGGCCAGTTTCTTCTATTCACCCCTGTTTATTGGAGGGAATGCAGTGAAAAAGGGCTCCTGAAGAGAAACTTGCAGTTCTTTAAGGAGGGAGTTGGGGCTGAGCGCGGCTCTCCAGCCCTGCTCCCAGTGGATGCCTGAGCAGTGCAAACACTGACCTAACTCGATACCCTCCCACTGTCTACAAGCACCTTTTTACATCAATGCCCTCTCAGTTATGTACTGATCAAACAATACAAGCCCTTATGTACAACAAAGTGCCCTTACAGCGCCGTGTCAGCACAGGCTAATTTAACAGATTCATTAACACGGGGTTGACACTAAAGACGCTCTCCCGGCTCCAGGTAGGATTGAGTTTCTGGCCATCTGCACTGAAACGACAGGCTCAGCTCTGCAATGGGAAGCAGGCATGCTAGCAACAGGAGGAGAAGGAATTTTTACATCTGCTGCATTTAGCTCTCCAGAGTTTACAGCCCTGCTGGCATGCTGAGGTCAGCCATTCAGGACAGTGCGCAGGAACGCAGACGGACGGGGAGTGCACCTACGGAGTTCCTCTCCCAAAGCCCCCAGACAGCTGGGGCTGTGCCCTGCACAATGTCTACGAGGTGTTCCATTAGTGCACTGGCTCCCTGTGCACACATGTCCAGAAGAACACTGTCTAAATACAATTTTACTTTCAATCAGGCCGCAGTTTAAACATGTCAAGCTGATACTGTGGCTTAATGATACCTGCAACTTAAAAGCTGCCCCAAAGCACATGGAAGGAAAAAAACCAACCAAAAACCTGCCATGTAAAATACACTAAAACATGATATTCAGAACTTGGAGGAGTTCCCGGTCTCTGCATAATTTTGCCATCAAAATGATAGCTTCCAGTAATGAAAGGTATTTATTTCCTCTATTAATTTGAAAAGGACTTTAAAGTCCCAATTTGAGTAAGGGGGCAGGGTGCCCACACTCACGCAATGTGACAGAAATAGTTAGGGGGATGCAATGCTAGAAAGATGGCTGTAGATGCCTTCATTCTTCATTTCTTCCCCATTTAAAAACAAAACCAATAACAATCCCACATGCCTCTGTCAACTAGAACATATTTATAAAAGTAGTGCTAAAAACCCATGTTCCTACTGTCCAAATGAGATATGGGATGACCCAATTGGCAACAGCTGGCTATGAATGTGCCTCTACCCCAGGCTACTTTGACATGCTGAGCATTTCTGAACAAATTTCTGGCATCACCACCTAGACCACATGAATGGAACTCGGAGATGAAAATGAACTAGTCATTTATTTATTTTTTGGAGACCCTGATTGATTTATGAGAGTATTTGCAGAATTTAATGCTCCAAAGGATCACCAAGTACATGATCTTAGTGGTCACCTCAAACATCTGGTTTCTGTGTGTAGCAATGATAGTGGGGCAAACTGAAAGGAGAAGTGAGCAATATACAGGAAATGTAAGTGCAATTTCAATGACTTAACTCTCGTAACTGAGTATAACTTCATTGGTACGATCACGATGTATTATATTAGTACGCCAGTAATTTAGTTTCTCAGATGGCTTGCATTGTGATAGCAAGCCAGAACTGAAATTTGGTGGTAGAGAGAGAGATCAAAAAGGATTTCCACATCTGCTAGGAAGGTCAATCGCTTCACAGTTAATTATACAGCAATTCTACATTCTTGGAAGTTACTTCTCCTCCCCTGAAAATGCCACAGTATACAATTTGTGTATAGGAGCGCTGAAGGGAAGCACCATTTTTCCCTTTTGGCTTTAAAAACAATTAAGCTTTATGAAAAGGTGACAAAGCCAGATCATCATTCACAGCAGACATGCTAAAGAGTATGTTCTCAATGGCGATCCAGAGAAAACATATTTGGACTTCAAAGGAAGAGCCAACTCTGCACTGCAGAACTTGGTAAGGCTGTCTGGGAACCAGAAGTCTTCATCAGGAAATGCCAGAAGTCTGCCAGACCGTCACAGCAAGTAGATCAAGAGAAACTTAGTTTGCCTCCAGCTCTGATTCTTTTAGACATGGAAAGAAAAGCTTACTTAATGAAGCTTTGGAAAAAAACTGGAACCTTCAGACAATCACTGTGTGAATAATTGAAGATATATTAAAAAGTTATAAGGTGTCTCTAAGAAAGGTTTTGGCTCATCCAGCCATGTTATTCTATGCCTGAGTGTAAAGTAACCTCCAGAATGCATTTTGGCTTCAAAACAGATGTACTATGCAATGCCATTTGATCCTCCTCCTATCTTTTCATAGGTAAAGCTACCACTGAGGGCATGAAGTGTAATTATGCTAAAACTTGAATTCAAAATGCCATTGCAGTCTTACAAATCCGCTGTTTGTCGTGAACATGAGGCATATTTGGCATTGATTAACGCACATCAACTCATCTCCGAACACCTGCTTTTAATAATTGAGCAGGCATTTAACATATGAAGAAATATAAGGATTTAAACACCACCAGCAAATTACAAAGAAGTCAGATGTGGGTACCAATTACTATTAATGAAAAGGTGTCACTTACAAGAGGTGACAGTGGATTAAATACAGTCAAGTGGGGCTCTGCAGTTTGTCCTCACATATCCACTAAGGAGTAAATGTTGCTCCATGGACCAATACACTGCCCTGCCTGGAGGGCAGCAGCTCATCTCTTTTTCAATTTTGATCAGACTGGGCGAGTGAGGAGTAGCAGGAAGTGATTCAAGGACCAAGAGGAGAGGGGAACTGCTCTGAGGACTGAGACCCCACAGCACTGAGCACCAGCACACCCTGATAAACCACAACTGCTGTAAAAAGAAATTAAGTCTTTTGTATGAAAGATGCAGCATATAGTTCACCTTGTGTTTGGTTTAAAACTAAAATAACAGTACAAAAAAGGAAGTGAATGGTTTCTCGCATATTATTTACTAGACACAAATCCAAATCCCAGAGTACTAAAAGGACAGAGTTTTAAAGGCAGACAGAATTATTATATAGGCCAAACTGTTCAAGGAATCAGATTAATCTCATCCCAAAAATAAGTACGCCTTTTCTGATATTAATCTTTGATTTTGCAATGAAGAAAAAAACAACTGGATTAAGA